>NW_025767335.1:0-2902910 GCF_003918875.1 Haliotis rubra
CGCGGTATGTATTTACATTTCCAGTTGCCTTACTACAATGTTCGCTGTTGTTGTATAATGATCATTAACCATAATACCCTGGGGCATCGTTCTGGCTAGATGTCCATAGTGGAAGCAATACTTCTCTCTTGTTTTGTAAGAAGCAAACAAGGATAAATGAACCTAACGTTTATTCACTGGACAAACATGACATTGATTGCTGCTTTTTTCTTCCAAAATATTGTAGGAAGTTCAACCATTTCGTCTTTTGAAGATAAGATGTAATCTCAGCTTCTTGATATTGGCGGTGGCTAAGCACGGCAACCAATAGTTAACAATCTCCACGAGTCCAAGGGTTAGTGGTGCCAGACCTTCCATGGATGGATCCTTCTTTTTAAAGAATATGTCCTAAAATAATTACTTTTAGGAATGTAAAGGATGAAAATATACTTCCACTAAGACTGTGAAAATACATTAAGGGTTTCAGCCTATATCATGGCATGGACCAGGGAACCCCCCAGTAACAAATTTGTTGCAAATTAAAAACTTTCTTGTAAAATACGTACGTTATGACATGAAATCGGGATGTTCTATTACTAACACTTATTCAACACTCTATTGACTACTGAACTAATCACCATGACATGTCTAGATCTGCTTCCGAATCCAAGCATGTTTAGTAACATGCATGGAGACAACAAATCGTTATAATAATGAAGAGACTTCATGACTGTATATGATCACCCCCTTGTGTCATTGAATGATTTGTCACCCCTCTGACTGATACAGCTAAATTATTGACGAATATAGTGTTACGTTTGGAGAAATGAACTCTTACACACAGGGTGATGACTCTGATCTCCGGTGTTCAACGGAAAAGCAATTGCTTTTACTGATGCTCTCGCAAACGTCTTGCTATTGATCTCATTACCACTAACGACAAAAAGAATAATTACGATGCATCAAACGTTACATTAACGTGGAATCATATGGTCCTTAAACGACTCTTCCCTCGACAGAGGCTTTGCGCTTTTCAGATCATCATCATTAATGTTGGCTTTATTAACACAGTATTTCATTAGAAAGTCTTTAAAATGCTCTGATACACATTTTGTCACTTGGTGATCTGAGTAGGATAATATCAGAATATTGTCTTCCTTCTCGTCGGTACGGCTATTTTAATGTACTGACATAATACAGTTGCACGGATTACCACTGACACGTATGCAATCAGCTTTCGCTCACATTGTCATGGTAAAGAAATGATCACAATTGCCGATTACGTCCAGCCCAGACGCACTTCAAGCCTAAGGGATTGACTCTTATTTCTGTCAAATGAAAAGATTCAAATTAAGTCCAGGCAATACAACCAGTATATTCATCGTTCAAACCAAAAGTATGAACATCCTCTCCCTGATCCCGCTGTGCGTGAAGGATTTGAGGTCGCCATGGCAGATGTATCATTTTGCTTTAGGTGCATTAAACTAGATTCATAAAGACACTTGAGGTTGGAAACACCATTATCAAAACCATAAGGACACGCGTCTTTCACTCTGAATGCTTCTTTCATACAAATTTGTTTAGGATTTCAATTATGGAATTGAAAACGTTCTATGAATCAATATCACTTTGAGATACAAATCACTATTGATGCAGCACAAAACTAGCAAAAAGTCCAAAAAGCCGGGAAGATAAAACTTGGCATGTTGTGATTCAATATCTGAGCGCATACATATTTGAAAATTAGAAAATGTTTAAATGATGCACTAATCACGAGTTTTCTTGATAACTATAACATTATATTCGTGACCATATCATACTATGTTTACGACACTCGTGCCTAAATATCGGTATATCCCTCGCTCTTACTCGGGAAATACTAACATTTAAGCACTCGTGTCGTAAACATAGTTTGACATGGGCACTCATATAATATCCTCTATTTCACATTGATAAACAAAGCAGTTGTTGTGGTTCCAACATAATTGATTTTCAAGAACATTTTCTACTTGATGTTTGCTGGCTATCACGTGTTGCATAACTAAACAAAATCACCCCACAAGGAAGATGCACAACGATGGGTATCCTCAATAGGACATTACTAGCATGGTGAACAGACAGAAATATGGAGTTAGCGGAAGGATGTGCTCAATCTGCTTGAAAACCGTTTTTATTGATGTATCGTGACAGCATCACTTGACATAATTATGAGAAAGCACACAAACATATGCTCACCGCGGGAAGTTATATTTCCCCATTGCAGCAACAGGTTGTGAAATACTACACTCAGAAACGACCTGTGGAATGTCAGTGGAGTTAAAGTATCCACAGTGCGTAATCCATTCGCACCTCCTGACTTGACATCACGTAGGCACGATTGCATTCGGCTGAAGATCACGTCATTTGGCCTGGCGGGGACTGGGCTTCTGAACCTTTGGATGATATATCGAGACAATGTCTGGACTTGTGGATCGTCGTGCCCGAATGTGGCGTAGACAAGGAGAAATTTTCAGGTTACCACCATAGCCCTACATTACCGCTATAAGGGAGGCTCAATGATGATCAGTGGAGCTGGAAACTCTATGCCACACAACGGAGCAAGATGACAGCTGGTGAAATTGTGGATGTGTACATGCGACTGTATGCTGCTACAATCGGAGCGGACTTTGACAAAACGGACGACACCATCGTTCCACGGTCGTTGATGCTTACGTAGAGCAAGACAGGTGGAATGTGTTGCAGATAAGAGCAACTCGGCAATGTTCTTACTGAAGAGTAGAACAGTCTTTCCTTGCCAGCCATCACAACACTTGTTGGAAGCACGAGAATGAATAATTATGCTCTCGTGATTTAGACTTGATTCATATCAGATGTTGTCACTTTAACAGGCGATCTTATTGATTATTGGTCACAATATTTTTATTGGCATGGCGTGGCCTATGTCAACAGGTATTAAACCTTTCTTGTCTTTGGCTATTATTACCTTTTAAAAGTGTAATTCTAGCACACCTTGAGTAGTGTATATCGTATTGTGGCGACTATAAGCTAGGATTTATTAATTAATTTACTATTGTCAGTACAATATTTAAACTGGACCAGTCCATATTGTCGACTACCTAAGCCCTCCACAGTTCATCATTGTTCTTCATCAGCACTGCACGCTTCTCGCTGTTTTGGGCACGGATAGACCATTCGTCAAAGGCGCTGCAATTTGCAATGCAGCGATACTCAGTAAGACCGGCATCGCTTCGGGCTGTCCTCCGAATCAAACTGAAACACCTTGATATAACAGTCAGTATTACAGTTCAAAACGGCTATAAAATCAAGTCACTCCTTCATTCAGTCCAGCGGCATGCCTATGGTAGGGGTTCTACTCCATGCACACGGGTACAGTATATTGTTCAAATATCACTAAAAGCGTCGTAAAATCATACCCACTCTGACTACGCGTGTGATTTCCATGCATAATTGAGTAAATATCGAAATATGGCATCAAGAAAACTTTCCGCTCAAGGCAGATAAAGGATATACAATAATATCAGTGAGCGAGTGAGTTTGATTTAACACTGCTTCCATCGGACACTAATTCAGTAGTGCAGGTAAGGGTCGTGAATAGTTGTAATGAGTCGAGGGGATAATACGATCGTCTCCGATGATTCACCCTGATGATGATCCTTGGTGTGTCACCGCCATATCCATGCTGGAGTGAGTGAGTGAGTTAAAATTTATCGTCACATCGGCAATATTTCAGCCATATCGTGAAGAGAACAATTAATAAGTATACATAGTAAGTAATAGTAAATTATAAACACCTGTCTACGAAGGACAGTAAAACAACTAGATTATCACAGAGACGAAATTAAAACTAGTAATTAAATCTAAAACAGTTTAACTATAGATGACAATACAATATATAAAACGGGCTATAGATTTCCAACAACTGAAGATAGATCACCATACTAGGGACCATGGGGACTTACAGTACATTAGCTTCCTGCATGGACCCTAGATGGATTTACACCATACCTTCAGCAATTAGCAATTTTTGATATTCAAGCCACAAATTAAAAGAACATATATTCTACGATTAAAAATAATAGGAGATTTAAATTTACATTGAATGCTTTGGGACTTATGTACCCTCTAAGGAGGACAATAATTTTACAATACTTCAACCCCCTTTGAGAGTACAGCCACTTACAAAGGTACAAAGGTGATCTACCCCTCACCTTCCGTGAGGGCGACAAGCTATGTGTCCTACCATGGCTATGGTCAGACACATCCATGTCCCCAAGAGACCCAAACTTGTTAAAAATCTGGATCTGGTTGTTTGTCCCTTTTTGGGGTTCTACTACTCTGATTCTTTTTACACGTTTCACTGCTCGTTTTGGGTTTGTTCTTTGCTGGTTGTTTCACATTTGTTTCTCATTGAGATAATTGAGATGATGGTTTCTGTGATTTAGATGGATCCTTCTCACACGAAACCTTGGGTTGAACGACTGTATTTGAGTGAGATGTGGTTTGTGCACTGGCGGTCTTTTGGAGTGGCTTTGTCTGGATTTCGACAGATAGCAATGTAGGCGCAGAAGTCTTTGCCCATGTGTAATCGGTCTGACATCCTACTGAATTGCATGAAACAGTTTGAAGTTTTGAAACCGGAAGAGAAGCTGAAACAGCAGCAGAGTATGACGGGCCTGATTGTTCTTGTAAAAGAACAATATGTTTTGCTTCAACGAAGGTAATGTTGCGTTCATGCTTCATCTGTGATATCTTAGATTGAAGCTTTCAGGTAGGGCATCCCTTAGAGGAGGAGGGATGAGAACCAGAACAATTGACACATACGGGAGGTTTGTCACAAACGTTAGAATTGTCGCAGGATCCTGCACACTGATGACAGGCTGCTTGATTATTGCACGATTTAGAACCGTGGCCATATTTATGACATCTGTAGCATCTCAAGGGATTAGGGATAAATGTATCAACCCTCAAGTTGCAGTACCCAGCTTTTAGTGATTTTGGATGTATGGGGAGGCAAAAAGTAAACAGATATGTATTGGTGTTTGTGATTTGATCATTCTTTTTGAAAGTGAAACGTTTTACACTAGTAACACCTTGAGAACCCAATTCTGTAACGATGTCAGTTTCTGTCATATCAGAAAGGCAACGTCCAATGTCACGGACGATGCCTTTAGAACTATTTAATGATTGGTGAGGAGAAACCTCAACGGGAATATTGGCTAGAGATTTGGCTGAGAGCAGGATTTGTGATTGATCTGTTTCCTACACTCAATGAGCAGAGAACCAGATCGCAGTTTCTTAATTTCTTTTACCTCACCGGCCAAACCTTCAATACCCTTAGCTACAGCAAAGGGTTTAGCCTTTAGAGGACCACCATCGGTGCTGTCATGACAACAAAACGTGGCCAATTTCCATTGTTGATGAGAGCTACGGGAGCCTCATCTTCCGACGAGAACGAATCATCAGACTCGTGGGAACGTTTTTTGAGTGGGGGTGCCATGATAGAAATATATATGATTCACCCTCCTAGGTCCCCACCCACGACGGAGTGTCAACAAGGACGATGTCTTATGTCTGTGGATCTCCAACAGACGACACCAGGGATACCAGGAGGGTATACTCAAGCAGGAAAATCTTGAAAAGATTCGCCCTACCGGATTGGCCCATGAGCCACCGCCTTCTGACACAGGACTCTAGGCAAGTTAACAAAAAATTAGTTTTGTGTTTTCAACAATCATCAATAGCCAAGAACAATATCTATATACATCTAACATATCAAAAATCAAATTTGTGCAAAATAATTACCATGCACAGGGCTTGGCGTGACCAGCCGATTGATAGAACCGGGCCAGTTCTACCACCCGTCTAGTTAAAGTAAGGGGCGAAGTGGTGTGTTGGGCAAAGGAACGCTATTCCTGGAACCAGTGCCCTCAACCGCCAGACTCCCTTCCTCCACCGACACAGGGGCGCAACCCACGGCAAACAGGTTGGTGGACCAAATATCCCCCCCGGGTCCACAACGGGTTGTCGAAGAGCGCTTAGCGTTACCCAGCACCCACCACGAGGAGGTGGCTCTTCACGAGTGCCTATCCATGCTGGAAGGGCGGTGGGGTAGCTTTGTGTATGTTTCTGTGCTTCGCTCGTCACGTCGAAGGTGCGTGATCGATTCCCCACATGGGTACAAAGTGTGAAGCCGTTTTCTGGTTGTGATATAGTCCTCGGATATTGCTTTAATGCGGCGCAAAACCATACTTACACAATCACTTCATGCTCGTAGACGCTCAGTAGTAAAATATATTTGATAGCATCTGAAAAATCATCTGAAAAATCTCTACTATTTTATATTTACAAAACGTATTGTGTTTCCCGT
Source organism: Haliotis rubra (assembly GCF_003918875.1). Taxonomy (NCBI): domain Eukaryota; kingdom Metazoa; phylum Mollusca; class Gastropoda; order Lepetellida; family Haliotidae; genus Haliotis; species Haliotis rubra. The sequence continues at coordinate 6,368 of NW_025767335.1, forward strand.
ACAGTGTGAAATATGGAGTTCAGGTGAGAGAGTTACACTCTTATATATTACAGTCTGGAACATATTGACTTTCATTGTCACATATCACAAGCAACCGGATATAGATTCAGGTATATTGAAATTCTGCTGTATTTGACTAATTGTTCATAAAGAAATATGTGTGACCTTTCTATTTGCTTGTTAGAGCCTATTAAATCTCTCGACCGATAATCGAGACTGGTTGTTCCATGGCGTTGACGCTCAATATTTACAATACAAAGATGCATAACGCACAACCTTGTCTATATTCTTCACAGCTATTACCATGTAGCTAAGCGTTTGCTTTGTACATGACACCAGTGGCGAGAAGTTTCACTCAGGCGTTCTTCATTAACAGTTTGTTGTGTGACTTTCAGATTAGAAGTCAAAGGGTGTCGATTCTCGAAATGTCAGCTTCTAGCTCCAGACACGAGTCATGTTCAGTGACAAGAACAGCAATAAAACCTTTACAGACAGACAAGCCGAATAATTGCACCATTGGTTGTTCCAGCGTAGACGTTGTATATACAGAGGATGATGTATCGTTTCTAAGAATGATTGAATTGATTGCTTTGTTTCATTTTCGACAATTGAAGGGGTAATTCGATATGTTTCCATTAGTCATTCACCATATTGGTCTGCAGATCTTGCGAGCGCAGCAGAATGTTCCGTAGAGCAATTTTGAAACTGCACCTGAGGATGAATTTGCAAAAAGTGCACATCAAAGGTTTGACTTTCTTTCCAAAGAAATATAGCTTTCATGGTTTCAATTGAAATCAGTTTTGATAAAGTCGTTGTCCACAGTCATTTGTAGCAATGTTTGATCGTGAGCTTTTAATCAGCATCAGTCAATGAAGTAGTTAGGATACTTTTAGGCATAATATTACGATCGATCCGACCGGCGTGGGTTCAAATGATGAAGGTGCTTTGTGTACAGCCAGTTGTGTAGGATGTGCCTGCTAAGCAATTTCTACACGAAAATGACAGCGATTCTGCTCAACGATGAGTTTAATTATTCCAAAGCTTGGATACATAGTCACACGATACTGAGACCAATCTGGAATTAATGAAGTACATAACTCAGACTACTATAAATCCAGAGGTAATTGTTCGGCATATTTATATGGCTACAAGAAAGGTGTTTTATTACATTTAATATAAATGAGTCATTTCTAAACATTTATTTGACTCCAGTGAGTGAGCGAGTGAGTTAGAATTATACATCACATCGGCAATAGTGTATCACAGTATCACAGTTTAGGTGTAAAACAAACCAGCTGACACCAACAAATTGGTTTTAATGATGTTCTATCATACCAAACAGCCAGCACGTTCTATGGATACGCATTTGCCTCATTGGAGTTTACACCGTCTGGTATCGTAAATGTTATGGCTCTTGATCCAAAGTGTGTCTAAAATATGAATTTAATAGTACCTATGACAGTCATATGTGGTGCTAAGCCTAACCTTTCACTCAGCATACAGATTCGGCAGTTTAAGTTCTTTTTAATAAAGTCATGTTTATCAACGCAGTATTTCAGTTGTTCAAATCAGGCCTTGGCCTTGTATTTTCTTAGGACACACGCCTGTACAAAGCGTACACATGTGTGTTCGGAAATGTCAATACGACTTTCGCGAGTGAAGGTCTGGGGCTGCTTTAACGAAGCAAACTTTATTGAGGTTAACCTTAACTCCCATTCTTTAACATTGCACTAAGATTACCCCAGTGACTTACGATCAGCTTAGTGCTTTGTAAAAGGAGGCCCAGGGTCGTTATTCTACGACAACGAAAGCAAAAATAGTATTTTAGTACTGACAGGACTTGGGTGTTGATATTTACAAAGTGTGACAGGTCTTCACGTTGATTTGACAGCTGTATCCTTTCGCCTAGGCTTATATAGATTAGTCTTACGAACGGTTCAGAGGTCGGAAATGCTATTGACACACAGGAAAACTCAAGCAAATCAAATTATATCATTCACTGATCAGAATGCCTTTCTGATTTCAAAAGGGGAAACAGAACGTTCGAGTAATTACAAGTAAAAGGGATATCCTTATAAGGTTAATAACAGGAGTTCAGTGTTTATTATGTGTGTTTACGGTATATCAACTAGGGCTGCACGAGATGCCTTGAGGTGAGGCCCATGAGTTAATTATATTCTTATAGTCAGTCACTGTTTTATCTCAAACGCCGTATTATGAGTCATTGTAGATTTTGATTGAAGATTGGGCAGATGCAGGAAGTTCTTTCCTATTCTAGGGCAGCAGAATTGAACGGAATCACGTCACCTGCTTTCTGTTCATATGGACGTGGGAATGGATTATGTCTTCCCATCGGTAAAATCTCCTTTGCATTCGGTTTGTTCAGTGTTTTAACGCACCTATTTAGTGAATGACATTAAATTCAGTATAACTAATCCTTCCACAGAAAAATACATCAGCTTTGCAAATGAAGAATGACTTTAAAAAATGACTTTAACGTAAAACACTCCCACTATGTGACAAACGTAAAATTGTATTCGATACGAGGCTTATAGGATGTGAATAATGCAGGTTGTTTTTTTACGGCATCAGAACGTGCAACGCTGTCTGATAATGTTGTAGTCTTCAATCTCCGTTTGGAGGATTGTAAATGTCATACAGACTAAGTTCTTAAGACAATTAGTTGTTTTGTCACAAGTATCGCAGATAACCAATCGCAAGGACATTTAAATTATTATTTTATGAACATGACCTTACAAGCCCAATCTCAAAGAAAGTGAGTGACACATTTGGTCCATTCTATTACATTTCTCTATCTCGCTGGAAATATAAGTAATCCAGTTTGTTCTGCAATGCAAACTTACTTGGCAGCGGATTTATGTGTTACTTTTAAAAGATGAACTGCCCCATATGTGCACGAAAGTGCTAGTTGACCTGCCTTCTGCATGTATTATTCAATTCATAGTACTGGAAACGAGTATCACCAATGGGATGTGATTTCAACGCGTACTTTAGAAATTAGTAAGGCAATGGACTGAATTATGGATATCTGCTAAACCATAACATTAACGATGTTTGATCAAATCTCTCAAGAGGACAATGATGTAACTTCACTGTTTGCTACAGTGTATTTCACCTATCTGCCGAAGTCTGTAAACGATTACTAGTATAACCCCGTTGTACTGTTTATCAGCATAAATATTTCAATTACACTTGTCAAACTACAATTTTTATTTTAGATTTGCCATCCTGGAAACAAATCCGTGATATCATTTTTCAATGAGTGTCGTAAATGAAACATGCCTAGCGTTAAATTAAGAGCAATCCATTTTTAAATGCCAAACTAGGATTTCGCAGCAGTGGGGTCGTATCGTATTGGTATTGATTTGAAAGCGTCCTGCAGTAGAGACCGTTCTTCACGTTAGTCAGTAGAGCCACATGTTCTCACAGGTCGGTCGCTAAGATCAAATGCGTTGCACAATGGTCTCACGACGTGCTAATTACCAATGTCACATATTGTTACCTTATTTCATGACATCAAAGACACATTCTGATGTCTGAAGAGAAACACGAGTAACCTATTAAGCAGGATTTCACATGCAAACAATCCATTAACTTGTGATAAAATGGTTGCTCCAACTGGTGAATCGTTATGGACATGTACGTTTTGGTTAAAGTTCGATTTGTAGATCCAAAGTGTAAAGTGGTGTGCAAAGTGGATGATATGACAATGGGCGCATAGGGCCCGTTTATATATTGGTCAGTTACGTCGACCATAGATCATGTGACTGTCAAGGCCATCTGTGTGAGGAGGGGCGGAGACGACAACACACATCACGCTGAAGATGAAGCTTGAGTGATACATTTCATACATGAAACCAGGAAGAAATATTCATTTGGGGTGATGAAATATTACATAGTACTGAAGTAGTCTTCAATTAAAAAACAGGAAGTCAAGAAAAAAGTGATTTAGTTTACACTTGACACATTACATGCCCATCACGACCAATAAAAAAGTGAACTTTTTAATCTTTTTTTTTAAAGCCTGTAACATTTTCAAGTGTAACCTTTTCAAGTGCAGATTGTTTTTTGTCAAATAAAAATCACCATATCACTACGTTCTCCAGACAAATCATCACACATCACAAGTTAAATGTCCTTACAGCTGTCAAGTCTTCTTGTGCCAAGCATCTTGTAAAAATCCTGGAAGAGAACAAATTATTACTCCCGAAGAATAGGTTAACTGGTAAATTGACGTATGTATCAAGTAGGATAGGGGATGTACTTATGTGTATAGTTGGCAGTGAGACTCCATTAAAATACTTCCTTTGAAACAATTTGATAAAAAAATAACCGGAATATCAGTCCGTAACAAAACAGGTGTGAAACCGAGGGACACAATTCACAATTGTATTCTAATATCAGCTTGCTTCACAAAACACTTCATTACGAAGGCATAATTATTTTAGTAGAATATTGTGGAAATTTAAAGTGGTGTTGCAAATTCAAGGGCAATATAATACTAGAGCTGTGATTAGAGCAATACAGACTGTTATAGCAGTATTCACTCCCACCAATGGTAATCGAAATTGCAAAAAAGTCCTAGGCAGCGTATCCAGGGTATTTTCATCTCCACACAACTGCGGGTGTTCTTGTAACTTGAGATGCAATGTGATATAAGAGGCAAGAATTAACGCCCCTAACAAGTCTCGAAAAAGACTCCCTGGGTCAACATATGAAGTACCCTGTAGTACCTTCCAGAACTCAATCTGAATATAGCAAAGTCTAAACATATGACACCACTGCCACAATAGTGGTGCGATATTATGCATTTCGACCATTGTTGCACATTAAAAAGCACTGATAAATAACATAAACATAGGAGAATCAACGGATAGTTGAAGATGTTGATGCCTAGTTGTTAGATCATGATCTGACCATCTACAAAACTATGATGACCTGGACAAGGGATGGTGAAAGACGATAAATGCTAACGAGAATAGTTCAGTTCTATGTAAGTTAGACTGTAAACAATATTTGTGAATTCTTTTGTTTGATGTTTAATGCCACCCGATAATTACGAGCTTTGACCAGACAAACAAGAAATAAATATCATCATCAACGTCTAAAGTTTTGGGATACGATTTCGTTTGGTGGCACATTCTGCCCACCGGATCCTTGAGTTTAGATTACTGAGGACACAGTAAGCCCAAGATCGCCTAAAGTTATTTTGCATCACTTACGTTATGAGGTTATAAATATGATCTGGTCATAATTGTTATGTTTTGGGTCCAGCTAAAACCATTTAATCGTGCTTTATATCAGACGGTGTATTGAAGCTGAAAACTAACGTCCACGGTCAGTAGAATATGCACATGTTTCAATGTAAACGCGTCACACTATGATGATGTACAAATCAGGCTACTTCCTTCCTGCAAGATATATATACTCGGCGTCATTAATGAAAGGTCAAGCTATTGGTAACACTATTTCTTAAAAGTTGTAAAATCTTCGGGTTTTTAAAAAAACTATATATATTTTAAGACTTTCTAACAGTATGGAACAACACATCAGGCCGTTGAAATATCATTATTACGTTCTTTTACGTCCGATACATTCTGACACAAATGGCCCATTTCTTATTCAAATAGTCAATATGAAAATCCAGCTGTTTATATACTTGCGACTGCAACCTCCACTAGCAGACACTTACAGCAGAGGTTCTGTTATTGCAGACCATCAGGAATTGACTGCACACATCATCTATCATGATCAGAACTGGACAACCATACACAGTACCTGCAAATCTGCACTCATGTGCAGAGGAAATAGACTTAACTTACCGTTATCCAAATGTATATATGATTTCAGTTTCAGGGAAACAGAACATTCCGAAAATTCACCTTCACCTAATGTGAAGGGGGATATCTGTATAGATTTAACAAGAGTTTAGTGTTTATTATGTGCGGCTACAATGCAAGTGATTTGGCTTGCACAAGATTCCTTGTTTGGCGGCCACTGGTTGTATTTATGGTTGAACATTTTTCATCTCAAACACCGTGTTACGCGTAGCTGTAGAATTTGATTGACGACTGGACTGCCAGATTACGTTTTTCCCAATCCTACCGTGGTAGAAGTGAACAGAATGGTGTTCAATTACACATTACGTCACCCTGCTTTCTTTTCATGTGGATGAGGCAATCAATGGTGTTTCTAAGATGTTTCTAGCTCTCCCCTTCATATTCATGTGTTTGTCGGGACTTTATTGGATGACACTGCATTCAGTATGCTTGATTCTCCCACAGATATACAAAAGATTTATGGGTGTCACATCAACTGTTCAAGAGAAAACTTATATTACATAACGCTTACCCATTAACACAACATGGCAATACCAGTATTTGACACCTTAATATAACACGTTTCTTTATTCAGGAATAATGCCTATCTACTGAAAGTGAGTGAGTGAGTTAAGATTTAAAGTCACATCGGCAATATTTCAGCCATATCGTAACTAAAACTAGTTCTAAATTTGTAATACATACATATAATACATAAAACCCTGTCAACGAAGGACAGTAAAACCACTAGATTATCACAGATTGAGTTAAAACTAGCTAGCATATATCTTTAAAAGTAGAAAATTATTTCTGGACAATACAATGTAAAATTGGGCTATAGATCGCCAACAACTGAAGGTAGATCACCATACTAGGGACCATGGATTCACACCACCCCTTCAGCCGCTGGCGATTGTAGGACAAGTTTAGCCGAAATTTAAAGGAACAAATATATTACGTTTAAAAATCGGGTGAACTCTACTGAAAGTACACATGGTACTAGTCAGGTGACTCACTGCGGAACTTTTCACTTTTCACCAACAGCCAACTAATGCCTGTTCGCCCCCTTTGGTTCTTTATTTCGGTCAGTCGTCTGTCTGCTGTCCCTCCGCCCTCCGTTGACTTCGTAGAGAAGAAGTTGAACCTCTGAAGTGGACTACAGTTACGTAACATCTATTTCCTGTCACTTGACTGAACATGTTGTCTACATGGTCAGTGGACAGTAACTCTTGATGAATTTATAACAGCTCTTTTGTACATGTACTTCAGCATTGATTAGTAGGTAACTTGTTAAGAACAAGAATACAATCTACCATTATCTACGAGGCTTATGGAACCAGAATGCAGTACGGCAGATTGTAATATTACACCTGTATTTGATACATGCGATTGATTTTAAAATCACATCTCACTACCTCGCTTGAAATATCAAGTATGCATATAAACAGCTCTGCATTTTATATCCGAATTAAAAACAATGCAATTACACCTGCTGTTCCACATCTTCTATCATAAATTTGCAATCATGGAAACAATTTTACTGTTTCATTTTACAAAATGCGTTTTAAATTAAGAGTAATCAGTTTGTAAATGTCAAACTATGATTTCGCTGTAATGGCGTCATATCGGGCTGGAATTAGATTAAATACGTTGGACAAGGGAATCACGACTGCTACTTTCCAATGTCCTACATTGTTACTGTATTTTGTGACATCCAAGACTCTTTCTGCCGTTTTCAAGAAACAGGAGCGAAGTATTAGACAGCATTTAATACATCTAATTGTGGCTTAATGATTGAACAAAATGATAAAGGATTATGGGCATGTACATGTAGGGCAAAGATCAGGTTAGTTAATGCAATGAGCGTGTACACGACAGAGCTTCCCTGGTAAAGCACATTGCGGTCGAAGACCTTGGGTGTATGTAGATCAGATTCCAGTCAAAGACCTTGGATGATATACCTAATTCATGCATGTAGTTTAAGAAATGACATTGATTTCTTTTTCACACTAGTAAAAGGCTAGTCACATATAATTAATTGAATGATTTTCAACATGTCCCTTCAATGACGCAAAACAACGTCGTATTTGTGTAACAATGAATGGATTAGGATGAAAACATATTAGATGAAAGTAGGCAGAGTAGGACACAGATTAGATGTGTGAGTAGGTCTATCCTGGTACGAAGAAATAGATACAACCTGAGCGAAATGTCGTCTCCAATTACGAAACACGAAGTAAAACGCGTTTGTGTTTTAGATACTGCATGTGGCAAAACAAGATTGTACTTTTCATTGCATGCCAGGCCCACACAACATTCCTCTATCGAAGACCAGGTTACTTCTTCAGTGTGGGTGTTCTCAGTTTGGTCACGGACTGGTTTGAATTAGTTATACTGATATGGATATAGCGTCAGCGGTTTAGTAGTTTGTGTGGACCCGTGAAGATCCGAGCTAGAATTGGTCTTCAGCAACCCAGGCTTATGATGTCAGTCCCGAGATAGTCTGGACCGGATTCGACTTAGTAAGATCGCCGCCACATCGAGTGAATATTGCTGAGTGCGGCGTTAAACAGTACACAAATCAAATCGAACGTTTGTTCGGAAATCATTTCTAATTTATCCGTGATCATAATGCACGAGCGTAGGCTGCGGGACCTAAATACACATTGCAAAATATTGGACATAATGCAACTTGAACATGAGGTCTGTGACACTGTCGACCAAATGTGCAAAGTGCAGATGACAACAAACATATCGTGCTGTGACCGCACCTTGCACTATGAATTAACCTGTTGGCACCCATGAAGGGCCACCTCCTCGTGGTGGGTGCTGGGTCACGCCAAGCGCCCTTCGACCCCCGTTGTGGACCCGGGGGGATATTAGGTCCACCAACCCGTTTGCCGTGGGTTGCGCCCCTGTGTCGGTGGAGGACGGGATTCTGGTGGTTGAGGGCACTGGGTCCAGGAACAGTGTTCCTTTGCCCAACACACCACTTCGGCCCTTACTTCACCTAGACGGGTGGTAGAACTGGCCCGGTTCTATCAATCGGCTGGTCATGCCAAGCCCTGTGTATGTATATTTTGATACACACGTTTTAAACACTTTGGAACATGTTTTCTGAAATGACTTGGCTTATATGTTTATGTTTTTGAATTTGAAAATATTTCACATTTGTAATTTGCCTAGAGTACTATACCCAGAAGGCGGTGGCTCATGGGCCAATCTGGTGGAATTATTAATCTTTTAATTTTTCTGCTGGAGTATATCATCCGAGTATCCTTGGTGCTGCAAGTCGGAGACCCGCTTGTTTTAGCATTGTCCTTGTGATACTCCATGGTGGGTGGGGAGCTCGGATGATGAACCATATAAACATTAACCATGGATTACCAAACCCCCAACAAAAAAAAACAAAACGTCCACTTGACATTGATCCTGATGAAACAGACCACAGATCTACCAAATCGATTGATTACTGGCCACGCTTTGTCGTCATTGAGACACTGGATAAGACGCCACTGAAATTAAACCCTTTTGCGGTATCTAAGGGAATACAAGGAATTGCGGGCGAAGTCAAAAACATCAAACGCTTGCGTTCGGGTGCTCTACTTGTTGAATGTAGCAAAAAAACACCAAGCCGCGAACCTGATGGCGACTGACTCGTTTGTTAACATTCCTGTGTCGGTCTCAGCACACAGAACCCTTAACACCAGTAAAGGAATAGTGCGAGACCGTGATCACTTGTTTGCTGACATGACAGAATTCGATATTGTGTCAGAGATGAAGGATCAAGGTGTCACTTATGTTAAGCGATTCACAACTCGTAGAAACAATGAAACCCTTCAAACAAACACGTACCTGTTTTCCTTTTCCCGTCCTACTGCTCCAAAATCAATAAAGGCTGGCTACTGTAACATCAGTGTGGCTACTTACATCCCAAATCCTTTAAGATGCTTTAAATGCCAAAGATACGGCCATGGTGTCAATACATGCAAATTATCTGTTACGTGTGCTCACTGTGGTGAGAAAACTCACACGACAGATGACTGTAATAGCAATTTCAAAAAATGCACCAACTGCCAAGGAAATCACTCCTCTTTCTCAAAGACTGTCCCATTTGGAAACAGCAAATGGCAATTAATAAAATTAAATTTACGCAAGACATTAGTTTTGCAGAAGCCAAAAAAACTAGTACAAACATCTGAACTACCTGAAACTTATGCTTCCAAATCTAGACCTCCTTCTGATACAGTCAATGTAACTACAACATCTGCAAGCTGTCAAACCAATTTGACATGGCTTAAAACTGATTCCCCTCAGACTCTCTCACCTGAAATATCCACTCAAACTGCAGAAGTTCTTCCGGAGTCAACCCGTGTTCAGGATGCATCTTTATGTAAGTCAACTCAATCTAAATCCATATCTGATTCTCAAACAAATGTCAAAGAAATCGCACATCCCAAAGTGAAATCAAGAAGTGAATCTTCACAAAAATGTCAAAGTGGCAGAGCCCCAAAAGGATCTACAAACAAAATTCAGCTTTTCAATAAATATGGATCGTTGGAGGACATGGATGTGTCCGAAAACATCCCAAATAGGACACATAGCGTGTCGCCCTCTAGAAAGGCAAGGGGAAGATCCCCAATAAACCCCCCCGAAGAAATAGTTTCTTCGAACATTATTCAGTGGAATTGTAGAGGCCTTAAAACTAATCTACATGAACTACATCTATTGGACCAGGAGTTTCAACCGTCAGCGATCTGCTTACAAGAAACGTATTTGAAGCAGACAGATTCTTTAAATTTTCGTCATTTCAACACATATCATTATTATTCTCCTACAGGCGATAGGGCCACTGGAGGATCATCCATTCTTGTAAGACGTGGTGTTATCCACAGCCCCGTGACACTCAAAACAAATCTCCAAGCAGTTGCAGTGCGAATTACCTTGAACGTTGCACTTACTCTGTGTTCATTGTACATTCCGCCATCATCAACTCTTATGCAGGCTGATCTTCAAACACTTTATGATGATCTTCCCAAACCATGTGTACTCATGGGTGATTTGAATGGCCACAACCCACTCTGGGGCAGTGCGACCGCAAACACTAAAGGTAAAATTCTGGAGGAATTTATTTCAAATAATAATTTATGTATATATAATGATGGTACAGATACATATTTACATCCTGGTACAGGAACATATTCAGCCCTTGATTTGTCAATAACTGACTCCAACTTACTAAATGAATTTGAATGGTCAGTCCACGATGACCTTTGTGGAAGTGACCATTTTCCTACTATACTCAAACGTGTAAGCCCATCTGATGCTCCTCCATCCTCAAGATGGAATTTTAATAAAGCTAACTGGCCTTTATATGAAACGTTGTGTGCTGACAAACTTAAACCTGAATGTTTTATTGATGTTCCTGATGCTATCACATGTTTTTCTGATGAACTGACTACCATAGCTGAGGAGTGTATTCCAAAGTCCTCTGCAATTCCACACATTCGAAAACCATGGTTCAATGATGAGTGCAAACAAGCTCGGAAGGCACGGAAAAAAGCAGAACATTATTTCCGTCGCCACCCTATGGTGCATAATTTGAATAAATTTAAAATTTTAAATGCTAAAGCGCGGCGTGTCTTTAAACAGAATAAACGCCAATCTTGGCAAAATTATGTATCAAAAATAAATTTCGAACTCCCATGTCCAAAGTATGGAACATGGTCCAGAAAATTAAAGGTAAAGGTACTAAATCTAGTGTCCATCATCTTAAAATGGAGATCAATTACTTACCAATAAATCAGATATTGCGAATAAACTTGGTGAAACTCTCGCTAAACACTCTTCCTCTTCTAATTATGTGCCCAAATTCCAACAATATCAAAAACAACAAGAAAAGAAAACTATTAACTTCAATTCAGATAATGGGGAAGATTATAATGAAACATTTTCTATTTATGAACTCCATACTGCTCTTGAGCAAGTTTCATGATACTGCTACAGGTGCTGATAACATACATTATCAACTCCTGAAGCACTTACCAGAACCCTGCCTAGAAACTCTTTTAAATATTTTTGATGAAATTTGGACATTAGGTAAATTTCCTCCCTCATGGCGTGACGCTATAGTAGTACCAATACCTAAACCTGGACGTGATCATACTGATCCGTCCAATTATCGACCTATTTCACTAACTAGCTGTGTTTGCAAAACCATGGAACGAATGATCAATAATCGACTTGTTTGGTACTTGGAAACAAATAACCTCATAACAGATATACAATGTGGTTTCCGTAAAAACAGAAGTACTGTCGATCACTTAGTGCGTTTGGAATCGTTTGTTAAAAACGCTCTAATTAATAAACAACACGCTGTGTCTATCTTTTTTGATCTTGAGAAGGCATATGACACAACGTGGAAATATGGCATTTTAAGAGATTTACATGATTTGGGATTACGAGGCCGTTTGCCTCTATTTATATCCAACTTTTTAAATGATAGACAATTTCAAGTCCGAGTGGGTTCAACCCTGTCTGATCATTATAATCAGGATCAGGGTGTCCCACAAGGCAGTATTTTGTCTGTCACCCTGTTTAGTATTAAAATCAACAGTTTATCCAAGGTTTTAACTGATTCAATCGATGGATCATTATTTGTGGATGATTTTAATATTTCTTGTCGTGGGAAAAATATGCATACTATTGAACGGCAACTGCAGTTGTGTTTAAACAAAATACATAAATGGTGTCTGGAAAACGGATTTAAATTCTCTAAATCCAAAACTAATTGTATTCATTTCTGCCGTAAATACAAACCCCATAACGACCCAGAACTATCTTTAAATGGCACTCCCATCAAAGTTGTTAAGGAGGCCAAGTTCTTGGGTCTAATTTTTGACTCTCATTTAACATTTCTGCCGCATATTAAATCCCCTAAAACTAAATGCCTGAAGGCACTTGACTTGATGAAAGTCGTTTCAAATTCTAAGTGGGGAGGGGGATCAAGCTACCCTCTTACATCTGTATCGATCATTGGTACGTTCCAAACTTGATTATGGCTCCATCATATATGGTGGAGCCTGCAAAAGCAACCTACAACTTTTAGATTCTGTCCACCACCAAGGTCTGAGACTTTGTCTTGGGTCCTTTCGAACTTCTCCTGTTGACAGTCTCTACGTCGAGGCAGATGAGCCATCTCTTGCACAACGCCGTATCAAATTATCTTTACAATATATTACTAAACTATTTTCTAATGAGTCTAACCCTGCATATAACTGTGTCTTTCATCCCCTCTATGAGGATTTCTACAACAAAAAAACCTTCTCTTGTTCCGCCTCTTGGGCACAGAATTAAGCCCTTCCTGTCTGCTGCCGGCATTGAGCTTGAAAAGATAGCTCCTTCCCGTCTTCTTTCTTCTCCTCCTTGGCAACTGGTTAGGCCCCAAGTTGACCTAACTTTGACCACATTTAAAAAATCAGAAACTAATGAGTTACAGTATAAACAAGAATTTAGTCAGTTAAGAAATAAATATACTACATATAAATCCTTATATACAGATGGATCCAAGGATGGTGGCGCTGTAGCTTGTGCCACTGTCATTGGGTCCAAAACAATATCATCTCGATTGCCTGATAACAGCTCTATTTTCACGGCGGAAGCTAACGCCATATTAACAGCTTTAAAATATATTAACTCACACCGTAAATATCAACAATATATCATCTTTTCTGACTCTCTTTCTTGCCTTCAGGCGATTAGAAATCTTTCTTGCAAACATCCACTTTTATTAGAAATTTTGAATTGTACAATGAACTTGCTACTGGCCAATGCGACATCGTCTTTGTTGGTTACCCAGCCACGTTGGCATTTCTGGGAACACAATGGCTGATATTGCTGCTAAGGCAGCCCTCAACAAATCTGTGACACCACTTCTTATCCCATACTCTGATTATAAAGCCAGCATTAGAAGATACATCCGCGATCTAATGCAAAAGAAGTGGGACACCCAAGTAGGTATTAATAAATTACATGCAATAAAACCCTACATTGGTTACACCTACTTGGGTTGTCAGTCCAGATTTGAAGAGGTCATTATATGACGATGTCGCATTGGCCATACCAGATATACTCACGAATATTTATTGAAAGGCGAAGATCCTCCGTTTTGTATCCCTTTGTGATGAAAGGATCACAGTCAAGCATGTCTTGCTTGACTGCATTGAATATTCCATCACAAGGGATATCTATTTCAAATCCAAAACTCTGAAGGATCTTTTTAATAATATCAGTTCTCATTTAGTTATTGCATTTTTAAAAGAATTAGATTTGTTGAATGAATTGTAAATAGCTAAATATTTTATGATTGGTAGTTTAATTGAGCAGCTGGGATTGTTAGTGGCTGTATCCTCACAGGGGGTTGAAGCACTGTAAAAGTATTGTCCTCCTGAGGGGGTACGTAAGTCCCAAAACATTCAAACTAAATTTAAACATACCATTAGTTTTAATCGTAGAATATGTGTTATTTTAACTTATGGCTAATTTGTCTAAACTTGCTGACGGCTGAAGGGATGGTGTAAATCCAGCTAGGGTCCATGCAGGAAGCAAATGTACTGTAAGTCCCCATGGTCCCTAGTATGGTGATCTACCTTCAGTCGTTAGCAATCTACAGCCTGTTTTTATATTGTATTGTCATTTCTAGTTCCAATATTTTATATTTCATTGCTAGTTTTAAATGGATATCTGTGATACACTAGTAGTTTTACTGTTCTTCGTCGGCAGGTTTTTCTAATATCTGTATATATACTCTATTTAAAGGTCAAATGTTCTCGTCACGATATGGCTGAAATATTGCCGATGTGACGTTAAATATTAACTCACTCACTCACTTCTTCCAACAAACTTCAATTCATCAACTCTTAACTGGATGATTTTTCCAACTGGTAGATCGCTATAGACAATGGCATGTACATTTTGGTACTGGTTGGTAGATCCAAAGAACAAGTATATGAAGGAAGCTCCCCAGGAGATCAGATCTGAGGGAAGACGTATGACCATATTCAGAGGGATTGTATTCGTGAAGTTATTGAAACCGACAGCTTTTCATATTAGCATTAACAAATTGAGACATTCCAGGCCAAAGTTCATAGTAACTGGAATCCATTTGATCACACTGTGATTTCATGATTTGATGACCTGGAAAGTGGTATGTACATGAGGAAGTATGGATTAAAACTAATCAACTTGAAATGGGCGGGTAAGGCATGGTTGTAACATCAGCAGTTGTAAATGTAGGAACAGACTGGTTGTGTTGGTAGGTTGTCAGGAAGGCATCTCTTTCCATGGAGAAAGCAGATATTATATTCACTTCTAAAACCTGAGATTAGTCGATCCAAATAGCATGTACATGATGAAGGCTCTCTGCCAGATCAGATTGTCGCCAAAGGCCGTTGGTCATGTACATAGCTTATGAAATTACAAGGGAAAATACTTATGAAATTAATAGGTTAACGAGTGTGTTCGGTTTTTACATAAAGTGAGGTATTATGACCTGTAATGTTGTGATAGTGCCACACACTGTAGTGCCTTACAGCGTGTTAGAACTCAAGTCACATTAAACTCTTTCTAGTTGGTATATGTTGCTCATTAGAAGTGGTAACGCAAGCTTTTTAAACTATATTTCATCATATAAACGTCCCTCGTGCGACGTTCATTAGTACAAAGATATGCTAACGTTGTATACAGCACCCACATGTTGGTTCTTGGGATGACGGTGCATTTTGAAAATCTGGTTGATTGGGTTTTGCCACCTCCAGCAAATACTGGAGTTGGGGCGGTGAAGGGTAGCCTCGTGGTTAAAGCGTTCGCTCGTCACGCCGAAGGCCTGTTTTTCACAAACTCTTGACTGCTATGCTAGCGTCCAATTTGACTATAGCTAATGATATGTTTGCAGCTGAGCATCTGCTGCTTGCAAGGATGATGGAACTGTTCTCAAGTGTTCTTTGGAAACGCGTTTGCCTCAGTGGAGTTTGTGCCGCTATGTAGCGTAAACGCCATGGCTATTGATCTGTAGCTTGTCAAAAAGATGAATTTAACAAAACGTTGACAGTGCATCCATAGTGCCAAGCCATAACTTTCACTCAATTTAGAGACTTGACAGCTTCAGTTCTTTTTTCAAGTCACGTTTATCAACGTCGTATTTTATTTGTTCAAATGCAGGGTTGATCTTTTTTTAGAAAGGATTTGTATAGTGATAATCATACACATTAAGTTATTCCTCGTTTAGTAAGCATAAAATAGCCTCCTTTAGGCGAAAGGTTCCCGCGGTTTTCTCTCATCTGTAAACCCCTCAAAACAACAAATTTATAGCAATCTCTACTCATGACTGTAGGTATTCGGTAAGCCTCTGTCAGTGTGTGTCCTGCATTGCCAGTACGTCATTCCGCCAATGAAGGTTGGGGGTCACCATTCTACGACAACCAAAGCAAAAACACCACACTATTTTAATACTGACAGGCCTTAGGTGTTGACGTTTACACAATTTGACAGATCTTCACGTTGATGTGACATCTGTATCCGTTCGCCTAAGTTTATATTGATTAGTTCTGCAGACGGGTGAGAGGTCGGATATGAATGTTGACACAAGTACGTGTGATACCTGTATAGAATTAACAACATGAGTTCAGTGTTTATTATGTGCGTGTACGGTGGAGCATCTAGGATTTCACAAAATGCTTCGAGGTAAAGTCCATGCGTTAATTATATTCACGTGTTATTCAATGTTTCATCTCAAACGCCGGATTTCGAGTCATTGTAGATTTTGATTGAAGCCTGGACGAATGCAGGAGGTTTTCCCTATTCCCGGGGAAACTGAACTGAACAGAATGTTTAATGGCGCATCACGTCACCTGCTTTCTTTTCATATGGACGTGGGAATGGATTATGTTTTCCCAACGGTAAAACCTTTCTTGCAAACCTTTTGGTCAGTGTCTTATCGCCCCTCTTAGTGCATAACGTTCCATTCAGTATGACTTATCCTTCCACAGATAATATTAGTTTAATAATAACAGGCTTGAAATGTCACCTGCATGTGTGGTTATGAGGTTTATAGCATAACCAATTTGATGTGATCTCAACACGTACTGTCGGAATTGGTAAGGCATTGGAATGAATTATGGATACACCATAACAGTAACGATTTTTGATAAAATATCTCCAACAGACAATGATATTATTTCACTGTCTGCTACAGTGTATTTGCACTGTCTGCTGAAGTCTGTACACGATTATATAACCTCCGTACACTGTATATCGGAATAAAAAATCAACTACACCTGTCTAACTTTAACAATTACATTTATAATCCTGGAAACACATCCGATATCTTTGTTTTCAGTGATTGTCCTAAATGAAATGCGCCTTGCTTAAACCATTATTGAATGCCAAACTAGGATTTCACAGCAATGTTGTCGTACCGCATGGAATTGATTTAAAAGCGAGTCGCAGTAGAGACCCTTCTTCACGTTAGTCACTTGAGATTACCAATCTTCTGTTGTCAGGCGTCTGAATGTTAGTCTAAGCACGATATCACGGCTTGCAGCTCGTTACAACCAAACAGGTATAACAAATGACCGTCCTTGTACGGGCAGAGCTTGAGTCACCACTGCAGCCCAAGATTGGTACATCCAATTTCTACATTTGCGTGTTCGTACTGCCACGGGTGAGAGCACAGCAGCAAGGGTGCCTGAACTTCGGAGGATATCCGGTCAAACTGTACGGAACAGGTTGAGATTTATTGGACTTAGAGCCATAAGACCCGCCGTCGGGACCGTGCTACGTCGTCACCACGTATCCGTTATCTAAAATTATCCACTTGGTTGTATAGACATTTCCTTCTTCTAAACTGATGTAAAATTATTCATGTACTAAAGTCTATTTGTGGACGAGTTATTCATGTTTGAAAGACAACATTTTCGCAACAGATCTCTGGCCTATGCGTTTCTTTTGGGGGATAGTATAATTATCTCAACTAACAATCATCGTATTCTTACGTTCTCCACACAAGTCAGCCTGCGATGTCAAGTCTTCTTCTACCAAGGAGACAGAAGAATAGCAATCATGTTAACAGAATCCTTCTGGTACAATCTTATGTGTCAATTAAAGCAGGGGGAAGTAAGAGGTTAAGAATATGGAAATGTCGTGGCGACTCAAAACCAAATTCAAATGATTTCTTGGAGACAAATAAACATTGTGAGAGATTTCAGGAAGATTATAATATGGTCGTGACTGAAGTTCCATTCTTTGTCTACAGGACTGTAAGACACGTCAATTACGAGCTTAGAAAAAAACCAAAACAAAACAGGTTATCGGTATCATCATTAACGCCTAAGGTTTTTAGGGTAGGATTTAATTAAGTGACGAAACCTGACCATTCAATCCTATAGATTAAATTACAGAGGGCGCATTCCAGACCGGAGTTTGCATCATTTACACCGTGAGGTTATAAGTACAACATGGTCATATTTAGGATGTTTTAGTCATGCGGAATATCCGTATCCATTTGTTTTCTTCCGGCTGTACATATGCTGCAGTGAATGTAAGCTGAAAATACATTTCAGTGGAATACGCACATTTACTAATATAAACAATTAATGTGAAGTATTGAACGTTCGAAGGGGACATTTCTTTTACTTTGCAACAGTAGTGATCCAGATTTATTTAACTTCAATAATGCCCAAACTGGTTGGCTTTTTATATTGATACAGAAAAGGCTTCTTGATCGCAGTATTTCTATCAGGTGACGAGGGGAGCACATGTACCATCACAAGGTTCTGTAGAATAGCACATAGAGATGCTGGATGACAGAATAAGTGAGTGAGTTTAGTTTTACGCTGCACTCAGCAATATTCCAGCTATATGACAGCGGTCTGTAAAAAGTTTAAAGCAAGAAAGTTGTGTGAGCATGCATTGTTTGCCACATGCAAGGCCTAAAACACAAATGTAATTTGCTTCGCACGTGATTCGCGATGGCACAATGTTGTCCTCGATGGTAAATAACATTTCTCGCTCAGGCTCTATCTGTTTCTCTGTGGTAGCTCATACCTACCATCATAACTTAACTGTATTTGTATTTGAAACTGATGCGATAACACAATACAAACCTGTTCATTCGTCCTACCTTCATTAAATGTGTTCCCATTCCGATCCATTATTCCTTATAAAACAATACCAGTCGGCTATATGGCGGTGGTCTGTAAATAATCGAGGGTGGACAAGACAATCAAAAGTATGAACATCGGTCGACGCAATTGAAATACGCTGACATGTGTCAATATGAATATGAACAAACGTGGGTGCTAGTCCACATGGCAATCGTAACGCTACAACTAGCGGACGTTTATGCCAGAGTTACTATCACTTCAGTATGGAATCCGGGAAGGGACATTGTCGCGTTGTCGCATTGTCCCATTGTCGCGCTCTCAAAAACAAGCAAAATGAGGCAAAATTAACCAAAGTGCGACAATGTGACAACGCGACATTTCGCCCATTTGTCGCATTGTCGCGATGTCGCATGTCGCGTTTTGAATAATATTTTTTTATTCCTCCAAAGGGCGACACGCGACATAGCGACAATTTTCAAGGTCAAAATATGTTGCGTTGTCGCATTGTCGCCCTATCTTATATGTGTAAAAAAAGCCCAAAGATTGACTAAAACGCGACACGCGACAATGCGACCAGATATATGTCGCATTGTCGCGTGTCACGTTTTTTAGTTATGGCGGAATTTAATAACTATCAGAAGCATTAAAACACGACACCCGACAATGGGACATATTGAATATGTCGCATTGTCGCGTTGTCGCCCTTTTCGATTACCGGTGCGAATGCGTAGAAAGTCAATTACACTACGCATGCCCAGGAAAAGTTATACTCTATGTCACACTTCAGTGGTCTTTTGTTACCTCCAATGGTTTTTAAAAACGAAGTAGTACGCGTAATGGTAATGGGGGCTGTTTTTCTTTAACTTAATGCAAATCTTCCATTGTTGCTTTGAAAATTATTTTATATATTGTAAATGTAGTTCTTTGAATCAGTTTCATTAATTTTTCTCTCTCTCTCTCTCGTTCAAATTCATAATGAAAGGTCAATAGTTGTAGTTCAGGAGTTGCTTTTATTCTTTTCTCTCAAGTTCATCATGATTCATATTCATATTGAAACGTCAATATTCTGGATTTGTAAGCAGATTCGGGCCAATTCAACGCAAGTGTCCTTGCTATAGATTGACTGCAATAAAGAAATAAGGGAATCTATAGTTCCATATAATGTTATCAGTATCGCAGCATTAACATTCTCAACTTCATCAATAAAGATACACTTTTGACAAAGTTTTACATTTCTAACTACCTGCAGTGATGAATAATGTTAGTAAACTTACATGACTACTTCTAGTATTTCAGTAAAAAAAACCCTTATTACTTGTTAAATTAATGACTTTGAAAGCCCAAACAAACGAAAACCTGAGAAAATCTATTTTTAGAACTCGTGCCAAGCGAGCGAGTTTTGAATGCAGCAAACAGTATAGAAAACGTGGGATACACAGAAATATCATTAATTCATATTGCAGAAATGCTGCTGATAGCTTCATTACCTATAACACAAAGTATTGACAAGAAGAAAATGTAAAAGTTACTCATACCGTTTGTAGACCATCTGCTCTCTGAAACGCTCACATGGCAAGCAGGCGACATACTGATGACGAATCACATCGCTACCCAAAGTTATCTCCCCTTGACACCCCCTAAATGCAACCCGCTAAAATATTTAACGACAAACAAAAGTATAGGCGTTTCTGTCAACCATAACATATTTCATACAAACCCACAAAAACCAAAAATTCAAAATATATACAGTTTTGGCCGTAACAGTAAATGTATTTAGCCAATCAAGTGTGTTTTAGCAGCAAGACACATTATTAACGCTACCATTCATTGTAATCACGGCAC
Organism: Haliotis rubra; assembly: GCF_003918875.1. NCBI lineage: Eukaryota > Metazoa > Mollusca > Gastropoda > Lepetellida > Haliotidae > Haliotis > Haliotis rubra. The sequence continues at coordinate 27,210 of NW_025767335.1, forward strand.
GGTGGCCCTGTCATTCAAGGTTGGGTGTATCTCTTAGTCACACCAGAAAACTATGATCATAGGTTCGAATCCCAGCACCATACACATTCATCACTTTGGACATTTCGCCGATATCAAGCTGACAGGTTGTGAAAAAACTGAAATATTGTTAAAATTCAGGCCACATCGGCAAAAACATCAGGTGATGTCCTCGAATGGGTCACTATGTTCGACAGTGTGGCTCCTGACAGAGTTTCTTGGTACATTCCTGTCCGACGCTGATGAATTTGTCCGAGCTCTGCCTCTGTTCAGCCAGCAGTGGATGGATACCAGGTAGAATGAGATCGTAAGATCACTTAACCATCCAGCACCTCAAAGACAGTTAAGGTCGGCTTTGAACGTGATATTCTTCTTGGGAAAACGCCATACAAACGGACTGTTATCATTATGATATTAAAAACGATGAAATCGCTTGGCAGAGTTGCGTACCCTTAGAGTGCCAGAAACCAACCCTCTACTCCTCTCCTCTCCACTCCCACTCCGCTCCACTGCGCTCCGCTCCACTCCACTCCACATATATTTTGTCGCATTGTCGCGTGTCGCGTTTTAGTCAATCTTAGGGCATTTTTTTACACATCTTAGATAGGGTGACCTTGAAAATTGTCGCTATGTTGCGTGTCGCCCTTTGGAGGAATAGAAAATTATTATTAAAAAATGGGCGAAATGTCGCGTTGTCGCATTGTCGCGCTTTTGCCTCATTTTGCTTGTATTTGAGAGGGCGACAACGCGACAATGCGACAACACGTCAATGTCCCTTCCAGGATTCCATACTTCAGTCACTTAAGAACACTTTGTGAAACAGGTATTTGTCACTCACTCTTAAATGTAAGATCTTTAAGGTAAGATCTAATTTAAACACAACCGATGCTTCGTTTTAGCCATGTATCTGCTACTCTCTGTGATAATGAAATTGCCCTTAAATATACTTTGGAAACGCATTTGCCCTTTCAATGTTTACACCGTTACCAGGTTTAAACGTCATTGATATTGATCCGAGGTATATCAAAATGATCCTTCTGACATAACGTCCAAAGTGAATCTATTGTGTCTGGCGAATAGTATTACTCAGCAGGGAGACTTGGCACCTTCAGTTCACTTTTTATTAAGTCATGTATATCTATCATGTATTTCAGTTCTTCTCAAATGCTGAGATGACATTTTATAATGTGATGTAAATGGTGTAAAAATTGCAAAATATAAAGTTCTTTCGTGTTGAGGAACCAACCCACGCCTTGCAAGAACGTTAGCCAGCACTTTCGGTTGGAGTGTTCCGACACTGTCTCCTGTCACGGCATCCCTTGGAGGTCACACTCCTGGAGGTCACACCCGTCTGTTATGTCACTGTGACGTGAGTGTTAGGGGTCAAGGAACGCCATGCATTATTTGTCCAAATAAAATGAAGCTGCACTCAATTCTTAATCGTCTGTATTGTAACCTTGATTCACAATAATGCGAACACTACTTCCACTGTGGAATTCAATTAAACAAATTCTAACAAAAATCCGGATGGAACTAGTATTAGAATCTGTACTCTACTGAGAAATCACTGTTCTACTACCACCAGAAGTGCTGTCGCATTGCAAGGCCTTGACCGTTGACATTTACGACGATTGGTAGGTCTTCACGCTGACTGACTGATGTATGTCCTCTCGCCTAGCTGATGTAGGTTAGTTCTACATAAGTCGGAAAAGTTAGTGACACACTGTAAGGAACACATGAAAAACACGTTCTTTGACAAGAACATCAAACTAACTTACTCTTAAACAAAAACGTAGCCATGACTTCAGTTTCTAGGAAACAGAACGTTCCGAAAATTACAATCACCGTATGTAAAGGGAATTTTTACATAAGAGTTAAAAGATTTCAGTGTTTGTTACGGTGCAATCAATTAGGCTGCACAATATGCCTTGTATTCGTGTTCATTGGTTATAGTTATGGATAAACATCTCAAAAACCGTGTTATGAGTCACTGAAGACCTTGATTGATTTATGGATTCTGAGAATCCCGTGTTGAGAAACTCGCGCACGTATTGTTCTAGGTATTTGAATTGTAGAATTTCTTTGACACGGATGCGACAAATTTAGAAATGCATGCCATATATCTACCATAAACCTCTCTAAAATCCCTACATACGGCGAAGTGAGAGCATGAATAGGATAGGGCAGTGAAACAACTGAGTCAGCTCAAATGTAACAAACTAATTCTGCACAGCTCATAAGACCAAACTGGTAGTGGGAAGTCCATTCAGCCCAGGAATCCCAACACAAATGAAGATGGAGAGTGGATTTAAGAAGTTGATGTAAGGTATAAATTTTGCCTTTGGGAAATATATTGTGTATGAATCTTGCTATTTCAACTTCCAAGATCATGATTTGTAAGGCAGCAGTTTCGTTTTGTACGACGATTAAGTGTTTATCATAATAACTTGGTCTTGCCCTCATAGACCCAAAAGGTTCCTGTCCTTCCTGGCCATTATGTTGAAGGTACTGTGTCTTAACTTTCTTGCAAAGAGTTTAGAGTCAATTCCCTTTCCATTTACCAGGATGAACACAGTAAAAGTTCTACAGTTGACGTTATTGCCAGATGTTTCCAACATCGTTTAGCTGCAAGTATTACTTGTGAACGTTACCAGTTCCCAAAATGTATTTCCAAAAATCATACCCAACAGTTCCAGATTTAGGAACTTAAGATAAGGTCAAAGATATCTAAAAGTTTTAAGTCTAAACTGTTCAAGACGCAAGTTAGTCCGTCACAAGAACAGCTAATCATCGTACTCTTGGTTGTCTCGGTATAGATATCATCATATAATTGTGTTGGCATTTACCATGACCTAATTTGTACGTTTCAGATTCAACGGTTGACGGTGGAATCGCAATCTGGCTTCTTCGAAATATTTATGTTTGCAAATACCAACGTATTGTGAACAATGTTTTTCAGCACATCATTTTAGGAAATGCGTTGTTCATAATCAATGCAATCTTTGATCATGAACTTTCAATCATCACCAGTTAAAGAAGTAATGTACTAGAGCATAACATATTTTTGTACAAGCTGTTATTCAGCAAATGCGGCTGGCAGATAATGAGTGGACTGGAGACCTGCCAAGCACATTTTGGCACGAGAAAGGAAAATATACAGCTTTATAACTGGTTCAATTATTCATAACCTTCGTTACATACTCAACATATTCTCGATACCGTGTCAAATCAACAATAGATCAGACCAAACCATTCCCTTTGCAAACTAAGTGGTGAGAGCTCTGGCATGAAAAAAATCTAGTGGATGTGATTATTTGTTTCAGCGAAACCTAATAACATAACCGATTGAAAAAATCTATACAGATGAACGTGTTTTTTTATCGGTGTGATGGGTTAAGAAATCGACACCAAATGGCTTACTAATACACACATGTATCCCAGTTGCAGGAAGGTATAAGTTTCAATTTTACATTTACGCGAGTGACTAATACAACGGATGTCAACATATACTGCAAGGTGAGTAGACTTTGAGAATTTTCAATTGGTCTGTTGTATATATTTTCAGTTACCTGCAGCAGCGGGTTTGTAACATCCACTTGGTAAAAGACATTACTCACAATATTGTCTTGAAAATTATAGAAATCTCCGCCAGGTTGTCCACCAAACGCTACCTGTTTGATACAGCTTATACAATACGAAAGATCTCCATAAATTAAGCAGGAACCAGTCTATTTAAGTTGAGATCAGCACTGGCGTCAAAGTGTATACCCTCGTCAAGTGTTGTGTGCGGTACCATTGATTTTGGAATATATCTTTGATGTCTTGGGTATTAATATTCTCTTTGAAGCGTGTTTGATCACCAAAGGCTCCTTCATCCAATGAATGAATTGCCGTTAAGACTGTAATGAAGTTATATGGTACTAAATGCTGGTCAGTTATTAGTAGTTAGGTAGTTCGTACTTACATCCCAGTATAGCTCAGAAAGTTGAGAAGGTGTTTCAGTAGCTTTTATAGCGACGCTAAATGTCCATTTTTTAGCCATCACTCACAGTATCTTGACAAGACAATAACAGACAATCGGCAGATCTAAACGTGGAACAGCAATCGGGACAACAAGACTTATCTTGTACATGTATGAGGTAAGATGGCGAAATGTAATATGTGGATATCTGCTTGCAAGATGGCCTTATGAGTATATACGTCCATTTCTCCATCTACAGCAAAAACGAAATTATCACAATAGATGGCGGCAACCATTTAATGGAAAGAAGATGTAATTACCAGGGCTATGGAATCGTTTTCATTCGGCGTTCTGATGTATCGTGGCTGCATTTCATCATATGCTGACATTCTGAAGAAAATGAATGTCACACTGTGCATGTAGACTTTCTTAGGATGTGTGTATTGGCACGATTTCAAAAGCCTGCCAAAGGTTCTCACAACTCAACATCAAATTCCAATAGAATGAATATCTTCGTAACAGGAAATTCCCCGAAATAGTTTTTCTCAAGTAACGACAGGACTTAAATTATGAATATTGAAAGGTTTACGCTGACGTGACAAGTATATTTGTTACCCAGAGGTGATATAATGTAGTTTACTGTAGGCGCGAATGCCCCCCGATACACTATTAGGCAGAGCCCACACAAAGCTTTAGATGGAATGATCATGCTAACTAACATTGAAACTGTTTTTCTCTTCATCACCTTGAAGGTATCTCATGTACTTTATTCCTGTCATTGCAGATTTCACAAGCATGGATCAACGGCTCCTTAAACAGAAGAAATCACCTTGTGAAAACAGATCCTGTTCCTTTCCAGTCATGTGTACTGCCACCATGTTTCCACGTGACAGAGGACTGATTCTAAACTTCCTGTCAATCACATGTCATGTGAGATCAGTTGCAGGTTACTTGGGACGTACAGTTTCCCTTTCAGAGGATACATAGGGGCGAGTGTTCTTTGAATACTGTTCATTTGGCAGCTACATTCTTCAAGACCTTGAAGTTTCATTTGACTTTGATTACAGATTATGAATACAGATTATGATTAGTCCTTCTGTTGAACTATGCAATGCACTCACTCATAGTCAATTCATTTCTTGCTTAGTATCTATAACTTATTCCCTAAAGTAAATTATTCATGTAAAATAATCTGAATTCGGTCAATAATATCTCTCATATCCTCATCTATCGGTAACAAATATAACTATATCTTTTCCAGGAACAGTACACTCTTTTTACTCTGAAGTTACAGTGAGTGAGGGAATTGTTCTCATCATATGATTTTTGGAAGAGTTAAGTGAGATCCTATAATCCATTTAGTAAAGGTACAATGGCACACGGTGGATTTGCCCTATGCCTCATTTTGACCATTACAATAACACTGTGCGCTTCCTACTTACTATTGCCTATTTTGTTCCAAAGGGATAACGGTGGTAGTCTCGAGATGATAAAACAAAATATATCAATCCTCTGTTTCAATACAGCTCTCTCTTTTTTATCAACACATATCAGATATAATACAAAACGCCAAAGCCAGAGAATTACCCTTTCTCCATTATACCACGAAAAGGAGTCCATCGAGTCAAAACAACTTGGATAAGTGATGGGTGATCACCTCTTCGCGAAAAGTGACATGTTCTGTCCTAATTTGTTTTCTGGACAAAGATGCACACAGATGGTCTTTCCTAACTGGAATGTGTGAGATATGTGGTAGTTTACCTTGCCATTCTCGATCAATTCATCCATTGTTCAACAAAGTATACACATGTAGTATTAGTTTCGCTTTCCATGATGTAGTAAGTGAGATTATTGACTTTCACCATAACTGATTGAAGTTGCGCGTGTTTCTGGTACCTGTTCCGACAATTCGGACACTCGTCTTGAGCAGTTCCTTCTGTGTCTTTTCGGATTGGATTGAATATGTCAAAGGGCAACGATTCATTTAACCCAGCTTGGTGCCACAAACACTGGTCATGCTTTATGGGAAGAACATAAATGCAACCTTTTGACACAGACAGAACTAATTATTGCACAAGTATTGTTTTCACCACAGCCAATGTATTTCAAACAAACATACATACTGTGAACTATTTCATTTAAAATGATTTCAAATGCAACGACTGACGTTTTATTCGGACTTTCCAAACGTTTCTTTCGTTTGTCAACGAATCAGTCTATACATTTCAGACTTGCAGTTCCGCTTTTTCCAAAATGTTATCCGGTTCACGTGAGTTTAGATGAGAATTTCCCATCAAACCTATGTGTTTCTGTAAAACAGATTTTAAGCTTTCAATTAAATCGGTTTTTTGTAAAACCGTTGACAACAAGCGTTCGTTGCAATGTTTGATCATGAACTTCTAATCACTGAAGTCAATGAGGTAACTGGGAAGGGTACTTTTAGATGTAATGGGACATTATGTAATTACAGTTGATCCAACATGCTCGCATCTGAAGGATGAAATGCCAAAGAAGCCTTCGGTACAACTAACTGTTTAGAACATTTAGTTGATTAGGAGGGGATTAGGGGCCTACTCACTAAATTAGTTATTAAAAAAGAATAAAGAAGCCTGTCTAGCCAGGTTATTAGTTGCATGATGTTAAAAGACCGAGTCGTGCAAATTGTGTGGTTGACGGACGTTACCGGTAGGGCAGGATATACTAACGCTTCGCAAACATGTGTCATAACATGATTGTCAGTGATCCATTCATATAATGTTCAAGCCTATGTGTCCTATTATGGTCTCTATGGAATTTGTTGGGCGGATTACAGAGACTGTTATTCCTTGGCAATGACTGTATGTATTTACATTTCCAGTTGCCTTACACCAATAGACACTACAATGTTCGGTATTGTTGTAAAATGATCATTAACCATATCACTGCTGGGGCATCGTTCTGGCATAGATGTCCATAGTGGAAGCTAAATAGCCTTTCTTGTTTTGTAAGAAGCAAACAAGGGTAAATGAACCTAACTTTTATTCACTGACAAACATGATATTTGATTGCTGCTTTTTCTTCCAAAATATTTAGGAAGTTCAACCTTAGGTCTTTGGATGTAATCTCAGCTTGATATTGATGGTAATAAGCACGGCAACCAATTGCTAACTTCCACGAGTCCAAGGGTTAGTGGTTACAGACCCCTCCTTGGATGGATCCTTACATTCCTAAAATAGTTACTTTTAGGAATGTAAAAGATGCTAATATACTATCAACCTATATCATGGCATGGACCAGGAAAACCCCTAACATTTTTCACAAATTTGTTGCAAATTATAACTTTCTTGTAAAATACGTACGTTATGACATGAAATCAGGATGTTGTATTACTAACACTTATTCAACACTGTATTGACTACTGAACTAATCACCATGACATGTCTAGATCTGCTTCCGTGTCCAAGCATGTTTAGTAACATGCATGGAGACAAGAAATCGTTATAATAATGAAGAGACTTCATGACTGTATATGATCACTCCTTGTGTCATTTAATGATTTGTCACTCCCTCTTGACTGATACAGCTAAATTATTGGACGAATATGGTGTTACGTTTGGAGAAATGAACTTCCTACACACAGGGGTGATGACGCTGATCTCCGGTGTTCAACGGAAAAGCGATTGCTTTACTGATGCTCGCAACGTCTTGCTATTGATCTCATTACCACTAACGACAAAAAGAATAATTACGATGCATCAAACGTTACATTCACGTGGAATCATATGGTCCTTAAGCGACTCTTCCCCTCGACAGAGGTTTGGTGCTTGTCAGATCTCATCGTTAATGTTGGTTTTATTAACACAGTATTTCATTAGAAAGTCTTTAAATGCTCTGATACACATTTTGTCACTGGTCGATCTGAGTAGGGATAATATCAGAATATTGTCTTCCTTCTCGTCGGTATGGATAGTTTAAGGTACTGACATAATACAGTTGCATGGATTACCACTGACATGTATGCAATCAGCTTTCACTAACATTGTCATGGTAAAGAAATGATCACAATTGCCGATTACGTCCAGCCGAGACGCATCAAGCCTAAGGGATTGACTCTTATTTCTGTCAAATGAAAAGATTCAAATTAAGTCCAGGCAATACAAACTGGGCACATTCATCGTTCAAACCAAATGTAAGAACACCTTCCGATCCCGCTGTGCGTGAAGGATTTGAGGTCGCCATGGCAGATGTATCATTTTGCTTTAGGTGCATTAAACTAGATTCATAAAGACACTGAGGTTGGAAACACCATTATCAAACCATAAGGACACGCGTCTTTCACTCTGAATGCTTCTTTCATACAAATTTGTTTAGGGTTTCAATTATGGGAATTGAAAACGTTCTATGAATCAATATCACTTTGAGATACAAATCACTATTGATGCAGCACAAAACTAACAAAAAGTCCAAAAAGCCGGGAAGATAAAACTTGGCATGTTGTGATTCAATATCTGAGCGCATACTTATTTGAAAATTAGAAAATGTTTAAATGATGCATTAATCACGAGTTTTCTTGATAAATATAACATTATATTCGTGACCATATCATATTATGTTTACGACACTCGTGCCTAAATATCGGTATAACCCTCGCTCTTGCTCGGGAAATACTAACAGTTAGGCACTCGTGTCGTAAACATAGTATGACATTGCAACTCATATAATATCCTCTATTTCACATTGATAAACAAAGCAGTTGTTGTGGTTCCAACATACTTGATAGGCAACATTTTCTACTTGATGTTTGCTGGGTATCACGTGTTGCATAACTAAACAAAATCACCCCACAAGGAAGATGCACAACGATGGGTATCCTCAATAGGACATTACTAGCATGGTGAACAGACAGAAATGTGGAGTTAGTGGAAGGATGTGCTCAATCTGCTTGAAAACCGTTTTTATTGATGTATCGTGACAGCATCACTGGACATAATTATGAGAAAGCACACAAACATATGCTCACCGCGGGAAGTTATATTTCCCCATTGCAGCAACAGGTTGTGAAATACTATACTCAGAAACGACCTGTGGAATGTCAGTGGAGTTAAAGTATCCACAGTGCGTAATCCATTCGCACCTCCTGACTTGACATCACGCAGGCACGATTGCATTCGGGTGAAGATCACGTCATTTGGCCTGGCGGGGACTGGGCTTCTGAACCTTTGGATGATATATCGAGACAATGTCTGGACTTGTGGATCGTCGTGCCCGAATGTGGCGTAGACAAGGAGAAAGTTTCAGGTTACCACCATAGCCCTACATTACCGCTATAAGGGAGGCTCAATCATGATCAGTGGAGCTGGAAGCTCTATGCCACACAACGGAACAAGATGACAGCTGGTGAAATTGCGGATGTGTTCATGCGACTGTATGCTGCTACAATCAGAGCGGACTTTGAAAAAACGCACGACATCATCGTTCCATGGTCGCTGATGCGTACTTAGAGCAGGAGATAATTGTCCAGCACTGTGACCAGACCTCCACCCTATCCTATACAGGTGGAATGTGTTGCAAATAACATCAACTCGGCAATGTTCTTACTGAAGAGTGGAAGAAGCTTACCATGCCAGACACCCCACACTTGATGGGAGCATGAGAATTAATGTTTTCGAGATTTATTAATATTTAATTTTTATCAGATGATTGAGTGTTGGTCACAATATTTTTATTGGCATGTCATGCCCTATTTCAACAAGTATTACACCTTTCTTGCCTTTGGCTATTTAACAGACACATACAAAATTGTAATTCTCAGCACACCTTGAGTGGTATATATCGTATTGTGGCGACCATAAGCTCGGATTCTGCAGAGTTTATTAATTACATTTAAGCATTAAAAATGTTCTGTTGTCAGTACAATATTTAAACTGGAGTAGTACCTACCCAACCCCTCCACAATTCAACATTGTTCTTCATCAGCACTGCACGCTGTTTTGGGCACGGATAGACCAGTCGTCAAAGGCGCTTCAATGTACCACGCAGCGATACGTCAGTAAGACCGGCATCGCTTCGGGCTGTCCTCCGAATCAAACTGAAACGCCTTGATATAACAGTCAGTATTACAGTTCAAAACGGCTATAAAATCAAGTCACTCCTTCTTGTAATTCTCAGCACACCTTGAGTGGTATATATCGTATTGTGGCGACCATAAGCTCGGATTCTGCAGAGTTTATTAATTACATTTAAGCATTAAAAATGTTCTGTTGTCAGTACAATATTTAAACTGGAGTAGTACCTACCCAACCCCTCCACAATTCAACATTGTTCTTCATCAGCACTGCACGCTGTTTTGGGCACGGATAGACCAGTCGTCAAAGGCTCTGCAATGTACCACGCAGCGATACGTCAGTAAGACCGGCATCGCTTCGGGCTGTCCTCCGAATCAAACTGAAACGCCTTGATATAACAGTCAGTATTACAGTTCAAAACGGCTATAAAATCAAGTCACTCCTTCTTGTAATTCTCAGCACACCTTGAGTGGTATATATCGTATTGTGGCGACCATAAGCTCGGATTCTGCAGAGTTTATTAATTACATTTAAGCATTAAAAATGTTCTGTTGTCAGTACAATATTTAAACTGGAGTAGTACCTACCCAACCCCTCCACAATTCAACATTGTTCTTCATCAGCACTGCACGCTGTTTTGGGCACGGATAGACCAGTCGTCAAAGGCGCTTCAATGTACCACGCAGCGATACGTCAGTAAGACCGGCATCGCTTCGGGCTGTCCTCCGAATCAAACTGAAACGCCTTGATATAACAGTCAGTATTACAGTTCAAAACGGCTATAAAATCAAGTCACTCCTTCATTCAGTCCAGCGTCATGCCTATGGTACGGGTTCGATTCCACACACAGGTAGAGTCTATTGTTGGAATATCGCTAAAAGCATCGTAAAATCGTACTCACTCGGACTAGGCATAATTGAGTAAATATCGAAATATGGCACCCGCTCAAGGCTGATAAAGGATATTCATTATTCAATAATATAAGTGAGCGAGTGAGTTTGATTTAACACTGCTTCCTTCGGACATTATGTCAGTGGTGCAGGTTTTGGGCGTTGTTAAGTGGACTAAGGGTCGTGAATGGTTGTAAAGAGTCGAGGGCATAATACGATCGTCTCCGATAATTCACCCTGATGATGACCCTTGGTGTGTCACCGCCATATCCATGCTGGAAGGGCGGTGGAGTAGCTTAGTGAATGCTTCTTGCGTTCGCTCGTCACGTCGATGGTCCGGGCTCGATTCCCCACATGGGTACAAAGTGTGAAGCCCATTTCTGGTTGTCTTGCCAGGTGATAGTCCTCGGATTTTGCTTTAATGTGGCGTAAAACTATACTCACATTAACATCCAGTAGTAAAATATATTTGATAGCATCTGAAAAATCTCTACTATTTTATATTTCCAATACGTATTATGTTTCCAGTACAATGTGAAATATGGTGTTCATGTGAGAGAGATACATTTTTGTGTGTGTTACAGTCTGGAACATATTGCCTTTCATGGTGACATATCACAAGCAACCAATATAGATTCAGCTATATCGAAATTAATCCTGCTGCATTTGACTAATTGTTCATAAAGAAATATGTGTGACCTTTCTATTTGCTTGTTGGAGCCTATCAAATCTCTCGACCGATAATCGAGACTGGTTGTTCCATGGCGTTGACGCTCAATATTTACAATACGAAGATGCATAACGCACAACCTTGTCTACATTCTTTACAGCTATTACCGTGTAGCTAAGCGTTTGCTTTGTACATGACACCAGTAGCGAGAAGTTTCACTCAGGCGCTCTTCATTAACAGTTTGTTGTGTGACTTTCAGATTAGAAGTCAAAGGGTGTCGATTCTCGAAATGTCAGTTTCTAGCTCCAGACACGAGTCATGTTCAGTGACAAGTACAGCAATAAAACCTTTACAGACAGACAACTTGAATAATTGCACCACTGGTTGTTCCAGCGTAGACGTTGTATATACAAAGGATGATGTATCGTTTCTAAGAATGATTGAATAGATTGCTTTGTGTCATTTTCGACAATTGAAGGGGTTATTCGAAATGTTTCCATTAGTCATTCACCATATTGGTCTGCAGATCTTGCGAACGCAACAGAATGTTCCGTGGAGCAATTTTAAAACTGCACCTGAGGATGAATTTGCAAAAAGTGCACATCAAAAGTTTGACTTTCTTTCCAAAGAAATATAGCTTTCAGGGTTTCAATTGAAATTAGTTTTGATAAAGTCGTTGTTCACAGTCATTTGTAGCAATGTTTGATGGTGAGGTTTTAATCAGCATCAGTCAATGAAGTAGATAGGATACTTTTAGGCATAATATTACAATCGATCCGACCGGCGTGTGTTCAAATGATGAAGGTGCTTTGTGTACAGCCAGTTGTGTAGGATGTGCAGCTGGCAGATGATTGGAGGCCTGCTAAGCAATTTCTACACGAAAAAGACAGCGATTCTGCTCAACAATGAGTTAATTATTCCAAAGCTTGAATATATAGTCACACGATACTGAGACCAATCTGGAATTAATGAAGTACATACATCAGACTACTATAAATCCAGAGGTAATTGTTCGGCATATTTATATGGCTACAAGAAAGGTGTTTTATTACATTTAATGTAAATGAGTCATTTCTAAACATTTATTTGACTCCAGTGAGTGAGCGAGTGAGTTAGAATTATACATCACATCGGCAATAGTGTACCACAGCACCACAGTTTAGGTGTAAAACAAACCAGCTGACACAAACAAATTGGTTTTAATGATGTTCTATCATACCAAACAGCCAGCACGTTCTATGGATACGCATTTGCCTCATTGGAGTTTACACCGTCTGGTATCGTAAATGTTATGGCTCTTGATCTAAAGTGTGTCTAAAATATGAATTTAACAGTACCTATGACAGTCATATGTGGTGCTAAGCCCAACCTTTCACTCAGCATACAGATTTGACAGTTTAAGTTCATTTTAATAAAGTCATGTTTATCAGCGCGGTAATTCAGTTGTTCAAATCAGGCCTTGTATTTTCTTAGGACACTCGCCTGTACAAAGCGTACACATGTGTGTTCGGAAATGTCAATACGACTTTCGCAAGTGAAGGTCTAGGGCTGCTTTCACGAAGCAATTTTTGCTGAGGTTAAGCTTAACTCCCATTCTTTAACATTGCACTGAGATTACCCCAGTGACTTACGATCAGCTTAGTGCTTTGTAAAAGGAGGCCCTGGGTCGTTATTCTACGACAAGGAAAGCAAATATAGTATTTTAGTACTGGCAGGACTTGGGTGTTGACATTTACAAAGTGTGACAGGTCTTCACGTTGATTTGACAGCTTTATCCTTTCGCCTAGGCTTATATAGATTAGTCTTACGAACGGTTCAGAGGTCGGAAATGCTATTGACACACAGGAAAACTCAAGCAAATCAAATTATATCATTCACTGATCAGAATGCCTTTTTGATTTCAGAAGGGGAAACAGAACGTTCGAGTAATTACAAGTAAAAGGGATATCCATATAAGGTTAACAACAGGAGTTCAGTGTTTATTGTGTGTGTTTACGGTATATCAACTAGGGCTGCACGAGATGCCTTGAGGTGAGGCCCATGAGTTAATTATATTCTTATAGTCAGTCACTGTTTCATCTCAAACGCCGTATTATGAGTCATTGTAGATTTGATTGAAGATTGGGCAGATGCAGGAAGTTTTTCCTATTCCCGGGCGGCAGAATTGAACGGAATGATGTGTAAGGGCGCATCATGTCACCTGCTTTCTGTTCATATGGACGTGGGAATGGATTATGTCTTCCCATCGGTAAAACCTCCTTTGCATTTGGTTTGATCAGTGTATTAACGCCCCTATTTAGTGAATGACATTAAATTCAGTATGACTAATCCTTCCACAGAAAAACACATCAGCTTTGCAAATGAAGAAATCCGTATGACTTTAACGTAAAACACTCACACTATGTGACAAACGTAAAATTGTTTTCGATACAAGGCTTATAGGATGTGAATAATGCAGGTTGTTTTTTTACGGCATCAGAACGTGCAACGCTGTCTGATAATGTTGCAGTCTTCAATCTCCGTTTGGAGGATTGTAAATGTCATACAGACTAAGTTCTTAAGACAATTAGTTGTTTTGTCACAAGTATCGCAGATAACCAATCACAAGGACATTTAAATTATTATTTTATGAACATGACCTTACAAGCCCAATCTCAAAGAAAGTGAGTGACACATTTGGTCCTTTCTATTACATTTCTCTATCTCGCTGGAAATATAAGTAATCTAGTTTGTTCTGCAATGCAAACTTACTTGGCAACGCATTTATGTGTTACTTTTAAAAGATGAACTGTCCCATATGTGCACGAAAGTGCTAGTTGTCCTGCCTTCTGCATGTATTATTCAATTCATAGTACTTGAAACGAGTATCACCAATGGGATGTGATTTCAATGCTTACTGTAGAAATTAGTAAGGCAATGGACTGAATTATGGATATCTGCTACACCATAACATTAACAATGTTTGATCAAATCTCTCGAGAGGACAATGATGTAACTTCACTGTTTGCTATCTGCCAAAGTCTGTACACGATTACTAGTATATAACCCCGTTGCACTGTTTATCAGCATAAACATTTCAATTACATCTGTCAAACTACAATTTGAGTTTTAGATTTGCCATCCTGGAAACAAATCCGTGACATCATTTTTTAATGAGTGTCGTAAATGAAACATGCCTAGCGTTAAATTAAGAGCAATCCATCTTTAAATGCCAAACTAGGATTTCACAGCAGTGGGGTCGTATCGTATTGGTATTGATTTGAAAGCGTCCTGCAGTAGAGACCGTTCTTCACGTTAGTCAGTAGAGCCACATGTTCTCGCACAGGTCGGTCGCTAAGATCAAATGCGTTGCACAATGGTCTCACGACGTGCTAATTACCAATGTCACACATTGTTACCTTATTTCATGACATCAAAGACACATTCTGATGTGTGAAGAGAAACACGAGTAACCTATTAGGCAGGATTTCTCATGCAAACAATCCATTAACTTGTGACAAAATGGTTGCTCCAACTGGTGAATCGTTATGGACATGTACGTTTTGGTTAAAGTTCGATTTGTAGATCCAAAGTGTAAAGTGGTGTGTTTAAGGAGGAATACATTATAATGAGAACGGATGATATGACAATGGGTGCATAGGGCGCGTTTATATAGTGGTCAGTTCAACATCAGTGGCAAATGCAGGCGTTGTGTTTAATTGTGTTGAAAGTTAGCAGGAAGATCTCTCTTCTGTTGGTCAGGGCATAGACTTTCGTTTTCTGAACCTGTCGACTTGCCTTCAGTGACCAGAGGACCAGAAATATTTATAGAAGAAGGCCTTTCAAGTAATTTTGTTATCATTTGTACATTTCGGACTTTTCGTATATTGTCTGCTATGCTGTGGCATAAATATTGCTAGGGCCTGTGTTGATCATAAGTGTATGATCGTAGGTTGATATTTCGATCAGAAAGACGTCGACGTCCAACATATTCCCCGTCGGATACGTGGGATACGTCGACCATAGATCATGTGACTGTCAAGGCCATCTGTGTAAGGAGGGGTTGAGATGACAATACACATCACGCTGAAGATGAAGCTTGAGTGATACATTTCATACATGAAACCAGGAAGAAATATTCATTTGGGGAGATATCCTAGTAATGAATTAGCTCTTCCATTAAATAGTCAGAAACTTCGGGTTTCCAGAAAAAGTGATTTAGTTTACACTGGACACATTACATGTCCATCACGGCCAATTAAAAAGTGAACTTTTTCATCTTTTTTTTAAAACCTGTAACATTTTCAAGTGTACCTTTTCAAGTGCAGATTGGTTTTTGTCAAATAAAAATCACCATATCACTACGTTCTCCAGACAAATCATCACACATCACAAGAAAAATGTCCTTACAGCTGTCAAGTCTTCTTGTGCCAAGCATCTTGTAAAAATCCTGGAAGAGAACAAATTCTTACTCCCGAAGAATAGGTTAACTGGTAAATTGACGTATGTATCAAGAAAGGTTGGGGATGTAAGATATTACTTATGTGTATAGTTGGTAGTGAGGCTCCAAAACAAGATTAAAATATTTTCTTGGAAATAATTTAAGTGTTGATTCCCCAGTTGAAACTAAAACGTTAACCGGGAATCAGTCTGTAAACAATTAGGTGTGAAACCGACAAACACAATTCAAAATTGTATTCTAATATCAACTTAGTTCACAAAACACTTCAATCATTACGAAGGCATCACTATTTCAGTAGAATATAGTGCCAATTCAAAGTGGTCGTGCAAATCCAAGGGTAATATTATACTAGAGCCGTGATTATAGCAATAAAGACTGTTTTAGTAACATTCACCTGTCATCAATAGTAATCGAAATTGCAAGAAAGGCAGCGTATCCAGGGTATTTTCATCTCCACACAACTGCGGGTATTCTTGTAACTTGAGATGTAATGTGATATGAGAGGCAAGGGTTAACGTCCCTAACATATCCCGAAAACGATTCCCTGGGTCAAAATATGAAGAACCCTGTAGTACCTTCCAGAACTCAGTCTGAATATAGCAGTCTAAATATAGGACACCGCTGCCACAATAGTGGTGCAATATCATGCACTTTGACCATTGTTACACATTAAATAGCACTGATAAATAACATAAACATAGGGGAAGGTGTTAGGAGAATCAACTGATGGTTGTAGTTGTGGATGCTTGGTTGTTAGATCATGATCTGACCATCTACAAAACTATGATGACCTGGACAAGAGATGGCAAAAGACGATAAATGCTAACGAGAATAGTTCCGTTCTATGTCAGTTAGACGGCAAAAATATTTTTGAGTACGTTGGTTTGATGTTTATGCCACACGATAATTACGAGTTTTGACCAGACAAACAAGAAATGTATATCATCATCAACGACTAAAGTTTTTGGGTACGATTTCACACAGTCTGCCCACCAGATCCATGAGTTTAGATTACTGAGGACGCAGTAAGACCAGGATCGCCTTTAGTTATTTTGCACCACTTACGTTATGAAGCTTTAAATACGATCTGGTCATAATTGTTAAAACCTTTTAATCGCGATTTATATGAGACGGTGTATTAATGCTGAAAACTTACACACTTACATATGCATATTTTCAGTGTAAACGCGTCACACTAAGATGATGTATAAATCAGGCTACTTCATTCCTGCAACATATACATCTGCGCATAAAATACGCACCACCCTGTAATTGTACAAATTAATTTTGTCTGAAATGAAATTCTAAACTCTTTCCAAAAAATAACCTTTATAATTTGATAGAGCAAGCAGTTAACATTTCAAAAACGAAATTGAAATTACCATGTACCTTAATTAGGATAATTGCCTATATTTAAAACATGTGGTTTTCTGTCCTAAAACAAGTTACCTTATTTTGAAAAGTGAAAGTAATAATTGAGTGTTGTGTGGCCTATAAATTCGTTATTTTTTGTGAATGGATGAAAGTTTGTAAACTAAGATTGAGGAAAAGTTACAGTCAAACTAAAAAGAAGGAAAATTTTAAAATGCAGTAAAAGTTGCTTTACAAACAAAACAAACAGAGTTTAGCTGCAATTATCAGCATCCGCAAGGAGAAGTGTTTATTCATTACAATAAACTCAAAATCATAAAAAAAATATTTCCAAAATCTTATTAATGTGGCTTTTTTTCAGTTTTGTCAACTAGCAATCTGAATTGTTGGAAAAAGGTCTGAATCTTTGATATTCGGGTTCTTCCTGATAATGCATAATTAAAGGTTACTTGATGTGTACATGTATTCTTGGTATGTAACAGAATAGTTATTTTTCGTCAAAACCTAATTTAATTGTGTAGTCTGAGCAGGAGAGGAATAGTTATTTTGGGTAAAAATTCGGTATTCGGAAAAAAAATAAGAAAAGGAAAAAAGAAATGAGTTTTGCTAGGAAAAAAAAGAAATATATTTTCATACTTTATTACGTGTGTATCTCATACTACATAATAATATGCAAAATCTGGTAACAGATGATGGACAATTTAGCACATTTAAATGAAGAACATTTTCCTGCTAAGTCACACCCTGGCAAGTCATTTACTTAATTCTAAAAAGTCTGATATTCTGACCCACTGCAGTAAGGAAGTCTCGGATGGAAATGTCACTGTTGACCCATCTCTGGCACAGGTTTTTCAGTCATTTGTGGGAGGCAACTGCTTTGGCATTGGTTCTAGAAGGAGGTAGCTGGCCAATGCTGATTTGTTGTAGAAGATTGTCCACAAGGGCCTGGTCTTTTTGAAACCAGGTTCCCTTGTACAATACCTAACATCAAAGACCACAATCCAAGCTGGATACTCATGGTAATACCACTTCTTAAAATTTTGGTGAGTTTATTTGGCCAATTATACTCACAACTTCATAAAAATATGTTATTTCCCCAATTTATTTCTTTTTTTCCTTTTTCTTTTTCCCCGATATATATACTGAGTCAAAAAGAAACTTCACATTCTTTCTTCAGGGCACTATAAAAGAACAAGAGATGGAAAGATGGTTAAATTGTTATTATATCATTGCTGCGATCTGTGTGATGTACTCGATACACTGACAGTGCCATAATCAGTTCCATTAGGCTACACCGCCGTTCCAAAACATGGGTATACAGAATGTCAAGTCACAAGAATAAAAATGCGAAATTTCTCAGTTCAATATCGTGTATGGCCGCCCCGCGCATTCACCACTGCCAAACACCGTCTCCTCATCGACTGCTTGATGCTTGTGAACACGTGGTTGGGGATTCTGCGCCATTGCTCTTGCAAGGCAGCGCAAAGTTCCTGCAAATTCTGAGGTTGGTTCCTAAGACCACGAAGCCTTCTCCCAAGTGCATCCAAAACGTGCTCTATTGGATTAAGGTCAGGGGACCTCGATGGCCAGTCTATGACGTTGATTCCAGCGTTTTGAAGAAAATTTCGTATCAACATCGCGATATCAATTATCATGCTGGAACTGTAGACCTGGGCCATGAACCGCCATGAAAGGAACGAGTTCAGGGGTGAGCACCTGGTCGCGGTAAGCAGCAGCTGTGAGGTTTCCACGGATGACCAGAAGTCGGGAACGGTTGTTCCCACAGAAAGCACCCCACACCATGCAACTTCCGCCCCCGAATCTGTCGACTTCCTGTACACAACATTGGGCATACCGTTCACGACGTCGTCTCCAGACTCTATGCCTGCCGTCCGCGAATCTGAGGGTAAACCTGGATTCATCGCTAAAGACGACTCGATTCCAGTCTCTCTGGGTCCATCGGAGGTGACGTTTGGCCCACAGCAGACGTTGACGTTGATGAAACGGCGTCAATATTGGCCCACGATATGGACGTCGAGAATGGAGATTGGCAGCCCGCAACCGATTTCGAATGGTCTGTGAGGACAGTCGACCTCTAAACATCTCAGCCCTGGTTCGTGTAGCTGGCAGAAATCTGTCACGTAGGTGACGTAGGACGATTTGACGGTCTTCTGCTCGTGACGTCACACGTGGACGACCCGACCTTGGGCGATCAGAAGTGGTGCCAGTTTGTTGTAGACGACCTCGCAAGTCATACACAGTACGACGGCTGCATCCCATTGCTCTTGCGACGTCAATAACTGATCTTCCTGCTTGCAACATGCCAACGGCACGTTCACGTTGCACATTTGACAATCGTGGCATTTCAAGTACCGTTAGAACTGTGGTTTAAAAGCGTTTTTTCAATTCTTGAGGCCAATGCAAACACGTGCATATGAAGAAAACTTCGATGCGAAGATCACGTGATCGACTGCACGCAAAACCTGATTTGGCACTAACGTCATTTGCACGACGAATGGATGGGTTTGAGTGGGTTTTGCTAACGTTTTTCTAGAGTCGAAAGATAGGGATCCCATTTCGGATACATAGATGTATCATCAGAGAAAAAGTATTCATTATTTTCTTTTTCATTAGTTTCTTTTTTGACTCAGTATATAATAAAGTGACCCGATCCTTTCCGGTACGGCCTTTTGCGAGTTCACTGTTCCACGACCACCAAGTCAAAAATATGTGTTGAAGTACTGAGTCCTGGATGTTGACATTTATGAAGTTGAATGGGTCTTTACGTTCACGGATGTGCGTCTCACCAAGCTGATGTAGCTTAGTTCTACAGAGGTCGGGAGTGCTGTTGACACACTGTAAGGACAAGGAAATCACATGAACTTCCTGTTATCCAAAATGTGTGTATGATTGCAGTTTCTGGGAAACAGAACATTCCGAAAATTGACATCACCTAATGTGAAGGGGATATGTATATAAAATTAACAAGAGTTTAGTGTTTTTTATGTGCGGTTACAGTGCAAGTGATTGGCTGCGCAAGATTCCTTGTTTGGCGGCCACTGGTTGTATTTATGGTTGAACATTTTTCATCTCAAACACCGTGTTACGCGTAGCTGTAGAATTTGATTGACGACTGGACTGCCAGATTACGTTTTTCCCAATCCCATCGCGAACAGAATGGTGTTTAATGATGCATTACGTCACCCTGCTTTCTGTTCATATGGATGAGGCCGTGGATGGTGTTTCTAAGATGTTTCTAACTCCCCTTTAAATTGTGTTTCATTGTATGACATTGCATTCAGTATGATTGATTCTCCCACAGATATGCCAAAGATATATTGGTGTCACATCAACTGCTCAAAAGCTTACCCATTAACACAACATGACAATACCAATATTTGACACCTTAACATAACACGTTTCTTTAATCAGGAATAATGCCAATCTACATGTCTCTCACTGTGGAACTTTTCACTGTGTGATGCTGATGTTTGCCTGTTGGTCTCCCTTCGTCCTTGGTTCTGATTCTGTAGAGAATGTGAAAAGAAATGAACCTGTGAAGTGGTCTATAGTTACGTAACATCTATTTCCTTGACTGAACATGTTGTTTACATGGTCTTATTACATGGAATTATCGTCTTTTTATAAGGTATTTGTAACAGCTCTGTGTACATGTACTTCAGCATTGATTAGTAGGTAACCTGTTCAGAACAAGATAATACAATCTACCACTCTCTACGAGGCTTATGGAACCAGAATAATGCAGTGCGGCAGATTGTAATATTACACCTGTATTTGATATGTAGGATTGATTTTAAAACCACATCTCACTACCTCGCTTGAAATATCAGGTATGTATATAAACAGTTATTCATTGTATATCGGAATTAAAAACAATGCAATTACACCTGCTGTTCGACATCTTCTATCATAAATTTGCAATCATAGAAACAATTTTACAGTTTCATTTAACAAAAAGCGTTCTAAATAAGAGTAATCAGTTAGTAAATGCCAAGCTAGGATTTCGCTGTAATGGCGTCATATCGTGCTGGAATTAGATTAAATACGTTGGACAAGGGAATCGCGACTGCTAATTACCAATGGCCCACATTGTTACTATATTTCGCGACATCCAAGACTCTTTCTGCCATTTTTCAAGAAAAGGAGCGAAGTATTAATTATTGTACCAAATGATAAAGGATTCTGAACATGTACATGTAGGGCAAAGATCATGTTCGTGAATGCAAGGAGAGTGTACACGACAGAGCTTCCATGGTAAAGCACATTGCAGTCGAAGACCTTGGGTGTATGTAGATCAGATTCCAGTCAAAGGCCTTGGATGATGTACCTAATTCATGCATGCACGTCAAGAAATGACAGTGATTTCTTTTTGACACTAGTAAAAGACTAGCCACATATAATTAATTGAATGATTTCCAACATGTCCCTTCAATGACCCAGAACAACGTTGTATTTGTGTAACGATGAATGGATTAGAACGAAAACACATCAGAGGAAAGTGCACACAAGGCCCACACAACATTCCTCTGTTGTTCCTGTGTTGGGCGTTCTCGAGTTGGTCACGGACTGGTTTGAATTAGTTATACTGATATGGATATAGTGTCAGCGGTAAGTTGTTTGTTTGGACCCGTGAACATCCGAGCTAGAATTGGTCTTCAGCACCCCAGGCTTATGATATCAGTCCCGGGATTGTCTGGTCCGGATTCGATTTTGTACAGACCGCCGCCACAAAGAGTGAATATTGCTGAGTGCGGCGTTAAACAGTACACAAATCAAATCGAACGTTTGTTCAAAAATCATTTCTAATCTATCCGTGATCATAATGCACAAGCGTAGGCTGCAGGACCTAAATACACAATACAAAATATTGGACACAATGCAACTTGAACATGAGATCTGTGACACTGTCGACCAAATGTGCAAAGTGCAGATGACAACACACAATTCGTGCTGTGACCGCACCTTGCACTATAAATTAACAACAGATAGACAGGGCAGGATATTGGTTTTGGGAGCTAATACACATCCTAGGAGTGATCGATCTCAGCATTGATGTTGTCTTATAGTTTGAAAAAATAACTTTCTTCCAGAATTGTACAGAACAGATTACTTTTCTCAAAGAGCTCCATGGAGCACAGGGTAGTGTTTCCTGTACATGATGTCCTCCAATACATATTTTGATTATTATTGGTTCGGATACTGTGATATGCATTGTGTAATAGTGTTAAGTGTTGATTCCCAAGTTGAACTAAATAGTTAACCGCGAATCAACTGTAAGAGAAATACGTGTGAAACCCGCAAACAAAACAATTGTATTTTAAAATCAACTGAGTATACAAATTACTACAGAGGTATCCCTATGACAAACAGTGTGGCAGTACAAATTAGTGGCAGCAATATGCAAGAGCAGTGATTAAAACGATATAGACAACAAGAGTCTGGATATCCGACTCCCTTGTCTGATTAACAACTCAACGATGTTTTCCTGATTTACAATCAATTATACATGTCTCTCTAATCTCCATCTTGTATTTTAAATTTACAATAGTGGAAAAGTGAGAAACATATCTTTTCTAAATGTCCTAAATGAAACAATCCTGATGTTAAATTAAGAGTAGTAGTTTTTAAAATCTCAAACTACGTTTCACAGTTATTGTGGTATATTGTACTGAAACTGATCGCTTGTTCCCAAAGCGATCTGCTTTGGAGACCCTACAGAGACCTACATGATATTACACAAGTCAGTTGCGAAGATTAAATTAATTGCGAAGATTATTTTGCGAGATCAAAGACCCTTTCTACTGTCTTTTGTGAAACGCGAGCAACTTATTCCAAGAAACTTCAATTCATCAACTCTTAACTGGATCATTTTTCCAACTGGTAAATCGCTATAGACATGTACATTTTGGGGTAGCCTAGTGGTTAAAGCGTTCGCTCGTCACGCCGAAAGCCCGGGTTCGATTTCAGGTGTCATGTGCTTTTTCACTCACTCTTGACTGCTATGCTAGCGTCTAATTAGACTATAGCTAATGATATGTTTGCAGCTGAGCATCTGCTGCTTGCAAGGATGATGGAACTGTTCTCCAGTGTACTTTGGAAACGCGTTTGCCTCAGTGGAGTTTGTGCCGCTAGGTAGTGTAAACGTCATGGCTATTGATCTGTAGCTTGTCAAAAAGATGAATTTAACAAAACGTTGACAGTGCATCCGTAGTGCCAAGCCATAACTTTCACTCAATTTAGAGACTTGACAGCTTCAGTTCTTTTTTCAAGTCATGTTTATCAACGTCGTATTTTATTTGTTCAAATGCAGGGTTGATCTTTTTTTAGAAGGGATTTGTATAGTGATAATCAGACACATTAAGTTATTCCTCGTTGAGTAAGCATAAAATAGCCTCCTTTAGGCGAAAGGTTCCCGCGGTTTACTCTCATCAGTAAACCCCTCAAAACAACAAATTTATAGCAATCTCTACTCATGACGGTAGGTATTCGGTAAGTCTCTGTGAGTGTGTGTCCTGCATTGCCAGTACGTCATTCCGCCAATGAAGGTTGGGGGTCACCATTCTACGACAACCAAAGCAAAAACACCACACTATTTTAATACTGACAGGCCTTAGGTGTTGACGTTTACACAATTTGACAGATCTTCACGTTGATGTGACATCCGTATCCGTTCGCCTAAGTTTAAATTGATTAGTTCTGCAGATGGGTGAGAGGTCGGATATGAATGTTGACACAAGTACGTGTGATACCTATATAGAATTAACAACATGAGTTCAGTGTTTATTATGTGCGTGTACGGTGGAGCATCTAGGATTACACAAAATGCTTCGAGGTAGAGTCCATGCGTTAATTATATTCACATGTTATTCAATGTTACATCTCAAACGCCGGATTACGAGTCATTGTAGATTCTGACTGAAGCCTGGACGAATGCAGGAGGTTTTTCCTATTCCTAGGGAAACTGAACTGAACAGAATGATGTTTAATGGCGCATCACGTCACCTGCTTGTGAGAATGGATTATGTTTTCCCAATGGTAAAACCTTTCTTGCAAACCTTTTGGTCAGTGTCTTATCGCCCCTCTTAGTACATGACGTTCCATTCAGTATGACTTATCCTTCCACAGATAATATTAGTGTAATAATAACAGGCTTGAAATGTCACCTGCATGTGTGGTTATGAGGTTTATAGCATAACCAATTTGATGTAATTTCAACACGTACTCTCGGAATTGGTAGGGCATTGGAATGAATTATGGATACACCATAACAGTAACGATTTTTGATAAAATATCTCCAGCAGACAATGATATTATTTCACTGTCTGCTACAGTGTATTTGCACTGTCTGCTGAAGTCTGTACACGATTATTTAACCTCCGTACACTGTATATCGGAACAAAAACATCAACTACACCTGTCTAACTTTAACAATTAAATTTATAATCCTGGAAACACATCCGATATCTTTGTTTTCAGTGATTGTCTAAATGAAATGCGCCTTGCTTAAACCATTATTGAATGCCAAGCTAGGATTTCACAGCAATGGTGTCGTACCGTATGGAATTGATTTAAAAGCGAGTCGCAGTAGAAACCCTTCTTCACGTTAGTCACTTGAGTAGATCCGCATGTTCTCACAGAGATCCGGTGCTAAGATTTAACGGGTTGCACGATGGACTTACGCCGTGATAATTGCCAGTTCCACACATTATTCAATTATTTCATGACATCAAAGAACAGTCCTGATGTCTGTAGAGGAATACGAGTAACCTATTAGACATGACTTCATATGTAAACAATCCATGAACTTACATAAATGGTCATGGACATGGACATTTGGATGTTAAAGGCAGACTGTTAGATCCAAAGAGCAAGTAAAAGCATTCTAAGTAGATCGGATTCGAACTAAAGACCTACGACCATGTGGAGAGATTCAGTTTGTGAGTTCTTTGTCACTGGCATTATTTCACCAATTAATTCCATGATTCGCCCTATGTGTTTACAATGCCTGAAAAGTGGTATGTCGATCAGGAGGAAAGGATTAAAACACCTTAACACATGGAAATAGGTGCAAAGTGCATGTGTGTATGGTCGTTAGTAACCATCCGTTGTAAATGTAGGTGTTGTGTTTGGTGGTGTTGATAGGTTAGCAGGTAGGTCTCTCTTCTCATAGACAAAACATACAGGGTCTTATTGACTTTCGTCATCCGAACAAGAAATGTCAACTTACCTTCAGTAACAGGAGGACCAGAAATATTTAGACAATAACGAGTGACAGAGAAAGTCATAGTATCTTTCCCGAGTTATGTTAATTACGTAATTTTGTAACGAGGGAAAGATAATCTGTCATTCCCCTTCACGAGTTGGTTATTGTTTTATTACCCATATCAGTTTTCGATCCAAAAAACGCTCAAGTGAAAACAGCATTCTCTGTAAGGATGTGTGATGAGGCTTCATATCATTGGCTGGAATCAGCCAATCAACGATCACTAAAAGGTGTATCCTCCCTTGGGACTTACAGGAAACACGCTACCCAGTGTCCTCCTTCCCATATGGGTAATAAAAATAAAGGATTATACACCGTTTTGTTTCAGGTTTTGCAACGCACAATTTTGTTGTCATTTGTAAACTTCGGACTTCACTTACATTACACACAATTTGTGCATATTGAAGAACCAGTATATTTCATATACTGGCATATACTTTGCTATGAGTTTGACACAACATTCCACTGAAAGCTGAAATGGAGTGTAGAATTGTAAGTTGATAGTATGACCATGCATACGCTCAACACTTTCTCGTATTTTGGATCCGATTGGAAATGGAGTGAGACCCCGTGGACCATAGATCATGTGACTGACAAGGTTTCAATCTGTATATATATATATATATATGTTACAGTCAATATGTGTAATCAGTCATTTCGTGAAGTGCCTGTGAGCCCTAGGCAATACGTGTAATGACTGAAAATTCCAGTCATTACACGAAATGACTAAAAATCATGGTCAGGCATTACGTGAAATGACTGGAATGCTGTCAAGACCACAAAAGTTCAGTGTAAAGCATTTAATGACGTTATAATGAAAATGTTTTACAAGTCGCACATCAAGATAAAGTAGAGTTTGTATTTAACTATTAAAGTATACTGAGTATACTGTGCCAACTCAAATACCACAAATACCAAAAGCTAAATCATGCATAAAAAGCGTAATAAAGTTGAGTCTTTCATCACAAAATTTAAATCATATATCACAGAAGTCATTCAGTTGAACTGTCAAATCACTTGTCACAATCTGACTAGTTCATTTCACAAGTCACTTGTTTTTGCACAACTGGCTGCTGTGACAACGGCTGGAGCATTTGATTTTGTTTTTGAAACACTTGCATCTATTAGTCCCACATCTCTTGGAACCTGCACAATTGCACCGGACATATCCCTGTCCACCAAAGTTGGATTCTATATGTACAGCCTGACGTGGTGTTACAGTCTTTGTACGGTCTATATCAGAGCCAGTAAGTAAATGCTGGGGACACAAATCAAACTGATTGCGTGAAAACTTCCCTTTCAGAATCCCCGTTTTAACACAAATAGTGTACATGTCATTCTCATCACGGTCCATGATTATTCCCAGAATATTACGTGGATCACCACGTCCCCTATCCATCAGAGAGATAGGTACAGCTACGTTGTCTCCCACCTGGCCACTAGCTAGTTCAACTCGACTCCTCTTGACCATACGCTCAGCTTGTGCCATCTGGGCAGAGCTGACGCCTTTTCTCTCAATTATGATGTTTTGTAAACGGGCATTGAGTATATCCGAGGTGACAGCAACTGCAGCAGGACTCATTGGTGGTGGGTGTCTGTACTCTGGTGTGAACTGTGAAACTGTGGCAATCACTGTGAGCTCTGGCATGTCACTGTCACTGTTCCCCTGATCAACTGGGCTAGCTGGAGGCGCAGAGTCAAAATCCAGACTGAGAGTTGGTGTCAGTTCTTGACTGTTGGTTGGTATCGGATCCTGGCTGGTGCTTGGTGCCGGGTCAAGATTGGTGCTTGTTGAGTCTTGCTGACTGGATAATGCGAAAACAAGGTCGTCCTCAGTTTGCATGCGTTCAACAACCTCGGTCGGCAAAGATGATGATGTTAAGCCAACTTTTGCTTCACATCCAAACATAGCGGCGTATGGTGATCGTTGGATCCCAGAATGCAGACTGGAATTTTTCTGGAATTGTACAAATTTTATGCCCACAGACCAATCATTTGTGTTATTATCTCCCATCCACGCAACAAGCATATCCTTGATATCACCATTTGCCCTTTCCACAGACCCTTGACTTTGAGGGTGTCGAGGTTTACCATGAACCATGACAAGTCGGGGCCACACCAGTTTCAGTTCAGTTCTAACCTCGGCAGTAAATTCACTTCCATTGTCACTCTGGAGGATAGATGGAGCGCCAACAAGAAGAAAAATGTCCAGTAGATGATGGGCAACTTCAGCAGCACGCTTGAGGTTAATGCTCGTAGAGCATACTTTTTGTTGACCTCTTTGGCCATCCGATCACGTCCACCATGGCCTGTGGCTATGTGAGCTCGCTTGACCACATCGTAGGTATCTTCTATGATGGCATAATATACTGGATCCTCATTTGGGGTGGCACGCTTTTTTGATGAGTTTCTCAACATCACCACACTGCAGTATCTCAAACCTGAAAAAATATATGAGAATTTATTAAAAACTTATAATATGAAAAAATCAAGGAGTAATTGCACGTCATGAACAATACAAAGTGAGCGTATTTAGCCTTAACTTGGTACTTTGATAGGAGGTAGTATCCATGTCTGTCCTTTGTTCCACCAGTTTCTGCTGCTGCTCTAAGATCATCTATCATTGTGAAATACGCCTCCTTTGGAATTAAAACTCTCTTGCAAACTTCATATTTCTTGTAGAGCTCTGCTTTAAACTGATATTCATAAGATTCTGCCATGATGATATCATGTAAGGTTTGTAACAAAATGATTTGTGACAAAAGCCAGAAACAATGCTGTTTTATAAGTAAAACATTATTTGATCCTCTGAGCACTTGTCATGTGCTGGGCCACTTGGGGGGAAGCCATGTAGTTGTACTTGCAGTAATGTTTTGACAACCACAAAACGCACAAGCAAAGATTTGTGACAAAAGTCAGAAACAATGCTATAAAAACATTCCCAGAAACAATGCTATAAAAACAACACCCCAACACACACACAAAAACACAGACACACACACACACCAAAAAACAACAATAACAAAACAAGAAAAAAAAAACCCAGTGATTATAGCCTGCATTTAATTACAGCAAGTAATAACCTTTGAAATAAACAGGTGTGTCCATCAGACAATGAAAACATTGACATTTGTGGTTTTACACATATTGCCTGAATTACAAACTCTTCAGTCAGGCATTATGTGTAAAAGAAAGCTATAAATTTTAGTCATTTCGTGTAATGACTGGAATTTTCAGTAATTACACGTATTGCCTAGTGCTCACAGGCACTTCACGAAATGACTGATTCATTTAGTCATTACACGAAATGACACATATTGACTTTTACATAGATATATATATATATATATATGTACTACTGTACGCTCGGTATTCTCGGTATTCTCATCACTTTCTTTATATATATATATATATATATATATATTACTCCATTATTTATGTACGTCTTACGAAAAAAAAGGTTTTATTATGTTTTTATAGTCTCTCACAACCATGAATGGGTGGCTCACGTGTGTATTGTATTTGCTTACGTATGTTATGTACATGTTAAGTGAGGTGAGACTTTAATAGAATATTTTATAATTTTATCATATACCAATACCGAATGTTCTTCGGATGCTTGACAGTAATCTGGGTTCAGTTCCATGGAAAACATATATATTTTACACACGACATATCGCTTACATGCCCATCACGTCTCAACAACACATCGACGTTATTGTTTTGTTACCTCCAGTAAGGAATATATTTTTTCTCAACTAACAATCATCTTATTCGTACGTTCCCCACACATGTCAGTCTACGATGTCAAGTCCTCTTCTGCCAAGGATATCGAAAAGATTATGGAAGACAAAGACGCATTACATCTGACAGAAGAATAGCAATCATGTTAACAGGATCCTTCTGGTACAATATTATGTGTCAATTAAAGCAGGGGAAAGTAAGATGTTAATAACATGGAAATGTCGTAGCGACTCAAAACCAAATTCAAATGATTTCTTGGAGACAAATAAACACTGCGAGAGATCTCAGGAAGATTAAAATATGGTTGTGGCTGAAGTTCAATTCTTTGTCTTCAGGACTGTAAGATATGAATTCTTTTGTTCGGTGCTTCATGCCATACGTCAATTACGAGCTTAGACCAAAAAGTCGGTATCATCATTAACGCCTAGGTTTTTTAGGGTATTCAGTCCAATAGATTAGATTACTGAGGGCGTATTCCAGATCGGAGTTTGCATCATTTACACCTTGAGGTTATTAGAACAATCTGGTCATATTTGGGGTGTTTTAGTCATGCGGAATATCCGTAACGATTTGTTTTCATGGTGATGTACATATACTGCAGTGTATAAAAGCTGAAAATACACCAGAGGAATACGCACATTTACCAATATAAGCAATTTTAATTCATGCGTATTAATTGAACGTTGGGGCTTCATTTCTCTTAGTTTACAAATTGTTTCAGAGAAATTTAAGTTTAATAATACCCAAACTGAATGGCTTTTCATATTGATACAAAAAAGGCTCCCCGATCGCAGTACATCTATCAGGTGACGAGAGGGGGGCACATGTACCGTCACATGGTCCTACAGAATATCACAATATCACATAGAGATACTGGATGACAGAGTAAGTGAGTGAGTTTAGTTCCAGCTATATGACAGCGGTCTGTAAATAGTTTTATGCAAGAAAGGTGTCTTTACATGTGATTTGCCTTGTGTTTCGCGAAGGCACAATGTGGGCCTTGATGGTAAATAACATTACTCGCTAAGGCTCTATCTGTTTCTCTGTGGGAGCACATACCTACCATCATAACCTAACTGTATTTGTATTTGAAACTGATGCGATAACGCAATACAAACCTGTTCATTCGTCCTACCTTCATTAAATGTGTTCCTATTCCGATCCATTATTCCTTATGAAACAATACGAGTCATCTTTATGGCGGCTGTCTGTAAATAATCGAGTCTGGACAACAGTATGAGCATCGATCAACGCAATTGGAATACGTTGACATGTGTCAATATGAATATGAAAATACGTGGGTGCTAGTCCACATGGCAATCGTAACGCTACAATTAGCGGACTTTTATGCCAGAGTAATGTGAGTTACTATCACTTTAGTCACTTAAGATCACTTTGCGAAACAGGGAGCTGGCGTCATCTAATGATTTGTCACTCACTCTTAAATGGTAAGGTTAGATCTAATTTAAACACAACTGATGCTACGTTTGAAGCCATGCATCTGCTACTCTCTGTGATAATGAAATTGCCCTTATACATTCTTTGATAACGCATTTGCCCTTTCAATGTTTGCACCGTTACCAGGCGTAAACGTCATTGCTATTGATCCGAGGTATATCATAATGATCCTTCTGACATAACGTCCAAAGTGCATCTACTGTTTCTGGCGAATAGTTTTACTCAGCAGGGAGACTTGGCACCTGCAGTTCACTTTTATTAAGTCATGTATATCTTTCATGTATTTCCGTTGTTCTAAAATGCTGACATGACCTTTTTATGCCGTTGTTATTTTAACGGTGTAAAAATTGCTACTTATAAAGTTCTTTCTTGTTGAGAAACCAGCCCACGCCCTTTCAAGAACAGGAGCCAGCACTCATTGATCAATGGCGAAGACTTTCGGTTGGAGTGTTCCGACAGTTTCTCCTGTCCGTCAGGAGACGTTGTGTTGTCGGAACAGCATCCCTTTGAGGTCACACCCGTTATGACTTCTTTTATGTCACTCTGACGTTTGTCTTAGGGGTCAAGGAACGTCATGCATTATTTGTCCCAAAAAAATGAATCTGCACTCAATTCTTAATCGTCTGTATTGTAACCTTCATTCATAACAATGCGAACACTACTTCCACTGTGGAATACAATTAAACCAATGTTAGCAACAACCGGACTAGTATTAGCATCTGTACTTCAGTGAAAAAGTGCAATCCAAAATATAACGCCAAAAGAAACGTTACCCTCCTACCTTAATGACGGAGGTACCTACCTTCAGCTGGCGTTGTGTTGCATGGACGTCCACTTCTTGGTGTGTCTACGGTGACCCCAGTCTGTATGAAGCCCTGAATATATGACTTATAACCGTGATACGGTGGAATCCGAGGGCGTTGGCAACAGCATTGTTTGTCGACCCCATCTACACCATACCAATGGCTCTTTCTCTCTCTTCAGCTTTTAATCCTGGCATATTTCTCGTACTTGTGTATCATATCATCTTTTCTAGGCTCTCTTCAAAGCATATAGAATCATTCTACATGTCAAATGGATACAAATACTGCTTGAATATTGCTGCGTTTTGGCGATTAATATTGCTATGTGTAAACAGAAAATGGAAAAATGTTGCTTTGCAAGCAAACATGTTAACAAAGATAATTTTAGATGGTCCTAAACATTTTTTGACAACATCAAAGACACGTTTTACTTGGTTTGCACTAATGCAAATCAGCAGAAAATGTTTTGAAATCATAGGAATGATAATTTTAGAATTTTACACACTCTGCAACAGTTGTTTCTTGTTTTAATAGTGGAAAAATGGTGACTTTAAATGGTTTATGATTGTCCCAAAGCAGAATATTAGTTCAACTTTGCTTTTGGACATCAAAATCACTGTTATTGGTTTATTTCGGGACGGACGAATATAGGACAATTTATGCAAGATGCATTTCACCTAAATATGAATGCATTTGAGAATCCTTTTATTCGTGATTTGCATAAAGCTGTGTTGTTCAGCTTTCTTGTAAGCTAATACTTTCTAACATATCTTTGATAGTCTTTCAGTAGTCCATAATGGTAGGAGGGTAACGTTTCTTTTGGCATTTAATGTATGTTGCAATTGACAACGGACATGGCATAGTGTATTCAAAACTTACCAAATGTCACGTTTTGAATTTGGTTGAGTATATATCTTTCAAATACTATGCAAAAGATCTATTCATTGGAATCTGCACTGCATGTTCGTTGGTATTGTGGACCATACACTGTTGACAATGTCTCCTCCTCCTCCTCACTGAAACAGGCTTTTGATCGGTGACTGTTCCACGACCTTCAAGGAAAAAAAAAAGTGCTGTAGCACTGGAAGGCCTTGACCGTTGACATCTATGGAGATTTGTAGGTCTTCACGTTGATCTGACGGAAGTGTCTCCTCTCGCCTAGCTGATGTAGGTTAGTTCTACATAAATGAGGAAAGACACCTCAGAGTTTATCATGTGCGGCTACGGTGCAAGCAATTAGTTTGCACAATATGTCTTGTATTCGGTTTCAAAGGTTGTAGTTATGGATAGAAATGTTTCATCTCAAACACCATGTTACGAGCCACTGTGGCTTTTCATTGACGGCCGGACGGATTGATAACGTTTTTCCCATTTCCAACGATGTTTACTGACGCTTCACGTCACCTTGTTTTGTGTTCATATGGATGAGGGAATGGATTCTGTTTCTCAGACGATGACAACTACCCTGCATATATTTTGTTCATGGCTTTAGTGTATGGCATTAAATTCAATACAACTGATCCTTCCACAGATAGTATCTCCGACAAAATATACACGTGTGTCATATCAACCTTTCAAACGAAGGATCAGGCGACCTTAGTCAGGGGAGATAATATGATTGATGGTAGAACACATTACGTTTCTTTGTTCAGGTGTAATGTTATTTCCTGGAAGTTCAAAAACTTCAGTCACATATAATGCTCTTGACTGTGCGTTTACCCTACTCTACATTGGAAGTTGCCCTTGATGCCTTATATGATTGGTCCCATAACAGCTAGATGTTCTTCAGCGATAATCAGTAATCAACCTGTACGGAACAAGTTAATAAAACCTCCCAGGTACCATTGTCTATGAGGCTTGAGGAATTTGAACTTTCAAAAGTAAATATTACATGAATGGTGCCTTCAGGTGATATCTTTCATTCATTTGAAATTCACCTTTCGCTTCCTTGCATAAAAATATATATGCATTATTATATATAATATTATACAAAATGCTCTGCACTGTATATTTGAATACGAAAATCAATTACACATTTTAAACAACATCTATGTTAAATTTGCAACCATGGAAACAAGTCAGAGAATTCTCATTACAAATGAATGAAGTATATATGCCTAGTGGTAAATAAAGACTCCTCCATCTGAAAATGTCAAACTGGGATCTTGCCGTAAAGGAATTCATCTTAACGTGGACTGCAGCATACAGAACCGTCTTCGCTGGATTAGATCCATGTGGTGATCTCACACGCGTCGAACCGCCTCCGTGGTGTAGTGGTTAGAGCGTCCGCCCGGAGAGCGGAAGGTCGGGGGTTCGATCCCCGACCGCGTCATACCAAAAGACGTTAAAATATGGTACTTGTTGGTCCCTGCCTGGCGCTCGGCATTAATGGTTACAGCAAGGACTGGTCGGCTCGGAGTCAGTATAATGTGTCTGAGTGGGGTATTCATGCTTCACTGCCGCATGGTATCTCAGTGGGCTAGCACTATAAAACCAGCTTCAGTCTGGTCTAGTACAAACAGCCGCAAATACACATACACACACATTCACGTCGTCATATGAGCATAATATTCTCAAGCACGACGATAAACCCAATTTCACCTCACCTCTCACATGCGTCGGTTGTCAAGATTAAACACATTGCTCTATGACATTATGAAGTGCTAATTACCAATGTCACACATTATTGTTCGCGACATCAAAGACTATTTCTGCTGTCTTATGAGAAACACAAGAACCTTATAAGGCAGGATTTCAATCCACCCACCTAATATGTATAAATTGTACTAATTACAAATCATTAGAGACATGTACATGTGTGTCAAAGATCAGGTTAGTAAATCCAAGGAGGATATATATGACAGAGAATTCCTGGTAGATCAGATTGGGGGCAAAGACATTGGGCATACATCTAATTCACACATCTAATTCATGATATTACAGTGGTTCCATTCTCACAATAATAAAGAAAAACGTTTTAGGCTAGGGTTCCTAGTCATGTATACGGTAAACTGAAAGTATTAATTTAATTATGCTCAATATGTCCCTTCAATGACCAGAACCGCATCGTATTGTTTCGTAAGGAATAAAAGATCGGAATAAAAGCACGTTTTTCTAAAGTATGAAAAATGAAAAGGTTTGTATTGGGTTTTCTCATCAGTTTTGAATTATTATACAAAAAAACAGTTTAAGTTGTGCCGGTAGGTAGGTGCTCCCTTTGAGAAACAGATAGGGCCAGAGCGAAAAATGTTATTTACCAACGAGGACCACATTGTGCCATCGAGGACCACATTGTACCATCGAGGACCACATTGTGCCATCGAGGACCACATTGTACCATCGAGGACCACATTGTGCCATCGAGGACCACATTGTACCATCGAGGACCACATTGTGCCATCGAGGACAACATTGTGCCATCGAGGACCACATTGTGCCATCGCGAAACACGAAGCAAATCACGTTTGTGTTTAAGGCCTTCATGTGGCGAATAATGCATGCTCACACAACTGTCTTGCTGTAAATTAGTTAGACTGAATTGCTATGGTGCCAACCTTCTGTTGTTCGTCCGGAAATCCTTTCCACTAATAAGGTCATGCGTGCGTGTGTGTGGCTGCTTGTACTAGCCCAGACTTAAGCTGGTTTTATAGTGCTCGCTCACTGAGTTACCATGCCGCAGTTAAGCCTGAATACCCCACTCAGACACCTGACACTGACCCCGAGCCAACCAGTCCTTGTTGTACCAATTAATGCGACAGTCAGGGACCAACAAGTATCCTATTTTAACGTCTTTTGGTATGACGCGGCCGTGGATCGAACCTGCGACCTTCCGCTCTAACCACTACACCACGGAGGCGGTCTAGAGAAGAAGGGATATTCGTTCTGGAAGCTGATATATGAAGGGATATGGTTCTTTCTCACACGAATCATTAAAGCTAGGGTTGCTAGTCACGCATAAAGATGTTAAATTGACAAGAAGGAATATAAAGGAAGCTGATACATGTCCTAGAACCGAGGTCAGCTCTTCATTTGCCTCACAGTTGCAAAACTGATTCTTTTCCAAACTCGCTCTTCACACATGACCCCAAAGAAGGCCGAGATATCAGGTGTCACAGTTGGGATTTATGTTGGCAGTATCAATTTTAATAGTGTTTCGTCTCCAAGATGTTCTTTAAGATATATTACGATTTTGACATTGGGACATAGATTGACCCGATGCCACTAAAATATTTAAAACTGTTCGCTAACTTGTATTGACAAACAATAACCTTATTAGAAGATTTACCGGGCGTTTCTGCAAAATCTAAGCACTTGTGAAGTTAGAACTTCTATAAAGCAATTTAACCATTAATTGAAACTGTGTGTCAATTCTGAACCACAAAAGGAAAGGATATTATGTTTCAGTCACATACCAATTATTAAGCAGCAGTCGTCTGGCCAGCTAGAACATATTCGTCACCAGAGCGTAGTGACCGCTGGCTACATTTTCGTCTCTTCCAATACTGACCACGACTACTCAACGTAATTACACTGGGTTGGCTTAATGTCTATATTAAGGAAGTATTTTATATATAAGTCTGGATTTCAGACTCCCTCGTCTGATTAACAGAGTTGTACGGTGCGTAAATTTATTAGGCACATAGACAAGTTTGTCTTCAGGGAACACTGGTGGTCCAAGGCGCTATAAGACAGTGTACATTAGGTGTACTGATGGTGTGTCCTATTGCAGTATCGCCATGACTGTGAATGTTGGTTTGTTCATTCCCGTGCTTCTGTGTTTCCCACCATTTGTAAACGCCAAGGACTTCGGGTCACATCGGGCTTTCATCTCACAATTGGCTGATTCGCCTGTAAGAACACCTACATTATACAAATATACTTTCCCAAATTAACACCTTAGCATTTTACATTGCTGTTGCTATATGCAAACACTGCTTTTTTAAATTGACTATTTTCAATGTAATCAGATCTATCATTTGATAAAAGATATAGCCTGTTTTCTTTAGTAAGTGGGTATGGGATTTAAGTTGTGTATCCAAACCTTCTTCATACTGACCGTTCTTGGCAGTTTTAAAAGAAATAATGTTTAATTTCTAAACATGAAACCTTTCCACAGATGGTAAGGTATTCTAGCACATTAACAGTAACTCCGTTGTTATGTGGGTTCTTGATAGGTTTTATATATGATATGGTGTGTTTTTGCTTTCTCTTTTCTGGAAATGGTAGATCGATAACTTTCATAAGCACTTCTACTCCTCTTTTGTGACTGAGATTACTGACAATCAGTGATACAAATCAGTGAGTCGTGCACCAAATCATGATCCGGACAAGCACTTGTGAGGTGAAGTGAGGTGAAATTGGCTTTTACGTCGTGCTTGAGAATATTTCGCTCATATGACGACGTGCATGCGTATGTATGTGTATGTGCGGCTGCTTGTACTAGCCCAGACTGAAGCTGGTTTTATAGTGCTAGCCCACTGAGATACCATGCCGCAGTGAAGCATGAATACCCCACTCAGACACATTATGCTGACTCTGAGCAGACCAGTCCTTGTTGTACCCATTAATGCCGAGCGCCAGGCAGGGACCAACAAGTACCATATTTTAACGTCTTTTGGTATGACGCGGTCGGGGATCGAACCACTACACCACGGAGGCGGTGACAAGCACTTGTACGGTATGTTGACATTTATGTAACCATCATAAACTGTCGCTATACCGAGTGAACGTTTTGCTGTAGCTCTACGGATTCACTGTGAAGGTAATGTTAGAATAGTCTTTTAGACACACTTCAAATCAATAGCTATTAGGTTTACCCAACGGTGCAAGCACCAAGGAGTCAAATGCGTTTTCAGAGAACACTGGTAAACAGTTCCACCATCCATGCTAGTAGCAGATGCTTCGGTACCAATGTAACACTAGTCATGTTCAAATTAGATGCAACAGTACCAGTCAAGAGTGAGTGACAAATCTCTGAATGACCCTTAGCGATATTAGTGTTAATGTGACTATAGCTCTATTGTAACTAATACACACGTTTTTGACAGTCGTAGAACTACTGCCTTTGTAGAACAAGAAACATGTGCTGTCATATCCCGTCATCCAACCTCTACATGATAGCCATTCACGGTCATGTTAACACTGCATATATACACTCACTCATGGGGCAAGATGTTTGGGGACGATAATATACGCCGTCCTATGGCGTATCAGGAAACAATAGTGCAAACATGTGCGCCAATTTGATCCATGTGATCCGTTTCCGTGTAAGCCCTCTTCCTTACGCACATACCACTTTTGTATACACATAGTGTCATTGTATGAGTGAGTGAGTGAGTGAGTTAATATTTATCGTCACATCGGCAACATTTCAGCCATATCGTGACGAGAACAATTAATGATTATATCATATATCAATAAAATTAGAAATTGAAACCTATTGACGAGGATCAGTAAAACTACTAGTATATCACAGAAATCCAGTCAAAACTAGTGATGAAATCTAAAACATGTTAGCTAGAAATGACAAGACAATGTAAAAACAGGCTATAGATTGCCAACAACTGAAGGTAGATCACCATATTAGGGACCATGGGGGCTTACAGTACATTTGCTTCCTGCATGGACATGTACAGTGTCATTGTATACACACAAAAATACACATTGTGTACGGTATGAAATTATTGCGCTGTAAAATGGATGTCAATGGCGACAAAGTCCAAATGCTTCAATTTGTTAATGCTGGGATGGAAAGCTTTTGGTTTCTTGCACTAATTTCACGAATTCAGTCCCTTTGTACACTGTTAAAGGTGTTCTTTAAGAATTCGAACTCATGTCGCACCTCCGTCATTAGTCTCTCGTACAGACCCTGAAGCAAATATATCCAAGAAAGCCCACACAAGTCTAGAAAATGTGGCAAGTCTAGATTTCCTCAGCTTCTGAAAATGAAGAAAGTCTCAGGGCTCCTTTTCATTATATATATTTTTTTTACTATGAACTTTTTTCAGTAAAATATGTTCATTTCAGAGACTAGTTGTTAGTCTACTCCGTCATATACACGTTCCTGAATCTAACAACCTGTCTTTAACCCAAATCATAAACTATGAAATTATTGCGTGATGAAATGGGTTCAAATGACAACAAACACTCCAGTCTGAAATGCTGCAGTTTGTCTGTAGCGATTTACCAGTTGAAACAATAATCAAGTTACAAGTCGATGGACTGAAATGCTGCGTAATACGTTGCTCGCGTTTCTCGAAAGGCATCATAGAGAGTCTTTGATGTCGCGAAATAAGGTAATAATGTGTTATGTGACATAGGTAATTTATGTTCCGTGATTCCGCTGTGCAATGCGACCTGAGTGAGAACATTGAGATCTCCTCAAGTGACTAACGTGAGGAAGGCATCCCGTACAACAACCTGTCTCAATTGCAGCACAATATGACCCCTATACTGCTAAACCTTTAAGAAAGTAATACTCTTAAGTTAATATTAGGCGTGTTAAATTTAGGAAGTGGGTTGAAGATAGGTCAACGTGGTATTTGATTTGTTCAAATGTAGCATTGGCCTTGTTTTTGCGTATGGATATAAAAATGATACATATACATAATTATTAAATTGATCCTCTTTTAGTATCCATAAATTAACCACGTTCAGGGGAAAACCCTTCAGCAGTTAACTCCCATATCTGTGAAACACCAAACCTATGAAGAACGAGAGAAGATTGGCCTCACTACTAGCAGAGACCATATAATAGATAATATCTATTATATGGTCTCTGCTACTAGTCACTAGTCCACCATATGAAAGACAAAACATACCCGGCCCTTTAGTACTGACAGGATACTAGTATATGCAAAGTGGGAAAGATGTTCAAGGAGGTTTGACAGCTGCATCCTTTCGCCTAAGCTTAAATAGATTAGTTCTGCATACGGGTCAGGCATCTGAAATGCTATTGACACGCACCAAATTTCAGGCATGTTCTGTGACAAGAGACTTAAATTAACTGACTGATCAAAATGTTTTTGATTTCGGTTTGGGGGAAACAGAACGTTCAATTAATTGGCATTACTTCAAGTAAAGGGGATGTCCATATAAAATTAACAACCTGAGTTTATTATGTGCGTTTATGTTGGGGCAGCTAGGGTTGCACAAAATGTCTTGAGGTAGAGCGTAAGAGTTAATTATATTCTCGGGCTTGCCACTGTTTCATCTCAAACGCCGTATTAGGAGTCATTGATGTATTTGATTGAATATTGGACGGATGCAGTTAGTTTTTCCTTCCACAGGTAATAAATCACATACATCACGGTTTCAAATTAAACATCGTATGACCTTTGTGTAAACCACTCACATTGTATGGCACAAATGCAATGTATTCGATACTAAAAGGGGAACTGATAGGAGGGTTAAAGGATTCGGTTAATTTGGGGTGTTCACTGACCTGCAACGCTCTAGGATTATGTCGTAATCTTAAATCGATGTCATGTTATTTGAAATGGTATTAATAGCGCATCACTATATATCATGGAACAATCAACTTGTTGCAGCATTTGTTTTTTCGTAAGGTCACTATTCACAGAACACCAATCGCAAGCAAATTGTAATAACTCTTTCAATCATATGTCACTGCCTCACTGTGTATGTCATAAACTATGCTCTTCAATACAAACTTACTGGACAACGCCTTTACGTGTTACCCCCATAAGCTGTCCCACATGTTCAAGGGAAGTCCTGGCTCACCTGTTTTAGGTGTGGTTATTAAGTTCGTAGCATCAACAATATGATGTGATTTCAACACGTACTCTGGGAATTGGTAGGGCAATATACTGAAGTATGGATTTGTGATAAAATATCTCCAGCAGACAATGATATTATTGCGCTGTTTCACTACAGCGATTTCATCTGGCTGCGGGCGGTGGGGTAGCCTAGTGGTTAAAGCGTTGGCTCGTCACGCCGAAGAACCGGGTTCGAATCCCCACATGGGTACATTGTGTGAAGCCCATTTATTGCTAAAAGCGGCATAAGCCTGTATGCGATTGTATAAACACCACTGTATCAGCATAACAGAATCCATTACACCTGTCAAACTATATCTTTTTATTTTAAATTTGCCATCTTGGAAACAAATCCGAGATGTATTTTTCAGTGAGTGTCCTAGATGAAACATGCCTAGCGTTAAATTAAGAGTAATCCCTTTTCGAATGTCAAGCTAGGAATTCGCAGCGATGGGGTAGTATCATACTGGAATTGATTTCGAAGGGTCCTGCAGTAGGTAACCTTCTTCACGTTAGTCACATGAATAGGTCCACATGTTTTCGTGAGTTGTACGTGAGTTTAGTTTTACGCCGCTTATAGCAATATTCCAGCGGGGGACACCAGAAATGGAATTCACACAATGTACCCATGTGGGAATCGAACCCGGGTGTTCGGCAATACGAGCGAACGCCTTAACCACATGTTTTCACACAGGTCGGTTGCTATGATTAAACGTGTTGCACAATGGACTAGCGATGTGATACCCATGACACACATTGTTACTCTACTTCGTGACATCAAAGACACACACTGATGTTTGGGGAGAAACAAGAGATGCCTATTTGACAGGATTTCAAATGTAAACAGAACATTTACGAAGATGGGCACTTTACGTTGATCTTACGGATGTGTGTCCTCTCGCCCACATGATGTAGGTTATTTCAACAGAGATCGGAAGTGCTAGTAAATATCACTCGAAAAACACAGAAAACTAAAAAATGCCCTCTTATACAAATGATTTCAGTTTCTGGAACGTTGGTAAATTGTCATCACCTAAAATAAGATGATATCCTTTGCAGATTAACAAAAGTTCAGTGTTTTTCTTATGTGCGGCTGTGGTGAAACTGATTCCGCTGGACAAAATGCCTGGTATTGGTGCTCATTGGTTGTTATACCAATGTATAACGAGCCACAACAGATATTGCTTGATAGTGAGTGAGTGAGTTATTATTTAACGTCACAGATATTGCTTGATAACTGGATATATTACGTTTTTCCCATTCCCATCGCGTCAAATTGGAACTAAATGATGTTTATCGACGTATCACGTCACCCTGTTTTCTTTACCCCCTCATATGTTTTAGTGGATGACACTACTTTCAATATGATTGATCTTTCCACAGATATTTACTCCAACGAAACACTCTCGCCTGTCACATCAAACTCTGCAAACAAAGGATCATATGACATAAGTCATATGCATTAACACTATATGTTAATAATGCTAGCATATTTGACACATCACATAACACGTTTCTTAGTTGAAGCATAATGTTTATTTACTGGAAGTAGAAATGATTCCATTTCTTATTCTCACTGCGGAACGTTTCAATATGTGCCGCTGATATTTGCTTGTTGGTCTCCCTTAGTTCGATATTTCGATCTTCCGTATGTCTGCTTTCCATCTACTGGTCACGTTGTTATTGTAGGGGAAGCAGGACCTGTTGGTGTTCCAGAGTTGACCTCGTGGAGGACGTAAAGAGGCTGAATGACACTGTGAAGTGAACTACAGTTGAGTAACATCTATGTCATGTCATGTATACTCTTTTTGACTGCGCGTTTAGTCTACATTGCCCCTGGACAGTGACTCTTGATTGGGTTATTATCTTTCTTAAACGCAATACCAATTACACGTATAAACAGGTCTGCATTGTATATCCGATATAAAAAAAACACAATTACACCTGTTGAACTGTATCTTCTATTTTGAATTTGCAATCATGTAAACAATTCATTTTTTGCAACGTGTGTTCTAAATGAAGTATGCCTAGCGTTAAAGTAAGAGTAATCCATTTGTAAATGGATTTCGTCGTAATGGGGTCATAACGTGCTGGAATTGATCTCTGAGCGTACTGCTGTTGACACCCTTTTTCGCATTAGTCACTTGAGATGGTCCACATGTTCTCACACGATTTGGTTGCCCCGATTACACACGTGGGACAACGGACTCACGACTGCTAATTACCAATGTCAAACATTGTTCCGTTATTTCACAGCATCAAAGTCTCAAGCTAGATTTCATTCCATCCACTTGTGACTTAATGATTGTACCAAATCATAAATCATTAGGGACAGGTCCATGTGGTTTAGAAAGCGTGTAAGTAAATCCAAGGAACATGTATATAACAGCTTTTCCAGCTGATGAGATTGCAGTCAAAGCTATTGGATCATGTACCAAATTCACGAAATGACAGTGCTTTCCCTCTCACACTGATGACATGAAGCATTTTTGGCTAGGGTTCGTTATCGCACATCATTTGGTCAAGTATCAATTGTGTCGTTTCAATGACATCGTTTTTTCGTAGGGGAAAATGCATTTTAATGACTACACATTATTTAAAAATAGAGAGAATGAACAAGTTTGTTTTGACTTTCCTGATTAGATGGAAATACAGATAGGTTTTGTCCCCATACGAAGAAACGGATAGGGCCTGAGCGTGAAATATCGTTAACCACACGAAACAAAACACATTTGTGTTTTAGGCCTTGCATGTGGCAAACAATGTCGGATCGTTCTTTGCAAAGCATGCCCACACAACTTTGCTCCATCGAAGACCTGGTGTAGCGAGTATTGCATGCTACTTTAAATTAATTAGAATATAATATAGCTTTAGCCTTTGTGTTGTTTGTTCAGAAATAACTTCCACTGATGAGGTCAAGGAAGTGCACAAGCGTGGGATTATGGGTCGTACACATGAGGAAATTACGTTTATGGCCCAGTCGACCAAGAATTATGTGACTGATACCATCACCTGAGAGTGGTTGCAGTGGTTGTGTGGCTGCAGATGACAACACGCATATCATGCTGCGACTGCACCTTGAGCTGTAAATTCTCTTCACACCATAAGATCATGATTAAGAAAATGCTCACCTGAAAAGTGGTATGTGCATAAGCAAGAATACAATAAAACGAAAATAGACGAAATAGGACACGCGTATATAGCAATCAGGTCCCCATCAGTTTGTAAATGCAGGTATGTGTGCCTGTGTTGTTAGGCGTTAGGTTGGTAGCCAACGAAGACAGGGTCTTTTTTAATTTCGTTATCGGAACAAACAATTTTGACTTGCCTTCAGCATGCAGCAAACAAATGTGTCCTCATTTGTACTTTGGACTTTGGATTTCACTACGATTGATATATGGACGATCAGTACCCCTGTGCAAGGTAGGGTGCAGAAGATAACATTTACAAACTCTCGGAATTGGCAGTTTTGCGAATGTAAACACCTTTAATATATATTTACAACTGAAGATATGATGATGGCATTTCTCTTACTAAACATGATTCATTTAGTTTTAGACCACTGCTTTATAAAAGCCATACATTTCAATGACATAGTTCAGTGATATGACACTGATTGGTTTTTGATATCGACACAGTAAAGGAATCCCTATCCTTCTACAGCAGTACGAGTGGAACGTATGTACTTTACCAAGGTCCTTGAGAAGCTCTCATGGAGATGTATAACAAGATATGAGTAATGGGAGTCACGATCCCTTCAGTCGGGAGACCGTTTTGTGAGTGCATATATTCTCTATCCAATATGT
The DNA here is from genome assembly GCF_003918875.1 of Haliotis rubra. NCBI lineage: Eukaryota > Metazoa > Mollusca > Gastropoda > Lepetellida > Haliotidae > Haliotis > Haliotis rubra. The sequence goes on from NW_025767335.1 coordinate 71,477, forward strand.
TCATTCAGTTGAACAGCTCCAGTTCGGTTAATTCAGTCACGTTTATCAATGAGTCATTTCAGTTCTTCTCAAATACTGGAGGCGTTTATATATCTTTGCAGTTTAAATTTTAAAAAACTCCAAAACTAAATGTAAACAATAAAGATGCAGGTTCTTTCGTTTGAGTAAACCTGAAATAACCACGTTTCAATCTTCAGTGATTGCACTAGAATAAGAACACACAGACACTTGCCAAACAGGAAAACGCACAAAAAAGCGAGTATGCTCACGTGAACGTGTCACACGAAAACCTCAGACATGTTCTTCGACAAGAAAAGTATATCAGTTTCTAGGAAATTACCATCACCTAAAGTAAAGAGGATATCCTTTTTAGATAAACAAGAGTTCAATGTTGTTGTTTTAGTGCGGTTACGGTGCATCTGATGAGGCGGGACCAAATATAAATAAGTTGCATGAATCTTGGCAATGTAGTATTTGGCCTTTGGAATTATTCATTAATCAATCGCAATGACAACTGAGAAGCAACAGCCTTTTCAGACCTCTTTGTGACGTAGTGATTGAGAAAGAAAAATGAAAGTAAACACATCTTACAGTGATATATAACGTATGCATATTTCTAACCAAATACATAAAACGCTGTTTGTTGGCAAGTTTGGCAGTTATGGCGAAATTGTAAGTACTGCTGAAATTAAAAATTCTGCAAAGGAATTAAACCATCAATTGAAACTTTGTGTCTTCAACAATATGAGCGTGATCTGAACCCATGTATACATGCACCAGGGGTTGGTAAGGAGGTGGCTGAATCATGGCTATCCGCTACACTCTAACATACAGTTTGTAGCGATTTTGAAATAAATGTTTCTTGCAGACAATGATATTACAGCTACAGCTCAATGCTGTATATATGCGCCTAAAATCAATTACTGCTGTCAAACTCGATCTTATATTTTAAATTTACAATCGTGGAAATATGTCACACAATCTCTTCTTCAACCAACTTCCTAAATAGAACACGCCTAATAATAAGTCAAGAGTAATCCCTTTTTAAATGTCAAACTAGGTTTTGCAATATTGAGGTCATTTCGTACTGGAATTATGAAGCGATGTCGTTTAGAGACGCTCCTCACGTTTGTCATTTGAGGAGATGTACAGGGTCTCCAAAAGATCAGGTGCGAAGATTAAACGTCTTACACAATGGAATCACGAAGCGCTAATTACCTTTGACACATGACACAGCTTTGCCTTATTTCATGATATCAAAGACTGTTTTTGCTGTATTCTGAAAAACACGAGCAGCGTATTACGCAACATTTCGATACATAGAAATGTGACTTGATGATTGCTCCAACTGGTAAATCACTACAGACATGTACATTTCGGTTGAAAACAGGTTGATAGATCCAAGCAGCAAGTATATGACGGAGGGTCCCTAGGAGATTGGATTCCGAGAGGAGGCTTATGACCACGTACAAAGGGATTAAATTCGTGATATTATTCCAACAAGCCAAAAACGTATATTCTTAGAATTCCTGGCTATCATGTAGAGGTTGGAAGACGGGATATGATCGCGTATAGCTCCTATGCTATAAAGTTATCGTTGCACTACGCCTATCGTAAGCGAGATTTTTAGTTTGGGAGTTACGATCTTAGCGTTAAGATCGCTTGTGGTTCCAGGTGTCGTTCCATGATTTGCCACTTACCCTTGATTGGTACAGTTGCATTTAATTTGAGCATGACTAATATTACTTTGGCATGTACGCATCTAATACTAGCATGGGTCATGGAACTGTTTTACAATGTTCTTTGGAAACACATTTGCCTCAGTGGATTTTGCACCGTTAGGTAGCATAAACGTTATGGCTCTTGATTTGAGGTGTGTCTAAAAGATTATGCAACACTACCTTCACAGTGCATCCGTAGTTTCACAGCAAAACTCGACAAAGAGATTTGGCAGTTTAAGATCGTTTCATAATGTTTTATGTCAACGTGCGTTTTTTGCATATGGACGTCAAAAGTGGTAATCATACATATTAGATTGATCCTCTTTGGATAAGCATAAAACATCCACATCTACTCGTGACTGTAGGTATTCGGTAAGCGCCATAAGGTTGCAGTTACTATTCCACGAGAACAAAGACAAAAACTATCAGATACTTAATACTGACAGGCCTTAGGTTTACAAAGTTTGACAGGTGTTCGTTAGGATTTGACAGTTATATCCTTTCACCTAAACCTATCTGCAGACGTGTCAGAGGTCGGAAATGCTATTGTCATGTTCTTTCATAAGAAACTTCAATTACCTGACCTGTGTTTGTGAATTTCCGTTTTGGGGAAACAGAACGTTCAATTAACTCGCATTGCATCAAGTAAAGGGGATATCCATATAAAATTAACAACCTGAGTTTTTTATGTGTGTTTATGCTGGGGCAGCTAGGATTGCACAAGATGCCTTGAAGTAAAGAATAGGGGTTAATTATATTCTTGGGGTTGTCACTGTTTCATCTCAAACGCTGTATTACGAGTCATTGACGAATTTGATTGAAGATTGGACGGATGCAGGAAGTTTTTCCTGTTCCCAGGGCAGCAGAATGATGTTTAATGACGCATCACGTCACCTGTTTCGTTTCATATGGATGTGGGAGTGTATTATGTTTCCGATTCGGTGAAACATTACTCGCATAAGTTTTGATTAGGCTTTAACGCCCCTGTTTAGTGCATGACGTGAAATTGAATATGACCAATTCTCCCACAGATGATAAATCCCCCAACATACATGTGTGTCACATCAAAGCTTCAAATGAAAATTCGTATGACCTTTGTGTAAACCACTCACACTATATGACACAAATAAAATTGTATTCGATACTAAAATGGGAACTGATAGGAGGCTTAAAGGATTTTATCAATTTAGGATTGTGCAACGCTCTCTGATTATGTTGTATTCTTAAGTCGATGTTACGTGGATTTCAAATGACATTAATAGCAAATCAATATCAATATCAATTTAGACAGACAGACAGACAAAAACTGCTGTCGGGGAACATCATGGTATCATTCAATCGCATGTCACTGCCTATCTGGAAATGTATGTCAAAACCTATGCTCTTCAATGCAACCCTACTGGGCAACGCCTAAAGTGACGTGTTACTTTCACAAGAGTAGCTGTCCAACAAGTACAAGGAAAGTCCTGACTGACCTGTCGTCTTCATGTGTGGTTATTAAGTTTATAGCTTCAGTAATATGATGTGATTTCAACACGCGTACGTACTTGGTAAGGCAATGGATTGAATTATGGATATCTGCTACACAATAAAAGTAACGATTTTTGATAAAATATCTCCAGCAGACAATGATATTATTGCACGGTTTGCTACAGTGTATTTCAACTGTCTGCAAACGTCTACACAATTATATGTACCCTGCTGTACTGTATATCAGCATAAAAATTCAATTGCACTTGTCAAACTATTTCTTTTATTTTAAATTTGTCAGGCCTGGAAACAAATCCGGGGTCTTTTTTTTCAGCGAGTGTCCTAAATGAAACATCTCTGGCGTTAAATTAAGGGTAATCCTTTTCTGAATGCCAAGCTAGGATTTCGCAGCAGTGGGGTCGGATCATACTGGTATTGATTTGAAAGCGTCCTGCAGTAGAGACCCTTCTTCACGTTAGTCACTTGAGTAGACCCGCATGTTCTCACACAAGTCAGTTGCCAAGATAAAACGCACTGCACAACGAACTCACGACGTGCTAATTACCAGTATCACACATTGTTACTTTATTTCGTGACATCAAAGACACATTCTGATGTCTAAAGAGAAACACGAGTAACCTATTAGGCGGAATTTCACATGCAAACAATCCATTAACTTGTGACAAAATGGTTGCTCCAACTGGTGAATCGTTATGGACAAGTACGTTTGGTTTCAAGACAGTGTGGTAGGTCCAAGGAGCTACGAAGTATCACATCGAGAAAAGACTTGCAGCCATGCAGAAAGAAATCAGTGCAGCAAATTGAAATCATTTCTTTCTCGCGTTAACAGAGAAAGGCGTGTCTGGTGGAGTTCGTCGTAGTCACTTGCATTATTTCACACCATAATTTCATGATTCATAATATGCGTTTATGATGACCTGAAAGTGTTATGTGCATAAGGAAGAATACAATGAAACGAAACTGGACGAATAGGGCACGTTGATATAGCGATTAGTTCACCTTCAGCTGTAAATGCACGTATGTTTGGTTGTGTTGTTAGGTTGGCAGACGGGTTTCTCTTCTCATAGACAATGGAGACAGGGTTTGACTTTCGTTATCTGTACAAAGAATGTTGACTTGCCTTCAGCATGCAACAAACAATTGTGTCTTCATTTGTACATTTCAGACTTTACTACCAACAGACATATCGACGATGACTACCTTTGTGCAAGGTAGGGTGCAAAAGACAGCATTTACAAACTGTTGGAATAGGCACTTTTTGAGAATGTAAACATTGGTACTTTATATTTACTACTGAATATTTGATGGAGACATTTCTCATACTAAACACGATTCATGTAGATGTATACCTCTGCCATATAAAATCCATACATGACATATTTCAGTGATATGACACAGACTTTTTTTTTATATCGATACAGTAAAGGAATCCCTATCTCACTACAGCTGTACGACTGGAATCTATGCGTTGTAACAAGGCCCTTGAGAAGCTCTCATGGGAGATGTATTACAAGATATGGTCACAGGTGACCAATTGTTAACAAAGCAGTCGTGGCTACGGCTAGAGGAAGTTTATGTTAGTGTAATGGGAGTCACGATTACTTGAGTGGAGAGATCGTTTTGAGGACTAGGAGCCACGTGCCATTGTGACTGCAGTACATGTATTTTCTCTGGCCATTACGTTCATTCAGTCCTAACAATTGACAGCGTCGGTTCAGCTTAATTCAGTCACGTTCATAAATGAAGCATTTCAGTTTATATATCCTTGTGGTTTAAATGTAAACAATAAAAATGCAAGTTCTTTCTTTTGAGTAAACCTATAATAACCACCTTTCAATCTTCAGTGATTGCACTAGAAATAAAACACACAGACATTTGTCAAACAGGAAAACGCACCAAAAAAGCGAGTTTTCTCTCACAAAAAAAGAGCAACGTGAACGTGTCATACGAAAATCTCAGACATGTTCCTCGACAAGAAAATGATTTCGGTGTCTAAGGAAATTACCATCACCGAACGAAAAAAGGATATCCTTTTTAGATTAACAAGAGCTCAGTGTTTTTGTTGTGTGCAGTTACGTTGCAACTGGTAAGGCTGGACAAAATACCTTGTATTAGGATCAATGGTTGTTTTTCTTGTTGCCATTGTTTAATCTCAAACACCGTATAACGAGTCTCGGTAGGTTTTGATTGACAACTGGTCGATTGGATTACCTTTTTACCCGTTCCCATCACGGCAGAATTGAACAGAATGGTGTTTAGTGACGCATCAGCCTGCTTTCTGTTCTCATGGATCAACTCTTCAAAGAAAGGATCATATGCCCTAAGGCTTATCCATTAACAGTATATGTCAATAATAAGAATATAATTGACATCATAACACAACACATTTCTTAGTTAAGATATAATAATGCTGGAGGTACAACTGATTCCAGGTCTTCTTCTCACTGTGGAACATTTTACTATGTGCTGCTGATATTTGCCTGTTGGTCTCCCATGTTCGCTGTTTCGGTCTGCCGTCTCTCCGCCCAATCTGCTGATCACGTCGGTATTTGCCTGTTGGCAAGAAAGAGACCTCATGGAGGAGGTTGAATCACACTGTGAAGTGAACTACAATTGAGTAACATACATTTCCTGTCACGCACATTCTTCCTTTTTGTACATGGCCCCTTGACAGTGACTCCTGATGAGTTATCATATCTTTCTTAAATGATTGCTCACATAACAGTTCTCTGTACTTCTGCGTTGATCAGTAAGTAGTGCTAGAACAAATAATACAATCAAACAGGTACCGCTGTCTACGGGACTTAAGGAACTTGCCATATGCAGTAAATTGTAAAGATTACACCTGCATTTGATATATTTGATTGATTGTAAAATCACATTTCACTGCCTCTGGTCCAATATCAATGACACATGAACGCAGATCTGACTGTATATCCGAATTAAAAACAAAACAACCATTACACCTGTTGAACTAGATCTTCTGTTTAAATCTGCAATCAAGTCATTTTACAATTCGTTCTAAATGAAGTATGCTCGGCGTTAAATTACATTTTATCAATTTCAAAACGTCACGCTAGGATTTCGCCGTAATTGCGTCATACCGTGCTTGAATTCATTGATTAGAGACCCTTCACACGGCGTGTTAATTACCAATGTCCCACATTCTTACCTTATTTTGTGACATCAAAGACTCTTCTTGCTGTCTTCAAGAAACAGGAGCAAACTATGAGGCAGGATTTCAATTCATCCGCCTTTGACTTAATGGTTGTACCAAATGGTAAATCATTAGGGAAATGTCCATGTGGGTTAAAGGCGGGTTATTAAATCCAAGGAGCATGTATAACAGAGAGTTCTGGTAGATCAGATTCCAGTCAAAGGTAATGGGTCATATATCTAATTCATACATTAAGTTCATGAACTGACAGTGGTTGCCCGAACAACGTCGTATTTGAGTGAATAATGAGTGACTGAGTTTAGTTTTACACCGCACTCAGCAATATTCCAGCTATATGGCGGCGGTCTGTAAATAATCGAGTCTGGACCAGACAATCTAGTGATCAACAGCATGAGCATCGATCTGCCTAATTGGGAACCGATGACATGTGTCCACCAAGCCAGCGAGTCTGACAACCCGATCCCGTTAGTCGCCTCTAACGACAAGCATGGGTTACTGAATGTTCATTCTCACCCGGACCTTCACGGGTTTGAGTGAATAATAATGGATGAGATGTAAAAAATGCATTTCTTGAAATTAAGCAGAATGAACCGATTTGTGTTGCGATTCCTCATTAAAATGCACAAACAGATTGGTTGCGTGGGTTGGTCTGTCCCCGTACGGAAAAACAGATAGGACCTGAACGAGAAATGTCGTAACAATCGGGAACCACATTATGCAATTACGAAACACGAAGCACAACACATTTGGGCGTTAGGCCTTGCATGTGGCAAACAATGTCGGACCTTGCTTTGCAATGCATCCCCCACACAGATTCCTTCTGTCGAAGACAAGGTTACGTCTTGAGTGTTGCGAGTTCTCATTTCACTTGCGTACTGCTTTAAATTAATTAGAATCGCTATAGCGTCAGCCTCTGTGTTGTTTGTTGGGAAGTAATGTCCACAGATAAGGTCAAAGAAGTGCACAAGCGTGGGCTGCGGGGTTGTACACATGAGGAAATGACGTTTATGGCCCAATCGACCAAACATCATTTGACTGATACGACCACCTGTGGCTGCAGATGACAACACGCGTATCCTGCTACGACTGCATCTTGAGCTATCACTTCTCTTCAGTTTGCAGAACAAGGAAGACTCCTCACAACCTCCTCTGACTTGTGGCTTCACAGGCCGATAAACCAAGGTGTCACTGTTGTCCCTAATGTTTATGGAGGCTACTATTATAGTGTTGATGTCCAAAATGTTTCCTGAACCCTATTTCGATCGTCATTAATTATGATACCTTGAACACATTGCCTATTGTGTTAATTTAAAACTGCCCGCTAACTTTGATTGTCAACAAATTTAAGACAAATAAATACGTTCAAATCACTTTAAATAGATGGTCATACTATACGTGAGAAACAAATACCCAAAGTCGTCAAAAACATAAATGAGGTGAGTGGATTCCAGCTCCACCAACTCAGGGCATTTACTACGAGTTGCATATTCTACCTGCGGTCCTCCTACATAATCACTACAGTCGAAGTAGCCAAGTAGCACTGGCGGGCTGATGAATCAAACTACAATGGTCTTGAGGATTAAGAATGGATATTAGCGACATATAAATAACTGCAATTAAGTTATATATACGTTGTATTGGGCCTTTGGAATCAGTCATTCATTAGTCGCAATGACAATTGAGAAGCAACAACCTTTTCAGATCTCTTTTGTGAAGTAGTATCTGAGAATTAAAATGGAAAGTAAATCTTACAGTGATATGTAACGTATGCATATAATTATCATGTTTCTAACCAAATATATAAAAGTGTATTTAATTGGCACATTTGCAGTTCGGGCAAAATTACTGCTTGTGAAATTGGAAATTCTGCAAAGCAATTTCACCATCAATTGAAACGTTCTTGTCTATGAATCACAATAGGAAGGGATAGTATGTTTCAGCCACATACCAATTATTAAGCAGCAGTCGTCTGGCCACAGGACAATATTTGATCACCAGAGCGTAGTGACCGCTGGCTACATTCTCCTCTCTTACAATGCTGACCACAACTACTCAGCGTAATTACACTGGGTTGGCGTAATGTCTATATTAACGAAGTATTTTATATATAAGTCTGGATTTCAGACTCCCTCGTCTGATTAACAGAGCTGTACGGTGCGCAAATTTATTAGAAACATAGACATGTATGTCTTCAGGGAACCAAGGTGCTGTAAGTCTCTGGTTAAGTCACAGGTTGTGCCCCAAATATAAGAAATTATAAGGTGTACTGATGGTGGGTTCGAATCCAAGATTCGCCTTGACTTTGAGCATTGATTATTCATATTATCATCTGTGATTCCCCACCTTGGTAAACGTCAAGAGCTTGTCTCACTTCGGGCATTCATTGTCTGACTCGAAAAATAACTACTGAAAGCATAAAAAGCAACTGATACATACATTCCTAAATAGGCACTATTGCATTTTACAAATCCTGGCTGAGGAAATGTATGAATTGTGAGTTCATGATTTTACGAATTCAACTTCAAATTAGTATTCTGCTCTTTTTATATGACCCATAATCACAAAGAGAAGTAGTGGACCAAATCGGAAACTGGACAAAGCGGTAAGTACGGGCGATATGGGCTTATTGTGTCATAAAGCATTGTAGGTATATGTACTTGCAATACGTGCGTTACAGAAAACTATAATCGTCCAGGGCACAGATTGGTTGTTTTAATAATCACATACACGTTCAGTTCAAAATGTTACGTTTACCCCATGGTTGAAACTATCGTAACACTCGACGTCACAAAGTCTTCATAAAGTATATTGGGTTGTTCTTTGGAAAGGAATTGGACTTAGTTGTGTTTGCACCGATACACACTGTATATGTTGTGGCTGTTGACATAATTAACACCGAGGAAAGAGATTTGTCAGTTTCAGTAACTTATTCGTACTAAATGCACTGATGCAGTTTACGATTTTTGTTTTTTCATTATGGCCTTTTTTCGTGACGTTTCGTTTGTTTTCTTTTAAGTGATCCCACTAAGGATAATTAAAACATAATAAGTTCTTTCGTGTTCCCAAAGCAGGAAATAAGGAAATTTAGTTTAATGTCCTCAGCGATTTGCTCATAGGTTTGTCAAATTCTAAACAAAACAAAATGAAATAGAGGATACGTTAAGACAATCTCCACTCGTAACAGCACATATACGGTAAAGCGGCCGTAAATGCCCCACTTTGTGATGTCGCGAGTGAATGCTGACTTCACAAAGGCAAGTAGTACTGTTGCACTGCTTTTAGGTCTATGGTGTTGACATTTACAATGTTTGTCAGGTCCTAATATTGAATTGACGGCTGTATCCCGTCACCAAGTCGATCGAGATTCGTGCAAGAGAGGGGCGAGAGGTCAGAAAAGCTATTGGCACATTGTTTGGAACAGCTTATATAACACTGCAAGTTAAGTTATATTCATTTGCTGTTATGGTTCCATGGCACAGGATACCGTCTATTGGAGAACTAGGGCTGCTTACATCCTTTACTTAGTCACTGTTTCATCTCAAACGCCGTATTACGAGTCATTGTAGACTCTGATTGAAGATTGGACGGCTGGAGGACGTTTTTCCCATTCTCCTTGCGGCCGAATTGACCAGAATGATGTTTAATGGTGCATCACGTCACCTTGCCTTCTTTTCCCATGGACGTGGGCATTGATTATGTTTCAGTTTGAAAAAAAACCCTCACACATGTTTTGCGTAGGACCGCCCTTAGTATTTGACCTCCAGTTCAATAAGACTAGTCCTTCCACAGATAGTATATCCTCAAAAATACGTGTGTATTAAAGCAACACTTCAAACAAAGGATCCCGTTACTTAAGTCACTATATGACAATAATAAGATTGTATTTGATACTCAAATTGGAATGGACATGAGGTTTAAATATCAGAATAATGAAGGATGGTTTCTATTGTCTGCAATGCTTTCTATGTATGTGTTACCCATACAATGTTAGGCTGATTGTTATTTTTATTAAAATCATTCTAATAATCTCATTTTAAATGCAACAGCAAGCGAGCCTTAGGTGCCTTACTCTGAGAGTGTGGGTTCGAATCCAGGATGGACTAAACCCACAAAAGTTCCTAGAATCTCTACTTTACTGAGAAAGTGTAATCCCAATACAAAACATGGCATACTGAACACTTTCTAAAAGACAGTGTGTATTCATAGCTTCGGTAATCGGAGAAGCGCCAATTTAACGTCAGACGGGTATACAAAATAGAGATCTAGACTATCAGTTGTCAGACTTCCATTTTTGTGAGTGGCTGAGTGGGTTAGATCGTTGACTTTGTGTGCTAGTGATTAGGTGCCTTACTCTGATAATGTGGGTTCGAATCCCAGATGGAACTCAACCCAAAATGGTACTAGAATCTGTACTTTACTGAGATATTGTAACACCAAATATAACAGATTTTACATTTCACTGCAACTTTCAAAATTCCTCAGTTACCTTTGAAAGTTGGTGTATCCTCTGTTCACCTTCCCCATCTAGCTCGGAATCTCGGATTTTCGTGGAGAAGACCGTACCGTGATATCAGAGAAACAAAGCTCTCGGTCGCCAGATCAGCTTCTCTGCAGTACTTAGAATGCAAACAAGACATTTCAAAAAGCGAGATCCGCATATTTATCATGCTTTTCCTGAATCTTGCCAATCAAAATTGCTGTCAAAAGGGACAGAAAATTCAGTAACACAATTAATTTCATTGGTTTTATCATAATGGTTATGTTCAGGTATGTTGTCGGTATTTATCCTTAGGCTGTATGTGGGCCTATCCCAAAAGAAGTTATATAAAACATATTTATTATATATATTTCAACTGCCACGTCAGACAAACTTGTTTTCAGCGAGTGTCCAGTGTGAAACACGCCTAGTGTTGCATTAAGAGTAAATCAATGTTCAATGTCATGATAGGTTTTCGTCGTTTTGAGGTCATATCGTGCTGCAACTGATTTCAAAGTGTAGTACAGAAGAGACCCGTCCTCACGTTAGTCACTTGAGTCGATCCGCATGTTCTCACACAGGTCGGTGGCCAAGATTAAACGCTTTGCACAATGGAATCAAGACGTGCTAATTACCATCGTGACACATCATTTCCTTCATGTGGGACATCAAAGGCTCTTTCCCCGTCTTTGGAAGGAGACGACCCACCTATTAGGCAGCACCTCACCTGTAAACCTCCATCGACTGTTTACCTGATGATTGCTCCCAGTGGTAGATATATGGACATGTACGCTTGGGTTTGAAAGGCAGGGTAGTCCATCCAAGAGTCATGTATATGACAAAGACTGCCCTGTCAGAAGCGGTTGTTGTCAAAGGCCTTGGATCCTGTACAGTGACATTTTATTTGTGGTATTTGGTCCAAATTTTAAAGGGAATAACAAGCGTGGTGAGCCCCTCAGAGATCATCAAGCTGCTGTAAGTAGAGGACATTGACAACACGCATATTATCGTGAAGATTCACCTTAAAGTGATATATTCTTCATAGAAACACAGGAAGAGATAGTAGTTTCAGGAGCTGATTTATATCCTAGAACCGAATTAGCTCTTCGAATGCATTGCAAGGATTTGGGTTCAGTATCCTAAGGAGATCTTAAAAGTTATGTTTTAATCTTCAACACATTATTTCACATTATTTTCGGTGATTTATCAAATGGAATGTTTCGGCAAATAATCGAGACTGATTATTCTTTAGGATGACATTTGGTATTTACGTGGCAATCCAGTTCCAAGGACCACTTGTTATTGTTTTTTTCGAGAAACCAGTGAAAAGACTCTCTCCTGAAATAACTAGTTATTTAGAAACCCCAAACACATTACTATATTCACATGAGCATATTTACTACTCACGGCGCATTAGCAAAGTCCCATCACACACCAAGAGCTCAAGGTTTCTGGGGTCCATTATGGTTCTTCCACATTAGCAACCTGTATTTAGGGTCGTGTTTCCTGTCCATCTTTTCCCAACACATAAGTTGTTGTTTTGGGGAGACATAAGTTGTTCACTGGTCACGAGGGGGACATGGGCTGAGGGGAACATAAACAAACATCGAGGGTACATCAACCCATGGGCCCCGTGGCACCAGTGAACAACGTATTTATCCTTAATGTTAATTTTGAATTGTTTGAAGCACGGGTACAAATCTTTTTGTAGCCATCGCTAGATTTTGCTGACAAGAAAAACAGATTTAGAGTTATCTCCTTCCATCGATTTGCATTCGCAAAACATCGGTAATTTCCGTACATCATACGTGATTCAATGTAATTCGAGATTCAGAATTACTACCACGAAGTACCAAATGAGTTGCCATTGACAGCGGGGTACATTGAAATGTTACTCGCTACTAAGCGGGGTACATTGAAAATAATAGAAGAGCGCTCAGCCAATCAGAAAGTGACATTTATGTGTAAGGTAAGATAAATTGTCATATGCATTGCCTAATGTAATTATTGAAAACTGCCTGCCGACCATGACTGAGAAACAATAACTTTCCAAGACGTGTTTCAAATTATCATTGACTAACCACATACATACGCTTTTATTCAAATGCAAACAAGGCAATATTATTTTCATGTATCTTGGGAATATGCTAATTAAATTATAAATGATATGTTTATAGCCGAGATTGGTAACAGATAGTGTTATGGTCAAACAGTGTAAAAGAGAGTGAGTGAGTTTAGTTTTACGCCGCTTTTAGTAATAAGCTATATCACGGTGGGGGACGCCAGAATGGGCTTCACGCATTGTACCCATGTGGGGAATCGAACCCGGGTCCTCGGCGCGACGAGCAAACGCTTTAACCACTAGGCTTCTCCACCGCCCTGTAAAAACAGAGGTGCGTGTGTGTAACTGTCAAGATTTTTCTTCTATAAGTGGAAATTACAGCTGGAATAAAACCAAAGCGCATAATTTTATAAACCTTTGAAAAGATGAGTTAAATGTATAAGACCGCCAATAGGTCAAATTTTATGAATATATCTCAACTGTGTGCGGAATGTAAACCTCAGTGAGCTGACACATGGCTACTAGGTACTATGTTATTTGAAGTGCAATAGGCTTGGTCATGCACTCATCTCGCATAAGTGTAACTGAAGTGTATTGTGTGTTGGAATCGGTATATATGGTGACTAAGCTAATCACGTTCTGCTCACCTACAATGACACGTGCATGAAGATTTTAAGGCAAAATTACTGATGTTGGCATTAGCATGCGAAGCCAAAGCGGAGCATATATTCATATTTCGGAACACAATTGCTTTGGGATTTATTGGAGGCTACAACAGCATGTCAGATAAGTCATTGGTTGACACTATTCAGATATATAATAAGTATGGTTTATTGTAGTAATCTGAGATATCTTCTATGACGTCTTTGATCCTTGAGAGTAGAATACCAGTTGGCATTGAAGTCTCCTTCAGTATGAATATGTATGTGTCCTAATCATACAATAATTGGTTTCATATATTCAACCATGTAGAACCTGGATTTATATACAAACCTGAAATTAAAATATCCATATTAAAATGTCCACTATTAGAAACACATTTGTCGCCAACTAGTACAGCAACGAAACTTACGACCACTCCATATTTATAGCGATGGATTTACGAACACTGATATCACCCGAACTTCTTTCTCCATTGCTGTCATTGCTTCAAGACAATACTCTTTGTAGTCTGTAGATTACAGATTATATTGATAGGCCCCTGTCCATGTTTACGCCAATCCAACAAAAGCAGCTTCCTCAGAAAACATGAAATCTTCCAAACTATTAGATGTATTCAGGTCGTACCGTCACAACATGTTTCAAAGTTTGCATTGCTGTGAGCAAACAACTATACTCTGGAACAAAAGTTTCACTACACCCATATTGTGCATAGTATCAATATGTTGCCATTAACCACAGCAAGCGATCTTATCCATACCTCAATTTAACTTGCTATGTGGATAAATTGACCGTCAAAGGGATAATTAAATGGCAAAAGAACACAAAATTGTAGTTTGTTCCCAGATGCAAACATGGCAAATACTGACGATAACACGAGCGGCCATTTTCAAGATTCTGGCATACAGTCCTCATGAAATAACTTAAGTTTCAAATAGCCGTGCACAAAGTCAATAACTGGTGGAACCACAAAAGAAATCGATTTTAGTCCGACAAGTTGACCTTTCCCCATGACCTCACATTCCAGTGATGTCAACCTTGACACAAAGCTCCTGCTGAGCACTGCTTTTGGCTCTGGGGATAGCAAAATACGTCTGATAGGTCGTCTGGCTCTATACCCTGCCACTTTTAAACGATTTCGGAAAGTTCTGTTGAAGAAATGCCGATGTGGAAGCCCCTCTGTGGCCAGACTTGCCATTTGACATGAGAGTGTGAAGTCGTGTCTTTCTGAAAAGGATTGTTTCCTCACTAGGAGTGGTCATTGTGTGGCATTTTGTTTGTGCATATATAAATAATAATATACCACTCAGAATATCCAATGATTTTGATTTTTTTGGGCATTTCCGCTGAATTTGATTGCATTTTTTCCCTGCCGTTTCTTCAAACCTCATCGGAAAAGCTTATATCCCAAACCATTATGTTAAAAAACTCACTGTGTTGAAATTTTAGCGGATTGTTTAACTGTAAACGAATTAGCGTTTTCAAAAAATATGTATTTTTGTAATACCATCATAAAAACTGTATAATATTCCATGTAAACGTAAAGATGCGGGTTAGAATTGATCTTCAGTAACCCATGCTTGTCGTAAGAGGCGACTAACGGGATCGGGTGGTCAGGCTCGCTGGCTTGGTTGACGCACGTCATCGGTTCCCAATTGCGGAGATCGGTGCTCATGCTGTTGATCACTGGTTTGTCTGGTCCAGGCTCGATTATTTACAGACTGCCGCCATATAGCTGGAATATTGCTGAGTGCGACGTAAATCTAAACTCACTCACTCACCCCCCATGTAAACCATCCTGCCATCCCATGTACGCTTAACTGTATATCTGTACCTTTTATGTCGAGTATCCCAGCCTGAGCGTAATAAAAGTGCTGTTCTGCTCTGATCTGCGGATCCGCTTTTCAACCCCGACGCCTGGTCCACGCCTGGTGTCGCACAAGTCTAACTCTACTCGAGACAGCAAGAGGAGCTGAATATGATCGCCCCTGTCGTAACTTTCGTGTCACCAGCCCGCAAACTCCCCCACACCGCACCAACGTTCCGGACGAACGTCTGTTGGACATGTATGTCACATTAAAATGAGATGATTTCCCTTGGGTGTGCGCTGTAGCAGAGTTATGTTGCCCTACTCCACAGGGAAGGGGTAATTGACGTCAAGGTTGCAGCACCAGAAAAGTCGTTATTTCATTTTTAACGACTAATTTCTTCTTTTGCAAACAGGGTGAAAAAAGTGGAACTAACTTCAAAGCAACGGCACTGAGTTAAACTCGGTAAATAAACTGTTGAATTGTGGAGCACCATCAAAGGAAACTAGATATTTATTGGTTATCTCTCTTGAAGCTCTCCTTTCGTTGCCTTATTACTAATGTTTCTACGCCTGGTGTGCTTCATCAAATAACAATCGACAGTTCAACACTTTCCGTCTGTATCATGTTTCATTATGTGACGATTTTGCTGAGTAAATTCTTAACGGTTCTGTCGTCCCACATTTCTGAAAAAATATTGAAATGTTTTCTTTTCCCAATGTCTCTTAACAAATTTCCTTGATTAAAAAACATCTCCCACGTAACTCAATATTGGAACGAAAATACCTTGAGGCTTTTTTAAATCCAGTTTCACCTGACGCCGTGCACTTCTTAAACAGGCAATCTCAAATGTCAATTTGGCTACTTATATATCATTTCAACCAGAATTATGATAGTGAGCTTTGTTATCCATTGGAATGCGTTTCGTATTTTTGATCAATAGACCCTTCTGTCGCATGTGTACTTTCTATTACTATTTAGACTATATAGAATAATATTATATCTTGAAATTAATATTTTAATGTTTAGATGGCAACTAAGTCGTAAGATTGTCGTGGCTACTTCCAATGCCTTGAGCGAACATTCACCGGTCTTTGAAAACGTATACATTGTGTGGGTCAGTAGTTATAGAATGATTTTAGACTCCGCGGTTATAAATAAGGCTTTAAACTTGATGTATTATTCCCAACGTTTAGGATTGTGTTGTCGGGTCCGAATAATAAAATGTTTGGAATATGTCCATGTGTGAAATACAGTGTGGGCGATCCATACTGATACAAATGGTCAACTCTGCTTACTGAAACCTGCTATGCCGAATATTGCTAAATGAAAGAGTATTTTGAATGTTCGTGTGCATGCCCATTTTTTAATGAAGGGAGGGGGTAATTTACACGTTATGTGTGTGTGTGTGTGTTTGGGGGTGGGTGTGGGGGTGGGGTGGGCTAATGAACGGCACAAAACTTTCATTGATCCTTCACACCACAGAAAAACAAAATTCAAATCTGATGTGGTGTAAACTTTGTTTCCGAATTTTATGCCAATTATATGTCATCGGTTTTTCTTGTTATCAACAGTTTGTGTTAATCATTGACATTATGATCATGAAAAACCTTCGGGGTTCAGTTAGCCTCCATGCATTCAAGTTTACAGGTGACACTGTCAACCAAACAAACTCTAATGGTCATTCCCAAACACACCTACTTTACTAACGTCACATATTCCCTCCGATGGAAGATTACTTACCAGTCAGAACCAGAATGTGATGATTTTCTGGGTGTCGTCATGGTTAGAGACTCCGTCTTCTGAGATCTCAGCATCAACAATTCAATCAGTGACAGGCCAGTCGGTTAATTTTATCCATGAACATTTCTTAATATTAGAATTTTTCTCACAAACGTGGTAACCGTTCAATAAAAATATGAGTATTACCAAACAAATAGAAAAACGAGTACAAATACCTTTACATATCAACGCTTTTTACGTTCACTTTTGTGTTTTACGTCGCTTTTAGCAATACTACAGCAACATTACAACATACTTCACAAACTGACTTCACACATGAAACTGATATTGGTAAGAGCAAAGCAAACACCCTGGACTGATTGTCCAACCTGCTAACACATCGTACAAATATTCCATAACCCGCTGCGATGGCATTCTTATTCAACGTCGTGTGTTACAAGTAATCTGACTTGTTGATAATAAAATATTCCTGTATTTTCTGCACTGTACATGTATCTGTCTGATACCAACATCGATAAGTATGTTTATTTAGAAACATTGTCCCCTTCCGATCAAGAAAAGAAGCGCAGTTCCATGATCCAGTCTCCACTGTTGATTTTGGATGAAGCATCCACAAACGTAGGTACTGACTGAGACCTTGACGTAGCTGTTTCGGACGTTTGAAACTGTGATGAAACATACAATTACACGTGTCAGGCCGCACAGAAACAAAGAAATTACAAAACGCATGAGTCAAGGACTGGAAGCCATGATCATCGTATACTATCAATACAACAAACATTAATCTGACCTCTTGACCATACCTGTTGTATACCCTTAGCAGGTTCACGGTAATTCTTGTATTTAAAGATTTCGGCTACGTTGCCTGTCTACGATTTGTCTGAGTGTGGTCATTCAGTGTGCAATATTACGTCCCTTGGACACGCCAGGAATCTATGATTGCCTGGATTATGTTTTTTGGTTTGTCAGCCTTGTCCTTGCATGTGGGTAAACGTCTAACACCTGCATCACTATCGACTTTCTTCCTAAATTAAGCTGGCACGCCGTGATATAACTGGAATGCGGCTGAAAGCTACCCCGGTTAAAAGTTCCGGGTAAGAATTGGTCTTCAGCAGCCCATGCTTGTCATAAAAGGCGACCAACGGGATTGGGTGGTCAGGTTCGCTAACTTGGTTAACACATGTCATTGTACCCCAATTCCGTTGATTGATGCTCATGGTCCTGTGGTAATAAGGGCTCCCTGCCTCTAGGCAGGAGACCTATCGTAATCGTTCGGATTATTATTATTATTATTATTTATTATTCCGCCGATTTTTGTACCAAACATAACTCCTAAACCAATGCTCCGAATCACTTACAAAAAATCACACAGATGCGCACTGAGGTGTAGATATTCCAATTAAAAATCTCTAGGCTCTTGGCCCAATAGCAAAGTGGCGATAATTCAAAATTAACGTACCGTTTGGCAGTTATTTTTGTTTTCAGTTTTTCTGAGTAGTTTCCTCCCAAAATGTGCACATTCTGCACAAAAAGTGTGGTAGATGATGTCCTGGCGATTCCAGAACACTAATTGTTTTGAACGTAGACCCAGGAACAACTGAGATACAGCCTTTTAAAGAGGGAACTATTTCGTCTCCGGAACTACTTAAAAAGGTACATGACCCCCGTGACCCCGGCTGTATTTGGAAGATCCGCTCGCCTGTCAAAACATGTGTTCTGGCTCCGTTTTGGAAGATGATATCTAGCCCTCAGATACAATAGATAGGAAAGTAAAGTAAAAGGAGACTCATCGTTGCCCGCAACTATATTTCCTTCTGACTTGGTTGACACGTGTCATCGTATCCCAATTGCGTAGATCGATGCTCATGCTGTTGATCACTGGATTGTCTGGTCCAGACTCGATTATTTACAGACCGCCGCCATATAACTGCGGAAATTGCCGTGTATGGCGTTAAACAACAAACCAACCAGCGTTGCCCATTATCAGTCACTGGATTGGCCTGGTCTCCATTATTAATGGACATACCTAAACTAAAAACCGTTGGAGTGCGACATTAAACATCAAAATAAAACACAAGACTGTTCAAAAGCTGGCTTAAAAGTCCCTCAACTGACCCTGCCTTCGAATCTACACGATATCATACTTTCCACGAAGCCACTGAACATTGCGTGCCCCATGCACATAATTCACGCGAACAAAGTCTGATATTCCGACTCCAGTGGCAATAATCGCGAGCGTTATTCCAGAGCGCTCCTTATTGAGCGTGTAAGTGGCTTTCAGTCAGTTGTCGTGGGCATTATCGCTTTCAGCGCTTGTACCTCTTTAACAAAGGAGCGGTTCATTTATAACAAGTGGCCACTTTACATCACAGCATAATTTTGTTTTTGCTCCAGAAACATTCTCGCCCAGATTTGTGTACGTTTTAAAATGTTTTGCCACGGAATCAATTAATTATCTCACTTTGGTGCAGAAATAATAGAGTCGCTTAATTACAAGGATGGAATGTGCATTGTCGCACCGCTTAACTTGCTAAACGACATATAGCTACTGTCTAAAGCCGCAAAACTACGAGGAAATGTTGGAACACCGATCAGCGGAAACACGATTAAATTGCATTTAAAAATTAGCCCACTGGAGTCAATCACGCTTTCCATGTGGTACATCGCCAGCAGCCATTTACACGAAATAGTGTACGTCAAAACAAGAATTGTATTATACCTCGTTTAGCAACTTGTACTCAAAATAATCCGCTTACTTTTTTTCGCACATGGGGAATTCATCTAAACTCGTTTTGAACACAAACAGAGACTGTCACCGTATACACTTTGGGGGTTGGGGTTTTGAATATGGAGCGTGAAGATAGATAGGGCTGGTTACTTAATCGAGTACTCATGAAATACTTATGGGCATGGCGTCTTTCAGAAATGCTAATGTGGGCAATGAAATTATGGCGACTGGATTTCACACAGGAAGCTAAATGCAACCGGAATAGGAGCTAGCACTTCACAGGAATGTAATCACCTGCTGGTGCTGTCTGCAGATGAAAGCTTTTCTCCCAGCCATATAACGTTATCTTGTTCTTAAAATACATTTTTGCAATATTATGGCAGAGCTCCCTGAGGCTATGGTTTGTTTTTACAATTGATCATGAAATTGATGCGTATTTCTGATTTTGAACCTACTTTGAAATTGAATGTATAAATCCAAAACCATTTAAATGTTTGTGATCCTTTGAAATGGGATACACACATCAAAAATAAGTCGCTACTTATCTACCGTCACATTTTCTGTGTAGGTTCCAATACCGTAATCTTCCTTAAATGACTTTGGTTTAGCAACACCATGCCATTTGGTACCTAAGAAAATGGGAAATTAGGAACTGGGTCTATTATAGATATGATTGAGTATGAAAACCTGAGGATGAGGTTTTCGCCAGTTGTGGAATCCGAACAAAGATCCTGGCACTACTTAGGAACATAATTATCTTATTTAATTTGATTTGACAGTGCTTAGTATGCAGTTTTCATTGACATGACCACAAAATTTAAATAGATACATCTCGGTACGTTTCTTTTCAGAAACTGACTTACCACGGTACAACGATTCTATTGTATTAAAATGTATCTGAAACAAGCTTTACCACAACTGTATCTTCAGCAGGATGTGATTCCATGGTTTTGTTGTATCAAACATAATCTAGGTCAACATGTGGTCGAAATATGTAGTCATTATTACACCAGTATAATGGCTCGAGAATATGATATCGTTCTTGATGATACACGTGTCAGTTTTATAAGAACGCTAATATTACAAGGCATAACGATTTATGCCACCAGTGACGGAGTATGTGAACATATGTTGTTGGAGTATAATGGAGTATAAACACGATTACATTACTGCAGTTCAGAGATTTCCTAAATATTCTCTTTACCCATTATATATACGTGCAGGATACATGGAATCAATCGTACCACAGTGGAAATCACAATGTGTCACAGATGAGCCTATTGGTTTTATTGCTATGATAATGGTAAATGACAGTAATAACTATACAGAATGTCATATTCGTGTTTCGCGCGAGACACTGATACTCTTAGATATCCAGTGTTGTTATATTGACGTGTCAGGGAAAAGATAACTTGGAGGTAGTCGATTTATAATTTATTGTTAGATCTAATATATGTATAGTGATGTTCACATACCTCGGTATATGTGAAGGATGCAAATGATGTCATTTGGTACCAAATAAATAGTGTTATTATTTGCATCAGCAATAATAATCATGAGTATTTATAATGCACACACCAGCGCATGATCAAGGTGCTACATTTGCACATCATTCTTACTCCTGTCAATAGATCGGTGTTGTCTCATTGTATGTAATTCTCAGCTCCACGTGGAACTATACCATGTAGGCTGACTGAAAGGCGCTGCAGAGACACTAAGGCAAATTTAGGCATATTTTGTGTTTTCAAGTTACTGGTAATAGGACACACATCTTGTAACACGTTACAGAGTGTAGCGAGATTCAAGCAAAGAAACTCTCACCAAACAAACGTACATTTGGTCATCGAATATATATAGTTCGTTTGGCTCCAAAAGCGGATCGATGAATTGCAATCTAACTCGAAAACTAATAAACATAATGATACTCAATGAAACGCTGATCATAATCAAAACATCATACCCACTCTGTGAGGTTTTTGAAGAATTTTTGTCAGAGAAAGAGGTGCAGAGAAATGGACAGCCAGGTGTTCGAGAACGGATGGAGACGGCACAGCACAGGTTAATGAATAAATAACTTTGTCTGTGAACGTGTCTTCTCGAACACCTGGCTGTCCCTTTCTCCGCACTCCCACCTCGTAACAAACAGTGAACTGTGTCAATATTTTAATGATAGTTTGTTAAACGACTTTATTATTTTTAGGACAAAAATTCTTCAAAAACCTCACAGAGTGGGTCTGACGTTTTGATTATGATAATCGTTTCATTGAGTATGTTATGTTTATTAGTTTTTCGAGTTCGATTGCAATTCATCGGTCTGCTTTTTGAGCCAAACGGACTATATATGTTTGATTAGTTTGCATATTGCGTGACCACGTGCAAACCATGGAAGCTAACAGCAACGACCATACGCATTGTCGGCAATTCTGAAGCAAAGAGTATCACAGTTCCCTGTAGCCGGGGGGTATCAACAGCTCCGTACGTCACGTGGATCACCCAGCTCGTCAGGGCTTGTCCAGTTTCCCTCGACTGGTCTTGGATGGAAGGTGTACAACAGCATCTGCCACAGCGCCAGCAGATGCATGATTGACCAAGAGTTCAGGCTGGTTTCAGGAACTAGGCGGTGGTATGCTTTTGCCGCCAACTGTAAATGTGTAGAAAAGACCGGGTGGTGGTAATTAAATGATTTTGCCGCTAATTCCCCACACTTGACACACAATCTTGATGTGAGTTCATATACAAAATGTATATAAGCAAACAACCATATGGAACCATGCCGTATTTGCACGTCCGTTGTTTTGTCAATACCTGGACTGGAACCGATAAAACCGACCATCATGAGAAACACACAATCACTGCTTAACACTGACAGTAAACAGGGCATTTTGTGCCTCAGTGTGTTTTGTCGTAATATCAGACACGTATCTTCCGTTGAATTGTTTGCAAAGGTTAGATCCTAACCTCCGTTTTGCATTTAGTTCGGGTCTGACGAGAATAGGGAACTGACGACCCAGTCTGGCACAATCCTTACAGGTCGAATTTCTCTTGTGCGCTAAAAATATTTTGTATCGGTATATGTTCAGTGTTCAGTGTACAAATATACAGTTATTTTTTATGGCATTTTCATCTGAATAGGTCGTAAAAGGTGTGTATGCATTTTATGAAGTCGTAGTGGTTTTGAAACAGTGTTTTATTTCTCAATTCACTGCAGCCTAGCAAACGCTCTCAAATGCATGAAAACAGAGAAAGAGAAAGGACCGTAGAAGCATGGTATCAAATGTCGAATGGTGCAAATATCAGATTAGCTTTGTTGACGACGAGAAATGTTTTCTTCTTTTTGAATTGTCATTTAACGTCTTAATACCTTCCTTCTCCCAAGACAAGACGGAAATGAACCGACAACTACACGTTGCCATGTGGGTCGCAAATGTTTATGTAGACAGACGGATGAAAGTCTGTTAAACATGTAAGTCACTTTAGAAATACAATAATTTCCCTTGAGTGTGCGCTGTAGCAGAATTACGTTGCCCTACTACGCACAAAGGAAATAATTGATGTCAAGGTTACAGTATCGGAAATTCCAGAAACTCAGCGTTAGTCTAATTCTTAACAACTGGCTCTTGCAATCTGTATCAAACGGGTTGAAAAACGTGACACTAACAGAACTTCAAAGCATAAACCTTGAGTGAAAATCCTGGGAATTTTATAATTTGTTTGGATTTAGAGGGTGTATATCTAATTCAATCTTCGGCGGTGCTAATTTCTGGTCCTGTATATGTAATCAGTTTGGTTGGTTTTTCTTTGCTTGTATTTTGGATTCTCTCTATCGCCTCCAAGCTGGCCAAGTCGTCTGAGGGGCCGAAATTGGATGTGGGTTATATTTCCAGCTTTGTCAGCACCATACCTGTGCAAGAACGATTCATTCAAGTGGAGACCTGCATCACTACCGACTTTTCTCCCACATTTAGCTGAACACTATGAAAACTGGCGCCAGCTCAGTCGTTCTGACTCGAACTTTTATATGTGTGTTACGAAAATACATGGGTTTGATGCCACAGGCATACGGCGTAGGCGTCTTTTTCACTCGTTGATCGTGTCTGATGCCAGACAAGAACCAAAGTGAAGACCTGCATCAGCATCAGCGTTTCTCCCACATTAAGCTGAATACTGTTGAATGTGGCGGTATCTAAGTTTTACTTACTCGAACTCTTAGATGTGTGTTGAGACACGTTTCACGCCAGCAGCAAGCAGGTGAGGTGTCTTTTTCAAGCGTTCATCATGTCTAATGCCAGACAAGAACTGCATAAATCTAACAGTAGAGCATTAGAGAATCCATTGCAAGCTAATGGTTTAAACACTGCATCGAGTTTAACTTTTTCATGATTATTTGCTTTTTCATTGTATATGTTTGGTCTCCTTTTATCGTCTCCTGGGTAGCACGTTTGGTCAAGTCGTCTAACGCGCCAAAATTCGATGAGAAGATGGCCCTTGGTCATACCTGCGACAATGTTGTTGCCCCAGTCATTTTCCTAGCTTTGCTTGCAACATACCTGTACTAGAAGGATTCACCACACATTAAAGTGAACACTGTTTAAAGTGTCGTTAGCTGAGACATACTCACTCAATATTGTGAGATGTGTGTTGTGTTCTTTATGCATATGAATCAGAATTTCTGCTTGGGTTGGCAAAATCGAAACATGGTAATTTGGCCAAGTTTAACTTAAGCTTCCGGTACATCGATGATTTGATATCGTTCAATAACCATCAAATAGCCAATTGCCTTCCACTGATTTACCCACCTGCACTAGAAATTAAGGAGTCAAGTGAGACCGCCTCAACTGTTTCATATTTAGATATATGCATAGAGATTCAGAGTGAGAAAAATCTCCACAAAGCTGTATGTCAAAACGGATAATTTCAACTTTCCAATAGTCAGTTCAACTTCCCTTTCATGTCCACGAATATTCCAACAGCTCCAGCTTTTGGTGTTTACATTTCACAACTTTTCAAGTACAATCGAGCGTGCTTTTTTTATAAGGATTTTAAAGAGCGTCATGCCACTATTGCTCAGAAGTTGTTTGATCAAGGCTACAACATTTAAGGCCTCAGTAAAGCTTTCAAGAAGTTTTATGGTAGATATGTGGAGGACATTTCCAAATTTGATGCATCAGTGACAAAAAATGAAACTGCTGAAACTAATATCTGCTCATGATATAGTCACAATTGTACAATCGACTCTGCTTTTGGGAGAGATTTCTTATGAATGTGGAAAGTGTTTGGTTGCTTCTATCATGCTTGAACCATGTAGGTGTGTTTTTTCAAACGTTAATATTCACTAATGCCAGACAAAACTTGAGAAATATATGCAGGTAAGAACGTAAAATATATGATGTCATATATGATAATTATCGAGACTGTTGCTTATAATATGCCAGTCTCTGCTGAGAATCTGCTGCGTGCCAATTGCATTTTTTTATTTCTACATGAAAAGGCGTCGTCAAACGAATGGTCTGAAGTCCATTGTGTGAGATGTCGATTAATGCGGATTAGGAACTTCTACTAATAACTGGGCTAGGTATATACCTCTATTAATGATGTGTTGGCACTCTACAGCAACTACACAAACTATTAATCTAATAGACAAAAAGCATGTTGAGTGTTAATTATTACATTGTCTTTAACAATACACCAATGCATTCTTTAGAAATTTAAACACATACTTGATGTAGAATACGCGATTTTGAGTGCATCCAAGTCAAGTTAGGCTAGTTCAAACGACGATCAGCGACATGAAAGGGATAGCTTGAATAGGGACTGTGTTCGCGTAGTTGACGGAACTGTATTCCTCAAGGTTGAAGTGAGTTATCGCATTGGCACTATTAAGAGCCACACAGCACACCTTAAGATTGGAGAAATGATCACACAATCCTCTCACATTATTCAGACATTTTACAAACAAAAATGATCAGCATATTTCATCGCAAACGATTTCATATGTGAGATTCAGCTCACTTAGAACGTACAAGTCGAGATTCGGTGCCGTGAAATCATTTCAGTAAAATTATGTAGTGAGTAAGCCTGGTGTGTTGAAAGAGATTGTCTGGAGATTCCTTAACTGGTCTTTTGAAACTTACATTTAATAACATTAAGGTATGTGTTATAGACGTAAATCCAGAATCAGTTTCAAAATATAATCGGAAACCAGATTAATCTAATACGTCTATCTACCGAAATGATAGATGTGTCAAATTTGTTTTCTTGTAATGTACAGTGGTATGTCCAAGTGTGTAGGTAATGTTTGCGTAATGCACTTTGTAATTCCAATTTCGATCCTAATCTTGAACGCACGAACACTTCATGAACTAGCAGATTGTCAAATACGGTAACTCGATAAATCAAACAATAAACTGAGTTATGGAAGATCGTGATGTGAGATGATGCCGACATATCATATTTTAGTTTTGCACACATGCCAATGTGCCTGAAGTAACTTTGATATATAGGATTCGAAAGTAATGTCTCTATTTCGTGGAGTAAAACTTGAATTATTATAAAACCGAATTAATAAAATATCATTGGAACCATGTAACTGTAGAATAGTGCTGATCAGAAATATATGGTCATATTGTTGTCATTTGAACAAGAATTTGCTGAAAAATTTATATGGAAAGTTAAATCGGAAACATCACATACTTTTAAAATTGATACGGCATACATTGTACTCGAAACAAGACGTTGTGACACTTTAAAAAAGCATGATATGTTGTACAGATGAAATCTCCATCAGTCTCACTGACAAGTGAACGAGTTCATTTCATCGGCAAAGCGGCAACGGAGTAAGTAACGATTGTGCTTTCAAAGGGAATTACATTTTGAAAAAAGTGAGGCCACACATTGACCTTCCTACCGCAGTCTAGACGAAGTAGCTCTTGGTGGATTTAGTTATCTTTCAGACTAATACACTATTCTGCATAGGCGGAAGGCGATCTCACTGGCCTCTCCGGTGGAAGTGTGAGAGGGTGTTAAACCAAAAGTGATGCAGGCTTTTTCCACATTGGTCGAAACCAACGAGTACGGATGTGGAAGAGACGAGGTTTCTGGTACGCCTAAGGGACGCAACTCTGTCCAATGAATTTCCTGGTACTCTACCCCCATGCATACCATAAACATGAGGTAGGAACGTAGAAAGAAATATTTATTCATTTGATAGGGTTACACATTTATCTTCAGAGATTCACAGCAACTTGTAAAACATGAAATCAAATGCTGTCTGAAGTTTATTGTTGGACCTACGTAGAAAAAATGGAGATAACTTATTTAGACAGGAATCCCCACAGGCTCAGCTGAGTTTCCCTGCTTCAGGATCTTTGTTTATGTTGAACGTCAAAACAAGATAATGTAGCTATTAAAGTTAACTTTAGCTTCAGGCATATGATCTGTTATCTCGTCACCATCCAATAGCCAATTCCCTTCCTCTGATTTAGTACTTGCAATACAGGAGACTAGTGACTGTGTTTTGTAAATGCACGGAAGGTGTAATTTAGAGAAACTGTGCTGGTTCATCTGGTAATGAACTGATTGATGATATATTTAGTAAAACTCACATATTTTCTGTAAAGGTTCCAATACCGTAATCGTCCTTAAAATGATTCTTGGTTTGGCAACACCATGCCATTTGGTATTAAGAAAATGGTAAATAAGGAACTGGGTATATTATAGATATGATTGAGTATGAAAACCTGAGGATGAGGTTTTCACCAGTTGTGGAATCCGAACAAAGATCCTGGCACTACTTAGGAGTGAGTGAGTTATGATTTAACGTCACATCGGCAGGCACTACTTAGGAATTGCGTATGTATGAAAAATGGACGGATTGATAAATGAATTATGGAATTTTGCTACATACGTGCATCAGTGTCCTCTTGGACGAGTCTGGCATTATAGTTATGGTTCCATACTACACTGGCATACAATGCCACAGTGTGACATAGTTACTCCGTTCAGACACACTCTTCTGGCACCACTGGAGCCTTATTCTATTAGCTTAAATTCGAGGTGGAATGAAAACAAAAATTCTAATTATTTAATCCAAATTTTATTTCCCCACAATTGTAAATTTATATATACACTAACGAATGCAAGATACTGTACGAAAGCTTCAATACCTTGCTGAGGTCCGATTATGACCAAATCATCTCAAACGCGTCAACATCCAACACACAGATGTTCGTTCGACGCAACCATCTAACCATCTAACATTCTAACACTAATACCCTTACCCACAGTCTCTAACACACTCATTTAACACACACTCCCCGAAGTATCACGAAATACGTTTATATAACAAACATTCATTCATGGAATTCTCGTGCAGTAGCGTTTCCGCGAGGCGTTGTGTTCGCGCATTTACAACACATTGTCCGAGAACAAAACAAAACATCCATAGGATAACTGAACGTCCCAAAACGCAACTGTTCTATAACCTCATCCGAGAACATGCTCATCTGGTGTCCGCGGTCGCAGTGTTTCGGACATTCCATGAACTGTTCTTCAGTCCATTCCCCCCTCCATGATAGACTCCTGTCTATCATATGTTCTGCTGATATCCATGAATCATGAATCACAAAATGAAAAATGCACATTTCAATAAACAACACATCCTGTTTCTTGATCCTCTAAAATAGTCATTTGGTATCCTAATTCGAATCTTCAAAAGTCAATCCTTTACACAACGATCCTTCGAATTCAATCCTCCTGATGCCGACGATCCATGCTCCAGACGAACGATCCATCCTCCAGACGACGAACGATCCATCCTCCAGACGACGAACGATCCTGCTCCCACTGCTTGCATGAACATATCTCGCCTGAACCTCCACATGACTGATCTGCTTAATGTTCTCTCAAGTCATCCTCCGAATTCCACTCGAGTGGACACACCTTCGTCACAGGTCTCATCAGCGTAGTTTTCCCCATCTTTACTTGTACCACTCGAACATGTCCATCCTTGCCTGGATATGTGTTGATGATTCTCCCCAAAGGCCAGCTTCCACGTGGAGAATCTGGTGAAACTACGATGACGACATCATTTACCTTCAGATTGCGGTTAGCCTCTCTCCACTTCTTCCTGACTTGAAGAGTTGGTAGTAGCTCCCTCAACCATCTCCTCCAGAAGTGCCTCACCAGTTCCTGTATTCGTCTCCATCGTTTTCTGGGGTTGTATGACGTAGTATCAACACTATCTGGAGCAAATGTTCCACCGACTTGCCCGTGCATAAGATGATTTGGGGTCAACGGTACATCATCTTGGCAGTTAGCACTTTGATAAGTGAGTGGACGAGAATTTATGAGTGCTTCTGCGGCAGTAAATGCTGTAGTTAGCTCTTCATCCGTGACATCGCCTTTACCCAGAATGGCAAAGATAGCTCTCTTAGCTGACTTAATCATGCATTCAAATACACCACCAAAATGTGGTGCATGAGGAGGGTTGAATCTCCAGACGACTCCCTTATTAGTCAATGATGATCTCGCAGTCGCATCAAGTTGTTCAACCAGATCTCTCAATTCCTTCACAGCGCCTACAAAGTTAGTTCCGTTATCGGATACGACTTCTTTTGGCATTCCTCGTCTATTTGTCATGCGGAAGAAAGCATTCAAAAACGAGTCACTATCTAGACCATATGACATTTCCAATGTACAGCCCTAGTTGACAAACACGTGAAAAGACACAAATATCGTTTTGTCTCTTCTTTGACCTCCCTTGATAGTCAGAAAAGGCCCTGCATAGTCCACTCCAACATGAGTAAATGCTCTCAGTGAATAGCTAACTCTCAGCTTTGGAAGTGGAGCCATAATCTGAGGTCTCGGTTGAGCTTTTGTCTCCGACAAAGGCACATTCTGTCTCCCATGCTCGAATCTCTTCACGAGCAGCAATGACCCAGTATTTTGAGGATAGAGCAGCTAAAGTTTGATTAGTACCTACTGCATGTTTACCCGCTTCGTGGTAATGTTTCACAATAAGCCTTGTGACCCAGTTCTTACGAGGTAAGATTATTGGAACTCGTGCTCCCAAGACAAGCAGTCAGCATATTTCAGTCTGCCACTGCATCTAATTAGTCCCTCTTCATCGATTATTGGCTGGAGTCCAATGAGTTTGCTGTCTTTGGAAGCTGTTTTCCTTTTTGCAGTGCAGAAAACTCTTTCTCAAACTCCTGTTGTTGCGTCTGACTGATGATTCTCATTTCAGCATCTTCGATTTCGTCAACCTCCAAATTACCCATGTGTCGTAATTTTGGTGCAATACGTGCATTGGTAACAAATCTGCTTACCCAAGCATATATTCTAGTCAACCTCTTCCAGTCAGAATATCTGGATGGATGAAGACGCCATGCATCATCCTCACCTTCAGACATTAGTGTAACAACTTCCCTTTTTCTGGACAGTTTCTTTATTTCTAAAGTACTATCACTTTGAAATCCAACTATTTGTTCTGGCCATTCACTTTCTGTGAGTTTCAGAAATGCTGGTCCTGTCAGCCATGTACTACTGGCTAGGTTCTTCACTGATGTACCCCTGGTAAGTATGTCTGCAGGATTTAACCGAGATGGAACATATTTCCACTGATATGGACTGGTGTGTTCCTGGATGTAACCAATGCGATTTGCCACAAAAGACTTGTAATTTCTACTCTGGCTTTTTATCCAACATAACACATTCATACTGTCACACCAAAAATAGGTGTTGACAGTGGACATTTCTAACACCTTTGCTGAAGCAACAAACAATTTCACCCCAAGGACTGCCGCCATCAGTTCCATTCTTGGAATGCTTACAGATTGAAGAGGAGCAACCCTGCTTTTGGAGGTAACTAAACGACTGACCACTTCCCCACTCTGGTAAGTATAGACTGCATATATTGCTGCCCCATATGCATCTTGTGATGCATCTGCAAATACATGAAATGTTTTGTTTTCTATTTCAGATTTGATTCTCAAGCACCGTGGTACTCTGATATTGCATAACTCTTTAACCTCATTTACCCATTTCAAAGTTCTAAGATTCAGATCTGGATCAAGCTCTTCATCCCATCCGAAACCTGATATCCACATCTCTTGAATCATCATTTTCCCACAATGGTGAAAGGTGTCAAGAGTCCAAGCGGATCAAAGATCCTTGCAATTTCACTGAGAAACATTCGTTTGGTCATTCTCACAATGTCTTCAGGAACATTCATACAGAAACTGAACTCATCATCATTTGCAATCCACATAAGACCTAGTGTTTTCACTGAAGGCAATTCATTCTTGTTTATGTTTACCTTCTGTGCCCTAGATTCTAATGGAATTCCATCAAGGACATCCAACGAATTTGAAAGCCATTTTCTGGCGTTCATACCTGCTGTGCGCCATAGCTCACTCAGCTGATTGTACAGTTCTATCCCAGTCATGTCATCTTCTACCGAATCCATACTATCGTCCATATAGGTGAAGCTTACTACAGTCTCTACAGCAAGTGGAAATTCATTCTGATGTGCTTTTGCATGTTCTTGTGAAATGTATTGCGCTAAGAATGGTGAACAATTCAAACCGAACAACACCCTGTTAAACTCATACACCTGTGGTTCCTCATTTGAATTCATGGGTCGCCACAGAAACCTGAGGTATTTACGATCTTCAGGTTTCACCTCAATTTGTAGGTACATCTCCGATATGTCACAAACAAGTGCTATGGGCTGCTTCCTAAATCGAAGCAAGATTTCAAAAAGATCATTCTGCAACTTCGGTCCTGGATGTATTATGTCATTGAGTGAAACACCCTGACACTTTGCAGAAGCATCGAATACAATGCGTACTTTGGTTGTAGTTCTGTCTGGACGTACTACTGGAAAATGAGGAAGAAACCATTTACTCTCATTTTCCAATGACGATACTTTACGAATGTATCCCTTTGCACATATTGATCTAGAACTGAGCAATAAGCTTCAGCCATTTCTTTGTCCTTCGACAGTTTCTTCTCAGTGCTAAGAAGACGATTGACAGCCATCTTATAGTTATCTGGTAACATCCGTGTGTCAAATCTCCAAGGTATACCTACTTGGTAGTGACCATTGTTGTAATTGAAGTGTCTGTTTAACTTTTTCAACTGCACACAATTCATCATCATTGTAGTCATTCATGGTGCTACATGAAAATTCCTCTACTTCCCAGAACTTGTGCACTAAAGCGTTTAGATTCTGCAATTCTGTTCTATTGTTATCAATGAGAAAAGTACCTGCAAAATGTGTTTCATTTTCACCATGAACACGTCCTATGCATGTCCACCCAAGAGGTGTAAGTCTTGCAACAGGTTCTCCCTGACCACCACTTACCTCTTCATATGACCGATGAAGGTCAATGTAGTCAATGCCTATGAGGAGATCAACCACAGTACGAGAACTAAGTTTTGGGAATTTGATGTGATTCAAATGTTTCCATTTATGTCCATGTTTCTCCCAGTCTACTACTTGCATTTTGCCTGTAACTTTTGTTGTTGTAAGAGCTGACATTGATACATCAACTGAACCATCAATGCTTTCTAACCCAAAATTAACAGTCATTGATTCAAAACTCTCCTTTCTGCCATTTAGAACATTCACTGACACTTTCTGATAATGTCCTTGTAACCCAAGTTCTGCAGCTATATCTTCATTTATGTATGTCTGCGTACTTGCATCATCTAAGAGAGCATTGACTGTAATCCTGCGATGTCCATTTGTGATAACTACTGGGACTGTTCTCAATGCTGTGTATGACATGTCACACCTAGAAGTAGACATTGTGGTTGTTTGTGTTTCATCTACTGGATTTAGGGGGCGACTTACTTTTGCACCATCTGTCCAATCCCTTACTTTCCTATCAGTGTGAAGTAAGCGATTGTGATTTGCAAAACAACCACCTATCCCACATTCACTAAACCTAGTGCAACTCCTACCACAGTGGTTGGAGCCTAGACAACGGAAGCAAAGATTCAACCTCTTTGCAACCTCCCACCTCCGACTAACGCTCAATTCTTTGAACTTTGTGCACTTCCACATCTCATGACTTGCTCCTGGACACATTTGACATGGACCCGTTTGACTTTTATTCTCTTTATTGCCAAAGAAAGTCCCATTTTTACCCGATGTTTTACGTTCGTGTGACCTCTGCTTTTCAGCAACCCCATTTATGACTTCACTGGCAATGACCTGAAACTCTGATTCTTGCAGAATCCATTCCCTAAGGGCTTCAACAGATTCCTGTCTCTGGGTCTCAAATATCCACCTCTGATATTGTATTACCATGGATTCTGTTAATTTCTTTAGTAATTGTGAATATAAGGTCCCATCACCCAACTCTTCTAACTTGTCTGATTCTCTAAGGTTTGCCACTAAAATATCAAGCATGTCTGCAAACTTCTCTAAGTCCCTGGCATTACCTGCCCTAATTGGTTTGAACTTTGTAATCTCTTCTAACTTCAAAGCAATGTTACGTCTTTTACCACCATATTTGCGTTCAAGACGTTCTAATGCGATGTCATATGCAGCCGCACTATGACCTAAACTCGCTATCACTTTCAGTGCTTCTCCGGTAAGACATTGTCTTAACTGTAACAGTTTGTATTCGGGGGTGGCTGGCGCCATGTCCACACAAGCTACAAATGCTGCTTTCCAATTCTCATACATTTTAATGTCACCATTAAATGTGGGTATCGACACCCTTTTGAGTTGTTTCCCACATATCTACACCAAGCTCATGTGTTGTGACAGGGTTCGTTCTTCTGCGAACATCATAATGTGCTCCAGAACTTTCAACCACATTCAACTTGTCATCTAAACATTCGACGTTCTTCTCATGTTTTCCTGTGACCACGTTCTTATTTATGGCTTGTTCCTTGTCACTGTTCTGTTTGCATTTTGTATTCTTATCAGATTGTACTTTTTGCTTTGTCTGATCTTGAGAATGGAATAGCATTGATAAACCTGTTCTTATGCTGCTTACAGAAGTAGCATCTGATCTATCATTCAAGTATTCTTGTGCCATTTTAACAACATCTTCATTAATCCCTTCTACAGACGCAAGTTCTTTGTAGACTTGACTTTTGTTTTCAGTGTCCCCGCTATCTGAATATGCCTGGATCAAATCAACCATGATATTCACTGCCTTAAGGTGAAGTGAACTTACCTTGTCAATTTCATCTCTAACCTCCCGACGGGAAGGAACATCAACTTGTTCTATCAAGTTATACAACTTGTTCTTACATTTTGTGAATGCAGTTTTAGCTGCTGCTTTTTTGTTTCTTTAATTTGATAATTTTGTCACCAACGTCTGTTTTAGGAACCTTTACCTCAACGTTTGAAGCTATTTGCTTCATCGATGTCTCCGACATGATGACAAACTAATCTGACTTGCAACTAACCTAACCTGCATGTAAACTAACCTTCCACTAATCTAACCTGTATCTAATCTTGACACGCAGCTAAACTCACCTGCAACTAACCTAACCTAACATAACATAACCACGCTCTGCTACCATTTTGTTTTGCAGTGGAATGAAAACAAAAAATTCTAATTATTTAATCCAAATTTTATTTCCCCACAATTGTAAATTTATATATACACTAACGAATGCAAGATACTGTACGAAAGCTTCAATACCTTGCTGAGGTCCGATTATGACCAAATCATCTCAAACGCGTCAACATCCAACACACAGATGTTCGTTCGACGCAACCATCTAACCATCTAACCATCTAACCATCTAACATTCTAACACTAATACCCTTACCCACAGTCTCTAACACACTCATTTAACACACACTCCCCGAAGTATCACGAAATACGTTTATATAACAAACATTCATTCATGGAATTCTCGTGCAGTAGCGTTTCCGCGAGGCGTTGTGTTCGCGCATTTACAACACATTGTCCGAGAACAAAACAAAACATCCATAGGATAACTGAACGTCCCAAAACGCAACTGTTCTATAACCTCATCCGAGAACATGCTCATCTGGTGTCCGCGGTCGCAGTGTTTCGGACATTCCATGAACTGTTCTTCAGTCCAACAATAATGAAGAAATGTTATACAATGTCGGCATTGTTAGCTCAACTGGTTTGATACCAATACTGTTTATGATATTGAGCCACCCGGAACGTTTCCCTACCATCTCCTTATATTGAATGTAAATGAAATTCACAACATCAAATCTGGTACATGATTGTTCAGCTACGAGAAACAAGGGAATATGATGGTTGAGGGAGGGAGAGGTTAAAATCTCTCTGATCAACATTTCAGTAATATCAGAGCCTACATACTGTTGGATAATCCAGTGACCAAAACCGTGGACGTTTACCATTCCATTGAACAGGTTAATAAAAACCTAAGAATGAGGTTTTTGGCATTTATGGAATTTGAACAAAGATCCTAGCACAACTAAGGGACACAATAATAAACAGAGTAATTATCTTATTTAATATAGTTTCCCAGTGCTTAGTATGCAGTGTCATCCTTGGTCCAATAAACTTAAATAGATACATCTAGGCACGTTTATATTTCAGACAGTAGATTACGATTCTGTTGTATTAAAGTGTATCTGAAACAAGCCTTACCGCCACTGTATCTCCATCAGGATGTGATTCCATGGTTTTGTTGTATCAAACATAATCTAGGTCAACTTATGCTCATAATATGTAGTCATTAAAATACACCAGTAAATGGCTCGAGAATATAATATCGTTCTTGATGATCCACGTGTCATTTTCATAAGGACGCCAGTATTACAAGACATAATTAACGATTTATAGCAGCAGTGACGTCAGTATGTGAATAGGTGTTTCCGGAATGCAGTATTAACGCGATTAAATTACTGCAGTTGAAAGACATATAAATATTCTCGCTTACCCAGCATACATGTATGTATACGTGCAGGATACATGGAATCAACTGTACCTCAGTGGAAATCGCAATGTGTCACAGATGAGAATATTGGTTTTATAGCTATGATAATGGTTAATGACGGTAATAGCAATACAGAATGTCATATTCGTGTTTCGCGAGACACTGATACTCTTAGATATCCAATATTCTTTTATATGGACATCTGTGGATGAGGCACAAATGCTAAGCAGTGAAAATATAACTTGGAGGTAGTCGTTCTTGAATCCGTTGTTAGATACATGTATAATGTAATGTAATATGTATAGTGATATTCATATACCTACATATACCTTATATGTGAAGGATGCATGTCATTTGGTACCTAATAAATAATGTTATAATTTGCATCATCAAAAATAATAAAGTACATGGGCGGATCCAGGAATTTTGAAAGGGTGGGGTTCAGGGGTTCAGGGGAAGCCCACATTGGCCCCGCCAACGCAAAAATAATCTTCAATGTGGTCTTAAGTAATTTTCAGAAGGGGGGTTCGAACCCCCTGACCCCCCCTCTCTGGATCCGCCAATGAAATATATTTTATAATGCACCATGTTCCACACACTTGCGCATGCTCAAGGCGCTACATAATTATTCCTGTCAATGGATCAGTGTTCTTTCCTATATCTTTCTCAGCTCCCTGGGAAATATACAATGTAGGCTGACTGAGAGGCGTTGCAGAGACACTAAGTCGAACAGAGTTTTGTTTTCAAGTTTCTTAAAGTAGGAGACACATCATTACAGAGTGTAGCGGGAGTCATAGTAACTCCTATGAATCAAACGTACATTTGGTCATCGAACTATATGTTTGATAAGCTTCGCATATTGTGTGACCACGTGCAAACCATGAAAGCACAGCAACGACCATACGCATTGTCTGCAATTCTGAAGCAAGAATATCACACTTCCCTGTAGCCGGGGTATCAACAGCTCTGTACGTCACGAGGCTCACCCAGCTCGTCAGGGCTTGTCAGTTTCCCTCGACCTGGTCTTGGATGGAAGGTGTTCAACAGCATCTGCCACAGCGCCAGCAGATGCATGACTGACCGAGATTTCAGGCAGGATTCAGAAATAGGCAGTCTGTGCGAGATGTTGCTTTGTTACGAAACACGCTAAGCAACACTAGTTTTTTGAGAACTGTTCTGTCTATCAACAACTCACGAATTTTGTTGTATCGAGCAAATGAAAGAGCCAGGTTGTAACAATACAACGGTATGCTTTTTGCCGCTTACTGTATATGTGTAGAAAAAACTGGTGGTGGTAATTAAATGATATTGGCACTACTTCCCCACACTAACAATCCTGATGTGAGTTCATATACAAAATATGAGTGAGTTTAGTTTTACGCCGCACTTAGCAATAGTCCAGCTATATGGCTACAAAATGTGTACAAGCAACAAATATATGGAACCATGCCGTATTTGAACGTCCGCTGTTATGTCAATATCTGGACTGGAGCCGATATAACACGTGTGGGTGATTTGGAACGCTGCATTAATATGAGTGGTGACCATGTTGAGAAAAATACAGTCACTTCCTGACACTGACGGTAAACAGTATATTTTGTGTCTCAGTGTGTTTTGTCGTAATATCAGACACTTATCTTCCGTTGGATTATTTGCAAAATGTCATCACTAATCGAGTGTTCAGACATGCAGCAACCCACCGCATGGCCATCATGGTGTTTGGTCTTATGTTCAAGGCGAATTCAAGATTATATGTATCTATATGTACAAATGTGATAATGAAATTTGAACTATGCTGAATGTATATCCATGATAAAGTTTTGTAAGTTATGTTGTGAATCTTTTCTGCTACAGTAATCATCTGAATGTTGTACATAAAAGGCGTAATCATGAATAAGTAATGAGTCACATCTCCAGCTGGTGACAAGGGACGGCATAATGGTTCATATCAATACTGCATCTCTGTGCCCTGCTGTTACAATAGTTATCTCCTGCTATGAAATATCCATGTCGTGGACCTATAAAGACGTGTGAACGACCACTTGCACTGAATGTTACAGTAATTGCTTTCACTTGACACATCAGTTGTACATGCCATAATGTTGTTTACCATGTACCATCGATTACAAAGGCATCTGACTGACAGCACGAGTGCAGATCCACGCCGTCGAAATCAAGGACCCGACCTCAACGAAGGTTATAGATCCTAGCCTCCGTTAGTCGAATTCCTCTAAATATATTTAGCTAAAATATTTTGTATTGACATGTGTTCAGTGTTCAGTGTACAAATATACAGTTATTTGTATGGCATTTCATCTGCATAGGTCGCAAATGTTGTACACGCATTTATGAAATCGTACTGGTTTATGAAACGACGTTTATTCATCGAATCACTGCAACCTAGCAAACGTTCTCAAATACAGTGAACTCTGTATAATCCGACTCTCACTGGGACCGGGAGAAAATGTCGTATTACACAGAGTGTCGGATAATTCAAAGTCTCCTTGCTTGAATACTTTTCAACAGTACCATACATTGTAACTGGCTTATTTCATGAAATTAATGCTCAATAAAACAAGGGAAAATAACAAATTCTGTATTTACATGTACATGTATATCTTTGGATTTATTGTATTCTGTACAATATACATGCATGCACTACTATCGCAATCATATTTACACTGTCATGAAAAGGTCCTAAATTGTAGACTGACAGTGACAATTCAAGTTGACACCACTGACTCATTGGTAATTGATCTCACCGAATTAATTGATCCCTTTTCTCAGCCCATTCATCCTATGCTTGCCAAAACATACCAAGGTCCTCACGGTGTGATCACCTGTTGTTTTAAGAGATTAGCACGGTCCAGTAACCTGGAACCTTTAAAAAATACCTGCTGGCAAACTGGGGACACCGTACCCCGTCCTCACGTTGGCCACTCAGCTTGAAAAAACAAAGGTACAGGCGTACACTGCTAATTACCTCCCAATTAGCAAGTGCTGAGATTACCAGTAACAGGATGTTAGTGGCAGTTGACGGGCTGATTGGCTATTTTAGTCCAATATGTGGAGAAGATGTCGAATTGTGAAGATTAAAAGTGTCATTGGGACCAGAAAATGGTGTCGGAATTCGGAATGAACAGATGTCGGATAATTCAATGTTTTAAATGATGATAATAAAGAAGAACGCTGCCGGGACCAAAAAAATATGTCGGAATTCACAGATTGTCGGATAGTTCAGATGTTGGAATATACAGAGTCCACTGTACATGAATACAGAGAAAAGAGAAAGAACCGTAAGAAGCATGGTATCAAATGTCGAATGGTGCAAATATCAGATTAGCTTTGTAGACGATGAGAAATATTTTCTTCTTTTTGAATTGTCATTTAACGTCTTAATACCTTCATTCTCTCAAGACAAGAGGGAAATGAACCGACAACAACACGTTGCCATGTGGGTCGCAAATGTTTATGTAGACAGACGGATGAATGTCTGTTAGACATGTAAGTCACATTAGAAATACAATAATTTCCCTGAGTGAGCGCTGTAGCAGAATTACGTGGCCCTACTCCGCACAAAGGAGATAATTGATGTCAAGGTTACAGTATCGGAAATTCCAGAAACTCAGCGTTAGTCTAATTCTTAACAACTGGCTCTTGCAATCTGTATCAAACGGGTTGAAAAACGTGACACTAACAGAACTTCAAAGCTTAAACCTTGAGTGAAAATCCTGAGGGTTTTATAATTTGTTTGAATTTAGGGTTGCGTATATCTAATTCAATCTTCGACGGTGCTACTGTCCCGTCCTGTAATTATGTTGGCTGTTTTGTTGTATCCTAGGTTTCCTTCTATGGTCTCCAAATTGGCCAAATTCCTTGCTTTGTCAGCTATATTCCCGTGCTAGAAGGTGTCACTAAAGTGGAGACGTGCATTGTCATCTCCCACATTAAGCTGAATAATGTTAAAAGTGGCGTTAGCGAAGTCTTTCTAACTCGAACTCTGAGATGGGTTTGCGACAATACACGGGTTAGGTGCTAGAAGCCTACCGCGTAGGCGTCTTTTTCAAACGTTTTTCAAACGTGTCTAATGTCAGACAAGAACTTGTGCAAAATACAGTTGGAACCGTAAAATATTGTTATGTCACAGTACCTGATAGAGAGGGTATTGATATCAATATGTCGGTCTGTTCTCAGAATGTTCTGCATACCAATTACGTTTCAGGATTGGGTGTCGATTTTCCACACGTCCCTTCCACGAAGTGTCTGGAGTCTATTTTGTGAGATGCAGACGAGGAACTACTACTAATTACCTAGCAGTGTATAAACATCTATTGATCATGTGTTGACACTCCCAAACAGGTGCCACCGACTACACAAACGTACACATAGATCTAACAGTAGAAGCGCATGTTAAGCATTAGAGAATCCATTGCAAGCGTATGGTTTAAACACTGCTTCAAATTTAGCATTTTCATCATTTGCTTTTTTATGGTATACCTTTGGTCTCCTTCTGTCGTCACCAGGGTAGCACGTTTGGCCAAATCGTCTAACAGTCGATGTGAAGATGGCCCTCATGCCTGCGAAAATATTGTAGTCTCTCTTGTGGCATGTCGATTGATCCTGACTAGGAACTTCTACTAATTACCTAGCAGCGTTTATACACTACTATCTAAAAGTTCATTCCCGCATGTGTGCATCGGGTTTGTAGCGAATGTGACCCCCGTGTACCTCAGGTGAGACCGCCTCCGTGGTGTAGTGGTTAGAGCGTCCGCCCGGAGAGCGGAAGGTCGCGGGTTCGATCCCCGACCGCGTCACGCAAAGACGTTAAAATATGGCACTTGTTGGTCCACGCCTGGCGCTCGGCAATAATGGGTGCAACAAGGACTTGTCGGCTCGGAGTCAGTATAATGTGTCTGAGTGGGGTATTCATGCTTCACTGCGGCACGGTATCTCAGTGGGCAAGCACTATAAAACCAGCTTCAGTCTGGGCTAGTACAAACAGCCATACACATACATGCGCATGCACGTCGTCATATGAGCGAAATATTCTCAAGAATTACGACGTTAAACCCAATTTCACCTCACCTCACCTCAGAATAAAACATGCTGGGCATAAACTATTACATTGTTTTCAACACATGCACCATGCATTGATGTAGAATCCGACAGTTTTAAAATACATGCGTCATGTAAGGTTTGTTGAAACGAGGATCGGCGATATGAAAGGGATAACGAGAATAGGGACTGTGTACGCATAGTTGATGGAAGATCACCAGATTTTGGCAGCAGTGAAAATGGATAGTGAGAATAATCACTGGTAATGGACAGTTAATGGAAGATCACGGGTGTTGTCAGCGATCAGAAAGAACAGTGAGAATGGATAGTTTATAGAAGATCACAATGTTCTCTCAGTGATTGACTGGATAGTGAGAGTGATCGCTGAGTACAGAGAGTTGAAAACCAACGTTGAAAACCAACGAATGTGCTCGTCAATTACAATGGCTAGTGAGAATGGTCAGTGGTTAGGGATAAGTATTAGAAGATCACTGGGTAATACCAGTCATGCAAATAGAGAGAGTGGTGATTGTACTGTGTGTATGGATGGTTCATAGAGCATTATCAGGTGATGTAGGTGAATGGCCAGGATGGTCACTGCGTACGGAGAGATAACGGATTAACAGATAGTCAAATGCACAGCGAGAATGGTGACTCTATACTATGGAATAATGGTCGGCTAGCAGTGCTCACAGTCAGGAGATAAATGAGAGTCTGTTGTTCAAGGATTGTTTGCTGCACTCAAGGTATTGCAATGACGTAATTCTGGTGCCAGTATACAAGTATGTTCATCCTGAAACACTCTGTTTATAAATAATAGTGTCATCGATCGAACTACGTGTTTCGTAACAGTACATATATTTGAGACGAGGATTGATCAGGTATCCACCATTGGCTACTGAAAATAGGGTTAATATACCTGTTATCATTTGATAGTCTGAACTGAAAATGTTGACAAATTGACACTGTTTAACGATATATAAGTCGCGTCTTAGGCTATCGTGGAAAATAGATCAGCTTGAAGCAAGTTGCCTGCGACCAGATGTAATTCTGTGTTTTATCTATTACATATGTCAAGCAGTAAGAGATTGATAATCTTTGTCATTACGGTTAGAATTCCAACTTTAGTGGATAGTGTTTTAGATTTATTTTTAACTTTATGATATACGCGGTTGTTGTTTAGAAACGCTTAGAAGCGAATGGTTTAAACACTGCTTCACAGATTCAAACTTAACGCTGGCATCAGAGATGCTAAGTCACAATAACATTTATGGAACAGAAAAGTTAAAGGACGAAGCTCAAAAACTGCAATATAACGTTTCGTCCATTAAAAGACTATAGAAATGCAAGAACTAATTGATTGTCAATTAAATGCCTCACAACCACCACTGGTCATATAATCTCTATTGTTGAGAATAACTAACTTCACCCGTTATTCAAATGATGCCCAAAAACTATCGGGGATAGTCTCCCTACTTATGGGTGAGTTAGTGAGCGAATGAGTTTACTGTTAGACTGCTTTTAGCAATATTCCAGCAACACCACGACGGGGAACACCAGAAATGAGCCTCACACACTGTACCCATGTGGGGAATCGAACCCGGTCTTCGACAGGACGAGCGAACTCTTTAACCACTACGCTTCCCCACCGCCTCCGCTACTTATCGGACTTATTAATGCTTTTGATATCTCCGTCAAAATTGTACCAACAGGAAAAAGATCAAACTGACTGACTGGAGTTTAGTTTTACGCCGCTTTTAGCAATTCCAGCAATTATCACGGCGGGGACACCAGAAATGGGCTTAACACATTGTGCCCATGTGGGAATCAACCCGGGTCTTCGGCGGCGTGACGAGCCAACGCTTTAACCATTAGATACCCCACCGCCCCTTGTTCTTAGAAGTGCGTGGAGTCATAGTTTGATGTTGTTACTGGAAACTGCCTAAACTGAATAAGAGGAAACAGTTTGGAATAATTCAGTTCTGCACAAACCAAATGTTATTTAAAGTTTGACTACCTGCCCTACAGGAAATGTACGTAGTTGTTCTAACTGAACGTATAACAATGGAATTTTAAATAACGTGATTGGAATTGGTCTCCGACGTCCATGCCTCTAAGATGTTGGTAATAGGATAAGTAAGTCAAACTAACTGACTTGGTTCATGTAGGTAATCGTATATTTGTTGTGTAGATGGATTTGTTAGCTCCAAGAGCATGCTTCTGAGCGTGGATATGTGCGCGTTATAAATATGCACTATTATTATTATGTTCATGATGTCAGTCACTGTAGTGCCTGGTTAAGACTCAAATATTGACAGGTGTTATAATATTTACGGTCTGCTGTTAAACAGCAAACAAATGTTACATGTTAGCGTTTCAATCAACATATGACATATGAGGTCAACATGTTAACGGAGGAAGAAACCTTCCTCGAGTAAGCATCAACACGCTGATGTGGCTTCAGTCAAATGCTTGAAAACATGTCCATTTCTCTTTAGAACTGGATTAAATAATCCGAACGAAGATGGATATATTGCTGGATCCAGCAAAGGTTCCATCAAGTATTTGTCTCTAAGATTAACCATAATGTTGAATTCAATCAATCAATGTG
Organism: Haliotis rubra; assembly: GCF_003918875.1. NCBI lineage: Eukaryota > Metazoa > Mollusca > Gastropoda > Lepetellida > Haliotidae > Haliotis > Haliotis rubra. The sequence goes on from NW_025767335.1 coordinate 114,923, forward strand.
ACATGTAGACATAGGAGATTTAGGAAAGAAATACAGATCCCCCCTTAAGCTTCAGGAATGTCAATAATCTGATATCGCCCACTTACCACCAAACAGCCTAATTCACATCACTGTATGACAAGGGGGTGACTTCAGCCTTCAAATAGGTCACCTTTCTCTCCATTTTGATCAATATTCCAGCAATTCCTGCCTTTAATGCCCATATTTCACAGCTTTTGAGATACAATCGGGCATTTCCTCCTCAAAAGTTGTTTGTTCAGGGTTCCCTGAAGGCAGTGGTAAAGTTGTCAGCAGAGTTTTTTGTAGGCACGTTGCCGTCTTTATTTCGGTGAACAACTGATTTACCTTTTGCATGTGTTTATGACCGTTGCATCCGGTGGGACACGATAATTACAGCTGTTTCCAAACATCTTTGATAGTTGACAGTGATTTATAAACAAGCCCTCGTGGTCGAGTTGGACTAAAACGGACAGTTATTATTTGTTATCAATTGATGGATGAACGTACATTAAACACACTCCAAAGCTCGATAATTTTGGACTGGATAATCAACAGGATGTGTTTCTTCAGTTTGTTGTTTAATTAACTCTATATTATCTTTCATTTCACTTTATTTTACAGAACTAGATGTTGCTCCAGTCACCATATGTGTTCACCAAGATTGAAAGCTTGTTGAAACAAGTTTAATGGCGAAAGAGTGTTTGTGTTAAACGACGTGGTAAGTAGATGTCAATGGGTATATCTTAGTAGCCCGTACATACCATTGTCTGGATCAGATGAAACTATGACTCAAATCTTAAACAAAGACAACGTCATCGCCAACCAAAATTATGAGATTACAATGCTGTTTTCAGTTTCATATTTCCATTTTTCCATAATGAACTTTCTTTGTGTGTATTCATGGCATCACCAAAACAGCACTGGTGTGTGAAGGATTCATGACGACTCAGGTTTAATGTATTAAATATTACTGAATCCTGTATGTTGAGTTATTTTAACGATGTATGGATTTAATGTTTTATTTGATTTAAGATGGTCATTGCTATCGTTATATACAATGTAACAAGTGCTATAAACTATGACTTACCATAAATAGTTCGAAGATCGAAGTTCAATGATATCAAATTAGTGTTTTCTTTGACTTTGGAATCTAATGTTCTGATTACACGAATCTGAGGAGCAGGTAAATGTTCTCTGTTCATTGACGAAATCATCCCCGAAATTCCAACAATATTTTTGTAAATATTGATGCTTGAAGAAAGTTTTACTCACATCACCAGCAGCAGCAGCATCGTCATCATCACTATCACAGTCATCGGTCACCATCCTTGATGGATTAAGATAATGAGGTAGTTGAAGTCAAAGACCAGGATTCGATTCACCATGTTCAATGTCTGAAGGGAATATTCTCCGTTGCTTTTGCTGGGCTTTTGTTTAAAAATGCACGAAAGCGTATTCGATTTGATCTATGAGGGCAATGAAATATAATATAAATGCCTATTAATGCATTCCCAAAATGCATCACCAGGACGTATACCTAACTGACCATTACATTGAAAAATCCAATCAAAGTGTTTGCATGTGGAAGGTTGTACATCAAGTTCATGCTCTGTCATCATTCTGTCAGTGTCAATAACGTCAATAATGTCAACTGACTGTATACATATCTCATAATGACTGGTAAATAGCATAGTCAACTGTTACATGCATGATCAATTGTGTTCACAGGCACCATAGCGTCTTTACCACCTTAGTCAGCGAGCTTTATTGAGTTTTCAGCCACCGCTAATTTCTCATCCCGTTAGAATGCGGGTTAGAGAGAATTCCTCTTGCCGATCCTTGCAATCAGAACAAACGTTTGGCTGGGTTGCGTCCCTTTGATGATGAATGCCTCGAGGCTCAAATATACATAGATAACTTCCCTTTGCCCAGCTCTCTACGTGAGACAGTTGACAGAATGAACCCTTTCTTTCTATACAACTGGTGCCAGCCATGACCACTGTGTTATACTTCATTTAGTTCCTACTTTTGACCAGATAAAGTAATTTTTCTCATAGTGCGTCCACTACATCACAAAATTCTGAATTTGCTAGTCCAAGAATTTGGGAGCTGGTTGATTTTGCTGGTGTGAATCTGCACTGTTTGTTTTCTCCTGTGTCTTTCTCTGGAACTTCCTAAAACACTAACATACTGTTTTATTCAGCATTCGCTGGCGGTTGCGGTGAGGAGGTGTCGAACTTCAACATGTACGACGTGAATAAGAAACCGCTTTCCACAAACCCTTGGCAATAGTCAAAGAAATGGAATTAGCACTGGTCAAACATCTATTGTTTCAAACCCCCAGCACGTACACGTAGGCGAACTGATTTAAAACCTGTACAACGGAAGGCATGTGGGCGCTTGCAGTGGTACATGAAATGCGAGAACTTATTTCCGGAACAAAGCGGTGCTTTATCAGAAATCAGAGAATTTCCTGAAAGTATCCAAACTAATACTTACTTGCAACATATGCTACACCTGGAGTTATGCTGGCTCCAGTAAAGTACAGATGCTAGTACTCTTTAGTTTGACTAGTGTATAACATACGTTGCCTTTGACCACTTTCTACAAGAAACTACGTGTTCATGGTACTTACTATTTCAGTTTTCATTTACGCATCTAATCCGTTTGGATATTTCGAACGCCTCACCACGTAGAGTCCCTAAGAGTCTGTGACATATGTATTTATTGTCGTGAAGGTTTTACATCAAAGAAGAAGGTGACAGTGCCTTGGAAAGGGCATAGACTGTGCACGAATGTATGCGATTTATCTGGAGAAGAAAACAGAAAATATATTATGACATACGAGTTATCACAAGCATATGTCTGACTGAGGCCGAAAACGAAAACCAAGGACACACACGTGTATTGTTCAGTTACCAGAAACATAATTGCAACCACTGCTCTATTTGATCTGTCATAGATTAATCCAAGGCCTAGTTCACCTGAACTGTCACCTCCTGTCACGATCAGTGCTTTTCTCAGCCATGAATCACAACCCTCTTCGCCAACACAAACCTGCGTGTATTCACACTGACTCTGTAAACAGGATAGATTAATCCTAGGCCTATTTCAGCTGAAATATTTTGGCTGTCTGGATCAATCACTACCCTCAATACAACCTCATGTCTATTTATTATCAACAGGATTCATCATAATTTCAGCACGATTATCATCACGGCAGCATGGGACTCATGTACCATTTAGATTCTTCGTTCAGGAAACAGGAGTCTCGAGAGTACCAGAAAACAATATCCAACTTTAGATAGGTTTTATCCCTCGACGAAAGTATGTGACTGAGGCTATCCATCATAAGACTAAAATTCAAATGAAAGAGGAGTTTCCCCAACTTATGAACCAAAGAATTTACTTTTTCACAAAGTTAAATCATACAGTTTAGAGCATTCGAGATTAACAGTCAACTAAGAGAGATCGGATGAATTAACTTATGAGTAATTTTTCTGTGCGAAAATGGCTAAATGTTATATTAAGTTTATAGATTGGCTAAGATTTAACTACTTATATGTTCATTCTACCAAGTACTCTGTGCATGACAAAAATAAAATGTGAGAATATTGCTTACGTTACATATTAAATATTAAATACAACGTTCTAGTTCCTATAAAAACAAACAAAACGTGTAAAAAAAAGAAAACAAAGCGCAACAATAAAGTTAGTATTATGAATGTTTGCCACAGTGCCTCGTGATCAATAATACTGTTTTTATTAACTAGAGGACGACGATGCGTCAAAAAGTAAAAAACATTGGCGTTGTCTCGTTTGTTAACTTTGACAGTGTATGCGAGGGCGGCAACGCCACAATATCCCTTGTACGATTTATTCTAATAGTTAAACAATAAACAAAGCAAACATTATATTGGGGCCCGGACGGGGGTACCCAGCAGCGTTTGGATGTTTGGTAAGATTAGTTGGTTGGTTGGTTGGTTGGTTGGTTGTTTAAAGCCGCACTCAGCAATATTCCAGCTATATGGCGGCGGTCTGTAAATAATCGAATCTGGACCAGACCATCGAGTCATTAACATCATGAGCATCGATCTACGCAATTGGGATACGATGACATGTGCCAGCCAAGTAAGCGAGCCTGACCACCCGATCCCGTTAGTCGCCTCTTACGACAAGCATGGTTTGCTTGAAGACCAATTCTAACCTGGATCTTCACGGGTTTGTTTGGTAAGATAGTAGCTACATCACAAGGAGGATTAACATATGCACTCACTCACCATCTCATGCAGCAGTAAAATATTGTCCTCCTGAGAGGGTACGTAAGTCCCAAAATGTTCAAAGTCAATTTAAATTTGCCAGGATTTTTCAACGTAGCATTCTTGTCATTTTAATTTTGGCTAACATTTCTTACAATCGCCAGCAGCTGAAGGGATGGTGTAAATCCAACTAGGGTCCATGCAGGTAGCCATACTGTAAGTCCCCATGGTCCCTGGTATGGTGATCTACCTTCTGGTGTTGGCGATCTATAGCTTGTTTTTATATTGTATTGTTCAAATAGTGCTATCAGTTTTAACTCTCCATACTAGTTTTAGTTGTAATTGTGATATTCTAGTTGTATTCCTGTCCTTCGTCGACAGGTTTTTATAACGTAGATATATTCCATTTCAATGTCAAATGTTCTCATTTCACTTTTTATTGTATAAATTGTTTTCGTCCCGATATGTCTGTGATATTGCCGATGTGACGTTAAGTATTAACTCACTCACTCACTCTCATGCAGCAACGCCATGAAGGTGATTATAGGTATCAGAGATCTGTAACTAAGGGCTTCAGTTGATGTATCCTTGGGAGGGGTTGAAAATACGGAATAGTAGTAATCATAATAATACTCTTTTGAGGCTGACTCACGTTTGTCATCATGAACAAAGTTTGTTTTAATCAAAGCAACTAAACTCCGGTGTGAACCCTGCGTCGATATCCTGCAAGTGGGAGAGTCTTTGTACAGGTTCATGTAAGTCCCATTTACCAAACAGGTGTCTTGGTTTAATTGGCTGTTGGTGAACATCTATAATTCGGTTGTTCTTTTTGTATTTGTTTTAATATTCTTAAGTGGTTCATGCTAGTCTTAGGTATATAATTGATATTTAAGTGGCTATTTTCAGCGGCAGGGTTACATATTATCATATGTTACGCAAACAATCGTAAAACACTTGCTCATTTAAGGTGAACACTTGATGTTCACCGACCACAGACGATAGAACTTAGTTAGGACTCCATCAATACATGAATAATTAACCATGACGATTTCAGATACAACCACAACCGTCCAGATTAGGAGGTTTCCATAGTATCAGGCCACCCAGTTCGCAAATCGCAATTGCATGTTGTCGTATAGGTCATACTGACTACTCTGCAACCAAGCCCAGGTATGCAAGCTATTCTGTCAAACAGACCTTAAAGTCAATGAAGTGTCAGGTGCAAGTCGTGAGATTAAATTACTAGGTTCTTCCTCGGGGACCTAAGTCTTTTTTGTTTAGTTTGGTGTTAAACTAAGCAATATTCCAGCTATTTGGCGAGAGTCTGTAAATAGTTGAGTCGGGACCAGACAATGGATTTTGACGAATCAACAGTATGAGCATCGATCTGCGCCAGGGACGTAAGTGATAAATGCCGGTAAAACATTTCTTGGTGTTCCCCGCCGTGATATTGCTGGAATATTGATGAAAGCGGCGTGAAACCCAACTCACTCACACACTCACACCACTCACTCACTCACTCTCAGAGCCGACCAGTGCCCGTGTTATGCCCATAAAACCGAACGCCAGCGACGTGAACAAAAAGTACCAACTTATGTCTTATGGTGTGAAACGGCCGGGAATCGAGCCACCAACCCAATAGATAGATGCACTCTCCACTGGGCCATGGAGGCGGTCTACCGACATAAAGGATTGTTATGTTTATATATTATGTAAGACAATAGTGCCATGCATTGGCACAATGCTTATTGGATACTTGATACCAATACCAAGATCTGCACCCAACACGGCTCCACTCAGACTCGTGTCCAAGCTTCCATGACCCTCCTGCACACTGTGCTTCCTCGAGGGTCTCTTTATTTCCGCTACGGTCTGGTAATAGTATATTGTACATTGCGTAATATATGGTGTACATTGTATTAATGATATCAAGCCGGAATTATAGCGCAGGGTGTATTTAACAAAAGCAAAACACTTCGATTTCGGCATTTCTGTTAACTGGACATATTGTCACGTATGTCATTGCCGTGAATGATATTGTTAGGGAAATTGACTTATACTCTCGTTACAAGTGGCTGCACCCCGTTGGGATTCACAGTCGAAAGAGAGCCAGCTCCCATGTTTGTCGAAAGAGCCAAATAGATCAAGTATTTACTGAATGAGATCTGGATGTGTCATGGTAACCCAATGGCGATCAAGTTCAAACCAAAACGTTGATCACTGTTCAACACTTCAAAAAACACTCAAAACACAAGTCAGGATGATGGCATTTTATCTAATTCAAGCAGCCATAAACCCTACCGTGTCTTGTGAGGGGATTTGAACCACAAACATTCCGATGCGAGGTCTGACGACTTCGAAAAATGACCAATGAGGTCAAGGTCAGGATGTCATCTGTGGACTGTACGCCCTACCTCGTTGTTGTTACGTGTTGGTTCCCAGATTTAAACAAAACTAAACCGGGAATAAGTCCATAAAAGAACTGAGTGTGAAACAAACAAGAAAGAAAAGTGCTGTAATTAACAACTGTATTCTAAAATGAATTTGGTTTATAAGTTAACATAATACAATGCAAGTTTATCAGTCACAACAAAGGGCAGTCAAAATTCAGAGGTAATAAAATATAACAGCAGTGGTTATATAAAGACAATGACAGTAATCCATCTTGCAAGAGTGAGTGAGTTAAAATTTATAGTCACATCGGCAATATTACAGCCATATTGTGACTAAAACAGTTTAATATGTTAACAATAGATAATATAATATACAATGTGTAGACAAAGGACAGTAAAACAATTAGAATATCACAATTTGAGATATTAAAACTAGTATTTACCTAGAAAAATATATGACTATTAAGGACAATACAGTATAAAAATGGGCTATAGATCACCAACAACTGAAGGTAGATCATCATACTAGGGACCATGGGGACTTGCAGTACTGTTGCTACCGGCATGAACCCTAGCTGGATTTACACCATCCCTTCAGCCGCGAGTGATCCATCTTGCAAGAAGGCCTGAGCAGGATATATGATCATCAGACAAAATGCTTGGCTTCTGGTTACTGGAGATGTAATATGAGATAAGAGGCAATAGCTAGTTACACACAAAGATATGTTGCTATAAAATTCTATGCTGAAGCAGATCTTTCTATAATATTCTCTGAGGTGAGTTCCAGTACATTCAAGCATTCAGTCTAAATATAGCACACCACTGACACTGCAGATGCAATGAGTGAGTGAGTGAGTGATTTTAGTCGTACGCCGGTTTTAGCAATATTCCAGCAATATCACGACGGGACACACCAGAAATGAGCTTCACACATTGTACCCATATGGGGAATCGAACCCAGGTCTTCGGCGTGACGAGCGAACGCTTTAACCACTCGGCTACCACACTGCCCCGCAGGTACAATGAACAACAGGTACTCAACCTTCTTGTCAACCTTATAACACTTCATCATTACACACATGATGATACATATACTTTGCATTAATACATATCATAATATCTTACCCATTATTTGCACATCCACGGTGTGCATCTGGCAAGTATACAAGCAAACCTACCCGTCAGGCACTAGGAGGTTTACAGTCTCATCACCATCTCATCTTCCCTGCTACGATTCAGTGTCTTGCCTAAGGAAATGACATTTGCGTTGTAACTACTGTTTTGCCCTTCGACAACTCGGAGCAATCCTGATACTCCCGTCCACCTACTCTTGCTAAACTCCAGCTGTGACAAGACATGGCCACATGCCACTATATATGACATTACATATATATACTTACAGGTGGTATCAACGCCGTTATCCAACGAAACAGATTCCATTAGGTGTAAAGGGCTAAATAGCAGTGAAAATCAAACGAAATTATAATTGAAATTAGTCTTGACAGCAGGTGTTCGTGAGGAGTGTAAGACTATTATTCTCTGTTGACACATACAGATGTCTCAAAAACAACAATCTATGTGTTTCTACACCTTCTCATCTGTTTATTAAACACTTCTTGAATTAAGAAGCTGGAATCGGAATCATTACTGTGGTGAGGTGAGGTGAAATTGTGTATAACGTCGTGCTTGAGAATATTTCGCTCATATGGCGACGTGCATGCGTGTGTACGTGTATGTGCGGCTGCTTGTACTAGCCCAGACTTAAGCTGGTTTTATAGTGCCAGCCCACTGAGATACCATGCGGCAGTGAAGCATGAATATCCCACTCAGACACATTATACTGACTCCGAGACGACCAGTCCTTGTTGTACCAATTAATGCCGAGCGCCAGGCGTGGAGCAACAAGTACCTAATTTTAACGTCTTTTGGTATGACGCGGTCGGGGATCGAACCCGCGAGCTTCCGCGCTCCGGGCGGACGCTCTAACCACTACACCACGGAGGCGGTCTCATTACTGAGTGAGTATGGGAACTGTTCTGCGCCAAATGATGCAATCTTTTAGCAATTTGTATCCGGGGACATATCGAAAATTTACAAATTTTACCCATGTAAGGAATCGAACCTGGTTATACAACGAATCACTGTCATCATTATTTTTGAACGTGTATTAACGTCTCTTGGTGTGTGAGTGACTCAGGTTCAGAACTGCCTTGAACTGCAATTTGAACAGTTTTGTCACTTTGGGGAAACGTACGATCTTGACAATGTTTACAGCAAATCAAGGATCATAATGTGGGTGACCTTGAGCACACCACCGCAGGATGCTAACATGCCTAAGGAAAGACACACTCCAGTTATGTCACGTAATATGGGGGAAGTGATGCAGGTCGAAACGTATGATCCCGACTGTGGTAAAAACAAACCATGCATCACAATGAGGGTGAATTCAAGCACACTTTCACAGGACGTTAGCCGAACGAACCTGTGCATATACGGCGAATTGCGTCACCTTACACGAATGGGTCCCCTTATCCCGCCGATATCAACTAGGCATACAGTAATTGAAGCCTGAAATTCAGCTATCTCGGAATATAGTGGCGGTACAGGTTAACAAGGATATTGCGTGGACAGGGCAGCAGGTTTCCCGGTACAATCTAGAGGTAGACAATGGACATATGAACATAATATCAAGTTAATAGCTGAACATTTCCACACATGAACCTACGTAACCTCGTACACTAAAACGGTCCGATTACAAAACAAAAGGCTCACTCGGTTGTGACAAGTCCCATGGTCATAAAACAATGAGATTCACTAACTATTTGTCTTTTAGAGCACAACAGACTCCATTCAGGCGAGAAACCTGTACTTTTCATGGCCGCGAATGCATATGTATACGTATATATTGCTATAAATCGGTATTGAGCCAGGTGCAAATACCTGCAGTTGGAGATTCTTCCGTACTCTTTCTGCCCCCTCCACCTGTTCCTTTACAACAATAAATAAGATAACATCGGTTGAATATAGCTGTTATTCAGGTGTAAATTTACCACACCCTCTCGTTTCATCTATCAGACGATGACAGACAACATTGAGCTCAAGTCATCACCGATAATCGCCGAGGAGGATACGTTTGACTGGCAAAACAGGTCCCCTGAAATGTCCTCAAAAAAGCTCACGGGCAGAGGGGACACAAGAGCCCCCAAACTGGCCCAGCTTGGGGTAGTTCATCAAGCGGAATGTCGGGCAACACCAGGGGCAACCATACGTAAGTTAATCAAGAGGTGTAACTTCAAGGTGTCATGCAGTTGGAGATACCAGATATTGATCAACACTCATGAAAGACATTTTACAGAGATTTATCGTCATTTCACATTCACTAGCTTTTCATCAGTTCCTATCATTGTGCGAAATAGTTTCCAAATGTTGCTACCCAGTCGGGCCAGCTATTCCTGAAGGTACCTTGCCCACAAAATAATTCACTAGTCCGAAATTTGAATGCAGAAACTAAGCAAAAGATTACAATAAAGGATGAGAATAAGATATTGTTGGCATGACCACTGGGTTTCATCATTACCCTGCTAATATGAAGAACATTTTTATCAAGCCGTCTTGCATGATTTAAAAGTGTATTATAAGTGAGTGATATATTTACAAAATGACCCCATGAAAATTCACTAGCCAGTCGGATCGTTGACTATTTCGCTCACTGGTTCCTATATGTTTGTCGGTAACACATTTAGATTGAGTCAACAAATCAAGTGGAAAACATTTGTCCAGACATTTAAAATATTTTCCCACATCAGCTTACAGAGAAAAGTATGTACTGTTGACAAATGCATGCATTCAAAGAATCCTAGAAGTGGACGACAAACAGGACAGACCAGCATTGCTGTGAGCTAAATCAAATAAGCTGCATGAGATCAGTAGGCAGAACTGTCTATCATGATATATTTTGTTGAAATAAACGATCGTGTGTATATGACCAAGGGACTGGCCAATTAGTACTCTTGGAGTGTGGTATTTTTGTTTATTAAAGCAGCAACTATGTTTATTGTTGTCACTGTCCTCTACGCTTTGAAAGATATGTAATGATGGTGTTATTTCCACATGTAGTTACAGGATAAACACTCCGCCATCGGCAATAATTTTCGATTTCTGACCAGGTATACATTGCCATCAAATTTTGGCAACAGCTGGCTGGAAAGCACAAATAAAAACAACACTATGAAATGTTAAACTATCCGTGCCTATCAATATTGGAGGAATGGACCCACTCTAGATTAAGTGATGGTCTTCGCCATTATAATGCCATGGCAGTTGCTCAAATGCTCGCTTCCTGGTCTCAACGAGACGGCCACAGCGGGGTCAGGTCCCTCGTAAAACCCAGAGCCACTTACAAGGTGCAGAGGCGGCGGGTTCTGATGACATTAAGGGTTCAAGTCAAAGGTAGTTTCCAGATTCGCTCTTATGTGTTCAGGTGCTGAGTGGCACTGTGATTAGGAGTTGACATGGCAGGCCAAAACATATACTTTACGTCCCAACCAATGTAACTTACAGAAAATAATAGCCAGTTGGACATATACTGGATTGTGATTATTTCATCACAAGGGATACAAAATGGAGGATCCTCTCCTTTTAACAGATAAGTAGGTGTTACCGATGGTTGGATTTGTTGCATGTAATTTATTGATACCCACTTGTGTGTCCCACTTCTTCTGCATAATTAGATCCCGGATGTAGCTTCTAATAACAGGTTTATAGTCATTGTAAGGTATCAGAAGTGGTGTCACAGATTTGTCGAGTGTAGCATGAGCAGCAGAATCGGCCACTGTGTTATCGGCGATTCCAACATGGCTGGGCAACAAACAAAATAGTGGCCTGTAACAAAATAATGTTTGTAATTCAAGTATTTCAGCTAAAAGTGGATGTGTATATGACATATTGTTAATGGCCTGAAGGCAAGAGTGAGTGAGTGAGTGAGTTATTATTTAACGTCACATCGGCAATATTTCAGCCATATCGTGACGAGAACATATGTGACATTGAAATGGAATAGACGTGTATTATAAAAACCTGTCGACGAAGGACAGTAAAACAACTAGAATATCACAATTACAACTAAAACTAGTGTGGAAAGTTAAAACTGATAGCAATCTTTGGACAATACAATATAAACTGGCTTTAGATCGCCAACAACTGAAGGTAGATCACCAAACTAGGGATCATGGGGACTTACAGTACTTTTGCTACCTGCATGGACCCTAGTTGGATTTATATCACCCCTTCAGCCGCTGGTGATTGAAGTCAAATTTAGCCAAAATTAAAATGACAAGAATACTACATTTAGAACAGCTGGTAATATTTAAATTTCCTTTGAATGTTTCGGGACTTACGTACCCTCTCAGGAGGACAATAATTTTACGCTACTTCAACCCCCTTTGAGGGTACAGCCACTAACAATCTCAGTTACTAATCTAAACTACCAATAATAAAATATGTATCTATTTACAAATGAGTTAACAATTAAATGAGAACTTATATTACTAAAAAGATCCTTCATAGTTTGTGATTTGAAATAGATATCCCTTGTGATGGACTATTCAACACAGTCAAGCAGGAAATGCTTGACCGTGATTCTTTCATCACAAGGGATACAAAACGGAGGATCCTCACCTTTTAATAGGTACTCATGAGTATATCTTGTGTGGCCAATACCACATCGTCGTATGATGACCTCTTCAAATCTGGACTGACAACCCAAGTAGGTGTAACCGATAGTTGGTTTTATTGCATGTAATTTATTGATACCTACTTGGCTGTCCCACTTCTTTTGCATCAGATCACGGATATAAGATCTAATAGCAGCTTTGTAATCAGAGTATGGGATCAGAAGTAGTATCACAGATTTGTTGAGTGCTGCCTTAGCAGCAAGATCGGCCATTGTGTTCCCAGAAATGCCTTCGTGGCTGGGTAACCAACAAAAGACGATGTCGCATTGGCCAGTAGCAAGCTCATTATACAATTCAATAATTTCTAATAAAAGTGGATGTTTACAAGAAAGATTTTTAATAGCCTGAAGACACGAAAGAGAATCGGAAAATATTATGTACTGTTTATATTTACGGTGTTTATTCATATATCGAAGAGCTGTTAATATGGCGTTAGCTTCTGCTGTGAAAATAGCTAGAGCTGTCATTTGGTAGTGGAGAAGATATTGTTCGGGATTCAATGACAGTGGCACATGCCACAGCGCCACCATCCTTGGACCCATCTGTAAATAAGGATTTGTATGTACTATATTTATTTTTTAATTGATTATATTCTTGCTTATATTGTAATTCATTAGTTACAGATTTCTTAAATTTTGTCAGAGTTAGGTCAACTTCAGGTTGCCAAGGAGGAGACGAAAGAAGAAGAAGACGGGAAGGAGATATTTTTTCCAGCTCAATGCCGGCAGCAGAAATGAATGGTTTAATTCTCAAACCAAGAGGCGGAACAAGAGAAGGCTTTTTGTTGTACAGATCCTCATAAAGAGGATTAAAAACACAGTTAAGTGCAGGATTTGACTCATTAGAATATAGTTTTGTTACACACTGCAAGGATATCGATAATTTTATACGGCGTTGTGTAAGAGATGGCTCATCTGTCTCGACGTAGAGACTGTCAACAGGAGAAGTTCTAAAGGACCCAAGACAAAGTCTTAGACCTTGGTGGTGGACAGAATCTAATAGTATGAGGTTGCTTTTGCAGGCTCCACCATAAACGATGGAACCATAATCAAGTTTGGAACGTACCAGTGATCGATATAGATGTAGGAGGGTAGCTTGATCCCCCACTCGGAATTGGAAACGACTTTCAACAAGTCAAGTGCCTTCAGGCATTTAGTTTTAAGGGATTTGATATGTGGTAGAAACGTTAAGTGTGAGTCAAAAATAATACCCAAGAACTTGGCCTCCTTTACAACTTTGATGGGAGTGCCATTTAAAGATAGCTCTGGGTCTTTATGCGGTTTGTATTTACGGCAGAAATGTATACAATTAGTTTTGGATTTAGAAAATTTAAAGCCGTTTTCAAGACACCATTTATTTATCTTTGTTTAAACACAACTGCAGTTGCCGTTCAATAGTATGCATATTTTTACCACGACAAGAAATATTAAAATCATCCACAAAAAGTGATCCCTCGATTGAATCATTTCAAACCTTGGATAAACTGTTGATCTTGATACTAAATAAACTCACAGACAAAATACTTCCTTGTGGGACACCCTGATCCTGATTATGATGGTCAGACAGGGTTGAACCCACTCGGACTTGAAATTGCCTGTCGGATAAAAACTGTGATATAAAAAGAGGTAAACGACCCCTTAAACCAAAATCATGTAAATCCTTTAAAACAACAGAGCACAATTCTCACCCGCGAACGAAATTTCAACCAATCAGAGCGGCGCGACTCTGTGACGTCATATGAGGAATAGCTAGGAGGGCCTGTGCAGAATTCATCTACATTTTAGGGGTTAAATTATCTTGTTTACAGGCTTGTATAAACCTGAAATCGTGACAATTGTTGTGGAAAATGAAAGCTATATGTTCTCACAATCTACTGTCATTTAATTTTGTCTCATGCTTTGCCTAGTTTCCGAGTTACAACTTGTTTTCATAGACGATTCTGTCAAAATCGATTGGTGTCGTTAGGCCCTATTTGTATAATGACTGATCCAAATTGATCCCATTTCTGTGTTGTTTTACCTCGATATTTAATCATGTCATGTAAAAATCTGTTTGTATTCTCAAAACAGTGTCGGCCCATAAGTTTTCACATGCAATACAGCAATTAATACTCCCTTCTTGTAACCCGTGTTAGGTGGTATAAACCTACACATGTTATTTGTCATCATTCACTTGATGGTCAGTTAATGAATTTATAACAGGTATAATTAGTGGTAACACACTTAAATTACCCGACAAAGGTTCCCATTTGGCATTTCTTGTGTCTGGAGTAAATATTCAACATTATAAACATCGATCAAAGGATTAACCGATAACACGCTGATTGATTAATTACTTTTATCTTACACAGCAGGAATTGTCAAAAGGTAGTGTTTATGTATGTAGATTTACTAATCTATACTGAATACACTCTGTCGTGTCGGTGTCTGCGTAAAAACGTCCTTCTTTCAAAGGATTAACCGGCAATACATTGATTGATTGCCCATTATTGGCTAACTAAATTACTGTTTTTAAAGAAAGGCGGACATTATGCAATTAGTTGCCAGGTGTGCTATCTTGGGTGACCAATGAGACTATACATCAATACCTGAAAAGATTTATCACTTTTTTCGTATATTAAACTGTTAAAAGACACATCATTTGGAACAGTTTTGTGGATATTGATGGATACATTCCTCGAACAAGGTTATGGCCTGATATTGTTCCTATAACTTTAATCTGTTTTAATTTTAATATTTGCATTTTGTTTTTATTCATTTGTCGTAGCATTCAACAGATTCATTGTTTTCGCCGTGAAGTGTAATGAGACAGACAACATGCACTAGGGTGTGTGTGCGAATTATGATTCACATTGGCAAACTATAAAATGTCTAGATATTACAGTTCTGTTATAAATTCACTATAAGTATCAGCAGATCGTCTGCTTTTTATTTAGTTTCAAAATGCATACAAGTATGATAATAAACTAATTAGGATTATAAGACCAAATATAAAGACGCACATTGACTAGTATCTACATACTGGTGAGTGGACATTAACCATGGGAATGTAGCAAGAAATTTATCGCGTAGTATTGTGACTTCGACCCCCACCTCGCTTCCGTGGAAGAAATCGTTATGTTATAAGTTGTGTCATGCAAAATCCGTTTGGTTATGATTCCAATACATATTTAACTACGAGTAGAAAGTAGTCTTGATTTTCTAACTTGATGAAAACAAACTATAATCTCCTTAATTCTAACAGATTTTTTATTTTTAAAAATGGCGGCGCCCTGTCGGGAACATCCGCCAGTCTGAGGATAAATGGTATTTAGGTTTGTTTCCACCGAGTTACAAAATCAAAACTACTTTCTACTGGTAGTAAAAATATGTATTTTATTGATAATAATAGGGATTTTGCATGACAAAAGCGTAAAACATAACAATTTCTCTCGTGGCAGCGAGTGAGGTGGATGTCAATATAATACTACTTACAATATTATTGTTACTTCGACCACAACCTCACTTCCTAGGAAGAAATCGTTATGTTACAAGTTGTGTCATAGAAAATCTTTATGGTCATCAATCATATATGCATATTTTACTACAACTAGTAAGTAGTTTTGATTCTTTAACTTCCGTGAAGCGATCTGAACACAAGTAAGATATCGTTTCAGGCTTCCACAACGCTCGCATAACCCATTTAGCACGAACTGCGGGGTCCTGTGGAAATCTGTGCATGGGGACACCATCGCCCGACCCTAGGAGCAATTGACGACAAAGCAACGATTCAGCATGTCGTCGTTGATGTCGAGAAATCATCAAAATGATAGGCGTGCTACACATTTTCTATACAACTAACTGAAAATCGTTCCTCATATGACGTCACTGCAGTGCTCTGGCGACAGAGTTACGTAACCTGTCTGTGGTTTCGTTGGCGGGCGAGAGGGGAAGCAGGCGACTTTTGGCAACTTTTAATCGCTCGGTATTAAATAACCACAAGTTTTAAAGAATAAATTTGGTGTTCCGCATAAGACTAACCACAAATCTTTCATATGTAATGGTTAAAAGAGTAACAAAAACAAAGTTTAGTGGTTCTTTAAAATGGCATGCTTCCAGGTGGTATCGTACGCTTTCTCGAGATCAAAGAATATCGATACGGCATGTTGTTTATTTACTATTGTCTTAACAAAGGATTCTAGACGTACCAAATGATCAATGGTACTACGATTTTTCCTGAAACCACATTAAATATTGGTTATGAGGTTATTGGTTTCAAGATACCATGTTAATCTATTGTTTACCATTCGTTCCGTGGTTTTACAGACACAACTCGTTAAAGAGATTGGTCTGTAATTAGACGGATCAGTATGATCCCGGCCAGGTTTTGGAATAGGGACTACAATGGCATTACTCCACGAAGTTGGGAAATTCCCTGAAGTCCATATGTGATCAAAGATTTCTAAAACGATTTCTAAACATGATTCCGGCAAATGCTTCAAGAGCTGATAGTGAATCTTATCAGCTCCTGTTGCTGTATCATGAGCTTGCTCAAGGGCGGTATGGAGCTCATGTAAGGAAAATAGTTTGTTATAATCTTCACAATTGTCTGAGTTAAAATTTATTATTTTCTTCTCCTGTTGTTTCTGATACTTTTGAAACTCAGGGACATAATTAGATGAAGAGGAATGCTTGGCAAGAGTTTCACCAAGTTTATTTGCAATGTCAGTTTTATTAGTCAATAAATTATCACCGTCTTTCAAATGATGAACAGTAGATTTGGAACCTTTGCCCTTTATTCTTTGGATCATGTTCCACACCTTTGACATAGGTGTACGTGAATTTAATTTAGAAACATAATTTCGCCAAGACTGACGCTTATTTTGTTTAAAAGAACGTCTAGCCTTAGCATTAGTAATTTTGATTTTGTCTAGATTATGGACAGTAGGGTGTTTGCGAAAATATTTTTCGGCCTTTTTCCTACATTTTCTGGCCTGCTTGCATTCATTATTAAACCATGGTTTACGAATATGTGGAATTGCAGAGGACTTAGGAATTGTTTTGTCAGCAATGTGATTTAGTATATCCGAAAAAGACTGTATAGGGTCTTCACTGTTCCTAAAAAGATCATGCTTCAAGTGTTCAACACACAGAGTCTCATATAGTGACCAATCAGCCCTGGCGAAATTTATCCTTGACAAAGGTGGATCATCACCAGGGTTGATTGTTTTGAGAATGGCAGGGAAGTAGTCACTCCCACATAGGTCATCATGGACCATCCATTCAAATTCATTATACACGTTTGAGTCAGCAAGAGACAGCTCCAGGGAAGAATATGTTCCCGTAGCTGGATGCAAATATGTGGCTGAATCATCATTTAAAATACATAAATTGTTATCAGCAACAAATTCCTAAAGGATGTTACCTTTAGTATTAGTGTGGACACTTCCCCAAAGCGGGTTGTGTCCATTCAGAACGCCCATGATGAGACATGGTTTAGGAAGTTGATCATACAGATTTTGAAGATCTGATTGTTGAAGATTAGAAGAAGGAGGAATATACAAGCTGCACAGTGTTATTGCAATGTGCAGGGTCAAGCGAACAGCTACAGTTTGGAGATTGGTATGAAGAGCGACAGGGCTATGTATTATACCCTGCCGCACTAAAATTGAAGCACCTCCAGTTGCTTTATCTCCCAGGGGAGAAAAGGAGTGGTAATCGTTGTACTGTCTTAAGTTAAAGATATCTGTATGTTTTAAATAAGTCTCTTGAAGACAGAATGCTGACGGTTGAAGATCTTGTATGAGTAATTGTATTTCTTTAAAGTTATTCTTCAGTCCTCTACAATTCCACTGAATCAAAGGTTGAGAACTAATTATCTCTTAGGCGGATTAACTGGAGATCTCGCTCGCCCATTACGTTTAGGCGACAAACTTGTTGTTCTCTGAGGGATGCTCTCTGAAACATCCATCCCTTCAAGTGATCCAAACTTATTATAAAGTTTGATTGGATACTCTACCCGTTTCATTGTTTCGAGAAGAGTCAGTTTTATATCTGGTTAACGCATTTTCCCCTTTCTTGGATTGTGGATTCGGTGCTGAATCATTTTGTGACCCTGATCGTGGAGTTGGTGGTACAGAAGCAGCCGATGACGATTCAGGAAACAGTTCAGCTGGAAACGGCTCGGCAGTAGTTCTATTGTTCTATTTGACAAGCAATAGAAGCTGTTACCACAGATGGTCTTCTGGTTACAGAGGCATAGGAACCATTTGGATCACAGGAAGGCACGAGTTTCCTAGCTTCATTGTAACTAATGTTCTGAGTAGTTTTGATTTTACTAATTTGCATTTCTCTCTTCCATATTGGACAATCTTTCGACGAGGATGAATGCTGCCCAGAACAGTTGACGCATTTTTTAAAGTTGCTTTCGCAATCTTCGGTAACATGTGTTTTCTCACCACAATGAGCACAAGTAATTGGATTTTTGCATGAATTTACCCCATGACCAAACTTTTGGCATTTAAAACACCTCAGTGGGTTTGGGATATATTGTTCGACTGCAAGGCTGCAATAACCTGCTTTGATAGTTCTTAGTGGAGACGGAGAGACAAAGGAGAACAAGTAAGTATTGGTTTGAATAATTTCTGAGTTTTGACGCCGAGTAAAACGTTTCACATGTGTCACACCCTCATCTTTTAATTCACAAACTATGTCAAGCTCGGACATATCATCTGGGAGGTGATCACGGTCGTTTACAATGCCTTTGCTTGAATTAAGTGACCTGTGGACAGATACTGAAACGGGGAATCCAGCCAATGTATCAACAGATAGTAAGTTGTTAGCTTGCTGTCTTTTGGCACATTTGATTAGAAGTGATCCGGACCTCATACGTTTGATATTCTTAACATCACCGCCTATACCATACACTCCTTTTGAAATCGCAAATGGATTCAATTTTATAGGTTCCTTGTCTGGAGATTCTAGAACCAGAAATCTCGGCCAGTACTCAACTTGTTTAAGAGGTCGATAGCCTTCATTAGCCTCATGATCATTCTCAAGTTGACGCTTTTTTTTCAAGGGGGTTTCAAGAGCCATGTTTAAGAATAAAAGATTCATCAACCCAGCTCCCCACCCACCACGGAGTGTCATAAAGACGATGCTATATACAAGTGGATCTCCGACTTGCAGCACCAAGGATACCTGGATGATATACTCAAACAGAAAGATTAAACAAGTAATCAATCTACCAGATTGGCCCATGAGCCATCGCCTTCTGGGCATAAGACTATAGGCAATTTAAAGGTCAAAAATATTGTTCATAAGATAATTTGTGCAAATACAATTGATGCACAGGGCTCGACATGACCAGCCGATTGGTTGAACCGGGCCCATTCAACCACCCGTCTAGGTGAAGTAAGGGGCGAAGTGGTGTGTTGGGCAAAGGAACACTGTTCCTGGAACCAGTGCCCTCAACCACCAGACTCCCGTCCTTCACCGACACAGGGTGCAACCCACGGCAAACGGGTTGGTGGACCAAATATACCCCCGGGTCCACAACGGGGGGGTTGAAGAGCGGTTAGCGTTACCTAGCACCCACCACGAGGAGGTGGCTCTTCACGGGTGCCCTGAAGGCAAGAACGAGACTCTGAACATAATATGTTTTGTTTATATTTAGACTTATCTAAGAGCTGTTAACATGGCGTTTGCCTCGGCTGTAAAACTGGAGCTGTTGTTTCGCAATCCAGAAGAAACTGTTCTTGATCCAATGATAGGATAACAGCAAGGTTTAAATTGTAACGTTTGGGGTAAGACGCTACCAGGGAATCACATTCTTCTGTTGTATCGGTTTAGGAATCATAAAACGGCACAATGCAAACACCGTCCATTCTCCGAATGGTAATGGATTCTATTCTATCAAATCTGGTATATGAACTTTCCTTATCTTACACATTTCACCTTGTGAAATTATGATTAGTGATAGCATTTCAATACTATCGTGTCCGCTACATGTAGCAAAACATCCAATTACAAAACCGAACAGGTATATCATTTCAATTAAATGTTTTGGTTCATATTGGGTGACCTCCTTTTTTTACTTCTATCTTTTGGAATTAAATATCAAAATAATATACAAAACTTAAGTTTAGAATGCTGTCAGTTAAAAATATTTGTTTATTTTGCCGTATTTTCTTTATTCTGTTTGGTGAAGTGATGTTGCACGGACTGCTCGCCATACATGGTACATTGTACGTATCAGTTTTCGCTGCTTCTGTTGCGGCAGACAGCATGGCGTGTCTCAAAATGTTGAAGTAGTGACGAAAACTAAAAATGGGTTACAAGAAATATGGTGTTTGAAAATTATGGAAGTGACCACTACTTTAAAGGCTGTAAAAAATAAAAAAAGAAGCCGTATATGTCCAAAGAATTTGAATTGAAAAATTGGAGTCTTATGGTGTTGTAAGATTTGTCAAGGTTATTCCTAAGCATCGATTGTGACAAGTCGTGTTTTTTCAATAAGTAAACATGACAGTGTTGCCACAAGTACACCGAAAGTACACTCTGTACCCAAACCTGTCCCTTGTTGTTCTTGCAACGGTTCTGTACATAATTCAAATGTAGGTAAATCATCTTCAACGACATCTACCTTTGGCTCCAGCTACCATTCAAACCTACCTGACTTTCTTGTTTCAACGGGGCGGTGGGGTAGCTCCGTGGTTAAAGCGTTCGCTCGTCACGCCTAACACCCGGGTTCGATTCCTTACATGGGTACAATGTGTGAAGCCAATTTCTGGTGCTCCCCACCTTGATATTACTGGAATATTGCAAGAAGCGGTGTAAGACTAAACAAATGGAATCTGCTGCAAGAACCATATATTTCTTGATATGTCAAGATATAGCTTGCATAATTTACAAATAATAATGGACAGAGCTCTCGTTTTCCTTGCTATCTTGCACTGTAACGCTGGATTTGGTCTTGGTCCCTGTGCACTAAATGCCTTCACAGGTGTTATTGATACGGAAGTATCACCTCTACGCCTGAAACAGTTCAGCATTATCTATTGGAGTGTCCCTGTTGTTCAACAAAACCTCAGAAGTGCCGTTGTCGAGAAATATGATACATTTGCCCTTTATTGTTCAATTCAAAGAACATGAGTTCGGACAGGCATTGAGTAAGCGGCGTCGGCCTGGGAAAGCGTCATTTCAAGTTTTAGCATACCCGGTAAAGCGTCAAACCAGGTTCTGTCGGGTATTGCCGGGAAAGCGTTAACATGATAATTGCAAAGAAAATCTCATTACCGTAAATGAGTTGAGGGTCCATGGTTAACAAGAAGACAAAGTCATCAATATCCCCCGCAATGGCAAGATACTCTTCATGATTATGTCTACGAGTTATGATTATGTCAAATATTTAGGTGTGTATATAGAAAAGTGGAAGGAGAGTATTGAAAGTTTTTTTTAAATTCTGCTCCAGAAAGGAGCACTATCACCAATTTCAGTCTAAGTCGGACTTGTTGCCATGGAAACGCCAAAAATGTTTTATTCAGAATTCCAAACCTACCACAAGGCACCAGTACACCACCAGATCTATGTATGTGCCAAGTTTGGTGAAGAAATATTGAACAGTTTTAGAGTTCTTCTCCGGAAAAGAGCACTACCACTAATTTCAGTCTAAGTCGAACTTGTTGCCATGGAAACGGCAAAAATATTTTATTCAGAATTCCAAAACTACCAAAAGGCACCAGTACACCATTAGATTGCCAAGTTTGGTGAAGAAATATTGAACGGTTTTAGAGTTCTGCTCCGGAAAAGACAAATGTGCACGGACGGACGGACGGACGGACGCACGCACGCACGGACGGAATCCATTTGAATACCCCCCTCAAAACGCGTTGCGGGGGATAAAAACTGTCTTCGGTATTCCTGTTTGTGCATGTTATGCAAACATATATTTGGTACCCGGTATGTTAAACAAACACGTGAGAAGTTCTCTTTGATCCAAATTCATTTTTTATTATTATTCTTTGTATTTTTTCCCATAACTGAATATAAGCATATAAAGCACTAACTGTACAAATGCATGATCACAGTTCATTGGGTTCAGCAAAAATGTTTCATCAACTGAGAGCGTAAAGAAATTGTTATCCAGTAAAGTTATTCAATTTCAATTAAAGATTAATATATCAAAAATATCAGTTCAAATATATGCTGTATCAATAGAATTAATGTATTTATGTTAACTACGGTACAGTATGGTTCAGTATAACTCTAAATCATTCAAATTCTTTTGTCTCTGATGTTCTTCCTCAGTGCCGGGAAAGCCCCAATTAAAAAAAACTGAACCAAAAATATGGCCGGTAAAGCTCCACTGTATTCTACTATATAATTTGAAATGTCTATAAACCGGGCAAACATGAGACAATCTGAGTATAAGAAACATTAAATCGATTACATCTTTATAACAGTTGTACTGCTTTTTCATTGAACGAACATCGTATTCTTGTGTGTTTATATTTCAAAATAAAACTTGGCTGTTTGGGGTTTTAATGCATTTCACTGAGCAGGTTATCCTAAGACAATTAGGAAACCTTTATACATGGTAAATATAGATTTTGGTGCAGTATGGTTATTTTTCTTTTTGATAGTTCCACATCAGTTAATGTGCTGGGCTCAAACAGACCCAATTCCTGGTCCAAACTATGCCGCTGCCACCATGTTAAATATTCAATGATTTGTCTGTGTTGCAATGACATAGTTTGTCCAATAAACCTACTAAATACATCCAGGTCAATTTCTGTTTTAGAAAGCAGCTCGCCATGGAACAATTAATCTGCTGTATTAAAGTGTATTATTGCTTGTGTTGTATCCAATATACTCTATACATGTTCACAATATGTTTTTGATGGTCGTGTCAGCTTCATAAGGACACAAAATTATACGAGATACAACGATTTTGCAACACTGTCGTATTTTTAGAGTAATTTTACAGCTGTTTTGGGATTATTATGCAATCTTGAAGTGATGACAACAGCTGAAAGACATATTTATAGGATATCAAACGAGCTTCCCCTTTCATATCAAGTTTATGTCCCTCGTGAAATAATTTTTGCTTTGTCCCTCGTGAAATAATTTTGCTTCGTCACGAGCTTTAGCGAGTGACAAAGCAAAATTCGATTTCACGAGGGACATAAACTTGATATGAAAGGGGAACGAGTTTTGTATCCCCATTTATTACCCACGTTCTAAAATGAAAATATCGTCAAAAATAAAGCAATATCTTGCTTTCCTATATAGAACCGCACTGCGCGTATTAATACATCATATTGGTGATTGGAATGTCAACCGCTTCACTCCAGGGAAAGGTATGCTGCGTAGAGGCAATGCAGTTCCTTTAACTAGTCTAGATAATAAATAAATTATGACGGAATCAAGTCGTAATCAAAATTCAATTCTTTTCATCAGAGGATTTGCTTTCAAATACAATAATGTAATTCATCAAAACACTTCTAAACTGTAAACTTTTTGAACTTAACTACGTGACCTAAATATCGCCTGAACGTCAGTCGGCCATCACTGTCGGGCTAGTCGTGTTGAAAACTGTTCAGAAACAAGCAGATAAAAGTACGCATTAGGAGCGACACACAACAGAAAAAGCCAAATGTGAATAACAGGGAACTGCATGTCTCAAATAGTTTTGGTTAGTGTCGTTGTCATTGCTCACACGCTTTTCTTCATCGGAGGACGAGTCACTGTAGATAATACGGCGACGCTTGGCGGAGGACAACAGTGACATCGGCTCGACTCGGCTTGGAATTCCCACTTGTCGAGATTCGATGTTTATGTTGAATACTCCACCGTAAATTGGGCCTGAAAACACACTGCCTACAACCTCAAATGAAGAGGATTTCAAGCCGATTGTGTTCTGACTGTGAGAAGTGTTATCAACCCCTACATGAGAAACCACGGGAGGCATGGCTGTGGCAGTGGCAGTGGCAGTAGAACACATGTTTTGTGCGGGAAGACAAGTGGACGCGGCTGACAGTGGCAGTGATCGAGACACCAGGGTGCCGCTCATCTTTTGATGTTGTGTATTAGAAACTTTGGCATATGAATTCACAGAAGCAACATTTTTATGGCCTGACAGCTGCATGATGTGTGTGGGTGCAAAGTTATGTTCACTGAGAGTTTGCAACATGGTTTTTCTCGCACTGTGATTAGTTAAGCGTTTGTCACTTGACAAGTTTGCGTGTTGTGCCATGGATTTCAAATTTATTTTCCCCCACTGGCTGTCGCTTAAACCAAGACTCGCCATCACGAGGGACACCCTTTGTGTGTGAAACTAAATAGAATGGATGATCATTTGAAGAAAAATTCTGAGGACGGAGGCTACGATACTTCTTGTACAGTGCTACCGGACATCTGTCAGGGTCGGTACAGCCCATACTCTCGGGGGAATCCGTCTTGTGTCGTTCGGATTAGCACCGGTGCGGGTTTTGGTTTGTCGCTAAAACGGTCTGGTGATTACAAAACAAAAGGCTCACTCCCATGGTCATAAAACAATGAGATTCACTAACTATTTGTTTTTTAGAGCAAAACAGACTCCATTCAGGCGAGAAACCTGTACTTTTCATGGCCGAGAATGCATATGTATACGTATACGTATACGTATACGTATACGTATATATTGCTGTAAATCGGTATTGAACCAGGTGCAAATACCTGCAGTTGGAGATTTTTCCGTACTCTTTCTGTCCACTCCACCTGTTCCTTTACGACAATAAATAAGATAACATCGGTTGAATATAGCTGTTATTCAGGTGTAAATTTACCACACCCTCTCGTTTCATCTATCAGACGATGACAGACAACATTGAGCTCAAGTCATCACCGATAATCGCCGAGGAGGATACGTTTGACTGGCAAAGCAGGTCCCCTGAAATGTCCTCAAAAAAGCTCACGGGCAGAGGGGCCACAAGAGCCCCCAAACTGGCCCAGCTTGGGGTAGTTCGTCAAGCGGAATGTCGGGCAACACCAGGGGCAACCATACTTAAATTGATCAAGAGGTGTAACTTCAAGGTGTCATGCAGTTGGACATACCAGATATTGATCAACACGCATGAAATACATTTTACAGAGATTTATCGTCATTTCACATTCACTAGCTTTTCATCAGTTCCTATCATTGTGCGAAATAGCTTCCCAAGTTTGCTACCCAGTCGGGCCAGCTATTCCTGAAGGTTACTTGCCCACAAAATAATTCACTAGTCCGAAATTTGAATGCAGAAACTAAGCAAAAGAATTATATAAAAGATGAGAATAAGATATTGTTGGCATGACCACTGGGTTTCATCATTACCTTGCTAATATGAAGAACATTTTTATCAAGCCGTCTTGCATGATTTAAAAGTGTATTATAAGTGAGAGATATATTTACAAAATGACCCCATGAAAATTCACTAGCCAGTCGGATCGTTGACTATTTCTCTCACTGGTTCCTATATGTTTGTCGGTAACACATTTAGATTGAGTCAACAAATCACGTGGAAAACATTTGTCCAGACATTTTAAATATTTTCCCACATCAGCTTACAGAGATAAGTATGTACTGTTGACAAATGCATGCATTCAAAGAATCCTAGAAGTGGACGACAAACAGGACAGACCAGCATTGCTGTGAGCTAAATCAAATAAGCTGCATGAGATCAGTAGGCAGAACTGTCTATCATGATATATTTTGTTGAAATAAACGATCGTGTGTATATGACCAAGGGACTGGCCAATTAGTACTCTTGGAGTGTGGTATTTTTGTTTATTAAAGCAGCAACTATGTTTATTGTTGTCACTGTCCTCTACGCTTTGAAAGATATGTAATGATGGTGTTATTTCCACATGTAGTTACAGGATAAACACTCCGCCATCGGCAATAATTTTCGATTTCTGACCAGGGATACATTGCCATCAAATTTTGGCAACAGCTGGCCGGAAAGCACAAATAAAAACAACACTATGAAATGTAAACTATCCGTGCCTATCAATATTCGAGGAATGGACCCACGCTAGATTAAGTGATGGTCTTCGCCAATATAATGCCATGGCAGTTGCCCAAATGCTCGCGTCCTGGCCTCAGCGAGACAGCCACAGCGAGGTCAGGTCCCTCGTAAAACCCAGAGCCACTTACAAGGTGCAGAGGCGGCGAGTTCTGATGACATTAAGGGTTCAAGGTAGTTTCCAGATTCGCTCTTATGTGTTCAGGTGCTGAGTGGCACTGTGATTAGGAGTTGACATGTCAGGCCAAAACATATACTTACGTCCCAGCCAATGTAACTTACAGAAAGTAATAGCCAGTAATCATATATCACAAGGGATACAAAATGGAGGATCCTCTCCTTTTAACAGATATTCATGAGTGTATCTGCTGTGGCCATCGTCTTAAAAGGACCTCTTCAAATACGGACTGACAGCCCAAGTATGTGTTACCGATGGTTGGATTAATTGCATATAATTTATTTATACCCACTTGTGTGTCCCACTTCTTCTGCATAATTAGATCCCGCATGTAGCCTCTAATAACAGGTTTATAGTCATTGTAAGGTATCAGAAGTGGTGTCACAGATTTGTCGAGTGCAGCATGAGCAGCAGAATCGGCCACTGTGTTACCGGCGATTCCAACATGGCTGGGCAACAAACAAAATAGTGGCCTGTAACAAAATAATGTTTGTAATTCAAGTATTTCAGCTAAAAGTGGATGTGTATATGACATATTGTTAATGGCCTGAAGGCAAGAACGTGACTCTGAACATAATATGTATTGTTTTTATTTAGACTTCGTTATCTAAGAGCTGTTAATATGGCGTTTGCCTCGGCTGTAAAAATGGAGCTGTTGTTTCGCAATCCAGAAGAAACTGTTCTTGATCCAATGATAGGGTAACAGCAAGGTTTAAATTGTAACGTTTGGGGTAAGACGCTACCAGGGAATCACATTCTGGTCTTGTATCGGTTTAGGAATCATTAACTGGCACAATGCATACAACGTCCATTCTCCGAATGGTAATGGATTCTATTCTATCAAATCTGGTATATGAACTTTCCTTATCTTACACATTTCAACTTGTGAAATTATGATTAGTGATAGCATTTCAATACTATCGTGTCCACTACATGAAGCAAAACATCCAATTACAAAACCGAACAGGTATATCATTTCAATTAAATGTTTTGGTTCATATTGGGCGACCTCCTTTTTTACTTCTATCTTTTGGAATTAAATATCAAAATAATATACATAACTTAAGTTTAGAATGCTGTCAGTGAAAAATATTTGTTTATTTTGCCGTATTTTCTTTATTCTGTTTGGTGAAGTGATGTTGCACGGACTTGTCGCCGTACATGGTACATTGTAAGTATCAGTTTTCGCTGGTTCTATTGCGGCAAAGTAAACAGCATGGCGTGTCTCAAAATGTGTGTCTTTTCGCACTTGACAAACCATAGGCGATGTTGAAGTAGTGACGAAAACTAAAAATGGGTTACAAGAAATATGGTAATTGAAAATTATGTAAGTGACCACTACTTTAAAGGCTGTCAAAAATAAAAAAAGAAGCCGTATATGTCCAAACAATTTGAATTGAAAAATTGGTGTCTTATGGTGTTGTAAGATTTGTCAAGGTTATTCCTAAGCATCGATTGTGACAAGTCATGTTTTTCAATAAGTAAACAAGACAATGTTGCCACAAGTACACCGAAAGCACACTCTGTACCCAAACCTGTCCCTTGTTGTTCTTGCAACTGTTCTGTATATAATTCAAATGTAGGTAAATCATCTTGAACGACATTTACCTTTGGCTCCAGCTACCATTTAAACATTCCTGACCCAGTGGTTAAAGCGTTCGCTCGTCCCGCCTAACACCCGGGTTCGATTCCTCACATGGGTACAATGTATGAAGCCAATTTCTGGTGCTCCCCGCCGTGATATTACTGGAATATTGCAAGAAGCGGCGTAAGACTAAACAAATGGAATCTGCTGCAAGAACCCATATATTTCTTGATATGTCAAGAGATAGCTTGCATAATTTACAAATATTAATGGACAGAGCTCTCGTTTTCCTCGCTATCTTGCAGCGACGCTGGATTTGGTCTTGGTCACTGTGCACTAAATGCCTACACAGGTGTTATTGATACGGAAGTGTCACCTTTACGCCTGAAACAGTTCAGCATTATCTATTGGAGTGTCCCTGTTGTTCAACAAAACCTCAGAAGTGCCGTTGTCGAGAAATATGATACATTTTCCCTTTATTGTTCAATTCAAAGAACATGAGTTCGGACAGGCATAGAGTAAGCGGCGTCGGCCCGGGAAAGCGTCATTTCAATTTTTAGCATACCCGGTAAAGCGTCAAACCAGGTTCTGTCGGGTATTGCCGGGAAAGCGTTAACATGATAATTGCAAAGAAAACCTCATTACAGTAAATGAGTTGAGGGTCCATGGTTAAGAAATGTCTTCGGTACCCCTGTTTGCGCATGTTATGCAAACATATGTTTGGTATCCGGTATGTTAAACAAACATGTGAGAAGTTCTCTTTGATCCAAATTCATTTTTTATTCTTATTCTTTTTATTAACTGAATATAAGCATATAAAGCACTAAATGTACAAATGCATGATCACAGTTCATTGGGTTCAACAAAAATGTTACATCAACTGAGAGCGTAAAGAAATTGTTATCCAGTAAAGTTATTCAACTTCAATTAAAGATTAATATATCAAATATATCAGTTTAAATACATGCTGTATCAATAGAATTAATGTATTTATGTTAACTACGGTACAGTATGGTTCAGTATAACTCTAAATCATTCAAATTCTTTTGTCTCTGATGTTCTTCCTCAGTGCCGGGAAAGCCCCAATTAAAAAACACTGAACCAAAAATATGGCCGGTAAAGCTCCACTGTATTCTACCTATATAATTTGAAATGTCTATAAACCGGGCAAACATGAGACAATCAGAGTATAAGAAACATTAAATCGATTACATCTTTATAACAGTTGTACTGCTGTTTTATTGAACGAACATCGTATTCTTGTGTGTTTATATTTCAAAATAAAACTTGGCTGTTTTAATGCATTTCACTGAGCAGGTTATCCTGTCATTTCACCAACATATCGAAGACAATTAGTAAACCTTTATACATGGTAAATATAGATTTTGGTGAAGTATGGTTATTTTTCTTTTTGATAGTTCCACATCAATTAATGTGCTGGGCGCAAACAGACCCAATTCCTGGTCCAAACTATGCCGCTGCCACCATGTTAAATATTCAATGATTTGTCTGTGTTGCAATGACAGAGTTTGTCCAATAAACCTACTAAATACATCCAGGTCAATTTCTGTTTTAGAAAGCAGCTCGCCATGGAACAATTAATCTGCTGTATTAAAGTGTATTATTGCTTGTGTTGTATCCAATATACTCTATACATGTTCACAATATGTTCTTTGATGGTCGTGTCAGCTTCATAAGGACACAAATTATACGAGATACAACGATTTTGCAACACTGTCGTATTTTAAGTAATTTTACAGCTGTTTTGGGATTATTATGCAATCTTGAAGTGATGACAACAGCTGAAAGACATATTTATAGGATATCAAACGAGCTTCCCCTTTCATATCAAGTTTATGTCCCTCGTGAAATAATTTTGCTTTGTCCCTCGTGAAATAATTTTGCTTTGTCACGAGCTTTAGCGAGTGACAAAGCAAAATTATTTCACGAGGGACATAAACTTGATATGAAAGGGGAACGAGTTTTGTATCCTATTTATTACCCACGTTCTAAAAATGAAAATATCGTCAAAAATAAAGCAGTATCTTGCTTTCCTATATAGAACCGCACTGCGCGTATTAATACATCATATTGGTGATTGGAATGTCAACCGCTTCCCTCCAGGGAAACGTATGCTGCGTAGAGGCAATGCAGTTCCTTTAACTAGTCTAGATAATAAATAAATTATGACGGAATCAAGTCGTAATCAAAATTCAAATTCTTTTCATTAGAGGATTTGCTTTCAAATACAATAATGTAATTCATCAAAACACTCGTAAACTGTAAACTTTTTGAACTTAACTACGTGACCTAAATATCGCCTGAACGTCAGTCGGCCATCATTGTCGGGCTAGTCGTGTTGAAAACTGTTTACAAACAAGCAGATAAAAGTACGCATTAGGAGCGACACACACAACAGAAGAAGCCAAATGTGAATAACAGGGAACTGTATGTCTCAAATAGTTTTGGTTAGTGTCATTGTCATTGCTCACACGCTATTCTTCATCGGAGGACGAGTCACTGTAGATAATACGGCGACGCTCGGCGGAGGACAACAGTGACATCGGCTCGTCTCGGCTTGGAATTCCCACTTGTCGAGATTCGATGTTTATGTTGAATACTCCACCGTAAATTGGGCCTGAAAACACACTGCCTACAACCTCGAATGAAGAGGATTTCAAGCCGATTGTGTTCTGACTGTGAGAAGTGTTATCAACCCCTACATGACAAACCACGGGAGGCATGGCAGTGGCAGTAGAACACATGTTTTGTGCGGGAGGACAAGTGGACGCGGCTGACAGTTACAGTGATCGAGATACCAGGGTGCCGCTCATCTTTTGATGTTGTGTATTAGAAACTTTGGCATATGAATTCACAGAAGCAACATTTTTATGGCCTGACAGCTGCATGATGTGTGTGGGTGCAAAGTTATGTTCACTGAGAGTTTGCAACATGGTTTTTCTCGCACTGTGATTAGTTAAGCGTTTGTCACTTGACAAGTTTGCGTGTTGTGCCATGGATTTCAAATTTATTTTCCCCCACTGGCTGTCGCTTAAACCAAGACTCGCCATCACGAGGGACACCCTTTGTGTGTGAAACTAAATAGAATGGATGATCATTTGAAGAAAAATTCTGAGGACGGAGGCTACGATACTTCTTGTACAGTGCTACCGGACATCTGTCAGGGTCGGTACAGCCCATACTCTCGGGGGAATCCGTCTTGTGTCGTTCGGATTAGCACCGGTGCGGGTTTTGGTTTGTCGCTCGCAGTACTCAAGATACTCCTGACCCTCACTGTCAACTCAAAGAGAGACATCTCCCCAGAGCATATTTCTGTGTGGACGGACAGATGTTAAGCCAAAAAAACATGGTATTATGCCACCACAATGTGTTAAGAATAGCATCGGGATATCCCTCTCCCGAGTTGACCCACTTCCCAAAGTTTGTTAATTTCGGATTGTGACACAGCCTCGGCGGCTTTAGGTAAGTTCCCCTTCCCTTCCGCCTTCACGTGCTTTAATTAACACGTAAACACCTCCCTAGATCGAGTAAATTCGGCGTCAAGTAGTATTGATTTTTGATAGTTCAATCTCTTCAAATGGTGGTCCAAACTTGATCGAAATCCGCGAAGTGACGATGGCTCATACTCGTCTCCGTTTGCTTTTTTGGCATCCATGAAATATTTGCACAGTAATTGATTCAGTTCGTGTGGGGGAATTTTTTTCAAGAGATCTGTGTTCCTTCAGAACATTTTGAAAATAAAATGAGACCGTTTTCAAGTCATATTTTGTTTTCTTAGCCGTGTTTTCATTTTCATTTTGGGTCAAAAAGTCATCAATTTCTTTATTCCATACTTCATCATTTGTGTCATCGAAATTAGTATCTAGGCCAAGATCTACATCATTCTCATCTTCTCTAAACAGTTCATTAATCAGTTCTTGTGACAGATCACAATAATCGCCAATCGGCAAATTTCGGGAGGGGCCAACGAAACAGTCTCGGGCAACACTTTCAGTCTGTATCTAAGTACTTGCTTTTCTCCCTGTGCGGTCCTGACAACATACACGTTGAAGGTATTCAATGGCTTGATAATATTCACAACTCTTCCAACCAGTCGTCCGTCAATTTTGACCAAGTCATTAACTTTTACGGGCGACGCCATGTTTGTTTACACTCCCGATAGTCCTACCAGACGTATAAATTTGTTTACTTATTGAGATTGTTTTATTTTCGTTTTTATGAACAGAAATTTATGTTATTAAAGGATTGAACACCTGTGCTTGTAACCACACTAAAAATAAATTTTATTTTAATTTCATAGAAGTGTTCTCGTTTTACATGCTTTCAGAATGTGTGAAAACTTCTGAATGAAAATCTTTATCATGAATGGAATGAGTGATGAAAGTAGTACCGGAAATGTCAAAGTTCACGTATTAGCCAATCAAATCACTCGAAGGTGTTATGACACATATGTGTCAGAACACTTTTTTATGAAACCCCTTTACGAAGTACCACGTGGGTAATCACTCATCGTATGTATTTGTACTGACTAAAAAGGGGAAATCACAATATGTTACAGTTCAAACTGATTTTTATAGGAGCAACAATAACAACGATTTATGACAGCAATAATGATGGAGAATGTCATATTCGTGCCAGCACTCTTTAGGTGTCCAATATTCTTAAGAAATTAAGATACTTTATGGATGACAACTTCTTTATTGTACACTCTTCAAGAAAAGAAACGCATATGCCATTTTTAGAAGAATTTATTGCGTTAGTTTAAGAGCAATTATTTCATGTAATTCCAATGGTATAAAGATGAAACTCTTTGTCTGCACGCCGGTAGCCAAAGAGTTCGCCAACACAACAGCAGCCTTTATTGTTGTGTTCCTGTTTACTTGAGTCTACAAGATGGCGTCAAAGTACTTTGTATGGTTACCATTGGCAGCAATTACTGCTCGGCTCCGTCTCGGCACAGACTGAACTAGCCATTGCAAGACACTGACGTTAGGATTGGCAATGTAGCGGACCGTGACGCGTGCTGTATGTGAAGTAGCGTTGTCATGCTGGAACAACTCCCTCTGTCGGTCCATAATCGAAAGCATGTGACGTGCAAGGACTGACGTACCGATTTGCTGTTAAATATCCCTGGACCAATACTAAATCAGATCTTTGTCTGCTGGATATAGCACCTAACACCATGACACTGATTCCACCGAATCTGTCGACTAGTCGAATGCAATTAGGGGCAAAACGTTCATTTCTCCGACGGTAAAAACGCTATCTTCCTTCTCGCAGGTGAAGAAGAAATCGTGATTCATCACTGAACCAGACTCGTCTCCAGTTTCTAAAGTTCCAGTTCCGGGGATGCGTTGTGCAGTATCCATAGCTGTGGCAAGACGATGACGCAAGTGAGCAATCCGAATGTAGCGGTCCTGTGCTTGGGTGGTCCTGTGCCAAAGGCGAGATATGTTGCTCTGATGAACGTTGAAATGTCGGGCAACTGAAATCTGCGACGCCTCACCTTCAAGGCGGTCTATGGCGATGTCTCGATTGGCGGCACTCAGCCATGGCATGATGATGTCCATCTTTTCCAGGCAAAAACGAATGACAAAATTACACACAACGTTTGCCTTTTGTGATGATGTCCATTACTTGCACGTGCATTTTCCTTTGTATGTTTTCTTGGTGACACTTTGGCAAATATTTCTTCAAACGCGTCAAACCAAGGGGAAAGGTTAAAATTGCCGCGTTTTGGAGCTGCAGCTGTTTACAGTCACACAGAGATGCTGTTTTAGAAAGAAATAGTATATTTGTATTGGTTTTGAGTAAAAAAAACCAAAAATACTCTCATAATCACCTGTGCGTTTTTTGTTTGTTTTTTAAGTGTGTATGATGCGACGTTTTGGTATAGATTCTTATATATAAGAATCAGTCAGTCACGTGTTTCTAGTCAGAAACCGATGCGCATATATAGGTAAACAGCAATAACATTCATAAAACACATGTGTCAAGTGGATGCACTTACTGTAACATTCAGAACACATGGTCGCTCACACGTCGATATGAACGTTTTATAGCAGGAGAAAACTGTTGTAGCAGCAGGGCACAGATATGCAGTATTAATATGAACCATGATGACTTATGTCTGTCATGTGTAGCATTCAGTTGGCATCTGACGCAGAACACCTTCATATTGCCATAAAACATTTATTACTATTGACGTCATGAAGAAGATTGTCATAATATTTCGAAACTTCATCGTTCATAAAAATTCACGTGGGTTCAGATTTCCCTTACTGCGATGGCCTTTGTACACTTACATAATCCATAATCAACGAGCTCGAGTGAACGAAATAGGAACAAAGAACATGATGTTCATGCGGTGGGTTACTGCACGTCGTAACACATAATTAATGATCACATTTTGCAAACAATTCAACGGAAGATAGGTGTCTGATATAACGACAAAACACACCAAAACGGTCTGGGGAATTCAATGTCTCATGTGTCTACCTTCAATGTTAAGTACTCACTCACTCACTCTTCTCAACAGGGTCATACGTTGGGAAATAATAACCAACGGAGCATGTCAAAACTGTGGCAATGGTTACGTAACGTTCCAAAGCGCCCGGTATGTGTTTCAACGGGTTCCAATCAAAGCATTAACATAACATCGGAAGCGCAAGTACGGCATGGTTTCATATGATTGCTGCTCATACATATGTTGTATATGGACCGTGCTAAAAGGAACGTGGATCTATGTCTGGTTACAGTATAAGGTTGGGATATTATGTTGTCTGCACTTGGAACGAGATTGAGATAGGCAAGTGTGGAACATTTGCGCCCACATCAGTAAACACTAAACGCACCGGATCTTGCCGGCAAAACGTTTACTGCTGCATCTTTCACATCCTCGATGCAACAAAATGCATGAGTTGTTGATGGACCAAACACTTCTCCATACCTGGTGTTGCTTAGCGTTTTTAACAAAACAACATCTCGCACAGACCGTCTTGTTCTGAAACCTGCCTGAACTCTTGATCAGTCTTGCAACTGCTGTCGCTGAGGGGATGCTAGTGTACACCTTCTATCCAAGTCTTAGTCTTATGTCTTATGACATTTCAGTCCAATAAGTCGTAAATGTTGCACATGCATTTATGAAGTCGTAGTGGTGTATGATTTTATCGATTCATTTCAGCCAACTGTTAACGAGTATTATGTGTTTAAGGTCGCGTTCAAATACATGCACAAATGTAATCAGTGAATTAGAAAAGACTTCAAAGAGCATGTTTTCAAAGTGCAAATATCAGATCCCTTTTGTTGGGGATGAGAAAATATTTTCTTTTCTTCTTGAATTGTCATTTAACATTTGAATTCCTTCATTCGCCCAAGACAAGAATGATATGAACCAACAACAATATGTTGCCACGTGTGTCGCACATGTTTATGTAGACAGACGCTCTACTCCAAAGGATGAAAGTCTGTTAAACATGTAAGTCACATTAGAAATACAATAATTTCCCTTGAGTGGGCGCTGTAGCAGAATTACGTAGCCCTACTCCGCACAAAGGAGATAATTGATGTCAAGGTTACAGTATCGGAAATTCCAGAAACTCAGCGTTAGTCTAATTCTTAACAACTGGCTCTTGCAATCTGTATCAAGCGGGTTGAAAAACGTGACACTAACAGAACTTCAAAGCAATAACCTTGTGTGAAAATCCTGGTGATTTTATAATTTGTTTGAATTTAGAGGGGCGTATATCTAAATCAATCTACGGCGGTGCTACTGTCCCGTCCTGTAATTATGTTGGCTGTTTTTGCTTGTATGCTTGGTTTCTTTCTATGACCTCCAAATTGGCCAAGTCGTCTGAGCGCCGCAATTCGATGTGAAGATTTGCAACCCTTGGGCACGCCTGAGAAACCCATCACTGATTCGAATCCCGGTTACCCATCTATGTTTCTAGCTTTGTCAGCACCATACTAGTGCTAGAAGGATTCACCAAGTAGTGACCTCCATCACAACTAGCTTTTCTCCCACGTTTAGTAGAAACTATTAACAGTGGCGCCAACGCAGTCGTTCTTATTCGAACATCCAGATGTGTGTTACGAAAAAACACGCGTCATTAAATATCGTGTCTAATGATAGACAAGAACTTGTGCAAAGTACGCAGTTGAGAACATAAAATATTTGATGTCACACTACGTGATATGGAGGCTGTTGACATAAATATGTCGGTCTGTGCTGAGAATGTAATGCGCACCAATTCCTTTCTGGATTGGGTGTCAATTTTCCACATAAACATGTTCCTTCAACGAAATGTCTATTTTGAGTGATGTAAACGAGGAACTACTACTGATTACCTAGCAGCGTGTATACCTCTATTGATCATATGTTGACACTCTCAATCAGGTGCTTCTCAAGAACATGTCTTACAACCATCACCGGTCATATAATCACGGCTAATGTCTCTAAGGTTCACACTAGCAACCTTCGTCTGGTATTCAAATAATGCTCAAAATATATTCGATGTCAGTCACTTGAGTGTCGGGTCCAGACTCAAATATGTACTGCCGTCATTCAGATGGAATATCTAGGAGCGAGGTGTTAACAAATATAACATTTTAGCATCTTCAGATAACACAAATCAGGTGGGGATGTTAACGGAAGACGTAATTTTACTCAAATAAGCATGAGCACTTTCAACTGTTGGCTCCACTCAAATTCTCTAGGACATATCCATATATCCTTGGTGTTGGATTAAAAAATCCTAACAAAGAGGGAACTATATTTGCATCCAGTTTGCAACGTACCACCTAATAAGCGTCTCAAATATTAGAAATAATTCTCAATACGACCAATATATGTGATGTGTGGACATAGGAGATTCATCAAGAAAAGGGCATTCCATCAAGCTTCAGTTACAGCGATGATTTGATTTTCTTCAGCTTGAACCAATCACAAGTATACAAGTTGCATTGAAACGTTTCGAAGTTTTACCAGTTAAGTTCCATATTAACTTTCATTTCCATGCATTTTGTAGAACTACATATAGTTCCATTCTTCATTTGTGTTCACCAAGATACACATGTTATTTGAAGGACAATAACAAAAACAGAAAACGTTTACTATTAATCTTGCATTTTCCCCAATGGAGTTTGTGTATACTTATTCACTTCATCACGAAAGTAGCACTGATATTTAATGGGATTCACTGCGACTCAGGTTTAATGTATTAACCTTTACTGAAATCTTCGTGTTCAGTTACACGAAGTGTATCATTATGACGAAAAACTTCAACGAAGAATGTGTGTGTGTGTGTTTGTGTGTGTGTGTGTGTTTAATTTTTATTTCACTTGCTATGATAATGATTGCTATTGTTATCTATCATGTACCATTAAGTTTCTATTAATAGTCGGGACAAACATCGAAGATCTAAGTTTCAATGGTATCCAATTAGTGTTTTTCCTTGACTTAGGAAACTGAAGTTCTGATTGCACGAATCTCAGGAGCAGGTAAATGTACTCTAATCATCATCCATGCAATTCCAAAATGTTCTCTTTGGAAATTAATGAACATCTGACGAAGCTGTTTGCAGCTAAATACTACCCACATCGTCACCATCATCACCATCATCACCATCACTATCCTTGACGGGTAACAATAATGAATCCGGAACGATGAGGTAATTAGATTCACCACGTGGGATACATGCCCCAGTTAATTGCTCAAAGTTGCAAAGGTTACTCGCTTTAATCCTTGACGTCAATTAAACAAACGACGTAAATACCGTTTAATACATACCGAAAATTTATCATGATCAGTAAAAGTCAAATACAAAACCGTTATTTCTTTGTTTTATCAGTGTGAATGAGGATGTATACAGGTTGAGGGTAATTAATGGTAATCAGCTGTAACAAAAGTATCAATTTTGTTCACAAGCACCATAGTGCCTTTACCACATTAATTTTGACAGCGAGGTTCGTCGGTTTTTCAGCCATCGCTAATATCTAGGCCTATGAGAATGCGTGTTAGAAAGAATGCAAAAGCTTTTTGCATCGCGATACCTGTTTGACTGGGTTGTGCCCCTTTGAGGATGAATGCCTCGAGGGTCAGTATACATAAATAGTTTTTCTTTGCTACAACATTCTTCTTGATCCTGCATTCACGGTTGACAGTCTGTTTTTACTACACTCCAGCCCTGACCACCGGGTTATCGTTCATTTAGCTCGTGCTTTTGACTTGATTAAAGCCATATTTGTTGCTACAGCATATTTCGAATTACATGTGTGTATACAAAATCCCGAAGTTGCTAGTGCAAGAATGCCGGACTCATTCCTGCTTCTTTAAAGGAGTGAGCAGCCTGGGAATCAACCGTGCACCCACCTTATGTAGAGGTAACATGTCAGCTAGATATGATAACCCTAAGTGGGTCAGGGGAAATCTTTAATGAATGCCCCTCCCACGAGTCTTAATTAACATGCAAATGTCTTACTGACCCGGGTAAAAATTGATTTTCAGAAATCCAAATTTGTCGTTAGAGGCGATTAACGTAATGGGTGAGTCAGGCTCCCACCTTGGTTGACTCGTGTCATGCCATGTCATAATTATGTCGGTCGATACTCCCAAGGTCAATCGCTGTATTGTCTGTTACCGACTCGTTCATTTACAGACTGTCGTGATATAGCTGGAATGTCGATGCGTCGGACATAAAACAATAACTGGATCGAGTCGAAAACCACACACCAGAAAATATAACCATAAGAAACCACTATGTCATTTGACTATAGATTATTCCTTTGCCTAGGAAATCTGAAATATTGTCTCTTGTTTGGACCAGTCCCCTGGCGCGCCAGTGCGAACTCACCTGTATTCAAAGTGAGCCTGTCAAGGGGATAAATCTTGGGCATATTTCACCTAAAATGATGTTGCCTGTTTGGATCAGTTCCGTCCCTATTTACCAATACGACATCACGTGTAATAACAACAAGAACTGACTGACTGACTGAGTTTGGTTTTACGCCGCTTTTAGCAATATTCCAGCAACATCGCGGCGGGGGACACCAGAAATGGGCTTCGCACATTGTACCTATGTGGGGATTCGAACCCGGGTCTTCGGCGTGACGCTTTAACCATTAGGCTACCCCACCGCCCCCACAACAAGAATGTCAAAGGTATTCATCAACATCTCATCAGGATTAATCACCGCAGTATGGGACTCATCCACCATTTAGGTTCTTCTTTCGGGAGACATCAGCTGAATATCAAGGGTAGCAGAACACCTTGAAATACATTGTTATTCCTTGATGAATCCGAGGCTATAAATGATAAGACTAAAAATCAGCTGGAAATGAAATGAAAATTTACGAAAGCCCAACAAATAGAATTTTCACCGTTTGTCATATTGCCGCGTTTAAAAAAACCCAAACCATTTACCAAATGGTGATAATACTTCAAAAAGGTAAAACTATTGCGTTCTGGCATTATCTCTTTTGTTATGTTGGACACTTCGTATATGCACGTGAGTCCAAGGTCCAAGCGGGTGTCTTGGTTCAATTGGCTTTTGGCGGAAAGCCAAATTACGTATATTTTTGTAACTCCATGAGACAAAAAACTTACACATCGTAAGTACAACGCATATTGTATACACGGTGTACAACGTATTAATTCTATAAAACCGGAAATATAGCACAGAGTGAGTGCTCCCTGCGGAAGCAACCTTTGTTTGTCGTAAGAGCCGAATATATTTGTGATTAAGTTGTTATTGTATGCAACCTGACTATATCATGGTAACACCAAGGTGATCACCGCTGAAGCCAAAACGTCTGGTAGATCATTTTTCATCTATTACGAGTGCATACAACCATGCTGTTGATGGACATGTTGATTGTGGCGTTACCATTGTGTCCGTCCAATACAAGCGGCCATAAAATGGTCGTGTCTCGTGAGGGGATTCGAACCACGCACTTTCCGGATGCCCTGTCCACGTGACTAAAGTGAGGTGAGGTGAAATATGGTTTTACGTCGTGCTTGAGAATATTTCTCTCATATGACGACGTGCATGCGTGTGTATGTGTATGTGCGGCTGCTTGACCTAGCCCAGACTTAAGCTAGTTTTATAGTGCTAGCCCACTGAGATACCATGCAGCAGTGAAGCATGAATACCCCACTCAGACACAAATATCACGTGACTCCTATCCCATCTGGAAAATCAAAGAGGATGCATTCAATCACCAAAGACGTAAAATTGAGGTGAGGTGAGGTAAAATTGGGTTTAACGTCGTGCTTGAGAATATTTCGCTCATATGACGACGTCGTTAAATTGAGAGTCATCGGAAATAGGAAGTAACGATGTAGCGAACACTTCAATTCTAAATATAAAATCGACACCATAACTTACTGTTTAGTTATTTGTCACGCAGCGGAGTTTACAAAACTATGTCACTCTGTATTTGATAAAACAGACTTACAATTGGTCAATAGAAACATTACAATAACATCAATAACAACCACAAGGAAATTCCATCCTAGTAATAGATATTTCTGTCGCTTCGACTGGATTAAAATTGATATCCAGTCCTATTATTTCAGAATGTTTGTTGCTAGTCTCATGTTAAATAATTACAGTACGAATTATATAAAATTAATACCCCAAATCTATTGAATGATGATAGGTAGATTTGAGTTTACTTCTCTGCGTTTAAACAGTTAATATTCATAAAGACTTGTAGATTTTTAGTTTGCAAAATAAATTGCTCCCAAAGATGCATATTATATCTTTATATGATTGTATTCAGTTTTCAATTTCTTGAAATCTGCCCAATTTAAGTCTATCATGACATTGTCTGAAATGTTCGTTACTTATATAGTGGTTTATATCTAGTGGTTGGAAAACTATTAAACCATGTTTCCCCCTTAAATAGACGACACATATGTTTTATGTTTGAACTTTCAGAGGATTTGTCACTTCATGGCATTTTGTTTCATGTGTATCCTGCGTTCCTAAAGTTTGCTTTCACACAGTTTAACCAATGTTTCCAAGTTCAGTATGTTCTATGCAGCACTGTACTGGCTGGGGATTAGTTAGTCTTCCTAGCACGAGCACAGTTACAGAGTTAAGGAAACGTGTACTCACAGGCTTGGTAATAAGGGCCCTTAATATAACGAAAATTTCAGTGTTAGGATTCTCTATGAGTGAGTGAGTTAAAATTTAAGGTCACCTCGGCAATATTTCAGCCATATAGTGACGAGATTCTCTATGAAGGTACCTATCTTGTTAGCTTGTATATTCCGAAGGCTTCAGCTCTTGTAGAATTTCCGTTGGTTCTAAGCAGCCCAGTATGTAACCTTGGCAAAATAAATGATTTCACTCAAATATAAATCATGGTTGATGCTTAAATAGTTTTGTGAGCCAGTTGCGATATGACACTCAAAAGAGTGTTATATCAATACTTTGATGTAAAAAAAATATAATTTGTAAAAAGATTCTAAGGGGCAGCTCCCCTGTCTGACCCCCACCCCACCCTCCACCCCCGGGTCTACCTACGGCCCTGGTATTGTCAGACTGTATTGTCAGACTGTATTGTCAGATAGCATTCTCAGTGACCTGAGTAGTATACAACAAAAAACTACCCGCTAGGCACTAGAG
This sequence comes from Haliotis rubra, assembly GCF_003918875.1. Classification (NCBI taxonomy): domain Eukaryota; kingdom Metazoa; phylum Mollusca; class Gastropoda; order Lepetellida; family Haliotidae; genus Haliotis; species Haliotis rubra. The sequence goes on from NW_025767335.1 coordinate 156,745, forward strand.
GGTTCACATTCTCCTTACCGTCCCTCATCTTCCCTGCAACTCATTCCCTGATGTGATCGAGTTCCTTGCCTAAGTAAGCGTCATTGGTGTTATAGCTACAGTTTTGCCCTTCTCCAGATCGGAATCCTCCTGCTACTCCCATCCACCTACTTCTGTTTGGAATCACCTGTGACGAGACAACTTCGCTGAATATTAGGGATGGTTGGAGGTGTGGGCGAAAAGGTTAAGCGGGTTCTGATCTGCCGGTGTCACATGCAATCTAACAGTATTGGCGGTCACACCTGTTTGTCACGTCTGTTTGTCGCGTCTGTTTGCGAAACACCTTTCTAATGAGGGAGCCGTATTTTGTAGCATTACTGAGTGCGTTTGGTTCTGTGCCAGTTGATGCCATCATCCAGCAGTACATGGCCGGTCACATCAAAAACGGGTTTTACACGTTTTAGGGAATCGAACCTGGTCTTTCGGTATGTCGAGCTAACGTCTTAGCCATAAGACTGCCCCCGTTACTATCAGTTATATATCCAACATCACCAAGGTACACTGAGTGAGCCTTGTTTAACGCTGCCCAATATTGCATAGTGACAATCACTGGAATGTCTGGTCCAGACGCGATTTGTTTACAAACAACATCATACAGCTATAATGCTGCTGAAACAAATATATGCTCATGATATAGTCACAATTGTACAAACGGTTCTGCTTTTACCAGAGATTTCTTATGAATGTAGAAAGGGTTTTGTCGCTTCTATTCACACAGCCAGTCACTGTCATCACTATTTTTGGAAACGCATTACCGTCTCGTTGAAGATAAGTAACGTGTTTTACCACTGAGTTGAACTGCACTTCAGTTATGTCACGTAATATGGGGAAAGTGATGCAGGTCGAAACGTATGATCCCGACTGTGGTAAAAACAAACCATGCATCACAATGAGGGTGAATTCAAGCACACTATCACAGGACGTTAGCCGAACGAACCTGTGTATGTACGGCGAATTGCGTCACTTTACACAAATGGGCCACCCTATCCCGCCGATCTCAACTAGGCATACAGTAATTGAAGCCTGAAGTTCAGCTATTTCGGAATATAGTGGCGGTACAGGTTAACAAGGATATTGCGTGCACAGGGCTGCAGGTTTCCCGGTACAATCTAGAGGTAGACAATGGACATATGAACATAATATCAATCGATAAGTTATTAGCTGAACATTTCCACACATGAACCTACGTAACCTCGTACACTAAAACGGTCTGGTGATTACAAAACAAAAGGCTCAGTCGGTTGTCACAATACCAATGGTTATAAAACAATGAGATTCCTTGACTATTTGGCTTTTAGAGGAAATTAGATTCCATTTAATGCAGGCGAGTAATCTGTACAATACGTGGCCACGAAAGGGCGTATATGCTATGTATATACATATTGTTATAAACAGGTGCCAATATTAGCAGTTTCAGAAACAGATTCTTCCGTAAAATGCCTCTATCCCTCCGCCCCTCAGCTTCTTAATCATAGCTAAAGATAATTCTGGTCATCATCAAGTATTCCTAAAAAGACAACTTCTCAAGATGAAGCAACTATCAATTCATTGTCTGAGGTAACGTTGCAACGCTATCTGAATACGCACACCTACCACTTTCACCTGACACTACCACAATAGTCTCATTGATGGCTTGACCTTTTCATAGACCAATTATTTGCATTTGATGTGGTAGGAGTTATTAAGATGCAGGCTAATGTGAAGTTTTAAAGAAGTCACCATGACTGTGAGCTAATGATTACAACATGTTCAGTGATACCAAAACCGCACGGCCGTAGGCGTGTGTATTTCAAATAATTCCAATCCTATGAAAGCTGAACTATGTTTTGAAAAAGTATATCCACAAGTCTTGTGAGAGAGACATTTTCGTTGGAGATCTCTGCTTGACCTTTGCACTTGTCCTATCATATATCAAAACTGACTATTTTCAAGCCCAGGAAAGAATGTCTTCTGATGAAACGAAACCTGGCATAGAACACAGAGATAAATCCCCATGAAAATCGAGATAGATCCTAAATCAATTCCACCTCCCTATTTCAAAATGAGGGGCGGTGGGATAGCCTAGAGATGAAAGCGTTCGCTCGTCACGTTGAAGATCCGGGTTCGATCCTCCACATGGGTACAATGTGGGAAGACCATTTCTGTTGTCACACGCCGTGATATTGCTCTGGTATTGCTAAAAGTGGCGTCAAACTAAACTCACTCACTCACTCACTCAGAAAATCTCTTTAGACACTTTTGAAATATGCGGGTAAATGCTCGTGACATATGCAACCGACAAACAATAAAGGGACATGAGTTAAATGTAGCTGTTGTTCAAGTATAAACTTACAATACCCTGCCGTTTCATCACGTCTGAGCCTACTGACATTCACACAGTACATGAGTAACAAAAGACATGGGGTGTCCGCTATTGTGAACTGATATTTGAATAACTGGCGATATGTTGACACAACCTTGTGTCCTGTCGTTGGCCAAGTTGTTCCCGTGAAATGTTCCCAAAAGAACACATGGGGGATGTTCTCTGGCAGACAGAACGTAAGAGACCCAACACCAACCAAACTGACCAAGCTTGGGGGCAGCGGAATGGCGGGCAAGACCAGCATCAACCATATGCAAATTAATCAACAGTAAGAAATCAAGGTGTCACCCAACATGGTAGACAAACCAATTATTGATCTATACACCTGAAATTATTTTTACAGAGATGTATCGTCATTAAACATTCACTATCAGTTCATCAGTTCCCAAAGTATTTATCAGTATCATATGTAGATTGAGTGTAATATTCATGTGGAAAACATTAGAACAGAAAACAAATAACTGTTCTCAATGCCCTCTTCCCAATTGAGAGAATGAAATGATGGCGTTTTTTCCTCGTGCTGTATATATTATACACAGACCGCAATTGGAATACATTGTGATGTGAACTTCGGCAACACGTCCACATCTACTGGGCAAGGACGTAGACAGGACAATACTAATCATACAAACCGGTAGAAATTACACGATAATGCCAAGGAGTTAGCAGTGCCCATTGACATCTTCTTTCGACAAATGTCTCCTTTCTTGGGTACATTATAGTCTTCGACAGTCTATTGTATTGGTGGTTACCCAAATGCTGGCGCCCTGGTTTTAACGATACAACCACGGTGAGGTCAGGTCCCTCGTAAAACCCAGAGCCATTTACAACGAGTAAACGCGGAGAATTGTGATTAAATGACGAGGTGGTTTCAAGCCATGGATAGGTTTCAGATTCGGTTTCTTGGTGAAAGGTTCAGGTGCTGAGTTGTACTGTGGTTAGTACATTGTGTAGTTGATATGGCTTTTCAAAACAGATTTTCGTATACTGAATATCGTGGTTTGTAGTGGAAGTAATGGCCAGTTGGACATGAACCGATTTCTTTCCAACTTCCAGTGTTAGTTATCTCAACCGAGTCTTATTCCCCTCTTAAAGGTCACATGCAACCAAAAAATCAAACATAATTAAAACACAATTACAATGTATCACTTATTCATGACATATAATATACATTGCTGGTAATGAAAAAACATATAAACAAAATTATAAGCTTACAATCGCAAATCAAAAGTGCAATATTGTGTACTTGGGTTTACTTCCCAAGAAACGAAGCAGCCGGGATACCGAACCCAGTCAGAGCGGGTAGGTGTGCACTCAAGGGTAACGGCTGGTTCATTTGCAGATGCCCTCACGGCTCATTGTGTGTGTATATATAGAGATGTTGGGTTTTGTAAATACATGCTCATTTTTTGTGTATAACATTTTGCAATCAACAGACATCATAACATGTCATGTGTTCAAGTATCACACCTGCCTGTCTGTGTAATTACATAATGTGACAGAGACCGAACTCGGGCCATGAATCAATGCATTTTGTTTATGGTGTATAGCTTGATTGGTGTTAAGTTCAAATTGCATGTGGTCAGTGATCGCAGTGTGTATTGATTATTGTCATTAGCAGACAAGCAGGCAGACACACAGGTGTCAATAAAACAAGACATTGAGTTTTGTCTTTGACAACGACATATCCATATCACAGTTAGAAATTCTGACATTGCTTTTAAGTATCGAACTGAGAAAGTGACTCGGTAAGAAGAACTTGTGGTGAAATAGACAAATGAAATTATAGAAACAGTTAATTTACTATCATAACATATCAAAAGCTCGCGCCTGTGAGATATCAACAAAACATTAGAAAAATAGCTCACACCAAAGCCTTCATCGAGTATTCACCGGACAACCCGCTTCCAAGTTGTGCGAACCTATTTCACTGCGCACGTGCTATGAGCGCAGCCCAGCTGTTGGAACCACTTGAATTACCCCCAAACGCTGGGGGGAAATTAGTGAATCGTTTGAACTCCGATTTCGCGCGGTTTTTTTCATCGCATTATTTTTCAACTTTATAAGTTGAATTTGCATTTTTGATGATTTGTTTTGGTAAGTTCATACCGAAAGGTATCAGAATCTGCAAAGTGTTTTACGTTGCATGTGACCTTTAAGTATCCAGGGGCAGGGTGAGGTAGCCTAGTGGTTAAGCGTTCGCTCGTCACACCAAAGGTCAAGGCTTGATTCCCCATATGGGTACAATATGTGAAGCCTATTTCTGGTATCTCCCACCGTGATATTGCTGGAATGTTGCTAAAAGCGGCTTAAAACGGGTTGTGGTCAAAAGGGTCAAAGGACAAAAGGGCCCAAACTGAAAAAGTTAAAAGGGCCAAAGGAAAGTCAAAAGGGCCATAGATTACAGTCAAAAGGGCCATAGATAAAATTCAAATCAGAACATAGAAACTAATACATATTTTATCTGTTTTATTATATATTGAATCGATCCCCATAACAGATATTAACAGTTTCAGCAATCTACATTACATTGTCATTATATTTGTATCAATATGTAGTAATAATAATAAGTGGAATTCCTCCCCGCTCTCACAAAGACGGAGGTATAATTCCTCTCGGGTCATGTTTGTGTCACGATAGGTCTATCTCTGACAACGGTCAGACTCCAGGGCATGTTGGTTCTTAATATAACTGTCATGTCACAAGCGACATACTCTAGAGGCATGGTTACCAATTTGAATTGTGGTTCAACTATTCGTCTTATATACCAGCATTCTGTCTGAACTGACAATGATATTGAGCTATAATCATTAAATAAACAGTTCTATGGTTGACTATATTCATAAAATAAACACTTAACCACTCTGAGATGTTTTAAATAAACAACACTGAGACACTCTGATATGTTTCGTTTGGCCCTTTTGACATTAATCTTTGGCCCTTTGACTTTTCCTTGGCCCTTTTGACTTTTCCAGTTTGGACCCTTTGGCCCTTTCGACTTGTTCCCCGTAAAACCCAACCCATTCACTCACTCTTAAGTATCAAATTCAAAACTTCAGTCTTTCAAAGACAAAGGCTGACCATTATATCTTCATTTTGATCGGTTCATACATCAAGTTAAGTATTAATCTCCTAACTAAAATCTCACATGTTTGAGTTCCCGAAAGCAGCCACAAAGTATCAACTGTTTATATGATGTCGTTCAATGTTTTCTTTATAAAGTAGAGCATGAGGAGTTATTGTCAAGAACAGAACTGGTCTGAAAAACTGTTAAATATGTGGAATTGTAGATCTTATGGACACTTGACATATCATCACCCTCATCAGAAAGGAATTCGAAACTCCAGTTTCTGTGACAAGAACATTGATCAGTAAGCTCATAGAGGCTGATCATCCAAACTCTTGTCTCCTTAACTTGATCCCACATGTTCGAGTGTATGAGAGTATGTACATCGAGTACACCCTTAACTATTAACATGTCGTTGTATGTTTTCCTGTGTGAAGGGGATCAATTGGAACCATTGCCTCTTGTCAAGCAGAGAACTTGTGGACGATGCTTTATACAGTTCAAAACAATAGTATGAATAAGAAATATGTAGAAAATGTGTCTTCTACGTGGACATTTGACAAGAACTGTGTATATCAATCTACTGTTGCCTTTCTGGCCAACCGGAGTGCCAATGACCTTTAAAACATTTGTTCATTTTAAATTCTAAGCATGTAGAACACAGCTGTAAATTTAACCCGATGAATCGCATCCCTATGCGTTGGCATTGGATTACATGTTGCTCATGTTTTTGTTTGTTTGTTGTGGGCTTTTTTATGATAACTCACAACTGATGTATTAGACATAGGTATGATGGAACGTCACCATCCTCTCCTTCATAAACTGATGTCATCACAATACGTTAAACAGAGCATGTTCTGAGATTTGTCGAAGTAAACAAGTTTCAGCTTCCATACAATTTCACAATATTTACCGTGGTAATAATTTCAGATTTCAAATTGAAAGCCCTCTTGAACTTTTTTCACGGTTTTTCAGTACTCTTGGTAATGTAAATTGAAAACATCAGAAAGTCGTCAAAATGAAACATTATCTGAAGGCCTCAGTCTACTGCTTGTAAGTTAAGCCATTACGGCATAGAATGTCGATATACAGCATGTTTATATTTGTCTGCATTATGTGCAAGTCGTGAAATGACAGAAGATGATACCTGTTTCAAAATGTCATTGCGTCATTGAGTACACGGCATAGCACACAATTAATTATTCAAGAAAATGATGAATTTAAAAAAAATTCAATATGTTAGCTAAGGCCGACATAGGTTTTAGGTTGTAACAATATGTCAAACGGCGGGATTGTGACATTCGTTGATGGTATAAAAATGTCAAGGCCATCTGAACAGACACGAATCACAAGTATAGACACAAAACTTTCATTTGATTACATGACATTCCATATCATATGTTGATATATATTTTAAGGTGAACAATTAACATGTTTTTGCATGTGTTTGTGAGAGGTGCCACTGATGCCACAGGATTCCATCACCTTTTCGCAAACACCTATTTGAGAGTGGAGTGTAAACACATGGCCATGATAGAATTAGAATGGTACACTGAACATTCAGAAAGATTTTTTTAGGAACTACAGAGATATCTGTCACATAACTATTTTATCCTACCTGGTGTATAGATCGCTAATACTTTATGCTGGTCTAACCATAAGAGTCGGAGAAACAGAGGATTAGCGGCGATGTGTGATCAGGGTACTTTGCAGCCGTACCCGGAACATCCGGCCATGTGCCAATACACATATGTATGAGTATTCGCGTTAACACTGCGTGATGGAGGCTCTCTGTATCAGCAGACAAAGACGCACGCACAGACGCATGCACGTGCACCTAAGACCTTTTGACCTCATACTATTCAGTATTCTGAAGGTCTGTGAAATCCACCTCAGATTATAAGCTCATGCTTGTCGTTGAAGGCAACTAGCAAGATCCATTTTGTCGGACTAACTGATTTTAACGATGCATGTCCTCGTATCCTAACTGAGTAGATCGATGCTCATGTCAATCACAGCATCGTCTACTCTGGATTATGAACAGACAGCAAGAATATTGCTGAGTTCAGCGTTAAACAGCAAAACAGTAAAAAAACAGCGATTGAATGAAACAATATTCACTCTTTGTCAATAACGATAAGGAAACCAGATTCTGAAACAAATTCGTTAGTAACATTCACAGTGGTACAATAGCACAATGCATAATTGATATTGTAAAATCAATTACACACACATATATAAAGTTAAATATGAAATATTATATGCAACACTTAGTCTCCATACCTTAACAACACATAAACATAATGAACCAGATCTATATAGACAGCGGGATCTGTACACAATCTACAGCTGTGTTGGCTATTTTACAGAGGCATTCAACACTTTATGTGCGGGCTGTTCTCTTTGCAGATCTGTCATTATCTGAAATTCCTCACTTGAGACTCAGTTTCTGATTGTTGTACTTGTCACAATGTGGAGCAATTTGCATTGTTTGTGGGTTTTGTACTTTTCATTCTCCTTGACAGGGTAGAACGAGGATAGGGAATTAAGACTGGTTATGCATTCAGCTGTTTATGTGTTCGTGGTGAATAGGGAATGAGGTAGTTTGCTTAACGCCGCTTTGAAAATTGTTTCCGTTTTGTCGCGACGTTTTCCCTTAATGTGCAAAAACGTGAAGTAACACAGGTCTATGACCTTTACTCACTTCGTATAAAGCAGTCATACAAGTATACAAGGGAAATAACAATCGCGGAATAACACCCATTCCTGGTATGCCACTTGCATATTCACCCTGTCCATTATTTTTCTTTATCTACAAATCCCTGTTTCATATTTTATCTTCAAATTTGTGTTTTTTTAAAGTGTTACGTGTTAATACCGAACGTGTAACTAAACGTTAGCCGGAAATCAGTTCGTGAAGCAACTTGGTGTGGAACAAACAAGAAAACAATATGTTATATTTAACAATGGCCTACTGTAATTAACTACGCACAATACAAAGTACTACAAAAGTACCACTGTTTTAGTGCAAAATAGTGCGATTCTGAAATCAGCTACTTGTAGTACTTTCCAGATCTTTCTGTCTAAATCAGGTACATGTCAAAGATAAAGCACACCGCTGCTTCTTACTGAATGGATATATACCATTTATTATACTTGGAACATTGTTACACAATCAATACCACTGCAAATAACAGAAGGAATGTAATAGATATACAAAACGTACATGAAGAAGTTAATGGCAATTTAAATACCAACAATGCTCAATCAACGACCCAACTGTCGTGTAAAGTACGTAATTATCTTTTCGAAAATGAAAGTAAAATGACTCCTGACTGTACAAAATACCCTTTACGGTTGAAGAAAAATTAACCGAGTCCTTGTACAGTGTAAGTAAAAGCCTTCTTTGCGTGTTCTTCTGTGAGCATGTAAAACCTATTACTTGAGTGGTCTCCTTTCACGGCGTTCGTTCACATAATCCATCTTGTGAGCATTCAAGGGCACGGGAATATAAATGTTAAACACCGAATGGCGTGAGCGGTAACCTTAAAGGTCACAGAGAGTTTTCTCTCTGGAAGTGTCAATGTCGATTTTTCAAAATGTCACATGGATCAAATTTAGCCTGCTTTCAGTTAAAAGTTGTTTTTGCAAGTCGATGAATAGATAAAGTTCGGTTGGATGAGTGCCTGTTATGGCTGTGGAAACTGGTAATGGGTTGAACAAAAATATCACATACACGTGCTCCTTAGGCTTTCTATGAATAAAGCACTTTTCCTTTTCTTAAAGAATACATCGGAGTACATATGCATACATAGCTTCAAAAAATGCAGAACCTTACATCTTCTCCGGTCAGTACACCCACCTGATTAATAGATTCGTTCCATTCCTTTAGTTTAGCTGAATGTCTCAAAATGGCTCTAAGGTGTGTACATGCACCTGCATCAGTTTAGTAGGTTTATAAGTTGATGTATTTCCTTTCGTCACCTCTCAACTCCAATATAGAGATACCGTTTTCGTACATCCATTATGATGATAGCGATATACATGTAACCCTCTTCATAATGTGCTTTTAGCAAAAATATCACACCGGCAGTTATCAAGTTAACAACGTCAACCCGTTTTGGTATTAGCAACGTCTGGAACACTTCTATGTTTAGCTCAAGAGTTACTTACAGACGACGTTGGGAAACACCAAATATCGGGCATTATACGAAGTCGTATCTTACCAGTGTTATTTGCTGCAAATATTCTTAAGTTGTATTGTGTGTTGTAGATGTCTTCTGTAATGTCATGTTTTGCCAATCCGGGGTAAAAGTTTGAAATATAAGGAAAATCATTTTAATGAAATATCCATTATAACACGTTTGTAAACGTAATAAAATATTTGATATAACAGGGGTTCGTTATAGCACTTTCGTGAGATGGTGATGGATTTTGATAATGATATAACTGCAATCAAATGCAGATGGCATGGGATTCGTCATTACACCAGAAACAGAGGGTAGAGAGATTTGATGTTACCAGAGGCAGATGAAAGAAATATGCAATATTACAATACCAGCCACATGGAGAGGTTCGGTAAAATACCAGAGTCCGATGAGTCAGTGAGTGAGTGCGTGAGTTGGGTTCACACCACTTTTAGCAATGTTCCAGCAATATCAAGGCAGGGGGATACCAGAAATATGCTTCACACATTATACATTATACCCATGGAATAGAACCCGGGTATTTATCGTGACGAGCGAACGCTTTAACCACTAAGCTAAAGCACCGCCCCGTCAGAGTCCAATGAGTGGGTTGGGTTCAAGCCGCTTTTAGCAATATCCCAGCAATATCAAGGCAGGGGGGCACCACAAATGAGCTTCACACATTATACCCTTGTGTGGAATAGAACCCGGGTCCTTATCGTGACGAGCGAACGCTTTAATCACTAGGCTAAAGCACCGCCCCGTCAGAGTCCGGTGAGTGGGTTGGGTTCAAGCCGCTTTTAGCAATATCCCAGCAATATCAAGGCAGGGGGGCACCACAAATGAGCTTCACACATTATACCCTTGTGTGGAATAGAACCCGGGTCCTTATCGTGACGTGCGAACGCTTTAATCACTAGGCTAAAGCACCGCCCCATCAGAGTTATAGAGCTTTCACATGACGCCAGAGCTTGGAGGTGGAAATGTTCAATATGACACCAGGGCCAGGGGGTGAGGTTTCGACACAATAACAGATACAGACGGTGGAGAGGCTCGATATGATCCCAGATGATGTCGATGTTTGATATAACACCGGAATCACACTATGTGTCCATTATCGAGAATAACTTAAACTAAAGGTAGAGATATTTACACTTTAGCTAAATTGTGAAGATATAGGTGATGAAAAGTTGTATACAATTGAAAAGGCTGATCATGTAAGATCAAATGCCATTTCAAATGTATCATTCAAGGGACATACACATGTACACACATTTTTTGTTTCAACATTTTCATATGAAAAGATGCTCATTATGGTCCTCGACTCTCTGGAAAAAAGGTTTTTCTTGCCACTAACCTATAAGTAACGTTCTCCTGACTGAGATGAACCTATCTATCATATGATGCGAGCATAAAATTGGTAATACAATATACGATGTTACGAGGTGCTGTCACAGAGAGTGGTGTTCCGCTCTCTACATCACAGTAACCTGTCACATACATTGACGCAAAGTAGACTACAGCTCAGTCATCATGAAAATAAGCTAAATAATTCTTCGTTTAGTGCTCGCAGACTCAAAATATATGGTCACTAACATATTATATGAATGTATATTGTAATGAACGGTTGGCATTATGTATTATTAGATAATGCTATTTCTTGCACAGACGATTTTATTTGGAATGTGTTCACCACAAAAGGATTCCAAGAGGCAAATATAGATCTATCATAGCTACATATCGTGTCCCGATATCATGTTCCGCTTCAGATAAACAACTTAGCAGTATTATCAAGGGCTAACAATTTCTAGACTAGGACAATATATCACGTGTATAACTCTGTTATATAAGGCAATAAATACCGATCTTAGAAGAACTGATATCCGCCGTGACTGACATTAGGAATATCACGGCGGGGAAACAAAAAGTGAGCTTCGCATATTACACCCATGTAGTCAATCAAACCTGATTCTTCTGCATGACGTGCAAACGGTTTATCCACTAGTCAACTTTGCCACCCAAGTAAAACAGTACAGTAAGCTCATGGCGACTTTTAACATATGGTGTTGGATATCATTGGTGTAAATATGATCACACTTGTTGGGGCCAAGCTGTAAGTTCACTGAACCGTTCCCGTTCAAGTGCATGATTGTGATTAACACGGAATTGCACTTTACATGTAGGGAAAACTAATCACAAAGACCTTGATGAAGGTAATAATGATACCATCATTTCCTAGGCGATGTCCATAAACTTTATAGTTGTTTAAAACTCCCTGGACCAGTTGTAGAAGTAAAAATTACTTATCAAAACGATAAATCTTGTACAGAATGGGTGGAGAATTTATTGTTCAACGAGGGTAGAGGGTTCCAGAGGCAAGGGGGATCGTGTGAAAATGTTCAACCGTTTCCAGACTCCTGACAGGGCGATGGTTTTGGACATTCGGGCAGCCCACAATACGGGTTGGAGGCAAATGTAACTTTCTTAAATTCAGTTTTTTGCTGCATCAGGTAGTCAACAAAATAACCTATAAATGGTTGTTTTCAACTGGATGCAAGGTTGGCAACCTCAGATATTTTATGCCAATTTGGCTGCATAAGGCTAATACACAAGCTATTGGCATTGAAACATCCGATAAACTGTCCATTTTACTGGAGACATTTTACAGTGTATATATGTGACAGCAACTTTCACGTTTGAAGCACTAGTTTTCATTAGCCTCAAACCTGTTGACATGTTCCGCAGCAGCACGCGGTAACCTCGGAATAGACTGTCAGATGCCAAACTGGCTATCGATGTCTGCAGCGTGTGCGGAGTTCATTATACACTTGCTCAAAGACAGGGCACCAGTTCACTGGCCGAAATTACCTATTAACCTAATCTGTAAAAAATAGTTATGATAGTACATTGCTGCACAGGAACAGTTTGACACATCGTTTTTCCTTATACATGTACTTCCGCTTTGGTCAACAAGTGTATCCTTTGTCATGGTCATTGACCTTGTGTTTGTCTTGAAACATATGTTACATTAGTATTTCACATACCTGTTCGGGGCGGTGGGGTGGCCTATAGCTAGTGGTTAAAGCGTTGGCTCGTCACACCGAAGGCCCGGACACAATGTGGAAAGCCCATATCTGGTGTCTCCCGCCGTGATGTTGCTGGAATATTGCTAAAACCATACTCACTCACTCACTCACTCACTCACTCACTCACATACCTGTTCACCTGGGTTGTGTCACTTTGAGGATGAATGCCTCGAGGGTCAAGTATACATCAATAGTTTTCCTTGGCTACAACATTCTTCTTCCATTCACGATTGACAGAATGGATCTGTTCTTCCTATACAACTGTTGACAGCACTGACCACTGAGATGAGGAATATAATTTACTAAAAGCTATAGACAACTACACTTACAATTACAAGAAGACCAAAAAACTTATGTCAACTGAGACGTTGGTTGGAGTACGGTCTCCGCATATAGGGCAGTACATGTAAGCAAGCTCTTGTAAGTTATAGTATTGTGAAAGACATGACAAAACTTGTAGTGGTACAAGAAAAACATATTTTGTGAACAGCAAGAGTGTAAATTAACATGATGGAAAGTCCTAAAACTATTCAAACTAACGATTATTGTTTTCAGTTTCCACTTTGCTACTGTTATCAACATTTACGTTTCTAACCCTTATGAACATTTCGAGCGCCTGAAGAGTCCTGCAGAGCCTGTGATACCTGTGTTCATTTACCTGAACATTTTCTTGTAACATAGGAATGTGTCGGCACCTTTGAAAAGGTGTAGACACTGTGCTATCTGGAGGAGAATATACGTATATGCCAGTCTTAACATGCATATATCTTACAAAGGTCAAGTTACCCGTATAAACCCGGATTAGAATTGGTCTTCAGCCACCCATGCTTGTCGTAAGAGGAGACTATGGGGATCGGATGGTCAGGCTCCCACCTTGGTTGACACATGTCATCGTATCGTAATTATGTCGATGGATGATGGATACTCAAAAGGTCAATTACTGTATTGTCTGGTCCCGACTCGTGTATTCACAGACTGTCGTGATATAGCTGGAATATTCCTGAGTGGACATTAAAATTAAACAATAAACAAACCGAGGTCGAGTCGAAAATCAAGGACACACAGATGTATGCTTTAGTTACCAGAAAATAAAACCTCCGGAAACCATAACATCATTTGACAATAGATTATTTCTAGGCCGAGTTGACCTGAAATATTGTCGCCCGTTTGGACCAGTCCCCTGGTGCGCCAGTGCTACCTCACGTGTATTAAAAATGAGCCTGATAACAAGATTGATTCATTCTAGGCATGTTTCACCTAAAATAGTGTTGCCTGTTTGAAACAGTTCCGTCCATATTCACCACAGTTCCATCCTTATTCACCAATACGACATGTATTCACAACAAGAATGTCAAAGGTATTCATCATCATTTCAGAAAGATTAATCACCGCAGTATGGGACTCATCCACCATTTAGATTCTTATTTCAGGAGCATAGTATCAAGGGTAGCAGGACGCCTTATCCAACTTTAAATACATTGTTATTCCTTGATGAACCTGAGGCTATCCATCATAAGACTAAAAGTCAATTGGAAATGAAATAAAAATTTAGCAAAGCGCGACAATGAGAATTTTCAACGTTTGTCATATTGCTGCGTTTTTGGTTTTTTTAAATGTTTTCATTTACCAAATGGTGATAATACTTCAAAAAGGTAAAACTATTGCGTTCTGGCATTGTCTCTTTTGTTATGTTGGACACTTCTTTTATGCACGTAAGTCCCATGGTTCACGCGGGTAGTCTTGGTTCAAATGGCTTTTGGCGGAAAGCCATAATACTTTTATATTGTTACCCATGAGACAAAAAAACCTTATGCTTCGTAAGTACAATGCATATTGTATACACGGTGTGCATTATATGAATTATATAAAATCGGAAATATAGCACAGGTAATGTTTAATATATGCTCGATTTTGGTATTTCTGTGAATTGTACATGTTGTCACGTATGTCATTGCCGTGAATGGTATTGTTAGGGAAAGTTTCTTTTCTCGTCACAAGAGACTGAGTACAGTGGGGATTCCCAGCGAAGGAACCTAGCACACATGTTTGTCGTAAGAGCCGAATATATTTGTGATTAAGTTGTTATTGTATGCAACCTGACTATGTCATAGTAACACCAAGGTGATCACCGTTGAAGCCAATACGTCTGGTAAATCATTTTCCATCGATTATCAGTGCATACAACCATGCTGTTGGTGGAAATATTGATGGAAATGGTTGTGTCTCGTGAGGGGATTTGAACCACACACTTTTCGGACACCCTGTCCACGTGACTAAAGAGCAACATGATGCACATGCTTTGCCTTACACCAACCACCATATGGTACCTATTAAGCTCAAGACTCTCACAGGATAGTACTACCATATCAGATTGTATTGTCAGATAGCATTCTGAGTTACCTGAGTAGTTTACAACAAAAACTACCCGCTAGGCACTAGAGGGTTCACATTCTCCTTACCGTCTCATCTTCCCTGGAACTCATTCCCTGATGTGATCGAGTTTCTTGCCTAAGCAAACGTCATTTGTGTTATAGCCACAGTTTTGCCCTTCGCCAGATCGGAATCTTCCTGATACTCCCATCCACTTCTTCTGTTTACAATCACCTGTGACGAGAGAACTTCACTGAATATTAGCGATGGTTGGAGGTGTGGGCAGTAAAGGTTAAGCGGGTTTTGATCTGCCGGTGTCACATACAATCTAAAGGTATTTGCGGTCACAACTGTTTGTCACGTCTGTTTGTCGCGTCTGTTTGCGAAGCACCTTTCGAATGAAGGAGCTGTGTTTTGTACCATTATTGAGTGAGTTTGGTTCAGTTGAAGTAATCATCCACCAGTATATTGTCGGGCACATCAAAAATGGGTTTTACACATTTTAGGGAATCGAACCCGGTCTTTCGGTATATCGGGCTAACGTCTTAGCCATAAGGCTGCCTCAGTTACAAACAGTTTAAAATCCAACATCACCAACATACACTGAGTGAGTCTTGTTCAACGCTACCAAATACTGCATAGTGACAATCATTGGAATGTCTGGTCCAGACGCGATTTGTCTGCAAATATCATACAGCTGTAGCGCTGCTGAAACAAATATATGCTCATGATATAGTCACAATTGTACAAACGGCTCTGCTTTTAGCAGAGATTTCTTATTAATGGGTTTTGTCGCTTCTATTTACACAGCCAGTCACTGTCATCATTATTTTTGGAACCGCATTACCGTCTCGTTGAAGATAAGTAACTGGCACTTCAACTGCACTTCAGTTAGGTCACGTAATTTGGGGGAAGTGATGCAGGTCGAAACGTATGATCCCGACTGTGGTTAAAACAAACCATGCATCACAATGAGGGTGAATTCAAGCACACTATCATAGGACGTTAGCCGAACGAACCTGTGTATGTACGGCGAATTGCGTCACTTTACACAAATGGGCCACCCTATTCCTCCGATCTCAACTAGGCATACAGTGATTGAAGCCTGAAGTTCAGCTATTTCGGAATATAGTGGCGGTACAGGTTAACAAGGGTATTGCGTGCACAGGGCTGCAGGTTTCCCGGTACAATCTAGAGGTAGACAATATACATATGAACATAATATCAATCGATAAGTTATTAGCTGAACAATTCCACACATGAACCTACGTAACCTCGTACACTTAAACGGTCTGGTGATTACAAAACAAAAGGTTCAGTCGGTTGTCACAAGTCCCATGGTTATAAAACAATGAGATTCACTAACTATTTGGCTTTTAGAGGAAAACAGATGCCATTGAAATGCTGGCGAGTAATCTGTACAATACGTGGCCGCAAAAGAGCATGTTTACATATATATTGTTGAATGTCTTTATCCCTCCACCCCTCAGCTTCTTAATCATAGCTAAAGACAATTCTGGTCATCATCAAGTATTCCTAAAAAGACAACTTCTCAAGATGAAGCAACTATATATTCATTGTTTGAGGTAAAGTTCCAACGCTATCTGAATACGAACAATGCAACCACTTTCGCCTGATGCTACCACAATAGTCTCATTGATGGCTTGACCTTTTTATAGACCAATTATTTGCATTTGATGTGGTAGGAGTTATAAAGATGCAGACTAATGTGAAGTTTTAAAGAAGTCACCACGACTGTGAAGCTGATGGTCACACCAGCTTCAGTGATACAAAACTCAACGGCTGACGGCTATAGGCCTGTGTATTTCAAATAATTCCAATCCTATGAAAGCTTAAATATGTTTTGAAAAAGTGTATCCACAAATCGTCTGACTGAGACATATTTGTTGGAGATCTCAGCTTGACCTCAGCCCTTGTGATACCATGTATCAAAACTGATCATGTTCAGGCCCGGGGGAAAATAGCTTCTTAAGAAACGAAAACTTGCTTAGAACACAGAGATAAATCCTCATAAAATCGAGATAACCCCCAAATCAATTCCACCTCTCTCGGACAATTTAATTTCAAAATCTGTTTAAACACTGTTGAAACATGAGGGTGAATGCGAGCGACATATGCTACCGACAACAATAAAGTGACTTGAGGTTAATGTAGCTGTATACATTCACAATATCCTGCCGCTTCATCAAGTCTGATCACAACGACATTCACACAGTACATGAGCAACTCTTGATGCCAAGCGTTTCCGCTATTTGCATAGCAGGCGATATGCTGACACAACCTTGTGCCCTGTAGTTGGTTATCGCTTGTATAAAAGACATTTACGAACATTTGATTGGCTCAGTAGATGTAGGTCCCCTGAAATGTTCCCCCAAAAACACATGTATGATGTTCACTGGCAGATAGAACGTAGGATACCCAACACCAACCCAAGTGACCAAGACCATCGGAAACCATATGCAAATTAATCAACAGTAAGAAATCAAGGTGTCACCCAACATGGCAGACAAACCAACTATTGATCTACACGCCTGAAATCATTTCAGATGTATCGTCATTAAACATTCACTATCAGTTCATCAGTTCTCAGATTCGTTATCAGTAACATTTGTAGATTGAGTTAAACATTCATACGGGAAAAAAATGAGTCCAGGCATTTTCAATAGTTGTTCCTACATTACTTTACAGATATAATTATGTACTGTGGACCAATGTATTCAAAGGATCAAAGAAGTGTACGACAGACTAATATTGCTGTGAGCTGAATCGAATAAGCTGCATAAAATCAGTTCATTTTTGTGAAAATCAGCCAACCTGTGTTTTGTGACGTGGACTGGCCGATTAATTTTCTTGGAGAGTGGGGGTTTTGTTTGTTGACAACAGAAACTAAAATAATTGTTGTCAATTCCCTCTTCCCATTTGATAACGTGAAATGATGGTGTTATTTCCACATGTGGTATATATTATACACAGACCGCAATTGGAATACATTGTGATGTGAATTCGGCAATACGTCCATATCTACTGGCCAAAGAAATAAACACTTATCATACAAAACTGAAAACTATAAACGATAATTCACCTGAGTTAGCAGTGCCTATTAATATCTTCTTTCGACAAATGTCTCCTCTCTTGGAGCTGTGACACTTTCTGTTTCTAAATGATAAGGTAATGAGTATATTATAATGTTTTAAATAAAACTCATTTGGTATTTAAAATGTCTATGAAGGCAGACTTGATCTCGTCACTATATGGCTGGAATAATGCCGATGTGACGTAAAGCCCAACTCAACTTACCTCTCTCGGGTACATTATAGTCTTCGACAGTCTATTGTATTGGTGATTACCCAAATGCTAGTGCCCTGGTCTTTACGATACAACCTCGGTGAGGTCAGGTCCCTCGTAAAATCAAGAGCCACTTACAACGAGTAGACGCGGAGAATGGCGATTAAATAAAGAGGTGGTTTCAAGCCATGGATAGGTTTCAGATTCGGTTTCTTGGTGAAAGGTTCAGCTGCTGAGTTGTACTGTGGTTAGTACATTGTGTAGTTGATATGGCTTTACAAAACTGTTACAGATACTTATATATTAAACATTGTGGTTTGTAGGGGAAGTAATGGCCAGTTGGACATGAACCGATTTCTATTCGACCTACCAGTGTGAGTTATCTCAACCGAGTCTTATTACCCTCTAAAGTATCCAAGGGCGGTGGGGTAACCTAGAGGTTAAGCGTTCACTCGTCACGCCGAAAGTCCGAATTCGATTCCCCACATGGGTACAATGTATGAAGCCTATGCATGGTGTCTCCCACCGTGATATTGCTGGAATATTGCTAAAAGAGGTTTAAAACGGGTAGTGGTCAAAAGGGCCAAAGGACAAAAGGGCCAAACCTGGAAAAGTTAAAAGGGCCAAAGGAAAGTCAAAAGGGCCATAGATTACAGTCAAAAGGGCCATAGATAATATTTATATCAGAACATACAAGCTAATACATATTTTATATGTTTCAAAATATGTTGAATCGATCCTCATAACAGACATTAACAGTTTCAGCAATCTACATTACATTGTCATTATATTTGTATCAATCTGTAGTAATAATAATAAAGTGGAATTCCTCCCCGCTTACAAAGACGGAGGTATTTCTCTCGGGTCATGTTTGTGTCACGATGGGTCTATCTCTGACAACAGGCAGACTCCAGGGCATGTTGGTTCTTAAAATAACTGTCATGTCACAGGCGACATACTTTACATTTGAATTGTGGTTCAACTATTCGTCTTATATACCAGCATTCTGTCTGAACTGACAATGATATTGAGTTATAATCATTAAATATACAGTTGTATGGTTGACTATATTCATAAAATATACACATAACCACTCTGAGATGTTTTAAATAAACAACACTGAGACAGTCTGAGATGTTTCGTTTGGCCCTTTTGACATTAATCTATGGCCCTTTGTCTTTTCCTTGGCCCTTTTGACTTTTCCAGTTTTGACCCTTTGGCCCTTTTGACCTGTTTTCGTAAAACCCAACTCACTTACTCACTCTTAAGTATCGAATTCAAAACTTTAGTCTATCAAAGACAAAGGCTGACCATTATATCTTCATTTTAATCGGCTCATACATCAAGTATTAAGTTCTATCTCCTAACGAAAATCTCACATGTTTGAGTACACGAAAGCAGCCACAAAGTATCAACTGTTTATATGATGTCGTTTTAATGTTTCCTTTATATAGTAGGGCATGAAGAGTTATTGTCTATTTTCAAGAAGAGAGCTGGTCTGAAAAACTGTAAAATATGTGGAATTGTAGATGTTATGGACACTTAACATCTTATCACCCTCATCAGTATGGAATTCGAAATTCCAGTTTCTGTACCAAGAACATTAATCAGTAAGCTCATAGAGGCTGATCATCCAAACTCTTGTCTCCTTAACTTGATCCCAAATGTTCGAGTGTATGAGAGTATGTACATCGAGTACACCCTTAACTATTTACACATGTCCTAGCACTCGGAACCATTGTTTCTTCTTCTCAAGCAGAGATTTTGTGGACGATGTTTTATACAGTTCAAAACAATAGTATGAATATGAAATATGTAGAATATGTGTCTACTATGTGGACATTTGACAAGAAGTGTGTATATCAATCTACTGTTGCCTTTCTGGACAACCTGAGTGCCAATGACCTTTAAAACATTTGTTCATTTTACATCCTAAGTACTTAGTACACAGCTGTAAATTTAACCCGATAAATCGCAACACTACATCTTCATCCGTTGTCTTTGGATTAGATGTTGCTCATACTTCTGTTTGTTGTGGGCTTTTATGTGATAATTCACAACTGATGTAATAGATATAGGTAGATTTCGACGGCACCATCCTCTCCTTTATGAGCAGAGGTCATCACAACACGTTTAAGAGAGCATGTTCTTAGATTTGTCCAAGTAAACAAGTTTCAGCTTCCATACAAGTTCACAATTTTTACCGTGGTATTAATTTCAAATTTCAAATTGAAAGCCCCTTAAAACTATTTTCACGGTTTTTCAGTACTCTTGGTAATGTAAATTGAAAACATCAGAAAGTCGTCAAATTGAAACATTATCTAAAGGCCTCAGACTACTGCTTAAAGGTTAAGCTATTACGACATAGAATGTCGATATACAGCATGTTTATATTTGTCTGCATTATGTGCAAGTCGTGAAATGACAAGAGATGATACCTGTTTCAAAATGTCCCTGAGTCATTGAGTACAAGGCATATCACACAATTAATTCCACAAGAAAATGCTGAATTTCAAACAATTTCAATATATTAGCTAACGCCGACATTGATTTTAGGTTGTAACAATATGTCAAACGGCGGTATTGTGATATTCGTTGATGGTATACAAATGTCAAGGCCATCTAAACAGACACGAATCACAAGTATAGACACAAAACTCTCATTTGATTACATGACATTCCATACCATATGTTGATATACATTTTAAGGTGAACAATTAACATGTTTTTGCATGTGTTTGTGAGAGGTGCCACTGATGCCACAGGATTCCATCACCTTTTCGCAAACACCTATTTGAGAGTGGATTGTAAACACATGGCCATGGTAGAATGAGAATGGTACACTGAACATTTAAAAGGAATCTCTTATCAATTTTTAGGAACTACAGCGTTACCAGTCACATAACTATTTTATCCTACCTGGTGTATAGATCGCAAATACTTTATGCTGGTCTCACCATAAGAGTCGGAAAAACAGAGGATTAGTGACGGTGTATGATCAGGGTACTTTGCAGCCGTATCCGGAACATCCGGTCATGTGCCAATACACATATGTATGAGTATTCGTGTTAACACTGCGGCATGGAGGCCCTGTGTATCAGCAGACGCCCGTACGCACAGACGCGCGTATGTGCACCTAAGACCTTTTGACCTCCTACGATTCAGTATTCTGAAGGTCTGTGAAAATCCTCCGAAGATTAAAAGCTCATGCTAGTTGTTCAAGACGACTTCGAGATCCCTTCTGTTGGACTAACTGACTTCCACGATGCATGTCCTCGTATCCTAACTGAGTAGATCGATGCTCATGGCAATCACTGGATCGTCTGGTCTACTCTGGATTATGAACAGACAGCTAGACTATTGCTGAGTTCGGCGTTAAACAGCAAAACAGTGAAAAACCACCGATTGCATGAAACAAAATTCACTCTTTATCAAAAACCGTAAGGAAAACCAGACTCTGAAACACATTCATTAGTAACACTCACAGTGGTACAATAGTACAATGCATAATTGATATTGTAAAATCAATTACACACACATATATAAAGTTAAATATTAAATGTTATAGGAAACACATTGCAATTCTGAATCAACGTCGGTGTGTAGGAATAATCGTCATCAGCGTGTTAGTAAATCTGTATTTCCCTTACTCTCCATACCTTAACAACACATAAACATAGTGAACCAGCTCTATATAGACAGCGGGAACTGTGCACAATCTGCAGTGTTTCACAGCTGTGGTGGCTGTTTTACAGAGGCACTCAACACTTTATGTGCGGGCTGTTCTCGTTGCAGATCTGTCATTGTCAGGAATTCCTCACTTGAGACTCAGTTTCTGATTGTTGTACTTATCACAATAAGGACCAATGTGCATTGTTTGAGGTTTTTAAAAATACTCATTCTCCTTGATAGGAAATTAAGATCTTTAATGCAATCAATTGTTTATGTGAACGTGGTGAATAGGGAATGAGGTAGTTTGCTTAACGCCGCTTTGAAAATTGTTTCAGTTATTTACTTGCGATGTTTTCCCTTAATGTAAAAAAACCCTGAAGTGATACAGGCCTTTGACCTTTACTAACTTTAACATATGTTATATTTGGGATTACATCTTCTTAGTAACTTTCTTTACTAACTTTGTGAAAAGCATTCATACCGGTAAAGTGTTGACAAGAAAAACAGCAATCGCGGAATAACACCCAGTGCCAAAGGGAGGAAGGTTTTCGCTTGCATATTCACCCTGACACGATGAATAAACACCGAATTTGACAGAAAGTAAATATCTTGGTATATTTTATATACATTATCTCTGTTTCATATTCCATCTTTATGTTGATGTACCTTCAGTCGTTGGCAATCTATAGCCTGTTCTTATATTGTATTGTCATTTATAGTTCCAATATTTAAGATTTAATTGCTAGTTTTAAATGGATATCTGTGATACACTAGTAGTTTTACTGTTCTTCGTCAACAGGTTTTTTAATTTCTAACTTTATTGATCTTTAATATAATCATAAAATGTTCTCGTCACGATATGGTTGAAATATTGCCGATGTGACAATAAATATTAACTCACTCACTCTATCTTTATGTTTATGGGTGCTAACATTTTCTTTACTGAGTGGTACGTGTTGATACCTGACTTGTAACTAACTTGTAACTAAAGTCAGCTGGGAATCAGTCTTGGTACCTGGTGTGGAACAAACAAACAACGAAGCAATATGATATATTTAACAATGGCATTCTACAATTAACTTGGCGGTATACAATGTACCACTGTAGTGGTACAAAACAGCGTGACCGTACAATTTCAAAGGCAATGTGATATTAGAGCATGTGATTAGAGAGATAAAGTCAGAGATGGTAATATCCACCCCTCAACAACACTAATAAAACTACAAAAGTACCCAAGGTATACAAATCATGAGACACAGTCTTGTCTTCCTGTAACTTGAGAGATATATTGCGAGATCACAGGCAAGAGATAACTCCACTTGCTTTCCGAAGAAAAACATGCTAGAAAATTCTACAACACTCTCCAAGGCAAATGATTCTGGAATGAGCTCCTTGTAGTACTTTCCAGATCTTTCTGTCTAAATCAGGTACATGTCAAAATATCGTACGCCGTTGCCCCCTTCTGAATGGACATATACAATATGACACACTTGGAACATTGTTACACATTGAATCAATACAACTGCAAATAACAGAAATAATATAATAGATATACAAAACGTACATGAAGAAGTAAAAAGATGATGGCAATTAAATTACCAACAATGCTCAATCAACAACACAACTTTCGTGTAAAGTACGTAATTATCTTTTCGAGAATGAAAGTAAAATGACTCCTGATTGCACAAAATACTCTTACGTTGGAATTTTTTTAACTGAGTCCTTGTACAGAGTAAGTAATAGCCTTCTTTGCGGCTTCGTCTTTGAGCATGTAAAACCTATTACTTGAGTGGTCTCCTTTCACGGCGTTCGTTCACATAATCCATCTTGTGAGCATTCAAGGGCACGGGAATATAAATGTTAAACACCGAATGGCGTGAGCGGTAACCTTAAAGGTCACAGAGAGTTTTCTCTCTGGAAGTGTCAATGTCGATTTTTCAAAATGTCACATGGATCAAATTTAGCCTGCTTTCAGTTAAAAGTTGTTTTTGCAAGTCGATGAATAGATAAAGTTCGGTTGGATGAGTGCCTGTTATAGCTGTGGAAACTGGTAATGGGTTGAACAAAAATATCACATACATGTGCTCCTTAGGTTTTGGTGTCGCTTTCTGTCAGTAAAGTACTTTTCCTTTTCTTTAAGAATACATCGGAGTACATATAATAATAATGCACATATGCATACATAGTTTATCAGTTTGGTTATGTCCCTCATCAGTCCATCATCTTTACCAATGATCTTATATTGAATTGATAACTCGTATGGTCAACCATGAGCGTAACCGTACATGTCATTTCCATTCTTTTGTCACTGGTTCGAATCCCAGAGTCCCCCTGATTGCCAGCGTAAAATAGGAATATGTGGTATAACATCACCTGTGAAACTCCACTACCCGTGTCAGCTGGATTCTTCCCAAACATAAACGTTACTTTCGCGAACATACCTCGCATACAGATCAGTGTGAAAAAAGCAGAGACTTACATTTTCTTCAGTCAGAACTAAATATCTAATTAATAAACTTATTCCATTCCTTTAGTTCAGCTGAATGTCTCAAAATGACTCGAAGGTGTGTACATGCACCTGCATCAGTTTAGTAGGTTTATCAGTTGATGTATTTGCTTTCGTCACCTCTCAACTCCAAATGAAGATACTGTTTTCATACATCCAGTATGATGATAGCGATGTACATGCAAGTCCCATCATAATGTGCTTTTAGCAAAAATATCACACCGGCAGTTACATTAACAACGTCAACCATTTTGATATTAGCAACGTCTGGAACACTTCTATGTTAGCTCAAGAATTACTTACAGACGACGGCACCAAATATCGTTATCAAGTTAACAAGTTTGTATAATGTGTTGTAGATGTCTTCTGTCATGTTTGCCACCAAAAGTTTTAAGATATTTTAATGAAATATCATTACGTAACATGGAACACTTCTAGATGGTTGGATTTTGATAATCAATAGCTGTAATCAAATGCGGACTTACAGAAACAGACGTTGAGGCAGATGAAACACCAAATATCGGGCACAGGTTAAAATACCAGAGTCCGGTGAGCGTTATTTGCTATTCCAGCAAATATTCTGAAGTTTGTATAATGTTTATCACTGTTAAAGCACCGCCCCATCAAGTTATAGAGCTTTCACATGACGCCAGAGCTTGGAGGTGGAAATGTTCAATATGACACCAGGGCCAGGGGGTGAGGTTTCGACACAATAACAGATACAGACGGTGGAGAGGCTCGGTATGATCCCAGATGATGTCGATGTTTGATATAACACCAGAATCACACTATGTGTCCATTATCGAGAATAACTTAAACTAAAGGTAGAAAATATTTACACTTTAGCTAAATTGTGAAGATATAGATAATGAAAAGTTGTATGTAATTACAAAAAGCCCATCACTGGAGATCAAATGTAACTTCTGCATTATTCAAAAGACATACACACATTCTTAAAACATGTTCATTATTGTCTTCCTTGAAAAAGGTTTTTCTTGCCACTAACCTATACGTATCTTCTGCTGACTGAGATGAACCTATCTCTCATATGATGAGAGCATAAAATTGGTAATACAATATACGATGTTACGAGGTGCTGTCACAGACAGTGGTGTTCCGCTCTCTACATCACAGTAACCTGTCACATACATTGACGCAAAGTAGACTACAGCTCAGTCATCATGAAAATAAGCTGATTAATTCTTCTGTTAGTGCACGCAGACTCAAAATATATGGTAACTAACATATTATAGGAATGTATATTGTAATGAATGGTTGGCATTAAGTAATATTAGATAATGTTATTTCTTGCACAGACGATATTATTTTGAACGTTGTCACCACATGAAGCTTCCAAGACGCAAATATAGATCTATCATAGCTACATATCGTGTCCCGATATCATGTTCCGCTTCAGATAAACAAGTTAGCAATATCATAAAGGGCTGAACATTTCTAAAGAGTCGACAAGCACAATACATCACGTATATAACTCAGTTATATAAGGCAATAAATACCGATCGCAGAAGAACTGATATCCGCCGTGACTGACATTAGGAATATCACGGCGGGGAAACAAAAAATGAGCTTCGCATATTACACCCATGTAGTCAATCAAACCTGATCCTTCGGCGTAACGTGGGAACGGGTTCTCAACTAGGCAACCTTGCCGCCCAATTAGAACAATACTGAGGGTAGAGGGTTCCAGAGGCAAGGTGGTCGTGTGAAAATGACTCCCGAATGGGCTATGATTTTGGACATGGGGCGCGCAGCCCACGATACAAGTTAGAGACAAATATAATCTTCTATCTTAAAATCAGTCCTTACTGCAAACAGGTAGTCAACGTAATAACCTATAAATGGTCGTTTTCAACTGGATCCAATGTTGGCAACCTCAGATAATTTATGCCTGATTTCAATTTGGCTGCATAAGACTAATACACAAGCTATTGGCATTTGAATATCCGATAAACTTTCCAGTTCTACTGGAGATATTTTACAGTGTATATATGTGACAGCAACCTTCACGTTTGAAGCGCTGGTTTTCATTAGCCTCGACCCTGTTGACATGTTCCGCAGCAGCACGCGGTAACCTCGGAATAGACCGTCAGATGCCAAACTGGCTATCGATGCCTGAAGCGTGTGCTGAGTTCATTATACACTTGCTCAAAGACAGGGTACCAGTTCACTGGCCGAAATTACCTGTTAACCTAATCTGTAAAAATTAGTTATGATAGTACATTGCTGCACAGGAACAATTTGACACATCGTTTTTCCTTATACTTGTACTTCTGCTGTGATCAACAAGTGTAACCTTTGTCTTGGTCATTGACCTTGTGTTTGTCTTGAAACATATGTTACATTAGTATTTCACATACCTGTTCGGTGCGGTGGGGTAGCCTAGTGGTTAAAGCGTTCGCTCTTCACGCCGAAGACCCGGGTTCGATTCCCCACATGGGTACAATGTGTAAAGCCCATTTCTGGTGTCCCCCGCCGTGATGTTGCTCGAATATTGCTAAAAGCGTCGTAAAACCATACTCACTCACTCACATACCTGTTCGTCTTGGTCATTGACGTTGTGTTTGTCGTGTAACATATGTTATATTTGTGTTTCACCTTTTCAGATAAAATGGCATTGTATATGTATTTATATTTTTCCTAAAATGATGCGTCTGGTAACAAAAACTGACTATGACTCTCGGTTTGGTTTGATGTCCACCTTGTCTCCATCGTGAGGTAAATTTGAGTTTGGTTTCGACAAAGCTCTGGCGACCTAAAACTTAATAAACAAAACTGATATCCAATTGAAACTCTAATCTGATATGACTTATGTTTGCGTTTTAACCTCGCATAATATAAACAGCGCAACAGTAAAACAAACACATACTTCACCCATGTAAATATGAGAAAATTAGTCGTGACAAGGGGGTAAAGTAATCAGTTTCTGTGACTTACGGAAATTGGACAACTCAAATACTTGAAGAAATGGGGCTTAACACTCAACTCAACTCATGAAGGTATGAATTACACTAGAGATTGGCAGAATATCTTTCGCGCGCCGGTGAGAGCCTTGAAGAAAACCTTCGCCCAACGCCTGTAACATTGCTAACACAAAAAATGATTCAGAGTTACTATCATATTGTGTCTCCGACAGGTCGAATGACATAGAATCATATTGTGAGTGCAGTTTGCATTTCCCAGGCAAGTGTAATTCATTGTCCATGGAAACGTTGGCAATGACGAATGCATCGGTTTGTTGGGTTCCAAAGCTTCTGATATCACATGGCACAACATATCTGCACGTGTAGCTCTGTTTGCAGCTGATCCAGGAGGTTCTTGCACCAATATGTGACTATATGTGACAATGGATTAAAACTAGCTTCACCATTTAAGTCAAATAGACAACACGGCTGAAGCATTCGACAACGACACCACCAGCACACTGAACCACGACTTATACTGGATAAATATTAAGACTGATCATGTATGTCAGTGTGGTTGTAATGTTTTAATGTATTTTAGAATGTCCCTTTTACATTCCACAGAGATATGCTATGTTTGCCGGCTTAAAGAATCTTGTAAATAATAGATTATAATCAGACATAAATGTCATTCTACATGGCAATGCATGTCCCCCTATCAGTGAGAATCGGGTCTTTTCAAATGTATCCTTATGTATATAAGCCAAACTAAACGTATATCTGATTATCCATTATCCGTTATACTCCTTACCCTTTGTGGGATTTTCTGTTTTGTACATTTGGTGTATTTACACTGGAAATATATACTAAAGGATTTATACCAAAATCCTTCTCTTTCATTGAATAAAACATTTGTAAATCAAATCAAACGCTGTCCAATCAGCTTGGAAGTTTATGAGGTTCAGGGTGTCATGGCGATATCATCATCTTCCAAAAAGGTCCAAGTATATTCCAGGAACTGACATAGGTTGACATTCTTGTACATGAAAGGTGTCTGGAAAAGGGAAATGCTTACCCTCTTTCCATTGTTTTGTGTTTATATATTCCAGCTATTTGGCGACGGCCTAAAAACTCGTGTCTGGACCAGGCAATGGAGTGATCAACAACATGAACATCGATCTACGCAACTGGGATACGATGACATTTACGACAAGCATGGGTTACTGAAGATCCATTCTACTCCGGCCCTTCACGTGTGCAAACCTACATTGAAATGGGGAAATTTACCATCCATGACATACTGCCAGAACAGTGATGACACAATGTGAAAACGATTTTTTCCGATACTACTCATAATTTATCAGGATCAGTTGGTGAGCACGGATGGGACGTATACTCTGCTGTCGAGATCAGACAGAATCCCAGTTTCAAATCTTGTTTTAACTTTTGTCTTGTTAGTTTCAAAATGGCCGCTGTGACAGTGAAACACCGTTTGAATATACAGGTGTCATTTTTGTGAGGATTAATATAGAGATCAGTTGCAGGGCCGCAGAAAATGGTTCTTTATCTGCCTTATAGCTGTCGCAGTTATGTTGGTATCTATAATAAGTTTGTAGGGCGCCATCATTTCTTGTCAAAATGTAAGACAAATGACAGTATTTACATTGCGTATCAGTCATATTTTGATGCATCTATATACTCAAACAGAACGGTAAACAAAGTGTTTGCACGTAACGCCGAAGATCCGAAATTTTGCTATATGGGTACAATGTGTGAATCCCATTTCTGGCGTCTCCCGCCGTGACACTTGTATAATGATGCTAAAACTATGATCACTCACTGCACTGAAACACTACAAGAGAAAACGTCAAACAGTATGATTGGATTCGTCAAAACGCACGGAAAGCACTTACCCAAAGACAGATTACACGATGTATAAGCATACACGCAAAGTTCAACTGTATGCCAACAAACGGAACCTAGACACGGTGTCTGTAACGATAATGCAACATGAAACACCAAATTCTGCTTTTTCTGCTGATGATTCCTTAACACCTTACTACTTTAGCGTGAATTGGTCTCATTTTTATCATTTCGACGGAAAGCAATTCATTCCGTGACATGCATTTGCAATCTGGTCCAGCAAGAACGTGCTGTCATGGACTGTGTGCGCGTTGGGAATTGTCACTGGCTATTCTTCATCCATTTGATTTTTCTGACAATTTAGGGCGACCAGGATTAAACATCGGGATTAATGTTTAATCATAGTGCCTCAATAATGGTTAGAAATACTGATGGAAAGATGTTTGCCTGTACACACGGTGACCTTACGTGATTCAGAGAACCGTAGAAAGTCATTCTCTCAAAACATAATTAATTTTGCTTTACGTATAGATTGGAAAGTCTCTGTTTAACCATTGCAGATTTTTATTGCAGTGGAATTTGTTGTTATACAATTTCGTAATTGTTTTACATGGGCTCTGTTAAGATTAAGTAGAGGATATTTTTTTATATTGTTTTGACAGTTATTAGATGTGAGGAATGTAAGCAGTGGTATGGATGTTACTATAGTTAGATGTTTAGATGTCGGACAAATCTGGAATAGCATAGACTAATTAAGCATAGTATGGGACACTCTGGAAGGTTTTTAAGATGAAAACAGTCGGTATTGTATTCTGTGATCGAATTACACTGGCATGGAGTTACACTGTCAATGTACTTCCACCCTCTTGTCTCTGTTACTATGAAGTACTGTGCACTGATTTGTAGACCTGGTTAATTATTCAATACAACTTATAATTATATATCATTTCTTTGTTGTCTGTTGAAGTTTTTTGCGTATAGATATCTATGTTAATGTGTTGTTTCAACCTTTAAAATCATGAAGTACTAGCTGGCAGTTACCTTACAGCAAATGAAATGTCAAATGTGTTGTCTTAATTAAATCTCTGCTGTTTTTCGACATGAAGCCATGATCAGGTTCGAACTGTAATTACAAAATATCGTTCCTCAAAATGATTTCGACCATGGAAGATTGGCCTTCAGCAACTAATGCTTGGTGTAAGAAGCGTCTAACGTGACCGGTTCATCATGTTCGTTGATGTTTTCTATGCATGTGATCGTATCCCAGTTACTCAGATAGATGCTCATGTTGCCAGTTCCTTGATTGCCTGGTGTGGGATCTAATATGCTCAGACCGCCGTAATATGGTGGGTGTGTTATTAAACAACAACCATGAAAACAACAAACCATAATTACAGAAATTTGAAATTCTGAAACCTTGTGAATTAAATAATTGTTAATGATTTGTTAATGTTAGACGAAAAAAGATTGTCTTGAAACCGTGTCTTATTATGCATTTATTTGTAGAGGGTATTTGTTTTAATTCTGAATTACAGGGATATGATCATGTTGAATTTCGACAGTACCTCTTCGATCAAAGTGGTTGCTGGAAATGCGATTAACATATATAACCCGACATATCCAAATTTAATAAGGGAAAGAAATAATGAGTGAGTGAGTGAGTTTTATTTTTACGCCGCTTTTAGCAATATTCCAGCACTATCACAGCGGGGGACACCAGAAAAGGGCTTCACACATTGTCTTCGGCGTGACGATCGAACGCTTAACAACTAGTGTACCCCACCGTCCAACAAGAAATAAAATGATCAGAGGACAATGTGTTAACACAGTGAAAGGACATACTTCAAATATCAGGGTCTAGTGTTCAATGAGTGTTTTATACAAGTCAGATTGTTGCTGCCATCTATGAGTGAGATGGCTTCTTCATCTGTAGGTGAGATTGATGCTTCATCTGTGGGTGAGATTGATGCTTCATCTGTGGGTGAGATTGATGCTTCATCTGTGGGTGAGATTGATGCTTCATCTGTGGGTGAGATTGATGCTTCATCTGTGGGTGAGATGGCTTCTTCATCTGTATCTGAGATTGATGCTTCATCTGTGGGTGAGATTGATGCTTCATCTGTGGGTGAGATTGATGCTTCATCTGTGGGTGAGATTGATGCTTCATCTGTGGGTGAGATTGATGTTTCATCTGTGGGTGAGATTGATGCTTCCTCTGTGGGTGAGATTGATGCTCCCTCTGAAACTGTGATTGTTGCTTCATCTGTGAGTGAGATTGATGCTTCATCTGTGGGTGAGATTTATGCTTCCTCTGTGGGTGAGATTGATGCTTCCTCTGAAACTGTGATTGTTGCTTCATCTGTGAGAGAGATTGATGCTTCATCTGTGGGTGAGATTGATGCTTCATCTATGGGTGAGATGGCTTCTTCATCTGTATCTGAGATTGATGCTTCATCTGTGGGTGAGATTGATGCTTCATTTGTGGGTGAGAGTGATGCTTCCTCTGAAACTGTGATTGTTGCTTCATCTGTGGGTGAGATTGATGCTTCCTCTGTGGGTGAGATTGATGCTTCATCTGTGGGTGAGATTGATGCTTCATCTGTGGGTGAGATTGATGCTTCATCTGAGCGTGAGATTGATGCTTCATCTGTGGGTGAGATTGATGCTTCATCTGTGGGTGAGATTGCTGCTCCATCTGAGCGTGAGGTTGATGCTTCTCATGTGGGTGAGATTGATGCTTCATCTGTGGGTGAGATTACTGCTCCATCTGAGTGTGAGATTGATGCTTCTTATGTGGGTGAGATTGCTGCTCCTTCTGTGAGTGAGATTGATGCTTCATCTGTGGCTGAGATATGTGAGTGAAACTGCTGTATCTTCCGCGTGGTTGTTTTTTTATATGAGTGAGATTGTTGTTTCATCTGTGAGTGTGATTGCTGTCTTGGTGAATGAGATAGTCCTTTCCTTCTTTGAAATGTGTTTATTCTCTGAGTGAGATCGCTGTTTCCTCTGTGCAAGAGATTGCTCTGTTCCCTGTGTATGAGATTGTTGCTTCTTTGAGTGAGGTTGTCGTTTCCCCTGTGAATGCGATTTGTGTTTCCACTGCGAGTTAGATGGTAGCTTCATGTGTGAATGATTAAAATTGTTGTTCCCTATATAAGAGTGATTGCTGCTTCCTGTATGGGTGAACTTCTTGCTTTCTGTGAAAGGGTCGTGCTTGTGCTATGAGTGAGATTATTGCTTCCTCTGTGAGTAAAATTGTTCCCTATATAAGTGAGATTCTTGCTTCCTCTTAGACATTATTGCTTTTTCAGTGAGATCGTTGCTTCATATATGAGTGAGATCGTTGCTTGTTTTGTGATTAAGATTGTTGTTTCCTGTCTAAGTGAAATTGTTGCTTGCTTTGTGAGTGATATTGTACAAGCAAACATATACAGACCCTCACTTTCACACAGACAGACACGGTTTCTAATTTCAATCTGTCGTTATCCAGTTTGTGTTTCAAATTGCCGTTATAAATATCTGGTAAATATGATTGCTAATATACTTCGTGGCATAAATCTGACGCTCAAGGGTAAATGTTCACTGAAATATCCTCAGAAGGTTATGTGTCAAATTTCCAATCTAAAAACGTTAATCTGCTTCATAAGTAAGCGTGCTTCATGGTACATCAAAAACAAAATCGTCTTCTTCCTCTGATGCAGTTTTCATCATAAAAAAAAACATTCACAAAGCTATAGTGGTAACAGGAGACAGAGCGACACGCCATAAATGGCGGCGCAATAACAGCTCGATTAGCAATGTCAATATCGGGTGTGACCACCATTTGCGCTGATACATACGAGGTAGCGGCGGTGATTTCAAGACAGCGGATAATTGAAAACACCCTTGGGGATGTTGTTTCAAATGTCAACCAAAGATTGGTCCAACTGAGTTTGTGGTGACGGTTGACTGAAGTCCTATCGTAGAGGATGTCATTCCATCTCACCCCAGACATGTTCCATGCTGGAGAGGTCCGGAGAAACAACAGGCCAGGGCAGCACAGCAGTGTTCTGCTACCTTAACATGTCTGTGACAACAGCTGCAACATATGGTCGGGATTGTTTGTTGCTGGAACGTGTCGTTCTGAATTTGGACAAAGAGAAGAGCGATGTCGTCCCGGTAGCATACGCCATTCAAATTGCCATTAACAAATTATCATGAGTTGCGATATTACTGTAGCGCCATAACATTTCCGAGTCCCGTGCTGGGATTCGAACCACGGACCTTCTGATTAGAAGTCGGACGCCTTGTCCACATGACCAAAGAGGTTAACCCCGTCAGCAAGCTGACAAGGTAAGTATGTCATCTGTGGGATGACTCCACGCCCTGCTACATACACCCCTGTCAACAGAAGGCACGTCCCGAGAATCATCTTTAAACAGTATAAGGTCATGTCTTCTGAACCACAGATACTGTCCACAGCAAGGTTGGTGTACCTGGCGGCGTCGTGGAAACGTGGGACATCGGAACCGCATACTGAGCGTCTACGTTGTTTCCACTATTTGATCCCGTGAAGATCCGGGTTAAAATTGATCTTCAGTAACCCATGCTTGTCGTAAGAGGCAACTAACGGGATCGGGTGGTCAGGCTCGCTGACTTGGTTGACACATGTCATCGGTTCCCAATTGTGTAGATCGATGAGCATGCTGTTGATCACTGGATTGTTTGGTCCAGAGCCGATTATTTACAGACCGCCGCCATATAGCTGGAATATTGCTGTGTGCGGCGTAATACTAAACCCACTCACTCCACTATTTGGTCTCAACCTAGGAATTGTTCGAGCTGTTATTGTGGCAGTTAGGTGTTGATATACCAACAGTTACTGTTCAAGATTGTCTCTTCGCCATGACGCCATACGTGTCCTGCTCTGCAGCAGATAACAGTTCAGTAGATATGATTTTGTCTTTTGAACGTTGAAAGGTCCAAAAACATGTTGAAATCATCTTCGCTCGTCAATCAGCGATATTTCAGTATTTCAGCGAGCATGTGGCTAAGGTACACAATGGGCACCTGACAGCTAAACAATCACTATGTGTAGCTAAACAACTATTATGTGTTGTTGTTGTTGTTGTTGTTGAAGTTGTTCATAAAAGTGCGTCTGTATCATGCTCCCAGGTAACACGGAAACATCTAAATTATGCAATATGAATTAACAAGCACATGAAAATTGTGTCACGAGCCACAAGTCCTCATGAATAACTATTTAAAGAATATATTTAAGAATATTGATGTTTTTATCGTACCTTAAAAGAAACACCGTTACCTTTTTCTGGGATATTACAACATTTAGAATAGGTAGATCATCATACGCCTTCTTTATATGCAGTTATTCATTTCAAAGCTGCGTTTAAAGCGATCAACGCATAAGTTGGCATTTAAGCATTCATTAAACGGCACTGTCGTTGGCAATGTATGGTAAAATAGTATACTGTTAAAACATAGGGGATATTAGATTTTAAAGTGATATTTTGGGGAATCCATTTGTGTAATTATATCTGGATTTAGAAAACAGTTATTCTATTCACAACGTATTGTAAATTTCATGCCAAAACCTGCTCATTTCGAACAATCGTTATACATGATGTGCACGTGAACATGGTTGGAGTAAAATTTACAGCAGAAAACCTGTAACTGTGTTGCTGAACATTTTAGTGATAAAATCAAGACGCAATTAATGTTTTGACATTTTGGAAGTTAGAATACGACAGAGCATTGTGGCACGACGCTTAACGTTTCACAGTAAGTAATACGCAGATTACAATCACGATATCGACAGACAAATGACGTCGATGACAGGCGTTAATCGGGTCGAGAAGGACGATAACTAGCGCACATGACATAATGTGGTCCGAAACTGAGAGCTACATGTGTCAGAGTGAGTGGGGAGACGATTATGTCCCAATTATCAAACAAATATCAACATACTGACGTTGATGACGGTGCCCCGAGTAGAAATGTTAATAAAAAAATATTATTTTGCACCTGTCGATGTATTGCTGCTGGAACGGGTTGTGCAGGAGCGTTGGGTTTACACAGAACCAAATATTGTCCCATTGACGTCTATAGTAACGTTATATTTTTTTTATAACTAACTAAGATATCAACAACTATTACATGTACATATTCTGGTCTTAAAAGGCAATAAAAATATGAAATATGACCACCTCAGGCAATTCTTTTTCCGAGTACAGGAAGCTAAACAGACAAAACCACAGTTCCGCACAAAATGTCAACTGTTTGAAAATACTTGTGGTCACATTCAGTGTTAATCATCAGTAAAAAAGACAGCACTACATATATATAAAATATGGTCAGTTTTAATTACTGGATGGATACACATTTACAAAAACAAAACAAAATCACCCAATCACAGATGATTCATTCGCACTGAAGGTTTGGACGAAAAGTGCTTGTTAAAATACGGATTCTGATTTGGTGTAGTGTATCCTTGGGTGCATTCCTCGCCTTGCTGGTTGTTGATTCGGACTGTATTTTCTTTCCGGTCATTACCCTTGTTCTGTCAGCCTTGGATTCGCAATTGCCGTCTCACGAAGTAGTCATTTTCGGTTTTCGAAATAACGCTAAAAACGATCGTAGAGTCCTCATTCGCCTACGCACCTTGAGGCCAGACAAAAGGTTAAACGTAAAACAGACTCGTAAGAATAAACATGATATGTTCGGCACGAATTACCCACCGTTCTTTCAATAATGCAAATCCTTAATAGATTTAACTAGGAGAAAAGGTCATTCCAAATCAATTCTCAAATTAACATGCACGGTAGAAATTCCATGAAACAAATGTAATTCTATCCTTTGAATGAGAGTTTTTAGCTCGAGCGATTACTCCAGATCATCATCTATGTTTTCTACGGGCGGAACTGAACATTTCTTGCTCATGTTGTGTGGCGACGATCGATATGAACGGCTTAAACATGATCATTATAGTTGACCTAAATAGTTCCCGCGGTGCCCTGTGTCGACAGAAATAGCAATCAGGGTGAATATTCTCTTTAAACTGATATTCATATTTGCAAACTGTATGTGGAGGTGGGTTAGCCTTGTGGTTAAAGGGTTCGCTCATCACGTCAAAGATCCTGGTTCGACTCCCCACATGGGTACAATGTGTGAAGCCAATTTCTGCTGTCCCCCGTCGTGATTTTACTGGAGTTTTGTTACAAGCGGCGTGAAAGCTTACCTACTCACTGTAATCTGTATACATGTAGCGGTAAAACATTTATTTGACATGGAAATACCTTACCTACATTTACACCTGTGCAGTTTAGCGATTATGAATTGGTACGTTGAAGCCCTATGTCGTCACAGCGCGTCATGGTTTGTGACGTCACAAACTGAATACATTATGTCCTCTAAACAACAGGCTGTCCTCTGTGAAGTATCTCTTTAGGGCTGATATTGTGGACGTTTTCACGTTGTCCCTCAAACCACAGAAGAACAAATATCCAACAAGGGAGAGTTAATTGTCCCTCCCAAATCAACGTTGATGGTCCCTCAAGATTCTAGAATCACTCGTGACAAATGATAGTAATTGTCTATGGCTCGCAAGGTATTCTCTATGCAATTGGACGTGTTTATTCCTGCCCTTGTTGTAAGACAACAACATGTAAAAAAGTTGTGACAACTCTACATGGATGGTCTTAACAAGTGCTTGTAAATTCTAGTGCCTATACTACACAAAGTCGGGGGCGCCATGTATTGGTAAGTAAATAACCCAAAACCCAACCCATTAGCTTCTTATCATGTAGCGCTATTCCGACAAAACGTAAAACGTAAACGTAAAACGTGTTTTTATGGATGACTAGCATCTATTGTCTATATCGGGAGTGAACGACAGACCCCGGTCATAAATACATACAAAGGAAAGGCAAGTGTTCACCTTCACGCAGAAACGTGTGGTATAAATGAATATAATCAGGACACAATTCTGATCAAATATCAAACATAACTGACCATCTTCACATCTGTGACTTACCTTGGTTAGGGACACGTTTCATTATTTTTATTCTATCACATCTTATTTACAATGTTATAATAACATATTGCTATTTATTTTATTTACACGGAGACATACCGTTACTTGACTTTTGTTAGTTAACCATGGTTGACAATTGAGGTGCTTTAAATGTGGATGGTTCTGAAAAGTCCCCAAAATATCAGGATAAAGTTCATGTTCTGCGAGCGAGCTGGTTTGTAACCTTATTCCAGCCATATCAAACCTGTGGCAACCAGCATTGTATGATAACCTATGTTGGAGTCGAACCAGCGTTGTCAACGATGAGCGAACACTTGAACCGGCATGCTGAAACTCCGCAAATGGCGTCCACGAGAACAAACACGAGTACGATGCTGTTCGTTTCGCGTCCTGCTATATTTCAGTATGCGACGGCGGTCTTCAAATAATCGATTCTGAACCTTACAATCCAGTGTCTGACACCATGACCATCTATGAGTGAGTGAGTGAGGTTTTACGCCGCGTTTACCAATACTCCAGAAATACCACCAGGAATATTCTTCACACATTGTACACATCTTGGGAGTCGAACCTGCGTCTTCGGCGTGACGAGCGAACGCTTTATCCAATAGGCTACCCCACCTCCCCGAGCACCTGTGAAACAACAAAGGCAGCGAACCTGACATGCCGATCCCGTTACTCGTCTCTTACCAGAATCATTGTCGCCTTTTACAGCAAGCATCGGTTATTTATTGCTGTAATATTTAGGGATAAACTGATGTTCATCTTTATTAATTCCCTCGTCGGTGTATGGCTGAAATAATGCTGATTCGACGTATAAATTTTAACTCACTACCTTATTAATGCCTATGTAGAAACCTAAGCTCTTTGTTTGGCTTCCTCGTAGAAGTATAGTCCTATTAACATGGGGCCTTTATTTAGGTAAGATTTCCATAATGATTTAAGTCCATTTAGTAAAAAAATATACATTTACGAGACGGTTGGAACTTTCTAAATGTGACATGAATTCATAAGTGAGTGCATAGATGAAGAAAAGGTATTGTCGCTCGTATGTTTACATACTTTATGTTGGTAAGCCAAACAGGCATGAAGCGATGTGGAACATACAGCGCATGCCTTGCGAGTATATTTGTCAGGACCAGAGAAGAGAATCCGGCTCAGGAAACAGAAACGCGTTTGCCCAGAATCCTGCATAAACACTGTATATTCCCTAATCTTTTATCAAGGTAACAATCATTGCAAAGTCCGAACTAAAACAACCGTTGGAAATGTTATTGAATTCCGAGAAGCAATTTCTTTAAGTGAGTGAGTGAGTTTAGTTTTACGCCGCACTCAGCAGTATTCCAGCTATATGACGGCGGTCTATAAATAATCCAGTCTAGACCAGACAATCCAGTGATCAACAGCATGAGCATCGATCTGCGCCATTGGGATACGATGACATGTGTCAACCAAGCCAGCGAGCCTGACCACCCGATCCCGTTAGTTGCCTCTCACGATTCTAACCCGAACCTGCACGGGTCAATTTCTTTAAACACGATACTCCAGATATTGAATTATCAACGAGTAGTAATAAGATATTTTCCTACACTCTTTTATCTGCTGACCTCTTTTTAATGCAAGTCTCTATCTAGATATTGAATTATCAGCTAATAATTATAACATAATATATGATATACGTACGGCGTTTCATATACGATCTGTATAAACTGACACAATGAATATGTTCAAGGTCGCTGCCCCAGTGAGGTCGAGTGAGCTGTTTGCTAACACCTGATTTGTCTTGTGAGCATGTTAGGCTGCTGATCTTTGAAGGTTTTAAGTACTATATCGTGTTAGAGTCATTTTTGAACGAAGGTCATAGAGCGCTCTTCCCTGAAAGTGTCAAAGTTAATTAGCCAGCAATGCCACAGCGAACAAATTCAGCTACTTCAATATGGCAGTCCTTTGTTCTAGTTACGTGAGGGAAAATGAACCAATGAACACCAATTTGAGAAAACTGCCTGTTCATAGGAAAACAAAATGGAAGGGGATCTGTAATTATCCTGTAGTTGGTATGTAATGCCCGATGGCTACCATCGAAAGATGAAGACAGAAGAAAGTGTGATGCATCATGCTTTGACTATGCCACGTTTTCAGTGTGTGATGTGAAGAATGGTCATCGTTTTGTTTGTATTTTGTTGTACTAAGCAGTATTCAGTTAGAAGCGGTTTGTAAATAATCGAATCTGGACCAGACAATCAAGTGATCAATTGCATGAGTATCGGTCTATGCGTATTGGATACGATGACATGGGTAAACCAGGTCAGCGAGCCTGACCACCCTATCCCGTTAGTTGCATTGGTTGCTTTAGACCAATTCTAACTCGGATCTTCACGGGTTCGCCTTATCAATAACTATCAAGACAGTAGATCCTGATTTTGTAATATTTCCATGTATTTACAATGCTGCATGAACATGTTCGGATCCCATTTTCGACAAAGGTCATGAAATTGTACATAACGACACCGTGAGTGTGTACATTAATTAGAGTTATCATCATTTGCTAGATGATATAAATCACACAGAGGGAGGGTATAGTCACAGACAGATAAAGAGCGTCATCCATTGCTCGAATCAAATCTAATAGCACGTCTGAAAAACAGAACCGATTCAATAAATGATTATGAATTAAATAAACCTGAAGTATTTGACAGGACAGTCTATGGAACAAAGAACCAGGTGTGATTATATCTTTCAAGCTGTGTTAAAATATTCTGCTACAATTGTTTTTGGTTTAAAACCTGCATCAGTTAATGCTGGACACATGTCCAGATCGACTTCCGTCCACGTAACTGTACAGTTACGCTCTGTACATCTAATTTACTAACAGGAATGATGCCATTTAATAGCAAAGCAACAAACTGAATAACAATTAAGTCAGTGACATTGTTTTATTACACACACTAAAGAGAATAATACAACGGCAACCTAGCTCGAAAGATGATTGACAGGCACACAGTCGTTCACAGTATATAAACAAAGGGGAGGTAGTTGCTGTCATCTAATCCGCTTCGATGACGGTATGTACACAAACATACATTGAAATCATTAGGATTTGTCTGAAAGTCATCAAGTCCTCAAACCAAACACAGGCCACCATACGGTTAGTGTATCCCAAGTCGGCAAGGTTCTTGGAAGTAATTCATTACTAATCAATCGCTTGAATGAGCGCTTCCTTGCATGCGTGAAGGTATTGTATTCCAGATCGGGTGGACAATATAGCTGGGTGGCATGGGGATAACACTGCCTGGTCATTCATGCATCTATTTGATTTCCTGTTCATGCGCGGGCGCGAAAGATGGTTGCATCTGGGTCTGTTTGCTGGTGCTATCAGCATAAAATCTTAATCAGATAGACTTAACAATGGGAAAAGAACACAATCGGATTCACCGAATTCCAGCACGCACTGAAATGTAACGTGATTGGAACATTCCCCAAAGTAAGTTTCAAAAATCATTCTTCGTTGAGATTAACGCTGCCATTAATTATCGTTATGTGGCAATAAATGAAAAGCTTGTCATAGGAATGATTCTGGTGAACATTTTTGTTAGTTTATTAGTCCCATTATTCTACAACCGATGACATAAGATGAATGAGTATGGTCTTACGTCGCCTTCAGCTACATTGCAGAAATGCCATTATGGAGACACGCAAAATGGTTTCACGGATATACCTATATGGGAATAGAACTAGAGGCTTAGGCGTTAGAATTGATCTTCAGCAACCCATGCTTATTGTGAGAGGCAACTAACGGGATCGGGTGGTCAGGCTCGCTGGCTTGGTTGACACATGTCATCGTATCCCAATGGCGCAGATCGATGCTCATGCTGTTGATCACTGGATTGTCTGGTCTAGACTGGATTATTTATAGACCGCCGTCATATAGCTGGAATACTTAGGCTACCTACCAGTTACCTGAACACTACCAACCAGGAATAACTCAGTAGGGAAGGCAAAGAAAGAACCAAGAAAAGAAACAGATCCAAAACCATTCAAGTGTACTTTTTTTTAATGTATTAAAATTTGCAGTGTATAAAATCTTCGATTAATGAGCAGATGTGATCGATTCCCTGTATTGATCTGTACGAAATAGAAGCTAACCGAAAACAACTGTAATTTCGTCTTATCGTTTCCATGATCTCTCGTTTTAATGGTGATGATTATTTTATATTACCATGCACGTGGTCGTTGGTGGAAGTTCTCGTTGTCCCTGAAGACTGACACTTACTGTCAAAACCAGGACTAAATTGTAAGTGACCCATGAATGTCGTGAGTTTTGTAACAAAGGTTTACTGAGATGGTTTTTAAACAATTTCTCATGCCAAATGATGTACTGATACCAATTGAAACACAATGATGATACTACATCTTTCTTCGATCATGGCCAGTTTATGACTACCTCGATCCTTCCGTGTGGATAACATACTCTCACGCTGAATGTAGCTTGCAAACAATCATTAGGGTCACCTGGGATTACTGAAGGATGGTCCATGGTCTGTTTCAGTGTAGGTCCGGACATTAGTGCTAATGCTAATGTAATTAATGCTTGATGCGAAACTAAGGCAATACTACGTTGTTAGAATATTCATTGACTGTACCCTAGATTCTTTATTGGGGTAGTATGAGTTTTGTGTCGTGTCGAGTCCTAGACTCCATAACAGACATTTATAATAAACGCCTTCTCTTGTCTCCCCATTTCACACGTTGATGGAGTTTGTGTTACATACATGGACGACACTTGTCACCCAGACACTATAGCATATTTATTAGATTCCAATATGTCCCTTTAAATTAAGAGGGACACGTCAGTAGATTGTTAATGTTTGAAGGGCCTAACAGATCAAAATCTAATTGTCCTTGGTTGATTGAACATAAAAGTTCAGTTACTATATCATGGCTGGTGATATTTTAAAAGTTGGCTGTGTTTGTAAGGTTATCATTCATCTTTGGTTAGTGACATTGTATGGCGTGCATTAGGTATTGTTTAATGTTTTCTTATTTGGGAGAGTATCGAGGTATTAGTTATGATCGACTGTATTTTAAGGTTCACCTCTTGTGTCACGTTACTTGGTGATGACTGAAGATGTTAACGTTGTCTGAGTATGAGCATCCTTGGTACTATGCCATGTCAGGGTTCAAGGTCGCTGATCTTTAAAATGATGAAGCAAATATCACATACACCAGAGACATTTGCTGAACGTATTTTAACAAAACTAGGTTCTTTCAATACAAATGTCGGTTTTGTAGGTCACATGAACCTTGTAGATACCTTAAAGATTGTAAAAAAATTATTTTCTTCACTCATTACTCACGTATTAAATGTGAATATTAGCAGAACATAACTCCAGATTCAAAGACAGGTGAACAGTTAGTATTTTGTCAAGTCACCATGGGCAGCAATGCAGGCTTCAATGCGGCGGGGTATACTACTGATCAAAATAGTTAGATAGTCGTGGTCCATGCTGTCCCAATATCGGACCACCTCTTCTTTCTTTTCAACAATATTTGTCAGATTTTTCTTATTGACACTTTCCTTCATAAGTCCCCAAACATTTTCTATTGGATTTAGGTCAGGGCTATAGCTTGGTCAATCTAATAATGTCA
The DNA here is from genome assembly GCF_003918875.1 of Haliotis rubra. NCBI lineage: Eukaryota > Metazoa > Mollusca > Gastropoda > Lepetellida > Haliotidae > Haliotis > Haliotis rubra. Next base: position 199,799 of record NW_025767335.1, read on the forward strand.
TATTTTGGGTCCGAAACCAGGCCTGTGAATGCTTTGAACGATGTTTTGGGTCGTTATCCTGCTGGAAAATCCAAAAATTTACATAGACCACGTGAGCAGATGGAAGTAAATGTCCCTCGAGAATATCTGTGTACCGCTCACTGTTCATATTCCCTTCAAATACACCGAGGGGCGTTGCCCCTAACACAGGTATGCCGCCCCACACGTTAAATTTCGGACTGTACGTTGATACAAAGTTTTTTCAGTTTGTTTGGTCCAGACTTTCAGTGTATTAGGAACCAGCCACACAGAACTTGCATCTGAGAAAATCACATTGTCCCAGTTAAAATTTCTATGCTGTAAGCACCAGTTCAACCTTCGCTCCTTTTGTTCAGGTTTCATGATCGGTGATGGAATTCCTCGACTTTTCTGCCAACCCATTGCATGCAGCTCAGTTCTAATTGTCTCCTTACAGACAGCCACAGTTCCTCTATCAATGATACCCAGACTTAAGTTTTTTAAACTCTTTCGTTTGTTTTTAGAAACAAGAATACCAAGCCGCCTCCTGTCACCGACAGTCAATTTTCTGGGCCTACCTGCACCTCCCTGGTGCTGAATGCCATATCCATTTGCAATATTTTTCAAAACACGATAAACAGTGGACAAAGGGGTGCCTGTTCTACTGGAAATCACTTTAGCTGATCTGATGTCCTTGTCATAATACTCTAAAATCAACTTCCTCTTCTCTAAATCATCCATACTGAGGATCACTGAAAATGTCGTCTGCTAGCAAGTAAACAAAAGGGGATAACTCTTCACAAACTAATGAAAAAGGATTAACGGAGTTGTCTCTCTCGAATGAAACCAAGCACTTGATAGCTGGTCAAGGTTGTTTATACTAGAAATCCAATTAGACATATTCCTAAAATTTTCAATAATTTCTGGTCATATATACTTTAGCTGGAATATTGCTGACTGCGACATAAAACTAAACTCACTCACTCAGAAGAGAGTTGCACTAAAAAGCATGACTTGGTGAAGTAGAGACCTTTGTTGTGGAGGGTAAAATTCTAGATTATAATGTAAACCTCCTAGTAACTCTTCATTATATTTATATGCTCTCCTATTGCTGCTACGTTATAAACATATCCCTTTGGTAAATATTCAATGTCCAAAGCTCAACAATGCATTCATCATTATAATTAAGAAATGTTTCTCCATCACGTAATATAGGCTACGTGTCCAGCTAAGAAAACCTACCATCATGAGTGGGAAATATAGTATCTTTATTGATATTGCTTACTGACATTGTTTGATATACACGTTATGAAAATTACTGAATTATTGTTTCTACCTATGGTCTTGCATGCACACCATTTTGCACCACTGTCTTATGGTCTGTTTAAACACAGCCGTCACATTCGTCCCTTGAAATGAATGATACTGAGGACGACTTACAGGCTGAATAATGTAGAACTGAAGTTTTATTTACGATGTTTCAAAGACCATGTCATGGGCTTCGGCAAGCGTTTTATTCAAATGAAAAATACTTGATGACTATGTATATATATAAATACAGTGAATAAAACTGAATATGAGCTCAGTTCTAGTAGTAGGTAACCGAGTCAGTTTTACAATCCGGCACGCTGTCTGAACCGGTTTATTTCTTCAGTCCCGAAGAGTGCCGGTTTAGACAGCTTCCACTGTATTAGCTGTCTGTTTTCCATATAACGATGAAAACACAATCCAAAAATAATTATATGACAAAACACAATCTGATATTACACCAAAATAGATCATTATTTCATCATAGGTCGACATCATCCCTCGATTCCTAAAAACTATGATAACTTATATTTTGTCTTAACTGGCACATAAAAAACAATCTTCCCATCTTGAATTCAGTGAGGGGTTTTCTCGATGAAGTTGGATGTCTGGCACGCCAGGTATTTTGATCTGCAAAGACATTTCTGAATAAGACTTGGAAATAATAAAGGATTCAATATTATAATTATATAATATTATGTTATAGTTCTCTTTTGTAAACCGAGTGGACTTGACAGTCGACAAATGTACCATGTTAACACCTTGTACGCATGGTTTTACACAAATAAATACGAATTTAACAATCCATTTGTTTAGACAGATGTTTTTTGCCCGGTTAATGAAATCTCGATAAGTTTGTAAAACATGTGTCAGCCCTTGACACTGGACACTGGATTGCGCTTAACAAAAAACACTGTCAACAGTACTATACCTTTTACGAATTGCCGCTTGAGCTAATATTTTATAATCAGCATACGCAAAAGTCAGATTCTTGTATTCATTTTGTATATGTAGTTCGTTTGAAATATATGTTACAGATTACCCTCTATAGCGACTAGCAAGGTTACAATCATCTGTCTGATGCATCCATATTAAAAACCTAATGCATAATTCATAGAAATTGTATGCACAATACAATAATTCAACACAATAGGAACGAGTTATGGGAAACAAGATCTCAAAACATAAAAAAATAGAATCATTATGAAAATCTTCTTGTATGTTGATATATAACATACATGTTCCTACCTTCAGGTGTATCAGTACAATCAAACCAATCAATATTGCATACAGCGTGAAAGCACAATACAATAATTCAATGGAACTAGTGATAAGAAGCAAAATTAAAAGATTAAATGAAAAGAAAAATCTTCTTGTATGGCTTGATATGACCTTCATTATCAACATAAATAGTCTTACTTTCTCAAGCAAGAAAAATGTTTGGCATTTGATGCGAACGGCTTCGGTGAGCTTGCGTTTGGTGAAATTCGTTTCATTGTTCACAAGAATGGTGATGTCATTCCTGTTTATTTGGTAATATGTCATTTATTTACATAGCATGTCATTTATTTATATGTCGTGTCATGTCTCAGTTGCTCCAAGGTGAACCTATCCTGCCTCAGTGGTAGCACATGCAAGGTGAAATCAACAGGGGCGGTGTGTGTGTGTGTGTGTGAGCGAGAGAGAGAGTGTGTGTGTGTGTGTGTGTGTGTGTGTGTGTGAGTGTGTGTGTGTGAGTGTGTGTGACCTAGTGGTTAAGCGTTCGCTCGTCGTGTTGAAGACCCGGGTTAACCATTCCCCACATGTGTGTAATGTGTGAATCCCATTTTTGGTGTCCCCGTCGTGATATTGCTGGAAAATGCGCTTTGAACATGTCACTGACATGGCTACATGCGCTATATAAATAGTATATTATTATCATGTAATACCTTACCTACATTTACACCTGTCCAGTTTAGCGATTATGAATGATGATTGGTAAGTTGAAGCCCTATGTCGTTACAGCGCGTCATGGTTTGTGACGTCACGAACTGAATACATAATGTCATCTGAACAACAGGCTGTCCCACATGGGTACAATGTGTGAAGCCAATTTCTGCTGTCCCCTGTCGTGATTTTACTGGAGTTCTGTTACAAGCGGCGTGAAAGCTTACTCACTCACTGTAATCTGTATACATGTAGCGGTAAAACATTTATTTGATATGGAAATACCTTACCTACATTTACACCTGTGCAGTTTAGCGATTATGAATTAGTACGTTGAAGCCCTATGTCGTTACAGTGCGTCATGGTTTGTGACGTCACGAACTGAATACATTATGTCCTCTAAACAACAGGCTGTCCTCTGTGAAGTATCTCTTTAGGGCTGATATTGTGGACGTTTTCACGTTCTCCCCTTAAACCACAGAAGAACAAAATAACCAACAAAAATAAAGAGTTAATTGTCCCTCCCAAATCAACGTTGTTGGTCCCTCAAGATTCTAGAATCACTCGTGACAGATGATAGCAATTCTCTATGGCTCGCAAGGTATTCTCTATGCAATTGGACGTGTTTACTCCAGCCGTTTTTGTAAGACAACAACATGTGAAAAGTTGTGACAACTCTTCATGGTAGGTCTGAACATGTGCTTGTAAATTCTAGTGCTTATACTACACAAAGTCGGGGGCGCCATGTATTGGTAAGTAAATAACCCAAAACCCAACCCATTAGCTTCTTATCATGTAGCGCTATTCTGACAAAGCGTAAAGCATGTTTTATTATGGATCACTATCATCTATTGACTATTCCGGGAGTGAACGACAGACACCAGTCATAAATACATACACAGGCAAGGCAAGTGTTCACCTTCACGCGGAAACGTGTGGTATAAATGAATATAATCAGGACACAATTTTGATCAAATATCAAACATATCCGACCATCTTCGCATCTGTGACTTACCTTGGTTAGGGACACGTTTCGTTATTTCTATTCTATCACATCTTATTTACAATGTTATAATAATATATTGCTTTTCATCTTATTTACACGGAGACATACCGTAACTTGACTTTCGTTAGTTAACTTAACCCAGTTTTACATTTGAGATCCTTTAAATGTGGATGGTTCTGAAAAGTTCCAACAGTATCAGGATACCGTAGATGATGTCATATGCTACCTGCTGCTACAGATCAGTTCATGTTCTGCAAGCGAGCTGTTTTGTAACCTTATTCTAGCCATATCAACCCTGAGGCCACCAGGAACGAGATTTAAGCATTGTATGATAGATAACCTATGATGGAGTCGAACCAGCATTGTCAACGATGAACGAACCCTTGAACCAGCATGCTGAGACTCCGCCACTGACGATTTCATTTAGTACAAAAACATACATTAACGAGACGGTTGGAACTTTCTAAGTGTGACATTAATTCATAAGTGAATGCATGGATGTAGAAAAGGTATTGTCGCTCGTATGTTTACATACTTTATGTAAGTAAGCCAAAGAGGCATGACACGATGTTGAAAATACAGCGTATGCATCCTTACCATATTTGTCAGGATCAGGGAAGAAAATCCGACTCAGGAAACAGAAAGGCGTTTGCCCAGAATCCTGCATAAACACTGTATATTGCCTAATCTTTTATCAAGGTCACAATCATTGCAAAGTCCGAACTAAAATGACCGTTGAAAATGTGTATCACGTTATTGAATCATATTCCGAGAATCAATTTCTTTAAACACGAGTCTTCAGATATTTTCCTACACTCTTTTATCTGCTGATCTCTTTTTAATGCAAGTCTCTATCTAGATATTGAATTATCAGCTAATAATTATAACATAATATATGATATACGTACAGTTCTTCATATACGATCTGTTTAAACTGACACAATATAATGAATATGTTCAAGGTCGCTGCCCCAGTGAGGTCAAGTGAGCTGTTTGCTAACACCTAATTTGTCTTGTGAGCATGTTAGGTTGCTGATCTTTGAAGGTTTTAAGTTCTATATCGTGTTAGAGTCATCTTTGAACGAAGGTCATAGAGCGCGTTCTTCCCTGAAAGTGTCAAAGTTAATTAGCCAGCAATGCCACAGCGAACAAATTCAGCTGTTTCAATATGGCAGTCCTTTGTTCTAGTTACGTGAGGGAAAATGAACCACTGAACAGCAATTTGAGAAAACTGCCTGTTCATAGGAAAACAAAATGGAAGGGGATCTGTAATTATCCTGTAGTTGGTATGTAATGCCCGATGGCTACCATCGAAAGATGAAGACAGAAGAAAGTGTGATGCATCATGCTTTGACTATGCCACGTTTTCAGTGTGATGTGAAGAATGGTCATCGTTTTGTTTGTATGTTGTTGTACTAAGCAGTATTCCAGTTAGAAGCGGTTTGTAAATAATCGAATCTGGACCAGACAATCAAGTGTTCAATTGCATGAGCATCGGTCTATGCGTATTGGATACGATGACATGGGTAAACCAAGTCAGCGAGCCTGACCACCCTATCCCGTTAGTTGCATTGGTTGCTTTAGACCAATTCTAACTCGGATCTTCACGGGTTCGCCTTATCAATAACTATCAAGACAGTAGATCCTGATTTTGTAATATTTCCATGTATTTACAATGCTGCATGAACATGTTCGGATCCCATTTTCGACAAAGGTCATGAAATTGTACATAACGACACCGTGAGTGTGTACATTAATTAGAGTTATCATCATTTGCTAGATGATATAAATCACACAGAGGGAGGGTATAGTCACAGACAGATAAAGAGCGTCATCCATGCTCGAATCAAATCTAATAGCACGTCTGAAAAACAGAACCGATTCAATAAATAATTATGAATTAAATAAACCTGAAGTATTTGACAGGACAGTCTATGGAACAAAGAACCAGGTGTGATTATATCTTTCAAGCCGTGTTAAAATATTCTGCTACAATTGTTTTTGGTTTAAAACCTGCATCAGTTAATGCTGGACACATGTCCAGATCGACTACCGTCCACGTAACTGTACAGTTACGCTCTGTACATCTAATTTACTAACAGGAATGATGCCATTTAATAGCAAAGCAACAAACTGAATAACAATTAAGTCAGTGACATTGTTTTATTACACACACGAAAAAGAATAATACAACGGCAACCTAGCTCGAAAGATGATTGACAAGCACACAGTCGTTCACAGTATATAAACAAAAGGGGAGGTAGTTGCTGTCATCTAATCCGCTTCGATGACGGTATGTACACAAACATACATTGAAATCATTAGGATTTGTCTGAAAGTCATCAAGCCCTCAATCCAAACACAGACCACCATACGGTTAGTGTATCTCAAGTCGGCAAGGCTCTTGGAAGTAATTAATTACTAATCAATCACTTGAATGAGCGCTTCCTTGCATGCGTGAAGGTATTGTATTCCAGATCGGGTGGACAATATACCTGGGTGGCATGGGGATAACACTGCCTGGTCATTCATGCATCTATTTGATTTCCTGTTCATGCGCGGGCGCAAAAGATGGTTGCATCTGGGTCTGTTCGCTGGTGCTATCAGCATAAAATCTTAATCAGATAGACTTAACAATGGGAAAAGAACGCAATCGGATTCACAGAATTCCAGCACGCACTGAAATGTAACGTGATTGGAACATTCCCCAAAGTAAGTTTCAAAAATCATTCTTCATTGAGATTAAGTCTGCCATTAATTATCGTTATGTGGCATTAAATGAAACTCTTGTCATAGAAATGATTCTGGTGAACATTTTTGTTAGCTTATTAGTCCCATTATTCTACAACCGATAATAAAAAATGAATGAGTATGGTTTTACGTCGCCTTCAGCTACATTAAAGCAATGCAGTTATGGGGACACGCAAAATGGCTTCACGGATATACCCTTGTGGGAACAGAACCCGAGGCTTAGGCATGACAGGTGGGAACCTTTACTGCAAGGCTACCTACCAGTTACCTGAACACTACCAACCAATTGTTCGAGGAATAACTAAATAGGAAAGGGAAAGAAAGAACCAAGAAAAGAAACAGATCCAAAACCATTCAAGTATGCTTTTTTAAATGTATTTTGCAGTGTATAAAAACTTCGATTAATGAGCAGATGTGATCGATTCCCTGTATTGATCTGTACGAAATAGAAGCTAACCGAAAACAACTGTAATTTCGTCTTATCGTTTCCATGATCTCTCGTTTTAATGGTGATGATTATTTTAAATTACCATGCACTTGCTCGTAGGCGGAAGTTCTTGTCCCTGAAGACTGACACTTACTGTCAAAACCAGGGGTAAATTGTAAGTGACCCATGAATGTCGTGAGTTTTGTAACAAAGGTTTACTGAGATGGTTTTTAAACCAATTTTCATGCCAAGTGATATATTGATATCAATTGAAAAACAATGATGATGATACTACATCTTTCTTCGATCATGGCCAGTTTATGACTACCTTTTGCCTTCCGTGTGGATAACATACTCTCAGGCTGAATGCAGCTTGCAAACAATCATTAGGGTCATCTGGGATTACTGAGGGATGGTCCATAGTCTGTTTCAGTGTAGGTCTGGACATTAGTGCTAATGCTTAGGTAATTAATGCTTAATGCGAAACTAAGGCAATACTACGTTGTTAGAATATTCATTGATTGTATCCTAGATTCTTTATTGGAGTAGTATGAGTTTCGTGTCGTGTCGAGTCCTAGACTCCTTAACAGACATTTTTTAACAAACGCCTTCTCTTTTGTCACCCCATTTCACACGGTGATGGAGTTTGTGTTACATACATGGACGACACTTGTCACCCAGACACTATAGCACATTTATTAGATTCCAACGTGTCCCTTTAAATTAAGAGTTAAACCTATTGACACGTCAGTAGATTGTTAATGTCGTTCCCTACCCGAGGGACGACACAATTTCTTCACTGAAAAGGGCAAGTTTGTCCGAAAGCAGTGATCAGGACAAACTCCAGCGTTCAATCTTTGTTTGGATAACTGCGTTGAACATCGAACTGATATTTAAAAGGCCTAACAGATCAAAATCTAATCATCCTTTGTTGATTGAACGTGAAAGTTCAGTTACTATATCATGGCTAGTGATATTTTAAAAGTTGGCTGTGTTTGTAAGGTTATCATTCATCTTTGGTTAGTGACATTGTATAGCGTGCATTAGGTATCGTATAATGTTGTCCTATTTCGGAGAGTATCGAGGTATTAGTTATGATCGACAGTATTTTAAGGTTCACCTCTTGTGTCACGTTACTTGGTGATGACTGAAGATGTTAACGTTGTCTGAGTATGAGCATCCTTGGTACTATGCCATGTCAGGGTTCAAAAATGATGAAGCAAATATCACATACACCAGAGACATTTACTGAACGTATTTTAACAAAACTAGGTTCTTTCAATAAATATGTCGGTTTTGTAGGTCACATGAACCTTGTAGATACCTTTCCGTCTCTGAAGAGCCCCCGCAATATGGCTGGAATATTGCTGACTGCGGCGTAAACCTAAACTCACTCACTTTGACAAGAGTTGCACTAAAAAGCATGACTTGGTGAAGTAGAAACCTTTGTTGTGGAGGGTAAAATTCTAGATTATAATGTAAACCTCCTAAATAACTCTTCATTATATTTCTATGCTCTCCTATTGCTGCTACGTTATAAACATATCCCTTTGGTAAATATTCAATGTCCAAAGCTCAACAATGCATTCATCATTATAATTAAGAAAATGTTTCTCCATCACGTAATATAGGCTACGTGTCCAGTCATGAGTGGGAAATATAGTATCTTTATTGATATTGCTTTAATGACATTGCTTGATATACACGTTATGAAAATTACTGAATTATTTTTTTTACCTATGGTCTGGCATGCACACCATTTTGCACCACTGTCTTATGGTCTGTTTAAACACAGCCGTCACATTCGTCCCTTGAAATGAATGATACTGAGGACGACTTACAGGCTGAATAATGTAGAATTTAAGTTTTATTTACGATATTTCAAAGACCATGTCATGGGTTTCGGCAAGCGCTTATATAAAAAAATACTTGGTGACTATGTATACAGATAAATACAGTGAATAAAACTGAATATGAGCTCAGTTCTAGTAGTAGGTAACCGAGTCAGTTTTACAATCCGGCACGCTGTCTGAACCGGATCATTTCTTCAGTCCCGAAGAGTGCCGGTTTAGACAGCTTCCACTGTATTAGCTGTCTGTTTCCCATATAACGATGATCTTGAATAAACACAATCCAAAAATAATTATATGACAAAACACTTTCTAATATTACACCAAAATAGATCATTTTTCATCAAAGGTCAACATCATCCCTCGATTCCTAAAAACTATGATAACTTATATTTTGTCTTAACTGGCACATAAAAAACAATCTTCCCATCTTAGGTTCAGTGAGGGTTTTTTTTCGATGAAGTTGAATGGCTGGCACGCCAGGTATTTTGATCTGCAAAGACATTTCTGAATAAGACTTGGAAATTATAAAGGAATTAATACTATAATTATATAATATTCTATTATAGTTCTCTTTTGTAAACCGAGTGGACTTGACAGTCGACAAATGTACCATGTTAACACCTTGTACGCATGGTTTTACACAATTAAAAATAGATATAGTCTACGAATTTAACAATCCATTTGTTTAGACAGATGTTTTTTGCCCGGTTAATGAAATCTCGATAAGTTTGTAAAACATGTGTCAGCCCTTGACACTGGACACTGGATTGCGCTTAACCAAAAAACATTGTCAACAGTACTATACATTTTACGAATTGCCGTTTGAGCTAATATTTTATCATCACACCCAAAAGGCAGATTCTTGTATACATTTTGTATATGTAGTTCATTTAAAATATATGTTACAGATTACCCTCTATAGCGATTAGCAAGGTTACAATCATCTGTCTGATGCATCCATATTAAAAACCTAATGCATAATCCATAAAAATTGAATGCACCATACAGTAATTCAACATAATAGGAACTAGTTATGTGAAACAATTTCTCAAAACATAAATATAAAATCATTATGAAAATCTTCTTGTATGTTGATATATGACATACATGTTCCTTCCTTCCTCAGGTGTATCAATCAAACCAATCAATATCGCATACAGCGTGAAAGTACAATACAATAATTCAATTGAACTAGTGATATGAAGCATAAATAAAAGATCAAATGAAAAGAAAAATCTTCTTGTATGGCTTGATATGACCTTCATTATCAACATAAATAGTCTTACTTTCTCAAGCAAGAAAAATGTTTGGCATTTGATGTGAACAGCTTCGGTGAGCTTGCGTTTGGTGAAACTCGTTTCATTGTTCGCAAGAATGGTGATGTCATTCCTGTTTATTTGGTGATATGTCATTTATTTACATAGCGCTATATCAATAGTATAATTTATTATTATGTAATACCATACCTACATTTACACCCGCCCAGTCTAGCGATTATGAATGCTGATTGGTAAGTTGAAGCCCTATGTCGTTACAGCGCGTCATGGTTTGTGACGTCACGAACTGAATACATTATGTCATCTGAACAACAGACTGTCCCACATGGGTACAATGTGTGAAGCCAATTTCTGCTGTCCCCCGTCGTGATTTTACTGGAGTTTTGTTACAAGCGGCGTGAAAGCTTACCTACTCACTGTAATCTGTATACATGTAGCGGTAAAACATTTATTTGACATGGAAATACCTTACCTACATTTACACCTGTGCAGTTTAGCGATTACGAATTGGTACGTTGAAGCCCTATGTCGTTACAGTGCGTCATGGTTTGTGACGTCACAAACTGAATACATTATGTCCTCTGAACAACAGGCTGTCCTCTGTGAAGTATCTCTTTAGGGTTGATATTGTGGACGTTTTCACGTTCTCCCTCAAACCACAGAAGAACAAAATAACCAACAAAAATAGAGAGTTAATTGTCCCTCCCAAATCAACGTTGTTGGTCCCTGAAGATTCTAGATTCACTCGTGACAAATGATAATAATTCTCTAAGGCTCGCAAGGTATTCTCTATGCAATTGGACGTGTTTACTCCTGCCCTTGTTGTAAGACAACAACATGTAAAAAGGTTGTGACAACTCTACATGGATGGTCTTAACAAGTGCTTGTAAATTCTAGTGCCTATACTACACAAAGTCGGAGCGCCATGTATTGGTAAGTAAATAACCCAAAACAAAAACCATTAGCTTCTTATCATGTAGCGCTATTCCGACAAAACGTAAAACGTAAACGTAAAACGTGTTTTTATGGATGACTATCATCTATTGTCTATTCCGGGAGTGAACGACAGACACCAGTCATAAATACATACACAGGCAAGGCAAGTGTTTACCATGACGCGGAAACGTGTGGTATAAATGAATATAATCAGGACACAATTCTGATCAAATATCGGACATAACCGACCATCTTCGCATCTGTGACTTACCTTGGTTAGGGACACGTTTCGTTATTTCTATTCTATCACATCTTATTTACAATGTTATAATAATATATTGCTATTCATTATATTTACACGGAGACATACCATTACTTGACTTTCGTTAGTTAACTTAACCCAGTTTTACATTTGAGATCCTTTAAATGTGGATGGTTCTGAAAAGTTCCAACAGTATCAGGATACCGTAGATGATGTCATATGCTACCTGCTGCTACAGATAAGTTCATGTTCTGCAAGCGAGCTGTTTTGTAAACTTATTACATGACTCCATTTAGTACAAAAACATGCATTAAGTGTGACATTAATTCATACGTGAATGGATGGATCTACAAAAGGTATTGTCCCTCGTATGTTTACATACTTTATGTTGGTAAGCCAAAGAGGCATGACACGAAGTTGAAAATACAGCGTATGCACCCTTAGCATATTTGTCAAGATCAGGGAAGAAAATCCGACTCAGGAAACAGAAAGGCGTTTGCCCAGAATCCTGCATAAACACTGTGTATTGCCTAATCTTTTATCAAGGTCACAATCATTGCAAAGTCCGAACTAAAATGACCGTTGAAAATGTGTATCACGTCGTTGAATCATATTCCGAGAATCAATTTCTTTAAACACGAGTCTTCAGATATTGAATTATCAACGAATAGTAATAAGATATTTTCCTACACTCTTTTATCTGCTGACCTCTTTTTAATGCAAGTCTGTATCTAGATATTGAATTATCAGCTAATAATTATAACATAATATATGATATATGTACAGCTCTTAAAATACGATCTGTTTAAACTGACACAATGAATATGTTCAAGGTCGCTGCTCCAGTGAGGTCAAGTGAGCTGATTGCTAACACCTAATTTGTCTTGTGAGCATGTTAGGTTGCTGATCTTTGAAGGTTTTAAGTACAATATCGTGTTAGAGTCATCTTTGAACGAAGGTCATAGAGCGTTCTTCCCTGAAAGTGTCAAAGTTAATTATCCAGCGATGCCACAGCGAACAAATTCAGCTGCTTCAATATGGCAGTCCTTTGTTCTAGTTACGTGAGGGAAAATGAACCACTGAACAGCAATTTGAGAAAACTGCCTGTTCATAGGAAAACAAAATGGAAGGGGATCTGTAATTATACTGTAGTTAGTATATAGTGCCCGATGGCTACCATCGAAAGATGAAGACAGAAGAAAGTGTGATGCATCAAACTTTGATTTTGCCATGTTTTCAGAGTGATGTGAAGAAATGTCTTTGTTTGTTTGTTGTTGACGCCGCACTCAGCAGTATTCCAACTGTAAGACGGCAATCGAGTCTGGACCAAACAAACCAGTGATCAACAGCATGAGCATTGATCTACCCAATTTGGATACGATGACAGTGTCAACCAAGTCAACGAACCTGCCCACCCTATCCCGTCAGTCGCATTGATTGCTGCAGACCAATTTTAACGTGGATCTTTACGGGTTCGCCATAGTAATAACCATTGAGACAGTGGACCCAGCTGATTTCATAATGTTTCCATGTTATTACAGTGCTGCATGAGCATGTTCCCCTTTTCGACAAAGGTCATGAAATTGTACGAAACGACACCGTCAGCGTGTACATTATTTAGTGTTATCATCAATTTCTAGATGATACATATCACAGAAAGGGGGATTACAATCGCAGACAGATAAAGAGTGTTATCCATTGCTTGAAGCAAATTTATTAGAACGTCTGAAAAACAGAACCGATTAAATATATGTTGATGAATTGTGAATTAATTAAACCTGTAGTATTTGACAGGACTTGCATTTAATGGAACAAAGAACCAGATGTGATTACATCTTTCAAGTTGTGTTACAAGATTTTGCTATAACTGTTTTTGGTTAAAAACCTGCATCAATTAAGACTGGACACTTGTCCAAATCGACTACCTTCCAAGTACTGATCCACTTTGTACATCTAGATTTGTAACAGAAATGATGCCATTTAATAGCAAAGCAACAGACTGAATAACAATTAAGTCAGTGGCTTTATTTTATTACACACACGAAAAAGAAAAATACAGAGGCAACATCGCTCGAAAGATAATTGACAAGCACGCAGTCGTTCACAGTATATAAACAAAGGGGAGGTAGTAGCTGTCACCTAAACCGCTTCGATGACGGTATGTACACAAACATACATTGAAATCATTAGGATTTGTCTGAAAGTCATCAAAACCTCAAATCCAACACAAACCTCCATACGGTTGGTGTATCTCAATTCATCAAGGCTCATGAAAGTAATTAATTACTAATCAATCACTTGAATGAGTGCTTCCTTGCATGCGTGAAGGTATTGTATTCCAGATCGGGTGGACAATATACCTGGGTGGCATGGGGATAACACTGACTGGTCATTCATGCATCTATTTGATTTCCTGTTCGTGCGCGGGCGCGAAAGATGGTTGCATCTGGGTCTGTTCGCTGGTGCTATCAGCATAAAATCTTAATCAGATAGACTTAACAATGGGAAAAGAATCGGATTCACAGAATTCCAGCACGCACTGAAATGTAACGTGTTTGGAACTTTCCCCAAAGTAAGTTAACAAATCATTCTTCATTGAGATTAAGTCTGCCATTAATTATCGTTATGTGGCATTAAATGAAACTCTTGTCATAGAAATGATTCTGGTGAACATTTGTGTTAGCTTATTAGTCCCATTATTCTACAACCGATAATAAAAAATGAATGAGTATGGTTTTACGTTGCCTTCAGCTACATTAAAGCAATGCAGTTATGGGGACACGCAAAATGGCTTCACGGATATACCTTTGTGGGAACAGAACCCGAGGCTTAGGCGTGACAGGTGGGAACCTTTACTGCAAGGCTACCTACCAGTTACCTGAACACTACCAATCAATTGTCTGAGGAATAACTCAGTAGGGAAGGCATAGAAAGAACCAAGAAAAGAAACAGATCCAAAACCATTCAAGTATGCTTTTTTAATGTTTTAAAATTTGCAGTGTATAAAAACTTCGATTAATGAGCAGATGTGATCGATTCCCTGTATTGATCTGTACGAAATAGAAGCTAACCGAAAACAACTGTAATTTCGTCTTATCGTTTCCATGATCTCCCGTGTTAATGGTGATGATTATTTTAAATTACCATGCACTTACTCGTAGGCGGAAGTTCTCGTTGTCCCTGAAGACTGACACTTACTGTCAAAACCAGGACTAAATTGTAAGTGACCCATGAATGTCGTGAGTTTTGTAACAAAGGTTTACTGATATGGTTTTTAAACCATTTCTCATGCCAAATGATGTACTGATACCAATTGAAACACAGCGATGATACTACATCTTTCTTCGATCATGGCCAGTTTATGACCACCTCGATCCTTCCGTGTGGATAAGATACTCTCAGGCTGAATGTAGCTTGCAAAAAATCATTAGGGTCACCTGGGATTACTGAGGGATGGTCCATAGTCTGTTTCACTGTAGGTTCGGACATTAGTGCTAATGCTAATGTAATTAATGCTTAATGCTAAAACTAAGGCATTACTACGTTGTTAGAATATTCATTGATTGTATCCTAGATTGTTTATTGGGGTAATATGAGTTTTGTGTCGTGTCGAGTCCTAGTCTCCTTAACAGACATTTTTTAATTAACGCCTTCTCTTGTCACCCCATTTCACACGTTGATGGAGTTTGTGTTACATACATGGACGACACTTGTCACCAAGACACTATAGCATATTTATTAGATTCCAACGTGTCCCTTTAAATTAAGAGTTAAACCTATGGACACGTCAGTAGATTGTTAATGTCGTTCCCTACCCGAGGGACGACACAACTTCTTCACTGAAAAGGGCAAGTTTGTCCGGTAGCAGTGATCAGGACAAACTCCAGCGTTCAATCTTTGTTTGGATAACTGCGTTGAACATCGAACTGATATTTAAAAGGCCTAACAGATCAAAATCTAATCATTGTTGGTTGACTGAACGTGAAAGTTCAGTTACTATATCATGGCTAGTGATATTTTAAAAGTTGGGTGTGTTTGTAAGGTTATCGATCATCTTTGGTTAGTGACATTATATAGCGTGCATTAGGTATTGTTTAATGTTTTCTTATTTGGGAGAGTATCGAGGTATTAGTTATGATCGACAGTATTTTAAGGTTCACCTCTTGTGTCACGTTACTTGGTGATGACTGAAGATGTTAACGTTGTCTGAGTATGAGCATCCTTGGTACTATGTCATGTCAGGGTTCAAGGTCACTGATCTTTAAAATGATGAAGCAAATATCACATACACCAGAGACATTTGCTGAACGTATTTTAACAAAACTAGGTTCTTTCAATATAGATGTCGGTTTTGTAGGTCACATGAACCTTGTAGATACCTTTCCGTCTCTGAAGAGCCCCCGCAATATAGCTGGAATATTGCTGACTGCGGCGTAAACCTAAACTCACTCACTTTGACAAGAGTTGCACTAAAAAGCATGACTTGGTGAAGTAGAAACCTTTGTTGTGGAGGGTAAAATTCTAGATCATAATGTAAACCTCCTAAATAACTCTTCATTATATTTCTATGCTCTCCTATTGCTGCTACGTCATAAACATATCCCTTTGGTAAATATTCAATGTCCAAAGCTCAACAATGCATTCATCATTTTAATTAAGAAATGTTTCTCCATCACGTAATATAGGCTACGTGTCCAGTCATGAGTGGGAAATATAGTATCTTTATTGACATTGCTTTAATGACATTGCTTGATATACACGTTATGAAAATTACTGAATTATTGTTTCTACCTATGGTCTTGCATGCACACCATTTTGCACCACTGTCTTATGGTCTGTTTAAACACAGCCGTCACATTCGTCCCTTGAAATGAATGATACTGAGGACGACTTACAGGCTGAATAATGTAGAACTGAAGTTTTATTTACGATGTTTCAAAGACCATGTCATGGGCTTCGGCAAGCGTTTTATTCAAATGAAAAATACTTGATGACTATGTATATATATAAATACAGTGAATAAAACTGAATATGAGCTCAGTTCTAGTAGTAGGTAACCGAGTCAGTTTTACAATCCGGCACGCTGTCTGAACCGGTTTATTTCTTCAGTCCCGAAGAGTGCCGGTTTAGACAGCTTCCACTGTATTAGCTGTCTGTTTTCCATATAATGATGAAAACACAATCCAAAAATAATTATATGACAAAACACAATCTGATATTACACCAAAATAGATCATTATTTCATCATAGGTCGACATCATCCCTCGATTCCTAAAACTATGATAACTTATATTTTGTCTTAACTGGCACATAAAAAACAATCTTCCCATCTTAAATTCAGTGAGGGGTTTTCTCGATGAAGTTGGATGACTGGCACTCCAGGTATTTTGATCTGCAAAGACATTTCTGAATAAGACTTGGAAATAATAAAGGATTTAATATTATAATTATATAATATATATTATAATTCTCTTTTGTAAACCGAGTGAACTGGACAGTCGACAAATGTACCATGTTAACACCTTGTACGAATGATTTTACACAATTAAAATAGATGTGGTCTCCGAATTTAACAATCCATTTGTTTAGACAGATGTTTTTGGTCCGGGTAATGAAATCTCGATAAGTTTGTAAAACATGTGTCAGCCCTTGACACTGGACACTGGATTGCGCTTAACAAAAAAACACTGTCAACAGTACTATACATTTTACGAATTGCCGTTTGAGCTAATATTTTATAATCATCACACCCAAAAGGCAGATTCTTGTATACATTTTGTATATGTAGTTCATTTAAAATATATGTTACAGATTACCCTCTGTAGCGATTAGCAAGGTTAGAATCATCTGTCTGATGCATCCATATCAAAAACCTAATGCATAATCCATAGAAATTGAATGCACACTACAATAATTCAACACAATAGGAACGAGTTATGGGAAACAAGATCTCAAAACATAAAAATAAAATCATTATGAAAATCTTCTTGTATGTTGATATATAACATACATGTTCCTACCTTCAGGTGTATCAGTACAATCAAACCAATCAATATTGCATACAGCGTGAAAGCACAATACAATAATTCAATGGAACTAGTGATATGAAGCAGAAATAAAAGATTAAATGAAAAGAAAAATCTTCTTGAAGGGCTTGATATGACCTTCATTATCAAGATAAATAGTCTTACTTTCTCAAGCAAGAAAATGTTTGGCATTTGATGTGAACAGCTTCGGTGAGCTTGCGTTTGGTGAAATTCGTTTCATTGTTCGCAAGAATGGTGATGTCATTCCTGTTTATTTGGTGATATGTCATTTATTTACATAGCATGTCATTTATTTATATGTCATGTCATGTCATGTCATGTCTCAGTTGCTCCAAGGTGAACTTATCCTGCCTCAGTGGTAGCACATGCATGTGTGTGAGTGTGTGTGTGACCTAGTGGTTAAGCGTTCGCTCGTCGTGTTGAAGATCCGGGTTAACCATTCCCCACATGTGTACAATGTGTGAATCCCATTTTTGGTGTCGCGTCGTGATATTGCTGGAATATGCGCTTTGAACATGTCACTGACATGGATACATGCGCTAAATAAAAAAGTATATTATTATTATGTAATACCTTACCTACATTTACACCTGTGCAGTTTAGCGATTATGAATGCTGATTGGTAAGTTAAAGCCCTATGTCGTTACAGTGCGTCATGGTTTGTGACGTCACGAACTGAATACATTATGTCATCTGAACAACAGGCTGTCCTCTGTGAAGTATCTCTTTAGGATTGATATTGTGGACGTTTTCACGTTCTCCCTCAAACCACAGAAGAACAAAATAACCAACAAATATAGAGAGTTAATGTCCCTCCCAAATCAACGTTGTTGGTCCCTCAAGATTCTAGATTCACTCGTGACGGATGATAATAATTCTCTATGGCTCGCAAGGTATTCTCTATGCAATTGGACGTGTTTACTCCTGCCCTTGTTGTAAGACAACAACATGTCAAAAGTTGTGACAACTCTTCATGGTAGGTCTTAACATGTGCTTGTAACGGGGATGGCTCTTTTACAACGACACAACTGCATGTGTTGTAAATTCTAGTGCCTATACTACACAAAGTCGGGGGCGCCATGTATTGGTAAGTAAATAACCCGAAACCCAATCCATTAGCTTCTTATCATGTAGCGCTATTCCGACAAAACGTAAAGCATGTTTTATTATGGATCACTATCATCTATTGACTATTCCGGGAGTGAACGAAAGACTGCCGTCATAAATACATACACAGGCAAGGCAAGTGTTCACCTTCACGCGGAAACGTGTGGTATAAAGGGATATAATCAGGACACAATTCTGATAAAATATCGGACATAACTGACCATCTTCGCATCTGTGACTTACCTTGGTTAGGGACACGTTTCGTTATTTTTATTCTATCACATCTTATTAACAATGTTATAATAATATATTGCTATTCATCTTATTTACACGGAGACATACCGTTACTTGACTTTCGTTAGTTAACTTAACCCAGTTTTACATTTGAGATCCTTTAAATGTGGATGGTTCTGAAAAGTTTTAACAGTATCAGGATACCGTAAATGATGTCATATGCTACCTGCTGCTAGAGATAAGTTCATGTTCTGCAAGCGAGCTGTTTTGTAACCTTATTTATACATGACTTCATTTAGTACAAAAACATACATTAACGAAACGGTTGGAACTTTCTAAGTGTGACATTAATTCATAAATGAATGCATGGATCTACAAAAGGTATTGTCGCTCGTATGTTTACATACTTTATGTTGGTAAGCCAAAGAGGCATGACACGAAGTTGAAAATACAGCGTATGCACCCTTAGCATATTTGTCAAGATCAGGGAAGAAAATCCGACTCAGGAAACTCGTTTGCCCAGAATCCTGCATAAACACTGTATATTGTCTAATCTTTTATCAAGGTCACAATCATTGCAAAGTCCGAACTAAAATGACCAATGAAAATGTGTATCACGTTATTGAATCATATTCCGAGAAGCAATTTCTTTAAACACGAGTCTTCAGATATTGAATTATCAACGAATAGTAATAAGATATTTTCCTACACTCTTTTATCTGCTGACCTCTTTTTAATGCAAGTCTGTATCTAGATATTGAATTATCAGCTAATAATTATAACATAATATATGATATATGTACAGCTCTTAAAATACGATCTGTTTAAACTGACACAATGAATATGTTCAAGGTCGCTGCTCCAGTGAGGTCAAGTGAGCTGTTTGCTAACACCTAATTTGTCTTGTGAGCATGTTAGGTTGCTGATCTTTGAAGGTTTTAAGTACAATATCGTGTTAGAGTCATCTTTGAACGAAGGTCATAGAGCGTTCTTCCCTGAAAGTGTCAAAGTTAATTAGCCAGCAATGCCACAGCGAACAAATTCAGCTGCTTCAATATGGCAGTCCTTTGTTCTAGTTACGTGAGGGAAAATGAATCACTGAACAGCAATTTGAGAAAACTGCCTGTTCATAGGAAAACAAAATGGAAGGGGATCTGTAATTATCCTGTAGTTGGTATGTAATGCCCGATGGCTACTATCGAAAGATGAAGACAGAAGAAAGTGTGATGCATCAAACTTTGATTTTGCCATGTTTTCAGAGTGATGTGAAGAAATGTCTCTGTTTGTTTGTTGTTGACGCCGCACTCAGCAGTATTCCAGCTGTAAGACGGCAATCGAGTCTGGACCAAACAAACCAGTGATCAACAGCATGAGCATTGATCTACCCAATTTGGATACGATGACAGTGTCAACAAGTCAACGAACCTGCCCACCCTATCCCGTCAGTCGCCTTGATTGCTGCAGACCAATTCTAGCCCGGATCTTCCCGGGTTCGTCTTATTAATAACCATCAAAACAGTGGATCCTGATTTTGTAATATTTCCCTGTATTTACAGTGCTGCATGAGCATGTTCCCTTTTTCGGCAAAGGTCATGAAATTGTACGAAACGACACCGTCAGTGTGTACATTAATTAGTGTTATCATCAATTTCTAGATGATACATATCACAGAAAGGGGGATTACAATCGCAGACAGATAAAGAGTGTTATCCATTGCTTGAAGCAAATTTAATAGAACGTCTGAAAAACAGAACCGATTAAATAAATAATTATCAGTTGTGAATTAATTAAACCTGTAGTATTTGACAGGACTTGATTCAATGGAACAAAGAACCAGGTGTGATTACATCTTTCAAGTTGTGTTACAAGATTCTGCTATAACTGTTTTTGGTTGAAAACCTGCATCAATTAAGACAGGACACTTGTCCAGATCGACTACCTTCCAAGTACTGATCCACTTTGTACAGAAATGATGCCATTTAATAGCAAAGCAACAAACTGAATAACAATTAAGTCAGTGGCTTTATTTTATTACACACACGAAAAAGAAAAATACAGAGGCAACCTAGCTCGAAAGATGATTGACACGCACGCAGTCGTTCACAGTATGTAAACAAAGGGGAGGTAGTAACTGTCATCTAAACCGCTTCGATGACGGTATGTACACAAACATACATTGAAATCATTAGGATTTGTCTGAAAGTCATTAAAAGCCCTCAAACCAAACACAAACCTCTATACGGTTAGTGTATCTCAATTCGTCAAGGCTCTTGAAAGTAATTAATTACTAATCAATTACTTGAATGAGCACTTCCTTGCATGCGTGAAGGTATTGTATTCCAGATCGGGTGGACAATATACCTGGGTGGCATGGGGATAACACTGACTGGTCATTCATGCATCTATTTGATTTCCTGTTCGTGCGCGGGCGCGAAAGATGGTTGCATCTGGGTCTGTTGGCCGGTGCTATCAGCATAAAATCTTAATCAGATAGACTTAACAATGGGAAAAGAATCGGATTCACCGAATTCCAGCACGCACTGAAATGTAACGTGTTTGGAACTTTCCCCAAAGTAAGTTTAACAAATCATTCTTCATTGAGATTAACGCTGCCATTAATTATCGTTATGTGGCATTAAATGAAACGCTTCTCATATAAGTGATTCTGGTGAACATTTTTGTTAGTTTATTAGTCCCATTATTCTACCACCGATGACATAATATGAATGAGTATGGTTTTACGTCGCCTTCAGCTACATTGCAGAAATGCCATTATAGAGACACGCAAAATGGCTTCACGGATATACCTTTGTGGGAACAGAACCAGAGTGCTTAGGCGTGACAGGTGGGAACCTTTACTGCAAGGCTATCTACCAGTTACCTGAACACTACCAATCAATTGTCCGAGGAATTACTAAGTAGGGAAGGCAAAGAAAGAACCAAGAAAAGAAACAGATCCAAAACCATTCAAGAATGCTTTTTTTTAATGTTTTAAAATTTGCAGTGTATCAAAACTTCAATTAATGAGCAGATATGATCGATTCCCTGTATTGATCTGTACGAAATAGAAGCTAACCGAAAACAACTGTAATTTCGTCTTATCGTTTCCATGATCTCCCGTGTTAATGGTGATGATTATTTTAAATTACCATGCACTTACTCGTAGGCGGAAGTTCTCGTTGTCCCTGAAGACTGACACTTACTGTCAAAACCAGGACTAAATTGTAAGTGACCAATGAAAGTCTTGCGTTTTGTAACAAAGGTTTACTGAGATGGTTTTAAACCAATTTTCATGCCAAATGATGTACTGATACCAATTGAAACACAGCGATGATACTACATCTTTCTTCGATCATGGCCAGTTTATGACCACCTCGATCCTTCCGTGTGGATAACATACTTTCACGCTGAATGTAGCTTGCAAACAATCATTAGGGTCATCTGGGATTACTGAGGGATGGTCCATAGTCTGTTTCACTGTAGGTCCGGACATTAGTGCTAATGCTAATGTAATTAATGCTTAATGCGAAACTAAGGCAATACTACGTTGTTAGAATATTCATTGACTGTATCCTAGATTCTTTAGTATGAGTTTTGTTTTGGGTCTTACAATCCTACGTCTTCTAGGTCATGTATATCAGCTACAAGCCTAATTGAAAGGAGTTGTTGTAATGTCGGACAACTGATTGTCAGACATTTGTAATAAACGCCTTCTCTTGTCACCCCATTTCACACGTTGATGGCGTTTGTGTTACATACATGGACGACACTTGTCACCCAGACACAATAGCACATTTATTAGATTCCAACGTGTCTCTTTAAATTAAGAGTTAAACCTATTGACACGTCAGTAGATTGTTAATGTCGTTGGCTACCCGAGGGACGACACAATGCCTTCACTGAAAAGGGCAAGTTTGTCCGGTAGCAGTGATCAGGACAAACTCTAGCGTTCAATTTTTGTTTGGATAACTGCGTTGAACATCGAACTGATATTTGAAGGGCCTAACAGATCAAAATGTAATCATCCTTGGTTGATTGAACGTGAAAGTTCAGTTACTATATCATGGCTCATGGTTTATAAGTAGGGTGTGTTTGTAAGGTTATCGGTCATCTTGGTTAGTGCCATTGTATAGCGTACATTAGGTATTGTATAATGTTATCCTATATGGGAGAGTATCGAGGTATAGGTAGCGCATAGGTATTTTATAATTCTATCATTTTGGGGGAGATATGGTTACAGTATCGAGGCATTAACTATGATCGACAGTATTTTAAGGTTCACCTCTTGTCTCACGTCACTTGGTGATAATTGAAGGTTCTTTCTTTGTCTGAGTATGAGCATCCTTGGTCGATGAATTGCTAAGATAAATACTATGTCATGTCAGGGATTAAGGTCGCTGATCTTTGAAAGGATGAGACAAATGTCACGTACACCAGAGATATTTGCTGACGTCTTTGAACAAAACTAGGTTCTTTCACTACAGATGTCGGTTTCGTAGGTCACATGGTGAACCTTGCAGATACCATAACGTCTCTCTGAAGAGAGTTGCACTAAAAGGCATGACTTGGTAAAGGATGGAATTTGACATCACCATTCTTGCCCTAATTAACGGATCGCCAGTGGAGAGTTAACCACGCCCCCAAAAGAAAGGGAGATAACTCTCAAAAGGTCCGACAACATAGCTGTCAAAACCAACTGTCAAAATGGCAGTCGTGATATCGTTTAGAGACATTCCCGATGATATTGGCCCGAAATATTTGCCTTATGAACCTACTTTGCGGCAAAAACAGCGTGGAGTGGCTTTTAGTTCGGCCTCATACCTTCATTCCGTTACTTTCCATTCATGTTGTGATAATATCGTGTCGATTTGCGGGAGGATTTATAGAAGTCAACGGAAAACCGAAGCTCCTCATGTAATCAACTTGTCCCTTGACAGAATTCACAAATCGTTCACTGACGCCTATTGTAGCTGCAAATGTGGGTGAGTAGTACACGAAATAACTTCGGGTGCCTTTCCAATTTATGGCATAAATCTGTTGGGGTTTTATAAGCGGCATGTATAGATATCCAATCAATTACACGTCTGTGTGCTGGTCGTTTCAGTTGTTGACAATGAAACCCATGTTATCCCATATAATTACGTTAAATTTCTATCATCGTGAAAGAAACAGATTCTGTAATAAATGTAAGAGGTAAATGTAATATCTGTTATTAGGCATTGCTGGAATAAAACCATGTAAATGTATTTTCTTCTCAATTATATTATATATTATATATTCCTGCTGTCAATCACAGTTCTGTAACAAATTTATTCACCCTATTCTCTTCAGTGCAAGTGGAAAGTGTTCCCATGTTTTGGCACTTGTCCTGATACTGGAAGGCTGGAAGATATCAGGCTATCAAGCCATTCCTTCACAGCCCTCTTCCACTAGCCTGCCTCAGCAGTGGGATAAACCAAGGGGACCAAAGATTGAATCCGAAGCAGTGTCACAGATAATTATTGCCAGGCCTGGAAATCTTAATAGGAAAAGGAGACCTGTGATGGCCACATTCAATGACAACAGGTGATGTTATTATATACTTAAAGTTTTATTTCAGATTCTGAACTTGTTTTATGAAAATGATGTATCATAATGCAAACAATACCTATATGACATTTTTACTCCATGATCATCAGATATTTCCAAGGTAGAAAATACTCATCACAGTTTAGAAAGCAATATCAGATGACTATTGAGCAGTTGTTTGCATAAATATTACAGTTCAGTTAAATAAACAAGGAACAAGAGCACGTACAAAATATTCATTGACATTGCAAGTTTTTAACATACACAAATACAATATTTGTGACTAATACTTTTTGTACTTGCAGGAAAGTTCAAATACAGGAGTCGGACATGTCTCTGGTGCACAGTATGAAGAGATTCCCTATTTCATACCTGACAGATACATGTACCAGCACCAGTCAGACAGTTGACACACCAATAGGTCCTCAGGTTGTTGGATCAACTCTTGGACATCGAGTAATTAATCTTTATCTTGAATTATATATGGCTTAAAATTGGTCAAGAAACAGCACACAAACCAAATTTGATTTACTGAGGAAAACAAACTTAAATGCAATTTTTTACCAACAATTTTGATTTTTTTTACCCTTCCAATGGCATTTTCTACCACCACTCTGTGTGTTGCAATTTTCACTGTTTCTGCCACATCAGACACACACATCTGACCTATACCTGGTGCCAAAGGGGGAATGTTGAGGCGTAATCCAGTGGCCCTTATTTCCTTTTCAATATTAAAGCCCTTGTCTGCCATCAGACCATCTCCCACTTTAAGTTTCCCACACTTAACCATTTCTCTGAGGGACAGATAACCACTTTTTTCAGTTAATTCTTTGTCTGATATCGCCCCAGAAAACAGCATTGATATGAATGTAATTAAACCTCTTGGGTCCACACCAATGAGACCTTTCAGGGTAGTACTTGATTTGTAATCTGAATATGCTTGACTTTGCCTTGTCAGTGAAGAGGGTCTCTGAATTTTTATTTCTGTTCCATCAATGATACCGAAAGTGTTTGGAAAGTCCTGGCGAAATTTTGAAGGCATATGTTGCTGCAAAACATCACGGTGAGGCCAAATTGACACAGAGCCAAACCTGTAATATAAGTAATTTATCCAATTTGAAAACGCAGAACTGCAATCTTGGGGTGATATCAGAAACAACTTTGAGAGATGTTTAAAATCAAAATTCTGTCTAAGTTTAATCAGAACAAGCAAAAGCTGGTCTTCAAGACCCATACACTTCAAACTGCTAACTGTTCTGGTAAATTGAAAAGGTTCATCATCAGCATTGCCAGGGACAACAAATTTAAATATTTTCTGAAACTGTTCGTAGGGAAATCCTGTGTAATATCTTTTTTCTCTATATTTTTACAAAAAGAATACACATCATGCTTAACATTTTTAGCACTAATTTTGGTATTGATCTGCTGGGCACGCATGAGCTCCTCCTTTTCTAGGATCAGTTTGGCCATATCTTCTTTGAGTTGCTTGTTCTCTGCAGCTAGAGCCAGCATATCCAGTGGCAGAGGACCTGTAAAAGCAATTACAGCTGTTTCAAGCAATAATACATTCTACAGAGAAGAAATGATCTGGCTAGTTTAGGGCACCAAACTCATTATTAGGCCTGAAACAGACTTACTTATTATCAATCTGACTTGTTGTAATGTTTAAAAAATGCTTTGCACACAAAAGAATAAGTTAAGAATGAACACATAGCACCCACAACATACTTGTTTAAATTTGAGATTTAAGAAGTAAAACAGCCTTATTACCTCCCTTGTATGAAACTAAGTGTGAATAAACTGGCTTCGTCTCTTTACAGGCACCCTTAATTAGACCAATAGTGGTTCCAAAGATGGAGGACAGGTGCGGAGATGTCACATTTCCAAAAGATGACAACTTACCCGAACTGGATTCAATTGCAACTTTAAAACATCAGTGGAAAGATTTAGAACTTTCAGTTGACGAGTTTCATAATTTAGAAAAAAATACAAGATCTCAAAGCAAGTCTGATTTGTGGTACAAAACGAGGAAAGGGCGAATTACTGCTTCAAACTTTGGTCTGCTTATGACTCGCAAAAAACAAATCAATGACACATTTGTCAGAAATACCTTTGACAAAAAGAAATTTTCCTCCAATCCAACAACTTATGGGAATTCTAATGAGAAAATAGCTAAACAAATGTACATGAAAAACCTCAAAATCATCTTCATGACATTGGCTTTGTTGTAAACCCATCTATTCCATTTATAGGAGCCACCCCTGATGCTATAGTGTGTGACACTTCTGTTTCTGGTATTGTGGAAATTAAGTGTCCTTATGCTGTAAGGGACTTGACCATTAATGAAGCCTCCTGTATGACTGGTTTCTTTTTGAAAAAGAAGGAAAATATTACAACTTGAAGAGAGGTGATAAGCATTGGTACCAGGTACATGGCCAACTACTTGTAACTGGGGCACCATTTTGTGACTTTGTAGCCTACACCAGGCAAGACTTTAACATTGAACGGATATATCCAGATAGGAATACCTTCAATACTCTGCTTGAAACTCTGTCACAAACATATGTCAATCACATCAAACCATACTTTGCAGGGAAACAAACTTCATAAAATATTACCCATGGTGTCACTTTGTTGGACAAGAATATCAGATTCCTGCTGCATGGTTTTAGGCTCTGGATGTTCCATATCCATCTGATTTGGTGAATCAGAAATATCTGTATCATGATTACATCTGAAAAAGAAGATGAAGACCAAATTATCTTATACCTGAACCTCAAATGTGTTACAGCCTTTAAATGGTTACCATCTTTGTCGATTTCCTATAACTTCTTGATTACCTATCAGGACTACTTATGCCTGGATTAACTTTTCCAATATATGTGTTTATTGCTATTACAATTCAGCGATAAATAACTTTTGTCTTCACTTGTTAAGTGCCCACAGTTGACATCATATCACTGTTGTTGTTTCACAAGTAATATTGCCATCTGCTTCCTAGTTTTATTCGTCTCCCAGCGGATGAAGGAGTAAGAATATATTCTGAAACACTGTGCCCGTCAGAGAAATGACAAGTATGAATGGACTAGTTGTATGTGGATATTGGACCATCTGATTCATACATTATCTGTTTATTTGAGAAGTCATCTTTTCTGTATGAAATATTAGCAATCTCTGGATAGGGGACTAATGGCTGTGTCTGGCCATGCCATGTAAAAAAACATCTATAAATATGTAAATTAATGTTGTATTTAAACATATTTTAAAAAACCACTGTCATTGCTGATCTCAGTGGTTACAGCAAATGTACATGTAAATTAATGTTGTATTTAAACATATTTAAAAGAACCACTGTCGTGGCTGATCTCAGTGGTTACAGCAAATGTCCATGTTGATGTATTAATATTCATGATGGATTGTAATGAATACTTTGAATCCTTCAGAGTTATTGTGTATTATCACTCAATATTAATTATGGGCCCTGGGTGAAACACAGTTTTGTCTGGAGCAATTAGATTTTATGTCAATATGCACCTGCTGCAGGTGATATCAGTCCCTTCATCATGCTTATATGAATAGAACTTGAGTATGATTGTGATCTTGTGATGCATGTGATACTTCTGTCTTTTCGTAACTACAAAGGATCTAAATGTGTGACATTACCTTTACTAACTTTCAGTGATACTCTCAGAATAAACAAGGATTTGTTTGATTTTTATATTTCAATGGTTTGTCGTGTTTTGTGAGCAGTAAGTATAAAGGCAACAATGTTTTACCTGTGTGTTTCAAGAAGAACTTTCCTTTTTACGTCCCCCATAAATGGCAAGCGTGGTTTGGGTCGTGGTCTTACTGTCTTTGGATTTTCATTTTGTTCATGAGGTAGTGCAGACGCAGGGTCCGGAAATGTCTTGGAGGGTTTTCCATCAACAAAGTGCTGTAAATAAGCTCGCATTTATTAGTCGATAGAAACGACGAAAAACAACATGGATGTATCTGAAATCGTATGCTCAAACACAGACATCGTCTGTCCTTGACATACCACGCGGTGAAACATTAGTAACTAAATCAATGAAAATCGGTGTAAACTGGTTATATAACAACTAAAAAGCACTGAAAGTCTACCAAGTGAAAGATTTCTAAATTTACATTAACTTCAACATTGGTTAAGGTGTTATTCAATTTTAGTTTCCATACCTTTGTACATACGAAGAAATGTTTTCCTCGGCTGTGGTCACGAAGTATGTCCATGTTCAGTTGATACTTGGGGCGACCACACAAACGTATCCATCGTTGACATTTGTCAAAATTTCTGGCAGGCTTGGGAAATGGAATAAAGGTGATACCACCAGCAAGTCGTTCCGGGTACCGCGTGTCCGAGTTGCAGGTACCCCAGCTACACCTTTTCACCATGATCAAAAAGTTGACTGTAAACGTCGATTTATTTTTGAATAGTCCGCCAGACCGCTGATGTCGGACAAAATGGTGGTCAGCTGTCAGCTGACGGCAACGCGATGCGGATTGAATAATTTGACGTTTCTCATTGGTCATGTCATTTGTTTGATTGACAGGTGGCGATACGTTAATTGAAGTGGAGGGCAATATTCTCGATTTAGATGTAAAACATCCACAATAATTCTTCATTATGCTGCTATGATCTCATATTGCTGCTACGTTGACAATATCCATTGTAATTTAATCAATGCCCAAAGCTCAGCAATGCATTCATTATTTTAATTAATAAATGTTTCTCCATCACGTAATATAGGCTACTTCTCCAGCTAAAAAATTCACATCTTGAGTGGGAAATATAGTATCGTTATTGATATTGCTTTAATGACATTTCTTGGTAATTATGATAATTACAGAGTTACGGCTCACTTTCAGTTGAGCTGGAATATACAACATTTGTATGAATTAAGTTCACATTTAAAAGAAATAGCACTCGTCTACCACATTTGCTCTCTTACATAACATACATAAACATAATGCCTAATATATTCTCCGGTCTATTTGGCGGTCTCTAACCTCTGTCAGTTTATGAAATATTGGCCTTAATTTAACAAGATACATATTTTCGTATAATGATAACGACGGTTCCAACGCGAATACATATTGGAACATTGTGCAGTCAAATGAATTTTAGACCTTGTACGGGAGATGAATGCAAATATGTTATCAGTCTGTTTTAAAAAATAACTACACTTCTGAAAAAACTGTTTCCGTTAACAACCAGCAGCAATGATACATTCAGTGTACACACACACACACACACACACACACACACACACACACACACACACCTTCTTCATGTTCCATTCCTGCTTGAAAAGGGTACAAGAATCTGTATCGAAACGTCGCACTCACGAATAAAATAAGTTGTTATCCGTAAAGTTTGTTCTATATTATGATTATATAGAAAAGATGGATTGATAGCAACGTCTTATATTTCCTGAGTACTACGTATCCTTGTACCGTTGTCAAGCAGTAATGTAACATTATGATGTTGATTTAGAGACTTGACGTGCACATTCCGACATAATGCATATTACTTTACTGGATGCTTTTACTCTTTCTCAGTTGACTCTGATATCTATTTGCAAACCGATATGTTGAAAGAAATGACATTTTGTGTGTATTTAAAACAAGTACATGTGGTTTTGATGTGCATCTACCCGCTGCCTACAATAGAATGTTTGAATGTATAGATGTCGGTTGACATCAGTCAGTACAGACAGGCAGTGGGGACATCTGCAGTCGGGCTACACTCATATGCAGCTTGTAAACTAAATATTTTCACTTTTCTATCACGACATCTTTGCGTTTTCAGCAAATCTGTTAGTATTATCGCATCTCTTCTAAAACTCTGTTATGGAGACGTACATCCTAACCCTGGCCCAGTACTAAATACTTTAAAGATAGTCCACCTAAATGTTTGCAGTCTCAAAGACATCTTGGATGTTATAGAAGTTGAATATAATTCTTTTGATATCATTTGCATAACTGAAACGTGGTTGCATAAAGACATTCCGAACGATGATATTCTTATACCGGGATTTCAACCTCCATTCCGCAAGATCGAGGGAGTCGCGGGGGCGGTGTGGCTATATATGTTAAAGACAATTTGTATGCGTAGCATATGCACCAGCTAGACATTGCTGGACTTGAAGCTGTATGGGTTCGTGTTAAATGTAAACATCGTACCTACCTCATTATTACCTCCTACAGAGCTGACCGGAGCATTGCGTACCGGAAACTAATTGATCAGTCAATTGGAAACGCTGTCGATGTTAACTTATTTACCGTTATTACTGGATACTTTAATGAAGATATTTTAAATGAAAGCAATCGTTAATTTCAATCATTGGAATCCTTACACGGACTAACCCAAATTATTGACAAACCAACTCGAATCACCCCGCAATCCAGTACTTTAATTGATCTCATATTTATATCCTCTATGCAAATTGTGCAGGATCGAGGGGTGTTAGACCCTATTTGCAGTGACCATTGTCCGATATATGTTGATATCAAATCTGTTAGACCCAGGTGTGATACATTTAAACGTAAAATATATGATTATCAACATATGGACGTTAATGGTATGATTTCTGACATCAATAATCTTGACATTAATGACTTATTCTTAAACAACCATGTGGATGACATACCAAATAAATTAACGACTATAATAAGGAATACTTGTGACAAGAAGATCCCAAATAAAATTGTTACTATTCAACCATCGGATCCACTTTGGATGAATAACGAAATTAGATCGCTAATACGTAGGCGCAATAGACATCATCAGCTCGCTAAGAGGAAAAATTCTGTTACCCGCTGGGCTCGATTCAGACAAAGTAGAAATAGAGTAATCTCGGCTATCCGAAAAGTGAAAAGAGCGTATGCAAATAAACTAGATGAAACGATAAATCGATCCACTATGGACAAATGTTGTTGGAAATTAGTCAATAATTACGTGAAGAGAAATAAAAACAACTCTAATTTTCCCCCCTTGATTTTGAATGATGTCGTAAGCGATGATTTACAAGGTATAACTGATTCTCTAAATGATTATTTCCCTCGGCAATCGCGAGTAGAAAATCCGGATTCAACACCCCCCAATATCAATATAAAGACAATCAATAGTCTATAAGAAATTAATCTTATTAACAGTGAAGTATATGATATCTTAATGAGTGTTAATACTGCGAAAGCAACCGGCCCCGACGGCATTGGAAATATAATTCTTAAATTAATCGATGTCAGTATTTCACCCCTTTTAAAGGGACTTTTTAACCTATCACTTCAACAACGCGTATTCCCGACAGTTTGGAAAGAAGCAAGCGTTATACCGATTCACAAAAAGGGAAGTGTAAATGATTGTACAAATTACAGACCAGTAGCCTTAACTAGTTGTGTATCTAAAATATTTGAGCGATGTCTATTCAAACATGTTTTCAACTATCTCAGAGGCAATAACATCTTATCCAATTTACAGTCAGGTTTCATCCCAGGGGACTCTTGCGTGAATCAGTTGACATATTTGTATAATATCATAGCCAAGGCAATGGACGAAGGTAAGGAAATACGTGCAGTATTTTGCGATATCAGCAAAGCTTTTGATCGAGTATGGCACAAAAGTCTCGTGCATAAGTTAAAATCTTGTGGAATCGATGGTTCACTATTACAATGGTTTAAAAGTATTTAGAATATCGATCCCAGCGTGTAGTCATAAATGGTTATAGTTCTAATATTAAACCGGTAAAAGCTGGCGTCCCGCAGGGTTCTGTTCTAGGACCACTTCTGTTTTTGGTCTACATAAATGATATTGTTGAAGGCATTGACAGTAATATACGATTATTTGCCGATGATACTTCCATCTATGCAATAATAGATGACCCTTACGTAGCGGCGTTTAGTCTGAATAATGATCTACTAAAAATAGCAAACTGGGCAAAAACCTGGAAAATCGATTTCAACCCGTCTAAAACTAAAACAGTCTTATTCAGTAGGAAATCAAATTCAAATCCTCATCCAAGCTTGTTTTTCAACGACGTTCGAATTGAAGAAACTACGAGCCATAAACATTTAGGTATAACTCTTCAAAACGATTGTACATGGGATATACATATAAACGATATCGTTAAGAGAGTCAGCCCCATGATGAATTGCTTAAGAAGTCTTAAATATCGACTAACGAGAAACACCTTTAAACGTATGTATACGTCGTTTATACTTCCGATCTTGAAAACTGTAGCCATATTTATGACAATTGTACCAAAACTCAAGCAACAATCTTGGAAAACATGCACTTAGACGCGTTACGTACGATATGTGGAGCTGTTCGCGGCACCAGTCACGATCAAATCTACGCTGAAACATCCTCTGTTTCTCTTTGCGAAAGAAGAATAGCTAAACTAATCACATTTTTCAAATGTATCATAACAGATTACCCCACTATCTAAACGAACTCGTCCCTCCCTTCGTCTCTCAAGTCAGTAACTATCCGTTACGTAACGCATTGCATTTGCAAACTATTGCCTGCTCTATATGACAATTCATTTCTACCGGACGCTGTAAGTTTATGGAATGCTTTACCGCAAAATATAAAATCTCTTACAGACATCAACGATTTTTAATCTACCTTAAGTCCCAGAGCTAAAGACATTCATTTCGATCCAAATATAGGTTCAAGAGTTTGTCAAATCCTCCACTGTCGCTTAAGGTTAGGATGTAGCGATCTCAACGCTGACAAACACAACATACATATATCAGAGAGAGCAGATTATTTGTGTGGCCACCCTACTGAAGATGCACGTCATTATTTCTTTGTATGTCCCAGATTTGATGCTGTAAGAGTAAATACATTTTATTATACCAATGGCTTTTCATTAGAAACAATCTCATACGGAACGTCTTCCATGGACTCACATATTCAATCACATATCTTAAAATCAGTCCATCTATTTATAATTGAAACAAGGCGCTTTAACTGAGCAAGTCATATACTAAAACCCATAATTCTCAAAGCTATACTACTATGGATCCCGACTGCAGATGCCATAAATGTATACAACCATCATGATTTTAATTTTCCGACTACATGTCATACCATCTACTTTCATTTTAGATATCATCATTTCTTGTCATGATACTGTTTCATATATCTATGTATACTGGAGCGGTCTTCATATAAGTTCTTTTGAGCTTGTTGACCAATCCAGTTCATGGAAATTCTGTCGTTGCTTTTTAATGAAATAAATATGTTTAAACCACAATGCGTATTTCGCACATGAGTGTAAGATAAGGTGGAGGGGATGTACACTAAATGCCAAAAGAAACGTTACCCTCCTACCTTTATGGATTACTTCAAAACTATCAAAGATATGTTAGAAGATATTAGTTTACGAGCAAGCCTAATAGCACAGCTTTATGCAAATCACGAAGGAAAATTCTCAAATGCATTCATATTTAGGTGAAATGCATCTTTTTCAGAAGAATTAAATTGTCCTATTTTCGTCCATGCCGAAAGAAAAAACAAATTACAGTGATTTAGATGTCCAGAAGAAAAGTTGAAATAAAATTCTGCTTTGGTACAAAGATAAACCATTTAAAGTCACTATTTTTTAACTATTAAAACAAGAAACAACTGTTGTAGGGTGTGTAAAATTGTAAAATAATCATTCCTATGATTTCAGTCTTTTATAACATTTTCTGCAGACTTGCATTAGTGAAAACAAGTAAAACGTGTCTTTGACATTGTGAAATAATGTTTAGGAACATCTAATATTATCTTTGTTAACATGTTTGCTTGCAAAGTAACATTTTTCCATTTTCTGTGTGCACATAGCAATATCAATCGCCAAAACACAGCAATATTCAAGCAGTATTTGCATCCATTTCACATGTAGAATGATTGTATAGGGTATAGAGAGGGACTAGAATGCATGATATGATACACAAGTACGATAAATATGCCACGATTAACAGCTGAAGAAAGAAAAAGAACCATTGGGATGGTGCAGATGGGGTCGACATACAATGCTGTTGCCAACGCCCTCGGATGCCACCGTATCACGGTTATAAGACTTATTCAGGGCTTCAGACAGACTGGGATCACCGTAGACAGACCAAGAAGTGCACGTCCACGCATCACAACGCCAGCTGATAGGTACCTCCGTCATTAAGGAAGGAGGGTAACGTTTCTTTTGGCGTTTAGTGTATGTATAGTTAATGTCACAAAGAAAACAACATGATTAACATAAATGGCTAGGTGGTTAGCTGATAAAGCCAGTGAGTTAACAAAAGAAAGTTAATGGGAGTCAGAGATGTACAAATCAAAGGGGTAGTTTATGAAGGAGGGATGTTTCTACAGTTGACTGGGCTTGGTAGAGGAGTGCATCATAAGCGGGTGGAATGAGATTTCTTTGATCTCATTTGATGTAGGGCTTTTGGCATTTGATGTGAATGGCTTCGGTGAGTTTGCGTTTGATTGTTCGCAAGAAGGGTGATGTCATTCCAGTTTATTTGGTGAGTCGGGTTTGATTTGATGTTATCAGCGATGGCTGATTTGTTGTTGGAATTGGGAACGGAAGACTGATGGGTTTGTGTGAAGAGCAAACGTTTGAACTGAAGTTGTCAATATTGTACTTCCCAACTTCTAAGATGCCACTCAAAGAATGTTTATGATTAACTGTCAAACGTCATGTCATGTCATGTCATGTCATGACGTTTGACAGTTAATCATAAACATTCTTTGAGTCATGTCATGTCATGTCATGTCATGTCATGTCATGTCATGTCATGTCATGTCATGTCATGTCATGTCATGTCATGTCATGTCATGCCATGCCATGCCATGCCATGCCATGCCATGTCAATCTCAGTTGCCGGGATCGGGTGGTCAGGCTCGCTGACGTGGTTGACACATGTCATCGGTTCCCACTTGCGGAGATCGATGCTCATGCTGTTGATCAGTGGGTTGTCTGGTCCAGACTCGATTACTTACAGACCGCAGTCATATAGCTGGAATATTGCTGAGTGCGGCGTAAAACTAAACCCACTCACTCAATCTCCGTTGAGCGAAGGTGAACTTATCCTGCCTGAGTGGTAGCACATGCAAGGTCAATTCATTAGTTCACACCGGAAACTGTGACATTTACGATACATACAGACTATACAAGTCTCATTCTTAACACACGTCTAATTGCCCAGACACGCAGACATCGTCGCAATTTGTGCAAGAGGACTTGAATAGAAAGCCTACGTCTTCCTGCTGACCAAATTTAATGACCAAATCCGACTGACTCACATACAAGATAATAAGACAACAAACCGATGAGAATAACAAACGGAGACGCTGTCTCCGACCAAACGTTTACGCCATTGAACATGAAGTATTATTTGATTGCTTCGTTATATCTTCAGAGATGCTATATATTGATTTGGTTTGTTGAAATAGCCCTATGGTTATCATTTGGTAATAGGAGTGCAGCATTATTGTAAATACCATCGTTGAGCGTGATTTCGATCAAACGTTTGATCAGATTTTATCGTCACTATATATATCTTCAGCCCGGGATTGTCATGGCGCGGACTTATATTCAGTATTATGATATAATATTCAGAATATTGTAAATAACGGTTATGAACTGACGGCCTGATGTCAGCTGACATGTATAATATGAACGATAATAATATGTACACTTACAGGGTGTGTTGCAGAGCTTGTGTCATCATACTCCAGTGATATTATTTACATGGAGCAGAAAGTGCCAGAAAGGGATGTTGGGTCTTCCATTGATCAATTGTCGTTGAAATAATTGTCTTGAAAGTGGCAAAACTTAGCATTGTAACATCTGAATGTGTTTGATAGACTGAACATTAAGAATAGATTCTGAGGTCAGTAGAATGAATTGACCACCCTGAACTTATATGTTTTACTCAAGTCATCAATGATTAGGTGTCAACTCAACTTGAGATGTATTCGCAGGAGAAGGTTCTGACCTCTGAACACATTTTGATTACACTAGGAATAGTTTAGGGCGATTCATTTAGTCCTTTGCGGTTCTGTTAGTCACTCAATCCTATAAATGTTGTGGTTAACAAAGAGGAAGGTTATCACCCGAAACCTCCTCAGCATAGGTCCCAACACCTTTTATTCACCTCCTTTGCATGGATGACCTTGAAGTTATTGCCGATGGAAAACCAGAATGTCCTTGTCAGGTTTTTCTCCAATGAAGCTGGTAAGTCCTTTGGCCTCGACAAATGCAGCATTCTTCATCTGGCATGGTAGAGGGGGGAGGATCAGTCAGTTTACTTAGGGAAGGGGGTATTGCATATGTTTATGACGTGTGGCACAGGTGTCCAGGATCCGCTCACCTTATTTCGAGTACCTGGTACCATCACTATTTGATAGAAATTCATAAACAAAATACTCATGATATTTCAAAATACTGCAGAGATTTCCTATGGATGTGAAAAGGGTGTTGTAGCTTCTATTTTATTACCGTCTTTGACATTTGATTTGACTCAATCCATCAATGGTACGAAACAAAATATGCTAGGTGACATTGATAAAGGGTCAAATGATATATAGCACATGTAAAGAAAGGTTTCTCAGAAATAATAGAACAAAGAGTGTCATTGTAATGTTTAATGTGCTGACAAACGTGACACATCGTGACATACAGACAATAAGTTCAAACAGCACTAGCAAACATCAGTTGTATAGACCAACCCCCCGAAATGAAAATGACAAACATGAAGCACTCGGTCATTCAATATCTTGTGTACCCTCCTCGCGCGTCCAAGACACATTTGCACCTTGTTTTCATGCTCCTTATCGAAAGCATGCTCATAAAGAAAGCTTGCGGAATCGCATTCCATTCCTCTACTAGAGCTCTGCGGAGTCCTGGGAGATCCACTGGTGCTGGGTGACGTGTGTACACACGTCGGCCGAGTTCATCCCAGGCATGCTCAATTGGGTTGAGGTCTGGCGAGCATGCTGGCCACAATGCTGCTTTAGTAATCCGTGACAATCCTAGCCCTATGAGGCCTAGTGTTGTCGTCTTGCAGTAAAGAGGGTCGACCATAAAAGCCATGCATAGCTTGCAAGAATGGTACTGCTATAGGAGACGGAATCTCGTCCCGATAACGCTGTCCGGTGAGATTACTGTCAACCACGTGCAGTTGAGTACGTGCAGTAGGAGTTATCCCTGCCCGAACCATTGATAGAGCAACTTGCACGTGAACATCATTGACATTAAGTGGCAGATGGATTTCCATATTGACAATTTGAATAAAAATGTGTCATTTGTAACAGAATGTGTCGGACGTTAAATAACGTAATAATGACATTCCGTTGTATCCATTTGAAACAAAAACGAAGATTTTACAACTATTTAAGAAATGGTGTTACCAATAGCTTGACCCTTCATTAATGACGCAGAATATATGTGCGTCACGGAAAATGACAATTATACAATTCTCTGGAATACGTCTGTATACAGCCTCAGATTTACCCAAGCCAACAAACCTGACTTTGTCCCTGTTTTATAACCCGTGAATTTCCGGGTTAGAATGAACCTTCAGTAACCCATGCTTGTCGTAAGAGGCAACTAACAGGATCCGGTGATCAGGCTCACTGACTTGGTTGACACATGTCATCGGTTGCCAAATGCGCAGATCGATGCTCATGCTGTTGATCACTGGATTGTGTGGTCCAGACTCGATTATTTACAGACCACCGCCATGTAACTGGAATACTGCTGAGTGCGGCGAAAACTAAACTCACTCACTCACTCACTCACCCTGTTATAAAAGTGATGAAATTGTTTAGATGATTGAATTGTCGGGCCCTTTTGACTCTAACTTGATTTGGGGCGGTGGGGTAGCCTAGTGGTTAAAGCGTTGGCTCGTCACGCCGAAGACCCGGGTTAGAATCCCCACATGGGTACAATGTGTGAAGCCCATTTCTGGTGTTCCCCGCCGTGATGTTTCTGGAATATTGCTAAAAGCGGCGTAAAACCAAACTCAGTCAGTCAGTCAGTCAGAAGGCTGCAGTTCAGGATGGTAATGTTCCTGATGGGGCTGATTATTCAGCGGTTCCTCGGAGTAGTCCCATGCGCTGTCTAGGCAGATCCAAAATTAATCTCCTAAAGGCAAAGTCGGATTCACGGTCTACTATATCGTAAGCATGAATGACTGTCAAATATTGATGATTATAGGTGTTCGCAAAATCATGTCCGTCATATCCACACAAATTAAAATAGGCAAATAGTTTTTGGCAAACTTCCTCCACATGTCTATCATTACTGGCACCTTATGCGCCGATTTTGTAAATACCCCACCTGTCCTTCATGAAATGTTGTAACCTTCATCGTAAAACAAGGATCTTTGAAATCTTTGTGAAAGAGCATGCTCGGTTATACCTAGAGGTACACTAAGGGTTGGAGCTTTGGTAATATTGCGTGGCAATATTTGATGAAAGTAGCCTATTCTTGATTATTATGACGTACCAGATTATATATTATATGTCAGTCTTCAGGTGAAATGACCACATGACACCTTCTTAAAAGGAACACCCTTTTAGTGGTACACACATTCTCTTCAAGGGTCAAATTATTATTCATTTAACCAGACAGACCAGCAAGAATATATTCATTCGTGAAGGCAATGATTTTTCTACATTTCAGCTTCCTTTTCTTACACAACCATTACTCTGCACAATATACCTGCCATTTTACATCTGACGCAATGAAACGTCGAAATGCACACTGAAGAGTTATTAAACTCCTCTGAAAACCATTGAACAAAGAAAGTGAAGCGAGTTTCGTTACCCTTATATATACTTTAATGATGAACCATTTATGTAAGTGACCTTGCTAAAGTGTGAAGGTAGTTTCTGAAAATAACCCAGTTAGATGATACGGCG
The DNA here is from genome assembly GCF_003918875.1 of Haliotis rubra. NCBI lineage: Eukaryota > Metazoa > Mollusca > Gastropoda > Lepetellida > Haliotidae > Haliotis > Haliotis rubra. The sequence continues at coordinate 239,433 of NW_025767335.1, forward strand.
AGAGGGAGAAAACCACGTCTTCAGAACGGTGATAACTTGTAACAGATAATGTGCCTACTGAGGTTCTATAGTTCAAAGTTAGCTTGGAACAAATATCGATATGTTTGGGATCAAGGATATTCAAATTGTTAGAAAGAAACGACATTTGCTGCACATCTCTATGGACAAGAAGAAACATATTTTTTTTCATAATTCATCAGTTAGGCGCCAGCGTACATCCCCCTTTATCCGTTTTGACGATAAGCGTTTTGGGGATGTAACATGAATCAATACTATCTATTTCTGTGCAGCGTCAAATGGCTAACACACTAAAGCTGAGGTTCTCCTATGGCCGAAGATCCCCAGTGTGAGAATATCTATATTATTCCATCACATATATCTACATGAAGGTCCTCTTTAGCATGAGCTGACATCGCAGAGTACGAGATGTCCAACGGATTTTTTTCCTATCAATAGTTTATGAGAAAGGGATTAATTTCCAGATGCGATCGGCTAGGGAATGTAGATTCCAGCTTGGAAGAGATGTTAGTGATGTGCCGTCATGATATCTTTGATAACGAGCGCCGGGGGAGTCGACAGCCTGCTCGTTACATGTCTTCACAATAGTAATGGAACATTCTACAACCACCGCGTGGAGGTTATCTTGGCGCAGTTGAGATTCCGTTGGCTGTTTGTCAGTTCGCTTAGCTGTATATCTGATTTTGGTTTGAATAGACCTGCCGTTGTTAATAACATACAGAGCTTTCTTAAAGATTGGTCTAGATGTTGTTTTGTTGTAAGTGGAAACTACAACAGGGAAACCAGTAATTCAGAGCGAATGTGCATTAAGTTTTCATCTTCATTGACATACGTTATTTCGAATTACGTAACCGGGGATGGTATTTCTTAATATATATGAAACCATTCAGAGAAAATGTGTGTTCGTGTGGGGAAATCTAATCAGCTGAGAAGTCAAAATCGAAGCCAGACAAAAACGGAAAAGCAAAGTATCTTCTTCAAAGGCTTTGTTTGCAACCCTAGGTCACTCAGGGCGCATCTCGCTGCCCGATACACTGGGATCGTATTTTTTCACTATACACTGAGTGTAATTAACGTAGATTAATTTTTGAGCGATGCAAACTTTTTACATATGGTATTTTCACGTTAGATAAACGCAAAATTATATTTGTTAGTGAGAAAAATTAAAAATACAGATACCATGTAACAAACTAGAAAGACAATACAAAGGAACTAAAATAATCTGAAGAGGAAAACTTTATTGGAAATATGCCAAGAGAGTTGCCTTACATTCAAAGGGAAAGGGTTGGCTCAAGATATGACCAAATAAGGCGTGATTGTGATTGTATTAATAAAATTCACAAATCATTGGAATTTCAAAGAATGCAACGGATATTTGGGGATATTATAATTAAAAGCAAACAGCCCTCCAACATTTAATTTTTTTGTATTGTACACGTTTCATTTCAAGAGGTCGTTAGTTGAGATGGTTAATAGGAATACAAGAAAGGAATTCAATATTTAGAGATATTTGTATAGTGTGTGATGTTAAAGGCCTCATTAACCTTAAAAGATTCACCACACATCGAAAGGAATTCAACGTTTAGAGTTACTGGTATTGGATTATATTTGTAATTCAAAAGCAAAATGGGATACCCACCATATGTATTAATGTATAATCTTGTCATCCCACCGTTCTAATCTACAAGACCAGAATATGATTAGTTTGCATGTTCCAAGCTTAAGATTTTAAAATGGTGCGAAAAAGATAATTTGTATGTGCAAACGAGAAGTTTCAGATAAAATACAGTCATCATAGATACACTCAAGTATGCCAACATTAGTTGTTTTGTTTTACGTTAGGTTCTGGCTTGTTGAAACAAGAACAGGGATAATAACCACTAGTTTCGCCCACAAGATTCAGACTGAATAAAATACCGATCAAAATACTTTATTTGCGTACCTTTTTCAATATTTGACCCGTGAAGATCCGGGTTAGAATTGCTCTTTATCTATCTTATGGTTCTTATGGTTCTGAGTTGACAGTAAGGAACCGATAACCCTTGCAGAAATAACAAATTTCCGATCTAACCATCCCCAAATTAACCAAGTATTACGACTGTCAACAGCCAAGTGGTTCGGTCAAGTTAAGTCATATTTGGCGGTCGCGCCTTTTGGAACCAGAACTGGTTCTTGAATATACACTTGCCACCGGACATCTGGTACCGGAAGTAAGATGTGCCCCGTCTCGCATATCACAAGTTGTTGCGCGCAAAGGGAGCCGGGAACCAGCTTAGTACCGGAAGTAGAGCCTCGTGAGACTTACAGGCCCTATTGGGCAAACATGTAAGGTGCAGGTCAGGACGTAGACGGAAGGCCTCAAATCATCGTCGTCTTGCACGTATTCGGGAACTGCAGCTCTCTAATGTTGTCTCGAAGCGCATCTAACAACGTTTACGGGCAGTTGATAACTGAAAAAAGCCAGCTCTTCACAGAGAAACTCTATTAGGCGTTGGGCCGGGGTTTGGAATGTAAACCTTTAAGGGAGGTCACTTTAGATCAGGCTCACAACCACAACTTACCATTGAAACGCACTGTCATGAAATCACAAATACAGTACTCATACAAATACTTAGCAACAACATCATGAGATTCTCGAAGTTCAAATGGCGATAATGACGACATGTTTTACGCCATATTACCGTTGTTCGGGGACATTCCTGGATTCACATTCCACTGATTAACCGGAGATCAAATATATCGACATTGCATACAACTGACTAAAATGAACTCGGAACCATGTACAATTAAGTTCTAAGCTATGGGGTCACAGACAGGGAAAAGTGTTCAGATATAAAATCATTACCTTAATACTTATCATAGTTATGTCTTAAATTCTGTAAATTTTGTAATCATGAAAATAGCTAGTATATGAATTAATATGTATGTTCTCCAGGCAAGCTTTTGTAAAGTAGAGCGTTATTATCTGGAGATCTGACAGCGCTAAATTGAATTTGGAAACAAACGGCCAGCGTTATCTGAACATGTCTGATAATTTCCATACATATATTTCAAACTTTCCGGAACTTTATAAATTGATGGCGGACCACGAAGGGCCTTCGTGCGATACAGCCGTTTTATCTCTCTGGAATTCGTAAAATTTGAAATACAATCGATTTCAATCGTGTTTTCAGCCCAAATTGAATTGCATAGTTGTTCAACACATGGTACTTTTGAATAACTACAACTCGACATTTCTAACACCTTCAACTGAACTTTTCTATAAATATATTACCTTCCGCGGTAATGCGGTGATGCAGTGATGTGGTCGTCAAATCAGCCATTTCTATCAGAGGTGGGTATTGAGTTAGCGAGTGAGTGAGTGAGTGAGTGACAGTCAGTCATCTGATAATCAATGAGAAAAAGATATTCATCAACTTCATCTTGCTAAACATTCTTTAATCATTATTCTAGCACGACATGGTGTGATACTCGATTCTGATTGGCTGAGAGTGCATCAAAACCGTACTTAAATGGCAGTTTAAGACCGCTAATGAAAGTGACCGATTCAACGCGTATGAATACAACGAACTCGTTGACCCAATTGTTTGTAAACAAACATGTCGAACATCGGCAATTTCTACCTCGGCAGCATCTTTGGTATTTTTGAAGTAAAAAGCGAATGGTTTGAAGAAGAATTTCTTGACCCTAAGAAACTACGAAGCTGGAAAATCCGTCAGCAGCGCAAAAGCGGCAGTATATTCAAACCGGGTCTAGATCTAGCGGGCATGACGTCGACAACACACGTCGGCCCATACGTCCTAACCTGACCGCTTCCGTCCCGGCCGTAATGCCCAGTCCTTCCACTTCCACTGTCCATGTATCCCACATAAAACGTGGCATGTCAGGTCGTTTCCAAATTGGGAATAGTTGGGTGGTTATCAACAATTATTTCCGTGAATAAAGTTAGCGGCGACTAAACTTAGCGAGTTCACGGCTTGAATTGGGGCGAGTCGATTGTCTTACAGTAGGGGAGATCAATAATTCGCTTTAGAAAAATCAAATAATTGTACTTGCTTACAGTATAAACTGTATTTGTTTTTATTTGTGTATGTTACTTCTTACAAATACAGGGGCGGTGGGGTAGCCTAGTGGTTAAAGCGTTGGCTCGTCGTTAAAGCGTTGGCTCGTCACGCCGAAGACCCGGGTTCGATTCCCCACATGGGCACAATGTGTTAAGCTCATTTCTGGTGTCCCCCGCCGTGATATTGCTGGAATATTGCTAAAAGCGGCGTAAAACTAAACTCAGTCAGTCAGTCTTACAAATACAAGTATACTGGTTCCTGAAATAAAGCATTAACGTTGTTGAAAATGTCTTATTTTGTTAATTACACAACCTGTCCCTCAACGGGACGATTCCAAGCGATTTCAAGGAAAAAGGCCCCTTCACGCCTTGTGTTCTTGCGCGCCAAACAGTTCGGTTTTAGAACGCTTATCAGTCGTGCTAGAATGAAGATAAAGCTACTCTGTTTTCAATTTTGCGGTCCTTGATCGTTGATTTAAGAACGCTAAAGGTTTAATTTAAAACCTCAAGCTAACGCGTTCGGTTTTTAAATTACATTTAGCGGTCTTAAATCAACGATAAAGGACCGCATAATTGAAAACCGAGTAGCTTTATCTTCTCAATGTTAGATAGTTCTGAAAATATTTGATAAATAATAATGAGGAGGTTGCATTTTAAGGCATGACATTTAGCTTACTGAGATTATCACAAAAATGTATCAATTACCGACCATATATCATTCAGGATTGATAATCTATTACATTATTTCATGTATTTCGGTCTATTCAGTTCTACTTTTAACTGCCAGTAATGTTTATTGATGTACTTGTACTTTAAAATTTTATACTTCCTACAAATTATTGGTCAAATCACATTATCAAATACCTTTGAAAACGTCGTGTATAAGCATCATGTTTTGGGGGATATACACTAAACGCCAAAAGAAACTTTACCCTCCTTCCTTAATGACGGATGTACCCATCTACAGCTAGCGTTGTGATGCGTGGACGTCCGTTTCTTGGTCTGTCTACGGTGACCCCAGTCTCTCTGAAGCCCTGAATAAGTCTTATAACCGTGATACGGTGGCATCCGAGGGCGTTGGCAACAGCATTGTATGTCGATCCCACCTGCACCATCCCAATGGTTCTTTCTCTCTCTTCAGCTGTTAATCGTGGCATATTTATCGTACTTGTGTATCATATCATGCATTCTAGTCCCTCTCTATACCCTATACAATCATTCTACATGTGAAATGGATGCAAATACTGCTTGAATATTGCTGCGTTTTGGCGATTGATATTGCTATATGTAAACTGACTGACTGACTGAGTTTGGTTTTACGCCGCCTTTAGCAATATTCCAGCAACATCACGGCGAGGAACACCAGAAATGGGCTTCACTCTTTGTACCCATGTGGGGATTCGAACCCGGGTCTTCGGCGTGACGAGCCAACGCTTTAACCACTAGGCTACCCCACCACCCCCTATATGTAAACAGAAAATGGAAAAATGTTACTTTGCAAGCAAAAATGTTAACAAAGATAATTTGAGATGTTCCTAAACATTTTTTCACAATATCAAAGACACGTTTTGCTTGTTTTCACTAATGCAAATTAGCAGAAAATGTTTTGAAAGACTGAAATCATAGGAGTGATTATTTTACAATTTTACACACTCTACAACAGATGTTTCTTGTTTTAATAGTTGAAAAATGTTGACGATAATGGTTTATCTTTGTCTCAAAGCAGAATTTTATTTCAACCTTTCTTTTGGACATCTAGATCACTGTTATTGGTTTATTTCGGCATGGACGAAAATAGGACAATTTAACTCCTCTGAAAAAGGAAATTTCACCTAAATATTATAAATGGATTTGAGAATGTTTTTTTTCGTGATTTGCATAAAGCTATGTTCTTAAGCTTTCTTGTCAAGTTATACCTTCTAATATAGCTTTGATAGATTTGAAGTAATTCATAAAGATAGGAAGTTCTTGTATATCAAACGACGTTAAAAACATTTATCATAAATTTGTCACCAAATACGTTTGTCTTATATTTGGCCCAAGGAAACAATCCGTAGCAGTTTCTTAATTACCTCGAATATCATATGCATTTGTATTTCATTGCTTGAAAAAACTGCTATTTCCATTAGTTGAAAATGTGGCTATTGGAATGAGATTAACATATTACTTGAGAAGAAAAAGGCAAATGTTTTATTTATCATGTGTTTTCTTCCTGAGCTTCACAACACTGTTATTGAGGCATACTGAAAGTAGTTCCGGAATAAAATGTTATTTTCGCGGTCGAGATATCGATTTAATATCCTGAGATAAATACGCCCAATATTTCACCACTAAATACATAATAACGTCTTTACATGTCGCCAGTGATGTGCTTTTATCAGCTCGTCTCATGGATGGGCAATGAGAACTGTTCTCACCCAGGAACAGAGTTTTCTTAAACTTGTTATGCCTCATTATTGACACATTGTTTGGGATTAAATTATTCGATTTGGTAGTCTGTGCTTGTAAATATTTTCCTCTACACATTGTTCTCGGGGTAGAAGAGACATCTAAGAGTACATATACCGAAACGGCGGTAATGTGTTAAAAAACGACAGACTAGACATGGAAGAGCCGTGTTTTTCTGCAGAATATATATGTGAGTGTATTCATATGTGCGTGTGCTTGTGCGTGAGCGTCTGTCTGTGCGTGAGCCTGCCTACTACATAGGTTCATGTCAAGATTATACACTGGCACACAAAGATCACCGCAACCCTATCGAATGGTCATGATGGGGTTCCACTTACTAAGGGGGTGTTGGGGTAGCCTAGTGATTAAAGCGTTTGTTCTTCACGCCGAAGACCCGGGTTTGAGTCCCCACATGGGTACAATGTGTGAAGCCCATTTCTGGTCTCCCCCGACGTGATATTGCTGGAATATTGCTTAAAGAAAGCAGCGTAAAACTAAACTCACTCACTCCAGTTACTGAGAGATTGTCAAGAAGTCACCCACAATAATCCACATTGTGGGCGAGTTGGGATTCTTGTACTAAAGGTGTCCTCCTTGACCCATGTTAGTAGAGCCGACGACAGACGGTGGCGACTGCTTTGGGCCTTGCTTGCACTACTGGTGTGGTTGACCATGACATTTTACAGTCCCCTAAGACAGAGGTGGAATATTGCACAGCGAGGTGCTACTCCCACGATCGCAATACATGCGCCTCCTGTATATAAGGCCAAAATATAGAACTGTTTAAGGGATTCGGGGTGGCAATTCAAATCATACGTTCAAACGAAAATGGACCTATTTTTCGTTTACTTTTTCAAGATAAAATCAAGTATCTCATGAAAATGAAACCACACAAAATAATAAATTTGAAACTAATTTCCAATGCGTACCATTTCCACCAAAAACCAAAATTATTGGGGTTAGTTGGTAAACACACGATGTCATTAGGCTTCGAGTGTGGACCATAATATCCCGTGAGACCATTTTCTGATTTTGTTGAAATTGAAACGATAGGTTATTACTTTGAATTACTCTGTACAAATATAGATATTCTGCAGCTTACAAACGAGAGAAACACTTGAGGAAATTCAATGCGTTCGTTTGCAACACATTCGGGGTCAATATTAATGTCTCTGTTTTGCGTGTAGATAGCGATATGGACGCACAATGGATACATTCTTCAGGGATTCATTACAGGACATAATATATTGACGGGGCACACTGCTTTGCTAGTCGCCAGGCCTAAAATGGTACTTTTATCATGGTCGTCAGTTTATATGATGAGACACTACCGCCGTTTCTTTATATGTACTGTTATACGTCAGTTCTACCCCCAGGGCAATGTGTACAGGAAAATGTTTACAAGCACATAGGACTAATCGAATGTAATCCCAAACAACGTGTCAATAATGAGGCATAATAGTTTTAAGAAATGAAAACTCTGTTCCTGGGTGAGAACATTTCTCATTGCCCATCCATGAGACGAGATGATAAAAGCACCTCACTGGCGATATATAAAGACGTTATTATGTATTTAGTGTTGAAATATTGGGCGTATTTATCTCAGGATATTAAATCGATATCTCGACCGCGAAATATAACATTTTATTCTGGAATTATTTTCAGTATGCCTCGGTAACATTATTGTGAAGCTCAGGAAGAAAACACATGATAAATAAAACATTTGCCTTTTCCTTCTCAAGTATAGCCACTTGACAATAGCCACATTTTCAACTAATGGAAATAGCAGTTTCTTCATGCAATGAAATAAAAATGCATATGATATTCGAGGTAATTTAAAAAAACTGCTAAGTACTTTTCATAAGGATTGTTCCATTTGGCCAAATATAGACGAAGTTATTTGGTGACAACTTTATGATAACCATTTTTAACGTTGTTTAATATATTTCTCTCAAAACATGATGCTTAGACACGATGTTTTCAATGGTATTTGATAATGGGAATTGAGGTGAGGTGAAATTGAGAATATTTCGCTCATATGACGACGTGCATGCGTGTGTATGTGCGGCTGCTTGTACTAGCCCAGACTTAAGCTGGTTTTATAGTGCTAGCTCACTGAGATACCATGCCGCAGTGAAGCATGAATACCCCACTCAGACACATTATACTGACTCCGAGCCGACCAGTCCTTGTTGTACCCATTAATGCCGAGCGCCAGGCAGGGACCAACAAGTACCATATTTTAACGTCTTTTGGTATGACGCGGTCGGGGATCGAACCCGCGACCTTCCGCTCTCCGGGCGGACCCTATAACCACTACACCACGGAGGCGGTTTAATGGGAATTGATCAATAATTTGTATGAAGTATAAAATTAAAAGTACAAGTACATCAATAAACATTACTATCAGTTAAAAATGGAAATGAATAGACCGAAATAATAGCTAGATTATCAGTCCTGAATGATATATGGTCAGTAAGTGATAAATTCTTGTGATAATCTCAGTAAGCTAAATGTCATGCCTTAAAAATACAACCTCCTCATTATTATTAATCAAATATTTTCACGACTATCTAACATTAGTGGTTAAGCAAAATGAAGTTGATGAATATCCTTTTCTCATTGATTATCAGATGACTGACTGTCACTCACTCACTCACTAACACAATACCCACCTCTGATAGAAATGGCTGATTTGACGACCACATCACTGCATCACGCATTACCGTGGAAGGTAACATATTTATAGAAAAGTTCAGTTGAAGGTGTTAGAAATGCCGAGTTGTAGTTATTCAAAAGTACCATTTGTTGAACACGTTTGGAGAAGAAGGCACCATGTGTTGCAATTCAATTTGGGCTGAAAATAAGATTGAAATCGATTGAGACTATGTATTTCAAATTTTACGAATTCCAGAGAGATTAAACGACTGTATCGCACGTAGGCCCTTCATCGTCTGCCGTCAATTTATTAAGTTACGGAAAGTTTGAAATATATGTATGAAAATTATCAGACTTTTTCAGATAACGCTGGCCGTTTGTTTCCAAATTCAATTTAGCGCTGCCATATCTCCAGATAATAACGCTCTACTTTACAAAAGCTTGCCTGGAGAACATACATATTAATTCATATACTAGCCATTTTCATGTTTACAAAATTTACAGAATTTAAGACAGAACTATGATAAATATAAAGGAAACGATTTCATATATGAACACTTTTCCCTGTCTGCAAACTCATAGCTTAGAACTTAATTGTACATGGTTCCGAGTTCATTTTAGTCAGTTGTATGCAATGTCGATATATTTGATCTCCGGTTAATCAGTGGAATGTGAATCCAGGAATGTCCCCGAACAACGGTAATACGGCGTAAACACGTTATCGTAATTTCAACTTCGAGCATCTCATGTGCCGTGTCTCACGAACACATGGTGTCAACGCTATTTTGATAGCGATTCATCAACACATATGCTCGTGATAGAGATGGAATGACACACTCGACTCCAACCTTAGCAGAGACTTGTGGAAAGGGTTTTGTGGCATTATGCAGTATTGTTAACAGGAAAACTATATTGTGTTGTTGCTGTGTATACTGCTTTTGTGTTTTCATGATAGTACGTTTCAGTGTTAAGTTGGGGTAGTGAGCCTGATTTAGAGTGACCTCCCTTGGTGAAACCCACACCAATGGGCGTTGTGCTGACACAGCTAGAGATGAAATCGATGCGATCAGGGATTCGAAGCCAGAGTCATCATTTTCGGCACAACCTAACTCTGCACACGGACTTTCGACGCCTTGGACCACTTGGCACGGGATTCTTCTCATGAATATCTAACTTCCTAACCCCCCAAACATTTTCATGTCAATTCACATCATATTTTCAATTATTTACAAGCATGTTTGGACATTTATTTGTTTCCTTGTGTTCAAATGCATTCGACTTCAACTGGGGGCTTGAATGATCTGTTCCACAGTCTGAATACAATACCACCATCTACTTTTAAATCCAAAATATTATTATGGGTATATAAGGCTGATATTTATGATATAGAACATGGCTAATCTGATGACTATTTAACATCATTGCAGAGCAGAACCAGGCCGTGTGGGGTGTCATGTGACCGTTCAACCAGCATGTCTTGCTCATAATTTAAACAACCCGTGAAGGTCCGTGTTAGAATGAACCTTCAGTAACTCATGCTTGTCGTAAGGCGACTAACGGGATTGGGTGGTCAGGCTCGCTGGCTTGGTTGACACATGTCATCGGTTCCCAATTGCGCAGATCGATGCTAATGCTGTTGATCACTGGATTGTCTGATCCAGACTCGATTATTTACAGACCGCCGCCATATAGCTGGAATATTGCTGAGTGCAGCGTAAAACTAAACTCACTCACTCATAATTTGAACAGCTATAAATATGCACCGATTGTCAAATAACGCACATACAATCCTGTCCATTTAACTACACTCTACAAGTCAATCTTATTAGTAACTGATTTATGATATAATTAATCGTACGGTCATCGGAACTCCCTGAGAGATTTGTGACGATATATCTCATTAATAGGTAATAGGTAATAGGTAAAGCGATACGCCTGGAATATATTCTGTCTAATGGACATCGGAAGAACAAAGCATTTAACAATCAGGCTGATCATACTGGCCTCCGGGTATTTTATGAAAATGGCTGCACAGTGTGAGTGAGTGAGTGAGTGAGTTTAGTTTTACGCCGCTTTTAGCAATATTCCAGCAATAGCACAGCGGGGGACACCAGAAATGGGCTTCACACATTGTACCCATGTGGGTAATCGAACCCGGGTCTTTGGCGTGACGAGCGAACGCTTTAACCACTAGGCTACCCCGCCGCCCCTGCACAGTGTGCAAATCGGTAGCACCAGTGCATCTATGTACAGATATGCACACGTAGTCAACGCTAAATTAAAGCAACTCCAATGTAATGAAGGAGCATGTTTGATGTAAGCCCAGCTGTGTTTGCTTCTTCAAGTCATTTAAAGATCACGTCCTACCACCTTCGTCAACTTTCAAAAAAGTATACCCAAGAAACATTGAATATTTCATGCAGCCTAAGATGAGTACCAATAAGATGATCTTGCCCATTTGTTTTATTCCCGTAATGCTGGCCACGTTGTGAGAGGAAAATTCGGAATTAATGATCAACATGATAGATAAAATGTCACGACAGCAGACCAATTACAACATCAAATAAGTATACCATTGCCGGACACATTGCCGTGGTAAAGGTTAACTCAATTCGAACGGTCGTAATTGTTCTACAGGCCATGTGCTTGTCCCATGAAGCGTTCAGGAACATTAGTCATATGGGGAATGCCTGACGGGAACATACTTATTCGCCTACCTTTAGGTGGCATGCAATCTTTGATCTTAACATGCACTAGAACTGGCCATTGGTAATTGGAGAAGAAGCAGTGCAGACATGGCTGATTGGAACAACAAAGGGTTAATGTTTTCGGAATACAGTGCACCTATTATTTACATGGACTAAATTAAGACTTACATTTATGCTTTTATGTCTGTTCCCAGTGCGAGGATAGTATTTATAAATTATCTTTCTACTATAAAAATACTGCAGTTCATTAACGTATAAACTATACATGTGAAAGTCGACTAACGGGATAAGATGATCAGGATCGCTGACTTGGTTGATACATGTAATCGTATTTCAGTTATGTCCATCGACGGTCATGATGTCAGTCACCGGATTGTCTGATCCAGAGTTGATTACTGACAAGCTGCTAAAAAAACAGCTTAACACATGCTCATGATATGATGGAAATCGTACAGTAGGCGATACTTTTAATAGAGATTCCTTATGTCAAGCATATCTGCGTTCCATCACGTTACAAGAAAACAAATGGACATCACGCATCATGCGTATGCGATAGGCATCATTCCAATTGTATTTCTGTGTAGTTCGATTTATAATGTCACTGACTTGTATAAAAGACAATTATACTGACAATAAATTTTAAACCTCGTGATTTTTAAGTTCAGTTATTTTCCCCTCGTCAAATATTGTACCAATTGTCTGGTGTAAAATATAATTTGTTGAAATAAAACATGAATCTTTAGTCTTTTAATATTGTATGGCTGTTTTGGGGGAGTTTTGTATAATCTACGTCTATTTAATGTTTGTTCTGATCGTTTGTTCTTCCAGTACCAGGAGCTCCGTAAAAACACTGCGACAACATATTACGTCATGTGAGTATAGCTGTCACTTTTGTGATACACGTACCTTCGATAACATTGTGGTCACTGTTTGGACCCTTAGGAGATTCAAGAACTCTTATTGATCCAGTCGCAGAATTTCTGTAGGTCGTAAAATCATGCTAACTGTTGATAAAAGATATGCACTTAATTTTGTTAAATCAACATTAACATTCGTTGTAATATAAAATAAACGTTGTCTTTGTGTGTGGTGAAAAGGGAGACATGCTCTTGTTGAACGAGTTGATGTCCATACCCACCATCATATGCCCGTCTCCAGAGACATGCATGTCATGGCGTCAACACATCAATCTACATCAAAACCGTGATTTGGTTAGAAAGATTACTGAAGCTGTAAATGAACAATTTAGCTTTGACTACGTGTACATAGATGCACTGGGGCTACCGATTTGCGCACTGTGCAGCCATTTTCATAAAATACCCGGAGGCCAGTATGATCAGCCTGATTGTTAAATGCTTTGTTCTTCCGATGCATTAGTTTAATGCCTGCGTCCATTAGGCAGAGTATATTCGAGGCGTATCGCTTTACCCATTAATGAGACATATCGTCACAAATCTGTCAGGGAGTTCCGATGACCGTACGATTAATTATATCATAAATCAGTTACTAACGAACCGTCAAAGATTGACTGGAAGAGTGTAGTTAAATGGACAGGATTGCATGTGCGTTATTTGACAGATCGGTGCATATTTATAGCTGTTAAGATTATGAGCAAGACATGCTGCCAGTGCGGTCACATGACACCCCACACGGGCTGGTTCTGCTCTGCATTGATGTTGAATAGTCATCAGATTAGCCATGTTATATGTCATAAATTTCAGTCTTATATACCCATAATAATGTTTGTGGATTAAAAAGTAGATGGTGGTATTGGAATCAGATGATGGGACAGATTGTTTCAGCTCAAAGTTGCATTCGAATGCATTTCAACATAAGGAATTTATGTGTTATGCATGTAAATATTAGAAAATGTGATGTGAATTAACATAAGAAAGTTTGGTTTGGGGAAAACTTGATATTCATGAGAGGGTGCAGAGTTGCGTCCCTTAGGGCAGGGAGGCTTCGAATCCCTGTTCGCATCTATTTCTAGCACAACACCCATGCTTGCAGGATTCGCCAAAGTCCGTCCCCATTATGGTGACAAGCTATAATGAAACGGCAATACTGTTCAAAGAGGCGTTAAACCCAGTTCACTCACCCACTCACCGATATTCATGAATACAATAATACATTTCAACCCATGACATACTGAGCATTAATATTACATGCATATGAACTTTCAGTATAAATTGATATCACACATTTATCTCTTTTGAAGCAAATATATACTTCCAATTTAACCAAATTTGTGGACTATTTGTTTCCAAATACAGAATTATCCTATCATAATACACATGTTAAACAAAATGACCTTCCTTAGTATGAATTATTTGTGACAAAAGTCTTGTATTACCTGTCAATCAATAAAAGTCACCACTGCTAAACATTACCATAGCAACCAGGTGATGACTTGCTGATAAGGCACCCGGAGTTAATATGCTTCAGATGCTATGTTGTCAATTCACTGAAGTGGTACACGTTTCGTATACATGCAACTAATCCGTGGGAAAATCATAAAACACAGATAAAGGATAAGTCCAAAATTCCTCAAACAGTCTTCCTACTCCCATCAAAAATGCTTCATCGTTAGAAGCATTCAAATCGGGACTCAAAACCTTCCTCTACGAAAAATTTCTACAACCTATAACTGCGAAATATTCTCATGGTCATTTTGACGAACTGTCATATTTTCCTCATGAACTCTAGTGACTCTTTTTATATGTAGCGCTTTGAGCATGCTCTGGATGGATTATGGCGCATAAGAAATATCCATTTATTATTATTATTATTAATATCAGCAAATCCTCAATATCCCAACGTGCTACTTTTCAACTTTCTGTCACTTTGAATAAGCATATTCCAAACAAAAGAAAAAAAGACACATTAATAAATTTGTTCACTCACGATACCGGGTAAAGTGAAACCGGTGATCAATTCTCATCGTCTACATTCACGATGAGCGCTCAATCCATCATGAGGACGTTGTAATGCATCGATGAAATGAAGTGAACAGCTGTGATGGAAAGCGTATGCTGTGGAATTGAAATTCTTACCCCAAGATTGTAACGATTGTAAGTGAATGTTTATTGCCGCCGCAGTCAGCAATATTCCAGCTGTGTCAAGGCCGCATATACATAATTGAGTCTGGATTAGTGAAATTGCCGACAGAAAGCATGAGCGTCCAACTGTGTCATTGGTCATGGCAACATGGAATCAGACAAGTTAAAGTGCCGGACCATCCAATCCGATTTAGTTGGCGATAACGATCAGCATGGGAGTCCTTAGGACTTCCTGGAACCTGGGTCCCCACAGGAGCTGGGACGATGTAATGGCACGTCAACATGTCACAGTGCCTATGAATTATTTGTTGAACTAAGCGTAAACACTTTTAAGAAACATCCACTGATATCTGTCCTTTACACGTCGCCTGTATTGCGGGCTTCGTGTATATATTTACAAGTACAGTCACACTTTGATGTGTTGATGTGTGAACTTAGGTTGTCTCGAAGTAAAAGCATGGTCTAAGCATACTTTCGTTTCCATTTCGAAGTTGTTTCAAACCCTCGATAACTCGAAGTATTTATGAAGGTTCCTTCAACCTCGGATAACACTGTTTGATTGTATCCTGCTTTTACAATATCATCTCTCATCTTCTGGGACAGATTACTTTATAACTACTCCAGTGGGAGTCAGGACTTAGAATTGGTTTATAACAACCTATGCTTGCGTTGAAATGGATCGCATTGTTATTTTCGGTAACCTGTTGTATACGTAACATTGCAACCGAAGGCGTGGGTCGTTTGGCATTATATTGAACCTATATTGTCTGGTCAAATATTACAAATATTTACCAACCGCTGTCCTATAGCTTGGATTCTTCTTAGAGCGGCATGACACTACAACGAGTGAGTGAGTGAGTTTAGTTTTACGCTGCACTCAGCAATAATCCAGCTATATGGCGGCAGTCTGTAAATAATGGAGTCTGGACCAGACAATCCAGTGATCAACAGCATGAGCATCGATTTGCGTATTGGGAACCGATGACATGTGTCAACCAAGCCAGCCAGCCTGACCACCCGATCCCGTTAGTCGCCTCTTACGACAGGCATGTGTTACTGAAGATTAATATTCTAACCCGGACCTTCACGGGTCGACACTACAACGAAACAAGGTGTATTATTAATACTATCCTTCTTTGTCAATTATGATAAACAAATATCAGAAGTCGTTTCTTAAAGATTCGTCCTTTATTGATAACAGAAGTTTTAATTATTTGTTCTTGCTCAGAAGGCATTTGAAAGGTTACATCGATTCGTAACATTTACTAAACCATTTTATTCGCAATTATTAACATATACATGACAAATCTAATTAGAGTATAGTTTTACTCATACGTCATTCCGATACGCAAGATCCTAATTTGTATTTAATGTGATAAATCACAGTTTAGAATGCCTTGGAAATGCCACAGAAACAAGCCGGGTGAAGGTGCTTGTCGTAAGAGGCGACTAACGGGATCGGCTGATCAGGGCTGCTGACGCGGTTGATGCATGTCATCGTATCCTAATTTCCTAGAATGTTCTTGATATTAGCCACTGGCTTGTCTGGTCCCGATTAGAATATTTACAGGCCCTGTCATTTAATTTAGGTAATGATGGGTGGGGGTAACTACAACAATTTGAAAAAAAAGAATGGTGAAATACTTCAGCCGCCGTTACGGTAATTGTGTCTGGTCACGTCTTGTTTCGCGCCCGCGGTCCTTGTATGTTAGGTGTTAAAGTCCAGACGGTAAGCAAGATTAAGAGCATAAATACATGTCCATCAGATCGAAACCCGTGAAGATCCGGGTTAGAATTGGTCTTCAGTAATCCATGTTTGTCGTAATAGGCGACTAACAGGACGGGAAGGTCAGGCTCGCTGATTTGGTTGACACATGTCATCGTGTCCCAACTGTGTAGATTGATGCTCACGATGTTGATGACTGGATTGTCTGGTCCAGACTCAATTATTTACAATTATTTATAGTCGGAATATTGCTGAGTGCGGCGTCAAACAACAAACCAACCATTAAATCGAAGCTGTAGGATGGTTGGAGCATGTGCAAATCTGGTTCTCGTGTGATGTCTGGCTGTAGCCTATCGGAAAAAGTGTCGCCATTAAGGTCCAGGTTCGATCAATTATGAGTTATGAGTGAGATGCGTTAATCCCCTTTCTGGTATCCCATCAGTGATGTTGCTGGCATAAATCACCAAATACTGGCGTAAAACCATACTCACAACCTCACTCACTCACGCTTAAGAACCCCAAAATCCACAACCGGAACATGACTGAAACAAAAATTGAGCATTTGGGTTGTTTATACATATGACAGTACGGCATATGCACGGCATATACATGTAATATGATATTCCAAGTTTATACTAAATCAATATTTGAGACTTGTCTTACATAAATCATGTATGCATGAACATTGAGTGAGAAAACAAGCCTGCACACACTGCAGTATGTCATTTGTCCAAAGTATAGTTTGTGTCCAGCAAGAACTTAGCTGCTCCTGTTTTTGATGTCAATATTAATATTTTGACACTTTTAGGTGAATTTTCCTAAAATATTTCAAAGGACATCATACATCCCATACTCAGCAATTGTTACAATTATCAAACCCAAAGCTTTCAAGAAGAGATATAACAGACACGATGCGATTCAATACGTTGACTTGTACAACGACTGGGTGGCCTACTTGTTGGTGGAAGGATGGGGTAGCCAGGCTGAACGATGGGAAGATCTTTAGGTTAGAGAGATGGGGCAGCTGAATGATCAATCAATGAGAAACTCATGTCATACTCCACTACAATGATAAAACACTGGGGACATTTGAATAGAACATAGTTTGAAATTCAGTACCAACAACAAATATTTAATGGTTCAGCAAAACTTAACTAATTTCCGCTCTCCAATCGTGTTGCGAAACATTCGTCATATACGGCGTATGAGTAACTCGAATCAATAACGCGGAAAAAAATAAGTACAAAACAACAAAGAGGCAGAAAAGATGCTGACATACTCAATTGTTTTTCTCATTCGCTCCATCATTATTGGATGACGCACAGACTAAACACTTGGCAACAACATGCGACCAAGACCGTGCAGATAAAAAACATTCCTCAATGGAACCTATGACATTACGTTAATACAAAAATTAAAAAATCTACAATGGGCTTGCGAGCGGTTGATTGTCACTAGTAGTGACAGAACTTATTTCTTCCAGCGCGATCAATAACGATTGGGTTCCCGCTGAAAAGAAAATAGCACGAGGTGCCTAAGATATGATGAATTGAAAGTCTTCATCTTTGCGCCTACGAGGGAAAATAAGATTTATAGAAGAACCAACTGTTTTGCGTTGAGTCTTGAGCTCTTGAATTCATCTGCATAGTTTAAGCTAACCATGATTCATTGCAAATATATTTGCTTATCCATTTGCAAAACATGTTTTATCTTCATAGAGAGATTACATATGTGACTGTCATACAACGGATGAAATATGTCACAGCAATGCGATTTCCGATTCATTATTTATACATTGTATATACGTAGCGACCATAGTCTCAACGAGACCTGATTTCGAACAACTAATCGATAAACATTCTGTTCAAATAGACAGACACAGAGTTGCTAAGAGGCAGATTACCCGGGAATAGTTAAACAATTATCAATGTTTTACAAGTACAGCTTAACGAGAGAGGCGAGTCGTCACTAGCATCTGAACAAATCCAGGATATCACTTCATTCTGTTTTCTGAATTAGTGAACAAATTACATTAGGAGAGATCGATATTTGAATTTTTCTCAGGAACACATAACATGGCGATAGAAATACGCTGTGCGATGACATTTGTCGCTTTTTCTTCTCGCAATAATGTAAATCTAATATGTAATAAACACAATTACAGCAATAGGATTATTCACGTTACATTAACAAATAGATTTTTGCCAAAATATTTTTTAACAGATAACCCTCAGTAGAGAGCTTGGCTATGATATGTTACCAATTACTGTAGCGTGTTTTATGGGCTCGAAAACGGAAAGCGAGAATGAGAAATAAATCAGCTCGCAATCCCTGCTACACTGGTTTCATGTTCCTGGAGGACAAGAAAATAGAGACCCGCTTCATATGAAACACAGGAGCCCTATTCACAGCTACAAAGCTTTCAATCAAACATTGCGTTATTCCGTGTCGCTGAACATTGACACCCACTGTGCATGATTTTATAAGATAATCCTGGAAGCGGGCGTCAGCGGGAGAGAGTTGACAAGGTGGACTCCGCTTCGTGTGTGAGAATTAAGATCATACCCACGTTCTTCTTCGTATTGTCGTTGGCTCCATGGTTCGCGGTATTTGCCGACTCGTCTAATTTGAGGCAGTGACGAAGAAGACGAAATATTGATACGTTGCGGAAACAGGTTGTGGTCCTTATCTCCTTATCAAATTGCAAAGCAGTACGTTCGCGAGGAGCTCTCTAGGATTACGATACACTAGCTTAAAGGAATTTGATTGCACTTCAATATTGTGTCGAGTGTTGCGGTGTCTGAGATACTTATGAACCAGGGTCTTGGTGCCTCCTCTATCAGTTGTGTGGCATGGCCTCTGCGATAAAGATGTCACAGCGGTGTCAGAGGAATTATATCATCTGAAATACAGCCTTGTCGCAACAAGCGGGAAAACACAGTTCCAAAAGGCAAATGGACATATTCTGTATTGAAGAAGCTCATTTATTTTCCCAGATGACATTTGGGGATATTAAATATTAACTCTCAAGCTATAGGTTCCATTTTCAACCTTTGACGTGTCTAAAGACGGTGTCAAGGACGGGAATTACTGTATGGTAAGGGACCTCTAATGATACAGTCGTGCCTACAGGGTCTCCACACCATTGAAGTTGGACGGGTTGGAAGCGATTCTGTGGTTAAACTGATTTATTGATTCTCTTTATCAACAAATTGTAGAGGATTAAATTATTGATGGGGGTCGAAGAGGCACCTTCATCTTTGACACAGACAGACGCTATCTTTCACTGCTGAACCCATATGTTCAAGATTATTTGGATCATGCACACGATTTGAGCTTTCCTTAGTCTAGCGGTTCTGAGGACACACGGCAAGACTGGTGGCTTAAGTGCCCCCGCGTAATGAAATTGCGTCTCCGAAGATCAATGCACTAGATCCAAACCCGTCATAACAGCGAGCCCACTAGCACCCTACTGCAGATAAAAGCTCTGTCTTGACTACCGCGCCTGGGACTGATTGTCAATTTATCCGTTCCGTCATCCATGAGTGCCTGTTGACAGATAGTCAGTGTCAGTGTTGTGTTGTCGAATCGTTAGTAAACCCGCTGATCAGGATTTGAGGAACATCGCTCTACCGACCAGTGATGTGGCAGACCTCCGCTGTATAACATTGTGACAGAAGCCCTATGTGGAACTGTTGTTACGATCTACGTGACACGAATTCCTTCATGGATGCTCATTTCCTACAACCTGAATCTGTATCCTATTTCAGTCCTTAAGGGAGACGTCTACGTTTTTACCTAATACTCACCCACAGATAATTATCTTGGGTGAAAGTGTGTTAAGCGCGGGGGTGGACTGGAGGTGTCTACAACGAGGAGGTGAAGTGTTTCATAGACAGCTTACTCTGAATGGATCTGAGTAGGTTTGTGGAAATCATTTTACAAGATCTTATTCCACTCGGACAGGTATTATACAGTCAGGTAAATTTGCAAGTAGCTTTATTTCCTTTCCGTCCTTAGTCCTTCCGACAGCTAAACGATAAGGTTGATCTCAGCCACTGCTCGCTCAGCACTTGAAATTTGAACACAGTGAGGATGGCTTGGTATTTAATTGAAATTTGAAAGCGCTCCTGACAGCGCCAACATCGGATCGGTGAGTTTAATTTGAAGATCTTGGATTGTACAGATGTTTGACACCTTATTAGGTTTCAGCAGCAGCTACTAATCACACGATACGCCTGATATCAAGTTTCCATTAAATACGGGGGCATAATCCATCAGTCGTCCAACATGTCACATACAAAGACGGAGACAGTTATCAAGGAGAAGATTCTCAAGGAACCTCTGAACATCATTGTTCATATTCGTTTGTTATATATTCTTACACTTATATTAACCACTCTTTTTGGAATTTCAATCTGGTTTGGTTACACAGAACTTAAACGGCTCGAGGAGGAGTTGAGAAGTAAAGCATACCAGCGGAATTTTGACTCATGGAGGAAGCTCAATAGTATTTTGCATCAGGACGATGTATTAAACTTGTTAGGACCATTATCAGAATCAAGCCGTGATGTGTCCCCTAAATCAAGTATTAGCTCGAAGGATAGACGAGAAAAGCGTTCATCTTCAGACGGGAGCTACCAGTATGATACATTTGAATGGTGGAAGAGAAAGCCCCACAATTCGGTGAGTGCTTTTAGTTTTATACAACCGCGATTTTATTGCACATCTCGGCTTTGGTGATCATGTCAAAGTGAAAGGTTTAGTATTATACGCCCTTGTGTTGATGATGTCGATGTTTCTCTGGCTAATTTACCGTTGTTTTTTGTAACCGTTAAGTCATTCGTTCTGTTTGATCTGCAAGGTTTGAAATAGTATATCATGCTTGCGTGAAGACGTTAATTAACGTGTTTATATGTTGTCAACTCTAGAATTAGTTTATACACGTTTTAGTGAGGCTACATCTATACATTCTTTGTTACCGTACCATATTGTTCAGTCCAAACATTACTCTCCTAATTGTAAGAGGGTTTCTTTTGTATGATGAAACCATGTATTTTGTTTAAGTCCTGCATTTGGTATCTCATTATTAAGACCCACTTTACAGAGTTAATTACATTTCAGTGCTGTTCATATATTAAAATCCAATAGCATCGTTATAAGCCAATATTAACTCTGACATTTTAAAATGTCAGCTACCAGTTAAAATTACGTCTATGCTGATATAATGCATCAATTTGCCATCGCAAACAATAGCCAGGACAATGCCATCAGTGTAAAAGGTGAAGCTTTGTGTAGTTAAAAAGGCAATCATGGGCATTATTGACATAATATTTTACCACATCAAAGAGCACAATTGTTTCAGCGTACCACACATTCTTCATACAATGTGTGTTTAGACTGTAAACACTATAATGTAGGCACACCACAGGATAATTATTCCATGGTTGTCTCATATAACCTTATTGATTTGTATTCCCAGTGCACCTGTATAATAGAAACAGACCCGATGCCTCAACTTTGAGGGATTGTGGAAAGTAGGCAACTTATTTTGTAAATTCAGCGGCGGTTTTGTGAGTGCTAAAGTCATTGTCCCGAATGAGTTGCTGGTGATGTCATTCAACATGCGTGAATGCCTTAACTGATCAATAGAGGTTTTATGCAATATGTGAACATCGTTTGTCCTGTGAAACTGGTCATTATTTTTCTGCTGACAACTCTCAAGCGTATGAGTATGTAGGCCAAACGCGTTGTAATTACAGTTTAAACAACCCAAGCCATGACAGACTTTGCATAAAGGCTGCAGAATCACAATGTCAGCACCGTTTCATTATAAATCCTTTTTAAATAACACTGTATACACGACTTAAATGAAGCGATGTCGAATGAAGATGTGATATATACATTCTCTCCCTTATGAAACACGGAGGGTATTACCAAAATGATCTGATGTCTGCAAGAGATTGTCCCCTGGCAAACACGTCATGCTAAGATACCTATGGGGGATGGTATAGGCAATGACTAGAGATATAAATCTTTATGAAATGAATATCAAATGAATATGATCAAGAGTGATGCTTAAAGGTGTTCTAAATACCATGCGGAAATGATGTGATTCATGTATCTAGTCCTATTAACCTCCACATCGAGTGAAGTACAGCGGATACTGAACTGTTCAAAGTGTTTTGTTAGATAAACGTCTTGCTGCTCTGATGCCAGTGGATAAAAGAGTATAAGTGACCCCTTAACCATTGTGGTAGGATCTGGGTAACATCTTCAAATGCTTTTAAAATTATCAAAAGTATCAAAACGGTTAGAAAAATCGATATCGGTCTTTTAATGACATGCAACCAATGCAACGCTAATGGAAGGTTCATACACCTAACATACATGTATGTGAAAATGGAAGTGCATATGTTAAACGATGCAAAGTAAAATAGGATTTGTTTTAAGCTAATGAGAATTTAAAAGATTTTATCAAATATGTTTATAAAATGACTTTTACAGCCTGATAAGGAAAGGGCCTTTTACTAAGAGCCATTAAGGACGTTTCCGTAAAATAATAACATTAACAGCAACAGCGTTCTACAGAGCTCCTCATCGTTTTTTAACTTCTTAATGGCATTTCAATTGGATTTTCTTCAGATCATTAAACTGGCCTCCATCGATTTTATAACGATAAAATGGTAGGTGGTGTCGTTGTGACTACAGCGTGGTATACTGACACCTGAAATGACAAGATTACCATGGTAACGTGATATCAACTACAAGCTGGATAATGTATTTCTGTGTTAACATGCCACAAGCCTTGTATACATTTTTAATAGTGATGCTCTGAGATAAGAAGAATCCGAGTAGATAGCAATATGGGTCAACAGTGCAGAATATAATGCTTGTAGTGGCTGTTGATGATCTGCCACAAGAATGTGTCCCATCCTTGCTGTTGTACTGAAATCAGGATGGGGGAATCGTGCAAGGAGCAGAGGTCCTGTGAGTCCCCGATCCCCACTAAATTGTTCTAACTTGTTGCATGTGATCAATGTGCTTGTTTTTATGTGATAAGACACGAAGTATGGAATAATGATGGAATGGAATGGTAATGGTTGTGTCATGTTGTGTTTGATTCCAAAAGTGTAATTCTGTCTAAATGTTTGTTCTCATAGCTATGTGGCTGAAATATTTTCAATGTGATGTAAAATTTTACCTCAGTTGGTCAGTGAACCAGTCACTCCTTCAGTCACCTACTCGGTCACACACTCAGTCACACTCAGTCACTTAGTCAGTCACATACTCTGTTACTCAGTCACTCATGACTCAGTCAGTCAGTCAGTCAGTCAGTCAGTCAGTCACTCAGTCAGTCACATACTCCGTTGCTCATTCAGTCGACGGAGTCACTCAGTCATTCAGTCAGACACCGGGGCGGTGGGGTAGTCTAGTGGTTACAGCGTTCGTTCGTCACGCCGAAGGCCCGTGTTCGATTCCCCACATGGGTACAATGTGTGAAGCCCATTGCTGCTATCAGAATATGACTAGAATATTGCTAAACGCGGCGTAAAACTACACTCATTCACTCAGTGAGTCACTCAGTCACATACTCCGTTACCCATTCCCTCCCTCCCTCCCTCACTCACTCTCACTCGTTAGAAGTCCAAACTCATACTTTCTTCGAAATCACTCCTGGCCTCTATGGAATGGTAATGTGTGCTCATGTTCTAGTCAGTCAACACTCATCATGTTGAAGACAGATGTCCAGAATAGCCGGCTCACTGTGCCCCAGACTATGTTAAATGTTCATTGACCGACTTCCAAGCCGGGTACCTTGAATCCGCTGAACCTATTTTAACCAGTCATTGTTCATACGCAAATGATGTGATTGGATTGAGTCGGTTAATATCAGCTGAGCACGGATATATACATCACACATAAGACCATGTCATATATAAAGACTATTTACTTAAAGGTCGATCGCTCCGTTATCGGTGCCATTATGGAAAGGGTAAATCTGAGCGGATGCCACAAACAGCACTATACAACCCTTTTCATAATCATAAGAAATGTCTGCAAAATACGGAGCCCAGTGTACTATTGCGTCTGTGTCGTAGTATCCAATTGTGCTGATACCAGGAATTCAGGAAATGGTTAGTGTATCCTGCACCACCTGACACAAACACATGCACAGACAAGTCAAGTGTTCATCTGAGAAAATACCACGGGTGAGTGATGATAAGTGACATATTATTGGCGTTTTAACCCCAAGATGACAAATGGACACTACTTGCATCCTTTAAACAGAAGCCCAAGACATTCATCACCGAAATCTACATATGTGTTGACCATTTATTCTAGTTGTGTTCTTATTGATCAGGTGGCCTCTGTTTATTTAATAGATCCGTGAAGGTCCGGGTTAGAATGAGCCTTCAGTAACCCATGCTTGACGTAAGAGGCGACTAACGGGATGGGGTGGTCAGGCTCGCTGGCTTGGTTGACACATGTCATCGGTTCCCAGTTGCGCAGATTGATGCTCATGCTGTTGATCACTGGATTGTCTGGTCCAGACTCGATTATTTACAGACCGACGCCATATAGCTGTGCGGCGTAAAACTAAACTCACTCACTCACTGTTTATTTAATAGTTTTCAAATGATTTTTTGTTCATAAAAATGCAATTCATAGAAAATCGTGATTAAAAGTTTAAAGTAGAATGTAGACACATGCCGTGTGTGTGTCTGTGTGTGTGTGTGTCTGTATGCGTGTGTGGCTTTGTGTGTGTATGTGTCTGTTGTTCCTAATAAGTCAGGCACGGAAGCATTAAACTCGTCGTTTGAGGATCACAATATATTCACCTGAAAACATATGACCAAGCAACCAATCATAGTACAGTTTGATGTTGCGGTGAAGTTAAATGGATTCAAACGTCGCGTTAACATTACTGTTATGTAGCGGTGTGCATTTTTGGCTTCTTGGCTTCCGGTTTGTTATGCTAACCCCCTGCAATACCACCTTAGGCACACTCAGACACAGTACACTGATATGGTGTCGATATGGCAGAAATACTGCCATTGTGACTCAATCCACGCACTGATTCCCATCTCACCCGTCTTTCTTTCATCTCCTGAATGTCCAGCGCCAGGGCAACAACAATTACCATGTTTAACGTGCTTTGATATGTTAGGGTCGGGGATCGAACCACCCACCTGATGCTGTCCTTGCAGACGCCGTCTTACAGTGAGTGAGTGAGTTTAGTTTTACTCCGCACTCGGGAATATTCCAGCTATATGGCGACCGTCTGTAAATAATCGAGTCCGGACCAGACAATCCAGTGATCGACAGCATGAGCTTCGATTTACGCAATTGCGATACGATGACGAGCTTGATCACGTTAATCGCCTTTTACGACAAGCATGGATGTTACAGTACACAGGTCTTGCGGAATAGGAATATTATTTGTGTCATAAAAGATAGCACCCAGTTCAGTGCTTTATTAATACTCATAAGCTTATTCCATTTATTCTAAAAGGAGGGTGTAGTAGATTGTCTGAGACGATTATTTGACAACCTGTCAATTTCGTTGTAAACCTCTTCATGCTTCCTTGCTCCGAATTGGACTCGGTCAAAAGCACTAATCAATTTCATCTCCAACAGCGCCCATCGGTGTTAAGCCGTTTACTAATACATCAGCATAGAGGGAACCTTTTCATGGTTTCACTAGAACGGAAAAGAAAATCCCCATTTCGATTTATAAAATTGGATCATTATTTACAATGAGTTTGCTAAGAGAGCGGCCAAATTGAATGTATCTCCATATTCCAACCAACTTTCTGAATTGACACCGTAGCGTGTCTGTCGACATTGTCGATTCCTTTATTCAGAATTAGCAATGTGTTTTTATCGCTTGAATTGAATATATGCTGATAATGATGTTCTGGTTTATTTGTTAACCGGAAACAGAAATGATTTTGTATGCGAAGAGTGCAATCATTGGCCTCTTGTTCCTTGCCTTATATAGATCGTGTGCGATGTTCAATGCAACCTTCTGGCTAAGTCTGTGCATATGTTTACCAATGTGTTCCCAATGTCCTCATGGTCTAAGTGATTGAGTGAATTGGGTTTTACGCCGCTTTTAGCAATATTCCAGCAATATCACAGGCGGGGGACACCAGAAATGGGCTTCACACATTGCGCCCATGTGGGGAATCGAACCCGGGTCTTCAGCGTGACGAGCGAACGCTTTAACCACTAGGCTACCCCACAGCCCCCTTCATGGTCTAAAGCTAACATTCGATGAGCACAGGTACGTACCTTAGTTGTACAAGGAAACAATGATCGTTGTTGTAATCCCCTATAGACAAATACATCGTCCTATACTGCGCCTGATACTAATATCTGTGTTGTGTACATATTAATTTCTGTTCCAGAATATATTATGTATTTTAATAACATAAACCGATTGGTTGGTTTGTTGGTTGTTTGACGCCGGCACTCAGCAATAATCCAGCTATATGGCGGCGGTCTGTAAATAATGGAGTCTGGACCAGACAATTCGGTGATCAAGGGCATGAGCATCGTTCTACTCAATTTGGATACGATAACATGTATCAACTAAGTCAGCGAGCCTGACCACCCGATCCCGTTAGTCGCCTCTTACGACAAGCACAGGGTTGCTGAAGACCAATTCTAACCCGGATCTTCACGGGTATAACATAAAACGATTTCAGCTCACAAATGTGAATGCTTTATACTTTGAAAGCGTGTTCTACTCAGTGGGCCTTAAAGTCTCGTTATTCCTAACACAACTAAGTACATGTAACGAGTGTTTGGAGCATAACCTGTCTTTAGTGGCAATAATCGCTGGACATGTGCAATATTGATAGTAATAGTATTCAAGAGTTATAGCATTATTCTAAGTGACAACTGTACCGGTAAAGCCGATAGAGTAGGTCATTATTAATGGATTTAGTCTCATGCTATATTTCAGTAGCAATGTCAGAAGGATAGGTCGTATTTAGTTTGTTTGTTGTTTAAATCCGCACCCAGCAATATGGCGGCCCTATCTAGTCCAACCAATAGCAATAAGAAACAATCCCTAAACTACCTAATACATAAATGTCAATACCTTAACGGTTAAACACCAGGGCTTCTTGGAATAGTTTTTATCTGACTATAATTCTACGTATAACTAAATGATGAAAGGTTAACGTTGTGTATTATGCCCGATAGGGAAACACCTTCATGAGCATCTGTTACATGGCGTGTGCCTTCGGTACGCCATCAGAATGTCAAGTGTGAGACCTTTCAATCAATGCTTCTGTTTCACACATCGAGCTTGTGGAGATGCAGAACGAAGATAACTAGGACTGAACTAATGATACAATTCACTTGGAATTCCTGCTTCATGCTTTCCAACATCTCAAGTCAATGAATTACCGTCCCTCATCGCGTCTGAAGTCACTAAATGGCCTCTTATTTGTGCAGCAGTGTGTGAAAAAGAGATCTCCCACTCTTTTCAGCTCCATATAAAGGCTATTTGCCCAATGTGTGAAGAGCTTTGAGCTCTCTGACATTGATTAGCCAATAAGAAATCAGACTTCTGTTGATAAACTCATAAAATAAAATACGACTTCCTCAAAAGCCCGAGTGGTGTTTACTTACCGCGATTGGCTGGTGTTACTGGGTGTCATTATCAGCACACTATCACGTATCTGTGATGATTAGTGCGCTCATTAGGTGAAATCAAAGCTTTTTGAGTGATTGATGTCAGTAGCGAGTAGTCGATGGACTGTTTCTAAGTGGTGCATGCAGCTGGTGTGTGTTAGTGTTAGGGAATTGTCATCACAGAGACAGAGAAGGAGAGAGAGACAGAGAGAGAGAGAGAGAGAGAGTGAGTGAGTGAGAGAGTATGGTTTTACCTCGCTTTTTGCAATATTCCAGCAATATCACGGCTTGGAAGTACGGAAATGGGCTTCACACATTATACACATGTGAGTGAGCGCTTTAGCAAGGCTACCCCACCGCCTTGCGAGACACATGAGAGAGAGAGAGAGAGGAAAAACTTATGATCGTTATGACCCCCAAATCGAAACATCGGCAATAATTATTCAAAGGCAGCAGGTATTCGCAGAAAGAGCTAATTTCATTTGCAAGTCAAGTAAACAGCGGGATGAAATGTCACGAGGAACTCATGTAGTGACAGAAAGGTAGTTCCCAATACCAGGAAGCTGTGGCATATGTCATTGGCTTAGTATGTACACTCTCTCAAAAAAGAAACGCAACCCCTATCTAAATATCTGACATCATTTCTAGAATAAAGATGGTGAATGTAAATTAGAATTTTCTTCAAAATACTGTTAATACGTTCCCATCTGATCAGTATAAGCTCCCAAACGGAACCATTTTCACACATGATGACCTTTGTATCCGTGTTATTTGAGAAAGTGCGAAATTGTCATGTACAAAATGCTAAAAGCCTGTTGCACGTGCAAATCGTTGAAAACACAGTTCATGTAGAGGGTTTTAAAAGCACGCGTAGTTTGTAATTTTTCTCTCATAATTTGCTCTGCAAATCAAGTTCGAAAATGCCCCGTTTGAGTACAGCAAATCGAAATATTGCCATTGGTCGCATTGAGGCCGGGGAAAGCTTTGGAACAGTTGCCCGTCATCTAAACGTACACAAAACAACAATCTCACGACTTTGGAATCGTTACACACAGTTCCATGCAATTGAAGATCGTCCAGGGCGGTAGACCTAGGATCACCACACCGGCTCAGGATCGCTTTATTCGACTCAGCCACCTACGTAATCGGCATGCCACACCCACCATCACTGCAACACAGGTGCCAGGTTTGAGGAGAGTATCGGCCCAAACCATCAGGAACCGTTTACATGAGGCAAATTTACGTGCAAGAAGACCAGTTGTTGGGCCCGTCTTGAAACGCCAACATCGACGCCAACGTCTCAGGTGGTGTACTAACGTAAGGAGATGGACCTAAGAAACTGGAGAAGAGTCTGGTTTAGTGACGAGTCTCGTTTTCTTCTTCAACGACGTGACGGTAGACAACGTGTCTATAGACGAGACAAATGAACGTTTTGCACCGAACTGCGTTCGACAGGTCGACAGATTTGGAGGAGGAAGCATCATGGTATGGGGAGCCATGTCTTACAACCAACGGTCAGACTTGGTCATCATTCGTGGCAATTTGACGGCACAGCGGTACATTGATGACGTCTTACAGCCACATCTTCTGCCGATAATCGACCAACAGAGGGAGTTGTTTCAACATGACAATGCCCGCCCTCATACAGCTCGTGCAACAGTGGCATTCCTACAGAATTCAAACGTCAACGTGATGCCGTGGCCCTCCAGATCGCCAGACATCAATCCTATCGAACATCTGTGGGACCAGCTGGATCGTCGTGTTCGTGCACGTACACCACAACCGCACACGTTGGTTGAACTGGCCGCAGCACTCCAGGAAGAGTGGAGAGCAATCCCCCAGGAAAACATCCGCCGTCTGATTCGTTCTGTTCCGAGGAGGTGCACAGCTGTGATTAGAGCTCGTGGCTCTACAACGAGATACTGAAGACAACGCCCCCTAGCGTAAATTGAGAGTTCGATACTGACCTGCATTAACTGTTACCTTATACCGTGCTGACCTAAGGTTCACCATGTCAAATTTCATGGCATTATCTTTAAAAATACAAATGTAATAACCAGTTAAAATTGATATAAACATTACCAAAAAAAACAGGGGTTGCGTTTCTTTTTTGAGAGAGTGTATAAATGTTGGTACCTATGGCGGTAACAGCAGGTGGAAGAGGAGATGCTGCCTGTAAGTCTCATCTAACAAAATTAGAAAAAACAGAGAAAAGGTTATCTCGGTTAGCTGCTAGAATAGATTCCGTTTATGTGAAAGACGAATATTACTTGAACGAATAAGTGCAAATCAGTGATGACACCAGATGCTCTAAGAAAGATTACAGTGGCTAAAATAATTAGCAATTTGCACAATATACGTGAATGGACAAGGAAATTACATCATGGGTTCAAAATAGGGTCAATTTCATTAAGATTAGACTTGGTTCTTCGATTCGATGCCTTCGGCATCAAGATCTGAAAAACTGTCTATTGATGTTCACGTCAGCAGAACTGTTTAATCAGGTAGAGGCTTCTTAATTCTCCATACGGGCGATTCTCGAGGATGTGTCTCGAAAATGAACGTTACAGAGCGTTATATTATATTGTGTACACCAAAATGTCCGTATCGAGGCCAAAACAATGAAGTTGGATCGTTTCAAAAGCTGCCATGTAAATAGCCCATGAAGCCACTGATCTTTCAGTTTGATTGGGCAGTCAAAGTTCGCTGAAGGATCACTTAAGGTGACCTTCAATGGAGGGGTTGTCAGATCTTTACTCAGAGAGGTATCGAATGGAAATAAAAGCTATCATTTAATGAGATTGGGAATGGGGTCCACCATCACACTTGTCAAAGACCTGCCATATCTGCCGAATGTCTCAGTGTATTTACCATAAACGTTGGTGACGCTTTTATAAAAGTCCTATAATGTTATATCCAGGATCAAATGCTTCTCAAACACCACGACGTGACATTTGTCCAAGGCAACATGAAAGGATCTTCCTGTCAAGTACCTCAATCAGCATAAGAAGTAAACACCAAATACTGTATTGTATAACATGAAGAACCAATTGCCGACTGAAAAATTGAAGTCATTTTGACATTTATTGCAGATAGATCCTCTTTCTTGCATTTCTATGCATAGGTCGAGGTATGAAAGGAATAAGCTTGACTAAATTGTTCCTTTGATTTCCAATACTGGTTGCAAAAATCATGGAGATTTATTCTGGCCCTTGACTGTTATTGAATGATTTTGGACTGTGCATGATGCGGAAGGGTTGATACTGAAGTATGAGTGTTTTGGAAAGGTGTCTGGAACACATTATCTGTATACTATCTAGATACTATTTGCCGGCAACAGTGAAACTACTTTTATACGATCTGGAATCAAGAATCAAATGATGAATACATGTTCAAGAACTTCAAGAATCAAATTAGCTGGTTACAGCTGCATGATGGGTTCGATCTTAATCATAGGTAAACACATTGGCAATATTATCGTGATAGTTGCCTATTCGTGCGAATTGCCGGGTGAAGTTTGGTGTTATGAATATGAAATTATGAGAGGCATAGACGTTAAGGTGTAATGTATATATGTCACGTACTATCTCAATTACAATAGCATTGTAGGTTTCATTTCATGTAGTCTGACAAATGACGTTCTGCTCTCACTCGATGAAATATACACAATGCAGTAACATTTGGCAAATTGTGAGAATTGACTTTTATATAGTCTTCTGTCATGAGAATGCTGGTTTGGTAGCCACGTTGTTAAAGCCGTGAGGCGTCGGGTCGAACTTTCTAACAGAGTGCAATGTGCGAATCAAACTCGCGATGTTTCGACCATGATACGACTGGAAACACCAAACATCGTGACATATACTCCCCAATGAGAGATTCTGAACAAGATTCATCACACCATGATCCCTCGTCATCCCCTAAGGCATCGCATCGCAATTCCCTGTGCAGAGGTAGGATTGTCTTGACCCAAAGATCATGGGCTCGAATTTCGTTTCACCCTGATTATGTTCTGGCTTTGAGGTTCAGACGGTACTACGAGCAACAAACAGCGCAGTTCAAGACCAGAACTTAACTCTGTGATTTGAAAGGTATTCTGTTTTATCATGACGTATACGTTTCATGCGGAAAGTCTTTTAGTTTATCACATGAAACCCACGAGTACAGTGATGGTTCTGACAAGCCTAAAGAATCCGATATAACTGTGACTACAACTAGCGATTATAGATTCCTTGCGACCAAAGGACGCGTCTCTGGTCAGCCAAATGCGGGACAAAGAAGACTGGACCACCCTATTCCAAGATCTGTCATGACGGACCTTGTATATCAGTACATGTGGTGATATGGTTTTGTGCTGCACGACTTGAGATAAACATAATGGCAAGACAATAGAAAGCCACAATAACTCGGTGCGCCTAGTGGCTGCAAGAGTCGTATACTCCCCAGGGAGTTGAGATTGATAATGCGATGTGCCGTTGAGATTGACATCCAATGATCGAGGGAAAAAATACCAGCGCCTTGAGCATGCACTAGTGCGTGGATATGTGCGCTGTATAAATATCCTATAATAATAAAAATAATAATAATATGCCAATCCTCTTTAGAGTGGTAGTGTCATCGTGGATATGCATGTTCGATGTTCGTTCAAACCCCTCTGAATTTACATTACCAAACATGACATGTCCTCTTTGTCATAATACACAGTCTCCAGATACATACTGTGTGTCCTCTCTGTAATTTGCTATTTAACGGCTGTGGTATGTTGACATTACCAAACATTATGTGGAGTCTTTTGGAGCTTTTGGGTAGCCTAGTGATTAGAGCAATTGCTGTGCACGCCGAAAGCCCGGGTTCGATACCCACATTTATGTGTGGGTACCGGGGTACCCGAGGTGCTAAGGCTTGGCATTACTAAGAGCGGCGTAAAACTCACTTACTGACTCTTTTACGTTTTGTAGACGCATTACCTTTGCTGTTCACACTTATATTTTAGCGTCTGCCCATTATTACGGGACAGAGGTGGATTCCACTTTATTTACTTAGATGTACTATCTGAGGAAGAGAGTATTTGTGGATGTCAACTTCTTTATTATGAGGAACACAACGTTTCGGTGTATATCCTTACTCCTTCATCAGGTGAAAACACTCATTCTCAATGAAAAGTGCGCGACTCAAAACTCTTCCTTATGCACTTCTAAATGTATTCAAAGACCTATTTGCTATCAACTTACAAAAGTAGATCTGCCAGAATGTTGTTGTTAATATTTGAAAACAGTGTTGTATACTAACAATGAATTGTTTATTCAAAGATTTATAACAAAACTGACATGATGTGTCATTTTATGTACTTTTGAATTTATGTATCCTGTAATAGACGCACTTCTGTGTGAATTTTGTTCTATTTACATGCCCTATAATAATAAAACGAAACTTCATCATCTTTCGTGCGCAATAAAGCTCTCCGTGTCCTCGTGCCGTAACACCCACACGCTCTGCTGCTGAAAGCTATCTATGTCACTCTGTGTTTTGCATCTATTGCCTCATCACAAGCGTGATCTGAAATCGATGTGACGTAGTTAGAATAGAACCATAAACCCTCGAATCTTCAAATTTTCAAGTCACGAAAATCAATTACAGAAAAAAAGGACAAGATGTGTGTTTTTCTTGTGTCGTCAGCTATCATTTTTCACGAGTGACTAGATAAACAATTATATTGGAAAAGGGCGTGTTGCGCGTTTGGCTAGTGTTATCCTGAAAATGAAGTCGTAATTGGATTCTGTATTTGAAATAGCAAGTGAAATCAGAAAACGTCCAATTGAGTCGATTAAAACGTGATATAGGATTACGGGGAACGTTCCAAGTTATGGTGACCCGAAGAGGTCGTTTATTGAACTTGCTAAAATGACCGCCAGCAACATGATCATAGGTTCCATCCAAGTGGTGACCGCCTCCGTGGTGTAGTGGTTAGAGCGTCCGCCCGGAGAGCGGAAGGTCGCGGGTTCGATCCCCGACCGCGTCATATCAAAAGACGTTAAAATATGGTACTTGCTGGTCCCTGCCTGGCGCTCGGCATTAATGGGTACATCAAGGACTGGTCGGCTCGGAGTCAGTATAATGTGTCTGAGTGGGGTATTCATGCTTCACTGCGGCATGGTATCTCAGTGGGCTAGCACTATAAAACCAGCTACAGTCTGGGCTAGTACAAGCAGCCGCACATACACATACACACGCATGCACGTCGTCATATGAGCGAAATATTCTCCAGCGCGACGTCAAACCCAATTTCACCTCACCTCACCTCCATCCAAGTGGTAAACGCATACGATTTATATCATTTCGGGCTTTGCTCTGACAAGTTAATACTTTTGAAAAGATCATGGTGGCATAAAATCCAACTCCCCCTCCATCCTATTATAAAACTGACAGATATTTTATGTTTTATATAACATACATAGAAACCAGTTACCAAGATACATAGATAATGGTCAGCAAGACTTCAAAACGTTCCCATATAACACCAGTGTTGAAAGAACTGCATTGGCTACCAGTTAGGGCCAGAATTGACTTTAAGATCCTCTGTCTGACATACAAGTGCCTCCATGGTTTGGCTCCCTCCTACTTGTCTGAACTCCTACATCCGTATGTCCCCGCACGCAACTTGCGCTCAAACACATGGTCATCCCATCCTACAAACTGAAATCCTTCGGACACCGGTCATTCTCTTACTCTGCGCCTGTGCTTTGGAACTCTCTCCCATGTGCCCTTAAAAGCTCTGACACAATTGGCATTTTTAAGTCCAGACTTAAAACTCACCTTTTCTCAGTATATTATGTATAACTTCATCTGTAAATACTCCAGTGTAAATATTCTGTAGCGCTTTGAGCATGCCTTAGGGTGTGGAAGGTGCGCATTATAGATATGCATTTATTATTATTATTATTATTAATGGTAAAGACATCTGTAAGGATTAGGCTATGAACGAGTAAACAATAGTAGCGGTAAGTGTAACGTTTAACGTTGTTTACTTCGTGATATATTTATGTAAGTTCTTGTCAACAATAGTTTACACTCTCTGACACACCATCATACGCACATTTTACTTAATTGAAATCGGAGAGACAACATTTGTGACATTTCGATAAAGAGAAGTCGAGACGGTATATACAGTGCATATAAGGAGAGGCTGTTTTAATGTTCATAAAGAGAAGTCATGACTGTTTGCACTGTACATTTTTGGATTATGACATTTTTTTACATATTTTATAAACTCGAAATGGTATATAATTCAAAGCCAAACGATGAAGACTTAACCATACATATACTAATGAAAACACATAAGGGAACACACGAAGTTATGTTCAGCTTTTCACTAACAGTACGATACAAAGCATGCGAAGAATTCTGGAAAAGAAAATCTAACACTTGTGTTCCCTTTTTGTTTCCATCAGGATAAATTAAAAAATACACTCAAGTAAATTCAGGAACTATACACAGAATGTTTTGGTGAAGAGAGCATAATTCCAGCTATATGAAAGCTTTTACCAATATTCCAGCAATATCGTGGCGGCGGACACACGAAATGGACTTCACACATTGTACCCATGGAGGGAATCGAACCCGGGTCTTCAGCGTGACGAGCGGACGCTTTAACCATTAGGCTACCCCACCGCCCCTACATTGTAAGGCGTTATTACATCTTAACATTCACACTGCATTAAGATTCGGTGGCTGTGCGCCAGCTGATTGGATAGTGCATTTGCTTGTCGTGTAGATGTCCGGGGATCGATCCCTACTGTGGTACACGTGTCAAATGCTTTCCTGACACACGTTTGTCCCGCCTTGATTGTTGCAACGTTACCATGGACGACGTCAATCCACGACCACGCTCAGCGTGTTAAACAAGCGTTCTTTGCGTGGCCCGTAGACACAGAGCTGATACTGCGTATATGATATCCCGTTATGAATTGTGCTATTTACATTGGATCCATCGTGAGTTCTCGCTTCTTTTCCCGAGCTTGTCAGACTGTGGGAATCTGGCGGATTCGTTGTTAAGAGAATTAGGGAATGGCTTTGCTACTCCTTGTAGCGGGCTTGAGTACTTCGCGGTAGGAGACATGTAGAGCAATATTCACACTTGTGTGCTCTCCTAGTGACATGAAAGACTATAAAACTGATGATGGTAAAACGTGTTGATGTGTAAATGCCCTGAATCAACACTTTTCTCTTAGAATATCGATTCCTGACGTACAAGAGTATTTTAGCTTACAAAAATAACACATCCAAATTTCAACTTTAACGATTTAATGTTACATTTTTTCACAAGATGAAAGACGATATCAAACAAGTCTTAAAAGCTGAACATTTTTAACATGTAATATCCTTCAACTGGTATTATTTCCTGAATGTCTCAGCTATACGTTTTCGTGGGATATTGACTTGGCGCAGTGTTGTCCATTCATACAGAAAGCTGTATTACCTAAAGTCAGTGATATAATGTACATGGACAAACGGTAATGCATTGCCTGTGGGTTCTTGTAAAAAAACTCTCGTTATATAAGATTATCTTTCGTCCATTTGATATCTGTATAAATCACGGAATTAATATCTTTGGAAATTCGGACATTTGGAGAACGTGGATGCTATTAAAATGCGAATATCGAAATACCGTTAGTATAACATAAAAAAAATCTTTAAGAAGGAGCATACTAAAGGAATCCACTGGATTCACGAACCTGTTTTATATGGTAAAGCCACTTTAAAGGACGACTACCCTCGGTGAAATTAGTACTAAAAACAATTGATTCAGGTTGATGAAACCACTTTCCTTGTCAACTAAGTCAGCAAGATCTGATCTATATGTTTTACAGAGACAATGTGTCCTTTCCACAGAAGGTAATCATGTCATTTCTACCCAAAATAGACAACACTGGGTTGTGAAGCCCTGCTTA
This sequence comes from Haliotis rubra, assembly GCF_003918875.1. Taxonomy (NCBI): domain Eukaryota; kingdom Metazoa; phylum Mollusca; class Gastropoda; order Lepetellida; family Haliotidae; genus Haliotis; species Haliotis rubra. The sequence goes on from NW_025767335.1 coordinate 276,710, forward strand.
ACTGTACATAAACGTTTCCAGTAGTACTGGCCGAATAACAAAGATTCCGGATAGAGGAATATTGGTCAAATGGAATTTCGTTGTATAAGGGAAAATAAAGGGGAGAAATAATAAAAAGGTCACTCCATTATCCTTAATAGCTTTGTTTCAGTTCCTACCCAGAGCTATACACCGGGGAATTGTCAGGGAGTATCATCGGATAAAAGTTGTCACGGTGAACAGTTTCACAGCATACACCTACAGCCTGCTGATGTTCAATTTGGTGACGTGTTACATGGCACAAAATAGATCTAACGCTATGCCAAATAAAGACAATTACGTTCCAAGCACCTTTTGATAATACGACTGGTAAAGTGCTGAAAATACAATCGGCTTTTTGGACAGGAATATGTGGTGTGGTGTCGAATATGACTGTAGTTAACACTGGGAGAGAACACGTATGGTTGCCGTCCATTTCCATACAATCCTACCATCGGAATATATCAGTCTGGTGACTTGTGCCTGCAGTGAAATAAATGTCGGACACTCACAAGAATATCTTCTCCTTAAAACTATTGATTTAGTCATGTCAAAGTAGAAATTATCGCTACCATCTCAACTTTCCTCCCTGCAGTAAGAGGTTCTTCCTAGCAGCCGGGCGTCGAAAGGTCGCGTAGCTCTACAAATAATTGCAGGCCAGCTCTGAAAGCTATTTGTTGTTTTTATCAACTTATTGTGTTCTCTTCTCACCCGGCCTGAAATAGGGGCCTCGGCGCGAGAAGTGTCTGCCTCATACCACATGGCCAGTTTGATGTTACCAATAGTGTTTTAGCATTTTTTCAAACGAGAATTGATCATTAAATTGGCTTCTTGAAATTGCTTTGAGAAAATTTCAGAACGTTTACTGGCGATGTTTAAATGATTATCGCTCCTCATTGGGGGATTTCTTTTAAACAGAACCTGTTGAAACGATGTGGATTGCTGCAGTGTCAATGTTGTTGGTTGAGGTTTTGGTCGAGGGATAATGAAGTGTTTCATCCTGTGATGCATTACTGGTATTAAGAGGTGGTGAATGCGGGATCACAAACTCTGTCAATGGAAAATAGCTAACAAACACATCTAGATGTTTGCCATTTATCGTTAAAAGTATCTTAGCACCTGCTGAATATTCATTGATGATACTTCGTAGCATATTCGGCGCCTGGCGTTATTTAACGTAGCATTATTGATATTAGGAACAATGAATTATATCATTTGCTGTAAGGAATATTATCACTTTCAAAATATGAAAACGTGATTGCTATAAGCTGGTGCAGTTTTTGTCACAAATGAGTAGGTTGGGCAAACGACCGTTTTAAACATTCTTAGCGTGTCAGCAAGAACCCTGTCTACTTATTTCGCAGTCGTGAATCAGTTTTGTGAAACTCGTGGACACGGATATAGCTACTGTGTGAAACTGAAAGTCAAACGGGTCCGTGGTTCCTGGTAGCTCTAAGGGAGGCAACTCTTTCGTGTAAATTGCAACAGTTAAGACTGGCTGACCACCATGCCCCCATTACTCCTCCCTAAGACTGAAGGAACATAGTTTAGAAAACTCTTTAAATAGATTTAAGCATGTGTGAAACTGAAAGTCAAAAGGGTCCGTGGTTCCTGGCAGCTATAAGACAAACAACTCTTCCGAGTAAATTGCAAAAGTTGAGACTGGCTGACCACCATGCCGACATTTTGATACACCGCCCTAAGATTGAAGGAACATAGTTTAGAAAACTCATAAAATAGATTTAAGCATGGCTTCTTGGTAAGAGAAGACTGAAAGGATTAATGGCACCATCAACAAAATTGGGGAAAATAAACTTCCTGTAAGAACTCTTTGTAAGTAAGATTATCACTTAAAATACATCAGTTTCCGCCACAGTCGATATTCCGCAAATACATAAACCATCAAGCCTACGATAGTGGTTGAAATTAAATTATGTTAAAGTTGAATATTTCATGAGTATTGATTTTTGTCAATCGATTATTCGAATGTAGGGCTTGGAGACACGGAGGAAGTATATTGGTATGCAAAAATGTTCTGAGATTTGAAAAGTGAATCCTTTGAATCAAATAAAACTTTGATGATCTGTCGTAACCGTCCAGACTATTTTCAGTCCCAATTTCACAAAGCATATTATGTGAATTTCCGGTGAACGTTTACCCCAAGTATACGTGGAACATTATGTAAATCATCCTGGCGTACCTATATTCAAGTCTTTATTTCAGTGGACCTTTATTTATAATTTGTGTGGACCAACGGGCTTTGGTAAAGACTTGATCCACAGTACAATAGTTTCTCTAAACTGTTAACAGGCTTGAGATTGATGAGAGAAGTGCAAGATAATAGTTGTTGTTAAAAAAAAGTAACCTAGCTTTATTGCATGAAATATATATACCGATATTTGTTTAGAAGACATAAACTTATGGCATTTCATCAAATTCGGATATGTGATATATTTTCTAGAGATGTATCGCCGACGTATATCAAATGTTTTACACGTAAACAGAAAGCTTTTCTGTCAAATTTAGCATAAGGAAAGATTGTCTTTTATGAATTGTAATCTTGGCCATGTGGCCTCCAATTCTGAAATGTGTAACAAACAAAAAAGAATGAAAGAGGTACTCTATTCATCCGTGATATATCCACTATATTTCCACACAGGCACCAAGAAATCAATATTCACCGTATACGCATGCCATATATATACGACTGCTGAAAAACATACCTGGATGTCTCTCTTAACCATGGGTGTTAATGTTTTTGCTTTACCTTTTTTGGCACGCAATCGAACACGTTTGGTTCTAGCAGGGAGAATAGAAGACGCTGTAGATTAGCCTTGGTTCTAGTTGGAGATGGTCAGTGGCTGCTGTTTCCTGCAATATGAAACACGTACTATTCTTACATTACGGAAAGGCCATTGCACAGATGTAGAAGAATTCCAACTACAACGTTTCGTTTTGTTACTTCTGTTTCCAGGTTGAGTAAAAGTATTATTTATCTGAACTATCGAACTCTGAAGACATTGTTTTACAGACAGATTAACTGACGATAAACCAATATCAGTTGAAAGTGTGTTTGTTGTTTAACGCCACACTCAGAAATATTCCAGTTGCTGTCCTTGCAGAGGCGGTCTTACAGTGAGTGAGTGAGTTTAGTTTTAAGCCGCACTCAGCAATATTCCAGCTTCTTTGTGGTGGTCTGTAAATAATCTATTCTGGACCATACAATCCAGTGATCAATGTCATAAGCATCGATCTGCGCAAATGGAATACAATGACTTTATATAATCAACCACTTCAGCGAGCCTGGCCACCCGGTGCCGTTAATAACCTCTTACGATCAGCAATGGTTGCCGAAAACCATTTCTAACCCGGATCTGCACGAACCAATGATAATTAGGGACTGTTGGATAGTCTAGCAGATAAAGCTGCAGCTCTGACGGAGCTAAATTATGGGCTCTATTCCATACATTATGGATACAAAGCATTATGTGAAAGTTGCTTGTGTTCCCCGCCGTGGTATAGCTGGATTCAGTAAAAGCGGCGTAAAGACCAATTATCACTGTCATCCCCAGTATAAATGCCCGGATAACAAATCATGAGTACCTAGCAATGCCCCTTTAATTACGTGAGATAGACAACAGTTATCTGACGGATTGCGGCGCATCCAGACATTATCCAGTGTAACGAGATCACACTCTGCACAGAGCCCCTCCTTGGCTATATCACGCATACTTCGGAGGGGCCCGGGGATATATGGATCCAATAATAATACCTATGTTCAGCTGAATTCAGCTGAATACATAACTAAGTGACTGCTTTAAGGCAGCTAACTAAAATTAAGATTTCCCATGTCTCGTCCCCAGTTCTCATTTAAATGGATAGAAAAGTTGGTTGGTGTCAGGGTCTCCGACGGTATGACTGTAGTGGAAAATCCAGCAGGTATGACTGGTCCGGCGTGGAAACATATCATACAGTAACGATAATACTCGATCGGTGACTGTAAATGAACCTTATTGTTCCCTTAATTCGTGTAGTTTGGAACCGCCTCCGTGGTGTAGTGGTTAGAGCGTCCGCCCGGAGAGCGGAAGCTCGCGGGTTCGATCCCCGACCGCGTCATACCAAAAGACGTTAAAATATGGTACTTGTTGGTCCTTGCCTGGCGCTCGGCATTAATGGGTGCAACAAGGACTGGTCGGCTCGGAGTGCGTATAATGTGTCTGAGTGGGGTATTCATGCTTCACTGCAGCATGGTATCTCAGTTGGCTAGCACTATAAAACCAGCTTAAGTCTGGGCTAGTACAAGCAGCCGCACATACACATACACACGCATGCACGTCGCACGAAATATTCTCAAGCACGACGATAAACCCAATTTCACCTCACCTCACCTCGTGTAGTTTGGTCGCGTAAACTTTCAAACATTCTGATAAATCCACTCTTCTGGTGTCTGGAATAGTGCTAGAAGCATATTCTCGCACGCACGCACGTACGCACTCATCCACAGACACCCCCATCCCCACTCACTGTAAATCCACCCACTCGTCACATTAAAGTGATGTAAGCAACCAGATGATGGAGATTAATTCCTCTAGTACAATAAAGCCACCTATGAAACCAGCCAAGTGAATGTAATGAGTGCTTACTGACATGTGTTAGTTGACCGCGGTGTCTGGATGGAGGAGTAAATTACTTCGTTCCGATCCACAAAGCGGTCGAAACTTTACGACCTGTCGTACCTCTACACTACACCATTGGCCTACGAATGACATAATGCTGCGAACGCCTTGTGGATAGGGTCCCTGGATGTTGTCTTCTTTTCAACTTAAATGATACAGAATGCGAAACATGATTATCTGATTTACTAGACAATGAATTATTGAGAAAGAAAACCATATATATATAACACCAATGGTTGTTCTAGAAGAATCTCTGAGAACAATCCCACTTGTCATGCCACAAAACATATTCCAGGAAAACACTTTCTGCATTTGAAAATGGTATAAAAACTAAACTCCAAAAACTTTAAGAAAGTATACACCGCCGTTTTATTGAAAAAAAAGAAAAAAAAAAAGATAATAGCTTGATCGGTGATGTTGAATTTGAGAAGGGTTGTGGACAGCTTCCTTGGCGACCTTCAATGTACTGGTATTGTGCGCTCGTGTGTACCCTGGCACGTTGTTTTGACAACGTTCGTAATTGGAAAGGTCAAATTTTCTATACTTTCTTTTGATCTTTTTTATTTCATTTATACAAAATCATGAAATTACACAAACTTAGACTATGTGTTGCTTTGAAGCTGAATCGAAGACAAACACATGTTGTAAGGCGATGAATGGTCGGTTTAGGGGTGGGTGAATGTTGTTCCATATCCGAGATTATGTTTTATCATTGGCTGTCATGAAGCCTGGTATTTGTAGTAAGTTAAAGTTCCAGGAAGACTGACTGTATTTGTATGAATATTAAGGTTAATTGTGGTCACATACAACTGACATGTGAATATATTGTGTGGCAATAAATCTTACAATTTTATTTGCTTTCAACTTAATTAGTGTTAGTTAGTGAGTTGGGTTTTACGCCGCTTTTAGCAATATTCCAGCAATATCAAGGCCGGGGACACCAGAAATGGACTTCACACATTGTGCCCATGTGGGGAATCGAAAACAGGCCTTCAGCCTGACGAGCGAACGCTTTAACCACTAGGCTACTCTACCGACCCAATTCAACTTAATGTCTATTAGGTATTGATATGTATGGAGCGTTACACGGCACATTCAGCACTCACTGACTCACTCACTCACTCACTCACTCACTCAACTGATAACTGTTGTATTAACTTTGTTATGGGAAGCGAGTTGGACCCGTCAAAGTACGTGTTCCATCCCTACAACAGGTTATGGAACCCATGATTACTCACTGTCGGAAACATAATTGCTTGAATTAAATTCTCTGGTTGGACGCGACGGACGTATACCAAATGATTGATGAATTTCCAGTGAGTAGTATTATTAGCCGTACAGGATGTCGGGATTGATTAAATACCACGAGATTAATACTGTTGAACAGGATCAGATTCATAACGTACCCTGCTGCAGAGAGATAAGGAAAGATAGTATAAATACATAATGAAAAACACTACTTATAATGAAGACGCGTACGTATGTTTACATCTATATTTCATCAAGACAAACATCAGGCAACGAGGTATAGCCAAGAGAAGAGACATATTGAATCATCAAAGGCTCCGATTTACAAGGATAGCTTCTCTAATCGGCCACTGTCTCCGGGTTATATGCAGCTTTTTGAGAACAGACTCTGGGCGAATTACTTGGATGACGGACCGCCTCCGTGGTGTAGTGGTTAGAGCGTCCGCCCGGAGAGCGGAAGCTCGCGGGTTCGATCCCCGACCGCGTCATATCAAAAGACGTTAAAATATGGTGCTTGTATGTCTCTGCCTGGCGCTCGGCATTAATGGGTACAACAAGGACTGGTCGGCTCGGAGTCAGTATAATGTGTCTGAGTGGGGTATTCATGCTTCACTGCAGCATGGTATCTCAGTGGGCTAGCACTATAAAACCAGCTTCAGTCTGGGCTAGTACAAACAGCCGCACATACACATACACACGCATGCACGTCGTCATATGAGCGAAATATTCTCAATCACGACTTTAAACCCAATTTCACCTCACCTCACCTTGGACGACGTCGCCTGGCCTGAAAAGTAAAACATGAAACTTTCTGCTTCTTGCTCACTTTCCATTCCAACCCATTATGAGTGATTCTGTATCAAAATACAAGTTGAACTAAGAAATGTAGATTGTCCCAGTGGATTCCCATGGCCAGCTTTGGTAAAAACGCAGTATTTAAAGAGACATAAATGGTTCGAACGCATTTATAAAGATCTTCGCAAAGGTTATGGTTTCGACTCCGACGTCTGTTCATTGTAAGACCCCGAGGGTGGAGGGTTTCATGCAACAGGCTTGTTTACAGCTTCAGATGTTCCACACCAGCAAGGCCGATTTTAGCCGTTTTGCTAAGCCCAATGGAATTATTTATATTATTCAATTCACTGTCCCTTTTGACACTAATGTAATTGACAAGATTGGGGAAAAACGTGACAAAATATTCAGACCTCGCTTACGAAATGTCACGCTTGTATTCCAAGTACCATGTTGTCCGACTTCCCATTAGGTTTGGAATCTGCAGACTGGCATTGGGAGAGTTAGGGTTTTGCTGCTAGGAACACAGCCATTTGTAGTAATAACGAGGCCCGCAGTCTTTGGGAGGCTTCAGATCCCCGAAAGGTTCTTGGTTGGTTCGGCTAGGTAGAAGTCCCAATCGCAGTCTGGGCTGCGTGTGAAGGAGACAAGGGTCGTGAGCTGATGACGAACCTAAATAATCTGACTGTAGCAAGATCACACTAATGGGCTAAGCTGCATGTATGTATTTTGATCTGTTAATAATTATGCCGATCTCTATGCAATCACCCTGTGAGCTCTCAGGTTAAGTTAAGATACAGTCACAAGAGGCGACTAAATCGGTTCAGGTGGCGAGACTCGGTGACATGGTTCACATGCTTGTCATCGTACTCTGACAGCCAAGGAAGCTGGACTTTGTTCGTAATATCAACCTTTGGTCCAGAATCTTTGTGAAAGTGGGGTAGCTGTAGTAATTAATGGAAAATATGTCTGTTTGCAGAGAACGCATTAGGTACCTGGGATGGAATATGTCCCAGGCACTACACTGTTCGACAAAATTGGTTAGGATCTGTGACAAATAGTCAAAAACAGTTTTGTCGAAGTTGAAGGGTCCTGCGTAAGTACCTCGAATTATCCGATGTTCGACAGAACCGGAACATGATGACTAAATGAGAAAAGTAACAATTTTACTTCGGGACAAGCGTAACTTCGACTCATCAAGACTCGACACAGCGGTGTTTCCACTCAATATTTCGTTTCGTCAAGATTCTTGTATTCACAATTCGAACACCGTGGTGTCTGTAGAATACTGCGTTTTGTGGGGTGACCAACACTCATACTCTTTATGCAGAGTAACGATACCCATGTGTACGTCAGCTTTATCATAATCATGTTCTTAATGCTTTCATTTGTGTAGCCATTCGATAAATATATTCATCGCATGTACAGAGATTCGTGAGATAGGAAATGAAATCCACCCATCACGTCTGTGTATATCAATGAGTTGCGTGACAACGTTGTTCTGGTATTTCTGGATATCCCAACACAATTGCTACAAATTACAAGTCGCGTGGGTACGACGTACCACCAACGTCTGTTCACCATGGCAACCGTCCAAACACGCTTGTCTTCAAGTTCCAATATGAATGAAATATGTATCGTACTGCACTAAAACTGATTGTAGCAATCTGTGGCAGCGACTGTGTTCAATCTCACTGACGAACTACACGAACACTGTAAGGCAAACCAGTAAATATGACACAATCAATTTACCCAGTGACGTGGCGCGTTTGGAGACGTTGTTCAGACAGTGTACGCCACAAAAACAAACTGCACCTATAGGGCATTGGCGTTTGATCACACAATTATCAGAACTGGAATATCGACAGATAGAAATAACATACTTACTTTGGTTGTGGTGAGATTGAGCCGATGTGGCCTAATGAAAATGAACGGAGATGAAAATGGCCACCTGAGGTTGGCTTTAACCATGGTAATTATCCTCATGGTTTGGCTCCCTCAAGACAGCGTCCACCCCTGATGGAACCCAGATCCAGAGAAGGCGGATTTAAGCGTTTGCATTTGATTGCTAAATGAGAATATAGTGAAAATGGAAAATACACTCGCATTATCCCCTGTGGTAATTGAAGTATGCGAGAACTCAATAAGTTGTCTAATCAGATTTAGCTCGGGTGTTCCCTGTGTTTAAATTAACGTTCCCGAAGCAAATTGCGTTTGTTGAGGTCAAGTCATCTCAGCACATCGCATCCGCGAACACCTGGGTCATTGTTTTTTGTCCACCCCATGCATTGTTGTTTTCAACAAACATCACACTTTAGTTAATTCGGTTTGAAAGAACAGATTGTCTGGAACAGATTGTTGTGTTTGAGGTTGGTAGATTAAATCACATATTGCTTATGTAATGTGTGCCGGTGCCGGCATGGCTGAGCATATTGCAATATACCTTGCTCTAGGGAAAATATATTAAAAATGATTCAATTAATCAATGCTTGATTCAATTCATTACATTTTGTGCTGTTTCGGCTTTCCAGTAAGTGAATTCATCACAGGGATTTCGGGTCAGAATGGGTTCGGGTTCCGGAATGAAAATGAAACCTTGTTGTCTCAAATCGTTTTCTAGATATCGTTTAAGATGATTTCCTGGTTTTTATATTGTAAAGAAATAATATTGAAAGTATGGATCATTAATATCAGCAATATTTGTGTCTGGAACTACAGAACGTTCCATGGTCCGATAGTAATTCGCTAAATTTGCAAGTTCTGACAGAAATGATGATGACAGCTATTTCAATGTTTGACTGCTGATAGTACTTCAAAGGTGAAGGGGTTCATGCAAGCTGGCATGCTTTCATCATCAACCCGTCTCAGACTGAAACAGACATGACTGCACTTTTCTTTTATTGTTGACAACTGTGTATAAAACCTGTATAAAACATTCAAAACAAGAATTGTAGTTCACCATTACAACATATTAACAATCGAATTATTTCATTAGACATTGCCTTGTTTTCTCGTTCCAGAGTGTGGCTTTTCACGCCAGAATTAACATTGTCATTTATTGTTATGCACTTATTTCTAATGGTCGCAGTTGTTGGACATGCCATTCCGCCAGCTTCATCACTTGAGTAATCACGTCAATACACTCTTCCCTAGATATATTAAAAATCATTAAACTCGTCCTAGCCCTGTATCCAAATCTCGGTGTGTGCACTGATGTTTACATACGAGTGCGTGTAAACACTGGTGCCAACCCCTCGATGTTACACGACAGTTTCCTACTGATATTCCTGCAGTAGACATTTGTAGTGTTGTCATCATCCACACAATAACACGACACAATCTAGCATTATCATTACTTGGACATCCTGACACATAGTATTCATGGTTTCCGTCTACCGAGAGGCCCAAAGACAGCTCCGCAAAGGCCATTTGCTTTTTAGTCCTGGAAAATAAAACCGGCAGAGGAAACAAATAAAATGCTCAATTCAATGTTATATCCTAAATGAGGGAGAGTGCTCAATAAACATACGAAGCGGCTGCTGAAAAAGACAGTCTGCAAAGAAAATCGATACCGGGAGCTAGAGAGCTTCCGGGAGCATCTCTGGATGCCCAGACTCCGCAAGTACAATTAATACCAATACAGTCGCTCTACTGCGGTTGGGCTGTAGATTGATGCCTTGTCTGAGACTCGGTATTTGGGGTGTCTCAAACAGTAGTATCATGCAGTGGATTTCTAGGTAAAGTACCTTGCCCCTACGACAGTTTACAAATGGTTTAAGCATGACAGGAGCAAATAGGAATTAGCAGTTTTAATCCCCGAAAGACTGTGGAAACAGCCGTAGGTCTTAGGGCCCATTTTCAAATAAAGTGGGAATTAATACATTGGGTTATAGTGCAGTTCAATCTGTTTTACGTCTCTCGTGAATGTACTTTGGAGGAGGTATTTCAATTACGGTTAGACAACATAAGGCATCATAGAAATGTTTGCTAAAACTGCTTATCATTAGGTCGTGGAGGATCTATTTTTTTTAAAATATTTGGGATCTCCTTGTATACATACTACACACACATATCTTCAAATGACATTACAGGATATGTGGAATTTGGTTAAATAAAGTACCTCTTGGTACACTTTAGTGTAATTATTATATAAGGTTTAGAACATGTACCTGTATATATTTCGAAATGTGGTTTTAAGGAATACAGAAGTTCGAATCCATATGTCAACTCGTGATATACAAACATTTTTTGTGACTTTAAAAAGGCTGTAGTAAATTATTGATGAAGCTTAGAGCATCTGTACAGAAACGTGACATTTAAAAATAAAGAAGGTCAAATCTGTTGCCCAGCTTCTTCGTTAGCACTTGATATTCAAAAGACAAAAGTGGCCACGATTGACAAAGCAGAGTTTGAAATTCAACCATTTAAACCCCTCCAATATAATCTTTTCGTTGCTATTTTCGCATATTTGCAATGACAATGCTTGAACAGCAAATTGGATACTGCTATTTTCTTACAAGGCGTAATACAATAATTCCAAGCAAGGTCAAGCCCACTGCAAACATGGGTGTAACTACATCCGGAAAAGATATTTTATTTTCAGCATATTTGTAGTTATATACGGTTGAACAGCAAATATGATTTGTTATTTTAATAAAGCTTATGCAATTACAAAGGAGACGAGACCGAGTTGACTGCAAGGTTAACCCAAGACATCGTTTTGCAACGATATGAAGGAAACATATTAACACAAAGAGGACAAACGCTGTATGGACAGGCTAATCACCCCGAGAAGCATTGATTTCCAACAATAGGTGTTAAGCCTTGTTCCGACATGATAGAGCTCCGCGCAGAGGAAACCTCGACTGCGAATTAATTTTCTCAGAGGGTAAAACTAATGAAGCGCGTACAGAAATACCACGGTTTGTTTCTAATCAAGACCAAGAGTGCGCTGTAGGCGCTTTGCGAACATTTGATGTTCAAGACAATTTGAAGCTTGGTCTACCCAGCATAAGAATTAAAGTAATGAAGGTTCCGGTAGAAAAAGGTATTGTAAAGCAGTAAAGGATATATGGGTCACTGATTAGACTTTTTCGAGGAGAAGAAAACAATCTGTTGATTAGATGAACATTATGTAAGAAGCAATGCCCTGGAGGAGATAATATTTAAAGATACCTTTGATACTCCATAGAGTATTTTGCTCTGTAGTGTCTTTAGTAAAAGATCAATCTGGCACGACAACATTGTTAATTATAATTTAAGGACGTGTGCACTCGTATTTGATGGCTGAAAATGAAACAAGAGTGAGTGAGTGAGTTGGGTTTTTGCGCCGCTTTTAGCACTTTTCCAGCAATATCACGGCGGGGGGGCACAAGAAATGAGCTTCACACATTGTGTCCATGTGGGAAATCGAACCCGGGCCTTCGGCGTGACGAGCGAATGCTTTAACCACTTAGCTACCCCCACCATCTTTCGATTGGACAATGTAACATGCGTTATTTTTGGGATGACGCTTACTTGGTAAAGTACAAATTCTGGTACTGGGGTTTGAGTCTTATTCGATATTCGAACCGTCACTGTCAGAGTGAGGCACGAAATCGCTGCCTTCACAAAAATGTCTGTGGCGCGGACCACATGTTTTGTTTAACTCTCTTAAAAGTGTAAATCGACATGGCTAATGTTATATTTTGGATGACATGTGCTAGTGACGTGTATAGAGGAATCAGTGTTGTCTTGTTGACTTTGAAGAGGAACAACTTCTTTATACATGCGACGTTTTGGTAAAGATGCTCCGTTACCAAGGTTAGGTGAGGTGAAATTGGGTTTAACGTCGCGCTTGAGAATATTTCGCTCATATGACGACGTGCATGCTTGTGTATGTGTATGTGCAGCTGCTTGTACTAGCCCAGACGTAAGCTGGTTTTATAGTGCTAGCCCACTGAGATACCATGCCGCAGTGAAGCATGAATACCCCACTCAGACACATTATACTGACTCCGAGCCGACCAGTCCTTGTTGTACCCATTAATGCCGAGCGTCAGGCAGGGACCAACAAGTACCATATTTTAACGTCTTTTTGGTAAGACGCGGTCGGGGATCGAACCCGCGAGCTTCCGCTCTCCGGGCGGACGCTCTAACCACTATACCACGGAGGCGGTCCTCCGTTATCAAGCTAGTGATGCACAACAGTATGGACAAGGAGAATATACTTATGCATGAAGGATATTTGAGTTTATACATTTGAAGAGGTTGATGTACAGCATGATGACGTTACTGATACTGATTATTGATAATGACTATGAAGGCAGATGGACAAAGGGTAGGCACCTGTTATTCTGCCTTTTGTCCATCTGTACGTTCTTTGTACATTTAATCTAAAATATAACATATTTAACCTAAAATATATTAATGTCGATTAAAAAACACATGTACTTAGTTTGAATTATATATGATGCCATTTTCCTGATTTCACATTAACTTCTGTAATTTCTTGCAAAACATCATTTCAGCTTCATAAAATATCCACGATCATGTTCCTAACGTTGAGACTTTATGATCCTATAAGGCGATATTACTGATGGTGTAATATTATCGCCCGTTCTGCTATTGCCCTGCCCTTGCCCTGCCCTTGCCTTACAGTGAACTACTAAAGTCTAAGGTTTCAAGGTGGGGAAACTACGGCAAAATACCAATCCCGGCAAGATTGATTCTAATCCTTAAAAGCGCTCCCTGTAAGACGACTGAAATAATGTAGATCAATCACGCAGTTTAAGATTACCCTGGTTAGAAAGAGACGACATCTCAGTTTCACACTTTGAACTAATTACATCGCCAAGACCTGGACTGGAAACGGACATCGATGGAGCATCTTGTCTCCCTGCAACAGGGTGAAGGTCAATGAACATATAGACAAGAGGCGAGATCCTTTAAAGTTAGGAATATTTCATCCACGTTGTAAACCGGAAATGGGATATAGCAAGCTGAGGGTTCACTGTGTGAAGAGAGTAACTAGGAACAGTAATCAGATCATACAAATTAAGAGTTAAGATGATAAATTGTTACATCACTAAATTTCTTGAACATGGACAGGTATGACTTTCAAATTATTAAAAAAGTATTTAATATGCTTTAGAGTCTAATCCAGCCAATGGTTAAACTGCTTATTGGCACGTATGGGTATTGTTTTAAAATCCCCCTGTCCCAGGTACAAGTTGTTTGTTGCCTTCCCTATGTTCACACTGTTGCATATACCTTTCAACTCTGTTGATATGTATACCTACCGAAAGGTTAAGCATATGAAACATTGATTTTTTGTGTACACATTTGTTTTTGTGCACATTCTGACAAGCTAACCTTCAAACTGAACTTGATTCTCTTGTTTGGGGATGTTTTGCCTTTATTGTTAATATTCCGTGAGAACACTTGTAGGAGCAGTAGGGTAGCCTAGTGCTTAAAGTTCGCTCAACACGGGTTCGATTCCCGAAATGGTTGCAATGAGTGCTTAAAGTGGCGTAAAATGTACTCACTCATTCACTCACTCACTCACTCACTCACTCATTCACTCCACTGCCTTTTACTTTAATGTAATGCGAACCAGTACTCATGTCCTTGGAGAACTATGTTCTCGAACACCAGTGTTTCACAGTGATTTCACAGTGATTCATATGGTATAGTACTTGTACATACTTACGGCATTTCGAAACGTTCGACGACTCTGCTTTTAGTGATATTCCCTTAAATTAACGAAATGGTTTGAGCTATTTTTTCATAAGGTATTAATGGTATTTCCATGAAATCAATGTCCTATGTAGATGTTTCTGAACATTGAATGTTTTTCAGGACATAAGATAGGAAATACCACAACAGTGCGTAGGCTTTTCCCAGGTGTATATGTTGTGTACACTGGGTACCTTTTGAAGTTAATAACGATCAGTACTTGTTCATGTGTGTTAACGGTATTGATCTCACTGGATGTACAAACGCGTAGGCCTGGTACAGGAAATAACGTTATGAAGGTTATAAAAGCCTGCTATTGTTGTTCATGTGTACACTGATAATTAATTACGCTTTATCACAACAGTTAATGTACACGATTGTCATAAAAGAGAGCATGTATTTCAGTGGCGAAACACACCTCATGCACCCTAATGCTATATTTGCCTTTTTTCTGTAAGCTACATAAATACGTTGAGTAGCTCATAAGCACGTCCATGTGGCGACCCACATAATCTAATGTTATATACAGAGGTAGTAAAACGCAATTAGATCATCTCGGCTTATTATGAATGGCTAGTTTTATATCAGGTGGGTAGTAGAGACTAGACATTAACACGGTATCACTGACAGTCTGTCAGTAAATTCCCTCGCAAAATACCGGTCAAGTCTGGTGCTGGAGTTGTGAACAGGAGAATTGGATCTTGTGGGCATGACCTTCAGTTATAGTTACTGTTATACTTGGGGAATAGGGAAGATGTGACACCATATGTGCTGGAACCATTTACATTGCAGTCTGGTATCTATGCTCCTGGTCCATCGATATGACGTTTGACGTGTGTGATGGTGTAACGATCAGACCCATGGCTCCTCCCTCCCTATCTGTGGAGGGTTCCTTCAAACACCTTTGGATGAGGATTGATAATGGCATCCTGTTTATACACATCACGTGATCCATAATGAGCTAATGCCCGCTTGGTGTGTAATTTCCGATGAAGAACTTTCAATTTTGTTACTTCCAGTTCGAATTTGACATTTGTTTTCAAAATCTCCTTCATCTGTCTGATTTCCGAAATCTAAGACATGAATCAAATCCAACGTTAACAATTACTCTGTTTTTAAAGGAAGGGGACGCTGATTGTATCAGCTTGATCTGAACAAGAAAGGTGATCCAGACAGTGCCGCGTTGTTTGTCTTTAATGAATGACCAGATCAGCCCATGGTATCTTTGTTTCTCTGTGATTGGCATATCACGTTGTGTCACTTCCGCCCTTGCCTGACTCGTGCAACTGGCGGGGATAGGCCCACGAATCTGTCCGTGGCGGTTAAATCTCAACAGAGCTGAAATCGAATTCTTAATAGTTGAAAGCTTATAGTATTCCCCCAGTGTCCATCGTCTGTTAGAAATCGAGAAATCTGTTCGTTTGCATGTCGCAAGCCATTACTGTTGATCCCGGAGTTCTAGCCTGCATCTGCTACCTCGTGCCCTATCAGCTGAAATCCGTACTTCGGTACTAATACTCCAGCCGGGAGCTATGTCCCTTAATACAACATTCATATCCATGTCTGATGGTATGCGCCCATCGGTCTATACCGACGTGGTCAATCACTACAAATACTGAAGCTTCCCTTGGGGCAAAGTGCTATAAATGTATGGAATGTATGGATAATATTAGCGACATATTTCAAACTATATGCTATTTTTGTGCAACGGGTTTCAACCTTTCAGTCTACGTATAAGCAGTAGAATCTCTGGATGTGTAGACAGCAGACAGAATTCGAAATTAACATTAACAAGATTAGTAAATGCATTATCGTGGAACTGGATTGCCTGGTCCATCACTTGAGTGTCTGGTCAAGATGGTTGTTTACAGTCTGCCGTCAGGAGAACCGCTGTTCGACGTCGGGAACGAACGGACACAATTTGTGTGAATAGTACCAGGAGTTGTGGACATGTTTATACCTTTCCTGAACATTGAACATACTGAATATATCAGTGATTATATAATTTTCTCCGTTGTTTTACATTTCATGACAAGTGGAATTTGTTTCAACAGATAATCGAAGATGATAACTTTAACAGTAGACGGTTTCTACAGTTCGTGATTGGCATACAGGCTGCAAGTTTCGTCATGTTGTCCTTTATAACGTTTGTAGAGAAGATATTATATGTATATGAAAATAAAGAACAGACATAAAAAGATGTATCACTAGGATGAAAAAAGTTATGTTGGAAATACGTCACTTCGCCTCATTGACTCAATGGTTTTCAGTGTAAGAGTATGAAGTTCAGAACAAATACTGATAAATAGAGCATTTGTGGTTTTTTGTCGAACAATATGTATGTCTCATATCGTTACCTAGAATCTTGACATGATCCCTCGTGACTATGTTGCGCATGTAAAGAGCAATTTTGTCAGATCTCGAGCTTACATATATATGTTTTTGAAGGGAAAAGAAAAGAATCCTCCACAACTTTACGTTTGGAGTAGGTATGTTGCAATCTCATGGAAACTTTTAACATCCGGTTAAGTGCGTAAATGCGTCAGTGGCAATTTAACAGCTACACTAACGATGTATGCTGGTAATCGAATATTTCAGACATACTCGTGTACGATAGCATGAACAAAGATTTACTCCTTCGATGTGTGATGATACAATGTGTTGACCAAAACATCACGTCCACATTTTTTAATTATTGGATTCTACCAGTGAAGATCCGGGCGAGTATTGAACGGGATTGGGTTGTCAGCCTCGCTGACTTGAGGCATGTCATTGCATACCAATTGTGTAGATCGGTGCTCATGACGTCAACCTGTGGATTATCTGTTCCGGACTCGATTAGTCACACACCGCCGTCACCTCGCCGGACAACTGCGTTTAACACACACAATAATTACAAAACCAAAAGGAAATCATCGGAATTGTGGCCCAAGTGCTACATCAGAATTCACCTAACATGTCTGCCATTAGCTGAAGACAATATGACATCTTCCTGTCCCTGAATAAGTGGGATGATCTTTGACAAAAACAAGGACACGGGTGGCCTAGTAGTCCATCGTGCCTGAATCTGATAACCACGAATCTTATGACCATGGGTTACAATCCTAAATTCGGCGACATGATACAGAATTTCTTCCATACCAGTGATCTTTTGCTCAACCAAGAGAGTTAAATTCCACTCAAGGCAACTCTCTCACACACCTATAATCACAATACAGATTTAACCACTGAAACGAGAAGGGCAATGTTTGGTTTGAAGTAACCAAAGCATACACTTACGTTTCCGCAGATATTGTGGTCTGTGGCTTCAGTTTTATACACGAAGACTGAAGGTAACAGTAGAGCTTTTAACAGTAGAGCTTATTCAGCAACCTTCAACAGCGAACAGTAGAGCTTGTAACAGTAGAGCTAATTAAGCAACCTTCAAGAGTACATCTCTCTCTATATATATACATATGCTAAAGGAAGACACTGAAGCTAAAATATCAAACTACTATTTGTACAGTACTGTTATTAATAAGCTATAGTCAGGTTTGCACAGCCGTGTAGTCACATCTATAGTTTACAACATATTCTGGAGGGTTTCGCAGATTGAATCCAGACACATGTCTTTATCTGATTTAAAGACGCTAGTGATGCCTCCGAAAAATGGAAAGACAAATGCATGGTCTTTAATCCCATCATCTCTGCATTTTTCTGCATCCACTATTCAGAGAAGCTCCAGGGGTTATTGGATTCCTGCCAAACGGGAATGTTTTCAGCTCCTATGGCGAGGTTGAACGCTGGGGACACCTAACCAGGTCACGTAAGGTTGTTTACGGATTATTCTGTCGTCAAGCAAGTAGTTAGAGTCAGCTGTTTTTCTGTTGTAGAGCGCTGGGTCGCGTTTAAAAAGTTCAAAGACGCCGCTGTGCATTTCAAGTTTTATATAACCTTTCGTGAAAGACTTAACTGGACACAACGGATCCCTTGAGGCAATTAAACAGCTGCGTAGAAAAATAGGATTTGACATTCACATGAAAGTCTTAACTTCAAAACACCTTGGTTGAAGCATAGATTCGTACTGTCGATGACCTGGCTTCGATTCATTTGAACATTTATGGCTTTACTGCTAATATATAGCAACGCGTATCTGGAAATTCACCCCAGGCACTCATATACGTTTCTCAAATTAAAATAGAGCTCCAACTTCCTACAGTCTTTTGACCTTTATCTTGACCAAACTTTATATATTTACAATGATGGCAATGGTTGTTTTGCACCATGAATATATTTACAATGATAGCAATAATGGTAACAACATCATACAGTTGTAATACTGCTGAAACAAATATATGCTCATGATATATATAGTCACAACTGTACAACCGACTGTGCTTTTGACAGAGATTTCTTATGAATGTGGCAAGTATTTTTGTCGCTTCTATTTGCAACAAGTATATATTTAAAATGATGACAATGACGGTCTTTGCACCATGAATATATTTACAATGATGACAATGGTCGTGTTTTACAACAAGTATATATTTACAATGATGACAATGACTTTGTTTGCACCATGTATATACTTACAATGATGACAATGGTCGTGTTTTACAACAAGTATATATTTACAATGATGACAATGACTTTGTTTGCACCATGTATATACTTACAATGATGACAATGACGGTGTTCGCACCATGAATATATTTACAATGATGACAATGACGGTGTTCGCACCATGTATATACCTACAATGATGACAATGACGGTGTTTGCACCATGTATATACTTACAATGATGACAATGATGTGAATACACAATGCCATTTCTAAATGGCATTGTGTATTCATAGCATTCGGCCGTGGGAGCCGTGCCAATTTACACGTATCAGAGGGGTACATAAAGTCCGTGGTCCAGACTGCCAGTTATCCGACTTCCAATTTTGTGGAAGCCGCGGTGGCTGAGAGGGTCTAGGCATCTGACTTTGTGTGCTGGCGATTGGATACCTCACTCTGAGGGTGTGGGTTCGAATCTCGGATGGGACTCAACCCAGCAAAAGTAGTAGAATCTTTGAAGGTGTAATCCCCCAAATAACATATGTTATATGACAATGATGGTTTTGCAACAAGTGTATAAAATATTTACATTAATGATAATGACGGTTGTTTGCACCATATATATATTCACAATGATGACAATGATTCTTTTTCAAATCATGTTACAGTTCCGAGTGACTCTTTCCTTGTCAGACTCATACGAAAGCGCCTTTGAGCAGGACTCATCTGGATATTGGCGCTATATAAATCTCTATATATCATTTTTATTAATAATAATGATTTTGCAACAAGTACATACTATTATTTACAATGATGACAATGACGGTGTTTGCAACAAGTACATGATATTATTTACAA
Organism: Haliotis rubra; assembly: GCF_003918875.1. Classification (NCBI taxonomy): domain Eukaryota; kingdom Metazoa; phylum Mollusca; class Gastropoda; order Lepetellida; family Haliotidae; genus Haliotis; species Haliotis rubra. The sequence goes on from NW_025767335.1 coordinate 296,559, forward strand.
TGATGCCATTGGCGGCGTTTGTACCATGTATCTATTCACAATGGTGACAATAATGGTGTTTGCACCATTCATAAATTGACCATGATGATAATTGTTGTTCATCAACATCATCATCTTTTGTAATGTCCTAAGTCGTTTACATCTTCACGTAAACTACGACTTGGACCACAGGGTGAAACTGGCACTGGAACCCACGGCCATTGGTTTCAGAGATGGCTGAGGGAAACCCACGTACCCCTCAATTCTCTGTGAAGGCCTGGTCAGCCTGACCTTCAGTGCCTGAACTACCGTTCCAGCACAGCAGGTACCAGTGAGTTTCAGGCAATGCTGAGGAGACTTGGTGATAACTGTAACGTTAATTACATTTGCTGAGGGATTACAGACAGGATTGCCTCGTTTTAGTTGACGTTTCCTTTCACTCCGCTTGTTATGTCCAAAGTTGATTGGGCCTCGACAGCCCAGTGTAGTGGCCTTTAATGAAAGCTGGCATGTGGTGCACACACTGAAACACTGTGTGTGAACAACTCTGAAGAACATGCTGGTTTTATTAGCCCCGTCAAAGGTTAACAGTATGACTAACCTGTTATTGTATTGACAAACTGTTATATCACGTTCCTGTGTCTGGTTTAAAATTAACAATAAGCTACAATCGTAATCAGATGGAGTGAGTGAGTTTGGTTTCACGTCGCTTTTAGCAATATTCCAGCAATAGTGAGTGAGTGAGTATGGTTTTACGCCGCTTTTAGCAATATTCCAGCAATATCACGGCGGGGGACACCAGAAATGGGTTTCACACATTGTACCCATGTGGGTAATCGAACCCGGGTCTTAGGCGTGACGGGCGAACGCTTTAACCACTAGGCTACCCCACCGCCCCTATTCCTGCAATATCACGGCGGGTGACACCACAAATGGGCTTCACATATTGTACCCATGTGGGGATTCAAACCCGGGTCTTCGACGTGACGGGTGGACGCTTTAACCACTAGGCTACCCCACCGCCCCCTAAATCAGATGGATTTCATAATTAAAACTGATGTGTCTTTCAGGGCAAGGGGTTAAGTTAATGTTTTTATGTATTTCCAATTCTTAATAAGGATGATAGGTATTGTGAAACATTAAGACAATTCTTTTGAGAGTGAGTATGTTGGGTTTTACAGCTCTTTTTCATGCCACAGCAGTGTTAATGCTAATAAAAGCTTTTGTTCATCGTTCAATCCTGCAATAAGATGCCATCGAAAATAACTGTTATTGTTTAAAGTGGCATGCTATTCCAGACAAATGCATTGGATTATCGTAACCGCGGTACTGAAATTAGACACCATCGACAACAGCCAACAGTCATTGTGAAAATTGTTAGTTAATTCTACAGAGTAAACTAAAAAGTTCCTTGTGAAGAATAATGATTTTTCTTGGGCTAGGGACCCAATTTACGATCCTCGACGCCAGATCTCTGTTTCGCACGATGTTGCGTGAACAGCGAAATTGCACTGTGGAATTAACGGACCGCAGTCGCACCATCTGATCTACGACAATGCCTTTAAAAGTCAATATAAATTTCAACCGATATGTTTACCTTTCCACCCTGCCGACACTGGAGTTATCAAAAAGTGGTAAATTCAATTCACAAGCACATTGCCTTCACTCTAAATTAAGACTTTACACGACTGAAGGTTTACCGTGGTTCACGTAACGTTCTGACGTCCCTGTTGTACTGCTGGGTCCAAATATCAATTGTCTGAGAGCGGTGGCGGGGTCGATAGCTAGTCCGGGTCATGTGTCCGTCCATTGCATTAGTACGTTAGTACATGCTCAATATATCTGTCATTAGGCTTACATGCATGTACAGTAACGTGGCCCCTATTTGCTGAAGCTCTAAGAATATCAACCTTCACCTATATACGCGACTATGAGGTATTTGATTTGCTGGCTTGACCATGCTGCCTCTTGGTGCGCTGTTCCTGTCCTCATTTTGTTCGCTTTCAATAAGGACGTTGGTTGTCGTAGGGGATTACTATATCATTTATCTTTCATCATGGATCATGGGGCATGGTCGTTACTGTAATACTCGTGCTAGTATTTAATGGTAAGCTTGTGTTAGACTGTACCACTAATAGGTCAAAACCATTATCATTTATAACCAAATACCTCTGATGGAGAGGCCCGGCTTAAGGAGAATATCCGTCACTGCTTGTATATAACAGTGATAACAGAAACCATTTCTAACTTGTGCGGTAGCCCCGTATCAATCTGTATGCATGCAACCCATCAACATGTATGTAATAAATCAATATGTAATGCATCAGTCTGTATACAAGCAGTGTACCAGCCTGTATACAAGGAACTCAAAATATCAATGTGTATACAAAAAATGTATCCATCTGAATACAAGTCACACATCAATATGTACACAATGTATCTACCTATATGCAAACAGGCTATCAATCTGTAAACAAATAATTACTTAATATGTTTACAATGCATCAATATGTACACAATGTATCAATGTGTATACAGCGTATAAATCTGTATTTACAAATAATTACTCAGTATGTATAGTGCCTCAATATGTACACAGTGTATCAATCTGTATACAAACAGTGTGTCAATATGTATACAAATAATAACTAATTATTATACAATGCCTCAACGTGTACACATTGTATCAAACTGTATACAGGGTATCAATCTGTATAGAAGTAATCACTCAATATGTATACAGTGTCCCACTAAGTATACAATGAATCAACATCTGAAAGGACGATGTAAACCCAGCTAGGGTCCATGCAGGTAACAAAAGCACTGTAAGTCCCCATGGTCCCTAGTCTGGTGATCTACCTTCAGATGTAAGCGACCTATAGTTGTTTTTTTACAAGTGTATTGTCTTCAATAGTGAAATAGCTTTAGATTCACATGCTAGTTTCAAGCATCATCTGTGATACTCTAGTTATTTTACAGTCCTTTGATGACTTCATCTTTAACACCTTGTATATATTATGTATGCAAAACTTACCTCGTCACGATATGGCTGAAATATTGCCGAGATGACGTTAAATTTTAACTCATTCACACAATGAATCAATATGAATACAAACAGTGTATCAGTCTGTATTCAAGTAATTACTCAATATCCATGCAGTGCCTCAATATTATTACAGGTAACCCCTCTACACGCTCTTATGTCACTAGTACATGTGCGACAGAAGGGTTGCAATAAATGCTGGCAAAAACTGGATCTAGTTGCATTTTTGGGCCAGCGTGATCAGAATATTTCACCTTTTAGACTCCGTTCCTTAGCCATATACAAGGGTACGTTATGTAGATTATATATAACATATCATATGATATATACATTCATTCCAAACGATTAATGCATATCTTCTGTCATAAGCGCTGGTAATGGGTGCTTATATGCCACCCATTATTCAGGCGTACATCTAGGCAGTATGTTGGTTAACGCTACTGACAATACACTGCTGCGTTATTTGACATTCACATTATACCCCATCGCAGCCCAAACATGCATATGATATAATTATTATGGCCATTTTATCGCAGATGCATCTCGCGGCTAAATATATTAATAATTGCATTCAGTAATCAATTATTATGCTTCAACGGCTATCATTAACTATCAAAACAGCCCATTACGTACAAATGCACGTGCACGTATACGCAATAGGATTTGGCAAACCAGTAACAGTAATGCTTTAAATGTACTGGAAAATACATGGACATGCTATTGCTGTCACTTAAAGCAAAGTTGATTCACCTATTGGATTACTACTCTTGAAAATGTCAAATGCATGCAGTTGGTTTGACGTCGTAGAGTCTCAAATTCTGTCATGACCGAAGAGAATAGAATACCACGACGGTTAGGTGGGTCATCATGTGCGACCTGGTACTGTATCTGAAGCTTAAGCCATCAACCATTGGTTTGCCTGTGTAACAACCGAGGTCGTGTCCCATTGTTCGAATCTTGTATACTACCGACCCGTGAAGATCCGGGTTATAATGGATCTAAACCGGATCCAATGTTTGTCGCAAGAGACTACTAGCCGGTTCGGGTGGTGATGTTCGCTGATTTGGTTGACGCACGTCATTGTATCCCAAATGCGTAGATCGATGTTCATGTTGTTGATCTCTGGATTGTCTCGATTATTTACAGACCACCGCATTTAGCTGGAATATTGCTGAGTGCGGCGTAAGCTCACTCACTGTATACTGCGACAACAATATACTGACAACAATATTCACCAATTGAATTACAGTGAACGCGACCATGAGGTCAAAAGGCTTATCTGTAGAGAATTAACTCACCATATGCTAGTGATTGCGAAAGTTTCTTTCAACTGTAACTGTTTGAAATGGTCCTAATTCACAAAGCAAACACAACGATAAAATAATTTCAATATGTTCAAAAGTCTTACATTTAGCTGCAAAATGGGTTTTATCAAAGGACACGCTTTACTCTATAGCGATAAAGGCCCTCTTCAAATGCTGACCTGAGACTTTAGTCCTCGCCCCTATGTTTATGGTCGTGTGTTTATCACCAGAAGCATCTCTTCACCTTCATCCCACGGGGGTTCAAGAGTAGAATTAGCCCCAATACCACTTGAGTGTTGTAAAAGCCGATTTGACTCAGGCTCAGGTGATCAATAAGCTTCAGTATAGCGGAGGGTAGTACATGGACATTCAACCTCTGACGTGTCTGTTTTAATGTGTGATCGTACGTATACAATCACACATAGCAGCACACATCAACAACCAGGGTTGGCCTGCCCCATCGCAAATGTTGCACCTCATCAGGACCGTTGGCTCTCTGCCAGATGATGATAAAGGCGATGAAGATTCCTTGATGCCATGTCCTCTTTATCTACTTTGATGGGAACCTGATTGTCTAGCTTATCAGAGAAATGGCTACCTCACTGATAACGGCAATGCGAAATTTGAGGATAAAACATTTTGGCAAGATTTAGGTCACTATTGGTACCATTGGCTCCACTTCTTGCTGATCTGTGTCTTAATGCTTATGAAGAGGAACGTCTGCTTGTACTGACAAAATATAAAAAGGAAATTTTGTCAAATTAATGATCTGATATAGGATATTAACATTAAAATAGCCAATTCCCTTTCACTGATTCACGGATGAACTTTATAAATATGGAAACCAATCCCCTTATCTGTTTCATACATAGATCAATGCGAAAAGATTCGGACCTCACCAGGTCTGTATAACAAGACGTTGCTTCAGTTTTCAACATTCACTGAATCATGACATACAGCAGCTCTTTCCATTCGCGTTTATATGTCACAAAGTTTGAGGAGCAACGGATATGGAGGCGTCAGTGAGCGCAATACCGCTCTTGCTGAAAGGTTGTTTGAGGGCTACAACATTCAAGACCTCCGTAAAGCCTTCATAACGCTTTGTGCTAGATATGAGAACATTTCTAAATGTGTCGCATGGGTAACTATACAATTTTGTAGAGTACTGTCTTGAACCATCTTTGGTTTGAAGATTACCTTGCGTTTGCGTGATTATAGACGGATGCTATCAGTGGGGCAGGAAACGCACACCTTGTCACGAACACCTGGTATATGTTCCATGGCTATTTGATAATCAGCCTTATAAACATGCCCATGATATAGTTGGAATCGTATGATGATTGTCACCGATGTCTACTGATATTGTGTTTAAGCTAAGTGTGACTTAACTAATATGTGCATTTCTCCCACTAAATAATAGCGATCTGACAAAGATCACAAGCATGTCAATTTTCAGGCTTGACATCCAAGTGGTGCAGGGGTTCGATCTTTTGAAAAGCATTTTAAAGGTTGGTATATATACAAACGTTTTAACAGACAAAATGTAGATACACTAAACGCCATCGACACTATGTATATACTTGTATGGAGGCATCAATGGCATCATGATGACAACAAGTCTTCCTGGGAAGGTTAAGAATGTTCTGCCCTTCAGGTAGCAATCCACCATTTTCAAATTAGCCACCACAACGTCATCTAATGATGACACAACTACCAATTACAGATTGCAGTTTGTTTGCTGTCATATGTTGTCTGATACCTCTGACTATGTACTTATCTTAAATGAACCTTTCTGTTGCATTACCTCCTTCTTGGCATAACATTAGGGGTGGGTATTGCAGAGAAGTTTCATATTGTAATATATTGCGATGCGGAAGCATATATTGCGATATGTATTGCAATATATTGCAAGGATTATTTTTTTAACAAAAACTTCTTATAATCGAGTTAATGCTTGATTATAAAGCAAAGACACAAAAAATCACTATGCTTGATTAACCTTTTATAAAAACTTTTAATCATGACAAAATAAAAATGTAAGTAACATTTGGCACTAATGAAACAGGGAAAGAACAATTAAAAAAACGGAAATATCCGCAGATTTCCGACTATTACGAAGTTTTCCGAATGCATGTCAAAATACCGGTTTTCGATCAGCGTATCGCAATACGTATCGTTTTCATGTCTGAACCGGTAAATACCGGTAAACCGGTTATATTGCGCAGCCCTACATAACATTAAACCAATCAGTGTTAGCAACATACATATGAGAATATGTGTAAAAGATAATCATATATTAAAACTAAGCCGTGATACTTAAATTATTTCCATGTGTATACATCACATTAAATATGGTCTTTTTATACATATTGATACATTTATCATCATAGCAGTCAATAAAGACTATTTAAAGCAATTAAAAAACAAATAGTATTTCTATTAACGTCGTTGCAACCGGTGTACCGCAGCCAGTACTGTTTCCTTTATGGAACCAAAAGCGTGCCAATTGATGAATTTTAGATGTTCGCTCCTTTGCGTATTTGACGAGCTTAGAGAGACACCGTAGATATCGTCTTTGCCGCAAGTACCAGAAGATACCATACAAGAGAACCCCATAGCGCTGGATCAATAATTACATGTGTGACGGCAAAGAACCGAAATTGGCCTGGCTGACAATTGACTTTGTCCATTTTCACAATAGGTGCTAGAGACACAATCACAATATTGGCAGTTGATCTGCCTTCTATGGGTAAAACCTGCAAGGACATGGTAATGGAAATTTCATTTAGAAGATATTGATGGAACAAGTAGACTGATCCATGGCCTTGGTTTGCCTTTAAAGATGAGTAAACATAGCCCCTAACTGGATAACGAAAGATCCACATCAAAATGAAGGAAGTCTTCACCATTGTCGATTTTCAATTCTCATCACGTCTCTGAGGCTGACGAGGGACGGTACGCTGCCACCAATGCCGGGTGTGGTAACAACAAGTTTTGTTCGAGCGTATGCCGTGTTCCACCGTTGGGGATATCCTTAACACTCTCTGTTTGCGAAGTGAAATTGCACCACAATGTCTCTTTGTTAGCCCTTTTTGTTTACCTGCAATGCGGCACCGAGATTATTTGATGCCCTTTACAAAAGAAAGTGTATTCTGAGAAATGTCATACGTCATGTTGATAATGCAGTTATCTGGGCTGCACTGACAGAAATAAATGCGTTTGAACTCTTGTGTGTTGAATATATACAGCGTTGTATTGTCGCTGGGAGATTAATTGCATACAGAGATTACAAAAGGTTATTGTGTCATGTTAAATTAAATCGTACATCTACAATACGTTGTGTAAGTAAATACGGCGTCTTAATTGCCTTGGGATTGTGTAAATGAACACGTATTAAGGCTCATGCATTGTACATTCAAACCAGTGGGTTGAAATATATAGGAACATATGCATTCAGAATTATTTGTCTGATGGCATTTCCCTCAGTATGAATCAGCCAGTCCAGACTGTATCCAGTATCGATTCAATAGTGTTACTTTAAACACAACAGCTGAAACATTGAGCCATTGACGCCTGAAGTACATTTGAAGTTCAACTATGGAACAACGCTTATGAAAACACTCTGTCTGCCAAAACAGTTTCCATTTGACACATAGAGGTGACACATAGTGGATCACTGGAATCAGAGATGTGTAGCTCGGCTGAAGAGAACAGCTACCTGAGATTACTTGCAACAAATAGTAATAATGATAATAATAACAATAATATCATGCGCATTTCTCCATGCACAATGCATGCTCGAAGCGCCCAAACAATCTGAATATTATTACCCCGGATAACCCAAGGTGCCTGTGAGGCGCTAGAAGGTTAGTGGTTACATGACTTATCCCACCGGGTACCCATTTACTGCTGGGTGAACAGAGGCAATTTTGAACAAACTCACTTGCCTAAGGTGAGACCACATGTCTCGTGAGCTTCGTTGTGGGGCAGGACTGAAGTCCGAGAAACGTTCAGGAGGCAAGCTGCCACACAGGGTCCACATCCACAGTCAAATAATTGTATCCTTAAAGACTGTCTTTACTAAACAGCCCAGGGAGTAAATTCGGGGTTTTAGTTAGTTCTTTGTGTGAAACGACAAAATTGTAATGTTTTCAGTTGTTTATATCATGTAGACAGGGACATGGAAGACACGAGTCTTTTCGATAATCAGTTCTTTATTGCTTGATAAGATTGAGTCTTGCCATTTCACCAGATGAACTTTCCAAATGTATATATAAGACTGAGTGACATTGTTTCAGCTGTAACTTACCTCACAAACAGGCGGGCTTGATTGTCTTAATTAAATTGACTACCATTGCAGAATATGGTAGAATTAATGCCTCTAGCACCTCTTGACACTGCTTATTTCTATTTGAAGTCATACAATATTTTCCATCAATATCATGTATTTTCGCATTGATTAAGAATTCGCCTTATATTACCCAGTTTAACTCGAGGGAGTATGTTAAATTTACCAATTAATTGTATTACCAATTACTTGACAGAGGTTGGTAACTTGGACACACTTACGATGTGGTAAGCAGTCACAGAAACTCTATAAAGTGTCTTTCAATGCACATGAAATACAAAAGTGTAATTAGATAAAGACGTTAAGAGCATCGGAAACAGATCTGGATCAATGGAGGTAACGTAGGACGCTATTGCCTCCATGCCTCTGTTGGAGGAAGCATCTAGTTTGACATGGAAGGCGAGTTCACACGCCCTGATGGGCCAGAATGGCTTTCTTATGGGCAATCAATACCCTCACTGATCGACTATAGATCATTTTCAAGATAGCGTTATGCTTTCTGACATTCCGTTAGTGTCAACAGTGCCTCCTAACGTGAGAGTTATTCAACAGTGCCAGATTTCGTCAGGTTTAGAGGATGTAAATTTGACAAGATAATTGCCTGTCCTTTTGAAGGTCAGCCAAGGTGAAAGTATATCAGCAAGTTATTGATGAGTCGTGTACACGCTCAGACTCTCTAAGAGTATTGTTTTGTTTCAGGAGAATCTGTATCATTGTCATTCTTAAGCAAAGCGAACTGCCAATGAGTTGGTAACATGAAGCCAACTACGTTGATCGATGTTGGACTTATACAGTGACGTGTTCATGTTTCAAACAAGGTTGACTTAGTCGTGGCATTTCCAGCCGTATCTTGTTTCAGCTGCTCAAAATAGTCCCCAATATCTTCCACTGTATGCTCGATCTATATGTCGAAAGCAAAAAGTTACATACATGAACATGTACGTGTAATCATTCTAGATTAGGGTTCGTTTTTATTCTTCGAGTTCCATTTTCATTGAATGATGAAGTAGGTTAAGTTTGTCACGTGGGCGAAAGCGCTAAGATACAATGGCCACGTCAGCAGATTCTGTATAATGCACGTCATACTGTTATAACAAGTTCACTTTAGGTTTACTATAATTGAAAATACTGGCATGAAATGTTTCATGCTGTAAAAATATTGTTCATAACAAACTTGTACGAAACTGGCAGGATGCGGTCGTTGTGAACAATGGCGGTTATTTGAAGTGGTTATAGGAAGACTATATATACAATTAAAAAAAAGTAGGGGATATTGGATTGAAAAGATTCATAAAATGCATATGATGAAGCCAAGGAGGAAACAGATGATGGAGAGAAATTAAGGAAAAATGTGACAATATATTCCATTCCTTTGGAAATGTTTCATCTGTATGGATATATGTTACTTTTTCTCACATGCATTGGCAGTGGCTTGTCGTATGCTCGCAAAATGGAATATCCCTACTTTTTTAATGGTATATATAAATCCCTTGGTAAATATCAGCTCTGGTTAATGTGATCATTCGTGTGCTGAGTGATAACTGGTTACAGCTAATTCAATAAGAACAAGAACAGCAGTTCTAAAAACATACCGTGATAACATGACCCGCCTACGTGTAAAACCCGTTGTTAAAGACGTTAGACTCGTTCGTGTAAAGTGGTAATAACTTGATGTAGGGAGGGAAATCTTGCCCATGTCTGAGAAAGATATCACTATTAGCAAGCATTATTGATTATCTCATGGTGCGGTATTAGTTCTTAACTCCTGCTATAACTGAGGCAATTGCATGTGTAGATAGAACCAACAGCTAGACGTTAATTTTTGGGATGCGGTTTACACATGCAGGAGCTCATTTAGGCTCAAGCTTTAATCATGTCCACCGACAAACAGAGCACTAATACCTCCACACATATACAAGACGTGTTGCCTGTGAACGTCACATTAAAGCCGCTGTTGCTGTAGTGTGTGTACGTATCCTGCTGATGAAGTTCGGGATGTCGCCCAGTGGTATGTGACGTAATCTAACAATCAATCAATTTAAATGTATTACAAGAGCGGTGGATTCTTTATTTTCTCCCATATCGAGCCATCGTTACACAAGAAAACAAAGTATTTTACAATCAGGGCAAAATCAATGTTTTTCCTCAAACAATTCCTCAGCGTTCTGTTTTGTTTGTTTTTTATGTGCGTTGAAACCAAACAGTGACTGGCAGTATGTCAAACGGAGAGGCGATGGCTTGAATCAAACAGTTACAGCAACATGAGCCCGCGTCATGGGAACAGTTTGGAATTATCAAAAGCCTTTCTTCACGTCCGTAAACCTAAGAACATAACAATATAAACGTCATAAAAACATAATGACTAAATCTATATGTGTCATAAACTGAACTCCAAGGAATAGATCAGACAAAACACGGTCCAGACTGAATACATAATTAAGGTCCAGCACACATACACTGCAATAATTCATCTGTCTTTCTTGTCTTCTGTTTACACGCAAAAATCGAATCTGGTCAGTTATCTGAAAGCTGCATTGAGCTGGTCATGTTTGGATAGTCTTGTTGAAAGGAAGTTTCCGTTAGAAATTGAATACATATATATGGTTACCATGGGCAGTTTGCATAAAGACCATGAACAACATGGCGGCGGACGTACAGAGTGCCGAAACAAACAACAAAGTTGCTATCTTTGCCAACAACAGTAGCCGAAACGATGATTACCTTCTATCGCACGAGTTGCCAAGAGTTCCAGGGTAGCACGGTTTTCGTACAGAGTTGCGTGCCTTTGACGCACCAGTAATCAGTGATCACTGAGCCCAGATTCATGCTAAACATGTTTCCAGGTTTTCTAACACTTTACCCATGTTTGTGAATGTTTCAGCAAAGCTGTCAACATCTAAGACCATCATCATTTTGACCTAAAGTTCGAACCGGCATTGTTCAACGCTCACTTGTTCTTATCTAACTGAATACCTCTGATTAGTATATAAGGTCACAGTTGGGAAGTCTTCTATGTTATTCCCTGTTACATAAACCACTACCTATAGTGATAAAACAATTCATTCGTCGATTTAAATGTGCATTCGGCACCGTGTTCTACATGGTCGCATTTTCACGTAATCGGTTACGTTTTCACTGCAACTGGGGGCGTACTTGAACATGTTCTGATCTCATTTGAACAGCAAAGGATTCACAGGCATTTCAAACCAACATACTTCCATCATGTTTCAGATTACTTAATGTGTATGCAGTACGTTCCGAGAGTTATTTTGATGAGCATAATGGAAAACGAGATAGCTATGAATATGAGGAGAAACTAAATATTTTTACTAATATCAACAGATTCAATCATGACTGAATGTGAGACCGGAGGGTAAATTGAAATAGTCACTGTTGATGTCTTGGCAGGTGCTCATTGCAGTTAGCAAAATATATTTCACAATCCCAGGCAAAACAACTGGCATTAAAACAATGCTTAAAATTATACGGAATTAAAAATTACCGACATTGCGGTTCGACAAGTGCACAAAAACGTAATTAGTGTCCCTAAATATCGTGTTGAATTACAAGACGTACTGTAGTATTGTAAAGACGTTTTAAAACTTTTAAATCTTGTCACCTGAGGGAAATCAAATATTCCGATGAATAAAATTGGTTGCTTGGTAACAAGACGGTAGATTCTAACCGTTAACAGTTTCAAATTTCCCAATGTGTACAGAAACACATTAGCCATCTGTGATTGAGGCTTAGACACCGAGTTAAACTCTAACACATCGATCAGTGAGGATGGAAGAAGGTCTTTAAAGATGATATTGATTATATTTGTAGACCCAGTTCCGTGTTAAGAGTTCAGTATTTGTTGTACTGTCCTGGTTAATTACATTGGCATGGGCATGTTTTCGTTAATTATGTTTCCATATTTGTCGCATCTGCGAGGAATGTGACAAAAGTCAACCGCAGTTCCCTATTTCGTTCAATATTGTGCAGAGATTCGTCCGTAGTCGGACCTCTGTGACTGTTTGCAATATTGTGTGAGAGATATTGTAGACGCACTATTGTGCAGAGATTCATCTTTAGACGCACCACTGTCATAATGCCCGTGCAATATTGTGCAGAGATTCATCTTTAGTCGGACCTCTGTCATAATGTCAGTACAATATTGTGCAGACTCATCTTTAGTCGGACCTCTGTCATAATGTACATATATATTGTGCAGATATTCATCTTTAGTCGGACCTCTGTCATAATGTACGTACAATATTGTGCAGAGATTCATCTTTAGTCGGACCTCTGTCATAATGTCAGTACAATATTGTGCAGAGATCCATCTATAGTCGGACATCTGTCATAATGTCAGTACAATATTGTGCAGAGATTCATCAGACGGACCTCTGTCATAATGTCCGTACAATATTGTGCAGAGATTCATCTTTAGTCGGACCTCTGTCATAATGTACGTACAATATTGTGCAGAGATTCATCTTTAGTCGGACCTCTGTCATAATGTACGTACAATATTGTGCAGAGATCAATCCTTAGTCGCACTACTTTCGCAATGTCCGTACAATATTTTGCAGAGATTCGTTCTTAGACGCACCACGATCTAGACTCACTTGATGTTGGTTCCTATTCTTATACTCTTAGGTTCCTTAAATGTGCTAAACATCGATGCCCTTCGTCTGTTTGGGCCAGCGTGGTGAAGCTAGAACAGTGTGCAAAGCAGCAGTAAACTCATCTCACTCGTTAACTGTTAAATATTCCTCAGAATAATATAATACGGAATGAAGATTAGCAATTTGTTTATGTATTATACTTGATACAAGTATTTGAAGGATACACGGGTGACCCTGCTGTTTGCACAGTTGCCTCCCTTATGCACTCCAAACGCCCAGGGTGGACAAAACAACCTTAGTGTTAAGACAGTCGTACGTCTGTGTTGTGGTATAGGAGTTACGCTAACCTGATCCCTGCATCACTATGGGAGTTTCCCGGCATGAGTAACCAAAGCAAACTCACTCACTCGCTCATCTTGATAACTATCGACAAGTCATGCTCATCAGCTAATGTTCAATTTGATAACTATCGACAAGGTATATTTCATCTAATTTTACAGCTACATGCAAATCACTCACTCCAACCGTCACGTGATATAATATATTTCCAAACACACAATCAAATCCACCTTGACTTCTTTGATGCAAGCACTGTGATAATACATATGATGTCAGGTAAGGTTTATTTCAGCACATGACTGATGAGAAACGTGATTCGATACCAAGATCAATAATAGAAACTCATAATTAATAATCTATATTACCTGATATACCCTGCGAAAGAAATAAACACAATACCAAAACCCATCATCTGTCACTCGCATGACAAATATAATCTCTTACGTCAAGGCATGTACGTATTTATGGTATTTAATTATAGGAACAGATAGCAGGACCGAGTAAAATAAGGATACGATGCTGATAGAGTGAACGTCATGATAATGGACAAACACAACATATCATTCAGTAGTTTCTCTACCCAACCTATATACATTGTCACGTGGACGATTGTCTCAGCAACAGGGCGTGTCTGTGTGCACATCCGTTATCGTAGCGCCGATCGATTATCAGGACAAAAGCTACCACATGCCATGAATGTTCGCTTGAAGATGTCTGAAAGTACTTTTTTGTGTTCAGTGCGCAACCTGCGGAAATGTTTTCACGACATATTCCAAGTTAACATGATCCAATCTATTGTTGATGTGAAGCGATTGTGAGAATCACTGACTGATGTTTGGCGTTTCACGAATTAAATACCACATTATAATGTATCTCTTGTAGCTGGCGTTTGCAGAGAAATGTAAGACTTGCTGCAAATGACTGTCTGAATTTACCTGTTGGAATTATCTAAATGGAACGTTGATGAAATTTCGAAATGGGGGAAATAAATATCATCTTTCGTGGTAGCAGTCATGAAATCTTTGGATCATGAGTTCGAGTTCCAAATTCGACTAAATAATGATCATTTGATTTCAAGCATCATAGCTGCGTAATTTGCTTTCAATGGAGAGGTGAATGTCTACACAACGGGACACTTTCTTTTCAGAATATATTGACATACCGTGCTATAATTGAAATATTGTCCGAAGAAGCGACAGATTCACTCACTCACTCACTCACAACGCCACTTAATCCTAGGTAATCCTAGGTGTATTCATTCGGGCACCTTGGTAACATGAAAAGAAACAGTACAAACCACTCATTGACAAGTTGAACATTTGATCCGAAAGTGATCTAGATTTATAAATAATGTCAAGTTACCTTATGAATTCAGCAAAAGAAAGAAGATTGTTTGAATGAGATACATGTAATGTGCAATGAACGAGTTCGCAGTCTATTAGGACGAACTGATTGATAATGTCAAACGAGTTATATATATGCATAGGTAACACCGGGTGTTCATTTATACGAGTGGCCTTGTTCAACCTATTTTCCCCGTGAAGGTGATCGTCATGGTCATTGGACCATTTTAAGAATTAGTTTTATGTAAAATTCAGAATGACATTTTCAGATATATATTATATATGTAATTGAATTTAATGTTTTCGTCAGAACCTGGCTGGTATATCTTTTTTTCAGGACACTGAGTCGATTGTCTCATTCTACATACAGTTTAAGAGTATATTGAAATCGATCTCCACGCATTCCCCCAGGAGTTGTCATGGAGACGGAGACGTACATTATATTTTTTTCTCTTCCAGGAAGCCTTCATACACACATACTGCAGACAGGCGCAGCTGTATTGTGCAGCTGAGGGAAAGCAAGGTGAGCTAATCTAATCTAATATATGTGCGTGTGTGTGTGTGTGAAAGAGAGAGACATAGAAAGAGAAAGAGAGAAAGTTTGTGAGAGGCAATGAGAAATTACAGCAACCTCGTTAATTCAAAATCGTCCCCGTTTAAGCAAAATTCGTATTAACGGGTTCGTATTCAGGACAAAGTTGTAAATGGTGTGATTTTATCCCTAAGGTGATTCTGTATCCAATCTGCCATACCGTAACGTACATTCATGACAATCGTGGCGCTAAGGTTCTTATATACATTAAACGCCAAAAGAAACGTTACCCTCCGTCCTTAATGACGGAGGTACCTATCTTCAGCTGGCGTTGTGACGTCTACTTCTTGGTCTGTCTACGGTGATCCCAGTCTGTCTGAAGCCCTGAATAAGTCTTATAACCGTGATACGGTGGCATCCGAGGGCGTTGGCAACAGCATTGTATGTCGACCCCATCTGCACCATCCCAATGGCTCTTCTTCTTCGTTCAGCTGTTAATCGTGGCATATTTCTCGTACTTGTGTATCAGATCATGTCTTCTAGTCTCTCTTTATACCCTATAGAACCATTCTACATGTGAAATGGATGTATACACTGCTTGAATATTGCTGCGTTTTGGCGATTGATATTGCTATGTGTAAACAGAAAATGGAAAAATGTTACTTTGCAAGCAAAAATGTTAACAAAGATAATTTTTTCACAATATCAAAGACACATTTTACTTGTTTTCACTGATGCAAATCAGCAGAAAATGTTTAAAAAGACTCATAACTCATCACAATGATTATTTTACAATTCTACACACTCTACAACAGTTGTTTCTTGTTTTAATAGTTGAAAAATGGTGACTTTAAATGGTTTATCATTGTCCCAAAGCAGAATTTTATTTCAAAATTTCTTTTGGTCATCAAAATCACTATTATTGGTTAATTTCGGCATGGACGAATAAAGGACAATTTAACTCTTCTGAAAAAGATGCATTTCACGTAAATATGAATGCATTTGAGAATTTTTTCGTGATTTGCATGAAGCTGTGTTGTTAAGCTTTCTTGTAAACTTAAACTTTCTGAAATATCTTTGATACTTTTTCAGTAATTCATAAAGGTAGGAGGGTAACGTTTCTTTTGGCGTCTAGTGTATATAAACAAGTCCATTTCTATTCGTGTATACGCATCATAAGGCCTTAGAACGCAATGGCCCGGATTAACGTGGTTTCAATGAATGTGTACGAAGTGTCTGCTGATAGATAGGACTGAAACACTTCCCCTAGATTGTGATTCTATTGATAGACCCAAAACATTTTCAATTTGCTATCTCAAACTAATATGGTTATAAACTGATTAAGTGCTAGGCTACTGAAAATTATGTTTCCTGAAAGCCAATTGCTTTTGAGATATTTATGATATAATCAACAGCTTTTGAAGCTTTGGTAGCCAGGATCGCAACTGTACAACTGATTTTACATTCATCATGAAATAATTGCTTAATATCATTTGTCGTTTCTCAATATACCAGTTCAGCGTCGTGAAAATTGACAATCCTTCTCTTGTTGCCAAAAACGAAGCCGTTTTTTAACATGCACAGGGTAATTACTTCTGCATTCGTTCTTGACAAAAACAATTTTATCCAGTGCTTGAAATCGGCGTATAGAGTTTCCAAAAGACCTATGTCTTTCTTAATACATTATGTACATATTATATTTTCACCCACTGAAAACGTCCGTATCTCTGCCACAATAAACATCTAAGATCTCTCTAAGTATACACGAACGTGTAACAAACTTTACAAATAAAGTACTGCAAACTTGGCAAGTTTCCAGTAAAGATTAGCAAAAAGGTTCTAGCTAAATCTCATATTAGTATTACAATACTGACGGGAAATTGCAATGTAATTGCTTTCTTTTTGTCGTCTATTCGATACTGGTTCCCCAGAGGATATAGCGTTTAAGTAAAGGAAGCAAAAGTTGGACACTTTAGAGCACTATAGAGCACTACATCGCTTATAGCTAGATATTAGACAGATCAATTTACAGTAGCATTCATTTACTTCACACACAATGTAACAGAGACTAAGTGCAGCGCTAAGTATGGTTCGAAGGCTAGAACTCACGATTTAATATTTTCTTCTCTATTTTATTCTGAAACCATGGTTTCTTTTTACAATGTACATCTTAAGAAATATTGGATCGTATTGTCCTCACTGACGCCAAACTGAGGTTCATTTCACAAAAGAGATGTGATATATCATCGTGTGTAAATAACACTTTCAATATTATCGTTGTAGAAGCAATTTTGACCATGTTGATGTTTTCAATCGGCATCTGAGCTTCAAACTAGCAAGACAAACAGAGTCAGACGCTTTGTGTGATTACATAATGGAACTTTCTATAAACGTGACATTTAATGCGGAATACGCTTTGAAGAAGCACTTGGTATGTTTGTGTTAAAATCAGAAAATAAATATACTATTACAAGTAAAATAGAACCGTTGGTAATGGGAGCAAACGAGGGACGGGTATCTGTGCCATTAGTACAAACCACCCTTTAGAATTTAGTGGGTCAGCGATGGACCTTTTGTCGCGTGTCATTTGTGTATTTACCTCGCCTGGGGCTCCCAGAATGATCGTTCATTGTGTTGGAAATGTGCGGCATATGGAACAAACAAATAACACTGTTAGAACTGTAAAAGGAGTCCATTAGCTGACTATTGGTGTGTCGGCTTGAACCAATTTTCACCGCAGCTTCAGTTAGAGACCAGCTCGTAAGCACTGGCATGCAAATCTCTTTGGAGACAGTCGCCGGCTCGGTGGCGTTCTCTGGCAACAAAAACGGCAATCCGGAAATGCCATTTGCGGTAAAATTGTCTCTGGAAGAGTGAGACTAAGTGTCAAAAGTACTTATCCGCCTTATATTTCAATGACTCCTCTAATGAAAGAGTAAAATTCCCCAGAGATAACCATTGACCTCTGATGAGCGAACGTAGACGGCCCGAAATGCAATATTGGTGAGCTGTTAGAGCCCTGTCATCTCGTCCCCTGTGATTTCAGGCGTTTTGGTAACAGATATGCCAAGAAAACATAAGACATGCATCGAATTGTAAGCAGAATACGCAGTGGTCTTTTCTGTTAATGTTCATCTCCCGGGAGTTTCATTAGTCAGCTCAATTCCTTTATATGAAACGCGTGTAGCTTTAAGATCGCGGTTCAGAAGAGTCTTTTGTTCTGAAGAAGTGGAGTGATATAATCTGACATATGCTTTTCCCAAGCAGGAATTAATGCAAAGGAGTATATTGTGGTTCCTATTTGATCAAGCCGTCGTACGTTGATGCCCGACAGAAACACATACAACGAACGCAAGGGACAAATACACATTCGTTTGTATAACTGGTTCCTTGCCCAGGTAAAATAATTAACATCACTGTTATGCCCAACGGAATCGGTTTTGGCAGATAATCCAGACTGGTTTGTCTCTGGCGGTGATGTTTTGAATTTACAAGGATAACCCAACTGAAGATTGTAAATTGACATGGCTCCCATGGATGAAGACAATGCACACAAAATAGCTTTTAGGAAGTGGTCAAGTGTAACATGTTATCTTTGGGATTACACTTCCTCAGTAAAGAACAAATTCTAGTACTTAATGGGTTGACCCCTATTTAGAATTGGAGTGAGTGAGTATGGTTTTACTCCGCTTTTAGCAATGTTCCAGCAATATCACGCCGGGGCACACCAGAAATGGGCTTCACACATTGTACCCACGTGGGGAATCGAACCCGGGCGTGACGAGCGAATGCTTTAACTTCTAGGCTGCCCCACCGTCCCACAGAATTCGTGATCTAGACAACCAGTTTTCATACTTCCATTATTTCGTGGACACGGCGGTGGCTGACTGGGTCAGATCGTTGCTTTTGTGTGCCCGCGATTACGTGATCACTCTATAGGTTCGAACCCCGGAAAGTGCTTTAATATGTACTTTACTGAGGAAGTGTAATTCCAGATACGTTACATTTGACCTCTTTCTGAAGGTCATTGTGTGTTGAAGGGATATTGTTGTTGAGGTTTTTGCGTGTGTGTGACGCGGCAGTCAGAATTGCTGTCCAAGAGTGCGAGGCAACCAATCAATGACATACCATCAACCATGTTACATACAGAACCGCCTATTTTGGTTGGCTTACACGACATGCATCGGGTACTGTGGGCTTATAATCCATGCCTGAATAACTTCAACAACAATTAATCTAGCCGAGTATAAATATCTCATCATGTGTTTTTAAATGCTGGTTTTGTTTCCTTGCATTGAAGCCATCTACGAGAATAATCCGATTGTACCGAAAGATTTCAACTTGAGTTTCTCACCGCAAGCAGAAAAATAATTGATTTGTAAGCTGTAGGTAGGAGAATAGTTTGCGGTACATTAACCTTTGCGAAGTAACATGAAGCGAAGATCGCGATACAGCAATCGATTTTCAAACACACAATAAGTTGTACAGAGGCAATCGGGGTTTCGTACACAGATACGTTGTTCTTGCATAAACACACAATACATAACCTTTTCTGTTTGCATTGGAGTATAGTTTACCTTAATTTCCACTACCACTCCGGCTCAGGGTGTCATTAAGTGCCTGGTTCCGACCTGATTGGTTGATCATTTTGCTAATTTGACATTCTACTTGTTGCTGGGTGATTTCGTGCAATACTATCCTCAAATAGCCATAACCACTGGACTCAAAGGGTTCAATAGTACCCTTCCAGTAATGGCCGCCTCCGTGCTGTAGTGGATCGAGTGTCAACCGTGAGAGATGAAGGTCGTTGGTTCGATCCTCACTGGCGTCATACCAAAAGACGTTTGAAAGATGATGCTTGTTGTTACTCTGCCTGGGTCTCGGCGTTAAGGGGATAACCAAGGACTGGTCATTTCGAAGCAAGTATGTTGTGTCTGAACAGGGGTCTTTGTTCTCCCGAGGCGTGAGGTTAGCACCTCCATTAATCGTTAGCTATTCCAGGCTAGAACAAGCAAACACAGATCCGCGCGCGTGTGTGTTTATGTATATGCAACGACAAACACCAAGTAAAACAATTTCAGGCAGGGCATGTAAAGGGCCAAATTGAAATAGGAACCAATAGAACACTTCTCGTAACGGTATCCAAAGGGACCAACAGAACACTTCCAGTAACGGTATTCAAAGGGTCCACAGAACACTTCCAGTAACGGTATTCAAAGGTTCCACAGGACACTCAGTTATTGACCGGGACCAATATTACACTTCTAGTAACGGTATTCAAAGGGACCAGCAGAACACTTTCAGTAACGGTATTCAAAGGGATGAATAGAATACTTCCAGTATAGGGATCCAAGAGGACCAATAGACCACTTCAAGCAACGGTATTCAAAGGGCCCACAGGACACTCAAATATTCACAGGGACCAATCGAACACTTCCAGTAACGGTATTGAAAAGGACCAACAGAACACTTCCAGTAACGCTATTCAAAGGGCCCACAGGACACTCAAATATTCACAGGGACCAACAGAACACTTCCAGTAACGCTATTCAAAGGGTCCAACAGAACACTTCTAGTAACGTTAATCAAAGGGACCAACAGAACACTTCTAGTAACGGTATTCTACGGGATCATAGAACACTTCCAGGAACGGTATTCCAAGGGATGAATAGAATACTTCCAGTATAGGGATCCCAGAGGACCAATAGAACATTTCTAGTAACGGTATTTTAAAGGGGTCAATAAAAAAGGTCCAGTATCGGCATTCAAAAGGACTCGCGAATATCTATCTTTACATCTGGTGATCATTTTAGGTGCACATCCTCTATCCGACAGCGATGTCAGATGTGGGCCATTCACTTTGCAAGAATAATAGTATATTTTCAAATTGGGAGATAAAAAATGCGTCAAAGAGAAACTACCAAAGTTCCTCGGGTCCTACAGACATTGTACATACTTTGTAGCACAAGAAAGGTTCAGCAATATACAATTCGAATTTAAAGTAGGACAGAATGCTTGCAGCCAGATGAGTAAAGCTATCATCTTAGCATTCGGTTTCCTATTTACATTTTATTACCTTTACTGATTACAGAGAATGATTGGTCTTGTTGTAGCATAACAACCACTGCCCGGAAGCACAGTTAATTGCACGATAAAGTTTCCACAACTATCCGATTGATGATGTACGTCTTATCAAACAAATTGGCAAAATAATACCAATCATCCCTCTGAGCAGCACTTCGAAACTAGTGCAGTAGATTAAAATTTCCAATGGCTTTGATTGCTTATTTTGAAGATTTATAACTGAGAAAGACGACACCTGGATTTACTGTCAGTACCAACATTCTCACTAAATGAAAAAATGTATCGTTTGTAACAGATAGCTGTGGGTATCACATGTACAGAACAAATGTCTTTAAAATAATTCTAAGACCGGGCATCGTTATAATTAGGGCTCCTTGCCTTTAGGCAGGAGACCTATTGTAATCGTTCGGATTATTATTATTATTATTAATTATTATTCCGCCGATGTTTGTACCAAACATAACTCCCTAACCAATGCTCCGAATAGCTTACAGTTTGACAGCAAATATCTCAAGAACTAATTGTTCCAACACTTCCACATCTCTTGTACAGATGCACAATCGAATTCCCAACAATTTTGCCTGGATTGGTCAAGTCGCTAAAACGTACCGTTTGGCAGTTATTTTTGTTTTCAGTTTTTGGCCGTGTTTTTCAGCAGTTTTCTGAGTAGTTTGCTCCCGAAATGTGCTGAGCTTAAACCACCAGCTCTAGACATTCCAAACTTTCCATAACTGATGTCCAGTAACCATTGTGCACATTCTGCACAAAAGAGTGCCAGTATGGTAGACGAAGTCTTGGTGATTCCAGAACACTAATTGTTTTGACAGTAGATCCAAGAACAACTGAGATACAGCCTTATAAAGGGGAAACTATTTCTTCTCCAGAACTTCTTAAAAGGTACATCACCCCCGCGACCCCGGCTGTATTTGGAAAATCCGCTCGCCTGTCAAAAACGTGTTCTGGCTCCGTTTTGGACGATGATTTCTAGCCCTCAAATACAATAGATAGAACTAAAGCCAAGGAGCCTCCATCGTTGCTTGCAACTATATTTTAGTGTATGATTTGATTTGAAGGTTATTGTTCGTTTCATTTACACAACTGTGAACGTCAGCGGGTCCTGGTTCGTCTAAGGGACGTTACTTTGCATACCTTGCTTAACATTTCCTCAACATCATACGTGGCTTCATGCAATGGAATGTTTCAGACTAGGTCTCTTCATCTAGAAAATATTATGTAGTTTAGAAACATTCTCAAATTTAGATTTACTCCGAAGATTTGCCTGCTAAGGTTTTAACCCATATCATGAAGCAGAGCATATTTCTGCTGTCTCATTTTCCTTCATTTTCCTGTGCAAGGTATACCTGAAACCAAATGAATATTTCTTACGCTGTATCTCGGTTACATTACTGAAACGATGCGGTGTCGGTTGTTTGTTGTAACCTAATACTTTGTGATTCTGTTAAAGTTAAATCAATTTGTTGGGCACACATAAGGCTTCTGCTTGCTCTGCTCGGCATGGAGACACAACCAACAACACTGCTGGACATTTTGTACCCTGTCTGCTTTTCAAGGTGTCTTTTAAGTTGCAGACAGGCAAATCTATTTTGCATTATTGATACGTTCGGTAGATAAAGCTTTCTGAAAGCACTGGGTGTCATATGATTACATTTTTCGATAAAAGTATTCATTTCTCGTTATATTATCGAATTTGCATATAAGTAAAATGGTTAAATATAATAAAGGTCACGCGTTGCTATAGAAACCCATAAAGTACATCCAGGGAGGTAACGCGACATAGACAGGTATGAATATGTAATAACTGTATTGACATTCACAATGCACTTATATTTTATTATCAAACGTGTAACTACCGAAATGTAAGCACAGACAGATCAGTAGATGGGGATCGATCCGCTGACCTTCATCTCTCCGGACAGGCGTGATGTGGCTGGTTGGTCGGTTTGTTCTTTAACGCCGTACTCAGCAATATCTGTAGACTGGACCAGACAATCCAGTGATCAACATCGATCTACGTAATTGGGATACGATGACATGTGTCAACCAAGTCAGCGACCCTGACCCCCCAATCCCGTTAGTCGCCTCTTACGACAAATATGGGTTCTGCAGACCAATTCTTCAGGTTTCATGGACAAGAGTGAGTGAGTGAGTTTTTACATTAATTTTACAAAAATAATCCAAGTATGATACGGCGTCCAAAAGGCGAGCACAGTGATCAAACGGGGATGTATTAGTGCCAAGGCTTGTGAAAAATCCGAATATAGAATGATGAACGAGACATATGCCACATCCTTTACCTGAAGATACACCAAGTAATCAGAAGGTAAGCCATGACCGAATAACACAATACTTATGAAATACTTTATTACCGAACGTAGTTCTGTCTCCTTCCTCTAATACTGATTCTTGTCTCGCCTATTTTTAGAGTTCTATATTTCAAAATAACACAGACATTCCCAGATCATGGCGCCAAACTAATCATACCACTGCCTGTGATACTGTTTGCATCGATCCCGGTGTAAACTGTTGAAATAGTGGATATATTGTTGCGTGCTGAATTCAGGTGTGGCATTCGTCAATGTTTTTGACGTCAAATCTACTCGAAAATAGACATTGCTAGAGGTCGGGGCATGATGACAGATAGGTTTCTAGGCATACAAATTGCCATAAATCCATAGGCCGATCTGAAAATATATCATTTTTACCGCGGCATGCCAGCGTAATGGAGTAGGAAACACTATATAGTCCCGTTCTTTTACGTTTATCAATCTGTTAAAACGAACAGGGGCATGTGACGTTGACAAAGTAAAAATCCTAATCTGGATGACAGGTAGTCGTACTAACGATCATCTGATTTTGGTGCGAGTGAGTATAGTTTTAAACCCCTTTTGCAATAGCCAAGCAATTGCTGGTCGTGGGAACACGAAAAATGTGGTTCACAGATTGTACCCATGTGAGGAATCATAGTCTTCCTTGTGGCGAGCTAAGTTAACGCTTCAAGTACTATTGGCCACTCCACAGCCTTCTGTTTCTGGAAGCTAAGGGTCTGTGATGAACCCTTCAAAAGGAATACGGGCGCCTCAACATGAAGTGTCTCTTTTCTTTTTATACGGGCGGTGGGGTAGCCTTGTGGTTAAAGCGTCGCTCGGCATTCGAAGACCCGGGTTCGATTCCCCACATGGGTACAATCTGTGAAGCCCATTTCTGGTGTCCCTCGCCGTGATATTGCTGGAATATTGCTAAAAGCGGGGTAAAACCATACTCACTCACTCACTTTTTATACGGATACATATAATTGTTATATTGTCATTCTGAATAGAATTACATCACTAAACAATTATTGTCAGAATCTGTTGTTGGCACAATCGTACTACAGGATAGCGGAAGGCAGATAATATAGTAACTATTCGGTATCAAATATTACATTTGACATTTGTTATGGATAACAAATATGTTACAATTTCAGTGCTAAATGTATGTTGTTTTCGCCTCTATTTTGCATTTTATGCATAATAAAATCTTTTCAGTGGACAGTCGAGTCTGGTTATGTTGACTTTGTAAATTTAAATAAGATAGATTGTCTACTGTCTTGGACACTGGCGCAATATATTTCAATCTATTTTTAGCAGACCCATTAAGAATGGCGATAACACGCTTTCACCTGAATGAATATACTCAAATATCAATTGGAATGCCACAATTATTATTGTTTATTAAAGAGCAAAAACCGATATTAAAGAATGGATGATTGGTGTGATCAGTACGTTTTATGATTGTAACATATATTTTCAGGTCCGCCTGGAAGACCAGGAGGTAAGGGGTCTAAAGGAGGAATTGGCGCATCAGGTGGGTACTAGATATAGATAAATATAAACACATTGAATTTCCAGAAAGCAACTGACTAATGTAGAGTTTGCTTCAGTTTAGATTTTCTGCTTGTTTACTCCATGATATCAAAACAAAGGACGCTAGGACGTTTTTTATTTGCATCATCGGGACGAGATGTGTTCCTGACACACACAGAAGTGTTGATTGCGGGAGTTCAAAAAGCAGCCATACGACCACGCAAGCGCTCGCACGCGCGCACGTAGATACATACGCACTTGCTCATGCACGTCACCTTATGGTTTGATATTGAACGCTGACAGAGACATCACTACCATCAGGGAACTACAGCTGCTATTACTTGTGCTGAGTTAATTGCTTGGTCATATACTCATGCAAGAGGTAAAAATACATTCTGTACCTATGGTTTTGCGTCGCTTGTCCCAGTCTCCAAGCAATATGAGGGCGGGGGACATCAGAAATACATTCTGTACCTTTAAGCGAGTGAGGAGACTGTGGTTTTGCTCCGCTTTTAGCACTCTCCCAGCAATATTAGGGTGGGGGACACCAGAAATGGGCTTAATAAATGCATCCTGTACCTTTAAGTGAGTGAGTGTGGTTGTGCCTCACTTTAAGCAGTCTCCCAGCAATATTAGGGCGGGGGACACCAGAAATGGGCTTAATAAATGCATTCTGTACCTTTAAGTGAGTGAGTATGGTTGTGCCTCACTTTTAGCAGTCTCCCAGCAATATTAGGGCGGGGGACACCAGAAATGGGCTTAATAAATGCATTCTGTACCTTTAAGTGAGTGAGTATGGTTGTGCCTCACTTTTAGCAGTCTCCCAGCAATATTAGGGCGGGGGACACCAGAAATGGGCTTAATAAATGCATTCTGTACCTTTAAGTGAGTGAGTATGGTTGTGCCTCACTTTTAGCAGTCTCCCAGCAATATTAGGGCGGGGACACCAGAAATGGGCTTAATAAATGCATTCTGTACCTTTAAGCGAGTGAGTATGGTTGTGCCTCACTTTTAGCAGTCTCCCAGCAATATTAGGGCGGGGACACCAGAAATGGGCTTAATAAATGCATTCTGTACCTTTAAGTGAGTGAGTATGGTTGTGCCCCTCACTTTTAGCAGTCTCCCAGCAATAAATTAGGGCGGGGACACCAGAAATGGGCTTAATAAATGCATTCTGTACCTTTAAGTGAGTGAGTATGGTTGTGCCTCACTTTTAGCAGTCTCCCAGCAATATTAGGGCGGGGACACCAGAAATGGGCTTAATAAATGCATTCTGTACCTTTAAGTGAGTGAGTATGGTTGTGCCTCACTTTTAGCAGTCTCCCAGCAATATTAGGGCGGGGGACACCAGAAATGGGCTTAATAAATGCATTCTGTACCTTTAAGTGAGTGCGTATGGTTGTGCCTCACTTTTAGCAGTCTCCCAGCAATATTAGGGCGGGGGACACCAGAAATGGGCTTAATAAATGCATTCTGTACCTTTAAGTGAGTGCGTATGGTTGTGCCTCACTTTTAGCAGTCTCCCAGCAATATTAGGGCGGGGAACACCAGAAATGGGCTTAATAAATGCATCCTGTACCTTTAAGTGAGTGAGTGTGGTTGTGCCTCACTTTAAGCAGTCTCCCAGCAATATTAGGGCGGGGGACACCAGAAATGGGCTTAATAAATGCATTCTGTACCTTTAAGTGAGTGAGTATGGTTGTGCCTCACATTTAGCAGTCTCCCAGCAATATTAGGGCGGGGGACACCAGAAATGGGCTTAATAAATGCATTCTGTACCTTTAAGCGAGTGAGTATGGTTGTGCCTCACTTTTAGCAGTCTCCCAGCAATAATAGGACGGGGGACTTCAGAAATGGGCTTAATAAATGCATTCTGTACCTTTAAGTGAGTGCGTATGGTTGTGCCTCACTTTTAGCAGTCTCCCAGCAATATTAGGGCGGGGGACACCAGAAATGGGCTTAATAAATGCATTCTGTACCTTTAAGCGAGTGAGTATGGTTGTGCCTCACTTTTAGCAGTCTCCCAGCAATATTAGGGCGGGGGACACCAGAAATGGGCTTAATAAATGCATTCTGTACCTTTAAGCGAGTGAGTATGGTTGTGCCTCACTTTTAGCAGTCTCCCAGCAATATTAGGGCGGGGGACACCAGAAATGGGCTTAATAAATGCATTCTGTACCTTTAAGTGAGTGAGTATGGTTGTGCCTCACTTTTAGCAGTCTCCCAGCAATATTAGGGCGGGGACACCAGAAATGGGCTTAATAAATGTATTCTGTACCTTTAAGTGAGTGAGTATGGTTGTGCCTCACTTTTAGCAGTCTCCCAGCAATATTAGGGCGGGGGACACCAGAAATGGGCTTAATAAATGCATTCTGTACCTTTAAGTGAGTGCGTATGGTTGTGCCTCACTTTTAGCAGTCTCCCAGCAATATTAGGGTGGGGGACACCAGAAATGGGCTTAATAAATGCATTCTGTACCTTTAAGTGAGTGCGTATGGTTGTGCCTCACTTTTAGCAGTCTCCCAGCAATATTAGGGCGGGGGACACCAGAAATGGGCTTAATAAATGCATTCTGTACCTTTAAGTGAGTGAGTATGGTTGTGCCTCACTTTTAGCAGTCTCCCAGCAATAATAGGTCGGGGGACACCAGAAATGGGCTTAATAAATGCATTCTGTACCTTTAAGTGAGTGAGTATGGTTGTGCCTCACTTTTAGCAGTCTCCCAGCAATATTAGGGCGGGGGACACCAGAAATGGGCTTAATAAATGCATTCTGTACCTTTAAGTGAGTGCGTATGGTTGTGCCTCACTTTTAGCAGTCTCCCAGCAATATTAGGGCGGGGGACACCAGAAATGGGCTTAATAAATGCATTCTGTACCTTTAAGCGAGTGAGTATGGTTGTGCCTCACTTTTAGCAGTCTCCCAGCAATATTAGGGCGGGGGACACCAGAAATGGGCTTAATAAATGCATTCTGTACCTTTAAGTGAGTGAGTATGGTTGTGCCTCGCTTTTAGCAGTCTCCCAGCAATATCAGGGCGGGGATATTAAAAAATGAGCTTAACACATTTTATAAATGTAGGAAATCGACTCTTTCGTGTGGCAAGCGAACACTTTAGAGACAGCAACCCCACTCACCCCAACACTTTTTATTCTTGTCTCTCAGATATCACAACCTATCCAGAATCTAGTAAGTGCATAGTTTTGTGTAACGATAAATGCTACCCATTCATAGCATAATGATTATTTAACATGATGCAAAGTTTCATCAAAAGGTTAAACCGACACGTTTCAAGGTACCAGCCAAGCTTACCCGTTTTGCCCAAAGAGGCGTTACAACTGATACATGTCTTAACACTGTTCAAGGTGATGATTTAGATTGGTTGTTGTATGGCGTTAACGTTATACTGTCTACCATCCTTGAGTCGAACTTACGATATCTCGAAGTCCTTGCAATTGGATCCTGGATATCCCTCCTAAAGTCATCATATTTCGTTTGTGTCGAACCCCGGATAACCCGTAGTATTTACGCAGTCCCTGAAAATTCGACCAATCGGTGATAAATTGTATATTATATTTGAATGGTAATCGGTTTCAAACCCGTTGAACAAAAAAAGATATACATTAGTCAAAAAGTCACTGGTCTGAACACGACTATCTGTGAAGATCTGTGCCGGTATCCATACACGCCATCTTAAAAAAACATTAATCCGACAGCTCTGGGGACAACTCAATTTATTTTTACGCTGATGTGGACGCGACCTTGTGCCCATTAGGTACACCATTATCTCATACCCAAATGGAAGAGGGTAAGCTTTTATAACACATGAAGTGTTTTAGGAGCACTTGAGCGTTTTCTTTAGCTGTGTTACTGCCGTCATTAGCTTCCAAAGTCACTGTGACGGTCTCCCTCGGGGCGCTGGCAACACACTGAACCGGGCAAGCCATAAGCAACTTTCACCGAAAAGACTTGGTAACAAGATAACGTAGACACATTTATATTTGGAAAGCATGGCGAACCATTCCGGAACCTATGTGTTTAGCTTTTAACTTGTCCTTGTCGCAGTTGTGATTGTGATCAATCTGATGATCTAGTGCTTGTGTACTGATTTATTTTAAATAATGCGAAATATTCTGGAAAAATGTGATCTTCGATGATTATTTTCTAAAATACGTTATTAATTTTAGAAATGTAGATTTTTTCTGAAAGAATTAGATTGGAAATAGATCAGAATATTATACAGTATGCATCACGAAATCATTGATCATCTGAACTTGAATATGATAGTTTGAATAAATTATGATTTCTTAGTTGAAGATTTCAATTTTAAACATTTTTAAAGAAACATGAATGTGATTATTACTTATATCCTGGATGAAATGACTGAAATAAGAACGAGCATTGTTTTACATTGCTTTGAGCCGTATTTCGGGGGAAGCGGATACACAAAGCTAAAAGTCAAACTGATTGTATCATTCTGACTATATGATGAACATGGGTTCATGTATCAAAAGCAAGAAGTGAAGCTAGCAGGTAGGGGTGGGTATTCCAGAGAATTTTCAGATTGCAATATATTGCGATATGTATTATTGAAATGTATTGCAAGAATGTTTTTAACAAAAAATACCTAGTTATAATCGAGTTAAAGCTTGATTTATAAGCAAAAACACAACAAAAACACCATGCAGGATTAAACTTTTAATTATAACAAAATAAAAGTGTAAACAATATTTGGCACTAACGAAACAAGGAAAAGAACAATTTAACATCCACACAGAGGTGACTAGTTTGAACTCGTTTCTCCACTCTCAAAAAAAGCCCTGAGATTTTAGACAGCAACTTGACCTGGTCAGGACATATCAGAGATCCGTGGTCATTAATGAGTAAATATTTAAAACATTCAGATCCAAATCCTTACGAATCACTTGAACAAAAGAACACAACTTCAAACCGAACTTAACAATACTGTTAAATGTAATATTCACCATCATATCGGTAAACCGGTTATATTGCTCAGCCCTAGTAGCAGTTGTCAGTCGCACCATCACAAACACATGCAAATGCTAGCCAATTGTTCACCAGAATTGCCAAAATAATGTTTTGTCTTTGCTTGATAATGTTTGATGTCTCCCTGCCATGCCCTCGGAATTCAGGGAATGACAGTCACAATATCGGTTTGGTTCTTTGTCTGAGTGGGGTATCCATGTGAATTGCAATGATATCTCACTTAGCTAGCGCTATAAAACCATCATTAGTCCGGACGAGTACAAGCAACGTACGTACATGCTCCAAGATAACCTAGTGGTTAAAGCGTTCGCTCTTCACGAGGGGACAGGGGTTCGAATCTACAGATGGGTAAAATGTGTGAAGACCACTTCTGGTGCTGGGGTATTGCTATATGCTATACTCACTGACTTCCTAGCTGAATGCCGCTATATTGAACGCGACGTCAAACCCCAAGCCACCTCACCTCACCTCACATTGAACTCAATGAAACGACATCTTCACTTTTTATCAACTTACACATCCCAAAGACATTCCTTTTGTATTAAAGTTCATCTTATACCTTTATAATCGGGTTCTAGTCAGTGTGTAATGGTAGAGTGTTAAGTCCCTCGACGCGAGACTCAGACAGTGTATTGGAGCGTTGACCCACCAGCACTGTCAACGTATTATCCTAATTGAAACCACATTAACCTTCCAGTCTAATTTCCTGATGCCAGTCGATAATATTGGATTTGCTTAGATTACTTTATCTTGCTACTAGGCTGCAGAATGAGAAATGTTTTCTCGTTTCTGTCTTTAAAAACGCCACATCCGCCTATTGCGTGCAATGTTCTTTTGGCTGAAGCAGCAGGCCAGGATGTTGAAACACAAGCGACAGAAAAACGTGACGGAAGAGAACTGGATGTGGTCTATTATTAAGTGATGTCACATTCAATGAAACATTGAATAGATCATGCACTACATACACATTCTAAATGAGTGTGTGTTTACGAGGTATAAGGTGTCAGATAGTACATGACTGATACGTTGATACTTTATCCATATATGCATTTGATAACCCGCCATTTGTTCACACTGCACAGGCACCAGAAAGAAAGATTAATGTCATGTCGATTTTCGAGTGTATCAATTTAGCACTATGATAGAGAATCTATTTAAAGAATACGTGCTGCGTAAACAACGTAAAGGATTACTGCTACTTATTTGCATTACACAATGACGTCCCCATGCTTTGTGACGTGAGGTGAGGTGAAATTGGGTTTAACGTCGTGCTTGAGAATATTTCGCTCATATGACGACGTGCATGCGTGTGTATGTGCGGCTGCTTGTACTAGCCCAGACTTAAGCTGGTTTCACAGTGTTAGCCCACTGAGATACCATGCCGCAGTGAAGCATGAATACCCCACGCAGACACATTATACTGACTCCGAGCCGACCAGTCTTTGTTGTACCCATTAATGCCGAGCGCCAGGCAAGGACCAACAAGTACCATATTTTAACGTCTTTTGGTATCACGCGGTCGGGGTTCGAACCCGCGACCTTCCGTTCTCCGGGGGGGACGCTCTAACCACTACACCATGAATGCGGTCCCATGTTTTGTATGGAGCATGATAGCATGTCAATTCATACATAATAATAATATATATTTATAAAGCTCCTGTTTCCACGCACGTTTGCATGCTCAAGGCGCTAACACACATTATTACCCCGGATAACCCAAGATGCCTGTTAGGCGCTTTAAGCTTAACAGCACTATGACTTATCCCACCGGGTACCCATTCACTGCTGGTGAACAGAGACAATTTATAAACAAATTCATTTGCTTATAGTGAGACCACATGTGTCACGTGATGTTTTCAACCACAAAACTATGACAATAGCACGCAGCAGCATCTAGAGACTGATATTACTTCACTGCCGGCATAGTGAATTGTCAGACAGCACACGCTATTGTTCTCAAAACTAATGTTCAAGAACTTCCCCCTTTTTAAGAACTTCATTCCAAAGTTTAACTCTTTTCAGAAGGACTCAGCTGAATTCTTTTAAATTTCAAATGATCATTCAAATACGCGCACGTTTAAGTGAGATATAGAGGAGACATTGAGTGGCATTTTGTAAAGTTGGAGAGTCAGATAAGGACACACTTTATGGATGAACAACTTCTTTATCCTGGAATGCGACGTTACGGTGCAGAATCTGCTTGACAACGATACAAGAATCTGTACCGAAACGTTGCATCACCTGAATAAAGAAGTTGTTCATCCATACATTCTGTCCTTATCTGAGGAGACTGACTATACAAAAGAATGACTCAATTACAAGATGGAGTATATGTAGTTTTACGTAAGTATCTCATATGAAAATAGATAGAAATACAGTCTTAATACAGGTAGTCTTTAATAAAACAGACTTTAACCCAGTATTCCAATAAGTCCGGTCAGTGACTGACTGACTGAGTTTTGGTTTTACGCCGCTTTTAGCAATATTCCAGCAACATCACGGCGGGTGACACCAGAAATGGGCTTCACCGGTCAATGAGGTTTAACAGTATGATATACTTGCATATATAACAATGTTTCACTATTCTGTCGTCAAGGTCTACCAGGACAGAAAGGTGAACCAGGGGTGGCTGCGCTGTCTTTATATTCCGGTCTTCCTGTTGAAAACCTTCGGACTCTTGGAAATCTGAGAGGGCCCCCAGGGCCTAAAGGTTTGTGCAATTTACATAATTAACCACCAGGGACTATTTTTAGAGGCGCTTGTTGCAAAATGCTGTATTTGAGTGAGCTGCGTCTGAACTGCTTTGAACAGTTTGTGCAATCATATCACGTGTCAGGTGTGTGTGGGAGGAGGGCCCAACCTAACGCAGTCTGTAGACCTTTATACACTGTGGAGCAAACTAATGACGTTATAAGGAAGATTCTGGGATTCGAACGCCCAGCCAGTTGAATGTGGCAGAGCTACAGGAAGCAATGTTTCATAGCAGAAACCAGCACCAGAGATCGCCTGGCAAGTTGTTCCAATCAAGTAACGTTTATCAAGGAAGCAATGTCAAATATGAACCCCATCCTCGATAATCTCCAGGGTATACGTTACGATCACTCTCCACTATACCTTAGATGCATCCACGGCTTGGCCCGATAATTACATTATCTCCCTTTGCTGGCTCCGCATTCTCACAGTAGCCAATCAGCTAAGCCGCCGTTACATCCGAGCTTGCCAGTGTCAACAATGATAGCGTTCGCAGTGCCACTCAGATATTTTAGGAAATAATACAGACAAATTGACAGATCTGAAATTTTCAAAAACTATATAAAAGAACTCCTTCTACCACTTTCAGAGTACCACTGCA
The DNA here is from genome assembly GCF_003918875.1 of Haliotis rubra. NCBI lineage: Eukaryota > Metazoa > Mollusca > Gastropoda > Lepetellida > Haliotidae > Haliotis > Haliotis rubra. The sequence continues at coordinate 330,365 of NW_025767335.1, forward strand.
TCAATTGTGTTGCCAAGTTTAAACGGTTAGATAATTTAAGAAACGAAAGTGAGTTGTGATTGGTTCGCTCAACTTCCCAGCGTAGACACTTGATTGGATAAAAAGCCAGCCAAGGGAGGTAATAAAATCATCGGGCCAAGCCGTGGATGCATCCAGGGTATAGTGGAGTTTGATCGTAACGTATACCCTGGAGATTATCGAGGATGATATGAACCCATGAAAGCAGAGAAATGAATGCTATAATACAGTTATACAGAAATGGGCAACTTGTTGTAAGACTCATTGATACTATTTATGTTACTCATTGGTAGTATCCTCTAAATGGGAAGACGGGAAGCAAGGCAATTTTCAAAGGATCTTTTTAATACCAACAGCATCATATAGCCTAATGCTTGAAAATGGTATAAGGATCTAAACCGAGAAGTTGATCATCCATAAAGACTTGTCATTCCTATTATATAGTGTCTCAGCAACCCATGCTTGTCGTAAGACGCGATCGGGAGATCAGGCTCGCTGGATGATGTCGTACACTGAGTGTTTAAATCGATGCTCTTCATTTCTATCACTGGATTGTCGGTGCTGTAATCGATTATTTGCTGATGGACTTCATATAGCTGTAGTATTGCTGAGTGTAGCAGTAATTTTGTGTCAGATATATTGTCCACGGTACAGTCTTAAGCACTTTTATCAAACATTTTCATGGACAAGTTCTTCGACAAAATCCCAGGCCCCTTACCATGCCGTTATAAAACGTAAACCATAAACATATTTCATATTCTATTTACGGTTACATTGTCATTTCTTCTCTACAGGTGACAAAGGTGAACCCGGCTTACTTGGCCCAAAAGGTCCCCCAGGTAACACAGGTGTGCCAGGACCCCCCGGGTCTCCTGGTCTGGATGGCATGTCGGGGATTGATGGATTGCCTGGTATGTCACTTAATCACCTAATGCTTCTCCTTCGGGTTTACTACTGCTGGCTGCACAACATACCTTTTGTAGGGGGAAGGGGCGGGATAAACTGAAACACGGATAGAGTGGGGTGGTAATTTGCTTCAGAGCGAACAACTTCTTCACCCTTAAAATGATAATGCTCATTCAATAGTAACGATGGGAATACAATGAGCTGTGATAAGATTATGTCTCACCGAGCACAAAACAGTGTTAGCTATTAAACGTTATGTAACCATCGTGTTGGAAGAAATCTTTACATGTTACGTTTGGCATTGATGCTTTTTGGTGATGGTTAAAGACTGTTGGCATCTCTCGTGATGCAAAAGGAAGTTTCACTGCAATACGATTCACGTTTAAGACATCCATATGAATCTATGCCATCATCTATAGACAAAAGAACAGCTTGATGGACACTGTGGGAGCATATGATTACATTCATAACCCTGTTACCTAAAAACACCCTCAAGAGCCATTACTCTATCCCAAAGGCCGAGAGACTAGGATATAGTCCCTCACCAACACCGCTGTCAAGACTAACACTTTCATCAGAAAATTCATATCAGGAACCGATTTGTTTTTCTTCTTTTCAATTTGACGTATGTGATAGAAAATTTGAAACACGATATTCTTGGCGTGTGTGCTCCTCGTACGCTGGACTTTTTGTATCATGTCGTAGAGCTAGGGCCAACTATTGATCAACTGGTCGCTGATGACGAAATACAAAATTTAATTTCCAGTGCTGCACGTTGGGGCTATGTTTTTATTACCTCAGTGGATGCTTCGACACGCAACAGATTCCTACAGTAGCCATGCAGTTCCCACAATGGCGTCGTGAAGCACCGTGGCCGTTTGTCTGGACATATATCTTTATACACTGCCTTATCCTGGCATCTATTGCATCGATTTTCATTCAAAGTCATCCTTTGTTAAGGCATCTGTTCCAAAGGGTACTTGATGTGGAAAGGTTTTGTAAGCAAGGGTAGCAGGTACAACGTCGCCGTACGTGGAAACGTGATCTGATGTTGCAATGTTTGAAAATCTATTTTTAAATTTGTGTTATAGGTAAATTTATTCTTTTGCGTCCATTATCAGGTCATGGCTGCTGAAATAGTCACAGATATGTCGGATAGAATTTCAGGACCATACTATAAATCATTCCCCTAACAAGCTCATAAAAATGTCCTCATGCATCATTGATAGATAGATGGCATATCGCAAGCGACTAAATTCTCATCAGTGTGTTCTACAAGCTGATGTTTTGAACAGAGGTAAAACTTTAAAGCAAAAGTGAGCTCTTCGAGAAAGAGTTTTTTTCCCGGATGTGACATTATTTTATAACAATACCCATAAAATGTAAATAATGAAATAATCGGTTGTTTTAATTGCCGATGTCAGCAGATATATCAAGGCCAAATGGTCATTCTGTATAATTTGTTCTACACTTACAACGTTTGTATCGATTATTTTATCAGGTGTTCCAGGCACTAAAGGAATGAAGGGGAATAAAGGAGCTCGAGGACTGCTGGGATTCCCTGGGAAAAAGGGACCAATGGGTGAGCCACCAATCAATACAATTAATACAATCAATACAATCTCCTCTTGACCTCTTGTAAATAATCTTGTGATATAGTGAAGAACTCATTAATTGAAACAGTACAATACAACCCATCCGTGCTGAAAATATGAGCAACCAAACCCTTTCCATAACCCTGTTAAATCCGAACTTTAAAACCCATTGTACGATTAAGATATATATAAATATCTTTGCCATACCTATAGTTCCAAATTCATATAAAATATCTTATGCTTTGTTCAGATCTCAAATTCAAACTGAATGCGCCCATCATATGATAAGTCTTGGGGTAAATATTCACACAGAACGCTAATGGTCGCCAGTAACATGAAAGGAAATAACAACTATTTGTCTTAGAGGAATGTAATCTTCTTGTGTTTGAAGTGCTTGGAGGAAATCAGGGATGGAAACACCGCTGTTCTACCATTCATCCAAGTTTCACGGGTCACGCTGCTTCTGAAAAAAATGTTATATTGATGTGTGATATTTACTTAATTATTTAACCACTTTTGTAAGTACCCTTGTGAAGAAGTATTTCATCAAAGAGAATGTTAACTGTAACCCGCCAGTACAAATGAAGCACAAGGGAAAAAACGCTCCACACCTGCTAGATTTGAAAAAGGAAATATGTTTTTGGCCGATTTGGGATTTGAATAAAACATGAGCCTGACAGGGAGCAGTCATCTCGGCGGGGAGCTTTCCGTAATCCGAGCATCACGCGTATTTATATGCCCTTTTAACTTTTCGCACGATAGTTATAATGTGATCATTACGATCTAGTGACCAGTTCGTTATATAGTTTAGAGTGAGTGAGTTTAGTTTTACGCCGCTTTTAGCAATATAACAGCAATATTATGGGGGGCTACACATACTGTACCCATGTGGGGAATCAAACACGGATCTTCAGCGTGACGAGCGAACGCTTTACCCACTTAGTTAACCCACCCATCCTATAAAGTTAACAACCCGCTTAATCAGGAATTGCTTTGTAGTAATACACTAATTTTGAGGTCACATATCATCAACATTAGGTAATTAGGTAATTGGTTGCATATATGCGTGTCTATCTGTAAAGATGTATTAGGTAATTGGTAATGGTGTCGTTACTGTCCATGTAGGTTTGGATGGGCCCAAAGGACCACCAGGTCCCATGGGGCCACTTGGAAAGGATGGATTGGATGGATACCCCGGACAACCAGGTGAGGGAGCACTGCATACACATAATACACTACCAATAGGCCATAGCCCACTTACACAAGGCGCTCTCAGCGTTCTCATGGTCGTAACTTCCATACTCTAACACAGACTTAAGACATTCTTAGTGCTGAGATCGCTTTGTGCGAGTGGGCCCAGGACTAAGGTGAGCATAATCTACATACCTTAACATAGACTTACGAGAGTCCTATCGCTATTGTAAAACAGCACCCTGGAAATCTATGTACACGTATTGCTGCACATAAGCATTATGTATTATACAAGTATTCTTCAAGAAATGAAGGATGTAGCTTTGTTGTTTTAACTTTATGGTCCTGGACGATTCCTTCGGTCGAAAGTCTACGCTCCGCTTGTCTCGGACCAAGCATAACTCGATGCATATTCCCTGTTAAATGGATCTTCCCTTTTGTGTCAATACTTTTCTGCTTATGTTCTAAATATCGTGATGAAATTTGTGTAATAACATGGGTAATAACATTTCTGTTTTGTACATTTTAAAAAATATTCGTGTTTTCATCTCCTTGTTTCTCTATTTCCTTATGGATCGTTTACACGTGGACACATGTGTCTGCCTGTCAAAATGTCCCCTATCCTGTATTTAGTCTACGATATTTCTGTGTGTCTATAGTACACAACATCATTTATACAATGTGAAGACATTGATCTGATAGACGGAACATGCAGTGCCTTCTTGAGGAACTGGGCTGAATAGCAGACAGGCTATTAGTAGCTTCTTACATCAAACCTTTGTGTAGGCAGGTGTGGGGATATCATTTACCGTTAACAAAGACACAGAAATCACTTGTGCATTTGTCAGTTATCAACTTTAAACTTCATTCATTCCTTAGTCAATACAGGATTATTCCGGTCCGATATCGATTAGACTTTGTACTGAGTACTGAATAATCCAGTACATACATTGAAACAGCGATGGTGATGAACACCGTCTTTCCACCGCGGCCTTAAACCCTTCTGAGAATACTGAACCTGATGGTGCTTTTATCGTTTGAAGTAGGCTGCACTGGAGTGACTTGCCATGAGAAAACCCGAGCCTCAAGCAGTTTTTGTTCATTTATGTGGATTCCCTGAGAAAGTGGAGTGCTAATATAACTTTAAACAAACTCCAGAAATTGGCTCTTAAGTTCATTTTTACATAGGAGGCTAGACGAAATATTGATTTTCAGTGTTTGCAAAGCAAATGTCAAGACCATTCGCTTATAATAATACAAGTAATTGGTTTGTTATTTGGAAGTTTGTGGCCTGTTGATTGTATGTTTATTCAGCGTTAATGTTGAGTCGGTATACCTACGGTAAAAATAATACTTCCCTCAAAACACATAACACATTTGGAAAAGACATTTTAAGGGGGACGATGCATCACAGTCTGTAGTTACTTTCCGGCTAGTAATTAGTGAATCGTGTCAAAATCAGTGACATTGTCTAATGAACCAATGGATGTACACATTAAGAACTGAGATTGCCTTCTTTCAACGTGAATGTTTTTCATCGAACTTGCTTGGTTTCCTAATCCAACACGGTACCCATTATGAAGTCGGGCACTAAAGAAAAAATTAATACATGGAAAAAATGGCAACAACATAAAGGCACATTTAGTCTTTGCACATCAGTTCGTGGGTGTTTCAAAAAGACACTGCTCTGTGACCACAAGAGAAACATAATATATTTCAAATCGTTTAAGAACCGTTAAAGTATTATCCTGACACTGTTCCATAATGTTTGGTATTGTACAAATTTATATATCGGTCAAAAACCAGTTTCCCATTTTAATGTTCATGATATATTTATTTTAAAAAAATCTTTCACACAAAAAAAACTCAATCGCTAAATATATTGATCTCTTGATGCCTTGAACTGTTTGTCTCCTAGCAACAGTTTGGATTTGTGCCTACGTTTTAGGCTTGAACGCTTGTACTTCATAAAGAATGGTCAGACTCCAGACAAGCGAATTTCTTATTAAAACATCTCGTTAGTAATTGTTCAGTCAATATTGGACTAGACTCTGATTCCAACAGTCTGCTTAGGTTTCTCCCATTATTGAAATACCATGCACCCAGGACGTTTTGCAATCCATTTTACGTGCATATTGATTTCTTCAAACAAAATGAAACATTTAGATTGGTATGCTTTTGTGCGATTTATCAGTAGATATGATTTGTCTGAATGGTTATTGTTTCACGCCGCACTCAGCAGTATTCCAGCTAGTTGATGGTTGTCTGTAAACAATCGAGTCTGGATCAGACAATGCATTGATTGACATTATGAGCATATCGATCTACAAAATTGGGATACGATGACATGTGTCATCCAGGTCTGCGAGCCTGACCACCCGATCCCGCCAGTCACCTCTTACGTCAAGCATGGGTTACTGAAGACCAATTCTAACCCGGATCACGGATCGTCAGTAGACATGAAAAGATGGAAATTAAAATAGAACAGAAAGCTTTGTTTTCTGTCATAACTCTTGCAAGCAGTTAAGAAACATTGTCATGTTGTACATTTAACGTCATCCCAACAAATAACATAGATGCTTTTGTACTTTCTTGCAAATATTTAGGCTTAACGTTCGCGAGAATAGTGTCTTGGAAGAAGTTTTTTCATCAATTAATAAGGCTACATGTACTTTGAAATCCAAAACGGCAATATATGGCATTTCAAGACGTCTAGCAATGCCTAAACCTATGCCATATGAAGTTTTTTACAAGGTAACAGCAACGTGCAGTACGTGTTATTGTATGGCGCTGAGCTATGTGGGCTGAAAATTGTAATTGTAATCAAGAGAAGATTGATGCGTTAACTTGCAAGTATTTTCTAGATATTACCTTGTTCGTGGCAATGTAAAATTTATCCAGTTTATATCTTTTTTCTTATAAGCTTTTTATTAAATACTTGTGTTAAAATGAATGTAAAATGCATGTTCATCTGTGTGTGCAATAGCTGTTATCATACACGAATATTTAATGATGCTGTTAGACATGTTTCATGGTAAAATGAATCTGGCTTCAACACTCTAATTGTTTTAATCCTTTTGTATTGAATACTAGTAAGTTTTCATGAATTTAAAAAAAAATCCAATATATCATATTGATATTTTTAGAAGAGCTTACAAATATATCTGTTTGAACAAAATGGTATGTCCATCCAACAGTTTGTTTTATATCATTCACCATTGTACTTTTTGTGTGGAGCCTCACATGAAGGAAAACTCTGTTGAGGGCATCCAGGATTCGATGTTGTTCCTACCAGTTCCATTGTCGCTGTAGTACAAAGACCAAGATACATGAGCATCGTTAATACATGTAACAATGTATATATAGAAAATTAGTTTCAGTTTTGCTTGTGTCACAGAGACATAATATATCAATGGCGGGTAACATTTAAATTGTTTGACAATACCTTTGTTTTTTTATTGAATGCAATTACGACTTGTTTCTTTTGTGTATCTAAACCGTTTCATGTTTGCTGCATTGTAATATACATTGTATGTGCCATGATGCTGGTGCTGAGGCTGGTGATGCCATTGGGGATACCATTATCGTATTAACACAAAAGCATGGTACTATAACTGACAAGACATTATCGTTCTAGACATTAAGTGGTCATCTTACAAGCCAAATCTGAAAATCAGTAAGGAATGTATGATCATATATACAAATACTTAAAATGAATGATATACTAATGACATTGTACATTTATCAGGGTTTCCTGGTCGGAACGGAACAGATGGTAAGCCAGGCAGGAAGGGAAGGAAGGGTGATGATGGCTTGAACGGAACTCCCGGCACTAGAGGAATGAGTGGAGTCCCTGGGGTGCCAGGACTGAAAGGAACGAAAGGAGACCAGGGACAGATGGGTTGGCAAGGCCCTCCCGGAGTGTGTACCTGTGAGTGTCAAAACCAACACTTTTAAAAAATCAACTTTAAGATCGATGTATTCAGAGGCACACATTACATTAAAATGTGTAATTAAATGTTTGTGCTCACTTGAAATGACATATTAGTCACGATATTGTTTGAATAATGCTGATATCATGTACACTACTAACGCACCGTGAAACCTTAATGTATTCGATATTAATTAAAGAAATGCTTGTTTTGATGTTGATACAGTCTGTAAAGTTTTTATATCTTCGTCGTTTGTCGACAAACTTCCATATTAAATCTATTGTAATACCTTACAAGTCCAATATCAAAGAAGCAATTTATGAGTCTCTAGTTTGTAAAATAATCTGCCCTTATCATTATTTTTTAAAATATAATCAGCGTTAAATTTTGCTGATTCAAAGCACGGTCTTTATAGGTTGACATTAAAACTCTTGCTTCTTTCCGTCTAGGTTTACCCGAAGAGAACTCCGACCGACTGCAAAGGCTTGGCTACCCAACATATCGAGGCATGAGTAAAATATCATATATTCCCACAGCAATGTCTGTTTGTGTATCAGTAAAATTGTATGGAAACATTGTCGAGTTCAGACCATGACGATCGATTACAGTCACTGCAAAAAACAAAGTTGTAAAAACCAATTTGATAAACACAGAGAATATGTTCAACTCATCGGAGGAAAATAAAACAATGTTAAGCAACCCATTAATTGTATTAAATTTGGGTAATCTACAGATCACAATGCACTATTGTCCCCCGTGAACTCAATCCTTCAAGCGAATGCTCATCGTAGGTTAATCATCGTAACAACACCTTGTCGTAAAATACGACTCTCTGGGGATGCATCTCGTTTCCCTTTATGCCTGTGTTGAGCGTCGGCTTTACGTATTCCATGAATTGTTCACAGAGAATGTGTTATCGGGCCCAAGGGGTCCTCCTGGACAGAAAGGAAGCAAAGGTGAATCAGGGAGTTGTGAGGGTAAGCCCCCCTACATGACGATTAACCGCTGTCATGGGTTTCATGCATTATACATAACATATCATAAAAAAGTCTTTCAGTGGCTTGGGCGAAGATATCAACAAAAACTTTTCAATAAAGGATTTTTTAAATTTAACATACTATACTGTAAACTCGTTGTAGTGAGTGTTCGTCCTTACGCTTACGAACATGAATAAAATCATTATTTTAATTTGGATGGTTATTTTGAAAATTGTTAAAGGATCGGTGCCATCACAAGTAGTTGCTGACAACGAGTAGCTGCTAGGTTATTTCCCAAATTGTTCGACCTCACTCACTGACAAGTCATTTAGACATTGCCTTTACATTATAGCTCACTGCAATGAAAACGCTAGACGACCTAGAACGACGGCTATATTTATTAAAGGTATACTTGCATCTATTGCATGACACTATGAATCATTGCTTCCAGCATCCCGTCTTCCCTCACCCTTCGCCACCCTCACAAGCATGGCCTACAATCTGACCAACATTTGATGGCACATATCCCTGACGTGATCAATGTCCTGTTCAGTAGACCAGCTAGACGATATGGTCCATCAAAGATTGGTCTTCCTGTGATTCTGTACTGCTTATACCTTTCTCTGCCACTTTTGTTTCCTTTCACTGATAGTGTTAGTAGGTGGTGTAGCTAGACATTGCCAAATCTGTCGCCATCAATTCGGTCTGAACGTATGCGTATTTCTGTAGACAACTAATAGTCGTACATATCCATGTTTTAGACGAGTTTGTTTTGTCCTCTCTCACTGTTTCAATCAATCTCTTTTGATTAACACGATTCTTTCAGATCCCTAAACTGATTGTTGTTTGTTCGGATTATCATTATAATTCCTGCTTGCAAACCCTGTGTTTCGTAGGTGCCACGTTGATGATGAAATGGAACTTTTAACATTACTGGAATAATGACGCTGATTGAGTAATTTGGAATTCGAATCATTTCCGCGACGTGATCAAAACACACAACTATATGAGACAATATGTTTCAATAGAAAATGTTTTTTTCTGACGCTTTTTTTTATTAAGTTTTCCGTCGGATTTACTGTTGTACAGGTCGATAATTTGAACTATGTATCACCGAACGTTGGTAGCACATATCCTAAAGGATCTCATGTACACGCTTTTCTACAACAGTACTGCAGTTTACCGTTTCGTGGCAACCTGTTGATGAACGATGTGCAAAGCACCCGGGGAGAATTTCTGGGGAGTTAAATGTAAACTACCATCTTTTCTTGCAGGGGCCAGAACCTCAAGTGTGTCCAGCAGCGTCGGTCACAGACCACGACTGAATGTGTTCATCATGAGCATAGCATACGTATTTGTAAGTATTAACCCCTGACCCGCCGTTGTGGTTATACCGTTTACACATTTCAGCCAACAACTGTTGTGTCGACGTTGAAAGAACCTACTTCGAGTTATCCGAGGTTCGGCACTGAATACAACTGACTTAATATTGAATCAACAAGGGCCAAGCCTATACTTCAACTCAACTTTCAATCCACATATCAAAATATGACAAAACAGCGTTCGGCTTTATTGGAGTGCATGGTACCATGTATTATGTAAAAGGAATGCATTTATATTAAAATTTTATATTTGTACGGTTATTATTTACAATTTATGCAAATATATTTAATGTCATCCGTCGTTTATTGGATTCTTTAAACAAAACACTGAATATCAGTGACATCTTGTAACTAATAAAATGTGAATATCAAATTAGGACCATTGCGCTTCTATTAGGACTTAATAATAACAGTCGTGACAAAACATATCTACGTATGCCGGATGCCCTTTATAAGTTGTACAAAACAACATGGTTCACTTTCCACCCAAAATGTCATTAGAATCAAACCATTGACAACATATGAATATGTGATAATTTTAAATAAGACCTTCGTAGGCCATGTCTGAATTCACAATGATGACGGCGGGTATTTGCTACGGTTGAGGCTGTCTGGCACATCTGAAAGTCAAAGACGTGGAGCGACTAACGGTAACGTCAGGGTTGACCATATAATGCCATATTCTATTTTCTCATTTTCGAATGACCTAGTTGTTTGTCCAAGAATCGGTCATTTGTAAATTGATCGGGAGATAGCGGAAGTTTTGCTTTGTAAACACGGACCTCTGCTTCTGCACATGGGCACCATACTTTGTATTTACTATGTCTGTTGTCCTCTCTATCTTCTTAACAAATGCCACAAAGCTTGTTTTTCATCACCAATCAACCCAAAATGTCGACTCAGACCGTAAGAGTTTCATCACCAACCAACCAAAAATGTCGACTCAGACCGTAATGGTTTCATCACCAGCCAACCTAAAATGTCGACTCAGGCCGTAATGGTTTCTTAAATTGTATTTACATTCTGCATCTGGTTCCGGTTCTGCCTTTTCCGTTCGCAAGTTCCACTTTTTGATACAGCCAATCATGATGTAAAGCAAAGTAACCCCCGAGTTTCAACTGAACAAATGTACTGCCAGCACGTGTGTTTGTGAGGTGTGCAACTGGTGAAGAAGAAACGTCCACTCACCTGTTCGTGAACACTTAGTATCATCACTGTTTGACAGTACTTCATACACACATGCTCACGATATAGTCAGAACGTTGATTTAATGGAGATTTCTTACGATTATTGAAATGGGCTTGCCATTCGATTTTTCACTTTCTTTGACGTGAATTTCAGGAAGGAGTAAGAATTAATTCAAAATACGGACTCACTTAAAAATAACAAGCGAAAATGAATTTATTTTCTGATGCCTGATGTTGTGAATTGTTCACATTTGTCCATCTTTCTTCCAGGCACTGACAACAATAGCGGCACTTGTAACAGTACCATTCAACACCCATCACGACCTCGGATGACTGTCAGGACCAAATTGTTGATAAAGAATGTAATGAACTGAACTAGAGAAAGACAAAGTGTAGACATTAGGGTGCCTATAACACGTGTTTTTCAGGTACGTGTCATTTAGTTTTAGAAATGACAGGTATGAGCATTCTATGCAACATAGAATATGTAGTGGACTGACACAAGAGCAGTCCGTGACGCCGTAGGCTGACGCGTGGCCGGAGGAACACTTCCATACGAATGACCTGTTTATGTCAAGAAGATGCAACACATAGACAGATTCTGCTTCAAGAAGGATATGAAATGCATGAAACAAAGTGTATTCTTCTGACCAAATGTCACATTGACAGGAATATGTTGTGTTGGGGAATCACCGAAAGAGAGTAAGCTCAACTTCTTCTCGTTCCAGTGTAACTGTGATGAAACGTACCATATTCCGTGTCACTGTCGATATTGTGTCTCCGTTAACAATTTCAACAGTATGTGAATAGCCATGTTGATATACATTAAATCAATTTTACGTGTGTTGGATTAAACTACAAGCTAACTTTGTATAATTACATCTTGTTGCTTTTGTATTACAGAAATAATCAATCTGTATTACGAAGGTTTACGTCATTTTAAACAAGGATAAAATAAAAACAAATTTTATTAAATAACTAATCTGATTTCATATGGTGTCTAACGGTGGATGTATTATGTTGATAATGCATGACTTACATTTGCTACAGTGGGGTCATTCTCATCAATGTCATTTTGTTGAGTGTTTTGTACATAGCTGTGAATATACATTTCATAAGTTGAACTAGCATCCTGGAAATCTTACTTTATCTAGTCCTTATTGACAATTCTATTCGGGAATAAGGATTTTAAGTAATTCAAGTTCCTGGTAATAATGAATTTTGTTCCTGTTAACGTTAGTTTTAAATGCATATCCTATTGTTTGTATATTAGTATGTTATATCTGAATTTGTTATGATTTGTTACATATATTTATGAAGACGTTCTCCAATTTTGTTTCGCTCCAAAGTCATTAAACACATAGTCATGTCATGTGTATGACATGGTTCCGATTTCGTTGTTATTCGGCATATGATGATCATACGATTAACAAGTGTATATTGATTATTATAAGAATAGCAGATGAAAGTATTAGGAACTGACACATAGTTCACTTAAAATGATACCCTGACATTTATCAAGTGTTTGACATTTGGCGTGACGTATATCTCTATTTAATATGGAATGATAGATGACACATGATATGACTTCTTATACTTTTTTATATACAATTGAAGAACTTCACTTGATATATACATATAGTGTCTGAAATGACATGGCAATACATTAGGATCAACAGAGTTACACAAATTTGCTCTGCAAATGAAAGTCATTGAGTTTCATCTTGACCTGTTCTCGCTGAGTCCTTTCTCTTTCTCAAATGAAACACACAGTAAAAGAAGTAGGACTCCGTAACTGATCAAAATACTTCTGTGTATAAATATCAACGTATGAAGTATTGTGTATTAAAGTCTGCATAGAGGTAGCCATGTGATACAACGTGTAAATATATTCATTAGGTGGAATTGAGGTGAATATTTTGAATGTGAGCACTTGTTAATGGTCTCAAGATGTATTGGTTGTCAAGCTGTCTCAGTGTTTAAACTTAAGTATTCTAGACGTATTGTGGTGAATATACATATTGATGCTCAAAAGAACAATTTGTAACAATGCTTAGATACACTTTGTCAAATATTAATTGAATGCGCCAATACTGAGATAGCAGTTCTGTGTTCCTGCGATAACATGCTCTTTCCTCGTTTCAAAGGGCACTTCAAGGTAGTTAAGTTACATAAATAACGTTAATCTGGAGGTCTGAATCAAATTATTCCCCACATAGATTAATAGTTTCTTTTTTACCCTTGTCAATCAGTGTTACAGTTTGGTCTGCTATATGCGTCAATGTATATATTCATTTCACTACTGTTTATCACAAATGTGTGGCATTTACTGTGAATTATGTTTCTGAATAGTTTTATGTTTAGACCGGTAGACAGAATGTCAGAATTGCAAAGACCGATGGCTTCCACGGGCGAGATCTTGTAGAAATGCTACCTTTCATGAAGAGAGTTTGTATATTTTTGTATAAACATTGGGAGGTTGTGTGAAAGGTTGTGACTCGCAACGGAACACCGTGTCAATGGCTGTAACTCATTGTTCATATGCCTTACTGTTCAATTGATGTTTACTTTTTTATTTGAATAAAGGACTCCTATAAGGTGGCAGAGTTCTTATCTTAACATCATAATGAGTTCAATGCAATAAACGTACAATATATCAATCACTTACACAATTGCGGGGACGGTTGGGTAGCCCAGTAGTTCAAGCGTTCGCTCGTCACGCTGAAGACCCGGGTTCGATTCCCCACATGGGTACAGTGTGAGGCTTATTACTGGTGTACCCCGCCGTGAATACTGGAATATTGCTAACAGCGGCGTAAACTAAACTCACTCACTACACAATTGCGTGCTTCAAGGAAGAGACGAATCTTTACATGTTCACACATCTAACAAGCACGGTCAACAACACACCGTGAAAGGCGGACATGGATAATCATATTGCTTCATTCATAGGGAAATGTAACTTTATTTATTTTTATTTCTTAATATCTGACCCTTAACTGTAATTGTAGGGAAGCAAACATTAAGACTTGGGATAATTGTAACGTTTCACAATACTGTTTTGCCCGTTGATATCACATTTAGTTGGTTTATGTACCTTAGGACACAAAGAATAGAAACGTGTCATTGCATTTGTTCTGACAACTACATTGGCTGAAGTAAACTTTCTTTGGAAAGGATGAACAAGTACAATGATTATGTGTGTACAATCTGACAGCAACATAATGATGCATGTCACTTCTGACAAGTAAAACCGATAACGTCCTAGCTTCTGTCAAGTAAAATCAATACTGCACATTCCTCTGAAAAATGAAGGCCAAAAGGGTTACAGCTTAATGGTTGAAGTGTTCGTTCGACACACCAAAGACCCGGGTTCGATCCCCACATGGGTACAATGTGTGAAGCCTCTTCCTGGCGTCCGCTGCTATGACATTGCTGGAATATTGCTTAAAAACGGCATAAAACCTTACTCACTCACTACATTGGCGCAGATTCAGAGGAGCGATGAAGTAGAAAAAAAACACCATAAACACCCAAATTCTAAAAGTTTTATTAAACGATTTCAACTGCATATTATTTATACAACAGAGTGTTTACAATAACTGTCAACTATGAGCACGGCATGTGAAACGTGATGAACACATTGGTATGATAATCGGATACTGCTACAGGAACTCTTCACATACACTGTCCTTTACAAGTCACTGAATGTATATGTCTCAGCCTTGGTAATATACGTTAACAAACCCATATCGGTACGTCTACTATACTGAGCTTCTGTGACAGAATCTAACAAGTGATTTTACACCAGTGGTTACTGGTTTGCTTATAGTACCATAGCCGAACCTAATTTCCATGACATTGTTCGATCATGTTGTCATACCCTGTTTACGAATCACTGGCATGGATATATCAGTTAAATTTCAAGCTTCTGTCAACTGCGTGAACTAAACAAGCAAAACAGTCGACATCAGCTATATTCCTACAGTTTACATTAATCAAGTGTTCGCGCCTAATTTCCGGCAAGCGTGCGAACTTGGCACACACACTGAGTGTAAGTATCTGTTTACAAAGCTGAACTGCATGTTCTAGAAGTCTGGCCTCACTTATCACAAACTCATTGTCATTGTCTCTCATGAACAAAGCTGCAGTGCAACGTTGCAAGCCTCGGGGAATTACAACATGAAGGTAAAATAAACATATGTTCATATCAGTAAGGCATGAAAATGTTAATCCCCCTACCATGCTATCGCTATACATTGTACATCTCACAACCAGTATAAAGGTGGAATAAATAGCACAACAAGTAACAGAATATCAATCACCACCAAGTGCATGCGTCAATAGCAACAGCGAACCCTACCACATTATTATGCCTGGGAACCCTGACTGGAAACTTAACCACAGCAAGATGGAACAGTAGTTCGTAACTAAACACTTGCATGAAGGGAACTCTGGTCCATAACTAAACAGTAACAAGGGAGACCCTTAGTTCATGACTTAACCCAAAGCAACACCGACCATTAGTCCATAACTAAACGCTAACAAGGGAGACCCTTAGTTCATGACTTAACCCCAGCAACACTGACCATTAGTCCATAACTAAACGCTAACAAGGGAGACCCTAAGTTCATGACTTAACCCCAGCAACACCGACCATTAGTCCATAACTAAACGCTAACAAGAAAGGATCCTGGTTCAAAACTACACCCAAGCAAGAGGTACCCTCAGCTCATAACTAAACCCCAGCAACCAACCCTTAGTCCATAAGTAAACCCTACAAATACCCCTGATCAACAACTAAACAACAATAAACCCCAGCAACACTAACCCTTGATGCATTACTAAACACTAACAATATTGAACCTGGTCCAAACCTGCAGCCGAGCAAGAGGGACCATTTGATCGTTGCTGAATCAGAGCGACACCAACCCTTAGTCCATAACTAAACTCTAGCAAGAATGAACTTAGGACATTGTCCATATCTACAACCCTTGAAAGTGGAAATCCCGGTCCATAACTAAACCAGCGTAGGGAAACATACGTACAACACTTAACCCTAGCAAGAATGTCTCTTAATCAATAACAAAACCCAAAGCAATTGGGGGCACTACTAAACTAAAACCAAAACGAAAAATTCAATTTCAACTGCTCAGCTGAGGCGTTCACGTCCAGATGTAATTTATCTCCGCCAGATCAACAAACTTCACAAATAGAAACTTTATTCATAAGAAGTAGCTATACACGGAAGTGCCGATGTGACGTTTGCCATACATTTGCAGTTTAGATTATCATACACAATCTACAATACCTATACACATACACAGGGCTTCCAACATCAAAACACTACTAAATTTCAATCTACGCTTATGCATCACAACCAACAATTTTAATTATCACATTGTTTCAATCAGTTTGTTAACATGTAACAACTAACGTGGGATACTGAAAACAACTTTAACGCACATACGTCTAACTCGGGGACAGAAATAAATCGTTGTTCTAACATACCACGAGGGTATATAAAGAAACCTGCATGCTATAAACATCAATTATAAATTCTTATACATACAAACGAACAAGGATTTGGTAGAAAAGAACCACGTATGTTGACTGGGAATGAACACAACAAGGGTATGTATGTTGCAAGTATATCAGTTATTCAAAACATGATTGTTATGGCTATTTCGTCCTTAGGTATACACTGAAGCCTCTCTAATCCGAACATCTCATATTACGGCCATTTAGTTTCTATGTGTATGGGTGTATCCATTCCGGTTGATATTAGAATACATGAAATGATACTGGTTACCCTTCCAGGTTTTCGGTATTAAGGGGATAAAACCAGAAATATACGGTTCAAAGTCAACGTATAATGAGTCCGACTTGGGTTATACACCACGTTACACCCCAACATGTGGGCTGGTGTTATATAACCGGTATTAGTCCGGATTATACACACCACAGAGAGAGAGAGAGAGAGAGAGAGAGAGAGACGAAACAGAGAGAGAGAGAGAGAGAGAGAGGGGTAGAGAGAGGAAAGAATATTTAACTCGACGTTAGCCCCTTACGTAACACCGCACCTTAGCTCATATAAGAAAAAGGCTCAATGTATATAGTTCGTTAACCAGAACAGGACACTAGAACCCATACAGTCCGGATTAGTGGGGCTTCAGTGTATGTACATAAATATGTTTTTCAACTCCATCACAACAATCAATGCAATCCACGCACAAAGTGAAACAAACAAAAGTACCTCAAATGATATTGACATGGACATAACGTCATTGTAATAATCCTATTGAATCTGAGCATTATGGAGTG
The DNA here is from genome assembly GCF_003918875.1 of Haliotis rubra. Lineage (NCBI taxonomy): Eukaryota > Metazoa > Mollusca > Gastropoda > Lepetellida > Haliotidae > Haliotis > Haliotis rubra. The sequence continues at coordinate 347,877 of NW_025767335.1, forward strand.
GTAATCTGACAATACGATAATGGATTGCACTGAGATAAGACACAACTTGCATATGCTGATACTTCAAGATTATCACACATAACACGCTTAACACGGACTTAAGTCGTACATTTTCCAAGCCAGGTACAAAGAATGATTGTCCACTAAAATGATGAAAAAATATTATAGCTGAAAAGAAACTTCGAAAGTACACTACAACGGTCTATAAATGTGTGTTATCAGTGTTCGACACAACGCTCAACATATGTGTAACACACCAGAAGTACATGCTGCGAACACCAATGCTGCGCACCATCATGACCTAGCCAACAAGCAGAGAATCTTTCCCATTCTGCCTCGGCTAAATGTTTCACATATTACGATGAAAATATGAAGGCATTTAATTTACACATAACGGGTCAACAAGACCTATGCAGAATATTTAGCCATGCAGGCATGTATAACAGCCAAATGTCTGATTCATTCTCTTCAATACGTCACAATTATGCGATCAGAGAATGGTCTTTGGCGACAAATGAACCCACACATACACACACATCTATGAAGCACACACATCATGCCTCATGTGTTATTGTTATTGTTAATATTAATAATAAGCTTTCATAAAATGAAAGGGTCATCTACATGTGACTGGGGACATGTTCACAGATATGTGATGTTGTCTGCAAGGTGTCTTTTTCAACGATCCCATCACCGGCTGCAGTGACATTACCATGGTTCATCTCAGCAGCATAGGGTATTCAACCTGTTTGCCGTTGTCCCAGCCGTAAATTCGTTGGCGTCGAGGGTTGAAAGACACCATGTTATTGTGGCTGTATGGATTTATAAAACGAATATTGGCGTTTTTCCCCCTTTCTTTGTACATGTCAAAAGCGTACACAATCTTAGTGATGGATACGCTTGTATCTTGTATAAAGTATAAAACGCCACATATCACAAAACTGTTACCATAGTAACCCGACCGCACACCCGCATCAATTGACTTGATTATTTTCAGTGAGTCAGGGTTAAGCATTGCAATATGAACCATAGACTCATCTGCATCTTTTCCATACACTACCCACAGTCCATTCTTGTCAACAGCAAAATCATAATAATTACGTTTAGAAGAATATAAAAACATTTCATGCGAGTGTGCTGAGAATTTAATTGACCCGACTTCTTTGATAATTTTCTGTCCAAGGTCAAACTTGACGATTTGGTCTCCTCCTCTGACGTGGTAGTACAAGAAGCCCCGATACACCACGTGACCGGTGCCATAGTACCTCGTGATTCCCAAGTCGGCGATTTCCATTGGATTGTTATTCCGAAATTCGCGATCATCCTGGTATTTGTAGACTTTGTTTCCGGTATAATTGTACGTAACCCAAACGGCTTTAGCATTAGCCGGAGTAGTCGGGTCGGTGTCATACATCCAAGCACCCCATTCCTGGTCTTTGATTGTTTTAAACAAGGGTTTACCAATTACTCGCAATGAACAAACTGAAAGACAGAAAAGAAGACTTTCTTTAAATCAATACTTCAGTATGTTGCTTACATGCCCAAATATACTTCGTTTCAACAGTTTAGACTCACTTAAAACCCTAACTATACGTTATATAATCTTTTCATGACAATAATCTTTTCAACGTTACGAATTTGTTTTATAATACATCAGTTCATGTGTAAGCAGTACCTTTAAACAGTATGGAATATTTTGCAAAGTTTAGTTTAGAACAGTTGCCTGAAGTAAGTAAATATATTTAAACTAGTAAGTCTAAACGTTTGAATCGAAGTATATATACACCTTTACGTATGATAGTCAATATAGGATGTCAAGATATTATTTCACATCTTAGCTTATTTATCTTATTGTAAAATATGTTTCTGCTTAGCAAAAAGCGTGTGTAAACGCACTCTCTAATAAAACACGTTGATCAAATTTAATTAACATCACATCGCTACAAAACAGTATTACAGTATTTCGTAACTGACGAGCATGTTGTATTGAAATGGAAGCAGTATACAGTGAAATCTCATTAGTCGATATGCAGAGACGTAAGACCCCGACGAAACTAATATCCAACTCAGGTGGTCATTGGTATGCGTGGACCAGACAATCCAGTGAATGATATTGTGAGTAGCTGTCAACCCATTAATATATTCACCGATCCTGACCACCCCATCCACGTCCCCACCAACTCTGACCAGCATTTCCAAAATCCCCACTCGGTTCGGATTAATGAGGGTTCACTGTACACATATATAAAAAACATGTTATTAAATAACATACATGAAATAAATAAAACATATTGTACGGCACTACAATGATACAACAGCAAAGGCGAATACAATGCATATACATGCATATTGTGTATATTAATAATGTTGATATTAAACTGTGAGGAGTTTGGCATGCAGTGATGAATCGTACCCTCCCATCACTAAGTGAATTTGTCCTTGTATTTCTTCTATACACGGACATTTATGCGTAACCCGTCTGACATTATTTTCCCAGTTTTCAAAAGACTTTCACAGCAATCCCATTCTTCATTGTCCCGGTTTTTTTCTACGCCCACTCCGTAGTGAGTTTTTTTTTTCAATCAAAGCAAAAACAAACTGAAAGGTTACAGGAACGCGACGTAGGCTACGACAAATACAACACTTATGTCCTACGTCATTGTACTCAGCAGGTGGGGAAGCACGTGGTGGCTTGATAAATGTAATGTAGCACCGGAGTTTCTGGAGGATCTAGCACCTGAAAATATTACCACATACACATTCATTATCAGTTGTGTTGAGGTTACCGTAGTGTATCCAATCCATGCTGGACTTACGTATTTGGTAAAAAGCAACCACGGTAATTTGTAGGGCGAGACACGGCCCAAACGTTGTATAAAGGGCTACGTTTTCAAACTGTCGCGTTACTCACCTGTCGGGATTATACAATTTTCATTTCGAAAATATTTTCTATCACTAACGTAACTCACAATATCTCCCATCATATACTTCCTACACCGTTCACGTATCTTTAGGAGTACAAAAGTAATAGAATACTATGTGATCCCAATAGTACTTGTGAATGTGAATTATGTGTCATACGAGCCATTAGCAGTGACAGATTTGCTATCAGGGATGGGTGATGCTGGTTCGGAAGATGCTGTTGTATAGTGAATTCTAGTCAACTCTATCATGTACGCTATTCTAGTTCTTCCGCTAAGCCGTGTTTGTTTCCGCTATGTGGATAGCGTTCGTGGTCAGGTTCCTCTTGTCCTGGTGACAGCTCTCGCTCGCCTTATCTTCACACAGGATTAACGTCTGACCAACGTGACGAGGACTTACTTCACCTACTTTGTTGTCGTCGCCTTCATCGTGTGGTACCATCGTGTGCATGGACTACGACGACCACAAACTGCGTCTTACATGCATCAAGAAATGACAATGGTTTTACGCCGCTATTAGCAATATTCCAGCAACATCACGGCGGGGACACCAGAAATGCGCTATCAGGGGGAATCGAACCCGTGGCGAGCAAACGCTTTACCAATTAGGCCTTCGAAATTCCCCGCTGTTGCAAAGTCAGTGAACGCTATAAAGTACGGTTGCAAAAAAATGCAATACATTTTAAATGTACAGAAATGCTTTCAAGTCTTCTTAGTGATCACAGAAAAAAAGATATAACTTGCTGATATTTGCTGATTTATAGTGACTACGACATGCCGGACGCGGGCGAACCAGAAACTGGTCATAAATATTGTAATGGATAGGGCATACCCAAGGGAGATAACCATGCTGTTACAAAGTCCATAACATAGTGTGTTGCGATCATTATACAAAACATGACGGAACCGCAAAAGTTGATGTTATTTGTGCTGAATGGACCGATTATAGGCACCTGTCTACTTGGGCGTACAAGACAGGAACTATATCAACTTAGCCAAGTTAGTCCATCAAAATAAGACTACAAAGACAATGGACAAAATTACTTCTTCAAATTGTAACATATCATGACGATAAGGTTGTCAAAATTGGAGAGGGTTTGAGGGTGGGTTGGGGTGGGGAGGGGGCTGGCAAATTATTGTCATGAGTATATATACAATTAGCAGTTTAACTTTATAGTGTACATACTTCCACAAACGTCATGTCTTGCTAAATGGAGTGCTAGTTGCTCAATAAGATTTGCTCACGGAATTGTGGAGACATTTGACTTTCTCACATTCCGGTTTCCGCTAGATGATGTTCAACATCATGCATTAAGAATCATCACAGATACATGCACTGTGACACGGATACTTTCTGAGACATACTTGTGCCTTGGAATTATTTATGCACAGTCTCAAGAACACAGTTGTCTGTTTAACTGAAATGTTTTTGACCTTTCCGCGACGAAGATGGTGATCGAATGACTCTTGTATTGATTGATTGTTCCGGATAGTGTCACAGACACAATGAGGGTGTGTTCTTAAACTATGGTTCCATTTGTTTGTGTCTGGGTTACACATATCAACAATTGTTTAGACGAATCTTGTCAAGTCGTGTAGGTATAATGTGAAACACAAGCGCGCGCACATGCATGTATGCATCCATGCATATATACATACATACATACATACATACATACATACATACATACATACATACATACATACATACATACATACATACATACATACATACATACATACATACATACATACATACATACATACATACATACATACATACATACATACTAGTGGTGATCCGATTAATTGAAATAATCGAAGATTGGTCGCAGTGACTAAACGACCAAGCAATCGATCCCGTTGTCTCATAATCGAACACAAACAATTCTGGAACACTTGTTTTCATCAACAATATTTTTCACAAGGTTGGTTTTGTCTGTTACATTTCATAAGCATTATAAGCTCGTTCCAAGTCATGATTGAATTTATCTTAAAGACACCAAGAAATGTATGTTCCTAACATACTAGTCATCCTTTAGAGATGTGAAATTTTGCCCAAATCCCCAAAATAACTACATGTATTTTTTCCTTATTTTTTTGTGCATTAACAAATTTCATAAATGACGCTAACCAATTATTTCGATGATTGATCGGTGGTAATGAACCAATCATCAATTATGAGATTTTAACCAATTCCCAACACTAATACATACATACATTTTATATACAGAGCAGAACGTTTCCTGATGACCTTTAACTCTGGAAACTCAGTGTGGAGTTTGTACTGAATCTGGATGCTGTTAGTTTGTAGCCACACATGCTACCAGGCATATATAGGAGTACTCACTACTTTTCCGTGGTGGCAACACTGGGATAGGCGTTGTGGTCGTTGTTGTGGCTAACACATATGATTGACACAGGTTTAATACGGACATTCCAAACGGAAATAGATACGATGGTGTGTATGCCGTAGCACACTATCAACATGATAGTTGGGTGGCATTTTGATACATAGCACGTATTCGTGAAAGGATTACATGTGAAAAAGTAGATTAAGATCAAAAGTAGCTAATGGCTGTAAACATTTCTTCTTCTTTAATTACGTACCCGAGGAACATAATTGTTGGTTGGTTTGTTGCTTTAACACCGCACTCAGCAATATTCAAGCTATATGGCGTCGGTCTGTAATGAGCATCGATCTCAGCAATTGGGAACCGATGACATGCCTGACCACCCGATCCCGTTAGTCGCTTCTTACGACAAGTCATGGATTACTGAAGACCAATTCTAATAAGGATTTTCACGGGTGCCGATGAACATAAGCCAGTTGATAAAATAATAAAAGGAGTTAATATTTTATTGTCGTTGGTACTGTGTGGGTAGAATGACATTGTGAAGTATTCCTATAGGAAATATCGACATCGGTATCAAAACGTTACAATTGCCTTAACACGCCGTTCAGTGTTCATTTCAGCAGTCATGACTTAATGAGCAGATCGTGTGTTCGCAGAACCACCCCATTTAATCCCCGTTTGTAAGAACCATATATACCACGGCCCTCTGGCATGAAGTAATCTTAGAGCTACGACTGTCGTAAGTCTACGTTTAAGAATGGGAGTTACGATCGTCGTAGCGCTGAGGTCGCAATTTGCCATTGATGCACTGAGTTTTCCACGGTAATATGTGTTACAGTGGCTTCATCCCACATAGATATGACATGCAATGACGTCACTGAGTTCTCTTTAAACCCGAATCACACAACCGCCAACGCTTGAGAATAACCACTTCGAATAATTTCATTATCTGAAACCGATTCCCCTCTGCAGTCTAACAGACCTTTGCTAACACTAATGAAAACGTTCCATTCTTCCTTTCGTTCCTATTTCCGTTATCAACCTTTACACACTATAAAACAAAAGCCGTGTATTTATAGTGTCATGGAATGGTTCTCACCTAACGTTGTCGCCACTGTAGTTGATTTGCCACTACATCGAACTGAAACAGATAACGAGGTGGTATAACTTTACAGTAACTGCATTGGTATTGGTTACAAGTATTGGTTATAGGGACAACCATGTGTAGCGTTAGCTTTCATAAGTGCAAACAGGAAATATCTAAACTCAATGCGGACTCGCATGCCGCAGTGTCAAAATGAGTTGGAAGTGAGTGCTTCCAATCGGAGAAACAGCCCAGTCATCACCATGCCAACTAAGTATCATTAACCTCAACACAGAACCATGTACTTCCAGTCTGAAGCTTCCAGGTCTGTAAACACAGTGCATTTCAGAAAGTGGTCAAACGTAACATATGATTTATGCGGGATAACACTTTCGCGGTAGAGTACAGAATCTCGTCTTATGTTTTGGTTGAGTTGCACATGGGATTCGAAACCAAATATAACATATGTCAATTTCTAGGTTGTAGTGCAACAGTTACCAACTCTAAAGGTTGTACATGTACAGCTAGCACGGCCAATACAACCACGTTTGATGAATGTAATCATACACCAGCAGCAAGACTGAACGCTGATCTAGGACTTATCTTGTCAAAGGTGAGGACCTCCCTAGAGAACGTATCAGTAGGTGTAGTGGTATCTGCAAACCCTACGTTTTCAGAAAGTGTAACCACAAATGTACTTTTTAGATTATTTATTGTGGGGAGTTGGGGTGGGGGTGGGGGAGGTTACTACGGGTGGGTGGAAGTGGGGGGATTTGTTTCAGGGTACACAGGCATTTATTGGATATGAATTATAGAGTTAGTGAGTGAGTTTAGTTTTACGCCGCACTCAGCAATATTCCAGCTACATGGCGGCGTTCTGTAAATAATTGTGTAGTCGCCATTATATATTATGTCAAAAACCTTAAAGGCGTGTCCTTTTAGAGGGCTGCACATTATGTTCTAATGATGCTAATGAAGTACATAATTAAGCATCTCACCTGGACATATACCATCATCGCCACGGTTTCCTTTAATACCCTTCGGGCCCATTGGTCCTGCGAGGTAAAATTGTATTCAACATCCAAACATTGTCAACACAAAAAAACATTATCAAACAAAACTGAAAAATACTTTTTTGTTAAATTGCAAACAGCAATAATTGTTTCTGTCACATATTGTTACTGAGTTGTTTACTGTGGCTACATTGTAAATACTACGATCAATCTCTGTCATTAAAACAGTAGATTGTTCTCATCTTAGACGTTCTTTGAAGGTCGACTGATAAAATATTTGTTGTCAATGAAATAACTAACCCATCTGACCGGCACTCCCCTTCTCACCTGAAAAGATACAAAAAGGGAATAACCTGTATGGACGGCGTATCATTCGGGTCTGAGGACACAAAAATAATACTAATGTGTGAGGAGATTTATTAAAACGACGAAAATACTGCACAAGAAAAATAAACAAAATGCAACCATCCAGCAAATTAAACAGGTCAGTTGAACGGTGACCTTGACCTTTATTAATACAGCGCTGAGTCGATGGCGTTATTCAGGAAGAGCCTTGCAACACTTTATCAAATACCATTCTGTTTTATCTAAGGAACACCGGTACGCAGATTTTGATAGCACACTGACATTAGATGTGTTTTTGCTTGCTTCGTTGATAATAATTGTATCTTTCCAAAGTCTTGCATAACATGTCTTCAGACTGAAAAAAAATGAATCACATGTTCTCATGTTTCATACTTGCATAAATGTCATTGGCAGGTAGTAACTCACATGCTGGTTTTGTGCTGTTACTATCGTATTGTGTTGCTCATTTAACCATTCTTCATAAAATGCAATCTTACTTCTGGCAGTGAGGTCAGTACAATGCAACCTTGTGAATCCAAACTCCTCGTGGTAATAGGTTTCGAGTGACAGTGAACCTGGGAGAATTGGCCATAAGAAGCCTGTGGTTTATGCAACTGTCAGGATTAGAGCTTCGTTATAAATATCTGGGTACTTGGAATTTGAGAAGCTCTTTTTTGTGAAGAGGATTAATTAGAACTCGAGGTGCAAGAAGATCGAGGGACACTGTTGTATAAAGTGTATTTATTAATGCTCGAGGGACAATGTTGTACAAAGTGTATTTATTAAAGTTCGAGGGACACTGTTGTATAAAGTGTGTATTTTTAAGCTCGAGGGACAGTGTTGTATAAAGTATATTTATTAAAGTTCGAGGGACAGTGTTGTATAAAGTGTATTTATTAAAGTTCGAGGGACAATGTTGTATAAAGTGTATTTATTACAGTTCGAGGGACAATGTTGTATAAAGTGTATTTTATTAAAGTTCGAGGGACAATGTTGTATAAAGTGTATATTTTTAAGCTCGAGGGACACTGTTGTATAAAGTTTATTTATTACAGCTCGAGGGACACTGTTGTATAATGTGCATTTATTAAAGTTCGAGGGACACTGTTGTATAAAGTGTATGTATTAAAGCCCGAGGGACACTGTTGTTTGTATTAAAGCTCGACATTGTTAACGTCATATTTTGGGGGATCAAATGAGGGATAAAAAATGAATATTTGGTCACTGTCGACATCTAAATTACAGAAATATACCACTCTGACCAAACACCTTGATTTGGGGGATCGAACGGAATAGCAAATGTGACTGGATGTGCCACAATTGATGATTGAGGCGACCGACTGACGTGTGTCCTGTTATCGGTAAACTGAAATCAATAGGGGTAAAGATAATACCATACGCTGTAGTCTCCGTTGGCCTTGACCTTCAACAGAAAACGTGTCCAGTAACGGTGTCATGCTGTTAGTATCTTTACGTAACAGCACTTATAAATGGTGACCTTCACTTTACCTATCTGCACTTTATAAATGGTGACCTTCACTTTACTTATCTGCACTTTATAAATGGTGACCTTCATTTTACAAACGTTTGAAGTGAATGTCAATACCACAGTGGTCTGTAAATAATTAAGTCTGGGCAAACCACTGGGGATTACACCCAATCAACCATTCAAACTGGAACCTAATTCAAAGCATTTAATCGGCTTTCACGACAAGAATGCAGTTTCAAGTGACCAACTCCACCGCGAATGCTGCACATGTAAATAGGATTAGCGTCTTATATAAGATCAATAAAGGTTATGCATTTATATTCTAACAATTGTGTCTCTCTCAGAGACCTTGAATGTGACCTGGAAATTAAGGTATCTATAATTCATTTTGGAATATCCTTAAAATGAATCATTATGACATCCGAGTCTGATTAACGTGTATTCTGTAAGGAACGCTCAGAGTCGCCTATTCAAACAAGTGACACAAGCTTAAGCTCATTTAAAGGCGTAGCACGACTTCGCAACTGACAGTACAGATCGTTGGTAAAGGTACACGCTTCGAGGTAGACAATGGGTAGTCATCAGAATGAGTGGCATGTTTTGGTTATTTATTATGCATTGCAGGCACTATCATGCATAAACCTGGAGTGGGTCACCTGATGTGACTGAGTTACTTTTTTTCTTATTTTAAGGATGTTTCCATGTCTATGTGGTAACATACATTAGCATGATATTTATGACGAATTGACAACCATTTGGAGATATTACGTACTAGTACTTATATGACAGGTGTTGCATCTTGCTTGCAGCAATCGTATCACTTCAGATGTTCTAACTGCCAATATTTAACAGGTATCGTAATTCCAATGGGTGTTGGTTCTGCGGGTATTTGGTATCTATATCTCATCTGTGCAACTTATTTGTCCAAACCGTAAGATGCTGGCATGCAGAGAGTTCCTATATATTCACAGACATTCAATGAATGTTGTTTAAAACACTTGCAGCACGATTCACGATGACAATAAATATCAAAATCATATAAGTCAGTCTTATAAATTTTGAAAGCCTAAGCATTCGCCCATGTTACAGGGACTCGATTCCAGTATTAGTGAGTGTATGGTCGGTGAAAGTCACCAACACGTGAACTAGCTACCATTGGAATGTGTAGGTTCTATACATGTTAGAGGCATGTCTTCCTTAGAATACCTGGCATCCCCTTGCTTCCGGGCTGTCCAGCTTCGCCCTGACGGCCAGGGCGACCTCTCCGACCTGCAAACATGCATTCATGCAAGCACACATGCCGATAGGGAAAACATGCGTTTTAGGGTAGAACAAGGGTATAATAGGTAGATAGACTACGGAGACACGAGTATAATGGTTTAACCAGAACTAGGTCTAACATGCAGGTCAGGCAAAGGGTTATGATTACACAATGCCATTTAGAAAGTGGTCAAATGTAACATATGTTATATTTGGGATTACATTTTCATAGTAGAAGTTGAGCGGGTTATACGGATGACTTTGTGTGCTGGCGATCAGGTGCCTGACACTGAGAGTGTGGGTTCGAATCCCGATAGGACTCAACCTAACAAAAAGAACTAGAATCTGTACTTTACTGAGAAAGTGTAATCCCAAATATGACATATGTTATAAAGGGTTAGGAACTTTTGGCACATGTTATAGAAATTCAGAAGGAATAGAAAACACAATTAGAGTAAAATTAGAGTGACAATATTGTAGAAGTAATGAGAAAGTATAATGAAAATTATCAAGGTATTTGCTGAACTAAAGCGGCAGTCAAAGAAGAGGGTTGAAGCCGTATTGAAAACCTCTAATATGTGAAGTAGAAGTAAAGAGTTTATACAGTTTCTTTACTCACATGCGCATGATGCCGACACGCCAGTCCATCCTCTGACGCCCTGGTCCCCCTTTGTTCCCTTCAGGCCGGGGACTCCAGGGACGCCACTGCTCCCCCTCTCCCCATCCTTTCCCGGCTCTCCTTTATCCCCCTTTTTACCCCGCCTCCCAGGGACTCCGTCAGTACCATTCACACCTGGCTCACCTATACGCAAACATATAGTAGATAATCAATAAATCAATATACAAGACTAATATAAAGTAAGAAATATGTTTCATTAATTGTTTATAGTACATAAATTAAATACATAAATAAATTTATCTCATTTTGAATTACTCATTAACGTAGGCCTATAACTTGAGAGTGGTAACTTAAGTATTGCACAAGTCAAAGACCTTTTATGTTACTGCTGATTCTGTTGTCAAATGTAACATTTTCTGGCTAAATGTCAACGGTCTATATGGTTGCACAAATTAAAGATGACAGCTGATACTTGTCACCAAACACGTCCATACATCCAAATCTTTTACATCTGCTGGTTTATGAATGTGATACCTTGAAGCGAATATAAGACACGCAACAGGAGCATGAACATGAATGTAATTGAATTACTAGCTGACATATCAAGCCGGGTATTGCTGTAGGTACTTTGTAAATGCAGAATGACCGCAATGAGAAACGTGAGATTCCAGCAACTCAACAAGCCAGGAATCTCATCATCCAAACAGCTGGAGGATGCCTCCATACAAGCACGTATACATGCAGAATAATCATATTCTGTATAATGGAGCGGTGGGGTAGCCTAGTGGTTAAAGCGTTCGCTCGTCACGCGGAAAACCCGGGTTCGATTCGCCACATGGGTACAGTGTGTGAGGTTCCTTACATATGTGCCGTAATATTGCTGGAATACTGCTAACAGCGGCGTAAAACCATACTCACTCACTCTGTATAACATGTTATTGTCGCTAATCTCACCTTGCTTAGTGAGTGTTTGTTTAATGCCTCCTTGAACTGAATTTCAGTTAAACAACTGTGTGTCAGCTTCATAGGGGAAGGGGGAGACCCGCCATGATGCAAATCTTGGCATTGGTTAATCAAACGAGCATAGCTATGGTGCTGACAAAGGTAGAAACGTCATGAATGTGAATCCAAGTTTCGAACCAAAGATCTGCACATAGAATTGCTTCCTTCGACTGCAGCCATAGGCCCTAACCTGGGTTTCGGATACTGCACAGAACCATTACTCTTAAAGGCAAAACAGACGTGAAAATAAATGAACGGATGACCGGGAACAAAAAGGTGTTCTTGGAAGACTGCTAAATGGGGAGTGTAATACCTTCTTATGTAATTACATGTTATTCCAACTCACCAGGTATCCCAGGTATTCCGTCTGTACCATCCTTCGCTGTTAAGCCCCTGGGTCCAGAAGGACCTAGTGCACCGACTTTACCTGGGAAAACAGGAAAAGGTAATATACATCCGTTCCGTATTGTAGTGCACATGATCAACTCTAACTGAAAGTTTACAGAAATCGTTCACCAATATAACAGGTATATCTTTGACTGCTTGTGTTGCAATGCGCGTTTAAACACTTATATATTATTTGGTTGATTATGTGCATGTACAACAAAACCCCGTTATTCCGGAGACTACCGTTTCGATGAAATTGTCAGGATTAATAAATATTCGGATTATGGACACCTTGTTGCCAAATACTGTTCCAATGTGTATTGCATGTGCGTTCCATATATGTCCGTCCGGAAAACGGGCTCAACTGAAAGGGTTCGTATTACTGAGGTTTCACTGTTCCCTAATCAGCCAGGCAAAAGAAACCGTAAACTAGAAAAACTTTTTCAAACGTTACATATATGAAAACTTAATATCCAAAACATAAAATTGATATCGGTAAGAAATATACTCTCCCAAAAAGAAACGCATCATGAAAATAGCAATTTCATGTAGCAATGAATTAAAACGTGATTCATTTTACAAAAGGTTTTGCACAACAAAACGCACCATCCGTAAAATATCCGTATTTAACAGCATGATTTTCAATTTCGGCGTGTAGTAACACAGAATACACAATTCACATGCAATGCACGTGAAAGTTGGGGATCAGATAGTCTCAATGATGGGTATAAAAGGTTGATCGCTGTCTGTCGATTATTCACTGTATTTGGAATATTGTTGACGAACGCAAAATGCCAAGTCTAAGTGAAGCCAACCGTCACATCGCCATTAGTTTGCTTGAAGCTGGTCTCAACGTGCAGTTGCCCGACGCATGAATGTTCACCAAAGCACCATTTCACGGCTCTGGGAGAGATATCGCCGGCAGAATGCGGTAGCAGATGCCCCTCGGAGTGGGCGACCTCGAGCGACCACTTCGGCGCAGGATCGCTACATCCGGGTACATCACCTGCGTCATCGAACAGCTACGGCGACCAGTACCGCTCGACAAATACCCTGATTGAGGAGGCTTTCTGCACAGACCGTCAGTAACAGGTTGAGAGAGGCAGGTTTACGTGCCAGAAGACCTTATTTTGGCCCTGTGCTTCGACAACAACATCGTCGACATCGAGTTCAATGGTGCACCAACGTTCAGGCCTGGAACCTACCGAATTGGCGTAGAATCTGGTTCAGTGATGAATCACGATTTCTATTGGAACGACGCGATGGAAGAATGCGTGTGTACAGACGTCGACGTCAACGTTTCCCCAGGTGGACAGATTCGGCCGGGGCAGTGTTATGATGTGGGGAGCGATCACCTGCCGTAGGAGAAGTGATTTGGTGATGATCCAGGGCAACCTGACAGCTCAACGGTACTGTGACGAAATCCTACGCCCACACCTCCTTCCAATCATTGATCGCCAGAGGGAGTTGTTTCAACAGGACAATGCCAGGCCCCACACAGCACGTCAAACTAGAGACTTCCTCCAGAACCACAACATCAATGTGCTCCCCTGGACTTAAACCCGATCGAACATCTGTGGGATGCCCTGGACAGACAGGTGCGACGCCGTAACCCTCAGCCCCAGACACTTCAGCAACTCGCACAGGCACTACAGGCAGAGTTGGCTGCGATTGGGCAACACGAGATTCTGGGACTTATTCGTTCGATGCCGAGGCGATGCCGTGCAGTTCTGGATGCCCACGGTGGTCACACGAGGTATTGACTTCAGCGCCACCTCACGTCTCCATGTGACACTCAAACTGACTTTCCTTGAGTTGGTGCCAAAGACGGATAAGTCTGCATTCCCAGTGTGCAATGTCGCTATATTTCATTGACTCATAACAAGTACAAGATGTTTCAAAATAAACATAAAAATACAGTTGAAATTCCTATATGCGTTTCTTTTTTGGGAGAGTATACATCACGGGAGAGAACCCTTCCTTTTTGTTTTACTTTGAGCCACCAAGAAAGAAAGATATGTGTATACTTTCTTTTCACTGTCAGTTTATGTAGGTGTTTGTTAGTTGTGTAATAGCGATAATACAGAGTTGTAAGAAAACATGCTTGTTATATTTGTTCTTATCATGCGTGACAGTATGACATAAAGAATTCAGCCAAAGTCATCTGTGTCCAGCCGATAGCATTCACTGTTGTCAGCGTAATCAACTCTGCCTACCTTGATTTCATGCCCTGTTTAACAGAGCCCTTTAATCGGTTCGGTAAAGGTTATTAAAAACTAACGAGGTACTAGGCTTGGAAACGGGCCAAGTGTTCTTTCGTTGTTGTCGACTGGCCTAGTTTTCGGTTGTTCGACTAATCAAAGATGCTATTTTAAATAGTAAACAAGACCGTTATTGGATGACTGCCTTGGAATTTAACAAAGCGAATATAACAAGTAACCAAGCTCAGAACCTGATCCATGCTATCAACGCCTTATCGCCTAGAACATATCATGTTCTCGTCATTAACCATACGTCCTTCAGTTGACCAGTCTTTTGATGTATGTCTTCATTTAACATCAGTGTTTGAGGCCGCCATGTGAGGACTTCACAGTAAAGGGAGATAACTGCATACAACTCACTTCAATGATGTGGACACGAGCGCAATGTAACACGACACGAATATAATTCACATTATCCTCGGTCTAGGTCAACGTGATCCTTCGAGGGTTGTTCTACATTCTGTCAAATATAGAATACGTTCAGTCTTGTAATGTTATATTGCAGTTAAATACCTCTTTAAAAGGAGATATTAATTTAGCTTCGTATGCTGTTTCCCTAAGGAACTGCAGAAAAGGGCTTTATAAAACAATCATACGTTGTCTTTTTTTTAACTGAAGTCTACACTCTTGAAAGCAATTTCTTTCATGATGAGTGAACGTAAATTATCATCAGCTATACAATATAAAAGGAGACGTTTCAAGTTTCGAATATTGATTATTGTGAAAAACACGGATCATACAAAATGCATTAGATATTAAGTTATGTTGGGTTATATACAATGACATGAGATTAATTTGAATTACAAAGCAGTTGGGGATTTGGATCTTCGCTGTGTGATACATGTGAATAGGGGTAAATTGATCGTTGTATGCCTTGTCAATCCGTGTTATTGAAGTATTGCATGTTATCAAAGTATTGTTAGTACTGCGTGACGTATGACGAGAGTAACATGCACCTGAGGGACCTATCTTGCCAGGAAATCCCAGGAGTCCTCGTTCCCCTTTCACTCCGTCATTACCAGGAATACCAGTTTTTCCTGGAACAGATGTTAGTGGTGCAGGGATAGGAAGGGTTAGTTCATGTCGTTGCAAGCATATACTGTGGACATACAGAGAAAACGTGATGTTTTGAATACATTCATGCAAGTGAGTGAGAAGAGATGCAATGAGAGTTACTTGAATATATTGGTTGGTTGATTCATTGGTTTGTTGTTTTACGCCGCACTCAGCAATATTCCAGCTATATGACGGAGGTCAGTAGATAATCGAATGATTGACATTATGAGCATCGGCTGGTTGAGTATGGTTTTACGCCGTTTTTAGCAATATTCCAGCAATATCACGGCGGGGGACACCAGAAATGGGCTTCACAAGTTGTACCCATGTGGGGAATCGAACCCGGGCCTTCGGCGTGACGAGTTAACGTTTTAACCACTAGGCTACCCCACCGCCCCCTAAACAATTGGGCTCCCATGAAATGCATCAACTAAGTCAGCGAGCCTGATCATCAGATCCCGTTAGTCGTGGCTTACAACAATTAAGCATGGGTTGCAGAATACAAACTCTCATCTTGATCTTCATCGGTCTCCAAGTAATCTAAACGGGACCACCCATCACCGGTGTGTATTGAGTCTATTTAACCATGGCCATTGTTCTTCAGTAACACGTATAACTTACCCGGAAGTCCATCCTTCCCATCTCTCCCTTGTGTTCCGGATTGACCACGTGTTCCCTTCATTCCTTGCGGCCCAGGCGGTCCCATTGGCCCCATGTCCCCTGGGTCCCCATGATCCCCTGAAGACAGACAAAATGGCATCAACAGGCGTTCGTCAAAACAGATTATTATGGTTAAAATGGTTAAAAGAAATGTGAAGCAACGTTAATTTGCCGTAAGAGGCACCTGAAGGAATGGGGTGGTCAGGCTTAGTGACAAGGTTAATTGCTTGTCATTGTACCCTGACGAAACGAATCTTTACTTATAACATCAGTTCTGTATGGAATCCGAGAAGGGACATTGTCGCTATGTCGCATTGTCGCCCTTTGGAGGAATAGCAAAATATTATTCAAAACGCGACATGCGACAAATGGCCGAAAAGTCGCGTTGTCTCATTGTCGCGCTTTGGTTAATTTTGCCTCATTTTGCTTGTTTTCGAGAGGGCGACAACGCGACAATGCGACAACGCGACAATGCCCCTTCCAGAATTCCATAGTTCTGAAATATCTACCAAAGGCTTATTCTTTTATAAGCTGTCGTCTTACAGCCGGATGACAGCGACCCTGTGCAAGGAACAAAACCATATGTTATATCAACGAGTGTAACATAGTGAGACATTGACCCGATATGAAGCCTATCACCAACCGTCAGATATATTCGACTCTAATTCAGCAAGAGTGGACCAACGTTGTGTTGGGGCTGGAGGGCTCTTAGCGGGGCACCAACTACCATAACGGGATACACAAAGCCATTTAGAAAGTCGTCAACATAACCATCAAACCATCAAGATAAATACTGTACTGACGGGTTCTTCGTACTACTTTTATATAGTACTAAGACACCGTCAGTGACAGTATATACCTTGATGGCAGTTTTTAGCGTTACAAGCCCCTGTGAACATGACTATTATCTCTCCAGAGTGGTATTCTTATCGGTAACGCACTATATTTAGCTACATAATTATATTCTTGCCCAAAGATTGATAGTATATATAAACACTAGGGCCTGGGCTATGTGATCTACACTCTCTGCCTCGGCTATGTAATATAAACTCTCTTTATTACCCACGAGGTCAACGTATGGGTAGTTGCATACTAATCTCGTACGTCACACGAGTGTCGTATCGCGTTGACCTGTGTCGTAACGACTTGACCTGAGATTCTAACGATTTGATTTGATAACCGATGGCCTCTCAGTTAGGTCACATTCTGACGTAACAATTTTTTCATTCATAACAAACACGTGAATTCATTCATTCTACAACTTAAATGCATTGTGGGAATGAAAACATTGCGAACGTTGCCGTGTCGCTGTTTATTTGGGAGTCGAACTGAGACATTATATCCGTCGAAAAACATAAACGCAATGTTTCCACCAGTGATGTTAGCCGAGTGAAGCAACTGGAAACCAAGAAACGAGGTGCTACGGAGTAGTTTATTGTAGGAGGCTGTACGAGGCGATGACAACTGACATGCATCGTGACGTCGGTTACCAAGGCAGTGACGTCATTACAGTGTGACGTCATGCAAATATTGTACTACAGTACAAAACTCTTCCGCAACCTCTTTATGAAACCGGTTTCGGTTTGAAACCAAAAACATAACCAAAATACGCTATTTTGTCAATTTAATGCATGTAAGACGTGGGTAATAAATAAAATACCACACTCGGTCTCATTACATACGAATTATTTCGCTCGGTCAGATACCATAGGAAGGACACTCGTTTCGTATAATTCGTATGTAATGAGACCTCGTGTAGTATTCTCTATGTATCGGATATGTAGTATAAACTCACTGTATCGGTTGTGTAGTATAAACTCTGCATTGGGTGTGTAGTATAAACTCTCTACCTGGGCTAAGTGATATAAAGTCCGTGCCTTCGCGTGTAATATAAACTTTCTGTTTCAGATATGTAATATTGGATTTGTAATATAAACACTCTACCTCGTATATGCAATACAAACCATCTGCATTGGATGTGTAACAAGTAATAAGGGCTAAATCTAAAATCAACAATAAGTCATTGGTTACATTCGTGTTGAGATGTTAACATTTTGTATGACAACTCACAGGATATTTCAATCATCCAAAACAACTTGCTGTCAGGCTGTTTGGGTTCAAATGAGAACGATGAATGATTACATAACTCGAAATAGGGATCAGTGCCCAAAACATAAATAAGACACATGGTCCTGAAACCTCTGTACCCTACAGGATCTGAAATCTGACGGTTTTACTTCAGCCACTTGTCAGGAAAAACAGCCGGCGCTGTTCCACCAGCCTTTTGTCATTTGAAGGGGGGGGGGGGTCACACTTTTGAGAAAAGGAGGGGTGCACATTTCAATTTTACCAGAGTTTCAATGGCCTTTTAATACACTTTCAGGGCAAAAGGGGGGTCTGCACCCCCGTCTGGATCCGCCTATGGGGGTTCTGTTGGAAATGCGGTGCTATTTTCAGTTCACTGTTATAAAACATTGTTTCTGTGAAAAATATACGATTTATACTATTTAAACTCAGAAGACAATAATTAAAGACGACGAACTTGTCTAAGGAACATTGTGGCGTCATTTTTTTTTTAAATAATTAAAAAACGCTTCAGGGAAAAATATCCCACCTGGAATATTTAATGCACGGTCCGTCAGTTGATCGCTGGGCTTATTATTATTCATTGACGACTATGTATTTTCCCTTATGAGTATATGCATATATTACGTATTAAATCGCCTGCGTAGGTATATGTGATGGGGGACCGTTGGTTAAAAGGTTGGTTATTTGCATGTAAGGATTTGTAAGGCAGACCGTCCTCTGATGCTCGAAGAGTGACATTGGTTAACATGTCTACATGTTGTCACCGTCGTTATTTAATTAACACTAATAAACAGTTTCAGATCAATACAGAAATGCATTTCTTTCTTATCGAACCAGTGTTGGATTGATTGATTCTTTATTGTTTAATACCACACTCAGCAATATTCCAGCTATATGGCGGCGGTCTGTAAATAATCGAGTCTGGACCAGACAAACCAGTGGTCAACAGCATGAACATCGATCTACGGAACTGGAATCCGATGGCATGTGTCAACCAAGTCAGCGAGCCTGACCACCGGATCCCGTTAGTCGCCTCTTACGACAAGCATGGGTTACTGAAGATCAATATTCTAACCCGGACCTTCACAGGTCCAACCGGTGGTGGAACTGCAATGGAGTGGCCCAATTTGGAGGTAAGGTTTAGATTTTCTTCACACTAAAACTATTGAATCTGATGAGGTGTATGTATAGGATGTACAACAGCCCTTGCATTTCATACAGAGAAACCTCCTTTTAATAGATCACAATGACATCGTACGGTTTAACACAATATCCAACCATATAGATCATACATTCCAATGTTTAGACACTTGAAGAGTTTTCCGGAACGGGCGTTGTCGAAATAGAAGGGTTGGGGTGGATTGTTGTTTAACGCCGTACTCAGCAATGTTTCAGCCATACGGCGGCGGTCTGTAAATAACTGAGTATGGACCAGCCAATCCAGGGATCAACAGCATGAGCATCGATCTACGCAATTGGAATACGATGACATGTGTCAACCAAGTCAACCGATCCTGTTAGTCGCCTCTTACGACAAGCATGGGTTACTGAAGACCAATTCTAACCCGGATCTCCATGGATGGAACAGAAGGGATCCGGATATAAAAGGTTCCACTGTAATGAAATTTCATCAGTTCACACGCTGACTTTGTTCTGAACGTCCGAATGTAAATACTGGATACATATTTACCGCTTCAATTTACGCCACAACAGGGTTTAAGCTACTTTAGCTACTTAGGTCCAGCTACCAAGTCTCTGCGCTCAATCGGAACAATCGCATTATACAATGTCTATATATTAGGACAATACTTATCCAGCCATGAGGAATTACTGCCGTGATTACCTGTCTCGACCGTATGAATATTCATGGCCAAGAACCCCGGCCACAAGGGGCGCATAATCCTCCCTGACAAATTGGAGTCGTTTATTATAGTCAGCAGTTATCATTTGAGAAAGCAAACAGTCCATTGATCGTAACAGCCCATAACTTTATCTTGGCACATTTCTAGGCAAAGTATTATCAGATAACTCCAACCATGTACCTACATCACAGATGACCTTGAGGAAAACATTTTCTCTCGAGTGACGATATTGTGTAACAATACTATGATCGTTACAAATATAGAAATATATTCCTGTTGTCATAGAAACTATTCATAATTTATTTTTGGTTTTATTCTGTATTTCACCGGATATGTATGCTTCAAATAATTGATTTACATACGAATGTGTGATATCGCAGGATATCTCACAGGACTCAGCAAAACTTTCTGTAAATACAAGCAATATTTTCCTTTCCATGATAAATGAATGTGTGCTACTTCCAAAGTCTACTATTTGATTCCGCCCTTAGCGTATTTGTTCATGAATCACAGTGGCATTATTTGATATGTCACGAGTACCAACTTCTCAAATAAGTAATGTAGTGATACTAAAACAGTGAATATGGTATATGAAACCCTCTGAGAAGGAAAAACAACAAGCTTTACATTGCTTTGAATAACAGCGGGCTGGATAGAATGATTTTAATCTAAGTCTGTTTCCTGTTTTTAACGTGTGCATTCTGCAGATGAACTTCCTTTTACAAACAAACATTACCCGCAGAAGACTGCAGGTTCATCTTAAATAATAATAATAATGTGTCCATTTATATAGCGCCAAACTCCACATTAGGTATGTTCATAGCGCTAACAATCAAGGCACAACACATTATTACCCCGGATAACCCAAGCTGCCTGTTAGGCGCTAGAAGGTTATAGTCATATGACTTTCCACCGGGTACCCATTTTCCTGCTGGGTGAACAGAGACAATTTTGAACAAACTCACTTGCCTAAGGTGAGACAACATGTGTCACATGTGCTTCATAGGTGCAACACTGCCGATGCGGTTCATATTTAGTCAGTTATACCAGGGAGAATAGAAGATGCTGTATCCCTGATTATACCCTGGACAGCTTCACGTCTTGGAATACATATGCATTGGAAGGTAGTCGAGTGGATAAAGCGTTGTCAATAAGCTAATTAGACGAGTTCTTCTTTCAACAACGATGGGTTTCTACCCTATTTATGGTTATCTCTCACTGTTGTGCCAGTGATCTCACACAAAAGAGCAATGAGACCAGAGGATCTCACAAATTGTACTTACATTTCAACACAACATCAATACAAGTTAACTAAGAATTAATTAAATAGTTTTGTCAGTTGATATCTTGCAAAGCTGTGAATAATTTCATTTTAAAGTTTCAAGGCCGTTTCAGGTAAAACTAGGTGATGTGCATAAGAGGGCGGTTATGATTATGATGTGTATAAGAACAATACCAGGCGGATACACCAAGAACGAATTTTTACATCATGTACACGCTTCACATTGGTGCATGAGTGAGTAAGTGAGTGGGTCTAACTTGTAACAACATTACAATTCAGTTCAAGTGGGAGAAGAGCCCGAATCCCCTGTCAGGGATCTTTCAATATGTTGATTGCAGAATGGACACACTGGAGTGAGTGCGTGAGTGAGGTTTTACACCGCATTTAGCAATATTCCAGCAATATCACGAAGAGGGACACCTGAAATCGGCTTCATTGTACGCATGAGGGGAATCGAACCCGGGTCTTCGGTGTGATGAGCAAACGCTTTAACCGCTTGGCTACCCTACCGCCCCAGGACACACAGTAACTTGTCCGAGGAATCTTTAGTTATTGAATATCAAATATAATGATGTACGCCTATCCGTCAGTTTACGATTTGTTGAGTTTGCTTGAAGTGGTACTCAGCTCTATTCCAGCTACATTACCGCCATATAGCTGGGATATTGCTGAGTGCGGCGCAAAACTAACTCACTCACTCACTAAAACTCCAGCTACATGACGGCGGCCTTATAAATGCCACCAATAACAACTCCTAGATCTTGACTACTATTGGACACCGGTCTTACAGTACACATCCTGGGGCGGTGGGGTAGCCTAGTGGTTAAAGCGTTGGCTCGTCACGCCGAAGACCCGGGTTCGATTCCCCACATGGGCACAATGTGTTAAGCCCATTACTGGTGTCCCCCGCCGTGATATTGCTGGAATTGTGCTAAAAGCGGCGTAAATCTAAACTCAGTCAGTCAGTCAGTACACATCCTCTATAGATCTGTTCTGGTGTTCCTGTTCTGACAGTGTCTGGTGGTGTGTTCTTGGCAACTTATTACATTAATTTCTACCATTGCAATTATCGCTCTTGTGAAATGATCAATGCCTCTTCCCCACTTAAATAAACTGTTAAGTGTGTTCAGTTTATTTTAAACAGTTTGTAAACAAAAATAAGGGTCGTGGTGTTTGATTGTGTTATCTGTTGTTGACCGCGTGTGTCATTGTTTAATGAATCTTAGCATCGACCCTAGCACGTGCCCTTGCAATAACTCATTAGTGATAGATGATGAATGACTTAATGGTCGTGCGAGCACTGACAAGTTGTAATGCATGTCTAACGTGATAATCAACAATGTATAACAGGAACTTAAGGTGCGCTCTTTCGCAAGAAGCATGATTGTCAACGAATCTTGTCTCCTCATATGTTGTTCCATGCTGTATTGATCAGGGGGAGCAGTTGCCCTGGCGGTGAAATGCCGAGGTGGTGGTGTGGTCTATGTGTGTATGTGAGTGCGTGTGCGTGTGTGTGTGTGTGTGTGTGTGTGTGTGTGTGTGTGTGTGTGTGTGTGTGTGTGTCTGTGTGTGTGTGTGTCTGTGTGTCTGTCTGCAAGTGAGTGTCTGTGTGGAAGGGTTTATTATATGTGTGTGAGCGTGTGTGTGAATGCCTGTGTATGGGGTGTTGGTTTTGTGTGTGTGTGTGTGTGTGTGTGTGTGAGCGCGCGCGCGCGTGCGTGTACGTGCGTGTGTATTTGAGTCTGTGTGCGTGTGTTATATAACGGCGTGTCTGTGCCTGGTGGTGTATTTCAGAAAAAAAATATGTATAGGCCATAGGCCCAGGTTACACATTGAGAGTTACAGAGTGAGAAAGTATGTTATAATGAACACTGTCTCAGTAAGATAGCTTAATTATATGCGTATTAAATGTTTGGATTGTTGGGTATTCATAAAATTGTAAAGGCCGCAATGCTTCATATTTATTACAAATAAGTCAGAAATGTTATTCATCTTCTACATATGGCAGTTTACAGATGTTACATACATATATGTATTCTGTCGTTCTATTCATAGTTTATGATACCCCGATCTAAACTGAGCAAGAGCACGTCTATGTTTAAAATAGCTGACTGTGAAGATATAAGATTCAACACCGAACATAGGTTTAAACAACGAGTATCCAAATGTGTTTATGCCTTTATTAGTGCAGAATGCCAGTCTTGTTGATACGGAACTTTGAGTCAGCTAGAAATTCATTTGTCATGTAGGAGGCAAGTTCAAAGTGCATATCTCCAACATATACGTATACCACTCAACTGAATGGTGCTGACAATGGAGGAAACACAACAGATGCTAACTGGGATTCGAACTGTCCTTGGATACTCAACGGACGCAATTCTGCAGATCAAATTGCCGCGCCTTAGACGACTTGGCCACCCTTGCAGCCAAAAATAACATTTGAGACAATACGAGCATAGGTTAACTGATAAACAGCGACTCTTGGATTCAAACTAACATCCAGTGGATTCAGTAACTGCTGGGCACAAGTCGTCCTAGCATGTAACTGCATGTTAAACAATAGAATCGCTTGGCTCGGTTTTATCATCAGTTTAAAATACTACGATGAATTTAAGCAAGGTTCATTTATCACATGACAGCTATTCATTTGTTTGGGTAGGATACGTAGTTGGTAGGATACGTATACGAACATGACTATGACACTGACATTATTACAGTTAGTAAACCCTTCGTGGGGCTATGGACGTCTCTGAAAACTCAAAGACAAATATGAAAGAAAAAATGTTGATATTCCGGGATGGAGCGTAGGCTCTATAAACCTTCAGCTGGGTGCACCCATGATGTTACTTAACAGAAAATAGTCATGCACAGATCTCTCCACAGGTTGTAAGACATGAAATGAAGAAAATGTGTATTTTGCCACATTCAACATACAAGCAAGTCTAAGTTTCCAGAACACAAAGACCCAGTGAAACCTCCGAATGGACTAGACAGTAGGCCGAAGATTGAAAGTGGAAAGCTAAACGTGCGAATCCATTTCATGTAGTAAATCATTCACGACAGAATCGATGATTTTGAACTAACATGTTAGTAACGCCAGGACTCAGAAGTCAGGATTCAGACAGTGAAACCGATACTGGAATTAGACAGTTAGAGGCATAATTGACAATGGACAAGGTCCACACACAGGGACACTATTGGTGTTGACGGACAGTGACACTGGTACTGGAATTAGACAGTTAGAGGCATAATTGACAATGGACAAGGTCCACACACAGGGACACTATTGGTGTTGACGGACAGTGACACTGGTACTGGAATTAGACAGTTAGAGGCATAATTGACAATAGACACGGTCCACACACAGGGACACTATTGGTGGTGACAGACAGTGACACTGGTACTGGACAGGCACAGGAACATTTGAGTTAAGCTCCTGATACAGACAATAGTTTCTGGACACCTACTGTGACAGTGATAATTGAAAGGGACGTCCCTATACATGTTGTGTTAGATAGCACTGGTCCTAAACACTTATACACAAACAATAGCACTGGTCCTAAACACTATACACAGGCAATAGCACTGTTTCTGAATACTATACACAGACAATAGCACTGGTCCTAAACACTATACACAGGCAATAGCACTGTTTCTGAATACTATACACAGATAATAGCACTGGTCCTAAACACTATACACAGACAATAGCACTGGTCCTGAATACTATACACAGACAATAGCACTGGTCCTAAACACTATACACAGACAATAGCACTGGTCCTAAACACTATACACAGACAATAGCACTGTTCCTGAATACTATACACAGGCAATAGCACTGGTCCTAAACACTGTACACAGGCAATAGCACTGTATCTGAAAGACTATACACAGATAACAGCACTGGTCCTAAACACTATACACAGACAATAGCACTGGTCCTGAATACTATACACAGACAATAGCACTGGTCCTAAACACTATACACAGGCAATAGCACAATACACAGATAGCACTGGTCCTAAACACTATACACAAACAATAGCACTGGTCCTAAACACTATACACTATGGTCCTAAACACTATACACAAACAATAGCACTGGTCCTAAACACTATACACAAATAGCACTGGTCCAATAGCACTGGTCCTAAACACTTATACACAAACAATAGCACTGGTCCTAAACACTATACACAGACAACACAGACAATAGCACTGGTCCTAAACACTATACACAGCCAATAGCACTGGTCCTAAACACTATACACAGACAATAGCACTGGTCCTAAACACTATACACAGCCAATAGCACTGGTCCTAAACACTATACACAGACAATAGCACTGGTCCTAAACACTATACACAGACAATAGCACTGGTCCTAAACACTATACACAGACAATAGCACTGGTCCTAAACACTATACACAAACAATAGCACTGGTCCTAAACACTATACACAAACAATAGCACTGGTCCTAACACACACTAGCACTATACACAAACAATAGCACTGGTCCTAAACACTATACACAAACAATAATAGCACTGGTCCTAAACACTATACACAAACAATAGCACTGGTCCTAAACACACTTATACACAGATAATAGCACTGGTCCTAAACACTATACACAGGCAATAGCACTGGTCCTAAACACTATACACAGCCAATACACTGGTCCTACACACAGACAATAGCACTGGTCCTAAACCTAAACACTTAATACACAGACAATAGCACTGGTCCTAAACACTATACACAGGCAATAGCACTGGTCCTAAACACTATACACAAACAATAGCACTGGTCCTAAACACTTATACACAGACAATAGCACTGGTCCTAAACACTATACACAGACAATAGCACTGGTCCTAAACACTATACACAGACAATAGCACTGGTCCTAAACACTATACACAAACAATAGCACTGGTCCTAAACACTTATACACAGACAATAGCACTGGTCCTAAACACTATACACAGGCAATAGCACTGGTCCTAAACACTATACACAGCCAATAGCACTGGTCCTAAACACTATACACAGGCAATAGCACTGGTCCTAAACACTATACACAGACAATAGCACTGGTCCTAAACACTATACACAGAAAACCAAATCACTGACATAAATCATAGTCCGAAATACAAGTAAAGAACAGTGACACCGGTATTGATCACCACTCACAGACAATGACAGTAGTCACAGACAATGCCGTCAGTCCCAACACTAATCACGGACACTGGCATAGGTATTAATTACAGATCACGTTCAATGATTCAAGTCACACAAAATGCTACTTGTCCTAAACACACGCAAAACCATGGACAGTCGTTATGAATAAGCAGCAAAGCCTATCCATAATCATAAACATTGTATCTAAAGGCAGTTAACTGTAAAATTCAGACTGTCATGAACATGTCGCTGTAACATAGTGGGGATACCAGGTGTTCGAGAAAATTCCTGCCCCAGTGATAGCGCTCGTCACACACGCAACGGCAAGTACAAATAGAGAATTGGTATTGTTACTGATGGGATATAATTTCGAAATTTCAATTTTTAGACAGCTAAGAAGTATGATAATACCTTTGTTGTGAAAAGTTGTGCAATGTTGACGTAAAGGTTTGAACTGTTGGAATTTTGCACATCGACTATAGGAATCTTGCAGTAGAAACAACAAAACCTTTTTCCACTTTCCTAAGAAATCTCTGCTAAAATGCATAGTCGATTGTACAACTTTATTGTGAGTATGTGTTTGTTTCAGCAGTATTACAGCTCTACGTCGCGGTCTGTTAACAAACGGGTCTGGAACAGACCATCCGTGGATTGCCACCACGAGATATAATGACAGAACATGTGTTTATGAATCAATATCAAATAGTGATGATACCAGATGTTCGCGAAAATGTGAGCATGTCCTGCTCCAGCTATTGCACCTGTCATAAACATAATCATAAGGTTTCTACTGTTCACTTGAAACGACAGAGAACGTTTGGTACAAGTCAAATAGAGAATTGCACCGGACATCACTTTGTCACTGATGTATCAAATTTTGTCATCCCACTTAACATACAATTGTGTCCAAGATTTTTTGTGCATAGGTTGACACACAGTTTGTACCAATGGTCTAATTTTTCTCCTTGAACTGGTAAATCAGTAGAGCATCGGCTTCCCATGATGCAGATATTCACATGTCCGACCCACGATACACAGACAACACCTGTTCTCACCAATACCATATTACACATCCACTTATTCATATTCTGTGACATACACCCCAGACCTCATCACATATGTCTGTAATTTCAACAGACCTTCGTAGACAGAGATGACTAAACACAAAACAAATCGATCATAGACGTCATACATACTGTTATATCACTGTCGTAAGATCATCCATGATTACAGCAATGCATGATTCATAACTCACTGGCTATTCACACTGACCCGGTTAGCAATCTCTTGTATGTGTAGTCGATATATAAAGCCATCAAATTCCAAATATGGTACGCTGTGGTCAATCAGAGTGTCCTTCGTCACAACTCTCTACGCTGCATTAAATTCACATCTCCCATTATCATCATCATCATGGTTTTACATTTAATGGTGTCATTTTTCCACTATTTGAACAGTTTTGTGAACGTATTTTCGCAAGAAGAATATTCCACTGCAATAGACAAAACTTTTTTCTTTTTCTTTTTCTTTTTTTTGGGGGCTGGGGTGGGGGTGGGGGTGGGGGGATCGTTTGAAAGTTAAAAGCAGTTTGGTTTTAAAGGCTGTCTGGTTTCTGATAATCGGTTTATGCAAGACTTCATTCAAAGTTGTAATAAGGTCCTCATGAGTTTCTCGACCCTAGTAAATCTGTAATGCCCGGATCAGGGATTTCTCATTATAAGCTGTGGGTCTTGGGGCCGTTGGATAGCCTACAGAGATCGCTCGTCAACACGAAGGTCCGTGTTAGATTAGCCACTGTCAACAACCATTTCTAATGTCCCCTCCGTTAAGTTCCTGGAATATTGCTCAAAGCGGCGTGAAACTATATTCACTCCTTGAGCTTCACATATAGAAAATAAAAAAGTCGCACTTTTTTTCCATGAAATTGTATCTTGATCTAATTATATTTACTACTCTACAAATCGTCACTGTCAATTTCAGCAATATTTCAATTTTAAATTCAAGCTATTAACATAAAGTATCATCGTTGACCTAAATACATCCAGCCGTTGAAGACATTGTTCTTTATATTTGGTTGACATACCAGACAATGATATATCGTTACGTCTCCAGTTCCTCTCTGGTATGAATGTATGTGAGAGAATGAACTTTGTCGCTTACAGTTACCATCACCATGATTCCCATTTGGTCGGTTATGTGCTTATCAAGTTACTGCTCATAATATACGATTTATACTCTGGAATGTGTTCATTTTGACACATATATGTAGTCACGAGTATAAACCAGTGTAAATTTATAAACAGTAATGATACTATAGAATTTGGAAAACAAATCTCCATATTGCACATTAAGTATCAATACAGGCTTATCTGTTACTAAAGAAACCATTGTTCAATAATGCATGTTTCTTTGCATTATGGTCTACTGTTCCATTTCTAAAAGATCATTTCTATGATGGCAATGTTTACGTTCAAGAACATGTGGTCAATGTCCCACCTGGATTGCATGCGTACATATACTGCGCAACATATAACTCTGGTTTTTCTTTGTGTAATTGGGTAATCCTGAAATATCTATGTATGCATGTCACAATCTGGCATACAAATACTTTTTAATTGTTTGAATCCAATATTTGATTGGGCTGTTGATGGATCAGAGCCGTTTAACTCTTCAATACATAAAAGCGACAACACGCTTTCAACAGTTAAGAAATCCCTGCCCAGAGCAGAGTCCACGAAGTTGACTACAAAAAAACTATTCATCGTTTCATCCACTAACTCGACCATGTATAATCTCGTTACCTTTAGGGCCGGGGGGACCTCGCATGCTGTTGTAACTCCGGAGATTTTCTGCCACTAATCCTGGGTCAGGAGTGTCGCCTTTGACCCCGGGGTCGCCCTTCCTGCCAGGGAGACCTACGTGCAAACATAATCAATGGCAGAGTGAGTGGTGTCCAATATTACAATGTGCATTATAATATGTACATATACAAGTGTCTGTCGTCACAGCAGCTATCAATAAACCATCAAACATCAGTAATGCATGAACAAAGGTTTGTCCTTCAAAGTGCAAATGTACTACATCTAAGCATCGATTTTATTCAGGTGGTATGAGTGTAAGCCTGAGACTGCGAAACCCAGTAATTACGTTCTTCTATCTTTGTTGGCTTATAGGTTTGTTATCGACACAATCAGTCGAAATATCCATCCAACTTGAATCTAACATTTCGTTGCCCCAAACCGAATATTTACATGTATGCATATTTCAATCATTACAGTTGAAGTTCAGCCACTGGTCCAACAACACGACACATGCATGGGATTAGTACAGCAATGGGTACAGATGCAAAAGATGAATAATAATATAGACTGCAGTTTACATAATATTTATTGTGAATGAATCAAAAGACTTAATTACTCTGTGTAGTTGTGCATATTATGGATATGGAATCGCTGCTGAATATATTCTTACGGAAATATCCAAATATTCCCGGAATAACAGGGTTTAGACCAATTATGGGGTTTCACAGTACTCCACGACAACAAAAGTGATTCCACACATTGAAACTGCTTCGTTCTATTACCAAGATGATTTGACAATGTCCATACTCAGCACGGATCTATGTTAAAGCAAGGGAAAGCATTTACCGCAATTGTCCATAACCCTGAACATGTACAGTTTTATGACCGACATGACCAGTCATGTCTCTTCCCAAAAAGAATCGATACCGACAATATAAAATCTACAGCACTACTTATTCTCAAATTTGAAATAAGTACAGTTTGTCTCTGACACAAACTGAAAATGCTCCTACCAAACAAGAATGTATAAAATACCTACCAATTCCTGACTCGCAATAAACCTCAAACAATTAGAGCTTTCATATTATGAGATACCACTGTTTCAACCAAACATGAAACAAAGGACTTCACATTTTTTATTCCAGACTTTTGACTTTTGTTAAAGAGACGACGATATGGTTACAATGAATGTAAATGTCACCTCCATCTTATCTGGGCCGTTAGACAAATGTCCATTAAGAATGGCATTGACGTTTACTTCAAGGCAGGGTGAGTGGCACTGAACTGCTGGGCGAAAGACTGAATACAACACACTCGTTCTCACTAATAAAATTGCTGTCCGCCCTGATCAGATCAAATACTTATGAAAGTTGATTGGATAAGTTACCATATTTTAACAGGGTACAGTCAAACTTAACTGAGTTAATAGTATGGGCTGAAGTTTCAGTTTACGCATAAACTAGTTTACGAGAAGATATGTTTCAGGAGGACTCAGCTGTAGCTTTTCGTAAACGATACATACGTTACTCCGGGATATAATGTGATGGTTGAGGTTATATTTTATTGATACAGTGGTGTGAACTGGTTTAAAGGTTTCAGAACTACCCTAGTTCCCATTTTCCTCACAGCATTTTGTTGAACATGCGGTGTTAAAGTAAGCTGATTGTGCATTATGCCTTCTGTTAAGATGTTTGCAAGTGATACCTACGGTACTATGTCTGAAAGCATATCCAATGCGGCATGTATATTTTGTTATCTGAACTAATCTCTTGTCAGGGACAGTGATTAATTTAATTGTTTTTACATTTTCATAATTACTTCTGTTTCTGATAAAATTCGAGTTTTGTTTTTATTCACACTTAAAAGCAAGTGAAAAATGATAGTCATTGCTAAATGTATGGTAAAGTGACTGATAAGGGTAGTGCCACCACTGTATTTAAGTCAAAGTGTCTTCTTAAATGCCATTTGTAAAGGCCATATTACTGTTTAAAATTGATAATTTATTTATGTTGCTTAAAATTTAAACTTACCTACCTTTTGATATAGTCTGTAAAGACCACAATGTCTAAAGTGTAATGTTACATTTTGTTTCTGGCAATAAAACATTAATCTGTCGATATGTCTGTAATTGTAATCAGAGACAACACTCTTCTGTTGTGTGAATTGAATGAAATGTCAGGGAAAGTATATTAAGTCGCTTTAGTGATCTACCAAAATTAATTGATTTGATTTTTTAAAGACAATATAACCATTACTTCCGTGAGTACATATAAACAGTTTCAACGCCAGTCGGGTTTAAGCACATAGCAAACATAATATATTTGATGAAGGCGCCATTGAAAACCTGTAACGTAGGTATCTGAGAGATTGTTTCAGCCAGATGGGTCCTTTATTCACAACATCACAGCATCTTCAACGTAGAACTGGTGTGGTGCAAACTTTGGGAAATCATACTTCATATGGTCCTTTATCAGAAATCCAAACCAATTCAAGTCAACTGAAAAGTAAATTTTGCACTTTTTTTTAGAATGCGTTTGCACCTTATTAGTGAGAACGGGTGGACAATTCACACTTCGCCCTTCTGAATACTGTGTACTGTGGAAATACGAATCCTATGTTACCTTAGACATCATGTGCATGTCACCTGTCATGAAATAATCATTGACAGTTATCAAATGCATCCATCACATCGAATACTCAATTCCTGTTTGTGTCATTTTTAGCAACCATTAAATAGTGGCGTACGCTTTCTTTTGCCCTGTAGTGCCTGATCTCGAAGATGATAATGTACACAGATAATATCTAACATAAATTAATATATTTTTTAATAAATGCATGTGACTTGCACCTGGAGCCCCCGAATCCCCCTTTTCGCCTCTGGATCCAGGAACGCCGGGCGGACCTGGAAATAGATACAAGCATTATATAGTCCGTATCTTTATGCATCAACATCAATGGTTTCGCATATCTTCATTGTCTCTAATCTTCCATTGTTCATATTTTGTACACGACATCTACTCGGAAGTGCCCTAGATTTTTGGCCTGTCTTTACATATTCTCAACGTATTGTTGTTGGGTTTTTTCCATCTCAGACATTAGTTGTAATATTGTTAACATTAGCAGAATACTGCGTGTTCACATAAATCACTTTGAATGTGTGAAAAGGTCACCGGGAGGTCACTTTTAACTAAATATCTGACTTTTTATTCACGATTTGCGTTTATGGATATATTTTTTATTTATATAGCAGTAAACCGAAACACATAATGAAGTCGATTTTTAAAAACATATATATATCAGCTTTATAACTTCCACACTACGTATTTTATCATAAACACAAGAAGAACTGCAGACAACAAAATGAAATCGGTGACATCGTTACACACAATAACGTGCAACAGGCCCCGCCAAGGCCACCAGCCAATCAGGAAACAGCAGCTTTTTTCCAGGCGTGGCTTATGTTATTAATTATTAACTTAAACGCGAAAGAATTTCTAGCCTTTAAATTGCCACGGAATCGCACGCAATGATTTCCAAATTATGTAAAAAGTATGAAAAAACACCAACCAAAAATATGTATCTTAACTGACTAAATTACCTTTAATTCACATCTTCGCCTACATCGAAAAACTACTGCAGTATTTTCGTAAAATCGTGATTCGTTACAAGCATTTCGACTACAATATACAGACGGACTGTGGCCTAGACTAAAAAAATCAGTTTGTTTTATCAGTTCGTTATAAGTGTGTTCGACAAAAACGTAGTTTACTGTACTCCATTATGAATCATGGTTTACATTCTATACGTCACACGTGCAATGAGCAAACAAAGGAAACCAATATCGATTACTATTTTAATCTTGAAATTAAAAATTGAATTACATGTTTTTGCCTAGTCTATAGTAATATACATTTGAAATGGTCATAAAATTGTCATCTATTGACAGAATGTTAGGCACACATTCTCCTGGCAATGCAGTTACTTTAAAAAACATCAAGTAATATAACATATACCTGGTTGTCCCTGTGCAGAGCAATACTCCTTCGCATCGCGGCAGTAAGAATGTAAGGCCACCAACTGGAAGATAAAAATAAACAAATTGGTCTACATGTAGACACTGATATGCATTATATCTATAATTGATACACTGGAGCCTCTCCTCCTCAGCAGGGTAGATAGTTACATATGCATTAAGCTACTGGTGTGCACAGGATGAGATAATGATGCCATAAGTGATGGCAACCATTGCCGCGTGGGATGTATGTTTTGTATTGGTAACAGCTTCTCATAATGCATGAGGTGGTTCATCCTTTGTTAAACTCTTTGTTAAAATAACGGAGTCATGTGTAAAATGAAATATGAATGTATATGTATGCAACACCTTGGATGCTTAAGCAATGTACACAAGGTATGTAATTCGAGGATAACGTTATGCTTCAGAGCATTCATTAACAGAAGCCTGAGATGTGGTTTAACTGCCTGACAAAGCGGGGCAATGGATCAGACCGAGGGCTCCAGCACACCATAATACCCTCACACATTGGGTTACCGTCTAAACCAACCTGGATACAATTTGTAGCTAATCCCAAAATGAAAAAAACAGCAATCAGCAGCTTAGGGTTAGTCGTTGCAATAAAACCTTCACAAATATGACAGATTTGCAAATAGCAACGTCATAGAACATCACATTGAATGGAGTCACCAACATTAGAATAATGGCATAAATGAAAACACATTTGTTTCATAAAAGCTGTGTGATACATACCGGATCCTTAGCCCTCTGAGAGTGCATGTGAAGAGAAAGAGGAGTCAGTCATACAAAGAGTCATAAAATTCGTTGTTCATTTCTCTAGTTCATCATTTATTGCCGGAGGAAAAAATACTTGACTCTAGCTGACAAGGTCTTGGTCTTTGATTTACGACCCACATACCCATACTCCATGTAATATGGAGAGTGAGTGAGTTTAGCTTTACGCCGCACTCAGCAATATATATATCCAGCTATATGGCGGCGGTCTGTAAATAATCCAGTCTGGACCAGACAATCCACTGATCAACAGCATGAGCATCGATCTACGCAGCTGGAATACGATGACATGGGTCAACAAAGTCAGCGAGCCTCACCACCCGATCCTGTTAGTCGCCTCTTACGACAAGCATGGGTTACTGAAGATCAGTTCTAACCCGGGTTAATATGGAGAGAGACATTGGCTTTCCATTACATGTATTCCTATGTGTGAAGCCCATTTCTGGTGTCCCCCGCCGTGATATAGCTGGAATATTATCAAAAGGGGCGTAAAACTGAACTCACTCACTCACTACATGTATGCTTGGAAAAATCTAAAAATCCAGTCTTGTGTTAATAATATACTAAACTTTCACCCAATTATCATCATATGTTTTATGTTTATGAACAAATATTTTTCCAAATATATTTTGTTGTCAGTCACAATAACTCCGAACAAGCTGACATCTTGTGCAGACATTCGCATCTTTTGTAAGGATATTTTAATATCCAGAGAAGAAGTATGTTGCATGTAAAAATACATTTTTCAAATCACAATTAGTAATCCTGTAATAATTACAAGCATGTCTAAACCTTTTAGTTAGAATTGCTAATTGAAAATTAAACTCACACTCTCCACAGGTGTTCACTCAGATAATTGTAAATAAAATTTAAGTTAACACATGCGTCATGATGATTCACAGCCAATGTCTTCCGATTCCAACACTCATTGTTGATAAAGAAAAATTCATTCATTTTTTTAATATTGTTTTGTCATATGATATAACGGCTTTGTGAATATAACCTCGTTTAATTTGGAAGCATCACGTGCTCGCTGATAATTATCAGCGACAAGATGGAAGAAACCCTTTATAACAGCTGATGGAAACCCGGCTCTCTTGGTAAACAACATGACTCTAAGTAGATAACATGATAGCGGCACTGAACTATCAGTGTCACGGGTCTCTATCCTTGAAGGAAGATTAATCTGAACAGCCACAGCATCATTGACATGTTGATCTGTGTAGCACTGCACTGGTTGTAATGAATTCATTTGATTCATTTTCCGTGTACGTGCAGAATGTATTCTAATTTAACGCATTGGTTTTTTGTATTTACTTTTGGAACTTATGTTGCTCTCTCATGTCAAACACATTAACTACATTTGTGAACTGTGTCAAGGCGATCTTGATGAGGTCATGCGCAATACCACTGCAATAAATGACGTAAAACTTCACTCGCATCATCAACAATTTCCTTTGATCTTTCAAAGTTAAGTAATTGTTATGGAGTGTTCGCACAGTTTGAAAATTAATCTAATTGATCACCATGCGATCCGATTTTGATGCTTTAACTGAAATGACCTAAATGGATTATTTTTCGTCAGTTTGACGATTGAGATAACCAAGCACAAATAGTATGCACAGCGTTCGAAATTAACGTCGGTCCTTAGGCCCGAAGGCGACTGAAAACCACTCGGATCCAGCTTTTGTTTTCTGCAGGTCCTTATGGCCGACGACGTTTTCATCCCCAATAACTAAGAGTATTATTTTTCAGAAAATATCATTCCGTAATTTCTAGTTTTCGAAATGAAACTGTTTTACTCAGTTTGTTCGTTGTCACATTTTTTGTCATGAATTATTAATATTGTTGCTAAAATATAGCGCCTATCCATTCTGATCAGGGCCCACACCTTTTTATGGTTCTGGGTCCTTAGGGCCTGCAGCTATTCAGGGTTAAGGGCAAACACTGGGTATGCACCCTGTACTACAGTGAGTGAGTGAGTGTAAAACCGCTTTGAAAAGTATTTCAATTCTATCACCACACGCCATCTTAAAGTCGAAGAAACACTGGAAGTGATGCAGGTAGAAATTCGTTTCCTTTTTACTGAAACTCAGGAGTTATGCTATGATGCTGACAACATAAAGATAACCGGCATTTTGAATTCTGGCACGTCCAAGGGACGCAACTCTGCACAACGTATTGAAATATTTTCGATTGCAGCGCCACCAGCTCCCTCGATACAAGACTGACATGATTTAATTATATCTGAACCAAGGAGTGCAAACTGCCTATGTTGTCTAGGCTATAATATTTCGGTCCTTCAATGCAGTTTACGCTTCTCTGACAGTGCACGGAAAGACTTCTACATCATTAGAGCATCTGCATGCTCATTAGGAGAGGCCATTACATCCCAGCAGTATTTTTTCACCTGGGCACATCGGCCAGTGTTGGAAATTTAGGTCCCATATCACTCCAGGTGTCACAAAGACGGAATGATGGCCCTAAATGTCCTTCTTAATTGGGTCTTAAGGGATGTTCTAATATTTTCTTCAGTCTGTGTCTTCCCTAACAACTGTCTGGTGGAACGTCTGTGAACATTTGTTCTGATCAATTTGTTGCAAAATGAGTATTTCTCCAGAACTGACCATTCTTGGGACATCAGTGCAGTGGAATGGGATTCTGTCACGTCATCTTATTGAAAACATTTCATATTCGAGTTGAAATTAGTACAATGCCTACATGCAACTTCTTGAATCACATAGATGGATGTTATTGATGAGATTAAAGAACAAATACAATATGGCATCCCACAGCATCATAATCCCACAGCATCATAATCCCACAGCATCATAATCCCATAGCATCATAATCATGACATATGGTTACACACATGAGTACACAAATGTGATTGGGAAAACATGTAATGATCCTTGGAACGTTTCTCAAGTTTTAAAGCAGGTGAATATCTAATCATTTTCTCAGATTGATGACGATAATCAATAACGTTTTCAAAGTGTTGCCAAGGTACTATAGCTCATTTGATTATACATTTAGTAGTTCAAAATGTCAAATGCAGTTTGAAAGCATAAGACTTTATCGATCCGTTATTCATTGTTACTGTCGGATTTTAATACTAAAGAATGCAGATGTTGTAAACCACTCAGACCAAATATTATTTACTATTGTTAAAATGGAGCCAAATCCCTGTGGCAGGTAGAGAGTACAAAAGTGACACCTTAAAATTCCAAAGGTCGAGATGAGAGTCCTACGTGATAAAATGTTCACAACAAGTCTTATAAATATTTAGAGTTTAATGTTGTTTAACCAATTCTTGAGCATACTTTATGAGATGCATCCTCTGGTA
Organism: Haliotis rubra; assembly: GCF_003918875.1. Taxonomy (NCBI): domain Eukaryota; kingdom Metazoa; phylum Mollusca; class Gastropoda; order Lepetellida; family Haliotidae; genus Haliotis; species Haliotis rubra. The sequence continues at coordinate 385,707 of NW_025767335.1, forward strand.
GATTTTTAATGAAGGCTGTATTAACTCCCATTAGTTATACATGTACTTCCATCAACTCCTAAAACCAACCTTGTTTCTCTTCTATTGAAATGGGCAGCTTAATTGTTAAATATAACACTTTCACTTTAATTAACATTAAAATGAGACGCTAAAGAGATGAAACACCAGGAACATTTACTATAAATAATATAAATTCGATTCATTATTGACCACCTTATCATTATTACTTTTCATACCTTCAGAAAATGGAGACGTTGTGGTGCTATTTTACAGATACCACACCCTTACAACGACGTTTTAATAATAATTTGAGAGACGGGCTTTACTCCAGAAAAAGAAATACATCTTCTGTGTCAAAAGCAATGTTCTGCACGATTCCGAGTATACGTACAATGAAATATTGAGCTCGACTGTATATATTATTCAGGTGACAGGCGATATTAGTGAGTCTGGTTGTATTTACCCTATGGCCTCATTACAAATTAAATTATGGTACAAAACACAGAGGCCACATGTCTATGGATTTACATTTAGTACAGTATGTATTTCAAGAGCAGACCTGAAATGGATTACAACCTTAGCTGCTACATACACTTCAAAACTTCATTTAAAATAATACCATATGTCATTTCCATCTTTATATTTTGATCTCATGCCCATGTATGTTGACTAGTATCAAAACTTTTGTTTTGTGAAATTATTAATCGAAACGTTGCATGTTAAACACTTTCTGGTACTTCAGTTATCGCTTTAAAGACACAATACATGTTCGCTTAGTAACTGCAACCAGCAGTTTATATGTAGACGTATGTATTTTGCAGGCACAAACAAAAAGCAGTTTTTTGTACGAAGCTTCCTGCTCTTTGAACGGTATTCGGTGTTACTGTTCATATTGTCCATCGACGTTCACATAAGTATTTTTATAAGTATCAGGCGATAACGCTTCAGATTTCACGATTCATTCTCGTACCAATTCTAGGTAATGTCCACGTTTCCACCAATGTTCTATAGGTGATGGTGGCCACTCGCGTCAACAAATGGCCTATGTACGCCCAACACCTTGACCCAACTATAACTTTAATCGATCACAAAGTGTCATATGACAAAACCGCACCAGTTCGTTCCGAGAACATTTCTGGACCATTAAATACTTCGTTCATATTATTCAGATGTGACAGTGTTAATATGATACAAGAATTACAGAAATATTTCTCTTTGATATTTTTAGGTGAAGAGATAAATGCAATACTGCATGTTGCATTGAACCACACCTGATTTGAGCGGCCAAAGTGCACCTTAATAAAACGTAAAATTAACTTCACAGCTCTTATGAGACTTTGACTAAAACAGATGCTTTACCTCGGAGATAAAGACGCAGATGGTTCAAGTTTAAATGTCAGGTTCAAGTAGCCATGTTTGCACGTTTTACTAAAAGCGTGAGTATCATGACCTGTCTTTCCAATCTTCGTTGATGATATGGCTGTACCGACGTTTAAATCTCTCATTCAAAGTCAAGGTCAAAGTTTGTACAGGCTGTAGCTGAAATGTTCCAGCTTGTTAATTAGTTTTCAACATAATCAACTCTGTGGCCACACATCTGTGCCAGCGATGATGGAGAGCCTGAACCCGACAGATGTAAGAGGCTTCTCCCTGGCGGTATAAAACGTCCTCTACATCGGGAGTTCATGCATTGATGCAGGTTTGTGCCCTAGTGCATTGTCCTTGTGGAACAGCACAACTTAGGATAATCTCATTCATTTGATCACGCACATTAGCATGATGATGGTATCCAGTGGGCTGACCATTCGGGAGGTATTCCGCATGTCAGGTTCCTATTCCTGAGATGGTGCACCTGAAGCGTTTCTGCTAAGTTGTCAGTAGCTGGAACCAAACTAGCAGAAACGTATGTCAAGCTCATTTCGAATGTTCTCGACTCTATCAAGTGAGATGTCTTTGGTATTGGTATGTGTATTATCGTCGACCACTCATATTATATTGACAGCTTCCTTAAGTGGTGGCACTTTAAGGTTTTCCTGGTTTTGGATCACTCTTGCACTCCTCTGCTCAACTCCGAACAGTGACAAAAGAAGAAGTACCATTCTCTAATCCTCCAGGTGACGTCATGCCTGTATGGATGGTTGTTTGAGTTTCAATCAGAGTTACGTGATGACAATGCGACAGTCAATTTTCCATTCTCATCGTCACTTTAATGCATGCAGAACTATGCTGCGTGGTCGTGTGTTTGGTTCATTTACACCATCTAAACATTAAAGTATATGGTGCATTATGCCTGCAAATTATTACTGGTGTACATTGTATTATAAATGCTTCGTGATTAGGCACAGAAGATTTCAGCTACCCATTTAAAGTAATAATATATGATTTTCTCCTGATATTTTATTAATGTGATACTGTAGGTATCCTAGTCCCATGTCATACGAAAATGGGAGAGTTTAGTTTTTGGTTGCATGGCTTTTACAGATAGGATCTGCACATTATATAAAACATATTCATCTTCTCGATTCTTATGCGTTTCCATGTATTTTGTTTTTGTATTGTAATCATAATAGTTTCTCTGATAAGTAAAGAACTCATTCAGCTAAGGTAATCAAGACGCATTTAACTGAAAGTTTCGGAAATGATTACCATTGCGGCAACATTTATCACAATATAGATAGAGATATCATGTTACAAGTTTCAAGTTTCAAACACAAATAATAGCCAGTACATTGGAAAGTGGTGCACATGAGCCATGGTGGCTGTTGATAAACTGTCTTCCTATTACATATGCTACAGCTGTCTTATGTAGTAGCTGGTTGCCTTATCCTAGATATTGAATCAAGTTACTGCACAAAAAGTACTCATCACACAACCAAGGATTTTGACATCAATGCTTCATAGTGCAGAGATAGAGCCTTTTAATTTGTCATGGGACCAACGTATGACAAGTCTGACGTAAAAGAACATTTGCATACTTTCTTGCTTACAAAAGCCAATATTTGAATTTCTTAAAACTATAACTGAAGAAACATCCATTCATGGAAACAGAGTTAATCTCAATAAAGAAAAAACTAAAACAGACAAACCCTTTTCAATATTCATAAGAACTTTCTGCTGAAGCCATTCCTGCTTTAACACCAGCACATTTGTTAAGTATTTACAATGGTGCACTTCCTAATGTGGACACCGATTGTAAAATCAGCTCTGTTCAGAATTGACATTCTCAGTACCAGACTCAGACTCAGACTCAGGATTTTATTCTAATAAATCATACAAAATGGTATCGAGAACATACATATATTTTGATAAATACAAAGTGCCATTTTGGCTTATATGCATATGGATATAATATAAATGTATAACTAAAACAGGGATAATACAATTTTCGTTAAACGTGACAGTTTCTGTACCAAAGGATGATAGTCAGTACCACTGTATATATACAACAATCTTTTGTCCATTGTTCTGTTCTCAGTGGGCATTTGGGAGCGATGGGGTGTCCTAGTGGTTAAAGCGTTGGCTCGTCACGCCAATGACCCGGGTTCGATTCCGCACATAGGTTCAATGTGTGGTGTATTCCCCACATGGGTACAATGTGTGAAGCCCATTTCTGGTGTCCCTCCGCCGTGACTTTCTGGTATATTGCTAAAAGCGGCGTAAAACTAAACTCACTTACTCACTAAGAGGGCATTTAAATGCTATTTATTCACTTTGAAACCACTGTGGGGTGTCGGATGGGATGTATTTAACTCTTAGAATTATGGTTGTATTTTGAAAAGCAATATTACTTCAAAGAGCACACGGTTTGGACAGACATAGGAATTGTTTGGTGTACGATTAGCCACACCGACGGGGGATGATGTCACACAATCAGCCAAGTCATAGGTTGTCCAACCGATCCCCATTTTACTCTACACTAACGATAATCACATTCCAAAGCGTATTCCATCGTAGTTACATGACATGTTACCACCCAAAGTATCAACACCGGCTGGGATATATACTACAAACCAAAAATATGGGAACACCCTTAAATTTGATAGTCATATATAAACTGAAACTCGGTGAGGTCATTTATACTCTAAGGTAAATGCGACTTTTTGTGTGCTTAATGGGCACTTTTAACTACATGTTGGAACATGCAGTGGGGCAACTGATTCAATATTCGTTGAGTTTGGGTGAAATGAAACATTGTTAAAAACAGCGAAAAACAAGGGTGCTGAAACACACCAGCACCATGTTTGACTCAAACGCCCAAAGACAACAGCCTAGTGCATGTGGAAGACAGACTTCCCATGGCTGCATGTCCATACTTATATCTTTCCTAAACTTTTAACTATATATGTTATGTCTCCAAGTTGTAGAATGTCTGCCAGCTGTATTACAATGTTTTAAATGTCTGCCAGCTGTGTTACAATATTTGGAATGTCTGCCTGTTGTGTTATAATGTTTAAAATGTCTGCCAACTGTATTACAATGTTTTAAATGTCTGCCAGCTGTGTTACAATATTTGGAATATCTGCCTGTTGTGTTATAATGTTTAAAATGTCTGCAAGCTGTATTACAATGTTTCAAATGTCTGCCAGCTGTATTAAAATGTTTTGAATGTCTGCAAGCTGTGTTACAATATTTGGAATGTCTGCCAGCTGTATTACAATGTTTTGAATGTCTGCCAGCTGTATTACAATGTTTTGAATGTCTGCCAGCTGTATTACAATGTTTTGAATGTTGAATGTCTGCCAGCTGTATTACAATGTTTTGAATGTCTGCCAGCTGTATTACAATGTTTTGAATGTCTGCAAGCTGTATTACAATGTTTTGAATGTCTGCCAGCTGTGTATTAAAATGTTTTGAATGTCTGCCAGCTGTGTTACAATATTTGGAATGTCTGCCAGCTGTATTACAATGTTTTGAATGTCTGCCAGCTGTATTACAATGTTTTGAATGTCTGCAAGCTGTGTTACAATGTTTGGAATGTCTGCCAGCTGTATTACAATGTTTTAATGTCTGCAAGCTGTATTACAATGTTTTGAATGTCTGCCAGCTGTATTACAATGTTTTAAATGTCTGCCAGCTGTGTTACAATATTTTGAAATGTCTGCCAGCTGTATTACAATGTGTTTGAATGTCTGCAAGCTGTATTACAATGTTTTGAATGTCTGCCAGCTGTATTACAATGTTTTGAATGTCTGCAAGCTGTGTTACAATGTTTTGAATGTCTGCCAGCTGTATTACAATGTTTTGAATGTCTGCAAGCTGTGTTACAATGTTTTGAATGTCTGCCAGCTGTATTACAATGTTTTGAATGTCAGCAAGCTGTATTACAATGTTTTGAATGTCTGCAAGCTGTGTTACAATGTTTTGAATGTCCGCCAGCTGTGTTACAATAGTTGGAATATCTGCCAGCTGTATTACAAAGTTTTCAATGTCTGCAAGTTGTGTAGCAATGTTTTGAATGTCTGCCAGCTGTGTTACAAAGTTTTGAATGTCTGCCAGCTGTATTACAATGTTTTGAATGTCTGCAAGTTGTGTTACAATGTTTTGAATATCAGCCAGCTGTGTTATAATGTTTTGAATGTTCGCCAGCTGTATTACAATGTTTTGAATGTCTGCAAGCTGTATTACAATGTTTTGAATGTCAGCAAGCTGTATTACAATGTTTTGAATGTCTGCAAGCTGTGTTATAATGTTTTGAATGTCCGCCAGCTGTGTTACAATAGTTGGAATTGTTTTGAATCTGCCAGCTGTATTACAAAGTTTTTTTCAATGTCTGCAAGTTGTGTAAGTTGTGTAGCAATGTTTTGAATGTCTGCCAAAGTTTTGAATGTTTGCTGTGTTACAATGTTTTGAATGTCTGCCAGCTGTATTACAATGTTTTGAATGTCTGCAAGCTGTGTTACAATGTTTTGAATGTCTGCCAGCTGTATTACAATGTTTTGAATGTCTGCAAGTTGTGTAGCAATGTTTTGAATGTCTGCCAGCTGTGTTACAATGTTTGTGAATGTCTGCCAGCTGTGTTACAATGTTTTGAATGTCTGCAAGCTGTGTTACAATGTTTTGAATGTCTGCCAATGCTGTGTTACAAATGTTTTGAATGTCTGCAAGTTGTGTTTACAATGTTTTGAATGTCTGCCAGCTGTGTTAGCAATGTTTAGAAATGTCTGCCAGCTGTATTACAATGTTTTGAATGTCTGCCAGCTGTGTTACAATGTTTTGAATGTTTGCCAGCTGTGTTACAAATGTTTGTGAAATGTCTTTTTTTAAATGTCAGCCAGCTGTGTTACAATGTTTTGAATGTCTGCCAGCTGTGTTACAATGTTTTGAATGTCTTTGAAGCAAGTTGTGTTACAATGTTTTGAATGTCTGGTGTTACAATGTTTTGAATGTCTGCAAGTTGTGTTACAATGTTTAGAATGTCTGCCAGCTGTGTTACAATATTTGGAATGTCTGCAAGCTGTATTACAATGTTTAGAATGTCAGCAAGCTGTACTACAATGTTTTGAATGTCTGTAAGCTGTGTTACAATGTTTTGAATGTCCGCCAGCTGTGTTACAATATTTGGAATACCTGCCAGCTGTATTACAAAGTTTGAAATGTCTGCCAGCTTTATTCAAATGTTTTAAATGTCTGCAAGTTGTGTTACAATGTTTTGAATATCAGCCAGCTGTGTTATAATGTTTTGAATGTTCGCCGGCTGTGTTACAATGTTTTGAATGTCTGCAAGCTGTGTTACAAGTTTTGAATGTCAGCCAGCTGTGTTACAATAGTTGGAATATCTGCCTGTTGTGTTATAATGTTTTGAATGTCTGCCAGCTGTATTACAATGTTTTGAATGTCTGCCATCTGTATTACAATGTTTTGAATGTCTGCAAGTTGTGTAGCAATGTTTTGAATGTCTGCCAGCTGTGTTACAACGTTTTGAATGTCTGCCAGCTGTGTTAAAAGATTTGGAATGTCTGCCTGTTGTGTTATAATGTTTAAAATGTCTTCCAGCTGTGTTACAATGTTTTGAATGTCTGCAAGTTGTGTTGCAATGTTTTGAATGTCCGTCAGCTGTGTCACAATATTTAGAATATCTGCCAGCTGTACTACAATGTTTTGAATGTCTGCCAGCTGTGTTACAATATTTGGCATGTCTGCCTGTTGTGTTATAATGTTTAGAATGTCTTCAAGTTGTGTTACAATCTTTAATATGTTTGCAATTTGTGTTACAATGTTTTGAATGTCCTCAACATGGGTTATAATGTTTTGAATGTCTGCAAGTTGTGCTACAAGGTTTAGAATGTCCGCCAGCTGTGTTACAAAGTTTTGAATATCTGCCAGCTGTGTTATAATGCTTTGAATGTTCGCCAGCTGTGTTACAATGTTTTGAATGTCTGCAAGTTGTATTACAATGTTTTGAATGTCTGCAAGTTGTGCACCAATGTTTTGAATGTCTACCAGCTGTGTTACAATGTTTAGAATGTCTGCCAGCTGTGACACAATGTTTTGAATGTCTGCCAGCTGTGTTACAATATTTGGAATGTGTGCCTGTTGTGTTATAATGTTTAAAATGTCAGCCAGCTGTGTTACAATTTTTTGAATGTGTGCAATTTGTGTAGCAATGTTTTGAATGTCCGTCAGTTGGGTTACAATGTTTGGAATGTCTGCAACATGGGCTATAATGTTTGGAATGTCTGCAAGTTGTGTTACAATGTTTAGAATTTCCGCCAGCTGTGTTACAATGTTTTGAATATCAGCCAGCTGTATTATAATGTTTTGAATGTTCGCCAGCTGTGTTATAATGTTTTGAATGTTCGCCAGCTGTGTTACAATGTTTTGAATGTCTGCCAGCTGTGTTATAATGTTTTGAATGTCAGCAAGCTGTATTACAATGTTCTGAATGTCTGCAAGCTGTGTTACAATATTTGGAATGTCCGCAAGCTGATTTATAATGTTTTGAATGTCTGCAAATTGTGTTGCAATGTTTTGAATTTCTGCCAGCTGTGTTACAATGTTCACAATGTCTGCAAGTTATGTCATAATGTTCCAAATGTCTGCAAGTTATGTTACAATGTTCAGAATGTCCGCAAGCTGTGTTACAATGTTTTGAATGTCCGCCAACTGTGTTTCAATGTTTTGAATATCTGCCAGCTGTGTTATAATGTTTTGAATGTCTGCAAGTTATGTTACAATGTTTTACAACGATTGTTTGCTATGTTTTAAAGCCATCGTAAACCACTTTGAAATTCGTTTGAGGACATGGCGCATTCATGAGTGTCAGGTTACACGGTTTCCGTCAGCTAAAGAAGCTAGTTTGAAATAGATATCTGGAAGCAGTTTGTGGGTCACTTAATTATAATGCACTCATCAGCAAATGTCCCTGGAATAACTGTTGAACAATGAAGAGCCTAAAACGGCTGTTTTACCATGCCAAACTGAAAAAGACAAATTAGCCATGTCGACGCATACAAAGGGGAGTCCTTATTGATGAGACATGTCTTCGGATTGTTTTCCGTCCCTTTGATCACGTACCTTCTTCTTCTGCATGGTGTGGATCATTTCTGCATTGTGTGGGTCTGGGTGACCAATGGGAGGATTTAAACACTTGTGCATGGCTTGTGCGGAATGAATATAACTACATTTTCTCGCCGCTGACAATTTCAGCTTTCACTCCAAGCATGACACAACCGGCTGCACGTACATCCTGTCATTCGAACAATCGTAACCCAGTTTATGTTGACAAATGCACTGCCGTTGATGGGACACGTGGAGAGCAACCAAGGTCAAAAGGTATCATGAATAAGTAATTAACAGCTGCTGACGACTCACAAATAGGAAAAGATTATCAATGAAACTACCTAGAGTTTAATCTATACTGGCGATTACGGCATTTGCTGACAGAGTGGATACACGGAGGGGCAGCATGATGACCTAAAAGCGAAGATACGGGAAAAATACGACATCTGATAAGTCGACCAAAATGAAAAATCTGGAGGAAGAAAAGGAAACAATTCAAGAAGAACTAATCTTGTTTCCGGAAGTCCTGGCGATGGAAATGGAACTTCTACCATGTTAAGGCTTTGACAGTTTGACAATATCCACAGATTGAGGTTCAAGTAAACCCATCCATCAATAATTGCAAAGATATCTTTGCAGATGAGAAAGTCAATGTTCTTAAGGCACCTAAATCACAGTCAAGAACAGCAAGGTTCTACGTGTCTCTGAAGACGTGTTTCTGTGTTCGTGAGCAGCAATTCCTGCCCTGGTGAGATGACCGTGACATGCGGAAGTGGCTGTGACCCGGAAGTAAAACATCGAACCATGACCCAATATGGTTGATTGAAGGAGAAATGAGTACGCTTTTCATTCTAAGCATGGTAAACTCTATTGTGCAGTCTTTAGTTTAGAAAAGCTTTGGATATTGTGTATCAAAAATAAATTGATTTATGATCCGTTACAAAATGAGTAAATTATTTTACTATCATTATGTCATTAACGGTTGGTGGCTGTCGAACTGATACCAAACAACTTGCTCAATAAATGTCATATACAGGTTAGATGATGTTATTCTGTTTCTCTCAGCAAATACTTTATTATTTTTTGCTGGTCTCCCCTTGTAGCATATATTTCCACGTTACAGAAGCTACTTGATTTCTTGCATTTGTGCACGATTTGAAGGAGATATAGGATATACTAAAAAATCCCAAATTATTGTGTGGACCTGTAAAGGTAAGATCTTTGGACTTAGCATGCTGTTGTACCCGATATTGTAAATGCTTAGAAGTATTCAGGATTGGTGGTTACTGCAAAGAGTGTGTGGTCAAAGATATGTAAAGTCATATCTGAAGCAGCAAATATACCAGCCCTATATGTATAAGGTCACTAATAAAGCGTTACAATGATTCAATGAAGTTGCCATGATATATTTGATAGAAAACTTGCAACTTGAAATGTGAAATGTGCTAGATGTCCTTTTCAGTGTTATTTAGTGTCGTGAGAGAAGTACCCCAACTGGTGTGCTCACTGTCCAGGTATGGTTTTGACATTAGTTTGTCAAAAGACGTTGGTGATCATAAGGCTCCTCTAAATGTTATTTAAAAAGGAGATGAAGATTCTTCGTCCAAGGATTGGCAGTTTTTAGTTACCAATTAAGTGTTTTATTCTGTTCCTCTTTAACGTTTCTTTCAGAGTATGAGTCCTTTTTTTAGCTAAAATCAGTGTTCCATTACCGATATCAGACAGCGGGTCTGAGAAGCCATTTGCTGACGAGAACGTCGACATCAAAATGCACCTACCATTCTCAGTGAACACTCAGTGAACGTATTGTCTATTTGTTCATGAAATATGGATCAGACGAAATGCCTTAATTTGGGGACATTGGTTGTATTCCAACCTAGAGTTGACATATTATATGTAGCGTGTTACATTTATCTATTCTCGTGTAATATGGGTCACTAGCATTGAATACAATAACACCATGTTTTGTTATATCCTGTGTTGCTGTAGTTTCAAATGTCAGCACGGTACGTGTGTTGCTACAGTCTGGAATCTTATGGGTGCCATGCTGTGGCAATGTACGTTTTGAATGTTCATACTCTGTTGCCACAGTTTGGATTGGCTGCCATGCTATGTTACTTTAGTTTGGAATGTTCATACTCTGTTGCCACAATTTGGAATGGTCGCCATGCTGTGTTACTTTAGTTTGGAATGTTCATACTCTGTTGCCACAGTTTGGAATGGCTGCCATGCTGTTACTTTAGTTTGGAATTATGTTGCTATATTCTGTTGCTACAGTTGGATTTGCTGTCTTGCTATTATAGTCCGGAGTGTTCACTACGCCATAGTTTACATGTTTATGCTATGTCTCTGTAGTGCAAAATATTCAGAATGCTGTGATACTTTTGCAATTAATTTCCACCATTCGGTGATTCTTTAAAATAGTGTAAAATGTCGCCTATTTTATGCTTAAAGTGTAAAGAGATACTTCATGTTACCATAGTAACAACAATTAGAAAAAAACGGTTCAATATTCAAAACAGATAAAAACAGCTCGAATGTAGAAATCCAGGGTCGATTAGATGAGACGGCAAGCAGCATTAAGACATACATAGAGGCGATTTGTTTGAGATGAAATAATTAACTACCGCACCGATATCGCTGGGGAATTACGGGCGATAGCTGAGCCAGAATCTGAATTTATTTTAAGATTGCAAATACAAAAACTCCCGAGTATTTCTGATTTGGATCATTGTCTTAGCATGGATACGCATGTGTTCTTGTGTCTGTTGTTGTTAATGGCGATGATGTTCAATTTGTTTCTTTTCTTTGGCCCCTTTTCATCCTTTATTTTTTATTGTTATCTTTGTTAATTTTGGTTTGTTTGGGTTTTGTTGTTGTTGGGTTTTTTTGTGTGTTTTTTTGTTGTTGTTGTTGGGGGGTTGTATTTTGGTTGTTTGGGTTTTTCGTGTGTTTTTTGGGGGCTGGGTTGAGGGGTGGGGGATGGGGGCTCTATATGGTTTTGTCTAATCTTCGGAGATAGTAAAGACTAACAATAAGAACAAGCTGTCCCGGGTATACAAGGGAAGCAGAGAGATTCCAATAGGCTCATTGACACTATGGGTGCACAGTATTCATTACAGTATGACCTGCATACATGACAATTCACTTTGCACGCAAACAAATGGTTAAAGACAACCTATTGATTTATACCAGTTGGACAAATCTGTGATATTACACGGCTGCCTAACGGCATGTGAAGGTTAGGAAATTACTCAAATTGGATGATATCTCCTGTCAGGCTAAGTACATACTTCCTGATTAGAGATAATACGGTAACAAAATCACATGCTTGCTTTGACATTTAATAAGCTATTGAGCTTAAATTACCTCGGTATATCTGGTCAAGCAGGCTGCGTGGAAGGTCTATACTCTGCCGTCATCATGCTAACCAGGGCATCTGCTTTGTAAGGGATGGTTTCATTACCGGGTTTTTATCAGTGTTTATAATCAGTATTATACTTCCAAGGAAGATTGCTCTAGACGGCGTCATAATAAGCAGTTGTCCCGATATCAAATCAAACTGGTAATCGTTTTCTATTGATTTTTTCATTGGCACACAATAAACGAACTGGGAAAGCTCGTCTGTAGACGGGGGGAACTGACGGAAGAATGTAGTACCATAACCCGGCGGTATTTTCCTTCCAGTTAACGTTGCCGTATAAAGGCAATTTGCATGGAGGTATAGCTCCTGTAATATAGAGACAATGACATGTGCATCCATTATGAAGCCATAGTTTCTTCGATATGCTTGTAATACTGCTCGTTTGCAGGAACATGGAGACGTGTCAAAGAGCTGGAAACCTCGGAGCTGGCTAAGGGAGCTGCAAATTATGCAAACAAATTAGGCCGGTACCTGAAAGTACACAGCTCCAAAGTTGCAAAGAATGGTATCCGGAAATAGGCACATCATCAACATCAGAAATATGAGCATCTATGAGTGAGTAAGTGAGTCAGTCAGTGAGTCAGTGAGTGAGTGGACTTACGCACTTACCCAGAAATATCACAAGGCAAAGAAAGGGACAATGTGGTCATGCAACCTATCCAACCAAGTATCTCATTGGCGTTCATCTACCACTTCCACCTACACGACATACAGGTAATCGATTGTCACCGGGACCTAGATGGGATAGAATTATACAAAATGAATAAATGATACGGTTCTCGTGAACGGGTTGTCCTGAATATTGTCAAAACCGAACCACTGGTGTCAGTGTATGTAGGTCGTTGTTCACAACACATCAACACATGACTATGACGCTAGGTACTTGAACCTTGAAGTAGTGGCATGTACAAATCATAATGTCACATGTTATTCTGATAACCTGTTTCAAATTACGAAAGAAATGAATACCTGGTCAGCACGAACACTCACTCCCTTTGGGAGAAACACAGTTTTCACTCCTGCTTCCAAAATTACATCACCTATTTGCTTCACCCCAAATCCTCCAGATCATGTATTAGATAAGTATCAAAAGCTATTTTTCAGATGTATTTGGAAAGGAAAACTAGACAAAGTTAAAAGGGACATTGTTACATCTCTCCCTAAACATGGTGGATTAAAGGTACCAAAAATCAAAGAGACAATTGCGGCCCAAAAGCTTGGATGGGTAAGAAAACAATTACAAAATCAAATAGGTGGGACTATCTTTTTCTTTGAAAGATAACATGTGCAATTTACCTATGGTCTGCAGACAGCAATTATATTAAAAATGTTGTTACTCCAACCTTAACCAATCAGTTTTGGAAGGATGTGTTACTTGCTTGGGCTTGGTTCACATCTAAGCAAAAAGATACTATTACAAGTGAATTTGAAATCCAGTCACAGTCTATCTGGTGTAATGATGACATATTGGTTGATAACAAACCTATTCTGTATAAATATTGGTATAACAATGTAGTTATGTTTGTATCTGACATGTTGACAGCAGAAGGGAAATTTCTATCCTTTGATGACTTTATAGATTTATATAAACTCAGAACAAATTTCCTGACTTTTGAAGGGGTCAAACAAGCATGTTAAAGATAAATTTTTCACATTTTACAACTTTGAGCATTAAACCGACATACCCTTTTAATTTGTCTAAACTAAAGTTTAGTGAAAAAGGTAGCAAATATTTCTATAAAACACTCCTATGCTCTAAACTTAAAACAGAAGACTATCATATAAACTGGGATAGCTTGAATCTAAATCTCCTACCAAAGGACTGGGAAATATTTAATATTATCCCATGGAAGTGCACCTATAGCACTGATCAAAGATGGTTACAATACAGAATTATCCATAATATTCTACCTACAAAACAGTTTTTCTTTAAGATCAAGTATACAGACTCTCCCATTTGCAGTTTCTGTAAATATAACATTGAATCAGTTACCCATCTATTTTGGGACTGTGAAATTGTTCAAGATATCTGGAAAAACCTCCAGTCATGGCTAGCTCTTAACTGACTTGAATATTCCGTTATATTTCACAAAACAGAACGTTTTACTTGGAAGTAAAGGAAAAAATAATAATCCAATTAATGCCATAATACTTGTTGTAAAGCAAGTTAGTTTTAGAAACAACAGAAATTCAACTGTACCCTTTATCAGTCATGTGAAAAGGGAGATAATTAAATATTTGTTAGATGAATAATTTTGTCTATGTCATCCTTATTTCATACCAATTGAATGCATATCCCCATGTAGATACATACGTATCTACATACGTACACACATATACATACATACATACATACATACATACATACACACACATACGTACATACATATATGTATGCATGCGCGCGCGCGCACACACACACTCACACTATGAAGTTATGGTGTATCTGATGGCATTTGCAGCTTTTTTTCTATAGAAATATCATTGATTGCTTTTGTATTCTTTTATATCTACACAATTGTACCTATCAATGTCATACATTGACCACATGTACTGTACCTATAAACAAGTGAAAAAATGGTAAATAAAAAAAATAATAAACATAATGTCACATGTGATAGTGATTCATTAAAACGCATGCTCATATAGTTGTACAATCGACTCTGCTTTTAGCAGAGATTTCTTGTGGATGTGGAAACGGTTTTCTCGGTGTTATTTTATAACGTTGAGTTGGGAAACAAGGGAAAAGAGAAACAATGCGAAAGGCTTCATTTCATATATTTAATAACATAATATACAGAATTGGTAAATGCAGGAATCAAACCCAGTGTGCCCGCATCCCAATTTGCCCGTAGCTCTGCCCGTAACTACCGTCTGCGTCAGAATAAAAGTTTAAAACAATATGTTTCCCAGTCAGTATTGTTGTCGACTTCTCTCTAAATCTGTTATCAGTTTAAACATTGGACCTAAAATTGGACAAGAGGTTGAGCCCGACGGACCATCTCGACCCGGAAGTAAGACGCCGTTTCACCGTTTCCTTGTCTCTTAATCAAATTAGAAAAAATAACTTGCTGTGATTCGCCTTTGAATAAGGGAAGATTGCCGTTAACAGTTTTTGTGTGGTAATTTAAAACACAATAAATCCGCGATTGCCGTTTTGTGCAGTTTTTTTAATCGTTTCAGAAGTATGCTCTGTTGTGGATGCATTGTTTTGTCCAATGCCGTGAAACAGGTACGGGTTCCTTTGGTACATTATGTACCTGCTTCTCACTACATGATCTCATTATCCTCCTGTAGGCACATCGGGGGTGTAGGCACATTGGGGTGTAGGCACATCGGGGTGTAGGCACATTGGGAAGACACCCTTTGAAGTCAAGGGAAGGGTATTAATTGTAAATATAACTGATAGATGTCCATACAACCGATTGATTTTTGTTGTTGTTGTCATTTATCAATTTCACAGTTGAACTTGACTTTATTGTTCATAAACGACAGATAGGCGTTATGAACTAGAACATTGGTTCTCTTAGGAATACTGGCGTGTCTATGTGTATGATCAAACGATTTTCAGAAAACTCATTCCTGAAATAACGACAGGTCACCTTCGAAAAAAAAAACATTGCGTGTGTGACACATTTAAGCCAATATCTAGAGACGTATAATCCAAAGCCCTGAGGTACAATTAACATGGTGTCACGTCAATCTACACCTAGTATTTCCAACCCGGTGACGAAGACGTGCCAGGGCTCGCTGTCAAGATGTCACGAGAAACGATACGTTTGATACAAATAGTTTTGACTTGAAGGCCAAACTGGCACGCGTTACATAGTGGGTTCATTACATTGAAACTGGAGAGTAAAAACGTGACCGCTTATCACTCATGACAGATTCATGCCTGACGTGGTAAAACAACAGTATTCTTGCATAATGCATTTGAAGATTGATAGAAGAGAACGTTAATACCGAATTACAGTGGCGCTGGTGTGTTATACTTTGTCATTAACATACGAGTAAAGACCTTAAAGCTGCCATCTTCTTGGTTCATTATTTACTCGTACATAAGACAGTGAATACATTACATGTAGTTGGATTTATCGCCTGTTTGGCGTGTTCTTTAGTTACATCATTGCTTGCCATCGCAAGATGAGGAACATGATGCATTTAGTGGACGGTTACAGCTTGATTAGTAAGGGCATGGGTTATGTTTCTGACATGCCAAAAATGATGCCAAAGGAAAGGTTGAATTGCAGATAAATCTGATAGATATCCATATAAATGAGTGCTTTTTGTTGTTATTACAGAAGTTCATTATTTATCAATTTCATATACGACAGATAAGCGCTATGTACTATAACAAAACTTCTCTAAGGAATACTGGCGTGTCCACGTGTATGATCAAACGTTCTTTAAGAAGAGTCATCCCTGAAATAACAGATCACCCTTTAAAATACATTGCGTGTGTGACACATTTAACCCTTTGGAAGATGAGGAACACGATGCATTTCGTTGACGTTAACAGTGAGTGAGTTTAGTTTTACGCCGCACTTACTTACTCACTGTAAACGTCAATGAAATGCAGTAAGGGCATGGGTATAGATAGTACTGACACGTTAACATAATTAGGGCGAATCTGGTATCATCATATTTGGATCCTGGCGCGATAAGGGGCGAATATTGGTGCCATGGAGAACCTGTCACCCGTGCCATCGAAACATTATGAAACATTAAGATGAATCACACAACCGCACCGGTATCAAGTGAGCAGGTTCATGACATCCGCAAACCTTCAATCATCAGCATCATCATCATCGGATCCTGGCGCGATAAGGGGCGGATATTGGTGCCATGGAGAACCTGTCACCCGTGCCATCGAAACATTATGAAACATTAAGATGAATCACACAACCGCGCCGGTATCAAGTGAGCAGGTTCATGACATCCGCAAACCTTCAATCATCATCATCATCATCGGATCCTGGTGCGATAAGAGGCGAATATTTGTGCTATGGAGAACCTGTCACCCGTGCCATCGAAACATTATGAAATGTTAAGCTGAATCACACATATGCCCATCCTCACCATCCTCAAATGAACTGGTTCATGACATCCTCAATCATACATGTACTTCATTGATGTTATCTTATACCCTTTGTCTAGATATTACACGCGACAGGCACGGTGACATATTCTATAGGACTCAAAATGAAGTCAATACTGTTTCTAGTATATATAAGATGGTTTGAATGCTTGAGTTAGATAGACATCAATGGCTACCCAAGACGAGACAAATGTCATTGGCAAAAGGCGCCACATTTCATCAATAAGAAGTCAACTATTACAGTCGAATGTCTCGAGGATCACGGTAATGACATTCACTATATAAACTATCTCGGTTATGTAACCAATGCTTTTTCAAACACAGTTAAGGCAGGGCAGTGATATCCAATACTATCTCATTCTGATTGCGATGTAATATTTAGATTATGGTTAAACCATCTTTTCAAGCTTGGCGAGGTGTCAGTTATCATTTCTATGGCGTTAATTCGAAGAATTTACACATGTCGAATCGATGTTGTACGCAGGACGACTAGGGGTCTTCAGAGAGCTTTTCTATAGCCCCGAGGACGGAATTTCAATAATTCCTGACAATTGATTTTGTTCCGCTGTAACAGGTTCAACGCCTTTCAGAAATTCAACACCATCCTGGTTATCAACCGAGGGCCTCTGCCATTAGAAATCAAGAAAAAAGCTAATGTAGTTTGAATAATATTTTGCTAGGATAAACCCTTCGGGCATTTAAAAGCACGCTTTAAAGGTGCTTTTTATTCAATATTAGACATATTTATATGCAGCATCTCTATTGAACCTTTATTACATATGAGAATACAACCATCCTTGAATAGATAACGACATTTCGTTTATTGGGTTTACAGGGTTCGCGACATAAATACAGAATAAAGAATCACTTGATAGACGAAACTCAGGAAATCATGTGCATCAGTTTACATGCATGATTAGAGGTGATCGATAAATAGTTTACCTTTCATTTAGTTTATTTTAATTAACCTTCACGAAGAGGAAATACAGACACTTACATTTGAACATTAGCATTTGTGTGGAAACAATGTGATAATATGTGTATGATGCTAGAAATATAAGCAATATAAGAAAGGTTACTCGTGATAAGGGAAAACAAAGTATCGGTGCAGCTGCTGATGGAATACGTAGTTGATAGATTGTTAACTTGAACATTAATTGGTCTATTGCCCATGTTATCATAACAATCTGGTAACTCCTGATATCTTACATGCATATATTTGGAGTAAAAGAAGAGTGTCTCATTTAGCTACAGAAGTTTCACTTTGCAGTGTGTCAGTATAGTTTCGTACTAAGTTTGAGCTCTGGATATAACACGCGTTAGTGTCTAATTTCAAAATTCAAACTTCCAAATCTCTTCACACTTTGAAATGACGAATGTGTGCCCGTATGTGTGCACATCAGTGTGTGTGTTTGTGTGTGTGTATGTGTGTGAATCGGTGTGCTTGGTGTCTCTGTGTGTCGTTATCTGTCTGTGTCCGTGTATGTGTATCTGCGTGTTTGCGTACGTGCGTGCGTACACGTGTGCGCGCCTTTCGTGAAAAAATGGAACACTAATCATACTGGCAAAACCTCCTCTGCTCCTCATCACAACCAATCGTTCCGACATAGAGTTCAGATGCTGAACGTCCAGGCAGACAGACAACTGCCGGGTTCACAAAAGGTTCTCACGTTCACAAACACTCGCAACCTTACTTATACCTGCACGGGCAAGAATGTGTATTTCAAACATGTGTATTTATGCAATGATATTCATAGATTTCACGACAACGTCTCTTGTCTCATTGCTACATGTGTCATTTTGCTGGCTAAGCTGTTTGTGCAATTCGCCAAAATAGGCTGTCACTCGCAAAAAGTAAGGATGTCTGCTGGCTTTTTTGTTCTTTACTTGATCAAATTTACGATGGAAGACAGCAATCTGCTAAAACACATGCTCGTTTTTAACACATGTGTTCCCAGACTTCCCTCTCCAATTGTTGAGACAGTTAACGGCACGGCTAAAGCTAATTGCTAACGTTACGGCCAACCGTCGACCGCTGGCAACCCAATCTGCTCCGACACGTTAAGATGATAATGGAAATATATTGGAGACCCCAGTTGGCAAACATATAGGACAATGGCCTGTTTAATTTATTGTCTTTTAATTGGGTATGAAGATGCCAGATAGAAGGGAGCCTTGGCTTTGGGAAACCGAATTATCACTCCCGGGGTAATATCATACCGAATTCTATCGCGAATTCGCACCAAATCATCGCCGAAGCAAGAGTCTGCGTAGTTTCATTGCCTCTTAAATTTTGTAATTGTAATCTGAATTGAAGACTTTCTGTCCGACTAATTTTGCTGTTTTCCGTCCTTCCCTGCTGCTGTCAGAGGCAAATTTGATTACATAACTGAAAATTGTGTTTGGCCTGGAGCATAGAAGATGAAATTGAAGCGACTTGGCTTCCATTCACAGTTTATGACAAGGGGAAATGCCACCCAATTCATTTATCTGAAAGTCCGGATTTAATAAGAAAAGCACAGCTTGGAATTAGTGCCTTCTTTTTTCTAATGTTCATTTATCACATTTTCCTTTTATTAATACAAATTTTCCATATGTCTCTATTTGCGCAACATGCACATATATATAAAATGGCAACAAACAGGTTCGGCCCACGTACAAGTGAAAGCAACTTAATGTGACGATGTAAAGTGTTTCGACGTGTTGAAAATACCATTGATGTGTAACTATTATGATATAGCTGTAGTTCTATGTGTCCTTATATTTTTTCTTTGTCTATAAATATGTTTGTCCAATATGTTCACATCAATACACACATATGGTATGATAATGCATCGAAGAGTCATTTGCATAAGACAACAGCTTCCTGGGTGTTTTATATATTGAATTTTGTTTATTTGGCTTTCGTTTTTGTTTTGTTTCATTTTGTTTGTTTGTTGTGGATAAGAATCTTTCAGCTTCCCAACTATCCATCCATAGACCAAGCAAAGTAGATAACATAAAGTTATTATTTTCAAAGATTGTAACTGACCTCAATGTTATTGCCACTGCATACAAAACAATGCCTTCAATATACATATGTCTTTGCATACGTATGATAGTTAGTATATAATAGTCAGTAAACGTCACGGGGTTACATAAATCTATAAGAATAATAAAACCACCCACAAGGTCCGTTTCAGGTTACATATACATGTATACAAACCCTATGTAAAATATAAACGTTTCCTTCTTCATAATGTGTGAAGCCCATTTCTAGTGTCCCTCGCCGCGGTATTGCTGGGATATTGCTAAAAGCGGCGTAAAACCATACTCACTTACTCTTTTCTTATATCACGTATTTCTTTGCACTGTAATATTATACTCATGCCAATAAAGGTTGTCACCATCCTCCCCACCCCAAACCCCCACCCCCTCCCCAAAACAATAATTGAAGGGGGTGACAACCATTATTGGCATGAGTGTATTTGAAAAACTCTTTTGACAGGCATAAGAGAAGGTAATCTCTTAATCTGTAGGATACCTATAGCAAATATGACTTGACATATGGCTTGGTTAATATTCATCGTTTACAGTAAGAATATTATCATATACCATATAGAAATACAGGATTACATGATGCTACCAATTTATCTAATATGTGTGTTAATAACCTTGGCTCAATTCAAATTAAATACCCTGCATAGAAACACTTATGCATTTGATAATTATATTTTGTTTAAGAGGGACATACATATGTCGAACCACGATTAGAAGACATGATAATCATGAAAGATACATGAGTGTTCAGTATCGATAACAGTTCAACTAGATGCTATGTACGGAGAGCGAGGGAGTGAGACACACACAAAGCGACAGGGTGAGATAAACACACCGAGATGGTGTGACAGGAAAACAGAGCGAGATAAACACAGAGATGGTGTGACAGGAGAGACAGAGAGGAACGCAAACACTCACACAAAACTGTCTCTCCAAGAAATCTTAAGTAAATTTTGCATTGTGACACATCTCCAAACTACCAACAGATAAAAGAAAACTCTATCACATCTTCTAATCTTTTAATGAAAGCTAACAGAAAGTTATCACTACTATATCCAGATAGAAAATCTTACTACCACCAACGTTGATCTGTTGATAGTATAATATTATGACTTTGGATGCATCTGCAACGGTTCGGTAACTAGTAACATTCGTTGTGAAATAAAGATGGAAAATGGAAATGTCATCTAATTGAAGGCATGTGCTGTGGGTGTAATATCTTTCTCAATGATGTTCAATGTGGAAATATACGAATATCGAAGAAGCAGGCGATGTGGACCTTCTCGCAGCCAACTACTCTTGTGTCCTAATGTTTACGTGTGACACGACAGAACCTGTCTTATCTCCTCCACCCCCACCCCCACCCCTCCGCAATGTGTATTTTATGGGTTAATACTTTATCAGCTGCCCTAGTTCATTCAGTCCACTTCAATTCAGTTTATATCCGTAATTAGGCCACCGGTGCATATTCCAAGTACAAGAAACCAGTACTTGATCATCAATAGTTATATCGGAGGTGTAAACGTATTGTGAGAATTCAAAAATTTAGCACGCTTCTTTGGACTAAGTGATGTGTATTTGGCAAGGATTTTCTGACATGAATAATAATGATAATTTACCTGATGAATGATTTTTACAGAAGTATTGAGATGATTTTACACATTTTAAATTATCATCAAATGGATATTCAAACATAAAATAATATTCATTTTCCTGTCTTGGTAAAATACATACAGGACATAATCTAATATGTTTGCTTTCTACCGTTCTACCTTTCTATGTTCCCCAATCATTAATCACGATAACTACATCTATATTTGCAAACAATGGGTTGACCTGTGAAGACTGTATTTATATGAAAGTAAAATCACATCTATGAATTTTGCGATTGCATTTGTTCCATATATTCGGTTGCCGGGCTTTATGTGATAGATTCGAACCTGTACACCCGAGGCAATGATGTTGGTTATTTACATGTTTTACATGTACATGCAGTTAAACGGAACCACACGTGTTTCACATAAAGACTTCATGGGACCATATTTCTTCTTGTTATGAATTCTGTCGTTGTGTTAACAAAGTAGTTGTAGGGCTGTACACGTATTTTGATTCAATAACGACAGTACTTACATGACAGCTGTGAAAGACGTAATAATTATTAAATAAAACGTAAACAATTCATAACAAAATATTTAAAATATACTTACTCGAGTATTGTGAAATATCGATTTTACGAACTCACTGATAACTGATACAATAATTTATTGTGTATATATTTCGGTGATAATATTCCTGATTTTGTATCTGAGCTGATGCAAAACCATTGCCGTGTGTCCTCCAAAAATTCAACATAATATCCATGTGAGAATATCAGGGCTCACAATGTGTACACAGACATGATGTCGATGTGTGTGATGTAAATAGTATGCAGCATAAAACCCATGTAAGGACAAAATATCACTGAAATGAATTTCTAATAATCTAATAAGCTTATAATCAGAACATGGGCATTATAAGATGGCTGGAAAAATATTATGACCGGCCACAGGACATCTTAAAATTTCATCAGAAAAAAAGCCAAAATATGTAGTCAGTATAATCTAATCTTTGTTTCTCCACTGTTGACAAATGCCAAGAAACATCATCTTTCTTGTGAATATAAAATAAAGTAAATATAAAAATTATTATAAAAGAATTGAATTAGATGCAAAAACTATTTGGAATTAGATCAAAAGAAACGATATATTTGAAATTATTATTATAAAGACAATAGGATAATCGTTCAGCGGTGATCACTACCAAATAATGCTTTTGGTGTGCCTCAAATTTGATACTGCTATACTTAATAGATATCGTGGAACGTATTTTGAAGTATGAAAAGTCAACAAACTTAAACGGTAAGCAACGAACGTGTTTGTTATCTAAGGATAGTGTGGTTTAATATAATGTCATATGAAATCCTTTAGCATCCCTTGAGTGTTTCAGCCATGACATCTTAATACCACAAGGCATTATGCTTACCATGGCTGTTTTAAAGATATCACTGACTGACTGACTGAGTTTGGTTTTACGCCGCTTTTAGCAATATTCCAGCAACATCACGGCGGGGAACACCAGAAATGGGCTTCACACATTGTACCCATGTGGGGATTCGAACCCGGGTCTTCGGCTTGACGAGCCAACGCTTTAACCACTAGGCTACCCCACCGCCCCTTTAAAGATATCAGCATAAAACATATAAAACAATGTTATATTTTTCATCATTATTTTATTCACATTGGAAGATAATAGGTAAATTATTTGAGACCATCCGGCCTTCATATTTCCTAAATTTAAATTAAGTTAAAATACATGAACTTAATGCAAAAAGACAGCATGCAAATAAGAAATATATAATTCATAAAAAATGATAAAAAAGTGAAAAAGAAATAAAATGAACCTTTACCCTGTTTAATAACAAGCGTTTCGAAAGGACAATTTTATAACACCAAAATGTTTATTTTCCTCTTTTCTTGCTTTTGTTAACAAAATAGATTAAGAAGTGTAAGCAATGATTTCCTAAACACAACTTGTCTGAGGACAAACGACAAATGCCCTGTCGACTAATTCACAACTATTAGCACATTACCTCTGACAATTAAATAAGGCCAGATCACGCAATATATTTGCTCTCGTTTACATTGCGTTGCCTTTTCAAGGCTTCAGATGCATTTGAGAAGAATAAAAGGCTGATTTTCGACCCAATTTGATCGATAAAGAGGCGGAAAGCGGAAAGGACGAGTCACGGAAGCCCTCATTGTCGAACAATGAACTGAGTCTCCACGGCGGTCCTATGGGAAAACAGCGGTGAGGTCGGAAGGCGCTCTTCCGGTAGACGTTATTCACACCGCTTAAGTTAAGTTTGGCAGGCAAGATGTGGTGTTATCAGTTTACGTTTATTTTGCACGCACACTATGTAAACTCTATAAGGGTTTATGTCCAGGGACGTCAAAGACACACTTGACATTACATAACAAGGAAAAAGAGGGAAAACTTGAAAGGAAAACTTTTTATGATTATTTTTATTTGTTAATTTAATTTCTGTCTGTATTTTCACAAGCGAAATTGAATAACATACTTTTTGTGGTGCGTGTAATTCAAAAGAACAATATGAATTGCAGATTAAGGGGCAGACGTGTTATAATCAAACGAGTTGTGACCACAGAGTGGTTTTATGTTGTAAATGGTGTATTAGAATGCTAAAATAATTGCATATATTATTCAAGCGAGAATGTACTTCAGGGATAGTTGTAAGTTACCATAATGCCTAGTTTCCATAAAAAGATGTGTTCAATCTTTGCGGGGCGGTGGGGTAGCCTAGTGGTTAAAGCGTTGGTTCGTCACGATGAAGACCAGGGTTCGAATCCCCACATGGGTACATTGTGTGAAGCCCATTTCTGGAGTCCCCCGCCGTGATGTTGCTGGAATATTGCTAAAAGCGGCGTAAAACCAAACTCAGTCAGTCAGTCAGTTCAATCTTTGCCGTCAGTGAGAGATAGACATGGGAGACGAAATTGAATTTTTTTTTGTCTCAGCGCTTAACGTGAGAAAAGTCATGTTTAAACGCACAACTTACATGGGATGGCATATTTTACAGATCCATGCATGAAATAAACATCTTGTTCAACAACAAAAGTGATTGCAAGACTGAAACCCATAGTATCAAATAGCTGCAAATGGAGCAGCCAGAGGAACTCCGGGCATACAATGTTATTTGTACACTGTCATATATTTTCAGAAAAAGAAATTTCGTTAATATATACTTAGCAAGAAAATATGTTTACAGCATTAACAGAGTCGGGATAATGTATATTATCATAAGGGAACATCATGTTTTATCATATACGTGATCCTTTACCAAAGAGACACACGGTTTATGTCAACAAAACGCATTATTCCTTTAATTGTATGAATCAAGGTTCGTGTTTAATCCTTACTTTGTTTATATTACATTTAGCATACGGAACTAGTCACTTTACACAACACAGAAACACACCACGAGCGAAAATCAATACTCCTCGAGAAATCATTACAGCAACGAGGTGACTTGTTGGGGAGGGAAGTTGTTTAGTAAACGATACATTTAACGTCTAAATGGGGAATAAAGCCTTGTACGATTCCACTGGCGATTTGTAAGCTTTGAATCCATTGCAATGTGACATTAATTACTGTAATATTTTGTTTGTAATCGAAACTTATTCATGGGAGGTTTTTGATGATTTGTAAATAAACTTACCGGTATTCTTGAATAGGTGTTCATGAGTACATAGTCGTCGGGAAGGCCAGATCCCTCGGGATCTGCGTGGCGTTTTGACCGGGTACTCTCGTCTTTTCTATTTTCAAATTCTGTTTTATCAAAATCTTCGCTGTAAGTCCATTCAGGAGGTGATTCCACATCTTCGAAAGGCCTGTGCCATATACGAAATTCCGCGACATCTTTGTTCGATATTTTGTTGTGCATATCACTTCGAAGTTTCCTAAGTTCTGTATAGCCATACCACATGACAGTGGCCATAAGCAATGTCAAACACACAGTTGTGAAATACAACAGGCGTATGTGAATTCGCCAAGGAGTCTCTTGCACGTTGACGGCCATTGTCTTTATCCTTGCGTCCATGCATGTGACTTGTCTACAACACTTAGCCTTGTTATTGCCATGTAATGTAACACTCTTGTATCGCCAACGTGCTGATACCATTCACAGCTGTCTGGGTCGTATTGCAATCAATTTCGTTTGACATAATTATGAACAAGTGAAAAAATCCGAATGAAAAGAATCAAATAATGCTTATTTCAACCAAATGAATTTGACGTCACTTCTATTCAGATGTTGACATATGCTGCATATTTCATACAGTCATTAGACGAGGGGTATTATTTCCTCGGAGCTTGGAATAGTTTTATATATGCGTAGGAGATAGAGGAGCCGTATGCAAACAAGGAAAATATGATGGTTCAATTTTGTTAGGAAATATATCCATTGTTGTGCGAAAGCAATGACCTACATTGCACGTTGTCACAACTCCCACCGGAATGCAACTCTGTCATTACACTGACAACCATTATAACATTAAACATTACACTTAAGAGTAGGCATTCGGGATGTAACACAGGATGATAGGCGTGAGAAACTAAACACACAAAGCAATCATTTTCATATTATGCACCGTCTGTATCGAGAAGTTTAAACACAACGGGTTCCTTGTTCTTAAACAGATGGGTGAAGGTGAGGAGCAATTTCTGATGGTGAGACCTGTAGGTGTCTGTGACTACCGAGGGAGACAGTTCCACGTGGGCCGATTCCACACTGACAACAGTTGGGTGTACTTCCATAGAAAGGTGTGCCCTCGTTGGGCGACTTTCACAGTGAGAAGTTCAGACGAGCAATATTGGCAAATAATAGCGCTGGACCATCCTTCCTGACTCACGCGGGCCACTTGTGTCGTTAACACCAACTACTCCCTACTCCGTCGATAACAATTAAAGAAATTCCATTAAACGATTCTGCTGTGGATAGTATCACTACACGGAACGCATGATCTCCTTTCATGCAACTTTTGAAATGTCTGACAACCTTCCGAAACAAGTCTCCTGACGGCGGCCAACACCTTTACTCTAAATGAACATAGATCAAAGGCACTTAAGTGAGACAATTAAAGAGAACTGTCAGTGATCACTGCTGAGAATCCTTGCATCAAATCCGTGTTTCGATTCAGGAAGATTTAGGCCCACAAGAGGTATAAAATGCCGATTTATTGATAGGTAAATCTCATTCACGATCCTCGAAAAGTTCTCAAGCGGTGGAAGTCTCTTGAGAAGAAATGCTAACTGAATGAAATTATCGTCCAAAACATCAGGAAACGGTTTTGGCTTTTCTCACTTGTCCGGCCAGGTCTTGAGAATGTTTCTTTGGTCAGTGAGCAGGGCCAACTGACTGTCCAGCACGCCTATGCACGTATTAATTACCGTACATCCATGCGCCTGGTTAATCAAAATATAGTAATCCTCAAAGCAGGCTTGCCGAGCACAATCTCTGGAGCCGTATTCTTCGCACGACAAGAGCTAAGGCCCTATGATTCTAGGGATGTCATTTACTTGTTTGAAATGTTTAATAGATTGATATGGTATCTCTGCTCTAACACTCGCCCAGTGAAGACAGTTGATCGAAAACCTTGTTAGGACAGAAATCGACAAGACTCTAGCCTGGCTACTTGCATACTGCATCACACTACAGACGAATAGGTTTTAATAATCAGCATGCTAGATGAATCATTTTTATGCTATTACATTTGCAATGACAGGTGGTTCTTCTTGTATGATTTATGAATTCAAATAAATGGTATTTATAGGAGGTTTTAAGCGTCTATTTCACTTGTGCCATGTGCAGACAGGAAGATCGATTTCAATTTTCCAACAGCCTCTTTCGAAGTTTAGTTTTCACAAAACATTCAGGACAAGCGGTTCTCTATGCATGTGATAATGACACTAAAGTGTACATAATTTTGCCAGATGATGTAAATAATTGAATACCAAGACATATTATGTTACTAACAGGTTGACGTTCGAAGATGCAGTTTACATTTTTTCTCCCTAGTTTTTCATCGTTCACCATTATGTATGATACATAACTCAGGCATTGTAATATACCGGTACTACGCAGTAGCCAATCAATACCTAGAATTACAGCATGAGCCATGAAATCTTGGAAATGTTTCTTTTTCGAGCAGTTTAATTGCTGTGGTATATAAGGCAACTTTATTATCAAGGCGAGTTAGCACTAATTATGCGGTAAATACTTCAAAGCATTACTCCTTGTCATTAGGTTTCTGTTTAATGTCGTACATTAGTTTGGAATTATGACTTCATCACCAATATAAAGGTGCCATGAACATTTTCAAGTAAACATTAGCATAGTTCATAATAATTCTGCGTGGTCGGACTTTGACTGTGGTAACATACAGACTAGATTTAAGTCTTTTACCATTTATCGATCACGCTCAGTGCTTGGAAATTTCGTAAACGTATCGACTTCATAACAGTTTCATTAGGTGTATTTTCTCACATAACAATCATCAAAAACATTTTATGCAGATTGTGTGTTGCAGGTGGACATGTGTAGAGCAAGACACGGTTACTCTTTTCTTGAACACCTGGTGTCATTTCTGATTTTCAGTGATCCATTCATATAATTGTCATCGCTATTTTACCTTTCACGCCCAATGCATAATTGGAACACTCTGGCTTTGAAGTTGTATATTTGTCGAATATTCCTGTTTCGGAATATAATTGTCATTAATTATTGCAATCTGACAATTTTTCATATGCCCCGCACCCAAATCATATTAAGCAATACTGATTGTGTTTCTACCACAGAATCCTCTGGTGACAGTCATAATATACACATCACACCTCACAAACACCTGTCAGGAACACACACGTGAAACTCCTGTTAGTACAGGTGAGGCATATTATTTGTTTGACACGAAGGACACGAATGTAATATATACAGTATATGTTATGTTCAAAACAAAGTATGAGCAAATTTTATTTCAAATAAATGCATATTCTGTATGGGACAAAGGACTGTTTCCAGATACCAGTGTTTCGTAACAAGACGAGTCTGTTGAAAAACTCTCTGTGAAGTTAATGGACGGGAATTGCACTTCATCGTCAACAACGATGTATGAGACCGTAATTGTGACTGATCGTCGTTCTCCCAGTAGAGGTAATTAAGCATGAATTACCTTCTGTTTCGTTCACTTTTGACATGATCTCCTGATCCTTCGATCCCTAATTTCTTCATTATCTTATGACGTTGACACAAGTTTCAAGAACAGATGTGTCCCTTTTATGGTCCTTATTTAAAAACAAACATAATTAGACCATGTATTTTAACAACCTCCCTGTAACGTACATTACAGAATATTATAGATTTAGATCTGATCGTTCGTTTACAAGGAGACAGTGCATGAAACAGCCAAGATTTCACAAAACAGTTTTCTTGACTTCAGAAATTTGAATAAATTCACAACGATTTTCCTCCTCGTAACTCCAAGGATATCCGTGTGCATGATGTTGGCTCCGTGTTTGCTTTAATACACTGGCTATTGAGTTAAATATTATTTTGTCTTGATCTTATTGAATTTACATGTTATAGATGGTTTATGAGAATACGATGATCGCTTACGTGATTACTTTGGGTTTTTTCAATCATTTTAAAACATCATTTAAATGTATTTAATACAAATGAAATTTTGCGAATTCTAATATCATTGCAGTATTTCGTGTGGAACGTAATTGAATTATGTCTCGTTCATTTCGACTAATAAAGATACAAATGCCAGCAAACGTTATCGATGTTAACTGTCCTTATTCAGCGTGGCGTTTCAAGGCCACGATTTTCCGTGCTTCGATTAACTCGGTCCACTATAGAATGTACATTTCACTAGCAGTTCCTGAAAATATTACGCAACTAGGAATTAGTTATTTTTGTGAAATAAAGTATCATCACAACCGCAGTGCCGTACCTGTTTTTATGCTCTATCGAAAATAATGTACTCAGTTTTAGTATGCATTCAGTAAATATCGTGCATGGTTATGTATATAATAGTACTGAACCGAGATTTCACGGGAGAGGAAAACTACCTAAATGGCTCAGTTTGATTCAAGGTCACACTGAGATAATGAAGATCAGTAGGAAAATCCATGGTAAAAGAACATGTGTCTTGTCTTGTTAGATATAATTTCATCTGTTCTCATGACAAGGACCGTTGACATTTCCCTTCATGGATGCCTTATCCGGTCATCGGATGCAACCGATATCTTTAGTTCACGAAAACGAAAAACATTTTTCAATGTCCTATTCCCCGTGTGGATTCGAATGACATGTTTGCTAACATGAGGGAGTAATATGCGTATGTTTATAAGCGTGTCAGATTTTCAATTTGATGATCAAAAGAGATTTCTATTGTACATACAACCTGAACCACTGCCGAGATGGCTCCAAGAACGTTAAGCCTGTAATATGTCAAATAAGTTATATGCCAGTCAATATAACTTATGGGCCAACATACAGACATTCCTTTAAAAATTCAAATCTGTGGGACGAAATGATCAATTTGTTTCTGGGATAGCTGGCTTAAATACGGTTTGCTCTGAAAGGCCAAGGTGACGGGGAGATTGAGGATCGTGATAAGCTAACACGTCGGTAATGTAAATAAGATAAGATATATTTGTACGTTTACAGTGACTTTCAGTCCAAGGAAATACACTTTCACAAAGTAAATGAATATTTACGATCAGGGTTTCATTACATTTAAAACATTACGTACCACCTTGCCGGTGTCTAACAGACACAAAAGACATGTGTACCAGATTATACAGTCTTTGAACAGTGTCTGTCCGTCCCTTGCTCTCAGGAACATTTCTCTCCAATTATACACGTGATTAATTGGCCAGATCTCTCGTAAGACGCTGAGGTGATCACATGGTTACTTAGTGTAATTGGGCTTCTGTTGGAACAATTACCAATCTTCATTCTGAAGAACCAACCTTTCACCGTAGGCATCACAGATCTTGCTATAGGTGGCCGGGGAGGGAGCCGTTGGGACCGACAAGATACATCGAAAGTCAGCGAAACACTCTTGGAATTTTTCTCTAATTCCTTCTTGGGTCCACATAATGGATTGCCTGTCTACCAGCTTTCTGACTGATCAGAGCTCTTTCCCAACTAACATGCACTAAGTGGAATTGGACTTTTCTTTAACTTGGCATGCAATTCCTATTCTGAGAGCTTCCACTTTTTATTGTCATTTGAACAAAAAGAAGGGGAAATTAACCGGACTTGATATATATGTACAAATGTACGATTTGGGTGATTGTATTGCTGAAAATTGAATTAATGCATGTATCATAATTATATTAAAGTTTAACGATAAGGAGTACCGTTGTCTACAGCAGCACTGATGACTGATTGTATAAAGGCGAGTTATACTATAACCACTATATGGACATTGCATTAGTGTGTATGTGTTATAACACATTGTTCGTTATCCAACGTCACAAAATAGGTACATGTCAATACCCCCCTCCCCAAAAATATCGGAAAAAGTATGTTTCAATAATTATTATAATCATTTCCTGAAGGACCAACCAGGTCGTGCCAGAATATCTACATTCATTATTTCGGCTAGAAGTCGCTCCCAATACTAGATCTACAAATCATTGACAGAAATCCTATTGACAGACGTTCTTACCAAGTGTCAATGAAAATATTATCTCCTTGTTATGCTGTATTAAGTTTTCATTAGAAGTATGAAAATATCTCTTAGTGTCCTCTAGTTTCGTCTCAGATACGTGTTCTTCCAGCCATGATCTGTCATTCCTGATGAATTGTACCGCTATCTTCCACAGGTTCTCTGACATTCCATGCACCCTTTGAGTTTGCGTGTTTCTCCAGCGATAAGGAAATAAAATTACTTTACAAACGGAGGTCGCGGATTCCGTTTCCTTCCGGAGGATTTTCCAACTAATCATTATCGATTCCAAACGTCCAAAAGAATGGGATAATTTGTTGCAGTGTGTTAATGCCTCTTTTTCATGTTGGAGAAACCCTTTCCTTGCAGAAATCGATTACAGTAATAAATTTGGTAATTATTGAGTTTCGATTGGTTCCAAGACAAGACCAAATGGTACCTCTAGCATAGTGCCCGATATGTCTTTGACACAATATATGTCTTTTGTCATCACTGGAGCAAACTGTCATTTCGTCCTCATTGTGGAAAATTAAGAAACCTTTTACATCACTTATGGTAAATTAGTGACACCATATTATGCAAACGTTATTTGTTATTTTGGACAAGCGAGGTTTAATGTCTGCCTAAAGTGCTGTGTGTGGGTATGCCATTGACTAAAATACAAAGGTAAATACAACTCTATAATTGCAATTGTGCCCACAAGAACACCACCACACCTGTCACGATATTCTATTGTTTACTATTCATTAAATAATCAAACAGTGATCGGAATGATCAATTAATTATCTTCGGCCAATACATGCGCCACGGTACGATCGTGATTACCTTGCACTCTGCACTGATGGTACATAAAACACGATATTGGTGACACAGGTATTAGGAACACTATTTCCTTCTTTGCGATTGCAATTTGTTCATTCAGGCCTGTCGAACAGCCCCTTGTTTAAACAGCCTGCCATCAAAACAGTGGATTTACATGTATTCCAGGTATATGACGGCGGAGTTTGACTTATTGCGAGTTAGCCAGACAAACAAGTGGTTGATGTAGTGAAGAATGTCAGTCACAACCAGAAGTAATATACCTCCTAACCCATTTTCGTTGCCCTAAACAATCAGCAATATGGTGCAGGACACACTTCCTGTGACATTCTCAGAGCAAGGGTGCGTATATGACTTGGGCGATGTGTGGTCTGTGACATAAGTTAATATCACATTTCGTCAGGGTCTTGCATAAATTTATTAAGCTCATTGCATAAAATGACCTGGGCCCACTTGCACAGAACAATCTTAGTTACAATCAATCTTAGGCCCCTACAATCAACTTTACAATCACTATACAATTGCCCTAATCCACTTGCACGATCTTAGTGCGATTGTAAGACGGCATGGATTTAAGATCGCGATGTTAGCTTAGTTCGAACTCTTCAACGGTGGAGATACGAATTTCTTAAACTCGACTCCTGCATACAGTTGTCTGCAAGTGCGCATAGCATGCTGCGCAAATAAAAAGTGGAACTGGTTACTGCACACAACACATACCTCCCTCAATCGCACCTTGCATTAAAAAAATCCCACAAATCTTTAAAGGAAACGATTACGTGGAAGATAACATGTATTTTTAGGGCTCCTTGCCTCTAGGCAGGAGACCTATTGTAATCGTTCGGATTATTATTATGTTTTATTATTATTATCCTGGCATCAGGCTGGTATTCATCAGCTCATTCCCCTCTACACGCAGCCCATTTTGAATGGGACTTCTCCCAAACAGTCGAACTCCTAAACCACACTATGCATCCCCAAGTCACTTACAAAAAGGCACTCTCTTGATCTGCGCCAGAGATGCGGGCACCGAGAACAATGTAGATATTCCGAGACTTAAAAATCTCTCACATTGGTGTCAGGCTCTTATAAATAAATTCAATAGCAAAGGGACAAGAGATAATTGGCTGGAAATTAATTCCAAAATTTTCAACGTTTGACAAACATAACAAATATGCTCTCAACAAAAATCACACAGAAATAAGTGTGTATTCCAAAATCAGGCTCTTCCAATATTTCTTAATTCAGATGCAACGTTTGACAGAATTCCCAACACTTCCAAATTTCTTGTACAGATGCACATTTGAATTCCCAACAATTTTGCCTGGAGGGGTCAAGTCGCTAAAACGTACCGTTTGGCAGTTATTTTTGTTTTCAGTTTTTGGCCATGTTTTTCAGAACTTTTCTGACTAGTTTGCTCCCAAACTTTGCGCCAGTACGGTAGATGATGGCCTGGTGATTCCAGAACACTAATTGTTTTGAACGTAGACCCAAGAACAACTGAGATACAGCCTTTTAAAGAAGGAACCGTTTCTTCTCCGGAACTTCTTAAGAGGTACATGACCCCAGTGACCCCGGCTGTATTTGGAAGATCCGATCGCCTGTCAAAACATGTGTTCTGGCTCCGTTTTGGACGATGATATCTAGCCCTCAGATACAATAGATAGAAAGTAAAGCCAAGGAGACCTCATCGTTGCCTGCAACTATATTTCTACAGTCTAACTGTCTTGATTTATGAACTAAAAATGTGATATTGCAACCACAGAAATACCTACCCAAGTTTTATGAAAATATTGGTGTATACGAAAAAAATACATGAATAAATTCGGGTCTAGATTTATAATTATGAAAATTAAAACAAAAATATAAACAAAATTGCCTTATGATATAGCACCTAGATGTATGATTTGCCAGTGGGTGCGAATGAGACATTATTTAATACGCCTCTGTTTGGGGGATTCGGTGTAAAAACCCAAATATATCCCACAAGTATTAGTTCTGTAAAGATATAAAAAGGTGACGTGACTACGAGAGTGTCGTGGTGCTTTAGCATTTTCCTGCTTGATGAATACGTGTATTATATCTAAAATGTATAGATTAAAAACCCTTGCCTCTTGTCCGACTCAGTTGTAGATTAAAAAATGCGAAAGAAACTTGTTTTTGCACGTTATCTAATTGTAGATTATTTTAATGATAAACTAATACAAAATCAATGACATGAACGTGACCGAAGAACATAAATGTGGAGCTCTGCGATGTCAAAACATTAAATACATTGGGCATGGCAGACTCTACGGTAACGGCATAATATGCCAAGGGAAACCACTCTAAGGGAAAAACTAAGATTAGCTGCCCTTGTGTTATTGAAAAGGTCACGGCCATTTCAAATCGCATGCAGACACTTTTCGCTACTTATATTGTTGATTATCTAAAAGGTATGTTGTTTCACACTTCTTCCAAAACTGAACCGGATGGAAATAGTACTTATATCGACTCGATAGTTATATGGTTCACTACCGCAAATAACTATGTTTCTGACGTTAAATCGGTGGTGCATTCTCCGTGTTGTTGAAGTGTCGCGGCGAATCATACATGCAACATTAAAGCAATCTCCAAACGTAAAACTGAATATTTGCGTGAAAGAAACACTAACTTGAACGTCATTTTGTCACAGACTTCAATGATCTTAGCTCCTTACAATTGGTCCGGACAAATTGTAAGTTTGGATTGTAACTTACAATGATCTTAGCCTACAATCACTTTTTGCAAGTGGATGGCGATGGAAGCCGAAGCCTAAGATCGCGATCTTAAGGATCTGCTCATAACTCTGAAATACGGATTATAGAATATTGATGGCTGGTTGTTTGGTTGCTTGCTTGGTCGTTTAATATTCAAACTATATGGCGGTCTGTAAATAATCGAGTCTGGACCAGACAAGCCAGTGATCAGCATCAAGAGCATCTAATTGGGATACGATACGAAGTCAGCGAGTCTGACCACCCGATCCCGTTAGTCGCTTCTCACGACAAGCCCGGGTTGCTGAAAATCAAGGTCAAGGTGATACTTTCATTGGCAGATCCGAGTTCGATTCTCCACATAGGTACAATGTGCGAAGCCAATTTCTAGGCCCACTTGCACTGAGCAATCTTTGCGCTACAATTATTGTAAATCCTTAAGACTCTGATCTTAGGCTTCTGCTACAATCGCCATCCACTTGCACAAAGCGATTGTAGGCTAAGATCATTGTAAGCTACAATCGAAACTTACAGTTGGTCCGGACCAATTGTGAGGAGCTAAGATCATTGAAGTCTGTGACAAAATGGCGTTTAAGTCAGTGTCTGTGTCACGCAAGTATTCAGCTTTACGTTTGGAGATTGTTTTCATATTGCATAAAACTGTATGATGTTGCTCCACACTTCAACAACACGGAGAAAGCACCTCCGATTTAACGTTAGAAAGATTGTTGTTTGCGCTAGTGAACCACATAACTATCGAGTCGATATCATAAAGTACTATTCTCACCCGATTCGGTGTTGGAAGACGTGTGAAAAAAAGACTCCTTTTTGATAATCAAGCGATTAGCAATGGCCGTGACCTTTTCAATAACTCAAGGGCAGCTAATCTTAGTTTATACACAAGGTGAGAGTGGTTTCCCTTGGCATATTATGCCGTTGCCGTAGAGTCTGCCATGCCCAATGTATTTTATGTTGTGACATCCGCATATATGTCTTTTCGCTCATATTCGTGTCAGTGATTTTGTCTTTATCATTAAAATAATCTACAAACACATAATGTGCAAAATCATGCTTCTTTCTCATTCTTAAATCTAAAATTTGAATCGGATAAGAGATGAGGGTTTTAATCTATGCATTCCAAATATAATACAAGTATTCATCAAACAGGAAAATACACTTGCTGAGGCATTTCGAATTTGTGTAAAAAGGAATTCACAATAAGAAAAAAATAATTATCAACTCAATAAGGTTAAATAATTAACATACTGTGAATAAGTATTTAACAACACGTCCTGCATACACGAAATTTTATTTTATTATTCATATTACCCTGTCATGCATTTTCCACAACACTCACGTAGCCATATGGCATTGTTTTACTGTAACAAAACCAATACTTGTGGGATATATTTGGGATTTTACTCCAAATATCCCCCGAACAAAAACTACGTATTAATTAAACAATGTTTCATTGACAACCATACATTTTAGGTGCTATATCACAGGGAAATATTGTTTATATTTGAT
Organism: Haliotis rubra; assembly: GCF_003918875.1. NCBI lineage: Eukaryota > Metazoa > Mollusca > Gastropoda > Lepetellida > Haliotidae > Haliotis > Haliotis rubra. The sequence goes on from NW_025767335.1 coordinate 422,142, forward strand.
AATTTTCATAATTATTAAGTCACTAAATCTAGACCCAAATTTATGAATGTATTTTTTCGAATTTCAGTATTTTCATAAAACATGGGTAGGTATTTCTGTGTTTGCAATATCATTATTAGTTCATAAATCAAGACAGTTAGAATGTAGACAAATATATGCTATCGTCCACGTAATCGTTTCTTCAAAGATTTCTGGGAATGTTTAACATGAAAATGCTGCAAGGTGCGATTGAGGGAGGTATGTATTGTGTGCAGGGACCAGCATGCTATACGCACTTTGAACGAAGATTGTTCTGTGTAAGTGGGCCCTGGTGTCAACCGCCTTGATATTGCTGAAATGTTGCCTACTCACTCACAAATGGCCACAGAGATATAATGATAATACGCACATAATGTCACATTGTATGCCAAAGCAGAAAGTCCAGTCACATCGTTTACCCACCTCTGTGTCTCGGGTAGGACTGTATATGTTTTAAGTCAATGTTTTAGCACACTCAATATGTTCTGTAACAGTGTAATTGTTTTCACTCCACGTTTGTTATATTCCGGAAGTATTTCTGTTAACATGAAGCCTAGTATTTTTATGAAGTGTTAAGTTCTAGCATTTCATTTAACAGTACAAACGGTAAGTTCGCCTGGAAGTTATATTTCAAAATATAGAATGTTCAGAAATGCATTGTTTATTTTCTTCGTACACTTTGTGAACTCCCTGCACTGATCACATAGTGCAGTTGTTTAACCATTGTGCACACATCAGATGTGCACGAGGGATGAGGAGCACGGATACAGCTGTTACCCGGTCCTACAGGGGGCTACAAGAGATGCTTTGCCTCGTCCCTGGATGTTATTAATCATAACTGTCAATCAGCTGGGTGACACGTCGTCTATTTCCATTAGCTCTTACTTTAGATACAATATTCAGTCCTCGGCAAATTTTGTTGTCAAGAATGCAACTATTTGGATACATATTTTCTGTATATATAGAGATCTGGAAGATACCTACCTGAACTAACTACTCTAATTACTTCATTTCACAAAGCTGTCGGTACGTTAGGCATTGAGACCAACGTGTTAACTTTGATAACAGTTAATCAGGCAGCGGCCACATTGAACCAGATGCACACAAGATGTTTGCAAAAATCTTGCAAAATAAATATACTGATGTCATCTTGAGATCATTAACATGTAACTGGGGCAGCGGTTTGATGCCTGATTTTGCCATTTATGGAAATATATTACACACAACATCTGCCCCCTATTTCGGAACAATTGGTTTTGATGAGGAGCAGAGGCGGCTCTGTCATCATGATTAGTTATGCCACTTTTGTACGTACACACACACACACACACACACACACACACACACACACACACACACACACACACACACACACACACATACATACATACATATATGCGAGGCTGAGACACAGCTGAAATATTATCCATTTAAAAAACACATCCTGAATAAAGTATGCCAATTATATTTTCATGCTGTTACTGCACTTTTAACATGATTAGGGCACAAGAAAGATATAGATATGTATTGTTGTAATTCAGCTGTAGTTATTATTATTGTAATAGTCATTGTCGTGATATCAGGTTCTCAGTTGCGAACATGTAGCTTCTGGCTACAGCGAGGAACCTTGCTTCAGACCAACATGTTCAACGACAGCTAAGATGCAGTGACAATGACATATCATTTAATCCGGGTCTATGTAGAACACTTCCAAAATAATTAACTAAAATGTACGTTGTGTTGCCAAGCAAAGTGATGTATACCCGCCAATCTGTATAGTCGGAACAACGTTAGGCCAGCATTTCAGTAGGTCCAGTCCATCCTTTACATCTCTTATTGAATTGCTTTTGATGAATGGCGCTGGAATTGTAGTTAGCTGAGTCATCCCCTGTCCGTTGTCATCAGGTACGTGTTAAACTTTAGGGGAATTTTTCTGAAAAACATATTTACTGTTTAACTTTTCACAATGAAAGGGTCTATTTGGTAAATTTGAAAATAATTACACGCTGATATAGACATGTCAGCTGAAAAAAGAACAATTTAGGCGCTGGAATCACAGTGTTATTGAGACGTTTTTTTATGTCCGACTGATCTGTACAGGATTGGGAATATTTCTCAAAGGAAAATCATGACTTGTTCCCGAATATGACGGAGCCAAATCATTTGTCCTTAAATTATTCACTGATTATGTTGCAGGTTCTGAACACTGTTCGCGGACACCTGGTAACATAATTATTTCATAGAAATTCATAAACACACGTTTATAATATGATCGGAATTGTTCAATGCTTCCTACCTTCATGGAACTGGGTGCCCTTAACTCTGAAAAGCTGCAGGCCTAAGGACCCAGAACCATAAAAGGTTATGGGTCCTGATTAGAATGTGTAGGTCCTATATTTTAGCTTCAATATAAGTAATTCACAGCAAACATAAAATGTGACAACGAACAAACTGGGTTTAAGAGTTTAGTTTAACTCTAGTGACTGACTAATCTTCATTTACAACAAATTGCTTCCTCGAAAATGACAGACGTTACACTTACGGAGAACAGCTGCTGATCGAGATAGAAATTACTGATTGATATTTTCTGATAATAATACTCTTAGATTCTGGGGATGAAAAAGGTGTCGGTCATAAGGACCTGCCGAAAACAAAAGATGTGGGTCCGAGTGGTTTTCAGTCGGCTTCGGGCCTAAGGACCGACGTCAATTTCGAACGCTGACCCTACCACAACAGCATAATCGACGATGCTAGTCATGAAGGTAGCAACATTCGCTGGGTTCTATATATTCCTCATGATTATACAAAGGGGTTTGTGTTTCTTTCATTTAAACACCCGTGAAGACCCGAGTTAGCTTTGGTCTTCAACAACCTATGTTTGTCGTAAGTGAGTCAGTGAGTGAGTATGGTTTTACGCCGCTGTTAGCAATATTCCAGCAATATCACGGCGGGGGATACCGGAAATGTTGTCGTAAGAGGCGACTAATGGATTCAGGTAGTCAGGCTCTCTGACTTGACACATGTGTAGATTGATGCTCATGCTGTTGATCACTGGATCGTATGGTCCAAACTGGATTATTTACAGACCGCCGCCATATAGCTGGAATATTGCGGCGTTAAACAACAAAAACATACTAGTATTTCAATTAAAGAACTGACAATGAAAAATATTCTATCTCAAACAAAACGTCGCAGCCCAATATCTACCACTCTTTCTCCTCTCGCCGTCATCCCTATCCGCCCTCTTCCCCTCTATGACCCATTCGGGTTCTCGCGTGCATTCATAACACTTACATTGTAAATCAGTTCCGCTTCTACCTATCCTTATATTACGTTCGTGTAGATGTGTTGGTAAATCAGTTTAGGAGGGCAATATAGACGTGTACTTATCATTTTAAAATCCAATGGGAAATGTCCACCATATTAGAATAATCCAGTTTTCGAGTTATGGTGTATGGCAACAACATATTCGCATATACGTTTATCTACACTGTTGCGCTTTCAAAATAATAATTGATTACAGTGGAGGACTAATGACATATTGTGATTCAATTTGTCTAGCAAGCCCCGGCTCGCTGTAGGTGGTCACGTGACGCAGATGCCATGCTGGAAAATATAACGTAATGGAAACAAGCCATATTTATTCTTGCCCACGTACAAGACAAGAATTCTTGAATTTGTCCGTATCGGCTGTACTAACTTATACGTTGTCACCTCGCCCTACGTATGAGGATATATGGTTGCGGATTTTAATGCCTGGAATCACCGTTGCTATAGCAATGGTATGCCCTGGTTTGAGGGTGAGAGATAGGTAATCAGACGTTATGTGACGTGGCACCAATGAAATCTGGGTAGGAATCTCAAGCAAATAACCTTTTGTAAATAGCATGTAAATCATAAAGAATTTTCCAAATGTGGCTAAAATTGACCATTATACATACGAGTGCAAATATATATGTATTAATTCGTATGTTGTTTGTGGTATAGGGACATTACAAGAAACGTAAGACATGAAATGTTAGACAATTCCGATGCGTAACCCCAGGGAGAATTTCTAATTTGAGGAGATGGAAAATGAAACTAAATTCTGCCTAGCAGAGTAAAGAGACTGCTACTAATTGTACATATGCGTAGTGTATGTTCAGTATACAGTGTATGATAAGTAGTGTCTGCATAGTAAGAAATGTATGCTCAGTAGGTGATAATGTAGTGCATGTTGTGTAATAGTGTATGTTCAGTAGGTAGTGAATGTTTTGTAAATAGTGTATGTTCAGTAGGTAGTATATGTTCTGTAAGTGTGTATGTTCAGTAGGTAGTAAATGTTCTGTAAACAGTGTATGCTCAGTAGGTAGTAAATGTTCTGTAAATAGTTTATGTTCAGAAGGTAGTACATGTTCTGTAAATAGTGTATGTTCAGTAGGTAGTAAATGTTCTGTAAATAGTTTATGTTCAGAAGGTCGTTCTGTAAATAGTGTATGTTCAGTAAAATGTTCTGTAAATAGTGTATGCTCAGTAGGTAGTAAATGTTCTGTAAATAGTGTATGCTCAGTCGGTAGTAAATGTTCTGTAAATAGTGTATGCTCAGTAGGTAGTAAATGTTCTGTAAATAGTTTATGTTCAGTAGGTAGTAAATGTTCTGTAAATAGTGTATGTTCAGTAGGTAGTAAATGTTCTGTAAATAGTGTATGCTCAGTCGGTAGTAAATGTTCTGTAAATAGTTTATGTTCAGTAGGTACTACATGTTCTGTAAATAGTGTATGTTCAGTAGCTTGTACATGTTCTGTAAATAGAGTATGTTCAGTAGGTAGTACATGTTCTGTAAATAGTGTATGCACAGCAGGTTTTACATGTTCTGTAAATAGTGTATGCTCAGTAGGTAGTACATGTTCAGTAAATAGTGTATTCAGTAGGTAGTACATGTTCTGTAAATAGTGTATTCAGTAGGTAGTACATGTTCTGTAAATAGTGTATGCTCAGTAGGTAGTACATGTTCTGTAAATAGTGTATTCAGTAGGTAGTACATGTTCTGTAAATAGTGTATTCAGTAGGTAGTACATGTTCTGTAAATAGTGTATGCTTCAGTAGGTAGTACATGTTCTGTAAATAGTGTATGTTCAGGTAGGTAGTACACATTCTGTAAATAGTGTATGTTCAGTAAGTAGGTAGTACATGTTCTGTAAATAGTGTATTCAGTAGGTAGTACATGTTCTGTAAGTAGTGTATGTTCAGTAGTAGTAGTGTATGTTCAGTAGGTAGTACATGTTCTGTAAATAGTGTATTCAGTAGGTAGTACATGTTCTGTAAATAGTGTATTCAGTAGGTAGTACATGTTCAGTAAATAGTGTGTGTTCAGTAGGTAGTACATGTTCTGTAAATAGTGTATGTTCAGTAGGTAGTACATGTTCTGTAAATAGTGTATGTTCAGTTCTGTAGGTGTATTCAGTACACATGTTCTGTAAATAGTGTATTCAGTAGGTAGTACATGTTCTGTAAATAGTGTATGCTCAGTAGGTAGTACATGTTCTGTAAATAGTGTATTCAGTAGGTAGTACATGTTCTGTAAATAGTGTATGCTCAGTAGGTAGTACATGTTCTGTAAATAGTGTATGTATGCTCAGTGGGTAGTACATGTTCTGTAAAATAGTGTGTATGTTCAGTAGGTAGTACATGTTCTGTAAATGTGTATGCCAGTAGGTAGTACATGTTCTGTAAATAGTGTATGCTCAGTAGGTAGTAAATGTTCTGTAAATAGTGTATGCTCAGTAGGTAGTAAATGTTCTGTAAATAGTGTATTCAGTAGGTAGTACATGTTCTGTAAATAGTGTATGCTCAGTAGGTAGTACATGTTCTGTAAATGGTATATTATGTTCAGTAGGTAGTACATGTTCTGTAAATAGTGTATGCTCAGTAGGTAGTACATGTTCTGTAAATAGTGTATGCTCAGTAGGTAGTACATGTTCTGTAAATAGTGTATTCAGTAGGTAGTACATGTTCTGTAAATAGTGTATGCTCAGTAGGTAGTACATGTTCTGTAAATAGTGTATTCAGTAGGTAGTACATGTTCTGTAAATAGTGTATGCTCAGTAGGTAGTACATGTTCTGTAAATAGTGTATTCAGTAGGTAGTACATGTTCTGTAAATAGTGTATGCACAGCAGGTTTTACATGTTCTGTAAATAGTGTATGCTCAGTAGGTAGTACATGTTCTGTAAATAGTGTATTCAGTAGGTAGTACATGTTCTGTAAATAGTGTATTCAGTAGGTAGTACATGTTCTGTAAATAGTGTATTCAGTAGGTAGTACATGTTCTGTAAATAGTGTATTCAGTAGGTAGTACATGTTCTGTAAATAGTGTATGCTTCAGTAGGTAGTACATGTTCTGTAAATAGTGTATTCAGAAGGTAGTAAATGTTCTGTAAATAGTGTGTGTTCAGTAGGTAATACATGTTTAGTTAATTGTGTCTGTAAGAAGTGTAACGACAGTAAAAAGTCTAACTTCATTAAGTAGTGTAACCATAGTGAGAATGCAATCTCAGTAAGTAGTGCAACCTCATTAAGTAGTGCAACCTCAGTAAGAAGTGTAACCTCATTAAGAAGTGTAACCTCAGTAAGTAGCGTTACTATAGTGAGTAGTGTGTGCTTAGTCAGTTGTGTATACGTTGTTATACATGAAAACAAATCCATAGTCACAGGATATCTGTACTTTATTCAGAGTGCATTGTACGATTCTCACAAGGACGTGGTTGTGAACCTGATTCGCTGTCCAATACAACTAATACCAAGACACCAGCGAAACAGTGAGCCTATGATTCCCTGCTGGTGGCAAACACATACACTGTAAGTTTTTCGCCACAAGAAATACGAGAACATATGATACCAATCACAATTTTCAATTGGCCTCCACATTTTCGAAAACTCTCCTGACAATGTTGTAGCCTTTAACTAATTCCTTATGTTCAAGACTCAAGCGATGCTTCTTTGCAATCCTCGATCGATCGCACCACAAAGGTTGGGAAATGTAGACACCTAAGCTGTTGGAATATTGCTCGACAAAAAGGGAAAGTTGATTTTCTTGAAAGTTCACGTCATCTAAATTGTTGATAGTATTTTTGTCACACTGAATCTGTACACGTATATCTTAATCTGAGACGGTTGCGGTGGTTTCATTGCTCTCTGCTGTTTCTAGTGCAGGTGGGTGAAACAGTTGCTGGGTATTTGGATCCACCAGTTACAAACACTGGTATCAGTTCATGACAATATCACATTATACTTTCAGTTATCCATAATCTATAACATATTCTCTAAAACAATTCGAAAAATACACGCGCATATATAAAGTACTACCGAATCATTATCAGAGTAAGTGCGTGATCACCGGATTCTGGCAGGCCTAGGGGAAGCAACTATTTAAAGTACAGACGAATCTTTGAAGCCACATAGATAACTCCTAAATGGATTTCCATATCTCTGTCTACTGGGTACATAAACTTAAGACAAGCAGACAACTGTTTATACCTGAATATTATCATAATAATCCGTCTGCCTCAAATATGTATCAACTGCTAGCATCCACTAACACAAAACTTATTAAATCTTTGCCGTTGTATTTAAAAAGAAGCTTGCCAATTTGATATCGTTGTGAATGATACACCGGTATGTGCACTGTGTGCAGTTATGCCTGTATTAGTAATATGGGTCACGTGGCCCAAAATACTAATAAACTTGTCACTTGTCATAAACATGAGCACATGTCTTATTTCATGTACAAATTCTCGTAGTAACCTCAGCATATGGCGAATTAGGATAACGTGAAGTATATTTGATATGAAAAGCAAAATTGCGTATTTCTCAGTTCAGTTCATGCATAAATTATCTGCCCAATATACAGATGTATATAGAACTGATGACAAACACGTGCTGGATGCATCAGGATCACAAGTTCCTAATATGGTGTTCTTCACATACATCTTGTCTCACCATTCCATTCCATGCAATTCACAGTCGCAACTAGCCTAAATTCAGAAAATAAGGAATAGAACCGCGTTCTAAGAAAGAGGCAGGTTGAGACATCCCTTAACGTTACGGTTTATCCAATCTAACAAAGCAGGTAACAGAAATATTACCGTCATTGTGACTGTACAAAACAGTTGATTCTATTCAAAATATGGCAATGGTTATTCATAGCAGATTGCAAAGTTGGAATAGTTGTAAAGGTTTACTGACCTACTTTCTACATTGCATTAAAGTATAAGTTCATGCATAAATTATAAATTCACGTGCATGGCGAACGTACAGCCTACAACGATCACATCACATTAAAATGCACGTGCATCCTCGAGCTAGTTCGAAGCACGAAGTTAAAAAATCCCCAGTATTAGGAATGTATTGCAATATATTTATGTCCAGATTGTTTGAGTTGTGTTGATTGTCATTTATTTATGGATTTATTTTAACCTCCAGGCTGTATTTTGAATCTGGTTACGCAGTATTTTGTTACTTTTGATGGCGTATTTTAAATCATCTAACGCACGCGTAACTGGATATTCGTTACAAATTATGATCCCATCTAGCTAGCGGTCATCTATTTCAAACAAAATTCAAGATATTTGAACGTTATCCTGAACAGCTAGAAACATCGTTGTCTGCCAGGTCTTACCACGATTCCAAGGGGAAACGGTCCCCACACCTTAATACAGACTACGTGTAATCAATCGTACAATGTGTTGATTGTTGGTCATCATCAATGAGCCGGCATCCACCGTTGTCTTATTTAGACGCCAGTATTTTCAAACTGACATGGGATGCCAACTGCAGCGAATAACAATGTTTAAATCAACTGATCGATTTTTGTCTGAGTAGATACTGCCCTGAGCAATTTACAGTTAGTTGTCAGTTCAACGGGATTATTACAAGTGTCAGCACAAATGTTTCAAAATTCATGCTTTATGCAAACATTTATAATCCCAAATATAAAGAATAGAGACAGCGCTCCGTGAACAACGTATGGCAGTACGTCACCAACACAGGGGCGGGATTATCGACCGCTGGATATCCAAGTTCAAACCGTACGAAACCAAACTAAATATATCTGTCTGGTACCGAACTAATAGGACCATAAGCTTCCTCCACATTGCCAACATGCACTCTTGGAGGACACCTCCTGGTTTTACCACACCTCTGATAGCACTGGTTAAAATGTGACAAAAACCAACGACACTTGAGTAATGAGCGGCAATAGAAACGAGACGTGTGATCATGAACAGGCCGCATTAACTGCGCATGGGCTATGCTTTTTCTCAAAGGTCTATGGAAACTACCATTTTTCCCCAATAGCAACTGTGTCACAAACAGTTTGTTTGTCACTTATTTTCTTAATTCTACTTCTTCGGGGTAAAATGTGAAGGGTATTAAATAGCCTTTCTTGAAAATGTACACACGATCGTTGTCAGCATATTCCTGTCTCGTACCGAGCAATTTGATTACCTGTGAGTGGGGGTATTTAGATTCCCGTTATTCTCAATAGTTTCAGGGAGCGGACATTAAGAGACTATGAATTATGTAAGGACACAACTTCAAGGGTTACTCTTCAGCATAAATGTCACAATGGCGGTATGAATTATTTTTAAATGCAGAAATGCCGGCAGTTTTGGCCCTTGGGAAGTGGAGCTATGTTTTATATTAAACTCTCTTGTCCCTTTTGTCAATTGGGTTATTTAAGTGATGACTAGAAGATGATTGTTCTGACAGAACGAATATTATCTGTCGAGACAGTGAAAAGCAAGTGACCACTCAACTGTTGGTTTGATACGCGGTTGCAATGAAAAACAGATGTTCGCCAACGCTAGGTCATAAGTGCACTCTCTGCTAAATGTTCTTTTTCCAATTATTCAAGCATACACAGCGACTTGTAAAAGAAATATCCCTTTAATGAAGATAAAACTCAGCATCTACAGCTCTAACACCATCATCAGCCCCAACTCCAACTCCAACTCCAACTCCAGCTCCGGCCCCAGCTCCAGCTCAAGCTCTAGCTCCAGCTCCAGTTCCAGCTCCACCTCCACCTCCAGCTCAACCTCAAACTCCAGTTCCAGCTTTTCGCAATGCCCTTCGGGTGTACATACAGCTATTAAATGTTGTTTCCAAAGTTCAAATCCGCCTTTGCCAAAGTACATCGAAAATGAAAATAATGAAAACAGCTCTTCAGGAAATATGAAACGAAACCAAAATATCTTATGCCCGAAAACTCTTAAACCCCTGTAAAAATATCAAAGTAGATGACATCGTGTTTTCTGTCAGAACGTTAATGATGTTAAACTGATATGTGGTTTAAGGTTCCAAACATGTCTTTATATCGTTATATGCTGATACTTTGCAATTGTATGTTTTTAGAAATATGATGTTAAAAGCAGTCTCTTGTGTTCGGTAGAGCTCACGTTAAGTAATTCCGGGGTTCTCTTTTGTAGAAGCTGAGTGTTTGTCGTTAGGAAATGTTGTGTTAATGTTAGACGTTTACGAGTCCAATCACTCGTGAACTGTGTTTCCGTTTCTTTGTTATTTACCTGGATTGCATGTATTTATCAAATGATTGTGACGGTTGGTACGCGCAGGGTACCAGGTGGGATGATATGGTAATATGACTTTTAACCTTCTGGTGCCTCTGACTCAGACTCCATTGTTCCGTTATAATGATATGCAGTGTCATGAGGTACCATTAATTTTGGTGACTGAATATTAGCCGCATCATAAAATATTTTTATTATTATGTTATAGATTAAATTATGTCCACGTAGCAAAGAGGGTTCGGATTATCTTATTATCTTAGCACAGTCATTCTGGTTAGACATATCATCAGCTTAGGGCTTTTGCCCCGTCGTACACTGACCCGACAGCTGTGTACCAGGAGCGTGAATTTCGTAAGCGAGGTTCCTCTTGAATCTTGTCATTCACATTATTATCAAAGGGAACAGAAAATGTAATGATTTGTATCATTTCAATGGATTTACCAAAAACGACAAGATCAGGTTTGTTGGCCTGGAAATGTCTGAGGCATAACTATTCTGCAGAATTTTCCGAATTATCTTTCTAATGACGCCTCCTCCTTATTATGGGTCGTACCATCGATGGATCTCCGAGTCAATCCCACAGGCATGCCGAAGTCGGTAATAACAGCATTGCGCAAAGCCATCAAGTTCCACAAACAAGATGTTGGACAGTCTTGTTAAATTTACTGTATAATCTACATATTATATTTACATCTGGATGCAAAATCACACATTGACGGTTTCGAATGGGGAACGATTGGTCCTGGTAAGCAAACAGAAAGCCTCAACCGACTTCATCCAGGTGAAGAACTGCAAGCGTGCTATTCTCAACTCACTGCACATACATTCGAAGAATTTGTCATTTGGAAAGACTTCTCTTGAAACTTTTATCATTTTCATAAGAAACTATAATGTTAAGTCTGTCTATACTGCAAAACGAAATGTCACGAATTTACCTCTAATCTCGATTGAAAAAAACTTTTTTTACATTTCAAAAACAAATCATCATCAAATGTGACGCTATCGCAGCGTCTTTAGGATGTGAAAACTGTCAGAGTTAATACACCTATCCAAAATTTACTTGAAATGTTCCTAAATATTGTTAAAAAAGTCTTTTTATCTCAGGTAACTGAATACAGTCACCGAGCTGTGTGGGCTCCCCGATATATTATTTATGTATGTCACATGCTTTAGTTACGTGAACTGTTAAATGTTCAGGAAGCAGAAACCATCGCGAGATTACTTCATTATCGTAAATCGATCCGAAAGGGCAGGATTTAGAACAACTTTTAGAAGCAAGAATATACGACTGCCGTGGGACCCAACAGACGGACAGTTTGTTGCTGAGCCTTGTCAAGCTTTGTGTTAGCAGGGAGCCTAAAAGAGGCCTTGAGCGTTATGGCCGTTATGTTGCTACTTAATATACCCTATGTCCATAGAGTGATGCCAGTGAAAAGGAAGTCTACAAGTCTTTGTAACATTGGGGTGATTTCCCCAACGTCAGTGGCCACTACTCATTTGCATCCATTAGTCTGGGTGAGATGGTAATTTGCTAAATCTGTTCCCTTAACAAACTGACACCGAACCTTTCTTCTGAGATTCACCCAACATTTCAGCAGACACCAAACAGGAAAAATCTTTAAACTTAATTTCTCAAGAGATCTGCTTTGTCGAATGTGGTGATTAACCCTAAATGTTTTAATTGCAGACGAAATAGATTTGGACATTTGCCTTGGACAAGTAAACATTATCCAGCGGTTTATCGATGACCTTATTTGTCAAGAGAATGAGCAGCCGTTCCCTGTTGTGTGCAGTGGCCGTTTGTCAGTTAGCACTCCAAGAGTCTATAGTACGCGTGTAAACCAAAACTATTTCTGCTTTACCGATAAATGTTCTGCTCGATATTAAGCTAAAATGCTTTAATAAGAAACCCCACTTTCACCAAGATGTAACGTATTAGTCTGAGCATGTTGAATGACTTGCGTATATCAAATCCACCTACCACATTGATACTAGCAACGATTTCTAAAACGCTATATCTATAGTTCTGAAATCCGAGATTTAACAGCATCGTAAATAATGAGGAAAATCAATAGGACAATTTCTTGTTAGAAGAAACCGCGCACAAATTGAATACATTGTCTTGCTGTGGAATTACTAAACTGCGTTTCAATGAGCACGAAATCGTGACCACTTAGTGACTAAGGTCTGCGATAGTGCTCCCACTGCTGTGTTTGGGTGACAGTTCACGAGTTTGTCCATACAAACTTGTTTGCATGACATTTCAAAGAATGCTGACTGAAATGTGGTTCTAAATTAGCTGTAGAGATCACGAGCTGGGCTACTGAACTTTGTACAGGGCGGTTCAAGTGCTTATTTGCCTTAGCTTTGATATGACACAGGACACAGGTTTTCTTACTTAATGCTGTTTGGATACTCCCGGTCCATCAAAAGTCCCTGGGAGACGTGAATCTACCAATTCTATTTCGTTATTCGTAATACGTTTAAGTCATTAGGCTCATCAAGATGACGGTAGCTGAGAAGGCCTTCCTGATTAGAACAGAACATCTGATCCTCATGTCAATTAGAAGTTCACTCGTTGGTAGGTAGGACTGAATTAACGTCTTTTGAACACTATATGGTTTAATAATTTCAAAGGCTCATTTATTTCAATTTGTATTTGTCAGATGCTTTGGTTGAATATAAAACATTAACGCCAGAAAAAAATAATATATTAATTACGAAAGCAAAACAGATTCCTCCAAGCGTGAAAGGACAAATACGTTCCAAATAATATTATTCGCGTGAATGGATCGCTTAACATCAGTGATGACACACGGTAATTGCGAACAATGCAAGCATGTTTTGTTTTTAAGGAATTTTCGAGTGCCTACTTACTTGCCTGGAAAACAGTTATGTCAATATCCTCCTACTGCTTGGGCAAAACTACTTTATTTTAAATGATTGTTTTCTTTTGTCAAGCTGTCGGGAATTTCAATTGATCTATAGTACCATATGTATGTGTTTTGTTTATTTATGTATATGTATAAGTAAAGAATATGTCAACTGAGTATGTCACAGTCAATGTAATTATTTGTATTTCAATAACAGATTGCAATTTATCGAAATAGAACTATGCTTACAAATTCTGCTTGATTCGATATTCGTATATGTTTATTTCAGCTATATATAAAATACGATCAAAATATTTAACGGAAATCTATTTATTCAAAAAATACTTATTTTGATATTATTATAATTTAACTGATTCATAAAAAGTGTAGGATCGAAGCATCAGTCATAGGGGTTTGAAATCCCTGATCTATCCGTTCATAGATACCGGAGTTTTTCTGGGTTTCACGAAAGTAGGCTACAACCGTCTAGTATATGACATTAAGCAACCAAAGATTCTGGTCATTTTTGGCTGCTGATACAAATTGAATATTGTTCCAAGTTGTCGAAACCCCACGTACTCACTCATTTAATGGGCTATCGAGGTGTTCGCTCCTATTATATATAATTAATCCGTTGTTCCTACCACTGGAATACAGAATCAGTATCAGATGTAACTTACTTTGTTCCATAATGGTATATTGTACTTCCTGTAAAGGGAGCAAGCTGATGGGACCAATGCAACATCGATTTCACGCTGTACGCGAGAGCAAGTGGTGTTTTGTGTCGGTATTAGCAATATTTAATATAACGGCGTGTTACAACAGAAAGAAGCGCAACAAAGAGCCTTCGATGTGACCAGCGAACACTCTAACCACCAGGCTACCTCGCCGTCCCTGATCATGGTGGGTGCATTATATACTCTTAGAATAAGTGGTCTCACCCGGGATTAGTCAGGTGAAGACTGCCCCTGTATATGTTTGTGACGTACCACTGTAGGGACTGAATACGCGCACCATTTCGAGAACACCCACTGATTCAGAAATACATGCAAACAATATGTGCCGGAACCGCACGACTTTGCTTGTAGCAGAAGATCTTTGTGATTATAGGAATGCTTTCGACTGTAATATTTACAACTCTAGGGTGTAGTCTGAATTCCAATGAAACACAATACAATATTCATAACCGAGTTATCTGTAGAAAACCAAGGCAGCATGTGCCATACAACTTGTCGTTAAGGGACCGTTCATGATATATGGTTGGTGTGTGTTTTTGTTTGTTTTGTTTGTGTGGGTGGGGGGTGGTGCGGAGGAGGAGGTGATGAGGATTTTTATGGCGAAACGTGTACAATGTGAATGACAACACACACACACACACTACTACCACCCCCCACACCCCCCATTAGTTTTATGTACAAAGTAAGTGACCCCCCTGCACGTCTTGTACAAAATCAATGACCCGTATTGTGTGTCATCATACATGAAGTGGTTATGTACAACACTGTCAACGCAAGGCCGGGCCACCATTTTGCACAAGATAAAACAAGACACTTTTGGATACAAACAAGCACCTTCGTGTCGAAGCTAAAGGGACCTACGAAAATACTTCGAGTTATCCCAGCTTTGATACATCCGTACAAGGATTGCCTCCTGATGACTGAAAAGGGAATATACAAGAACCAAGCTTTTACACTGAGATAACTGTAGGGCCAACGCAGCAGTGTTTATCACAACTGTGCTTGATTGCTCATCAATTACTAGCCTCAACAATAGATATCGCTTGGATGATATCAAGGACATATCGCTGAAATGAAATCCACCATAACGTCTTTGTAACGTCGTCGTTCTCACAACGTCACAATCAAATGGCATCACTTATCTCTCTGCAACTGGAGCTAGTCAGCTGTACCTTTGACTCTCCAAACATTTGATATTTTACTGTTTACAGAATCAAAATGTTGGAAGAATGACTTAGGATAATAGGAAAATATTTCACCATCATGTCCTGTGACTTTGAATACTCTAAAGCTCGTATTGAAATACTGTTAACCTTTCCCAAGTGACTACATATAAGCAATTATCATGACGGGAGATAAGGAGCTGTCATGTCAATGTTCTCACAAGTGTAGACAAGAGTTGCTAGGCGATCGCCGGTACTGTCTGTCTGTTATTCTTGTTGGAGTAATGTTACAGTCAATCAGTACACCAATCAGTACACCTGTCCGGTGATACAGCGTACCTTTCTGGCACCGATAAAATGGAATCTACATCCAACCCTGTCGCTGGAACACGCATTTAAAGGAATGTGGCCAAGATACCGAAATTACTCAGTAATGATATGACTAAGCTTGTATCAATCAAACTGGCCTCTTACCGAATATCAATAAACCTACATGATTGACCAATTGGGAAATTCCAAATCCTAATTGACAACATATATTTAGGTCAATTTAAAGGTGGAGGTCACTCAGGGTGTGCAAACATCAATCCTTCCGGTCACTATGCCATAGAACATAACGTTACTAGTTCTATACAGAGCCGAGGCTTGGGGGTTGAGGAAATCTTGTTGGTATATAAACTGACGTCCAAAAACAACTTTACAACAGATTGAAATCGACCTGGAGTAAAAACTACATCAGATAGACGCATGAAATAAAATTTATTGAAAAGATCACAATGTCAACCTAAAGAGCACTGGAAATGACAATCATACACTGTCTAATAATGTTGTCACAGCAGCTCATATTGAGGTGGGGTGTCAAAAACGAATGTTCAAAAACTGCACAAGAGCTAGAGAACACGGAAATCCCTAAAGTTCTACAACACGGACCATTAGTAACATGTGTGACCTCCCCGTGCCTCAATACACGCAAGAACCCTCCGACGCACAGAAAATGTCAGTCATCTGATGACGTCACGTGGTATACGTTGCCATTCTTCTTGAAGGGCCTTGGTGAACTCTGTCTGTTAGCTGGTGGGTGTGGTCGCTGTCGAACACGCCGATCCATGGCATCCCAGAGGTGTTCAATCGGTGACATGTCTGGGGAACGTGCCGGTCTGTACGCTCTGATTCCTTGAGCCCTCAATCGTCTGGCAACTGTCTGTCGACTGACCACGTGCCCCAAGGTATTCCTCGCTGATGACGTCACTGTCAGGAAGCGGTTACGGAGGTGCAGGGTGCGTAGGTACCGGTCTTCATGGGGCGTTGTTGACCTCAGTCTTCCTGTTCTTGACCTGTCTGATGTCTGCCCTGTCTGTCCGTAACGATGCATAAGGTTGGAAACAGCGACACGCGAACAACCAAACGTTCTTGCAACGTGGGCATGGGTGGCTCCCATCGTATCATTTCTTTGGTGTTCTTTTTTAATGGTGGGTGTCTGACGTACTCTCGGTGTGACTTTTTTTCCCTTATTGCACTTGCGGTTACGGCTGCAGCTACAGCACGTGTTTTCCAATTCAATTCGCGTTTTATTCAACAAACATGCCTTGCACGGTGACCATATTCTGCATACAACATTGTTGCCTTTGGGCTATGTATTTCACATTAAATTTGTTTCGCCTGGTTTTTGAGAATTCGATATTTTTAGGTTTGACAGTTGTAAAGTTTTTTTGGGACGTCAGTTTAGCTGGCTATAGCAGGGGCGACTGAGCTTAGTTTTACGCCGCTTTTAGCAATATTCCAGCAATATCACGGTGGGGGACACCAGAAATGGGCTTCACAAATTGTACCCATTTGGGGAATCGAACCCAATGCGAACTCTTTATCCACTAGGCTACCCCACCGCCCCTGGTATAGAGGGGGCATTGTGTTGGTTCATTTGGTCCAGTATAAATGAAAATATGTTTTCACAAATAATCATATCGCAAATATTGGTCATTGTTTAGCTGTACTTTGGCAATTGGTTCATTCTTAGAGCGTGGGGTTTGGGAGCATCTAACTTGTATTTCCCGGTGTATCAGTCGACGATAGGAGGAAAGTGTAGATGTCTGTGACATTTGCCTCTTTGGTGAACCCACAAGCCCGAATATGTTTCTCACGGACTAGTCATTGATATTAGGGTGAATCGAGCACTACTGTACACTATCAAATAATTCTGGATCGGTGCCTTACACTACAAAACCACCAGTGAACCATCCGTCCTACTGTGAACCCTTGTCTTTTCAGCTAAGTACAATATCTCAAACGAAACTAACCTTCTAATTAGTCAAACAACATAAATGACAAATCAGAAACCGCAACGGAGACACAATCCTCCTTTTTGGATGACAATGTTAACCCTTTAGCCATAACAGGGATCGACAGCATTGGGGTACTTCAATGAGAACAGTGGAGTTTCTTTACATAGTTTATAGTGTTGATACATCATTAATGTGAATAACAATCTAATACCATTCGAACAATTAATAAACCAGAAGCTGCAAGAAAGATTAAATTAAACCAAAAATGTTTTTAAAAGTATCCTGATTTATCGATATTCAGTTGTGGATGAAATACATTCAATAGTATTGGATATGGATATAAATCTTCCCCGAAAGCTGGTATATCATGGTACTAGATGCTTAAAAATGAGAAAAGGTATAAAAAAATAAAATAATTCTAACCTGATTGTACTGGATTTTGGTAACCATAGCCCGGTGCTATGTATAAATACATTTGCATAAATAAAAGTGTATATGAACATTTTATAAATAATTAATATATGATTTAAATAAACCGATGATACATGTAAATACATTTGTATAAACATTTTATAAATACATTACATTTATAATTTAAATAAACCGACGATATATATATATAGAAATATATATAGGTATATATTTGCATAAACAAACGTGTATGTTACCATTTTATAAATACATGTAATTTAAATAAACCAACGATATATATTGATATAGATATATATTTGCATAAACAAACGTTTATATAACTATAACATTGTAAAAATACATTACATATAATTTAAATAAACCGACGATATAGATAGATAGATAGATAGATAGATAGATAGATAGATAGATAGATAGATAGATAGATAGATAGATAGATAGATAGATGCATAAACAAACGTGTATGTAAACATTTTATAAAAACATAATATATAATATACATGTACATAAACCGACCTCATTACTAGTAATCCCTGCAACTGTGAAAGATTTTTCAGAATAAACAATCTTCATACACATGTACTCGAGAGAGGTGTTTGTCATTTACCGAGTAATAGTTAACTATTATACATACAGGTCAAAAATAATTTTGAATTAATCGTTATTATTATATCTAGGGACGTTGTGTCGGTATGTATAGTTCGGTTTAAATGAAAAAAATTGAAATTATAAATATTCAAATAAAAAATGTTTAGCACGGGCAAATCTTTTTTTCCCACAGATAATTGTCACAACAGAAATCTGTAAGGGGATCTGGCCACTGGCCTGTTTAATGAGTTTGTGCAGAACTGTGATAGAATGTGTAAGCCGTGACGATGCTTTTAAAAGTATGTCTGTTATATCAGCTTTGGAATAATGTGCGTTGAAAGCAGAAATTGATTCAAATTTAAGACGTTTTCTGAAACACTCGAACAAGAGTATACAGATGAAATACAGATAACCACTATCAAGACGAATCTGATATTCGGAACCACGATCCGGATTCAGGAACATCTATGGACCAACTGAGTTTGAATTTCGGCGGCTTAGATGGCTCGGCCATTTGTGCCTCAGAACGAAACAACAATACTTTAAGAACATGGTATGCTACTATTCTTACAACGTGTGGTTTATAATCGTGATTAGTGGTCTTTTTGTTAAGATTTATCCTATACTTTCGTCCTGTTCCATGTTATATTCAAAGCCTTTACGTTGTGATTGATTTTTTTTATACTCCTTTGTGATTGATCTCATTATGTGCGAAAAGTTGAACGGAAAGAAAACGAAATGAGTAATTTGATTACATGACTTTGAAAAAGTATCATAGTTTTATCTGTGAAATGGTTACGTCAGTAAAGGAATAAAACATATATCAAAGTAACAAGGGTCTCAGATAAAACACGCAAATAACTCACCTGTATGAAAACACCCTGTTCAACTTTGCCTTTTTGCAGAATGTCAATGACCGTTGGGTCTGTCGATGTTAAATAATGCATGTCTGTTAAAGGTGACTGGGTTTTGGAGCGTGGATAAGGGCTGCGTAGAGATTGTATTTTCATTATTTCGACAACACTCTGAAACCTGACGCTTTGACCGACGATCAAACTGAGGCATTTCACAATGCGAACGTGTAACCTAAGCAGTTTCAATAACGATAATGAATTTTTTACACGCTTTGTCGTAAATCATTCTTAACAAGGTGGACATGTGAATAGCTAAATGAGTAGTTGAACTCTGAGAGCTTACTTCCAGTATTATACGTCACCGGAATATCTTGTATCACGTTCATATATCCACTTTGCCACATAGTATACACATATTGCGCACAACAATTTGGAAGAAACAATTCATGCTCTGTAATTTATGTAATCACCCATTTATTAAGTTATGAAAATAGCTTGGATGTTTCGTATCTTTCAGTGGGAAAGCGCATATGGCAATTTTGGGTTCATTTGTTAAAAAATAACGATCCTTATTTGAAGGAAAATATGTCAAACTGTCACACGCACTGGAAAACTGTTTACAAGTTGAAGGTTTTGCAATTAGTTTGAAACTCTTGGGAACTGCAGTGTATTTATTCGTGTTTTCTCCAGGAACAACTGTGTGAATTAAAGTCAGAGGTGAGGTGAGGTGAGGTGAAACTGGGTTTTACGTCGTGCTTGAGAATGTTTCGCTCATATGACGACGTGCATGCGTGTGTATGTGCGGCTGCTTGTACTAGCCCAGACTTAAGCTGGTTTTATAGTGCTAGCCCACTGAGATACCATGCCGCAGTGAAGCATGAATACCCCACTCAGACACATTATACTGACTCCGAGCCGCCCAGTCCTTGTTGTACCCATTAATGCCGAGCGCCAGGCAAGAGACCAACACGTACCATATTTTAACGTCTTTTGGTTTGACGCGGTCGGGGATCGAACCCGCGACCTTCCGCTCTCCGGGCGGACGCTCTAACCACTACACCACGGGGGCGGTCGTCAGTTTAGAGCAAAACGTGAAAGCACTAGTCTTTGAATACGAAATTATCATTACATACAAGCAAAATACATGTATTCATCTATTATTCGTTCGTCCATTCGTTCGTTCACTCATCGTAACTTGTATTTAAATACAGAATTCATTTCCTTCGTAGTATGGGGTTCTACTTTCACTTCTTTCCTCCCGTATGTTTCAGGATTTGCAACCATTCAAACATGAACAGACCGGATATTTCGATTGTATATTGCCATGGAAACAAATTCGAATTAACAGCAGAAATCGATCTTTGGTTTCTTTTAAAACATGCACGACTCGTTTCAGACTATAAAATGTCCCCATTTGTGATGCATTGGGACAATATGTTTTCATTTGTATCAACATTAACGTGTAATACACCGCAAGTGTTTATATTTCGTACCTGAAAAGACTCCCAGATATTTCAAATTTAGGGAAATGAAAAATATTCTTATCAAAGTAACGAGGTGTGTGAGGAATGCTATGATTGTAATATTGGTCTTGCTGTATTTATTCAAATGAATAAATATAAAAGCATATTATCTTTATCGCCATGCTCTGCCACGCCGTGAGGATATTGAACTCACTGAACTGGCTGTGTATGAAATGAGAGCACACACTCGGTTTAAAGTGCAATTCTGGATTCTGCCTTGCATGTCCACTTTCACACTGTTCTAAATGTGCATTTAGTAACATATGGAGCTTAGAAAATGATCATCTCCACTCCGTACGTCACATATCTCAAATCTTGTGTTGCATCCTTTAGGGAAGTAGATCATAAAGACTGAGGAATGTTGTAAACAGAAGGGTCGAGGGTCGATGTTGTATACAGTGTTGCAAGGGAAGAGATTGAGGGAACAAAGAGGGTCGACGTAGTATACAGTGTTGCAAGGGAAGAGATTGGGGAAAAGAGGGTCGATGTTGTATACAGTGTTGCAAGGGAAGAGATTGGGGAACAAAGAGGGGTCGATGTTGTATACAGTGTTGCAAGGGAAGAGATTGCAAGGGAGGGAACAAAGAGGTCGATGTTGTATACAGTGTTGCAAGGGAAGAGATTGGGGAACAAAGAGGGTCGATGTAGTATACAGTGTTGCAAGGGAAAGAGATTGAAAGAGAAACAAAGAGGGTCGATGTTGTATACAGTGTTGCAAGGGAAGAGATTGAGGAACAAAGAGGGGTCGATGTTGTATACAGTGTTGCAAGGGAAGAGATTGGGGAACAAAAGAGGGTCGATGTTGTATACAGTGTTGCAAGGGAAGAGATTGGGGAACAAAGAGGGTCGATGTTGTATACAGTGTTGCAAGGGAAGAGATTGGGGAACAAAGAGGGTCGATGTTGTATACAGTGTTGCAAGGGAAGAGATTGAGGAACAAAGAGGGTCGATGTTGTATACAGTGTTGCAAGGGAAGAGATTGGGGAACAAAGAGGGTCGATGTTGTATACAGTGTTGCAAGGGAAGAGATTGAGGAACAAAGAGGGTCGATGTTGTATACAGTGTTGCAAGGGAAGAGATTGGAGAACAAAGAGGGTCGATGTTGTATACAGTGTTGCAAGGGAAGAAACAAAAGATTGATGGTATACAACAAGAGGGTCGATGTCGACGTGTATACAGTGTTGCAAGGGAAGAGATTGGGGGACAAAAGAGGGTCGATGTTGTATACAGTGTTGCAAGGGGAAGAGATTGGGGAACAAAGAGGGTCGATGTAGTATACAGTGTTGCAAGGGAAGAGATTGGGGAACAAAGAGGTCGATGTTGTATACAGTGTTGCAAGGGAAGAGATTGGGGAACAAAGAGGGTCGATGTTGTATACAGTGTTGCAAGGGGTCGATGTTGTATACAAGAGATTGGGGAACAAAGAGGGTCGATGTTGTATACAGTGTTGCAAAGGGAAGAGATTGAGGAACAAAAAGAGGGTCGATGTTGTATACAGTGTTGCAAGGGAAGAGATTGGGAACAAAGAGGGTCGATGTTAGTATACAGTGTTGCAAGGGAAGAGATTGGGGAACAAAGAGGGGGTCGATGTTGTATACAGTGTTGCAAGGGAAGAGATTGGGAACAAAGAGGGTCGATGTTGTATACAGTGTTGCAAGGGAAGAGATTGGGAACAAAAAGAGGGTCGATGTTGTATACAGTGTTGCAAGGGAAGAGATTGAGGACAAAGAGGGTCGATGTAGTATACAGTGTTGCAAGGGAAGAGATTGGGGAACAAAAGAGGGTCGATGTTGTATTGCAAGGTGTTGCAAGGGGAAGAGATTGGGGAACAAAGAGGGTCGATGTTGTATACAGTGTTGCAAGGGAAGAGATTGGGAAACAAAGAGGGTCGATGTTGTATACAGTGTTGCAAGGGAAGAGATTGAGGAACAAAGAGGGTCGATGTTGTATACAGTGTTGCAAGGGAAGAGATTGGGGAACAAAGAGGGTCGATGTAGTATACAGTGTTGCAAGAGATTGGGAAGAGATTGGGGTTGCAAAGAGGGTCGATGTTGTATACAGTGTTGCAAGGGAAGAGATTGGGAACAAAGAGGGTCGATGTTGTATACAGTGTTGCAAAAGGGGGGAACAAAGAGGGTCGATGATTGGGAAGAGATTGGGGAACAAAGAGGGTCGATGTTGTATACAGTGTTGCAAGGGAAGAGATTGAGGAACAAAGAGGGTCGATGTTGTATACAGTGTTGCAAGGGAAGAGATTGGGGAACAAAGAGGGTCGATGTTGTATACAGTGTTGCAAGGGAAGAGATTGAGGAACAAAGAGGGTCGATGTAGTATACAGTGTTGCAAGGGAAGAGATTGAGGAACAAAGAGGGTCGATGTTGTATACAGTGTTGCAAGGGAAGAGATTGAGGAACAAAGAGGGTCGATGTAGTATACAGTGTTGCAAGGGAAGAGATTGGGGAACAAAGAGGGTCGATGTTGTATACAGTGTTGCAAGGGAAGAGATTGAGGAACAAAGAGGGTCGATGTATGTATTGCAGTGTTGCAAGGGAATGTTGTATACATTGCAAGGAAGAACAAAGAGGTCGATGTTGTATACAGTGTTGCAAGGGAAGAGATTGGGGAACAAAGAGGGTCGACGTAGTATACAGTGTTGCAAGGGAAGAGATTGAGGAACAAAGAGGGTCGACGTAGTATACAGTGTTGCAAGGGAAGAGATTGAGGAACAAAGAGGGTCGATGTAGTATACAGTGTTGCAAGGGAAGAGATTGGGGAACAAAGAGGGTCGATGTAGTATACAGTGTTGCAAGGGAAGAGATTGGGGAACAAAGAGGGTCGATGTTGTATACAGTGTTGCAAGGGAAGAGATTGGGGAACAAAGAGGGTCGATGTAGTATACAGTGTTGCAAGGGAAGAAAGAGGGTCGATCGATGTTGTATATACAGTGTTGCAAGGGAAGAGATTGGGGAACAAAAGAGGGTCGATGTTGTATACAGTGTTGCAAGGGAAGAGATTGGGGAACAAAAGAGGGTCGATGTTGTATACAGTGTTGCAAGGGAAGAGATTGAGGAACAAAGGGTCGACGTGTTGCAAGGGAAGAGATTGAGGAACAAAGAGGGTCGATGTAGTATACAGTGTTGCAAGGGAAGAGATTGAGGAACAAAGAGGGTCGATGTTGTATACAGTGTTGCAAAGGGAAGAGATTGGGGAACAAAGAGGGTCGATGTTGTATACAGTGTTGCAAGGGAAGAGATTGAGGAACAAAGAGGGTCGACGTAGTATACAGTGTTGCAAGGGAAGAGATTGGGGAACAAAGAGGGTCGACGTAGTATACAGTGTTGCAAGGGAAGAGATTGAGAACAAAGAGGGTCGATGTAGTATACAGTGTTGCAAGGGAAGAGATTGGAGAACAAAGAGGGTCGATGTAGTATACAGTGTTGCAAGGGAAGAGGGTGAGGAACAAAGAAGGTCGATGTAGTATACAGTGTATACAGCAAGGGAAGAGATTGAGGAACTAAGTGCTGATATCAGTACTATTAGATGTTATTCATGGACATGTGTTTAAGATATAGCCGGATGTGTACAAGGAATATCTCTATTTAGTCGCTTTATTTGAATAATTTAGAAACAAAAGCTCATCACCCCCAGATGGCATTTTGCTGATACCGCTACTTGATCTTGATACCGAAATATATTCAACATTTAGACAGAATGCTTGAATATATATTATTA
The DNA here is from genome assembly GCF_003918875.1 of Haliotis rubra. Lineage (NCBI taxonomy): Eukaryota > Metazoa > Mollusca > Gastropoda > Lepetellida > Haliotidae > Haliotis > Haliotis rubra. The sequence continues at coordinate 446,902 of NW_025767335.1, forward strand.
CTTTCGTAGTGATGCATTGCGAATCTGATAACCTCATCCTGACTATTCCCATCATATTTCAAAATGTTATGTATCTTATCTTTGACTACTGGCTTAAATGTTTGATAACAGAAACCTTAATATTGGCCCGCATGAAATATATTTTCTACTGATTTTTATATTTGTCAGACATATCCGATTGTCGCTTCCACATGCACTGATCGTGGTAGATTTATATGGTACCTGTGATTTACAGGGAATTGTTAACTGAAACTGAGTTTGTCTTGTGTACAAACATACACTGCCAACCAAATTTACAATCGCCTCGATCTGTGTTTGTCGTTAGCGCCATCTGTATGTGAACATCCTGGACTTGTACATCAGTTGTACATCAGACTAGGTGAAATCTCGTACTAACATAGCTGTACATCGTGTCGGCTGAAACATCTAATTGTGTCCCCGGTAACGACCCCTAAAAGCCTTTGCTCACCATGTTGGGGCAGATATAAAATGGCAAACATTGACGAAGCCTTGCAATTTTAGGGGACATCTGCGTTTATTGAAATAAAGCTTTCTTCCGGCAAGCTTTGTGGTGAGAATTCATTACCCCCTTGCTGGGTCCTAGTGCTCAATTACATGTAGTAGAAAATCCTACGGTTGTATTTCTTCATAACACAAATGGATTGGGACAGTTTACCAAATGTAATTGGAGATCTAAAGATCCAAGCCTATGACCAAGGCAATGCTGAGATATTGCTATTGGCCGCAAGCAGGAACATCGCCTTCTAAAACAGATCACGAGGCGCACGAGAAACACTTTAGATTAATAATGACACATTCCTTAGAAGCAGCCCATCTGAATTCCCAGAATTCTTACCCAGTGAAAGTTCTTCACTGCAAAGGTTCGACGTTAATTTGAATTATGATATGTACAATGCAAGCATACGACTCGAGCAGGTGGGATTATTCGACAAACTAAAGCATGGTGTAATCTTTATCAGGAGTTATTTCTCCCAAGCAACCTTCTTCAAATATGCTGGGGTTTTTTTATTTTGCTTATTCGTAATGCGCAGGACCAGACCCGTGTATCGCCGAGATGCAATAAGATTAATAGTGGGAGCAACAGTATGGAGGTGCATAGTGGGAAACAATGATAGAATGAAAATATGGATAACCTTTATGGACGTTTCTCGTTCTGTGCCTCATCAGAAAACCAATATATAGTCGTGACAGTGTCACCAAAGCAGGAGTGAGTGAGTGAATTTAGTTTTACGCTGCTTTTAGCAATATTCCAGCAATATCACGGCGGGGGGCACCAGAAAGAGTTTCACACATTGTACCCATGGGGAATCGAATCCAGGTCTTCGGGGTGACGAGCGAACGCTTTAACCACAAGGCTACCCCACCGCCCCACACCAAAGCAGGAAATAATAATATATTATAATAATAATTTTCTATATGTTTGCTATTATTTGTCGTGAATTTCCGTCCTATTTCTGTGGGAATCCTATCTCTCGTGGTGTTATCATTGTGATGGTTGTTTGGAAACCATTACCATGGAAGAACGAACAATTTCTCTTCACTTTTGAGCTGTGAGTGAGTATGTGTTTTGGTCGCTTTTAGAACTATTTTAGTAACATCAAAGCTGGGGACATCAGAAATGGCCTTTACACATTATACCCATACGGAAATCCAATCCAGGTCTTCGGCTTGACGAGCGAATGCTTTAACCACTTGTCTACCCCACCACACCTCATATGTTTAGCAAGAATGTTGGTCAGTTTACTAATAAAATGAGTATTCAGGACACAAAACAGGGCAGATAAAGGGATAGTAGCATTTATCATCTTACAAATGAACTTGAAACAAACTATGGAATATACTTTCAACAGAACAAACATTTGTTGTCATTAGAATCATCCATGTTCCCCTTGAATAAAGGTAACTAGAGTGCCGATTGGTTTTCTCTGTTCTTGCAGGGTTATAGTGGTGCGGTTTTGGCTTCTAGGTGATGGAATACCAGTCCCACGTATCATCTGACACCGGTAGCCCTGTACATCGTCACCATGAAAATTGTCCTGAACATCCAGGATCGTCACTGTCGTCACCGATGCCCCAATCTACCAATGACGTACACCAGGGCCCAAAGATCACCTGAAAATTGATTTAACTCGAGGATAATGGGTCCAAAATGAAACTACTAACAATAGGTCATGGTGTTAACAATTGACCGTTACAGTAATGTCCAGCTACTGGACACTATTAAATGACTTCTCAAGGGGCGGTTTCCCATCCTTAGTTTGTTGTTTTGTTAGGTATGATAAGAGTGATATGACTGATAATGATGACTGCCTCTTTGGTCACAGTGACATGATAAATATATTCTACTTTGATGTGCTACAAGCCTACCAATACCCTTTTCGCAAACACCCGGTGTCATCACATACTTTTAAAGCTTTTTCTAAAGCATGGGTTTTGTTAAATGATCGAGATTGAATATTCTCCGGCGTCCAAAACTTGTATGATGTGAAGTTCATGGCTAATTATTTGACTGAACACCCAAAGTTACTACTGCATGTGACCATCACGAAAAAAATAACTTTTAGGAAGAACGAATTTGAGCTCATAAAATGTATTGTTGTATATTCGAAACAAAATCTCTCGTTCGATGCAAAATAAATATTTTGAGATACAAAACATTTGTCAGTCTATTCGTTTGCCAAACCTCTGTCTTGTTTAATGTAGAGGTGGATCTGCAGCCTTAGTTTGATACCGAATATATACAATCTGGAATGTCCCTAAGGTGTTTTTCTAGAGATAATTATGATGTGACCATGGCCATCTATTGGTACAATATGCGAAGCCTATTTCTGGTGTCTCCCGCCGTGGTATTGCTGGAATATTGCTAAAAGCAGCGTAAAACTAAACTCACTCCCCCTGCTATACCCAGATATATAGCAACAAGATCTCCTCAACCCCCACGCCTCGGCTCTGTGTAGAACTAGTGACATTATGTTCTATGGCATAGTGAACGGAAGGATTGGTGTTTGCACTACATGAGTGACCATCAAGTATCATGTTGTCAAACAGGTTTGAAGTCTGCATCACTTCGAATTTCCCGATTGGTCAGTCATGAGGTTTTATTGACAGGCAGTAAGAGGCCAATTTTATAAATACAATTTAGTCATATCATTACTGAGGAATTTAGGTACAATGTGTGAAGCCCACTTCTGGTGTCCCTCGCCGTGCTTGAATTTTGCTAAAAGCGGCGTAAAACTAAACTCACTCACTGTGTGACTTTAGATCGCTACGATATGGACTGACTTCAATGCCATTTTCCAAATAGTCATCGTTCCCTTTCTTTTGTAGAATCTTCCAGCGGTTTCAGTCTTAACTGCCAACAGTTCACATTTTGTATGCACAATCGATCGCGGTGTTTCTGACAGATTCTGCCAGAGCGTCACCCGACTCTTGCACAAAGGTTGTTTGAATAAGGTTACAACACTGAATGTCTCAGCTTTCAAAACGTTTTATGGTAGGCATGTCAAGGACGTTTCCAGATTTGACGTGTAGCGGGAAAAAGAAGTCGATACTATTTCCTATTTTGACTTGTACAATGAGTGCCGTTTTTTGTGATTTTTTTTTTTCAAAGTAACGGTTGACGTGTCTTTGCGTGTGTTTGTGACGGATACCAGCTGTGAACAGGATACGTTCATCTTTTTGCTGGTGTCTTCGCTGTGCTGAACTGATTTGTGGAAACAGGTACATTATGTAGTCGGAATCATACAACTGGCCTTGCTGTAAGCAGAGATTTCTAGTGGCTTGGAAGAGGATTTGGTCGCTTATGTTTAAACGATTCATGGTCGATTTGGTGCTACTGTTATGTCTAAATTATGATGGTTCCTATGTGATTTTCGATGACGCCGATAAGGATGTTATTACTTATATAATATCTTATTAATTATTATTATTCATTAATACTCTTTATAGAAACACATGCTGCCTACATTTGCACTATAAATATATACTATGTTACTATGTTACCCTGGCCCGCACGACCCCTAGATGTGTCACGGACTGAATATGTCTGGGATAAAATGGGAGAGACGTTTACGACGTCATCCGAATCCTCCAATAACACTTCAGGAGCTCCGTCCAATCTTTCCTCTGATATGGAATGATCTCCTACAGGACATTCATCGACATTTAATGGATTCAATGAAATGAATGCGTCAGGCCTGCATCAATGCACAATCTTGTTTGAGAACCCCCTCTTGTATTCTATTTCATGTGCATACGCCAACGTCCTATTCTTATAGACTATTGACCATTTCCATACCTTGAATCACTTGTCATTCCATGTAATGACATTCCATTTGCGGCAGAAAAAAGGTTAATGCTGATTCTGTTTGTGTTTGAATATAGAGAATACTAAACGATGTCCCGGGTAATACCATATTTATGAAACGAGTGAATGGTTTGGTATACCATTCACGGGTTTCATAAATATGGTATTACACGGGACATAGACGGGACTAAACGATGTCCCGGGTAATACCATATTTATGAAACGAGTGAATGGTTTGGTATACCTTTCACGGGTTTCATAAATATGGTATTACACGGGACATAGTTTAGTATTGTATTTATAACTCACCCAACATTAGCAAAATAATATCGACCAAAGTACTTCTTTCCTAAGAATTCAATGAGTGTGATGACTCTCAGGTTTCCGCGAGTCAAGCAAGGTCTAATACTATTGTGACAGAGGTATTAGCATTGTGACGTCTTAACTGTAAACCAGTTTTACGTCATACGTACGGCACCACGTGATTTTATTACACAACGTGTAATAACATTGTAAAATTATTAAACAGTGATATCATCAACGGGTGAGTAATAAATAGATATATACTGCAGCAGCGAGACTGATAGATAATTAGACAACCGAATGGACATTCGTTGACATTAAATGGCTGTTCATGTCATAATGTTATATCTCCCTCATTCATGAGAGTAACCAGTTTTAAAGAAGGTAGTTTAGTCATTAAATAGATATGTATGAATTTAACAACACATTGTACTCGATGTTATTATTGAATGTTTCACAAGTCCTTAATTCAAATGACAGTAATGGCAAAATTGTTACCGTTTTGCAATCATACCAAAAAATTTATTTCAGCAGTTCAATCATACCAAAATAAAAACATTAATAATTCATATAAATTCTATAAATTATTGATAATGCGGCCCATTGTTAACCTAGTTTCTGAGAGAGACAATATTTCTGTATACGGTTGGAACGACACTAATCGATATCTCAATAGACATCTTGTTATTCCAAACTCCGTTAATCTTGAAACCCGTTAACCTAGAAACCCCAATTAAAGACTTGAACTCTATATGCTTTTAAAAGGGTGTCACCTCTTACCTGATTTCAATGGTAACAGTACCATCGCGCTTATCGAGGATTCGTTACTATTCTAACTCTGTGTGGGCACATTGGAATGGAGAAGGCTTGTTACAGTTACATAATATTGACAAGTCAAGGTCTCGGGTTGGGATGTGTACTGTAAATCTCAATGACTTACTTTTTCAAACATGACCACCTATATCAATATATCCATTGTATCTTGGTCATGTTATCGCTACAATACATGGAATTATCATGAAACGGCCCTCCTATTTTCAGAAATTTGTGGGCCGCTGCAAATGATATTGGACCGCTCAACCTTACCGACGGGCCACTATCAGTTCTGTTGTCACGTGACGTCATAGTGGGTGCGTGGGCTTACGGTTCATTCGACATTGGCTTTGGACTGGCAGATATTCTGGGGCAAACAAGTCAAAGCAACCCGAATTCCCGCTTTAAATAGCGGTAATATGGGCTTTCTTGCAGGTGCTGACCTTAACAATTGCACTATTAACGTTGTTGTTGGACCAAAACCAAACACTGAAAACTGACGTTGTGTCTGACATAGTTTGACAGGTTGCAGGCTATGGTTTTGTCAAAGGCCAAGGTCGAATATCGTCACGTTCTGTTGTGACGTTACTTGAATTGTTCGATGAAATTGCATTCGGGCAGTCAACCCCGTCAGAAGTTGGTTTTGAGTAAACTTACAGTCAAATTCCTTCATTGTTTTCTTTTTCTTTTCAACACAAATTCCATGTATTTTAGCAATAATAACGGTAATGCTATTTTTGAGGGCATTATCATTTGCAGAAGCCCTCGGTCATTTTCAACTGTCCTCCTTCGTCGGGCTGTTAATGGAAGACCTAGGGCTTCTGCAAATCATAATGCCCTCAAAAATAGCATTACCGTTATATGAACTCTTTTTGTTAACTATTTTATTGTTCCCATTCCTTGTGGAGGCATACAGATCAATGCCAACATAATACACACCATCATCCCAACATTGCAATTGACCTGTGTTATTGGTCACTGTCTTCGCATGTAGTTCATCTAGGACATGTCAGTGTCTAAGTGTATTGGGATAAACGGTCTGCGTTTTCTGATTAGGGATTTCCGTTGAGATTCCGATTCTCCGAAATTCCATTTGTAACCGACGTTAGCAAATATGAAGGCACAAAATGTTACCGACATTGTAAAATGGAAACTGTGTCTTCTATAAAAGATGAGTATCATTTTATATTAGTCTGTCCGTATTTTCACAATTTAAGAATGTTATATACCCACCCCTACCCCCACCCCATTTTACCGCATCAATCGCTGTGAATAAATATTAAGGTTATTGTTGAAAGCAACAAATCTACAAATTGTAAAATATCTATCAATGCACATCTATCATGGGTTCAACAATAGAAACTTTGTTTTAAATACCATGTGACTGTACACACTTGTATTGTACTATAGGCCTGTGGCCTCTTCAGTACCCTGAATAAAAGAAATTGAATTGAAACTGTGTCAGCAATATGTTGCAATACTGAAATATGATGGAAAACGTCATAAGCATCCGGGTTGTCAGAAAGGAAAAACTAAAGGTCTTTTGATTAATATTAATCAAGTATCACATTTATATAACGCGATAACCATTTCGCCAAAGAAAATTTCATTATACCAAATAATCAAAATGCACTACTTAACAACTTTTGTAACCACTCAAAAATATTTCAGCACATATTAACGTTCATGTTACATTGTCTCCTGATCAAATATTAGTCATGTTTTACATGTAATTACGATAGTCTGCTGTCAGTGAGGGAACGCTTATGCATATGCGTACCAAGGCTGAATAAAGCTTCCAGTTTGAAAACATATGCGCACAATCAAAACCAGTCTGATCAGTCAGAGCGCAGCTGGGTAGCCTTGTGGTTGAGGAATCGGTTTGTCTCTCCGACCGACCGGGTTTGACTCCATATTGAATGAGTGAGTGAATTTAGTTTTACGCCGCTTTTGGCAATATTCCAGCACTATCATGGCGGGGGACACAACTAATGGGCTTCAAGCATTGTCTCATGTGGGGAATCGAACTCGGGTCTTCGGCGTGACGAGCGAACGCTTTAACCACCAGGCTACCCCACCGCCCAACATGTCATTATGCTGAGGGGATATCATTGTTTCATAAAACACAGAAGCATTTTACTGGTCATTCATTTTAGGACGTCGGTGTTGATGCAGTGAGTAAAATAATGCTACTAATCCAAAACGGATAATCTCTCACGATAGACAGATTTTTCATGAAACACCATAGATGCATTGAACACAGTGTGCATGCAGTTTAATCATGGATGAGATATTTGCAGATGACTATATTGATCACTGGTCTATATTGAGCTCACTTTTGTATTTGCGTCATACCACAAGACGTTAAAATATGGTACTTGTTGGTCCCTGCCTGGCGCTCGGCATTAATGGGTACAACAAGGACTGGTCGGCTCGGAGTCAGTATAATGTGTCTGAGTGGGGTATTCATGCTTCACTGCGGCATGGTATCTCAGTGGGCTAGCACTATAAAACCAGCTTAAGTCTGGGCTAGTACAAGCAGCCGCACATACACATACACACGCATGCACGTCGTCATATGAGCGAAATATTCTCAAGCACGACGTCTCAATTTCACCTCACCTCACCTCACTTTTGTATTTATGTAATGCAAGCATAGCTCCATTATATAGGCTGAGAGCATTATTAACGGACACCGCTGATTGCTATACAAAACATCAGCCACTTGACGGTGGTCTGAAAATAGTCCGTGATTTACATCATGAGCATTGATCTAAGGAATCTTGATACCATGACATGGATCATCCAAGTCTGCGAGCCTGACTGTTTGGTTCCGTTTGTAGCCTGATGCGACAAGCAGGGGTTTCTGTCGCCCTATTGTTCTAACCTGTATCTTCGCGGGATTTAAAGCATCATTATTTATTATTATTTTAATTTATTATTGGATATTTATATAGCGCACATATCCATGCACTAGTGCATGCTCAAGGCACTGGCATTTTTTTCCTCGATCATTGGATATCAATCTCAACGGCACATCTTATTATCAATCTCAACTACCTGGGGATGATACAAATCTTGCTGCCACAAGGCGGTTTTCCCATCCTTACGAGGTACCAGCTGGGTGGACTGGGACACATTGTCACAGTACTTTGTCCAAGTTTGCAGCACGTTGCGGTACCCACAACTAGGTGTTTGTACGTATTCATGTGGCCACCAAGTGTACTGTACACTAGGGGTTGTAACAACACTGAAAGAGTCTGCACACAAAGTTGACTCCAAAGTTTTTACACCCGGTCACAGGTGGGCTCGATCCCGGCAGCTCATGCCCTCTGGATCATTAGCCTGGCGCCTTAGCAAGCTCGCCCACCGCGCCCAAATTCCCTTCTACATACGGACCCGTGAAGATCCGGGTTAGAATTGGTCTTCAGCAACCCACGCTTGTCGTAAGAGCGACTAACGGGATCGGGTGGTCAGACTCGCTGACTTGGTTGATTATTTACAGACCGCCGCCATATAGCTGGAATATCGTTGTGTGCGGCGTTAAACAACAAACCAACCAACCCTTCTACAGAGGACCTTGAACTTTGTGTTGCAGATAAGGGTAGGGCTCACCTTGTGGTGAGTCGTTAGAAGTTTTAGAAATCGTGTGAACTGATACAGTCTCGCGTCGTGAATCTTTGATGCCTTGCAATAGCCCAAAGGGTGTTTCCTAATGTTAAACACAATCCAGCTCGTAACAGATAAGCAGTCTGCTGACTTTAATGAATCCACACATGACATGATTTCATGAATCGATGACGATTGTCTGTTTGCTGTTACGAAAATCTTGCAGGAAATGCAGCAGCTACGTATCTTTTCTTACAATCGATTTCAGAGAAGGCGGCAAATGTTTTGCCAGGTTGCAGCTTGAGAGAAATGATGGCCTGTAATTGATATTACCACTATGGTGCATGGAGAATAACAAAACACTTAAATGGAGCTTCGGTCTGGTGTGTAGAAAGGGAAATAACTCTTGTGTATTGTATTTTGAAAGTAAAACACCAATCTGTCCAAAGTAAAAGTTTTGTGTTTGGAAAGGGTGCTAAATATTAAGTAAAATTTACAATATTACCGCTGCTATTGCTAATACTCCTATTCCAGTTACAGCTTCTACTTTTCCTGCTATTTCTGCTTCCACTCCTGTTGCTATTGCTTCTTCGACGACTACTACGGCTACCATCACTACTACTTTCCTATCTCTACTACGAGGCCCATTCCTCCACCACCCACCCAAGCACCAAAATACCCACAACAAAAAGAGACCAAATAAAAGGGAGGTAATACAGCCTGAATCTGGATTTACATAACAATTAAAGCACTATACACTTAGGCAATCGTACCGCCTCCGTGGTGTAGTGGTTAGAGCGTCCGCCCGGAGAGCGGTCCCTGCCTGGCGCTCGGCATTAATGGGAACAAGGACTGGTCGGCTCGGAGTCAGTATAATGTGTCTGAGTGGGGTATTCATGCTTCACTGCGGCGTGGAATTTACATACACATACACATACACACGCATGCACGTCGTCATATGAGCGAAATATTCTCAAGCACGACGTTAAACCCAATTTCGCCTCACCTCACTTAGGCAATCGTTTCTATTACAACAGAGGGCAAATAAAGAAAGTTACGTTTGTCATCTGTGATCTCTATATTTATTTTATTTTAAAAAATGTTAATATCATCCCTGGCATTTCTTACGAATACATGTAACAGTGGGTTGTTGTGATGATATAAGAAACTTCACCTTTCTCCGTGAAGCGTCCGTAAAATACACGATTGCTATTTCGTGTTCGCATCATCACACGTGGGCTTGTCCCATTTATCAGTGAGTAGCTGTGAGCAATGTGGTTCTACCACAAACGATAAACGCATAATTTCATTATTGATGTGTCTAAATCGGATGTGATGAGAAATCGACAAAAGACTATCAAATGTCACCACCAGAGTGTTAAATACTCACCACAGAAAAGTAATGCACACAACTCTAAAGTGTCATTTCGTTCTGCACACAACTCGAACTACATCCGGGAACTCAGCGGGTTGCCAGCCGTAATGAAGTCATGAGACGTTTCACTCATCTCTTTATTTGAATGTTTCCCTCGGCAGCTAAGTTATCTGTCATCATTGTGTTCTGTAATAGGTTTCTTCACCCAACATTCTGACAAGTACGATTTTCCTTTTCCCCTAAATATGTCAGTTAAACTTTAAATAGACATCTGTTTAAAACCTGTGAGACATTCTTTTAAAAGTAAAGCGTTTTTATCAAAAAAGATTCAAGGCATAATGTGTTCACTTATACAACTTTATTGCATTGTCAGCATGAACACCTACATGCATGTGTGAACACTTCTCAGAGGTCAACACTTACATTCTCAGCATGATCACCTACACATTCAGAGTCAACACTTACATTCTCAGTATAATCACCTACACGTTCAGAGTCAACACTTACATTCTCAGCATAACCTACCCGTCAGTGTCAACACTTACATTCTCAGCATGATCACCTACACATTCAGAGTCAGCACTTACATTCTCAGTATGATCACCTACACATTCAGAGTCAACACTTACATTCTAAGTATGATCACCTACACATTCAGAGTCAACACTTACATTCTAAGTATGATCACCTACACATTCAGAGTCAGCACTTACATTCTCAGCATGATCACCTACACATTCAGAGTCAACACTTACATTCTCAGTATGATCACCCCCATGTTCAGAGTCAACACTTACATTCTCAGCATGATCACCCACATGTTCAGAGTCAACACTTACATTCTCAGCATGATCACCTACACATTCAGAGTCAGCACTTACATTCTCAGCATGATCACCCACATGTTCAGAGTCAACACTTACATTCTCAGCATGATCACCTACACATTCAGAGTCAACACTTACATTCTCAGAATGATCACCTACACATTCAGAGTCAACACTTACATTCTCAGCATGATCACCTACACATTCAGAGTCAACACTTACATTCTATACATGATCACCTGCACATTCAGAGTCAACACTTACATTCTCAGCATGATCACCCACATGTTCGGTGTCAACACTTACATTTTCAGCATGATCACCTACACATTCAGAGTCAACACTTACATTCTCAGCATGATCATCTACACATTCAGAGTCAACACTTACATTCTCAGCATGATCATCTACACATTCAGAGTCAACACTTACATTCTCAGAATGATCACCTACACATTCAGAGTTAACACTTACATTCTCAGCATGATCAGCCACATGTTCAGTGTCAACACTTACATTCTCAACATGATCACCTACACATTCAGAGTCAACACTTACATTCTCAGCATGATCACCCACATGTTCAGTGTCAACACTTACATTCTCAACATGATCATCTACACATTCAGAGTCAACACTTACATTCTCAGCATGATCACCTACACATTCAGAGTCAACACTTACATTCTCAGCATGATCACCTACACATTCAGAGTCAACACTTACATTCTCAGAATGATCACCTACACATTCAGAGTCAACACTTACATTCTCAGCATGATCAGCCACATGTTCAGTGTCAACACTTACATTCTCAACATGATCACCTACACATTCAGAGTCAACACTTACATTCTCAGCATGATCACTCACATGTTCAGTACCAACACTTACATTCTCAGCATGAAAACCTACCTGTCAGTGTCAACACTGACATTCTGAGCACGATCACCTACAGCTTCAGTGTCACTACTTACAAAATAAAAATTCTCATTCTCAGCATGATCACATAACACTTACATACTCAGAATGATCACCTGCAAGTTCAGTGTGAACACTTACATTATCAACATGATCACCTTCACCTTCAGTGTCAAGACCGTCTCTGTGGTGTAGTGGTTTGAGCATCCGCCAGGAGAGCGGAAGGTCACAGGGTTTGATCCCCAGCCGCGTTATACCAAAAGCCGTTAAAATGTGGCACTTGTTGGTCTCTGCCTGGCGCTTGGCATTAATGGGTGCAAGGACTGGTCGGCTCGGAGGCAGTATACTGTGTCTGAGTGGGGTATTTATGCTTAACTGCGGCATGGTATCTCAGCACTATATATGGGCTAGCACTACAAAACCAGCTTAAATCTGGGCTAGTACAAGCAGCCACACATACACATGCATGTGAGCGAAATATTCTCAAGTAAGACGTTAAACTCCATTTCACCTCACCTCAGTGTCAACACTTACATTATCAGTATGATCACCTAAATGTTCAGCATCAACACTTACATTCTAAGCCTGATCACCTCCATGTTCAGTGTTAACAACTACATATTCAGTATGATCACCCACATGATTGGTGTTACACTTACATAATGAACATGTACATTCATATGCTCTGTGTCAACATTTACATTCTCAGCATGATCACCCATATGCTCTGTGCCAACACTTACATTCTCAGCATGATCACCCATATGCTCTGTGCCAACAACTACATTCTCAGCATGATCACCCATATGCTCTGTGCCAACAACTACATTCTCAGCATGATCACCCATATGCTCTGTGCCAACACCTACATTCTCAGCATGATCACCCATATGCTCTGTGCCAACAACTACATTCTCAGCATGATCACCCATATGCTCTGTGCCAATACTTACATTCTCAGCATGATCACCAATATGCTATGTGCCAACACTTACATTCTCAGCATGGTCACCAATATGCTCTTACCAACACTTACATTCTCAGCATGATCACCCATATGCTCTGTGCCAACACTTACATAATGAACATGATCACCTTCACCTTCAGTGTCAACACTTATATTTTCATTATCAGCATGATGACCTACAAGCTCAGATTTAACACTTACTTTCACAGCGTAAACTTACACTTACATTCACAGCAATACACACACATTCTCAGCATGACACTTACATTCTCAGCATGACACATTCTCAGCATTACATTTATATTCTCAGCATTACATTTACATTCTCAGCATTACACTTACATTCTCAGCATTACACTTACATTCTCAGCATTACACTTACATTCTCAGCATTACATTACATTTCTCAGCATTACAATTACATTCTCAGCATGACATTTACATTCTCAGCATGACACTTACATTCTCAGCACATGTATTACATTACATTCTCAGCCAAGACACATTCTCAGCATTACATTTACATTCTCACACTTACATTCTCAGCATGACACATTCTCAGCATGTATGCTCTCACCAACACAATTACATTCTCAGCATGATCATTTACATATGCTCTTCAGCATTACATTCTCAGCATGACACATTCTCACATTTACATTCTCAGCACTTATACTTACATTATCAGCATGATGACATTCTCAGTATTAATAGCATTTAACACATTACATTCATTCAGTGTAATTTACTTCACACTTACATTCACAGCAATACACATACAGTATTACATTCCTCAAGCATGACACATTCTCAGTATTCTCAGCATGACACATTCTCAGCATTACACTTACATTCTCAGCATTACATTTTGACACATTCTCAGCATTACACTTACATTCTCAGCATTACACTTACATTCTCAGCATTACACTTACATTCGCAGCATTACACATACATTGTCAGTATTACACTTACATTCTCAGCATGACACATTCTCAGTATTACACTTACATTCTCAGCATTACACTTACATTCGCAGCAATACATGTACATTCTCAGTAATACACACATATTCTCAGCATTACACTTACATTCTCAGCATGACACATTCTCAGTATTACACTTACGTTCTCAGCATTACACTTACATTCTCAGCATGACACATTCTCAGCATTACATTTACATTCTCAGCATTACACTTACATTTTCAGCATTACACTTACATTCTCAGCATGAGACATTCTCAGCATTACATTTACATTCTCAGCATTACATTATCATTCTCAGCATTAGCCTTACATTCTCAGCATGACACTTTCTCAGCATTACATTTACATTCTGAGCATTACACTTACGTTCTCAGCATTACATTTACATTCTCAGCATTACACTTACATTCTCAGCATGACACATTCTCAGCATTACATTTACATTCTCATTACATTCTCAGCATTACATTTACATTCTCAGCAATACACTTACATTCTCACAAACATACATTCTCAGCATGGAAATACAAGGCAAACATACAGTAAATCACGAACAAATTGGTTCTTTTCCATGTACAGTTAATGGGCTTCTAATATCAGGCTGGTTTATGTAGACATACGACCGCACCACCTGAAACACATGATGGTATGAGACATCAGTACAGTGAGACATGTAAGAGAGACATGTAAGAGAGACGTGTGTGAGAGAGAGAGGAAGTTGTTTAAAGTCAGTTGTTATAAAGAAAACAAGTTGAAGACAAGGTTATGGAGCTGACAACCCTGGGTTCATCTCAGGGCGCATCTGGGACTCAAACCAGAAATCACCAATGGTGGTGCCCCAAAGTAAAGAGAAATCGTTTCAACAGAAAACTGACACAAATAACCCAACCAGGCTATTCGTGTCATCTTGTTAAAATACACCAATCTCCTTAAAATAATATAGTCCATCCTCATATAGACAAAGAGCCCAATGTAAACACAGGCTTACCGCTGGTGGAAGTAGATGTTTCAGCTGCAGGATGTCCTTGAGCTTCTCTGGAAGAGGTAAAAGATGGACAACATGATGAAGTCTAACACCTAACAGCCGTCGAAGCACGAAACAAGACATGTCCTGAAGACTCCTGGGATTGGATGTGATTGTTCTGAGATTACCCAGCATGTATTGACCATGCCTTGTCTTCAGATACGGATGGTCCTCCGCCACTTTCACCAAACTTTCCTTCAAGACAGGGAAGTACCCAGCCCTTAACAGATTACCTGCAGCAGCTGCCAGATCTTCACTTTGAAGGGCCAAAGAATACGGAGTTTGGTTGTTATTGTTGACCTTATCTAATGCTACATTTAAACCAAAGGTCAAACACCGGAGGGCCGAAGTGTTCCCTAAAACCAGATGGACTGGAGTATTGCCACTGTTATCTTGAACCTCGGGGTCAGCCCCATAGGACACAAGGAGCCTCACTGTATCCAGATAGGCTCTATTTTTCAAAATACCTTTTAAATTGCCTTCGATGAATGTTTTTGTTACATCACAAATGGATATGGTATTAATGTCTGCTCCGGCTTCCAACAACACACGGCAAGTATCTGCTCGGAGATTCATCGCAGCAAGATGTAAAGGAGTGGTTCCATCAGTACAGATCTCTTTGACATCACAACCTTCATCTATAAGAAGCCGGCACATGTCAGAATGTCCTTTGTTTGCTGCATCATGAAGAGGGAAGAAGACTTCACTTCCTCGATTCAACACTGACAAGGATATGCCCTTCTGCCTTAAATACTTAAAGACACACACAGAATTAAACTGTATTGCTCTCTTTAATGGAGTGTTTCCGTTTCTGTCAGGTTTCTTTAAACTTACACGATACTTGTCTGCAAGAGTTCTCACCACATCTAAGTTATTGTATTGACATGCGATGTTCATGGGGGATACACTCAGCATACCCCGGGGAGAAAATCCCTCCTCTATCAATGCATTTATTAAATCCACACAGCCTTTACTGCAGGCCGTCTCCAGAGGTCCTATTCGATACATAGGTAGTTGTTTATAAGACTTCTCTGAAATGCGGTTCTCCTTGATATAGGATATGATGGTGTCAACATCTCCTTCGTGTATAATATGTGTCAAAGTCCTGAGATTGTATAGTGTGACCTCATTTCGCGCAAGGTAATCTGTGTGACGTAGACACTGACCCATTTTGACTAGTTAGTCGCGTTCCTTCACTGTTCGGTACTCCGTGTTGCGCGTAATTCGCGGGTCTTCGTTTTCATCTGTGCTAAGAGTAATAACTCACATGCTGTGTTCCAGGCCACGTATGGCGCTGAATGTTCCAGAACATGTTGCACGGACACGTTGAAAAATCCAATTAGCTGGTTACATGTGTTCCATGTAAACACGGAAGTTGTTGCGCAGATAATCCAAGGGAGGTAACTGTTAGGTTTGTCAGGGATTATACTTCTAGGAGTCATGTTGCCGGTTCGAGACTCAGTGTTGATACAATATTTTTGTGGCAGAGTACTTCCAGTCATTCTTCCATATCCAGAACCAGATACATAAGATGATATCTGATTACCGGTACGTTTTTTTTGCTTCTCGCTTATATTATTTTGAAAACAGTCATCATCTGGTGCAAAGCAATCAATTAGAAGACAATCTTCTTAAAACTTCAAAATTATGACCCAAATTGTAAAAATTCATGTGAATAAAAAATATAATTATGGATTTTAGATCATCGTTTGATAAAGAACTGTTGTTCGGATATAATACGGTAATTTCTTCAATTCACATTCAAACATACGGGCAGAACGTGTGGGTTTCCTTTCACTACTTTAAAGCGCCTGTAAAATATACGAAACTTCTAAGTCAGATCAGTGCATCGTATCGTTAAGCGGGTAAACATATGGCAACTCGCCGTGTCAGGCCATTTAACCACTAGCTAAACCCTCATCGATCCATCACTGCATCAACAGCTTCTAACCGACTGAGTGTTTTCTATTCTTTATTGAAAATAATGTCTGTGTGTGCGTAATCGACACGTAGTACGAAGTGTATATTAACAGTGTCTCGTAAGTATTTGTTGTTTAACGCCACACTCATCAATATTCCAGCTATATGGTGGTAATAAGCGAAAACCAAACATCCTTAATCAACTGAGAGATATACATGTAGTTTCCTTTGTTCCTCAGTCTATCAATTAATAATGACCCACCATCCACCCAGCGTAGGTCGCCCATTGCAATATTGTACTATAGATAACTCTCATTTAAAGGTCACATGCAACCAAAAAATCAAACATAATTAAAACACAATTACCACTTATTCATGACATATAATATACATTGCTGGTTATGAAAAAACATAAAAACAAAATTATAAGCGTACAATCGCAAATCAAAAGTGCAATATTTTGTATTTGGGTTTACTTCCCAAGAAACGAAGCAGCCGGGATACCGAACCCAGTCAGAGCGGGTGGGTGTGCACTCAAGTGTAACGGCTGGTTCATATGCAGATGCCCACACGGCTCATTGTGTGTGTCGGTCATTTGTAAGAACTGCAATTTTTTGTTTGTTGTTATGTCGTAAAACGACACTCAAGTTCTGAAAATGAAAACATCCCGTAACAAATGCTGTCTTAAGTAACAGTTTGTAAATTTCAAACGTAATTGTGTTTTAGTTTTTAATTGAATATGTGAGTTTCCAAAACGGGTTATTGAATTCATGTATGTGTGGTTGCTGTTGGGGTGAGGTGAGGTGAAATTGGGTTTAACGTCGTGCTTGAGAATATTTCGCTCATATGACGACGTGCATGCGTGTGTGTGTGTATGTGCGGCTGCTTGTACTAGCCCAGACTTAAGCTGGTTTTATAGTGCTAGCCCACTGAGATACCAGGCCGCAGTGAAGCATGAATACACCAATCAGACACATTATACTGACTCCGAGCCAACCAGTCCTTGTTCTACCCATTAATGCCGAGCGCCAGGCAGGGACCAACATGTACAATATTTTAACGTCTTTTGGTATGACGGGCATCGAACCCGCTACCTTCCGCTCTGCGGGCGGACGCTCTAGCCACTACACCACGGAGGGGGTGGTTGCTGTTGGCAGAGGGTGGGCCTTGTGTTCACTGCAAAGAAGTAGATTATCAAGTAAATTCGTTTGAGTACTTCTTATTGTGACGAGTAGACCTAAAGTGCAGCGATAACTCGGGGAAAAATAAAACTGTTAAACATGTAACGGCAGCTACGGCTGTCTGAACGATTACATCAAGATTCGCGAGAAGGGTAGTACTATTAAGATATTATTACCATTAAAATTTAATTTCAATATTTTGGTTATGGATGTATACACGGTGATTGAGTTAACATTTAACGTCATATCGGAAATATTTAAGTCATATTGTGACGGGAAAATGCATACATTATGCAATATCAATTTAGATTATAAAAACTGACGATAATTGACAGGATCACAAATTTGTATTTTAAAATAGCATGTGTTTAAAATGTGTAAGCTGCAAATTGTGTAAACTGTAAACTGTGTAAATCCGTGAAGAGAGTCCGGCATTTTTCATGCTGATTTAAAACACCAACTGAAAACAATTCTTTCTCAAACAAAACGTCCATCCACCACCACATGAATACTACTCATATAAAGTTTTGTAATAATATCGACGGTGACAATAACAACGCACTATCTGTTGCCTTGAGCTTTATTCACATAACAATTGTTTCCCACAAGAAAACACGTGACAAGACAATGTAAGCAAATATGGATCTCATTTGCACTTAATCTCAATATTATTTGTTTGGAGACCTATACTGACAGCACTCAGGGTACTAATGTACAAACACACCCTACTGTGGTCGCGTGAGGTATTGATGTTGAAATGAACCAGCTATTCAGCATGCTTTATTCCATATTGCTGATATTACACAGATGATTTTAAATATGTATAAGTGTGGAAGGAGAATCTTAAGAAAACAGTTCTTCTCGACGCAGCCGTAAACCCTTTTTGTTTTCTTATGTACATTATTCTTCAAGATTAATATTTCATACTGATAGATCGTTAGAAAACATCAATAAAACAAGTGCCCAAGAATGAACATATCTTGAAATAGGCATAGTCTGCTTCATTTGTATTTTGATCAACAACAAAGATTTTTAGAGCCTTGCTTGAAAAACATAACATAGTCGATAATATATAATAATATTGTGACAGTTACACGTCACCGTAATCATTATTTCAACGAGTTTCTGTATTCACAGATTTTTAGATGCTGTTCTCATTTCTGTGACGTCGGGGATTGACGTTCTGGTGCTGACATCTGAAACAAACGAGGTGCCCAAGTGCATAAGGTAATTATGTGTTCACTTCTCTTCTTTGCCTCATGGCAATATATACATAAAAACGATGTGCTCATTAAATGTAAATTTACCCAGGATGCAAAACCAAAAGCACGTTGAAGTAAAATATATATGCAATAGTCTCTCATACAGATCCTGAAGCAACTATAGCCAAGTAAGCCCATGCAAGTCTAGAATATGTGGCAAGTCTAGATTACCACTTAATATTATATTATTTAGAAACCAGGTTTTTTGTTGCCGTTGTTTGGGGGTTTTTTGTGTGTGTGTAAAATATGAGTTGTTTTCAGAAACTAGATGACACTCTTTATCAACATTAACAACTTTACAAACTGTTTATTTAATTAGTTATTAACACACCACCAACAGTGAAACTGTCGAGGGCACGTCCAATCAGCGACAGCATTCAGCACCACAATGTAAGACAAGTCCCGCCCATTCTATTATCAGACCAATCGGAACACAAAAGGTGTGGCCTTTGTCGGTTCGGTTTCTGGAAGCATTTACCCAAACACATGCCACAGAATCACTCGAAAGCTGACTGCAGTAGTTCCTTGACGTTAACCCAGACAAACAACCAGTATCAGAGGCAAGTGGGATTCGAACCCATGACCATAAGATTCAACTTGCATGACAAAGGAATGAAATTCATTGCGAGGAATTGCAGAGCCTCATATAACTGCGCCACCTAGGCTAAAGAGCGCTACAAATATATTATTTGTTTAACGTTTCGCTCAGCAATATTCCAGCTATATGGCGTGATCGGTACATAATGGAGTCTGGACCAGAATGATCAACATCATGAGCTTCGATCTACGCAGTGGGGATACGATTTCATGTGTCAACCCCACATGGGTACAATGTGTGAAGCCCATTTCTGGTGTCCCCCGCCGTGATGTTGCTCGAATATTGCTAAAAGCGCGGCGTAAAACCAAACTCAGTCCGTCATGTGTCAATCAAGTCAGCGAGCCTGACCGCCCGATCCCGTTAGTCGACTCTTAGAAGCATGGGTTGCTGAAGGACCAATTCTAACCAGGCTCTTTACGGTGTGCTACAAAAATATAATCTAACTGCTTGGCAAATATATCCAACAGACCAATACACGTGTACCAGGGATTCTTTCAACAACGGTTTGATCAATAATGGACTACATTACAAACTAATTATTTTGTAAAAGGAAACATTTGTCGCAGCTAGAATTTTGACCCGCGGGGATTCTACAAGACGAGCATTAGTAATGACGTTGCCATTGCTATTACTAGTGCCATTTAAACCCTTTACCATAAACAACAGTCCGAGGTCTACTTCCAGTCTTCATTGTTCCCGCAGCTCGCTGAAAGGTCAAATATACCAGATCACTCAACAAAATCATATTTGCAAATGATGTAAATCATTAGGAATTCCTCATTATTAACAGTACTTATCACTGGGGAAATATCGATATATTCTATCATTTGCAAGGACGTTAATGCGTATAAGCGCTTATGTTACAAGAACAGCACTTTGCGTTAAAACTGCTGATTTTGCTCATGTATACATAATGCCTGTCACAGAAATCACTTTAAGGGAAGCGTGAGATTTACATTAGCACGGTAATCATCTCGCTTAAATGCTCTTTGGGCCGCCTCCGTGGTGTAGTGGACAGAGCGTCCGCCCGCAGAGCGGAAGGTCGCGGGTTCGATCCCCGACCGCGTCATACCAAAAGACGTTAAAATATGGTACTTGTTGGTCCCTGCCTGGCGCTCGGCATTAATGGGTACAACAAGGACTGGTCGGCTCAGAGTCAGTATAATGTGTCTGAGTGGGGTATTCATGCTTCACTGCGGCATGGTAACTCAGTGGGCTAGCACTATAAAACCAGCTTCAGTCTGGGCTAGTACAAGCAGCCGCACATATACACATACACACGCATGCACGTCGTCATATGAGCGAAATATTCTCAAGCACAACGTTAAACCCAATTTCACCTCACCTCACCTTAAATGCTCTTTAACTTCATGATGATGAAGAACTTAGTTTTGAACACTTTTTGTGGCTTTGCAAGGATTATAAATACTATTATGCAATTATTCAAACAGAGAAACAATAGGCGTGAGAGCCAATAAAATAATCATTCATAGTGTTTGGTTGTTGTTCAACGCTGCACTCTATAATATTCCAGCTCTGTGGCGACAGTTTGTCAATAATTGAGTCTGGACCAGGCAATTCAGTGATCAACCGCATGAGCATCGATCCATAGGGACGTGTCTCGCTTAGAAACAGCGTTAGAAAGACATATAGGTGTATAGACCCTACCCTATTACTATATAAAAGGATATATGTCTTTTAATGCTGTTAAGCGAGACACGCCCCTATGCATCGATCCACGCAATTGGGATACGTTGAAATGTGTCGACTGCGTCAGCGAGCCTTACCACCTGATCCCGTTAGTCGCCTCATCCGACAAGCAAGGGTTGCTGAAGATCAATTGTAACCCAATCTAATTGGTTCATTCATAGTGACACTAATTGAAACTAAGGGATACAACGCGTGAAGCCCGTATGTGGCGTCCATCGCCTTGAGTGAGTAAGTTTAGTTTTACGCCGCTTTTAGCAATATTCCAGAAATATCACGGCGAGGGACACAAGAAATGGGCTTCACACATTGTACCCATGTGGGGAATCGAACCCGGGCCTTCGGCATGACGAGTTAACGCTTTAACCACTAGGCTACCCCACCGCCCCTCCATCGCCTTGAGTACACGGAAAATAGTAAAGGTATGCTCACTAAATCATTCAATGAATGAGTGAGTTTGGTTTACGCCGTTTTAGCAATATTCCAGCAATATCACGACGGGGGACACCGTAAATAGGCTTCACACATTGTTCCCATGTGGGGAATCGAAATCGGATCTTCGGCGTGACGAGCGAACGCTTTAACTGCTAGGCTACCCCACCGCCCCCATTTACTGAATGTTCTACATACCTTTCTCGTGATGGACGGTAATGTGTAGAGTATCGGGTTGAGTGCCGAGTTGATGGGGAGAATGAACACTGCCGTCCATGCATACACCTCCCCCTGTATATCGGTTCCACTCTGTGCCACTATTCCTGTATGTAGAGGGCACGTCCATTAATTTAATGTTAAGGATGGGAGAGTTACGAGGATATTCCCCCACTTAAATTATATTTGATGTTACTTCCTATAACGTGTCGTCATACACACAGGGGCTTGTAACGCTAAAAACTGCCATCAAGGCATATACTGTCACTGACGGGGTCTTAGTACTACATACAAGGAGATCGCGAAAACGTATACATTTAAAAATAATAATGGTTTAGAATCGCAGCCCCGTCATTTAAAAATAATAAAGGTTTAAGGCGAAGCAGCCCCTCATAAGGCGAATCACGTTCTTGTTTGTACCTGCTTAACGTGTACAAAACATATTGTATGTGCACTGAAACAGCTACCACAACTACAACTACAACTACTGCAGTAACTCCCCATTCAATAAGTGAGTGCTTGTTGTTTTGTTGTTTTGTTTGTTGTTTAACGCCGCACCCAGCAATGTTGCAGCTAAATGGCGGCCGTCACAAATGTAATTTAAACGCTTCGAAGTACATATGTCACAGGGTTCGTTCCACTTAAAACGTACTTAGGGACAGATTTTTTATATTTACATAGCGGGGGCAGAAAATCCGTTTCCCGTTTGTTGCTTGAGCCGGACTATTTCTGCTATAAACAATTCATTCATTGACGTAATGGGCATCGATCTATAACTGGGATACATGTATCAAACAAGTCCGAGAGCATGATCACCGATCCCATTAGTCGCGTTTAACAACACGCATTGGTTACTGTTGAACACGTGACCGCTCTATACCGTTCTTCACTAGGGGAGAAAGGTTCCCTGTACTGTGAAGAGCGCACCCACACGTGTACTCCCGAACACAACATGCAATATGCGGTGTATGTGCAACGAAACCAACCAATCAGTGAGAAATTATCTAAGGCTATCTTAAATATAGAAATAAAAGCCCCTGGAAAACCTTCTAAAGGATTATGGTTAAAATCCTTTAATTTGGACCCACTTTCTGGAAGCGATCTTAATCCTGGTAGCATTGTACGTTCATGTAAGAATAGAGTACTTTACATAGAGTCACAGTGCAAATAATGTTCATTACATGTGAGTGAGTGAGTTCAGTTTTACGCCGCTTTTAGCAGGGGACACCACAAATGTGCTTCACACATTGTACCCATGGTGGGAATCGAACCCGGGTCTTCGGTGTGGCGAGCGAACTAAGCTATCCTGTTCATTACATGTGGACTGTTTATCTTCAATGTAGTCTTGAAGTGTAAACGATGTTTTATGCAACAATAATGTTTTCCTTATTAGACAGTTTGACATGCGTAGTACTTGAAACTGAGGTTCCTTTACATCTGAAATCAATATCATGTCTTAAAGATTGGTATGTGTGGTGACCATAAATAACGGCAGTTTCTTTGATTTACTTACCCATAATGCATACGGGAAACCAACACAGGAAGTCCGTCATTGCAACGAAGAAGAGCTTTTTTGCAATAGTCAAATCTTGCTGCCGCCTTTCCTTTCCCTTTAGGAAAGATCCTTCTTTGACAGAATTGTAGATAATCCACTGACCGACAACGATCAATACAAACGTGACAAAGTTGACCCCAATGAAGATACATACAGAATATTCCCACCCAGGAAGTTTTTCTTCACTCAGAGGCAAAGCAAGACACGCCCCGTTCCTCCCATAGAAGTTCCAGCCTTTCAACAATGGGATAACAGACAAAGACAGTGCTAAGACCCAGGTACAGACTGAAAGAATCCAGATACAAGTTCTATTCAAATGAACCTGTCGAAAGGGGAACTTAATGACCAAGAACCGATCGAGCGTTATCAGACAGACAAATATTACAGACGCTTCTGACGACAGTGTAGCCAGCACACCGGCTACACTACAAAGTGTCGAGTTACGCCATTCATAATCATGCCATATGTATACACCTCTATATCGAACATCGACACATGCCATGATCATCATGTACATGCCCATCAGCAGATCGGAGACACCAAGATTAGCAACAAAGAAGTCACACCCATTGGTCCTTGATTTTCTGTCTACAACAATTCTATAACCGACGACACAAACATTTCCCAATAAAGCAACACTTCCAAGAATCCAAAGAAAGATTCGAAGAATGTCTCGATGCATAAGGTCGCTGCATGATGACAGAGAATTAACAGGTGCTTCACATTTCTTGTCCTCTATTGTTGAAGGTCGAACTTTTGAGCAGCAAAGTAGGTAATTATCTGTAGAAAGGTAAGTTAATGAGTTCAATCCTTTGAACACTTGCTCTCTAAATTGCACTACAGGATTACTAGAAATATCCAGATGCATCAAATCAGTCAAGCCATAAAATGCACCGTTTTCAATAACGTCAATGACATTATCATGCAAATATAATTTCTGTAACGCTTTGGTGTACAGAAATGTCTTGTGAGTCAATTTGGCTATTCTACATTCCGAAATATCAAGAGAAATCAGACCGCCCAGTCCTTTGAAACTGTCCTGATTAATCATATCAAAAGCGTTGCCGGATAGATTCAGTTCTTTCAGATGGTCAAGCGACCGAAACACCATCCCAGGTAATGATGCTAATAAATTTTGACTGATATCAAGGTATAAAAGATTAGTTAATGTACTGAATACGTCCGGAATATCTGTCACGCCACACTGTGATAAGCTAAGCCTCATTAGAAAGGGCATTGTTGGAAAAGCAGTTAGTTGTGGTAGGAATACTCCAGATACATCTAATTCCCTGGTGTGGTAATGAACCAAAGTCATGTCAAAGTCATTCATCTTCACGGATGTTCCGCTACACTCTGCAGTGGATGGACATGTCATGTGACAGTCACGTTCATCATCACCGAACGGACATTGTGAGTGACCATCACAAATTCTCTCTGGACTGAGACAGACTTTGGACTGACTACATCTGAAGAAGAATGGGCAGGAATATGCATCTGAAAAAGAAATAAATGGTACATAAGACATTATCCTTCTAAACGAAGCTAAGTCTTGATATGGCTACTGCTAATCTGTCCTGGATGATTGTTATTTCCACACGTAACCTTCCAATAGTAGATGTGCCTTAACTTGTTCTGTTTGGTATACTTACCATCCAGCCTTCTCCGATAAATAGCAACTAGACAATGTCAGTTATGACATAGTAACATGGATAAAGATTCAATAGATCGAAATATATTAGTTTTACTTCATTTTTATCAAACGTTTAATTTGTGGCCAACGAATAACAAAAGGTGACATGTCAGTCTTAGAAGATGTTTTACATATACCACACGTTGTTTATCACATGATTGTCTGGTCCAAACTCGGATATATATAGCTGGAATATTGCTGAGTGCGTCGGTAAACAACAAACAAACATATACCACAGTGATGTTCATCTTCGCCCTCTTTACAATCCCTTGTCCCATCACAAACGTTCTCTGCAAATATGCATGCGCCATCACCACATTGAAACTCATCTACTTGGCACTTATGTTGATCTGAAACCAAATTTAAAACAAACAACGGAACGTGAATATGAGATATATAGTTCTTATGAGACAAGAACAGTGATAAGTTGCATAGAGTTGCTTACATATATACACTGACGTGTTAAAAATGCACATTGGGCTTTTTTCACTAAGTCCGTTTTAGAGATGTTGCGGCTTGCAAAACTACAATATGGTGAAAACATATGGTTAAGAAATACATAGCTCTGATGTTTAGGTTCGAATCTCACGTTTTCAAATCACAGGCACGTGACATCTCAAACGCACCCAAGAGCATGTGTGATGACCATGCAGTTGGATGAACAGAAAACCATGGTGCACGTGCAATGTGCACACTCAGCTCCCATAAAAGCACAGGTTGAGAAATGGCTATCATTCACATTCACGATGGCACGGTTGACCAACGCCCAAAGGAACCAAACGATTGGAATGCTGCATGCTTGTCAAACACAGAGAGATATTGCTAATCACTTCCACGTCCACCAGACGACCGTTTCGAGGCTGCAGCAACGTCATAGGGCAACAGGAAGTGTCCAAGACCATCCAAGTCCGGGAGCGCCTCGTGTGCGGTCACAAAGGCAAGAATTGCTTCAGATCTGCACGAGAGAATGCAAATGCCACGATAGGAACGAGACGAGGCCCATCAGAGACCGGACAGTACGCCGCCGCCTTGCTGCACGTCACATCCGATGTCGTCGACCCAATAGTGGACAGATCCTCACCCATGCACATCGACGAAATCGTCAACGTTGGGCAGCTGTTGGAGGCTATCTTCGTGCCAGACAGTGTTGAGATGTCATCCTTACAGATGAATCACGTTTCAACGTCAGTTTCCCTGATGGTCGGCTACGTGTCTATCGCCGTAACGTTTTGCTCAGTCATCGAGCGTGATCGCTTTGGTGGAGGTGGAGTTATGGTATGTTGAGCAATTAATGTCAACTTCCGCTCTGACTTGGTTGTTCTTCAAGGGAATCTCAACGCCCGACGTTACATTGACAACGTGTTGTAACCAGTGTTTCTGCCATTGATGGGAACACATGGACGACCTCGTCTCGTGTTCCAACACGACAATGCAAGACCACATACGGCTAGGATAACACAGGACTTTTTGCATCAGAACATTTGTGGGATGAACTTGGGCGCCGTTTGAGACGTCAGTTGAATCCTGCCCAAACTGAAGCTGCGTTGTCACAAGCTTTGCAGTTTCACTGGAGAGCCGTTCTACAAACTTTGATTCGGAGATTGTGCTTATCAATGCCTGGCAGACTCCGGGCTTGTATGGCTGCCCAAGAAGGACGTTGCATACGTAATCCTCTGTAAACACTGCAGTACTGTTAACATGTCATCATAATGCAATTTCCTGTACCGTCATATGTAATTGTTGGACAAATGAGAAACATTTATTCCTGTTATGCGGGTTTTTTTGGTGGTTGTTTTTTGTTGTTGTTTTTTGCCTCTCAGTATATTTCTACATGAATTGTGAACAATGAAATAAGATAAAATTTACAAAATGTTGCAGACAGTAAACTACGGTTATAACGAACTCAAGGGGAGTACTAATGTAAGTTTGTTGTAGGTATTTCGAATAAAACATGCAGCATGTTGCCGAGACAAAAATCAGTTTGCTATATCCATCAGTTTGTTAAAAGCGTGTTCGGTGTAAGCGAAGTTGACTGTATATGATTCGGGGACAAGTATACATTATGTATGGTTAGAACATCACACTACCCCGACTGAAGCAGGCATGAATTGTAGAAGGTTATCATAAACTGGCGAACTAAAGAAAGTATACACCTCAGTTTGATGATGGCCAGAAATATAACGAACAAGAAATCGTTATTCGATAGTGATATATTTGATACGAGTATCACTCTAAGTTAGCAGTGTTTCGGCAACGTAGGAACGCTTTGATAAGATTTGCAATATTTTCACCCAAAACAATGTTCAAGAGACATGTCCTTAATACGACAGTCCAGGCTGCCACGTGTAAGAAACACTAATACCGCAACGAAGATTTCGCCTGTTCTGTTAAGGAGTGCAACTGAATTGTATGTTTACATCACGTTGTTATTTTGATGCCAGACATTTGAAAGAACGGTGAGTGGGTGAGTTTGGTTTTAAGCCGCCTTTGGCAATTATTCCAACAATATCACAGCTGGGGACACCAGGGTGCCGTTGTATTAAACAACCTTAGCGCTAAGGCTACCTTAAGCCTATGTGGAGGTATGGGAGTTACGGTCACCTTAGTGCTAAGATCGCTTTGTACAACGGCACCCAGAAATAAGAGCGTACGGAGTGTGGAGACACAATGGCGAACACCCACAAGAACGGTACCATGCCTGTAGAGCCACAATCAATGTGAATCTAGATTGATTAATAGGGCTTAACGTAGACATCATGCATGTTGCATGCATAGAAAATGCACTCCTAGGGTAGGGGATATTGGAGTTACAAGATTGATAAAATGCAAATGATGAAGCCATGGAGGAAACAGATGATGAAGAGAAAGTAAGGGAAAATGTGACAATTTATTCCATTCCTTTGGAAATGTTTCATCTGTATTCATATATATTTACTTTTTCTCATATGCATTGGCAGTGGCTAGTGGTATGCTCGCACAATGGAATATCCCCTACTTTTTTCGAATGGTATAGTTACGTAATATGTCATATATGTTTATGTTACAGTGAGTGAGTTAAGTCTACTTTTAAGGTTTTACCAATATTCCAGCAATATCAGCGGGGGACACCAGAAAATGGGCTTCATACATTGTACTAATTTGGGGAATCAAATCCGTGTGTTCGGCGTGACGAGCGAAAGCTTTAACCACAAGGCTATCCCACCGCCCTTAACGGTACAGACATTATACATACTTACGACATGACACTGAGCTAGTTGAGGTTGGGAGGTATTTGCCGAAACCGTCAGGAACTCTCTTGCAGTGTTTCCCAGAATCATCAGCAGTGACTAAGAGCATGATATAATGGTATAAGTGTTCGGTTTACAAATGTTAAATCATTAGAAACCTATTATATAGAGCAAGAGTCCGTGAAGATCTGAGTTAGAACTGATCTTCGGCAAACTATGCTTGTCGTATGACGCAACTAGCGGGATCAGGTGGTCAGGCTCGCTGACTTGGTTACACATGTCATCCTATCGCATTTACCAAGATCGATACTCATGGTAATAATCACTGGATTGTCTGGTCCAGACTCGAATATTTACAGACCGCCGCCATATAGCTGGAATATTGCTGAGTGCGGCGTAAAAAAACAAACAAACAAAAACTATAGAGCAAGATACCCCAAATGGCCATAGCTCTGTTCAGGACAATGTTTATCAGAAACTACTCGATGGATGTCATCACTACATAAACACATATACCAAAGTCATTTTCTGATAACATCATCAAAGAAACTGTATAACAGACAAGCTTGGGATTGGTTATAAGACAACATACACCACCAGTATATTGGGCTCGATTTCTTAAAAGAACAGACAGCTTTCCTCTTCTCTACCAGCTCATCTTCCTTATAGACCCCAGGACAATCCACCACTCCGTCCTTCACCCAGTGCTTGGGCAGACAGGTGCCATCATAGCACTGAAACTGCTGGCACAACCCTGTTGAAGAGTTTATTGTGGCCGGTTATCAGTTCATAAACATTAACATATACTGAGGGAAAAAAATAAGGGATGAAACGAAAGCACAAGTGTTCCTTTATTTGTTTCCAGGTTTCTTCACAAGCTATACGATACAAAACTTGTGAAGAAACCTGAAAAAAAATAAAGGTCTTAGGAACATTTGTGCTTTCATGTGATCCCTTATTTTTTTCCTCAGTATATATGCGATACTGGTGTACTGGCAAAAAGCGTACCATTTGCGAGCTACATAGTGTTTGAGTCATGAAACCACTGTTTTATATAAAACATTGTTTAATATATTAACATTTGAAAAAGTTCAAACGTTATCTACATATGAATACATGAACATTGTATGCACTTTGATCATGCCCGGGTTAAACTGATGTTGCGAGTATCACTTAGTGGAGGGAATCTGGCAAATTATAAATGGTTCAATCACGATTGGTATGAGGAGACTTGTTGCCGTGTCAAAGAATCTAATTCAGAATTTTAGATGTTAGTTAAGTCCTTTATGCATTACTACCGTTTTTTTAAACATGAGACAGTATTGAGAATGTCTTAAATAATTCTACCTTCTCTATTATACGACTCCAAAAGTGCATCTCACAACAGGTGAGCCTACTGTTGTATCGTGCATTATACCATGATTGTAAGAATTTTAGGCTAATTGACAAGAGCTTCAGGCGTCAACTAACTCACCTTCACAGTTTTTTTCATCTGACCAGTCCTGGCAGTCGTTAAAGAGATCACACACGTATTTTGCGGGGATGCATTTTCCATTCTTACAGCGGAATTTATCAATGGCACAGGGTGGAAACACTGTATTTCACAAGGGAAGAGAAATAGGAAACCGCATATATACAACGTTAAAGTGAGAAAATATTATGCCACTATCAATCTAAACAGGTCTCAGCGACCAGCTCAGCGGGCGCCACCCGTGAAGATCCGGGTTCGAATTGGTCTTCAGCAACCCGTGAGAGGCGATTAATGGGATCAGGTGATCAGGTTTGCTGTCATCGTATTCGAATTGCATAGATCGGTGCTCATGCTGGTGATCACCGGATTATCTGGTCCAAATCAATTGTTTCGAGACAATCGATATAAACTTGGATTTTGCTGAATGCGGCGTTAAACAACAAACAAACAAACAAACAAACTCTCTGACCAGAGGGCCTCGTTCACGGAGGCGGTCGAGCCCTGAATTGGTGAGGTGAGGTGAGGTGAAAGTGGGTTTAACGTCGTGCTTGAGAATATTCGCTCATATGACGACGTGCATGTGTGTGTATGTGTATGTGTGGCTGCTTGTACTAGCCCAGACTTAAGCTGGTTTTATAGTGCTAGCCCACTGAGATACCATGCCGCAGTGAAGCATGAATACCCCACTCAGACACATTATACTGACTCTGAGCCGACCAGTCCTTGTTGTACCCATTAATGCCGAGCGCCAGGCAGGGACCAACAAGTACCCTGAATTGACAGACCGCAGTTTAAAAATCGTTTCTTTCAGGACAACAAGGTACATAGCGTCACTCCACATATGAGAAAACAGTTGCAGGTAACGATTTTTCAAAGAACAACATTGTAGTCTCGAAGTCAAATATATCGAGTTATCTATAGTTCGAGCAAGTGGCGCAGTAATGTGCCATTGAGACTATGTGAATTTGGCGGGATTTTCATGTTTGTGTGAAGATATCGAATTAACACGATTTAATAATATTCGTGTTTTATGTTTGTTGCGATGTGTCGAACAGAAAGACTTCACGAGGTTTCGACTTACCGCATGCTCGCTCGTCCGAATTGTCCCCGCAGTCATCCATGTAGTCACAGTACAGGCCCGAGGAGACACAGTGTCCGTTGTCACACGTAAACTGATGCTGGGAGCAGCCGGGCTCTACATGAACAGAAGTAGATGAACTGCACATCAAACACAAGATCATGTACACCGTTTGTTGGCTGTTTAACGCAGTACTAAGTGTTGTTCCAGCAGTTCCCCTGTAAATGACCTATTCTGGACAAAATAAACCAGTGGTTGATGTCATGTGTATTGTACCAAGCCTTCTGGATACGATGGAACGCCATCAACAAAAAAGGCACCGTGTATGACCATCAGATTCGTTGGGATAACTATAGGGTCACCTAATCAACCCCGGAAATCCTACAGGGTTTTTGGAACATGTTGATGGGATACTCATAACACCCACTGCTGCCTATGGCTAAGAACACATTATACTGACTGACTGACTGAGTTTGGTTTTACGCCGCTTTTAGCAATATTCTAACAATATCACGGCGGGGGACACCAGAAATGGGCTTCACACATTGTGCCCATGTGGGGATTCGAACCCGGGTCTTTGGCGTGACGAGCCAACGCTTTAACCATTAGGCTACCCCACCGCCCAAGAACACTTTATAAAATGTGTAATAGTATGTTTTTCATGTTAGGAAGATGCAGATGAGTTACACATCTGATTTCATGGTTACAACTGACTTGTTAAGATCCCGATGGTCACAGGTTATTTTACAGGGCAAGGTGGGCGGCGGGCTGTCTAAGGCGCCGCGCAAGTAAGCGAAAGGTGCCTAGATTGACCCCCACTTGGGTGTAAAAAACCTTGGAGCTAAAACTACCTGCTGGTTCTTTCAGTGTTGTCACAACCCCTAGTGTGCAGTACACAACCTTGTGCATTTAACAGAAACCACTCATCCGATGGTAGGTGACCAGATGGTGGACACACGAACACGTGCACACATCTAGTTGCGGATATAGTAACGTGCAGCATCATTGAACAAAATACTGTGGCTATGTGTCCCAGTTCACCCAGCTGCAAATGGGTACCTTGTGAGGATGAGTCTGTGTGATAACTCGCTGCGCCTAACAGGCAGCATGAGTTGAATACTCCCCAGGGAGTTGAGTTGGTTAAACCAAAAAAAAGATTGCCAGACATCCGTTGATGAAGAGAACACTCCAGCGCCTTGAGCATGTACTAGTTGCTTGGATATGTGCGCTATATAAATATCCTATAATACAGAAACCTAGAAATGAGACACATATATAACTATACATCTATTCATCCACTCGTTCACACACCCTTCCACGCATCGCTCTGATATACTTAAGAATCAGTGTTAGCCTACATAATAACCATTTTGAAAATGTTACTTACTGCACATTTCTTCATCACTGCCGTCCTTACAGTCGGGTAGACCATTGCAGACACTGTGTGACGATATCAGCTCGTCGTTGTCACACTGAAACGTCACCTGCCTCGTCTTGTTGAGCCAATCAGTAGGAGACAGTAACTGAAGAACTGGAACTGAAATAACATGGCCTAGCTTGATGATGTTTAACATATGTAACATAGAACGTCATTGCAAAAGTATACCCAGTCTTGAGTATCCTCAGCAATATAATATTAATATACAACACTGGAATAGTAAAATAAGAAACTCATCATTTCTTGTAAATTATAGTACATTTAAGTCACTTCTTGAACCTGAACTGTATATTTCCTGTGGCGTATTAAACAAAGATCTTATGCGAATGTTGATCAAATTCCGATGCCAATCACATAACTTGAATATACAAAAAGAACGTTTTTCAAAGATAACTGTCCCATATAAAGAATTGGTTTGTAACAAATGTACTTTAGACGTGCTTGAAGACGAATATCACTTGTTGCTAATATGTCCATTTTATAACCGATGCAGATCCCAATGTATTCCAGCCTATTTCTACAGCCCACCTTCAATTGTCAAATTCCGAGCCCTTATGCAGATACACAGTGTCACTGTTCTTAAATGAATATGTATATTCCTGAAGCAAAACCTACGTTAAAATAAAGGTATTATGAATTATATTTCAACTCTACACACCATGACAATGTTGTATTACCCGTTGTACTCTTGGCCACATCGCCTTCAATTCTGAATAAAGTGATCACAATTGCAAAAGTATACCCAGTCTTGAGTATCCTCAGAAACAATTCCGTTTGGTGTAAAGGGAAAAATAGCTGTGAAAATATACATGAATGGATCCGTGTAAATCAGTGATGACACAGCTGTTCGCAAAAAGGCTAAGCATGGCCTGACTGAGACTGTTATACTGCTCCTAGATAATAATAATAATAATAATAATAATAATAGTGCATTTATATAGCGCTATTTCCAAACATAAGGATGCTCAAAGCACACAAACATGGTTTGATATTAAGAGTCAGGGAAAGCTTGGCGGAAGAGGAAAGTTTTTAGTAAGGTATTAACACTAATAGTATATGTCACTGAAGGTATACGTTGTACACCTATTGCATCTTCACGCAAGGACATTAATTAGTCATTTCTATATTTCAGTTCCTACCCATGCGCCAGTACAGATTACAACCACGTGTTGTTAGATGTAAGTTCGTACCTTTATAAGAAGGAGAATTATTTCTGGCGGCCGACTCACATAGAACACCAGCCTGTATTTTGCTGGCGCAACCAATGTCGTACCAGCCTCCTCCACGTACGACAGTACACAGCTCATACAACCCACCGTCTGGCTCCATGGTAGAAGAGGTATTGCCTGCCCTACAAGACACGTGTTCTTTTTACGATTCATTATGGATTAGTGGGCGTTATCGAAGAGTATAGTCTGTTTGCAGTGAAAACGTACCGATGAAATTCACTTTAAACAAAACAGGAAATCAAATTAAGATTGCGAATCCTCATAATTTTACCTTGCCAATTGAACATTTAAATCTCAAAATTTTATTCAAATTAGGATAAAAGTTGTTTAACAAACGATCATAGATTCAAATCGCTATTACTGGTTTGTATTACAAGGGGGTAAGCGCAGTAGTTGGAACAGTAAAATGCACGTGCGGTACGTGAAGAGCGTTAACTTATAACAAACCTTGTCGTTTTGGGTGTTTCATTTGATGTGCATACCCCCTTAATTTGACTTTATTTGTTTTACTTTTTGGTTTAAAGTGACATTCATCGGTACGTTTTCAATGCAAACAGACAATAGCTGACACTAAAGTACCATGAAATCCACGAAATGTCTACATGAATCAACTAAAAATATTTTACAATACCAGTTGTTATAAAGCAGAGGTCGGCCATCTTCCCAGAGAAATTGTCCTTTGAACGTAGTTTGACCAAACGAATACTTCCGGAGGCCTACAAACAATATATATAGCAAGTCTTGCAAATCAATGTTCACGATAACTACAAAACAAGATTCTGACATACAAGCAAGCACGTTATCAATATTACGGAAATATTAAATAAAAAACGTAACACACTATAGTCTTTGATTGATTGTTGTTGTTTTTTGTTGTCGTCAGCAAGTCTAACCAACTCATCCCATTTGTTGCCTCTTACAACAATTTCGATATATTAGCGCAGCAATCTTGAACGTGACATTATCTCCATTTATCACACTAAACATAAGTAATAGCATTCTTGCAACTGCAGCGTGAATGTTAGAACCCAGTTCCCGTAATGCTAATCGTTTTCCATTCAAGACAGGACCATTTCATAAAATTATTTGTCAAGACGGAGTTGTTACGATGAAGTCAAGTATCACTTATAGATTAAGACCTGCCTATGCAACTGTCCGAAACAAAACAGTTCACCTATATAAACAGGCTCTGACTTGGCGATGCGCTGTCTGATGAACTGGTCTTCAGTCACTGAAGGTATTGATGCCAAGGAGTACATGCGAGATGAACACAGGTCCCTAGCCTCCAACCACGTCCGTTTGATGTAGCTGTAGTTGTAGTAGTAACACCGGCCGTTGTGGTACACATTGTACCTGTCGCATGTTGCTAAAGGAACGACAAAGTACGAAAGGATAACGTTTGTGTTTCAATAATCTTCACGATTCACTCAAACTGACATTTCCATACAATACACAATTCCAAAACATTGTTGAATTGCGACATAACTTGTACAAATAATGCGATTATAGCATCGATATAAAACGATATTTTGTACGTATATACACATGAACCAAAGTATCGCAACATCCCATATTTGTCATAGTTTCAATATGTTACCATTAATCATAGCAAAGGAACGTAACCAAACCTGGATAAACTGATCATCAAGGAATAATTAAATGGCAAATCTAAACGTAAAAGCAACAAAAAATTATGTTTATTCAGAGAAACGATCATTTTCAAGAAATCACATATCTATCAATAATCGAACACAGTGTCAATATCTGTTATAACCTGCAATAACATCCCTACTCTTCCTACGTCTACTCTTCCTTGCTGAGTGAGTGAGTGAGTGAGTTTTACGCTGCTTTGAGCAATATTCCAGCAACATCGCGGCAGGGGACACCAGAAATGGGCTCCACACATTGTAACCATATGGGGAATCGAACCCGGGTCTTCGGCGTGACGAGCGAACGCTTCAACCACTAGGCCACCCCACCGCCCTCTTCCATACTGACTGTATCAGAAGTTAAATTTTATATTGATTTATTACGTTCTATGTTTGATCGAGATCCTGCTCCAATACATCAACATTTTGTACCGGAGGATATCTGGCATATTCTTTGACTTATCATTTATCTGGCATATTCTTAATGTCACAAACATGGAGGCCCCATGTTTGCTTTTCCACGTTATCGAGCTGTAAGATCAGTTTAAACGTTTTGCACGTATTGCAAGTATTGCACATGGTGATCGCCTTTGATCGTAACACGTTCATGTCTAAAATCAATGTATGGAAAGCACCCGAAGGGTCACAATAATCATGCACTCAAACAGAACTCTGAACGTAAATCGTTAAATAGGGTAAAAGTCATAGGTGCTGCGATATTTGTTTCCCTGTGTATATTGAAATCACATCTCATTTTCTATGAGAAGCAATGGTATAACATATTTCTGTGGATATGATCGTGTTAGACATCGTTATCCCCCAACCCATCTGGTCAACGGATCTGTAACATACCTGGACACAGTTGGTGATGAAGAGACTCCAGACCTCGATATAGAGCGGACACATTTTGAATTTTCCTCATTCCTTCCTCAGTACTGGCAATGCGGCGAAGAAGATCGCCTTCAGCAGATCCAATCCTGAGAACCTGAACGTGTATTCCGCTCTGGTGAAGATACTGCGCTGTCGAGACGTCATCCTCATCAATGCTCTCGTCTCTGTCTGTTATCACAATAATTATGTTAGGTCTTCCCACCCTGTCCCCGTTCTTACTGGTGAATACATGCTCTTTGGCCGTCCTCAAGAAGTCTCTAAAACTGGACCTTCCTTCTTGAAGTGTAACGCTACCTAGCGTCTGCCGGATCTCATCTAACGATTGCTTTTCTTGTAAGTACAGCCATATTTTACTGGCACCTGTCATCAAAGCAATTCTGGTGTATGTGAGGTCCAGCTCCGATATGTAGAGTTGTATAGCTGCTATTGTTGCGGGAAGTTTCGTGTCTCTAACGTCAAGAACAATGGCGACATCGAGGTTCATCTGGCTGCATTGGTCGAATCGAAGTGGAACGGACGCTTAAAGAAAACAATGTAAACATCCCTGAAGACATATACTGACGCGCAAAAAAAACCTTCCCACTTGTAAAAAAATACTTTTGGGGGGTTTCGAATCATGATGAGTTTTTTAATATTTCACCTGAACACTAAATCGCTTTCTAGGCCTTGTCAATACAGAGAATAGCTCGTGCATGTCGTAGAACCCAACAAAAAGTAGTAAAGCATGTTTGTCAGATCCTACACAAAATGCACAGTTAATGTTTGAAATAAATAGGACCAGAAAACCGTTTGATATGCCAAATTAAAAAATGCGAGAGAAGAACACTGGTATGGCGAGAATGGGAACGTCACAGACACATATTGCAAGATACTTCGGCTGTTCCAGACGCATAAATACTAGTGTATGCCAATTTCCAGCGTTATCGGTTGAGAGGCAGAACTCATAACAGGCCTAAAACAGGAAAACCCGAGGGTCACAACCCAACAGGAAGACCGCCACATCCGTGCCAAAAGTGGCGACGTCAACAGCCGCAACGGCACTTGGGCACCAACCGATTCAGTCACACGCCGCACGTGCTTTGGTATCAGAGCCTTTCGTCCAGTGCGTGGACTTACGTTGACACACCGACAAGCCCGGTTGCTTTGGGCACGGACTGTTCGATGTTAACAACAACGTCAATGGCAGTGTGCACTGTTCACGGACGAAGGTTGATTTTTACTCCATCGTGCTGATGAAAAGTCCGTGTTAACAGAATCAGAGGCGAGGGACTGGCACCTGGGTGCGCCCAAGACTACTATCTACATACACAATGTGATGTACAGTGTGGGGAGGAAAACGAGTCCAATGATCATATAAGGTAACCTCAATGCACAAATGTATCGAGACGAGGTTCTTCAGCCGATGATATACTGAGAGAAACAAATCAAGGAACAGAGGAAAATTCAAGCATTCCTTTATTATTTTCTAGTTTCTGAAAACTTGTGGGACCAATATGAGAGACCACTGAGAATCCGTCAAAAAACCCACATGGGCCCCACTTGTGTTGAAGCCTCATTTCAAAAAAGGTTCATCGTTTGCTGTTCTTACTGCTTATAAAAAGGTGATAGTATGAAACATTGAGTTAAGACACAGGTTTGGATAACTATATTTGTCTTTTATGTCCTTTTACTTGCATTCAGTATGAGAGGGAAGTGTGTTCTTTTGCGCGTCAGTGCACATGTCAGTATTGGCTTGATGTTGGCATATACAGTGCGAAGAAAATGTGACTGTTCACTCCAATGAAATATAATTCATAACTATTTTCGATCATAATTAACCTTTCGGTAATTTGAATTCAACAACAATTGTTATTAAATGGAATAATTGGCTTTGCTGTGTTATTTTCCAGTTGTGTACTGGGCACGCAAGAAACCAATGATGAGAAATGGGGGCAGTTGTCCCTTTAATGGATAGTAGGCCTGGGTCAAAAGGACAGTTAGAACGTTCTT
The DNA here is from genome assembly GCF_003918875.1 of Haliotis rubra. Lineage (NCBI taxonomy): Eukaryota > Metazoa > Mollusca > Gastropoda > Lepetellida > Haliotidae > Haliotis > Haliotis rubra. The sequence continues at coordinate 485,590 of NW_025767335.1, forward strand.
TTAGTGACTTTCCATTTTAGTTACACGTCCGTATTTCAGTTTCATATTAAATTGACTTCCTATCTCAGTTTCATATTAAAGTGACAAGCTAATTCAGATATATATTAAAGTGACTTTCCATCTTAATTTCATATTAAAGTGACTTCCTATTTCAGTTTCATATTAATGTGACTTTCCATTTCAGTTTTATATTAAAGTGACTTTCTGTTCAATTACATCTTTTACACACCATCAATGTCTTTTTCATTTAAGTAAATGAGTATTATTATAACTTACCACTATGAATCAAGCTCTTGACATCTGATAATGTTTTATTCATCTCCTCAAACGATCCAACAATGACACAGTCTCTGTTACTGGCGATTCCCTCGAAATCCTTCTTTTGCATGTCCCCGAGAGCAACAACTACGACAGGTATAGCAGCTCTCTTCACCTCTTCTGCTTCTTGGAGCACAGATGCCATATTGTCAGGCGGTTCTGTGGTAACCAGAACTGCAAGATTAGGTCCATATATGTTGTTGTTCTGTGGTTCATCCTCAAACATATCTTCTCGCATCATCCGCAGCGCGTCCGTCATGTTAGAGCCTTTGTTTTTCATAGATATATTGCCCATATCAGTGTCGAGATATGAATCAAAATGATGGTCCACCCGGGCTATGTCGCTATACGTGATCATGCCAATGGCGTGTGCGAATGGTAACGTTGACTTTAAATTTGATTCCAGATCTTGCAAGGCGTTCTTCATAAGAGCAAAGTGGTCCTCTCTAGTTGTGTTTGTATTGTGGAGCAGGAAGACAACGTCCCTGCTAGCATTGACGTTTTCGTGAGAGGCCTTGGCGTCTGCAAAGTGATTCATTGGTTGAATGCATACCATCGATGTGCCATTGTCATGTTGAATATGTGTTTGTTGTTTTACGCCGCACTCAGCAATATTCCAGCTATATGGCGGCGGTCTGTAAATAATCCAGTGATCAACAGTATGAGCAACATCTACGCAATGGGGATACAATGACATGTGTCAACCAAGTCAGCCAGCCTGACCACCCGATTCGGTTAGCCGCTTCTTACGACAAGACATGGGTTGCTGAAGACCGGTGTTCCGGTTTCAAGCATTAAATGGCTCGCCATCTTTCATTTTCACTTAGCCGTGACCGAAAGAAATGAAAGCAGATTCTTCCAAATTTGTGTTTTTTCTGACCCGTCGACGTATAAACAATGATTTAGGTGACAATGCTTCGACGTTTAGAGACACACGTTTTAAAGGGCATGTTTTACCACGGACTTCTTGAAAGCATGAAAAACGCATGCAAAACATGTTTGGGTTATGGATTGAGTGTATTATAAAGAATATTAAAATGCGTTATAAAACCTTTCTCATTTATATAAACAAATGTGGTGATCACACTTACTTTTGCCTTTGAGTATAATTCAATAAAAAGGTGTGGAAATGACAGTCCGTGCCATACAGCAGTGTTGGTGTAATGGTAACTATTGTGACGTATACACTTTGGTCACAATCGTTACAACTTCTCAGTGTATGTGTGTGCGTGCGTGCGTTCGTTTGTGTGTGTCCCTTCATGGCTGATATGCTAATGCAAAGTGAATACAACATATTTGATTGTATGTATATGAGAGAGAGAGAGAGAGTACGTGTGTGTGTGTATGTGCGTGTCATTTATTGCTTTTGTGCTTAAAATATATCTATTTTTACTTACTTTTATTCAAACTAAAAAGACAAAATTCACACACAGCTGGACCAAACTGAAGCAGCGACAACAGGAACAAGCACAGCATTATTAGGCTCCGTATTGACTGAAAGTGAACAGAACGAACATGGATAAGGTTTAAATCACACAGGAAAGGTGTCGTGTTATCGCAATGTCGTGTCGAGTTATCGCCATATCGAGTCTTGCTATCGCCATATCGTGTCGTGTTATCGCTATTTCGTTTTTGGGCTATATCGCAATATCGCTATATCGTGTCGCCAATATGGTGTAGTACTATCGGTTTGTGCTATATCGCCTAGATTTTTTAGGGCGATAAAGCGATGGCTCGAATGAGCCACCATAGGGAAAGTGTACTGCACGTAAATCTGAAAAATATATAAGATTGCTCTTGCTTTCATTTGATAAAGATGATCGACCAGACGCAACCAAGCAGTTGTTGTTGTTGTTGTTGCTGCTGCTGCACGAAAATTTACTATGGATGTTCACTTCCCCTCAATGAAGTTTTAAGAAGTACAGAAGTCAGAAAACAATGTTCTGGAACATGTTCAACATACACTCTCGAGGAAAAACAACAAATGGAGAGCAATAATTATGCTTCAGTCTTGTACATCGCAGTGTGCCGATTCAACGTTCATAGAATAACCATTTGTCGCTTTTTCAGCAAAACACTCACGTTATGGACAGTCCCTGTTGAGGCCGCCCACCAGGTACCAAGCTGAAGGTACAGGCTCACGTGTGAACGTTACAAGTCATATGTTCTGGATGGGGATTGTTTTGGAGGTGGGGCGTTATAATCTGGGATGGGAGAAGAGCTACAGCAAGGACGATAAGACATTTTGCAAATGGCCTCTTTTACGTGTGTGTGGGTTTTTTCATCACAACGGCCCTGACGTTTCAACATGTTGCTCAGACGCTGCTCGAGATGTACAGAAGCATCTAAGATCTATCTTATTTTAGAAGATCCTCTATTAGATAATATGTGAATAATCTTTGCCAAAAAAGCTGGAAGACCGAATAAGCTCCATACACACAAACTACTGATTGTAGGTCAACCCCCTTCTGGCCTATATCGCCATGGTGAAGTGGTCTTTCAGCGATGCCGCATTTGACAATGTATTTACACAAATTCGTTTTTGTGAAGGTGAAGATCCTCCTTTTTGCATCCCTTGCAACAGTCCAATTGCAATCAAGTACATTTTGTTTGAATGTGTTGATTTTGCGCTAATCAGACAACGTTTTTAAGTCACTGAAAATATTCATACGTCATCTGAACATTTTACAACAGTTTCTATCCACCTGATTTCAGCATATTTAAAAAAATAAAATTGTTTGATAGAATATAGATTTTTGTCTCTTATTTGTGAGTGGGTGAGAGAGTGAGTATGGTTTTACCCCCTCTTTTTGCAATATTCCAGCAACTGAAGAGACCTGAACTGGGCTCCACACATTACACCCATGTGGGGAATCGAACCCGGGTCTCCGGCATGAGAAGCAAATACTTTAACCACTAGACTACCCCACCGCCCCCTGATTTGTGACCTATTGAAGAGGTCTTGGAGGAACTGGATGGGATGATTACGACGTCATCCGAATCCTCCTCCAACGACGCTGCAGGAATTCCGACAAAGCCTTCCTCAGATAAGCAATGATCTTCCCCAGGACTTTTATGGCATAGGTGCCGGGCCTACATCAATGTACAAGGTGGACATAGCCGCCACTGACCATGTGAACTTGTGAACCCTCTTTTGTGTTATGGTTCAGTTGCATGTTCCGGTAGCGCTGTTCTTATAGACTGTTGATCGTTACCATATCAAACATTCGTCTTTTCGTGTAATAACAGTTCGTGTCAGTTGAAGTATAACGCTGATCCGCTTTGTTGTTTGTGCGTTACAAAAACTTATGCTTTTGAGTATATGTAGAATAGAGAAATGTAGAAATAGTTTTCTTCTATACCACGTCTACAGTACATCACGGTATGTTGGGTATTCATACCAATCGCGTTTGAATTATTTTCTTCATTGGCATTAACGATTACTGCAGACTAGTGAAAATCAGTCACTCTTACTGAAGTCTAATCGTTCACACAATCTCATTTCTCTCGGTATTTGTAACAGTGTGCTCATTTCAATCATTATGTCATGTGAATTACATCGAAACTGGGCCGCTTTTTCAGTTGTATGTCTTTCGCTGGAGATATGGGTTTTGAAGAGCAACTTGCTACAAGTACAACTGATGTCTTTTTTTCTCAATATACATTCATATGTCTCTGAAGCATAGCCGATATACAAACAAAAAGTATGTTGGTACTTGTGGTATCTTATCTTATCGAACATCTCCAAATCATATGACAGAAAACAATCTCTGAACAACTTCTGAAGATAGCGATGTAATCTATCTCTATGTCATCCAGTTAAACAAACGAAACGTTTTCGCAATTCCCACTATATGATGAGTAATGTATTGTATAAAATCATGAATCTCGAAAAGAGGCGAGAACACGAGAAAAAACATTGATCAAGGAATGAAGTTTTCATTTACCTTTGACGTGTAGGATAGAGGTCAATCAATTGTTTTGACAGACTTGAATCCACAGTTTGCTACTTATACCGTTTAAACAAAATAGTACAAAGTAAGAATTAAGTTTTTAAAATCTTCGAATATCGCATGTGATCTTCACTTTACATCGTGAATATCTATTGTAAATAGATTGAAGTATGTAATATTGTCCTGGTTGGAGAATCCGTATCTAAATTATTCTTGGGTTTTGGGGGGTTTTTTTTGCTAGTTTGTTAAAGAAATCTGACCAACAAGATCGTACTGTTAACAGCTGATACAAAATTTCACTAAATACACTAAGCAGGATCATTTCTCAGTAATTATTTGGATGAGTGTATGATTATTTTTCAGTAATTATGTACATGACTGTATGACCGTGTGCAATGGAATTATAATACCAAGCGTCCATGGTATAATTTTGAATAAGGATATCAAAACATCTGAAAAATACTGGCAGTAGACCTTCCATGCAAGTGCTTCGAATATTTTCTAACTGGTGCGTAGCACTTCCGATTTCTTTGCAACAGGTTCAGCAAGATTTTCAGTGTTTACAAAACAAACATCATTTCTAGTGATCAGTTCCATCATATCATAATCTACATCTTAGACAAACTTTATGGATAAAACTTCTTTATTTGTTGGTATCCATTAAGTTTGTCTAACTTGTACTTCCCAGCTTCTAAAATGCCACTCAAAGAAATAATCTACATCATTTGTCTTGCTGTTGAAAATATTTTTAGTGATATTCGAAACCATCTTTCATTCTCAATATCATTTGATATTTGTCTCAGATCTGTCCCCGCAAGACAAGGTGTAGCATCACTTTTATCTTACTTACATGTTGAAAAAAAATGTCATTGATATTAATAAACTAAAATTGTTATTTTCATTTGATTCATGTAATTACCTTTAGACCCGCAGTGTTTGAATTAAACAAAAGTAACAGAGGTTACATAAAGTCTTTAACACTCCCTGAATCCGCCCATGTAACCTTCACTCAGTGTATGCATACTTTCCCATGCCGGAATACCTACCACTTTTATCGTCCTCACATTTTGAAATAGTACGTTGATATTAATAAATATAAATTGTTACTTCAATTTGATTCATTTAATTGACTTCAGACTACAATGCATGAATTCAACAAAAGCAAATCAATAAAGGAAGTAATACTCACCAAATCTGCCCAAACACTTCACTCAGTTGATGCGCTGGCCTCAGGAGCTAGCACTATGAATTCTCATTCTACTTTGTCAACTCGCGGCGACTCAACACAGTCGCTGTTGTGAAATATGAAAAACATCCATATATGGAATACTCCAGCTGCTGATGTTTTGTATTCTTACACTTTTTGCAAATATTGAACGTGTTTCCAAGTACAGCCTGAGACAACCTACAGCACTGGCTTCATCAGTGATTATGAAACATACGCATTCAATAGAGATCAAAGTAAATATTAAATGAATCCCATCAGGAATACAGTCTTTACAGTTACGGGTAAATCATATGCATGGTAACAAAGACCGTGACTCTGAATACTTTACCTATATATGTACAGCGAATACGTAAATATTCCAATATGAAGAAAGTGAAATTGTGAAATGGTACTGCTGCCTCGAGAGTATTTCACAATGTTTGACATTATACAAGTTCGTGTTTTTTTATGTTTCAAGCACTTCGGTCGAGCTGAGATTCTGTTAGTGATTTATCGAACTGTATTGTACCATTCGTAAGGTCAGCTTGCAATGTGATAATATCATCAGTTATGCAGCAGCGCGGAAACGTGGTATGTCAACTAAGACACCTTTCCATAATACATCGATGTTCACAACATACATTCTGTGAAGTCAATATCCATGAACGATACGCTACTCGATAAGCGTGAGTGAGTGAGTTTAGTTTTACGCCGCACTCAGCAATGTTCCAGCTATATGGCAGCGGTCTGTAAATAATCGAGTCTGTACCAGACAATCCAGGGATCAACAGCATGAACATCGATCTAAGCAATTGGTAACCGATGACATGTGTCAACCAAGTCAGCGAGCCTGTCCACCGATCCCGTTAGTCACCTCTGTCGACAAGCATGGGTTACTGAAGGCCAATTCTAACTCGGACCTCCACGGATCTGCTCGATAAGAAATGGAATTCAAATTTAAAACCGTTGTATAGTTATTTAGTTATTTGTTTGGTTTTGATTGGTGTACCTCTCTTTTGTTGTGGGGGAGGCAGTTTTAAATAGCTTAACTGTTTTAAAATGTGAAAATATTTGACTGATGGTCTTCATATTTATTTGACCCTCGGTGAAAAATACATGTGTCTTGAAACTGATTTCCGTCTTGGAAACAAGTGCGCTTAATGCTTTATTCTCTGTGCATTGTAGAATATGACACCCTTTCTAACTCGGGATTGTTTCAAAACAGGGATGCCGGACACCCGTCTGTGTAAACACATACGTCCACAAATTAAAATCTATAGATATTTTAACGGATCATAGTACAGATACAGAATTCGGATGTTAAAGACAGTATATACAAAATGTCACCTCAGACCTTTCTTTGAACGAATATACGTAATATGTGATTCAGTTTAGTTTTACGCCGCTTTTAGCAATATTCCAGCAATATCACGACGGGGAACACCAAAATGAATATACGTAATGACGTGAGAAAACAAATTAAACTATGGTATGTCTCCGACATGGCACCGAGGCTCTGTGTGTTATATTTGGTTCTGATCTAACCACGAACTCAGCTCTCGCAATGATGCTCAAAACATAGCTAACTGCCGATCACTATTATACCATCGATAATGCTCTGAGCGTATCAACAAAGCGGTCTGCATTCAAATTACATTTCAGCTGATTGCGTGTTTTAAACACAGGGATACAATATTTGTTTCCGGGAACTGTTGATTGATTTCATTAGTGTTTTGTTTGGCATGATCCATCGTTTGATACAAGCCTATGGGAGATAGACACACGGAGCAGAGTAATGCCCAAGGGACCTATAACAACACAGAATATCATTGACCATGCCGACTGTTTGTTACAGATCCACGGCAACGTGTTCGTGATGTCAGATGTAGTTGTATAATGTTAGTATAAAATAATAACCAGTAGTGACTAAGCTTAGAATTAGATTATATTTAGCGTAAAAGCTAAATAGCGGTTTACATCATAAGAATGGACCACTGATCTTTACAATTCTTACAATTTTCACAGCTATCATTTTCTTCTCCAGTTTGATGACACCAGATGTTCGTGAAATGGGTAAACATGTCCAACCGGTTGCAACCGGCATTCATTCAATTTGGGGGGAAAGAAATGCGAGAGTTACCTGCCCTTGTATTTTTCGTTATGCCGCCATTGCGTACCAACTACGGTGGAAAACAGCCACATACCTGCCAACTCTCGCGCCTTTGTCTTGAGACTTATTACTGATGTCACACTCTTACGACAAAACTGATAAATCTTACGCCAAACTGGGTTCATGTAAAAACAAAATGTACATGTTGACCACTTAAAATCACACAAATAGGTCTGAATACAACGTTTTCAGTGAATGTTCTGAGAAACGAATTTGCAATTCGTGGTTGGAAGCTCTGCAGCACTCACACGTATTCAATTGCATATACATGTAATTTGCCAACGGATGGACATAAACATGATGAGATTTCAATGTACTAGACAGAAATACCAAAAGAAGGTATACAAATTTTACTCTCTCTCTATATATGAGACTTTGCCCTCCTCGAACTATGCAGTTATATAGCTATAGAAGATATAGACTGCAGCAATTTGAAATAGACGGCTTATTAAATTTACTATGTATATATATATATATATATATATACGCACACACACACACACACACAAAGATCACACACAAATTCTTCACAGTCTAAAGATCCTTAGTACAGATTTAAATTCTTCAATTCTAATACCGGCTTCACTCCGGTACATACATATATATATATATATATATACATACATACATACATACATACATACATACATATATATATATATATATATATATACCGGAGTGAACCAGGGGACTGCTGCAATGTAGCTAAGTGCGGTTTTAAACAAACATGATTTAAAAATTAGTGTTGACCTTAAAGAAATCGAGAAACATGTAACCATCCTTACCATTAATGTAATTCCGATGAATATGTGAACAGCCTCTGCAGTAGACTCTCAATCAGGCGATGACTCTGTATCTAGAATAACACTAATGTAACCAGTCGTTGGCACTTTTGAATAATCTCATGTCACACACCCCATCACAAAACTGCTCATAACAAGTGTCTGACTGTTTCAACGCAAAGAAATCCCGGTACCAGTTCTCAACTTAGGGCTTCACTCTGTCTACTTCATTGTTGCAATCATTAAGCTACTGGAACCGGGGTAGAATTGGTCTAGTGTGTAAGGGGCGACTGACGGGACCGGATGATCAGGCTCTCTGATTTGGATGTTGCTTGTCATGGCATCCTAAAGTGCTGTCGGAAATGCTAGAAAAATGCTTTTTGACTTATATTTAAAATTCAGAGGTATTACAGTTACTGAAATAACAAATATCACTTCAAGAAACATCTACCTAATGTAGACCGAGGGAATAAATTTGGAGACATGCTCTAAAATGTGTTTTTACTGATGAAAATACCAAAAACTTAGAAAAATAAGGGGTAGTTGGACGTTATTTGAAACAAACATTAACTGCCTGTGTTACGTCATCAGCATGCACGGTATCGACAGGTGAAATTGGCACCTGAGCACACGCTCGGGGCGAGGGGTCATCTCGATAGGTGTTTTCTGCAAAATGTTGAATATGTGTACGTATAGTATACGTATCAGTTATGTAAGGGATCATTTGTGTATGTGTGTTTGTTTTGAAATAAACATACGAATTACTGTACATTTGAAAGAATCCTATCACTTGTGTTATCTTATCGACTGATTGTAGAAATGTGCAACGTTTTAATAAATGTTTTGCATGTCAACAGTATATTTCATTGAAAAAATATGGATGTAATTCGGTCAGTTTAATCTAGTTGAGAACATTGGCCAAAGATTTAACGAAGTCACTGGTGTAGCTTCTTTAGAATATATATATTTTTCTTCTCATAAAGTTTGTAGACCGCCCGTCTAAGCACTCTCTTGTCAAAGTTGTCAAGGATGGTTTTACGTCCCGGTTTTGCATTTGAGACGGTCCCTGTCTTGTCTGATTTGTTTACAATATTGTAAACTTGTTGGTAAGACATGCCAACAGCTCTACAAGTTCTGTAATAAACCCTTTCTAAACTAATGAAAGGTTTACCTCTGTCTTTTTTAAGCAGAAAAAAACTAAAACCTTTGCAACAATCGACTGCAAATCGTTGGCCATAGTGGACGCTCTGATAAAGATGTGCATGCATGACGGGAAACTTATTTATCAAGACTTAACATTTATATTAATATTTCTTCAATAAAGAAAACGATACTTTAGTAAAGTAACACAAACATTCAACATTTATTTGTTTAGGATAAACGTTAATTCATATTTTTACACCACCTGTATTATTAGCATAAATGTAAAGACTATTTCAGATTTCTGTTGTTGAAATCTGAAAAAATCTTAAGTTGCTGTTTTGGTACTAATTCTCTCCTGTAAACTGCCCTTTAAATGCATGGGAATGTTAAATCGATTGAAATAAAAATTAGGTAGACAATAGGCGAGTTGATATATTGACAACATAGTATATTTATCACCTTTATAAAGATATTAAGGCTAAAAAGCATTTTTCTAGCATTTCCGACAGTACTTTAGTTCCGTAGATCGAAGATATGATGTCAATCAGGGGATTGTCTTGTCCAGACACGATATTATTTACAGACAATCGGAGAAAACAGTTGACGGCGAAAACAAAAACAAAAAAAGAAGCCCATTGAATCTATATCAGGGTATCCAGGGTGCAAAATAACATGGACGACAGCAGTATTATATATACACTCTGTCTGATTACCGTTCTGTGTGTTTACAATGAACTTGTTTAACAGTTCATAATTATTGATGGTATCAAACATGCGATTAGTCCGGTAAAAGATCCAAACGAACACCACTAATGGCTTCCACTTTGTGTGGTGATGTATTGAATCTCTTTCCTCGGACGAAACAATATATTCAGTTTTTAAACACTCATGTGGTGTAATTGTGATATCATTTGTGTTGAGTAAATATTTCTGAGCCTAAAGGACGAGAAACTGAACTCATGTCATTAAATAATTATTTATCTTTACAAAAATAGTGAAAGATCTACGTGGTTTATGATACACTTTGGGTTAAGAATCAATATAATCACATCGCCTGGCGCCAGGCAAGAGTAGTTAATGTTTTCAGATAGGCTAAACGCACGTCCTGTGTTGGTTAACGAATCGGGAGTGTAAATACCATCTCAGTAAACGTAAGATTACGCTTACCGGCCGTCCAAACACAATTATAATATGATTCATTAAAAGCATCCGGGCTCAGTGCAGATTGTTATCGAGAGAAAAACATCATGCAAAAATCACATTTCTGTATATGATAGACATTTGAAAAAGGGAATATGTTTTTCTGCAGATGACTCTTTCACAACCTCCTCCTCGATGCACAAACCTCTTTAACAACCTCAGCTTCAGGATTTGGCTTTCTTCCACAAAGTCATCCTCAGGGTAATGCTCCCTTTCAGAAACTCACCTTTGGTGCACGGTCCTCTTGGGCAACATCCTCTTTGGGAACTGGATTTCTTTTACAATCTCATCTTTGGTACACGACTCTTCTAAGAAACTTCATCTTCAGGAATTGGCTTTCTTTCATAAATTCAACCTCAGGACACTTTTCTCATTCACAACCTCACATTCTGTACACAACATTCTTTATCAGCTTCCTCTCCCTTTCATAACCTAATCTTCCAGAAACTGACCTGTTGCGCCCCCATCTGAATCAATTGCTCTCGTGACCAAACTACTCTTCAGGAAAGGGATCTGTTATTCGTCCTAAGTTTCTGGTAACGGCTATCTTTCCCAACTTCATCGTATGGAGACGACCCTCTTTCCGGTAATATTCAGGCGACAAGTCTCTTTCACATAGTTTTCATGAGAGGGCTCTTCACTACGTCATCTTCAAGAGATGACGTTCTGTTACCTCATCACCTAATCTTTAGGAAAATGTTCTCCTTCACTTTATCGTCTGTTTGGTTTGGTTTGACCGTTGTTTAACGCCCCCGCACTCAGCAATATATGGCGGCGGTCTGTAAATACTCAATGCCTGGACCAGACATTCCAGAGATCCACACCATGAGCAGCGATCTAAACAATTGGGATACGATGACATGTGCCAACCAAGTAAGCGAGCCCGACCACCGGATCCCGTTATTCGCCTCTTCCGACAAGCATGGGTTACTGAAGACCAATTCTAACTCGGATTATCATCTGGTTGCGACTCTAAAATATATACCTTTTATTTACAAAAATAGAACTGTCATTTTGTTTACAATCTTGAGGAGTCGGTTTTTCTTCATAACCTCACCATACCCGTCTTCCCTGCGCCCGATGCGGATTCGGTTGCTGGCATTAACTGAAACATTGGTGACATGAATCTATAGTTACTAGTGTGAAGTGAAGTGAATGTTTATTCCGTAAACAGGTCACAGGCCTAGTATACATTTACATCATCAATTCACATCGCAAAACAGAGGTAGCGTCATAGTGGGTACATATACGACACTGGAGCAACTTACTGCGCTTCTTAAAAGCAAGGAAAATATACTTGGCTAAACTGGTGCATCTGTAGATATCATAAGCTGAATAAATTTTGCTTCACATAGGTGATTATTGTAATATTTTGGTGAAGTATTTTCTCTAAGACCTTGGTAGAAAGGACAAATAAGGCAAAAGTGATACTCGTTCTCTAAACAAGGTATTCTACACAAAGGACATAACCTTCCACTTCTTGGAATGTGAAATTTTCTACCTTCAGAAATCAAAAGATCATGTGCTGAAGAACTAAGCTGTGAAAGGGCAATTCTATATGGCTTAATAGTAACTAATGATTAATAGTCTTCGAACATATTACAACTTTTTATAAGTCGGTATACTGACAAACTTGAATACAATTGGTTATCAATATTGATACATATAGTTACTTTATGTACTACTTTATAGAACATTATAGTTACTAAAGGTAGGTTTCCATGTGTACGTATTGTCTGCGTAATGTGTTGATGCGTATTACGTGTGTGCATTAAATCAAGTCTTTCATTTCCTGGAGACCATACTGATCACAACTGCTGTCTACAATGTTTCTAAAAGAACGCTAGAGAACTAACAGACATAACAGAGGATGAAGAGGATGTGATTATTGCTGTTTTTTTGTACTGTATGTGAAAGAAACACAAAAAACGAAGGCACCGGTGGTGGGTGCATGAACTCCTGAGACAAAGAAGGACATTCCTTGCAATTTTGTAAAAATGTGTGTGCAATGAAGAGCACGTGACATGGAAAACCCCTTGGTAATCCCTACTTCCGGCCTCCATATAGCTGCGTGATGCGTATTCGGACACTTTGAGCGTAAGCATAAGCACGCACTGCGCATCGCGTAGCATGGAAACGGCTATAACTATTTTAGTATAAAGTGATGTTTACGCACTACGCATCACGCATTACGCACTACGCGCACATGGAAACCCGGCTTTACTCGTTCATTTTGTAGTGACAATGAGTATCAAGAGCAATCGCCACCCACAATACATTTGAAATCCCTCTTTCGAACTTGTAGTGTATGAGAACATCGAACTTGAATGTCAGTGCGTATACCTGTGTAATATTCTCGATATCTTACAATTTAATGCTGCTATATCATTAATGAATTATTGATATGTTGATTGGGGATTTTATTCCAAAGAGCGATACTTTACCCTGAGAAATGTTCTGGTCTTATTCCCGACTTAGTGTGCGCTGCGACAACTTGTGAGACGTAAAGACAGAGCCAAGCTTTGAGCTGCCATTTTGGAACCGGCAGTATTTGTCGATATCTGAAAATCCTTTCCCGCCTTTTTGGGAACCGAAATACTTCGTTTGTCGTTCTTTACTGTTAGTTATATAACAGATGTCTGATATAAAGATTCATCATCTAGTTGAGGTTGTTGTCGGTGCAATAAAGCAATCTGATAAACTTGGTATCCAAATCTGATAACTATGCAAATTACGTCAATCAACGAACTACTTTCTCAAAACTCCATACATGGCATTAGTGTTGGGAATTGGTTAAAGGTCACATGCAACGTAAAACACAACTTTGCAGATTCTGATACCTTTCGGTATGGACTTACCGAAACAAAGCGTCAAAAAATGCAAATTCAACTTATAAAGTTGAAAAATAACGCGATGAAAAAAATCGGAGTTCAAACGTTTCACTAATTTTCCCCAGACTTTTCTGGGGAATACGGGTTTCAACAGCTGGGCTGCGCTCATAGCACGTGCGCAGTGAAATAGGTTCGCGCAACTTGGAAGCGGGCTGTCTGGTGAATACTCGGTGAAGGCTTTGGTGTGAGCTATTTTCATAATGTTTTGTTGATATCTCACAGGCGCGAGCTTTTTATATGTTATGACAGTAAATAAACTGTTTATATAATTTCATTTGTCTATTTCACCACACGTTCTTCTTACCGAGTCACTTTCTCAGTTCGATACTTAAAAGCAATGTCATTATTTAGCGTTGACACAATTTCTAACTGTGATATAGATATGTCGCTGTCACAGACAAAACTCAATGTCTTGTTTTATTGACACCTGTGTGTCTGCCTGCCTGTCTGCTAATGACAATAATCAATACACAACTGCGATCACTGACCACATGCAATTTGAACTTAACACCAATCAGGCTATACACCATAAACAAAACGCATTGATTTATGGCCCGAGTTCGGTCTCTGTCACATTATGTAATTACACAGACAGGCAGGTGTGATACTTGAACACATGACATGTTATGATGTCTGTTGATTGCAAAATGTTATACACAAAAAATGAGCATGTACTAGTATTTACAAAACCCAACATCTCTATATATACACACACAATGAGCCGTGAAGACGGCATCTGCTAATGAACCAGCCGTTACACTTGAGTGCACACCCACCCGCTCTGACTGGGTTCGGTATCCCGGCTGCTTCGTTTCGAGGGAGGTAAACCCAAGTACAAAATATTGCACTTTTGATTTGCGATTATACGCTTATAATTTTGTTTATTTGTTTTTTCATAATCAGCAATGCATATTATATGTCATGAAGAAGTGATAATTGTGTTTTAATTATGTTTGATTTTTTTGGTTGCATGTGACCTTTAAAATCTCATAATTGATGATTGGTTCATTACAACCGATCAATCATCGAAAATAATTGGTTTGCGTCATTTATCAAATTGTCCTGTTATGTTTGTTAATGCACAAACGTTTTTCGGTTGTTGGGGTTTTTTTTGCAAATTGTACAAAATACGTTTGTAAATTTCACATCTTTAAAGGATTACTAGTATGTTAGGAACATAAATTTCCTGGAGTCTTTAAGATAAATTCAGTCATGACTTGGGACGAGCTCCTAGTGCTCATGAAATGTAAATTTAATGACACAGGCAAAACAAACCTTGTGAAAAATATTGTTAACACAATCGATTGCTTGGTCGTTTAGACACTGCGACCAATCTTCGATTATTTCAATTAATCGGACCACCACAACATGGCATGCGAATCCTAAAACGTTTTAACATTTCATTGATGACGTCGTCGCGAATTGACATTGCGTGGACGAGTTTGTAAACAAACATGGCTGCCCCCATTATCAAAATTGGTGATTCTGTAAGTATTGATGACAGAGGTTCTGGCGTCGTTACTGCAGCAATTGACATTGGAAAACACGAAACGGAGAACCTTGTTTAAATTGAAGGTACGGATTATGAGGCACGAGTGACAGGCTATCGTCTAAGAAAGGTATCAACCAAATATTTCGATCTATACAAAGAAGACGACGAATCGATTCCGTCAGGTATCAGAAACTGATATTCATGAGGTGATAACACTCAATAAAAATAGAAACACTACAACGAAAACCCTGCCTGATTTTGTTGTTCCTTTTAAACATAAATATCTTATTTTATGTTTGCACTGTATTAGCGACTAGTCAACCATATGCCGCCGCCAGGAACGGCCTTCACCTTGGTGTACCGCTAAGTATTCTTACGCGAATGCTCGATTCTCTTCATTATATATCCCCGTACGATTTGCTTCTTTTTTTAGAGTAATTTTAAGAATGACATTATATGATAAAGAGGTAATTAACCTCGTGTGTTTCCGTATCATTAATATCATATATTAGGAATAAAAATTGTATTATGCGAGCCTTTTTTAAGGAATAAAAATGTGTTATGCGAGCTTTTTAGGCTCGCATGATACAATTTCTATTCCTAATATGTGATATTAATGATACGGAAACACACGAGGTTAAGAACCTCTATGTCTTCAAAGTTATTAATGATATCTTTTATTTTAGATAACATTAACGGTCACAAAGCAAGTTGTTTTAAATTCAATAACAGATTGACTAACTGAATTCAGGATATCTTAGCGAATCAATGATATCAGTAATGTGTGTATAGACATGTGTAAATCATTTTAACATAATCTTGAACTGAATTTGAGATATCTTGAATTAAGTTTTAATTTGATTATGTGTAATATAATTGTTATTGTTTTATTGATATCATAAACACATTCAGAGATATGAGTAACATTGTTTAAATGTGAAAATGTTAGTAAATGAAAATATACTAAAAACTGCATTTGTTTTATGTGACTAATCATTTCACACCAAGTCTTTCGACTCATACGTATATGTGAGTGTTTTAGTCTACAGTGTTACTAAAGAAAAGGGCAGGGTCTGTTTTTTCCGCAGACAAATAACTTACTTCATGGTTCGGGATACACAGTAAGCTATCCGTTTCAGAGTCTCAGCGTCAGTCCACAACGTTCTGAAATATCTGAGTCCGCTAATGTTTCATGTGTTCATAATTTTAGAGACATGTGTATTGATAAAATTAGCCAAATAACAGAAGCATGCATGGGGAAAATTGAGCGAAACCCAACTAAGAAATAATTAAACTTTCACTTTTAAAACTTCCAGCCATATACCTTCTGTTTTAGGTGAACACTTGAAAGTGAATCGATGAAAACGGTATACATTATTTCATACACGAAGGGTCTGACCTACATTTGTGAGTAAGTATGATTTCACGCCGCTTTAGCAATATTTCAGCAATATCACGGCGGGGGACATCAGAAATGGGCTTCACACGTACCCATGTGAGGCATCGAACCCGGGTCTCCAGCGTGAGGAGGGGACGCTTTAACCATTGAGATACCCCACTTAAAAATGGGCTAAATAGGCTTAAATATATTTTAATGGAAGCGAATGTACTGCTAATGATTGATAAGAATTAAAATAAGTGTAAAATACAGAAATGTAAGAAAGATGAGATCGAGTCGATATCTGTCTTGTGTATCTATATATTCAGCAAAGTTCATGGTTCACGAAATGACAATCGGGAATTTTACCGGGTTCCGACAGTTGTCATCCCTGTATTCTGAGGACTCAGAAAGTTAAAACTTTCAAGTATGATGACTGTTCAGATAAACTGTGCTGGTCTACTCTGTTGTGTTGAGATTCTTTTCGCAAACGGTTTCATCTTTTTGTAGCTCAGATTAATGAGTGAGTTTAGTTTTACGCCGCATTTAGCAATGTTCCAGCAATATCACGACGGGGGACACCAGAAATGGGCTTAACACATTGTACCCATGTGGGGATTCGAACCCAGGTCTTGGGCGTGACAAGCGAACGCTTTAACCACTAGGCTACCCCACAGCCCCAGTTCGGGTTGAACTGCTCTGAATTGTTGATCCAGAATTTGTTGAGTGGCATGGAATTACCTGCGATGAATTCAATATAGCGAGTATATAACAGCGCGTAGGCATGTCGTTAAGAAAGATAGGTTACAATGTGGAAATTGCTGATATTTTCTTAACAGTTAATTTTTAAAAATTGGCGATAATGTAAATCGGTCCAAATGTAGGCGCCCACAAAGCCACTGGCAAACAAATCCTGAGTGGTACGGTCTTGTTTTCAATTGTATGGTTTCCGCAGGCTAGGAGCCCAAAAAGACTGGGCAAGATGGTTCCAATTATTTTCGCTTTTGCAGCTAATATTCATATCATACAATTAATGAACAGTTACAGATGAACCCATCATAAAATGTACTAAAGTCAACTGACTGGTATTAGATTTATACCCACATTTATCTGAATTCGAAACTTATCTCAAAACTTATCTCGGGTGAGGGAACTAATTACGGATTTCACACATGTTGGGAAAAGAGTGAAGGTCTTCATCCCGACAACCCATACTTTAACCACGCATCCACTCCAACAACCCTAAGCCAAATAATGTCTCTCGAGTCAGAAATGAACACGCATGTATCTGTGTACGTTTTTGCGCCAATACAGAAATTAATGTGTGCTTGTGCATGTCACCCAGAAGGGATCCTGTGATAGAGGTAGTTTGTTTATTGTTTAACACTGCACTCCAATATTCCAGCTATATGGAGGCTGTCTGTAAACAATCGAGCCAGGACCAGACAATCCAGTGATCATCATCATGCACATCGATCTATGCAATTGCGGTACGAAAGCATGAGTCAACCAAGTCAGCGAGCCTGACCACCCGTTAGTCGCCTCTTACTTCAAGCATGGGTTGCTGAAGACGAAGTATAACCGGGATCTTCACAGGTTCCTGTGTTGGAACATGTCACCATGAACCTGTGGGGATCACAGGAGGCTAACATGACCTGGTGGTCAGATTCAGTGGCGGTCCTCCTTGTGTGTCATCATACTCAAACAGCATGGGTCGTGACTCAGAATACCAACCACTCTATTGCGTCCTCTCAATTTGAGTGAGCGAGTTTCGTTTTATGCCGCACTCAGCAATATTCCAGCTATAAGGCGGCGGTCTGTAAATAATCGAGTCTGGACCAGACAATCCAGTGATCAACAGCATCAGCATCGATCTGCGCAATTGGGAACCGATGACATGTGTCAACCAAGAATCAATATTCTAACCCGGACCTTCACGGGTCCCTCTTAATTTGATTAATTACACACACCGTTTATGTGGCATATTGCGAGCTGGGCATTCAACCACAAATAAACAAAAAAATATCTGCCTTATTTGTTTTCCCCATTTAGCTGCAAGATTGGCAATTAATCTTCTCACATGGACACAGCAGTATACTCGCAACTTGGTGCCCTTGTTCAAAGCAACCTTAACACTAAGACTGTCACAAGTCTATGTTAAAGGCCGGGTTCAAACCTATACACAAATGGAGTATGGTCGCGTTGCCTTGTGAAAGTTGTCTTCAGTCTAAGTAAACTTTAGGCTCAGTATTATTCGTTACACTGCTATACTGAGTCTAACAAAAGCTTGTGGAAGGTCGCGTCAGGTAACCTTTGAGCGACCTATGACCGTCAACTCAACCGCGAGACGGCCGATCGGATTTAACCAATCAGACAACGGCTACTATTTAGGGTTTGGCGGGACTTACAAAATGGATTTTCTCTTCCTCGGTCGCCAACACTGATCTCATAAGAAATGAAAACCCGCATAAAACACATGTATATGACCTGCAGAATATACGCTTTAGGGTTTCTGTTGACGTGGCTATCATTAGCTAATATTTCCGCAAGCTGACATCCTTGAATACTGACAAAACGCTATTCTCACTGAAAACTCAGCGACTGTTTACTCACTCTTGTGGCGTGCTCCATGTGCATCACTCAGAAGCGATCGTATAATTACGTACGGAAAATAGCATTCGGAATCGTTCGGGTACAAAAATATTTCGAGGTAAAACTTCAAAAGGTTTGTGCGAATGTCAACTTTCGCGATTTGGTAAGCTGAGTTCTGATTTGTCCATTGAAAAGGTCAGCTGACGAGACCTTCCACAAGGTTTTGTTAGAACTCAGTATAGCAGTGTAACGAAAAGTACTGAGCCTAAGTTTACTTAGACTGAAGTAGGCCATGAGCCACTTAGAGGGAACAAACACTTTTATTTTTTTAAAGTTGTTATGGTCTCTTCATATCAAAAATATATGGTGGCCATGTCGTAGCTCAAACTCAGAACGAGGCCAAATCCAAGATGGCCACCAAAACTTTTTAAAAAATGTCAATTCAAAGCACTAATCGTGAGTAAAGTTCAACAAATAGGTTTGAAATGAAAAATGGGAGGTAAAATAGTGCTAACATGATTAAAAAGATTTAATTAATATCAAGTTGTGTTATTTGGTACCTTTAAATCATATCGTTTCTGCATTTTGTAAGAGTCAAAATTGTAAGTTCAAAGAGCTTTTTCAAAAACTCATCATTTTATGTATTCTGAAGACAGCTCTTTAATTTCAATGAGTGAGAGCACCTTCAAGTTCCTTAAATTGGTTAGTGATAGTCACTGTTCCGCATCATGAACATCAGCTGCATCATCAGTGTAGCTCCTCGGCATGTCATGGTCCTCGCATACCATGTTGTCACAAGTCTGGTTCCGACATGTCACAGTGCATTTCAGTCCATTGGTAAGGCATTGACAACTTGGCAGTTTACAGACTGTTGTGCACTTGCAAGAAATGAACCCAAGAACAGCATCTGGAACAAGAGGTCCTGTCATCCAGCAAATCTCTATGTGACCATTTTCTTCCACCCATCCATGCCCATCTGTTGCCATTCAGCTTCCAGACAGTTGTACCATATTGCAGCTTGATAGTTTGCTCTCAGGATGTGCATAGATAGACAATCAAAGCAGGGTGGCAATTGTCCTGATTCAATTGCCCCTTTTCTCACTTCAAATACGTGGTAGCCCAATTGATTGACATCCCTTATTTGAGAACCTGAGGCAGACAGGCGAATACATGTGAATGCTTGAAGTGAGTCAATCAAACCTGGTGGCACAGTCCACTCATTCACAAATTGTTGGAAAGCCTCTTGATGTTGCTCTTTGCTGTTGAAAAGAAGTTTGAATGCATTGGACAATGGGAGGCTAACTGGAAACCATGGGATTTTTTCGCTCTAGTTTAAGGTATAGGAGTTACGATCACCTTGGCGCTATGATCCCTTTGTACAAGGTCTTCACTGAAGTTAAAAAAGAATCCCAATAGAACAACCTGTTGTCTCAAAAAACTCAAACATGTACAACTTTCTTTTATTACAAAAACAATAAATATTTACAAATCCTCCCCTCCTAAATCCCTGCTGCAATCTGTTTATTTATCTTGTCCATCATTATCTGGTCCAGCATGCTTCGTCTGTGATGCACGACCAGGTAGGATGCAATTCCAATAACCAAACACACTCCCTCAAATATCCAAAACTGTCTTTGTTCATCATCTGGAGTTATGTCACATCTGAAGAAAGAAAGAAAGAAATACTATTAGGTGAGGTGAGGTGAGGTGAAATTGGGTTTAACGTCGCGCTGCAGAATATTTCGCTCATATGACGACGTGCATGCGTGTGTTTGTGTAGGTGCGGCTGCTTGTACTAGCCCAAAATTAAGCTGGTTTTATAGTGCTAGCCCACTGAGATACCATGCCGCAGTGAAGCATGAATACCCCACTCAGACACATTATACTGACTCTGAGCCGACCAGTCCTTGTACCCATTAATGCCGAAGCCAGGCAGGGGACCAACAAGTACCATTATTTTAATGTGTGCAGAAATAAGGCTCACCATCAGCTCAGGGCACTGGCCCCCTCTGCGCTTCAACCTTCCGGAGAATATGTAGACTCCCCAACACTTCAGCCTTCTGTCCATTACCCAGAAGAAGCGTGTCAGGAGGGCTGTCCTCCTGGTAGAGCTGTCTTCAGAATACATAAAATGATTAGCTTTCGAAAAAGCTCTTTAAACTTACAATTTTGACTCTTACAAAATGCGGAAACGATATGATTTAAAGGTATCAAATAACACAACTTGATATTAATTAAATCTTTTTAAACATGTTAGCACTATTTTACCTCCCATTTTTCATTTCAAACCTATTTGTTGAACTCTACTCACAATTAGTGCTTTGAATTGACATTTTACCTCCCATTTTTCATTTCAAACCTATTTGTTGAACTTAACTCATAATTAGTGCTTTGAATTGACATTTTTTGAAAGTTTTTGAGTTTTTGGTGGCCATCTTGGATTTAGCCTCGTTCTGAGTTTGAGCTACCAAACTGACATGGCCATCATACTTTTTTGATATGTAGAGAGACACAAAGGAATATAAAAAACACGAAAACTTTTGGTCCCTCTGAGTGGTACCAATATGTCCATTTTCAGCTCCTGTCTCATTGCATAAAGTTGTCTTTCGACGCAAAGCAAAGCAGTATTCAAGTACATGACAAATATCACAAAATTTACCTACCAGGTTCATGATGTAATTAAGCATGCAAAGAATAAAGAAATGTTATGAAGATTCACTGCAAAAAAATTCATGCAGATATTCTACCAAACATACATTTTGAAAATATATTTCTTTTTTTGATGATCCGGGTTAGAATTGATCTTCAGTATGCCATGCTTGTTGTAAGAGGCGACTAGGCCATATAGCTGGAATATTGCTGAGTGCAGTGTTAAACAACAACCAACCAACAGCAGACTTGACACGACTCCCTCCCCACTACCCTGACGCCCTGCTGTGCAGTGTTAGGTGAGGTGAGGTGAAATTGGGTTTTACATCGTGCTTGAGAATATTGCGCTCATATGACGACGTGCATGCGTGTGTATGTGTATGTGCGGCTGCTTGTACTAGCTCTGACTTAAGCTGGTTTTATAGTGCTAGCCCACTGAGATACCATACCGCAGTGAAGCATGATTACCCCACTCAGGCACATCATACTGACTCCGAGCCGACCAGTCCTTATTGTACCCATTAATGCCGAACGCCAGACAGGGACCAACAAGTACCAAATTTTAACGTCTTTTGGTATGACGCGGTCGGGATCAAACCCACGACCTTCCACTCTCCGGGCGGACGCTCTAACCACTACACCACGGAGGCGGTCTGCAGTGTTAGGGTTGTACACTTATTTCATGATGCCATCCACAAGCTGAACACTTTATTCTTCCTTGAGAGGGTGATACTTGTTCAGTAGCTTTGTTATCAGTATCACCTCTCTGCCAGTTAAATTTACTTCTTCAAAATATGTAGTGAAAGGGCTGTTGGACATCTACTATAAGGCACGTGTTTATTCTAGTAGTAAATTCCAAGCTTAACCCTTGATACCGCCAGGCTCTTGCCAGGCACCCACAGCTGTTACAGTCCAGTCTCTCATGGGCAGATAAAATCTACACTGCTGAGGAGTAGACAATGGGAGGCTAACTGGAAACCATGGGATTTATTCGCTCTAGTTTAAGGTATAGGAGTTACGATCACCTTGGCACTATGATCCCTTTGTACAAGGTCTTCACTGAAGTTAAAAAAGAATCCCAATAGAATAACCTGTTGTCTCAAACAACTCGAACATGTACAACTTTCTTTTATTACAAAAACAATAAATATTTACAAATCCTCCCCTCCAATCACAGTTCCTAAATCCCTGCTGCAATCTGTTTATTTATCTTGTCCATCATTATCTGGTCCAGCATGCTTCGTCTGTGATGCACGACCAGGTAGGATGCAATTCCAATAACCAAACACACTCCCTCAAATATCCAAAACTGTCTTTGTTCATCATCTGGAGTTATGTCACATCTGAAGAAAGAAAGAAAGAAATACTATTAGGTGAGGTGAGGTGAGGTGAGGTGAAATTGGGTTTAACGTTGCGCTGCAGAATATTTCACTCATATGACGACGTGCATGCGTGTGTATGTGTAGGTGCGGCTGCTTGTACTAGCCCAGACTTAAGCTGGTTTTATAGTGCTAGCCCACTGAGATACCATGCTGCAGTGAAGCATGAATACCCCACTCAGACACATTATACTGACTCTGAGCCGACCAGTCCTTGTACCCATTAATGCCGAGCGCCAGGCAGGGACCAACAAGTACCATATTTTAACGTGTTTTGCTATGAAACGGCCAGGGATCGAACCCGCGACCTTCTGCTCTCCGGGCGGATGCTCTAACCACTACACCACAGAGGTGGTTACCCCACTCAGGCACTGACTCTGAGGCAACTGGAGTTTGTTTCATTCCTTTACTGCTGTGTGCCAATCAGGTAACAGTAAATGCCATCTTTTGATGCAGTCAGGGTTCAAACCATCAACAACAGGCTGACACTCGATGCAGGGGACCAAGGAGATTGTCTGGATTACTCAGTTTTGTTCAGACTCATTTCTACCCCAAGTGTATAGCAAGTGTCATTTAAACTTCCCACACAGGAATTGATCATTTCCCAGTTCATGTTGTTGTCATGAGCAATGTTTTTGGTTAGAGATGTGACTTACATTACACGATAACCGACCTAAACAAGATGAAGAGGCCTTAATGCCTAGTTTAACATTATTCCACTGAATATTTCATATATTATATAAATACACTGGAACAATGAAATAATATAAAAACGTTTAAAAAATTCAATTAAAACAAAATGATTTGCCTGCAAAGACAACAAAGTTTGGAATGCCTTATTTAACATTATTCCACTGAATATTTCATATATTAATTATATCAATGCACTGGGACAATGAAACAATATAAAAACTTTAGAGAAAATTTAGTTAGAGCAAAATAATTTGCCTGCAAAGAGAACAAAGTTTGGAATGCCTAGATAAATCCTTGTATTAGTGATCAATCAAGTAGGGACATGACAAGACACTGTTCAATATATTGACCACAATCCCTACTAAATCAACCAAGCCACTGAGCTTTACCAGACATTATAGCTAAAACACATGGAATTATCATGAAACGGCCCTCTTATTATCAGAAATTTGCGGGCCGCTGCAAATGATATTGGACCGCTCAACCTTAACGACGGGCCACTATCAATTCTGTTGTCAAGTGACGTCATAGTGGGTGCGTCGGTTCATTCGACATTGGCTTTGGACTGGCAGATATTCTGGATCAAACAAGTCAAAGCAACCCCAATTCCCGCTTTAAATAGCGGTAATATTGGCTTTCTTGCTGGTGCTAACCTTAACAATTGCACTATTAATGTTGTTGTTCGACCAAATTCGAACACTGGCATGGTTTGGCATGTTGCAGGCTATGGTCTTGTCAAAGGCCAAGGTCGAATATCGTCACTTTCTGTTGTGACGTCACTTGAATTGTTTGATGACGTAATTGCATTCGGGCAGTCAACCCCGTCAGAAGTTGGTTTTGAGTAAACTTACAGTCAAATTCCTTCAATGTTTCCTTTTTCTTTTCAACACAAATTCCATGTATTTTAGCAATAATAACAGTAATGCTATTTTTGAGAGCATTATCATTTGCAGAAGCCCTCAGTCTTTTTCAACTGCACTCCTTCGTCGGGCAGTTAATGGAAGACCGCGAGCTTCTGCAAATGATAATGCCCTCAAAAATAGCATTACCCTTATAATAAATTTTTGAAGCAGGAGTTACTGGGGGCCAATTCTGTCCTGGAATCCACTTAGATGCTATAGCATTCACAATAATGGTTTGGGGTAAACACAGGATAACCCTGTTACGGTTCTACATTAGACTGGAGTGAGTGAGTTTAGTATTACGTCGCACTCAGCAATATTCCAGCTATATGGCGGCAGTCTGTAAAATAATCGAGTCTGGACCAGACAATCTATTGATCAACAGCATGAGCATTGATCTACACAATTGGGAACCGATGTAGAGTAGACTGGACCCCAGCAACACATGTTGATCATAAGAGACATCCAGATAAATTGGGTGACCAGGGATAGTGACTTGGTAAAATGTGTGTCAATGTACCCTGACAGAATGAAATATAATCATCAGTATCAATCACTGGAATGCCTGGTCCACACTTCACTAGTTACCCTGACTAGGTCCTCATCATATAGCTGGAATATTGCTGAGAGTGGCATTGAACGACAAACAGACTGTTTTCAGAATATACCGATAACAGTGGCACTCACCCTTTGTACATTATTCTCATGTCCGAACACTTTATGAGCAACTTGTATCCCTTTTCATGACAGTAATGTACATCTCGTCTCTGGAAAATAAATTGTATATCACTTGTAACGAAATACCAAAAGTGAACTGTAGCTAATCTAGATCATGTAGATATGTAGTTAACAGTTCAAAATCACAATCAACCCCTGTATTTGTGCTGACATTACACCAAGAATTAAGCCAAGACACAGTGGTTCACAGTTTTCATTGAGCTTGCCAAAGTACATTTATTTCTTTTTGCAAACTTCATTATTTTTTAATCGAACGACTGAATGCTTGATGCAGAGAACGAGATGGAGTAGTATTTTTGGGCAACCGTCTCAGAGCTTTCATGTGAGTGCAATATGCAGGGTTACTTAATACAGTGAGGGGTGGTGGGGTAGCCTAGCGGTTAAAGAGTTTGCTCTTCGCACTGAATACCCAGGTTTGATTCCCCATATGGGTACAATGTGTAAAGCCAGGGTTCGAAATACCCCCTATTTTAGCATGCAATGGCACGGTAAATATTGAATTGGCACGGATAAAAAATGTCCTCGGTGCCCTTATGGCATGCCTAATTTTTTAGAGACATAACTCACCTTTAGTCATTTAATCCCCAAAACAAAACACTTACGCAAATAACAAACAAGCAAAAACATTTATTGACTCTATCGCTCAGGAAATCACTGGAATTATGATAGATGATATAAAGAAATTTGGTTGCTTTTCCATTTAGAGTGATGTGCTGATAGTTCAGTTATTGAACAGGACATTGTGTTTGTTAGATATATTGAACAAGTAAACGTGTCACTTAGCTATTAAAGATGTTGGGAAAGCAGAACAAATGAACATGATGAAGCTTAAGAAAGCCATCTTAAACAGAAGACATATCAGTGATAACAGAAAACAGGTTACATTTGTTGTTTACAAACAATAAATTTCAAATGATCATCATCATTGCTACAGTCATTTATTCTAAAAACAGGTGGACACACTTGATTTCTGAAAGGCACATTTAAAATATTTGCCTGGTGCCCTAAGGCACACCTCGGGAAAAAAATATTTCTATCCCTGAAAGCCCATTTCTGGTGTCCCCTGCCGTGATATTGCTGTAATATTGCTAAAAGCGATGTAAGATTAAACTCACTAAACTTAGTACAGTGTAGTTTGTATGCCTCTTATATTGTAAGTTTATATGCCTCTTATATTGTAAGAGTGAAATGCAAAAGTAATGAGTACCTTAAAACTGTCATTTTGGTTTTCAGTGAAGGATGAAATCTCGCTTTTTGTTTATATGATCAACAAGTCATCTGTTATGGTAGTAACCTTTGTGAAATCATTTGAAATAAGAACAGCAATCTCATTGAAATTGTGTTTTCATGTCAAAGAACACAACACCTCTGGTACATAGTGTACACTATCAAGCCAACTTTCAAAAAGAAAGGGTGGAAACGGCTTAGATACAGGCTAGAGCACATGTTTGCCTTGGAAAGATGCTTCATGTATCAGTCACTAGTTTGTCTGTTGTAGACTTGAACATCAAACGAGTCATCACAAAGCTGGAATATTGCTGGATGTGGTATTAAACAACAAGGTGAGGTGAAATTGGGTTTAACGTCGTGCTTGAAAATATTTCGCTCATATGACGACGTGCATGTGTGTGTATGTGTATGTGCGGCTGCTTGTACTAGCCCAAAATTAAGCTGGTTTTATAGTGCTAGCCCACTGAGATGCCATGCCGCAGTGAAGCATGAATACCCCACTCAGACACATTATACTGACTCCGAGCCGACCAGTCCTTGTTGTACCCATTAATGCCGAGCGCCAGGCAGGGACCAACAAGTACCATCTTTTAACGTCTTTTGGTATGACACGGTCAGGGATTGAACCTCGATCGATACGTTCCGCGACCTTCCGGCTCTCGGGCGGTTATCAAACAACAAACATACATACCATTCCTGTGATATTCACAGGAAAAAGATGAAAAAGAAAGGAATAAACTGCAGATGTGATATATTTACACCATTTCCACACTTTATTTCAAATTATACTTACAAGTTCATCTCTTGTACAACTTTTGCAGACATCCAGTGTTGTGTATTTCCCAGACTTACATGTCTCATTTGAATAAGCTGTCAACATAATAGGAAACAATATTAAATAAAAGTACATTTCCTCTCTATGGATAAAAAGTTTTGCTCAGGTTCCATAAGCCATGAGTTAAATTGAGTAAGTGAGTTTACTTTTACACAGCACTCAACAATATTCCAGCTATATGGCAGTGGTCTGTAAATAATCGGGTATGGAGCAGACAATCCAGTGATCAACAGCATGAGCATCGATCTGCGCAACTGTGAACCGATGACATCTGTCAACCAAGTCAGCGAGCCTGACCACCCAATGCCGTTACTCGCCTCTTACAACAAGCATAGGTTACTGAAGATCAATTCTAACCCGGACCTTCACGGGTTCATGAGTTAAAAGGATGATGGAAAGAAAAACATGATAAAACATAAAGGTGACTTTATTTACAATAAATTCATGTTGCATAGTTTTGGTAGAAGGATTGTCTACATAGTGGCTACATACTGAGGTGAAATGGGGTTGAATGTTGTGTTCATTATTATTGCACTTACATGGCAATTTGTTTTGACTGTGGAAAGTGGTGGCCATGAGTCTACCTGCCCTAGTCCCGACTGGTGACAGTTTTATAGTGCCAGCCCACTGACATACCATTCCACAGTGTAATATGGATACCCCGTTAGACACAGTAAACCACCCCAAGCAAACCCTCTGTCTTTCTGTCATCCCTTAATGACAGGGTTCAGGTAAGATAGACTGCCGCCATACAGATGGAATATTGAGTGTGGCATTAAACAACAACCAAATACACATACAAAAAAAACATTCTCCATGTTCACACATCACTGACAGGGCTCAAACCTGTACCGCCATACCTCCCTTCATTGAATAACTTGAATAATATACTAGGGTAGGTCATAGCAAAGCCTATGCATATGTGAGGGGCGGTGATATGGTACAGTTATCAAATATGCATCATTACTGTTATTCCTAATCATTTAATCTCTACTATCTTACTAACCCATTGCTTGAATGTGCGCATCTTTCAGTTTTTTCTGGAAGGACCATCTGCTTTCGAGGATAAGTGTTACAACCGACAGACTGAAAAGCATAATATCATTATTAGTTGCATAGTAAGACAACAGAGTCAACATTGTCCAAGGATGTAACACACGCAAAATCATGCATCCTGTGAGTATTTCATTGAAAACAGAAACAAAAAAGAGCACATCTTTCTTGACAATTTGTTCATGAAAGAATGTTGCTAAACCATACAGGGAATTTAATACCCTTTACATGCTTACAAAACAATTCAGTGTATATTTTTATGTACTCGATTAAATACTACAAAGTATATTACAAAGTTAAATGTTTCACTATCTTCTAGTGCTAATACTCTTTTTAGATTTGTTTCAGTTCATATAGTTAGGAACTCCATATCAATCTTTAAATAATAGCTTGTTTGTTGTTTAACGCCACACTCTGCAATATTTCAGCAATATGGCAACAGTCTGTAAATTATCAAATCTGGACCAGACAATCCAGTGATCAACAGTATGAGCATCATTCTACGTAATTGGATAAGATGATGTGTGGCAACCAAGTCAGTGAGCATGGATGAGCCTGACTAAACGATCCCGTTAGTCACCATGGGTTGCTGAAAACCAGTTCAAACCTGGATCTTCACGGCTGTACACAGGGACTTGTGACGCTAAAAACTGGCATCAAGGTATACATTGTACACTTGTGTAACCTTGATTCACGGATATAAGGGAAGTGCAGCGAAAATCATATTTTAAATGCACAATTTCATTTTGTATACTCACTGATTATTGTATTCATCGATTCAGCAAATTGAAAATGCCCAATATTCCACTCGTGAATGAAACATTTGTCTACGAAGCCATTGGTAATCAATGTAATCATCACCCATTTGTGTGCCCACAACATTTGACATCACGTTGTTTCATGGATTACGTAGTCGGTTACTTTATACCACTATGTACGACAGCCCATTGCAGTAAGTATTGACACTAAGGAAAGCAGACAACGATATGTGAGAAGACTGGTGCTGACGGTATCTTTTTTACTTGACATTTTGTAAAAATAAAATTTGGTATTGGTGGCATTAGTGATCTTGGGCTATTTATCTCAGTTCTGAACAATTACATTTAGTATACTTGCATGTAATGCAGAGATTCGGAACATTTTTTGTCAGCGTGGGGTGGCATTGTATGTACATCAAAATACCGCATCATGACATCAGTCGAGACTTAATTTATGAGAGAGCATGATAATTACAGCGATCCACGAATCAAGGCTATCCACAAATTTAGGTTACGGTTCTGTAAATGATGGGGTATTCATTTTATATAGTGCTAAGACTCATACAAAGACAATGTATACGTTGATGCAAGTTTTATTGCGATTCAAGCGGCTGTGGTTAGTTATTTTAACAGATCATTGTATGTATCCTGTTTTCACAGTCAGGCTTACCATATAAGTGCAATGACTGCAAAAACCATTCGTTTCTTCGTACAAAATTCTATCATGTTTTGGAATTTAAACCACTGTCGATATTTCATAAACAGACTTCTAGAAAATATCTAGAAATGCCGAGCAATATTGATCATCGTCAGCGCTGGAATCCCTCATGCGTGGAACTCGACGAGAGTCATTTTCCAACTTCGCATCTCCCTTAGACCAACATCAAGACTCCGTATGTCCACTGAAAATGCTTAAACAATATAAAATAAATTCAAAAGTTTCACTACAGTGCCACTCTAAAGAATGTTTTATGTTTACACATTTCCTGGAGACACTGTGCCAACTTGTAATGTTTGGAACGGAAGCGGAAGTCACTGGTGTACACATACTATTTCCCAAACAACAAATGTTAGTTGAAAGTATTTGTTTAGGCATCAGTTGGATTACATTATTTTGCAATAAATAGTTTTATGAATCCCGGAAAATGTTATCCGTATACGTATGTTCGTGTGATGACTGATAAGGCTTGTTGATACTACTTGCGTGTTACATCTAAAACGGCAATATCAGCGCAAAGTAACCGACGAAAACGGATTCTCGTTTAAAGCGAAAAACGGCTACTATTTTGGGCAGAAATGGTAGGATATGTTTTTTTGCTTTCGTTTTTAACCAGTAACTGAAATTAAACTGCACATACATGAACACATGTTAACATTAGACATCACCCCTAGTTCAGTATACCCGAAGACACGGATTGTGTGGAGTTTAACTTTTGGAAAAAACACAAACCTCAAAGCGACTCAAAATGAATTACTGAGTATTACAAGAATCCAAACCTCTGAATATGAATATTACATACTATCAAATACCATTCACAGTGAATTTTGTATTGTTTGTCTGCAGAGACAAAAGAAATGATAATCTGGTGTTTAAATAAGTGTGAGACGACGCAAAAGTATTCGATGTGATTGCAGTGTGCGAAATAGCCGCTGGCCCGCTAGCCCGTGGCTAGTAAAAATCCAGTCGAGCCAGTACATCTCAACAGCACTGGCCCGACTGGCTGTTGAATTTTCATGGGGTTATCTTTTAAATATATCATTCTCTCCGACTTGTTAACCTATGATACACATTCAAATCATGCACGATTATGGTTTGATAAATGATGGTATTTTACCTCTTTGTAATATTTAGCTTAGTTTCTACATTTAAATTTCGGGCTAGTGAATTATTTTGTGGGCTAGTAACTTTCAGGCATAGCTAGCCCGACTGGCTAGTTAAATCTGGAAACTGTTTCGCTATACTGTGTAATAGCAATTATAAGTGGGCTCTTTTCGAGATCTATACCACTGAATCTTAATCCGGTACAGGACTGTCATCATCAGCCAGATTAATATGTAGAATAGTTCGGTCATAGAAGCTTACACTTTCTTTAATCAGAGAGAAAAACAAACAGACCGGGTATACTTTGAAGCGAGTGAACCGAAGCAGTCACATATCCGGAATTCCTTGCAACCAACATATAACCACGTTCAATCGATAAATTATATATATATATATGATTATTGATCGACGTTAATAAGGGAATACAGACAAAAACATGCCCGTCGTGATTCTTGAAGAATTCAATAAGTTTTGTATGTATCTTCCGTTTATAAATGTTGCCATCAAACATCTAATGGTTCCAATTGCAGACAGTGAAGACTTCACGTAGTCTAAAGATGTCATACTGCCCACTGTAGCAGTTGTTGTTGTAGGTATCGTGAAGCTGAGTGAAATCTAGACTTGCCACATTTTCTAGACTTGCGTGGGCTTTCTTGGATATATTTACTTCAGGGTCTGTACGAGAAACTAGTATCTACTCAGTGTGAGAAATAGTTTCCACATTTTGCTGGTCAGTCGGGCTAACTATGCCTGAATTTTACCAGCCCCTAAAATAATTCACTAGCCCGAAAATTTGAATGTAGAAACTAAGCAAAAGATTAAAAAAATGGATGAGAATAAGATATTGTCGGCATGATACGTGTTTCATCATTAAGATGATGAACATTTTTATCAGGCAATAATATTGCAAGATTTAAAAGTGTATTATAACTAAACAAGTCGGAGAGAGTGATATATTTACAAAATGATCCCATGGAAAGCGAGTCGAGCCAGTGACTGTGGTGTGGAGATTTACTGGCCAGACTGGATTTTTACTAGTGGGGCTAGCGGGCCACTATCTATTACAAAACTGTATAAATCGAAATAAAAGATTTCAGATACTCTTACAACACTGTGAGTAATGCTAAGTGTGTGTTATTTTGACTGATGTTCTGTGCCCAACTCTATAACTCGTACAAATCAGAAGACCATATAACAAACATATAACACACGTTGTGGATCAATAAAGAGTTTTTAGGGAAATGTAACGCGAGAAACGGAAGCAGCGAAAGGCATTGTGGGGTTTCGGCCATTTCCGAGCAGAAGGACAAGGAGGTCATACACACACAGTCCAAACATGTTCCGTGCCGTACAGAGAGCGAGTCGATCATTGCACTCTGTTGCTGTCCAAACTCTGAGGAAACCGGCAATCGGTATGACATATGTACAGTGTAATTTATTTTACAATTTGGCTCTCAAAATGCACCATGATCGGTGTACGTGACAGAAATTGTCAGAAAGGCATGTTCAGGTTTGACTGATAGCGGGTTTTTTCTAAACACGTTTAAGCTACGACGATTCACGGGTCAAATGTATGTAAGGCATAAATGCTGAATACAGTTAAATGCCTATGACAATGTTGAGAAACAAGTCTAAGATTGAATTGTCAGTTTCCTGAAACTTTGCTTTCAGGAGTTACTTCCCCTTCTCATTTCCCGCATGAATTGTCTAAGATTCCTAACCATTGACTTGTCATTATCATCAGGTGTCAAGATTTATATTAGTGCTGCCGTCTTGTTATACCCAGAAGCGATGCTTAGGCGAAACATGGATTGTTTTTATTCTTTCAGGATTCATAATCACTGCAGTCAATAAAATTTGAAGGTCATTAATACAGACTGAACAAAGGTTGAATCATGAATGCAAGTTTTCAAACCAACTGATATTTTAATGATTACCAAAAGTTTACGGTTTCATCTCGGTGGTTAAGTGTTTATGATAAGTTTCTGCATGTTGTCAACTCCACCACACTGACACTAGTCCTTGTTCACACATGTTGCATTATGCTGAGCAAATCATCCACCACCTTGCAAATTATTATGAACAAGCCTCTTGGTACATTAACAAAGCAATATACCACAGGGCGTTTGGGATGAAGACAATGGTGGAATACGAAGTTGGTACACAGTTGTCAGAAACACAAAAGGTCAGGATGAAGGGATACAAAACACAGCTTATGGCTTATATTGTTGATGAACTTTACATTGCTTCAGTTCAAAGGCAGCATAAAAGTATTAACCAATGTTAAATATGTGATCTATTGTTTCTCGTGCATGTCATTAATAAATGTATGTTATGATTTAGCTTCAGTTGGTGTGCGTCACTCACATGGAGTACAGGAGAGTGATGAGGAGTTCGATGCTCGGTATGAATCGTACTTCAACAGATCAGACATTGATGGTTGGGAAGTTCGCAAGGCCATGAATGATTTACAGGTATGTATATATATATATATATCAATATATGTGTCACAGGGCTCCAGATAAAGGCCGTATCGGCGTATGTACGGCTAAAAGATATGCACGATAGGATAGGAAATAATTTAGGAAACGTAGCAGATACGCACCACAGCAATGGTGTACGGTCTTAGAATCATTTACAGACATATGTATCTGAAAAAGTATTTTGTTTATTGTTTATTGACCTGTGTACACAAGACTAGCAGTCTTGTGGTGCATATATGAAACGAAACAATAGATTACTGATATGCCATTAAAGTCCATTCAGTACTCTAAATGTAATCTGTAGTTTTTCCAGTACTCCTATATTCGAAAAATTATCTGGAGCCCTGGTGTCATTTTCCCAACTCAAATGGATACATTTCATTATTAGTAATATTACTTAGTATAGCCTTAAAGAAGAAGCAAACAAACCACTGATGTCACTAGAACTGCAACATGTACCACAATATTTATCAATGGTTCAGGACACTGGATCAGATCAGTTATGCGAATAGGTGTGACAAACATCATATTTTGTTTGGTACCATTTATATTTTCGTTGCCTATTTACCAATGTTGAACATGTGTGACAGGTAATAGCGAATTTGTATTATTGTTTCAGGGTTATGACCTGATCCCTGAGCCCAAGATCATTATTGCAGCATTGAAAGCTTGTCGCAGAATAAATGATTATGCCTTGGCTGTCAGGTATTTGGAGGCTATCCAGGTAAGACAATATCAATTACGATCTCATATGGGAGTTTCTGAGGTGAACTGATCTTCAGTAACTTGTTACATGAGTTCCATAATATTATAGTACCAGGAATATTTCTTTCATTTGTTTCACTTCTGATGAATCAACACATCTAAGTGATATGTGATAGAATCACTTTGATTTATTGATATACATCATGCATTTCATTGTCTGTATAATTATTCTTAACAATGTGTAAACTACTCCACTGGGAGCCAGTCTGTTTTGATTTCAAGATACGTCTATTTGTTTACAAGGGAAAAGTCCAGGCTCATGGTATGCCGTGGTTGGCCTCTAACAGCGTGTTTCTCAGTACTACTACAAACTTTCTTTACAGGACAAATGTGGCAACAAAGTGAAGGAAATCTGGCCATACATCAACCAACAGATCGACCCCACCCTGAAGGAGCTTGGTATCCTCACACCTGAAGAAATGGGCTATAACAAACCAGAACTGGCTCTGAAGGATGTATACGATATGTAGATATTTAGGTCAGTGGACATTTTTCTTATCATGTAATGGCTATAAGGCATTTTTTAACTTCGTGTCATAAGTTCCTGTTCCCACCTCTCCCAAGATCCTTGCTGGAATTGGCTTGCCTTGAAGGGCATCTAACAAGAATGGGTCATCAAACTTACTGACTTGGTTGATTGCATGTCATCATGATGAAAACACAATAACTTGTGTTTCTGGGTGTGACATTGCTGTAATGTTGCTATATGCCTCATCTGTCTTTCATTGATGTCATGAGGTCTGTAACCCTGGTAACAACTGAGGCATGTTAATGGCTGAAGCTGTACAGATGATCACTAAGCGTGTTCACATGACAACCCAGTGATCACTCAGATGTCTTAACCCCAAATTGCCAGCATTACATTCTAAAGGCATATCAGAATTCAGTGGTGAATGGTTTGAACCCTTTAATGGCACTGTACCGTTGCTGATGAGTGATATAAGTAGTAAATGTTTAATACCTGCATCACTTTTGCCTTTGCTAATGCTGGTACCCAACCCATAACATAAATGAAATAATTCTGAGTCACTCATCTACCAAACAAAACATGCTGATTGTTTGGACGAGTGGTACAAGAATTGTCTACAAGGGAATCCTGGTGCTTTCTGATTATGTTGTTTGTCACTTTCCATGTCAGCACCATACTACATTCTTATGGGCTGCAAAGTGATAACCATGATGACTGTCTATGACCAAAGATACTTTGGCTTTCCGCATATATTAAATCACTGTGCTGTGCTACAAATTATACTACCCATCAAAAGTTTAGACTCACTGGTGTAAATGTAGCCACTCACTTCAGTCTACTGATCTCAACTAGATCTTGCAAAATATTCTATACAGTTTAAGGGTACTGTTTACACATGAACTGATGTATTGTAAAACAAATTCGTAACATTGAAAAGATTATTGTCTTGAGTTCAATAAATGAGTAAACTCAGTGAAAGTTGGTGAATTCTTAACAAAACTTTACACCAAACCGCAGCTGTTCACATGCACGATATTTGCACATGCTTTTCAGCAATTTGATGCATGATCCTCGTGCAGTTCATCTGCATAAGGTTTGCACTTGGTTCCCCCAAATTAGTGGAGAAATTCATCTTCAATGTAACCACATATATATACATAACATGTAGTGCTTTAAGTGAGTCTAAACTTTTTATGGGGAGTATATATCAGTCCCATCCCTCATTCCAATACTTTTAGTGTGTCTCTCATGTAATGACATGTTATACATGGTTCCTTTGTTTTGTTGCAGGGTGCAAGTATGATCCAGGTCTCTTTGTTATGTTGAACAGAACTTGAAGAAATTCCATTGCAAGGATACTATTCATCAACGGACATGATAGTGACTGTTTTGTGTGAATGTATGCTATTTAAAAAAACAATAAAATCATATACTAGTTACATAGTTGTCATGTGTTGTTCTTCAGCTATGATATATTGGGATGACTGGAGGTTTTGTACACCGGTTTTATGACATGTCAGGTACTTTCTTTTACATACATCATTTCATTATCCCTGGTAAATTTGTTTTTGTACCTATACAAGGCAAAGATCTGGATTGTAACACAACATGACAATGCATGAAGGCTTAACTTGACAGTATTGTGAAAAAGAACATATGAAACAGTTATTTAGACACCAGTTTTGACATCAAGAATAATCAGAACAAAATTGCTTTAGATCCTCTGTCATATGTCAAACTCATTCCCCTGTCTGTCACTTACCATGATATTACAATACCATTTGCTAATGGATTGCAAAGTGATCAATTTCGATGCCTTGTGAACTTGCCATGAAACTTGACAGTATCTCTCCGGACAGACAAGACATCATGAGGTGAGGTCAAATTGGGTTTATCGTCGTGCTTGAGAATATTTCGCTCATATGACGACGTGCATGCGTGTGTATGTGTATGTGTGGCTGCTTGTACTAGCCCAGACTGAAGCTGGTTTTATAGTGCTAGCCCACTGAGATACCATGCCGCAGTGAAGCATGAATACCCTACTCAGACACATACTGACTCCGAGCCGCCCAGTCCTTGTACCCATTAAAGCCGAGCGCCAGGCAGGGACCAACAAGTACCATATTTTAAAGTCTTTTGGTATGACGCACAGTTGGGGGATCGAACCCGCGACCTTCCGCTCTCCGGGCGGACTATTCAAAGAAAAGACGAACTAAAACAGCTTAGTTGAGTCGACAGTCACACACTGCTCTCCAGCAGATTGTATGTATACTGGAGCAGAATCCTACAAGTAATAAGAAACACGGTACTGTAAAGTAATATTTTCATATTCCATTTCCACTTTCATTATTTATCTCAAATTTACTTCAAATGTTTCATTTGAGCTAATATTCTCTGGCCTTTATGAAACAACATCAATCGATAAGTGTATTGTTTATGTATTGTTTTTAATCACATGGAAATCTAAATATTGCTTGTTGTTTCTTGTTGCTACATTATTTTAGCACCTTCAACTCCAGTTGTAGAAAACAGTTCTTTCGTAATGCTGCACCAATCGCTTCTGAGGTAAAGTGTTTGTGGGCGAGCTGGCTAAGGCGCCAGGCTAGTGATCCAGCGAGGTTGAGGTGTCGGGATCCAGCCCACCTGTGACCGGGTGTACAAACCTTGGAGTCAACTATGTGTGCAGACTCTTTCAGTGTTGTCACAGCCCCTAGTGTACAGTACACAGCCCTGTGCACTTAAAAGAACCCACGAATCCGTTGGTATTTGACCATATGGTGGCCACATAAATACGTGCAAACACCTAGTTGCGGGTACAGCAACGTGCAGTGAACATGGACAAAGTAATGTGGCTATGTGCCCCAGTCCACCCAGCTGTGAATGGGTACCTCGTTAGGATGAGAAAGCCACAATAACTCGGTGCGCCTAGTGGCTGCAAGAGTTGTATACTCCCCAGGGAGTTGAGATTGATAATGCGATGTGCCGTTGAGATTGACATCCAATGATCGAGCGAAAAATGCCAGCGCCTTGAGCATGCACTAGTGCGTGGATATGTGCGCTATATAAATATCCTATAATAATAATAAAGTGCAGTTTTAATCAAACGAAATGAGTGTTGAACCTCTCCGAATATTTTCACTTGATGTTAACATGTCTGTTTTGTGGCACCTGGGTGGTGTTCATTGCTGTCTATGGACACAGGGGTAAACTCCCCTTGCTTAGACATCTTACTGTACATGAGGACTCCAGTCCTATACATGGCAGTCGCGATTACTGAGTCCACAAGAATAAAAACACCAAATAACAAAGGATACAAGGACAGTTCACCCATTTCTGATTGGCTGAATGTCAAGGATAGAAGGGTCATGCAAAATGGGAAATTTTGTATTCCTGTTTCCATGGCAACAGTTCTACACCGAAAGTGTGGCATCCGGAAGATGAAGGCAGTTGCGTATCCAAACCCAAAACTGATGAATGGAAGGAAGACAACGGCGAAGTAGATCCTCCAGGAAGAGTAGTACATGAAAGGGTAGAGCAGGCTTGTGAGAGTCATGGCCGCTACAACTGACACTGCTCCAGCCGCGCTACCTATCTGCAAAACAAAATATGCCGTAACGTTACATAAAGGTCAACCGATTAAATTACTGCGACAAACATGATTGCACATCGTGGTCTTCTGTGAAAGGTCATTTGTGCGAGATAAATGCGAAAAATAAATGTTTTTATAATTGGGCAGTTATTCTCGAAAAAGCACGCCGAATTACGTCCAGGCTCAAAGACATACAAGGATCTATTGTTACCCTAAACCCATCCGATGTTGTCCACGGAGCCATGTTTGATGAAGGCAGAATAATGTTCCAGGAGGATGAATTCTAAACCGGGAATTGTGTTAACGCAAATGATTGGTTTTGGTTTGTCTGGTCCGTGCATTTGCTGACTGATTGGGATGCGCCGACTGATTGGCATTTGTAGACTGATTGGTATTTGTAAGCTGATTGATATTTGTAAACTGATTGGCATTTGTGGACTGATTGGTATTTGCCAACTGATTGGTATTTGTAGACTGATTGGTATTTGTAAGCTGATTGATATTTGTAAACTGATTGGCATTTGTGGACTGATTGGTATTTGCCAACTGATTGGTATTTGTAGACTGATTGGTATTTGTAAGCTGATTGATATTTGTAAACTGATTGGCATTTGTGGACTGATTGGTAATTGTAGAATGATTGGTATTCGCCGACTCATGGGTATTTGTAGACTGACTGGTATTTGTAAGCTGATTTGTATTTGTAGACTGATTGGTAATTGTAGAATGATTGCTATTCGCCGACTGATGGGTATTTGCCAACTGATTGGTATTTGTAGACTGATTGGCATTTGTAGATTGATTGGTATTTGTATACTGATTGGTATTTGTAGACAAAGCAGCGATGGCACCATACTCACCTTTATAATGTACATGGCAACCTTTGGCTTCCAGTGACGCACTGCTATACCTACGACTGCCGGTACCAGCATCATAGCAAACGCTTGTGCCAGGTTGCCAAAAGGTATAACAGCCTTCTTGTTTGTCCAAGAGCGGCTATAGATGAGAAGATTGAGCGGCAGAAATCCGGCTGACAAAACCGTATTCACTGTGGTCATTGTCAGACTGTAAAAATATGGAATGTAATTAATATATCCACCATTAGAAATACCTTGATACCATTCAAAACGAGTAATTATTCAGCTGTTCACATAAAATAATATTCAATAACCCTACACTGGCTATCTCGCACACCGGATGACTGAAACACATAACCGTTTAGTCCGAGTGAGTGAGTTTTAGTTTTACGCTGCCTTTAGCAATATTTCAGCCTTTAGCAATATTTCAGCAATATCACTGCGACGAGCACCAGAAATGGGATTCACACATTGTACCCATGAGGGGAATCGAACTCGGGCCTTCAGCGTGACGAGCGAACGCTTTAACCATTGGACTACTCCACAGCCCATGTATTGCCATTCTTGCAAGAGCGGACCCCAGAGCAAGTTTAATCACCAGGTCCACCAGAGTGAGAGGCATTAATCCAGCAATACAACGAAATCCGACCTCGGAAATGGGCTTCACACTGTACCCACACGGACAATCGAACCCGGGCCTTCGTCAAGCAAATATGTCGCCGTGGTGAAGTTGTACAACAGTGATGCCACAACGGTCACACGCACCATGCACCTTCACTGCAGGAAGGGAGATCCCCTATTGTGTTACGGGTAATACTGCAACACCCCCGGAGCTCTTGAGAC
Source organism: Haliotis rubra (assembly GCF_003918875.1). NCBI lineage: Eukaryota > Metazoa > Mollusca > Gastropoda > Lepetellida > Haliotidae > Haliotis > Haliotis rubra. The sequence continues at coordinate 525,781 of NW_025767335.1, forward strand.
AACACAAGGAGTAGGGTAGTCTTCATTGCTTAACGGGGGCAGCGGGGTAGCCTAATGGTTAAAGCGTGGGCTCGTCACGCCGAACACCCGGGTTCGAATCCCCACATGGGTATAATGTGTGAAGCCCATTTCTGGTGTCCCCCGCCGTGATGTTGCTGGAATATTGCTAAAAGCGGCGTAAAACCAAACTCAGTCAGTCAGTCATTGCTTAACGTACAACTAATGGGGCAGGGCGAACAACTTGCACACAACTTGCAGAGTCCGGCAGAGGCTACCAGGGGAAGGAGGCGGAATGATGCTGGCACATGGGCAGCTGGACTGGTAAGTTCGTCCCTTCAAGTCTTTTCTTCTGGTTTGTCCACGCTCTTCGCAATGTCTGCCGACTCTGCTCTGTTTGCCTGTCCTGCCTGCTTTTAAAGGCAGATAAGTATGGAATCCGAGAAGGGACATTGTCGCTATGTCGCATTGTCGCCCTCTCAAAAACAAGTAAAGTGAGGCAAAATAAACCAAAACGCGACACGTGACATCGCGACAATGCGACAAATGGGCGAAATGTCGCGTTGTCGCGATGTCGCGTGTCGCGTTTTGGTTAATTTTGCTTGTATTTGAGAGGGCGACAACGCGACAATGCGACAACGCCACAATGTCCCTTCCAGGATTCCATAGATAAGCGACTAACAATCTGCATCGGTCTGCAGTTCTCACGGACATGATCTGCCAAGCTGGCTAAGCTTTGACGAGCTTGACATATGTCCGACAACTGTGAACAACAATACCCACTATTAAGGACATTTTACTGTGTCCTGAGTTGTTACTGATGCGTCACCATTTTCACAATTTAACCATAACTTATCTATATAATATTGTATCTAATTAACTGATTTGGAAAATAATTATTGTACATAATACAATTTGTAGTTTTTGCACTCGATTTTAATTTCACTGACATATTGGACTGAATATTTCAATGATACCTAACACCATTGTCAAACTTACAAGTAACTTACAACGCAGAAAAATAATATCCATTTCACGACGCTAACAGCTGCACAAAGTGAAATAATAATAATAATGTACAAAATTTATATAGCGCCCTATTTGATGTGCAGCTACATCACTCTAAGGCGCTTAACAGTCAAATTGGTGGCTATTGAGCTTATTCACATTTGAACAGATAGGTCTTAATGTTCTTTTTGAAATTGGTGATTGATGTTGAAGTACTGATCTGAAAAATACTAGCCGACTCACATTCCAACAAGGTAACAATTTTAGTGCCAAACATCTCATATTTCTACTCGTCGATAATTTAGTGTCACTTATAGTAATCGCATACATGATTCTCTGTTGTTAAACGCACATTACGTTTTTTGTCCTTTGGTAAGCTTGTACGCGGACGGTATGGGTTTTTTTAGACATCAATGCTACTTATCAATCTCATCAGATATGCGACTGGACTAACACCTAGTCTCTGAAATGATCATATATTACAGGAGTAACAGTTCCTAAAGCACATCTTTAAAATATGATAAAAAGGAGCCCAGAGACTTTGTTCATTTCATGACACAGTGGTAATCTAGATTTGCATGGGCTGGGTGTATTTGTTTCAGGATATGACAGACAAAGGTGCGCAAGCACCCAAAGTAGATTCTTTTCATGGTTTAACATGTTTTGGGTAAAGCTGTCGTTCGTCATGCCCAAGACACCAGTTCAATTCTTTGTATAAATACATCGTGTAAAGACAAGTTTTCGTGGCCCCTCCTCCTGAATATAACTAAAGACACTCTAATTCACACAGTCACCATCCTGTCCTGTACATGTACATGTTTAACCTCTTTAACATAAGGACAGGTGAGGTAGCCTAGCGGTTAAAGCTTTCGCCCGTCACGCCGAAGACCCGGGTTCGATTCCCCACAGGGGTACAATGTGTGAAGCCTATTTCTGGTGTCCCCGCTATGATATTGCTGGAATATTGCTAAAAGCGGCGTAAAACTAAGTGCACTCACTTGCTCTTGTGCTTGAAGGAACCTGGTTGAGTGACTGTAGATACGCCCCTGTAATTCCTTTTGACTATATTCGACAGCTCTTGATCTATACGGTTTGATGTTATACTCATCAAGCTAAACATATGCATACATGATGCCACTTCGCTGATACACATTTAACACATCACATTTTGAAATGATCACAAGTACATGAAGGAACAAGGCCACGTGACTGCAGATACATTCAACGACCAGCTACCACTGACCTTAGCGGCACGTCTCCATCCACCCACAACGTGAACATATTAGAGGTGGATCCACCCGGGCAACAGCTCATGATCAGCATCCCTATCGCCTGCTTTGGGGGCAGCTGCAGGGCATGACCAAGGCCGAACGCCGTCAGAGGCAGCACGATGAATTGTGACGCCGCCCCGATGAGGATGCCGTATGGACGTCTCAGATGAGCCCACAGTTCCTTCAGCTGGATGCAAGCTCCGACACCCAACATTATGATGATGAGACTTCCCGTCATCACCACTAGATTGGTGGGTATGAAACATATCAATATCAATATTATACCCGTAAACGCATTTTCTACTGTTGAACAGGGACACCGTATCCCATTTCACTTTGCCAGGAACAGAATGATTACCATATTGTTATGCTGCAAATCAACAGCTTTGAATAACAACCTGACTTCCATAGTGACACAAGAATTGGCGCAGCTGCGTTTATCTTTAAAAATTGTTGCTTGGTCATTCTTAGTGTAATTAAAATCAGTTCTTTTCCCATGATAACAAATATACAATAATACCCGATTTCTGTACGTCGTAGACGAATATATACCCGAAATGTAAAAACAAAGAGGCGGTCTTTCTTTGTGAATATTTTAGACAACATGTCGTTTCTGAGCGCCATGGTATCTGCCCCAAAGAGAGAAATATAGAAGGTATGTTGTTTTCTGTGAGTTTTTGTTTTTCTTTCTGCAAGATCAAAATTGACGAATGAAATTGGTGAGGAAATGAAACTGAAACGTATGGAATTGGGTAAAGAACTCGCCCATCCTTTATTCTTATTTTGAATGGGTGTACACAATTTGACTGGGGTTCGCCTGACGCCCTTATGTTTGTCATGTCTTGAGTAAAGGCTCCAATCTTGAGATGGAGTACTCAGTTACAAGCCAGACTGTTGTCATGTGATATAGTTCAGCCTTGATCACGATAAGATAAGGAGTGCCATGAAAGTGAAAATCAGCGTCGAAACTGCCTATACCTGTTGTTGTCACCTTCAGCGGACTGGTCTCTTCAGTGGACGTCTTGTTCACCATGTCGGATATATTCCACGACTCTCTACTGCTGTCATTTGTCATGTTGCTACGTCCGTCCACACCTTCATGTGACCATTAACTGAAACAAGGAACAAGGTTAATATACAGGTATCACAGTTCACTCAAAGTAGACCGGCAAAACGTAAATGAGTGAATTAAAACAGTTCTCACGCAGCTGAATGAGGTGGCCTGAATGGCCCGCTTGATAAAGACATATCTTGTCATTCTGTTGGTCGGTCAAGATAAGCAAGGAAACATATCTATATCAGTCTATGTCGCCTCTTACGATAAGCATGGGTTACTAAAGATCAATATTCTAACCCTGACCTTCACGGGTATAACCATCGTAAAACTTCAAACAGAAAATCAAAACAAAATGATGATAGTTTGTTAAGTAACTTTTTATTTTTGAGACAAACGTTATGAAATTTTTTTCCAGAGTTGGTCTGATGTTTTCATTACATTGGACTGCGTTGAAGTGAATGTTTGATCATGAACCGATTTGGAGTTAGATTGTGATTCATCGGTATCATTTTTCACCCAAACAGACTGTAGATATATGTTGATGTGCATATATATGTTGATGCAAAAAGTCTTAATTTAAAAATCACAATTCATTAAATGAATTAATAAAACTATAGTTAATACCTAATGTTGTCTTTTTTATCTGGGCACATACCATTATCGTCAAGGGTACAGCTTAATTAAGCCTTATGCAACCAACCATAAAATGTGTTGTTGTAAGTCTTATGGAGGTCTGTCTTATGGGAAGATACCGTCTATGAATATCACGTCTACGTAATACTCACCATGGCATTGCCGCAGACATTTATGTCTCCGTTGTCACTTCAGAAGATGAGATAGGGCGGTGGGATACCCTAGTAGTTGAAGCGTTCGCTCGTCACGCCGAAGACCTGGGTTCGATTCCCCACAAGGGTAAAATGTGTGAAGCCCATTTCTGGTGTCCCCCGCCGTGATATTGCTGGAATATTGTTAAATCGGCGTAAAACCAAACTCACTCACTCAGAAAATGAGTTTGTTCAGTTTGTTCTAAATGCCTCTTAAAGAGGTTGTTCAGTCAGTTTGTTTTACCTTGGTACATGATGTTACAATCGACACAGCAAAAATTTGCTTATTTTGTTATGAAGATACTGTGCATTTTATCCCAGGCTAAGCTGCAGGATCCGGATCTACAAAGCCTTTATAATGTTATGTTCTGTTTGTTGTGTAACGCCGCACTCAGCAGTATTCCAGCTGTATGGTGGCGGTCTGTAAATAATCGAGTCTAGACCAGGCAATAGAGTGATCATGACCATCAATCTACGAAATTGGGATATGACATGTGTCACCCAATCCCGTTAGTCGCCTTTAACGACAAGCATGGGTTGCTGCCCCGGATAGTCAAAGGGCTCATAGCGTTACTACCCGTACTAGTTCAATACTAGAGTGGTGCTACGAACACTTTGTGGATAAGCTCCCAGGTTGATTAAATAGCAGAACATACTCTCTGTTCTGTTGGCCCATACAGTCACTCGTTCCAGATAACATTGCTGACCTCTTCCTGAGATACACAAAATGCCAGGCAACAGACGGAACTCAATGATAATGCAAATGTTCTGACGTTCCCATGGAAACTATACTTTTACCGTCGCGATTCATTATGTTTTCATTAACAATTGCCCCAGTGTGAAAATGCGGATTAGAATGGGTCTTCAGCAACCCAACCTAGCGTTAAACAAGAAACCAAATTGTTAATTCTCATGGTGTTTATGTTTGCCCAGCCCAAATGTTCAGTTAACGATTTGAAAACAATGTTAATTCCCGATAATTTGGTGGCAAATGTAATTGTAATCACTTTGGTCTTGTTTGACAAAATGATGTTAGTATTAAAAGCACTGTTATTACTTACAACAGTTTTGCGCAATAATACCTTTGTTAATAAAGCGGACTGGATTAATCTTTGGAAACACTGAGACATGCCAAAAAAGTGAAAACAAGGGCACAAGGTATGATTTGCACTCTTATTGCCCACTTTAAGTGTCACACCATAAATGTTGAAATATTATGAAACTTTCAATACACTTTATTTTCAAACGTAAGGCAGTTTTCGTTCATCCTTTTGACAACATAAAACACTGTTTAATACTATTCTGTTCATTCTCCTTTGTTCACAAGCATGTTTGCTGTTGATCAATTCGTACCAGGAATAGGATGTTTTTGAAAATAACATGACCTTCGCTTTCATCAATCTACATGAACGTTTTCGCTTAAAGCACCCAGAGCTAGTAGTCAAAACGAATCGTTAGCGTACCAAATTCGTTGTTTTGTCACTTGGACTGTTTTAGTCATTTGAGTACCCATTGTAAATGCAGCCATATATTAGTGCCAGTTATTTTAACAGCTGATTAAAGCGTTCGCTCGTCACGCCGAAGACCCGGGTTCGATTCTCCACATGGGTACAGTATGTGAAGCTCATTTCTGGTGTCCCCCGCTGTGATGTTGCTGGAATATTGCTAAAAGCCGCCTAAAACCAAACTCAATCAGTCAGTGTTAGCAGCTATACGATAGTACACATGTAGAAATTTGGAAGATGTTTCCACATTACCCTTCAGTGGAAAACATTATGTCTGATGCAATCCTCTTGTTACGTTTTATATACGATTTGTTCCCGTGTTCTTTTTCAGGTGAAGAACTGCATGTGTCTGACACCAGTGGGTGGAATACGTTCAGCTATTTCGCGCACACATCATCGCTATATGATTCTTAATCACGAGGGGCGGTGGGGTAGCCTAATGGTTAAAGCGTTGGCTCGTCACGCCGAAGACCCGGGTTTGAATCCCCACATGGGCACAATGTGTGAAGCCCATTTCTGGTGTGCCCCGCCGTGATGTTGCTGGAATATTGCTAATAGCGGCGTAAAACCAAACTCAGTCAGTCAGTCAGTCAGTTAATAATGAACGCAGGCATATTACTTACTGGACTCTTGCATTGTAGTTTAGTTGTAGACTGATTTTGTCTCTATCTACATCTAACTGTTGTCTTACGAAACCAAAACACCTCAAGGTGCGTCAGTAGCCACCAGGATGGTTCTCAAACGCACTACAGGACGTTTACTTACTTTCTGCTAGAACAGGTGATCTCAACCAGTGGCACTCCAGGCCCTCTCCAATCAAAACATAACATCCCTTACATTGTAACAAACGTCATGTAAATTCACTACAGAACATTGATGTCAAATTGACTGACAACCAATTACTTTCTAACTCTGCAATGTACTGTAATTTGATTGAAAGACAAACAGGTATAACTGCATGCATATGTTTTTGGTTGGTTGGTTTCTTGTTTAGCGCCGCACTCATCTGTATCCCTGCGTTCTGTAAATAATCGAGTATGGACCAGACAATCATGAGCATTGATCTACGCAATTGGGATACGATAACATGTGCCAACCAAGTCAGCGAGTCTGATCACCCGATCCCGTTGGTCGCCTTTTACAACAAGCATGGGTTACTGAAGATCAATTCTAACCCGGATCTTCATGCATGTCTATGTACCCAAACGAATGAAAAGAATGGATCGACAGGATATCGCAAGAACTTTCAAGACAAAGGAGTGACCCTGTTCGTGTGGTACAAATATACTCCTGTCTATGACGGCACGACATATATACTGTACATATTACACCGCTATATAAATTGTAGGTTAAACTAATCCCGTACAGACCTTGTTTCCGGCTTCACGTAGGACAGGGAAGCTTCAGAACATCACCGCCAAGTCTCCAAGCAACATGCAGTCTCTGTGCCACAGTAGGCTTGTGAGAGACAGACTGTGTATTCCACATTTAACTGCCGCATCCAGGCAGACAATCAGATGGGTTCGCTCAATGTGAAACATAATTGTCCATTTATCCCGCTATTGATGCTAACCCTCCAGGTCTGTATAAAATGACAAACACGAGAACTATGGTCCGTTGTCTAATTATTTAATGTTGATGCAGATGTCATTTATAACAGTCATACAGGATGCGATACAGGTCCTAGCAATTTATGCTGGTTGTAAGAGGTTATTAAGTGTATCGGGTGGTAAGGTTACTTGACTGAGTGCATGTCATCCTACCCCGAACACAAGGGTAGCTTATTGGTTAAAACGCTCGCTCGTCACACCTAAGACCCGGGCTCGATTCCCCACGTGGGTACAATGTGTGAAGCCCATTTCTGGTGTCCCGAGCCGTGATATTGCTGGAGTATTGTTAAAATGGCCTAAAACCAAACTCACTTACTCAGAAGATGAGTTTGATAAGTCAGTTTGTTTTATCTTTGTACATGATGTTACAATCGACACAGCAAAATCTGCTTATTTTTATATGACGATACTGTCCATACTCACTCACTCACTCACTCAATGTACAATCAAACCTCACACCCATTCATGTTATTTGTTTTTCGCTGCCTTTGCTACTATACTGTCATAACTGGGGCCATACTCTTCCTACTGATCTTAGAAAATACCACTCAGTACAATATCAAACACACTGTCAGCATGTGAACTGTCAACAGTATATATGTCGTAATGTTATGCCTATAGTTATCATAACAGGAGACATACAGGTGGAGGGGCTGTGGCGTAGCCTAGTGGTTAAGGCGTTGGCTCGTCACGTCGAAGACCCGGGTTCGATTCCCCACATGGATACAATGTGTGAAGCCCATTTCTGGTGTCCCCCGCTATGATATTGCTGGAATATTGCTAAAAGCGGCGTAAAACCAAACTCACTCACTCACTCACTCACTCACTATACAGATGGACAAGCATAGGAAATAAAGGTGCACGTTGTGTGATTAATTAACGGACTATACAACCCAGTGATGGACATCATGAGCACTAATCTACGTCATAGGGATCTGATGACGTGCATAAACCACCTCAGCGAGCCCGAACACCCAATCCCATTCTTCGACAAGCATGGGTTCTTGAAGTCCAATTTCGACTCGAATCTGTCTAGTAAAATATGTCCTGAGTATTTATTCTGATTAGTGAGACCACGAGTGCTCGAAACGTTAGAAGATGTGCCTGTGCCACACTGCCACATGTGTTAACAAGTCTCATCCTTCTGTTGTACAGACATAAACTCATCTGGCTTTGACATCCTTCTGTAAATGATGACTCCAGCCCTATACACCGCTGTCACTAGAACTGACTCGGTAATTATAAAGACACCAAATAACAGAGGATACAAGGACAGTTCGCCCATTTCTGATTTGCTGAAGGTCAAGGTCAGTAAGGTCATACAGAAAGGGAAATTCTGTATCCCTGTCTCCAAAGCAACAGTTCTGCACTTGTAATGTGGCATCCTGAAGATAAAGGCAGAGGTGTATCCAAGCCCAAAGCTGATCAATGGAAGGATGGCAACTGCAAAGTAGATCCTCCAGGATGAGTTGTACATGTACGGGTAGAGCAGGCTTGTCAATGCAATGATCACCACCACGGACAATGCTCCTGCAATGCTGCCAATCTGAAAATACAAAAATATAGATTCCACGTGAAGAAGGTATTTGAATATGCGTATTTTATGAGACGATTCTGGACACGTAGAAGGTTCTGAAGGTTAGGTGAAATTGGATGTAACAGTCCTTGTTTAATTCTTCAATGTCCAACGTCATTCATGATACCTTTTCTTTTGTGCAATGCGTCCGGTTCCCAGGTACACGCTCTATCCACGAGGCCACGAAGAGACTTTGAAATTCCTGCACAACGTTTTACTTAAGTGATCTGTGAACTTTTGGCACTCAGCTTTGTTACAATACCAGCAGTCTAATCCCCCAAAGGATGTTATTAAAACGGAAGTGCTCTGTCTTTGTTGTGAAGGTAGGTGTTGGCGCAGAACTGTTTCTACCAGAAATACAAGTGGAAGTTGAAGTGATCATGACCTTATTGAAGTTGCTAGAGTTTTGATGCAACCAGAAAAGTCTCGGGGCGGGTATTGGACTGCTTCTGTGTGTTCGTGTCATTAGCATAGTACCACCACAGGGTTAGGACTGCCACGGATTATCAGGGAATGGACCAGTTTCTGTGCCGTCATATTTTGCAAGTCAAAACTTGATTACACAACAGTCTCGTTTCCCGTTGACTGGGTTCCGTCCTATTGCGTAACTTAAAACAATAACCAGTCAAGAATTTTGACACCAATTCATTTAACTGGATACATAAATATTAATCAGTATTATTTGATACATTTAAGCACTTGTATATTGCAACACTACGCTCCTATATGATCAGTGCAAGCATGTCGTGCAGCGTGCTCTGTCGTACAGCGAGCACTGACAAACAGAAACCTGGAAATCGTGGAAATCTCAAAACGAGGCTCTGCCGCTAGAAAAGTTTGGTACGGACATGATATTATATCAATCACATTGTGCGTTACAGAACTACACTAAATAAGCGCAAAAAAACCCACATAACTGGTGTAACCAGTGAGCCAGATGCATTGTAAATCATTTTACGACCTCATCAAACTGGGGCAGTCTGTGAGGTCATGCTGCCTACACCTCATTCTCTTCCCACAGAGGTTACTCCTGTCATATCTTCCTACGTAGCCTCTGTTCTAATACGGCCCTTTCATAAAATTCATACTCGTGAATCTACGATGTTATTAAAGTTTACAATTAAAATTCATTTGTAAATACCATTTTCTTATGAAACAAGTTATGGCGGAATTGGAATTCCAGTGTAACTATAGTTGTTTGTGATGTGTATTTTTGTGTTGTGTAATCAAGTTGAATCACTTTCACACGAGAAAAATTTGGATCGGCTGAAAAGTAGAACCGGGAAATATCATTGTCTGAATAGGTTAATGAGCCCCATGTTTCGGTTTTAAAGAGGCGCAGCTCACACTGTCGAATGCTAGTTTTCCTGGTCCAAGCATTTGGTGAATATAAGAAAAGCCTAGCGGTGTCACTGCTGCCATTCACACTAACCCATGATTTATGTTTTCCAGTTTTAAAACTAATAGACGGCCGTGATATCAAGTTGCATTAGTGATTAACTTCAGTAGTGCTGACTTGGACATCATTCACTGGAGACCCGGGAAGATCCGGGTTAGAACTTGTCTTCACTAACCCATTCCTGTCGTAAGAGGGTGGGATCGGGAGGTCAGGCTCGTTGACGTGGTTGACACATGTCTTGGTATCCCAATTGCGTAGATCGATGTTCATGCTGTTGATCACTGGGTTGTCTGGTTCAGACTGGATTATGTACACACCGTCGCCATATAGCTGGAATATTGCTGAGTGCGGCGTAAAACTAAACTCACTCACTCACTCACTACAGACCGCCGCCATATAGCTGGAATATTGCTGAGTGCGACGTAAAACCAAACTCTCTCACTCATTGGACAACACAATACTCACTTTTATCAAGTACATGGCAACCTTTGGCTTCCAGTGACGCACTGCTATTCCTACGGCTGCCGGAATCAGCATCAGAGCTATTCCCTGTGCTAGATTGGCATAAGGTATAACGGCTTTCTTGTCTGTCCAAGAACGGCAATAGATGAGTAGATTGAGGGGCAGAAATCCGGTCGACAGTACTGTGTTCACAGTGGTCATAGAAAGGCTTTGAATAGATCAAATATTGCAATGTATAATTCATTTAGTTATGGTTCATGTTTAAGACAATACAACAACTCTTTACCTGAACCAGTTTATTCAGACGACCCTATTCACATTCTTTCTGAAAAGGGGCAATGTGTTTGGATTGAACGGGAAAGGGGAATTACATTTGAAGAGTTGTAACATTCTAAGGTGAGTTGGCTATTGTTTTCGGTTTGGGTTTCAGCGTCAATGTCTCAGAAATGTCTTTTGATTTTCCGGAAGTAATTGTCGTTGTATTTGAGAGTGACCTATAAACACATGAATATGAGATGCATGATGGACATTTAGAAGCTGGAAGGGAACATAACAACGTATGGTATGGATTTACAACTTTAATATTTACAACAAGACATTTCTGGGCTACTTCTTGCCCCTTTATTATTTACAACAAGACATTTCTGGGCTGCTTCTTGCCCATTCATCACCTGAAACGTCGTGTTGTAAATAATAAAGGGGCAAGAAGTAGCTCAGAAATGTCTAGTTGTAAATAATAAAGGGGCAAGAAGTAGCCCAGAAATGTCTAGTTGTAAATAATAAAGGGGCAAGAAGTAGCCCAGAAATGTCTTGTTGTAAATAATAAAGGGACAAGAAGTAGCCCAGAAATGTCTAGTTGTAAATATTAAAGGGGCAAGAAGTAGCTCAGAAATGTCTAGTTGTGAATATTAAAGGGGCAAGAAGTAGCCCAGAAACGTCTAGTTGTAAATAATAATGGGACAAGAAGTAGCCCAGAAATGTCTTTTTGTCAATAATAAAGGGGCAAGAAGTAGCCCAGAAACGTCCTGTTGTAAATAATAAAGGGACACGAAGATGCTCAGAAACGCCGTGTTGTGAATAATAAAGGAGCAAGAAGTAGCTCAGAAACGTCGTGTTGTAAATGATAAAGGGACAAGAAGATACGTAGCTCAGAAACGTATTGTTGTAAATGATAAAGGGACACGAAGATGCTCAGAAACGTCGTGTTGTAAATAATACAGGGACAAGATGATGCTCAGAAACGTATTGTTGTAAATAATAATGGGGCAAGAAGTAGCCCAGAAACGTCGTGTTGTAAATAATAAAGGTGCAAGAGGTAGCCCAGAAACGTCGTGTTGTAAATAATAAAGGGGTAAGAAGTAGCCAGAAACGTATTGTTGTAAATAATAAAGGGACACGAAGATGCTCAAAAACGCCGTGTTGTAAATAATAGAGGGACACGAAGATGCTCAGAAACGTCGTGTTGTAAACAATACAGGGACAAGATGATGCTCAGAAACGTATTATTGTAAATAATAAAGGGGCAAAAGGTAGCCCAGAAACGTCGTGTTGTAAATAATAAAGGGACAAGAAGTAGCCCAGGAACGTATTTTTGTAAATAATAAAGGGGCAAGAAGTAGCTCAGAAACGTCGTGTTGTAAATAATAAAAGGGCAAGAGGTAGCCCAGAAACGCCGTGTTATAAATAATAAAGGGGCAAGAAGTTACCCAGGAACGTATTTATGTAAATAATAAAGGGGCAAGAAGTAGCCCAGAAACGTCTTGTTGTAAATAGTAAAGGGGCAAGCAGTAACCCAGAAACGTTTTGTTGTAAATAATAAGGGGGCAAGAAGTAGCCCAGCAATTCCTTGTCGTAAATATTAAAGGGGCAAGAAGTAGCCCAGGAACGTATTTATGTAAATAATAAAGGGGCAAGAAGTAGCCCAGAAACGTCTTGTTGTAAATAGTAAAGGGGCAAGCAGTAACCCAGAAACGTTTTGTTGTAAATAATAAGGGGGCAAGAAGTAGCCCAGCAATGTCTTGTTGTAAATAGTAAAGGGGCAAGAAGTAGCCCATGAACGTATTTATGTAAATAATAAAGGGGCAAGAAGTAGCCCAGAAACGTCTTGTTGTAAATAGTAAAGGGCAAGCAGTAACCCAGAAACGTTTTGTTGTAAATAATAATGGGGCAAGAAGTAGCCCAGAAATGTCTTGTTGTAAAATAAAAGGGGCAAAGGGGCAAGATGTAGCCCAGAAACGTCTTGTTGTAAATAAGAAAGAAGTTGTAAATCCATACCATTTGTTGTTACACGAAGATGACTTGGTTGAAATCGTACAACAGACACTCCTGTTATTGGGGATTCCTTTTGATTATCATCTGTTCATTTTAAAAGGTTTCAGTGTGTCGATATGTGATCCTCATGAAACTCTTACAGTCTCCAAAGATGCATACCCGATACCAGTTCATTGAAGGATATTTAACACATCACAGTATGAAATATGAACAAGGCCACGTGACTGCAGATGCATTAAATTTCAAGTACGGCTACCACTGACCTGAGCGGCACGTCTCCATCCACCCACAACGTGAACATGTTAGAGGTGGATCCACCCGGGCAACAACTCATGATCAGCATCCCTATCGCCTGCTTTGGGGGCAGCTGCAGGGCATGACCAAGACCGAACGCCGTCAGAGGCAGCACGATGAATTGTGACGCCGCCCCGATGAGGATGCCGTATGGACGTCTCAGATGAGCCCACAGTTCCTTCAGCTGGATGCAAGCTCCGACACCCAACATTATGGCGATAAGGCACGTTGTCATTGCCACTGGGTAGATATAAATATAAAACAGCTCCTTTTAGTAGATATTAGTGGTTATGCCAACGGTTTGGTTGCTGTGTTTCTAAGTTGTATATGTTACACATGATATACCCACCATCAATACATTAGGGCAGTAGTATTTATTGGACTTCTTTTTCTATAAAATGAAGAATGTGGGAAATATATATTGCTTAACCAAGTATTTCTAGATGAGGCGACAATCAGTTTTCGATGGAGACAGCATTTATGGTTGTACAACCTTTGCCAAATTCATTTGACTTTTAATTGCCAAAAAGTATGCCTAAAATATTTCCTTCCAACCGGTGTATCTCAAGTTCCACCCAACAGTCGATTACCATAGCCACATGTTGTCCAAGATAGAAACACAGGCAAGATTATACAGACACAAGAGGTGGTCACGAATCATCACTGTGAAAACGCTGATACAGATGATGGATGGTAACAATGTGTTTCAGTGTAAGCACAGGGGAAGCGTGCTACTGAGCATTTTCGTAAATTGTTTTTCCTGATATATATTAATAAGGTCTAGATGAGCATTTTACAACATCTTCAGAATCAAAATACCTATAACCTTCCAAAATAATACTAAGACGTTTCTAGCAAAGTTAGAAACACGCGTTATTTGAAGCTATTTGGTGGTGGATTTAACGTCAAACTCATTAATTTCGTTATCTGAAGATAAATTAATGCTTCGTAGAACCCAAAGGTCCCCCATCCAAACAGCCTATCACTGTACATTTTTAAGTATGACGTATGAATTTGATTGTCTTGAAAATTATTTTTATTATCATTTAAAGTTCATGTAATTGATTAAGTATTGCATATGTCACATGAATAATCATTTCGTTAAAGCGTTCGCTCGTTACGCCGAAGGCCCGGGTTCGATTCCCCACATGGGTACAATGTGTAAAGCCCATTTCTGGTGTGCCCCGCCGTGATATTGCTGGAATATTGCTACAAGCGGCGTAAAACTAACCTCACTCACTCACTCACGCACTCACTTTCCAACGGTATAAGGATCTGTACAAAAACAACGCAAAATGATGTTTAGACATTATTGCAAGACATCGATCAAATTCATAGGCAATAGGATATTTAGAGCGTCATTTGATGTGGTCTCCAGTAACTACCGATAGAGCATTTGGAAATTGAAGTTTTCCTTAACCAATGCACCGTCATTCCCTTATTCCTCTTGTAATGGTTCCGTTTGTGGCCACATGAAGGTTCTTTGGTAATTGTGTGCTTTTACGTTGTCGACAGTTCCTTGTTTTGGTAAACGTGTGTTAGACATTATCATAATGTGTTTTTGGCTGTTTTATTTTAAACGTAAGCAGTAAATTCATCAAATATATCGATAAATATAAATAAAATGTCAGAATATTGAAAGGTTCCTTAATAATCTACCACGGGGTTCCAACAATGTAAATAAACTTATAAGGCAAACGCAATGGGGAAACATATAAAAGTGGAACTAGTGCACAGATATTGCATTCGAACGAGTGTTTTGTATTTTTTGTCTGTGTTGTTATATATTAATAATATTTATTCGTCATATTTGAAACAACTCTGTTCCTTCTGCGTGGACATGTTCATGGAAAATTGCATCGAAAATTCTCATTTTCTGCATCTGTCTATGACATGTTTGGATATATATTTATGTTGTTAGTTGTCATGTTTAAGTTTAACAAAACCTCTAAATTCATGAAAGGTGTTTCGTCGAATTTGTCGCCTTGATTAGAAGGAGAAACTAATACAGACTGTCCATGAAGAATGCGGCCTGGCTTGTACCTCTCCTGCTCCAACTGACCTCAGCCAGCTAAACGGGTTTTTTTCATCTGAATTTATCTTACCTTCATGTGAAATACTTTTCAACTTCATTCGTCAATGACGCTTTAACAAGTTTCGTATCACCCCTCACAGGAGGGTGACAACTGGAAAAAATATTATCCGCTGCCATGCTAACCGCCAAACTCCCCGCCGAGAAGCTGTATCGCTAATAATCGTATGACGTCATAATATGACGCATGCAGTGCCCGGAGTTCGAAAACCATTCGATTAGCTGTTTTTGAGTTCACTTTGTACAGGTTTATTTTACCGACTTTCACTTAAACTTTTTATACACTGAGTCGTTTGAACACTCAACACATATTCAACCATTTTTATAGCAGTTTTAAGCTTGTCAGAATATGTTTTACTGATTTAAAAATTCCAGTCGAGGGGCAGACGCCATTTTGTTTATTTTTGCTCGGGTGACACTGCTACAATGAGGCGTACATCAAACCGTATTACCCTCGAGAGAAGCATACAACTTTATTGTCCATGTTTGATATAAAAACCTGAATTGGTCCCTGTAATTTAAAATACTTTAGATTTGAACTGACGATGTAATTTTCTGGTCTATTTGCAATAATGTCTGATAAATCTAAACAAGATGTTAGTTTTTCAGTTGCAGTATTTGTAAACACTTTTTTAGAATATTTAACGCCTGCAGGCATCGTTTTTATCGAACTCAGTAACGTCGTCATATGAGCGAAATATTCTCAAGCACGACGTTAAACCCAATTTCACCTCACCTCGAACTCAGTATGTACAGAATGTAACTGCATTGTGGTCCAAAACAGGTGTAGTGTTAGGAATTTTAGCTGAAACCAGTATTGTTCACATTATTTTTAAAAAGCATGTGTTGGTCAAACATTTGGGGAAACTTGTGATATCTATTTACGTTTAATTGTCATTTCACTGAAGGCGTGATGCTGTGTTGACACCATGTTGATGCCTCGCTTAAAAGGTTTTGTGTAAAGACTTTTCCCTTGCTACGTTAGTGAGCATATTATGTATACGTGAAAGTCATATTGCTCTTGTACCTGTTGTAGCCACTTTCAGCGGACCGGTTTCCTCTGTGGAGGTCACGTTGAACGTGTCGGTTGTATTGCATGACGTTAGATTGGCCATCTTGTTCACACGTATGACCCCAAACGGTTGACTTAAGACGGCCACTGAAGCACAACTCTTAAACAGTCATTCGTTCAGTTATCTGAAAACTGGAAAAAGATGACTGTTACTAATTATAAGTAAGCCTCGCAGGGTTTAGGTTTGCAATGGCAAATGATCGTTGCCACCCATACAAAGTGTCCAGATGAAATGAAACGAAATTACATGTTAAAACAAACGCTGTACTATACGAGGACTGTACGTGTTTAATAATTTTTAAAATTCAAATTTTACACTGTGTAGCATTTTCTTCTATGTCTCTCCATTTGACTATTCGTTGCATACATTACCCAGCAATCGTAGCAAAAGTTGTGGAACTAAAATAGATGCATTAAATGATTTGGTGAATTCAAACGTCTCAACCGCGTGTGATTCCATAACAATGGCACGTATCAGCATTTCTAATAATTATTCTTTGTTAGAATGAAAGCAAAAAAAACAATTAATAAAACGGAAAGTGTCAGAATTTTTTCTGATTACGTACATCACACGTTTATGTACACACGACCCCTGGGTCAAACTAAGAAGAGTATAATTCACAGCAAAGTCCTTTTTAGCGCTCACCATTTTTACTTCATAAACCCTTAACAGGAATCTTTGTTCAACTTGGCCGTAAACGTCATAGATGAGTTACAAATTGTTTTCAGGTCACTAATATATCTACTTAGATATTACGTAATGGTGTTACCATCTTCTTTTCTGGAACATAGAAACAGTAGCTCAGGTTAATTCGGTTTATATTAGACATGTTATTATGGAAATATCTGAGGCATACCGGTACGTTAAAGACAACCCCTTACCTCATCTACATCCAGGGTAGTCTCTACACTAGAAGAGGTTTAACTTGGTTTTTCAACCAAAACACAATAAAACAATAAAGTGACTTCTAATCTGTAATATTGATACCATCGCTAATTACTGACTTCAAATTTGTATTATTGATACAAATACTAATTACTGAATTGTAATCTGTGATACTAATACCATCACTGACTTCCAGTCTGTAATCCGCCATATAGCTGGAATGTTGCTGAGTGCGGCGTAAACTAAACTTCATATCTGTAATATTGATACCATCACTGATTACTTGCTTCAAAAATATAATATAGATACGAATACTAATTACTGACTTCATATATGTAATATAGATACGAATACCAATTACTGACTTTAAATCTGTAATATTGATACCATCACTGATTACTTGCTTAAAAAATGTAATATTGACAAAAGTGGTGATTACTTACTTCAAATCTGTAATATTGATAATTACTGAGCTTTAACTTGACATCTGAAATGCTGAAACCATCACGGATTTGATGAAACGTCCATGAAACTGTAACCCTGAGAGGCAGTTATGCAACACTCACATAGCAAGTACACATCCATGTAGAACACGACTGGTAATGCTATTAATATAGCATAGTATTATTTTCATAATTAAGATATTCCACATTATGAAGCAGCTGCTTATAAACGCTAGACCAGTCACATATGCTGCAATTCATAGATAATGGTATTCATTCCGCATGAAATCTATCAGATACCCATCAGCAGGACAATCATCGGAATATTATGGGGCGGCTGCTACAAACAAGAGCTTAAAGGACAACCACGTAGCAGATGATAGATGACAATAGGTGTTTTACTGCAGTTACTCAAGTGAAGCAATGAGGAATTGTTATTATAACGCCACTTATGGAGATTTTAATTGAAATTAAGATTGCCATTAAACAGTATAATGAATCGTTACATTATATTATTCACAACTAAGGTATTTGTATGACATGGACTCAATAACCAGTCAAAGGCAACAAAAACATATCTACATTAATATACAGTTTCTGCACAAGTTTGTACGATTCTGACTAGATTACTGTCAAAACCAGCCATACTACTTTCATCACTGGGGCGGTGGGATAGCCTAGTGATTACAGTGGCCGCTCGTCAGGCCAAAGACCTGGGTTCGATACCCCTCATGGGTACAAATCCATTTCTGATGTCCCCCCGCCATGATATTGCTGGAATATTGCTAAAAGCGCACAAACGCACTGATGCATAAATGCATGTTTATGTCACAGAAATGAAAGTGGTTAGGAAAAGTAAAATTGTTTTTTAACTTTGTATACTACCATCTTACAAGACAAACTTACACCAAAACTTCCTTCTTGGTGATCCGTGGGTGACATGGTGACCACAAGTATAAGATTACATCACACATAATTGTGGTCAAAACCGTTTGAACTGTTTGACGCTCTTTGAAATCGTCGTTGAAAGAGCATGTACATTCAGCATTACCAAATGTAGACAAGACAGCCTGGAAGAACTGGAATATGTCTTGACATGAGAAAGATGATTATTGGATCATCCATTTTGTCACATGGTGTTATATTTTGTAAAAAACGAAACTTAATATATTGATCTAAATATGAAACAGATGAGAATGTTTTACTGGTAGCTTAGGTAAACAAATCACAGGAAGGTACATTTACCATTATTGAACTATATACATATCAGATATCTGATGAACACCTTGGCTAAATTCTTGTTTTAGTTGTTCCAGTCGTACCTGAAATTCCGATGCGTAGGCAAAGAAACAAATCAACAAGGAAAATAAGAGAGTTAATGCCTATAGCCATGCCTAAATCCTTCTAAATTTCCTATCCCCGAATCCCTGATGCTACCAAAGAGAAAATGCAGCGTTCCTCAATGAATTTCAGATGGTGTTTGCTGTATATTTGGATATAGTGCCCAGAACCTTGGACAATCGTGATGTTACTATGGGTCTATGGTCATCCGGTTAAGTGACATATGTCCTGCTTATCAAGGAACGGAGTTTTTCTAATATTTGGTCAAGGTGTACACAGATGAATAAACAACGTTTTTTATGAAATTTTACTTTGTTCTTTTCTGAGACTGACTGACAAACATTGAAGCAAACTGAGACCTATAGAATCCACAAAGAAATCATTCCACCTGTCTCGTATGTTTTCTGTGAATATTAGGAAGTCCACCATTGATTTCTTTTCAGGATTATGTTTAATCTTTGAGAAAGGCTAGTTGTAGAAAGGCTAGACCCTGAAATGTATTTCTCTTAGTACGGATGATGTGGAGCTTCAGAGTCCAGTACAAACAGGAAAGGATTTTAGAGCCAACCAAAACGTTGATAGTACTCATTGGTGATTGGATTGATTTCCTTCTCTACCCGTGACGGTCCGGGTTAGAATAGTGGCCTTCAGTAACCCATGCTTGTCTACCCGTGAAGGTCCGGGTTAGAATATTGGCCTTCAGTAACCCATGCTTGTCTACCCGTGACGGTCCGGGTTAGAATATTGGCCTTCAGTAACCCATGCTTGTCTACCCGTGAAGATCCGGGTTAGAATATTGGCCTTCAGTAACCCATGCTTGTCGTAAGAGGCGACTAACGGGATCGGGTGGTGAGGCTCGCTGACTTGGTTGACACATGTCATCGGTTCCCAATTGCGCAGATCGATGCTCATGCTTTCGATCACTGGATTGTCTGGTCCAGACTCAATTATTTACAGACCGCCGCCATATAGCTGGAATATTGCTGAGTGCGGCGTAGAACTAAACTCACTCACTCACTCTTTCTCAGAAATATAATCAAGGAAGGACTGTTAAGTTCAGTAAACGACGTTAAAAACTAACAGGCTTAATACGAACTAATGAATATAATGACCTGGTTTGGCTGTACATTTAGTCTACATTTTAACTACAGTCATACTAAGTTACACTAAAATTAGTGGTCTCTTCGAATTCGTACTGTAATAGAGTTTTAATCATGAGCTGCCAAATACCTTTCTGCATACTATACTATGATTGAACATTTCGGAAATGATGAGGAAATATATGAACAGTTGGGTGATCATCGACTCGTCACATTTCACATCGCCGTTGCAGTAGGCAGCTCTCGTGAGAGTTGACGATATTCTGCGATATGGACTACGCATGACAAAGGTCTCAACACACTGGTTTCATAGGCTTCTTGCTCGTGATGAGTAAACAGCCAGGTTCATCTCGTGAGAATTTATTACGTTTGGACGCAAACCCAGTTGATTGTGACTTCGCTCCTTTCATCAGCCAGAGACTAAACAGCAGTGGTTGATAACTCTAATGTCCCATCCTCCGATAAAGGCAGGGATGGCTTCGGTTTTCTGGAGTTCAAAACGAATCTTATCCTTCTGGTGGACTTTGTCGGGAAAGATCGGGGACCATTTCCACAAAAGCGTTCTTGGCGCTAAAGTATCCATGGAATCCTGGAAGGGACATTGTCGGGTTGTCGGCGACAACGCGACAATGTCCCTTCCATAATTCCATACTAAAGTGATCGTAACTCTTCAACGATCATCGTAGCGCTAAGACGGCCTTGGGGAACAAGGCCAAGAGTATTGAAGGCCAACATTAAGCTAATCTGTTGCAGAGGAAAACACACAAGTCAGTGCACCTGTTCACACGTCTGTCGTTGCTGCAGTCGAATGAGCGTAGCTTTGTAGGTTTCAACTCATAAAATATCCTTCGCGTTCACCGGAATTAGCACCGCCATATTTCCACTTCTTTCCAAAACTGAAGAAAGAACCGGCTCTTATGCAAACTGGGTGGTGATGATGACTTGTCAGTTCTGCTGTTGAGGACATTTTACCCCGCTAAGTGGAAGCTAGCGTTGCTCCAATACTGTTCTGAATGCTAAGCCTATGGACGTATAGTATATATTCTATCCTTTAAAGAGGCAAGTCTAGCAGGTCTTGGTAGAATTCTTCTGAAACCAGTGGGATCAAGGTACGCCAGCCAGCAGATCTCAGAGGAGATTATGTTGAAAAGGAATTAGCAAACAACTACACCAACTCAGTCCATCATAGTTGTGCTACGAGATGAGGTGAGGTGAAATTGGGTTTAACGTCGTGCTTGAGAATATTTCGCTCATATGACGACGTGCATGCGTGTGTATGTGTATGTGTATGTGCGGCTGCTTGTATACTAACCCAGACTGAAGCTGGTTTTATAGTGCTAGCCCACTGAGATACCATGCCGCAGTGAAGCATGAATACCCTACTCAGACACATTATACTGACTCCGAGCCGACCAGTCCTTGTTGTACCCATTAATGCCGAGCGCCAGGCAGGGACCAACAAGTACCTTGTTTTAAGGTCTTTTGGTATGACGCGGCCGGGGATCGAACCCGCGACCTTCCGCTCTCCGGGCAGACGCTCTAACCACTACGCCACGGAGGCGGGCAGTTGTGCTACAAACATTCAAACAACGTCTCGTATCGTGTTCCAAAAATGATTGTGTAAGAATGAAAAAGTACCAATGCTGTTTATTGGAAGTAGGTCACAAGTAACCTAACATAAGAGTGCCATCACTTGTCACACTAGGCGAATGCTGCATATGACGCCAAACACTGTATGCAGAAAATGGCATTTCAGTGAAGATTGAAATCCAGTTTTACTGAACAATAGGTAACTAGTCTCTGCTCATCTCTGTCATGACTTTTGAAACGTTTTTAGGCTATGACCTGAGGAATGTCCTTGACCTGTGATAGGTCAACATACTAAAACAATAACAAAGTCGCAAGACTTAGAAGATGATATCATATCCCTTGTTTAAGATACCTCCGGTATCAAACTTGTCATGACACACCACAGTAATACATAGAGAATCTCACCTCAGTGTCTACTGATATCAATTATATCAACACGAGTTGATAAAGTTACAAATATCCGAGGCTTGCCGAGGATATTTTTACTTTTATCAACGAGTGTTGACGTCATACGTACGACATTACGCGATGTTATTAAACATTGACGTCATACTTACGACATTACGCGATGTTATTAAACAATGTGTAATAACATTGTAAAATGATTAAACAGTGATATCTTCAACGGGTGAGTAATAAACACTGTTCTTGGACATACATGTACCAACAAGCATACATGTTCTTAGCAAATGTACCTAAACTAACGGATTGTTGACTGACAGTTATTGCTATAGTGAGATTATAAGATTAATGAGTATAAACCCCGCCGGGATTTGGTGTTTGGATTAATGCATAAAATATGTAATACAGAAGAGAAATGTTCCAAACTCGACATGTCATCAAACGTATGACTTACGTTCTGCACGTTCTCGCAAGTGTTTAAGGCTGAAAGTTTGTAGCTTGACCTTCAGTGTTTAGAAATTTTAGGTATGCCGATGGCCATTTATATCGATGCATTCATACACGCAGTTTCTAAGTGAAAAATTTATTTTAGAGGTATCGAATTTGATACTTCATTATAATCCGGTTGCGACCAATAGGGCTCACGCGTGTTCTTCATTGACGTGGTAGAATGAATGCTGCAGGGTCCACGAGTTCGTAGCGCTATGACATTCGTAAGTCTATGGTAAACTGTAGAGTTACGACAGGTCGTAACCTTACGAATGCTTTGTGGATCGGGACCCTGATCACCACGAATGAGAACGAGCAGGCGGCTTCGTTACAGATGGAAGGACGGATAGATGCGCGCACGTGGATGATCATATTTGGATTAATGAATATTTAACGCACTCTTTCCATAACCATTTACATTTCGGCCTCACACTACCCTTGTCTTATCGATTAGGAGCTAAACGTATAATATATAAGACAAACTCATGTGTATGACTGTAACCATATATCTGGTTAACATATATCTGATTTGTTTTATGTGCTACACATACACACGGCTGTTTTCATTATTATTATCATTTCACTTGTAACGTACTGGACCGTGAAGATCCGGGTTGGTGAGGTGAGGTGAGGTGAAATTGGGTTTAACGTCGTGCTTGAGAATATTTCGCTCATATGACGACGTGCATGCGTGTGTATGTGTATGTGCGGCTGCTTGTACTAGCCCAGACTGAAGCTGGTTTTTATAGTGCTAGCCCACTGAGATACCATGCCGCAGCGAAGCATGAATCTTATAATAATAATAATAATAATAATAGTGCATTTATATAGCGCTATTTCCAAACATAAGGATGCTCAAAGCGCACAAACATGGTTTGATATGATATTAGGAAAGTCAGGGAAAGCTTGGCGAAAGAGGAAAGTTTTTAGTAAGGATTTAAAGGATGACAACGTTTGAGAGTCTTTGAGTTCTTGGGGCAGATTATTCCACTCAGTTGCTGCTGCGGCATATGCAAATGATCTGTGACGTAGCGGACAGTGTTTGTATTTGGGACAACAAGGAGAGACTTGGTCTGGGATCTGAGAGTTCGAGCAGGCTGGTATGTCTGAAGAAGGTTGCAGAGATAGACTGGAGCTGATCCGGAGATACATTGGAAGGTCAGGGACAGGAGCTTGAACTTGATACGGAAGTGAACAGGAAGCCAATGAAGAGATTTGAGTAATGGAGTGATGTGTGCCTGTCTGGGGTAAGGGATGCAATTCTTGCGGCTGTGTTTTGAACATGCTGAAATCTGTTGATCAGAGATTTGGGAGCGTTAATCAAGAGGCAGTTACAGTAATCAAGACGTGAGATGACGAGAGAGATAATGAGGGTTATAGTAGCACTGGTGGTAAGGTGTTTTCTGATACAACTGATGTTCCTTAGGATGAAAAAGCAAGTTTTGGAGATATTGCTGACGTGGGCCTCCATAGTTAGTTGGGAGTCAAATGTGACTCCAAGGTTCCTGGCTGAGCTGGCAAGAGGAATCGGCGTTGTTCCAACTGTGATGCTGTCAAGCTGTGTTTTTCGTGTTCGACTCACAGGTCCGGTTAGGAGTGCCTCTGTTTTCTCGTCATTCAACTTCAGTTTATTTGCGGTCATCCAGTGTTTAATGTCTGAGTAGCACTGACTGATCTTAGTGTGAGCTACTGAATATTATAGCTGGAATATTGCTGAGTGCGGCGTAAAACAACAAACCAATGGAATGCACTGTCAACGGCACCGAAAAGTTAAGGTAACCAAAAAATAATTGAGTGTCACACCAACCTATCCCGACATATGTTGTACAGTTACCAAGTATATCATGAAATTGTGCGTACAGCAAAGTAATTCCAATAGCAGTACACAATATATTGCAGTACAAAATTCAATGACAACACAAAATACTGGAAATAGCAATAAAGTCACTGATAAATAATACTGACCTAGCATCAACTGTGGTAAAGCTTCTGATATAGGCTATGTTGGATAACCATGGCGAATATGCGGTCTTTACACCTGCTAGTCTTGATGCAATGTGAGACATGCGCTTACCATTTATATACAGTCTAAATACCTTAAATAAATCTCCATCAACATGGATTAGTCCGTAGCTATTCAAGAGTACATTTTTGCTCCAAAAGCATCAACATATGCTTGCCCCAAATCACTTATGTACATTTGATAGTTATACATTTCTGAAAACTAATCATTGTTATAACAGAATGTTATTCACTTTTACTGTATTTTAACAAAAACGTTGCAATACGATTACAACTTTGTCTAACACTTAAAGGCACAATGTCACACCACATTTCTCTAAAACCACATAATCCGTTTCTCTTAATAATACTATCAGCCCTCAGGGAAGCAACCATATAATGTATTTTTAAAACATACGTATTTAGATTACAATATTAAATTAAAAAGCTCAAATAATGTTTGACTGGTTCGTGACCTCTGCTGCGTTACCCGCATTTTGTTTTATAATCCTCATTAGTTTATTATCATATTTGTATGCATTTTGAAACCTTAAAAAATTGTGAATTTATAACATGACTGTAATATCTAGACATTTTATAGATTGCCAACGTCGATTATGTATATCACAAGTGCGATCTAGTGTATGTTGTCCGTCTCATTACACTTCACGGCGAAAAGAATGAATCTGTATCATGTTACAACAAATGAATAAAAACAAAATGCAAATATAGCTCCGAGCAGCGATGAGGGCTCCTTGGCTTTATTTCAATCAAGCCATTTGTACCTGTGATGTAGATGTTGAAAGTAGTAAAGGTTACAGTTAATAGGGATCATATCAATGTCAGTAATGAGAAATGCTTCAGTAGTGAACTTTGAATTCTTATGGCCGAGGGTTAGATACAAAGGATTGTGTGGTATGGTTTGGATAATGGCAGTTATGGCTATGGAAACATTTGTTGGCTTGATTAAGAAATAAGAATAATGGTTCCACGTTCAATTGCTAATTATTTATTTGTTTTAACTGAATTGATGACATTCCCACCAGTTCTGACAAGCTTATGGTGCTGGCTGAAAACATTTTAACTGGAAGTACTGGACGTTCTGATAAATTAGATCAGTTTATTGCAAAGCTTGAATTGCATTTCTGGATCTGGATCTATGAATATCATTTGGTGTCTCGGGTAAAACAGGAATCTCAAGGCAGAAGATCCCGTTGATCAAATTGACAAGAAAACAGAAGATTTGGTAGCCTTAGCTGAAAAAGGTGCAAAGTTCGCTGTGATTCACAATATAGTACTTAAAGAGTAAGTCTATATCTTATACAAACAAACAAACGTTTCCAGTGATCTAATACAAAAATTACAATGGACCCAGTCGAATTAGATATAGAACGTTAGTGCACGTAAGATTCATTTACTGCATTCACTTTGGTGGTTCAACTGGTGTAAAATCAACGTAAAATACTCATACCAGTTCCAGCTGAAATTCATTACCGTAACACTACAGTCCAAATGATATTGGTTAATTGATTTCTTGAATTAAGACTAACAAAATTACTAACAACTACTTCTGTTTCTATGAAAAGATTGAGCTATTTCATCAGCAAAAGATACATCAGGTGCTAGAAATTAAAATATCAAATCTAGTGAGAAATTTTGGTTCAAAGTATCCTTCCACAAAGTAATTTAAATGCCTAATAAAAGCTTACTGAAATGTAAGTACTATTAGTGTTTCTAAACTTTAATATGTCAGTGAGATGTTGTTAAAGTCAACCGCCAATACCAACAACTGTTACTGGGAGAAACGATGGTGTGAGATAGTCATGACATTACGTCACTGTCGAAAATGCCCACCTTCTGATCATGATCAACATTTAGCTGGTAGTAGACAACACTCTTGCGCCATTTCAGCTCATATTTTCAACGGTTGCAAAGTTGAAATGTTGACACGAGGCGATCGGGTGCTGTATTTCTATAGCCAATATCAATATCAATTACACTGTTTGTCTCATGATGTCACAACTGACCGTGTGAATCCACAGCAAGTAAGGTATTTCTATAGCCAGTGTCAGTATCCATTACACTGTTACTATCACACTGTCGCAACTGAACTTCTGAACTCCAGAGCAAGCAAATATACTATGAGTACCCACATAACACCTGTAAACAGGAAACTTATAACCATAGACAAACCACAATTGACACCCAAAGTGGATTTGCTCTGTCGGCATTGGAAAGCCAGTGAGTAGGGGGTGCTGGTAGATTTTACTGGCGCTTCCGTAAGCTTTCTCAATTAACGCTAGCAATTATGAAAAAGATATCTACCAAACGGTGAAACTTTTCACATACACCATAGAACAGAAAGTGATCAGCAAACTTTTGAGATATATACTGCTAACTTTCATTGTGCTCTTTACAAAACCGATGAAGGGGGCAAGTAAAATATTTTACTTAGTAAAATATTGTACTTGTCCCTCCGTTGTCTTTGGAGATATACTGACGGCACTATAGCCTAAAATGCATTTACAAAGTTTAGTTGAAATCAGACGGTTGGTTTCAGAGTTACGGGTGTTTGAAGCATATTTGAGGGCTGGAAATCGTCCAAAACGCAGCCAGAACACGTTTTTGACACGCGAGCGGATCTTCCAAATACAGCCGGGGTCGCGGGGGTGATGTACCTTTTAAGGAGTTCTGGAGAAGAAATAGTTCCCTCTTTGACAGGCTGTAGTTTGGTTGTTCTTTGGTCTACAGACAAATCAATTAGTGTTCTGGAATCGCCAAGACAAAGGCTATCAGACATACATAATACAGACACATAGAACAGCTTCAAAATGTTTCCAGTTTTGTGGTTAGTGTTTATGTGGTTGTTTATGGTGTTTATTTTAGTGTGAGTGTAGATACCATTTCCATTTAAATATCAACAACAGCCAAGTTGAAATGTGACACGAAGCGCCCGTACTCTGTATTTGTGTAGCATGTACCAATATCCACAACGCTGTTTCTCTCACGCTGAGCTTGGTTGACACATGTCATCGGTTCCCAATTGCGCAGATCAATGTTCATGCTGATAATCACTGGATTGTCTGATCCAGACTCGATTATTTACAAACCGCCGCCATACAGCTTGAATATTGCTGAGTACGGCGTAAAACTAACTAAACTCACTCACTCTCACGCTCACGCAAGTGAACTTGTGATTTCACAGCAGTTAAGGTACTTCAGTAGTTTGTATCAGTATCCATTACACTGTTACACTCGGGCTGTTGCAATTGAATTTGTGAATCGAGAGCAGGTATACATACTGAAAATACACGTAACACCTCGATACATGTCACCTATGAAGTTTTAAAATCCTTGCAAACTGCAGAAAACCCAAATGTTACCGAAAGCGCATTACTCTTTGGGCATTGCAAAGCCGGCGAGTGGGTGTTGTTGAAAAGATTTTACTGGCGCTTCCTTCAGCTAGCATAGCGCAACTACCACCAACACTCACAAATACATATGTATCTAACCCACAAACGGTAATGCTTTTAACATGCACCTTAGCATAAAAATGATCAGCTTTTGAGATACATATTGCCAGCTTTCATTGTGCTCTGAAGAGAACCAATGAAGACAGCAACTATAGTGAGCAAAATAGATTTTTTTTGTCCTACCGTTGTCTTTCGTGCTGTAATGCTACAATTCATAGGTATATTGGGGACTGGCAGCATACGTGCATACACATATTTCATTCGAAATCGGACTGAAAGTTTCATAGTTACAGGTGCTTGAAGCGTATTTGGGGGCTTGAAATCGTCCAAAAGAGAGACCGAACACGTTTTTGACACGCGAGCGGCTCGCTGAAACGCAGCCTCAGACCAGAGTTATCCCCCTTAGACCACAGTTACTCCCTTAACTTTTACCATGACCCGAAACGCTCAATCATTGACAATCTTTAAAAGCTGCCTAAAGACAAACCTCTACCAAAAGATTGAATTACAATGAAGATATAACACTACTGCACTGTAATTTTGCGTAGCGCTATTCCAGATCTCCAATAAGCCAAAGATAGGGTGATTAGACAAATTATTTGTTACTTCAGTATCGTCCAGCTTGTGTTTTAACCCGCTGACGTTCCAGCTCAGAATTGACAGCTCCTCCTCATTGTCAAATATATCTGTCGTTGAAATTCACATCGTCTCCCACATCTGCACGTGGACCACGCTTTGCAGTGGAAGGTATCTTTATAGGAGATATCATGAGGGGGAAATTAAGCAGGCAAAGTGGCGCCAAGGCATCCCATATGCACCTGTTGAGATGTAGATACAGCATGCGCTTGGTATAGATCCAACATGCCTTGGGTATTAGTTATGAACATGTGACTGCATACTTACCTATTAGTTTTCCAGTGCTATCCATGCTGTCACGGTGAATAAACGTGTACAACTTGCCTGTGTCTGTGGGGAGTTGATAAGAAACAGCGCGAGTGCGTGTTTGAAGGAGCGGTCATAATCGTCCTCGCGCTTTCCTTCAGACTGTCGCATGTTTTGCACGGGTAATCTGCCGTAATAGTAAATGTCGGAGAAATTTTTGACCCTTTTGTTATGTATCCTTGGGCCGTCGGCAATATAAAGTAGTGCCCATTTTTTTCATCTGACCAAACTTTGGGGTTTTGAGTGTTAATATTATTTATCGTGACTGGTAAGTTGTTGGAAGTCTGTTTGCGTGATTTTTGGCGTGGTGTGCCTGGAGTCGTGTGTGAGCTTGTGTGTCACTCTTTTCTTTCATTTGGGGCACGTCTCAAATAGGTTTTTTTCCTTTCAGCTAAAATACGTTGTATTCACATAGATAATGTTGCACAGATGTTTGAATCAACAAGTTTGATGGCGCTCTTCAGAAGTGACACAAACAAATGAATGAGTATGTTTTCAAAACGTTTCCAGTGTTGTATCTGGTAATTTTGGTTTGGAAAAAGTCGCAAAGAAGCCTTTGAAAGTTTTTTGAAGACAACTTTTGACCAGGAGTAGCATTCAACATGGCGGCCGCCAAGAGACCTAGCCACATTAAATGAGGAAACTTTGTAGGAAGGTACATAGACGCAAAGTATACAAAGTTTGAAAGCCAGAGCTCTGATAGTTTCAGAGGAGAAGATTTTGGGAGAAAAGTAGTCATGAATTTGCTGAAAAACATCGCCAAAAATTTAAATCCCAAATAGCGGCCAAACGGTGCATTTTAGCCACATGGTTGCTGCAGTTGAAATTTTTGAATTAATTTTGAATTATCTGCCCTTTGCTATTGGGCCTAGAGCCTTGAGATTTTTGCAGTAACAACTTCAGCGCTGTCGGCACCTTGGTGATTGTTTTCAAGCGATTCTGTCCACTGATGCTTTTTGTAGGAGTGTCAAAAATGCTACAAAATACGGCGGAATAATAAATAATAAAAATTTGTGTTTCTGCTCTGCCCACATTACAAATAGGTCTCCTGCTTTGCAAGAAATTTTTGAATTAATTTTGAATTATCTGCCCTTTGCTATTGGGCCTAGAGCCTTGAGATTTTTGCAGTAACAACTTCAGCGCTGTCGGCACCTTGGTGATTGTTTTCAAGCGATTCTGTCCACTGATGCTTTTTGTAGGAGTGGTACAAAATACGGCGGAATAATAAATAATAAAAACATTACAATAGGTCTCCTGCTTTGCAGCAAGGAGCCCTAAATATTAAAATTAAAACAGACTAAAGTTACAGCAACAATGTCAGGCTATCCTACCTTGTTCGAGGAATGTATCCATCAATATCCACATAAAGGAACGACATGCAATTCACTTTCAGCTGACAAAGAATCATGCTCCATGTCATGTGTCTTGTAACAGTCTAATATGCGAAAAAGTGACATATCATTTCAGGTTTTTCACATTGGTGTATAGTCTGATTGGCCACCCAAGATAGCACACCTGGCAACTAATTGCATGATGTCCGCCATTCTTTAACAAAGTAATTTAGTTAGCCAATAATGAGCAATCAATCAATGTATTGGCCGTTAATCCTTTGAAGGATTGTTGTTTTTACACAGGCACTTTGCGACAGGGTGTATTCAGTATAGATTAGTAAATCTACATAGGCTACATAAACACTACATTTTAACGAATCCACTGTAGAAGATAAAAGCAATTAATCAATCAGCGTGTTATCGGTTAATCCTTTGATCGATGTTTGTTTTTGTAACTCAGATGATAATCCCCCTTGCTGCACTTCCATGCGCATATTACATAAGATGTAATACATTTGCCACATCAGACCTTAATTTGTAATGTTGAGTATTTACTCCAGACACGAGAAATGCCAAATGGGAACCCTTGTCGGGTAATCTCAGCGGTGTTACCACTAATTATACCTGTTGTAAAAACTTTAACTGGCCATCAAGTGAATGATGACAAATAAGGTGTAGGTTTACCGCCAAACACGGGTTACAGAAAGGGAGTACAAGTAGTAATCGCTGTATTGTATGCAATTCTGATTGCCTGACAAAAACTTATAGGTCGACACTGTTTTGAGGATACGAACGGAACTGCATTATTGCGAAAGAAATACATATACGCATTAGCTGTATATACCTATTTACCTAAGTAAATTTTTAGATTTTTCTAGCAATGGCAAGGTGAGGTTGTTTAGTTTACGGATTCAAATACATCAAATGTGTATTCTTAATATCATAGCATAGGTAATAAACATCATATTTGTACATGACATGATTGAATATTGAGGTAAAAAACACAGAATTAGGATCAAATTGGATCAGTCATCATACCATCCAGGCATTAGAAAATCTGAAAATGTTTACACTGCTGGGATTCTTTATTACAGTCAGACAAGAACTACCGGGGATATTTTCATATAACGGGCATCCACCCTTCCTAATGTCCCACTGTTTAGGTTGAAGAAATTCTGCCAAGGTGAACAGTAGCCCAGTCCCCGTGCCCGTCACGGTCGAGTGAGGAGGTACCGACCAGCCTGCAGCTTGGTTTCGTAATTAGACTGTTGACGAGAAACATTAATCGCTCTGGATCAGTGGCCCTTTAAACCAGTTCGGCAAACACCGACAACACCGCGTGCGACAGTTTTCGATGTCCGGAGCAATTGTTTACATTCCATATATGGCAAGTGTTTCTGATTGAATGCTTTTCGCCTCCAAGTTTCAATTATCGATTTCAGGCAAGTCGTAAGGGGTAATAAGTCTTTCAGTGCGCCAATAGGAAGCTAAAGTGAGGGCATATGACCCCAATACATAAAATATAGGCCAAAATATTGTCGAAAAAGCGTGACATTGTGCCTATATATACACTGTCACCTAACACTAACATTCGTAACTACTCGCCTCTTTCCGTGACCTACAAGAAGACCTTCCGGCTTGCCGGAATGACACGAGTAGTTACGAATGCTAACACTAACAGTACACGTGTAGTATCAGTTGTATGATTGGTATATATGAATGTTACTGACATCATTTAGGGTATTATCACATGTATACTGAGTCAAAAAAAGAAACTTCACAAAATGTAATTTGAAAAATAATGAATAATTTTTCTCTGATGATACATCTATGTATCCGAAATGGGATCCAGAAAAACGTTAGCAAAACCCACTCAAACCCATCCATTCGTCGTGCAAATGACGTTAGTGCCAAATCAGGTTTTACACGTGCAGTCGATCACGTGATCTTCGCAGCGAAGTTTTCTTCATATGCACGTGTTTGCATTGGCATCAAGAATTGAAAAAACACTTTTAAACCACAGTTCTAACGGTACTTGAAATGCCACGATTGTCAAATGTGCAACGTGAACGTGCCGTTGGCATGTTGCAAGCGGGAAGATCAGTTATTGACGTCACAAGAGCAATGGGATGCAGCCGTCGTACTGTGTATGACTTGCGAGGTCGTCTACAACAAACTGGCACCACTTCTGATCGCCCAAGGTCGGGTCGTCCACGTGTGACGTCACGAGCAGAAGACCGTCAAATCGTCCTACGTCCCCTACGTGACAGATTTCTGCCGGCTACACGAACCAGGGCTGAGATGTTTAGAGGTCGACTGTCCTCACAGATCATTTGAAATCGGTTGCGGGCTGCCAATCTCCATTCTCGACGTCCATATCGTGGGCCAATATTGACGCCGTTTCATCAACGTCAACGTCTGCTGTGGGCCCAACGTCACCTCCGATGGACCCAGAGAGACTGGAATCGAGTTGTCTTTAGCGATGAATCCAGGTTTACCCTCAGATTCGCGGACGGCAGTCGTGAACGGTATGCCCAATGTTGTGTACAGGAAGTCGACAGATTCGGGGGCGGAAGTTGCATGGTGTGGGGTGCTTTCTGTGGGAACAACCGTTCCCGACTTCTGGTCATCCGTGGAAACCTCACAGCTGCTGCTTACCGCGACCAGGTGCTCACCCCTGAACTCGTTCCTTTCATGGCGGCTCATGACCCAGGTCTACAGTTCCAGCATGATAATGCTCGGCCGCATACCGCGATGTTGACACGAAATTTCCTTCCAAACGCTGGAATCAACGTCATGGACTGGTCATCGAGGTCCCCTGACCTTAATCCAATAGAGCACGTTTGGGATGCACTTGGGAGAAGGCTTCGTGGTCTTAGGAACCAACCTCAGAATTTGCAGGAACTTGGCGCTGCCTTGCAAGAGCAATGGCGCAGAATCCCCAACCACGTGTTCACAAGCATCAGGCAGTCGATGAGGAGACGGTGTTTGGCAGTGGTGAATGCGCGGGGCGGCCATACACGATATTGAACTGAGAAATTTCGCATTTTTATTCTTGTGACTTGACATTCTGTATACCCATGTTTTGGAACGGCGGTGTAGCCTAATGGAACTGATTATGGCACTGTCAGTGTATCGAGTACATCACACAGATATCAGCAATGAAATAATAACAATTTAACCATCTTACCATCTCTTGTTCTTTTATAGTGCCCTGAAGAAAGAATGTGAAGTTTCTTTTTTGACTCAGTATACTTACAAATACATGTATCTAAACGCCTGTATGTATTTACTGATGTAACAGTATACGTTTAGTATCAGTTGTATGATTGGTATACATGAATGTTACTAATATCATTTAGGGTAATAGCATATGAACTTATCACTATATATATCTTAACGCCTTGATGAAACATGAACCGATGATGGTGATTAATCAGATCAGCACTGAACATGTGGCACCTTGTGAAAATACCATTAAAGGTAATACATGTAGATACATTTTGAAGGCCTCATGGCAGTATGTCATACACTTCCAGTTGAAAACTTGATCGGGTGTGTCGAACATTGGATACCTCGAACTATTTACGTAGGTCCTTATAACTTTGCAGGTGTTTGATGTCTGTACATATGCAGCATTATGGAATGCCTGTCACGTTTGTCTTTGCCCACGGGATTTTCAAAACTTGTTTTTGTGCATGACAGATCAGACCTATATGCAGCCAGCCTGTGCACGGTAAGGGGCGACTAACGTCAAAAATACCGATATAAATATTTTTTGACTGGCAGTAGAAAGGGCAATACTGGTTGTGCTTCCAAAACCTTACTGGAGCTTTTAACAAGTAGTCTCACACCGTCCAATGAGCTCCGGCAGTTTGGGGTTGGTCACCCATATTCCGGATTGGTCAAAATCCAACATGGCGGCCACATCGCGCTTCGAGCCTTTGAATGGGCAAAAGAGGTAATAAATATTCATTTATAACATTTTTATAATTTCAGATGTCGACAACTAAGCAGATCAATTGTTGAAATATATGTGGTTTAATGACAATTGCTCTATTAAGTCCTTAGTTTCCTAAAGTTCACACGTTTTTCAAAGAGTCATCAAATCACGCCACAAATTTCATCGAAAACATAGGATTATCGTTATTAGGAACGTGTATTATAGCTTGAGAAATACTCTTTGATATCTTACCAATCAGTACGCCATATTCAGAGTTACCAGATTTGCTCTCAATTGTTGAAATTGTCCGTCTTGTGAGGCACCCCTCGCCGTTGAGTGTACAGATTGGTCACGTCTCATTTGTTAGTAGTGGGCGGGTTGGTCATTTGACGGTATACGGTTTGGTCATAGCACTTGAATGTGTTGTCATTCAATAAAAGTAGATTTATATTTCCTAAATCCCCCCAAATTAGGACTGAACATTGGAACCGGTTGTGAAATTTAGTAAGAAGAATAACTGGTGTAAATAGACTTGTTGATGTTGTGTTAATGAAATTTGTACAAGTATTCTCCCAGAAAATTCATCGGATTGATAAATGACAATTAAAACAAAGACACAGATGCTATTTCTGAGGACTTTTGAATTGTTTTTAAGTCATTACAAGAGTTGTTTCCGTTGATGTGTGACAGTGAATCTACTCTTGTCACATTTAAAGTATCCTTAGAAAGTATAAAAGATAGATCATTGAAAATTGTTCTTCCAATGGTGAGTGTGTCCTTTTTTTCTGTTGTAGCAGTGCAACGGTTGTGGGGGCCTTGGGTGAATCTTTCCATGAGGTCCCAAAAAATATGTCGAAGCTTTGTAGTACATGCGATCGATGATAAATTTACTCGAGATGATCAAGCACTCACTCGGCGTCGCGCATGTCCAGATGTTAAAAAATGGAAAAATATCTGGCAATTTCAGAGAGAAAAATTTGAATCGAGTGATTTCTGCCATTGGGTGACGTCAAATGAGTGCATGTATGTTTCTCTAGATGTCACGAAGAAGTTATGCGACATGCTTTACAATTAGTTTCCATTAGATTGTCAAGATGTTAATTATGCCTATAACATATGCAAAAGATGTTGTTGTTTTTATGTCAGGTAGTAGTCGCCGAGTGGCCGCCATGTTGGATTACACAAAAGTTGGATTGTGACCAATCCGGAATATCGTGACCAACCCCAAACTGCCGGAGCTCAATGGACGGTGTGAGCCTAGCACCTGTGAAGATCCGGGTTAGAATTGATCTTCAGTAACCCATGCTTGTCGTAAGAGGTGACTAACGGGATCGGGTGGTCTGGCTCGCTGGCTTGGTTGACACATGTCATCGATTCCCAATTGTGCAGATCGATGATCATGCTGTTGATTACTGGATTGTCTGCCCCAGACTCGATTGTTTACAGACCGCCGCCATATAGCTGGAATATTGCTGAGCACAGTGTAAAACTAAACTCACTCATTGTACAAAGGCACCCTATTCTGTCAGGCTCGCTGACTTGGTTGACGCATGTCATCGTATCCCAATTGCGTAGATCGATGTTCATGCTGTTGATCACTGGATTATGTCATTATTTACAGACCCTCGGCATATAGCATGAATATTAAACAACAACAATAACAACCTGTGCATAAAATATGAACAGAACAAGGCCTTTCAAAGTAAAGATGTGTGCACACTGAATAAAATGAATAGAAGAAGGGTCTTAACGAGATGATTAGCAATTTTGATTATTATGATTTGATTATGGATATATTTTTTTATCTAATCAACGTGTGGATAAGCTGATATCAGTTAATAAGTTTGAAATAATTTGATGCCTGAGGGAAGCCGGAAGTGATTCATATGTTGGACTTAACTGTACCTCCAGCAAGGCTGTGGATAACCCTTGACAAATAATCACAGCGATCAGGTAAGTCTTACCTGTAGGTGTAACGGGGATGGCTCAACAAGATGACTCAACAACACAACTCCGTTGAGGCTGTAGTCCGGATTTATTACTGTAGTTTGTATAAATACAAGTCTGAAACAATGTATATGAATATATAATTCTCCATCAAAATATCTATTCCATCACATTCATTTCATTGCACATTGTTCAGATAATTAACAATTTCAGTACTACCACTGAACATATAAAAAGAACTCAAAACAAATAGACATCACAAAATCAATGGTTCAGTTTCATATTTCATGAAATTCTTAGGAATTATGGAACACATTTGGCATCTTCAAAACAATGAAACATCAACGTGTCTTACCGTCTATGGGACAACTTGTTTCAAACTGGCCACATGTTGTGAGGCACCAACAAAACACCAAGGACCTAAAATATGTATGTTTTAATTAGCACGGAAATGCTAATTCTCACCAGTAAAGTAAAGGTACAATCTGTTTGGACTCAAACATTAATCTGAATCAATTGTAAGTGAAATTATTGACACCAACAATTTCTAACCATAGGTCAAAATATACCTCCACCAAATGCATAAATTCAGCTACAATAAATACTGAATTAACCTTTCAACAATTAAACATATTTTTGTAGTTTATTCCTTTTATATAAAACCAAGTGTAACTAACCTGTAATTCACCAAAGTCAAAATCCTCCATCCATGACTTTCCAACCACCTTGCCAGGTTGGGAGAAAGACAGCAAGTGAACAAACTTCACACTTTCCAAATGCAACTAAATTCAACATCCAATCAAGATGCTGCACATCTTCAGCCAATGAAAACCAAGGACAAGACAGCAGACCTGACCTCCTTAAGACTTGGCTACTTTGCATAGGAACTACTTTTGACCCATGACCCAGTGGTGACTATGAATAAATCATGGACTTGTGAAAATGTAAACCTTTTCACTGACAATTGTATTATTGTTTCAGGTGTTATGAATTGATTCCAAACACGAATATAAGACAAGACATATTAAAATAGATTGCTTTTCCAGAACATTTTACAATTTGTATATTCTGTACTTGTTACACACTTGTATTTTTTACACATTTGTTTTACACATTATTTACATGTATGTTCCATGATAAAGTTTTTAAAAAATATACACCTAAATATGTATAACCCTTGGCTACTTCTAAATAATTGTCATTTAATGTCCATTTCTCAAACTTGGATAATTTTCCACCATTCTTAAAACCACTATCTTAGTCTTATCTCTATTTATTTTTAACTTATATTTGTCACAATAATCTTCTAAAACAGTAATTTGACGTCGTAAGCCTTTAACAGTGCTAGAAAACATGATAATATCATCGGCAAACAATTAATAGGAGGCATAACTTAACAATGTCAGGATGTAGTTGTATACCATCATTACAATTCTGATGAACAGCGGTCGCTAGTTCATTTATAAAGAATGAAAACAAGAATTGGCTCAGAATACACCCTTGGCGAACACCAATATTACAATCAAAAAGTTGCTGACAAAACCCCCTTACTTCTAATACATCCTTTAACATTGTTATATATGCTCAGTAACATGTTCCTCATTTTATTACTCACACCATGTCCTGTTAATAACATCCATAATTTATTTCTGTTAACAGAATCAAAGGCTTTAGAAATATCAACAAAAAGGACATAAAACTTCGAACCTTTACAAGAAAGATATCGCTGTATGAGGCTGTTTAGAATAAATGCATTGTCAATGGTTGAATAGCTTTCTCTAAAACCTGCCTGGGCTTCATTAATCTTATTTGTAGCATTAGACCAAAATATTAATCTTCTGTTAATGACATACTGAAAAAATTTGCTAAGTACAGTAATTCCTCGATAATGCACTGGATTATTCGGATCTCCACTCTTATACAAAGGAATAATTGTACCAACTTCCCACCCTTTGGGAAAATAAGCTTTTTCCAACATTAAATTAAATATAACACACATATATGGCATAAGATTATCCTTAGCACATTTAAAGAAATCTGGAATAAGATTGTCTATTCCTGCAGATTTATTCGGTTTCAAATGTTGTATACCTTCTAGTATCTCTGTTTCCATAATAGGAGCATCTAAAATATCAGTGTTAAGATCATCTTCAGAAGTGTCCACATCACAATTAAAACTATTAAAGGCGTAAGCTAAGCCTGTATCTCTATCCTCTTTACAACAAATAATCTCTTGAAGTGACTGTGCCAATTGTCACTACAATTAGTTAAAACTTTTTAAAACTTCCCAAAATGGAAAGCAATACTAGATCTGAAACTTGCTGTCGGATTTCTGATCAGAATTTAAATAATGTAAAACGGAAATGCGTGAAACTTGATGTACAGTACTGCAGTAACTGTAATACTAACAATAACAAATATTGATTTGCATGCACTTTTGTGGCTTTCCAGAAACGTTGAAATATTTATGCACCTTGTTACCATATAATGTAAATTCCTGTAATTGTTCTACGTCAGTTGTCCGGTATGACTAACAGTAACACATGTTACCTTTTGCATGGAGTGGTCGCTGCTACAATTGCAGCTGTAACATTACTGTACCTTGTAGTTTCCCCGGGCCGGTGGGGTGGTCTAGTGGTTATAGCGTTTGCTCGTCACGCCGAAGACCCAGGTTCGATTCCCCACATGGGTACAATGTGTACCCCGCCGTGATATTGCTGGAATATTGCTAAAAGCGGTGTAAAAGCCAACTCACTCACTCACCGTAATTTCCCGTGCATGCTATGAGTAGATATTTGCCATTTTGTGAGCACTTTCTTCTTTGATCTTTGCAATATCATGAGCATCGATCTACGCAATTGGGAACCGATGACATGTCACAACCAAGTCACAGAGCCTGACCACCCGATCCCGTTAGTAGCCTCTTGCGACAAGCATGGGTTGCTGAAGACCAATTCTATCCCAGATCTTCACGGGTTTAACTATACAGGTGAGCAACAATGCTATACAAAGGAATGGCATAGTACCAATAACAATATTGTCCCATTTAAAGTATCAATTCATTTCATAACACAAAAGCATGATAAATAAGAAGGGCTACTCGGTGTTGACTTAAAGTTTCCTAACAGGACAGCGCGGAAGAGTGAGTGAGTTGGCAGTGAGATCGAAGAGTTGCTACCCATCCTCATCCTCGATAATCTCCAGGGTATACGTTACGAGAAATCTCCACTAGTACCCTGAATGCATCTATGGCTCGGTCCGATAATTTTACTTCCTTCTTTTGCTGGCTCCGCATTCTCACAGCAGCCAATCAGCTAAGCCGACGTTACCACAGAGCTTGCCAGTGTCAACGAAGATAGCGGTCGCAGACGCTAAGGTTTGTTCGCAGTGCGACTCAAATTTTTGGGGAAATCATACAGACAAATTGACAGGTCTGAAACCTTTTAAAATATATGCAAGAACTCTTTCTACCTCTTTCAGAGTACCTCTGCAACAATTATGTTGCCAAGGGTAATTGGCTAGATAAAAGAAACGAAAGTGAGTTGTGATTGGTACGCTCAACTTCCAAGCGTAGACACCTGATTGGATAAAGAGCCAGCCAAGGGAGGTAATACAATCATGGAGCCGTAGATGCATCCAGGGTATAGTGGAGATTTATCGTAACGTATACCCTGGAGATTATCGAGGATGAGTTGCTACCATGATACCCATTCTTGTAAGAGGCGACTAACGGGATCTGGTGATCATGATGCTGATCCCTGGATTGTCTGGTCCCGACCCGATTATTTACGGACTGCCGACATATAGCTGCAATATAGCGTTAAACAACAACCAAAGCAAACCGAACCAAAACCTACCATGACACCCTCGAGTTCAATACATATTATATACTGTCCAAATGCACTTAAACAAAGTACTGTCGGAAATAGAAAAAAACAACCTGTTCTTGCACATTTATATCTACAATTTAGGTAGTTAATATGTGGCAGTGTGAAATATCTATTAAACTAAGTTCGGCCTAACTACAGTCTCAGTGGGCGGGACATAGGAAATGTAAAAGAAGGATTTTACTGAGGAGATAATTTGTGCAGAAATTAGCAATGCGGTTTTTTCAAAGTCCGAAGGACTTATTTGGAGCAGACCGTGGCTTTATGCAAATTAGTGAGCGATGATCTTGTATAACAAATGACACTTTTAGAATGTCCATTTTGAAATTAGACTTAGCTTCATAATAAACGATTGCAAACGTAAAAAATAACAACATTAATACTGAAACTATTAGGGATGTAGATACCATTGAGTCTCACTATCACTATAAAAAGAAACAGGTAGGAGGGGTCGTCTCAAAAGCAAAACCAACATGGGTGTTGCTGACGGTAGTTGGGGTCGAGCTTGGGGATAGAGATATTAGCTAAGATTAGATAATCAATAAAGACAAAAAGCATAAAATATATTTGAGATGACCCCTTGTGTCTGTGGGCAGCGCGTGCATTTCATGCCAAGTGAGTCGACGGTCCATCGTCATACCTGGCTGAGCGACCTAATTGCCATCTATAGTCTGATCTATTGTTTTCAGTAGCTATTCATATTTTTTCTAAGTTTTGTCTGTTTTTATGAGTAAACATGCTTTTCTGGATATCCTATTATGCGTTCCACTGAATGCCCAGTTAGGCCGATGTGGGTTATTTCGACATGTGCTATTTGAAGTTGTGTAAATGTTAGGGATACAGAGTAACAGCCTAAAAACAGGATAAGATCTGTTGTCACAAGTGACAACCTCAAGACTTGCGCATGATTGTGTTTTTTAAAATAATTACAAACAAATAGAGACAAAATTTAAGCTTTTAAGACAGAGACTTCAGACGGCCGGCAGTTCCTGGTGGTAGACGACGGTGATGACAACAGGCTTCTGATGTTCACAACCGCAGAGATGATGGATATCCTTGCTGTGGCCGAAACAGTGTACAAATCAAGGATCTACCTGGAGAGTCGCTTGGACAGACATATTGAGCAACTTGCTTCTGGGAGAAGATCACCCCTTCAATTCCTCGACGCAGCTGGTCGCCTTATCAAGTTGAAGACAGAATGGACAATGTCACGATTGTGATCGGAAAATGACAAATAACAGAATAAATAAGTAACAGACAAATAACAGAAATAAATTCTTTAAAAAACCTTTCTTTTTGTCCTTCAACTACTTCAACTAGAAGATGGTGTGATGATATGATGTGATATAAGAAAAATAAATTATCATTTCATTGTGATCAGAAAATGATAAGTAACATAAATAAATAAATTATTTTTTGTCCTTCAACTACTTCAACTAGAAGAGTCCATTTTTAGATCATAGGGGTGCCTCTAGTTCACCATTGCGTAATCAACAGTCAACAGACCATGACATGTTGTTTTAAGACTGTAGGCGAAATGGGATGTAGGCGAAATGACAACATACCGTTATTTCGACATATGCTATTTGCATTTGTGTACATGTTAGGGATACAGAGTAACAGCCAAAAACAGTTTTTTTTGTCTATTTCCAACAGTACTTTTCTTTTTTGTATGACGTTCTGTATTTATTAGCACTGTTATAAAACCAATCAAACCCCCTCCCCCCCTCTCTCTATATATAAATTTTACTCTCTCGTCTCTCTCTCTCTCTCTCTCTCTCTCTCTCTCTCTCTCTCTCTCTCTCTCTCTCTCTCTCTCTCTCTCTCTCTCTCTCTCTCTCTCTCTCTCTCTCTCCCTCCCTCCCTTTTGGATCCGCCTATGTAATGGGCTTCACACATTATACTTAATAAGTAAGTACTTAATGGATAACAGCTTCTTTATTATATTTTGATGTGACATTAATCTTTACCGAAACGTCGTATCATAATATAATAATGAAGTAGTTATCCATAAGTAATTCTATGTTAAAGCAACAAACTTCACAGTTATGTACTACAATTTAACAGTTGTGTTCTAAAATTCAGTTATCACTTGTGCCAGAGACAATATGGCCTCTGCTTGTGCATAAACTTTTAAGAGTCAAACGTTGCGAGTTCAACCAGACACCATATATAATAGATTACATTGTCTCTGGTTCAACTCCATGCATGGTCGCGTCTGACTTTCACAGTCTGTGAGGAGCCTGTCGTAGCTTAGACTGGTTTGCCTACCTTAGAGCGTTTGCTCAACTAGCGGGAACACAGGATACCAGTCTAGTTGGAGCTTCTCACAGCGATAGTGAGGGCAGCAAATCGATCACGCGTTGGGAAAGAGCTTGCCCTTCTGCGTTTCCGGGTTTTCTGCATCTGCTTTTGTCATTGCGTTAAAAACAATTTGTCGATTAAGTGGGGTCAAAGTTCTTTTGGATGGAAAATGGAATGAACTACTTGTGGTTCCAGCATCAGCCGAACATGCAGGGTAAGGAGGTCACCCTGTTCTCATACACAAAGCCTATTGCTTAGACAGCGATAGTTTAAAATTAAAATCCTGAGTTGATGGTTGCCAGTCTGACTGAATCAGTGAATGATTGATTCTGCGTGAAATCTTTTGTAACTCCATTCCGTCAATGATCCGACTCACACATTCTAAAATCCATGTATTATTGTGCACTGTAGATTCAAATCATAGAACATTCACACCTATCATCACATATCGAATACCTCCACAATCCATCATCCGAAAAACGTCAGAATTCTGTATCATTACAAACCAAAGTGATTTATCGAGGAAAACACACTAAGTATACCCTCAGCAGGCAGCTTTAGAAAAAAATGAGTAACTATGCTCAGGTTTGTACATTGAAATACAAGTGGCTTGTACAAGCAAAAATATTCATAAAGACTGTATATATTATGAATTTTTAACATCCTTGTCAGTGGTAGCCCAAAGCTGACAGCCAGATGGGATTCAGCAGTCGTGAGGTAGGGTCTTGTCTTGATTGTGGTCCCCTCATGTCTCTTAGTTACTTGGGGGTGGTGAAAGTCTTCGCTCGTCACATTGACGATCCGGGTTCGATTCCCCACATGGGTACAATGTGTGAAGCTCATTTGTGGTGTTCCCCCGCCGTGATATTGATGGAATGGGAGACGGTGATTTCGTAGACTGAACCAGTTCGTAGACGCGGTGGATTGGTAACCAAGACTGGTTCGTAGACAGTGATTTCATAGACGTGTATTAATAATTGAATAATAGTATATATTCAGTTTTAATTTTACTTAGATTGTGTATAACGAAGTTGTTGTGCTTTGTTTTCAGTGATACAAAACTAAGGGCAGCTAAGGACAAGAAAAGTGTGATTGAAGAGTGAACGAATATTTTCCCATATCTTGTCTAGACTTGTTTACATGTATTTGTATATGTAGGGTTTGTGTTGTATTTTTTGTTGAGTTGAGTTGTTGTGAATGTGGATTAACAGGTTTCACTGAGTTGTTGTGAATGTTAATTAGGAAGTGGTGAGTTGTTTGATTGCGAAATACTGTGTGTAGGAGATGTAAGTGTTTTCTTAAGAAGTGCTTTCTGCTACTTCTCTGCTGGTCTGCGTAGTTGAATGTTGAATGACGATACTTACCTAATACATATCTTTTAATTT
The DNA here is from genome assembly GCF_003918875.1 of Haliotis rubra. Lineage (NCBI taxonomy): Eukaryota > Metazoa > Mollusca > Gastropoda > Lepetellida > Haliotidae > Haliotis > Haliotis rubra. Next base: position 569,683 of record NW_025767335.1, read on the forward strand.
TACACAACTGAATTTAATATACAATGTATTAGCGGCCTATGATTTGTCGGACGTGGACCGCTGTGAAGCATATTTTATTATTTTAAGCATATTTTTATCGCTGATCATACTTACCTGATATATTTTAATAATTTATTTCACAAAATGCAAACACTTTTCGATTACATTAAAGTCATAATATCGATTTTCATCATCATTGAGGTTGAACTTTTCCCATTTTACTAACGTCTACGAATCCACCACTCAATCTGCCTACGAATCCACCGAATTCCAACGTCTACGAACCAGTCTGGTCTACAAATTCACCTACAGCCGATGGAATACTGCTAAAAGCGGCGTAAAACTAGACTCACTCACTCACTCTTAGTTACCCTCAGCCTACCATGACGCCATTTTGCGGAAGACACAATCTCACATGTTATTAACCAAGTTGTATCCTATGTTGTATTAACAGGTGGAGATGGTTTGTACAGTCGTATGAGCAGTAACCAGATCTTCCGCGAATCTGTTGACCCTGAGCTGGACCATAAGACAAGGAGAGGTACAAATTTATAAGTATTAGTTGGATTATCAGAGACCACGAGTTCTGTTTGTAAACGCATGAGAGCAAAAGGAATATTCCTGTACAGAAAACACTGTATACCAATTATTCTGCATGTTATTAATGCTTTTGTAAAGAAGAACAAGATTTAATTAAAATGTTTGTATTATCACACTAATAGACAAGTATGGTATAGTACTTATCGAAACAATCTAGAGCTTTGTTAATCTTGTCAAAAGGTGAGGATAAAAACTGGTTACAAAAACATGTTCACTATGTTATCATTTTAAATAAATTAGGGCATTTTGACCAACCCTGAGTCAATTTGACCAAAAATCCGGGGCAATTTGACCAAATTTACTGGGGCATTTTGTAGCTGGGGAAATTCGACTGGTACACGTTGATAACAGTGTGTGAAATTTAGATGCAACATATAACATGGAGCCCATGTCATTATCTAGTTCTTAAAGTTGAAAGTTTTGTGTGTCCTTAGATTTAAATACTACATACAGGTATACCATAGACATGATGGCAGTAAACCACATGTGCTGGTTTGGTAATGAATCAGGTGGGTTAACAAGGTCTGGATAAGTCAGGGGCTGTATATGGACCTATTCCAAAGCAGGGCTCCAGATAAGGGCCGTATCGGCGTAGGTACGGATATAAAATAAGCACGATAAGGTAGGGTACAATTTTAAAAACGTAGCAGATACGGACCACAGCAATGGTGTACGGTTTCACCATTTACAGACGTATGTATCTGAAAAAGTATTGTTTTATTGTTTACTGACCTGTTTACACAAGAGTAGCAATGTTGTGGTGCATATATGAAACGAAACACAAGATTTCTTATACGCCATTTAATTCCTTTCAGTACTCTAAATGTACTCTTATTGTTTTCCAGTACTCCTATATTGAAAAAATAAGGAGTACGTACTCCTGATCATGAAAAATTATCTGGAGCCCTGCCAAAGAATTTCATTACTGTCATTTTTTATGACAATGTCCACAAATTTTGGGTCACATCATGATGGTCCTCATTCAAGTCACATTAACCATCTGAATGGCACTATGAGGATCGAGCTGTGGCATGATATTTCTTAAGAAAGATAACAATATATGAATGAAGAATTTCTTTATTACAGTTAGAGCGACATTTTGGTGTAGATTCTAACACTGTTATCAAGCTTGATAACACCATAAAAATAAAAAGGACAGACACAGCATAAGTATATATGGCTCTATATTTATTTCCATCTTTAGGCACTCAACTCCAATCTTTCTTTAGATGGGATTTATATTCAGAAGCAAGTTTCTCTTTGATATTGACTTGCTGGAGCTTGTCTCAACTTTCATTCCTAAATATTTAACAGACCAGTCCTCCAAAACATGCTCCATCATTCCTTAAACTCAATGAGTTCGATGTCCTTCATGTAAAGGGGATCATTATTGTAGTTGTTGTTATTGACCACACGATCCAGTTGATATGGTCTTGTCAATGATGAAAGTTCTGTCAGAAATGAAACAATACCTGTTTTTAGGCTGTTACTCTGTATCCCTAACATTTACACAACTTCAAATAGCACATGTCGAAATAACCCACATCAGCCTAACTGGGCATTCAGTGGAATGCATAATAGGATATCCAGAAAAGCATGTTTACTAGTTCTTAAAATCAGACAAAACTTAGAAAAAATATGAATAGCTGCTGAAAACAATAGATCAGACTATAGATGGCAATTAGATCGCTCAGCTAGGTATGATAATGGACCGTTGACTCACCTGGCATGAAATGCATGTGCTGCCTACGGGCACAAGGGGTCATCTCAAAGATAATTTGATGCTTTTTCATATGTGTTGCAATTGAATATGTCTCATCTATTGATTAACATTGTAAGTGTCTTTCTTTCATAAGGTTTATGTGAAGATATATGCCCAACCCCAACCATCGTCTGCGACACCCGTCCTGGTTTTGCTTTTGTGACGACCCCTCCTACCTGTTTGTTTTTATAGTGAAGTGTGAGGTTCCATGGTAGCTACATCCTTAATAGTTTCAGTATTAAAGTTGTTATATTTTACGTCAGCTATCGTTAATAGTGAAGCTAAGTCTAATTTCAAAATGGGCATAGAAAGTGCCCTTTGTAATGCAACTAATGTCATCGCACACTGATTTGCTTACAAGCCATTATCTGTTCCAAATAAGTCACTTTGGACATAGGAAATAAACACACTGCTCATTTCTGCACTATTTAAATCTCTCCTCAGTAAAGTCCTTTTTTATGTTTCCTATCTCCCTACCACTGAGACTGTAGTTAGGCCGAACTTAGTTTAACAGATATTTCACACTTTCACATATGACCACTACATAAATTGTTGATATAAATGTGAAAATACCATTTGTTTTCTATTTCCGACAGTACTTTAGCCTGCAAGTTCAACACATGAAAAGTGATGCAATTGCTTTTTATCAGTTTCAGACAAATTCTCAGAAAATATAAACACAGTGGCCAATGAACCATCGCTGGCTTTCTTCCGTATCCAGGAGCACGTGAGGAAGACTCTGCCACAGCTGGTGGAACAGAAGGTAAGGAACCAAAACCAACATTGTATCTCATTCAGGGTTTGAAATTACAACTGAAAGTCAAACATAATTGTCAGGGGGGTGGGGTAGCCTCGTGGTTAAAGCATTCAATCGTCCAACCGAAGACATGGCTTCATTTCACCATATAAGTACAATGAATTAAGCCCTTCCATGACATTGCTGGAATATCGCTAAAGGTGGCATTAAACCATACTCACTCACTCACTCACTATATCAGTCACTCACTCAAATATTATCGTCAAAATATTAATATTATGATATGGGTCCATGAGATTCCCAGATTAAAACACAGGTCGGTTTTTCGGTCTATGTAAACTTAGGCTCAGTATTATTCGTTACACTGCTATACTGAGTCTAACAAAACCTTGTGGAAGGTCGCATCAGCTGACCTTTTCAAAGGACCAATCAGAACACAGCTTACCAAATCGCGAAAGTTGACATTCGCACATACCTTTTGCACTTTTACCTCAAATGTTTTTGGTACCCGAACAATTCCGAATGCTATTTTCCATACGATTGCTTCCGAGTGATGCACATGGAGCACGCCACAAGAGTGAGTAAACAGTCGTTGAGAATAGCGTTTTGTCAGTATTCAAGGATGTCAGCTTGCGGAAATATTAGCTAATGATAACCATGTCAACAGAAACCCTAAAGCGTATATTCTGCAGGTCATATATCTGTGTTTTATGCAGGTTTTCATTTGTTATGAGATCAGTGTTGGCGACTGGGGAAGAGAAAATCCATTTTGTAAGTCCCACCAAACCCTAAATAGTAGTTGTCTAATTGGTTAAATCCGATCAGCCGTCTCGCGTTTGATTGGACGGTCATAGGTCGTTCAAAGGTTACCTGACGCGACCTTCCACAAGGTTTTGTTAGACTCAGTATACCAGTGTAACCAAAAATACTGAGCCTAAGTTTACTCATCCTCGATAATCTCCAGGGTTTACGTTACGATCACTCTCCACTATACCCTGGATGCATCCACAGCTTGGCCCGATGATTTTATTACATCCCTTGGCTGGCTTTTTATCCAATCAGGTGTCTACGCTGGGAAGTTGAGCGAACCAATCACAACTCACTTTCGCTTACTTAAATTATCTAACGGTTTAAACTTGGCAACACAATTGATGCAGAGGTACTCTGAAAGAGGTAGAAAGAGTTCTTTTATATATTTTTTGAAAGTTTCAGATCTGTCAATTTGTCTGTATTATTTCCTCAAAAAATCTGAGTGGCACTGCGAACAATCCTTCGCGACTGCAGCCACTATCTTTGTTGACACTGGCAAGCTCGGATGTAATTGCAGCTTAGCTGATTGCCTACTGTGAGAATGCGGAGCCAGCAAAGGGAGGTAATATAATCATCGGGCCAAGCCGTGGATGCATCGAGGGTATAGTGGAGAGTGATCGTAACGTATACCCTGGAGATTATCGAGGATGAAGTTTACTTAGACTGTTCGGTTTCTAACACTGACTGTGGTTGGCTTGAGTTTTGTCAGATGATGTCAGTGGCTGGTACGTGCCACTTTCAACAATATTCTGACAGTAGCCATCTCATTGTGTTCATCATGTCTATGATGTGTAGTGAGAAGCGATCAATCTCATGAGACTTAAATATTGAGCACGCTGCAGTTTCAACCATCAAAGGACAGCAACGCTACAGTGAAAAACACATTATTAACCCCCAATCCGTCACTGAGTTCTCTTGTTACCAAGGGGCAGTGGGGTAGCCTAGTGGTTAAAGTGTTGGCTCATCATGCAGAAGACCCGGGTTCGATTCCCCACATGGGTACAATGTGTGAAGCCCATTTCTGTTGTCCCCAGCTGTGATATTGCTGGAATATTGCTAAAAGCAGCGTAAAACTAAAACTCACTCACTCTCGTTACCAAAATAAATAAAAATAGAACCCATATATCCTTTGTTTTCAGTATCTTAGAATATTTTCCACAATCCTTCCTTAGCTAACTGTAGATATTTGAATCAAAATATGTAGATTTATATCAAATTCTACCTTCCTATGTCCAACTAGCTACAGAGCCTTGTGGGCTTACAACCCTCACCAAACATCTTTCATTTTGTGGCATCATGGAATGAAACTTCAGATTTCAAACAGACTTGATGACCTCTAATGCTAAAACAGCAATAAATGACCAAAATGACTAGCTGACCAGTTCCTTTTCCTTTAGCCTAGTGGTTAAAGCGTTAGCCAAGTTGGACACATGGAAATGCTTTCTGGCCCGCTGCATGAGAATATTGCTAAAAAGCGTGAAACAAACTCAGTCAGTCAGTCAGTCAGTCCAAGTACAGGAAACTAGGCAGACCACATCGGTTTGGTTTAAAATGTTATCCACTTGGTTATGAAATTAATCATTGTCAACACCAAACATCCACTTGCAACATATATATGGTTGTATCCAGCATTTTTATCATTGTGTTACTATTTGTTAAGAGACAACAGCCAAACAGCATGGAGATGGTACTCGATCAATAACTTGGTGGGCGACAGTGTATCCTCTCCACTTCAATTAGTGTTCTCTTTTTCAAATATAAGTATGGAAATTACCTTTTAGTTGTAGTGTTTCAGATGAAATGAGGACAGGACTATTTATATATGGGAATGTATTCTGTTGTCAAACAAGTCTTGGCACCTGTCAACAAACAATGTATTTATCACCTATCATCCATTTCCAGCATGAAGTGCAGAGTATACAACAGCAAGTTCAAGGGGCATGTTTCGATACAGAATATGCCACAAAGTAAGTCTTTTCTTACAGCATGGGTAGTTGTTTAAATAATGAAACTACTACAGACACTCTGTGATCAATAAAATCCATTAAACATTTTCATCATGGTGATGATGATTTTTATGCAGAAGCATGTACAATGTGAATGCCCCCCTAAAATTTACATACAAAGTAAGTTTTGCATATCATGTACAAAATCAATGATCCCCCTCCCCCTATCCATAATTTCTGAGCATAATTTTTAATATTTTTATGTGCAAATTGCTGGACCCCCACCTCCCCAGAACAAAATGGGTGACCCACCTCCCTTAAAATCATCATCTTTTTCCACACCCCACCACCCCACCCCAGCCATAAATTAGGAATGGTCCGTGAGAATTAGGGGTGGTGGGGTAGCCTAATGGTTAAAGCATTCGCTCATGATGCCGAGGGCCTGGGTTTGATTCCCCACTTGGGAACAATGTGTGAAGCCCATTTCTAGTGTCCCCTGCCGTCATATTGCTGGAATATTGCTAAAAGCGACATAAAACTAAACTCACTCACTCAGAATTAATAGGTTTTCATCTCTGCATTCCTCGCAAGCACACACACCCAACTCGCATCTTAGTACCTGCAGATGAGGAAGATGACCGTATTCCTGTATATCCCATTTTGGACAATAACATAGTTTGTGAGTTAGTTTATGGGTCCAGGACAAATGAAGCTGAACTCTTCTTCAAGTCATGATTGTGTTCAGGAAATTCAGCTTTCAACTTAACAGCTTTACATGATGTTTACTGATTTATTAATCAAGATGAAATTGTAGCTATGTTGAAGTTGAATTGGATCATCAAAAGATATGGGGATGCTTATTTTCACAAAGGCACACCTACATTTTCTGTCTGGTGATTTTATGCTGCCTTTTGCAAAACTTGCATTCCTATTCCTCATATATGTAAGTACTGTTTGGGGAAAATTAGTTACCTGTATTGTTAATCAAACTTGATATTTTTTCAGAAAATTCTTCTTTACTTAAATTCAGAGATACTTTAACACAGTATTCAATGTAACGAAGTATAGATAGGCTTTGAACAATGAAAGCTGACTTCTTATGGGTCAGTAAAAATACCTCACCATATTGGTAGTTATAACAATATAACATGGAATTGGAAACTTTTAGTTTCACCTGGGGAATACAGACATTTTCTAATGAATGGGGCTGTGTCTTGGCTGCCTCTGAACAGATCCAGGTTTATTTCTGAATCTTTCCCCAAGCCAGTGTACAACTATATCAAACTAAATTACTATGTATTAGTGTTGGGAATTAGTTAAAATCACATAATTGATGATTTGTTAATTACAACCGATCAATCATCGACAATAATTGGTTGGCGCCATTTATCAAATATTCCTGGTATTGTTTGTTAATGCGCCAAAAATAAAGAAAAAACGTAGTTCTTTCGGGTTTTTTGCAAATTGCACACAATGCATTTGCAAATTTTACATCTTTAAAGGATGACTAGTATATTAGGGACATTACTTTCTTAGACTCTTTAAGATAAATTCAGTCAAGACTTGGATCGATCTTGTAGTGCTTATGAAATGTAACAGACAAAACGAACCTTGTGAAAAATATTGTCAAGGCAAACAAGTGTTTCAAAATTGTTTGTGTTCAACTATGAGAAAACATGATCGATTGCTTGGTCGTTTAGTCATTGCAACCAATCTTCGATTATTTCAATTAATGGGACCACCACCCCACTATGTATGCATGAGCTTTTCATCCTCTGTTGACAGTGCTGTGAAGACAATGTACCAGAGTGAATTCCACTTCCAAAACATCCAGGAACTGCTGAAGAATGCCATGTTTATGAAACAGCAGATAGGATATGAAGAAAGTAGAAGGTACAGTCCTCAAACTTGACAGTATATGGCAAAATATGACGTGTTTTGGTTCGTGGGAAGTTTTTCTCTCCACTTTGACTATATGTGCTCTATCTATTCTTTCTACAACAGGACAAGACACCCATTTGGTATCATATTGTCTGGCCATGTTGCATATTGCTCTATGGTTGTTTGGTCAAAGTGAAATGGGAGACATTTATTGATAGAATACTATTCTCATTGGTAGGGCTGTGCAATATAACCGGTTTACCGGTATTTACCGGTTCAGACATGAAAACGATACGTATTGCGATACGCTGATCGAAAACCGGTATTTTGACATGCATTCGGAAAACTTTGTAACACTCAGAAATCTTCGGATATTTCCGTTTTTTTAATTGTTCTTTTCCCTGTTTCATTAGTGCCAAATGTTACTTACATTTTTATTTTGTCAAGATTAAAAGTTTTTATAAAAGGTTAATCAATCATAGTGAGTTTGTTGTGTTTTTGCTTTATAATCAAGCATTAACTCGATTATAAGTACCCGGTAGTTTTTGTTAAAAAAATAATCCTTGCAATATATTGCAATACATATCGCAATATATGCTTCCACATCGCAATATATCGCAATATGAACATTCTCTGCAATACCCACCCCTACTCATTGGTATCATATTGTCTGGCCATGTTGTATAATGCTCTATGGTTGTTTGGTCAAAGTGTAATGGGAGACATTTATTGATAGAACTCTCAGCTGCATAGGGTTCTGTTAAACCTCGATTCTTTTCAGAATCTCTTTTTCAAGCTGAACACCAGCACATCTGTTTTGTATGATTCAATGAAAGAATGTTTGATACATTAATTGCTGATAACTGCTTCAGAATTTTACTTTTTGTTATAAAACGTGTAAAAAAAACCTTCCCTTTACCTTGAAATTAAAGTTGGTCTTTTCACTAGCTCAGTCAATTAATAAGTTTCTGAGCTGGGAACAATTCTAGTTATAGTAGTTTTATACTTGCACCATCACATGTTGCCTTCCGGATACAGTCAGGTATGTTTGTTAGCCACGGATTCAAAGCCAGAGTCTTAATACAGTGAGACCCCCTTTATACCTGGACCCCAAATATCCGGAAACCTCGCCTTCTGGTCAATTTACATAAAAAACAATCTCTTACGTTACAAAAGTGACTGTCTATAACGGATATGCGGTTTCAATTCCCGGATGGTAAATTTAAGAAACCAACTGGCTAAATCAACACAAAATTTACTCACTTATCCGCACGAAGCTTTGAATTTCCGCTGACCGTGTGAAGTGATTCGCGAGTGTCCCACGTATTTGACATGAGACAAGGTCTGCTAATCCGGATTAATGACCGATCAGCAGGTCCAGATATCTGGATATTCAGTTATCCAGACGATTTACGCAAAATCGAATGTGTCCGGATATCCGGGGTCTCATTGTACTCTTCAATCCTAGTAAGAACAGCTATCATTTACATACATTGACTATAAAAATCTACAGAAATGATACAAAAGGACAAATTACAGCAGGTATGTTCAAATGTTTTGGCATTTTGTTAATATTGATATTCCCTGAACATCTGTGTTTCAAAGAAGTAGGTGTTTTGTCATCTCAGTGGGGTAGTTCTCTGGTGGGAACACTATTAAACTAGTAATTGTATCTGTTGGTATTGTTTTCAACATTGGAGTTGTGTGGAATAACTTTCATAACTGCCCTGTCCTGGGCGTCAGATGACCAGTGATCAAAGGCATCATTATTCACTGTGCAGAGTTGTGTCCCCTGGGTGCTACAGCCAGATCAGCTGGTTGTGGGTTCAAATCCCGGTATGGTGCTCATGGGATTTAGGAAAATTGACTACTGCAGTGACCTTCATGATTGTCGGTTGTCATTGTACAAACTCACAATGACATACCTGCAATGTTAATCAAAATGGATATTAATCTAACATTGATCTCAGTGGGAGAAAGCGTTTACAAAACCAACCATTGATAATGATAACAGTTATATTTGTGCTTATACAGTACAACCAGAAATTATTGAGAATTTAAAGATTGTAATTTTTTATTTTTTTCACTCATTACTCACGTATTAAATGTGAATATTAGCAGAACATAACTCCAGATTCAAAGACAGGTGAACAGTTAGTCTTTTGTCAAGTCACCATGGGCAGCAATGCAGGCTTCAATGCGGCGGGGCATACTACTGATCAAAGAAGTTAGAAAGTCGTTGTCCATGCTGTCCCAATATCGGACCACCTCTTGGAAGTAAATGTCTCTCGAGAATATCTGTGTACCCCTCACTGTTCATATTCCCTTCAAATACACATTAGGAAACAGCCACACAGAACTTTCATCTGAGAAAATCACATTGTCCCAGTTAAAATTTCTATGCTGTAAGCACCAGTTCAACCTTCGCTCCTTTTGTTCAGGTTTCATGATTGGTGATGGAATTCCTCGACTTTTCTGCCAACCCATTGCATGCAGCTCAGTTCTAATTGTCTCCTTACAGACACCCACAGTTCTTCTATCAATCATATCCAGCCTTATGTTTTCTAAACTCCTTCGTTTGTTTTTAGAAACAAGAATACCAAGCCGCCTCCTGTCACCGACAGTCAATTCTCTGGGCCTACCAGCGCCTCCCTGGTGCTCAATGCGCCATATCCATTTGCAATATTTTTCAAAACACGATAAACAGTGGACAAAGGGATGCCTGTTCTACTTGAAATCACTTTAGCTGATCTGATGTTCTTGTTATAATACTCTAAAATCAACTTCCTCTTCTCTAAATCATCCATACTGAGGATCACTGAAAATGTCATCTGCTAGCAAGTAAACAAAGGGGGATAACTCTTCACAAACTAATGGCTTAAGTCTGGGCTAGTACAAGCAGCTGCACATACACATACACACGCATGCACGTCGTCATATGAGCGAAATATTCTCAAGTACGACGTTAAACCCAATTTCACTTCACTTCACAAACTAATGAAAAAGGATTAACGGAGTTGTCTCCCTTGAATGAAACCAAGCACTTGATAGCTGGTGAAGGTTGTTTATACTAGAACTCCAATTAAACATATTCCTAAAATTCTCAATAATTTCTGGTCATACTATATTTTTTACCTCTTTATTCCTAAGATAAGATAATAATAACAATTAGAATGGCCAACTTTTGGTTATGGAAAATGTGCAAGTCAAAAAGGTTCCATGGACATGAACTAATTTGTCTTTTTTTTTCAGAATAAACTTGGTTCTGAGTTGTCTCCCTTAGTTGGATCAGGATCATATACATAAAGATTCTGATTCTTGCTTTGTTAGCAACATACCATTATTTCACCAAAAATGTAGTGTGGGAAGTATGATGCAGCTGGTTATCACGCACACTGTACAATGGGTATAATCAGTTAGTGTTTGTATCAGAATACATTACAGGAAGCAGGAGTCGTCCAACCCCAGCATGTACAACCACAGTGGGACGCCGACAGCAGGGGCAGGGCCCAACATGTCTGAGAGCACACAGAGTAGTGATAGCTCTCTCGCCCACAGCGGACATGGACAGACCTCGGAGTAAGTGGTGGGGTCGTAGGTCAGATATATCATGTTCAGTAACTTGAGTAAGTGGTGGGACAGGTTATGTCAGGCAGGAATGCAGATATATCATGTTCAGTAAGTGGTGGGACAGGTTATGTCAGACTGTAGAGCAGATATACCATGTTCAGTAAGTGTTGGGACAGGTTATGTCAGACAGTAGGGCAGATATATCATGTTCAGTAAGTGTTGGAACAGGGTTTGTCAGGCTGTAGAGCAGATATATCATGTTCAGTAAGTGTTGGAACAGGTTATGTCAGGCAGTAAGGCAGATATATCATGTTCAGTAAGTGATGGGACAGGTTATGTCAGACTGTAGAGCAGATATATCATGTTCAGTAAGTGGTGGGACAGGTTATGTCAGACAGTAGGGCAGATATATCATGTTCAGTAAGTGGTAGGACAGGTTATGTCAGGCAGGATAATGCAGATATATCGGGTTCAGTAAGTGGTGGGACAGGTTATGTCAGGCAGTAATGCAGATATATCGTGTTCAGTAAGTGGTGGGACAGGTTATGTCAGGCAGTAATGCAGATATATCGTGTTCAGTAAGTGTTGGAACAGGTTATGTCAGGCAGTAATGCAGATATATCGTGTTCAGTAAGTGGTGGGACAGGTTATGTCAGGCAGTAAGGCAGATATATCGTGTTCAGTAAGTGGTGGGACAGGGTTTGTCAGACAGTAGGGCAGATATATCATGTTGGGTAAGTGTTGGGACACTGTCAGACAGTTGGGAGTAAGTGGTTGGGACAGGTTATGTCAGGCAGTAAGGCAGATATATCATGTTCAGTAAGTGTTGGGACAGGTTATGTCAGGCAGTAAGGCAGATATATCATGTGTTCAGTAAGTGTTGGGACAGGTTATGTCAGGCAGTAAGGCAGATATATCATGTGTTCAGTAAGTGTTGGGACAGGTTATGTCAGGCAGTAGAGCAGATATATCATGTTCAGTAAGTGGTGGGACAGGTTATGTCAGGCAGTAAGGCAGATATATCATGTTCAGTAAGTGATGGGACAGGTTTTGTCAGGCAGTAGGGCAGATATATCATGTTCAGTAAGTGTTGGGACAGGTTATGTCAGGCAGTAAGGCAGATATATCATGTTCAGTAAGTGATGGGACAGGTTATGTCAGGCAGTAGGGCAGATATATCATGTTCAGTAAGTGTTGGGACAGGTTATGTCAGACAGTAGGGCAGATATATCATGTTCAGTAAGTGCAGATATATATCATGTTCAGTAAGTGTTGGGACAGGTTATGTCAGGCAGTAATGCAGATATATCGTGTTCAGTAAGTGACAGGTGGGACAGGTTATGTCAGGCTGTAGGGCAGATATATCATGTTCAGTAAGTGGGGACAGGTTATGTCAGGCAGTTATGTCAGACAGATAGGCAGATATATCATGTTCAGTAAGTGGTTGGGACAGGTTATGTCAGACAGTAAGGCAGATATATCATGTTCAGTAAGTGATGGGACAGGTTATGTCAGACAGTAGAGCAGATATATCATGTTCAGTAAGTGTGGGACAGGTTATGGACAGCAGGGAAGATATATCAGGTGGGACAGGTTATGTCAGACAGTAGGGCAGATATATCAGTGTGTCAGGTTATGTCAGTGTAGAGCAGATATATCATGGGGTAAAGGTTATGTCAGACTGTAGAGCAGATATATCATGTTCAGTAAGTGATGGGACAGGTTATGTCAGGCAGTAGGGACAGATATATCATGTTCAGTAAGTGATGGGGTTACAGGTTATGTCAGGTTATGTCAGACAGTAGGGCAGATATATCATGTTCAGTAAGTGTTGGGGCAGGTTATGTCAGAGGTTATGTCAGTAAGCAGGTAGAGCAGATATATCATGTTCAGTAAGTGATGGGACAGGTTATGTCAGGCAGTAGGGCAGATATATCATGTTCAGTAAGTGATGGGACAGGTTATGTCAGACAGATATATTGTGTTCAGATATATCATGTAGAGCAGATATATCATGTTCAGTAAGTGATGGGACAGGTTATGTCAGGCAGTAGGGCAGATATATCATGTTCAGTAAGTTATGTCAGACATGGGACAGATATATATGTTCAGACAGGTTATGTCAGGCAGTAGGGCAGATATATCATGTTCAGTAAGGTTATGTCAGACAGTAGGGCAGATATATGATGTTTGGACTGTACAGGTATATCGTGTTCAGTAAGTGTTGGGGCAGGTTATGTCAGACTGTAGAGCAGATATATCATGTTCAGTAAGTGTTGGGACAGGTTATGTCAGGCAATAAGGCAGATATATCATGTTCAGTAAGTGGTGGGACAGGTTATGTCAGACAGTAGGGCAGATATATCATGTTCAGTAAGTGATGGGACAGGTTATGTCAGGCAGTAAGGCAGATATATCGTGTTCAGTAAGTGGTGGGACAGGTTATGTCAGACTGTAGAGCAGATATATCATGTTCAGTAAATGGTGGGACACATAATGTCAGACAGCAGGGCAGATATATATCATAGTCAGTTCTTTGGATTAGATTATCAACAAGAGCTGTCTTTCATTTTAAAAGTCGTTGTGACATTTCAGAATAAGTATCATAGAAACATTTCAGTGATTTTAACAGATAATGATCATGAATATTATGAGAACTACCTGATGACTTCAAATTCTTTCCTGGTTGTAGTTTTGTTTTCACTCACGATCATTCCTGAGGAAACATATTTTCCTTTTGAGACCAAGTTCATTATATGCCCAGACATGTTTTATGAGGTTGATGGATATTGTTAACTCTGAGGTCGAAGAAACTTATCCAAAAAGCAGAATTACCAGTACAGCGTTAAGCTGCAAAACAAAAGTCCACAAATGAGTAGTGAGAATATACCGGGTAGTGAGACCTGTTAGCAACTGCACACATGGCAACCGTTTCATTTGGGTAGTAGGACACACCAAAAGAACGCTGCCATATAGCTGGAATATTGCTGAGTGCAGCGTAAAACTAAACTCACTCACTCACCCCAAAAATCTAAATTTGTCAGATTTTTAGTGCTGGGGTGCTTATTAGGGCAAACATGGTACTTCCAGTGAAACATTCATGAATTCGTTTGCAAAAATATGGAATGAAAAAGGAAATATTAAAAATGAACTTTCTCATACGAAAACAGAAACAAAAATGTCCTTTGGAACTGGTAAGGTTAACATATCATGCATGTTTTATGCCATTATTATCTCATGCTGTTTTGTGTCGTCCCTCTTGTGTTTCGAATGGTTAGGCTGAAATACATCCGCGAAGGCGTTAACAACACAAGTTATGCTATTGATTCACTTTGAATGTGGAATCACGAAACAAGTTTGAACTTGCAATCCTAACTGAATACCTGTTTCTCCTCGCTGCCCCGTCAGTGACCTGCTGCCCGCTGTCTGTCCATGCTCCCCGAACAAAAAGCCACTCGGGATCATCACGAAAAACTGTGGCAAATAGTAAGATGCCTGTTGTCTCCCAGCAGGAGCATGCACACATTGTTTGTTTGGCTGCAAAGCAAATTCATTTCATTTTTTTTTTAATTGCAGATGTGTTGGAGAATGCAAATATAGTTTGTGTCTTAGATGCAAGTGTGTACAGATTGTGTTAGATATAGCATGTGTACAAATTGTTAGATGCACGTGTGTACAGATTGTGCTAGATGCACAGGTGTACAGATTGTTATATACACATGTGTACAGATTACGTTAGATATAGTATGTTTACAGATTGTGTTAGATACACATTGTGTACAGATTGTACTATATACACATGTGTACAGATTATGTTATAATACACATGTGTACAGATTATGTTAGATATAGTATGTTTACAGATTGTGTTAAATGAGCGTGTGTACAGATTGTGTTAGATATAGCATGTATATGTTTACATCTTTGTAAACAGGAACCTCTACTTCCAATCACGATGTCCAAACAGTTGTGTGTGTCTTTTTTCTTCTGTGTAACCTTTGTTGTTGCCTTGAGTTGATCAAGACGGGTGAAATGATGCACTGGTACATCGTTATTTTCCATGTAACGATACGATACATGTTACTTATTATTCTGTATCTATTCAAGACAATACATTCACTAAAATACTTACTACTCCTTGTCAAATCTGGTGAAAAGAATCATAATCAGCATCTCAAGTTTATTACTAAAGGCATCTGTGATGAACGTGTGTCTCCGGCTAACTTTTCCCTTGGAACATTTCCACGTGATTTGACGTGAATATGTGTACTGCGATACATATTGTATCATCACCTATGTGTCGTGATTTGTATTATATCATGTCCCTTCTGTATCATTTCACCCTTTCTGATCAATACACATTTTAGAGAAGCCAGCCACACTATATTTTCTGTTTTTCATGCCAGATGAACAGAATAGGTGAAAAGACATATTTGTGTTATCTTGTTAGAGACTCTTCAAAATTGTTAAAGAACTGATAAAGTTTTCATATTACTATGTTAAAATGCCATGGTTTCCGATTGTGTAACATATGTCATGCTTGACAATTGCTCATAACCTCCAATTGTGTTGTTTAACTTATTTGATGTACTATATAAAGCATGTTCATGTATTCATGTGGCGTATCAGGAGGTTACAGTTTCCAACTGGCGTAATTTGTGTCATTGTACCCCACCTGCAATGATCCCTCAATCAGCCATTGGTTTGTCTGGCCCAGAATTGATCAATTACAATCCGTCACTCAAGATAAATATTTCGGACACTTGCATGATCTTTTTCACAAGTGGTTTTCAAGTTTGATACACATGGCTACGCTTTATGTTCTTTTTGGAAACGTTTTGACAGAGAGGTTACTGTGAACCGTGGGATACCTTCCTGTGCAGTGATTCTACTGTATTACCCAAATCAAGTAACAGACATCCACGCCCCTAACATTAGCATATTAATGGTAGAAAGGAAGAGGGAAATAACTCTCCCAATATTTGCAGCTCAGAGTTTAATGATCTTCAGTGTTGATTGGTCAACTGTCCAAGATTCGGGGTTTAAACATTTCGGTAACTCATGATAGATAATCCGAACACTTTGTACTTCTTAGGCCTCGGACACTTTCATCTGACAAATACTACACTATATTGCTGAAGTGAAAACGTCCATAGTTACCAGAGCTCCAGATAAGATTTAGCTTATGTGGGTACTGTACCCACTGTATTTTTTTGGAGTGGGTATTATGAATGTTGAGTGGGTATTTTATTTTCCGTTACCCAATGCTTTCAAATATGTGCGTATTTCAGTCATTTTACTCACCTAAGTATATGTCATTGGGTAAGTTTACTAAGCAGGTATGTTCTGCCTTATGTCATACCTAATCAAAACCAACTTTAATATAATGGAAATGATTTCATAAGAACTCACTCATCCTATACTGACAGTACAACACTTGTCCTATACTAACAGTACAACTTGATAGCAATCGATGTCTTTTACATTACGCAAGCGATTTTTATAAATATATTCTGTACGCATTTGTTTTAAACTTTTTTCGTATCTAACATTTTAAATGCGTAATTGGTATGCAACAATTATTTTTTCAATGCATAATTGGAAAGTTTCTATGCGTATTTTATCTGGGCCTCTGGTTACTATGTGTACTCTATAAACACCCTGTTTGCTATAATGCTAGAAGCTTTCTTAGATGTTTTCGAGTGTGTTGTGTACTTCTGTTACACGCAAGGCAGATAGTGTGTGTGCATGTATTTTTGTTGATTTGTTGCCCACTGCATGCAGAGTGTGTTCACAACGACCATCACAAGTATACACATGGTTATGGTTAGCCTCGCTTACTTGGTTAACACATCATCGTATCCCTATTGATCATTGGATTGTCTGGTCCAGACTCAATTATTTGTAGACTGACGCCATATAGCTGGAATATTGCTGAGTGCAGCATGAAACAACAAACAAAGTATAAATATTCATCTGATGAGTATATTATTTTGGTAGAGTGACAACGCCTGATATTTATTGCTGTCATGTACGGGGGGGGGGGTAGCCTAGTGGTTAAAGCGTTGGCTCGTCACGCCCAAGATCCGGGTTCGATTCCCCACATGGGCACAATGTGTGAAGCCCATTTCTGGTTTCCCCCGCCGTGATATTGCTGGAATATTGCTAAAAGCGGCGTAAAACTAAACTCAGTCAGTCATTCCTGTCATGTACATGATGCAGGTTATTACCCATATCATGTATCATTGTAGGTAATGATTTCCACAAGGTATTTGAGAAGATACATCTTTTGTTTAGTTACCCAGCCAGACTAAAGTTTTGCTGACTATAAGAAAGACATCTGATGAACATAACCTCTTATAATAGTGTATTGGTCATTGTGAGTGCTTCCTTGAAAAAGGTGAAATGTAGAATGAATGTTTTTTCTCTATCTTAATATCTTTTCACAACAGTGATTCATTTTCCAGGGCTTCAATAGTACAGTCCCAGGATGGAAGTCTTCCTGCTGCATCAAGTACCACATTGTCTGCAACTGTCTCAAGTTCACCCCCTCAACAAACAAATCCCACTTTGTCTACATCTCTCCCAGCTTCAACTTCAACTGCAAGAGCTCCACCATCAAAAGCTACAGCCACAAGACCTAACCCTACTGATCCAGATATGCTAAGTCCAGTTCCTGTTCCTGGAGTTTCTCCAGGAGTTGCTGCTGGTCCTTCAGGTGTTGTCCAGTCAGTGATGGTCAACTGTCATACCGATGACATCGATGTAGCAACTGAGGCTGATGAGGACATTTCCAGCTAGTCTCATTGGATCCATCCCAACCGTCATACCGATGACATCGATGTTGCAGCTGAAGCTGATGAGGACAATACCAGCTATTCTCATTGGATCCAACACGACATTGATGACATCGATGTACAGTGGAACAATGCTATCATGTGCTGAGTCTGTTTGAGAACTGTAACAATTCAAATATTGTTATCTCACATGCTCTCCATTTGTTTCATTGTTTTGTTCAAAGTGAAGTTTTATAAAAAGATTTAACCTTCAAGGATTCTGAATTAGAACAGGCCCCATTTAATTGCTGTGTGTCATAAGAGGCAACAAAAATAGATTGTGACTTGATAGGGTGTCTTTTAGCATGGGAAATCACTTATAATGTCAACCACTAGATACCCTGATCCACACAGTAATATTTACAGGCCATGAAGATACAGCTGGAATATTGCTGACTTACGTGTTCGATACAAAAAACAAATCCGTCTAAATTCCTGACTTGAATAGGTCCTACAACACAGCTTATGTTCACAGTGGTGGCTAAAATTAAAAGATGTGGTTGCAATGTGTAGCCTGAATGAGTGAATGTTTTTCTTGTTATCAGCCATTATTTGTATTGAATGCATTCCACAGTTACATTTGTGATCTTCACTCACTTTTTGTGTGAACTTTTACAGATGGCTCTCTCTGAGTCTTCAGACTTCATGCTGGAATTCTTTCACTCTGAATGAATGTGCATTAGTCCTAGTCGTACTCTACAGGTGCACAGACATAAATAAACACTGTATATAGTACATTGTTATTGGTAATTGCAGTTATGGTTCATTTATGGTTAAAGTGATTAAGTTAATATTTGTTGTCAATACATGTATTTGTGATAGGTTTGAATTGTGCAATATTCAGCAAAATAAATACTAGTTGTGGGGTTGAATCTCCAGGGTCAAGCTGGTTGTCCTAAGGATCCAGCCTTCAAACTTCTGCTGGTCCTCTTGCCCGAGGCTATTTATTGGGAAGAGGACAAGTAAAACTCCCGTTTTGTTACTCCTCACTAACTAGTAACATTACGAAACAGTTCTTGATGCTTTAATTTGGCTTCAGATCGAATGTAACTAAAACAAACCAAAAATGTAAATGTAGTAAATATTTTTGTATCATTTAAACACTGCTAGCTACAGACCGTGAGAAACTAGTCCAGTGGGCCTTCTCAACTAGCCTTGAAAACACTAGTTCCTAAGGCTGCCATGACTTTGCCAGTATTCATATTTTAGATGGGAAGATATGGCCTTCAGCAACCCATGCCTGTTGTAGGAGGCGACTAACGGATCGGGTGGTCAGGCTCGCTGGCTTGGTTGACACATGTCATCGGTTCCCAATAGTGTTGATTGATGCTCATAATGTCAATCACTTGATTGTCTGGTCCAGACTATTTTTACAGACCACCATCAGATAGCTGGAATGTCGCTGAGAATGGCTACCACAAACAATACTCAAACTTTTTTGACTGTCAATTCTATATGCCTAATGGTTTTAGAAAAAATATTAATTCATATGGATAGAAAACTTATCACAGGCTTCCATTTGATTTGTGCTTATGTGACATCTCAAAGTTCCAGTTGAAGAGCATGATTTTAAAAGAAAGAACATTGATGCAAAAAAGAGAAAGAGCAAAAGTAAATTCACCTTCATATATAGAGCTGAAGTTTCCAAGTATTTTGTTTATGCTGTATTGTTATTGTGTGTGAATATCAAATAAACTTCAATGAACAGATACACTGAGAGGTATTGTTGTTGTATCCTGTCTTTGATCTCTGTGCAGCTATTGTAGTGTAAATGTAGTTCAGGGTGAAGAGGAACAACATCTGAAGGATAGACAACTTCCCTATTGCAAGAGATACAAGGTTTCGATGTAGGTGCTAACATTGTTATCATCAGTTGCTTGATAACAGTGGTTGGACGGAAACCGAAACATTGTAAGGCTGCGCAATATAACCGGTTTACCGGTATATACCGGTTCAGACATGAAAACGATACGTATTGCGATACGTTGATCGAAAACCGGTATTTTGACATGCATTCGGAAAACTTGGTAACACACGAAAATCTTCGGATATTTCCGTCTTTTACACCGGAAGCCATGCATGTGTTGTAAAATGGTGACCCCCAACAACGAACAATGTATTGTAGTGCCAAATACTAGGGCAAAGGCATCGGTAAGGCAGCATTTTGGATTGAAAAAGTTCAGGGTAGATGGAACTATTGGTAAGTGTAACGCGGTATGTAAAATATGTAATGGTAAAGTAGTTTTTATTAAAGCTTAATCAGGCATAGTGATTTTTTGTGTTTTTGCTTTATAAATCAAGCATTAACGTCCTGCAATATATTGCAATACATATCGCAATACATGCTTTCGCATCGCAATATATCGCAATATGAATATTCTTTGCAATACCCACCCCTAAAACATTGTATGTATTGAAATAGAGAAGTTGTCTATCCATAAAAACATGTTTCTCTTCATCATACTAGATTCTAAATGCCACTCAAAGAATTTCAGGTTGTAGTTGTCCAAGACTACCTTAGCACCAACACCATCATAAGTCTTTGTTAAGGTATAGCAGCTATGGCCACCTTAGTGCTAAGATCACTGTGCACAAGGGAAGATCCGGATTAGAATTGATCTTCAGCAACCCAGGCTTGTCGTAAGAGGCGACTAACCGGATTGGGTAGTCAGGCTCGCTGGCTTGGTTGACACATGTCATCGATTCCCAACTGTGCAGACCGATGATCATGCTGTTGATCACTGGCTTGTCTGGCCCAGACTCGATTATTTACAGACCGCCGCCATATAGCTGGAATATTGCTGAGTACAGTGTAAAACTAAACTCACTCACTGTACAAGGGCACCCTATTCTGTGGGTAACATAGTAATGAAGTTTAGTTTTACGCCGCTTTTAGCAATATTCCAGCAATATGACCGCGGGGACACCATAAATGGGCTTCACGCATTGTACCCATGTGGGGAATCGAACCTGGCTCTTCGGGCATGGTGAACGAACGTTTTAACCACAAGGCTACCCCACTGCCCAAGTAATGTAGGTGGTATGGCTGGTGTTGATAGTAATCACATTTGCCAGACTTCCCAAAGCCTACACTTCACAGCATTTTGACACTCTGAGAGAGAGTGCGAGCGTCTGTGTCTGTGTTGGTTTATTTTTTGAGGATATACCATTGTGGCTTAGTCCCATGCTCCTTATATAGTCAGAATCGTACACTCAACTGTGCTTTGAGCAAAAACTGTTTATTAATGTAAATATGTTTTGTTGCTTTTGATTGGATTGGTTATTGAGTCATTGTCATACAAATACTTTAGGTGTGAAAAAAAAAGATATTTAGCTGTGCAATTAGCGTTGGAAACCAGTTTAGATGAGTTCATTTCAGAATGCAGAAGGGGCGGTGGAGTAGCCTAGTGGTTAAAGCGTTCGCTGGTCACACTGAAGACCCGGTTCGATTCCCCACATGGGTGGCGTCCCTCGCTGTGATATTGCTGGAATATTGCTGAAAGCGGCGTAAAACCATACACTTCACTGCTGAAGCCATGTAGATATATACTACCCATCAGAAGTTTAGACTCACTTAGAGCACTCACTATATGTTATGTATAACGGCTACATCGCAGATGAATTTCTCCACTAACTTTGGGGAACCAACTGTAAACCTTATGCAGATGAATTGCACGAGGATCATGCATCAAATTGCTGAAAACCATGTGTACACATAGTGCATGTGTACAGCAGCGTTTTTGTGTACATTTTTGTAAAGAATTTGCCAATTTTCACTGAGTTTCATCATTTATTGAACTCATGACAATAATCTTTTCAACGTTACAAATTTGTTTTACAATACAGCAGTTCATGAGTAAACATTTCCTTAAACGGTATGGAATATTTTGGAAAATTTAGTTTAGAACAGTTGACTGAAGTAAATGGCTACATTTAGACTAGTGAATCTAAACTTTTGATGGGTGGTATAGAACAAACTATACAGTCACTATGACATGTGAAGGTCTATTGTTGAAATTCCACTCTCGCCGTAAACTGGGATCCGTCTCATAAATCGATGTAATGTGATAACGCACTTAGACACGTGAACGTGAGACGGAATCTAATTATTTTGTAGATCAATCTAAAACATTTGCAAGACAACGAACTGAAAATTCATAAGTTTAAGAAACATTTATTGACAATTCATTAAAAAACAATATTTACAAAGCAGGTAGATAATTATGTCAAAAAGAAACAGTCTGAGAATAGAAACAGGCAGGTGACCTGACAACGATGACCTAAGCCGCACACACGAAATTATCCGGGAATCTGTGGGAATATCAACGTAATGCGGTAACAGGATGCCGATGCAGTCGTCCAAGGCAGATGGATTCACTGAGTAGTTATTTACTTTTTGTATGCACTAATTCTGTAACTGTAGTCCGAAAACACGATTCGCTTTCAAATATGTGAGTAAATAAATAAATTGTCACTGATTGGTAACTAATGATAGAATAATAAAAATTGCGTTTTTGTTTGTCTGGGTTTTTTAACCATTACCTACTTTGCCACCAAATTTTCAGTATAGTTATTTTATCGACTTTATTGTATGTATACTAGAACAGTTATAGAAATTGTTTACCCCCTCCTCTGAAAGATATATCCGACACATGGGCCCTGTCCCACGAAGCTGATATTGCTGGAATATTGCTAAAAGCGGCAGTCAGTAGGTAAGGTGATCGTAACTCCCATACTTGAACACTGGTCTATGGTAGTCGTACTTGGTCTCGTTTTGTGGAACGGGGCCCTGATTCTTGGTTGGTCATCCAAATGCCGCCAGGTTTTATCATAGTGGACCAACATCATTTACAACCCTCCTGCCTTATTATCCTGACATAACTGGTAAATTTTCCAATACTTGAGGTTTGAACTCTTTCCCTCTCTATGAACGTCGCCACCATATTCAGCCTGTGTTGCACATCACACGGCATTTGGTGTTGCTTCGTCAACATGACAGTCGTTTATAGTTTGTACAAAAAGAAAAGCAATGTATTCCCGGAGCGTATCCGTGGCTGCGAGACTATTTCAAAGACTAACCAATAAAAGTGCAGTACGCCAATGAAAGGGCAGATAGTTTATCTATGTTACATGTGAATCAATTTCTTTCTGATACCCTCGTTAATATTTACCAATGTCTGTTTGGATTTGATCTCACTGATGTCCCGAGCGCTCACAACCTTCTACTTGAAGAACCGTTTCAATGTTCTGTGACTGGTCTTTGAACCTGCGTAAAACTTGGAAATGTGGTTCAGGATGGCTCGGTAACCTAAGGCGATACAATTCGAAGTGCTGGGTCACCCATGATCTGTTGATTTATAGGTTCGAATCCTAGATAATAAATTACCCATCGTCGGTCACCTCCAAAACCATGCACAGTGGTTTCACGTCTAACCCGTGAACATCCGGATTAGAAGCGGTCCTCAAAACCCATGTTTGTCGAAGAGGCGGCTAACGGGATCGGATGGTCAGGCTTACTGACTTGGTTGACCTATGTCATTGTATCTCAGATTAATGTTCATACTGTTGTTCACTGGATTGTCTGATCCAGACTCGATTATTAACAGACCGCCGCCGTATAGCTGGAATAGTGCGGCGTAAAACAATACACAAGAAAGGTTTCAAGGTCTTATCGTTAAGCTTCCCTCCCACTCTACACACGCCTTGATGTCACTGTACAGTCAAAACATTAAATAACCAAGCTGAACCCACCGCCTCCGTGGTGTAGTGGTTAGAGTGTCCGCCCGGAGTGCGGAAGGTCGCGGGTTCGATCCCCGACTGCGTCATACCAAAAGACCTTAAAATATGCTACTTGTTGGTCCCTGCCTGGCGCTCGGCATTAATGGGTACAACAAGGACTGGTCGGCTCGGATTCAGTATAATGTGTCTGAGTGGGGTATTCATGCTTCACTGCGGCATGGTATCACAGTGGGCTAGCACTATAAAACCAGCTTAAGTCTGGGCTAGTAAAAGCAGCCGCACATACACATACACACGCATGCACGTCGTCATATGAGAGAAATATTCTCAAGCACGACGTTAAACCCAATTCCACCACCACCACCACCAAGCTGAACCCTATTCACACCGCGTTGTGGGCCTTAGTATGACATATCTTCTCGAACCGTTGCAAACTGAACGTCCACATCCACGTGTTGTGCACCCGGTGAGAATCAAGTTGAACATTCCACTGGAGCTTCAGAAGTGTAAGCTAAATTAGGGTCATACCTTATCCTTATTCTGTCGGACAGGTCGTTGGTCCACACAGAGTAGCTTTAACCTCAGCTCTGAACCGCCCCGACGACCAGCTGTACACGAACGGGTTGACCACACAGTTAATAAAGGGCAAACATACAACTAGATCTGTCAAATGTAACTCCCACTTCTCCGTGTCACTGTTTTCGTCCGTCAGACTGCGATACAAGCATAGGACCGTTACCGGGATTCCAGTGCAGAAAAAGACCACCGTCAAAATGGAAAACGCTGTCGTCGGCTTTAGGAGATTCTCACCACACGTAATGGATAGGTTGGTATATCCTCTCAGCACTTTCGATATTCTGCAGTACATCACTACAAGTGCCAGCGTGATGACCAGAAACTCAAGGAACACCCATACCGACAGATACAGGGGCAGATTATATTGCCCATGAAACGAAAATGTTTCATTCTTGAAACTACACATACGGACTGTCATTGAATCCATGGTCATTGGGGACAGCTTCACTAAGAATATTATTGGGGCGCTGACAATTAAGGACAACGTCATGCACAATGCGACAACTCTTCTAGCCGTGCTAGCCGTCATTTGGGTACCATGTGGTCGACAGATCTTCTGGAATCGTTGGACTGCAATCGCGATATACATTATTCCTGTCGTCAGCATACTGAAGTGGTTGGTGAAACCGAAAAACTTGCACAAGCCATTTTGAAGATCAGTGACCGAAGGCAATGTTTTGAAAGTAACAAATGATGGTATGGTGTATAGGGTGTTGACTAGGTCAACAGTAGCCAACGCCCTCACGAAGAAACCGAACACGGGTAGCCTGATCTTGAAGGTGTAGATGTAGAGGATGGTGATGTTTCCTGTGATGCCGAGGAGGATGATCACGATGCTCAGGGCAATGAGAACAGCATGAAAGCGAGCCAGTTCCCCGAGTTCTTCCGACATCATAGTCCTATTAAGTGGGGGCGGTTTGACTGAAATGGAATGACATGACCTCAAAATCTTATATTCTAGATGTAGTTTGTTTTGTGTTTATCACTAGGGCTGGGACGGGTCCAGATTTTCTACCCGCTTACCCCACCCTCTATTACCCTACCCAACCCTGACACCGGTTGTGTTAATTCCTAACATCAAATTAGTAAGAAATGGCAATTTATTCTTCATCTCGAAGGCTAAAATTTCGAGTTTTTCAATATCTTGGCCATGTATTATATTCAAAACAAGTGACTGTAAATTATGTCTGAATATTCAAAGACAATACAACCTTTTAATCATGAAATAATAACATATTACATTGTTTAATCTATTAGTCACATGACCATAACGGGTCCGGGTATCATGGAGACAGATACCCGGGTCCAGCTCGCAACTCGGTTATCCGTCCCACCCCTATTAATCACACAATATATTTTCTGTCATTGCCCAAGGTACATGTGTTTGTAACTCTGATAGAATGAGACCAACAATCTATGTGGAACCCACATAACTAGAACTGGCTGACCATGGCTTGCCGGAGTTGATTTGAGGTCACCGTGGTTCTTGGAGTCTTGGTGCTGTTGACTGAAACGTCAAACAACAACTTTCAAACACTCACGACACAATGTCCTCGTCACCCAATGAGTGAGTGGGTTATAGCCATACTCCAGCAATATGACAATTGTGAAGATCGATGCCCATGCTGTTGATCACTGGATTGTCAGGTCCAAACTAAATTATTTACAGTCCACAGTCATATTGCTTAATGCGGCTTTAAACAATAAACAAACAAACAAAAGCAATATGACGGGACTCAAGTAATGGACTCATTGCAAGAGTTTCCACAGACTCATGCGTACCGTGCTACTGAGTATGTAGAAACGCTATTTCCATGTGGCACTTATAAAAGCTTTAAGTCCAACTCACTCACATACCCGTTCAATGGCGAGTAGATGGATCCAACGCATGGATAACAAAAGATGGAGACTCGATAGATCTGTTTAAATGCCCTCTTTGTTTTGTTTGTTTGTTTGTTACACCCAGCAATATTCCACCTATATGGCGGCTGTTTGTAAATAATCGAATCAAGCCAGACAATCCAGTGATCAACAGCATGGGCATCGATCTACACAATTGGGATACGATGACATGTGTCAACCAAGTCAGAGAGCCTGACCACCCGATCCCGTTAGTGGCCTCTTACGACAAGTATGGGTTACTGATTACCAATTCTAACCCGGATCTTTACGGGTATGTGAACACCCACCCCTTCTCAACACCCACCCCACTTTAATACCCACACCACCTCAACACCCACCACATCCTAGCATCCACCCCATCTCAACATCCACCCCTTCTCAACATCCACCCCATTTCAACATTCAACCCTTCTCAACATCCACCCCATCACAACATCCACCCCATCTCAACACCCACCCCATCTCAACACCCACCTTATCTCAACATCCTACCCATCTCAACACCCACCCCTTCTCAACACCCACCTCATCTCAACATCCATCCCATCTCAACATCCACCCCTTCTCAACATTCACCCCTTTTCAACATCCACCCCATCTCAACACCCACCCAATCTCAACATCCACCCCATCTCAACATCCACCCCTTCTCAACATTCACCCCTTCTCAACATCCACCCCATCTCAACACCCACCCCTTCTCAACACCCATCCCATCTCAACACTCATCCCATCTCAACATCCACCCCATCCATCCCATCTCAACATCCACCCATCTCAAGACCTATACTACCCAAAGCCTTTCTGACCACCATTAGCGACTGGACATGACATATCATCAGCAATGTTAATTCAGGGGCGTGTCGCTCGTCATGCCGAAGACCCGGGTTCGATTCCCTACATGGGTACAATGTGTGAAGCACATTTCTTGTGTCCTTCGCCGTGTTACTGCTGGAACGGCGTAAAAACATACCCACTCACTCGCTCAAATATGATTACCACTATTTACATTTCAAACACGATCAAATGTTTGGCATCATCGTACAGGGCGATGTACTTACTGTCCTCAATGCGGATGCTGCTGTTAGAGATGCCAAGGGGAGACTGAGATCTTGAATTTAAAATATATTCACAAAAAACTGATATTGTAATTTTCTGCGTCTGTACTTCCCTGTTAGAAATGAAACACTCTCTTGTTGAATATGCATGTGTATGTCCGTGTATTCCCTGCTGAACACATCTCCGTCAGCTGATCCATTGGTTATGAGCGTATTATAAACATGTGATGTGCTTCCCTGTCTATACAGTGAAATTAATCATGGCAACCATCTTTACTTTGCATGGAAACGGGGGTGATTGATCACGTGACGCAACTCTGAAACTATGCGCTATGTTGTGGCTAATTTAATGTTGAATTATTTCCGTAAATGTGTCACTATTGAGATGAATTTTTATTACAAATAAAAGCTTCCTGCTTACTCAGAGGTTTTGTGTCAACTCTCCGAGAACCATATAATTCCCCTTCCACTTACAGCAAACTCAATAGAATACGACCGGCCCTCTTTCCTTCTATGACCTGAAGCCTCAACAACACCTGTGGAACATCTCAACTCGCACCCAATCTCTTCAGCTACTCTATCTCTGCATCCACCCCAACCCAACACCCACCCCTTCTCAACACCCACTCCACCTCAACATCCACCCCATCTCAACATCAACCCCATCTCAACACAAACCCTATCTCAACACCCATCAATCTCAACACCAACATCTCTACACCCATCCATCTCAACACCCACCCCATACCAACATCCACCCCATCTCAACACCCACCCATCTCAACTTCTACCCCATCTCAACATCAACCCCATCTCAACACCAACCCTATCTCAACACCCTTAAATCTCAACACCAACATCTCAACACCCATCCATCTCAACACCCACATATCAACACCCACCCCATCTCAACATCCACCCCATCTCAACACCCATCCGTCTCAACACCCACATCTCAACACCCACATCTCAACACCTATCCATTCTAAATACTCCACCCCATCTCAACACCCACATCTCAACACCCATCCATCTCTAACACTCCACCCTATCTAAACACCTACATCTCAACACCTATCCATCTCTAACACCCACATCTCTCAACACCCACATCTCAACACCCATCTCTCAACACCTACATATCAACACCCACATCTCAACACATACATCTCTACACCCATCCATCTCAACACCCAATCTCTCAACACCTACCCCATCTCAACACCTAAATCTCAACACCCATCCATCTCTAACACCCACATCTCAACACCCACCCCTATCTCAACACCTACATCTCAACACCATCCATCTCTAACACTCTACCCTATCTCAACACTCTACCCAATTTCAACACCCATATTCTCAACACTACCACATAACAAATACCCATCTTCTAATACCTCATCTCTCAACAAATACCATCATTCTCAAAACCTACATTTCAACACTTCTCACCTTTTTCTAAACACCCACATCTCTCAACACCTATATTCTAAATACCTACATTCAACACTCACATCATTCATGCCTATCCATCTCTAAATACTCCAGCACGTCTCAACACCCATATCTCAACACCTACCCTATCTCAACACCTTACCTATCTCTCTAATACCTATATCTCAATACTATCCATTCTCAACACCTACATATCTCTCAATCCCATCCATTCTAACACCTCCACATATCAATACCTATCCATCTCTAAATACCCATATCTCTCAACACTATCCATCTCTAACACCTACCTTCTTTCAACACTCCACATCTCTCAAATACCTACCCCTATATCAACACTCACATTCTCAACACCTATCCATCTCAACACCCATATCTCTCAACACCTATCCATTCTAACACTCCATATCTCAACACTACCCCATCTCAAATACTCCACCCTTTCTCAACACTCCATATCTCTAACAACACCACCTAATTTCAACACCTACCTATTCTCAACACCCATCCATTCTCTAACACTCCATATCTCAACACTCCACATCTCAACACCTATCTCTAACACCCACCCTATCTCAACACCTACATTCTCAACATATAAACTTTCAACACCTATCCATCTCTAACACCTATATCTCAACACCTACCCTATCTCTCAACACCTACATCTCAACACCAATCCATCTCTAACACCTACATCTCAAACACCTAATTTCTAACTTCAACACCCACATCTCTCAACACTATCCATTCTCAACACTCAACCCCTATCTCAACACCCAACCCCATTCTCAACCCACTCTATTCAACACATATCCATCTCTCAACACCCACATCTCAACACTGACCCAATCTCAACACCTCACATCTCAACACTCAACTCCTATCACAAATACCTACATCACAACACTCCACATCTCTTCAACACCCATCCATCTCTAACACCCACCCCTATCTCAACACCCACATATTTCAACACCTAGATCTCAACACCCACATCTCAACACCTATCCATCTTAAAACCCATCTCAACACCCACCCAATCTCAACACCCAAATCTCAACACATACATCTCAACACCCATCCATCTCAACACCCACATCTCAACAACCACATCTCAACATCAACCCCATCTCAACACCCTACCCATCTCAACACCAACATCTCAACACCTACCCCATCTCAACACCGATCCCATCTCAACACCCACATCTCAACACCCACATCTCAACACCCATCCATCTCAACACCCAAAATCTCAACACCCACATCTCAACACTCATTCATGTCAACACCCACATCTCAACACCCATCCATCTCAACACCCACATCTCAACACCATCCATCTCAACACCCACCCCATCTCAACATCCACATCTCAACACCCACCCACATCTCAACACCCACCCAATCTCAACACCCATCCATCTCAACACCCACATCTAAACACCCATCCATCTCAACACCCACATCTCAACACCACCCATTTCAACACCCATCCCTTCTCAACACCCACATCTCAACACCCACATCGCAATACCAACATCTCAACACCCACATCTCAACACCCACATCTCAACACCCACATCTCAATACCCACATCTCAACACCCACCCATCTCATCACCCACATCTCAACACCCACATCTCAACACCCATCCATCTCAACACCCAATTCTCAACACCACCCATCTCAACACCAACCCCTTTTCAACACCCACATCTCAACACCCACATCTCAACACCCACATCTCAACACCCACTCCATCTCAGCACCCATCCATCTCAACACCCACCATATCTCAACACCCACATCTCAACACCCACCCCATCTCAACACCCACCACATCTCAACTCCCACCCCATCTCAACACCCACCCCATCTCATCACCAACATCTCAACACCCACATCTCAACATCATCCATCTCAACACCCACATCTTAACACCCTCATCTCAACACCCATCCATCTCAACACCCACATCTCAACACCCACCATATCTCAACACCCACATCTCAACACCCACCCCATCTCAACACCCACCACATCTCAACTCCCACCCCATCTCAACACCCACCCCATCTCATCACCAACATCTCAACACCCACATCTCAACATCATCCATCTCAACACCCACATCTTAACACCCACATCTCAACACCCATCCATCTCAACACCCACATCTCAACACCCACATCTCAACACCCACATCTCAACACCCACATCTCAACATCCACATCTCAACACCCACCCCATCTCAACACCCACTCCATCTCACTATCCATATGTCATCTGTGAAAATCATCACGAAAACTCAACTTCATCTAGTAAATATAGTCACACGTAGTGTTGTGTGAGTCATCGCATTTGGTGTGTTTCGTTATCATCTCTTTGTATACTATTAAAAAAGGAAGCATGATTGTATATGGATTTAGAAAATGATTAGTATTTATACGTATTATGAATTTAATGCAAACACGCCAATTTTGTGCCAGTGTTTGTCATGATGTGTACAGTAACACTTACTATCAGCCCTCAAGGAAGCTACAATATAATCTAATTTCAAAAAATATTTAGATTACAATATTAAATTAAAAAGTTCGAATGAATTAGTGGAACGTTGCATTAAATCGACCGTCCGATCAATATTCCAAGAGAACCCCATAGAGTTATGTCCCTTTACGAATAACCTACGCACAACTTGTGATTGAAACAAGTTCGGCAAACACCGACAACACCGCGTGCAACAATTTCTGATGTACGGAACAATTGTTTACATTCCACATAATTATGGCAAGTGTTCTCTGTTTGGAAGCTGTTCGCCTCGAGGTTTCAATTATCGATTTCAGGTAAGTTGTAAGGGACAATAAGTATTTTATTGCATCAATAGGAAGCTTAAAGTAAGTGCATATGCCCCAATATGTATGTATATAATATAGGCCAAAATATTGTCAAAATGTGTGACATTGTGCCTTTAATGCTTCACAGATAGGCAGATTACAATCACGATATCGACAGACAAATATTGTTGATGACAGACGTCGATCTATGTTACAAGGGCGACTAATGGCGCCCAAGACCGTTTCATCAGAGCGACTGTGGTACGAGTTGAAATGGAGATGAAGCTGGAGGTGAGTCCACAGAGCTACAGGTGTCAGAGTGTGTTACGTCCACGTGTTCTTCAACGATCAATGGTTGGTTGGTTGGTTTTTTAACGCCGCTCTCCTGATATTTACAGATATGGATATGCCAAAGATATGGAAATGTCACGGATATGGATATGTCACAGATATTACTATGTCACAGATATGACTGTGTCACAGTGAGTGAGTTTAGTCTTACGCTGCACTCAGCAACATTCCCGCTATATGGCGGCGGTCTGTAAATAATCGAGTCTGGACCAGACAATCCAGTGATCAATAGCATGAGCTTCGGTCTACGCAATTTGGATGCAATGACACGACGTGTCAACCAGGTCAGCAAGCCTGACCACCCGATCCCGTTAGTCGCCTCCTTCGACAGGCATGGGTTACTGAAGATCAATTCTAAGACGGATCTTCACGGGTTCCCACGATCAACATTTGGACAGTTACATTACTGTAACACGTCGCTAGTGTCAAGAGCGGCAGCGCTGGGCCAAACGTCGTTGGACAAATGTTGTTTTCAGGGTTTACTTTGGACTTCCTTGACGGGCGCAACTTTGGACTTCCCGGACAGAGTGTGGCGTAGACGGAATTGACGTTTCAGTGACGTTTGGCGAGAACGATCGTTTTGGGAATGTTTTAGAAATTGTGTGGTGTGGGATCACTGTGACTGACAAAACACCTTGATATGTTATTGACGGATGTGTCACAAGGCAGTACTACCATGACACTATCCTGGAGGCCCACTTGGTGCCATTTGCGCGTCGACGTCATTTTGTGTTTCATAATGGCAGCGCGAGAGCACCTAGAGTACCTCAGCAGGAGAACATAACCGCCTTACTATGGCCAGCACTCAGTCCAGACTTGTCACCCTTTGAACATGTCTCACATATCCTTGGACGGCGAATACATCACCGTCAACAACAACCGACCGCCCTCAACGAACTTGGCACTGCCCTGCGGGAAGCGTGGGATGGTATGAACTTGGTTAACATTGGACGTTTGATCAGGATTATGCCTCGTTGAATCCGGGATGGTTTGAGAGCAGATGCGAATTCACACGTTATTAATGATTTGGACGTTTTATGGGAAATGACGTAATGGTCAGTAAGTCCATTTGGCCAATCATCTAATAAATCTGTGGTCATCTGATGTTCAAGGTTCAAGTCTTTCGTAGGGCAGGGTTTTTCAACGCCACCACTCGAACCCGCCAATCATCTAATAAATCTGTGGTCAATGTTCAAGGTTCAAGTCTTTCGTAGATTTTTCTCATTAAGGTCCATAAAACAAAACAATGAATTTTGATTTGACACAATTGTATGTTGACCAATGATCTGAATGGGTTATCAACAATATACCTAGATGGTTGCTAAGTGGCGGCCTCTTCAACCTGTAGTCACTTCCCACAATAGAACAAAGCAGAACAGAACAGCGTTTACTTTTCTAAATCATTTCAAATGATAAAGAGAACATAATTTCATCAATAATTCATACATTACAATGTGTCAAAGGGTTACAGATTGTGGCTTCATGTCAAAGGATATGAATGTATAAAATATACATAGATAATCCGTGTTTAGATAGACTGGACAGTTTCTGTAATGTATCAATCTTACGGCTATTGCAAAATAACTCGGGAGTATACTATTTCGTACAACACCAGTAGAGGTGGGGTAGCCTAGTGGTTAAAACGTCGCTCGTCACGCCAAAGACCCGGCTTCGATTCCCCACATGGGTACAATGTGTAAAGCCTATTTCTGGTGTCCCCAGCAGTGATTTTGCCGAAATATTGTTAAAAGCGGCGTAAACCTAGACTCACTCACTTGTACATCATCAAGACTGATTGACTGACTGAGTTTGGTTTTACGTCGCTTTTAGCAATATTCGGGGTTCAGGACTAAGATATGTGTATCATATTTGTATTCTGGTACATCAAAGGGGAGCAACTCACAGTAAGCGGAGCACAGTAAATTGCAGACCCATAGAGAACAATGGCATTCTTGATCCCTTCTTAGAAAGAGTGAGTGAGTACTTTTAGCAATATTCCAGCAATATCACGGCGGGGGACACCAGAAATGGGCTCCACATATACCCATGTGGGAAATCGAACCCGGGACTGCGGCGTGACGGACGAACGCTTTAACCACTAGATTACCCCACCTCCCCTTCTTAGAAAGAAGCTTTTAGGCCTGGTCCGAAACTGATACAGATACGTTACAGGCTCGGCTGGGCAATGATAAAACATCAGTGCTGTCGGTGTTATTGCTTTGATGGGATGCTGTTGACATCTGGTTAGGTTCTACTCCACCACACAAAACGGAGAATGTCTCACGCCGAAAACGCCTAGACGAAAATCCGTAAATGAAAGGATTTACCAAGCAGTTAACATAAGGTAATTGAATCAACACGTCAACTATTTGAAGCTGTGAAACAACAATATGTGGCAGTTTCGGCGTCAGGCTAAAGTAAACAGCCTGGATTATTCTTGGAATAACACTGATTAAATAGATAACAGTCAAACAGAAAAACATTGACGTGGTGTTCGATGTAGGTACACGCTTTGAAGAAGCCTTGTTCCTGGCATGTACTCTCAGATGGTGGACAATTAACGAATACAACACAAGAAGCGACATGATGATAATAATTAGAAACAAAAACATCCAGGCCGAAAACGCTAAAGAAAGTTTCAGTTCTTTGCTTGTCTTAGTGAAATCACAAATTGGAACTTCAACAAATCCAGTTTGATCGAGAGTCTCCCACTCAACCAAGAATTTGTTGCCAGTGACAATCAGAACGATAGGGCAACCGGTCAGAACACAGAACATGATGCAGGCAAATGTGAGTTGTTTTGCCAGCATCTCTGTGAACTGAGGGCCATGTGGGCGGCATATCTTCCTGTATCTCTGCACAGCAATGACGGCATAGAGAGTTCCTGTTATTGTGGTGTTGAAGTAATGGAACCAAGTCAGGTACTTGCACATTAGGGACGCGTTGACCCTGGGGGTGATTTTGGAAACACAGAAGGCAGGAATTATTCCCACTGAGTTGATAAGATCCAAAGCAGCTAGAATTTTATGAAGAATCCAAAAATGATGATTTTAATTTTCTTGGTGTAGATGTAGAGGATGAGGCAGTTTCCGGGGATGCCCACGACCACCAGCAGGACACAGAAGACGACGATTGAGGGGTGAAGCTGGAGTCGTTCCCAGGGACTGATGCGAAGGATGGAAGCGGAAGTTGTGTTGTTGTTCATGGTGTTCTGAATCCAAGTCTAACAAAACGTCAAAAGATGCATCAACATTAAGTTCATTTATACACTTGGATCAATACTCGTGTTTGTGTAAACAGTATTCTCTGTTCATTCAATGGGTGGATTTCTTTCATGTGTTTCGATTATTACCGAAAAAATCTGTTTCTGACAATGTAACATGAAACGTTTAAATGTCATCGTCCTTCTAAGACCTACTTATATTTATTCAAATAGAAAAGTTAAAATGGTTATATCCCTGACATATATAAGTCCAGTAAACAATACATTTAACATTACTGTAACTTGTGTTTCCTAACAATACAATCCTACTTGAGAGAAGGTCAAGGCAACAATAGAGGCAACTTTGTACAATCGCATTCGCCAATATGGGATTTTGAAAGTGTAACGTCAAGTGTTTACATCTGTGAGTTTATATTTCCGTTGTCGGTGATATAAATATACTCAAACCACTAGCATCTTCTTAACACACCATATGAATTCATCTACAGCCGCCTAAATGAAAATGCCAACACAGAGAGGAGGAAACGAATTTTGAAACAAATTAGATATTCGATTCTGTGTCTGCGCAGAAACTAAACATAGAATAAAATTTATGATTATTTATTCATCAACGCGAGCTGCAACTCCATAAATGATGAAACATTAAACTGAAATGTTTGCACTCAGATACATAAAATCAGAAGACCCAGACCGTCTAAAAGCTTCCACCCTGCATAAAGTATGTTATAGACGTAATGGTGATAAAATGACTTTTAATTTTAGGCGAATATTCTTAACAAACTAATGCCACATTTTTTATGTTTACACATTACTAACAAACATTCCTAAAGAAATTTAAGGATTGTAAACAGTAATTTGGGTTTTTTAATCCCTTTTTATGGAACGATAATTCATTTCACAGTCTTTAGGAATTTCTATTTCTGTTTCACAATCTTTAGAAATTTCTATCTCTGTTTCACAATCTTTAGGAATTTCTATCTCTGTTTCACAATCTTTAGGAATTTCTATCTCTGTTTCACAATCTTGTTTCACAATCTTTAGGAATTTCTATCTCTGTTTCACAATCTTTAGGAATTTCTATCTCTGTTTCACAATCTTAAGGAATTTCTATCTCTGTTGTCACAATCTTTGAAATGTCTATCTCTGTCTCACCATCTTTAGGAATTTCTATCTCTGTCTAACCATCTTTAGGAATTTCTATCTCTGTCCCACAATCTTTAAGAATTTCTATTGAACGATGGCCTTACCTGTAAAGTTCCGAATCTGCCACTAGTTGCTTACAGTGGTGGACTTGAGGTCATACCAGACCAACGGTCATCGTACATCAGACCATCACAGACGTCAAGTAGCTGAACAGTCACGGGTTCTCTCATTTTCCTCATTTACATGGAAAGTAGTTACTACGATTGACTCATACTTTAATGTGTCGTGTTTCGGAAGTTTCGGTCATTATGCTAAACTGTAATGTGAATACCATCCTTGTGTACAGACACCGGACACGGAGCCGTCGTTATTTATGCAAACTCTGCGAGTAGTGAGTGAATGTTATATTTTTATCTTTTCCACTGTATCTACTAATCGGTATATTCTCAACCAGTGTATTTACGTAAACTTCTATATGGGCTGATGGCCTTTGATACAATAAAACACCTTTGACTTTGAGTGCCATTTCCCGTCTAAATGAATCGGGTGGTAATCGAGATTGGTGGATTATATATTAAAGATACACATGTTTTGTGTCATCTTAATTACATTAAGTGTATTTTCTTCTTTTCTGGATTGCGGAAAAGTAATATTTTCCATTCACGATAGGACAATGTTTTACAGAGCATGTTTTAGTGATCTGATGATTCTGATTATCGTCCAGCCGATCTGTTGATCTTCAGTAACAGAAGGCGAATTTAATCATGTCAACTGCATCCCATCAAAGCAATAACACCGACAGCACTGATGTTTTATCATTGCCAAGCCGAGCCTGTAACGTATCTGTTTAAGTTTCGGGACCAGGCTTAAAAGCTTCTTTCTAAGAAGGGGGAGGTGGGGTAATCTAGTGGTTAAAGCGTTCGTCCGTCACGCCGCAGTCCCGGTTTCGATACATTCTGATTATCGTCCAGCCGATCTGTTGATCTTCAGTAACCCATGCTTGTCGTAAAAAGCGACTAACGGTATCCGGTGGTCATGCTGTTGATCACTGGATTGTCTGATCCAGACTTGTTTATTTACAGACCGCCGCCATATAGCTGGAATATTGCTGAGTGCGGCGTAAAACTAAACTCACTCACTGTGACACAGTCATATCTGTGACATAGTAATATCTGTGACATATCCATATCCGTGACATTTCCATATCTTTGGCATATCCATATTTGTGATACGTAAATATCAGGAAGGCGAATTTAATCAGCTGTTGTTAAAGTTGAATGTGAATGTGAGCAGCCAGCCTAAGGAGATGTTATCCTGCAATGTATGCAACCGTTACACAGGTGGCAAAGGCTGGAATGGGATGGACAGCACGAAGCGCGTTACGCCATGTTTACAGACATATCAACGCTTTGCCAACCATTCACAGATGGTAGAAAACGCTGCTGGCGACGTAGCGGCTATGGTATGTTACAGCCATTATCGTCATTTTATACCTTATATATTATCGGTAGTATGTATTATACAATTCTGTGTACAAAGCACACACAAAGATAATGCAATAAAACTGTCCTCTTCATGTCTTGGTTTGATAAACCCGTGAAGATGCGGGATAAAATTGATCTTCAGCCACTCATGTTTGTCTTAAGAGGCGACAAACGGGATGGGGCGGTCAGGCTCCTGACTTGGTTGACACATGTCATCGTATCCCAAATGTATAGATCGATGTCAATGCTGTAGATATAGGGGTTTGTCTGATCCAGACTCGATTTATTACAGACCGCCGCCATATATATTGAATATTGCTGAGTGCAGCAAGAAACAGCAAACAAACAAGTATGAATATTCATCAGGTGAATGTATTATTTTGGTACAGTGCAGCTATAAACAACAAGCAAACAAACAAATCTTGCTTTTATACTCATAAGAGTTAGTCAGTATGGAATCAATCGCTCTTAGCAATTTTCCAGCAATATCACGACGGGGGACACCAGAAATAAGCTACATTGTACCCATGTGGGAATCGAACCCCGGTCTTCGGCGTGGCAAGCGAACGCTTTAACCACATTGCTACCCCTCCGCCCTATAGTCACTGAATGAGTGAGTGAGTTTGGTTTAACGCTGCTTTTAGCAATATTCCAGCAACATCACGACGGGGTCACACCGGAACTTCACTGATTGAGCTACCTGTCATAGGACTGTGGTATGAGTTGAATACCGATCCGCAGTGCTAACGTCAGACGTCACGGTATGGTCAGTATTAGATTGGCTACTTAGCATAGAGAGCATCGTACGTCGGAACGTTCTGTAGGAAAGACTGTAAATGAAGAAATTTGCAACGCAGTTGATATTTGGCAAGTAAACAGCAATGTCGGACATCTGCAGCTGTGTGAAGGTGAGTTGCTGAAATTCCAGAGTCTGACTGAAGTACACGGACTGAACAAGGCGTGGAACTACGCTCAGCAGGTAGATCACAGTCAAAATAAAGAAGGTACATGTTACCGAGAGGGATGACCTCTTAGCCCTTCCTGTGGAAGAACCACCCACACGTCTGGCATGTCTTCTCAGTTGCAGAGCGATGGTTGAGTACAGTACTATCAACGAAATACAAATACACACAACGAACAAAAGCATCCAAGCTGAAAATATCAGGGATATGTTTGTTTGCTTTGCTGTTTCCGTGTAGTCACAGGTTAGAGCCGAGACACAAGTCATGTTGTTTGCTATCCACTCAACTCGTAATAGGTTGTCAGTCAAGATGAAGAATATTGGGAGTCCAGAGATGAAACAGAACATGATGCAGACACAGGTCACTTTCTTTGCCAGATATGCCTCAAGCTGAGGTCCATGTGGACGACAGATTTTCTTGTATCTTTGGACAGCAATGACAAGGTAGAGAGTTCCCGTGGTTGTTGTATAGAAGTAACGGAACCATGTAAGGAATTTGCATACCAGTGATAGGTTTACATGTACACTGGTGATGATTTTAGATAATAGAAAGCTAGGTGTTATTCCAAACGCATTGATTAGATCAAGACTTGCAAGCATCTTTATGAAGAATCCAAAAATGGGGACATTAATTCGTTTTGTGTAGACGTGGAGAATGAGACAATTTCCTGGAATCCCAACAACCACGAGAAGAACACAGAGGAAGGCGATGGCTGGGTGGAACTGGACTCTGTCTGTGGCGCTAACTGGCAGGCAGTCGGAGCTGTTACTCATCATTCCTTGAACAGGGAAACACATGTAAGAGTTAGTGAGTGAATGAAGGTGCCCCCCAGGTGTGCCTGCCTGTGTGTACGTGTGTGTGACTGTGTGTGCCTGTCTGTGTCCCTGACTAGCTGTGTCCCTGACTGACAGTGTCCGTGAGTGCCTGTATCCATGACTACCTATGTGTGTGTTTGCCTGTGTCCGTGACCGCCTGTGTCCGTGACTGCCTGTATCTGTGACTGCCTGTGTCCCTGACTGCCTGTATCCCTGACTGCCTGTGTCTGTGACTGTCTCTGTGTGTGATTGCCTGTGTCCTGACTGTGCCCGTGACTGCCTGTGTTTGTGACTACCTGTGTCCGTGACTGCCTGTATCTGTGACTGCCTGTGTGACTGCCTGTGTCTGTCTGCCTGTGTCTGTGACTGTCTGTATCTGTGACTGCCTGTGTCCTGCCTGTGCCCGTGACTGCCTGTGTCTGTGACTGCCTGTGTCCGTGACTGCCTGTGTCTGTGACTGCCTCTGTGTGTGTGTGTGTGTGTCGTGACTGCCTGTATCTGTGACTACCTCTGTGTCTGACTGCCTGTGTCATGACTGCCTGTATCTGTGACTACCTCTGTGTGTGTCTGCCTGTGTCCGTGACTGCCTGTATCTGTGACTACCTCTGTGTGTGGCTGCAACTGTCATGACTGCCTGTATCTGTGACTACCTCTGTGTGTGTCTGCCTGTGTCCGTGACTGCCTGTATCTGTGACTACCTATGTCTGTGACTGCCTGTATCTGTGACTCCCTCTGTGTGTGTCTGCCTGTGTCCGTGACTGCCTGTGTCCCTGACTGCCTGCGTCCGTGACTGCCTGTGTCCCTGACTGCCTGTGTCTGTGACTGTCTCTGTGTGTGATTGCCTGTGTCCTGACTGTGTCCGTGACTGCCTGTGTCCGTGACTGCCTGTATCTGTGACTACCTCTGTGTGTGTCTGCCTGTGTCCGTGACTGCCTGTGTCCGTGACTGCCTCTGTCTGTGACTGTCTCTGTGTGTGATTGCCTGTGTCCTGACTGTGCCCGTGACTGCCTGTGTCCGTGACTGCATGTATCTGTGACTACCTCACTGTGTGACTACCTGTGTCCGTGACTGCCTGTGTCCCTCACTTCCTGTGTCCGTGACTGCATCTGTGTGTGTGTGTGTGATTGCCTGTGTCGGTGACAGCGTGTGTGTGTGTGTGACTACCTGTGTCCTGACTGGCTGTGTCTCTGCCTGTGTCCGTGACTGTGTCCGTGACTGCCTGGGTCCTTGAGTCCTGTGTGACTACCTGGGTCCTTGACTGGCTGTGTCCGTGATTGCCTCTGTGTGTGTGTGTGATTACCTGTGTCCGTGACTACCTATGTGTCTGTGATTGCCTGTGTCCGTCACAGCCTTTGTGTGCGTGTGTGAGTG
Source organism: Haliotis rubra (assembly GCF_003918875.1). Lineage (NCBI taxonomy): Eukaryota > Metazoa > Mollusca > Gastropoda > Lepetellida > Haliotidae > Haliotis > Haliotis rubra. The sequence continues at coordinate 610,767 of NW_025767335.1, forward strand.
TGTGTGATTGACTGTGTTCGTGACTGCCTGTGCCTGTGTCTGCCAGTGTCCGTGACCGCCTGTGTCTGTGACTGCCTGTGTCTGTGACTACCTCTGTGTGCGTCTGCCTGTGTGCATGACTGTCTGGTCCGTGACTCTCTCTGTCCGTGACTGCCTGTGTCCGTTACTGTTTATATCTGTGACTACCTCTGTGTGTCTGCCTGTATCTGTGACTGCCTGTGTCTGTGACTGCCTGTGTCTGTGACTGCCTGTGTCTGTGACTGCCTGTGTCTGTGACTGCTTGTGTCCGTGACTGCCTGTGTCTGTGACTGCCTGTGTCCGTGACTGCCTGTATCTGTGACTGCCTCTGTGTGTGTCTGCCTCTGTGTGTCTGCCTGTATCTGTGACTGCCTGTGTCTGTGACTGCCTGTGTCCGTGACTGCCTGTATCTGTGACTGCCTCTGTGTGTGTCTGCCTGTGTGCGTAACTGCCTGTGTCCGTGACTGCCTGTATCTGTGACTACCTATGTCTGTGACTGCCTGTATCTGTGACTGCCTCTGTGTGTGTCTGCCTGTGTCCGTAACTGTCTGTGTCCGTGACTGCCTGTATCTGTGACTACCTCTGTGTGTGTCTGCCTGTGTCCGTGACTCCCTATGTCCGTGACTGCCTGTGTCCGTGACTGTCTGTGTCCGTGACTGCCTGTGTCCTGGGCTGCCTCTGTGTGTGTATGTGTGACTACCTGTGTCCGTGACTGCCTGTGTCCCTCACTTCCTGTGTCCGTGATTGCCTGTGTCCGTGACTGCCTGTGTCCGTGACTACCTCTGTGTGTGTGTGTGTGTGATTGCCTGTGTTGGTGACAGCCTGTGTTTGTGTGACTGCCTGTGTCCTTACTGGCTGTGTCTCTGCCTGTGTCCGTGACTGCCTCTGTGTGTGTCCGTGACTGCCTGTATCTGTGACTGCCTGTGTCTGTGACTACCTGTGTCCCTGACTGCCTGTGTCTGTGACTGTCTCTGTGTGTGATTGCCTGTGTCCTGACTGTGCCCGTGACTGCCTGTGTTTGTGACTACCTGTGTCCGTGACTGCCTGTGTCTGTGACTGCCTGTGTCCCTGACTGCCTGTGTCTGTGACTGTCTCTGTGTGTGATTGCCTGTGTCCTGACTGTGCCCGTGACTGACTGTGTTTTCTGACTACCTGTGTCCGTGACTGCCTGTATCTGTGACTACCTCTGTGTGTGTCTGCCTGTGTCCATGACTGCCTGTATCTGCGACTACCTCTGTGTCTGGCTGCAACTGTCATGATTTCCTGTATCTGTGACTACCTCTGTGTTTGTCTGCCTGTGTCCGTGACTACCTGTATGTGACTACCTATGTCTGTGACTGCCTGTATCTGTGACTACCTCTGTGTGTGTCTGCCTGTGTCCGTGACTGCCTGTGTCCGTGACTGCCTCTGTCTGTGACTGTCTCTGTGTGTGATTGCCTGTGTCCTGACTGTGTCCGTGACTGCCTGTGTCCGTGACTGCCTGTATCTGTGACTACCTCACTGTGTGACTACCTGTGTCCGTGACTGCCTGTCTCTCTCACTTCCTGTGTCCGTGACTGCATCTGTGTGTGTGTGTGTGTGTGTGTGTGTGATTGCCTGTGTCGGTGACAGCCTGTGTGTGTGTGTGACTACCTGTGTCCTGACTGGCTGTGTCTCTGCCTGTGTCCGTGACTGCCTGTGTCCGTGACTGCCTGGGTCCTTGACTGGCTGTGTCTATGACTACCTCTGTGTGTGTGTGTGTGTGTGTGTGATTGCCTGTGTCCGTGACTGCTTGTGTCCGTGATTGCCTCTGTGTGTGTGTGATTACCTGTGTCCGTGACTACCTATGTGTCTGTGATTGCCTGTGTCCGTCACAGCCTTTGTGTGCGTGTGTGAGTGTGTGTGATTGACTGTGTTCGTGACTGCCTGTGTCTGTGTCTGCCAGTGTCCGTCACCGCCTGTGTCTGTGACTGCCTGTATCTGTGACTGCCTGTGTCTGTGACTGTCTGTGTCCTCGACTGACTGTGTCCGTGATTGTCTGTGTCTGTGACGACCTCTGTGTGCGTCTGCCTGTGTCCGTGACTGCCTGTGTCCGTTACTGTCCTTATCGGTGACTACCTCTGTGTGTCTGCCTGTATCTGTGATTGCCTGTGTCGGTGACTGCCTGTGTCCGTGACTGCCTGTGTCTGTGACTGCCTGTGTCTGTGACTGCCTGTGTCTGTGAGTGCCTCTGTGTGTCTGCCTGTATCTGTGACTGCCTGTATCTGTGACTGCCTCTGTGTGTGTCTGCCTGTGTGCGTAACTGTCTGTGTCCGTGACTGCCTGTATCTGTGACTACCTATGTCTGTGACTGCCTGTATCTGTGACTGCCTCTGTGTGTGTCTGCCTGTGTGCGTAACTGTCTGTGTCCGTGACTGTCTGTGTCCGTGACTGCCTGTGTCCTGGACTGCCTCTGTGTGTGTATGTGTGACTACCTGTGTCCGTGACTGCCTGTGTCCCTCACTTCCTGTGTCCGTGATTGCCTCTGTCCGTGACTGCCTCTGTGTGTGTGTGTGTGATTGCCTGTGTTGGTGACAGCCTGTGTGTGTGTGACTGCCTGTGTCCTGACTAGCTGTGTCTCTGCCTGTGTCCGTGACTGCCTCTCTGTGTGCCCGTGACTGCCTGCATCCGTGACTGCCTCTGTGTGTGTGTCTGTGTGTGTGTGTGATTGCCTGTGTCCGTGACTGCTTGTGTCCGTGATTGCCTCTGTGTGTGTGTGTGTGATTACCTGTGTCCGTGACTACCTATGTGTCTGTGATTGCCTGTGTCCGTGACAGCCTTTGTGTGTGTGTGTCTGTGTGTGTGATTGCCTGTGTCCGTGACAGCCTCTCTGTGTGTCTGCCTGTGTGCGTAACTGTCTGTGTCCGTGACTGCCTGTATCTGTGACTACCTATGTCTGTGACTGCCTGTATCTGTGATTACCTCTTTGTGTGTCTGCCTGTGTCCGTGACTGCCTAAGTCCGTGACTGCCTGTGTCCGTGACTGTCTGTGTCCGTGACTGCCTGTGTCCCGGACTGCCTCTGTGTGTGTGTGTGTGTGTGTGTGTGAGTGTGTGTGTGTGTCTCTCTCAGTGTGTGTGTGTGTGTGTGTGTGTGTGTGTGTGTGTGTGTGTGTGTGTGTGTGTGTGTGTGTGTGTGTGTGTGTGTGTGTCCATGACAGCCTCTGTGTGTGTGTGATTGCCTGTGTCCTGACTGGCGTTGTCCGTGACTGTGTCCGTGACTGCCTGTGTCGGTGACTGCCTGTGTCCGTGACTGCCTGTGTCTATGTCTGCCTGTGTCCGTGACTGCCTGTATCTGTGACTGCCTCTGTGTGTGACTACCTGTGTCCGTGACTGCCTGTGTCTGTGACTGTCTCTGTGTGTGATTGCCTGTGTCCTGACTGTGCCCGTGACTGCCTCTGTGTGTGTCTGCTTGTGTGCGTGACTGTCTGTGTCCATGACTGCCTGTGTCCGTGACTTCCTGTGTCTGTGACTGCCTCTGTGTGTGTCTGCCTCTGTGTGTGTCTGCCTGTGTCCGTGACTGCCTGTGTCTGTGTCTGCCTGTGTCCGTGTCTTCCTGTGTCCGTGACTGCCTGTATCCGTGACTGCCTGTGTCCGTGACTACTTCTGTGTGTGTCTGCCTGTGTCCGTGACTGCCTGTGTCCGTGTCTTCCTGTGCCCGTGACTGCTTGTGTCCGTGATTGCCTCTGTGTGTGTGTGTGTGATTACCTGTGTCCGTGACTACCTATGTGTCTGTGATTGCCTGTGTCCGTGACAGCCTTTGTTTGTGTGTGTCTGTGTGTGTGATTGCCTGTGTCCGTGACAGCCTCTCTGTGTGTCTGCCTGTGTGCGTAACTGTCTGTGTCCGTGACTGCCTGTATCTGTGACTACCTATGTCTGTGACTGCCTGTATCTGTGACTGCCTCTGTGTGTGTCTGCCTGTGTCCGTGACTGCCTAAGTCCGTGACTGCCTGTGTCCGTGACTGTCTGTGTCCGTGACTGCCTGTGTCCCGGACTGCCTCTGTGTATGTGTGTGTGTGTGTGTGTGTGTGTGTGTGATTGCCTGTGTCCATGACAGCCTCTGTGTGTGTGTGATTGCCTGTGTCCTGACTGGCGTTGTCCGACTGCCTGTGTCCGTGACTGCCTGTGTCCCTGACTGCCTGTGTCCCTGACTGCCTGTGTCCCTGACTGCGTGTCATCGCCACCACAAACATTATTTCAGTTACGTTGCGGGCGTGTCATCTTGACAAGTGATGCAGGTGTTGAGCCTATGGTGAGATCAAGAGCGGCTGTACGATGCTAACAAAAACAGAGTCAGAAGCACGACGAAGCGGGATTCAACCCACGTTTATCTTGTTTTTGGGCGTCACCCGTTTGCGGAAGTCACGCAAATCGTTTACTCTCGCTATAACGAGGCGATTTGCGTCACACTCTGCATCCTCAGATGAAGGCTTGCGTTTCAGTAAAATTGTCTTAAATAAATTAAGTGACATATTTACAATTGCTCAGCGAGAAAACAACATATGTGTTTTTGCGTCCGAACAACCATAACACGAGGATGTTTTTCTGGCAAACCTGAGGAACCAAATTCTAGACGCAAACCTAATCATAGATTACACATATGCAAATAGTGTTGTTTAATTTGTCGCATCATTAATATTTATGATAAGCCAAGGAGTTGTGTGATTATATATACTGTCCCAAAAAAGAAACGTCCTATGGTGTTTATGTTTTGAAACATCACAACAAAACGCACCATCCGTAAAATACCCGTATTTAACAGCATGATTTTCAATTTCGGCGTGTAGTGTCACAGAAAACACAATTCACATGCAATGCACTTGAAAGTTGGGGATCAGATAGTCTCAATGATGGGTATAAAAGGTTGATCGCTGTCTGTCGATTATTCACTGTATTTGGAATATTGTTGACGAACGCAAAATGCCACGTCTAAGTGAAGCCAACCGTCATATCGCCATTGGTTTGCTTGAAGCTGGCCAGTCTCAGCGTGCAGTTGCCCGACCCATGAATGTTCACCAAAGCACCATTTCACGGCTCTGGGAGCGATATCGCCGGCAGAATGCGGTAGCAGATGCCCCTCGTAGTGGGCCACCTCGAGCGACCACTGCGGCGCAGGATCGCTACATCCGGGTACATCACCTGCGTCATCGAACAGCTACGGCGACCAGTACCGCTCGACAAATACCCTGATTGAGGAGGCTTTCTGCACAGACCGTCAGGAACAGGTTGTGACAGGCTGGTTTACGTGCCAGAAGACCTTATTTTGACCCTGTGCTTCGACAATAACATCGTCGACAACGAGTTCAATGGTGCACCAACGTTCAGGCCTGGAATCTACCGAATTGGCGTAGAATCTGGTTCAGTGATGAATCACGATTTCTATTGGAACGACGCGATGGAAGAATGCGGGTGTACAGACGTCGACGTGAACGTTTCGCCGACGCTTGCGTTCCCCAGGTGGACAGATTCGGCCGGGGAAGCGTTATGATGTGGGGAGCGATCACCTGCCGTAGGAGAAGTGATTTGGTGATGATCCAGGGCAACCTGACAGCTCAACGGTACTGTGACGAAATCCTACGCCCACACCTCCTTCCAATCATTGATCGCCAGAGGGAGTTGTTTCTACAGGACAATGCCAGGCCCCACACAGCACGTCACACTAGAGACTTCCTCCAGAACCACAACATCAATGTGCTCCCCTGGCCCTCAAGATCACCGGACTTAAACCCGATCGAACATCTGTGGGATGCCCTGGACAGACGGGTGCGACGCCGTAACCCTCAGCCCCAGACACTTCAGCAAGTCGCACAGGCACTACAGGCAGAGTGGGCTGCGATTGGGCAACACGAGATTCTGAGACTTATTCGTTCGATGCCGAGGCGATGCCGTGCAATTCTGGATGCCCACGGTGGTCACACGAGGTATTGACTTCAGCGCCACCACACGTCTCCATGTGACACTTAAACTGACTTTCCTCGAGTTGGTGCCAAAGACGGATAAGTCTGCATTCCCAGTATGCAATTTCGCTATATTTCATTGACTCATAAAGCCTACAAGATGTTTCAAAATATACATAAAAATACAGTTGAAATTCCTATATGCGTTTCTTTTTGGGGAGAGTATACATGGTTGTTTTCTCTTTCTATAAGATCGGTCACACCAGAAACTGTACGTGACTTTAAGCTGGGTGGAAGCACTGTCTACATTCTACAATTGACGTTAAAACTCATGTTTGCAAATACAAATATCACAACCTGGATTTCTTCCTACCTTTTAAATGAAGCACCGCTGTAGTATTGCACACGTGGCGACGTGCAAGCCCAGTTTTGCTATTCTATTTCCTCATGTATCTTCGGTGATAACATATCAGGAATAAACGTTCATATGAATACGGAAAAGCGTTAGTGTCCTCCACCAAATCGGCTACGATCACGTTCAGTGTTAGATTATTTATTTCAAATTAGTCTAACATATTTAAAGGTATACTGAAAGACAAATGGAAATTCATTCTTGCATCTAAAGATTGCAGCGATCCATTTGACTTTACGTGTAACGATTGCATTGGAAAAAGATAAGGGCAACACGACTAGTTAAGGGGGGCAATTTGAAGTATTGCGGCTACACCTTTGGGCAGGTGAGTGAGTGAGTTTTACGGCGCTTTTAGCAATATTCCTACAATATCAGATGGCGGTGTGTGTGTGTGTGTGTGTGTGTGTGTGTGTGTGTGTGTGTGTGTGTGTGTGTGTGTGTGTGTGTGTGTGTGTGTGTGTGTGTGTGTGTGTGTGTGTGTGTGTGTGTGTGTGTGTGTGTGTGTGTGTGTGTGTGTGAGTGATGGGCTTCACACATTATACCTATGTGGAGATTCGAACGAACCCGGGTCTTCGTCGTGACGAGCGAACGTTTTAACCACTAGGCTTTCTCGCAGTCCCTGCTTTGGACAGGAACTTGTGAGTTGCATGTGCAGTATAGCTTGTTTCGGTCTGTTTCCATGTTGACTCGGCAAAGCCGAGCCATGTAATATCAGCCTTGTGAAAGTGAAAATGAAAGGTTAAAAGGCTGAGACTTATATTATCTATTATGGCTGTTCTATATAAATATTTTTTCGCGGTGATGATTTTTATGGGGAAGCATGTACAATGTGAATGACCCAACACCCCACCCCACCCCACCCCCCACCCCACCCCCACCTAAATTTTATGTACAAAATGAGTGAACCCCACCACCACCGTCACACACACACACACACACACACACACACACACATAATTTCTAAGAATAGTTTTTAAGATGTTTTTATGTACAAAATGCTGACCCACCCCACCCCACCCCAGTACGTGTGTACAAAATTGCTGATCCCTCCTAGCTCTCCAGAACAAAATGGGTGACCCCCTCTTAAAATCATCATGACACCCCACCCCCCCACCCCCACCCCCAGCCATAAATTATGAACGGTCCCTTACATCCATGGCCATCACGAAAAGTTCCTTTTAATCAATTGTTTGGGAGGATATGCTATTTTTATCTACCACGTGGAAATAGACTGGACCTAAAGATATATCCTAAATCGTGTTATTATCTTTAACAAGTCCCTTATAGTTTTGGTTGGTTGGTTGGTTTTATAGTTTTAGGGCGACGTGGGCCAAGAAGAGGCCTATTTGCGCCCACCTAATAGTTTTTAAGCTTTCAAGAGTTATGCCCCTTCGAATATCGATCGATAACGATCGTAGACCTGCGAGATGGCAGCAATGATAGGGAAACGCTGTGCGTCCCAAACCGGAAGAGAAACTGGCAGGAAATGAAGAGAAACGGATGAAAAGGGTTCCGGAAAACACACAAAACCACTAAAATATAAACAGGGTAACACTCTCTTGGGGTGATAAGGATAATCCATGCAATACACCTTTCAAAGACATATTTAATTTGGAGCAAATTCTGAAACTTACATTCAGATTTAAAATCCTTTTTTCGCGTGATGTGCTAAAAGCATGGCAACTATTCTACAAAAAACATTATATTGACCCAAATAACATCAATGAACTTCTATCCCAACCATTATGGTTTAATCATAATTTTAAAAATTCATTAAACTTCATATACAACTGGGCAGATAAAGGGATTATAAATATTAGGGATATTTGTGATGAAACTAGATTATTGTCAATAGAATCTTTAAACAAAATATATGGTATCAATGGTACCTATTCAGATTATGAATATTTACTACATGTATTACCTGACTCTTGGAAAAATGACCACTGTCATTTAATACCAGTCAGGGATTTAAATATTAACTAATGCCAGGTCTGTCTAGTAAAATCATCTAAAGGCTGCAGGACTTTTTATGATATACTTACTTCCAATGATACACACCCAAATATTTGTGATAAATGGCAGCTGTTATTTCCTGAAACAGACTTTGATTGGAAAAATATATTTACAGTATACAGAACAGGATTGCAAGACACAAACTTATGGATTTTCAATATCAATTTCTACAAGGTGTTATTTATACAAAAAGAGAATTGCTTAAAATGAAAAAAGTTGATAGCAGTCTATGTTGTTTCTGCAATGATCTAAATGAGAGTGTTTGTCATGTGTACTGGGAATGTCATGAGACACAAACTTTTTTGGAAAAACAATTTGGCTTAACAATTTATACCCTCATCCATTGCTATTATCAAAACATATTGTTTGGTTTGGTACTCTACATCATAATATATTACTAAATCACATCATCATTTCAGCAAAAAGGCACATTTACGTATGCAGTATTAAAAATACGCATCCAAACATAACTTTATTCATAAAAAACTCTGAAAGAAATATTCTTTGTGGAAAACCATAAATGCAAAAAAAATAATAAAATAGAACATTTCAATCATAAATGGGGCCTTCTCTTCCCAGTACTTTGATGAATTTAAAATGTATCCATATTTACCTGATATAATATTTCTCTTTTATTGACATACTAGTATATACTATCCCAAAAGAGAAACGCATAGGCCAGAAATCTGTTGCGAAAATGTTGTATTTTCAAACATGTATAACTCGTCCACAAATAGGCTTTAGTGCATGAATTTTTTACACCAGTTTAGAAGAAGGTAATGTCTATACAACCAAGTGGATACTTTTAGATAACGGAGACGTTGAGCGCGATCCTGACGACGTAACACGGTCCCGACGTCGGGTCTACTGGCTCTCAGACCAATCTCTTTCAACCTGTTTCGTACAGTTTGACCGGATATCCTCCGAAGTCCAGGCACCCTGGCTGCTGTGCTCTAAGCCGTGGCAGTACGATCACGCAAATGTAGTACCCGGATGTACCGATCATGGGCTGCAGTGGTGATCGAGCTCTGCCTGTACGAGGACGGTCATTTGTTATACCTGTTTGGTTGTAACAAGCTGCAAGCCGTGATATCGTGCTCAGACTAACATTCAGACGCCTGGCAACTGAAGATTGGTAATCTCCAGCGTGTATTCTTTCAATGGCGATGTTCCGTGTCGCAGAGTTAAGACGTGGCGTGGTGATTTGACCTTCAAAACGAATGCCAATTTCCGAAAGTAATCTGGAATTTTATTGCCAGACAGTGCATGCTCTTTGCTGCACAATTTCAACTGGAAGGTGATTTCTGTTGCGTTGTGGCGATGCCTTTTAATCCTTGTAAGAAATCTCATCAAAATCAACATTTTCAGGTAAAATCGATTTTTTACTTGTGCAATTGTGTGAAATCATGTTATCAACACTTTCGTTACATATTTTGACGATTGTTTGAAAACAATAGGTAATTAATAGATTTTTAAAAATACAGATCGCCTATGCGTTTCTTTTTGGGGATAGTATATATATGTATTAACATGATATTGACATAATACCTGTACATCATCACTTCTGTACATATGACATTGTAATCTTGGGAACCAAGAAAAATGTAAAAATAAACGAAAAAGTAAACAGGGGAACACATTCGTTTCATGGCCATTTGCTAGGTAGGATAGTACGACCCATTTGAATGTTAACGCACAATCCCATGCAACCTGGTAAATTGCCGTGTAACTAATAGAATCGTGTTCCTGGAGGAAGTGAATGCTGTAACGCTTATCATAGCACTATTACAGCTTCATCAGAGCCGCCAACAAATGAATAAAACAACCCAGTCTTAAATGTGTTTGGATACGATGAGCATTCGTCATTATCTGTGATGACATCATCAGGTGGGGTATTCCCGTGAAGTAGAATTTTGTTATGACAGTATCATCTCCTTGATATTGTGCGAGTGCTGTTATAAGAGAGTATGCCACATCAGGTTGTCCTGGGCCTAGATTTTCGAAGCTCTCTTAGCGCTAAGATAGTCGTAAGTGCCATACATTAACATTAACTTACGACTATCTTAGCGCTAAGAGAGCTTCGGAAATCTAGGCCCAGCTGTCTAAGGCGTATTTTAAGTAGCCTTGTGGCTAGTGTGTTCGCACGTCAAACCGAAAAAAAACGGGTTCAATTCCTCATATGGTTACCGGGGCGGCGGGGTGGCCTAGTGGTAAAAAAGCGTTCGCTCGTCACGCCAAAGACCCGGGTTCGATTCCCCACATGGGTACAATGTGTGAAGCCCATTTTTGGTGTCCCCCGCCGTGATATTGTTAGAATATTGCTGACAGCGGCGTAACATTAAACTCACACACTCACTCATATGGTAACTGTGTATGAAGCCCTTTGCTGTATTTTGATACTCTGTCACGTATATATACACGAATACAGTATTACTAATAATTCGATTTGACTTCATTGACAGTAACTTTCTAATAGGTCAGTTTGCTATTGCAAGTCAACAACTGCGCTTGAGAACGTGATATCATCTGCAGGTTATTAAATGAAGAGTAGAACACAATCTTAATCATCACTATGCCGTGAGAGGAATATCGTTCAACCAAGATCACTCGTCCACACACTCAAATATCCATAGAAAACCTATAGAAAATATGAGTTACAATTACAGGCGATCAATTTGAATATTTTACGTGTGTTTCGATTAATCTATGAAAAATGAATCATGCCTCTCTGTTACCAACCAATAAGAAAAGAGCATTAAAGTGGTATGAGGAGGCGGCTAACGGGATCGGGTGGTCAGACTCGCTGGCTTGGTTGACACATGTCGTCGTATACCAATTGCGTAGATCGATGCTCATTATGTCAATTACTAGATTGTCTGGTCCAGACTCTATTAATTGAAGAGCCGACTTCATATAGCTGAAATATTGCGGAGTGCGTTAAAGAACACATACACAAACACACAAATAAACAAACAAACAAAAGCCAAAAGCTCAGGACGCATTGGTTTAAGTTGCATGCACTGGTCTCACATGTTCCTTATCTGAAATGGTGTTCATGAACTGTAAGTGCTTATAGCTTGATATGAAATAGCTGAAATATAGGTACAAACGCAGCCGGAACGCCGACCCTGTAACAGTAAAAGAGATTTTCTCAGGTGCATAAGCAATAACTATATAGAACATAGAATCTCTCTAATATGGAGCCCGGTAAAGCAGTTTCTATCTATCTATTTGAGCAGTGAATCAGTGGCAAGCGAGACTTTCAAAACCATTCTTGTCTGGAGTCCGATTCGTTTTCTATTTTAAAGTGTAGGTTATGTCAGACAGACTAATTTTGCATCTGGCATGAACTAAACAAGAAAGTAAAAGTACCTCAGATATTTAGCAAAGCGCCCTACAAATCACTAAGCAAACATGATCTATTCACATTGTTGCAAATGGATCACCTTTGTCTTGTATTTTTTTAGGGATGGGTCTTGCACATTATTAAGACCACAGTGAATGCTCCCTGGTCGCTACAGTAAAAGACCGGTAGTGCCTTCTATAGCATATGTGTTCCTTAAGATTCGGTGGAGTAGCTTAATGGTTAAAGCGTCCGCTCGTCGCGCTGAAGACCCGGGTACGATTTCCCACATGGGTACAATATGTGAGACCCATTTCTGGTGTTCCCGGTCGTGATATTGCTGGAATGTTGCTAAAAACGGCGTAAAACCATACTCGCTCGCTTAAGATTCACAATCAAGTTAAATAAAATACACTCTGTGAAGGAGTCCCCAATTCTGATGTGCCCTGGCGAGACATATGTCCGGACACCCACCATTTCCCACGTAACCCCCACATGACGCGTCGCCCCCATTAAGCAAACACATAACTAAATTATACCTTCTCGGAAATGTCACTGAAAACGACGTATTTAAACCTATTTGTGTTATTTAAGTATTTTTTTTTGTATTTTCCATAAAGACCCAGTTTGACGGGAGAGTTATCAGTTTTGTCGTGAAAGTGTGACGTTAGTTATAAAAGCGTGAAACTCAAGTCAAAGGCGTGAGAGTAACTGTTGACAGGTATGCATTCCCCTTTCAAGCATAAATTGATGGCAAACTTGGCTACAAGGCTTATACGCCTTCATATATTTCAAATGTGTCTCACAGCAGTAATCGGATTACAAAGACATAATGTGTTCCAGCATCGGCAAATGGATACAATGTGTTCTCTTTCACATGTGCCAGACTGGTTTTGAAAAATATTCTTTAATATAATATCACCTGTATTTATATACATTTGTCATGTTTATCTCCAGTACCTGAATGGCATTGAGACGTCTTCTACAATGACAAGCACGGCGGCACGGGTCTGTGATTATTACTACTGAAGACGTAGGCTACTCAGAAGCACTCCCAGTGGTATCCTAGCGATATCGAACAGCAACATCTGTTACAAACTTTCAAATATACTCATGCCAATAATGGTTGTCACCCCCTTCAATTTTTTTAATTGGAGAGGGTGTGTGAGATGGGTGTGTGGGGGGTTGGGGTGGGGAGGGGGGTGACAACCATTATTGGCATGAGTATAGAATCATGTACGTCTTATCGTTTGCTTGTTGTTATTGTTTCACTATATTTTAATTATCTTATTATCTTAGTTTTAGTTTTAGCTATATTTCATTTCATTTCAATATATTTTAAATTTATATTTATACATGTTTTCTATATATTTTTTTCAGTTACGATTTTATTTTATATTATTTTCGTTTATTCTTAGTTATTTTATTTTTTATTCAATATTAATTATTTATTCTGTTTTTAATTATTTAGAGTTTATATTTCTTTCTTTCCTTTTTTCTTGTAATTTTTTTTTATATCTATTTTTTATTTTTTTATTTATGTTTTATTATTTTTTAGTTATTTTTATTATTTTTTTTTTATTTTTTTTTATCTTTTTTTGGGGGGGGGGTCAGTTGTCTGCCCTTTGCGCGAATTATATGCTCATTTCTTCGCGAAAAGTTGTACTTGTCACATAGGCGGAGTTTTGTACCATTGAGTGAGTGTAACATCTGTTTCATGTTTGATTTACATATAGACGGTAGAACATTCAGCGATGTTCCATATGCATGACGTCAACCTGTAGGTATATGAATCAGAGCCAGACAACCAGGTGATTTGCTTTATTGGCCATGTTGTTTAATGTTTAACGCTGCACTCAGAGCTTAGCAACGGCGTAGGAAGTAAAATAGGTGTGATACATGATAACACCATGGGCTTCATGTGGGTGTAGTCTGTCTACGTGTACACGTCTCTATAGTCAATGACGTTTGTATGGCTCAAAACTAGGGCTGTGTATTGGCAAATGAATTGCATTGCAATATATTGCGATTCAGATACCCGTATTGCGATACGCATTGCGATATATTGGGAACTTAGTGTTTGACAGTGAGTGAGTGAGTGAGTATGGTTTTACGCCGCTTTTTAGCAATATTCCAGCAATATCACGGCGGGGGACACCAGAAATGGGCTTCACACATTGTACCCATGTGGGGAATCGAACCCGGGTCTTCGGCGTGACGAGCGAACGCTTTAACCACTAGGCTACCCCACCGCCCCTTTGACAGTGAGTGACACTTTTTTTGGTAATTGTGCATGTCAATCCTATTTTCTACATTAGAAGTCCCTAAACATATATGTTATGGTTCTGATAACAGCAACCTCAAACTTAGGTTCCATAGTCAGGGATTCTATTTTCTTTTCTTTTTAACAATGTATAGTATAACAGTATGCCGTCTTGTAATTGAATAACGAAGAAAAGCATATGCATTTGTTGTGAATACAAGTTTGTGTAGATTTTACTTGAAACCATAAAGATAATCACAAAAACTTCATATATACTCTTTACCCAATATACCTGTTCTCTGAAAAAAAATATTGCAATACCTATCTTTTGAAAAGCGTATTGCGGTAATGCGTTGCAGTCCTACTATGACCTGATCTCCTCGCTCACCTCAAGCATGGGCTGCTGAAGATCAATTCTAACCCGGATCTTCACTGACATGGAATCGTCAGGCAGAAACACGGTGTTCACTAATGCCAAGAATTGATTATCTATGTTCAGTGCTTCAGTTGCACTTAGAGTTATATTGCGCACTTCCATGGCTTCAACAATTTTCATATCCAGGTAACAAAGTTTTTCAAAACACTCGATATTCTTTCATGAAGGCAGACATGTTTAATTCACAGCTAAAGTCACTTCCTGAAAATTCGCTGGACGCAAACGCGTCGTCATATATAATGTGAACATGTTCCTCCCCTAGTATAACAACCAAACCTAATCTCGCACCTGTCTCCACGCAGTAAGGAAGTTCTGGTGTCCCCCGCCGTGATATTGCCGGAATGTTGCAATAAGCGGCGTAAAACAGAAGTCACAACTTGTTGTGACCAAATCCATGAATACATCATTGTGATAAATTCCGTGGACACATTGTTGTGGCAAGATACATGAATACATTGTTGTGACAAATTGAGTGAGTGAGTGAGTTTAGTTTTACCACGCACACAGCAATGTTCCAGCTATATAATCGAGTCTGGACCAGATAATCCAGCGATCAACAGCATGAGCATCGATCTCCGCACTTGGGAACCAAGCCTGACCACCCGATCCCGTCAGTTGCCTCTTACGACAAGAACTGGGTTACTGAAGGTTCATTCTAACCCGGACCTTCACGGGTTGTGACAAATTACATGAATACATTGTTGTGACAAATTACATGAATACATTGTGATAAATTACATGAATACATCGTCGTGACAAATTACATGAATACATCGTTGTAACAAATTGCATAGATACACCCTTGGGACAAAATGCATAGATATATCCTTGTGACAAATTGAATAGATACATAGTTGTGACAAATTGCATAGATACACCCTTGTGACAAAATGCATATATATATCCTTGTGACAATTTGAATAGATGCATAGTTGTGACAAATTGCATGGATAAACCCTTGTGACAAAATGCATAGATATATCCTTCTGACAAATTGAATAGATACATAGTTGTGACAAATTGCATAGAGATTCACAAATTATATCACAAATTACATGGATACATCCGTGTGACAAATTGCATAGATACACAGTTGTGACAAATTGAATAGATACATAGTTGTGACAAATGGCATAGCGATTCACAAATTATGACAAGATCCATAGACATGTCGTTGTTTGGAGTGGTGACAGGAATGGCGTTCGTCACTGATTCTCTGAGGTCCACTCGTAAATCTTCACTACTATCTTACTGGTTGAACCCACAGCACCCGCGACTCACGCAATCTGAATAAAAACTGGCAAAAGTTTCTGGCAGACGTGTTGCTACGTTCTGAGTTGGCAAATATAGTTGTTTTGAGGAATCAAGGCCAGCCAAATGTCTATGGTGAGCTTGAGGGGTTTGAGATACATTTTCTGTTACATAAAGCTGGGGCGGATACAGCTTTTTTGAGAGAGGAGGGGGCACACTCTTGAGAAAGGGGAGCTGCACACTTCATTTTCACGACAGTTTCAATGTTCATTTAATAAATTTTCAGGACAAAGGGGGGAGGGATACCCGGCCCCACCCCTCTGGATCCGCCTATGTAATGTGGTATTCAACATAATTCGAGTAGATTCTTTCGTAGGTCATAAGTATAAACACGTTTTTAAAATTAATATTTGTGTCTAAAATGTATTTTTACTTGCTTACGTACAAGTGAGAACTAAAGTATGCTGTGTTGAAAAGCAACATCGTCTGACACTTTGGAGTGTGTGAGTTTTACGCCGCTTTTAGGAATTTTCCAGCAATATCACGGCGGGGGACTCCAGAAATGGGCTTCACACATTGTACCCATGTGTGGAATCAAACCCGGGTCTTCGGCGTGACGGGCGAACGCTTTAACCACTAGGCTACACCACCTCCACTGGTGTTGTACGAAATAGTTTACTTCCGAGTCATTTTTGCAATAACCGTCGAGTAAATAGCCCGTTCCTTGAGTTTTGTTGTTTGTTGATGAGTTGAAGTAGTTACATTACGTGTATATTATTGTCCTCTATATTACTTGCAGGTACAATTATAATTTGTTAATAAGACTGTTATTGTATGTTTATGAGGTATTTAAAAATTAAGATGTAACTGTCAAAATTTTTTCCCTCGATCATTGGATGTCAATCTCAACGGCACATCGTATTATCAATCCCAACTACCCGCAGCTAGTGATCCAGCGTAGTGATTGAGGTGTCGGGATCGAGCCCACCTGTGACCGGGTGTAAACACCTTGAAGTCAACTTTGTGTGCAGACTCTTTCAGTGTTGTCACAACACCTAGTGTACAGTAGACAACCCTGTGCACTAAATAGAACCCACGAATCCGTTGGTATATGACCAGATGGTGGCCACATGAATACGTGCAAACACCTAGTTGCGGGTACAGCAACGTGCAGTGAACGTGGACAATGTGTCCCAGTCCACCCAGCTGTGAATGGGTACCTCGTTAGGATGTGAAAGTCACAATAACTCGGTGCGCCTAGTGGCTGCAAGAGTTGTATACTCCCCAGGGAGTTGGGATAGATAATACGATGTGCCGTTAAGATTGACATCCAATGATCGAGGGAAAAAATACCAGCGCCTTGAGCATGCACTAGTTGCCTGGATATGTGCACTATATAAATAGCCTATATAAATAAAAGGATGTACGAATATTTAAGTTCAGCACTAAATATTCGCTTAATAACGATGTTATAATCTACACCGGCACTCCGCGACAACCGTGATCATGAAGATATTGATCCGTTTATGTTTCGATGACATATAAGCAACGGCTGATATATTTTAAATAAAGTTTTGTTTGTTGTTTAACTCCACACTCAGCAATATTCCAGTTATATGGCGGCGGTCTGTAAATAATCGAGTCTGGACCAGACAATCCAGTGATCAACAGCATGAGCATCAGTCTACGCAACTGGTTTTAAATAAAGATGGAAAGTGAGTGAATACCGGTAAATGACTTTACTGTTTTACCTTACAGTCATAAAATATTACATCGAATTTGTCTGTAAATATATACTCATGCCAATAATGGTTGTCACCCCCTTCAATTATTTTATTGGAGAGAGGTGGTGGTGTGGGGATGGGGTGTGGGGATGGGGGTTTGGGGTTTTTTTTTTTTTTTTTTTGTTTGTTTGTTTTGGGGGTGGGGTGTTTTGACAACCATTATTGGAATGAGTATACAACGGCAAAGTCAGAACATAACCAGTAGGAAATATCCGAGTTTAAACAGATTCTCTGTCGGAAAAATCAGAGGTAAAAATCAGAGGTAAAAATTATATGAATTTTTACTGAAAATAAGTGACGGCAACTGGTATTCCATGTGACACCGTTATTAACAGGCTACTTTCATTTCATGTGTTTCGTTTTATAACTACTAACTGAACGGGGCGGTGGGGTAGCCTAGTGGTTAAAGCGTTCGCTCGTCACGCCGAAGACCAGGGTTCGATTCCTCACATGGGTACAATGTATGAAGCCCATTTCTGGTGTCCCCCGCCGTGATATTTTTATGAACATTTTATGAATGTTAGATCCATCAGTACATATGTTTTTATTTAGTAAATTCCGATTTTCCGAATATTTTTGGTTTTCATGTTGTTTCAAGTGATTCAAACGTCATTGATTACAGAGAAATGTACACGTCAATAGACTACAAGTGATGCCCATGGTGTTCTCATGTATAACACCTATTCTATCTCGTACGCCGTTGCTAAACAACTGCAAAACTGTGAAACCCGCTAAAAAGAAGTTATATTTTTTCATTATATGAACTTCATAAAAGGATCTGGTCTTTTAGACACCAAACACCCGTTTTGGTTTTACTTCAAAATAAAACCTAAATTAGAAGATGCTATTAAAATTTGATTTATTTGACTGAGTGCTTAAACACGTGACACCAATGCTATTTTCACCACGTATGTACTGACAAGATGGACTCTCATAATAAGATATTATCAAGGTACTTCTTATCTGAAATACAGTTCAAATCAGGGTTAAACTCAATCCACCCCAGAACTCGTGAAGATCCAGGTTAGAATTGGCCTTCAGCCACCCATGGTTGTCGTAAGAGGCGACTAACAGGGTCGATGGCCAGGCTCGCTGACTTGGTTGACACATGTCGTCGTATCCAAATTGCGTACATCGATGCTCATGATGTTGATCACTGGATTGTCTGGTCCAGATTCGATTATTTACAGACCACCGCCTTATAGCTGGAATATTGCTGAGCGCGGCGTTAAAAAAACAACCAACCAACTCAGCGGTCAGCTGTTACCACATATCAGTAAATCGTACCAAGAGATAACAATAGCGACCCCAGGGTATAACCTTTTACATCCCCACAACTGGGGCGATCTAAACAACACTATTACTGTAAGTAGTTACGAGAGGTATGTACCAAGTACGTTGTCCTGGAAAACGGAAAGGGTGGGAGTGGTGTCGGCGATGGGTAATGTTCAAGAGAGAGAGAGGGGGAGTTTCTAATAGGTTAATTATTTGCTATTGCATATCATCAACTATGCTTGAGTTTCGCGGTGATTTTAAATTTTGTGTCAGGTTGTTTAGATCATGAATTTGTTTCAGATCCTAACCTTACATAGTAATGATGTTTACATTTTGTTTCAATGATGCTAATCATGAGCAAGATAAATTCTTAATAAAATTATATAAGCATGTGGAGTAGGGGATGGCATGTGAAGGATAATCGTGTGTTTTCTTGTTTCTGTGTCTTTTTTTACCCGTAAGACTGACTGAGTTTACTTTTACGCCGCTTTTAGCAATATTCCAGCAATATCACGGGGGGACACCAGAAATGGGCTTAACACATTGTGCCCATGTGGGGAATCGAAACCGGGTCTTCGGCGTGACGAGCCAACGCTTTAACCTCTAGGCTACCCCACCGTCCTTGACCCGTAAGAAGCGGAATCTCATCTGCACAGCAGCCAAAATTCAAGGTCAACCTGTGACTTTTCTGGTCCATCAATCACTGGATTATCTGGTCTGTTTACAGGTCGGTGTCGCATGGCAGCTGGACTGCAGTGCGGCGTCAGGCTGTAAGTATTTACCTCTTCAGGCGAATTGTGTTAGTCACGGGTGCTACCGGTAGGGCAGAACATGCCGACCCTGTTTACGATCACATTTTCAGAGGACATTCATATAATTTTCACAGCTATCTGGCCCTTTTTGTGCACCGAATGGAACCTGTTTCTGAGGAAAGTAAAGACTGGGTATTCCTTTAAACGGGCGTATTGTACTTAGAATCGTCAACGCCTTAGACTAAAAACACGCAAAACCTTTGAACACATTTAATATTTAAGAATTAAACACATTCTACATACGTTTAAACACTGAAATTTATCTGACAATGAAAACATAAATGCAGTTTGTATGTAATGACTTGCGTATGCAATATTTTTTGGTCGCTGTTGTCGGTAAAAAGTGAGAAAGAGTATTATTTAACTATTAATATGTTTCTCTTCAACTGTTGGTGCCCAACATACACTGTTATCATCAATAGGTCACGGAAACGCTGACTTTCTCCACAATGCCTGACTGCATTCAGTCCGTGTGCGATACATTTGTGACGTGTGTTTACGAGGCGGAAGTAGTGATGTCGGTTACATGAAGGGATCATCGAAAATCAGACCTGACGAAGCCGCTCACAACTCAAGGAGTGAGTGAGTGAGTGAGTATGGTTTTTACGCCGCTTTTAGCAATATTCCAGCAACATCACGGCGGGGGACACCAGAAATGGGCTTCACACATTGTACCCATATGGGGAATCGAACCCGAGCCTTCAGCGTGACGATCGAACGCTTTAACCACTAGGCTACCCCATCGCCCCACACAACTCAAGGAAGGTGAGTCCAACACAACGATTGACCTTTGTGCGAACCCGACCATTGACACTATGGCAATATATAGAGCAGATACCGTAAGTCTACAATACATTCTTCATGTGATGTCAGGCGAGGACTGTTGCCTTGCTGTCATGCTCTGTGCTCATTGGTCTGAAGGGGCGGTGGGGTAGCTTAAAGGTTAAAGCGTCCGCTCGCCACGCCGAAGACCCGGGTTCGATTTCCCACATGGGTACCATGTGTGAGGCCAATTTCTGTGTCCCACGCCGTGATAATTAATCCTGGAATACTTCTAATAGCGGCGTAAAGCCATACTCACTCTTTTGGTCTGAAAACTCACAGGTGTCCCTGTCGCCAGAAACACGGTCAACTGATTACAGAATACTGCATACAGTTAGTTTTGTCCATGTGCGCAACCACTGGCATCATATTAGTTGCTACGGAAACCTGATGAAAGTGTTGGACATCAAGTTACGTTCTAAAGGAGGTCTTTAATTCATGACAAACCATTCCATGACAACAAATTGTTCCTGCCTCAAACCCGACATACGACGTCACGACTGAGAGTGACCCTAACGTATTAAGATTATGTGTTGTAAGTACAATTGATGGGTGGGGAAAGGGAAGATAGACAAGAATGTCTTTGAACTTGAATTGAACAACACCATTCCACATTACAAAGGCTCCCGCCTCACCAATTCCGGTCCAAAGGTTTTGTCCGGACCCCCTGGTCCGGCTTTTAGCTGACTTCCTGTTGTCGCCGGAAGTGATACTGGAGCAGGTTTTTCCATGTCAGAACAGATCAGGTCTGTGCAGTAGGGTTACTTTCCAAACATTTTAACAACATCTACTCAATCCTCATAGTCTGTTCATGTTTTCTTATCCCTTTCTGGACTCTGTGTTTACCCTAAGTGAATGAATGGATTTGGTTTAACGCCACTTTCAGCAATATTTAAGCAATATCAGCCCGAGTGACACGAGAAATGGGCTACACATATTGTGCCCATGTCTTTAAGTCACATTTAAACTATAGCTGTAACTTTGTATTGCTTACGAAGATAACCAATATAGGGCAATCTAGATTGATCGGTATTCTAATACCCAACAAACCCATTGTCAAGATAAGATACATGATGCTATTTCATTTCATATCAGGAGACAAAAGGATATGTGTTTCCCTTCCAACCAGCTGTAAACCTCTAATGGAGGATGAAATTAACAACCCCGCATGTATTTGTCTAAACAAAAAACCATAAAACCCTTTCTGTAATCAAAACAGGCCGAATTTGAATTTTTCAATCCGTAAAAATCTAAATGTTTAGAAAGCCAATCAATTTCAACTTTTTCTTTATCCGGTACACTTTTTGTTCCGGTTTGTTGTTTACGCCGCGATCATCAATAATCCAGCCCTGAGACGGCGACCTGTGCGTAATCGGTACCCGAACTGATCGGTTCGTAATTGTAATTACCTGTGCGTATTCCGTACCCGAACATCCCGTGATTGATACTATGGCAAACTAACCAAGTCAGCGAGCCCGATCAGTTTAATCACCTGTTGCTGGGGACCCCTTTTCACCGTGAAGCTCCAGCGATCGTAACTCCTTTGTTTTGACCGTCGTAACGCTAAGGTCGCTTTGTGAAACGGACCGTGGTCTTACCCGAATCACCTGAAGCGAGTCATATATTTAGACTTACCGTATTTATTGTAGTGTAAAAAAGGACATCTTGAACATTATTCCACCGCCTACACCACCCCCACCCCTCCGTTTCCTAGAACAACATACTTAGTACATACCTTTCGTAAATACTTAATATTGTTGTTTTGGGTGCTCTGACTACCTTAAATGTGTGTTAAGGTATATAAATTACGTTCACCTTAGATCAAAAGTCGCTTGTACAACGGCACCCAGATCGCCTCAGTTGAGGTCATGTTAAAAAGTTCTGCCCTGTGGCCGCTGCTATTCTCAAAGTCATCGCTGGCTACGATTTAGTGACATGTGGTATGCTGACCGCTGAGTGAGATGTTCTATACACCCTGGATTAATGCTGAACACACGTTTGGTTTGGGTTTATATGTTGTTCTCAGCAATATTCCAGCTCTATGACGGCTCTCTATAAATAATCGAGTCTGAACCACACAATCCTGTGATTGAGAGAATGTGATCTATGCATGATAGCATGCATCCATCAAGTTAGTTAGCACCAGCGGCCCATTAGAGGTAGTGCCTATTATGCCAGAAGTATCTAACATGATCATCAGGTAGAAATTAGTACACTGAGACGGGTGTGTACAAGCTACGTGTAATGTTTCACGTTTCGAAGCAAACCTGAAGGGACATGAGTAGACACGAGATACTAAAATGTGCGCACTGTATAATATAGTGTGCGCACGATATAACATATCGTGCGCACGATGTATAAAATAGCATTTGCATCAAATGAATATATAGGATATCGTGCACACGGGGTGATTCATTCAAGCATGATACAGGACACCAAAGTGCGCACTGCAAAGAACACACCTATGGGAGATGTGGAGGATGTCAGGTCTCATATAACACGACTGTATTTTCATCTTGGTTTTACCTACCAGGAGACTGCATCCCTCTTAGCAAAAAAGGCACGGGATAATCACCTATGAATGGCATTTGAAAAGGTTACTGACACAACTGAGATTATTTCGGCGGAAAAACTACACTGGCACAATCAATGCATCAACAATGCATCAACAATGCATCCAGTCAGGACTAGTTGTTAAACAGGCAACTGTACGAATCTTGCAAAGACTGAAGGAGATACGTCGTATAGACTCTGGAGACGAACATATTCAATAAATGGCCCAAACTTCATGTGGCATTTGGATTCCGATGACAAACTAACACATTATGGTTTGTGCATTAATGCCTGTATCGATGGATTTTGCCGCCAAATCGTCTGGCTGAAACTTGCTAAAACACATAGTGACACAAAGGTTATTACCGGGTAATACATAAAGGCTAATATAGATGTTAATGGAGCTGCTGTATGCATGCGCAGTGACATGGGACTGACGAACAGTTGCCGTTTTACTGAGAGAAACTACAGGTAATCGTCACGTGAGCTACTTCTTTTGAACAAGCCAGCATAATCAAAGAATTGAGTGTTGTTGGGGCATTCTGAGAAGACAGAACATACAGTTTTGGATGAACCTGTTTGAAGAAATATAAGCTGACGGGCATTTCACAGGAGACAAAGGTTTGATCAAGTTGTTCATATCCTGAAAGTTAATATATGTGATATGATATTCATCCTATACACGAAAAAATCTTGGAAATGAGTATCTTCCATCTTTTAGTAACTAATTTTGTAATAATTGTAACGTGACAAAATCTATAAAGGTTACTATATACATGCCGGGATTGCCTCCTTGTATTGCGAAAAGCATTACAACCTGAATTACTAGTCTTACTTTGCAACTTTCACTTTAATTTTACTTTTGAGCAGGCTGAGTTGACGGAAGTCCAGAGAGGATGGAACGTGCATCGCATTCGTTCTTCCAGGAATGGTGTTGGAGGAAGGCCAGACATACTGTACTCCGAAATCTACTTCACAAGAGATTATATATGTGAGGTCGAACCTGAACGTTTCGATGTCTGCTTAGATGTCTGCACTATTAATGACCAAGTACCATGTGATGGTGACGTCTACAAACTGGCGAGGATATACATGCATGAACGTGGCTTGGAACTTCAGGAAGATTATATCATAAATAAAGCAGCAACGTTGTACACAATTCTGAGAGAGACCTTGAGACAGGATTTGAACATGTAATGTAATGTGTCGAAACCTACTGTTCAGTAAACACTGTTCCAAAATATGGCCTCTTGATGTCAGTCTGATTTCCAAAAGAATTAAAAGACAATCTTTGAGTATTTCTTTAGTTTCATATTTTTGTTTAACCTGAACTGACACACAAAACATGCCAGGTCGAAACTTTCAGTCATGCATGTTACCATGGTGGTGTAAGTGGAGTAAAATACCTTGGCTAAAGGTGTTATAGTATACTAAGCAGCAAAAGAAACCTCAGTTTGGAATTTTCCTTCACAGAAACGGATAACTGTAAATTCATTTAATGTTTTGATTGTATATTTTGGACAACATCTCCAACTTAACCCGGACAAAGACATTCCTTCCCAAACTCAGAATTGAACCCAGAAAATTGTCTCAAAAACGCAACCTGATCCCGGAGATGGTACGGTGTTCTCCATGTTTTTTCATGCATCTCATGCTTCACGTGCCGTTCACAAGGAGCAGCCCTATGAAATGCACTCCCAAACCTGGTTGAAATATTCACATTACAACGTCAGCAGGATGCCGCGACTCACAACAGCTCAGAGGAACCAGGCGCTAGGAAGACTTGAAACTCGTCGCACTGCACAAGCCGTTGCCAATCACTTCCAGGCCAACGTTCGTACCATCAACAGGCTTCAGCAACGTTTCCGGGCCACCAACACCACACATGATCGCCCCCGTACTGGCAGACCAAGGGTTACCACTAGGGCTCTGACGGGTACTCGAGTACCCGGCAACGGGTCGGGTACGGCAGGACTCGAGTCCAAATTCCAGAACTCGAGTACCTGACAAAGGGAGATAACTCTCAACTAAACGTGACCAAACGTGCAGTCATGGATGAGAAAAGGTCGAACGTATGGGCCCATTTTGATCTTGACAGTTCAAAACACAAAACCAAGTGTCGCCTTTGCGGCATTATGCTGAGTTATGCAGGGAGCTCAACCAGCTCGATGAGAAAACATCTTAACATGAAACACAAGTCCGTTAGTGTGGACGATTCTTCCAAACTCCAGTCAAAAAGCAAGCCAAGCTGACGCAGGGATATTTTGGTGGTTACAACCGAAAAAAGCTTGACTCAAAAACATACGAGACACTCACACGCAAGGCCATGCTGATGTGCGTTAGAGACCTCAGACCTTTGAACCTTGTTTAAGGTAATGGTTTTCGTGATTTTTGTCACTCACTGAATCCCAGTTATATCGTACCATGTCCAAAGACCCTCCATAATTACCTTATGAAAGAATATGCCGACACCAACACTCAGCTTAAGGATATTCTAAAGCAGTCCCCTGGCGTATCTTTGACAACAGATATGTGGACCAGCTGTGCCACCCACGGTTACATCACCGTCACAGGGCATTACATCACAGACGAGTGGGATCTAAAATCATGCATTTTTGCCACTAGACGCGTGGAGGATCGCCATACAGGCGAGAACATCGCTGATGCCTTGGTATCCATCCAAACGGAGTTTGAAATTGAGTATGTTTGTGGTCTGACAACAGACAACGCAAGCAATATGACTGTGGCGGCGAGGGCCACTGGCTTCCCACTCGTGCGATGTTTTTTTGCACATACCCTGCAGTTAGCTGTCCATGATGCACTGAAATTGAATGCCATTGACAACGTGATTATTCACGCACGAAAACTGGTAAGTTATTTTTCGAAATCTGTCCTAGCTACACAGGAGCTTGAAGATGTACAGAAGCGTCTTGGCAAAACGGTGAAGCACGTAGTCACTGATGTTCCAACGAGATGGAATTCTGTATATTTCATGTTTGAGAGGCTAAATGAGTTGCACGCATCAATTGTAGCAGTTCTTCATGATGACAAATTCAAGAAACAAAAGCTTCTCAACCTCAAAGACAACCAATGGCTTCTCCTCGAACAGTTGATAGTTGCCCTCAAACCACTTGTTTCTGCAACAGAGGTGTTGTGCAGCGAGGAGTTCCCCACTGCTGCTGGAGTTTATCCTCTGGTGTTTGCCTTAGTCACAAAACACCTCATTCCGTCGGATTTGGACACTCGCATTGTGGCTGACATGAAAACAACTTTAGCAGATGGATTTAAATCCCGCCTTGTGACAGCTGACTTCTGGCTATCCCCAACCATGACGGCCACAGCACTGGATCCGTGTTTCAAGAATCTTCGATTTCTTAATGAAGAACAGCGGAGAGGAACACGAGAACATGTTGTTACACTCGTGAGGGAAACATCTGGAGAAGGTCAAGAACCCCCTCCTTCCACCCCACCAGCTACCGAACAAGTAACTGTCAAGCAGGAACCAGTGTCACCAATGAAAAAAACCAAGTACTGTGAAACAGAAAAGGCTATGAATTTCCTGTTCGGAGACATAATTGAGATTGCCGATGACCAGAACGCTGACTTGTCTTCAAGAAATGCACAACAAGAGTACGAGGATTTCCTTACTTCTGCAGCAAAGGTTTCTAACTTGCAAACAGGCAAATCATTCAGTTTAAGCTGGTGGAAAGAAAACAAACACTGTTTCCCAAGAGTTGCAACCCTTGCACAACGTTTCCTCTCTATTCCAGGCACTAGTGTGTACCATCAGAGAGGGCATTTTCTGCAGCCGGGCTTACAATCACACAACAGAGAGCTTCACTCCACCCCGACACGTCTGATGCTATTATATTTCTTAACAAAAACATGCGTACCTCTTTCGCAAAGCCAGAATCCACAGTTGCCACAATGCCGGATTATACAGCTTCTGAAACTGAGCGCGCTCCTAACATCACAAGAACATTACAGGACTTTCCCCCAGTGAAATGTGAGTCAGTACAAAAACAACAGAACCCAACTATTCCCGATCTGCCAGAAGAAATGCTTAACAGTTAAAGATGACACATTTGTGATGCATGGGATTCCCAGCTGTTTTCCAGTTCGTTGTGTTCATGTTATAGATATTAATATTTGTGTACCAATTACCACAGAGAGTTAAATGTACTTAAATTGGGTTCTCATTCAATCATTGTTGAAGCATATTTTAATGTCTAACTTACTCAGTTGTCAAGTATACTCACTTATTCTCCGGACATAACATACACAGAGTAACAGAGATTGTACTCCTAAATCGAGGTGAACTCAAGAGTTACAGTTTTAATCCAGTACTTAATTATTTGTTGTTACTTCAGGGATATGTGTTTCCCATTTAAATCGTTTCATTCTTCGACAATTTAACCAAATTGATGTCGATTGTTAAAAGAATTGCATTGTGCGCTAGTTTGGTTATTTCATGATTGATACAATGTTTTATCTTATAACTATCATCAGTTTATTGAATTTCTAGTTTTCAAGTTACATGCGTTAATCAACACGTACAACTGTTAATGTTGTCAACAGCTGATGTGGAAATTTCATTTTGTTACAATGCACAATCTTTTCAAAGAAATTCACATTTGATATTGGTTAAACGAAATGTGCTTTAATAAATGTTCTGATTTTGACAATGGCTTGTTTTTGTTTTGTTCTCTGCATTGTGGGTTGAACCTCATTGTCTCAAAGCTTTTCAAACTCTCGATTTTGTGTATTAATAACAACGTGTTGCAACATGCGACCCTATGCTTCACATGAACTGGTTTCTGATATGGGCTATTGCTCAGTTGAATAATGTAGCCCTGCATAAACCGATGCTAGTCAAATAAGTCAATGATATTAGGTTGTGGTTCGTCAAATTTGATAACCACACGTTTTAAGGAAAGATTTCGTGTAAGTTTTCAATTCAGTACAGACGTTATAACTTATATGTGCTGCAATCTTGTGTGAAATTCCATTGAAAACTACTTAAAACACACGCACATAGCTCTCACTAAAATTGATGCTATAATTTTCGGGTACTCGAGTCCGGGTCGGGTTTTATCCCCCGGGTACTCGAGTCCGATTTTTGCTACCCGTCAGAGCCCTAGTTACCACAAGACGACAAGACCGCCGTGTTGTGCGAAGCATGTACAGAATCCCTTCATGCAGGCATCCGAAACAGCACGCCAGACAGTGGGAACACACGGAAGACCAATCAGTACTGATACAGTACGCCGACGTCTTAACAGCAGGAACCTCCATCGCCGTGGA
The DNA here is from genome assembly GCF_003918875.1 of Haliotis rubra. Classification (NCBI taxonomy): domain Eukaryota; kingdom Metazoa; phylum Mollusca; class Gastropoda; order Lepetellida; family Haliotidae; genus Haliotis; species Haliotis rubra. The sequence continues at coordinate 638,969 of NW_025767335.1, forward strand.
CCTTACCGTGGACCTATTCTCACCCTTCGTCATCGTCGTGTACGTCTACAGTTTGCCCTACAGCACCAAAACTGGCGATACAGGCAATGGAGAACTGTTCTGTTCACAGGTGAGAGTCGGTACTGCGTATCGATGGCAGAACAAGAATATGGCGACGACGTGGCCAGCGTTACTCAGACCAATGTGTTATGGAAAGAGACTCATGGGGAGGTGTAAGCATCATGATATGGGGTGGATAGGCCTGAACCAGAGAGTGGGTCCTGTGGTGTTCCAGAACCTTGGTCCAGGGAGAGGAGGCGGCATCACAGCGGTGCGCTACATCGACCAAGCTGAAAAGTGTGGTACAACTTAAAAGAAGGACGCCAAAGAAAAAACAATCTCGATTATCCCACGGAACACACCACATTGCTTTGAATAAAAGCATTGGTGAAAATTATATGAATCTATCATCTATCAGTTCATCGGAATCAATGAGAACGAAAGAGTCATTTGATAACATCATTTTTCGGACTCGAGACGAACCCGATGTAACCCCGTTTCCCAAATGGGAAACACTGCGTTTTAAAGATCCAAAATACGATCCAATTTCCCCCACTAAGGTATACACCTAACGTTTTTGTGTGTAGAGAACGTTGAATGCGAAAACGTCTGAAGGCATATATAACGCACAAAAACGACAGTATCATTGTAACAATATACATTGTCTTACCTTCATGTAATACTTTAATTTCATTGGTCAATGACGCTTTGACAAGTTTCCGTGTCAATCCTCCCAGGAGGGTGACAACTGGAAAAAATATTACCCGCTGCCACGGTAACCGCCAAACTCTCCGCCGAAAAGCTGTACATATCGCTAACAATCGTATGACGTCATAATATCACGCATGCGTACACCAGATCGCATTACCCTCGAGAGAAGCATACAACTTATAATATACTTTTTTGCTAAATATACAAGTCAAGCGTTTTCAGCAAATGAAACTTGGTTCGCCTTTGGTGCAATATTCTATTGAGGCTGAACTTTAAACAAGGCTGTAGTTAAACTAAGTTACAACTGATTTGAAGTAAGTGTCTGCCTGTACACGGTAGGAAAAACAAGCAAAGTTCTGGCTCATTGGCGACATAGTTCCTACGTAGAGTTTTCGAAACAAATTATATTTATTTTGTCCTTCCTTAGTATAATGGGTTTCGGGGTTTAAACGTTCGCTCGTCACGCTGAACACCCGGGTTCGATTCCCTAAATGGGTACAATGTGTGAAGCCCATTTCTGGTGTCCCTCGCCTTGATATTGCTGGAATATTGCTAAAAGAGGCGTAAAACTAAATTCACTCATTCCTTAGTACATGGCTGAAACAATCTACTTAAGGACCGTTTGAAAACTTAAAGAATCACTAAACTTTGTTTTTTATTACTCTTTTAACCATTACATATGAAAGATTTGTGGTTAGTCTTATGCGGAACACCAAATTTATTCTTAAAAAACTTGTGGTTAATTAATTACGAGCGATTAAAAGTGGCCAAAAAGTCGCCTGCTTCTCTCTCGCCCGCCAACGAAACCACAGACAGGTTACGTAACTCTGTCGCCAGAGCACTGCAGTGACGTCATATGAGGAACGATTTTCAGTTAGTTGTATAGAAAGTGTGTAGCATGCTCATCATTTTGATGATTTCTCGACATCAACGACGACATGCTGAATCGTTGCTTTGTCGTCAATTGCTCCTAGGGGTCGGGCGATGGTGTCACCATGCACAGATTTCCACAGGACCCCGCAGTTCGTGCTAAATGGGTTATGTTTGTGAGTGCGAAGCGAGCGTTGTGGAAGCCTGAAACGATATCTTACTTGTGTTCAGATCGCTTCACGGAAGTTAAAGAATCAAAACTACTTACTAGTTGTAGTAAAATATGTATATGATTGATGACCATAAAGATTTTCCATGACACAACTTGTAACATAACGATTTCTTCCTCGGAAGTGAGGTTGTGGTCGAAGTAACAATAATATTGTAAGTAGTATTATATTGACACCCACCTCGCTGCCAGGAGAGAAATTGTTATGTTATACGCTATGTCATGCAAAATCCTATTGGCCATCAATAAAATAAATATTTTACTACCAGTAGAAAGTAGTTTTGATTTTGTAACTCGGTGAAAACAAACCTAAATAGCATTTATCCTCAGACTGGCGGATGTTCCCGACAGGGCGCCGCCATTTTTTGAAAATCGTAAAGTCTGTTAGAATTAATGAGATTATAGTTTGTTTTCATCAAGTTAGAAAATCAAAACTACTTTCTACTCGTAGTTAAATATGTATTGGAATCATAACCAAACGGATTTTGCATGACACAACTTATAACATAACGATTTCTTCCACGGAAGCGAGGTGGGGGTCGAAGTGACAATACTGCGCGGTAAATGTCTTGCTACATTCACATGGTTAATGTCCACTCACCAGTATGTAGATACTAGTCAATGTACGTCTTTATATTTGGCCTTATAATCCTAATTAGTTTGTTATCATACGTGTATGCATTTAGAAACTAAATAAAAAGCAGACGATCTGCTGATACTTATAGTGAATTTATAACAAAACTGTAATAGCTAGACATTTTATAGTTTGCCAATGTGAATCATAATCCGCACACACACCCTAGTGTATGTTGTCTGTCTCATTACACTTCACGGCGAAAACAATGATTCTGTTGAATGCTACGACAAATGAATAAAAACAAAATGCAAATATTAAAATTAAAACAGATTAAAGTTATAGGAACAATATCAGGCCATTACCTTGTTCGAGGAATGTATCCATCAATATCCACAAAACTGTTCCAAATGATGTGTCTTTTAACAGTTTAATATACGAAAAAGTGGTCAATCTTTTCAGGTATTGGTGTATAGTCTCATTGGTCACCCAAGATAGCACACCTGGCAACTAATTCCATAATGTCCGCCTTTCTTTAAAAACAGTAATTTAGTTAGCCAATAATGGGCAATCAATCAATGTATTGCCGGTTAATCCTTTGAACGAAGCACGTTGTTTTTTACGCAGACACCGACACGACAGAGTGTATTCAGTATAGATTAGTAAATTTACATACATAAACACTACCTTTTGACAATTCCGCTGTGTAAGATAAAAGTAATTAATCAATCAGCGTGTTATCGGTTAATCCTTTGATCGATGTTTATAATGTTGAATATTTACTCCAGACACAAGAAATGCCAAATGGGAACCTTTGTCGGGTAATCTAAGTGTGTTACCACTAATTATACCTGTTATAAATTCATTAACTGACCATCAAGTGAATGATGACAAATAACATGTGTAGGTTTATACCACCTAACACGGGTTACAACAAGGGAGTATTAATTGCTGTATTGCATGTGAAAACTTATGGGCCGACACTGTTTTGAGAATACAAACAGATTTTTACATGACATGATTAAATATCGAGGTAAAAAAACACAGAAATGGGATAAATTTAGATCAGTCATTATACAAATAGGGCCTAACGACACCAATCGATTTTGACAGAATCGTCTATGAAAACAAGTTGTAACTCGGAAACTAGGCAAAGCAGGAGACAAAATTAAATGACAGTAGATTGTGAGAACATATAGCTTTCATTTTCCACAACAATTGTCACGATTTCAGGTTTATACAAGCCTGTAAACAAGATAATTTACCCCCTAAAATGTAGATGAATTCTGCATCGGCCCTCAAAGCTATTCCTCATATGACGTCACAGAGACGCGCCGCTCTGATTGGTTGAAATTTCGTTCGCGGGTGAGAATTGTGCACTGTTGTCAAAAAGGTCCATTTAAGTCAATTAAAGGTCGAAATGAGTAGTTTTAATGACGGGGTTTCATTTATAACGATGCCAGTTAGTGATTTATGTATTTGTACCCCCTAGGGTTTATGTGACCTTTAAAAACAAGCAGACATAGCAGGAATTTATTAAAGATCATAAGGAAAGACAACGAACAAACATTCACTTAACTGGTAAAGTGTTTAGATATTCAAAATCGAAATTAATCGTTAAGACATTATAATGATTTGTGTAAAGGTCAAACTCATCATCATACAATATTTTAATTGCAATGATCGCGACAACCATTATACACATGCAGTAGGTAATAGTAGGTAATTACAATCATATTCTCAATGACTCAGTATTTCATTAGATGTGTTCAATAACTTCCTTTATAAATTTAATATTAAACATGGATTAAAACGTTCACGTTAAATTACACTTCTCGATCGATTAACTATATTGCATTGTAGTTAATACAGTAATGTCAGACATTATCATGAGATCATACACATAAAGCGAAATACATTGAGCTATTCTTACTCTCAGCTAAACATTCATTCAGAACATTCATGAACTTTTATTTATAATCTCTAATTTGAAAGGTTATTGAAATGATTTTGCTTGTACACGTAAATATTAGAGTAAAACTAAAATTGTTGTAACCATGGTAACTACGGTAAAGATACCTGTGGCTTAAGCTGGGCGTCGGCGAAAGCGCGACATAAAGTAAGTAAAAGCGATAAAATGGTTTTAACATCCGTAAGAAATCTTGCCTAAGAGCAGAGTGGATTGTACAATTTCGTCTCTACCGTAGATCATGTGTTTATCAATCCCATGAAAAATTGATGAAGCTAGATATTCGCGAAAAGGGGGGCGTATCCTACCCCATCTGTCATAAACACTTGCAAAGGCTAGGCAAATGTTCTCATGAATAAGCGCTGAAACGTGTGATACAACTCAAAATGGGGAATTGCACTGGACGTCATTTATTGTCACTGACGCGTCCAGTTTGGAAATATCGTTCACACGTTTACAATAACAGCTTATTTGGGGCCTTAAATGTTCTAACCAGTAGAAGTTCTGACTGATGTGCATTGGGAAACCGGTCCGCAAGGAAGGGAGGACAATTGGTGCCCATGGGTATACCAATTTCTTGTCAAAATCTTTTACTCTCAACTTTTACGTAAAAGTAAAAAAAATGTTAAAGTGTAGGGATTACGATCACCTTGGCACTGAGATTGTTTTGTGCAAGTAGATACACTTCCAAAATATACCATGTCATCAACATCTGACACAAGGGAAATGTCTGTAATGAAAATGGTGACGGAGTAAATATGTCTGATACTGTACTTTTAAGGTAGTTGCATGTCACCGAAATATTCTTCAAGATAATAGCTCTGAGTTATAATTTAAGACAGAGGAGCAAGTGTGGTACATATGACAGTTACCTACAAAGTGTGACCGCCCTCTATATATCTACCTGACCTCAAGGCCGTTTGATTAACGCTGTAGATGTGACGGTCATGTAAAGTATATACCGCCCGGTGGTCTCGATCGCCACGTTCTTGTCGGCACATTCAGACGCTGGTTACATTAACTGACATGGATCAACCAGGCTTGTAATATGAAATGTGACGGAAAGACCCGAGAAGTTCCGTTTGTATGGGCCGTGATCCCACGAGATGACATATCCCTGACCACTGCTGACTAAAAGTGGTTCATTTCAATACATCACGGTCTATCATAGTTGATTGCCAGGAGACGGAAGTCTTACAACCCAAGCCCGCAAACTCTCATCACCTTTAATTAACTCTAATTATTGCCAACAGTAAAATATCCGTGGAATCAAGCGCCGCTAACGGCATCTTGGCGCATTAATCCTCCCTCAGCAAGCAACAAGTGGACAACCCTCAACATTTTCAACCGAAGACCGTGAATGTTTATCCCCAGGTTTTAATTAGCTGTCAAGACATCTGTATGAATTCTCATCGTCCAAGGGTGACAGTTACGTACGAATCTCACTGACATTAAACGCGTCTGCGTGTTTTTGTTTGTCAGATGCTGTTGGTTGCACAACTAATTATATGTCAGCCGTCGTTCCTCGCAGCTAGATTAATTACCCTTATGAACAAACATGCTCGGTGGTTCGTTTCGGGACCAGTTTCAGGAAGAGTAACCGTTCTTGATAGACAGGGAAAGAATTACCGATTAACAAGAGCAGTGGAACATGAACAAAATACCAGTTTAGTCATACCAATAGTAATAAATTTTTAATGATTTGAAAGAATAACATTTCATTCATTCCTCACACATTTGTATATAAGTATATGCACATACACGTGTGTATCATTATAACTATTATTTATAAATAATATCCATTTAATTGTCATATTGTGCTTTTTTACTGCATATATCTTTTTGTACGGGCCTTTTAGTCACAGCATTGTAAATAGTTATTGCTATATATACTTGTAGTGTGACATTCTAAATACAGAGTTGATTAAATATACTTTCACATCACTCACTGACATTCTAGAATCAAACGTTCATCAATTATGCCATCAAAACTGCCACCGACTGAATATAGAGAGTTCATCAAATATACTGTCACGTTTCCCACTGACTTTCAGATGTCAAAAGCTGATCAATTATATATATGGACATTTTTAAAACATCTACGCGGATAATAGTACGAAGAAGATATTTACATCCAGAAAGATGATACTTTATATCAACATAGATGATACTATCATCTACGTAGACAATCCATTCATCTACGTAGACGGTACTTTCATCTACGTAGACATTCAATTCATCTACGTAGACAATACTTTTATCTACGTAGACAAGCCATTCATATATGAGGATAATCCATTGATATACGTGGATAATCCATTCATCTACGTAGACAATACATTCATCTACGTAGACCATCTTTTCATCTACACAGACAAAACATTCATCTACGTAGACAATACCTTCATCTACGTAGACAAAACATTCATCTACGTAGACAATACCTTCATCTACGTAGACAATACATTCATCTACGTAAACAATACTTCATCTACGTAACAATACATTCATCTACGACAATACTTTCATCTACGTAGACAATCTTTTCATCTACGTAGACAATACTTTGATCTACTTAGACAATCTTTTCATCTACACAGACAATACATTCATTATCGTAGACAATACTTTCATCTACGTAGACAAAACATTCATCTACGTAGACAATACCTTCATCTACGTAGACAATACATTCATCTACGTAGACAATACATTCATCTACGTAACAATACATTCATCTACGACAATACTTTCATCTACGTAGACAATCTTTTCATCTACGCAGATAATACATTCATCAACGTAGACAGTACTTTCATCTACGTAAACAATACATTCATCTACGTAGACAATACTTTCATCTACGTAGACAATACATTCATCTACGTAGACAATACTTTCATCTACGTAGACAATACTTTGATCTACTTAGACAATCTTTTCATCTACACAGACAATACATTCATCATCGTAGACAATACTTTCATCTACGTAGACAAAACATTCATCTACGTAGACAATACCTTCATCTACGTAGACAATACATTCATCTACGTAGACAATACTTCATCTACGTAACAATACACTCATCTACGACAATACTTTCATCTACGTAGACAATACTTTGATCTACTTAGACAATCTTTTCATCTACGCAGATAATACATTCATCAACGTAGACAATACTTTCATCTACGTAGACAATACATTCATCTACGTAGACAATACATTCATCTACGTAGACAATACATTCATCTACGTAGACAATACTTCATCTACGTAACAATACATTCATCTACGACAATACTTTCATCTACGTAGACAATCTTTTCATCTACGCAGATAATACATTCATCAACGTAGACAGTACTTTCATCTACGTAAACAATACATTCATCTACGTAGACAATACTTTCATCTACGTAGACAATACATTCATCTACGTAGACAATACTTTCATCTACGTAGACAATACTTTGATCTACTTAGACAATCTTTTCATCTACACAGACAATACATTCATCATCGTAGACAATACTTTCATCTACGTAGACAAAACATTCATCTACGTAGACAATACCTTCATCTACGTAGACAATACATTCATCTACGTAGACAATACTTCATCTACGTAACAATACACTCATCTACGACAATACTTTCATCTACGTAGACAATACTTTGATCTACTTAGACAATCTTTTCATCTACGCAGATAATACATTCATCAACGTAGACAGTACTTTCATCTACGTAAACAATACATTCATCTACGTAGACAATACATTCATCTACGTAGACAATACATTCATCTACGTAGACAATACTTTCATCTACGTAGACAATACTTTCATCTACGTAGATAATACGTTCATCTACGTAGACAATACATTCATCTACGTAGACAATACATTCATCTACGTAGACAAAGCTTTCATCTACGTAGACAATACATTCATCTACGTAGACAATACATTCATCTACGTGGACAATACTTTCATCTACGTAGACAATACATTCATCTACGTGGACAATACTTTCATCTACGTAGACAATACTTTCATCTACGTAGACAATACATTCATCTACGTGGACAATACTTTCATCTACGTAGACAATACATTCATCTAGGTATGCAATACTTTCATCTACGCAGATAATACATTAATCAACGTAGACAGTACTTTCATCTACGTAGACAATAAAAAGAAAATTACGTAGACATTCTTTTCATCTACGTAGACAATAGATTCATCTACGTGGACAATTCTTTCATCTACGTAGACAATACATTCATCTACGTGGACAATACTTTCATCTACGTAGACAATACATTCATCTACGTAGACAGTACTTTCATCTACACATACAATACATTCATCTACGTAGACAATACATTCATCAACGTAGACAGTACTTTCATCTACGTAGACAATAAAAAGAAAATTACGTAGACATTCTTTTCATCAACGTAGACAATACATTCATCTACGTGGACAATACATTCATCTACGTAGACAATACATTCATCTACGTAGACAATACATTCATCTACGTGGACAATACTTTCATCTACGTAGACAATACTTTCATCTACGTAGACAATACATTCATCTACGTGGACAATACTTTCATCTACGTAGACAATACTTTCATCTACGTAGACAATACTTTCATCTCCGTAGACAATAAATTCATCAACGTAGACAGTACTTTCATCTACGTAGACAATAAAAAGAAAATTACGTAGACATTCTTTTCATCTACGTAGACAATACATTCATCTACGTGGACAATACTTTCATCTACGTAGGCAATACATTCATCTACGTTGACAATACTTTCATCTTTGTAGACAATACTTTCATCTACGTAGACAGTACTTTCATCTACACATACAATACATTCATCTACGTAGACAGTGCTACCATCTACACATACAATACATTCACCTACGTAGACAATCTTTTCATCTACGTAGACAATACTTTCATCAACGTAGACAATACTTCATCAACGTAGACGATACTTTACGTATATGATATTATAATCTACTTTAGGGACGGCAGCAACAATAACGGGCCTGTTTTAATGTAACCTCCAGTCTAATGACCGATTTGTTTGACTTCTCATTTTCATATGTCTTCATTAAGGTACTATCAGCACATTCAATAACGAAGTTTTATCCAAGAACCTATTCGAGTTATTATATTAATGCTGATACTTTGAAACGACTTCGTGTGTGCGTGCGTGCGTGTGTGCGTGGGTTGGCTGCTTGGTTGGTTGGTTGGTTGGTTGGTTGGTTGATTGGTCTTTATCAAATGTATCTTAACACCTCTTGGTTACATTCGAATATTAAATAAACTTCCACATCTTCCACTACGTTTTTAACATGCAACGTTTATCAAAGATGACTTCGCATTTCCCACATACTTTTAATAATAAAGGTTTGTCAAATATACCTTAACATCTGAGCCCTGAAGGAATCCTAAACCATCCTAGGCGTCATTCATATCGAATTATTTCACCAGGGTTACTGTGTGTATTGGAACCCTAGGGGCATGATCGTGCGTCATCCTTATTGTTCATTATCGAGACCCAATGTGATAATACATGCCTATCACATATTGTATTGTGTGTGGGCATTCAGACAGGAATTATTGCATAACACCCACTTTCTTCTTGAAAGTACTTTTGATTCGTGTTACTGTCAGCTGAGATACAAGTTGATTGGAAATTAATGGGATGGGCCTCGACATCCAGTTTTGATTAGAATCAGAAAGAACGGCTGAGTACCGTTGCGGGGTGGCGATTGCCGAATCACGCGTAAAACATCGGAGATAGCGTTTAGCCATGAAATAATAGTGTATTGACAGTTGACCTATACACAACATTTCATCGATGATCCTGGTTTGAAGTTATCTTCAGCAACCCTTGCTTGTCGTAAGAGGCGACTAACGGGACCGGGTGGTCAGATTCTCTGACTTGGTTGACACATGGTATGACGATTACCTAGATCGATGCTGATGATGTCAGTCACTGATTGTCTGGTCCAGCAACAAATACCTATAGCTAATATATATTGTTTCACCAACAAAGCACAAAATACCAGGACTGACAATATGTAATTTTTAAGATATTATTCTTATATTTTCCGTGTCTTCTCTGAGGAAATTCAGTGAAACAATAGTGTGAATGGTGCTCAATCTCAGTTGAAACAGTTTCTCTCTCAACTGTTCAAATGCGGATTTTGTAATGAAGTTAGTTTTAAAAGTACATTTAAGTACAATGCTATGGCTTGTTAAGATTCAGTGAACCATTCCACAATTTTCCATAATTATTCATACATGAAACCTTTCAGAACAAAACAAACGTACTACTACTACTACTACTACTACTACTACTACTACTACTACTACTACTACTACTACAGAAATACAAATGTGCTGCAACAGCCACCTTTCATCAGCCTCAAGTTAGATAACTACGATGCTGCAAATGCAAGGGCAGACACGTTGACGTTGGCGACGTCAAGTTAACTTCAGCGTTGCTGCGATGACGTTCCTCACTGCAACTTCATTGCCTCAGCATCTCCTGAACACCAGTGCCGCATTTGCCTGTCTCAGGATACGGCACTCTTGGTATGAGCATCCCCACCACAGAAATCATTATCATCCATGTTCATCATCCATGTTATCATCCATGGCGTAATACGTATGGTGGTGGGCGTAAGTGTAATAGAAAGAGACAAAGAGTAATAGAGAAGCAACAGTGTGTTTGTTTGCTTGCTTGTAGTTTCACGGCACACCCCGCAATGTTCCAGCTGTATGTCGGCCGTCTGTAAATAATCCAGTCTGAACCACACAATCCTGTGATTGACAGCATGAGCATCAATCTACGCAACTGGGATTCGATGACACGCATCAATCAAGTCAATTAGCTTGACCACCCGATCCCGTTGATCGCCTCTTGGGTTGCCGAAGACCAGTTCTAACCCGAATCTAACGGGTCCGGAAGCAAGAGCGGCTCATTATAGGTAGTGCCCATTGTGCCCGAATTATTTAACAATAGCATCAGGTAGGAATTAGTAACAGAGGCGGGTGTATACAAGCTACTTGTAATGTTTCACGGTTTGAAGCAAATTACTAGGATACTAAATGTCAAAGAGCAAACAAGCGTAAAAAAATGTATTTAATAATATGATATTTTTGCTTCAGTCACTTTCATGAATTTTGTTACTTTAGAAATACGCACTTTATTGCATAAACAAAAATATCTTTGATAGTACTGCATTGTTTGCACAGTTACTCTTAACCAGTTATTTTAACTGTCTTCATATTCGAATTTAGTTTAATAATTTTTGTAACTGACATGGAGCATCTCAGAAATTCAGTGTTACTTGATTCAGTGTTACTTGATTCAGTGTTACTTGATTCAGTGTTACTTGATTCAGTATTACTTGATTCAGTATTACTTGATTCAGCATCAGTTTCATCACAACATATGAGATCAATATGCACTTTATTTTTACAACAACACGCGTACTTCATCTTCAACGAACTCCCAACACAAATCACTCTTGATATTCATACATTGATGCCCACGTGCGCATAGCTGTATCTAAATTGATTGAATACGAACAATCCCCTTATGAGACGGACAAACGCCCAGGCTGTTGACACCAATCGTCGTTCTCCACTACACCTGCGTCTACACACTTTGAAACCGTCAGATCAATTGCCGGCTAACGGTGCATGAAGAGGCGTGAACAAGTTTGTGTCAGGTATAAAACTGTGGAGTTTACCAGTGTAACGGTTCAGGTAGATACTTGTTTTAATCAGCTGATCTTGTCACGTTTGTCGGAGGAGTGGTTTTGAAGCGCACAGTTTCCGCAAAATTGAAGGTTAGTCATATATTTTTTATTTCTGCTAGCTCTTTCATCGGATTTACTGTTTCTTTCAAACTGAAGATTTCGCTGATTATAATATACAAAATCATAATTTCATGTTCAGTTTTTATTAATAAACAAAGATGGTTGACATTTTTGTTAATATGTACGAAGCCATGAATATCATTATTTACTGTACAGTTTAGGCGTACTGGATAATCCTTCTGTGATGTACATAATGTTTGTTCACCATCTACCAGGAGCTTGTTATGACGGCGTGTTATATGTACTGTGAACGTGTAGACGCTGCTTCAATAATAATAATAATAATAATAATAATAATAATAATAATAGCCAGGATCACCCGAACCCTCTCTGCTACATTTTCATCTTAATCTGTAAAACATAATAATGCATTTATATGGCGCTAATTTCCAAACATAAGGATGCTCAAAGCACGCAATATGGTTGAATATTAACAATCAGGGAACTTTTGGCGGAAGAGGAAAGTTTTTAGTAGGGATTTGAAATATGACAAGGTATTAACCAAATACACAATTCCCAAGGTAAGGCGTGTCCCGAGGGGACTGTATCCGAGATCAGGTACAGATATTCATCCATGAAGATGTTTATGATTCTGATGGGCCTGGGATTGTTAGATACAATACAATAAATACAATACAATACAATATAGTTTATTATAGTATTACCATTTGTACAGCAAGAGCTACAATACAGCATTTTGAATATTAAGAAGGTAAAAGTACAAATGACACCCAAGAGGGTTATGTGAGACTATATTTTACAAAAACTTTGTGTACTTTATAACTATGTAAAATGTTATAAAATGTTACACATTATTATAAACAAAGGCACAATATACAAATATAGATAATAGGAATTTAAATGATGAAATACACAATTAAAGATAAAATATTAAGTCTATTGTTAAATTATACATAAAGTGTAAGATACAGAATCTGTTTCGGACATTGCAGTGCTTTAAGACATATTGTCAAGACAAACCGGTGAATCATTTACAGGAAATCCGTAAGGTCCATAGAGCATTTTCTATTTCTAAAGAGTGGAATGATATTTTGGAATCAAATTATTTTATTTTTAAAAATCTGACGTTTAATCATTTGATAAAGTAATGAGTTATATGTGGCGTTTAATTAGGTGTGACAGTTTGTGTTGTTAAATGGGATCTGCCGACATTAAAACTTGGATGTTTTTTCATGGTGCCTACCGTACATATCTCTTTGATAAATATATTCCCAGAGATTTGTATGTGACTAAAACAGATTTATTAGAACGAAAAATCATTATTATATTTATTATTTCTTCCTGTTCAATGCATTATAGGTTATTCGTTTTTCGACCTACCGACTAGATTTTCACTTTCAAACTCGGAAATTTATTTTTTAAAAAATCCGGCATTATTGTTTCGTGTTGCCATGGCAATGACGCTGAAGTATCTGTCATAGCGGTCTCCTTAAACAGTATTGAGCAGATTGCATTTTTATTTCTTTTATCAGCCCTTAAGAACAAATATTGCAAATTAAATATTTCGAGGACATAAGTTCGGGGAATTGTTTCTCTTTCCTACATTTCGACTGCAGTCAAGGGGAAATGATAGTGATAAATCCACATCTTCTCCTGTTCGACACTATCCAAACATGCTACTGTACTAAATTATGTGGTGACGATAACACTGGACAACGTCTTTCATTTGGTGTCCTTTTTTTCGCCACGCGGCCTCGTAGTTGGACGATTTGACAGAAAGCCTTGTTATTAGCGTGTGCGTTCTATAAGTAGCCGATGTAGACCGTCAACGGATTTAAGAGATTGGGAAACAGAAGTTGTGTTTTATTGTGAACAAAAAAAATCAAATGATCTAATTTCTTGCACAGAGTGAGTTCCGATCTTGTTCAGTATCAACGGAAGTTAGAAGCGGTTGTGCACGTCACAGCTGACGCGGTGGAAACAGTTTATTGCTATTTTCACTAGCTTAATCGTTAAAAGAGATCTATAGAAAGAACTCATGCATATTTGAGTACATCGGCTGAAAGGAACGGAATCACACAGGTTTCTCATGGGGATGTTTCTATCGAAGTGTTTCATGGCTAATATTTCTTACATAAAAAGGATTCCTACAATCGCCTGATGTTAAAGATGATAAACACGAAATACTTTTGTAACAGGAGGAATCAGGATACAGCCTTATGAGAAATGGGGGGTCAAACTCTTGAGAAAGGGAGTGGGGGTGTGTGTGTGCACACTTCATTTTCACGACAGTTTCAATGGTCATTTAATATACTTTCAGGACAAGTGGGGGGTGGGGTGCGTACCCACCCCTACCCCCACCAACCACACACACACACACACGGGCTTACACATGATGATATTTGCTATGAAAGTTGTGCAAGGTCTAAAACTATCCAAATATGAAACTTTGCAAGCTATCGGGTTTACACGAAAACAAATGGCTTGCTAAGCGCCTGAAGACTGAATAACGACAGCATGATATTAAACAAGAGCTAATGGGATAATAATCTGTGGCGAATGTCAGGTCATTTCGCTTGAAATCACAGATACGCATAAGGGCTGTAACGATGCATATGAACTATCTCGATGGATTGTATAACTTCGGGACATTGTTAGGGCTGTAGTCTCTATCGATAGCAATTAATCGATGGCAATTAATCGATGGCGAAACGAAAAACTATCGATGCATCGATAGTATGTGTGGCCATCAATAGTTTAGTAATTGACTTCCGTTGAAAAACGCGCAGCGCAAAATACAGGAAGTACCAGATTCGTTCACTTTGATTTAGAGTTATCCGCCCCTGTTACCTCTTAAACAAACTTAATCTGGGTTTCAAGTTTCTTGTCAGTTATTAAAAGAGACTGAAACTACTTCAGCTTGTTTTTATTTCATATAAACTATACATTCACTTGGGAAATGACTTCAAATGAGACAATTCAAGGAGAGAAAAAAACTATTGCAATAGTATTGCAATAGTTGGTCGCAATAGACTATCGCTATCGCAATAGTATGTTGCAACAGAACAAAACATATCGATGCTATCGCAATAGTTGTTTCCCCATGCATCAATAGTCACCCTAATGTATTGTAGATTTTTATTAATTTGTTTTATGTGCTGAACTGTTTTTGATTGTGTCTCATATATCGAATTTAGGTAGACGCTCTTACCTCTATATCACTATCAACTGTGATTGAGTGAATTGGCTTTTACGCTGCTTTTAGCAATATTCCAGCAATATCACGGCGGGGACACCAGAAATGGGCTTCATACATTTTAACCGTGGTGGGAATCGAAACGGGTCTTTGGCGTGACGAGCAAACCCTTTAACCTCTAGGCCACAGCTCATGGATAACTGTGGGTAAACCGTAAAATTGGTATGTAACAATATACAAGGCCTGTTTAGAACCAAAACCTGTTCAGGAATGTTCTTAAAACAAAAAAACAACAACTAAAATACATTAGGTGTGTTATGTCTAACGATGTTTAGGGTCTACATATATCTCATTATAACACTCATTTGGTTTGTTATCTCATTATAACACACATTTGGTGTGTTATCTCATTATAACACACATTTGGTGTGTCATGTCTAACGATGTTTAGGGTCTACATATATCTCATTATAACACACATTTGGTGTGTTATCTCATTATAACACACATTTGGTGTGTTATCTCATTATAACACACATTTGGTGTGTTATCTCATTATAACACACATTTGGTGTGTCATGTCTAACGATGTTTAGGGTCTACATATATCTCATTATAACACACATTTGGTGTGTTATCTCATTATAACACACATTTGGTGTGTTATGTCTAACGATGTTTAGGGTCTACATATATCTCATTATAACACACATTTGGTGTATTATCTCATTATAACACACATTTGGTGTGTTATCTCATTATAACACACATTTGGTGTGTCATGTCTAACGATGTTTAGGGTCTACATATATCTCATTATAACACACATTTGGTGTATTATCTCATTATAACACACATTTGGTGTGTTATGTCTAACGATGTTTAGGGTCTACATATATCTCATTATAACACACATTTGGTGTATTATCTCATTATAACACACATTTGGTGTGTTATCTCATTATAACACACATTTGGTGTGTTATGTCTAACGATGTTTAGGGTCAGCATATATCTCATTATAACACACATTTGGTGTGTTATCTCATAACACACATTTGGTGTGTTATCTCATTATAACACACATTTGGTGTGTTATCTCATTATAACACACATTTGGTGTGTCATGTCTAACGATGTTTAGGGTCTACATATATCTCATTATAACACACATTTGGTGTGTTATCTCATAACACACATTTGGTGTGTTATCTCATTATAACACACATTTGGTGTGTTATGTCTAACGATGTTTAGGGTCTACATATATCTCATTATAACACACATTTGGTGTGTTATCTCATTATAACACACATTTGGTGTGTTATCTCATTATAACACACATTTAGAGTGTTATGTCTAACGATGTTTAGGGTCTACATATATCTCATTTGAAACATTACCTAAACTCACTGTAAAAATATCTAAACATGTTTATAATTAAAACATATTTACGACAAAATGAATATCATTGTGTATTTTCCTAATGGTATGTATAAGATTATTTAATATGTATAAGATTAAATATTAAATATGTATAAGGTTCATTATGTGTGTTTAAAAAGGTTCAGATTCTCAGCCACTTGTTTAACTTGTATATCCGGATTTTTGTTTAAATGTGACGTTAAAGAGTAGAATAAACCAAGTATCGTAGGCACATTGGCGTGGTATACATTCATCAGTTTAACGTATATACCTTTAGGACTTAGAACTTGGTAAAATATTAACATTAAACAGTACAATAAACAAAGTAACGTAAGCTCTTTACAGCGGAAGCTTAACATGGTAGATGAGGTGTGGATAATGCAGACTGTCCCATGTATCGTTATACGATACGCGACCACTCAAGAGTGAATACAAATCCAGAATGTTTTGTGTTAGTCGGGACTTGACCCTCGGTCACTGCCTTGGGACGATCGCCTCCCAGATGCTGTCTGGCCTATGCTGTATCTCTCGATAGTTTAATATATAGACATCAAATACAGTATTCTAAACCCACTAGTGGACCTTTGTCTTTGAAGAGGCAGTTTATCCCAAACATAACAGGCCGGGGTATAAGCTAAGTTAACGGTAAGTAGGAAAATGGACACGAAGGACAATAGTACGTGAAGCGCGGGTGGTAGCGTGAAGGATTACACACAGAGTTCGCAGGTTTGTTTCCCACCGAGGTTTTAAACGTCTTGTGTTCCTAAATGTATTAATGCTGTTTGACGAGTAGTAATTCTGTCATACAGGAGACGAAAGCCGACAATGAAAGTATATCTGATTAGTACGATAGACTCTAGACATTTTGTTTGCTTCAAGCCACTTTGTCCCCTTTGATCTTTAGACCCATGAAGATCCGGGTTAGAACTGGTCTTCAGCAGCCCATGCTTGTCGTAAGAGGCAACTGATGGGATTGGGCGATCGGGCTCGAATATTTACAAACCGCCGCCATGTACCTGAAATATTGGTGAGTGTGGCGTTAAAAACAAACCGACCTGCCAGCGAACCTTTTTTTATCTTTAATAATTATTTACTGATTTCCCACGTTTAAACACAATCATTATTACAGTGTAGTATGGCGGTCAGACAAGTAGTAGTAGTAGTAGTAGTAGTAGTAGTAGTAGTAGTAGTAATAGTGAGTGAGTTTCGTTTTACGTCGCACACAGCAATATTCCAGCTATATGGCGGCGGGCTGTAAATAATTGAGTCTCGACCAAACAGTCCAGTGATCAACAGCATAAGCATCGATCTGCGCAATTAGAAACCGATGACATGTGTCAACCAAATCAGCGAGCCTGACCATCCGATCCTGTTAGTCGCCTCTTACGACAAACATGGGTTACTGAAGATCAATAGTCTAACCCGGGCTTCACGGGTAAGTAGTAGTAGTAGTAGTAGTAGTAGTAGTAGTAGTAGTAGTAGTAGTAGTAGTAGTAGTAGTAGTAATGCGGTCTCTGGTGTCTATCCTCCAATGGATCAATGTTGTTGATTTTTATTTATGTATAATCTTACTAAAATTAGTAGAAGCCTTTGCCACATTTAGGCGACAAACTAACCCGAATATTAATATTTCTATATCTTTTTCAGCCATGTCATATATGTTCGTCCTGTGGTTATGCATCTCATGTGCGATAACAGAGTCGATGAGCTACACAATGAAAGATGAAACGAAGTCAAGAGTCTCCGTCGACGCTGCTGGCGTTATTCGAGAACGGCGTAGTGGTTGGTCACCGAGACGGCGTGGTGTTCTGTCCATTAGTCAAGAACTAGAGGTGTTGGCGCAAATGCTGCATTCGAGAGATGAGAGCAGACAGGATGAAGAAATGCGGTCCAAACTGCGCAAACTCGGAAAACGCGAGATCACTTCCGGTCATTGAAAGCATCACTGACAGGCTTGAATAGGTTGTTTTCCAACAGTGATTATGTTGTGGAACTTGAACCGAAACTGAAAGCATATGTGGAAATGTGTCTTCCATGTTGAAGAACTGCTGCCGACAACTGCCAGACTTAAAGATAGTCATCGAGTGACTCTTAAAGGCTGGAAGCCCGAAAGTAGCACATGCCCTAAATAAACCACAGGAGAATTTTTTTTCCGCACACGTCGGTACAACATCTTATTTAAACAAATTACGCATACTATAAATGTACTGACCACACGTATGGTGCCCAGTGTTTCTATTACACAAAGCCGACACTCAAACCGTTTGTGGAATCTCGATGACTCCCTTTAAGAACTTTATCATACTTCCATCTGTCTTGTCTATCTAAACAAATTCATTGTAAGAGTATTGGCACATTTCAAAAACACTGCGTGAAAATTTGGATATCTGATTTTAATCAATGTTTACATTTGAGACAAAGGTCTGTGTCCGCATCTTAATGATACATTTAACAGAGAATTTGGAATATTGTGTTTGTCCTTGCGTTCCCGAGTATCTATAGTGCCTTAATGGATTGGTGCAACACAGGGTTCGTTTATGACACTTTTCGGGACATGGGGGATTAGTTTCCTCTAAGATTCATGTAAAAACAGTGTTTAGTTTTACGCCGCTTTAAGCAATATTCCAGCAATATCACGACGGGGAACACAAGAAATGGGCTTCACACATCGTACCCATGTGGGGAATCGAACCCGGGTCTTCGCCGTGACGAGCGAACGCTTTAACCAATAGGCTACCCCACCGCCCCTGAATACATGTTTTACCTTAAACGATGCTTGACAGAAACTGTTCTTTCTCTCTCAATATATGGCCGTTTTCTGTCACTGTTGTTATCTGTAAATTATCAGAATATATTGCACTCAGTATTTTGTTTAGTGTTAATGTTCATATTTGTAGATATACGCTGGGACAGGGTAATTAATGAAATGTCAATTTTGTAGATCAAGGTTGATTATATTTTCTTTGAATGCCATTTGGGTTATTCAGTCAATAAATAAATACTGCATTTCTACAGATACTTTGGCTTTCTTCGATGTCTCCAATGAACTATTATTGGTGACGTCATACATGTGTCCATTGTAAAGACACATGCAAACTGCTGGATTAGCTAACATAAGTGTCACGGTTTACGTGAATGTGGGCAGAATTCATTGAAAGTTATAAAGTCATGACCAGGTAATTTCTTCTTCCTGTTATCTTGATCACGGGTCATCGAACAGTGTCGGCCTCCTGGGACCCTGTTTGTGTGCGGTCAATGTGGTGGACGCCTGAAGGTATTTAATCGTTGACCAATGGACAAGAACACCTGACTACTTGGACGTGACTAACATGGTAGGATCCCGATGATCTTGGCCATCACACGTGAAGTTCCGGGTTAGATTTGATCCTCAGTAGCCCATGCTTGTCGTAAGAGGCGACTAACGGGATCGGATGGTCAGGCTCGCTGACTTGGTTGACAATTGTGTAGAGCGATGACATGTTTTGATCACTGGATTGTCCGGTCCTAACTCGATTATTTACAGACCCCCGCCATATAGCTGGAATATTGCTGACAAACAAACAACCACCTACCAGAAGGTTTGGGGTTTGTTTTGTTGTTGTTTTGTGTGTGTGTGTGTGGGGGTCGTGGTGTGTGTGTTGGGTGTTTTTTTGTGTGTGTGTGTGTGTGTGTGTGTGTGTGTGTGTGTGTGTGTGTGTGTGTGTGTGTGTGTGTGTGTGTGTGTGTGTGTGTGTGTGTGTGTGGTGGGGGTCGGGGGTTGGTTTTTTTTTTAAAACTACCAGAAGGTCATGATGACCTAAGGCCACACAATTCAGAGTGCACAGTTATGTTTCTTTTCTTGTTACAGGATCCTATCATCGTGGGTTCACTTTCCCCTTCATTGTGATATTGGTGTGATGTATACTATTCACACTTTGCTCAGGATCAAATCATGGATTTAACAGAAAACTGTGATGTGGTGTCAAATTTGGTTCAAATATCTAGTAAGCGTATTGTAAGCATTGATGTAAGTGACTGTTTGCCTAAAGAGGGGTTACCGTATTATTGTTTGCCCAGTTTTAAATGGATACAATTTCAAAATTTTGAATCTACGTTCCAGTAAAGTTGTGAATTTTTGTGATCCTTAGCAAAGTGTGAGTAGTATAGTACCTGTCGATTTCACCAATGCCGTAAACTTCTAAAACCATCGTTACTTGTGGCTTTCCCTTAATATTTGGGAAGCTGGCACAAAAATAACCCGTTTAATCACTAGCATTCATATGTTGTCGTAACCACTATGCAGTTATATTGGGCCAGTGTGGCATGTGGTTCTCGAGAATAACGCCTATGTATAAACTGCGTGTAAGATAATCCATGTAATCGCGATTTTATCGATATTATTCCCTGAAAGATGTCAACTTGAAATATCAGCTTTCGGCCGCGGCTCATCCATCATGGTCAATGTTGAAACTTACATGATATCATCTGGGGATTGCCTCTGGGAGGTTGGACTTCTGACCACACTATATTATGTGTCAGTGTCCTTAACAGGAACAAAACACATATACAGCACGTGAAAGTTGTTTACTGGACAATACTGATTAAGACATACTAAGACCCCATTACAGAGTGAGTGAGTTGGTTTTTACGCCTCTTGTAGTATGATAGCTTGATGTGTTATGAAAGCCTAAATGACGTTTAGCGTTTACCGCTTTCGTGAAACCCACGACCATGGGTATGGTAAGACAAGGAAACTTATCTTGCCCGTATGTGAAATCTTTCTTTTGACAGTTGAAAAACTCGATTTGTCATGTTTAACATATTTAGATTGAAGAATATTGTGAAACTTAAAGGCCTTAAAATACTTTGACATTATAACAAACACGCCTATTTATATTCGAATATACAAATCAGATTACGTAAATTCCCAATTGCTCCCCTTTATTTTCTTTATGATAATAGTTTACCACGGTAAACCATGTTGAGAATGTTTACAAAAAGGTATCTTCCCAAAAGACAGACCTCCCAAAAGACAGACCGCTTAAAACAACACATTTTATGGTTGGTTGCATAAGGCTTAATGAAGTTGTACCCTGTATGTGCCCAGATAATAAAGACAACATTAGATATCAACTATAGTTGCACTGGTAGGGAACTTGTATTTTTGCGACAGAAACATTATGATTTATGAGTCTTTGCAATGATATGTGTTGTGATAAGATAAATGGTAATTATAGCTTTGTGGTATTGGTATGCACGTAAAAGAACCCACGAATCCGTTGGTATATGACCAGTTGGTGGCCACATGAAAACGTGCAAACACCTAGTTGCGGGTACATCAAAGTGTAGTGAACTTGGACAAAGTACTGTGATTATGTGTCCCAGTCCATCCAGCTGTGAGAAAGTCACAAAAACTCGGCGCGCCTAGTGGCAGCAAGAGTTGTATACTCCCCGGGGAGTTGAGATTGATAATACGATGTGCCGTTGGGATTGACATCCAATGTTCGAGGGAAAAATACCAGCGCCTTGAGCAAGCACTAGTTGCGTGGATATGTGCGCTATATAAATATCCTATAATAATAGTATTCACAACGAATAATGTCAAGTTTTCCACATAAAATTGTGTCATATATATCAATATTTTAACATCAGCTTCACGAAAATAATATTTTAGAAATGTCACAGAGCTTTTAACACTGGTAACGGAAAATTTGAGGTTGAAAGTTGACGGTAACGGAAAATTGTGTGCAATAAAATGGTGTGCATCAGGTAATTTCACGTCGCCCACATGAACAAGCCACAAGATTAGATGATTTCTTCATTATCTCAAGGGAAATTTTGTGTGCATCATGTACAATGCTTAAGTAACATAGTCTGTACAAAACAATTATTTAACAATTAATGACTTTACAATATTATCGAAGGTTTTCAGAGTAATATACCTATATAAGTAAAGTGCTTGAAAACATTCTTAACTTCTCTAACAACTCAGTTCTCTACGACTCAGTATTCACTTGTAAACTAGGAGAGATAGGAGTGTGTTGTTAGTGACTCTGGGTCAGCTCATTAATTACATAGGGGTGGACAGCATGGCTCAGCTAATTAGTGTAGTCATTGAGTCTGTCTTTTGGGAGGTCTGTCTTTTGGGAGTGGACCTTTACAAACGTTCCAAGCAGTATTCCAGTTATAGCACGGCGTGTCTGCTTATTAGGGGAGGAAAGCCCGCAGCACTGCCGGTCTGACATTTTTATCACTTTGGTGAAACACAGGCACAGGCACAGGCACAGTGCTTGCAAACCAAGAAACAGATATTGGGCTTATCGAGATTAGAACCCAAGACCCACAGGCTCCTGGAACAAGAAATGGATGCAAGGCTACCCATCCTCGCTCCAGCCCTACGAAAAGCGTACATATCGGTTATGCAGTGAAGTATCTTAGCCCATTCAACGGGCCGTAAAAGTAAAAATAATCATTAAAAAATCATTTTAATACTTTCTTGACTGCTTTTTTCAGCCTATATAATGATCACAGAGAGTGAGGGGTGCATGAGAGAGTTATATTGAGGTGTTTTGAATAATCAGTTCTGAGCCAGCCAAAAGAGTGATTGGTGACATGAAAGATACGATGACACACTCCGCCATATCAAATATTGTGACTACAAGGCCTAATATGCAACATGAGCCCCGGTGTACAAACTTTTGTATGTATTCTACTCAAAAGAAATCAATAAACATCCAGTCCTTCATATTACTGCCAGGACAGATGGAATATCGTAATATGAAGGAAAAGTAGAACTTCATTAATTAGTGCGAAAATGGCTGTCAGGTTACACAGTTGAAAATTACAACAAAATTAAACCGGGGCCTAATGCTAAAATAGCCTCCAACAGAATTTTAACATGCTGATAAATATATCGGAGTCTCCCGGCGTGATTACATTTCATTACTGCTGAAAAAAGCGTCGACCACAAATCACTCATTAATCATTAGTAGGTGTATGAGGTAAAATCATTCAAATATCGCCTGGTACTTTAACATTGCAACAATAGTCCAGATAAAGGGCTATATTTCTTATCGAACATGATTACTATGTTTCGATTTTCACTAAATGCTTTGACAAAAACTCCTCTTAATCGTTCTCCTCAAACTGACATTTGACAACAAATCTAAAAAAAGCTTTCTATCATCCTGGTTTCCAGATTACACTGACATAAAAGACAGGGGAAGACTCAAGCTATACACCAGTGGAACTAGCTGTCAAGCAGACGTGTGTTTTATCCGGCGAGATTGTAGAATTCAGATTCAATCCCCTTGAAACAAAGACGACACTACCCAACAAACGCCGCATGGTGTCTGATATGAGTTCAAAACGAGGCACACGTCTTTCACGGCGCCCTCTAGTGGATCGGTGAATGAATTACTACACTGCAATTTCAGCCTGTCAAAGTAATTTTCACACTGCTTCAATAGAGGCCGACCACGTTCTGCCTCCCCGAAACCTTCTGAAGGACCGTCGTTTCTCGAGAGCCCTTTAATAAAAGGAAAGTGAAGTTTGTTGCTCGAAATCCTACGTCCTAGAGAGCTGTCACAGTGGAAAACGTCCGCGTATTGATTTCTGAGTGGCGCGCCGGAAATGGACTCCGCCAGTGAGACATTCCGCTCTTCCAGTTGCAAACATTACAGCAGGACAAATAGTCCATGCATCGTTTAGGATTTCATGAGTGGGTGTTGGTGAAACCATGTATATGTAACTAAAGCACTGTGGATGATAGTCGTATGGGGATTATTATGGTAAGAAAACCACCTGTGTTTTGGTTCACCGACTGGCCAGTTGTAGCAATATGTCCTGGTTTTAGCCGGTATAAAATCCAGTTATACTAACGATATGATTATCATTTAGTCTTTTGGGTCTGGGTTTTAAGGAGGACGTATATTCTTTGCGTGTATTGAACTATCATGCTTGTTTGAGACATTTTGGCTGTTGAAGGAAAACATTCTCGCATCCTGATCAGTGTGAAAATGACCTGGAAAACATATTTTTGTGTTATCGATATGTAGATACCAGTAAGGGGAGATGAGTATAAATGCTACGTATTCTCATGTATTGGAACAACGATCGTCCTCGCGATCCAAGGGTATTTTGTCTGGATAATAAATTTCAGAACACTCACACATCTTATTGCTAATATTCCTGTCACTGATTCTCGTCGCAGTTATTTTGCTGCAATGTGTCCAAAAACTGAAATTCGTTCATCTCCAAGTTTTATCCAGACGTCAATATTTGTCGTTTAGGAGCAATGGATATTGCAAGTTTACATCTGATGACAGAGGTAGCAAGTCAACTGAAACTATTATAGTTGTTGTGGCTAGCTATTTACTTAGTGGCAGCCACCGACAGGAAGTAAAAGAGTTAATGCCCTTAGTTGTAGTTTAAAGTGGAAGATTCACTTCCGCTACTAAAATGTCATGCTTCGCTTCGGCATATCGTTATCGGAGATTATCTGAATGTTTTAGTTTCAGTCTAGACTAACAACTAGTCTCTGAACTGAACATATGCTGAGAGAAACAAATAAAGGATCGCAGGACAATTCAAGCGTTCCTTTATTATTTTCCAGTTTTCATCAACCCAGCGCTTCAAAGCTGATGATGAAAACTGGAAAATATTAAAGGAACGCTTGAAATGTCCTGTGATCCTTCATTTGTTTCTCTTAGTATATTTTACAGAAAAAAAAGTTCATAGTAACAAAATATGATCTAATGAAAAGGAGCCCTGAGACTTTCTTCATTTTCAGACTTTCAGTTTCTCGGAACCGGTGTTGCTTCAATGCTGTTACACGCATTCACGCATACACACTTACTCACTCACTCATTATAGCACCACGAGTATTCCGACTACAACATGCAAATGTGCGAGGACTTTTATTCTAGTTCCAGCTTGTTTGTTGAATAGATTCGTGATGCCTTATACGTAATATCTAGGTTTCCATTTGACAATGACAATATACCAGTTTTTAGGTAAGCATGTAATTTGACTTTCGGAATTCGTCAAATATTAAATACCTTTGGGACTTAATATACATCACCATAGCAATATTGGCAATTCTCCAACACGGAAATCAATAACTAATAAAGTACTTTTTCGCGCACAGAAAGATACAATTACTCATGGTTTCCTCACTATATGTATATATATATATATATATATATATATATATATATATATATATATATATATATATATATATATATATATGTATGGTTTATATATATATATATATATATATATATATATATATATATATATATATATATATATGTATATATATATATATATATATATATATATATATCACGCATTTTAACACTTTCTTTATATATATATATAGTGTTGGAATTGGCGTATTTCCAGATCTCCGAACGTGTTTTACAACAGAGCATAGATTCCATTGCCTTCAATTACCACTATACATAAATATGTACGTAAAGGTAGTCATTGACAAATGGCACCATGTCACACCTATGCTACGGTCACGTTGAGTCAAAACCTTACAAAACTAGAACCATTCTAACTCCCAAATTCGTCATTAAAACGGATTGTCACTCGACTACAGAAAAGCCAAACGATTTTTATATCGACACATCGAATACTGAAAGTTTTTTGACGGTGAGGCAGTCTTTTGGTTCAACCGTTTGCTCGTCATACCGATGGCCCGTGTTCAATTCCGCCCATTGTTACTATGTGTAGAGTCCAATTTGGTGTTCCCACGCTGTGGGGTTACTGGAGTATTTCAAAGAGTGGAATAAATCCACATTCACTCTCTGAAGACTTCGCAAACGGAGACCATGGACTGACTGAAATAAACACCAGCCCTATGATCCTTGGTACGACAATATTAAGGATTTGCTGGTCTCTTCTATGGTCTAGACATATTCAGATCATGGCGGACATCAACTGGTTGTAATGATCCGACGTCTGAAGTGGGACTTCTCCAGATGTTGCTCTGTTTAATAATTCCTTACATGTACAGCTGATTTGATGCGCAGGTAATTATCGCGAAGGCTGCATTCAGTATAACTTCATTACGTGTTTCAACAAGATGTTCATGGTTATGTCGAGTACCTTCAATTATTTATTGATTGAAAATCAACGATGCATACCAATGAACTGTGGAGGACGAGGTCAGTATTGTTCCCAGTTCCGGTAGAGTGAGTGAGTTTAGTTTTAGGCCGCACTCAGCAATATTCCAGCTATATGGCGGCGGTCTGTAAATAATCGAGTCTGGACCAGACAATCCAGTGATCAACAGCATTAACATCGATCTGCGCAATTGGGAACCGATGACATGTGTCAACCAAGCCAGTGAGCCTGACCACCCGTTCCCGTTAGTCGCCTCTTACGACAAGCATGGGTTATTCTAACCCGGATCTAACCAGGTAGTTCCGGTAGAACAATCGGTAGTACAAAAAACAATCGGTAATACAAAAATGACATTGTATTTATACAACCATTTTTAAAATGTTATTTTGACAACTTCCTCAATTAGCCCTTGTACACTAACGTTAAGACAGTATGTGATGATAAAAATGCTAAACGTGAAGTCAAGGGTCATGTGACGCAACCATCCATGCACCAAGGAAAGCTTCCACGATATGATAATGGCGAAATGACGAGAATCTGTTGATTGCGGAAGTAGAATCAACGATCCCGGAGAAGTGTATTTCACATACTTGATGCCAGCTCGATTCCACTTAAGGAATCAACATATGTCTCCCACTTACCATGTTTTGATTGGCATAAACTTTCTCTTTAATTTGGATTAATCGCCCTGGAGTCGCTTTAGTTATACTTGTTTTTAATACACGTTCACAAATGGCCATAACGTCGAAAGCAGATTCACTGTACAGGTGTGTGTCCCTTTGACACATATGGTTGTGGTTTCGAATCCCATCTTGTGAATTAACTGACTATAAAAGTCCAGTTTCTGTCCTTGCCAGTATAGTTCTATCAGAGGCTATGTGCCTACTATGTCACTCCCCTAGACCAAATGCCTAGTGGTTAAAGCGTTGGCTCGTCACACCGAAGACCCGGGTTCGAATCCCCATATGGGTACAATGTGTGAAGAACATTTCTGGTGTCCCCCGCCGTGATGTTGCTGGAATATTGCTAAAAGCGGCGTAAAACCTAACTCAGTCAGTCAGTCTAATTTGAGCTATCACAGCACTTGCATCAAACAAAATCACGGCGCCAAGTCAAAACGATCTGATCGATAGTCCTGATCTGTATTGCAACGAACATCGAGAAGTGCATCAAATCACTCGAACAGAAAGCGGGTGCCGATTTCGTAACCCGATTTTGATTGGACGATGCACAGAATCGTTACTCCAGCCAAATTATATCTAAAAAAGCCCTGTTCCAATTTGGTGAAGTGAAAAGTGGACTTTTTTATAATTACTGACTGACTGACTCACTGAGTTTGGTTTTACGCCGCTTTTAGCACTATTCCAGCAATATCTAGGCGGGGGACACCGGAAATGGGCTTCACACATTGTACCCGTGGGGGATTCGAACCCGGGTATTCGGCGTGACGAGCCATCGCTTTAACCACTAGGCTACCCCACCGCCCCTGTTTTATAATTACCCCCCTTGGTTCGGGAAGACGTTGGTATTCCGGTTCGCTCCGTTTACGCTTCTAGGTTTGACTGAGTTAAAACTGAGTTTTGACCTGCCGAATTCAAGCTCATGTGAAATAATTGGAATTCTACCTAAAGCGGCGTTAAAAGCCAATATAGATTTAAGAATGCTTTATACATAATTCCAAATATCGCCATGTCAAATGTCCAAGCCCCTCATGTCACCAGAAGTCCATCTTGTGACCCACAAAAAACAGTGCTTATGTCTCTACACTGACTGCTTCGGCAAGCAGAGCCTCTTGTAGGATATTATTACTCAAGTACTAAACATCTAACTATAAATTACCAATTGAGACAGGCCGATAGTTGAGCATTCCACGTGAAGACCGACAATGTCCGCTTCGTGTTTCAAACGCTGTTGGAGTCGAGTTTCACTTCTTGTTTTAGATGCGAATCTTTTCTCCAACTGCGACATCAATCTCTGAATGCTTGGAATTTCCAAATTTGTCCATCTTAAAGAAACTCTTGTCTACTACCAGCATAAGCGATCTTAAAGGCCTTTCTGAGTTACTGAATCACATATTTAATGCATTTAAAAAATGAAATATTGTTATTTATAAGCTGCTGTCTTGTACATTATGTAAATGTATATACGTTTATCTCATGTACCGCCGTTGGCGGTTTCTAGAGAATAAACAGGGTTTTTTAGTTTGACCAAACGTCACGATTTTCTCTCAGATAAACCTGACATACACCAATATAACTGAAAATCTCCAATAGGCCAAACTCCCTCCAGAGCTCCAATATGTTTCACGTTTCGTTTCTTGTGACATAGTCACGTTACTTGGATGACCATCTAGCGTGTTAAAATGAACTCGGAACAAGAGAGGTTTACTTCGTCAACTTAATGTTTTATCCGAATTTTATTTCACAAGCTAATACAAGACCGATTAGTGTTAATCGATAGGCATCGACAATTATAAAACGAAAACAATTAACAAATTAGAAAAACTGTTTCACCTTAGCTGTTATGGTGAGTCACCCACGTAGTTCCGTTTTACGAGGTCGTTACAGGAATTAACGTCCCATATCTTCACTCAACTGAAATTATCTTTAAATACACTTCGTCCACCACTGATCTGACAATGCACTCGGGTGTTTGATTCGAATCTCGCTCTCTCTGTACAGAGTAAGCAATTGTGATTTTTAGGTATATTTCAAAAGGCTAACTATATGATAATTGGAACCTTATATTTTTTTATAATGTTATAGAACATTAGCATCGTTTTATGTTTGTATGTACACTCAATTACCTCCATTGAGGGGACAGTGGGGTAGTCTAGTGGTTAATGGTGGTCTAGCGTTCGCCCGTAACGCCGAAGTCCCGAGTTCGATTCCCCATATGGGTACAATGTGTGAAGCCCATTTCTGTTGTCCCCCGCCGTGATATTGCTGGAATAATGCTAAAAGCGGCATAAAACTAAACTCACTCACTAACCTCAACTGAGAAACAAATATATCCCAAAGATCTGTACATGGTATCAATCAATTTGTTTTGCATACAGATTAATAACAAAATCTTGCATTAAATTTGTCTGAACATCATGTATCTTTAGTTAGAAGAAGCACGCACACTTTTTAATTACGTACAACTATTGGCCTATGACCTTCTAGATGGCCATGGAGATACTACTGGACTACTGTGTTGGAAAAGCAGACCAATGAAATATTTGATCGCGGTAACATTATCACCTTTAATGTTCTAATGTAACTGCACGCACATACAGTATGATTTGTTTCCAAATGCGACAGTAACGACCATTGGGAATTCACCGCACCTTCGGCAGAGTTAATCTATGGGCAATGCTTCCTTGTGCTGTATTCCAAGGATTTAATTTAATATAGAATGATTATAATGGATCTAATGACCTCTGATTTGATTTTAAACCACTGAAAATATTAATATTTATATTTCTCAGCTGCTGAGGATATATATATTCGTCATTATTTCCTTGTTAATTCTCCGACTTGACAACTTCATTCCAGTGATTGATGGGTAGAGGATGGACAACGCATAGCCAAATCCTTGATTCCATTGTAGATATTGAAAAGTCCGCGCGGCAGGTTCATCTGTAAAAGTAGCTAGAGAGTAGTCAACCCTTTCCGTCCTTGACCTTGTACAGAACATGAGTCAATGTGAATAATCTTGGCTTTAAACATATTTTATATCTCTTGAGTATACAGGAGCTAAATCATTTTGAATTTTATAAAATACACAAAGTTTCACACCATTCGTGGAAGATTGTACATTCTGGAGGAGAAATGTGTTTTTCTGTCATCTGTCATATTCGATTTATGAACAGTTCTCCTCCAGTAAGCTTTTTATGACATTCCCTAACGCCGAGGATCACCGAACTGTTTATCTGCTTCCAGATCGCGTTCAGATTAATAATAAAATACGCTACAGAATCAAAGCAGCTCTTAGACAAATGTTGTTCCAGATCAAGTTGGATGAAGCTGCATCGAGGCGTGATGGGATCGTCTTGATCCATCACTCATCGGCTCAGTCTACCGTCAACAAGTCGTAACCACTGGAGTCATATTTCATATTTCGTAATGGGTTACAGACCATTCTTCGGAAAAAGACTCGTTGTGCTTGTGTTGTTATTGAGTCCAAAGCCTCCCCGAACTAGTAACAATTGGTCTGCTCCCATATAAATACATGGGTGAAAATATCAGTGCATGTTTTATATTGTATAACTCACTTGTGAGGTAAAACCATTTATTTGATATGTTATTACCAAGTCACATAGACGTGCTGATATTGACATTGTAGGTGCCCAAACCTGGTACTGTGTGATAATCTGTTCTATAAATTGATATAGTGCATATGGTTAGGACCTAATGCTTTGCTCGTTGCAGCGTATCGACTCTGATTGATGGATTCTGGTTATGCTTCATTGACATTGCATGAGGCTATGAATTATTGTTATTTTAAATGGCTGTTGGTTCATGGCCTTACATGTGGCCATGGGTGGCATTGGGTATTAATTATTGCATTTGGTAATGATTAATGGACGCATGTTGTTTGAATGACAGATTTTGCATGTTTCAAAGTCTTTGATATTGCATATTGGAATGAATGATCCATAAGTAGTGAGTGAGTGAGTTTGGTTTAGGCCGATTGTGGCAACACTCCAACAATACCACTGCTGGTAGCACCGGAAATGCTTCATACGTTGTACCCATTTGGAGAATCGATCCCAGCCCTTCAGCGCAACTAGCGAACGTTTAAACCACTAGACTACCCAACCGCCCCATTCATTACTACGTATGGACAATAAGATGATAATATTATTATCAGTTACTGATATTTACACAGCCCTACTCCACGTCCAAACAGTTATGTCCAACTGTGACTGAAGGCAATAGATGGTCATTTCTTGTGGTCATCGAAGTACTGAGTATATCCGCCATTGTGACCAACCAGGCATCATTTGGTGTGGTCATGGTAGACGTATAGATCCGAGAATTATACTTACGGGTAACGAAACAGAAAAGTAATCATCCATTGTTTTGTCCCGATGTTTGAGCCCATGACTCGTTCCACAAATCTTTCTGTGCGCTACGACTCTGAACAGCCAGTGGTAATGATTGTCCTACGACGCTCATACGTCTCTGTTAAAGTCTGTCCCTGTAAGATTGTGTCAAAGAACATAGACGTAATACACCCGTGAAGATAGAATTGATCTTCAGTAACCCATATGGGATCAGCTGGTCAGGCTCGATGGTTGATCCATGTCATCGTATCCCAATTGCGGAGACCCTTACTCATACTGTTGATCACTGGATTATCTGGTCCAGACTTGAGTATTTACAGACCGCTGCCATATAGCTGGAATATTGCAAGTGCGGCGTTACAAAACCAACCAACCAACCTATACACTAAATAAGATAGAATAATCGTCTTAGCACGAAGATACCTCTATGGATCGGGGGTTGGTTCAACTATTTGACATGTCGACATTGTCAACTCCGTTTCCCTGGAACCTGTTATCTACCCTTCCCCAACTGAATCTGTGACAAGATCGGTGTATCAGTCACCAGGCCTATTCTACTCATTGATAACATATTACCAGTTTTCATGGTCACAATTGTATGTATTGACTGCAGCAATCATTATGGCTAGGTGGTGTATTCACACATAGGACATTCCCTACACTGCAGGTTTGTTAAATACATAACAAACTGAGGCTTCGTTTTATTATTGTCGTAGGCCCAGTCGACCAAGGCATAGCCATTCGCTGTCTAGAGTTGCCTGTAGCTGGCATGCTAGAAATCTGTGATTGTGGGTTCAAATCTCAAGTCTCCACGGTCATGTTTCTAAGTGTGTCACCATCGTAACCGTTCTTCTCGAGAGATTAGAAACTTCAATAGAAAATTCATTTGACTTTACATCAAAATTTGTACTTGTCGGTGATCTGAATGAAGACCTTTTATCAGATGAAATTTCACATTTAAGAGAGATCATGAACCGAAAGGCATTGTATAATGTTGTTAAGGACCCTACACGTGTTAGTAGAACAAGTAGAACTTTATTAGATCCCGTATTAATCAGGAACGATATTGACGTGTTTGACAGTGGCGTGATTGATTTCAGTAGTGACATAAGTGATCACAGGGGCACTTTGGTTGCCATTAACACAGCTATCTCCATGTCTTTATGTTATACCAGAGATGTATGGTGTTATGATAAAGGCGACTATGAGTTATTGAATAGATATATAACCATATTGTTTGATACCAAACACTTATGATATTGATGAAGCAACAGATGTATTTTATGATCATCTAGAAAGGTATATTAAGGAATGTATTCCATCTAAAAAGGTAACGATTAGACCAAATGACATACCTTGGTACAATTCGGAAATACGACGTGAACAAGAAAACGTAATAGGTTGAGAAAAAAAGACAAAAGAACTAATAGATGTGAGGATAAAGTGGCATACCGTAAATAACGAAATAAAGTTAATAACATGAAGTGTTATGCAAAGGAACAGTATATTTCTAATCTTGATGAATTTATATCTGAAATAAGCAGAGATAACAAAACCACAATACAATTATTTGAAATGCGTACATCTAGTAGGCTCAATCACATTGTAGTAAATGAACGTGAAATTGCTGATATTATTAAATGCTTACATGTTAACAAAGCGAGTGGACCTGATCGTATAAGTTATAAACTATTGAAATGTATTGCAGAATCTGTTAGTTAACCATTGTGTTTTTTATTCAATAAATCGTCATCTTCAGGTATCTATCCTAACAGATGGAAAGAAGCTCATGTCATGCCGCTTTATAAAAATGGAGATAAATCTAGTTTTAATAATTACCGACCCATTTCTTTAATCAGTTGTTCAGGAAAAATCTTTGAAAGGGTTGTCATGAAGCATATGTCTAATTATTTTCTGGACAATAGATTATTATACAAATATCAATCCGGATTTCAAGTAGGCCATTCTACGACTCATCAGTTAATAGAACTACATAACAATATCTGCTCAGCTCTAGATAGACGTGAAGACTATTGCATGGTGTTTTGTGATGTTTCAAAGGCCTTTGACAGAGTGTGGCATGGAGGTTTACGGCATAAATTAATTAGCTACGGTATAGGTGAAGAATTACTTAAATGGATACAGTGTTACATCAGTGGCAGAACACAAAAGGTGTTTTTAAATGGTTCATTATCAAATCCCAAATCTCTTGCAGCTGGGGTTCCCCGGGGATCAGTCCTGGGCCCCTTTTCTGTTTATAGTATATGTTAATGATATTGCCGATGAACAAGATTGTGCTGCACGCTTGTTCGCAGATGATACATCAATGGGATTTTCATCTATCAATCACAGGCTTATGCAAGAGACACTCAATAGGAACCTACAATATTTATCGTGCTGGGCTAAACGTTGGCTTGTGACATACAATCCCAACAAAAGAGAAGCTATACTTTTCACTCTTAAGAATAATACTTCAATTCTAAATTTAGAATTTGAAAATCAGTGTGTACGTTTGGAAAAATCTCTTAAACATCTTGGAGTAACATTTTCTTCTGATTGTAAATGGAACACCCATATTGATAACATTGTAAGAAAACAACGTCCTTGATGGTTTCATAAATGAGAAAATTAAAGTTCATGCTAAACAGAGACACTCTAAATAAAATTTATATTGTATTTATAAGACCACAACTTGAATATGCTTGTGAATTGTGGGGTGGTTGTTCGGTAGATTTAACCGATAAAATTGAAAAAGTTCAGTTTGAGGCCGCCAGGATAGTTATTGATTTACCAAAATATGCTACAAGAGATACTCTAATGTATGAAACAGGTTGGCAATTGTTAAAAGTATGAAGAACATGTCATAAACTGTCTTTATTCTATAATATCTACAACAAAAATGCTCCATCCTATCTTTGTGATCTTATGCCTCCTCATTGAATCTAGGACAAATTATAATCTTAGAAACATTCGTGATCTTTCCCTGTCTTATTCCCGCACAAATCTCTACAGTCAATCATTTTTCCCGTCATCTTCACAACTTTGGAATAATCTCCCTTTATATGTTAGAGAATCAGTTTCCCTTAAAAGTTTTAAATCGCATATAAGCTCGCGTAAGTCAAAAGCACCAGGATATTTTTCATTTGGTAATAGAAAACTCAATTTAATTTATACCCAGCTAAGATATTCAAACATTAGATTAAATGGTGATCTATATAGAATTGGTCTTATGGAGAACCCCGAATGTAATTGTAAATTTACCTGTGAAAATTCTCATCATTATTTTATGTAATGTTCTTTGTATTCAAATATCAGACAGGAAATGTTTCAAAATATTAGCAGAATTTGTAACATTAGATCACCAACAAACCTAGATGTACTATTAAATGGCAGTGCAGATCTTCCGTAAAGTGACAATATTCAATTTTTTAAAGAAGTTCAAAAATATATATCAAACTCCAAAAGGTTCAGTAATTGGATATAATGTTTATGATCTAAATAATTCATGTATTAATTGAATTGTATATATCCTTTTGTATATATCTTTCTATCCCTGTACAGATAGTTTGTTTCACTTTTGCATGTAAGCACTGTAAATAGGAGAGGGTTTCACTAAGTTGGCATAACTTGTACCCACTCCATTCTCTTAAATAAATATGTTTAAATCAATCAAAACCGTTCTCGTAGGTTTCACCAAACTGGTAGACGTCGGAGATGTGCATCACTTTCTTTCCCCCTTTGAGCTAACAACTTATTTTACGCTTAACTTGAAATAAGGTGTATTATTTCCAGATTTAGCCAAACACACATGAAGCATTTGTAAAATATGTCATGTTCACGGACATGACAATAATGCTTGTCACGTAAAAAGTAATACTGATTGGCTATTGTCTGTGAATATCACAAGAATAAGGTGTCAGACACGGTTTGTCATTTGACCTTTTCATTTCACATCTGTCATGATCAACCATATTCTTTGTTGCTGACATTTATAGGACATCTTTTTCGGGACCTTCAAGTCAAAATTGTTTATACGTTAATTTTATAAGCAGTCTCTTATGATATCATTACACTTGGCCAATCGATGATCTAGCTCTGCTTACCAAACATCAGAGGTCTTTATCCTGGTACACAGTTACACGGAAGATCCAAGTTCGATTACCCACATGGGTACAATGTGTGAGACCCATTTCTGGTATCCCTTGCCGTGATATTGTTGAAATAATGCTAAATGCGTCATAAAACCTCATTCATTTGCTCACTTATTGTCATGGGAATCATCGCATATTTATCAGCAAGAGATACCGATATAGTATCTCACCCAACAACATAACCTTCCTACCTAATTTTGCTGCATGTTTTTTTACATGATGTATGATATCATGATAACAATTATGAAAGAACATTATTTCTAAGAAGTGCTCTTATGTGACATCAATATAAATTATTTACAAATCAATTTCCAACTACGTGGAATAATACTATTCAAAAATATTAAAACTAATATTTCTAAATAGTTTGGCACGATATCAGAATGTCAACGGTACAAGTTCACACAAACACTGGTTAAAATTGGGCCATACTTTCCTAAGTGATTTACAAAGTATATTCCCATGTCACGACTACCAAATTAAATTGTTGTTGCGTGAGGTATAATTATTTTTAATGTATTAGCCGAAACTGGAGTACTGAAGTGCTTAAGAAAACACCTTTTTATCTTTCCTTCATTATGAGCTTAAGTAATTACATTTTACATCAATGAATATTTCAATCACCTGTTCAAATTCACTTTGCATTCATTTCTAGAGAACACGAAGCTATTTTAGAACTTGCTCGTCATATGTGTATTTTGAATGTTTTGAACCTGTTGTTACAAGTTCAGAGCAATGCCTACACAGATGCTACTGAGGTTGCTATGTTACAGGAGAAGCAAAACCCGTCGTGTTCCGTGTATAATCACATGATCCGTCTCACGCCCCTGTCTCGTATGATTTAAATCGGTATGTCATGGAATCTGTAAATTAATCGTGTCTCCAAGGGGTGTGAAAACTGTCTGACGGGGCATATATTGATCCCGTGCCTAGAATGTCTATCAGCAGCTCTAAGCATTTTCAGTAGTAGTTGTAAAACCATTTTCACTGAAAATGTTTCAAAACAAGCATCGACATAGTTTTAGAAAATGTAGACCTGTAGGGATTCGAATTTTTCAAACGTGCATCCAGTTCACCCATCCCCGGGTTAACATAACTTAAAACTGGGTTAACTTAACTCATCACTCTGCTAATTTAACCCGTAACCGGGTTAACTTAACTCACCACTGAGTTAAATCATCTCACCACTAAGTTAACTAAACTCACCACGTGTACCGGGTTAGCGTAACTCACCTTAACTCTCCACTATAGTCTGTTTGCAGTGAAAACATACCGATAAATATCACTTTAAACAAAAACGCAAACCAAATAAAATGAAATTATGATGACAAATCATCATAATGTTACCTTGCCAATTGAATTAAATCTCAGAATTTTATTCAACTTAGGATAAAAGTTGTTTAACAAACGATTATAGTTTCAAATCGCTTTTATTGGTTTGTATTACAAGGGGGTATGCACATTAATTGAAACACCAAGAACGAGTAGGTTTGGTGTAAGTTAACACTTATCACGTACCGCACGTGCATTTGTTTGACTGTTCCAACTACTGCGTTTACCCCCTTGTAATACAACCCAATAATAGCGATTTGAATCTATGATCGTTTGTTAAACAACTTTTATCCCAAGTTGAATAAAATTCTGAGATTTAAATGTTCAATTGGCAAGGTAAAATTATGAGGATTCGTAATCTTAATTTCACTTTATTCGATTTACTTTTTTGTTTACAGTGAAATTCATCGGTACATTTTCACTGCAAACAGACTATAGGTTGATTTAACTCACCACTGGATTAACTTTACTCCCCACCGGGTTAACTTAACTAACCGCTATACTGAATAGTGACTTAGAACGTATAACAGACTGGGCTGATAAATGGCAAGTGAAATTTAGTCCTACCAAAACTGAAGCCATGCTATTTTCGACTAAAATTAATTCTAGTCCTAAATTACCTCCTCGAATGAATGATGTTCTTATACCTGAAGTATGTGATCATAAACGCCTAGGGCTGGTTTTTCAGGAAGATGGAAAATGGCACAAACATATTGATTATCTTGTCCGTAAAGTGAGCCCACTAATTAATTGCTTGCGTAGTCTAAAATACAGGTTAAATCGACGAACGCTTGAAATTATGTACAAATCTTTTATCTTACCCATATTTGACTACTGCGATAACATTTGGGATAATTGTAACAAAGAACAAGTAAAAATGCCAGAAAACCTACACTTGGATGCTCTTCGAACAATATGTGGAGCAGTACGAGGAACCAGTCTCGAAAGGCTTTACAGTTAAACGGGTTATTGCTCACTGTCTGACCGACGACATTACCATAAATTATGAATATATTACAAAATGTTCAATGGACTGACTCCTAAATACCTATCTTTATGGGTCCCACCTAGTATCTCCAGCATAACAGGATACAACCTTCGTAGCTCCAACGACTTTCAGACAAATGGAGGGCGCTTATCCCAGTATAATCGATCTTTCCTGCCTTCTGTTGTTAAAGCATGGAATGCACTTGATATCAATATCAGAAATGTAGATTCCCTATCTAGGTTTAAACAATTGATTTTCACAGACATTCAGATTTCTTCAAATTTTACATACATTGCTAGTTATGGTCAGCGACAATACCAAGTGATCCTATCCAGAATTAGGCTAGGTTGTAGTGATTTAAAAGCACACTTATTTGACAGATTCCTGATTGATGATCCCACTTGTTCATGTGGCCATAACAGAGAAGATGCTATCCATTTTTTTCTGTCATGTCCCCGCTATGCCCAGTTTAGACTTGACAAATACTTTGTCCTTAACCACCTCAGCGTATATGCTACACTTCAATGCAATGACGATTCATCTCCTTTAGACAATGATAACCTTATAAAATCGGTTCAGAATTTCATAACTGAAACTAACCGCTTTACGGAATTCAAGTAACAACCTATAAACATAAAATGCACTTGGTATCTTGTTCTTTATTTTATTTTCTTTATTTTTATTTTGCTTTGATTCATTCATTAATGTCCTAATGTCTGCTCCATAGAATTATGTCAAGATATAACGAACTATATGCAGAGAAGCATTGACATAGGCCATATGGCCTGTTTGCTAATCCTATTTCCATTTTGTTATGTCGTGTATTATGAAAAATGTAAGCATTAATGGAAATAAAATACTGTTTAAATCAACTTAACTAACCACCGGGTTAACTTTACTCATCATTGGGTTGACTTAACTCACTATTTGGTTCACTTAACTCACCACTGGGTTAAACTAACTCACCACTAGGTTAACTAAACTCACTACATGTACCGGGTTAACTTAACTCACCTTAACTCTCCACTAGGTTAATTTAACTCACCATGGGTTAACTTTAATTCCCCACCGGGTAAACTTAACTAACCACCGGGTTAACTTAACTCATCATTGGGTTGACTTAACACACCATTTGGAGCACTTAACGCACCACTGGATCAACCTAACTCACCACTTGGCTAACTAAACCCACGAGCGGGGTACACCTTGCGCCACCACCAGCACAAGGCTAACTGCACTCACAATAGGGTAACTCACCCTACCAGGATGATTAACACATTCCACCAGTAGACTAACACACTTCTTCAACACGTATACCCATTTTACCACTAGGCTTACACACCTCACCAACTGATGTACTCGTTTCACCACAAGGCTTACACACCTCACCAGTAGGTGTACTCATTTTCCTGAAAGACTTACACTCCTCACCAACAGGCGTACTTTCTTTGCCACAAGATTTACTCACCTCACCAACGGGTGTACTCATTCACCACAAGACTTACCTCACCAACAGATATACTCATTTCGCCAATAGGCTTACATACCTCACCAACACATATACTCATTTCGCCACTAGGCTTACATATCTCACCAACATGTGTACCCATTTCACAACAAGACCTACACACCTCATCAACAGGTGTACTCGTTTCACCACAAGGATTACACAACTCACCAACATGTGTACCCATTTCACCACAAGGCTTACATACCTCACCAACATGTGTACCCATTTCACCACAAGGCTCACACACCTCACCAATAGGTGTACTCATTTCAACACAAGGCTTACACACCTCACCAACATGTGTACCCATTTCACCACAAGGCTTACACACCTCACCAACAGGTGTACTCATTTTACCACAAGGTTTACAGACCTCACCAACAGGTGTACTTATTTCACCACAAGACTCACAATAAGCTTGGATTTAAACATATTTTATATCCCTTGAGTATACAGGAGCTAAATCATTTTGAATTTCATAAAACACAAAGTTTTTCTTTTTCTTCGTTCCTCTAGTGTTTCCTATCCTTTCTGTTAATATAGAATATACCTGAGGCATATCCAGGAAGACCCGTAACTATTCTGGCAGCTTCTAACTGAAGTTTCTCTAAGTATCACCCCGGCAAGCAATGTATGTGGTGTTAAACATTGGATTTAACCAAATATTGGAACGTTATCAAAGCGTATGAAAACAGTCGCCGCCGAAACCCCGCAAACATATGTATACACTTTAAAGCAAAAAACAAACAAATTACAATCTTTATCAGATGACCTGTTGTGTGCAACTCATCGATTTGATCAGTGCAGTATCGGCTATGCTAGCCGAAGGATTAACCCATGTGTTTACCATTCTAGCCACCAATATTGACTGCATACTTTCTTTTATTTCAATTCAATTCAATTCTTTATTGTATGAAAGGTCATAGGCCCATATACAAAAGAGATACATCTTGACAATGGCATATATAATCAATTTTCTAACTAATCAATTCTTTTCTTAACACAAATGCATTGTAGATAAATAGAGCAACTTTGTGTTGTTTTGGAGGTTCTTTGCAGCAAAGTAAGGAAGACAATAGATTAAAGTTGATTTGAGATAAAGACAGTTGCGGTAGATACTTATTTCTTAGATTTTCATATACAGGACAAATAAACATAAAATGGAATTCGTCTTCAATAATGAAACAGAATGGACATAATTTTTGTTTTTTCCATAGAAACATATCTCCCACGGTTAATTAATAAATCATTAAGGCCTAATCTAAACCGTATAAAAGCATTGCGAATATTTCTGTATTGAAGGTGAGCAAGATAACACTCTGGCTCAAGCAACGACTTAAATTGACGATATGAATCATATCTAGAACTTTCATTAATAGTTGAATGCCATTCCTGCTTAAACATATCAATAGCCCGTATACGAAACTGTTTAATAAACATATTTGCATTGCCAACTGTCTGTGATAACCAAATACAACCAAAACCATATCTAAATAGTAAGGTGCGAATATGGGATGTCCAGTTATTCTTTCCAAGATAATCAAGATGTAAAAGCATATTGAAAGCTTTTTTAGGTAAACGATGTTCAGGCATATTAATTATTTTACACCAATATTTTAAACAACGACAATACGATGATATGTACAATGGGAACCTCCCACATTCACCATAAACCATAACATTTGGTGTTGACAAACCAACATTTAGAAACTTTTTACAGGCAAGCAAATGAATTTTTTCTATAGTATAATACTCTTTAACACCCCTCTGAGAATCAAATAATTTGAAGTAAATAGTCGGTGGAACAAGACCGAGCATAGGAACAACAGAGTGAAGTTGTAAAAGAGCTTTCTTTGCTCTCCTCGCCAGGTTAAGTACGGACTTATTCAGATTCAGCGTATGGGTAAACAATATGCCAAGGTATTTATAATCATTCACAACATTCATACGTTTATCTTTAAAAACATTTCTCTCTAGCCGACAAAGGACCACCTCTACGGAATATAACGATGTTTGTTTTATCTAGATTCACACTCAACTGCCATTTATCTGAGAGTATATCTATTTGATTTTGAAGACCAATTACAGAGCTGGACATAAGAATGACATCATCAGCAAATAATAACAAAAAGTTCGATTACATCGGGAAAAATTGGATGCCATGTTTACCAGACTTCATGATATCTAAATATAATTCGCTAATGAAAAAGGAGAAAAGTAAAGGACTTAAAATACATCCTTGACGCAGACCGACAGGACAATCGAAAAAGTCAGTTATACCATAGCCACAGCGGACACATGACTTTACATTGGAATACATCGATCTTATGATACCATACATTTTACCTCTCAAACCTATATTTCTTAAGCATTTCCACATTCTACCTCTATCTACAGAATCAAACGCCTTTTTGAAATCTACAAAAGCTACATACAACTTTCGCTTGCTAAAGGATAAATATCTCTCAATAATAGCATACAAGGTAAATATATGATCAAATGTTGAGTAGTCCTTTCTAAATCCAGCTTGAGGTTCCGGTATTAAATCTCTCATATTCGACCATTGTGTTAACCTACTGTTGATAATAGATGTAAAAGTTTTACCTACAATACTAGTCAGAGAAATACCCCTATAATTGTCAGGATTTTGTGCATTTCCGTTTTAATATAACGGGATAATAATAGGTTGCGCCCATACGGAAGGAAAACGACCTGTATCAAATACTCGATTGAACATTTTAACCAGGAAGGGCATAATGTAAGGTAATGAGTATTTCAGCATTTCTGAAATAACACCATCCACTCCAGCAGATTTACCAACTTTAAGACGAGACACAGCATCCAGTATATCATATTCCGTAATAGGTGATTCCAGCACAAGCCTATCAACATCATTAAACTCTTCACTTAGCACATCGCTGTCACAATCTGATAACCAATTGTCAACATCGTAAGCAATATCTTCCTTGGAAAAGAGATTCTTAAAATGACATAACCATTCCGTTTGCGATATATTTACTATAGGGGTAGAGCGACTTTGCAGAGAACGTATATTTTTCCAAAATAGTTTCGGGCTGTTTAGGGAGTTATTAAGTCGCTCAAGTCTTGACGATTGGATATCATATTTGAACTTTCTGCAAGAAGATTTATAAATGTTTCTAAGTCTGCAGTAACCTTTACGATTATATTCACTGCGACATCGTCTAAATTTTCTTAGGGCTTTCCTGCTTTCTGTCCTCGCTTGTCAACAAGCTTTATTCAATTTAGGTTTACTAGTTCCAGGATCAAAATGCTTCATTTGTCTTTTCATACTTGAAGCTGAACGAAGAAGACAGTGTACAAAATCTGCAATGCCCTCTTCATGGGAATTTTCAAACATATGTATACACTTTAAAGCAAAAAACAAACAAATTACAATCTTTATCAGATGACCTGTTGTGTGCAACTCATCGATTTGAGAAGTGCAGTATCGGCTATGCTAGCCGAAGGATTAACCCATGTGTTAACCATTCTAGCCACCAATATTGACTGCATACTTTCTTTTATTCGTCAGTTTACTTACAATGGAGCTGAATGTGCCTTTGGACAGACATACAAGTCAATAATAAGAACGCTTTCTGAAATATCAACGAATAGATATTCGTTTATGGATCGTCTCAGAGAAATTTTGAGAGGTCTAAGTAGTATTGCCACAGTTGTTTTTTAGTGTCAAGTTAATAGACGCAAAAACATTACCATTATTCTATATAGGTGATACATGTCTCGAAATAGATACTGCCTACGTATTGTACGTAATGTGATGTTTGCAAGTGATAACACCCGATATCTAAAAACTCGGGTTGGCTAATTCACACCATTCGTGGAAGACTTACATCCTGGAGGAGAAATGTGTTTTTCTGTTATCTGTCATATTCGATTTATGACAGTTCTCCTCCCATAAGCTTTTTATGACATTCCCTAACGCCGGGGATCACCGAACTGTTTGTCTGCTTCCAGATCACGTTCAGATTAATAATAAAATACGCTACAGAATCAAAGCAGCTCTTAGACAAATGTTGTTCCAGATCAAGTTGGATGAAGCTGCATCGAGGCGTGATGCGCTCGTCTTGATCCATCACTCATCGGCTCAGTCTACCGTCAACAAGTCGTAACCACTGGAGTCATATTTCATATTTCGTAATGGGTTACAGACCATTCTTCGGAAAAAGCCTCGTTGTGCTTGTGTTGTTATTGAGTCCAAAGCCTCCCCGAACTAGTAACAATTGGTCTGCTCCCATATAAAT
This sequence comes from Haliotis rubra, assembly GCF_003918875.1. Taxonomy (NCBI): domain Eukaryota; kingdom Metazoa; phylum Mollusca; class Gastropoda; order Lepetellida; family Haliotidae; genus Haliotis; species Haliotis rubra. Next base: position 683,309 of record NW_025767335.1, read on the forward strand.
ACATGGGTGAAAATATCAGTGCATGTTTTACATTGTATAACTCACTTGTGAGGTAAAACCAGTTATTTGATATGTTATTACCAAGTCACATAGGCGTGCTGATATTGACATTGTAGATGCCCAAACCTGGTACTGTGTGATAATCTGTTCAATAAATTGATAAAGTGCATATGGTTAGGACCTAATGCTTTGCTCGTTGCAGCGTATCGACTCTGTGATTGATGGATTCTGGTTATGCTTCATTGACATTGCATGAGGCTATGAATTATTGTTATTTCATATGGCTGTTGGTTCATGGCCTTGCATGTGGCCATGGGTTATGGGGTATTATTACATGGCTCTGGGTATTAATTATTGATATGCCGTTTGGTGATGATTAATGGACGCATTTTGTTTGAATGACAGATTTTGCATGTTTCAAACACTTTGATATTGCATATTGGAATGAATGATTCATAAGTAGTGAGTGTTGATCACTGGATTGTCTGGTCCATACTTGATTTTTTACAGACGGCTGCCATATAGCTGGACTATTGCTGAGTGCGGCGTTAAACAACAACCAACCAACCTATAAACTCAATATAGAATATTCGTCTTAGCACGAAGATACCTTTATGGATCGGGGGGTTGGTTCAACTATTTGACATGTCGGCATTGTCAACTCCGTATCCCTGGAACCTGTTGTCTACCCTTCCCCAATTGACTCTGTGACCAGATAGGTGTATCAGTCACCAGGCCTATTCTACTCATTGATAACATATTACCAGTTTTCATGGTCACAATTGTATGTATTGACTGCAGCAATCATTATGGCTAGGTGGTGTATTCACACACAGGACATCCCCTACACTGCAGGTTTGTTAAACACATAACAAACTGAGGCTTCGTTTCATTATTGTCGTAGGCCCAGTCGACCAAGGCACAGCCATTCGCTGTCTTGAGTTGCCTCTATCTGGCGTGCTGGAAATCTGTGATTGTAAATTCGAATCTCAAGTCTCCACGGTGATGTTTCTAGGTCTGTCAGCATCGTAACCGTTCTCGTAGGTTTCACCAAACTGGTAGACGTCGGAGATCTGCATCACTTTCTTTCCCCTTTGAGCTAACAACCTATTTCATGGATAGCTTGTAATAACGTGTATTATTTCCACATTTAACCAAACACACATGAAGCATTTAATGTTTCATTTTCGCGACGTGACAATATTGCTTGTCACGTACAAAGTAATGCTGATTGGCTATTGACTGTAAATAATCACTTCCTTCAGGCACAATAGTTTGTGAGGAAAATATTTTTTCTTCTAAGAAATTCCGAGATCTAAAATCAACACGTCTCGCAAACAAGGCTCGAGGACTTTTATCTGTCTCCCCTGATAAAAGTACATTCCTATTCTCAAATCAGTCCTTTGTCGACTGTTTCCTTTTCGGTCATTTGATTATCAGGTTCTCTGACAGTCAAACTGTGAGAAGATTAAGTTAGCACTCTTCTTATCTGGACGAAATCGTCTACACACATGTCAACTAAAGGCCATTCTTGCGTGAGTGACATAGTGCATTAACCAATATCCATTCATACAACCGGATATTCTTCACGGGGGCCGACAGTGAATGCTGTATTTCTTCTGATTGGTTGATTTTCGTGTCAGCCCGCGTTGACGCAATTAAAGTATAAAAAATAAAAACGCAGATATGATGTATTGATACGTAATAAATAACGATTTGTAACAACATAATTATCATTCCGGAAGATATTTTCATTATCATTTTAGTGGAGTGTATTGCTCGTTATGATCTTATACCTAAAATTTACTAGTACAGTGTAGCAAAACACTTACACAACAGCTCCAACTCGTCAACAGTACAGTTTTAACGTCTCATTCCAGAAGTGTCAGTGCACATTTGAGTTAAAAATAATACATATTATGCAAAGGAATATGGTGCCTTTTAACATTTAACCTTTTCATTTCAAATACCATGATCTTTTTCGTTGACATTTATAGCTTATCTTTTTCTGGACATTCGAGTCAAAATTGTCCACACATTGATTTTTAAATCTTCTTCTTAGTGGAGCGGCTAAGGTCAAGTTTTCATAAGAATTGTGCATTTGATGATAAAAGCACCAAAATTGGTCATGATATAAAAGATCATGTCTGAAATAATTTAGATATGGAGGCATCCTAAATTTTGCATGTGTGCGCATGCGCAGTACATAAACTATGACATACTATTTTCTGCGTTTTCCCTTAAAGAATCAGTATAGCCAACCATAACACACTTATAATTTTATAAATAGTGATTTACAGGTACATGCAATGACAGGAAAATTTATAAATTTAGAATAATAGAAAACATTTCTAAACACTGAACACTCCCTCTTTCCAAAATGGCGGCTAGCAGCCAGCTTTTTGGAGTATGAATCTCTCTGACAAAATGTATGTATACTTGGGATTTATCTGATCGAAGTAGACTGTAATTGCACATAATATGTAGAAAAAGAACTGCAGCACAATAAATATAAAAGTAAAGTTGTGCATTATTCTTAGCAATCACAATATAAGTGATTATTCCCCAACTTCATGGCCCAAGGACCATCAAGGGAGATAATCCAAACTTGTTTTTCTCAAGGGAGCAGTCATTTTTTCCCAGAGAAAAATCACTTTACTAGTTTAATTGTTTTATTAAATTCACAGCAACTAATTTAGTGCAAAAATGCAATTTTATTGATGTTCAATAGCTATTTTGACTAATTCTATTTTCAAAATATCATCAATATTTTTCTTTTGGTTAAAATTTTCCCCCAAATATTCTATTTTAACAAAGTTAAGTTGCAAGGGTTAGCTTTCCAGAAAGATGAAGATAATAAAGGTTTATGGTCAAATTGGTAAAACATGAAATTTTCGTAACTTACAGGTGCCATTGCAGTTATGATACAAATCACAAGTTAGGATATTGAATGTGGACTTCATGCTTAACAATAAAACCAAATATGTCTAAATTCAAAATTATAGACACATCAAATTCACGAACTGTCTCCACACCCGACTGTATGAACTGGGAACTGTGTATCATTTGTCAAGAGCAGAAAAATGACTGTCTCCAGTGTCCAGCACAGACAAAGAGGAAATATATCGGAAGCGGATATAAATCATTCGCTGATAATCTAAGCAGGTTCATTAATTTAAGAGATGTAAATAGCTTCCAGTTAGCTTGCAAAATAGATGATGGTTCTGGTGTTGAGACTTCTCTGACTGAAAAAAAAAGGCGAAGTGGCATAAAACATGCAGACTCCTCTTTAACAATAAAATGATACAAAGAGCAGAAAAAAGGTCATTGAAAGAAGAAACCAGAGAGACAGGTAATTGGCCGAGTATGTGTAAGCGCACCAGATCTTTGTTTTCGGCACCATCAGATACTCAAAAAACTCACTGTTTTTTCTGTGAACTGCCCGCAACTGGGACTGATGTTCTTCATGACGCAGCAACATTTGAAGTAGATAAACGAGTTCGAGAATGTGTTACGCTACTTGAAGACACTACCTTATTAGCAAAGTTAAGCATGGGTGATATGGTTGCCTTGGAAGCCAAATATCATAGTAAGTGTTTGGCGGCACTCTACAATCGGGCAAGAGCGGCCAGGATTACAGAAGAATCGACAACTGATTGTGAGAGAAAGGTGTCTGGTATTGTATTCACTGAACTTGTCATGTATGTAGAGGAAAATCAGTCCACTGCTCCAGGCTTCAAACTTGCAGACCTTGCATATCTCTATGCATCAAGACTGCAACAGTTTGGGATTGACCCTGATCAAAGAGTACATACCACTCGAATGAAGGAACGATTGCTGGCTCAGTTTTCAGATTTACAAACCATTAACAAAGGCCGAGATGTTCTCCTTGTATTTGACAAAGACATTGGCAATGCTTTGACAAAAGCTAGTGAACGTGATAGTGACTCTAATGCTGTTCACCTTGCAAGAGCTGCGCAGATCGTATGCAAACAGTTATTCAATGATGTTACATCATTTGATGGGTCATTCAGCAAAAGCAGCCGAGAAGACACTGTCCCAAGTTTATTGACAGCTTTAGTAAGCATGACACTTGAGGGACCAAGCATAAAAGACCAAAGTCATGAATCCTCTTCTCAGGCCACACTTACTATATCTCAGCTTCTAAAATACAATAGTGTCAGACACAAGCGCTCAACTCCGATAAGTGTAGCCTCAACACGGCACAACCTAGATAAGGAAACCCCAGTCTCTATTTACATTGGATTGATGCTTCATGCCCAGACTCGGAAAAGGGAGTTGGTTGACAAGTCTCATGATCTTGGCATAAGCATCTCTTATGACAGAGTACTCCATATCTCAACTGATTTAGGCAACAGGGTGTGTGAACACTTTGAAAAAGAAAATGTTGTTTGCCCTCTCACATTGCAAGGTCAAGTCTTCACAACTGCTGCTGTTGACAACATTGATCACAACCCAAGCTCATCAACCGCCAAAGATTCATTTCATGGAACAAGCATATCGCTGTTTCAGCACCGCAGAACTGAAAGTGAAGGTTGTAATCGTACAACAACCTCGATGAATGGGCATTTTAGTTCTAAGACATTTGCCACACTACTATACAAATGTCCCTTCCGTTTCTACAGACGTCAAAGGATCAAACATCTCAGTGGGGGAATTGACAAGTCTGAACAGGAGCAACTACTATAAACACATGCACGAGGAGATGAAATGGCTGGAACACACAAGAAGGATGATCAGCACAACAGATGATATCCATCACATGAATATATCATGGGCTGCATATCATGCCAACAAAGGCCAATACAAAGATAGCATTATTTCCAAATCAGCTCTTCTTCCTCTGTTTCAGAAAAGTGCTCACACAGTGTCAATGATCAAACATTCTATGGATGTAGTGAAGAGTGCTGTAGAACATTTGAACCCAGGACAGTCTTGTGTCATAACATTTGACCAGCCTTTGTATGCTATAGCCAAGCAAATACAGTTGAAGTGGCCTGAGAAATATGCTGAAAACAAATTTGTCATTTTGTTTGGGGGTCTACATATTGAGATGGCTGCCTTAAAAACTGCTGGTGACTGGCTGAAAGCAATCGGATGAACACGTGCCCTTGTACAGGCAGAGATTGCAACACCTGGAACAGCAGATTCTTTCATCAAGGCAATGCATGTTGCCCGCACACGACGAGCTCATCAAATCACAGCAGCTTCACTGGAAATTTTACAGCATAATGCCTATGAAACATATGCTACCTCGACTCATGTAGAAGGAGAAGATATGCTGGATTTTTATGCTTGGTGTACCAAGCGAAGAAAGACGTCTCCTATGTTTCACTTCTGGGAAATTGCCTTGAAACTAGAGCTGTGCATTCTAGCATATGTGCGTTCTCTACGAGAAGCAAACTTTGCCATGTACTTGGATGTGCTAACAGAACTTGTTCCATGGTTCTTTGCCTTGGATCACACTAACTACGCTCGTTGGATACCAGTTCATCTCAAAGATATGAGCGAGCTATCAGACACCAATCCAACAGTAGCAACAGCATTCAATTTGGGCTACTTCACAGTACAGAAGACAAACCGTGCATTTTCTGCAATTCCTATTGATCAAGCACATGAGCAGAATAATGCCTGTATCAAGGGGGATGGTAGTGCCATTGGACTTACCGAAAATCCAAGTGCACTCAGACGCTGGATGGTTTCTGGACCTGAGGTGTCAAGGGTGATTGGAGAATTTGAGAATGTCTTACATCAAAAGGGGAGACAAAAAATACACCATCATGATCAGACTACATGTGTACAAAAAGATTTTGCTGAAGATGTCAGTTCTCTCGTAGCTGTCATCCAAGAACTCGGAAATCCTTATCTGAAAATGGATCCCTGCGTATTGGAACAAAACGTGACCTGTTGGCATGTCTTGAAGCAAGTGCTCCAGCAGTATCAGAAATGCCAGCTGTGACCAGTCTGATTGTTGATGGTGCTGTCACTGTACAAATGTTGAAGCCTGGTACAGTCAAAACATTTGATGAATATGCTCGTGAGGTTTTCATACCATACATCCATTCACAGCTACGAAATGTGACACGTTTGGATTTGATTTGGGATAGATACATAAGCAACAGTCTAAAAGCAACTGTCAGAGCTCAACGGGGTACAGGTGTTCAAAGACACGTTATTGGTACTGCTACCATGACAGTTAACTGGCAGAGCTTTTTGCATGACGATCGCAACAAGGGGGATCTTTTTGACAAAGGCCCTTATTCAGTCTGTCCAAGAGCAGCACAAGGAAGTTATTGTCACAGAAGGAGAAGAGATACTTTGTGTTCCTCTACAACCTGATTTGTCTTCCCTTGTCCCTTGCAACCACGAAGAAGCTGATAGTCGCATACTGCTTCATGTTGCTCATGCTGCAAAACATTGCCATGACAGGATTATGATACGAACAGTCGATACAGACGTTGTCGTGCTTGCAGTCATGGTTTCCCAGATCTTCTTGCCAATTCATTCCGAACTGTGGCTTGCCTTTGGGACAGGAAAAACTCTTCGTTACTTGGCAGCTCATGAAATCAAAGCATGTCTTGGACCTGAGAAATCGCGTGCTCTTCCAATGTTTCATGCTCTGACAGGATGTGACACTGTATCAGCATTTGCAAGACACGGCAAGAAAACAGACTGGACTACATGGGAAATCTTTCCAGAGGTGACGCAGGCTCTAATTGCTCTGTCTAGTGCTCCAAGAAGCATCACAGATGATGTCATGAAAATCATTGAGTTCATCATATTGATGTATGACAGGACCAGCCTTGGCACAAATCAAGCCAGAAAGAGAATATTTGCAAAGAAAAACTCTATTCATGCCATCCCACCAACACATGCAGCTCTTGTTCAACATGTCAAAAGGGCAGCTTACCAGGCAGGCCACATATGGGGTCAGTCACTTCTTCCACAGCCTGAACTCCCATCTCCAACAGAGTGGGGCTGGACACAGAAGGAAAGTGGACAGTATGTTCCCTACTGGACAACACTACACCAAGCATCACAATCTTGTCAGGAGTTGGTCTCTTGTGGCTGTAGAAAGGGCTGTAACAACCGATGCAAGTGCAAACAGTCCTCACTTAAATGCACTGGACTCTGTTGGTGCGAGGGCCGGTGTTCATAACATTCACCCTGCTATATTTTTAAGATGTTTAGCCAGTAATTCAGGTCAGTATTTTCGAGACAAATCATCCCATTAGTGTATTGATGGCAGCCCCAAAGCTATAACGGTAGCCAGAAAAGGCAAAATATTATGTATCTACTGCGCATGCGCAAAATGAAATTATTTTAAGTGCCTCTATATCCTAAAATGTTCACTATCCATCGAACTATAAATGTGTAGAGTTTCATGCTTTTATCATTAAATGCACAATTTATCTGCTTAGCCGCTCCACTATCAATGACGTCAAAACAATTGGCCAAACGATGCTCTAGTTTTGTTAACCATACCATTTGGATTTTTATGCTGTCACACTGTCATGCGGAAGAACCGGTTCCGATTCCCCACATGGGTACAGTGTGTGAACCCAATTTCTGGTGTCCCTCGTCTGATATTGCTGGAATGACGCTAAATGCGTCATAAAACCGTATTCATTTGCTCACTTATTATTGCATATTTATCAGCATGAGAGATACCGATATATTATCTCACCCAACAACATAACCTTTCCTACCTAGTTTTGCTGCACAGTTTTACATGTATGATAACATGATAACCATTATGAAAACACATTATTTATATAAAGTCCTCATATGTAACATCAATATAAATTATTTACAAATCAATTTCCAACTAGGTGGAATAAATAGCATTTAAATATTACTAAAACTAATATTTCTAAATTGTTTGGCACGATATCAGAATGTCCATTTATCTCGATACAAGTTCACACAAACAAGGGTAAAACTTGAGCCATATGTTCCAAGTGATTTACAAAGTATATTATCATGTCACGACTTCCATAAATTAAATTGTTGTTGAACGAGGTAAAATTTGTTTTATTTTTAAGGTATAACAACCGGACATTAGTCAAAACTGGAGTGCTGATGAAAACCTTTTTACCTTCGCTTCATTATACGCTTAAGTAATCACATTTCACATCAATGAAAATTTCAATCAGCTGTTCAAATTCACTTTGCATTCATATCTTGGGAACACGAGTCTATTTTACGACTTGCTCGTCATATGTGTACTTTGAATGTTTTGAACCTGTTGTTACAAGTCAAGAGCAATGCCTACACAGATGCTACTGAGGTTGCTATGTTACAGGGGAAGCAAAACCCGTCGTGTTCCGTGTATAATCATCCGTCTCACGCCCCCGTCTTGTATGATTTGAATCGGTATGTCATGGAATCTGTAAATTAATCGTGTCTCTAAGAAGTGTGAAAACAGTCTGGAGGGGACGCGACGGGGCATATATTGATCCCGTGCCTATGAGGTCTATCAGCAGCTCTAAGCATTTTCAGTAGTAATTGTATAACCATTTTCACTGCGAATGACTTAAAACAAGCATCGACACAGTTTTAGAAAATGTAGACCTAAACAGTTATGGCCAATACATCAGTATCACACCTGCGCAGTTCCGGTCAATTACAATTCCGGTATTATTCCTCACGGTATTTGACAACAATAAAGGACAGCAAAAGAAAATTCTTCACAGTAAGTAACATAAGAGAAAAAATTAAATATAAACTTATAAACCGTACATTTGTTCTAACTTAGTCGGGGGGATGTCCCACGACCTATATAGGCCTAATACAAGTTCAAGTTCACAAGTCATTAATTGTTTCATTCCTTGTCAATCTACTGTAAAAGAAACACTTAAATAGTCACACAATCAATTATTCGATGGTTACTGTATGATATAAATGTATATATTATTTCACGAATGGCATGAGAAATTCGGAATGGCGATAACTGTTACAGTCAGTTGTGAGAAAACATCTATTTATACTGCCATGACTCCCTTCCACCGCGTTATATAAAAACATGATCGGCGGCAGTGAACGGGCTGGACACATCGGTGAATAGCTAATTAAGAATCATAATTAATTCTGTTTCATTAATTGAACGAACGGCGGAGTAATTTTGTAAATACCGCTAAAATATGGCGATAACTGTTCGGTAGCCAATAGAGATTCGAATTCTGCAACGTGCATTAAATTCACCAATCCCCGGGTAACGTAACACACCACTGGATTAACTTTACTCACCTCAAGTTAAACTTAACTCTCCACTAGGTTCACTTAACTCACCACCAGGGTACGTTCCCCTCCACAAGGCTAACTGCACTCACAATAGGGTTAGTAACCTTACCAGGTACGTAAACACATTTCACCAGTGGACTAACACACTTCACCAACAGGTGTACTCATTTCACCACAAGGCTTACACACCTCACCAACAGGTGTACTCATTTCACCACAGGGCCTAAACACCTCACTAACAGGTGTACTCATTTCACCACAAGGTTTACACACCTCACCAACAGGTGTACTCATTTCACCACAAGGCGCACACACTTCATTAACAGGTGTACTCATTTCACCACAAAGCTCTCACACCTCACCTACAGGTGTACTCATTTCACCACAAGGTTTACACACCTCACCAACAGGTGTACTCATTTCACCACAAGGCCTAAGCACCTCATCAACAGGTGTACTCATTTCACCACAAGGCCTAAGCACCTCATCAACAGGTGTACTCATTTCACCACAAGGTTTACACACCTCACCAACAGGTGTACTCATTTCACCACAAGGCCTAAGCACCTCATCAACAGGTGTACTCATTTCACCACAAGGCCTAAGCACCTCATCAACAGGTGTACTCATTTTGCCACAAGGTTTACACATCTCACCAACAAGTGTACTCATTTCAACACAAGGTTTACACACCTCACCAACAGGTGTACTCATTTCACCACAAGGTTTGCACACCTCACCAACAGGTGTACTCATTTCACAACAGGTTTACACACTTCACCAACAGGTGTACTCATTTCACCACAAGGCTCACACAACTCACCAACAGGTGTACTCATTTCACCACAGGGCCTAAACACCTCACCAACAGGTGTACTCATTTCACCACAAGGTTTACACACCTCACCAACAGGTGTACTCATTTCACCACAAGGCCTAAGCACCTCATCAACAGGTGTACTCATTTTGCCACAAGGTTTACACATCTCACCAACAAGTGTACTCATTTCAACACAAGGTTTACACACCTCACCAACAGGTGTACTCATTTCACCACAAGGTTTGCACATCTCACCAACGGGTGTACCCATTTCACCACAGGTTTACACACTTCACCAACAGGTGTACTCATTTCACCACAAGGCTCACACAACTCACCAACTGGTGTTCTCATTTCACCACAGGGCCTAAACACCTCAGCAACAGGTGTACTCATTTCACCACAAGGCTCACACACCTCACCAACCGGTGTACTCATTTCACCACAGGGCCTAAACACCTCACCAACAGGTGTACTCATTTCACAACAAGGCCTAAACACCTCACCAACTGGTGTACTCATTTCACTACAAAGCTTACACATATGTTTGGGTTGGGAGTCGCATTGCTGGCATCATTACTGATCGGCCGGCGAGCTATACATGTACTGTTGATGAGCCCAAAACACATATACGTCAGTTTTAACCTCAGTTACCTCGCTCTAATATCAGTTAGAGATGATCAAATAGGAGTAAAACGTCAACCCCGAAGAAAAATAATCACGATTATCAGTCACGATTACCTGCCAAAACAGATTAGATTTAAGGCGAAGATATATATTGCCTAATAGTATGCTATTTAATAATGTTTAGATATTTTCTTTAATCAACGCGTGCTGTCTTCAAGTGACCCTAAAGATTTAGTTTCCTTGCGATAAGCGTTGCACTGCATTCTGGAAACTTAATTATACCTATAGTTGTTGGGAACGAATTCATCGTCATTGGATTGCAAGCACTGCAAAATATATTTGATTGAAAGTGCAGATGAAATTCATGTGTTCGAGGAGTTTGTTTGTTCGCCAGCCTTCTTGTTCTTGCAATGTCCACTTGGGTACAACGTGGCGCGATTCGTCGAAAAGGACGGGCTACAAGAAAGAAATCATTTTATTTTACAAACATCAGCTGAAATTATGCAAAACATAACCGTTTTCAATACGATAATAAAACTATTGCAATGGGTTAAACTTTGCTCATAAAACCACATCTGAACTTGAACGTGTACCTGTTTCAATAGTAAGCTTGTTTTGGTTTTGGTTTTTGGGGGGTTTTGGGGGGTTTTTTTTGCTTAGCTTCTTCTCATCTCCAAGATCAAAGTGATTTTAATATAAAAAGTAAATCATGTTCTCTATTCCCTCACGGATATCTGATGTCAAGTAAACTACGTTATTCTGATGTCGTGAATCTAATAAGGTATACTTCAGCCATCAACGATAATAATTGTACATGTTGTGTGCTTTGACTCGTACACAGTTTATAAGACATATCAATCTTGGGTGGCAGATCTTCAATGTCGTCGCTGAGCCATGTCGAGAAGCATCACCAAGACATGACCGTGACCGCGGGTTGCAATTCCCAGATTTCCCGGAAGCCATATTCTTGGTGTGTCAACCAGTATGTTCAACCAACTCGCATTCATTTTCCCCTTGAACCACTAGGCCACACGTTCACCACACATGGTCTCTTTATCCACGTAGCCCTTGTTTAACGACATGAGTATACTTAACCACTAATCTAACCTAGAACTGTGAGGCTGCCCATTGCACAAGACTTTCCTTTAATCTCAGGATTTACTTCTAAGACATCTCTTTAACCACACGATTTCTCTTTTAATCTCCAGATTTTCTTCTAAGAATTCCCTTCAACCAAACGTTTTCTCTTTTCAATCTCAAGATTTCCTTCAAATAGTTCCTTTTAACCACACGATGTATTTTGTATTACCAAGATTTCCTTTCAAAATAAGATTTATCTTTCAGCTAAAAGCACACCATTGTTCCCCTTAACCACAAAGCTTTCCTTTAACCAAAAGGATACCCTTTATAACCAGAAGGCTTTCAACCACAAAACAACTCATTACCACTTTTCATCCTTTAACCACTAACCTGCCTTTTGACAACTGGGATACACTTTAACCAATAGCCTACCGTTTAACTGATATCACTAATCTGTTCTTCAAACACGCTACCCTTTAACTTCCGGGCTACTCTTTAAGGACTGAGTCAAGAACAACACTGGCCTACCCCTTATCAAACAGGTTTCTGTTTAACCACTAGGCTACCCTTTAAACAGCAGGCTACTTGCTAACCACCAGGATATCCTTTAATCACAAGACTTGAAACACTAGACTTCTTAATATCGTTAAAACCACTAGACCACCGTTTAATTTAACCATTAAACTATCCTTTAACCACTGGACAGCCACTCCGTTACTTTCCTATCTTATAACCACTCACCAACCTTCGAGCAAAACGTTCCTTGAACCAAAGGCTATCTTTTAACCACAAGACTTCACTTTTACCAACACATATCCCCTCAGCCACCAGGCCATCATGTAATCTTTCAGTTAACCTTCAAGCACTTCGTTTTTCCTTAACCAGTACTCCGTTCTAAAACGTTAGGCTATCCTTTTACAAACAGGATACTGTTTAAACGTAAGACCTTCATCCTTTAACCACTGGACAGCTACACCTTCGCTTTCCTATCATAGAACCACTCACCTACCTTCGAGCAAAGTCTTCCTTTAACTGATGAGCTACACTTTGATCACGAGGCTAGACCTGTCTCTTCTTGATTCCAGGAGGTCAATATTATATTGGAAAAGTAATATTGTAAATTGTTGCAGAACAAAGTCATCGACGATGCAGGAAATGAATCTGGTAATGCTAAGCGAATGTTACACTAGTCGGATGTACAACAGATCACTGAGGTGAATAGGTGTCGGCAATAACCGAGGCAGCTTTATCAGCTTGCTGTCTTGCTGGTCTGTCACATCGATATCCCGTAAGGACCCCACGGTACACAGATGCGTGTGTACTGAATTACGGAATCACTTTCAGCTTGATAAATTGTCCAGGTTCATTCTCAGTGAGGTTTCAACCAAGACGTTTCAGAATTATACGTTCTCGGTTTAGAATGTACAATTTGTGGATCGCCACATCACTGCGAAAGAATATATATTTTTTACCCACTTCTTTCACAAAGTCGACCGGTAACACAGTTTGTCATAATACTCGGCATATACTGATTTTGAACTTCAGACCGACCAGTTGCTATACTGGAGGCGTGAGGTGATGTTTTGGGTTGTCGTTTTTTTTCCACAACATTGGTTTGTATCTGTAATATTTGTTACATGAACAAAGGAGTTGGTGTAAGAGTGTGAACATTTTTCAAACTCTGTGTAAATGAAATATGTTTAGTTGTTTCACCAATACCGCCATTTATTAACAACTATGAACGATGTTCAGAAAGAGAAGAAAGATAAGATAACATTTAGAAAGACTGAAGATTTTACATTGAATTGCTTGTGAAAGCATTGGTGTAGAAACTCCCCAAGGGACACTTCAGTTTAAAAGTTCTGTACATTAGATCAAGGCACACTGAATATGTTTGACTGTACTTTCTTGAGCTTTAAATGCTGAAACTTCATTAGATCAACACCTTTTTACGTGTGTGTGTGTGTGTGTGTGTGTGTGTGTGCGTGCGTGTGCGTCGTATTGGCACCATTGTCTCGTGATTATAATCGTCTCACAGGTTCCTTGCCAATACGTTCATGATATATCGTCTCGCCTCATTAAACTGGTATCGGGATATATCGTCTCGTCACTTAGGCGACGATACACAGCTCTATTAGCGTGGCATATAATTGATATAAGTGAAATACTGTTAAAACCCACTCGCGCTGTGAATTGGAGTCCAAAGCAAAACGAGCGTACGAAGTAAGTGAAAAGACTGACTACGAATGTTGAATGGCACACCTTTAACATTTTGCATGTATATAGTACAGTCTCTAGTTGCACATGTTGCATGTAAACCGAATAAACACACCAAGTAGAATATTATTGCGGGCATCAAAATATCTAGGTATTCACTCTTGATGAACCATTGGCCATGGTTGGTTGGTTGGTTGTTGTTTAACGCCGCACTCAGCAATATTCCAGCTATATGGCGGCGGTCTGTAAAAAATAGAATCTTGACCAGACAAGCCAGTGATCAACAGGATGAGCATCAGTTGGGATACGATTACATGTGTCAACTATGTCGTCAGCGAGCTGACCATCGATACATTGGCCATGCGAAGTCAAATGTTCTCCAACTTGAAGCTCTAACTCCAACATCGACCCATGTGAACAGGCGGACATGGATGATGTTCCTCGCATTGTTAAGAGAGGTTCAGCGGAGGTCGGGAGTGGAAGGGAGAGCCTCGAAACCGATCTGAGATCTGGAAGACCTTCAACTACCCCCACCAAGTAAAATATTGATACACTACATGACTTGTTATGGGTGATCGACGACTCACTACACGTCACATAAACAATTCTAATCAGAAAGTTGATGCCATTCTGAGAAATGACAACTGGGCATACCAAAAGTTTCAGCAGACTTGGTTCATCAGTAACAGACAGCGACTGATGAACAGTCAATGTAGTATAACGCCTCTGAAGGAGGCGGGGCGGTGGGGTAGCCTAGTGGTTTAAGCGATCGCTCGTCGCGCCGAAGATTCGGGTTCGATTCCCCACATGGGTACACTTTGTGAAGCCCATTTCTGGTGTCCCCCGCCGTGATATTGCTGGAATATTGCTAAAAGCGGCGTAAACCAAAATCTATGAGGACGGGAGCGGTAAGGTAGCCTTGTGGGTAAAGTGGTCGGTCGTCACGCCAAGGACCCGGGTTCCATTCTCCGCATTGGTACAATGTGTAAAGCCAATATCTAGTGAATATCGAGGTTAAACTGAAATTTCACAATAGGTATGTTGTTCCACCAGGAAAAGCACACAGTCACGCGTGAGTTCACGCCGACACGTAGGTGTCATAATCTTTAATCCTAGTTCACTTCATAGGTTACGAAACATAAATTTTGTTTCTCCTAAAGGAGCCAACAGCACACACAATATTTCAAATCTTCCAGAATGTCCAATGGAATGGTTATAGACAAAGGCGACCTACAGATAGATCAGTTCAGTGGAGTTCTAAACTGATTCTTCCAGCCTATGGCTGATGTTCACAGGGGAGACAATTCGCTCAAATGCTGACTTGTGCATTAATGATAACAAACTTGATGTTAGGTTTCATGAAAGATTTACTTTGTCAACCCACAATTAAATCTCATACAATTACTATTTGCATTCTGACGTTAAACCTACTTTAGTATTTCATCAAACCTTGTTTGGAAGTTGGCAAATCAACTACACTTCAGTGTAATATCTGCATAATACTGTCTAGACATGCCCGTGGATGCCAAGTATTGATGAAAGCATCGCCATGTCCTCCGAGTAAATTAGATCCCTTTCAGTTCACAGCTATCTTTCTGTGCTCTGGTGCATTTCAAACAGCATCAGTTTCAGTTTTAAAATTTCAGTGATGCTACAGTAACTTCGCAAAGAGTAATTATCTTTGAGTTGCTATCTCAAACTCAAACCGATCACGAAGTATTAGCGTCCAACATATATCTTGCTGACTTGGTCGAGTATTTTGAAGTGAGTGCTCCGATGGAAAAGCATCTCTGCCATAGCGTCTCCCTGGGGTCTTTCCAAACCAGGACTAGCTTCTGACAGAATATTTCCAATGAATGGCAGGTGATTCAGTTGACATACATCAAGCATTATATTGGTTAACCATCGTCAGTCAAACGTTATCGTATTTACTGATACCCCAACATTAATTTAAGATACTGAGTCCGGTAAAGATGGGTCCAACGGGAAGTATTAGATATGAAATGTTACTACTTGACACAAGTCATAACTGGAAATTACATCATAGCTACGTCAGGACTATCAAGAACTAAGGGTTTCGCCAACGTCCATGCCAAAGACAATAAACACATAAGCACATCGGTGCTGAAGACATAGGAAACGGTTTGGGTAAGAATTACTGGCCGTATACTTCCCTTTATATAAAAATCCGCCGAAGTAAACTAAGTGATGGAGTCATTCTAACCCGAGTTAGATTGAGACACAAGAAAGCTGTTTACAAAAGTATTATAGGTAAGGGTATTTCAGAAATGTATGGCACTAAAAACTGCAAAAGCAAAAAACCGGAAAATCCATTAGAGGAGATTTTAGGCCTCGATATAATGAGAAATCGAATCCTAAGGGAAAAATATTTTTTTCAAAATATGCATGATCCATATGTATATACTTCCACCCACTCTCTCGGTGACCAGCAACCTCTCTGTGTCTTCCAAACTATATAAGTTGCCCATCCAACGATTATCCAACATACTTGCTTCGGACTACATGAAGGTACTGCTTACGAGATCGTGTGGGCATTCTATACTGATGCCAATAATGGTTGTCACCCCCTTCGATTTGTTTAATTGGAGAGGGGTGGGGGTGTGAGGTTTGTGGGGGTTTGGGTGGGGAGGGGTGACAACCATTATTGGCATGAGTATATGATCTGTTCTCAAAGCAAGGCCAGTGTACAAGCACGCCCTGAGAGACTGTATATTGAGGTCACCCCCACATCAGTGTATCAATGATCAGCTGTTTTCACTGACACACTGTATCATCAGTAGGGCTGTGTATTGGCAAATAAATTGTATTGCAATATATTGCGATTCAAGTACCTTACTGCGATACGTATTGCGATATATTGGGAATTTAAGCGTTTGACAGTGAGTGACACTAATTGTGCATGTCAGTCCGATTTTCTACATTATAAGTCCCTAAACATATATGCCATGGTTCAGCTAACAGCAATCTCAAACTAAGATAGCATAGTTTCTTGTTTATACAATTTATAGTATTATATATGTTCTTTAACCATGCAGTCCTAATCATTGTAGGGGCGGTGGGGTAGCCTAGTGGTTAAAGCGTTCGCTCGTCACGCCGAAAACCCGGGTTCGATTCCCCACATGGGCAAAATGTGTGAAGCCCATATCTGGTGTCCCCCGCCATGATATTGCTGGAATATTGCTAACAGCGGCGTAAAATCAAACTCACTCACTCACTCTCCTAATCATTGTAACTGACGATTTTGCCTGCCAGACCATTAGAACTGTTCCACCGGTCTCGACCACACCATATTTGTGGTTGGAGCCGGCTAATGGAGATCGAGACGTTACTGAGCGGCATTTGTCCCGAAGACGTGGGTTGTCTGGTCCAGACTTAACCAATTACAGCCCATTGTGATGTTGACGTGATGGTATTGTCTGTACAACCGTCACTCACGTTGGAAATGCAGAACGTGTCCTCAAGAAAGCCTAAACGGGAAAAGACTGGTGCTAGTGTGAGTGATTATGAAAGAATGGAACCCGTTACTGCAACTGGGCAAATCAGCAGTACACGATTTTATCATTATCACATGAAATCTCTACTAAACACAATGCCATGTATGGTACCAACTACATAATAAGTTTGTGTTCACAGATTTTTATCAAATATACTACTCACACTTCTATAAGGTTCACAAAAATTCACAACTTTACTTAAACGTAGATTTATAATATGAAATTGTATCCATTTACAACCGGATACATAATAATATTATGGTAACCCCTCTTTAAGCAGACAGCGACTGTATTCTAACCTTATGCACTTGATACATGACCACTCATAAAAATGGTTTTCATGGCGCCCATCAACCATTTCGCAAATCATGGAACGAGTCATTGACAAATAAGCAACACCTATCAATAGCAGGTATGGGATCCACAAGATGCAGTGACATACTGAAACCTAGGAACCATGCTTACAATAAGCTTAGATATTTATACCAAATTTGATCCCACATTATAGTTTTCTGTTGAATCCATGATTTGATCCTTAGCAAAGTGTGAATAGTAGTTATATCAGAGCGTGTGCCACCCCTCACACACACCTGCAAATGTATATCAGCTGTTCAACTAAAGAAAACACGACAACATGTGGTACAGGTGTGTGTGAGTGTGGGGGGGGGGAGTATGTCATCATAGTGTCATTGATGCGTCAGATTAGAAACGTCCTCACTAACCTCTTGAAAGCTGTAAATTCCCAAAGCCTTAACTCATGTGACCCAAAACCTTTTCTGCTGGAGTCGAATGGCGCTCTTTCCAACCTTCGAAGAAGCTTGATCGATTGTAACTCAAACGGTGTGAAATCTTGGCTGGAGCTGCTGGAACACTGCTCACCAGAAAGGAAAGGTATATATTTGGAAGGTTAAACCTATCAGTCCTGTCACATATTCTTGTGATGTCACTCTTAGATCTAATTTTCACCTTGGATCTAAAAATGACAACTTTCAGGCGATGGCATAAGTATAAATAGACACAGAAATGCAAAGCAGCAAATATAGCCCCTTGGATTACTTATAGAATAAAAACTGTTTAAATTACAGAACCTCCAGCAAATATCACACCTGGAAGAGATTAAAATGTACGTAATATGTATCCCTGAAGATCCGGGTTAGAATTGGTTTTCAGCAACCCTTGCTTGTTATAAGAGGCGACTAACGGGATCGGATGGCCAGGCACGCTGACTTGGTTGACTGACCGATGTCATATAACTGAAATAGTGCTGAATGCGGCGTTAAACAACAAAAAAGATGTAATGTGTATTATTCATAATGCTCCAACAAGTATGACGTAGTATGTGTGACCCATGTACTATGAACATATCGGTTGGCGTGGATATTAAAACAACTATTCTAAATTAGTATGTACTAATGAAATTATATATGCAAAAAATATGAAGAGTGCTGAGCACAAACATCTGACAGCGGTTGGGTAGCCTAGTGGTTAAAGCGTTCGCTCGTCACGCCGAAGACCCGGGTTCGATTCCCCACATGTGTACAATGTGTGAAGCCAATTTCTGGTGTCCCCCGCCGTGAAATTGCTGGAATATTGCTCAAAGCGGCGTGAAACTGAACTCAGGCCAAACAAAAAAAAATGTTGTGGTTCCGATTACACCTCTTCAAAATTTAGGGTAGGTAGGTAGGAATTCGTTTTTTCACATTTTTTAGAAGGAAAGTACGAACAAATAACACATTTATCAACTAGTAATTGTTAATTCAATAAAGCTTGCGGCCATCATGTTGACTTTCTCTGTCAGAATGACCAATGTCCGTTGGTGCCAGGAAAAAACAATGGTATCTGAAAGCTTATTTTATTCATACCTCTTAAAAAAAACTAGGGTCGGCACCAGAATTCAAGGATCGGTCGGGTAATCGGAACCACAACATTTGTTAGGCCTCATTCACTCACTCATGCACCGAGGAAGAAAGGGCTCAGATCATGCATCCCTTGACGTGCGTAAGATCTTGTCGTCATTTTGGTTTAATTCCACAATTCCGGCCAGAGAGATGCAAGCTCCTACTCACATGAACTATTGCATTGTCATGGATTTGTGCTCCATGTGCATCAAGTTTTCTTAGCACGACCATCTCAAGCTGCACCTTTCACAAGGTCATCTCGACACAGTTGTAATTACAAATACTCAATATCATTCGGAAAGTGGTTCAATGTAACATAAGTGTCTAAATGTAGTTGGTAGTGCTTATGCGATAGTGTTGTTTTTTAACGTAGAGATCAATAATAATACATGAGGGCCTAAAGAACACTGACCAAGGAAACCTGTAACATCTCATCAGTTCTATATTCTCGGGGCGATGGAATAGTCTGTGAAAGTATTAACTATTCACACAGGAGTCCGTTCATTATGACCCCATAAAGCCGGCAGAGCTATACTTGACTCCATTGACCTACACGGCCATTACTCGGAATTCTATCAATCTGGGTACCTGTAACTTTTTATCCGTTGACCAGGGTCCCCTTAATCTGTATTCCATTAATTTAAGCCCTGATAACCTGTTCTCATTAATCTGGGTCCCTTTAATCTGAACTAAATTTATCGGGTTTCTTCAGTCCTACTCTCGGTTAATTTGACCTCATTGATCTGTTAATGTGGACCCAATGAATTTAGACACCGTTGATTTGGGCCCGTGAATCTAGACTCCGTCAACAAATGAAACCTATTCTAAAGCAACAACTTACAGCATTTTGAAAAATCCATTTCTCAATTTTGAACCATACCTAAATTTTCTTTTAACTTGTTAAAATTTCGAACTTTCAATCATTTTCTTCCAATCGAGACATGTAGATGGCGATGTATCCCAGTAAATGATAGAAAGTGTACAATGTGTAAATTAAATGATATTGGTGACGAATTTCATTATTTATTTATATGTCCCAAACTAGAAGTAGAAAGAGAAAAACATATTCTCAAGTATCATTATATCAGACCAAACATGTATAAAATGAATATCCTATTTACCACCAAATAAGCTAGGAACTTTAAGAAAACTTTCAATTTTTTGTAAAATAATTGTGGCCTTATTTAAGAAATAACTGCAATAACTTAATATGTAACTTGCTTGATGTACATTGCACCTATCATACCGTTTGTATATAACTTTATGTTGTATGTTGTATAAATGTAAATATTGTTTATATACCTCTTATGCTGCAGTTTTCTGCCTTTCGGTTCACACCCGGACTGTCGAATGTTTTATCGAATACACACCCGGACTGTCGAAAAGCAGTGGAGCGCGGCAATGCTGAACACTGCTCTAATAACACCAGGAGTGTCGACTGTCGAACATGAACCTGCGAATAGCAGAAAGACTGCGCTAATCCGCTCTCCTCTAATTAACGAGGGAGAAGACATGAGTGCTATTGTTGTTGAAATGAGAAAAGAGTTTGAGTTTGAGTTAACTATATAGATTTGTCACATTTCCTTCTCAATGATACAGGCGGAAGTACACAACTGTTGTTGTTGAAATGAGAAAAGAGTTTGAGTTTGAGTTAACTATATAGATTTGTCACATTTCCTTCTCAATGATACAGATACAGGCGGAAGTACACAACTGTTGTTGTTGAAATGAGAAAAGAGTTTGAGTTTGAGTTAACTATATAGATTTGTCACATTTCCTTCTCAATGATACAGATACAGGCAGAAGTACACAACTGTTGTTGTTGAAATAAGAAAAGTTAACTAGATTTGTATTTGTATGTGTTGTTGAAATGAGAAAAGTTAACTAGATTTGAATCAGATTTGTCACATTTCTTCTCACGGATACATGTGTAACTATATAAGCTAGGTAAGTAACATAAACGATGTCTATATCAGCTATATCATGTTAAAAACACCCCCAAACCATTAATAAACCAACTACTAAAACTTTATGATACATCTTGGATAAACGGTCAAATACCAAAAGCCGGGAAACACTCCCTTATACCCATACACAAACAAGGCCAAGACGTAAACAAAGCCGAATCATATCGGCCAATATCTCTAACATCTAACATATGCAAAACCATGGAGGGTATGGTTAACAACCGCCTCACACAATATCTTGAAACGCAAAATGTATATAATACAACTCAATTAGGCTTTCGCAAAAAAGGGGCACTTCTAAATTTTGTATCAGCCTTTCTAACAGACAGAGACTTTAAAGTCTCCATAGACCATCAAATCTGATGATATATTCAACAACCTCCGTAAAAACATAAACAAATCCCAGTTTGCCGACGATGGAGCAATATGGGTTAATGAAAACCAGCACTTAACGTGGAACAAACACACTCAATTCATACAAGAAAAATGCTAGTCAGATCTCAACATTATTAAATACCTATCACATAGTAAATGGGGTAGCAACAAACTAAATTACTCTATGGCTGCGAAATATTTCAAGATGTGGCACAAACACCAATTCCAAGCACATTCTAACAAACCCCAAATTAATTAAACCACTCATTAAATATCTCATTCATACAAAATTATACCAAACAATCTAGCAAAAAAACCAATAACACAATAATTCCACTTAAAAATTCGACAAAAAAGAGGAGACATATGCCCGAGCATGCCCGAATAACAAAGTGGCCACAATAAAGAATGTACTGTATAACGTATTTTGTTTTCCTTAATGCCCGGAGCGTCGAACGCCATAGTGTTAACGCCTAATTACCTCCTTACGTAATACCCGAAACATCGACAGTCCGGGTGGACACCTAAAGTTCAGTCCAGTTCAGTTAATTAGGACCCAGTAAATCTACATCCTGCTAAATTGGACACTATCATTCAGGAATCCGTTAATCGCATTACTTAGCACGCCGTTAACCTTGACCCCATTAATCTGAAGGCCGTACATCTCGACGCCGTCATTCTGGGCCTCGTTAATCCTAGAACATGGTTTCCAGGATATCGCCGTTGAAAGGCGCTGTGCCCCCACTGTGCCAACTTTTGTAAATTAGGGGATTAAGAGTGTAAAGTTGGCATGGGGTCTGGTGTAGATAAAAAAGGACATAAGCAACTTTATGGTTTATATTTTTTACCATTTTACAATATTTTTCTGAAGGGCTGAAGGGCATTCTTCAGAGTTTGAAGTCTCTGATCTAACTGCCCATATTTCCTTCCTTTAGGTCTCTGTTTGCCGTTGGCAGTCAGTTGCATGATTGTTGCCGCAGAGTATGCTTGTTAACACTTGAAGAAGTCCACTAATTTAAAAATGTTAGATGAGGTGTATGGATGTAATCTTTGAGTGCCACAATTCGACATGGTTTGTCGTACGTGGACCCTGTGTGTGACACTTGGTGATGAGTCCATGATGGGTGTTCATTTTCTTAAAATTCATCAGTTATCAAACATTATTAGGAGCTGTTATTAAGAGTAATCTATATTAGTTCATCTTACCATTCATAACACTTAATATATAATCAATGAATATAACACCATACATAGACAGTGAGTGAAAGAGTGTAGTTTTACGCCGCACTCAGCAATATTCCAGCTATATGGCGGCGGTCTGTAAATAATCGAGTCTGGACCAGACAACCCAGTGATCAACAGCATGAGCATCGATCTACGCAATTGGGAAACCGATGCTTGACAACCAAGTCAGCGAGCCTGACCACCCGATCCCGTTAGTCGTCTCTTACGACAAGCATGGGTTACTGAAGATCAATGCTAACCCGGGTCTTCACGGGTCCATACATAGACATACCATATCTATGACATCATTGCCACGAGGTATTGTGGACATGATGAAAACAGTTTAGAACTCTGTAAGCTGTGCAGCCATAAAATACCATCCGAGTGAACCCGCGTCTCTGAATAACGAAAACCGGTTTGTGTAATTTCTCCCACATAAGAGTCACGACACCAACATCTCATCTGTTTGTGATGATAAGAAGAGTCCCACAACCTCTCACAGACGACCACAGTGGGCAAACCAACGCAACAGAATAATCATAATGATAATGCACTACATACATGAGCGTGGGTGGTATAACAACTGTTCCAAACCTGCTAAGCAATTTCCAGTTTTAATTGTCAAATGCATTAGACATGCAAAACGCAATTACAACGGCATGGCAACGGGACAAAACAATAACAGTTATGTTGACTGCTATTGATTGAAAGATCAAGTCGACGTTAACCGTGTGTAGCGTCTTGTCGGGGCCGGGCGGTGGGGTAGCATTTAGGTTAGAGCGTCCGCTCGTCATGCTGAAGACCCGGATTCGCTTCCCCACATGGGTACAATCTGTTAAGCCCGTTTCCTGCGCCCCCTCGGTATTATTGCTGGATTATTGCTGAAAGCAGCGTAAACCATACTTACCCTAATGTGGGCACCGTGACTAAAACTGATAACTTGTGTTATTCTGGATAAACCACACCATGGATATAACTGATAAAATATGTTATTCTGGATAAACCACACCATGGATAAAACCCCACGATATGTTATTGCCACGCTGAAAATAAGCATTGTCTGCGGTCCACACATGTTGATGCCTCTGACACAGGGCCTGGTCGTTGCCGACGCCTCAGTTCGATATGCAGAGTTGTGTCCCTTAGGCGTGGCAGAAACCTATGATCGTATTCGAGTTCCAAATTCGCCCTGATAATGTTTCTAGTATTGACAGCGGGTCCTGTGTTTCAAGAAAGTAGTTAACGTGAAAGACCTTAGACACTTAGGTCGGCTGACTTAAATTTGATGCACCCTCATGTCACTCAAATACAGATCAAAGACAAACTCACTCACTCAGAAGTGACACACTGTTCTCGTGATGTTCTACTGATTTGACATGGCGGTCACGTTTACTAGCAGTTAAGAGTGCTTGTCCAAATTCTTGCAAAGTCTAGGATTGATTCATCTGCTGTGCCAACCGTCTTCCAGTCTCATCCCAAATGTGTCTTGTTACAGGGCAGCCAGTCCATCACGTCAACACCGGCGTTACGTAACGCTTCGGAACTACAGCATTGGGCGCAGCGTTGTCATGTTGATATGTCAATCCTGGACCGTGCAGCTGCATTAGTGGCAGATGGATCAGGGTCAAAATATGGTCCCAATACTGTATGGCAGTAGGATTCCCTGGACGATAATCAATTGAGATTGACCGTTGGCACAAAATTCTTCCCAAATGATTACGCATCCCCCTCCTAGTCTGTCGACCACATGGACGATTCCCCCAACCCTGCTATCGACAAGACGCTGTATGAAGAGTGATTCGTCACTGAAGACAATCACTGCCACGGAGGCGGTGGGGTAGCCTACTGGTTAAAGCGTCCGCTCGTCTCGCTGAAGAACCGGGTTCGATTCCCCATATGGGTACAATGTGTGAAGCCAATTTCTGGTGTCCCAATCCGTGATATTTCCGGAATATTGCTTAAAGCGGCGTAAAACCATACTCGCTCACTCACTCACTCACTCCACTGCCTCTGGTTGAATATGCCATGACTTAACGTACATCTTGAGCACGATGAAATTGTGTCAGTTTAGATCCTGTGTGTCTACTTCGGATAACGTCGGTGCGATATTCGATTCCTTTTGGTCTGTGTTGCCACTCTACCTCTCACTAACCGTCTGTTAGTGGAGATTACAGGCACAAATCCGTTGTGATGATGACGTAACCTGATTTGTACGTCATCTTACTCAAAATATGTTTAAATATGTTTATGTATCGTCTACATTTTGCAATTGTGTCAGATTTTGTTTTTATTTTATGAGAGTTATAAACGTAACCTGATCTGTACGTCATCTTGGTGAGACGTCACATCGCTAGGCCTTGAGTGATGTACAACGGTGCCCGGCAGCTGTGCACGGGTCCTCAGACGGTGTATTCACTGAGGACTACAGACCAGGGCACGTGCAGCTGATTGTGAAAAATCACATCCCATTCGGTCGCCAGAACTGCACCACATTTTCACCATTTTGAGGTTCTGGCTTCTAGACCAGCGAGGCTTCCCAACCACCCTAGTAGACTTTCCACCCGTGAAGATCCCAGTTAGAACTGATCTTCAGTAACCCCTGCTTGGTGAAAGAGGCGACTAACGGCATCGGGTGGTCAGGCTCGCTGACTTGGTTGACACATGTCATCGTATCCCAGTTGCGTACATCGATGCTCATGATGTTGATCACTGGATTGACCAGGTTTACAGGCCGCCTCCATATAGCTGAAATATTGCTGAGTGCGGCGTTAAACAACAAACCAACCAACCAATCGTGCAAATGCTGCAACGGATTGTCCAACAGCCAGCCTACCCATGACACGTTCACGTTGTTCATTTGTGAGTCACCCGTGAAGGTCCGGGTTAGAATGAACCTTCAGTAACCCACGCTTGTCGTAAGAGGCGACTAACGGGATCGGGTGGTCAGGCTCGCTGACTTGGTTGACACATGTCATCGGTTCCCAATTGTGCAGAGCGATGCTCATGATGTTGATCACTGGATTGTCTGGTCCAGACTCGATTATTTATAGACCGCCGCCATATAGCTGGAATATTGTTAAGTGCGGCGTAAAACTGAACTCAGTCACTCACTCATTTGTGAGTCGCGGCATACTCGCCATTACGTTAAACTTGCGATCTTAATGCTTTTTCCAATTTAGTAATGTCTGGGTGGTAGCATTCCGATACACATGCGATCGCTGAGGTGATTACGTTACTCGCCGCCGAGTGCTATGTATAGGGATACCACGATACATCGATACTTCGATACATCGATACTTTTTTCTAAGACGATACAATTATCGATACATTCAAAACTGTATCGATATTAAGTTTTGAAAGTATCGGTTTAAATATGTTTATGTATCGTTTACATTTTGCAATTGTATCATATTTTTTTATGTTATGAGAGTTATAAATGATTATTTTTCAAGCACAAAGATGTAAAATTAGAACTTTTTAATCTCTGAGAATAAAAAATTATGATCTTTCCATGGACAGTTATGAAATATGTAATATTAATGTTCAAAATGTAACTAAATTTACGCAATAATGCAAAAATAGGTATCGTGATACGTATCGAATCGTGACATGGGTATCGAGATACGTGCACATGTCGATTCATGAAACTTATGTACCGTGACATCCCTAGTTGTGTATCATGCTATTTATCACGTTTCATTGCCAAATCTTTCGTGTCTGTCGCCAAGACCATGATAAAACAGCCTATATGCCATTGCTGTTGGCATGACATAACAAGACACTACAAGAATTACCTCCCTTATAATTATTATCAATAACGTGGGTGTCAAGTTTCTAATTTTGTTGAGTATGTAAACAAAATTCAAATAATACAAACTAAACTTAGAACGATGCTGAATCTCTAGGCAAACTTAGAATGTTGCTGAGGCAACGCATATTTGAATACTAGAAGCGTAAAGGGAGTCAATGTTAATTTATTCTCGGAGACAAACTATTTTTCTTGGCTCATTGTGTGTTGTCATTCTAAGAGCACACATTGGCCGACGTTTCCAGGAAGGTTCTCCTAGTAGTGGCATTAAGAGCATGATGGAAACCAATGAAGAGATGAGGGGAGACGACATCAACAGCTACATAGGATCAATCCTTGTCGTAATCGTCGATTAAATACAAATTTACAGTGTGACTGCCAACCCCGTTTTGGGACGCCAATACAAGTGAAATGTCTGCTGCCTGGAGAGATGGCTACCCTCAATTCACAGGCCGCTATGGTGTAGCTATCTCACTGCAGCGTAAATACAGATATATTTTGAAATCAGCTGTGTTTAATTACAGAAATTCTGCTGCTGTTTATTACTAACGGAATACAATCATGACGTCATGAACACAGTGAGGGAATTTTTCATGTCTCGACTCAAACAGCTAAAATTATAGCTGACTCTGCAAAAATGACAATGCTACTGAGCTTATGATGAAACTCGGGGAAGTCATTCTACCCAAAGCAGCATCAACCCCGTTTAAATATATGGAAAGCAACGGTCTTGATTTTTAGACGAATTAGATTCCGTTTGGTGTAAAATTTGCAGTGAAAATTATATAAATTACTGATACACATGATGACACCAAGACATAGCGTTCACGAATAGAACAAGTTTTGTTCAGTCCTTCCAATTAATTGCAAACTGATACAAAATCACTTCAGTTAAATATACCAAAGTTCCAGGCCAATCACATTTCTTCAATACCAGCAAACACACGTCATGCAAAGAAGGCTTCAGGTGGTAGTTTTTGATGTTACCGGAAGCACGAAGGCGGCGGAACGTCACGTGATTACATATGTCACATGACCAGTGCGTCGGCGACAAGAGCAAGTTTGACAGTGGTGTGTGTTATTAAGAAATGAGAAGATCGGACTGACGGCCACTGTGCGCACTTGTAAATAAGTCCTCCCGGTTGCTGCAGAAACTGACGAGTATTGAACACTGCAGACTGGCTTCGGGAGAGAGAGGACACACTGGCTGAACATCTTAATCGGGCAACTTCCAATTTTCACATCCCTGAGTTCAATCCCAAGGAATACCCACGTGTATTGCTCTCTTTTCACCGGGGAAAAGGTAATTTAATCTTATTCAATTTTTATCGAAAGGGAAATTGAGATATTTGGATTTTGCATTTAAACAAATTGTTTGATATGTTAACCTCATGTCACCGAAAATTAGTTGGTATTGCTATTCCGTTTTATTTAATCGATTGGGTTAAAACGAGGTCCTCGACTTCAAACATATCGCAGATACTGGGGTCTTGAAGGTGAGAATATTAAACTCCGGAAATTGGTTCTGGGTTGCGATTAATTGCCCTTCTTGACAAAAAACAAACTCAATACAAGACGCTAAACTAACTCTTTTTTTATATTCTTAATGTGTGTCCATGACGAACTGTTTGATTTCCACTCAGATTTAAACAACCTTAGGATTCATTAAATCTTTAAAAGCATTTAATGTTTAAAGAAGAAAGTCCAGATCCCAGAAAAAACTACTAATTGAAAGACGATCTTAAAGAGAAATATGTGTTAAACGCGTTCCTTATTTCAGTGGGTTTTGTTCATATTAGGTTAGTTTTGTTCCCTGTTTTGTTCACAGTGCATCAGAACATCCAATGACTATAATAACTAATGTCCGGTGTTCTTTTTAGTTTATATCAGACTGGGCGTGCGAGCCTCAACAACTAAACGAACATCTATGATGAAATCACCTCAACACCAATTTAAATCAAGCATTATGAAATCCCATAACGTCGATCTGAAATTTGAATTTTTAAAATGTTTTCAATCTCTTTGAAAGAAATTAAAAAGTAGCTGCTCTATATGAACATAGGCGATCATCTCAAACAATGCCATGGGTATTAGAGAACGTTTGCCGATTTTCAGGCTCTTCGAGATAATTGTAACAAATTCTCCAAACATTATCTGAGAAAATACTTCTGCATTATTCACACATTACGCTCTGCTTTCGTCTTGTTTTACGTAACGTAACATCAAAATACATCAATATAATGGGAAAAGCACGTTAATGAACGTAGAATGCTTAAGTGGTTAATTGAAGCCCACCATTAGCCTGAAAATCTGTTCGTTGAAGATGAAAGATGAAAAAGCCTTTGTTGTTAAGAGTGATATTTTCCTTCTGTGAAATGTGTTCGTGAATTGATTGACAGGTGTCATTTTGCCATATATTACTCGCATTAAACACCTGCCAGATGGTGGGTACAGCTTGTGCTAACTGTATTCGTTGTATTCTAACGGTACAACCCCTATTGTCGGTCTCTTGCTAGGTACTCGTGTAAGTGAATTGTTGTTTATGTCATGTAAGCAAATAGGGCAAGGTTGCAGCGATGGAAATGTGGATAAGAACATAATGTATATGTATGAATCAGTGCACAATGGTCACATGCCAGTGATCAATCGGTCTTCTACGGCACATTTTGTCAACTAAGAAACAGTTATTACAAGTAATGATTAGTTCTAGAGTTTGTGAGTTTAGTTTTACACCGCAATATTCCAGCAATATCAGAAATGGGCTTTGTACCAGTATGGGGATTCGAACCCGGGGTGACGAGCGAACGCTATAACCAGTATGTTACCCCACCGCCCCTATCTCTTCAGAGCTAATGTTGCGACAAAACAAGTTAACATACATAGTATAACAACCCGTGAAGGTCCGTTTTGAGCATGTAATTATTGTGTATATTTTTGTGAACTGTGTATATATTCATTTTGAGACAGTTTGGATGTATGAGAATTTTCTGCGAGATAATAAAGTTATATCTTTTTCTTAATATTAGACGTTAACGGCCGCTTCCGTCAACGTCAATAATTCGAATTATCTCCCTTTTCGAGTCCTCGAGAATTGGCCTTCAGTAATCCATGCTTGTCGCAAGAGGCGACTAACGGTATCGCGTGGTCAGGCTCGCTGACTTGGTTGACACGTGTCATCGGTTCCCAATTGTGCAGAGCGATGCTGATGATGTTGATCACTGGATTGTCTGGTCCAGACTCGATTGCTTACAGACAGCCGCCATATAGCTGGAATATTGCTGTGTGTGGCGTAAAACTAAACTCACTCACATAATATAACATTTATATAACAACCGTAGTGATAAGATTTACATGGGATGCTAAAACATATCTACAGTATAAAAGTGAAAAGGAAATTAACGAGACTCACAGAGGAGAACCGTTTCATTATACATGCATTAACCAAGACAGCATCGGGGCCTTTTGTAATCCTGTGATTAGAAAAATCGAATGGTTTGTCATTTCTTTTGAGACTATGTGTGGTCGGTCAGTAAAATGTGGAGTTTGACACTTGACAACCAATGATTGAAAGTCTGGGCAACATTCCAGGATGGCATACAGTCATACTTTTTACCGAGCCTGAGTCACTCAGTTTTGTCGTAGAACATGCATACATGTAGGTTATAAGGGAGGTTACTCGGTGTCCACACGACGGAGTGTGTGTCCATGAAGACCTTTTCTGTTGTAATATTACATAACGGCTTGTAACCAGTCCGTTAACTAGTGGTTGACAGCACGAGCGACGAGCCACGCCGTCGAGCCATGACACAATCAGCCGCAGTTACAACGTTTCCCCTTCAGTGTCAGTCGCGCGCATGATATTATAGTGGGGAATCCCCTCCGAGATACAGTAGTTTCAAATTAGAAGACTTTACAAGTAGATGTCATACTCTTGGCACTGTGAGGTTTCAAATGAACGGTCTAGTTGAGTCAATTTTTCGTAAAACGTAATTTACGTGCATGTATGGGTCTACGTATCTTAGTTGTTATATATATGGTGAAGGGATAAGCTGACACAACGCAGACTTGCTTCATGAAAATGTCCTCTACTCCTGGCAGAAATATGCTCTGCAAAAATGTCTTATGGCATTTTTGCAAATGGTTCTTGAAACCAATGTGAAAACAAACAACCTTTTACATCGGTATCTTAAGAGTACCACACAGAGTAATCATGTAAACAAATTCAACAGTAAATACTGACAAAGCTTAAATAAAATTTTGCTATGTAACCATCACCTTCACTCAATGAAAATATTTTTCTCTCCATCAATATTAATCAATTTTAGAAGAAAAAAAATATTATTGAATAAAGTTGAAAACCCTCATAACTAGGAAATTATCTAAATTAACATTATTCATGTTTATGTGTAGTGAACAGCAGCAAAAGTTTAGACTCCCTTAAAACTTTCACTCTATGTTATGTATATATATATATGGTTACATCGAAGATTGATTTCTCCACTAACTTGGGGGAACCAACTGCAAACCTTATGCAGCTGAATTGCACGAGGATCATACATCAAATTGCTGAAAAGCATGTGCAAATATCGTGCATGTGAACAACTGCGTTGTGGTGTAAAGTTTTGTTAAGAATTCGCCAATTTTCACTGATTTGCATCATTTACTGAACTCATGACAATAATCATTTCAACGTTACGAATTTGTTTACAATAAATCAGTTCATGTGTAAACAGTACCTTTAAACAGTATGGAATATTTTGCAAAATTTAGTTTAGAACAGTTGCCTGAAGTAAGTGGCTATATTTACACTATTGATTTCAAGGTTTAAAGATGCAGTTGTTACGGTTTAAATGAAACACCATCATGATGCAGCACCCTAGCAGTGTAGTTGGCACTGTTCCAGTTGACATCTTTCAGTGGCATTTTAGAAGTTGGGAAGTACAATATTGATAAACTTTATGGATAACAACTTCTTTTATTACGTGAGTACGACGTTTCGATATAGACTTTTGTACCATTGTTGACTGCTCGGCAACCGTACAATATTCGGTATTCAAAGGTCAACATTCCAGTTGATATCGTTATCTAAAACGTTATAGTCAAACCTTTGTGTCGAACTTACGATTGTCTGTAAGTAAAAACTTTGCCCCTGCGTATTCCTTACATATTCATCATTTTACGGTTGTGTCGAACTTCTGATAACCCGAATTATCTACGTAGGTGCCTTTTTTTGGACTGTATTGTTTAGTTTCTGTACGTGATCGTTGCACTTTTTGCACTGGGTGAAATATTACTGTAAATGATATGTGTTAAATATATATTGAATAAATGCATATTTAAGATATAAGAATTAATTTAACATATCAACATTAAGATACAGATACCTATGTTCAAGTGTACTGTTCTGATCAATGTTAGGAAACCATGTTCTTATTAAATATAATCCACAGAATTCATTCTAATATCATACAAAATTTCTAATAAACGCAGAGTCGATTGAACGAATGTAATAAATATACGTTTAAGGATATCTTGGAGGACAAATGAAATTTATGTTTGCATATAAAGTAAAAGTCCCACAACAAGCGAGCCGCACTCGCCATTAGGTGAGGTGAGGTGAAATTGGGTTTAACGTCGTGCTTGAGAATATTTCGCTCATATGACGACGTGCATGCGTATGTATGTGTATGTGCGGCTGCTTGTACTAGCCCAGACTTAAGCTGATTTTATAGTGCTAGCCCACTGAGATACCATGCCGCAGTTATACTGACTCCGAGCCGACCAGTCCTTGTTGTACCCATTATTGCCGAGCGCCAGACAGGGACCAACAAGTACCATATTTTAACGCCTTTTGGTATGACGCGGCCGGGGATCGAACCCGCAACCTTACGTTCTCCGGGCGGACGCTCTAACCACTGCACCACGGAGGCGGTCCACTCAGCATTAAGGGAACCAAGTCAAAACATTGATTTTACAGCAGTCTCGTTTCCTGCTGACTGGGTTCCGTCCTATTGCGCAACTTAGTACAATAATCAGTCCAATATTTTGAGACCAATTCATTCAACTGGATATATAAATATTAATCAGTATTATTTGATACATCTAAGCACTTGTATATTGCAACACTACGCTCCTTCTAATCCTTGCAAACACGTCGTGCAGCGTTCTCTCTTGTACAGCGTGCTCTGACAAACGGAAATCTGGAAGTCGTGGAAATCTCAAAACGAGGCTTGGCCGCTAAAAAAGTTTGGCGGTCTCGTACGGACTTGATATTATATATTAATTACATTGTGCGTACAAAAATGTACTGAATAGGCGCAAAGAAAACATAACAGGTGTAACCAGTGAGCCAGATGAATTGTCAATCATTTTACGACCTCATCAAACAGGGGCTGTCTGTGACGTCTTAGTTAAGTTTCTTTAAGTGGCATTTTAGAAGTTGGGAAGTACAATATAGAACAAACTTTATGGATAACAACTTCTTTTTATTCGTGAGTGCGACGTTTCGATACAGATTCTTGTACCGTTGTCAAGCTTTTTAATCATTTTACGACCCGTCATCAAACAGGGGCAACGTCTGTGACGTCTTAGGTCTTTGTTAAGGTCATGCTGCCTAAACCTCGCCTTAACATATAGAAATACGATGTTATTAAAGTTTAACATTAAAATTCATTTGTAAATTAATTTTCTTATGAAACAAGGAATTGGAATTCAGTGTAACCATAGTTGTTTGTAGAGTCCTTTTTCACTTTGACACGAGAAAATTCGGATTGGCTGAAAAGTAGGTCATTGTCTGAATTGGTTAATGCGACTCATGTTTCGGTGTGGAACCAGGGCTGGTCGCCACAGAGTCATTCTAGTGTGTCTGAGTGGGGTATCTACTGATGTAAAACCGCGGCATTGTATCACAATGGGCTAGTCGTGGAGGCCCTTGCATTCACATCCCATATATGTGTTCTTTCATCTCACCACCAGTCAACAAGGGCTTTTTTCTGGTGTGACTCTACATTATCACCTTCCACATTATGACTGACTGACTGAGTATGGTTTTACGCCGCTTTTAGCAATATTCCAGCAACATCACGGCGGGGGGCACCAGAAATGGGCTTCACACATTGTGCCCATGTGGGGATTCAAACCCGGGTCTTCGGCGTGACGAGCCAACGCTTTAACCATTAGGCTACCCCACCGCCCTTCCACATTATGAGGGGCGGTGGTGTAGCCTAGTGGTTAAAGTGTTGGCTCGTCACGCAGTAGACCCGGGTTCGATTCCCCACATGGGTACAATGTGTGAAGCCTATTTCTGGTGTCCTCCGCCGTGATATTGCTGAAACATTGCTAAAAGCGGCGTAAAACTAAACTCACACACTCCCTGCCAGGTAAGAGGCGGGCAATTACAGGTGCATCCTCACTGTTCTATTTTAAGGTCTGTAATCAAAGGGAAGATTCTGAAAATATCACATCACAGACAGCCGTCATCAGCTAAAGTCTTGTGATGTTCTATTATACCATGGGGTCAACGCACAATTTATTCAATGAAGTCGTACCCTTAGAAATGATTTGGAATTTTGTACCAGTAAACACAGAAAACACAGCACTGTCAAACAGAGAAAACTGAATATTCACTGACAGTGATAAAAAAAAGTAACGGTCGATTTCTGTCGTCGTGTGGGAAAACCATTGGTTGATCTCTATAAACTGTGGATGTTTAATTTTACG
The DNA here is from genome assembly GCF_003918875.1 of Haliotis rubra. Taxonomy (NCBI): domain Eukaryota; kingdom Metazoa; phylum Mollusca; class Gastropoda; order Lepetellida; family Haliotidae; genus Haliotis; species Haliotis rubra. The sequence goes on from NW_025767335.1 coordinate 717,823, forward strand.
ATAATGCCTCGAAATTCTAGTGAATTCAAGTATATTTTGTCCCACTATTTGTTCAGCGAGTGTGTCAGCATTGCCAGCCGCTGCAACTCTCACGAGAAGTCCAGGAGTAACGGTAACTGCCGCACTGTCACGTGGGCGCAACAAGGAGCGTGGGCTAAATCATTAGCTCACCGAACGCCCTCAAATATCACATCTTTATTCATAATCATTTCCCGACAACCCACTCACGTGAGTTTATTATTCGTATTTGACGATGAAATTTTCAATTTATTTAAGCGCCATGAAAACATTTAAATCTTTTGATTTATAAGTTGCTGTTGATATTTGAACCGACGCGGCTCCATACTTGCACAAGTGCTAAACGTTCCCGCAAAACCTCAATATTTAGTGGAAACACTATGTTGTGTTTATCACAGTGCGAAAAGTTTAGGAACGATGACTGCACTGTAGAATAGATAAAACGATTTTTTTGTTCTTTAAAGAAAAAACATAATCAAAATTAAATCATAAACGAGATGTTCACGTGGACCGAGGCACACACTAAAGATGGACCTTGAAACCAGCGATAATGTTCTCCTTGTTGCTGGGTTTTATCGGAAGAAGTATGTTCCAAATGGCGATAAGAAGGGATGGTATCGTTTAACATTTCTCGATCGATGATAACGCTGATTTGATTCTTTTGTAAATTCTGAGCTTAAGAATGTAATGACGTTATTTCAGAGTAATATACCTCCATGGGCACATTTCAACATGTTCCATCAGTGATATAGTGACGATTTCATTTTAACAGCATCTTGGAGTGAGCCGTAAAGGATCTTAGAGAATCCCCATTATGGTGACAGGTCCAAACTTTCCTGTTTGGAAGCAAGACTTGAGAGATTTAGACTCTTAGACTTGAGAGCTTATTTCGATAGAACTGTTTCAGGTGGAAGAGAAAACGAAATATCACAATTAAACTTCTTTGAGAGGCATTTAGAAGTTGGAATACTAAGCAAAGATAAGATAGAGAGAGGAACAACCTTTCTATTACAAGTCGGAGCGACATGTCGGTGTAGGTTCCAACAACGTTAACACCCATGTTATCAATCAAGTCATTGTCACATGCTACATGACGGTATAAAAACATTAACGTTTTGTGTAGGTTATCAATCAAGTTATCATCACATGCTTGATGACGGTATTAGAACATTAACGTTTTTGTGTAGGTTATAAATCAAGTTATCATCACATGCTTGATGACGGTATTAGAACATTAACGTTTTTCGTGTAGGTTATCAATCAAGTTATCATCACATGCTTGATGACGGTATTAGAACATTAACGTTTTGTGTAGGTTATCAATCAAGTTATCATCACATGCTTGATGACGGTATTAGAACATTAACGTTTTGTGTAGGTTATCAATCAAGTTATCATCACATGCTTGATGACGGTATTAGAACATTAACGTTTTTGTGTAGGTTATCAATCAAGTTATCATCACATGCTTGATGACGGTATTAGAACATTAACGTTTTTGTGTAGGTTATCAATCAAGTTATCATCACATGCTTGATGACGGTATTAGAACATTAACGTTTTTGTGTAGGTTATCAATCAAGTTATCATCACATGCTTGATGACGGTATTAGAACATTAACGTTTTTGTGTAGGTTATCAATCAAGTTATCATCACATGCTTGATGACGGTATTAGAACATTAACGTTTTTGTGTAGGTTATCAATCAAGTTATCATCACATGCTTGATGACGGTATTAGAACATTAACGTTTTTGTGTAGGTTATCAATCAAGTTATCATCACATCATGCTTGATGACGGTATTGTTAGAACATTAACGTTTTGTGCAGGTTATCAATCAAGTTATCATCACATGCTTGATGACGGTATTAGAACATTAACGTTTTTGTGTAGGTTATCAATCAAGTTATCATCACATGCTTGATGACGGTATTAGAACATTAACGTTTTTGTGTAGGTTATCAATCAAGTTATCATCACATGCTTGATGCGGTATTAGAACATGACTTGATGACGGTATTAGAACGTTTTTAACGTATTATCAATCAAGTTATCACACATGCTTGATGACGGTATTAGAACATTAACGTTTTCGTGTAGGTTATCAATCATTATCATCACATGTTTTGGTATTAGAACAGTTTTTGTAGGTATCAATCAAGGGTTATCAATCAAGTTATCATCCGTTTCGGTGTATCATATGCTTGATGACGGTATTAGAACATTTTGTGCAGGTTATCAATCAAGTTATCACCACATGCTTGATGACGGTATTAGAACATTAACGTTTTGTAGGTTATCAATCAAGTTATCATCACATGCTTGATGACGGTATTAGAACATTAACGTTTTTGTGTAGGTTATAAATCAAGTTATCATCACATGCTTAATGACGGTATTAGAACATTAACGTTTTTGTGTAGGTTATCAATCAAGTTATCATCACTCTCTCAATAACGGTATAAAAACATTAACGTTTTTGTAGGTTCCAACAACGTTAACACCCATGTTATCAATCAAGTCATTGTCACATGCTACATGACGGTATAAAAACATTAACGTTTTTGTGTAGGTTATCAATCAAGTTATCATCACATGCTTGATGACGGTATTAGAACATTAACGTTTTTGTGTAGGTTATCAATCAAGTTATCATCACATGCTTGATGACGGTATTAGAACATTAACGTTTTTGTGTAGGTTATAAATCAAGTTATCATCACATGCTTAATGACGGTATTTGAACCTAAACATTTCGGTGTAGGTTATCAATCAAGTTATCATCACTCTCTCAATAACGGTATTAGAACATTAACGTTTTTGTGTAGGTTATCAATCAAGTTATCATCACTCTCTCAATAACGGTATAAAAACATTAACGTTTTTGTAGGTTCCAACAACGTTAACACCCATGTTATCAATCAAGTCATTGTCACATGCTACATGACGGTATAAAAACATTAACGTGTTTGTGTAGGTTATCAATCAAGTTATCATCACATGCTTGATGACGGTATTAGAACATTAACGTTTTTGTGTAGGTTATCAATCAAGTTATCATCACATGCTTGATGACGGTATTAGAACATTAACGTTTTTGTGTAGGTTATCAATCAAGTTATCATCACACTCTCTATAACGGTATTTGAACCTAAACATTTCGCTGTAGATTATCAATCACGTTATCATCACTCTCAATAACGGTATTAGAACATTAACGTTTTCGTGTAGGTTATCAATCAAGTTATCATCACTCTCTCAATAACGGTATAAAAACATTAACGTGTTTGTGTAGGTTATCAATCAAGTTATCATCACATGCTTGATGACGGTATTAGAACCTTAACATTTCGGTGTAGATTATCAATCAAGTTATCATCACATGCTTGATGACGGTATTAGAACATTAACGTTTTTGTGTAGGTTATCAATCAAGTTATCATCACATGCTTGATGACGGTATTTGAACCTAAACATTTCGGTGTAGGTTATCAATCAAGTTATCATCACTCTCTCAATAACGGTATTAGAACATTAACGTTTTCGTGTAGGTTATCAATCAAGTTATCATCACTCTCTCAATAACGGTATAAAAACATTAACGTTTTTGTAGGTTTCAACAACGTTAACACCCATGTTATCAATCAAGTCATTGTCACATGCTACATGACGGTATAAAAACATTAACGTTTTTGTGTAGGTTATCAATCAAGTTATCATCACATGCTTGATGACGGTATTAGAACATTAACGTTTTTGTGTAGGTTATCAATCAAGTTATCATCACATGCTTGATGACGGTATTAGAACATTAACGTTTTTGTGTAGGTTAGACCTTTTAAATTGGATTGAAGATAAAACAGACACTACTATAAACCTGGATCCGAAAACAATCCTTTTGGGCTTTCATGAAAAACGTAACGATGTTCTGAACTTGATATTTATCATAACAAAGGAATATATATATTCCAGAAAACTAGCAAATATACGTCCAACCCTTGAAAGTCTCAAAGCCAAATTAAACCACAGTTACAATCTCCACAAATATAATGCTTACTCTGTATGCAAATATAGCAAGTTCACGACTTTCTGGTCATCATGCCACAACTTATTTACATAACCTACTCGATCTCACTTATGCTTGTTACTTATTGTGCTGTGTATTTGAAATAATGTTGTGTATGAATGATAAAACTGTACCAATGCGTAAAAAAGAAATAAAGTGAAAAAAAAAAAATGAAAAAAAGAGTTATCATCACTCTCTCAATAACGGTATAAAAACATTAACGTTTTTGTGTAGGTTATCAATCAAGTTATCATCACATGCGTGATGGCATTATTAGAACCTAAACGTTTCGGTGCAGATTATCAATCAAGTTATCACCTCATGCTTGATGGCGGTATTAGAACCTAAACGTTTCGGTGCAGATTATCAATCAAGTTATCACCTCATGCTTGATGGCGGTATTAGAACCTAAACGTTTCGGTGCAGATTATCAATCAAGTTATCACCTCATGCTTGATGGCGGTATTAGAACCTAAACGTTTCGGTGCAGATTATCAATCAAGTTATCACCTCATGCTTGATGGCGGTATTAGAACCTAAACGTTTCGGTGCAGATTATCAATCAAGTTATCACCTCATGCTTGATGGCGGTATTAGAACCTAAACGTTTCGGTGCAGATTATCAATCAAGTTATCACCTCATGCTTGATGGCGGTATTAGAACCTAAACGTTTCGGTGCAGATTATCAATCAAGTTATCACCTCATGCTTGATGGCGGTATTAGAACCTAAACGTTTCGGTGCAGATTATCAATCAAGTTATCACCTCATGCTTGATGGCGGTATTAGAACCTAAACGTTTCGGTGCAGATTATCAATCAAGTTATCACCTCATGCTTGATGGCGGTATTAGAACCTAAACGTTTCGGTGCAGATTATCAATCAAGTTATCACCTCATGCTTGATGGCGGTATTAGAACCTAAACGTTTCGGTGCAGATTATCAATCAAGTTATCACCTCATGCTTGATGGCGGTATTAGAACCTAAACGTTTCGGTTTCGTGCAGATTATCAATCAAGTTATCACCTCATGCTTGATGGCGGTATTAGAACCTAAACGTTTCGGTGCAGATTATCAATCAAGTTATCACCTCATGCGGTTGATGGCGGTATTAGAACCTAAACGTTTCGGTGCAGATTATCAATCAAGTTATCACCTCATGCTTGATGGCGGTATTAGAACCTAAACGTTTCGGTGCAGATTATCAATCAAGTTATCACCTCATGCTTGATGGCGGTATTAGAACCTAAACGTTTCGGTGCAGATTATCAATCAAGTTATCACCTCATGCTTGATGGCGGTATTAGAACCTAAACGTTTCGGTGCAGATTATCAATCAAGTTATCACCTCATGCTTGATGGCGGTATTAGAACCTAAACGTTTCGGTGCAGATTATTAGAACGTACACGGAACCATTGCTCATCCATGTATCTTCGCTTTACTTATCGCAATTCAAGCAACAAATCCTTATTACTTATGTTTTTAGCAAGATGTTTAAACATTGGGTTTGAGAACTGAAACAGATAAACAAGTGCGTACATCATAACTTGATGCTCATTGTTATCGAGAAGTGGAAGGACGAACTGTGTAAATATCCTTCCAATGATGATCACCTCCATTTACTGTCGTCACAAATAATTTACTCCAAGTCCGAAACGAAAGACTAAAACCTGACTCCGTTGCCATGGCAACATACATTAAGCCGGTAGTAAATTACATCTTTAGCCGAAATAACATTCCTTTTTACTATGTATTTTGACAATCACTTCACCTTAAAGTTAATCTTTATTCAATGACTTGGTCAAGAGCGAATGTCTTGATCGACAATTTCTTTGAACATGTAATCTGCAATTATCAAATTGTAGCGAACTGGCGAAAAATAGATATTAAAGTTCCATTAAAGTACCATCAATAGTCACGCGCAAACATGTCAAAATGTTCTAAAGCGACATAATCATATTGGAAGAATCACGCAAAATGTTCACAGAAGTGGCCATCTTTTCTGCGCCTTCTTGAAGAGGGAACAGGCAACGTTTTTCATGCTCTTCTCAAACAGCTTGCATTACTGTGAAACGGTTAAAGTCGGCGACAATGATAGGTGACAGTTTAGACATTCTCGTGCAGCACGCGGCACGCAAGTATTTACTGTCATTTCGTGAAGGATGAGAGTGTCTCCGTCAGCCGAAACTGTGCCATTGAAGACAAAAGCACCACAGAAAAGTAAATTATGGAGGACCAGTTCCTCTAAATGACATTAACTTACAATAGAAAGCCCAGTGACCACACGACTTTTACCAAACTGCAGGCTCTGAACGGTATCGATAATTTCCTTTAAAAACTTTGGTGCGATTTGGTGATTCGTGGAAACACAAACGCTTCCCTACAAAACTACTTTCCTTACTACAAGTTAAAGGTTAATATCATTTTGTAAATACGAAACTATGTGTTTTTGAATGGTGTTCTCTAAAACAAGCCTATCGAGTTTCTTTTCGTTTTTTTGCGGCGATCATACAAGTGAAAAGATCCGATGACAAATTAACCTAAATTTTTGGTCTTTTGCCCTCAGCATTTTGACCCAGTTAAGTTTAAATGTCAAATGTGACACATTGGTGGGTGCAACGTTCGATAGTGATTTGTTGAGAGGTTAGCATCTGTTTGAGCTACTTTGGCATTCATATTCCGAGCCATTTCCAACGAATATGCATGCAATCGGAGTTACTTCTCAAATATATCAATCATGTGCCAACCTTTCGAGAGGAGATGCTCAAATACACTGTAATGATATTTCGTTCCACGTTTAAAATTATTGTAACTGCAAATTTAAGGAGAACATATTATTCAATTTGCTGAAAATGAACTTATTCCAAAACATTACTAGAACCGTTATATAGCGAGACAAAGTGTTGGTGCACGAAAACGAGAGTGTCAGTTCCGTCTCTTTAAATGCATTTGGATTACCTAAAAGCCTGAAGTCATTACAGTCAAAGGTTGTCACTATCTTAGAAAATGCCTGCGTTATGAATTTGTAGATTTCCCTTAAAACATGGGCCTACAGTAAATAAATTGATACCTCTATTTTATATTTACTTTATTCTTATAGTTTGCTTGGTTTATCCCTCTGTTATAAGTGGAGAAATGCATCACGTTAGGGTTCCCTTTCCCTTCCACATTACGGGGTGGGGGGTGGGGGGGTAGCCTAGTGGTTAAAGTATTCGCTCGTCACGCCGAAGACCCGGGTTCGATTCTCCACACGGGTACAATGTGTGAAGCCCATTTCTGGTGTCCTCCGCCGTGATATTGCTGGAATATTGTAAAACCATACTCACTCACTCACTCCACATTCCGCTTACGCGTGATTATACACTAAACAAAAAGCACACGCATGGTCTGCCGTAAAACAGATGTCATCAATTCAAGCAGTGACTCGCACGTAACCTGGTATGCTCCTCGGGGCAATCGTAAGCGTAATTAGCGATTTATCATTGTCGTCAGTATTTAAATACACTGTATTCCTCTATCCAAGTGTAGCAGGGCGTGGAGTCATCCCACAGATGACATCCTTACCTTGTCAGCTTGCTGACGGGGTTAGTACCCAACTATGCGGCTCGGGACGTGCCTTCTGTTGACGGGGGAGTATGTAGCAGGGCGTGGAGTCATCCCACAGATGACATCCTTACCTTGTCAACTTGCTGACGGGGTTAACCTCTTTGGTCATGTGGACAAGGCGTCCGACTTCTGATAAGAAGGTCCGTGGTTCGAATCCCAGCACGGGACTCGGAAATTTTATGGCCGCTACACAAGCTTTGTACGTATGATCGACTGTCGAAGTAGCAGTCTGTTATATATTGCAGATTATCCTTACAGATATCAAATTAATATCGATCCTCTCATTTGAAAGAATGTAATAGTTGTTCAACAACTGTTTCAACATTAGCCTTTCGATATTTTGAAAACACACTGAAATCTAACATTTATTTGACATTGTCCTTTCGATATTTGAAAACACGTTGAAATCTGCCATTTTCTTCAACACAGACTCAACATTGGTCTTTCAATGTTATACAGTGCTCTAGAGATATATCTATCAATGCAGATATATTCAACCAATACACATACTAAATTCAACATCGATGTCTCATGTTGATTCATTGTCGACATTTCAATTTTCAACCGAATATCAATGTCAATCCAGTTTTCAAGTATATACGATGTCATTTCAACGTTGAAGCACGGCGTTGTTTCAACATTGATACATGAGGTTGATTATTTATGTGATGTGCAAACACTATAGTTTAGTCTATAGTTTATAGCTAAAACTTAGGTGGGGGTACGTAAGGAACTCTTACCTGCTGATTTTACGTGGGTATTTCAGTATAACAACTTTCAAATCTAACTGAACATCAGTGTCACGTCAATGTGTGTGTGTTTTAAAGTTATTTGGGTGTGTGTGCTTTTGTTGTCGTTTTTGTTTTGTTTGTTTTTTTCTTTTTTTACGTTAATCAGGAAAGTGAAAAAGCTTACATTCATGTGGATTTTAAATTGTATATGAATAAGAATGAGTAAAACATTCATTTTGAAAAGTAATAATTTGTCCCAAAATATTACTATAATAGAATCGTCTTGAGTAATAAAAAGGACCGAGAGCGTGACAATACGAGTCCCAGGGCTCACTTTTCAAGCAGACGTTTTTGACAGCACGTGCAAGTCATGCTTAATGACGTGTTTACACAGCGCTCTCATGGGCATATCATGTCTTATTTCACACGAGATTCTCAAGTTACGTTTGACAGCTGTGTCATATTGTTTACATACGTCGAAATAGACAAGGCTGTGTGTGATCCTCGTCGCGTCTAGACCTATCTGTCAAATCCGTGTATTATATACTGACATCACGTTACGGTATCTGCAGATAGAATTCTGCAGCTGCAATAATACATATACATACGTACATCATTATTTCATAAATATCTCAGAGTTTCACAGTTCTACGTCAGTACTGTAGTACTGTCGGAAATAGAAAAAAACTGTTTTTAGGCTGTTACTCTGTATCCCTAAAATTTACACAATTGCAAATAGCATATGTCGAAATAACCCACTTCGGCCTAACTGGGCGTTCAGTGGGATGCGTAATACGATATCCAGAAAAGCATGTTTACTCGTAAAATCGGGCAAAATTAGAAAAATACGAATAGCTGCTGAAAACAATAGATCAGACTATAGATGGCAATTAGGTCGCTCAGCCAGGTATGACGACGGACCGTCGACTCACCTGGCATGAAATGCACGTGCTGCCTACAGGCACAAGGGGTCATCGCAAAGATATTTTGTGCTTTGTCATGTGTTTTTACTATGTCTCATCTACTGATTAACATCTTACGTGTCTTTCTTTCATAAAGTTTATGTTGAGATATGTAAGAGAGTATGATACCCGAAAACCATAGAAACGCATCGTAGTATATAGGTGGCATGACCACCCGAAGATCGACAGGACTGGATATTATTTGTAAATTGTTATGACGTGCCGTGTACCTCCCCAGTATAATTGCCCGAAAGGATTATCTTATCTTAGCTGATATCTCTATCCCCAAGCCCGACCCCAGGTTTTGCTTTTGAGGCGACCCCTCCTATCTGTTTCTTTTTATAGTGACAGTGAGACTGCATGGTAGCTACATCCTTAATAGTTTCGGCATAAAAGTTATTATTTTTTACGTCAGCTATCGTTTATAATGAATCTACGTCTAATTTCAAATTGGGCATTTAAAAAGTGTCCTTTGTAATACAATATCGTCGCACACTAATTTGCATAAAGCCATGGTCTGTTCCAAATAAGTCTTTTTGGACTTAGAAAAAAACCGCATTGCTCATTTCTGCATTGCTCATTTCTGCACTAATTTCCCCTCAGTAAAGTCCTTTTTCTCCGTTTCCTATCTCTCACCACTGAGACTGTAGTTAGGCTGAACTTAGTTTAACAGATATTTCACACTTTCACATATCAACTACATAAATTGTAGAGATAAATGAGAAAATACAGTTTTTTTTATTTCCGACAGTACTATAAATTGTTCACCAGAAGAAAACAACACATAACACTGGTAAAGGTCAGAATAGGTAATAGTAGAGTATCATATTTTGCAATGATGAGTCAAATTTGGAAATGCACTGGCGTACGAATTTTTACCAAATCTTGAAAGTACCAAACCTGATAACACCTATTTTCGACTGTATTTAAATTTCGACATGAAAGTATGGAGCTGCTAAAACAGTGCTCGACATAAAAGGAAAGTTGACCATTCGAAAGTCATCACTGCTGTCATACAATCTTTGTCATTCTGATTTTCTATTCTAAAGTCCAAATATTTCTAGTTCAGGTCTAAATGCTCTATAGGGAATTGTCTATTTGACCATTATTAAATTATCATTATTTGTAAGTGAACAGAAAACAGTGAACAGAGAACACTAATTCCAGAAGTTTATTCAGTGGGTGAACAGAAAACAACGAATTCCTTAAACCAGGGATAATCCTCAGCTTAAACGCAGTGAACAAAAGACCAGACAGGAGTGTTTCTCCTACTCTGAGGCCAGTTTTTCATACCTTACACTCGTCAGCCTATAGGACATTATTTGCGGACGTATATTCAAATAGCCCCCTATGTAATTTAATTTTGTAATGTAATTATACTAGTTTCCTTCGGGTTCGACATAACGAGATTATAACGCATATCAAGTTATAGAGAATTTACAAACTAAGATGTTGTTTGAACATACAACAGAAAATAGCTACAAATATCCTTTTAAACTAACGTGGGTTTATTTTCAAGGTACACGTGTCAAAACATGTTGATTAGTTGTGGCGGTTGCGTCTTGGACTGGGAAGATCTGCATTAGTTGTCAGGAAAACAGCATCTAGCCTCAAAAAGCATCCGCCATTTTTAATGTACCGGTGTGGCTTCTCCCGAGAAAAAGGCGACAGGTCCGGGTACCATAATGCCCTCATGGGAATCGCTTCACCGGCATTTACACATTTCTTCCAAGAAACATTGGAAACAGATATCGCGAAACTGAATCGAATTCACTTCGCGCCATTACGTTGCTATTTGTTACTGATATTAGCTCTCCTTTGATTTATCTGATTGACGCCCAGTAGTGGCATGCTCGACAAACAGGGTAAGTGCCCGACAGATCAGAGGTGTCATGATCGGCAAACGTCGGCAACTCTCGACAAGCAATTTATCACCTTCGGTAAACTCTCACTCTGCCCAGTAGGCTTGAGGTGGTGTTGTTCAGCCAAAATCACTTTTACTATATCCTTGTGAGAGGCCAAACCTGTTGCATAATTCATTATTTTAAAAAATAAGTCATAAAACAGCCCCGCTCGGAGTTGTAGTTACCAACCAGCTATAAACATTAACCACAAAGTTTGTTTTAATGTTCTTGTAAATATTTAGGAAAAGCAGCTTGGTTGTATAGATTTTTTATTTCTTTGAAGTTTCCATCAAAACGAGATTAAGAAGACGTCACGCATTTTACCAATTAAAATCGATTAAAAATTTCCTTTTTAAACAGAAGCAAATTGTTAAAAAGTCCATAAAAATTTAATTACTTCAATATTGATTAGTGAAATAACATAAAACAAAACTTCAGAACGAATGACCGAATCTGACTGCAATCATTTCTGTTACATACAGCGAACCGATTGATTTCTACAGATCTCAAGAATATTTTATTGGAATTTATTCTCTGACAGAAATGTCCTCATAGTGAATGGGTGAGTGAGTTGACGCACCTTTTAGCAATATCACGACAGGGGAAGCCAGAAATGATCTTCACACATTATATCGACGTGGGATATCGAACCTGTCTTCGTCGTGACGAACAACTACTTTAGCCATCTAACCGCCCCGTCTTTATAGCGTTTTGCTGTTGGTCTGTTTAATCGTGGTTATATATTTTACCAGTTTCAACAGTAGTCCAGCCGGAGCTTGGATGCCTGCGTAAGGGGAGAACCAGGAACCCAAAAACTCGCTCATATAAAGAGTGAGGGCAATTGCTGAGGCTTTACGATTGTGAACCACTCGCTCCGTTTTTTAATCGAATCGTACCGAATGATTCCTGGAGACCATTTCTAACCCGAGTGCACTGACAAATGAAATCACAACTTTGGCAATCTGGGAAAAGGTCACAAGTACCTCATTCCGTAATGGAGAACGGGTGAGGATGTGTTGAATTGATTGATTCTACTTCGAGTGATTCATCGACTGGTAGATAATTTCTTATATAGCTGACACGTCCAGAATGGCCAGTGTATTCCTGGCTCTTGATCAACTGCAACAACAATAGGGGGACGTCATCAATGGGTTGATTTTGTTTGAACAGATGACAATCAACCATGGATTGATTGGTTGGTTTGTTGTTTAACGCCACTCAGCAATATTCCAGCTATATGGTGGAGATCTGTAAATAATCGAGTCTGGAGTCCAGTGATCAACATCATGAGCATCGTTCTACGCAATTAGGATACGATGACATGTGTCGACCAAGTCAGCGAGCCTGACCAGCCGATCCCGTTAGTCGCCTCTTGCGACATTGGTTACTGAATACCAATTCTATTCCGGATCTTCACGGGTTCATCGCTGACAGAGATGAGTAACCATGAGCAAATTGGCTGATGCGTGTCATTGTACCCGATGGCAGAGATGCTTTATTGTCTGATCCTAGTCCGTATCCCTAGATAGGATCAACCTACTACTGACAATTAGTAGTAATAGATGGGGTTTTTTGCCGCACATGCGGCTTAGAGGCTTATTTTTATGAAATAGGTTCCCCAGCCCCCCCAAAAAAACCCGGCGCTGGTCTAGCGAGAGCCATCCTTCGATGTGCTTCCAGCCTAGACCAAAAGTTCCGAGCACTGAAGTAGCATTCGGAATGGGTCGTACACTTACCGCGATTGGTGTCGGCGATCAACAACGGAGCGACTCCTCGATAAAAGGCCTGTCGAAGCCATTCGAATGAAATCCGTGACGACCGAATCGGCTGCGCCATCGCGTCACGGTCAAGAGAAAAAAACTACCGGACCGGGTCGTCGTGAGACCCCACAGACCCCGTATGGTCCATGATGCGTACCGAATCGACCTAGTGGACATCAAAGACTACGGACCGAATCTGTATTACTTGTAAGACGGACCGGGTAGGGGATTCGTCCGAGAGGAATTGATGATCGTCCCTCACGACACGATATTTCCCCCTTATTAAAGATTCGTCTAATGTCTCTCATTATCAGCATGTGGAGATTGATCGAGAAACGGTTGTTCAGACGCGTCGGGGTGGACGTCGGTATTTACGCCGCCCTGCGTCGAGTCATAAGTCGAAGCCTGTACGATAGTTTAGGTCTCGTGGGCACCGAACGGTTACAACGCCTCATGGATACGTTAATCGATTATAGCTTCGAAACCCGAGAATGCGATGTCCTGTACTCCACTTCGAGGAATTCATGACAGACCCGCTCCATAAAGTCGTCGCCGAATATTACGGCTACATGGTCAAACCTCGACACCAACCCAGCGCGGGCGTGACCTTTCGTGAACCCTGACCGCTCTTCGGTGCAAACCTCTGCACCAGCCCCCGTCTCTCACTCAACTCGCAAAAGTTTCCACCGATACCCCAACTCGAACTGCAAACGATGAATTACGATTCCAACGCTCTAACCATCACACTGTCGAGCCAGATGCTACTTCAGTGCTCGGAATTTTAGGTCTAGGCTGGAGGCACATCGAAGGATGCCTCTCGCTAGACCAGCGCTGTTTTTAAGGGGGGCTGGGGAACTTATTTCATAAAAATAAGCCTCTAAGCCGCATGTGCGGCAAAAAAACCCCTCTATCACTACTCTATTTACTTAGATTTCAGGTCTATTAATTCTATTTTAAAAGGCATGTGTTGTAGATGTATTTCGATAAAATATGCAAATGAGGTACTACTTTCAATCTCTGTACATCAATGGAAAACGTTTCCCAAAATATATCGAGTGTCGTTCTAAATGTGCTTACATAGGGTTTTCATACTGCTACGAAGAGGCGTACATCAGACCGTATTACCCGAGGGAAAAGCATACAACGTATTTATATATATCTTACCGCCATGTTAAATGTACAAAATATCATTTTATTTTATGTTAAAGATCGCTACCGGCAACATGACATGCAAACAAAATGGCGTCTGCCTCTCGACTGGATTTTTAACATCAGTGAAACATATCCTGAAAAGCATAAATCTGCTATAAAAATTGTTAATTATGTTTAAGCTGAGTGTGCAAACCACTCAATGTATAAAATAGCTTAAATAAAGCAGTGAAAGTCGGTAAAATAATTCTGTACAAAGTGAACACAAAAACAGCTGATCGAACGGTTTTCGAACTCCGGGCACGGCATGCGTCATATTATGACGTCATACGATTGTTAGCGCTTCAGCTTCTCAGCGGAGAGCTTGGCGGTTACCGTGGCAGCGGGTAATATTTTTTCCAGTGGTCACCCTCCTTGGGAGGGACGGTGACACGGAAACTTGTTAAACCGTCATTGACAAGTGAAATTATTTTACATGAAGGTAAGATAAAGGGTTTTCACACTGTGTCCCCGAAACAGCTTCGCTTTTTATCCATTTAAACTGTTTAAAGCTACTTCAATGCATGAAATATGTTTTTAACGAAAACTGAGCAAGGAAAACCTAAAAACTCCACAGCGGCGTAAAAGTCGATTCAGTTATTTTTGTCTACGGCTATTCCTTTCGCCTCAACGAGATAGTACCACACGTAATGGTTAACCTGTGCTTCCTTAAAAGTCAGAGTGATCAGTGGTTGGTGTGCACTGTGCACTGATACATTGGTGTATAGCATGGATGCTGTCCCTATTGCCGTCGCTGCAACGTTTCCGTTGCTGCTGGGTGACATAAACCACTATTCACTCAATTAACCGAGGCTCAAAATCATCCATCCAATGTGACTGTGAGGGACGGTCTGTCTACCAAGCCCTCGTACATTGTGGAAGCAATGACCATTTTTCTAGTTCCTGTGTCTATATTGCTTCCTTTAATCTTATAATCGCTATCTGAGATTCCTTTTATCCTCTGCTACATCGCCGCGGGTTGTCGACAACGACCTTAAAGTACGGGAAACTGTTCTCGACATAATCATTCTTTTTGCGCGAGATGGGCTGGAGTTGTGAAAGGATGCACGTTTACTGTTTTCATTAACGCGACGCATTTGTAGTAGTAGGAGTAGTGGTCGGTCTGTTTGCCGCACTACAGTTGTCTCATTCAGATAATCCAGTGATTGATATTAGGGCTGCGCAATATAACCGGTTTACCGGTATTTACCGGTTCACACATGAAATCGATACGTATAACGATACGCTGATCGAAAACCGGTATTTCGACATGCATTCAGAAAACATCGTAACACTTAGAAATCTTCGGATATTTCCGTTTTTCACACTGGAAGTTAAGTTCGGTTTGAAGTTGTGTTCTTAATTTTTGTTCAAATGTTTCGCAATGTTTTGGATCTGAATGTTTTAAATGTCAGGGCTTTTTTAAGAGTGGAGAAACTAGTTCAAACTGGTAAGCACTGTGTTGATGTTAAATTGTTCTTTTCCTTGTTTCCTGATAATTACAAGTTTTTATTAAAGCTTAACCAAGCATAGTGATTTTGTTGTGTTTTTACTCGATCATAAGTAGTTTTTTGTTTGAAAACAAATCTTGCAGTATATTACAATACATATCGCAATATATGCTTTCGCATCGCAATATGAACATTCTTTGCAATACCCACCCCTAATTGATATCGTGAACACCAATCTACGCAATTTGGATGCGATGGCATCAACCAAGTCAGGGAGCCTGACCACCCGATCCCGTTAGTCACCTCTTACGACATGCATGGGTTACTGAAGATCAATTCCAACCCGGATCCTCACGGGTCGCTTGATTAAAGGGCAGTCTATGGAACACAACTCTTATGATGTATAACAAACAATGCCATGATATTAATGATTACAATTCAGCAAGGTCATGTCGATTTCTTACATTTCTTACAATTTAATATTTGGGCCAAGTCTTGAAAAAAGCTCCAGAATGTCAATCACAGTGCCCATTTAAGTATAGAGTTGTTGAGGGAGATGTAGTCTGTCTCACAGTCCCTGAACCATATTATTTTCCCTACTGCCTAGCCCTCTGCAGTGCTAAAGCCTTAAATAAAGCAAGTCTAGATTTCCTCAGGTTCTGAATCTCTGGTCTCCCTGGGGCTCCTTTTCAATGTAAATGGGCTTGTTTGTTACTATCAAACTTATATATATTCAGACACTAAGCATTAGTCTAAGGGAGATGATATCTTTTATCTGCAGGGGAGACCTAAACGAAATAATCAAAAGATTGATTTAACAAAATAAAATAAAGTCTTTTGGTTTTTCAAAAGTCAAAACACTCAGCTAAACAGACAAATAGTAAAATCACAGCTGGAGCAGAGAATCTGATAGTTATTAGGTACTGAAACTAGAGGTCCCTTGGTGCCCGTCATCTCTGGACTTTAGCGATTTACATCTTCAGATCCGTGCTCTATGTATGTTAACAATTTACAACTTCCGGTATCGTACCGTTCGGATTCTCTCGGCGTATTCCGTTACCTCATACCTCGGACATCAATGGGCTGTGATACTGCATGAATTTACTGTAACGTTTACATCGACCGATCCCACTACGTAAAGCATTATTTATTTAACCCCTCGTTTTTATTTACAAGGTGATTATGGATGCTGAAAGTGTTTTTGGTTCATACCAAAATCTTCTTATCAATTTGTTATCGATGAACATTTATGTACGGGTCTGACTGCTGATGTGTGTGTTTGTTCCATCGCTGACGGTTTGGTTTGGTTTGTTTGTTGTTGTTTAACGCCGCACTCAGCAATGTTCCAGCTATATGGCGAGTCAGTTCAGTGATCAACAGCATGTGCATCGATCTACGCAACTGGGATACGATGACATGTGTCAACCAAGTTAGTCGCATGGATTGCTGAACTCGGATCTTCACGGGTTCATCGCTGACGGAGATAACCGGTTGTTAGAGTGAGTGAGTGTACTATGGTTAATACAGCATTTTACCTTATTGTAGTTATATCGCTGCAGGTTAATGTGGTAGGGAGGGACGGTGGGGTAGCCTAGTGGTTAAAGCGTTGGCTCGTCACGCCGAAGACCCGGGTTCCATTCCCCACATGGGTACAATATGTGTAGCCCATTTCTGGTGTCCCCCGCAGTGATATTGCTGGAATATGCTAAAAGCGGCGTAAAAATATACTCACTATCTAATGTGGTAGGGAAGCCCAAAATGTTTCAGTGTGCGGTGAGGCGACCCTATAGTGTACAGTATACAGTACCAAGTCGTGTTGGATTAACTACCAATGAAAGTACATTTGTGAGAGATAGATACGTCATTGAACACTTTATTGTTCAAATCAACACCATTACGATTTTATATATTTTTCCGTACATTTGTGAGAGATAGATACGCCATTGAACACTTTATTGTTCAAATCAACACCATTACGTTTTCGTTTATTTATTGTTCAAATCAACACCATTACGTTTCCGTATATTTTTCCGTACATTTGTGAGAGATAGATACGTCATTGAACACTTTATTGTTCAAATCAACACCATTACGTTTTCGTATATTTTTCCGTACATTTGTGAGAGATACATACGTCATTGAACACTTTATTGTTCAAATCAACACCATTACGTTTTTGTATTTTTTTCGTACATTTGTGAGAGATAGATACGTCATTGAACACTTTATTGTTCAAATCAACACCATTACGTTTTCGTATATTTTTCCGAACATTTGTGAGAGGTAGATACGTCATTGAACACTTTATTGTTCAAATCAACACCATTACGTTTCCGTATATTTTTCCGAACATTTGTGAGAGATAGATACGTCATTGAACACTTTATTGTTCAAATCAACACCATTACGTTTCCGTATATTTTTCCGTACATTTGTGAGAGATAGATACGTCAATGAACACTTTATTGTTCAAATCAACACCATTACGTTTTTTGTATTTTTTTCCCTACATTTTTGAGAGATAGATACGTCATTGAACACTTTATTGTTCAAATCAACACCATTACGTTTTCGTATATTTTTCCGAACATTTGTGAGAGCTGAATACGTCCTTGAACACTTTATTCGTTTCTTGTCCGCCCTCACTCCATAACACAATGTTGCCTGAACCTATGTCCATTACCTTTGGCATCGAGGAAATATAGACAACGTTGAATCAACCAAAGTCAACACTTGTAGCATATCAGTTAACATGTGTGAGTGCGGCAATTTCCGGTTTAACGTCACCATGCGTATAACTCCATCGCACAGGCGTGCCTCGAGGTGTGAGGAAAATATACAAAGAAATGCAAAAGGTCAAGATAAGTTTGAAGACAGCTCGAGTTGCCGGAATCAATACTGCAGCCATGAGGCCTCAAAACACTCCTCCATAACTTTGTACATGCACCTCGAGCTTTCTGGCTAATCTGCTTTCAATGATAGGATTAACATACAAAACAAACACTTAATCTTTTTATGTATAGGGAACAGTTCATACGTTGATGTGGCTGTATTTCTACAAGGCTCACTCTACGTCAGAGTGAGTGAGTGGGTTTACGCCTCTTTTAGCAATATTCCAGCAATATCACGGCGGGGGACACCAGATGTCTTTATGTTGAACAAAACGTAATGCAACTTGAAGGCTTCAGTGACAAATGTATACCCATGAAATCGTTGTTGCTGTTTAACGCCGCACTCAGCAATATTTCAGCTCATTAATCGAGTCTGGACCAGATAAGCCAACGATCAACAACAAGATAACCAGACTTAGCAATGGTGATACGCTGTGTCAACCAACTCAGCGAGCCTAAATATCTGAGGCGTGGAACGCTTTGAGCTCCCTCCCATCCACACACCCCCTCTCCCATCCCCACCGATACATCCCTCTCCCCCTTCCCACACGACGTCATATAGGTGAAATACTGGTCATAGTTAAATTCATTGAGAGTAGACGTATACAGATTCATATGCTGGTAACACTGCTTTACAATAAACCTTCAGGTCACCTGATTTATTTTTTAATGGGGCGGTGGGGTAGCCTAGTGGTTAAAGCTTTGGCTCGCCGAAGACCCGGGTTCGATTCCACACATGGGTACAATGTGTGAAGCCCATTTCTGGTGTCCTCCGCGTGGTATTGCTGGAAAATTGCTAAAAGCGGCGTAAACCTAAACCCACTCACTTATTTTTAATTATAAGCCATTGAAGGAAGAGAGGGTTGAAGACTAACAATGGAGACTTGAACAAAAAAACATAGTTCTATTATTTGTATCCCAACATTAATCTTGTTTGAACTTCACACCGAAACGTTTGGTATTCAGTAATGTACAAAAGCACTGAATTGTCTGCTTTGCCAACATTTTTTCTTCAAGATGTGTTTAGTATAACTAAGAAGATCCAGTCAGTCTGGTTGCTTATATAATACCTCAGTCAGCAGTGGATGATGATACTGATTTCACTGTAAACCGAATACCAACATATCCATCTACATACACTGTGTACAACATGGCGGGGCGGTGGGATAGCCTAGTGGTTAAAGCGTTGGCTCGGCGAAGACCCGGGTTCGATTACCCACATGGGTACAATGTGTGAAGCCCACTTCTGTTGTCCCCCGCCGTGATATTGCTGGAATATTGCTAAAAGCGGCGTAAAACCAAACTCACTCACTTATTTTTTACAGTTTATAGTTGTGAAGGGCACACTGATTTTGGGGGGATTCAAACCTGACAACTATAAGAATGGATCACTGAAATTCAGGTGTCAGCGAAATTCGTAAGCATTTTGCTGTTCTTAATGTATTACGTGGAATAAAGGTTCCTTTCTTTACAAATGTCAATACATGAACCAGGAGGGGTATAGTATTGCAACCATCAGATTTCGATCTTTACTAATAATTATTGATCCCTCCCAACAAACGTAACAAAAGGTTAACAAGGGTTTTATCAGAAGGGCCAATGTAAGGCTATGCAGTTAGGCCATCAGTAGCGGTCATTTGAAATGTCAGACGTGGCACTAAAGCCCCCTTTATGTCACAATATCGTGTTTGCACTCGTTCTTGACGTAAAGCAATGGGTAGTGTCTGTGTGTGCGACCTGAACTACATCGGGGAACGCGAGACGGTATTAATCACCCGTCTCCGTCTTGAAGGTAGTAGACATCTGCAGAGATTCTGTAACGTTGTCTGACGTTACTTAGCAACGAGTGTTAAGTGTCATGTAAGTAGGGTCCACTGTCACCTGTTTACAGTGCATTACAGGCTTAGGTGTAAATCACTTCTCAAAGCTAATGATATTAATATACAGAATATATAAACTGACGCACAAAAGAAAGTATACACTGGAAGAGTCGGCATGACCAAAACATTACAAACGTTATCAAAACTTTAGGCTGAAAACACTCACCGAAACACTGCAGACTTAAAACCAAAATGCGAACTATGATACCGATACCGATTGCTTCACCAGATTCGTTCACTTTGATTTAGAGTTATCCGCCCCTGTTAACTCTTAAACAAAAACATGACTGTTTACTTGATCTGGGTTTCAAGTTTCTTGTCTACTTTAACTTGTTTTTATTTCATATAACATATACATCCATTTGGGAAATGGTTGGTCGCAACAGACTATCGCAATAGTATGTTGCAATAGACTATCGCTATTGTAATAGTTGTTTCCTTCCTCAATAGTCAACCCTACAGAGTACATGTCTACCAAATTTATGAACCCCCCTACCTACCCAGACCAAAATGGGTGTCACCCACCACCACCACCCGCCATGAAATTATGAACGGTCCCTTATATTGACACACCGTGATCTAACTGCACCACTCTGTCTGGTAACAGCGGCGTTAGATCAAACCAGCTCGCTCACTGACTTTAGCTGAAAGCTGCCGAAAACAATACTCGATAATTTGGAAAGAAAACAACTGTTTATTCCTGGACTCTGAATGGCCATAAGCCCACAGTATACAACAGCGACCAATGAAAAGTTTTTAAGAGATTATTTAGCAGTCATTGTGCAGTATATGTTTAGCTCAGTGATATAAAATATGCACCAAACGTAACAGCCATCACAATGCGGCAATAGCCATACAAACGGCTTCCTCTTTCAGAGCTATGGTTCGTTTGATTTGCTGAATCAGTCAAAAATGACAAGGATACTTGAATAAGGACATTCCACCAGACTAGTCTACACAATAATGACGTAGCTATAAAACTGTTACATGCATTACTTGGCAAGCTTAGTAGGTTTAAATGGTCATCCCAAAGCACCGATGTTCATGTAACAAGGAAGAGCTCATATATCCTATCATGGGTATGTGTTTTTTACTGTACTTCACTGAATGTCATGCTTCCCGGAAGCCAGCCTGGGTCTGTTGGTCGCAAGCCATCTGATAGTTCTGATGTCCCTGGTGGCGGTTATTTTGGTGGATGTTTGCTGTTAAGAAGCAGATTTGAGTGATTAAGTATGTTATTTATGTCGCTGTTTGCAATATTCCGATTTGTGCCCATTCAGGCCAATTTGTTGAATCATAACCTGCTAGGAAACATCGACATGTCCTGGAAGTTAACGATTTGGTCAAGAAAGCAGTCCATTTCATATAGCTGAAAAACCACACAGTATTTCTCTCCCTGTATCTCCCTGTAACCACATCCTTTCATCTTTTTCATCTTTCTCTTTTGAGTCAACGGAGGATGTAGTTAGAATGGATTCCACGAGGGTTACAGTACCACTCATACATGCCCTCAACTCCTATTATTTAGATACTTCAGCTCATTGAAGACAAGGTCCGGAACAGCTCTTAGTCTGAACATAGTGTTTAAGTCCATACATGATTTGTGACGCAGCACTCAAAAGCAGTTATCGCCTCCACAACACCTCAGTGGGGTCAGATGAAGTGGGGCATCACGCTTTAAAGCTGTGTCAACCTCTGCAATATAAAAAAGTAACTTCAGTCAAAAGGCAATCCCAATCCGTTTTTTAGCTGTGAGTAATCCTTTTATGAACTACGTGATAATATCTTATTCTCCCTATTTTTAGTAACTAGGGATTCATTGCTGACACATAATAAAAGAGACCAATATAATAAAGTGATCGACTACTAAGCTATGTGTAATAATTTCATGACATAAGGAATTGTGATCAGTAATGACTTCAGTCCTTTGACCAAATGCATGTCAAGAAAGTGTATCCAAATCCACTGATCCGAACAATATTAATCATTGAATTAATACATAGTTTTGTATTCACATAATATGATGACGTGAAACAAATACCTTTTCATTCAGAATTTTAAGACAAAATGACGTTTCAAAAGTTTATGGACCTTTATGTCAGTGTCATACAACGGTCGAATTGTTTGAAACAACATACACCTGGTTCCTATGCTTAACTCTGGGCTGGGGGAGGGGGTGCGTCTACGCCTATGCATGTTATTATGTATTATTTGCCAACCGGTTAATATCAACCAACCCGATAAGATTCTGTTCATTTTAGAACGACCGTTGTCGAGAGCACAGCGGATGTAAGTAAAGTTTAACCTTCTCGCCAAACACTTTATAAAAGGTGATAATTGCTGGCTTTTGCGCCAAACATATGCCATTCAATCACCAGTTTTGTTGTGTATCTGCTCCGACGATTTTGACATGCAAACTATATTGAAAGTACATTAGGGATGGCAAAAACCAAAAACATATACATTGAATTTTTTTCCCTGTAAGTCTCCAATAAAAACTGAGCATAACATCGTCTGTCATGCTCACATGTAACGCTTAATGCGGCCTAAGACTATTAACGAGGAATAACGTTTGACGTAACTCACAGTCGGAAAAGAATTAAATCGAAAAGAAAATTCAAATCTGTAACAGTTTTTCGCTTATAACCATCAGCACGTGAAATTATTTAAAATCAACGTAGCGCAGGATGCGTGACGTGTCATTACAAATTACCTCGACCGATTGTTAATCTTAGTTATCCTTTGATGTTACATATGACAACCGCCAGGACTTAAGTGACATTTCACTTTAAAAAAACACTTTGTCAGAGTTAAAAAAAATAAAGCTAATAACACAGCAGGAATTCATCTGAACGTGTTAAACGAACTTAAAGAGATATTTTCATCCAGATTCTACATTTATATTTCTTGAAATAAAACTGCGAGTAGTAAGCTTCTTTTCCTGGATCTCATAGACGCCTGTTTGTGTCTGTGCTTGTCTTGAAGCCAAAGGCGAGGAACATTTACGTGTTGATATAAGTGGAATCGTTGTCCTCTCCACTGAAATCGGATGATAGTCTATCAAGATTATTTGAAGAGAAAGAATGTCACGAACACTAAGCTACAAGAACCTGATCTTTGTATTCCTCCGCCAGGCGACGGTAGCGCCAATTGGTGCCTTTTCACAACATTCGGGATGATTGCTTCGAGGGGTACTCTTTCTGTACTATGTTAATCTGAAGTCGAATTTTGTGTGTATCGTCAATACAATAAGTGGATATTGGCGTTCGAGTTGATGAGCTGGGTCCACTTGCAATCAGACACTCACAAACACATAAACATATCAGCTCTCTCCTTCTCTCATCACAATTCCTTCGACAACGTCTAAAGTCTCGAGTAAATCGAATGTAATGAGATTATGGGGAGGTAATAAGGTTAGTGTCTCCAAAGGTGGACCGCCAGTATGAAAAAGCCAATAGTGAATAGTTATTGATGTGATAAAGAGATTTCTTACTTTCACTGAATCAGTTTACCTTTGCACACTAATGAGAGCTGGTTTGCTGAATCAGTTGACAAATACTTAAATTCTCGCACGACACACAAGATTACATGTGTACACGTCCTTATCTGTTTTCTATTTTTGAAACCTAATCAAACACACAAGCTCAGCTCTCATTACCCCTTAGTCCGATATGTTCACTTACACCTAAAATATCAGTCCAAAATTTCATTCAGCATTTTTTGTGAACGAATTTAAAACTAGCTATGCTTTGCGCGGGATCTGCATCAGGCTCTAGAGTTACTGCAGCCAAAGAATCAATGTTTCTGTAAAATGAGACGTTTCTTGTGTTTGTCCCCGATTGTCTGGCAATAGATCTCGTTATATGGTTCCCCGAGGGTGTAATGGGAATCGGTGATGAATAGGGTTGGTTAGACTAGGTTTTATTAGACAATGGGATTTGGCTCCACTTGCTTTATGTACTCCATGGGTTAGTTTTAAGGTCATATTTTATAACGTAGTAGAAATAATTGCATGTAATACAAACGTTGAGATCATTTTGTTTTATGGTAGCCGAGATAAAACTTGAATGGTTATTGAGAGTTGACAATGTTGTCATGTTTAAAGAAGATACACACAAAGCAAACCTCTTTAGTACAGACCGTCTATAATGACGAGAAGGGAAGCATTGTCTTTGTCATTAAAATGACATTACAAGGTAACTATGATTCGTAATCCCAAAATGTGCTAATCGGAACAATTTCAATTGGAACTTTAACACCCTGATCTATAATTAACGTGGTTCCACTGTATGCTTCTTATTAAGGGTCGATAAGGGTATTCACTTTGGGAGTGTCACAAAATACATTATCTGTTCCGGAAAATGCTGAAAAAGTAACATGTCCAATATATTGTCCATGGCATTTACCGAAAAACAATAATTCGTTGAATGGATATGCTGAAAGTTGTGGAAAATAATGTGTTTTGTTTGAACACAAATGGCTTAGCCTCTCATTTACAAATATATTTTAGAAGCCATGAATCAATATCTTATGTCTAAGTCAAACATTATAATACAACCCACGTTTCTAAATACACATGATTCATAACATGCAATGTCTGTTTACACAGTAATATGTTCGTGAAAGCAAAGTATCATACGCTTAAATTGTTGCTTCCGTTTTAGCATCACTAAAATTCCAGTGTTTTGGATCTTTGATCTGACAATTACCAGTATTTATGATTATTTATATGTATTTGTAGCTACTATCAAAAGCAAAAGTTTTTCCATGATTAACCTGTAGTGAGATCATATGGTGTGCTAATGTGAACCCATCTGTAATTTTATGACACTACTGACATTTGCTCTCTGGTATTGACATTCAAACGGATGAGACAGTGGTCGAAGACCTTCAACTCGCTCGCTCGTGTGATCATCGGTTTCTACCAAAACAAGAAATGAATGTGACATGCGGAACCTTTCTCCCTTATTAAAGGTGGCTATCGACCTCTCATTCCCGTCGCTGCTTTTCCGTCACGGAAAACTGAATTATCGTTCTAATTTTTCCCGTAGTGGGTTTCTGCAAAACTGCAATTATAACACTTATACGTTACACTGTGATTGCAGTGTATTTAGGTCACGAGTTACTTTAGGTCTTCGAACTACTGGACGTCGTTCAATAGTGTCCTTTAAGCTGATGTACCTGAAGATATACTTTGAAATGGCGCACTCACTGGTTGGAAGACATACTATATTCAGTGATCTTTCCATCATGGCCTCATGATACAGGAAGTGGAAGGTCGGTTGTTCGATTGTAAAAACTAAACGACATTAAAAGAAGGCACTTGTTGTTACCCTGCCTGAGGATCGATGTTAAGGGCAAAACCAAGCACTGGTCGGTTCGGAGTAAGTAGAGAGTGTGTCAGCAAGGTTTCAATATTAAACTGTTGTAGAGTATCTCAGCCGGTTAGACCCGAGAACCTCCGGGCTAGAATTGGTCTTCAGCAACCGATGCTTGTGGTCAGGCTTACTGACATGTTTATATGTCATCCTTTCAGAATTGCGTAGATCGATGTTCATGATGTTGATCACTTGATTGTCTGGCCCTGACTCCATACTTTACAGACCGCCGCCATATAGCTAGAATATTGCTGAGTGCGGCGTTAAACAACAAGCAAACAACACGAAACCAAATCAGTGGGTTAGCTTTCCACACCATCCTTGCCACCAGTCACAGATCCCCATTGTGTTAGTCGGCCTACAACTCTGCACGGACTTCAACTCGAACCGATGACCCTCGTGTTTACATACAAGTGACTGTTGTTGTGACGCCAATTCTCATCACCAAGAAAAATGTTCTATTTTGAAAATTTGAATTTTATTTCATTTCTACAACATGTAAGTATAATGAAAGTGGTAGGAGCTGGAGCTGATGCCATAACGCCAGCCTACATTCTCGATCTAACCTGATCCACCACACAAATGTAAATTCATCTTGGAAATGATACGTTTGCCACGCCCACTATAACAGCATCTCAAAGCCGTACAGAAACACATAAATGGCACGAGGTTCAGGGTGTGAGGAGAAATTTTCAAGATGTTAATATAGCCGCTTACACACTGGTGTCAGTAATTATCCTTGGAGGGCAACGGAGGTGTCGCACGCTGAGACGGAGATTGCCCTAAACGATCTTATATTGACTATTTGCTACAAGGCCCGCAGTGTACAGAACAGTGTCCGTATGACTGAAAATAGTTAAACATTACCGCTGTTTCTTCTGATGGACTACACAGTAACATATAACGTATTTTTACAGTGATGTTTCTTCTTCAACAAAACATTATATTTGATTTTTGGTTTAAACTTTCAAAATTGTAGAGGCGTCATCTCTTAACAAAGAAACTGAGTCAAAACTGCAGCAAAAAAGAAAGTTTTCGCTTTGACATATACCATATACTTGAACAAACGTGCAGCAAATCCTCCACTTAATCATTTGATTCAGAAGCTTGAGCAATAGCATAAAACATTGTCCTTCCCAACCTTCAGAATGTGTACATATTGATGGCGTTATCTGATGTTTGGAAGCTATTTCAATTGCCATCTGGAAATTGTTCTTCTTCTTTTATCCTATTCATAACTTGATGGATAGCACATGTTTGACATCGTTCCCCTAGCCGCCCCCTTATGATGAACTGTTCAACCCGTTGTGGTCTGTGGTTCCTGTGATGGATGTCACAAGAGTACAAACTGCCTTGTCAGGGTCGGCCAGTATCACCAGGCCTGGTTATCTTATGGATGTCGTGTATTTCTTCATCCTGCTGCTGATGTTAAACATACGCTACTGGTCTCTTTTGTTTTATTTACTTTCATAAAAATCGGGATTAGGGTAAAACATGTCATCTCTGCCACATATATACAGTGTTCATTCTAGGCCGCGCCCTTGCACCATTTGCGCACTAATGTTTAACATGGCGCACTGTTCAGGTAGTTAACTGTACTTGCGGGTTGTGTCGTCGCTTCCATACATGTAAATCTGAAACGCATCACGAGTTTGTTTCCGCTTTGCAACTCAAGCAAAATTCAAGTACGTTTTTGGTTTCTCTTGTTGACCTTACCTGACTGAAAGTTTAAAAAAGGAAGTGAACTCGTGCTAGAAACTAATAGTGTATGGCTAAAAGGTCACAGCAATTTGACATGACCCACAGCATTTTCTAAATGACCACATAACTTCAGAATGAACACTGATATTTGCATACCTCCGTCAGATCTTATAAAGATGAGGCTCTGCAGCTTCCATCTGAACGATGAATCTGATGAGGAAGTTGGTGTTGGTTCACGCCGTGGTTAGATTATCACACGGCATCAACCACTCAAGGACGAGACACAGATGTGAATCTTTATGATACATATATATCTGGAGATGAATTGCCAAGGGATATATGAGACTGTATCAGAGGGATACTGGGCCACCGTGTAGCTTAAAGTCCTCATGTATTGGTGTTATCATGATACGGTGTACTGTATACAACTTCTCCGGTGGGGATTGACGGTCGCTCCCTCGAAACCATTACTGCTGTACATAAATATATGCGATAGATACATTTCCGTAGTTATAAGAAATGTCTGCTATAAGAAGGTTTCGTTGTCTACTATATAATAAGCATGTTTTATTAACATATATCAAAACAATTATACAGTTGTATGCATGAAGGGAAGCGTTTCCTGCTCGACAGGTGGTACCTTTCACAAACACATGCAAAGGCAAGGTAACTGTATTTAAGCTATATAGTCAACTTGCAGGAGTTGAATTGGGCATACCTGTGGTCACTGGTACGTAAACTGTGCAAATATCATCCAAGTGTCTTTTATTTAAAAAACCTATTGAAATACTGAAACGATGTCACTGATCAAAAACCTTTAAATGAATCATATGACGCTGTTCAGTATTTTCTCAGAAAGAGACTACCCGATTGCACCTTAGAAGGTATGTAATGTAGACACCGCGGACTGGGGCTGCTAGGGTATACGGCAGACATACAGGGAAAGCTGACTTTTGAAGGGTCCCTCTTGGGTTCAAGTTGTGTATATCGCTACGAATCTTTATGCGTGGAACTGAATATGAAACTGATAAGGCAGATACACTTGTCTCTGTTATCTCTAATAGAGATGGGTAAACCATTGGAAGGGAAATATCCATAATTGAACGCGTTGGAGCTAGATACCACAAGGCCTACAGATGTTAGTGGGTTGGTTAAATGGGCATATGCCACGTTTTGCGGGATTTCAATCGTACGCCCTGAATCATTGGTCTGTTTGTTGTGATACCCCCAGCCTCCATCGCCCCCTCACTCACACACACACACACCACCACCACCCTTCTCACTCACACACACCACCACCACCCTTCTCACTCACTCACACACGCACACACACACACACCACCACCCTTCTCACTCACACTCTTCTCTCTCTCTCTCTCTCTCTCTCTCTCTCTCTCTCTCTCTCTCTCTCTCTCTCTCTCTCTCTCTCTCTCTCTCTCTCTCTCTCTCTCTCTCTCTCTCTCTCTCTCTCTCTCTCTCTCACACACACACACACACACACACTCACCCTCCCCACTCACCCTTCTAAATCCGTGGGGCGGTGGGGCAGGCTAATGATTAAAGGGATCGATCGTCACGCCGAAGACCCGGGTTCGATTCCCCACATGGGTACATTGTGTGAAGCCCATTTTTGGTTTCCCCCGCCGTGATACAGCTGGAATATTGCTAAAAGCGGCGTAAACATACTCATTCTTCGTGCATAAGTTACTAGGAACATATTTCTACCACGGAGTTCCCAGTGGGTACTTGTAGGGGATCGAACCCGGAATTACGGCCTAACAAGCCTACCCTTTAAACACTAGGCTAACTCGCAGTTCGGTATGGTTATGAACTACCTTTGACAGGTGAGTGATATAAATACTATGATTTGATAAATGGCTGATACAGTGGGCCACCGCTCATTTCGATATCGGGAGAAGGATTTATCACTTACGATGACTGGATCAGGGTTAGACAATGTTGATGTCGTGAAGTCTTATACCCCGTTAACGCATAAACGATGTCCTGGCATAATCCCTATTTGCACCGTGGTATAACGGCGAAACTTCGCTTCTCTCGCATGAGTGAGTGAGTTTGGTTCTGCGTCGATTTAAGCAATATTCCAACAATATCACAGCGGGTTCAACCGAAATGGACTTCACACACTGCCCCATGCAGGAAATGAAACACGGGCCTGTAACTATTTATATAAGCCACGATGTCATGTGCTGTCAATCTATTATGTCACTCATGTCCGATCTGATTCGTGACAACAGACTACTTTTGTCCATGTTCATGGTTTCAAGAAGACTTTTCACTGATGATATTCTTTTTGTTATGAAGACATTTTGAGATTCCTGATTATTTATATACGTTTAACAGAAAATACCGAATGAGGTACACATTTTTAAGATATTTCAAATGTTGAACAGACACACTGGCTAACACCTTTTCCAACGATGTGCTTGTTAAAAGTAATATAGAAGCCTTACTTTACATATGCTGATCATTCAGCGGAAGTCATTTCAGCATGACGTCACAAATTTTATAAAACATTGTTATGCCAGGATTGTAAGTTGAGTTACCAGCGAATATTAATCATACATTCTTTTGACCATTTCTTTCACCTTTTCGAAGCTCATTAAACGTTTTGCTTCATCTAAAACTGATATATAATTCGAAACGTTTTGGGCGCGTGATTTGGGCAAGAATAAAATATACCATAAAAGAAAAAATAAATGTAAATGAGAATTTCAACTGAATTTCAAAGTGCGTCAACAAGATGATATTTCACTACAAAAGATTCCAATTTAACGGAAAGCATATTTGCAGGCGGTTGGTCTTGAAACCTGTTCACTGCCAAAGCCTACGCTTCTATGGATAGGACAAACAGGAGGTGCTTTGATCACAAAGGCGTGGCATGCCTTTCATCTTACACGCACCGTTTCATAGGCGTTCAAAGGAAAGTAACTAAATCCGAACAGTTTTTTAAGATGTTTGCATCATCGACAATTGCTCGTTCTCAGATTTCGTACGATATTGATAGTACGGGATTGTAAGGGAAAGGTGAATGTTGTTTAGAATAAGAAACGCTGTTGGAGACAAAGGACCGAGTGATCCAACTGGTCTACGAGACATGAAAAGCCCTAGCAAACAGAAACACCCGCAGTTGGAGAAGACCAGACGTTCGGGGATATACCTCAGCTGTTCCTAGTGATATCGATCTCTGATCGTTCACTGACATGGAAGACGTTGTACGGGGGATATCTGCATCCGCCATACTTCAAGTTTTAGGACCAATAGGCCATTACAAATCGTCGTTAGTCTTCAGAAACGTTTTAAAAAAATAATCAGGTAACTAGGCTTGTTTCTTTTTTATTTCCCAATTAGCAAAAACTTTCCAGCAGTCGTAAGGGGTTTGGGCTATTTGTTCTTTTTCTTTTCTTTTTTAGCAAGGAAAGGTCCTGCTTTGTATGTATGTTAAGGATATTTTCTGAGCATACACTGTTTTACCTCCGACCTCTAAACTTTGTTAAACACTTTTCATGGTATTTGTTCATGACCAGCGAGGACCATTAGTTAGAAATATTTCATTTTCACAAACGCGTTCAAAATGTGTATTCATATTTAAAGTTGGTCATGCCAAGCAGTGGGACTAGAGAGAAGCGAAACTGATCCTACGCCCGACTCTTTATGGCCTAAATAGAGTTACACCATCATTAGGTCATTGATTCGGTTTTATTTACACGAATGTAATGAATATACACAGGAATGAAATATAAACCTTTATTACTCGCCCATGGAAGATACTGCAGTGTAATATTTTTACGGCAGTATTACACTAGTGTAATACCGCTAAACATATAACGTCATAATGGTTACAGTTATGACGTCATAATGCAAATGCCTCTGTCGCAATGGTATTAAGCGGCCTTCACACGGCAAACTAAAGGTGTTGTCAAACTCGAGTTTGAGAGTGTGAACATTCCAACAACTCGCCACCAACACACATTTCAGAGTTGGCAAACTGTTGTCGAGAAATAGGATCGGTCTCTATTCTCACCAACTTTTCCATCAAACTTTCGGTGTTGTCAAACTCGAGTTTGACGTGTATAGTGTTGTCAAACTCGTGTTGTTCAGAAACAACCAACGCAGTCAAAGAAATTGTCATGTGACTGCACCGATAGAGAAATGGCGCTCAAATGACACGAAAGTTTGACAACATGTGTTTGACGTGTGAAGACGTGAGTTTGACAACTTTTAAAATTTTAACATAATGTTTTTGTCAAACTTTAGTTTGCCGTGTGAAGGCCGCTTTAGACCTTGCTTGACTCGCGGAAAATTGACATGAGAGTCATCACACTGTAGGCAGTTTCTATCAATTTATGTTGGAGAGTAATAAACAGAATCCTAAACTCGCTTCCGTGAAATACCATTTTTATTAAACTCGTGAAAGATTTAGCATCAAACTGGGATACCAAATCATTAACTCGTTTAATAAAATTGGTATTACACGGAAGGTCGTTTAGTATCCTCAATAAATAACCTTGGTCCAAACACCAAAACCAACGTGATCCTATGAACGCATGTATCGATAAGAGCATGAACACGATTCCTTAAATACCCATGATATATGAACAATATCCGATTATCAGGATTCAGGATAACAAGATTTCGGATTTAAGGGTGTCCGAATTAATGACGGTTGTGGTGGTTAACAGGTAGCGTTGTCCTAAAATTACCGGGAAAAGAATCCAAACTACATTTCCGAAATTTAGGATCGGGGCAAACAAGATTTCAGAATATCCGGAAGTTCTCGTGATGAACATGTCAAGACATTGGGGATGATTGATGAAGACACAGTTCCATGAGTACAGATGTAGCGAATTTCGGGATAAGGGCATCTGAGCAAACACAATGTCTGGAGTTAAGGGAATTCGGACTAACGAGGTTTCTGAAATAATGGAGTTTGGAGTAACAGGGCGTAACACGGGGTTTCAAGACAAATACTAGAAACTGAAGATGTTTCCGAAACAAAAAGGCCTGCACTAACGAAGCTTCCAAAATGAAAGCATTGGCACGAATAAAGCTCACGCGATAAAAGGAATAGTACTAACCGAAATTTTGGACAAGAAAGTATTGCAGCCAAGCATAACAAATAAATGGCTAATAAAAAGCAGGTTGTCGAGATACCAGGCTTCGACATAACAAGAGTTCACAAGAGTTCACTACAAGAGCTACAGGGAAATTCAATTCAGTCGAAAAACTTTTCCTTGATCAAGGGTTTCTGGCAAAACGATATATTGAGGTTAGAGGCCTGTATGTTATAAGTGGTTAAATAAGTGCATTATTTTTGGGATAATTGAGTCCGGACTTACGGTCTCAGATATTCAAACGAGGTTTTTAAATTTTTTGTGATATGTGTCTCTACAAATGTTGGCCAGTTGGATTTAGATCTCCCTTTGATCTGCCTCTCCACCGCTGATGGATGTCATACTCTGGTGACACAGGTTTAACGCTCAGGGTACAATGAGTGACACTTTCAAATTGATGATGAAAAAATCAAGGCATAAAGATATGCCATATTTTGTGTGTTTTGTCAGATATGTCAAGATTATTGCGAGTATAAATCTGGAACAGAGTCAATCAATATTGACATGCTGAGGCATCAACATTGAACAGGCATGATCATGAGGTGGGATTTTGACACGAACGCTATTCCTCTGCCGTTCTTAAACAAAAAGCGACACGTCACTGATGATCGTTAAGAAACAAACTTCCCGTTTCAGAAATCGATTCAGATCAGTGATATGATGTAATTCCTGACAGTTTGAATAATTCTAAGTCGATGAGTTTACCCAATGGTTCAGTGGTCGTTCGACACGCGCCGAAAGCCCGGGTTCGATTCCAACATTGGTGCAATGTCGTTCACCTAATGTTTAGCATGGATACTGAGAAAGTTGGCATACAACCACATTCACTCACTTCAGTGTCTCCTTTACATATATTCCAGGGGAGATATCAGTGTAAAGGAATTGGCTATCTGATGGTTATTTGTAGACATCAGATCATTCATATACCTGAAGTTAAACCTCTTCCTCAATTGTTTGTGTTTGTTCCAATCCGAACGGAAATTCTGTTTATTATGCCAGAGGAAATTTATCAGCAAGAAAAAGGGCACAGTTGGTGCCAGTGAACAATCCAACGTTTTGCTTAAACACCTCACCCCCAAATTTTGTATTGATTACTTAATGGGAAGTCCAGCATTTCATACTTTGTTCTCACAGTAACCTTAGATGGCATTTGCGTTCATATCTGACAAAAATATCACCCTGCTATTTTTGTTTGACCTGTACCTGTCGCTGTCGTGGAAACAATAAACTGTGAAAGAAATCTGCTGATGAACATGCTCCCCGCTGGACTTAGATCAGCAACAGCGCTTAATGAATTCAGTAAATATTTGAAAACAGAACCTTTCCTTGAAACTTTCCGATTATAATTCTTGTCCTCTGTTTTTTCATCACAATGACGTAACAGCACATCTGTCATGTCGCTTAAGATCCTGCGTTGTGCCAAAGCTAGGCATTCATCAAAAAGCTCATTACTTTCATTGCATAATCTACATTTCATGTTTACATTTGATGTACAAGCGCGAGTGGTTGCTCTACTTCTCAGATCCTGCATAGAAACGCAACACAGTGATTGTTCAAAGAACCTTCCCTTGAAAGACAAAACCTGTGCCGATTTGGCCCTTCGTAAGGTGCAGTAGTACTTCCAACAGTACAGAACCTTCAACAAAATCAACATCGACACGATGTCATATTTCCCTCACGACAACTGTGGATTGCTCAGCCTTCATTTTGAGCTTTCACATACAGATAACTGGGTAATTGTAGACAAATAAACGTGTCCAAATGTGCACATCAAAACAATAGTGAGGATCCTCCACTTTAATCAACCCTATATAATCAGTTATTATAAGCCATTGAAGGAAGAGAGGGTTGAAGACTAACAATGGAGACTTAAACAAAAGACATAGTTCTATTATTTGTATCCCAACATTAATCTTGTTTGCACTTCACACCGAAACGTTTGGTATTCAGTAATGTACAAAAGCACTGAATTGTCTGCTTTGCCAACATTTTTTCTTCAAGATGTGTTTAGTATAACTAAGAAGATCCAGTCAGTCAGGTACACACCTGTTGCTTATATAATACCTCAGTCAGCAGTGGATGATGATACTGATTTCACTGTAAACCGAATACCAACATATCCATCCACATACACTGTGTACAACATGGCCTTCATGATGACCAGCCCGTGAAGATCCGGTTAGAATTGGTCTTTAGTAACCCAAGCTTGTCGTAAGAGGCGAGTAACGGAATCGGGTGGTCAGGCTCGCTGGCTTGGTTGACACATGTCATCAGTTCCCAATTGTATAGACTGATGCTCATGTTCTTATCACTGGATTGTCTGGTCCAGACTCGACCTTTTACAGACGGCCGTCATATAGCTGTAATATTGCTGAGTGCGGCGGAAAGCAACAAACCAAACAAAATCATGAATAGCTGCTATGAGAGTTAACCGGAATTACGAACACGACCTAATATCGGCCAAGATATATACAACTGTAACCGTGTGTGCGATAATGTAATAGTCACGTGAATTAGTGAAAGTAGTCCAATATGGATTCCTACCAATCTTTCAAAGATCTGGTAGCCTTAATGCAGTCGACGTCATTGGATGACTATGGGAAGTACATGTAATTGGATTTGACTGTTGTGTACATCGATTCCATAAGGGTGACATCACAAAATAAATGACGTTGGCAGTCTAACCCTTACGCCAGTGTATCGAGTCCGTCTCCGGTATGCCAAAGACGTCGAAATAACCATGGTCACAGCAAAGGCCCGATGACAAATGATACCATTAATTTAGAAGATGTGTTGTCCCTCCTTTGGAACAAAACCTTCCTCTGAGTCTTTGAAGTGAATCAAATGGCTCTAGCAACAAGAAAGGTAAGATAGTTTATGGATGACAACTTCGTTATTATGTGATAGAGAATTTGTCTTCCATAAACTATCAACTCGCCAACTACTAAAATTCCAATGAAACAGATCAACTGTGTGGGGTTTTAAATAGTGAGAGCCTACAGTCTGAACTAGACTGTGTAGTTCTTGATATTGTTTTTGAAACGTTGGGCCGAACCAGATATAGACTTCACAAAATGAGACAAAGGATCCAATTTGCAAACAAGGGAATACCAGTACGTGTAAAGTTAAGTAACAATCTCTGACAAAAGTATATCGAATTGCAATAACTACGACAAATATTATGGAGTGGGTGAATATAGTTTTACGCCGCTTTTAGCTATATTCCACAAATGTCTGGGCGGGGGACACCATAAATGGGCTTCACACATTGTACGCATGTGCGGAATCGAGCCCGGGTGTTCGGCGTGACGAGCGACGGCTTTAACCACTAGGCTACCCCACCGTCCCCCAACATATATTGGAACAGATATGACATTAGATAGTGTCAGATATGACGGCAATCCACTCAGCACACCTAATCAACAATCCCGAGCAGGCTATCCCCAGGAAAGAAACCAAAATCTTCAAGAAAACTAGAAATCCACAGAAGCCTCTAGACAATAACACACTGATCAAATCATCTACCTACCTATCCAGCGTTATCATAATCAGGTTATTACCAACCGCCAGTAGGACCGTCGTTACAAAAACTTGTTATGAAAAGCTTCATTGTTTCCTTCCGTAATGAAAGTTTCTGCAGTTTTCAGTTGCTTGGTGGAGCTTTGCAGAATTTCTGCGAATGTTCGCAGATATTGTTATTTGGCTGACGATTACGGTAGAAGTGTTGGGAATCAAGAGTACCTTCTACTGTCCAGGAACTTCAAGAATGGTGACCTGAGGAATCAGGAGCAGCATTGGTGCCCATGACGTGTTAAGTGCTGACTAGTCAGGATTAGATAATTACAGTTTCTGACAAGGCTGATAGTGTATCATTGTAACCCACGGATCGTGAATCAGAGGTGTATCAAGCCGTTGTGGTATATACGAGATGGCCGTAAAATAATATTGGCCGTAAAATAATATTCCCT
Organism: Haliotis rubra; assembly: GCF_003918875.1. NCBI lineage: Eukaryota > Metazoa > Mollusca > Gastropoda > Lepetellida > Haliotidae > Haliotis > Haliotis rubra. The sequence goes on from NW_025767335.1 coordinate 754,463, forward strand.
GCAGTTTGCTCACGAAGGACGAAAGGGAGACGCCGTTGTTTTAGAACATTTCAGTGACGTTACGATTACTTTGGAGGAAAGCTGATATGTCAGTTTGCAGGACAATACCTAGTCTTGACCATCCTCAGATATTATGTTTGGTGCCGAAGATCGAAGAAGTTTTACCATGGTCTTCACACCAACCATTGACCACCATCACCACAGATCACTGGTAATATATCTTTAAACAAAACAATATATTAGTGTAAAACTGATCACCTTTATCATAGTTCATGATGTTTATGAAAGGCTTGCTTGCTGTCCTGTAACGAAAGCAGTCTATTCTCTACACTGTATGTATTGGGGGCATGGTGGGCGAGCTGTCTAAGGCGCCAGGCTAGTGATCCAGCGAGCTTGAGGTGTCGGGATCTAGCCTACCTGTGACCGGAAGTAAACACTTTGGAGTCAACTTTGTGTGCAGACTCTTTCCGTGTTGTCACAACCCCTAGTGTACAGTACACAACCCTGTGCACTTAAGAGAGCCCACTAATCCGTAGGTATATGACCAGATGGTGGCCCCATGAATACGTGCAAACACCTAGTTGCAGGTACAGCAACGTGCAGTAAACCTTGACAAAGTACTGTGACTATGTGTCCCAGTCCACCCAGCTGTGAATGGCTACCTCGTAAGGATGGGAATGCCACAATAACTCTGTGCGCCTAGTAGCTGCAAGAGGTGTATGAGTTGAGATAGATAATACGATGTGCCGTTGAGATTGACATCCAATGATCGAGGGGGCAAAATACCAACGCCTTGATCAACTAGTTGCGTGGGTATGTGCGCTATATAAACATCCTCTAATAAAATAAAATTGCTGTTTATTAATTTTACGTTCAAACTCTTTTAATTGTTGCCTAAATCTATTGCCTAGTGTATCTAAAGTTGTTGATTGATTTGACGTTCAAACACTGTAAATAAAAGCAGACTCCACTGTACTGTTCCGACTACAAATGTATTTAATAACATAAGTGTTTCGGAATCAATGTCCTCCAGTGATGGTACAAGGTGTTCGAGAAAAGGCGAGCGTGACCTGCCCCAACGGTGCGCTCGTCATAAACACACGCAAGGAACGTCAGTTATTCGCATGAAACTACACAAGAACATGTGTACAAACCAAAATAGGGATCGCATCATCCAAACGTGTAAATTCCCTCCACGAGACGTCCATAAAACCTCTTCACTGATGCTGTGAATGTTGTAACCTTGATCAAACAACTCTTGAGCTCGAAGCGAAAGACGCTCTTTGAAATCTTTATAGAAAGAGCGTGCTCGATTGCACTGAAAAGTTGTGAAATGTAGACACCAGGAATGTGGCGTTGTTGGAATATTGGTCGCCATAAGACGCGTCCAGCTCATTGTAATCGGTACACACACGGGGTGATTCACTTTAACGCGGCGTTGATCGCTTGCTGAGGAAGAGGCTACAGGAGCTTAACACTCGGAGTCCAGTTGATAGTATCTCGGTGGGAAGGAAACAAATATGAGAAGAAATTGTCTTCACGCTTTTGTTGTCTTCTCGCCGTCGCCCAAAAGAAATGCTGTTGAAAAAGATTACACAAATATTATTTGATTATTGGACAACGATACCAGTAACACGAGCCGTATTGCTGTATTTATTAATTTGGTGATTACTAATCGTGAAAAAATACAGATTTTCGAAGCTCTCTTAGCGCTATGATAGTCGTAAGTGCCGTACATTAACATTAACTTACGACTATCTTGGCCCTAAGAGAGCTTCGAAAATCCAGGCCCAGGATCTTATGCATTTTTTTCTCTTTGGGAAAAATATTAATTATCCTGATTATGCCTTTATGACACCCATGCACCGTAGTGGTAAATGTGAGTGATGCAGGTTACTTCGGGATTTCCTCCTCCTTGAAGCTGATACACTATGACATAATCGAACACATGCTTACATTCATGGAAATCCTGTAGCTTTGATATCTATGTAAAAGAATATTCCAGGAACATCTGGAACTGGACAAGTAGGAGTTGACCCAAAGTTGTTTTTTCCTCCTTTGACAGAAAATAAATACATTCTGTCTTCTCCTCTGGACAGGTTTGACGAAAAAAATGGTTTATTCTCCATTGACAGAAAAAAATATGTTTTGAACAGTCACAAAAACATGTTTCATCTGTAACTAAAATCACCCGTGCATTATTATAAGCTTCAAGACGTCAGTATATGTTCAGTGATATCTTAATTATCACTGACTCGTAACGTCAAGATGGAAACAACACTATGACTCAAAGACGCAGGTACCATGAGATTGGAACTGTTTTTAAGTAGTAGATTATCAGATTGTCAGTTTTCGTTAAAGAGTGTGACGTTAATCACATACGTCATGTGACCAGTCCGAACACGCACACCTTTGGTGCCTCCTTCCTTTTGTCGTCTGGAGGAAGTAGCAGCTGTAGATAGTGCTTAGATACCGCCTATAGTTGCTAGGTAACTGTGGCTTTGTGATGCCTCACGTTTCAAGGTTAGCCTTTGCATATGCTTATGACGGGTGTCATCGGTGTATGCGTGCGTGCGTGCGTGCGTGCGTGCGTGCGTGTGTGTGTGTGTGTGTGTGTGTGTGATCGACTGATCACGATTTGATATTGATCACGATTTGATATTGATTCATAAACGCAAAGTACAAAGGCTCCTTTCCGTGCCTACTCATGAAATAGTGGAAATCGACTCTTGGGGGAGATTTATTGTTGACCTGGAAATGGTTATGTCGCTTTTATTCGCAAAGTATGGGCCTGATTTTCTAGTTTCCTATAGAAATGGTACATTTCAACGGCGTTTCCTCCGTGGTGTGACTGTAATGATCGTTGGCACATCTTGTCATTCCGTATGATCCCTTGTCATATCTGATCGCTCGACAGGAACATCTGCATTCTTTTCAGCTTCACTTATTCGTATCCCATATCTTAAGGCTTCAGGTGTAATCAGCAACAAAATCATCACAGTCCAGCTGTACTTAGGTACAAAGTATCACCGTGCAGCCGTCCTTAAGTACAACGTATCAAAGTACAAAGGCCTTTCCGTGCCTGATGTTGAACCTAGGACTCCTAGATAAGGCAGGTCCCATAGCCCATGCTAAATGAACAGCGACCGACTAAAGGATGATCACGTGATTACAATGTCACGTGACTGATCATTTCTTCACTGTACTCCGACTGTATGGACCGTGCCTCATGCTATCACCCACTAGTTTACTGATCCCGGGTATTTATGGTTTAACTGTAACATGTCTGTCTGGGGCAATATACCGACACTCTGTGGCCAATACAGAATTACACTGTCGTAATGAATGGTTACAAAATTTGTTCCAGCAACTATAACTCATTTTCGCGATTTTCTCAAGATATTATTTAGAATTTCTTACTGTAATGTTCTAAGGTCAAAATGCTCCTTGAAACCTTGGCAAGACAATATTCAAATACATGTATAGTTGAATATAGATAAAACATGTTTTTTGTTATATGAAATGACATCATAGTTCCATAACGTCTTTGTAATAGAAGCGAAAGAGTGAGCGAGTTGAATTTTACACCATTTTTAGCAATATTAATAATAATAAGTCCATTTATATAGCGCCCTATTTCCAATCACCAAGTGGTATCTCATGGCGCTGACTGTAGTATATGCAGTATATAGCCAACAAATATACTGTTGCCACGGTAACATATGTGGCTCAATCACTGAATTATTGGAATTTTAACATTTACGAAAGTTACGTTATGGAAGAATCACCAAGAGTCTTTGAAAGGCATTTAGAAGTGATACACAAGGCGAAATTTATGGATGTCAACTTCTTTATCTTGAGGAACCCGTCGTGCTCAGGTGATGAAGGAATAAGAATACACTCCGAAACGTCATGTTCCGGAAGATAAAGAATGCTCGCCTTGAAGAATCACTAAACCATGTTCAAATTAAATCAGTGATGCGCCTTATTAACTGCCGCACGCTGGTGTGAAGTCACGTGACCTTTCTGGAGACGGCTCGTGGTCGTTGTCATTAGCTAGTCGAGTGCACTCGGAAAACAGGAGACGAAGGTGACACGATGGTGGGGAGGGCGGCTTCGAGGAAATGCCAAGTTGATATAGGTTCCCCAAGCAATTTACTTCTTCATCTATCAAACAACAGAGGCCAGAACCATGAGAGCGACGGTTGTATTGTAATTACTTACATCTGTTCTGTAACACCATTGTATTGCCATTATAGTGACAAGACGGTGTATGACCGAGTTCACCTCTCTCTGTGGTCAGCGTGGGATTAGTGAAGCTGTGAAGCCGTTTTCTGTAAATATGCTGCTCCAACGATTACACACTTTCTGAGAATATTGGTAGTTGAATGATAGAATTTAAACAGTACTAGCACCATTGTTGAACGAGTGAAGTAATTTTATGCCGCTTTAACAATATTACAGATAAAACAGGGAAATTGTCAGCCATCCGAATGTAGAACATTTGCCCTTATGGACATATCCTTACTTTGACAAATCCACACAGACAATTTCCACATGGGTGTAAGTGTGATGGATATTTGCCCAAACCTAAGGTCTATAAATACGTATGGGTACAGTCATTCAACCACACCAACGATAAATACAGAAGCAAACAAACAGATAGAAACAACTATGAGGACGGAGGCAGTGAGGTAGCCTAGTGGGTAAGGTGGTCTGTCGTCACACAAAGAATCCGGGTTCGATTCTCCTTATTGGTACAGTGCGTGAAAGACCATTTCTGGTGTCACCCGTCGTGATATTGCTGAGAAATATTGCTAAAGGTGACGTAAAACCTCGCTCACTCACTCACTCCAAACAGTTGTGAACTCGAATATCGATGCATCAGACCTCATACTGTATATATTTCAAGTTGGAAAAATTCTTTGAGGACACTACGCCTTAGACGTCCACTCATTGTCGTCAATCAGGTCTTTTATACATACTCCTCAAAGTTAACACGTTCTCTGTCTTACAGGAAACTTGCAAGCTTGCCAATCTTACAAAATCATCTACAACCAGTAACTGGTTTATTTTATACCTAAACATTAGACATGAAGAAGAATATCTGATCTTGATAATCAAATATTTCCTCTTTTAAGACATTTTAAGTAACATATTAGCAACTTCTGCGTTCGTGTATGTGCACGTGTATGTGTGTGTGTGATGTTCGTGCACATGCGAATCTTCATCTACAGCTTCATCCCTATTCTTATTCTCACGATTACCCCATAGTCTCGCACATGGTGTGATATACGAAATAGCTATATGTTTAACACTGACTACAATAGATCTATGTAGTCGGTGACGCGGGAGAGCGTTTCCCGGCAGTGTAGGAAAAACGTCACCAGATTCTACCAGACACCAGGACTGGTAACTCTGGAAACTTAACAGCCCTTCCCAAAAGTTGCCAGACCAACTTTAACTTCAGATTTCAGCTCAGCAATGATAAAAAACTATTAAGTATCTTTGCTTTCATATTTATTGAAATGCCCAACAAAAGAAACAGTTTCATCACAGTGCTTTGAAACAGGTATACAATAGTCTCAAAACTAGAGTTATCAATATTATGCCATTGTAGCAAGAATGTGTCATGTGTAACTGTAAATCATCCATAAGTTAACTGCCACGTTCACATTACACACAGTTATTACATTCACAGTGCTGTGAAACTGTTAAATCTGAACAATAACAAACTTCAGTCAAAATTAAATACATCAGCGTAATCAACTTGACACGAATTCCACGAAATTGAATCAACTTGACTCGAATCTCGAATAATACATCTCAAGTGTTTTTGTTACAATAGCAGTCTCACAGATGTGATTCCCATGCACAATAAATATGAGCCGGGCCGTCAGGCTGGTACGATTAATTTTTTGCCAGCCCTCCACAGAATTAACCAGTCTAGGGCGTTCGGGCGGGCAGTAGTTTCCGACACTGATATAGGTATTAAATATACTCATGCCAATAATGGTTGTCAACCCTTTCAATTTTTTTTGGGGAGAGGGGGTGGGGTGGGGTGGGGAGGGGGTGACAACCATTATTGGCATGAGTATATTAATCATATGAGTGAGTCTGGTTTTACGCCGCTTTGAAAGTTATTTCAGTTAGGTCATGATGTGTTAGTTTCATGCATGGGATAGGGCGGTGTAGTAGCCTAGTGGTTAAAGCGTCACGCCGAAGACCCGGGTTCGATTACCCACATGGGTTCAATTTGTGAAGCGCATTTTTGGTGTCCTCAGCCGTTATGTTCCTGCAATATTGCTAAAAGTGGCGTAAAACTAAACTCACTCACTAATACAGGGGATATCACGAAATGAAGTAGATCATACACGTCAGCCACGTTAATATAACCATCAAGCTCGAGCATGGTGCTTATAAAGTATGGTTAGTAGTTTGGACGCATTCGAAACCACGATACACTGGATCCTGGCACGAATAAGGGGCGTCACTCAATACACCAAATTGCGCAATCTGGCAACTGCGCAGGAGCTCCGTTATCATGTAGCTTAGAAAGTTGACGGAAAATAAACTAATAACAAATAAACGTAACACAGAAAGGAATTGTGACTTACTGGAGGAGGTGTTAAAAAATAAAATTAAACAAAAGCCCAAATGAAAAATTTTCTTTCTTTTTTTTGGTAATAATGACGTAAATAGCCAGTCAGCCCCGGGGCCGGAGCAGCCTGAAGAATCACCTTTTGTGACCCTGGCGCTCTCGGCCTACGGGCGAGGCTGCAAATGAGCATCCAGAATCACCTACACGTTCTAACAACAGATTTCGCGGGTAAACGAGGCTCCTTTAGTGAGGCTCCATTGGATCCCTCCAGGCCCCTGAGCCATTGTTTAACAATTATAGGTCTTCCGTGTAATCCCGGGAAATACATGGCAGACCATATTTATCATTGTTCACCAAGCGAAGGCGGGGCTCATCCTCGATAAACCCACGGATTTGTAACGGCATATTTTGTAGTATAAAGGTTGAGGACGAGCCGATTATTTCACCGTTAAACTGTTACGATAAACAGATTAACTTTAGTAATGTGAAGTAATTGTTTTATCATTTCATTATTTTAGTAGTAGTATAAGCGGTATCATTCTTGTACTGAGATATCATGTACTCGGTAAAGATGGAAGAAGGAGATCAATGGATCCCGGTTATTGAATAGTGGTGACTGTTACTAATTAAAATATACGAGTTGAGTTCTCAGTGTAGGCTTTGGTCATATGTAGGTTTAATCGTGACAAACTGGACATGGAACCGAACTCGCTGGACGAAGTTTTAAATGTTAAATTAGCCAAGCTCTACATTGAGAACGGGTTTATTTGTATCTCAATTCTACGTGGACAAAATTGAACGAACGAACTTGCTTATAACGAAGTAATGGATATATCGAACAGTATATGTTTTGTCCCGGCACTTGCTGTCTATATTAGTGGAAGTGCATATAACGAACTACGGTTATAACGAAGTAATGGATATATCGAACAGTATATGTTTTGTCCCGGCATTTGTTGTCTATTTTAGTCGAAGTGCATATAACGAACTACGGTTATAACGAAGTAATGGATATATCGAACAGTATGTTTTATCCCGGCACTTGCTGTCTATTTTAGTCGAAGTGCATATAACGAACTACGGTTATAACGAAGTAATGGATATATCGAACAGTATATGTTTTGTCCCGGCATTTGTTGTCTATTTTAGTCGAAGTGCATATAACGAACTACGGTTATAACGAAGTAATGGATATATCGAACAGTATATGTTTTATCTAGGCACTTGCTGTCTATTTTAGTCGAAGTGCATATAACGAACTACGGTTCTAACGAAGTAATGGATATATCGAACAGTAAAAGTTTTGTCCCGGCACTTGCTGTCTATTTTAGTTGAAGTGCATACAACGAACTACGGTTATAACGAACTACAATCAGTGGTCCTTCTAAGTTCGTCATAACCGTAGTATACTGTATTTAAGACAAAACTCGAAAATTTAGCGTCGAGCGCAATGGAGTAGCCTAGTGGTTAAAGCGTTCGCTCGTCACACGAATGCCTAGGTTCGATTTTCCACATAGGTACAATGTGTAAAGCCCATCTAGGGGATACACCGCTTTTTACAAACGTGGGTTTGTCCCTTAACCGATGAAACTGTCATTCGAGCTGAAGAAGTCGTCACTCTAAGGTATATATGTTCGACACAATTGTGGTTTTCTGTTAACGGAAATGTGCACAAACTGAAATCAGAATACACAAATGTCATAGCTTTCAACAATCATGCATTTTCCTGAAATTTAATGTTCATGGTGCGTTTTCCGTTCGTTACGTTCAAAATCATTCAGTTTCAATTCATAGCAGTTTCATTCATTTCGTCTGGAATGGCGCTTCTACACGCACATGTGTTTCCTTAAGGCGCCGGAGGGTAAAAGCCCACTCTTGTTGCTGTTGCAAGTAAAATCAACAAGTTCGTGTCTGTCATTGGCATCACAACAGACACACGTCGGCAATTCTCCAAGGCACAATAAGAACATCCTATGTTCATCACCATGATATACCGTTGCAACAAGTACACGTTAACTGCCACCCCGCACGGACAAAATATACCGTTATATCTTGACAAATCGCATGGGATTGGTGTAGCCTGGCGGTGCAAGCGTTCGCTCACCATACCAAGCGCCTAGGTTCTACTCTCGCTGTAGGTATTCTCTGTGAAGCCCATTTCTGGTATACCTAGCCATGGTACAATATTGATACAATATTGTTAAAACGTCGACAAATCCAACTTTGGGTAGGTTGGTAGGTTGCCTAAAGCCGAACTCAGCAATATTCAAACTATATGGCAGACATCATACTTTGGGACATGAATACCCCTTAAACATGTGGAAAATAGCATTTCGAAATGGGGATTAGGTGATATAACTGCGTATATATTGATGGCAGGGATGGTCACTCTCTTGACCACTGGATTTGGGTTATGTAGTCAGTGCTTACCTATCTGATAAAGATCATGCTACCGCGTTGCCTTAATGTATACATGTGAACGGTAAATTAAAACTGTAAAAACACAGACATTCTGCAATGTCGTAATTGTCAAGGGACAGTAATTTATAACGAAATCGCTTGTAACCAACTGAGTGAGTGAGTTTAGATTTACGCCTCTTTTAGCAATATTCCAGCAATATAACGGCGGGGGACACCAGAAATGGGCTTCACACATTGTACCCATGTGGGGAATCAAACCCGGGTCGTTGGCGTGACGAGCGAACGCTTTAACCACTAGGCTACCCCACCGCCCCCGTAATGAACGGGTATAACGAAGTGTTCTTTTTGTTCTGTCACTTGCTATATGTTCTACTTAAATTGCATGTAAAGAACTAATGTTAAAATGAATTATATTTATTGGTCCCTGTGAGATCTGTATAACTGTACTATTTAAGGGAGGCTAATACCCGCCGTCTCTATCCTGCACAGACCTACTGTGATTCGTAGACTGCGTGTGAGATGTTGTTGTTCTGTAGATACAATAACTATTTTCAGCTAAACTAATATAATATAATACGTCACTTTAGTTTATAACACTTGCTGGGATTGCCAGTGGGTGTGAGCGCGGAGTCATTTTAGCAACGCGTGGGTCAGTTTAAAATATATATAAAAGCTGCTCAGTTCAGCTTCTGGAGCCTCGCAACACTATATCCCTGCAGCAAGACACTGCGCATTACAGACAGCCAGAAGGTGGTTCTTCGTTCTTGCACTCGGTCTTTTGCGGAGTTTAGTTTTGGAGCAGGTACGTGATATTATACGTGTTTCAAACAATTGTTTAAATCATACATTTTTACTTTAAAAAGTCATTTGAAATTCCATGCATTTTTGTAAAATAAGAATTCTTGGCATTGCGATATATTATTTGCGGCGAAACTCGGAATTCGGTGTGAAATCAGTTATAGACTGAGATGGTTTTCTATCTGAAATTGATCCCAAAACATTCAAGCAGAATTATAAATTGTATGTGTTTATATATATACTACTTGAAGTATACGTTGGCCATGCTATCATGAAGGAAATATGAATATAATATACTTATTACACCATTGCTAGAGATATACTATACGACGCAACGGAGATCACCATGCAATCATTATTTTCTTATGTATTAATCTGTATATATTTGTTATAATTAGTTCGTTTAATGACGTTTATACGACACTAATTTATTATGTGATGATGGTTGATCTGATATAGTTTTACTTACACGTGACACCATCAAAAGGTTGATCCGCTGTCGAGATGTCATCGTTCAGATTAGCAGAAATATATTTTATATAAATGTCTAAACGCGTCTTTATATGACACCGTTAAATTATAAGTGTTTCACTAAACTAACCTAATAAGCAAAGGCATTGATTATAATAAAACCACATTTGACTCGTATAGGGATTTAATTATTGATCACCTAAACTTTTCTCACTATCTAAATACAACGTTACATAGAGAATAATGGTATAAGGATGGCGTATAAAGACCTTGTTTGTAGCTGACCAAACATTGTGGTATTGATTTGGACCTGGCAGTAGACATAAAGTATAGTTGTACGCTGATACCCACACACAGTTGACCAGTTGGTGACCTCTTGCTTACTCAACATCGTCCAGTGAAGGTGGGTTGTTAAAACAACTCTTCATGGGTGACTGATGTCAGTTTTTGTTTTTGATTTGTTAATATTATCAGAGAGCGAAGTTTTTGAAAGGCATTTAGAAGTTGGACGAACTTGAATACATGACACGTTTTATGGATAACAACTTCTCTTTTATTCTTTGTACGACGTTTCAGAGGTAATTCTTGCTCCTTCATCAGGTGAATGCTGAGTCAGTGAAAAGAGTGAATAGATAGATAGATAGATAGATAGATAGATAGATGGATGGATAGACAAACAGACAGACAGATAGATAGATTTTTGATAAGGTGTCACCACCATATCCCGACCACCATATTTACATTTACATTACAATGCTCTCTCTCTCCTCTCTCTCTCTCTCTCTCTCTCTCTCTCTCTCTCTCTGTCGCTCTCTCTCGCTCTGTGAGTGTGTGTGTATATATATATTTATATTACATAGATAAATAAAATCAGAATGCCTTTTTCTCCAACAAGTTCCTTCTTTACTCTCCCTGAAGAGTAAAGAACGAAACATGTTGGAGAAAAAGGCATTCTGTTTTTATTTATCTATGTAATATTTATGACTGAACACCTGTACTATTTTGGACATTTTGTGCGTGTATATATATATATATATATATATATATACTCACTCCTTGCAGTAACTAATACAACTGTTTAACTGGGGAATTCGCAAGTTATTTTCAGACTTCCGCTTCATAATACGACGTTACGATTAAGTAGCTGTATCAAAATAAACACTGAGCACATCTGTTTACACGTTTTTTCCGTATTTGGATCGGGACGTCGAACGTGTTTGTCTGCAAAAGAGGCAGTTATTCTGCTTCATCCCCGTAGAGACCGGAATGTTCAATGATGTTTGTATATCCGTCGGCTTTCTGATAATTCTAACCCGATGTTTTGTAATATCACTTCGCTTGACACGAATGCGGACTGTTATTTTCCACTGTCAGACGACTAAATGGTAATAGTGCAAGCTAACTTTTGGATAAAGTAATATAGCAAACCAATGATTGACATTATGAGCAGCGACCACAGTCGTAGGGCACATCGTCGTCCTCATGAGACACATGTCTAGCTAAGCTGACCCGGGAGCAGGAAGAATTAAGTATCAGTAGAGCATAACGCCGTATCAATCACAGACGACTATGATGCTGTGTATCCAGGCCAACATAACGGTACTGGCACACCAGTCCATCATAACGGTAGCGGCAGACCAGTCCAACATAACGGTACTGGCAGACCAGTCCAACATAACGGTAGTGGCAGACCAGTCCATCATAACGGTAGTGGCATACCAGTCCAACATAACGGTACTGGCAGACCAGTCCATCATAACGGTACTGGCAGACCAGTCCAACATAACGGTACTGGCAGACCAGTCCAACATAACGGTACTGGCAGACCAGGCCATCATAACGGTAGTGGCATACCAGTCCAACATGACGGTAGTGGCAGACCAGTCCATCATAACGGTACTGGCACACCAGTCCATCATAACGGTAGTGGCACACCAGTCCAACGTAACGGTACTGGCAGACCAGTCCAACATAACGGTACTGGCAGACCAGGCCAACATAACGGTACTGGCATACCAGTCCAACGTAACGGTAGTGGCATACCAGTCCATCATAACGGTAGTGGCATACCAGGCCAACATAACGGTAGTGGCAGACCAGTCCATCATAACGGTAGTGGCATACCAGTCCATCATAACGGTAGTGGCATACCAGTCCATCATAACGGTAGTGGCAGACCAGTCCATCATAACGGTAGTGGCATACCAGTCCAACATAACGGTAGTGGCATACCAGTCCATCATAACGGTAGTGGAATACCAGTCCATCATAACGGTACTGGCACACCAGTCAATCATAACGGTATTGGCAGACCAGGCCAACATAACGGTACTGGCAGACCAGGCCAACATAACGGTACTGGCACACCAGTCCAACATAACGGTACTGGCACATCAGTCCAACATAACGGTAGTGGCAGACCAGTCCATCATAACGGTACTGGCATACCAGTCCATCATAACGGTAGTGGCACACCAGTCCAACATAACGGTAGCGGCAGACCAGTCCATCATAACGGTAGTGGCATACCAGTCCAACATAACGGTAGTGGCAGACCAGGCCAACATAACGGTACTGGCAGACCAGTCCATCATAACGGTAGTGGCACACCAGTCCATCATAACGGTAGTGGCACACCAGGCCAACATAACGGTAGTGGTAGACGAGGCCAACATAACGGTAGTGGCAGACCAGTCCATCATAACGGTAGTGGCATACCAGTTCATCATAACGGTACTTGCATACAACGCCAACATAACGGTAGCGGCAGACCAGTCCATCATAACGCTAGTGGCATACCAGTCCAACATAACGGTACTGGCAGACCAGTCCATCATAACGCTAGTGACATACAAGGCCAACATAACGGTAGCGGCAGACCAGTCCATCATAACGCTAGTGACATACCAGTCCAACATAACGGTAGCGGCATACCAGGCCAACATAACGGTAGCGGCATACCAGGCCAACATAACGGTACTGGCACACCAGTCCAACATAACGGTACTGGCACACCAGTCCAACATAACGGTACTGGCACACCAGGCCAACATAACAGTAGCGGCATACCAGGCCAACATAACGGTAGCGGCATACCAGTCCAACATAACGGTACTGGCACACCAGTCCAGCATAACGGTACTGGCAGACCAGTCCAACATAACGGTAGTGGCATACCAGGCCAACATAAAGATCGTGGCATACCAGTCCAGCAAAAACGGTAGTGGCATGCCAGTCCAACATAACGGTACTGGCACACCAGTCCAACATAACGGTACTGGCATACCAGTCCAACATAACGGTAGTGTCATACCAGGCCAACATAACGGTATTGGCAGACCAGTCCAACATAACGGTAGTGGCACACCAGTCCAACATAACGGTAGTGGCATACCAGTCCAACATCACAGTAGTGTCATACCAGGCCAACATAACGGTAGCGGCAGACCAGTCCAACATAACGGTACTGGCATACCAGGCCAACATAAAGATCGTGGCATACCAGTCCAGCAAAACGGTAGTGGCATGCCAGTCCAACATAGAGATAACGATTTCAGGCCTACATCAACATCATCTTTTGAATTCAGAGGAGATGTTCTTTCAAACTGTTCCATGTAATTTAAAAGAGAGCCGTTCATCTAAGCATACTTCATAACTCACAAATTCTTGATTTGGAATCTGTTTATTTGGAGTGTGCTCTATCATAGTTTACGCTAGGGACAGTTCCGATTGACTGAGGCCAAATTGGAAGCGATTCCAAGAATATTTGATCGGAAATGTCAGTGCAAAAAGGAACACTGTTATGCGCACCGTAAAACTCTATCTTTGACAGATTCAAACCCGAGATCTTTCACTCAATGCCTCATGATTCCGGAAGCGACATTCCAACCATCAAATAACGCTCTTTTCTCGCTCTCTTGATACAGCAGAGGAGAAAAAAGTTCAGTCAATCAAAAAACGTCGGGTATCTTCGTATTTGTGTGATACATAGCCCTCGATTTGTCACTTATTGTTGTCGGCCGTCAGAGCGACACCGCATCTGACAAGTAACAGCACTTCTGATTGATTGGAACCGTTGATTGTTTCGCTTGGATCTGAACTCTGGAGAAAAGATCTCAGTCGTGGGGGAATGCTGTGAGAGCATCGCCGACAGGATAGGAATGGTGCCCAGTATACATGAAGAATCTAAATTACCATTAAAGGCTAATCGATTACTACGATATTAGGCAGCGTGTTGGTAGTGTATTGGACAGGCGTATTTCTGTAGTCATGTTTTTAAATTCATTGATTATTTAATTGTGGAATAATTCAATCTGTTGATTCCTGAGGTAGATTCGAAGAATCCAGAAAGAGCGAGTTGATTCTACTTTCGGAATAGAAAGGGTCGAGTTATTTCGCCTATAGCTATGTATACCATGTTGCGGTAGTAACGTATATCATAGTCGGGATAACGCCTTCACTAGAGAACAGATTATGGTCCCTTTTTGGTGGGGTGAGACCCATCCGGGATTCGAACCCACACCTATAAAGTGATGCATCAAATCACCAGCATACAAAGTAAAACATCAAACCCTCTCAGCCAGCGCACTTCTACAAGAATGGAAGCCTGACAACTGGTAGTCTTGATCAAGAACTTTGTGCATCCCTCCGACAAGTGTAAACTGGCACTGCTCCAACGGCGGAAATGCCATTTAAATGTCAAAATGCCATTGAAGTACAGATTCTAGTTCCTTGTTTACTGAGAAAGTGTAATCCCAAATATAATACACGTTACATTTGATTTCATTCTAAATGACATTGTGTATTCATTTTACGGTGGATATATATTCCTTTCTATAATTTTACATAGCGGGCTTTAGTTGAATCAGAATTCCTGATTCAACTGCTAGATCAGCGCGGCTTCATCATAACGGTTTACTAACTGTAAACTTTAATGATGATAAGAAATAACTTTGTTTGGTTGTTGTTTAACGCCGCACTCAGCAATATCCCGCTGTATGGAGGCGGTCTGTAAATAATCGAGTCTGGTCCAGACAATCCAGTGATCAACATCATGAACATCGATCTACACAACTTGGAAGTCAACCAACTCAGCGAGCCAGACCACCCGATCCCATTTGTCGCCTCTTACGACAAATATGGGTTACTGAAGACCAATTTTAACCCGGATATTCACGGGTGTATACAAATATGCAGTATCAAGACAATGTTTTGGCATACACTGATAGTGCCTTTGTGAAAAGTCTACTTCGGAGGCCATTCACATCTAGTCAGGGCTCAATTTAAGCATTTAGAACTTGCACTGGTGCCCTCTGAAACTGCAAAATGCAACCTAACATTAATACGAGCTTGCACCAAGCGCAGGTTAATAGTTAGCTGTTAAAGAACACAGACTTCATCTGGAAAACAGATTTACGGGGACCTGGCTTGGAGCAGTGACTCTGATCACTGCATGGACAGTGATTGAATGATTTTTCATGTCATGACTCATAAAATTTTATGAAGTGACATACACTGATCGTCTGTGACCCAGAATAATTTTCTTGTAATGATGATCTAAATCATCCATACCAAAGTCCAAGCATTATATGTAATTTTATATTGAGCAGCAGTGCAACTTGTTTTTCTCGTGCAACAAGATCATATTACCTGAGGTTGCACCGGTGCAAGTAGGTTTCATTTCCTTCACAACCGAGACCCACCAGCTGCCATTCTGATCACACTATCCCCAAGTGTAAAGAAAAGCTTGGTTGAAGTTACGACAGTTAGAATCATAGGCTGGAGGATCCATAAGTAATAATAAGATTTCTTCTTGCTGCTGCTGTTGTACTTCCTTGCCGACCAGTCATTGTTTATTATTTTAATAGCACAAAGCAGGATACCAATAGGTTCACACTAGGATTTTCGTTGTATTTGTCTATGTATTCACACGTATGGCTTTTCTTCGAGTAGTTAGTTGAGTGAGTGAGTTTAGTTTTAGGCCGACTTAAGCAGTTTTCCGGCAATATCACGGCGAGGGACACCAGAAACGGGCTTCACACATTGCACCCATGTGGGGAATCGAAACCGGGTCTTCGGCGTGACGAGCGAACGCGCATTAACCACTAGGCTACCCCACCACCCCCGAGTAGTTAGTTGAAGCCACGATGTTCTACTCAAGTGTTGTTTTAACCTAAAACCTCTCGGTTCTGTAGACTGTGTAACCGGAGCGGTGGGGTAGCTTAGTGGTTAAAGCGTTCGCTCGTCACGCCGAAGACCCGGCTTCAATTCCCTACATGGTTACAATGCGTGAAGCCCATTTCTGATGTCACCCGCGGTGATATTGATGGCATATTGCTAAAAGCGGCGTAAAACCAAACTCACTCACTCACTGTGTAACCCGACCTCCAACTCCCACAAGCTCCGCATCCTTTTAGTCAGTCGTATCCAAAATCACACATTCAAGATCTTCCCTCCTTCCGTTCAGAGATCCGTTCATGCTTGTCATGTCTATCTAAAAACTAAAAATCAAGTTCAAAACAAATAGATGGGCATAAAGATGTTATGGGGTTTCCCTGGTGACCTGCTCCACGTGTTTGTTGTTGTGACTCATGCATTGCTTGGGGACTTTATGAGGCGAGTCAATTGGTTAGATCACGCTGGAAAATTATAAATCAATTTGAACGTGTTGCTTGAGATGCTACTTGCACGTTACCCAAAAGGCCATGTCGGTACGATCCTCGTTCCACAAGATAGGCGTCATATTCCAATAGCAATTGCTGTGGTGTTGAATGAGTGAGTGAGTATGGTTTTACGCCGCTTTAAGCAATATTCCAGCAATATCATGTCGGGGGACACCAGAAATGGGCTTCACGCATTGTACCCATGTGGGGAATCGAACCCGGGTCTTCGGCGTGACGAGCCAACGCTTTAACCACTAGGCTACTACACCGCCCCTATCCCATGTATGAAACTAACACATCAAGACGTAACTGAAATAACTTTCAAAGCGGCGTAAAACCAGACTCACTCATAAGTCCCTGTGTAGAGGAGTGTCATTCATATTTAATACACATATTTTCGCGACATTACACTGAATTATTTACCATCTGTACAATTAGTAGGAATTATCGATAAGCTTTTAATACGTGGGTTTGTATGATAAAGATGAGAGAGCAAAAAACATCAATCATCGCCATGTCTCGCCATTTTCTCATAACTGTCAAAACAGGAAGTTCAAGTTATTTTATTATACATTAATTGCGTTTTCAGTTACTGGTTGTAGATGATTTTTTTAAGATTAGCTCGCAAGTTTCCTGTAAGACAGAGAACGTGTTAACTTTCAGGAGTATTTATAAAAGACCTGGGGGTCCTTTCACAAGGTGATCGTAAGTCACTAAGATAACCTTAGTGCAATGTTAAAGAATGGGAGTTAAAGTTAACCTTAGTAAAGATTGCTTCGTGAAAGGAGCCCCCGATTGACGACAGGGAGTGGACCCCTATGGCATTATGTCCTCAAAGGATTTTTCCAACTGAACATAAATACAGTATGAGGTCTAATGCATCGGTATTCGAGTTCACAACTGTTTGGAGTGAGTGAGTGAGTGAGGTTTTATGCCATCTTTAGCAATATTTCTCAGCAATGTCACGAGGGGTGACACAGAAATGGTCTTCACACACTGTACCAATACGGAGAATCGAACCCGGATTCTTTGTGTGACGACAGACCACTTTACCCACTAAGCTACCTTACTGCCTCCGTCCTCATAGTTGTTTCTATTTGTTTGTTTGCTTGTTTGCTGTGGGGGGCGGTGGGGTAGCCTAGTGGGTAAAGCGTTCGCTTGTCACACCGAAGGCCCGGGTTCGATTCCCCACATGGGTAAAATGTGTGAAGCCCATTTCTGGTGTCCCGCTGTGATATTGCTGGAATATTGCTAAAAGCGGCGTAAAATCAAACTCACTCACTCATTATTTGCTGTGTTGTTGCTGACTACCATGATGTTGCTGTGTTGTTGCTGACTAATGACATGTTGCACCCACATTGGCAGAGGGTAGATAGAACAAAAGTAACTAGTAACCAAACCAAACAGAAAGCTTGTCTGTGGACAGTCAATTGCATCTTGGTATTAGATGTACACGTGTGGGGGAATCCACAGGAATGTTTGCCAAGGAATGCTAAAGGTTTTACGTTGCCTGGCGCATAACTGATGGCGTGTTTGTGATGAAAGGTAAATAAATTGATACATTATTGTAGAGCTCGAGGGTGTATATCAGAACAGTTAAAAAAACTTCGATGTGTGGTTCAAAATGCTGTGTTACTGTGTTAAGTTTAGCCAAGCAACATATGCATGTATTGCGTGATTGCTGTATTGCAAATCTATCTTCGATCAAATTCGTGGCACACTGGACATGTTCACATGCGTACGCTTACTGCTAGACCACACGAATAACGTTTAAAGGCAGACTATGTAAACCTATAGCCGTCGGTTATCTCGGCTGGGTGAAATAGCCTGAATTTAATCTTAACAACAATAATGAAATCGGTTTACGACATTGATGAACATGCTGAATTGATGGAGTCCATTTTAATGCACTGCTGATGCTGGTGATGATGATGATGATGATGATGATGATGATGATGACGACAATGAGGATGTTGATGGTGGTGGTAAATGATTACCCCGCACAGGAGTAGTTAAGGTGTCAAAATAACACTTGAACTATGGTAGCTTAAATCATGTTAGGACATTCTGCACATATTCAAATTGAGCACGGTTTTAGTTTTAACAGTAGGTAGTTCGAATTACAACGTCTGAATCTATAAGACGCAACACACTGTTAAATACAGTTCCGTTGTAACAATACACACTATAACCATTGTGCGAGTCGCCCTCATGAAGACCTTTCTAATCTGGACCTTTTCTTTCAGATCGGCCATGCCCCGCCTGTCCGTGTGCCTGGCTGTTTTAGTCTACACATGTGTGTCCATGAAGCTCATATCAGCGGAGGAACCCAACAGCAAGTCAAATACAGAAGAGAAATATTTCTCACCTGGAGAACCAACATGGCCGACAGGGAACGGAGTATATGAAGATGAAATACAAGCATTGGGTGGTGATGGCGAGGGACATGTGAAACGCGTTGGCGACAGAGAGAACCGATCTTCTGGAACTTCTCTGTGGACAAAGATTCTCAACCGATTAGGAAAAACACAGGAAACGTTCGGCACTTCCGGTCAGTACCCGAACCTGCCTGGCAAGACGGGGTATGAAAGGAGGTATCTGGCTCCTCAAAGTGGCCTTGGCAAAACTCAAACGGAATCTTTCAGGTATGCCTTCGTTTGAAAAAGAGCGCGCAATGAATGACGGAAAATTTAAAACGCAGAAGAAACGAGGCCTGTCAATAAATGGCGCACTATCTTCTTTGGCGGATATGCTTTCGGCGGAGGGTCAACGTCGAGATCACGCCGCGGCGCTTCGGCTTCGACAGCGCCTCCTAGTGGCAGGAAAACGTTGAAAAAAGGACGCAAATTATGGATTCAAAATTATTCGGTCTTAAAAGACATCTAGTGACAATCTAACACTTTCAAACGATATATCGTGGTCCACTTTTCAACGATATATCGTGGTCAAGGGCAACTGAGTGAAAACAATTATAAGTTGGAACATGACTTTCAAAACGTTTTTGAAATGATGTCAGTGAACTTTGGTTCAGTTGCACGGTATAAGTCAACACAATTATAAGCATGGGTGTTTCTGAATTCAGTGTTTGAGTTTTATTGTGATAATCAGGGATTGGTCGACAAATTTTCACGGTGGGATCTAACAACGGACATGAACACTTTTGTTTGTGTTAAAAACAAAGACGATTCTGTTGCTAATTTCAGCCTCTCAAACAGCACGGATAATGATTGGTCTACTTTTTGTCACTAACAAAATACATTATATTAATTGATATCCTCGTGTAATGTTGTCCTGTTATCAACTCTGTTAAGAACAGTAATTCTATTTTCAGAAATATAGACACACGTTAAGTTCTCGTCTTGCAAATGAGCTTTTCCACTAAGCAAAATGCCCTTCGCTTGTGTTGCTAGTAAACAGACAGTTGAAGTCAAACAGATAAAAATACGAAACATACAAATTACCATTATGACGAGTTATTGGTTCATCTCAACAGATGTAATCTGGCAAAGCAGTTACTATTATACTTGCAGGTCAACATTGTCAGACCTTTACTAGTGTTATTGTTGAACAAGACGACGACGGGCAATTTCCACACTTTTCAACACATAACCCAATGTGCTGCTTGACTGTAGAGCAAAATAACTCATTGGGTTATGTTTGCAATCGTCCCTCTGAGACTCATACCGTTTACAAACAAGTTCTACGTGAAATCCCCTGACCCCAATTCCGTTTCCGTAAACGTTTATTCCGTAACAATTATGAATACAACCAATTAAACTGCTGTGGGACGCTGAATGTCTTCACAACAAACGGTGATTTTACGTTAATGGGGTGTTCTTAATATCCGCCGGGATTGCAAATCGCCCTATTCCTTATGCAGGCCAAATTTATACCAATCATAAAGTTAGCGATATAGCAAGTTGCTCCGACTTTTTGGCTGCATTATGTTAACACACGAAACTCTCTCGTACCGCATTGTTCTATTTATTTAAGACAGGAATCAACGAGTCGACATAACGCTATGATATCACACTTATTTTTATTACACAGTTTGAATGACAGCTTGTTATAATCAGAAATATATTTTTTCTGATGAAGGAAGCTGTAGCCAGTAACGGCAGAACAAAGGGTTTATCGTCCACTATAAAAAAAAAAACAAAAAACAATCGATGCTAGAGGTTAAATTTGTCCGATTTTCGAGACATTAATTCTCGCTCTCTATTAGATAAAAAAGGGATAAATTTCAATCATTTCCCGGGGAACCGTGAGGGGTACGATAATGATTCACACTCTATAAATGGATGTGAATCAGCTACCCACAGTTTAGTTCAACAACGTGAGGAGGGTCTCAGACCAGCTCTGGTAGATTGCTCAATATATGTATAAAGCTGTTCATAAACAGATTCTATGTGTAGTGTAAACAAGAATAACGAATATTGTATTCTCCAGAATATATTTTGTTGTGGAATAAAGTGATTGTTGCCAATGAGCTATTTGTTTCCTTCCGCGTGAACGATAACACGCATGCGCTATCATCAAAAGTAGCTGTGAACATAGAAACTGGTGGACGAGAGAAAGTACACACTTGGAAATAGTATTTGTCATTACAAACCTTATCAAAATGTCACTAGGCTGAAAAAAAGTCACCAAAACACTGCAACTATGGTGTTTAATTTTCGGCTCAAAACATCAGGGGACGGTGGGGTAGCCTAGTGGTTAAAGCGTTGGCTCGTCACGCCGAAGACCCGGGTTCGAATCCCCACATGGGTACAATGTGTGAAGCCCATTTCTGGTGTCCCCCGCAGTCAGTCAGTCCAAACATCAGTGTTATACTCTTCTTTGCCTAGCATTAAATATTCATTGATAACGAAACATTGTACGGTTTGTATTGGTGCTATTACAACAATATTCGTTGATCGTGTTGACAAAATACAACAACTTGTATAGATTGACAACTTCTTTATTGCAAGAGATGCGACGTTTCGATGTAGATGCTAACACCGTTATCAAGCATGCGATAACGATGATAGCATCTACACTGAAATGTCGGATTCTATAACACCTTCGACCGCCTCCGTGGTGTAGTGGTTAGAGCGTCCGCCCGGAGAGCGGAAGGTCGCAGGTTCGAACCCCGACCGCGTCATACCAAAAGACGTTAAAATATGGTACTTGTTGGTCCCTGCCTGGCGCTCGGCATTAATGGGTACAACAAGGACTGGTCGGCTCGGAGTCAGTAGAATGTGTCTGAATGGGGTATTCATGCTTCACTGCGGCATGGTATCTCAGTGGGCTAGCACTATAAAACCAGCTTCAGTCTGGGCTAGTACAAGCAGCCGCGAATGCACATACAAACGCATGCAAGTCGTCATATGAGCGAAATATTCTCAAGCACGACGTTAAACCCAATTTCACCTCACCTCACCTGTAACAGCTTCTATAACATCCAATACCTTCTATAACATTCAGTAAGGCTGACTGAAGAAAAAACAAAGTGAGTGAGTGAGTTTAGTTTTACGCCGCTTTGAGCAATATTCCAGCAATATCACGTCGGGGAACACCAGAAATAGGCTGCTTCACACATTGTACCTGTGTGGGGAGTCGAACCCGGGTCTTCAGCGTGACGAGCAAACGCTTTAACCATTAGTCTACCCCACCGCCCCAAAACAAAGGTGACAAAAGTCAGCATTATTCCAGTTACTAGTATATCAAGACGTATGTTATATCGCAGTTATAAATTAATGACACTGAACCAGATAATCCAGTGATTTCAAAGCATTAAATTTAACTATCCACAACGTCGGACGTCGGATCCATTTTAGTCATTAACTTTATGGATCTAATGTGATCCAGAATTCCTAGAGGTGAAACAAAACAAGTTTTGAAGTTTGGAAAGAAACAAATGTCGCACAATTTCAAGGAACTGAAGAATTGTGTGCAGGCCAACTAATTATGGTTCTCACACAGTGTACATACAATGGTAAATTCATCTGTAGTGGTTAATATCCAGCAGCAGCAGGATGACCTCATCTACGTATTCTAAACACGAATGTTGAATGTAACACTGAAACCCGAAGGTTAATCCAGAAATCGGTACGTACAGAACTGATGATTCAAATCTGTAACTCACCAAACAAGAACAATCACATTTTATTGAAATACACGGAAAATAGTTTTCAATCATGTGAGGTGATACACTGGGTCAACATGTGACCAAACAAGATAATGCACAATCCACAAATGCTATTTAAATGCACACATACTCGTTTACAATCACAACAGATAATACAAAGGTCCCGGGCCTAGATTTTCGAAGCTCTCTTAGCGCTAAGATAGTCGTAAGTTAATGTTCATGTATGGCACTTACGACTATCTTAGTGCTTAGAGAGCTTCGAAAATCTAGGCCCAGTAGTAATTAACCATATCAGACCCTAAAACGAAACTCAAGTGAGTGAGTATGATCTTACGCCGCTTTTAGCAATATTCCAGCAATATCACGTCGAGGGACACCAGAAATGGGCTTCACACATTGTACCCATTTGGGGAATCGACGAGCGAACGCTCTTCTACTTTACCGCCCCCATACAAAAATGAACACAGTGCTGTTACCGACGTAGTCAGCTTTATTCCAGCCTTACTAGTAAATCACAACGTATGTTACATCACAATTATACATGCATGCTTCAGAACCAGATAATCCAGTGACTTCAAAGCATTTAATTTAATTATCCACAGCGTCGGGCAGGATGGGATTCAGTCATTAGCGTTATGGATCGAGGTGACAGTGGATGTGCCTGGAATCTCCTTTGTCTCACACTTATATAGGTACAGTCAGCTATTTCTATACTCCCCATCAAAAGTTTAGACTCACTAGTGTAAATGTAGCCACTTACTTTAGTCAACTCTTCTAAACTAGATTTTGCAAAATTCGCCATACTGTTTAAAGGTACTGTTTACACATGAACTGATGTATTGTAAAACAAATTCGTCACGTTGAAAAGATTATTGTCATGGGTTAAAAAAATGATATTTTACACCACAACACAGCTATTCACATGCACGATATTTGCACATTGCATATTTGCTTTTAAGCAATTTAATGCATGATCCTCGTGCAATTCATCTGCATAAGGTTTGGAGTTTGTTCCCGAAAGTTAGTGAAGAAATTCCTCTTCGATGTAACCACACATATATGCATGACATAATAGTGAGTGGTTTAAGTGAGTCTAAACTTTTGATGGGTAGTATACTTCGAACATCATCTGTGAAGATCCGGTTAAGATTGGACTCATGTTTGTCGTAAGAGGCGACAAACGGAATCGTGTGGTCACGCACACCGAATTAGTCTACACATGTCATCGTATCGATGCTCATGGTGCCGATCACTGGACTGTCCGTTCCAGACTCTATTAAACTAAATGTCAAAAGAAAGTCTCCCATGACGAAACTTCTTATAGAAAATAATAACCAAATGCGCTGAATGAAAATTCATTTGTATTGGAAGGATGGATGGCTTCCACTGTATTTACAATGGTTTACACAAGTAAACAAAGCAAACTTATTAAATTTACAGACAGATGAATCACATGGGGGTCAAATTTAAATCATAGAGTTATTCGTTATCGAGTTCAATGTACTCTCCAGGATGCTTTTGGGGTCAGTATCCTCGAGAGTTAATGCATGCATGAACACAACGTCTCACAGACGTTATGAGACGTCTGGTGACGTCATTGGGAATGTTCTGCCTGTTCTGAGATCCGGTAAACGTGCCGGTCAAGGCAGTACGCTGATATTGTTCGCATTGTTGAAATGTGTCACAATCCTTGCCGTGTGAGGAGTGGCATCATCCTGCTGGAACAAAGTTCCTTGCGGCTGTTCGTGCACGAAAGGCACAACGACTGATCTAAGATCATCATGAATGTATCGTTGGACAGTTATGAGTAACGGGGTCGTGTTCCCCCCAAGCCATCACACTTCCGCCACTATATGGCACGTTCCGTTCACCTCTGCGTCGATACACCCGTCCATAGTTGTGATAAAGGGTAATCTCTCATCGCTGAAGAGCACACGACGCCAATTCCTAAGCTTCCAACGTCTCACTCGCGTTGCCCAACGTAACCTGTTTTGGCGTTATTGTGGTGTCAACGTTAGTCCACGTTACGGTCGACGGACACGAATTCCTGCAGTACGTAGTCGTCTTGCTGCTCATAACACGACCTTCTGCTGTTGATGACGTTTCTGCCACCGTGAGGAACCGGTTCCTTAGGTGTAACATGGGCAGATAACGGTCTTCAGAAGGGTCGTGACCTTTGGTCTGCCAGTTTTCGGTCTATCGAAGGTCGTGTCTCTCTGTTGAAAACGTTCCATTAATGTGTTGATGGTTTTACGGTGGCCTCTAAACGTCCTTGCAACGTTGGCGTGAGACGCGCCCATATTGATCATGCCTATCGTTCTTTCTCTCTGTTCACGACTAGGCCTGTGTATTTTAAATGTGTTTTCCTGTCACCTAAGCTCAGTGGGATTGCATTCACAATTATTTGGTTTCTCAATGTGAATTTTATTCATTTGGATATGGAAAAGCACGCATTTCTGTACATGTCTTTATCAAAAAGTGCACGACATTCTCAATAGTTGGCATCTTTTGACCCACATTTGGGATGCGCTTGAGTGCATAGAAAACGTTCGATTTCGTTTATTCGATCACTTCCCCAAAACATAACTTCAAAATTTTAATGGGACACCTTCTTTTGGCATTTAGTTTATTATCAAACCGCCGTCATATAGTTAGAATATTGCTGAGTGTGGCGTTAAACAACAAACAAAAGAAAAACAAAACTTCAAACGCTGTCGATGTGTTTGCACCAACATGGATCAGCCATACACAATAGCTAACACATGGAAAAGCCATAACCTTGACCAAGCTAAGTTGTTACCAACAAGCAAGTCTCTGCCTTGAACCGGAAGAATTTTCTTGACACCAACCTTCACGAATCCTTAAACCTACCTGACGGCACATCAACAACATGAAGAGACGCACCAGTAACTTAACCAATACTCTCAAATAAAACATTGAGTTAGCAGTTAGTAAATGATCGGATGCGGATTATCTCGTGTAAGCAAGACAAAAACTTCTGAAATATAAGGTACATACTTAGCAGCGACCCGTGAAGGTCCGGGTTAGAATATTGATCTTCAGTAACCCATGCTTGTCGTAAGAGGCGACTAACGGGATCGGGTTATCGGGCTCGCTGAATTGGTTGACACATGTCATCGTATCCCAGTTGCGTAAATCGATGCTCACGCTATTGATCACTGGGTTGTCTGGTCCAGACTAGATTATTTACAGACCGCCACCATATAGCTGGAATATTGCTGAGTGCGGCGTAAAACTAAACTCACTCACCCTCTCTACAACAAACAAAAAGTATTGGAACACCCTAACATTTGACAGTCATATATAAACTTAAACGTGGTGAGGTCATTTATACTCTAAGGTAAATGCAACTTTTTGTGTGCTTAATGGGCACTTCAAACGACATGCTGGAACATGCAGTGAAGCAACTGATTCAATATTCGTTGAGTTTGAGTGAAATGAAACATTGACAGTCCAAAACAGTGAAAAACAAGGGTGCTGAAACACACCAGCACCATGTTCGATTCAAACGTTGCCACAAGCTGCATGGAAAGTCTGTCTTCCACATGCACTAGGCTGTTGTGTTTGGGCGTTTGAATCAAACAAATTTTAGGGTGTTCCCATACATTTTGTTTGTAGTATAGATACAGCCTTCTTTTCGAACGATCAAGCCTTTCGTGCACCTGTTTACCCAAAGGATGATAACTCTTAATTACTAGCTACATTTGAGTAGTTTACATTAGAGTTTACTAACATTTGAATCAGTTGCTGCCGCTGACTTTACTACAAACATATGTACAAGAGTCTCGACACAACACCTGGGCCATACTAACGATACACATTCCAAATTACAGTCGGCCAAGAAGACTTGTCAGTAAGGCAGCTATCAACGAGGCATCATCCTCAGAGAGATAAAATATACTTATTTGAACTGAAAATCAATAAAAAGTACACACCTGTTTTGGAATTATTTTTAATAAGCCGTTACCTGAATATTATTGTTGATTTGATGTTTTGGGAGCACGTACACAATGTTTCTGACTTCCAAGTCACAGTCAAGACACTTTTCAACATTTGGAGAAGATGTGTACTTTCTTTTGTTTGTCAGTATTGTGTCTGCAGCGATGGACGATGAAAACAGGATCAGTGTGGGAAATAGTTTCCAAATTTGGCTGCCCAGACGGGCTAGCTATGCCTGAAAGTTACTAGCCCACAAAATAATTCACTAGCCCGAAATCTGAATGTAGAAACTAAGCAAAAGATTACAAAACTAGATGAGAATAAGATATTGTCGGCATGACACGGGTTTCATTGAGCTGCCAATATACTCATGCCAATAATGGTTGTCACCCCCTCCCCACCCCGACCCCCACACCCCTCTCAATAAAAAAAATTGAAGGGGTGACAACCATTATTGGCATGAGTATATGATGAACGATGTCATGTCTTTCGACTTTAAGTCAGTTTAAAAAGAACACACATATGTATTTAATATTATAGACCACCACTTCTTGTAAACAAGAGACCATAACGTTTAGCCGTAGACAACCATGGTAGTAGCTGTCGCACCTTTTCACAACTGATGCGTGAATGTTATTGTACTACAAGTATCGGATTAGATGGGGTGGGTAATCAATCACAAACTAAACACCTTGTATACTTCATAAAAGTTGGTCTTCCTTGATCTTGCCAAGTCTACAGGCTCACAAAAATCTGAATGCCCGGGTGCTTAGAATAGCTGTCCAATCACGCTGCAGCAAATTGCGAGATAAGTTCTGTGCGAAGTTACTCCAAAGGCAGAAGAAGATTGTCCCAAGACCAATCTGACTAAGCGACTGTTCACGGGCGATTCAAAGCTGTGAAGATCGGGCTGGAGTTGGTCTTCAACAACCCATGCTTGTCGTAAGAGGCGACTAAGGGCATCGGGTGGTCAGACTCGCTGAATTGGTTGACACATGGACATCATCGTATCCCAACTGCGCAGATCGATGTTCATGCGGTTGATTACTGGATTGTCTGGTCCTGACTCGATTATTTACAGACCACCGCCATATAGCTGAGATATTGCTGAGTGCGGTGTTAAACAACAGACAAACAAAACCATCCCTATTACTACGCCTTTAGGAGGTAATATTTAACTGAAGTCATGGTGGCTACTTTTTCTACGTAATGTAGTTGATTTAATAAAACGGCCCCGGCTGGGCAAGCCAACATTCCTCCCATCGAGATATCAGGACACGTGAACAGTTTGATTTCAACATTTAAGAGATTTGGATAATTTTCTCCAAAATCTCTTTTGCAAAAACATCCTTTCAAAAAGATGATATGTTCATAGGTATAAATGATAATAGCTAATTCGTTTGGAATGATTATATTTTGAAACATTATTTTAGACAAAACTTGTCTCTTTTCGTACACAAAATATGTTATGTGTGTGTGACCAAAATAATATCCTGTCGCTAGTAAAATGGTACCTGGAATACTCAGGACATATAATGCCTCCAAGGAATTTCGACAGTCTATTTGACCTTAGGGAAAATCTCTACGAGGTAATGGTTCTAAGAGGGAAGCTTAATCGTATAGATGTGATCAGTTATATTTGTGAAATTCTATGGATAGATGAATGGATGGGTGTGGAACAGACACTGGCCCAGGTACTCAGATAAAATAGGACGAGCTCCATTACAGCACATGGCACTGTGTCTCTGTAGGGAGCTTAACTGCCGTAGGAAATGGTGTTTCAAGTTTCACAATACTTACATACAGATAAAATCATTCAAAGCTGGACTTCCGTAAAAAGCTGTATCAGACGTAACCGAATAAAATACAGTATATACAAAACATATTTCCATCCTTTCAGTGTTTGGACGGAAATGGCTCTGTGCACGCATACATTCTGTAGTAACAGTACCAGTGACGTCATAAATGGATCCCGAGGCTGTCTTGAAGAAGGGTAACGCTGCCATTAGGGTTGAACGTAAGCCGTTGTTATGGTTTTGTTGAAGAATGTTATGACAGCGACAAAAGGAAGCCCGATCTGACATCTGGTTAATGGAGTTGTGGTTAATTCAACAGCCATGAAACGAGATTAAGATGTATTTCCTTCTAACAAAATACGATTTGAGCAAATATATCAAACAGCTGAGATGAATCTGTTTTCCCACGACGCCCGTGTAATTGGATCGCACGAGTCACAGAGACGGGCAGCTATACTGCTCAGGGTAGCCGGCTGGGGAGCGAATGCCTGGCGGTAGTACTAAACTCTAATTGCTTCCTGAATGAGAAAACTTGCACTAGAAACCGAAGTAAGAATGTTGTTTATGATATGGTCATATTTGCATTCATTCTAAACTGAGGGAAACTAAAAGTATGCAGAGTATGTTGTTTTTTCTGTAATTGGACATTGTAACAACTCAAAACATGTTATATTTGGGATTACTCTTTCTCAATAAAGTACAGATTCTAGTACATTTGTTGGGTTGTGTCTCATCCGGGTTTCAAACTCAAGTCAAGTCAAGTATTTTTTATTCCGTATGTAGGCCACAGGCCCATATACAACATACATACATTTGTTACAAATATAGATACACTTGCATACATATCAATAATACACGTGTTATTTGTTCAAATAGATTTCTTGTCAGTATAAATATATTTAATATAAACATATATACACACCTTTATAAACATTTAAAATGGACAATCTGTGGTTTAAAGAACATTTATTGGAGTTCGATTGCTCTGATTTTATAAGCATGAAGGATATATTTACCTAAATTTCTTGTGTTTCATTATTTGTTGATAACAGGGACTTCAATTTATAGTAGTTGGGTTGTTTCTGATATAAATATGGCAAGTATTTTAATCTAAGGGAGTTATATTCAGTACATGCAAAAATAAAATGATACTCATCTTCTACACCCAGCTTACATAATGGACAATTACGTTCTGCAACCTCAACATTTAACCATCTAAATTTGATCAAAATGTTTCGAAACTTTTTGTCCAAGATACATGATAAATATATTTCTGGAGTTAACAGACTTTTAAACTTTCGGTAAATACGGTATCGTGAACTGTTATTCAATGTACAATTCCATGGTTGAAAAAACATATTGATTGCAACAGTCTTGAATCTATTTACAAATGAAGCTGCATCACCAACTGTCTGAGACATCCAGACGTAACCAAATCCATCTGAGAAAAGTATTTCTCTAATATATGAAGCATATGTCTTATATCCACAGTTATCGTAATACATTTGCATTTTGTACACTTTCAAAGGAGTTCTATCTTGATGCATATGAATAACCTTTAACCAATATTTTAAAGTTTTACACAATGCGTATATAAAGAGAGGATAAGTATTTAATGTTGTTATTGGTTGGCCATTTAAAAAACACTTTTCATTTCTTGCTAAACGCCCTCCCCTTCTAAAAACAACTATATATGTCTTGTCTAAATTTACTTTTAGACCTGAATATTCAGTGTAATTATGTAAAATATTAAGTTGATTCTGTAAGCCTGGAATTGTATCAAATATAAGAACAACATCATCTGCAAACGTAAGTAACATGATTTCTACTGGAAATAACTGCACTCCATATTTACCATATCTAGATATGTCGTCTGATAATTCACTAATGAAAAAGGAAAACAATAAAGGACTAAGAACCCAACCTTGCTTTAAACCAATTGGACAGTCAAAATACTCAGTATATCCGTTATCACTTCTAACACAAGCTGTTACCGAGCTGTAAATACTCATTTTAGCAGTTAGCATTTTCCCATGTAAACCAGATTTGAATAAGCTCTTATATAACTTAGAACGGTCAATTGAATCAAAGGCTTTTCTAAAATCAATAAAAGCAACATATAACTTTTTCCTTTTCTTAATTAGACATTTTTCTATAACACCATGCAAAGTAAAAATATGATCAATTGTAGAGTACCCTTGTCTAAAGCCAGCTTGTGTTTCGGGAACTTTACTCCATATATTTGTCCTGTTCGTGATACGGACATTTAAAATAGATGTATAAGATTTACTTAATTTACACAATAAAGAAATCCCCCTGTAATTATCTGGGTTTTTGCGATCACCCTTTTTATGTAAAGGAATAACTATTGCTTTCGTCCAAGCCATGGGAAAAACACCTGTGTTAAAAATACTATTGAACAATACCTTTTAAAAAGGCATAATAATATGTATAGATGATTTCAACAGTTCAACAATTACACCATCTCTACCAGCTGACTTGCCATTTTTCAGATGAAAAAGACATGAACTTATTTCCCAATCAGTGATAGCAGACTCACGAATACAGCGATCAATGTCATTTAAATAGAATATTTACATCAGGACTGAAAACATCATTCTCAATGATATCATCAGCTTGATTTTTGGGTGTGAACAACCTTTTAAAAAAATTATACAATAAAGATTTATCTACTGGACAACGGGAGCTCTTTGTATTATTCAGACTTCTCAACTCTTTCCAAAAAGCAGAAGTGTTATGGATAGAAGATTTTAACTTAGAACTTTTCTTTTGCTGAAATGTTAACTTATCTTTTCTACATTCATATTTGTATTTATTCCTTAGTTCACAATATCTGCGTCTCCTGACGGCTGATTTAGTGTTTCTGTAACGTCTCAATTCTCTTCTAGCCTCTCGCTTAGCATACTGACATCTACTAGCATAAAATCCACGATTAGCTGCTTTATAAAGTATCGTTTTAAACACATCTGCTGATTTTAAAATATGTTTGACAAATATATCAAGTGCTTTGTGGACATCAAAATTAACTAAATCTACTAACACCCTCAGTGTCAGGCACCTGATGGTATTCAACCCAACAAAAGTACTAGAATCTGTACTTTACTGAGAAAGTGCAATCCTAAATACACTCTTCAAAAAAAAGAAACGCATAGGTGATTTGCAGAATATTGGACTCATGTAGCCGCGGCAAAAACAATACAAAAAGTAGTTGCAAGCAACGATGGTGGCTCCTTGGCTTTAATTCTATCTAGCCTATTGTGTCTCACATATCTGATGAAAGAAGTAATAGTTTTAGTTAATATAAATCATATGACTGCTAGTCGAATGCTCTTCGACTGCTGGAAATACTGGAAGGTCTTTAAGTTTCGATAAATTCATCTCAAAACCTTATTTCTTAGATTAAAAAATATCACTTAGGTATCATGAATCTCAAAAGAGAAGAACCCTTTTGTTCAAACAACATTGTGTAGTCATCAAACAACTTTCTTTACTTTTTGTTTTGTCTGTGTAACCATCACTAATTCCTGCATCATTTTGTAGACGTTATTCTCTGGCTGGGTAATCTGGCGTAAAAAATGGTTTAGTGATGACGACGGTAAGAAATTAATTCGCAGCCACATGACCCCTACCACATTTGAAATGCTGCGTTTTATGCGGAAAAGGCACATTGGTGATTTTGTATAGATGAGCTGTCTTAGATACCCGTGAACAGTTTTAACTTTGGCCACAAAGACAGGGATTCAGCGACTTCTAATGGCAGGGACTTAGTGACCTATAATGGCAGGGATTCAGGGGCCTATAACGACAGGGATTTAGCGACCTATAACGACAGGAATTCAGGGGCCTATAATGACAGGGATTTAGCTACCTATAATGGCAGGGATTTAGCTACCTATAATGGCAGGGATTCAGGGGCCTATAACGACAGGGATTCAGGGACCTATAATGACAGGGATTCAGGGACCTATAATGGCAGGGATTCAGGGACCTATAATGACAGGGATTCAGGGAACTATAATGACAGGGATTCCGGGACCTATAATACCAGGGATTCAGCGAACTATAATGGCAGGGATTCAGGGAACTATAATGGCAGGGATTTAGCTACCTATAATGACAGGGGTTTAGCTACCAATAATGGCAGGGATTCAGGGGCCAAAAATGACAGGGATTCAGGAAACTATAATGACAGGGATTCAGGGACCTATAACGGCAGAGATTCAGCTACGTATAATGACACGGATTCAGGGGCCTATAATGACAGGGATTCAGGGAACTATAATGACAGGGATTCAGGGACCTATAATAGCAGGGATTGAGCGACCTATAATGACAGGGATTCAGGGAACTATAATGACAGGGATTCCCGGACCTATAATAGCAGGGATTCAGCGAACTATAATGACAGGGATTCAGGGAACTATAATGACAGGGATTTAGCTACCTATAATGACAGGGGTTTAGCTACCTATAATGGCAGGGATTCAGGGGTAAAAAATGACAGGGATTCAGGGAACTATAATGACTGGGATTCAGGGACCTATAATGACAGGGATTGAGCGACCTATAATGACAGGGATTCAGAGACCTATGATAGGAGGGATTCAGCTACCTATAATGACTGAGATTCAGAGACCTACAATGACAGGGATTCAGAGACCTATGATAGCAGGGATTCAGAGACCTATAATGACTGGGATTGAGCTACCTATAATGACTGGGATTCAGCGACCTATAATGACAGGGATTCAGCTACCTATAATGACTGGGATTCAGCTACCTATAATGACTGGGATTCAGCGACCTCTAATGGCAGGGATCAGCGACCTATAATGACAGTGATTCAGACACCTATAATGACTGGGATTCA
Organism: Haliotis rubra; assembly: GCF_003918875.1. Taxonomy (NCBI): domain Eukaryota; kingdom Metazoa; phylum Mollusca; class Gastropoda; order Lepetellida; family Haliotidae; genus Haliotis; species Haliotis rubra. Next base: position 788,193 of record NW_025767335.1, read on the forward strand.
GACACCTATAATGACTGGGATTCAGAAACCTAAAATGACTTGGATTCAGAGACCCATGATAGCATGGGTTCAGAGACCTATAATGGCAGGGATTCAGCTACCTCTAATGGCAGGGATTCAGCGACCTATAATGACAGTGATTCAGACCCCTATGATGACTGGGATTCAGACACCTATAAAGACTGGGATTCAGACACCTATAATGAGAGGATTCAGACACCTATAATGAGAGGATTCAGACTGCTATAATGACTGGGATTCAGACACCTATAATGACTTGGATTCAGCGACCTCTAATGACTGGGATTCAGAGACCTATGATAGCAGGAATTCAGCGACCTATAATGACTGGGATTCAGAGACCTATAATGACAGGGATTCAGAGACCCATGATAGCAGGGATTCAGAGACCTATAATGACTGGGATTCAGAGACCTATGATAGCAGGGATTCATGGACCTATGGGGTATTCAGCTACCTATAATGACAGGGATTCAGCGACCTCTAATGGCAGGGATTCAGCGACCTATAATGACTCGGATTCAGACACCTATAATGACTGGGATTTAGACACTTATAATGACTGGGATTCAGACTCCTATAATGACTGGGATTCAGACACCTATAATGACTGGGATTCAGAGACCTATAATAGCTGGGATGCAGCGACCTAAAATTACTGGGATTCAGACACTTATAATGACTGGGATTCAGACACCTATAATGACAGCGATTCAGACACCTATAATAACTGGGATTCAGACACCTATAACGACAGGGATTCAGCTACCTATAATGACTGGGATTCAGACACCTATAATGACTGGGATTCAGAGACTTATAATAGCTGGGATGCAGCGACTTAAAATGACTGGGGTTCAGACACTTATAATGACTGGGATTCAGACACTTATAATGACTGGGATTCAGACACCTATAATGACTGGGATTCAGAGACCTATGATAGCAGGGATTCAGAGACCTATGGGGTATTCAGCTACATATAAATATGGGGATTCAGTGCTCATTGTTGACATACTTTCGACGGTAGGGATTAAACTTTATACGATGGCAAGAGAAGTTTAGATACTGACTAACAAAGGAAACATTACACCCAAGTAAGGAAGTGTCTGTCAGCCTTTGGGTGCTTCTCTAGACATTTCCTATGCATTATATATAGTAAAGTGCAGTGCTACAGACAGACCTCTGAGAAGCTCCACTCATATACACGTATATGCACGTATACACTTACAAATAATTGATGATTCAGTCCACATTTTCTTAGATGTCGCTGTCTTTATTCTTAGCGCTGTCGCCCATAGGAATACTTATGAGTTGGGAAATTGTTGTCACAATGATTGTGTAGCGTCGAATCAAGTTATTTGGAGAGCGCCCAATTCTTTTGCTTCCATTAGTGGCCTCTACAGAACTGCGTTCTTGCACTAAAGCACATCCAAACATTTTGCAATTTCGTTTTCTGTGTTTCAGATAAGATGCCTTGACGCTGATAGCTTGATAACAAAACAATGACAGCTCCTTGGGTGCAGGAGGATACTGAGAATGGGCTAGACATACGACAAATGAAACCCCCGTTAATGTGGACGATATCGTTCCCAGTATGATCGTCCGGGTTAATAAATGTGCTGATTAACGAATCTTATATCCATTGTGTCTGATCAATGTACGTGTGGACGTTACCACGAGAAGTCGCCATGGAGGCAGGGTTCTGAATTAACGGCTGTCTGCTTATTGCCTGTTTTGTTATTTGTTGCATTCCCTTATTCTCGATATTTCCCTTAAGGCTGGTAAACTGAAACTACACACTTTTAATTATCCATTTCTTTCTGTCTTTCCTGAGATCACCCACTTGTTACTTCTTATTCATCACCACCCACCTGTCACGATCCATCTACCACTACCTACCTGACACCACCGACCACGTCTCACCAGGCACCTGTCACGGTCCATCTACCACTACCTACCTGACACCACCGATCGGTCTCCACCCACGTCTCACCACCCACCTGTCACCACCCCCTCTCCATCCCTGACACCACCGATCTGTCTCCTCCCACGTCTCACCACGCACCTGTCACCACCCCCTTCCCACCCTGACACCACCGATCGGTCTCCTCCCACGTCTCACCAGGCACCTGTCACGGTTCATCTACCACTACCTACCTGACACCACCGATTAGTCTCCACTCACGTCTCACCACCCACCTGTCACCACCCCCTTCCAACCCCTGACACCACCGATTGGTCTCCACTCACGTCTCACCACCCACCTGTCACGGTTCATCTACCACTACCTACTTGACAAAATCGATCTGTCTCCTCCCACGTCTCACCAGGCACCTGTCACCACCACCTCCCCGCCCTTGACACCACCGATCGGTCTCCACCCACGTGTCACCAGGCACCTGTCACCAGGTAAAAATAAAGTCTTCAAAATTCCAGGGGAGTCCATGGGCTGATATATGTGACCTCTCTTTCCCAGAATTTGGAGACTATATTTTTTGAAAGCTTATCATATGTACATTCAAATTCCAGGTGTTTGCAGGCTGGTGTGGGGAATTTTTCCCGCCGTGACTTCCCCAAAGGGGTCAGGATGGGAAAAAATTTGGGAAAATTAGTTTTGCTTTTTCACAAAATACATTCTAATAACTGCTTTCTATCAGGAACTATAAAAATATTTAAGGTTTATTGATAAGTTATAGGTACAGGAAGATATTTACTTTGAAAAATGCATTGCGTCTAAGGGAAAAATTAAACTTTATAGCTGTTTTTCTACACTTTCTAGTGGGCAATTGTTTTAAGAAGGTATTCTTGTTTCAATAGCTCTAAAATGATCAAAATTAATGTTACAGCTATACTTAAAGCATGAAAAGACTTTGAGATGGTTTATTGTAGTCTGGGTGCTGGGGATTTTTCATGCCCTGACCCCACAAGAGGGGGTCCAGGGGGTAAAAATTGGAAAAATGAGTTTTTTCCTTTTTTTCACAAAATACATTTTAATAACTGCCTTTTATTAGGAACAATGAAAATATCTAACATTTATTATTTAGTTAGAGGCACAGGAAGACTTTAAATTTGAAAAATGCATTGTGTCTAAGGGGGAAATCAGACTTGAATGCTGTTTTTCTACACTGTTTAGTTGGCAGTTGGTTAAAGAACGTATTATTTCTTCAATTGCTCTAAAATGATCAAAATTAATGTTACAGCTATACTTAAAGCATGGTGGTTTATTCTCACTTTGGCTTTTTATAACATTGAGTTACCATTACTTATATTTATGTACCTTTATGCCGAATCATCATAGATTGTGTCCACAAGACTTTCAATCTCAACTTCGTCTGAATCCTCCATTCTACTCAAATCAGTCACCAGTGCCTTTGTCAAATAGAACAGAAGTTTTCACCTTTTGAACAACCTTCAGAAGCAGAATCAACACATTTGTATCCTTGCAGAGACTCCCTACACATGCACATGCAGCGTGCGATCACCAGGCCTTGATCTTGGTCAATGCTGACAAGAATCTCCCCAGTATTGCTCACCCTGTGGGCTAAGGGTGGCTGAAAGGGGGAGTAAATGCTCTGAAATGTCAATGGACCATAGGCAACATCCTTCCACAAGAGTTGACAGACAAAATATCCAGCAAGAACTTAGATTTGTGTAGAATGGAGGATTCAGACGAAGTTGAGATTGAGAGTCTTCTGGTCGAGTTTGGTTTTACGCCGCTTTTAGCAATATTCCAGCAACATCACGGCTGGGGACACCAGAAATGGGCTTCACACAATGTACCCATGTGGGGATTCGAACCCGGGTCTTCGGCGTGACGGGATAACGCTTTAACCACTAGGCTACCCCACCGCCCAACACAATCTATGATGATAGATACAATGCATTTTTCAAATTAAAGTCTTCCTGTGCCTCTAACTAAATAATAAATGTTAGATATTTTCATTGCTCCTGATAAAGGTCAGTTATTAGAATGTATTTTGTGAAAAAAAGAAAAAAACTAATTTTTCCAAATTTTTACCCCCTGGCCCCCTTCTTGTGGGGTCAGGGCATGAAAAATCCCCCGCACCCAGCCGGCAAACACCTGGAATTTGAATGTACATATGATAAGCTTTCAAAAAATATAGTCTTCAAAATTCCCCGGGGAGGGTCACCTATATCAGCCCATGGACTACACGGTTCATCTACCACTACCTACTTGACACCACCGATCGGTCTCCACCCACGTCTCACCACCCACCTCTCACCACCCCCCCCACCCTCCTGTTACTACCCACTTGTCACAATCCTCCTGTCACTACCCACTTGACACCACCCTCCTGTCACTACCCACTTGGCACACCTATCTGCCACTACCCACCATCTATTACTATATACAGTTTAAACAGCATTGATCCGAAACTCTGGTTTCTGTCTTAACATGGTCCGGACTAACGAGGTTTCCCTGTAGTCAGGGGAAGACGAGTTTCACGACTATACCTTATTTATAGGTAACATTCTCCGTGCATATTGCAAGGCCACTCATGGTGTAGAACACCAGCGCCGCAAAGGCCTACTAACTCGCTCATCCCACTACTATGACCCTCAGAGGGCGGATTATGGGTGACAGGCGCAGCCTTTCCAATCTTTATCTCGGTGCAGCGTCTCGGAGCCTGCTATGGAGACCAATATTAACATGACACGTCAATCATATCGTAATTCACTTCTCGGTGAGACCAGATCCCACGGGACTTGAGCGTGAAGTCCTTGCTTTATTGGACGTGGTTTGCACAACACAAGAAATGAAATCCGGAAAACAATATTTTTGGAAAATGATGAAAAACATGACAGACATTTACTTGAAATTGACGGTCCACTTAATGGTTATAGAGCCATTGTCCAGACAAATCGCGTTATAACAAGGGGAAATGAAAACCATCTATTATTGTTGAAGGGTGACTGGCGTTCAGAAGAATACTGGCAAAGAAAAACAAAGCAACACTGACAGATGTTGACATGTTTATCTTGTTGAGCGTCGTTATCAAAACACCCTTTCCAGTTAAACGAGACAGCTGACAGGCGAAAGCCTAAGCAGTGCGTGAATACGTGAGTGTTATACACATGAACATTCATTACGCACCACCTGAATTGTAATTGTTAAAATGACAAACAGGCGACCATACCCTAGTATGATGGAATGCACATATAACGTTCGTGCTTCGCACAATACTTATTACTTTGGGGTGCATGTACAAGTGCTGCCACGGCACCAGGCAAACTGGGATATAAATTTCATAATTGAAGTGTGGCGAGACGTAGACTTTCTGAAAATACACGATGACAAGTTATATGCATGTATGACGCAGGGATGTCCTGTCGCAACACATGTAGGTATTGACATGAACATTAACGACTTGTGAGGGAGCAGGAGGCCACCCGTGAAGTAGAGGCTTGTCCAAGATCTGGAAGACCAATAACCGTAATGATCGAGTGCAGGCTGGTGAGACAATAACATGACCCCTGCAGCAGAAGTGTGCCAGCAATGGAGAGGAGGAGTCCGACTTTCTAGTACCGTCAGAAGGAGTCTGCTGTCTGAGGGCACGTCATCTGAACAGACGTCACTTCCTCAAAGATATCCACAAGCAGGAACATCTGGCGCAGAGGTCATTGGTCTGATGACAACCGACGCTTTACCGACGTTACCAACCGCCGTTCCCGTGCATGGAGACGTCGTAACGAGGCATATCACCAGGGATGATCTATGCAGCTGACCCCTTTGTTGGTGACCCCTTTGGTCGTGACCCCTTTGGTGGTGACTCAGTGGTATGGGGTTGCGTTTCTGGTCTGGATCTGATTAGAATATCTGATACATACGATGGTCAAGTTATCAACAGGACTGGATGTAACCGTGGTGCCACGTTTTGATAACCATTCCCAGCCGTCCGATATTCATGAATGACAATGGATGATCTCCTCGTTCACGATCTGTCGTCGCTCATTTGAAGAACAACGCCATTAAAACATTACCATGACTCGCAACGAGTCCCGATATGAACCCCATGGAAGATCTTTGGGACTCTATCTTGGGCGCTAAGTTTCCGCAAGAGATCAGCCTGATCTTGCAGGGATTGACCCAGGGGTTGTCCTTGCGAGGGTACCAACACCAGGTACTGTGGTCGCCAATGCTGGTCCATACAATCATGACAATCAGTATTTGAGGACTGTGACAAACATATTTGTGGCGTAGTCATGGTGACATACCTCCCGGCTATGTAGGTATTCACGTCTCTGTGGATTTCTGTCATACTGCAAGTGAATTGTTACAAAATTTCAATTTCAGTTTTGTTTTTGTTTTAATCAGAGCAAAATATGTTACAGTTATCATAATAATTTGGTTTTCAAAGTATATACAATAACATTCGTGTTTTGGTATTTATTATACAAAAAGTGGGTGGTGCTTGACTAATGTCATACATAATATTGCATCGCATGGTGAACACATCCGTAGAAGGTATAAGAAGTTCTTTTCAAATTAAAATTTAATTGTTACTTTAAAGTTTAAAAATCGAAAAGGCTGTAGGTCACGGGAATATTGGGAGATACAAACCAATAAACTCCTTATATTATATTCGTTAGTAACAACCACAAATATTAATGCTACCTCGAGGTAGATTGATAGTGTTCATGCATGTATTTGGCGTTATAAGGATTCTACATCACATACACCTCATTCTATACTGCAAAAGATGAACTAACAGACAGACGGAATACACAGACAGTTTTGTAATAACACGGGTTTTAGTCATTAGAACGTGTCGGATATTGTCTCCCGTCAACTATTATAAGCAGATGTCAACCTAACGCAGTTATTCTCTCCCGTCAACTACTATAAGCAGATGTTAACCTAACGAGGTAATTTGGCTTTTGGGGAATATCGTATTCCCAAAATTCTCCAGCAATGATATTCTCGTTTACCACACATCAGTGTAACGTCGTGTGTGTGACATATTGATCAACGAGCTTGTTGGAATAAGCCAGAGACATTTTCGATATATACCGTTAATTTTCTTGTGAAGACAAGATGCCCCATGAATATCAACTCTATGATGTTCAGGGTCCCACTCCACTAAATGGTCGCAGCGTTACGACATTCGTAAGTCCTGTGGTAAAGTATAGAGTTACGACAGGTCGTAACGTTACGAACGCTTTGTCGATCGGGACCCAGAAAAGTAAAAGGTGATGTTGTAAAAGGCCACTACCGAGATGTTTTTTTTGTTTGTTTTTTTTGTTTTTTTAAGTCAAAGTCTTTTTATTGTCTATAGGCCACAGGCCGTATACAACATATATACAATTTTCACATACATGTATACAATAACAAAGGTTGAGTTTACAACACATATATTTAATGTCATAGTACATGGGGAAATCCTACAAAAATATATATCTTACTGAATTGGGAGGTATTTTGACGCTCTAAGTTCATATGCATGGTATAAATATGTGCATAATTTTCTAGAAGGGTTTCGTTATTAGAACTACCGAGATGGCTGATTATTGTCAGTGTATCCGAGTGTAGGTCGATGTTCGTGATATCGACCACTGGTTTGTCGAGTCTATGTCGCTGTTTTGTTGATGAAATGTCGCTAAGTGTTGCGTTAAACAGCAAATATATATAATAGAAAAGAGCCTCTTTGCAGAATATTTTGATAACTATCTACATCATACAATGGATAGCGTTCCCGGTAGGATCAATCCAACGGATGTTTTCGGTATCTGTTGGGGATCATATACGGATATCGATGCAAATTAGAGAGGTCATATGTAAATTTTAGGGACTACTTTCACAGTGTAAACAACCATGGCGTCATCGGCGAATGTGTCTGGATTGACGTCCGGGACCATACGGTTCCGCAGGGCTTTGATCCAAGAAAATTCATGACTGGTAATGATGGATGAAGTGACCTACGAAACGAAAGGAGATACAAACCCCTGTTTCCCGACCGACTGTCAGTGTTGGCGGAATCCAGGTTTCGTGCCGTACATAGAATACGTGTGAAAAGTGTGTGGAATACGTGTGACTACGTCATGTAAAGTTTCTTGTCTCGTTTATTAACACTGATTATCGCCCTGTGCTGTCAACACAAATACAAATACAATCTCAAATACGGCACTCCTCTGACCCTGGCTAGCAAACAAGACATACACGATTGATTTCAGAGCAGAAAGAGAGATGTGATGTATTCTGAAAGTGTGCTACAGGGCACTATAAATGATTTTTAGGTGTGTCCTTTGACACTTTATGCTGCCAACCAGAACAATGTTTGGAAGAAAACATGGAATAATATATCTGTTGACAATGCGTGTTCATTTTCCACGTCGGGCAGTGAGATAGCCTGATGACTAAGCGTTCGCTCGTCACGCCGAGAACCCGGGTTCGATTCCCCACATGGGTACAATGTGTGAAGCCGATTTCTGGTGTCCCCCGCCGTGATATTGCTGGAATATTGCTAAAAGCGGAGTAAAACTAAACTCACTCACTCACTCATTTTCCATGTGGGGCAGTGGGATAGCCTAGTGGTTGAATTGTTCGCTCGTCACGTCGTAGACCCGGGTTCGATTCCCCATATGGGTACAATGTTTGAAGCCCATTTCTGGTGTCCTCTGCCGTGATATTGCTGGAATATTGCTGAAAGCGGCGTAAAACTAAACTCACTTACTCACTCACTTTTCCACGTGGGGCAATGGTATAGCCTAGTTGTTGAATTGTTCGCTCGTCACGTCGTAGACCCGGGTTCGATTCTCCACATGGGTACAATGTGTGAAGCCCATTTCTGGTGTCCTCTGCCGTGATATTGCTGGAATATTGCTGAAAGCGGCGTAAAACTAAACTCACTTACTCACTCACTTTTCCACGTGGGGCAATGGTATAGCCTAGTGGTTGAATTGTTCGCTCGTCACGTCGTAGACCCGGGTTCGATTCCCCACATGGGTACAATGTGTGAAGCCCATTTCTGGTGTCCTCTGCCGTGATATTACTGGAATATTGCTGAAAGCGGCGTAAAACTAACTCAATTATTCATTGTCCACGTGATTGTCCGGTTATGTTATGTAACTCACTAATACAGGAATGTCGTACAATGTACCATGTTTAGCATAACAGTCACGAAAGAATGGATGAATATTCTTTTACGCCGCATAAGCAATTTTCAAGCTATTCGCTAACAACCCCACTGGCTATCGTACACAACACTGCACTAACTGTACGGTCCCCACTAACTGTACGGTCATCCCACACCCAATTGGTAGAAATTGATAATTTATCTAAAATGTTTTTTCCATGAAGAATTACGCCAACTTGGAGATGGAGCTCAAACAGTGCCAGTGAACACAAGATCATTGAACATTTACTAACACCAAGAGAGACAGTTACTAACTCCAAGAGAGACAGTTACTAACTCCAAGAGAGACATTTACTAACTCCAAGAGAGACATTTACTAACTCCAAGAGAGACATTTACTAACTCCAAGAGAGACATTTACGAACTGCAAGAGAGAGAGTTGCTAACTCCAAGAGAGACATTTACTAACTCAAAGAAAGACATTTACTAACGCAAAGTGATGAGCGCTTGGTTTCCTATTTATGCAGTCACCAGAAATGCGTAACAATGTAAATAATTCTTCAAAATTAAACTTATAGTTCCAACACAAGCATGTGTGTTTTCATTCATTCTAAACTATCAGTTATAACATATTCACTTCCGACTGATGCACAGTGTATTTAAAATATATAACTTCTTTGAGTGGCATTTTAGAAGATGTAAAATGTTGACAAACTGTATTGATAACAACTCCTTTTATTTCGAGAGTGCGAGACAACGGTAAAAGAATCTGTATCGAAACGTTGCACCCACGAAATATTAGAAGTTGTTATCCATAAAGTTTGTCAGTATTTGTATAAAAACATATCCTGTGCAGAAACTCCCAAACGTAAGTCACACGTGTTTAAAAGCTTAACACGATAAATTGTTCACGACTTAAACATATTAATAACCTTAAATCATTTTGATCAAAACATGTTTGTGTTTTTAGATTAACCAGTTGCGTAAGTGGCTGTTTTGCTGTAGCATGTATGGTTGCTAAGCGACAGTGTTCCACGGGAGTGTTCAAAGTTTCTGTAAAAGTAAGCTTCAGAGAATCGGGTAGTTCACGTGCATTAAATATACTCTCCCAAAAAAGAAACGCATATAGGAATTTCAACTGTATTTTTATGTTTATTTTGAAACATCTTGTAGGCTTTATGAGTCAATGAAATACAGCGAAATTGCACTCTGGGAATGCAGACTTATCCGTCTTTGACACCAACTCGAGGAAAGTCAGTTTGAGTGTCACATGGAGACGTGTGGTGGCGCTGAAGTCAATACCTCGTGTGACCACCGTGGGCATCCAGAACTGCACGGCATCGCCTCGGCATCGAACGAATAAGTCTCAGAATCTCGTGTTGCCCACTCTGCCTGTAGTGCCTGTGCGAGTTGCTGAAGTGTCTGGGGCTGAAGGTTACGGCGTCGCACCCGTCTGTCCAGGGCATCCCACAGATGTTCGATCGGGTTTAAGTCCGGTGATCTTGAGGGCCAGGGGAGCACATTGATGTTGTGGTTCTTGAGGAAGTCTCTAGTGTGATGTGCTGTGTGGGGCCTGGCATTGTCCTGTAGAAACAACTCCCTCTGGCGATCAATGATTGGAAGGAGGTGTGGGCGTAGGATTTCGTCACTGTACCGATGAGCCGTCAGGTTGCCCTGGATCATCACCAAATCACTTCTCCTACGGCAGGTGATCGCTCCCCACATCATAACACTTCCCCGGCCGAATCTGTCCACCTGGGGAACGCAAGCGTCGGCAAAACGTCCACGTCGACGTCTGTACACCAGCATTCTTCCATTGCGTCGTTCCAATAGAAATCGTCATTCATCACTGAACCAGATTCTACGCCAATTCGGTAGGTTCCAGGCCTGAACGTTGGTGCACCATTGAACTCGATGTCGACGATGTTGTTGTCGAAGCACAGGGCCAAATAAGGTCTTCAGGCACGTAAACCAGCCTCTCTCAACCTGTTCCTGACGCTCTGTGCAGAAAGCCTCCTCAATCCGGGTATTTGTCGAGCGGCACTGGTCGCCGTAGCTGTTCGATGACGCAGGTGATGTACCCGGATGTAGCGATCCTGCGCCGCAGTGGTCGCTCGAGGTCGCCCACTACGAGTAGCATCTGCTACCGCATTCTGCCGGCGATATCTCTCCCAGAGCCGTGAAATGGTGCTTTGGTGAACATTCATGCGTCGGGCAACTGCACGTTGTGACTGGCCAGCTTCAAGCAAACCAATGGCGATATGACGGTTGGCTTCACTTAGACGTGGCATTTTGCGTTCGTCAACAATATTCCAAATACAGTGAATAATCGACAGACAACGATCAACCATTTATACCCATCATTGAGACTATCTGATCCCCAACTTTCACGTGCGTGTTAATTGTGTATGCATGTTAATTGTGTATTCTGTGACACTACACGCCGAAATTGAAAATCTTGCTGTTAAATACGGGTATTTTACGGATGGTGCATTTTGTTGTGATGTTTCAAAACATAAACACCATAGGACTCATAAACAGAGCAAAACCTTTTGTAAAATGAATCACGTTTTAATTCATTGCTACATGAACTTGCTATTTTCATGATGCGTTTCTTTTTGGGAGAGTATACAATTGAGCAGATTACCGAAAGGGAGATAACGGTGAAATGTCAGTATTGAATTTTGAACGGAAATGAGTGAGTTTAGTTTTACGCCACATTTAGCAATATTTCAGCCGGACACCAGAAATTGGCTTTACACATTGTACCCATGTGGGGAATCGAACCCAGGTCTTCGGCGTGACGAGCAAACGCTTTAAACACTAGGCTACCCCACCGCCCCTTTCGACGTGAATATGTTACGTAATGCTAAATATGTTTAGATTGTGAACCTAATTTATATTTTAGGAATGTCGTAAATACGAGGTAAGATATTAGCACGCCTGGTGTTTCGTGAACACCTGGTATCATCACTGTTTGATAGTGATTCAGAATCACATGCCCTGTCATCGTTTCTCAGGATGTCAATCACTGGATTGTCTGGTCCAGACTGGATTATTTACAACCCGTCGTCCTACAGTTGTGGCAGATGAGTGCGGCTTTTAGCAAACGATCACATGCTCATAATATCGTCGGAACTGTACAATCGATTCTGCTCTTAGCAGATCCTTATGGGTGCGGAAAGGGTTGTGCCGCTGTAATTTATATATAAGATAATAAATATGCAGATCCTAAACTCTCTGTAACTCTCTTTTTGCTTTCGTATGCCCCTACATTAAATTTGTGAATACGGTTTGCGATTGCGTTTTTGAGCATCACGCGGTGTCTCGTTACGTTAAACTCAACGACAACGTAACTGTGATTGCTTTCTTGTACTGGTTTTCGAATGTTTCTGCATTTCAGTTTTATATTACATGGGCTTTTAAGTAGCAAGGCATTACATATATCGCATATATTGGAAATAAATATGACATGTGACTCGGATACTCGAAATCAAGTTCCAAATCCCTCGTCTAACGTAGAATGGTTGGTTTGTTTTACGCCGCACTGAGCAATATTCCAGCTATATGGCCGCGGTCTGTCAATAATCGAGTCTGGACCAGACAATCCTGTGGTCAACAGCATGAACATCAATCCAAGCAATACGATGACAGTAACGTGGAATAATGTCCCAAACGTTGTCTTTTAGACAGGAAAAGATGCAGCCACTATCTTTTGGTCTTCCCTTTACGAACTGTTAAAGATCACATATACTCTAGGGGGGTACAAATACATAAATCACTAACTGGCATCGCTATAAATGAAACCTCGTCATTAAAACTACTCACTTCGGTCTTTAATTAACTTAAATCGAAGTTGTTGACAACGGTGCACAATTCTCACCCGCGAACGAAATTTCAACCAATCAGAGCGGGGCGTCTCTGTGACGTCATATGAGGAATAGATATGAGGGCCGATGCAGAATTCATCCACATTTCAGGGGGTAAATTATCTTGTTTACAGGTTTGTATAAACCTGAAATCGTGACAACTGTTCTGGAAAATGAAAGCTATATGTTCTCACAATTTACTGCCATTTAATTTTGTCTCCTGCTTTGCCTGGTTTCCGAGTTACAACTTGTTTTCATAGACGATTCTGTCAAAATCGCTTTGTGTCGTTAGGCCTTATTTGTATAATGACTGATCCAAATTGATCCTTTTCTGTTGTTTTTTTCCTCGATATTTAATCATGTCATGTAAAAACTGTTTGTATTCTCAAAACAGTGTCGGCCCATAAGTTTTCTCATGCAATACAGCAATTAATACTCCCTTGTTGTAACCCGTGTTAGGTGGTATAAACCTACACATGTTATTTGTCATCATTCACTTGATGGTCAGTTAATGAATTTATAACAGGTATAATTAGTGGTAACATACTTAGATTACCCGACCCGATAACACGCTGATTGATTAATTACTTTTATCTTACACAGCGGATTTGTCAAAAGGTAGTGTTTATGTATGTAGATTTACTAATCTATACTGAATACACTCTGTCGTGTCGGTGTCTGCGTAAAAACAACGTCCTTCTTCAAAGGATTAACCGGCAATACATTGATTGATTGCCCATTATTGGCTAACTAAATTACTGTTTTTAAAGAAAGGCGGACATTATGCAATTAGTTGCCAGGTGTGCTATCTTGGGCGACCAATGAGACTATACACCAATGTGAAATACCTGAAAAGATTTATCACTTTCTCGTATATTAAACTGTTAAAAGACACATCACTTGGAACAGCTGCAGATAAATGGCATATCACTCGTGTTTGTGGATATTGATGGATACATTCCTCGAACAAGGTAATAGCCTGACATTGTTCCTATAACTTTAATCTGTTTTAATTTTAATATTTGCATTTTGTTTTTATTCATTTGTCGTAGCATTCAACAGAAGCATTGTTTTCGCCGTGAAGTGTAATGAGACGGACAACATACACTAGGGTGTGTGTGCGAATTATGATTCACATTGGCAAACTATAAAATGTCTAGATATTACAGTTCTGTTATAAATTCACTATAAGTATCAGCATATTGTCTGCTTTTTATTTAGTTTCAAAATGCATACAAGTATGATAATAAACTAATTAGGATTATAAGACCAAATATAAAGACGCACATTGACTAGTATCTACATACTGGTGAGTGGACATTAACCATGTGAATGTAGCAAGAAAATTAATGTATCGCACAGTACTGTTACTTCGACCCCCACCTCGCTTCCGTGGAAGAAATCGTTATGTTATAAGTTGTGTCATGCAAAATCCTTTTCGTTATGATTCCAATACATATTTAACTACGAGTAGAAAGTAGTTTTGAATTTCTAACTTGATTAAAACAAACCATAATCTCATTAATTCTAACAGACTTTAGCCCGTCACTTTACGATTTTCAAAAATGGCGGCGCCCTGTCGCGAACATCCGCCAGTCTGAGGATAAATGCTATTTAGGTTTGTTTTCACAGAGTTACAAAATCAAAACTACTTTCTACTTGTAGTAAAATATGTATTTGACTGATGACCAATAGGATTTTGCATGACATAGCTTATAACATAACAATTTCTCTCGTGGCAGCGAGGTGGGTGTCAATATAATACTACTTACAATATTATTGTTACTTCGACCACAACCTCGCTTCCGAGGAAGAAATCGTTATGTTACAAGTTGTCATGGAAAATCTTTATGGTCATCAATCATATACATATTTTACTACAACTAGTAAGTAGTTTTGATTCTTTAACTTCCGTCTGAAGTAAGATATCGATCTGAACACAAGTAAGATATCGTTTCAGGCTTCCACAACGGTCGCTTCGCACTCTTCACAAACATAACCTATTTAGCACGAACTGCGGGTCCATGTGTCTGTGCATGGTGACACCATCGCCCGACCCTAGGAGCAGTTGACGACAAACCCCTAGGAGCAGTTGACAACGATTCGGCATGTCGTCGTTGATGTCGAGAAATCATCAAAATGATGAGCGTGCTACACACTTTCTATACAACTAACTGAAAATCGTTCCTCATATGACGTCAACTGCAGTGCTCTGGAGTCAGAGTTACGTAACCTGTCTGTGGTTTCGTTGGCGGGCGAGAGTGAAGCAGGCGACTTTTGGGCAACTTTTAATCGCTCGGTATTAATTAACCACAAGTTTTTTAAGAATGAGTTTGGTGTTCCGCATAAGTCTAACCACAAATCTTTCATATGTAATAGTTAAAAGAGTACAAAAAACCAAAGTTTATTTGTTCTTTAACAACAATGATGGTTGGAATCATTTTTCTTCATCTTCTTCCAGCATCACATGCATATTAAACGACGCCATTTTGTATTCAGTAACGCTTCAAACTACGTCGCAAAAATCAGCGATTACATGAGATTCAAAATAACCTGGTTTCGTTTGCGTATCTCTGCAAACTGATGCATGACGAAAGGCACAACGTCATCAGGTCAGTAACTCGTTGTCACCGCTTGCATTTACAAAACACAATACTCTATTATGATCTATTTTTGTTCATCTATATGTTTTGTCCCCAGCTTCTACCAACAGGGGAAGGTGAGGTAGCCTAGTGGTTAAAGCGTTGGTTCGTCACGCCGAAGGCCCGGGTTCGATTCTCCACATGGGTACAATGTGTGAAGCCTATTTCTGGTGTCCCCCGCCGTGATATTGCTGGAGTTTTGCTAAAAGCGTCGTAAAACCCAACTCACTCACTCTACTCTTAGGAAAGGGGCCCACTCATCTGAGGCGCCGCAGTTCGCTGTGTAGAGTTGCTTCCCTTTGGGCACGCAAGAAACATTGATCGTTGCTTCGAATAATGTATCTTCGTTTGTCACCACAATGCCCGTTCTCGTTGTTGTGATGCTAGTCTGAACCTTCATCCCTTCCTCTGACGTCCGCTGACACACCTTGATACAACTGGACAACTCCACAAAAGAAAATAAATAAATTCTCAAAGATGATGAGATGTGCTTCTGAAAAAATGCTTATTCCTCCTCCATTCAGGGTGAATTATCTTTAAAATATTTTGAAGAACCGACTAAAAATATAATTTGTAATTTAATTTAAAAGCAATAAATATTAATACATGGCGGTACACTCAGAAAGTTGTAGCCTAAATACTGCGACACTCCTTTACTACTCTACACACTACAGTCCTAGTCTGCGGAAGGTGTTGAATGGAAAGTGCCTTTGGTATGGAATCTGTTTAGACATATAATCGAGACTGCCGAATTTACAGATTACATGAACATATAAATTATAACATTTTTCCATGTATGTGTGAAGTAGTTTAATTGTAATTCAGGCCATATGGCCCATGCTCTAGTTGAAAGAGAAAGTATATTTAGGTCAACATCGCTGTGGATCCATTTTGAATAACGTAACATTGTGCGTATGGTAGTCAAATATCAAGGAGTTTCGAACATAATTCTACCATTATAATGGTGGGGTAGCCTAGTGGTTAAAGCGTTCGCTCGTCACGCCGAAGGAATATTGCTAAAAGCGGCGTAAACCATACTCTGTCAGTCAGTCTTACATATACAAAAGATATGGTATTCATCTTCTACCAAATGAAAGTCACAGTGTTTACATAATGATTCTGTATGAGACATATTTAACGATATTTAATGTTGACTAAAGTTTGAAGTGATATTTGGATTTACTCATTGCTCTTACTAACTGTTTGTCTCGGAATACAGTTATATATAATTCAGGTTGCAAATGAAATTTTATAGGAGCATACTGCACTAACAAAGTACACGACACTAAACTGTGATACGATGTTTGGAAAATATCCCGTAGACGTCTGTGGTGCCCTAAAACCTACAATGGTCTTAAGTGCACAGTAATCATAAATAAACATGAGTGGGCGGAGCTTATGTGACCACGTCACACGTGTTTCGTACGCACTACTTCTCACTTGAACACGGAAGTGTTTCTACTTCTGCTAAGTCGTGTAAAGTTGAATAGCGCGTAATGAGAGTGCATTTTTTCCATACAACATAACAAAAACAGCATTTCCTTCCATACTACCATTTAAATATTAAAGAAAATATATCAATATTCAAATGTTCGAATCCCGAATCTGAATATTTTTTCACATTCAGATATATTCTTTTGCACATTCGGCACTCGGCATTGGGCATTCGGTATTTGGCGTTTCAACATTATTATGCATTACTTCTACACATTTTGAATTTGGGACTTCAGCGGCTATGTAAATGTAGTCTTTGTACCTTCACTCTTCAAGCTCATCTACCCTCGGCGCTGGCGTTCTCCGTCGGGGATAGTCGAAAGGTCCTGAAGCTCTCCCCTGCATGTATGTGTTGCAGATAGAACTTTGTACAGCGGGATTTTATTATTTCCGTGTGTGTATGTGTGTTCATTTATCAACAGGACAGTTAAAATATAGGTCATGTGTCTTTCAAGCCCTTAACAAACCCAAGCCATGAGGTGCTCAACTGACTGGCCAAGCTAACATTCCAAGTTAAACCCTTTGTCTAATAGCTTGCACTCAGTCTGCACTTAGTCACTCCATAGAGAAGTTGACAGGAAAACTTTCACATCAGGTTAGTCCAATATGTCTCTATATATTTATATTACTGCATTTATATGTTACAGTACATTGAAACTGTTCTATTAAAGTAAACTGTTTGATATCATCTAAATCTCACCCATTATCTATTTAAATGATTGTGCTGAACGAGGCTTATAAATTGTAAGCTTCTGTAATTACTAACAAACAGCTTTTCTATATCTTTACTCTTGTGTGCATGAGATAAGAGGCTGATTGTGTTGCAGACTACTCCTATTCAAATTATGTTGTGGTTAGGTATGTGTATGCAGCAAACGGCATTAACATTTCAAGTAGTATGTAAATTATATATATACACACACACATATATACTATGTATGTATGTATGTATGTATGTATGTATGTATGTATGTATGTATGTATGTATGTGTGTGTGTGTGTGTGTGTGTGTGTGTGTGTGTGTGTGTGTGTGTGTGTGTGTGTGTGTGTGTGTGTGTGTGTGTGTGTGTGTGTGTGTATCCAGATATATTCTGGATACATGCATTGCTGTGGTAGTCGACACCCCAGTCTCATCCACAGCTTGTATAGTCTATTTTATTTGTATAATTATCAAATGTGTCATATTGTTTTATACAATTATCTATATCCATTACTTAAAAAGTGTAATATAGATCACTTAACCTCCTACCTATTTACTATATGGGTACAATTTGTAAAAAGTTCATAATCTTATTGCAATTAGAATACTCATCAACATATATCGTGCTATATACTTGGCAAGATTGATTGTAAGTACTAGTAGGAACTATTGCGATATTGATGATTGTACTATTGACATGTACTATTAATGTATCATTATTCTATGAATGTTTCAGGGTGAATTATGCACTAGCTCACACCCTCAGCGTGTGTTTGTAGTTTTGATACATTCACTGGCATGCTACATATGCATGAGGTCTCGTTGAAGACCAAAGAAAGACCAACGAAGTCAAGAATTTGTCAATATACGCACTTTTATTGAGGGAAATAATGCATCAGTAGCTATCTGAGATCAATGGGGAATTAAGCAAAGAGGGAATCTGTTATTTGTTATGTAATTGCGGTAAATGTATGCAACATTCCTCCTTACTGATTATGGAGCATTTTTAGTAAGAAATACATGTTAAAGTATTGATTGAAAACACGGTCTGTATATACAATACAGCAGCATCAAAGTTTAAGGGCAGTTCAGTAACAACACACTTATACTTCATTATTGGAAAAATACGGTCCTCACGGTATTCATTAAAAAGCCTCTGACGTCCCTAGACTGGAACATATGTACAATACTAATAACCTTCAAACAATAAAGGGTTTCAAGCATTTTTTGTAAAGAAATACATGTTAGAGTATTGATTGAAAACACGGTCTGTAAATACAATACAGCAGCATCAAAGGTTAAGGGCAGTTCAGTCACAACATAATTCTGAAGGATCTTCTGACAGTACCAGATGCTCCATCTGCCCACCACCCGGTCCAGATACTGGTATTATTTCGGGGTTGCTGAGACCATCGTACAGATACCACACACCGCATCTCACAAAATAGGCCTTGAAGTGATCTCTCTCTGCCACAGCGTAAGCAAAAACTTTGTACCTGAGAATTGAATTGTTTAAGTCAGTTTTGAAATCACATTGCCAGCACTGAACATCCTCATTTTATTATGCATTTTATGAATATCAAACATAGGGGCACCTTGCAACCTCTGTTCATTGGGTTTAGAAAATTGCCCCCGAAGACATATGTTGTTTAATTGCACTATGCTTGCTATGTCAAAACATCCATCTCACTTGCTTTATCATGTTTCACTACATACATGTGTGTGCTCTAGATATCTAGGTCTCTATTGACATTTGGATATCCATTATGTATAGATTATAATATTTGTCATCATAATAATTAAAGAGATTAAACAATTCCAAGCAGCAATATTATATATCGCTATAAATATCGAAACAAAATACTGTTCACCAGGAAAGAAATCACCAAGCTGCCATAAATAAGGCGTACATTTTAATTGATACGACTGTTCAAAGCCAGGTTCTACGATAAACCATTCACCTTTCAGTCCTAAACATGCATCAAACCTGGATACTACTGTCTACATTTTACAGATATAAACATTACATATTGTTATCACGGAAATACTTAATGCAGTGATCAAAACTATTTTTTCTCAAGTGTGACAGGGTCACACGATCGGGAGAACTTAGTTGTGAACAGAAATGTACTTTATCTACTTGTGTGACAGTAATGCTACGTACCTTTTTCCCAAGATGGTCACCGAATCAGGTAGAGAGGATGATGTAAGTCCTCTTGATCTGTTCAAAAAGTTAACACTTGCAATCAGTATTGGTGGACTGTCTTGACTGAAACGTCGTTTAGAACAGGTGCGCACTCCTTTGCACTGCTTTTCTGTTGGACCTTAAATAGACAACTCATCACTTTGGTTGCTGCGTTTTATACAAAGGAATCTATATCTACCTTGGTGCAGGCAGTAGAAGTAACACAGATTATAGGGAATACAGTGGGTAGATTTACTGGAACATATAACACCATGTTACTCATATCCTGACAGTTAGTTGGAAGTGAACCTTTTCGGCACTGATACAGGGATGATAACAGGTTCCACGATTACAGTTGAATGTTCCTTGGTTTGAGAATGGTAACCAACATGCAGGTGGCAAGGAGAAACAGTTTTGATATTTTATTTATTTACAGTGCATAGCTCTGGCATGGAATATTTCACTTTATACAAGGAATAATTCAACAATCTGTTCTTGATGCTATGATGTTCAGCTGGAATCTGGTGAAGAACCTGCAAAATCCGTCTTTTTGAAACACTATTATGTAGAACGGTTTTCTATAAAGAATTGAAGACAATATTCTAACTTATGAACTTTGGATTCATTTTCTGTCTACATTAAGGAATAAAACGTACAACACTACTGTAATATGATAGATTACATTAAGCTAATTACATCTTGATGATGATTTATCAACCTTACCATTTACAAAATGCTGGAATTATGGAATTGTATAATGAGCTTGCTACTGGCCAATGCGACATCGTCTTTTGTTGGTTACCCAGC
The DNA here is from genome assembly GCF_003918875.1 of Haliotis rubra. NCBI lineage: Eukaryota > Metazoa > Mollusca > Gastropoda > Lepetellida > Haliotidae > Haliotis > Haliotis rubra. Next base: position 809,009 of record NW_025767335.1, read on the forward strand.
CACGTTGGCATTTCTGGGAATACAATGGCCGATCTTGCTCCTAAGGCAGCACTCAACAAATCTGTGACACCACTTCTGATCCCATACTCTGATTACAAAGCTGCTATTAGATCTTATATTCGTGATCTGATGCAAAAGAAGTGGGACAGCCAAGTAGGTATCAATAAATTACATGCAATAAAACCAACTATCGGTTACACCTACTTGAGTTGTCAGTCCAGATTTGAAGAGGACATCATACGACGATGTTGTATTGGCCACACAAGATACTCTCATGAGTGCCTATTAAAAGGTGAGGATCCTCCGTTTTGTATCACTTGTGCTGAAAGAATCACGGTCAAGCATGTTCTGCTTGACTGTGTTGAATATTCCATCACAAGGGATATCTATTTCAAATCACAAACTATGAAGGATCTCTTTAGTAATATAAGTTCTCATTTAATTATTGCATTTTTAAAAGAATTAGACTTGTTAACTGATTTGTAAATAGATACATATTTTATTATTGGTAGTTTAGATTAGTAACTGAGATTGTTAGTGGTTGTACCCTCAAAGGGTGTTGAAGTAGCGTAACATTATTGTCCTCCTGAGAGGGTACGTAAGTCCTGAAACATTCAAAGGAAATTTAAATTTACCAGCTGTTTTAAATGTAGTATTCTTGTCATTTTTATTTTGGCTAAATTTGACTTCAATCGCCAGCGGCTGAAGGGATGATATAAATCCAACTAGGGTCCATGCAGGTAGCAAAAGTACTGTAAGTCCCCATGGTCCCTAGTTTGGTGATCTACCTTCAGTTGTTGGCGATCTATAGCCAGTTTTTATATTGTATTGTCCAAATAGTGCTATTAGTTTTCATTTTCCACACTAGTTTGAGTTGTAATTGTGATATTCTAGTTGTTTTACTGTCCTTTGTCGACAGGTTTTTATAATATACATTTATTCCATTTCAATGTCACATATGTTCTCGTCACGACATGGCTGAAATGTTGCCGATGTGACGTTAAATAATAACTCACTCACTCAAAAGGTACACACACTCATCCATATTTATTGACATCTACATGTACCATGTCTGGCTTAGCCAAGGATGAGAACAATACATATAATGTGTTGACTAAAGAAGAATGACTATGAATCATATGTTTGTGATAGCTCTGGTTCTAAAGGGGCGGTGGGGTAGCCTAATGGTTAAAGCGTTGGTTCGTCACGCCGAAGACCCGGGTTCGAATCCCAACATGGGCACAATGTGTGAAGCCCATTTTCTGGTGTCCCCTGCCGTGATGTTGCTGGAATATTGCTAAAAGCGGCGTAAAAACAAACTCAGTCAGTCAGTCGGTCAGTCTGGTTCTAAAAATGTGTTACAAATTAAATATGATATGTACACACAAAACCCTTATACAGAAATAAATGAGCATGATGATTACTGTTCAATTCTGCACCCAAAATGATATTAGCAAGCCTTGCTTAACTTTCATAGCATGTCCATATTAATAATACTGCACAACCTACAGTGTTGGACACTGACCAAAATTTGTCTGTGGTCCAATGGACCAGCCCAAAGAAAAAGTCTATTGGTCCTGATGTTTGCTGGATACAATTACTGCTCACCCATAGATCCTTTTATACAAGGGAGTATACATGACCAGAATAGAGACTATGTCATAGCAGCTATGGGTGATATGTTCTGAACAATGTTTCAGGTAACCAAATGTGTTCAAATATGCAATTTATTGATTAATTTCAAATATTATATACTGGTAATAACAATATCAAAACCTTATAAATGTAGATCCCGAACTTGTGCAATCAACCATATACAACCCTTAATACATTTCTGTTCCTACACTACACAGAGCATGTAAAGATGTACATGACTCTATCCATCTTTATTTGTACATGTATTATTAATAATAACAGCTATAAAAGCTTAATTTAGAAGTGATATAAGTGATTCAAGTCAAATTGGTGTTAACAGACATTCAGATATAGTCCCTTCCAAAATAGATAAATATAAGAATACTTTACATCTAACCTGTACACTTGTTGAACTTCCAAATTAATGACATGTAATATCTAACATAATTGGTAATCAGCATCATCCCACAACTACAATGAAACAATTTAGTGATAGTGAAATCAGTACCCATCCGTTTGGCACCAGCTTGTTTCAAATATGCTTTTCCAATGAATCAGAGCTTATAAGTTTTCTAATCCACACACGTTTGATCGCTTGACATAGGCACATATGTTTATCATTCCTAAACCCCCTTCTTTAATGGGTTTACACACAAGGACCCTCTTTATTCTATCTGGAGTGTTATTCCACACAAAAAATGAAAAGAATAAGACAAATCAAACTGAGGTAAAACATATTTTAATGTGGTTGCCTCATCAGCATTAAGATTCCTCTTTAGACTTTATTTGGGTATACATACTGACAGTATGGTACAATGAACATATCACTGCACAATAGATTAAATAACATAATAAACACATATGAAACACATAAACAGTCACTGAACACTATATTAATTCACACCATTATTAGCATACCATATCAAGATGTAATCACACGCAAATAGTTCAGCTGCTGTCTATTCTTAATATGTGGCTGTGTATGAATTAGGGCAAATGAGACACTAACATGACTAACAATTATCTTCAAACTAAGAAACAAAGGCTAGGTTCTGTACGTACTGTTAGGATGGATTACTTGTTGAAGTGGTAGTACATCTCAGTGATGTATTAATGGTAATCATAATAATTATAAAGCCTTTTAAAATGGAAAAGAAACATATATTATCCAAGTCCTTCAAATCCATTAAATCCTTTCGTTCAATATACATAATAATGGTCAAAACATATCACATGTATACAACTTGCAAGATGCAAGATTACGCTTTCTCAGTAAAGTACACATTCTAGACATGTTTGGGGTTCAGTCCCATCCAGGATTTGAACCGACACTCTCCACCAAATCGCCAACATACAAAGTCAGTGATCTAACCAACTCAGCTGTGAACATGATGATATTGTCAGACTTTCACCACACCTAGTCAAATACATCAAATATGGCCTTTGGTCCAAAATGTGTCATACATGCCCTAACATTGAGCAACAGAGTATATGACATGGCAACTAAATAATATTTCCAATGTGGTAGTCTCCAAAACAGTTTGCAAAAGAAAAATATTTAGGTGATAAACAGCTGGTGTTCTTTTTCAATATATTTTGCTGTAATCTTCAGGTTATTATAAATATGAAATATGAAATGGATACTTACATGCACTTACATGTTGCATGAAGTATCACTAAGCTACTTAAGTCAATAATGCCTTGTCTTCCTATTTGATGTTTATATGTGTACTTATGACCCTTCTGCAGCAGCCCTTAAACGTACAGAAAGGTCTTAATGTTGAAAAAAATGGAGACATCTGCACTAGGCAAATCTGTGATTTATGTACTGTATGTGTACATGTGAGTGAGGGAGTAAATTTAGTTTTATGCCGCATTTAGCAATATTCCAGCAATATCATGTCAGGGGACACCAGAAATGGGCTTCATCCATGTGGGGAATCGAACCCGGGTCTTCGGCGTGACGGGCGAACACTTTAATCACTAGGCTACCCCACGCCCCTGTATATGTACATGTCACTTAAAATAATATGTCACTTAAAAAAATTAAAAGAATTGGATGAAGCTTCAATACTTTTCCCTGTCCAACATGTCTATTTGGCACAAGATATAGAGAGATTTGTTGCACTGAAAGAGCTGTAAGAGATAAATTATGTCTATTTGATTAATGGTTTGCAAAATTTATTTCTGCATTAATAAAGAATGTTTTATAATCATACAGATACCATGGGAGTTTATTCATTTGTCACTAAAGAAGGGTGTCATGGGATAATTCCATGCAGCATCATATTTCGAATGACAGAAAATCTTTAAACCTCAAAACTAGTAACTATGCAACTTCCTGTTCATTAATGGTCAGTTGTTTGCCTTCCTCTGCTGACATCATCACATCATAGCAGAGTCTGCTTCATTAATGGAATATGGTTTTGATACTCATGACCTGATGTGATTGAGATAGTTTAAAACTGCTTCAACGCACACACCTGCATTGTTTATATTGTTAAACAAACAACTGGCCAGGTTTGATAGACCATTTATGAGAGGGCTAACACCAGTGTCTGATCTTTAAATTATCCCCAAAGTCAATTGTGTAAGCATCTTTGGTGTAGGCTGGTGACATAAGTGGAGAGGAATCAGAAACATTGTTCAAAGTTAGAAAGCACAGAATTCAGGCCAGAAATTGGCCAGGGTCACAGCTTTTAAGTCCTGAAATATGTAAGGCTGAATAATGAATTTTGCCAGAAAGTATAAAGTAAGGGGTTGGAATATGCCTAGCAATGTGAAACACTGACCAAACAACCCTACTGCCCGTTAAAGCCAAGAAATTGAAATTTAAACAGATGAAAGCTCTTTGAGACCCTGCATGAAACGAAATTACACATGAGTCTATTTCTTCACCAAGCTAATACTTTGAAATATACTGAGTCAAAAAAGAAACTTCACATTCTTTCTTCAGGGCAACATAAAAGAACAAGAGATGGTAAGATGGTTAAATTGTTATTTTTTCATTGCTGAGATCTGTGTGATGTACCCGATACACTGATAGTACCATAATCAGTTCCATTAGGCTACACCGCCGTACCAAAACATGGGTATACAGAATGTCAAGTCACAAGAATAAAAATGCGAAATTTCTCAGTTCAATATCGTGTATGGCCATCCAGCGCATTCACCACTGCCAAACACCGTCTCCTCATCGACTGCCTGATGTTTGAGGACACGTGGTTGGGGATTCTGCGCCATTGCTCTTGCAAGGCAGCGCCAAGTTCCTGCAAATTCGGAGGTTGGTTCCTAAGACCACGTAGCCTTCTCCCAAGTGCATCCCAAACGTGCTCTATTGGATTAAGGTAAGGGGACCTCGATGGCCAGTCCATGACGTTGATTCCAGCGTTTTAAAGGAAAATTCGTGTCAACATCGCGGTATGCGGCCGAGTATTACCACGCTGGAACTGTAGACCTGGGCTATGAGCCGCCATGAAAGGAACGAGTTCAGGGGTGAGCACCTGGTCGCGGTAAGCAGCAGCTGTGAGGTTTCCACGGATGACCAGAAGTCGGGAACGGTTGTTCCCACAGAAAGCACCCCACACCATGCAACTTCCGCCCCCGAATCTGTCGACTTCCTGTACACAACATTGGGCATACCGTTCACGACGTCGTCTCAAGACTCTATGCCTGCCGTCCGCGAATCTGAGGGTAAACCTGGATTCATCGCTAAAGACGACTCGATTCCAGTCTCTCTGGGTCCATCGGAGGTGACGTTGGGCCCACAGCAGACGTTGACGTTGATGAAACGGCGTCAATATTGGCCCACGATATGGACGTCGAGAATGGAGATTGGCAGCCCGCAACCGATTTCGAATGGTCTGTGAGGACAGTCGACCTCTAAACATCTCAGCCCTGGTTCGTGTAGCCGGCAGAAATCTGTCACGTAGGTGACGTAGGACGATTTGACGGTCTTCTGCTCGTGACGTCACACGTGGACGACCCGACCTTGGGCGATCAGAAGTGGTGCCAGTTTGTTGTAGACGACCTCGCAAGTCATACACAGTACGACGGCTGCATCCAATTGCTCTTGCGACGTCAATAACTGATCTTCCCGCTTGCAACATGCCAACGGCACGTTCACGTTGCACATTTGACAATCGTGGCATTTCAAGTACCGTTAGAACTGTGGTTTAAAAGTGTTTTTTCAATTCTTGAGGCCAATGCAAACGCGTGCATATGAAGAAAACTTCGATGCGAAGATCACGTGATCGACTGCACGTGCAAAACCTGATTTGGCACTAACGTCATTTGCACGACGAATGGATGGGTTTGAGTGGGTTATGCTAACGTTTTTCTAGAGTCGAAAGATAGGGATCCCATTTCGGATACATAGATGTATCATCAGAGAAGAATTATTCATTATCTTTCAAATTACATTTTGTGAAGTTTCTTTTTTGACTCAGTATACTTCCATTTGCCGTTTTGAGAATGCTAGACTTGCCAATTTCATATATGAAAAACCAAATGAAAAAAAATCCAGATAACTTATGAAGTTTATTGGTTACCCTGCCCCAAAGTGATTATTTTTCATCAGAAATATCTAATGGATGAGGGTGACAGAGTTATGGAATTTGAGACACAGCCGTAACTGGACTGGGGCACTTAAATGTACTAAATCCAACATGTTCAAGTACCACAACTTGTACAAGGTGGAAGAGGATATCAAGGTGAAAGGAGGGTGCACACACTGCCAACATCAGACCGACTTGTTGAAACACCACACTGGATGTGAAGGCTTCTGAATCTGCTGTATGTGCAAAGATACACCTCCCCAGTCACCATCAGTCATTCTCCAAGCTGAAAATAGTGTCAAGATCATATTAAATGTTAAATCATAAAGACCATAACAGCCACTAAATAACTGTTTGAAAGTCATGAGTGAAAAAAGTGTATTTTAAAAAGAAAACTAGGTTTATTCATATGCAAAAAGGGTGAAACAGAAAGAATTGATAATATGCAACACTGTTAACTTAAAATAAGAGGGTTTGTGACATACTGTGCCATCAGCAGTGAACACATTTCATACTCACAATACCCATATCATATGAGTTTACACTCAGGAGATTAACTCAGACACCCAAATTGTGTCAGTGGTGACTTTATCCTAATTTGTTGTCAATGCATCGGTTTCAACAAATTTAGAAGCCATTCAACCATTACCATGTGGGCCACAAATCGAAGCTACATTCGAATCAAGTCCACTAAAACAATCCGTTCAACTCAAGCAGCCCTAGCTTCACTCCCTTAAATTAGTCTCTATAACAATGCCAACTTGTATCCATGGTGAAATATAAATAGGAAAGCATATACATGTAAAGTATGAATTACTAAAATGTGCACTCACCTTTACATGTTGCACAAAATCAAATGTTTTCCCATTAACTTCCAAAGCAACATTAAAAACAACCAGGCTGTTAACAGCCAATACATGTAGTACATATAGCCTCAGACCACTTTACTATCTACAGTGACATGCCATGGCCAGTCCACCATAATTAATATCTGTCCTAGGCTGTCCTCCTGTGGCATGCTGACCAACCTACTACTTCTCACTTACCCAGCAAAATATCGGTCTGGATCGACCACTTCAATTTTGCTGTATCCACTGTCAACAACTGTCACCGGAATTCTCGAGCTGAAATACACTAAACAGCCTTGAACTTGGGGTCAAATCATGAAAGGCTGGAGTCAATCCCATGCGCAGATTGTGGACAAGAACAAACGGCAATAAAGTACAATATCTGATCTTTCATTTCAGCTATCACAAGTCACCCTGAATAAATTAGACAGACACATCAGTGCATTCAAACAAGGCACTATATTCTCCTATTTTCCTTCCGGGTCATGGTAAAACTTAGAGGAGTAATACAGGAGGCTGAAAACGCCGACCCCAGTTCCGCCCCAAAATGTAAACTACTTGAAAATATCTCTGCACATATTCTGCAGAAGTAATCAGGTTAAAAAGAAGCAAGTACACATTGAAAAATATGGTTAGTACTAATTACTGGATCAATGCACATTTGAACATCATAAAATCATCCTATCACTGCTGTCACTTGATTCAGTCAGCACTGAAGGCTCTCCATCATACTTTAAAAAAAAGGCACAGCAAAAAGAGGATGCATTTCATTTCCTACCAGTCCCCTGGGGTGCTTGGGGCTTGATGAAGCTCTCCTGGGCAGCTGGCAGAACCTCGGAGGTGCACACTGACTCTCCCCCTTGACGCGCCGAGGAAGCGACCCAGCTTGGCTGAAATGGGAGAGAGAGTGAATGAGAAATTTTCAGTCTGGAGGGGGTTGTACATGGTCAAAGGTATCAGGAGGGGCCTTTGCACCAGTCAAAAACAACCAAGAGGTTGCAGGGAGGGGCCAAGACATCATTGTGAATTTAAGGCTATTCATTGCATTTAAGGACAGCTATTGCTGACGTTAAATGTACAGAAAAGCCTGAAGTGCACAATGGACCTTTTTAAAAAAGGCACAGCGAAAAGAAAATGCATTTCATTTCCTACCAGTCCCCTGGGGTGCTTGGGGCTGGATGAAGCTCTCCTGGACAGCTGGCAGAACCTCGGAGGTGCACACTGACTCTCCCCCTTGACGCGCCGAGGAAGCGACCAAGCTTGGCTGAAATGGGAGAGAGAGTGAATTAGAAATTTTCAGTCTAGAAGGGGTTGTTGGTCAAAGGTCTCAGGAAGGGGCCTTTGTACCAAAACAGGTCAAGAAGGTACAGGAAGGGGCAAAGACATCATTGTGCACTTAAGGCTTTTCTGTGAACTTAAAGACAGCTATAGCTGACTTTTAAAAAAAAGGCACAGCAAAAAGAAGATGCATTTCATTTCCTGCCAGTCCCCTGGGGTGCTTGGGGCTGGATGAAGCTCTCCTGGGCAGCTGGCAGAACCTCGGAGGTGCACACTGACTCTCCGCCTTGACGCGCCGAGGAAACGGCCCAGCTTGGCTGAAATGGGAGAGAGAGTGAATGAAATTTTCAGTCTGCAGCGGGTTGGAGATGGTCAAAGGGATCAAGAGGGGCCTCTGCACCAGCAAAAACACCCAAGAGGGTGCAGGGAGGGGCCAAGAGATCATTGTGCATTTAAGGCTTTTCTGTGCACTTAAGGACAGCTATAGCTGACTTTTAAAACAAAGGCACATCAAAAAGAAGATGCATTTCATTTCCTACTAGTCCCCTGGGGTGCTTGGGGCTGGATGAAGCTCTCCTGGACAGCTGGCAGAACCTCGGAGGTGCACACTGACTCTCCCCTTGACGCGCCGAGGAAGCGGCCCAGCTTGGCTGAAATGGGAGAGAGTGAATTAGAAATTTTCAGTCTGGAGGGGTTGTACATGGTCAAAGGTATCAGGAGGGGCCTCTGCACCAGCCAAAAACAGCCAAGAGGGTGCAGGGAGGGACCAAGACATCATTGTGCATTTAAGGCTTTTCTGTGCACTTAAGGACAGCTATAGCTGACTTTTAAAAAAAGGCACATCAAAAAGAAGATGCATTTCATTTCCTACCAGTCCCCTGGGGTGCTTGGGGCTGGATGAAGCTCTCCTGGGCAGCTGGCAGAACCTCGGAGGTGCACACTGACTCTCCGCCTTGACGCGCCGAGGAAGCGGCCCAGCTTGGCTGAAATGGGAGAGAGAGTGAATGAAATTTTCCGTCTGCAGCGGGTTGGAGATGGTCAAAGGGTATCAGGAGGGTCCTCTGCACCAGCCAAAACCAGCCAAAACAGCCAAGAGGGTGCAGGGAGGGGCCAAGACATCATTGTGCATTTAAGGCTTTTCTGTGCACTTAAGGACAGCTATAGCTGACGTTAAATGCACAGAAAAGACTTAAGTGCACAATGGACCTTTTTAAAAAAGGCACAGCAAAAAGAAAGATGCATTTCATTTCCTACCAGTCCCCTGGGGTGCTTGGGGCTGGATGAAGCTCTCCTGGGCAGCTGGCAGAACCTCGGAGGTGCACACTGACTCTCCCCCTTGACGCGCCGAGGAAGCGGCCCAGCTTGGCTGAAATGGGAGAGAGAGTGAATGAAATTTTCAGTCTGGAGGGGGTTGTACATGGTCAAAGGTATCAGGAGGGGCCTCTGCACCAGCCAAAAACAGCCAAGAGGGTGCAGGGAGGGGCCAAGACATCATTGTGTATTTAAGGCTCTTCTGTGCACTTAAGGACAGCTATAGCTGACGTTAAATGTACAGAAAAGACTTTAAGTGCACAATGGACCTTTTTAAAAAAGGCACAGCAAAAAGAAGATGCATTTCATTTCCTACCAGTCCCCTGGGGTGCTTGGGGCTGGATGAAGCTCTCCTGGGAAGCTGGCAGAACGTCGGAGGTGCACACTGACTCTCTGCCCCGACGCGCCGAGGAAGCGGCCCAGCTTGGCTGAAATGGGAGAGAGAGTGAATGAATTTTTCAGTCTGGAGGGGTTTGGACATGGTCAAAGCTACCGGGAGGGTCCTCTGCACCAGCCAAAGTCACCCAAGAGGGTGCAGGGAGGGGCTAAGTCATCATTGTGCATTTAAGGCTCCTCTGTGAACTTAAGGACAGTTATAGCTGACCTTAAGTGCACCCAAAAGCCTTAAGTGCACAATGGACCTTTTCAAAAAAGGCACTGCAAAAAGAAGATGCATTTCATTTCCTACCAGTCCCCTGGGGAGCTTGGGGCTGGATGAAGCTCTCCTGGGCAGCTGGCACAACCTCGGAGGTGCACACTGACTCTCCGCCTTGTTGCGTCGAGGAAGCAGCCCAGCTTGACTGAAATGGGTGCGAGAGTGAATGAAATTTTCAGTCTGGAAGGGGTTGGAAATGGTCAAAGGTATCAGGAGGGTCAAAGGGTTTATGAAAATGCCATGAGAATGATTTCAAATTAATTACTTAGAAGGAAGTTAAGTTGAAAATAATTGAAAGTGATATAACAGCGCCTTGTTTGCGTCCGTTAAAGAATACAAACGGCTGTGGGTTGTGAGGCCGATTCGTTTATTTCTGGTCTATCTATTAAACAGCCTGAAAGAACATATAAGAAAGTATATTAAATGGAATCACATGAATATGTACATGTTCAAATCACTCATTAAGTATATAAGATACACCTAGTTAAATACATCTGAACTGTGTCATAAGTTATAATGTTACATAATATTAATACAAATATACTACGATCACAAAGACATGCTGTAGGTATCATTAGAAAATATTATAGTAAATACATTTGTGGTATATAGGGAATCTGGTCATGTATTACATACCAGGCTGGTTGTACCCCAGCTGATCATAATGGAGGATATTCTTCTGAATGATCACACTCACAGATCTGCATAACAAATACGTATGTATGCAGAGAACAATATATATACAAGTGATATGATATAAAAATAATGTTTAAAAGTACAATTGCATTCGCCACACAAATAAAACATGAACTCACATGTAATATTACATATATGTGTCAATCAATCACACATATCAAACATAGGGGCATGCATTCAAGCGGACTAGTAATTACTTTTATAAGTTGTCAGATATATAGTTGATATACGTTTAGGATTGCGTTCAATACATAAACAATACATATACTTACAATAACACGGTGATCTGATAGTTCATCTTCAACTATACATATTTATAAGATATATTATATTTCAAGTAAAACCAAGTCTGGCTTACATGCGACAATACATTGTATTTCTAATTATAGTAAAACAAGAAACTGTCCATATATACAACATTTTATACAATATAAACCAAACTCATAATCGTCATAAAATTCCCATGGCTCTGGCTATATCTTTCCTTCAACAGTACAAGACGGCATCTGAGTTTAAAAATCTGAACATTGTAGTTAAGCTGTGGCCAGCTCGGCCTATCAGTAAAACAATAGAAATGACAGAGAGCGGGAGCAAAGAGTGTTGAAAGCATGCAGTGTGACAATTAGTGGAGGTTAGACCCTGGCAGTATGGTATCTTTGGATGGACATACTTTGCCAGACAATAAACTGGCTGAGGTGTTGACATGGTGTTTCTTTTTTATCCTTAATATATTTATCTGCACCTTCACACCAGAAACTAGTGAATTTACCATTTGAAGGGATTCTTAAGAGTTTACTGATTGGCAGTTAAAATCACTGTGGCAGACTCCAAATATATATATATATATATGTACATAGTTTTTAATTAGGAAGATTATATTAAGTATCAAGGCGGATGGCACTGTTTCCACTTAATGACTTACTCTATTAAACAATAAGAACACCTGTAAGAATCTTAGTTATGTTTTATACTTTATTTTACTCTTAGTCCATAGCTCTGCATAGTAAGCCTTGTAACTCTCAGTCTAACCTCCACTAATTGTCACACTGCATGCTTTCAACACTCTTTGCTCCAGCTCTCGGTCATTTCTATTGTTTTACTGATAGGCCAAGCTGGCCACAGCTTAACTACAATGTTCAGATTTTAAACTCAGATGCCGTCTTGTACTGTTGAAGGAAAGATATAGCCAGAGTCATGGGAATTTTATGAGTTTGGTTTATATTGTATAAAATGTTGTATATATGGACAGTTTCTTGTTTACTATAATTAGAAATATATTGTATTGTGGCATGTAAGTCAGACTTGGTTTACTTGAAATATAATATATCTTATAAATATGTATAGTTGAAGATGAACTATCAGATCACTGTGTTATTGTAAGTATATGTATTGTTTATGTATTGAACGCAATCCTAAACGTATATCAACTAAATATCAGACAACTTATAAAAGTAATTACTAGTCCGCTTGAATGCATGCCCGTATGTTTGATATGTGTGATTGATTGACACATATATGTAATATTACATGTGATTTCATGTTTTATTTGTGTGGCGAATGCAATTGTACTTTTAAACATTATTTTATATCATATCACTTGTATATATATTGTTCTCTGCATACATACGTATTTGTTATGCAGATCTGTGAGTGTGATCATTTAGAAGAATATCCTCCATTATGATCAGCTTGGGTACAACCAGCCTGGTATGTAATACTTGACCAGATTCCCTATATACCAGAAATGTATTTACTATAATATTTTCTAAAGATACCTACAGCATGTCTTTATGATCGTTGTATATTTGTATTAATATTATGTAACATTATAACTTGTGACATAGTTCAGATGTATTTAACTAGGTGTATCTTATATACTTAATGAGTGATTTGAACATGTACATATTCATGTGATTCCATTTAATATACTTTCTTATATGTTCTTTCAGGCTGTTTAATAAATAGACCAGAAATAAACGTATCGGCCTCACAACCCACAGCCGTTTGTATTCTTTAACGGACGCAAACAAGGCGCTGTTATATCACTTTCAATTATTTTCAACTTAACTTCCCTCTAAAGTAATTAATTTGAAAATATTTTCATGGCATTTCCATCACCCCTTTGACCCTGATACCTTTAACCATGTAAAACCAACCTCCAGACTGAAAATTTAATTCACTCTCTCTGTCATTTCAGCCAAACTGGGCAGCTTCTTCGGCACGTCAAGGCGGAGAGTCAGTGTGCACCTCCGAGGTTCTGCCAGCTGCCCAGGAGAGCTTCATCCAGCCCCAAGCACCCCAGGGGACTGGTAGGAAATGAAATGCATCTTCTTTTTGCTGTGCCTTTTTTTAAAAGGTCCATTGTGCACTTAAGGCTTTTCTGTGCACTTAACGTCAGCTATAGCTGTCCTTAAGTGCACAGAAAAGCCTTAAATGCACAATGATGTCTTGGCCCCTCCCTGCACCCTCTTGGGTGTTTTGGCTGGTGCAGAGGCCCCTCCTGATACCTTTGACCATGTCCAACCCCTTCCTGACTGAAAATTTCATTCACTCTCTCTCTCCCATTTCAGCCAAGCTGGGCCGCTTCCTCGGCGCGTCAAGGCGGAGAGTCAGTGTGCACCTCCGAGGTTCTGCCAGCTTCCCAGGAGAGCTTCATCCAGCCCCAAGCACCCCAGGGGACTGGTAGGAAATGAAATGCATCTTCTTTTTGCTGTGCCTTTTTTAAAAAGGTCCATTGTGCACTTAGGCCTTTCTGTGCACTTAAGGTCAGCTATAGCTGTCCTTAAGTGCACAGAAAAGCCTTAAATGCACAATGATGTCTTGGCCCCTCCCTGCACCCTCTTGGCTGTTTTGGCTGGTGCAGAGGCCCCTCCCGATACCTTTGACCATCTCCAACACCCTCCAGACTGAAAATTTCATTCACTCTCTCTCCCATTTCAGCCAAGCTGGGCCACTTCCTCGGCACGTCAAGGCGGAGAGTCAGTGTGCACCTCCGAGGTTCTGCCAGCTTCCCAGGAGAGCTTCATCCAGCCCCAAGCACCCCAGGGGACTGGTAGGAAATGAAATGCATCTTCTTTTTGCTGTGCCTTTTTTAAAAAGGTCCATTGTGCACTTAAGGCTTTTCTGTGCACTTAAGGTCAGCTATAGCTGTCCTTAAGTGCACAGAAAGCCTTAAATGCACAATGATGTCTTGGCCCCTCCCTGCACCCTCTCGCTTGTTATTTGACTGGTGCAGAGGACCCTCCCGGTAGCTTTGACCATGTCCAACCTCCTACAGACTGAAAAATTCATTCACTCTCTCCTTCCCATTTCAGCCAAGCTGGGCCGCTTCCTCGGCGCGTCAAGGCGGAGAGTCAGTGTGCACCTCCGAGGTTCTGCCAGCTGCCCAGGAGAGCTTCATCCAGCCCCAAGCACCCCAGGGGACTGGTAGGAAATGAAATGCATCTTCTTTTTGCTGTGCCTTTTTTGAAAAGGTCCATTGTGCACTTAAGGCTTTTGGGTGCACTTAAGGTCAGCTATAGCTGTCCTTAAGTTCACAGAAAAGCCTTAAATGCACAATGATGTCTTGGCCCCTCCCTGCACCCTCTTGGCTGTTTCTACCTGGTGCAGAGGTCCCTCCCGATACGTTTGACCATCTCCAACACGCTCCTGTCGGAAAATTTCATTCACTCTCTCTCCCATTTCAGCTAAGCTGGGCCGCTTCCTCGGCACGTCAAGGCGGAGAGTCAGTGTGCACCTCCGAGGTTCTGCCAGCTGCCCAGGAGAGCTTCATCCAGCTTCAAGCACCCCAGGGGACTGGTAGGAAGTGAAATGCATCTTCTTTTTGCTGTGCCTTTTTTGAAAAGGTCCATTGTACACTTAAGGCTTTTCTGTGCACTTAAGGTCAGCTATAGCTGTCCTTAAGTTCACATAAAAGCCTTAAATGCACAATGATGTCTTGGACCCTCCCTGCACCCTCTTGGCTGTTTCTGCCTGGTGCAGAGGTCCCTCCCGATACGTTTGACCATCTCCACAACCCTCCTGACGAAAATTTCATTCACTCTCTCTCCCATTTCAGCCAAGCTGGGCCGCTTCCTCGGCACGTCAAGGCGGAGAGTCAGTGTGCACCTCCGAGGTTCTGCCAGCTGCCCAGGAGAGCTTCATCCAGCCCCAAGCACCCCAGGGACTGGTAGGAAATGAAATGCATCTTCTTTTTGCTGTGCCTTTTTTAAAAAGGTCCATTGTGCACTTAAGGCTTTTCTGTGCACTTAAGGTCAGCTATAGCTGTCCTTAAGTGCACAGAAAAGCCTTAAATGCACAATGATGTCTTGGACCCTCCCTGCACCCTCTTGGCTGTTTTGACTGGTGCAGAGGTCCCTCCCGATACGTTTGACTATCTCAAACTACCACAGGACTGAAAATTTCATTCACTCAATCTTCCATTTCAGCCAAGCTGGGCCACTTCCTCGGCGCGTCAAGGCGGAGAGTCAGTGTGCACCTCCGAGGTTCTGCCAGCTGCCCAGGAGAGCTTCATCCAGCCCCAAGCACCCCAGGGGACTGGTAGGAAATGAAATGCATCTTCTTTTTGCTGTGCCTTTTTTAAAAAGGTCCATTGTGCACTTAAGGCTTTTCTGTGCACTTAAGGTCAGCTATAGCTGTCCTTAAGTGCACAGAAAAGCCTTAAATGCACAATGATGTCTTGGCCCCTCCCTGCACCCTCTTGGCTGTTTTTGACTGGTGCAGAGGACCCTCCCGGTACCTTTGACCATGTCCAACCCCCTCCAGACTGAAAAATTTCATTCACTCTCTCCTTCCATTTCAGCCAAGCTGGGCCGCTTCCTCGGCGCGTCAAGGCGGAGAGTCAGTGTGCACCTCCGAGGTTCTGCCAGCTGCCCAGGAGAGCTTCATCCAGCCCCAAGCACCCCAGGGACTGGTAGGAAATGAAATGCATCTTCTTTTTGCTGTGCCTTTTTAAAAGGTCCATTGTGCACTTAAGGCTTTTGGTGCACTTAAGGTCAGCTATAGCTGTCCTTAAGGTCAGCCATAGCCTCCTGATCACAGAAAAGCCTTAAAATGCACAATGATGTCTTGGGCCCCCTCCCTGCACCCTCTTGGCTGTTTCTACCTGGTGCAGAGGTCCCTCCCGATACGTTTGACCATCTCCAACACGCTCCTGTCGGAAAATTTCATTCACTCTCTCTCCCATTTCAGCCAAGCTGGGCCGCTTCCTCGGCGCGTCAAGGCGGAGAGTCAGTGTGCACCTCCGAGGTTCTGCCAGCTGCCCAGGAGAGCTTCATCCAGCCCCAAGCACCCCAGGGGACTGGTAGGAAATGAAATGCATCTTCTTTTTGCTGTGCCTTTTTTTTAAAAGGGTCCATTGTACACTTAAGGCTTTTCTGTGCACTTAAGGTCAGCTATAGCTGTCCTTAAGTTCACAGAATAGCCTTAAATGCACAATGATGTCTTGGCCCCTCCCTGCACCCTCTTGGCTGTTTCTACCTGGTGCAGAGGTCCCTCCCGATACGTTTGACCATCTCCAACACCCTCCAGTCTGGAAAAATTTCATTCACTCTCTCTCCCATTTCAGCCAAGCTGGGCCGCTTCCTCGGCACGTCAAGGCGGAGAGTCAGTGTGCACCTCCGAGGTTCTGCCAGCTTCCCAGGAGAGCTTCATCCAGCCCCAAGCACCCCAGGGGACTGGCAGGAAATGAAATGCATCTTCTTTTTGCTGTGCCTTTTTTAAAAAGGTCCATTGTGCACTTAAGGCTTTTCTGTGCACTTAAGGTCAGCTATAGCTGTCCTTAAGTGCACAGAAAAATGCCTTAAATGCACAATGATGTCTTGGCCCCTCCCTGCACCCTCTTGGGCTGTTTCATGGCTGGTGCAGAGGCTTCCCTCCCCAAGCACCCCAGATACGTTTGACCATCTCCTTTTTTTGAAAAGGTGCATTGTGCACTTACCCTCCAGACTGAAAATTTCATTCACCCTCTCTCTCCCATTTCAGCCAAGCTGGGCCACTTCCTCGGCCGCTTCCTCGGCACGTCAAGGCGGAGAGTCAGTGTGCACCACCGAGGTTCTGCCAGCTTCCCTGGAGAGCTTCATCCAGCCCCAAGCACCCCAGGAGGCTGGTAGGAAATGAAATGCATCTTCTTTTTGCTGTGCCTTTTCTAAAAAGGTCCATTGTGCACTTAAAGAACCACTAAACTTTGTTTTTTGTTACTCTTTTAACCATTACATATGAAAGATTTGTGGTTAGTCTTATGCGGAACACCAAATTTATTCTTTAAAAACTTGTGGTTAATTAATACCGAGCGATTAAAAGTGGCCAAAAGGTCGCCTGCTTCCCTCTCGCCCGCCAACGAAACCACAGACAGGTTACGTAACTCTGTCGCCAGAGCACTGCAGTGACGTCATATGAGGAACGATTTTCAGTTAGTTGTATAGAAAGTGTGTAGCACGCTCATCATTTTGATGATTTCTCGACATCAACGCCAACATGCCGAATCGTTGCTTTGTCGTCAATTGCCCCTAGGGGTCGGGTGATGGTGTCACCATGCACAGATTTCCACAGGACCCCGCAGAAGTTCGTGCTAAATGGGTTATGTTTGTGAGTGCGAAGCGAAGCGTTGTGGAAGCCTGAAACGATATCTTACTTGTGTTCAGATCGCTTCACGGAAGGTAAAGAATCAAAACTACTTACTAGTTATAGTAAAATATGTATATGATTGATGACCATAAAGATTTTCCATAACACAACTTGTAACATAACGATTTCTTCCTCGGAAGCGAGGTTGTGGTCGAAGTAACAATAATATTGTAAGTAGTATTATATTGATACCCACCTTCGCTGCCAGGAGAGAAATTGTTATGTTATTAGTAAGTAGTCATGCAAAATCCCATTGGCCATCAATAAAATACATATTTTTTACTACCAGTAGAAGTAGTTTTGATTTTAGGGATCGGTGAAAACAAACCTAAATAGCATTTATCCACAGACTGGCGGATGTTCCCGATAGGGCCGCCATTTTGAAAATCGTAAAGTCTGTTAGAATTAATGAGATTATAGTTTGTTTTCATCAAGTTAGAAAATCAAAACTACTTTCTACTCGTAGTTAAATATGTATTGGAATCATAACCAAAAAGGATTTTGCATGACACAACTTATAACATAACGATTTCTTCCACGGAAGCGAGGTGGGGGTCGAAGTTACAATACTGCGCGATAAATTTCTTGCTACATTCACATGGTTAATGTCCACTCACCAGTATGTAGATACTAGTCAATGTGCGTCTTTATATTTGGTCTTATAATCCTAATTAGTTTATTATCATACTTTTATGCATTTTGAAACTAAATAAAAGCTGACGATCTGCTGATACTTATAGTGAATTTATAACAGAACTGTAATATCTAGACATTTTTTATAGTTTGCCAATGTGAATCATAATTCGCACACACACCCTAGTGTATATTGTCTGTCTCCTTATTACACTTCACGGCGAAAACAATGATTCTGTTGAATGCTACGACAAATGAATAAAAACAAAATGCAAATATTAAAATTAAAACAGATTTAAGTTATAGGAACAATATCAGGCCATTACCTTGTTTGAGGAATGTATCCGTCAATATCCACAAACTGTTCCAAATGATGTGTCTTTAACAGTTTAATATACGAAAAAGTGATAAATCTTTTCAGGTATTGGTGTATAGTCTCATTGGTCACCCAAGATAGCACACCTGGCAACTAATTGCATAATGTCCGCCTTTCATTAAAAACAGTAATTTAGTTAGCCAATAATGGGCAATCAATCAATGTATTGCCGGTTAATCCTTTGAAAGAAGGACGTTGTTTTTACGCAGACACCGACACGGCAGAGTGTATTCAGTATAGATTAGTAAATCTACATACATAAACACTACCTTTGACAATTCTGGCTGTGTAAGATAAAAGTAATTAATCAATCAGCGTGTTATCGGTTAATCCTTTGATCGATGTTTATAATGTTGAATATTTACTCCAGACACAAGAAATGCCAAATGGGAACCTTTGTCGGGTAATCTAAGTGTGTTACCACTAATTATACCTGTTATAAATTTATTAACTGACCATCAAGTGAATGATGACAAATAACATGTGTAGGTTTATACCACCTAACACGGGTTACAACAAGGGAGTATTAATTGCTGTATTGCATGTGAAAACTTATGGGCCGACACTGTTTTGAGAATACAAACAGATTTTTACATGACATGATTAAATATCGAGGTAAAAAACACAGAAATGGGATCAATTTGGATCAGTCATTATACAAATAGGGCCTAACGACACCAATCAATTGTGACAGAAGCGTCTATGAAAACAAGTTGTAACTCGGAAACTAGGCAAAGCAGGAGACAAAATTAAATGACAGTAGATTGTGAGAACATATAGCTTTCATTTTCCACAACAATTGTCACGATTTCAGGTTTATACAAGCCTGTAAACAAGATAATTTACCCCCTAAAATGTAGATGAATTCTGCATCGGCCTTCAAAGCTATTCCTCATATGACGTCACAGAGTCGCGCCGCTCTGATTGGTTGAAATTTCGTTCGCGGGTGAGAATTGTGCACTGTTGTCAAAAAGGTCGATTTAAGTCAATTAAAGGTCGAAATGAGTAGTTTTAATGACTGGGTTTCATTTATAACGATGCCAGTTAGTGATTTATGTATTTTTACCCCCTAGGGTTTATGTGACCTTTAAGGCTTTTTGGGTGCACTTAAGGTAGCTATAGCTGTCCTTAAGTTCACAGAAAAGACTTAAATGCACAATGATGTCTTGGCCCCTCCCTGCACCCTCTTGGCTGTTTCTACCTGGTGCAGAGGTCCCTCCCGATACGTTTGACCATCTCAAACACCCACAAGACTGAAAATTTCATTCGCTCTCTCTTCCATTTGAGCCAAGCTGGGCCGCTTCCTCGGCACGTCAAGGCGGAGAGTCAGTGTGCACCTCCAAGGTTCTGCCACCTGTACAGGAGAGCTTCATCCACCCCCAAGCACCCCAGGGGACTGGTAGGAAATGAAATGCATCTTCTTTTTGCTGTGCCTTTTTTAAAAAGGTCCATTGTGCACTTAAGGCTTTTGGGTGCACTTAAGGTCAGCTATAGCTGTCCTTAAGTTCACAGAAAAGACTTAAATGCACAATGATGTCTTGGCCCCTCCCTGCACCCTCTTGGCTGTTTCTAGCTGGTGCAGAGGTCCCTCCCGATACGTTTGACCATCTCCAACACGCTCCTGTCGGAAAATTTCATTCACTCTCTCTCCCATTTCAGCCAAGCTGGGCCGCTTCCTCGGCGCGTCGGGGCAGAGAGTCAGTGTGCACCTCTGAGGTTCTGCCAGCTTCCCAGGAGAGCTTCATCCAGCCCCAAGCACCCCAGGGGACTGGTAGGAAATGAAATGCATCTTCTTTTTGCTGTGCCTTTTTGGAAAAGGTCCATTGTGCACTTAAGGCTTTTCTGTGCACTTAAGGTCAGCTATAGCTGTCCCTAAGTGCACACAAAAGCCTTAAATGCACAATGATGTCTTGGACCCTCCCTGCACCCTCTTGGTGTTTTTTGACTGGTGCAGAGGTCCCTCCCGATACGTTTGACCATCTCCAACACCCACAAGATTGAAAATTTCATTCACTCTCTCTTGCATTTGAGCCAAGCTGGGCCACTTCCTTGGCGCGTCAAGGCGGAGAGTCAGTGTGCACCTCCGAGGTTCTGCCAGCTGCCCAGGAGAGCTTCATTCAGCCCCAAGCAACCCCAGGTGACTGGCAGGAAATGAAATGCATCTTCTTTTTGCTGTGCCTTTTTTAAAAAGGTCCATTGTACACTAAAGGCTTTTCTGTGCACTTAAGGTCAGCTATAGCTGTCCTTATGTGCACAGAATAGCCTTAAATGCACAATGATGTCTTAGCCCCTCCCTGCACCCTCTTGTCTCCTTCTGGCTTGTTCATGGCCCCGCTTCCCAGGAGAGCTTCATCCAGCCCCAAGCACCCCAGGGGACTGGCAGGAAGTGTAATGAATCTTCTTTTTGCTGTGCCTTTTTTTAAAAAGGTGCATTGTACACTTAAGGCTTTTCTGTGCACTTAAGGTCAGCTATAACTGTCCTTAAGTTCACAGAATAGCCTTAAATGCACAATGATGTCTTAGCCCCTCCCTGTAGCCTCTTGTCTGACTCGGCTTGTTCATGGGCCCATCCCGATACCTTTGACCATGTCAAACCTCCTCCAAACTGAAAATTTCATTCACTCTCTCCCATTTCAGCCATGCTGTGCCTCTTCCTCGGCGCGTCAAGGCGGAGAGTCAGTGTGCACCTCCGAGGTTCTGCCAGCTTCCCAGGAGAGCTTCATCCAGCCCCAAGCACCCCAGGGGACTGGTAGGAAATGAAATGCATGTTGTTTTTGATGTGTCTTTTTGTAAAAGGTCCATTGTGCACTTAAGACTTTTCTGTGCACTTAAGGTCAGCTATAGGTGTCCTTAAGTTCACAGAAAAGCCTTAAAAATGCACAATGATGTCTTGGACCCTCGCTGCACCCTCTTGGCTGTTTCTGGCTGGTGCAGAGGTCCCTCCCGATACGTTTGACCATCTCAAACACCCTCAAGACTGAAAATTTCATTCACTCTCTCTCCCATTTGAACCAAGCTGGGCCGCTTCCTTGGCACGTCAAGGCGGAGAGTCAATGTGCACCTCTGAGGTTCTGCCAGCTGCCCAGGAGAGCTTCATCCAGCCCCAAGGAACCCAGGGGACTGGTAGGAAATGAAATGCATCTTCTTTTTGCTGTGCCTTTTTTATAAAAAGGTCCATTGTGCACTTAAGGCTTTTCTGTGCACTTAAGGTCACCTCACAAATCGTCAAGGGATTCGCCGAGGCATTCACGAACCAAGAGACGCTCGCCTCCACGCAGGTCTCCACGCAGATCGCCCTACAGACGCTCCTCTACAGGCTCATCTCCACGCAGATCGCCGCGCAGGTCTCCACGCAGGTCTCCACGCAGGTCTCCACGCAGGTCTCCTCACAGATCCCCAGCGGAGGATGATAAACGATCTCAGGTCAGCGCCCCTGAAACAGGACAATGGCGATATTATCTTCTCGGACGCAGAGATAAGATATTGGATGGCCAACGGAGTTAGCGTCACCCTCTAAGGAAGAGAATGCAGCACTCACGTACCTGATGAAGGACGATGATGTCGACACAATCACTCTACCGCCAATTGATCCCATCTCGGAAGTTCCAGAGAACTTGGACGCAGCCTTCAGGAAGGCAACGAAATCCCAGGCACCGAATATTCCACAGTTCAACGCTAAGAAGTTCTCTCTACACAATATGGACCCCTTCATGAAGGCACAAGAGATCGATGATAACTACAAGGTCATCAACAACGCCCGGACCAAGTCTTATAAGATTGACGACAAAAAAGCTGGCGCAGATAGAGACGATGTCCAGAAGGATGTTCTTCGGCCTGAACAGATCCAGGGCAGTGAATGAGACGCTCATCGCCAAGTTCAAGGACTCTCCCGCAGAGGAGGACCGGATGATCTACTCTGCTCTACTCACGCAGAAGAAGGACCAGCAGTTTATGAGGGACCATCTATCATCCATCTCAGCAGCGTTGATGTTGGCGAGAAGACAAGGACTACTGGCATCCTGCAACTGGAGCGAACGCTTCGCGAAGTCGCTGTACAGAGCCCCATGGTCGACATCATCCATCTTCACAGGGGAGATTGACGACGTCGCCAAAGAAGTTACCAAAGACTCCAGAGAAGTCCTCATGATAAAGTCCATCGATACACTAGCCAGTGTCATCAGGCAGACGTCCCAGCGCTACTCGGGCAAGTCGAAGTTCGCAGGCATCCAGAAGGCAAGAGACAAGTGAATGAGCACCTTCAGAGGAGGGAAGGACTCTTTTCGTCGCCCAGCCGGCAACTATAGAGGACGACCCGGACGAGGCAGGGCACCCAGAGGCGGCAAGGATCAGAGACGATGAAGGAGGGGTTCGGAAGGACTGGAGTCTTCCACCCCCAGCCGTTCCTGTACAACCTTCACAAGTGGGTGGACGTCTACAAAACTACTGGGAGAACTGGGGAATTCTTCAAGATCCATTTGTATCCAGCATCCTAAGAGACGGATATCGCATACAACTACAAGCAACTCCGCCGTTGACAGACGAACCTCAGAAGTTCAACTTCACGACCCATCGGACAGAGAGGCTACGAGAAGCGGTCACATCTCTACTAGAGAAGGAAGCCATAGAAGTGGTGGACCAGGACCAGCTCTCACCAGGATTCTACTCCCCAGTTTTCCTAGTGCCAAAGAAAAACTCCAAAGAAATGTTCAGACTCATCTACAACATGAGGGCCTTCAACAGAGATTATCTGTGCAGACCACCAAAGTTCAGCATGATACATCTACCACAACACCTACACCTCGTCCGTCTGATGGACTACATGGCCAGCATAGATCTACAGGATGCCTACCTGCATATTCCTGTACATCTGGACTCAAAGAAGTACCTGAAGTTTATACTGGACGGACGACACTACAAATGGAAGGTCCTGCCATTTGGAATATCATCGGCCCCCCTGGTTGTTTACAAGGGTGACGAAGCCCATAGTCACATACCTACATCATTGAGGTCTACGCAGTGCATTCTACCTAGACGACGGGATTCAAGTACATCAAGATCCAAAGCATCTCAGACTACAACTGGACTTCACCATCAGACTGCTTACACAACTGGGGTGGCTAGTGAATCTCCTCAAGTCGGACCTAGAACCTACACAGGACATGCAGTTCCTAGGAATCCGGTTCATCACAACACAGAACTGCATAGTGGTACCAGAGGACCGATGGCTCAAGATACAACAGACGATCTCGCAAACTCTACTCTCTCCGTGGCCACTACGACAATGGCAGAGTCTGTTGGGTCACCTCACGTCAGCGCAAGACATGACAGCCAGAGGGAGACTACAACTACGCCCACTACAGGTCTTCGTCAATACTCATCTGGACGACCCAGAACCCTTCGGACTCCCGGACGCACTACGCCCATATCTACTATGGTGGACCCAGAGATCGAATGTTTGCGGAGGCACCTATTTAGCAGAGCCGGAGTGCAAGACGCATCTCTACGTGGACGCATCGCTCCAAGGTTTGGGAGCACATCTCGACGACGAAGTGTCAGCTGGGACATGGACCAAAGAGGAGAAAGATCTGCACATCAACATGCTGGAAATGAAAGCAGTACTAAACGCCATACTCCACGGGACAAACATTCTGGAGAATGCTCATCTGATGGTGCATACGGACAACTCCACAGTGGCGTTCTACATAAACAGGCAAGGATCAACAAGGTCGGCGAACCTCCTGGACCTCTGCTTTCAACTGTTCAGCATAACAGACAACCTGAACATCCACATAAGAGCATGCCACATTCCAGGAGCCAAGAATGTGATAGCAGACGCACTATCCCGTCCAACGCAGCCATCCCCAACAGAATGGATGCTACATCCAGAGATCTTCAAGAAGATCATACAAGAGATGGGAGCACCACTAACAGACCTCTTCGCCACAAGATTCAACAATCAACTGATAACATTCGTCTCACCAATACCAGATCCTCGAGCATGGGCAACGGACGCTCTAAGCATCTGCTGGGAAGGACTAAACGCTTACGCGTTTCCACCACCAGCTCTAATACCGAGGGTGTTGCAGAAAATCAGCCAGACGAAGGACCTACAACTGATTTTGGTCGCGCCTTACTGGCCAGCGAGAATATGGTTCCCCATTCTCATACAAGAATTAGGACAACCTCAACTGCAACTACCAGAGTGGACGAATCTACTAGTACATCCTCACACAAAGCAGGCGCACGGCAACCCAGAGGTGTTCCGGCTACACGTGTGGACTGTATCAAGGCGTACTTAAACAAGAGAGGATATTCCGCCAGAGCAGCGAAAGCAGTCACACTAGCTTTACGCAAGTCTACACGCACCTTGTACGACGACAAGTGGCAAAGTTTCAAGACATACGCTGCGAGGACCGGCTTTACAGCCATAAAGGCGACACACCCTCAAGTGGCGGACTACCTACGACAAACGAAGCGGTTAAAAGGGTCAACACTCTCAACATACCTAGCGGCATTGAGCTCAGTCATCACCATGAGGACGAGTGCAAAACTGACGAAAGTACCAGAGTTACTGGCCTTACTACGCTCTTTTAAATTGGAGGACCAACAACAGAGATTCAAAGCTCCGGGGGTGGGACCTCAACGTAGTTCTACGACATCTCACCAGTGACGTCTACAAACCATTAGAGAGGACATCCTTCGAGATCTTGACGCAGAAGACGCTGTTCCTGATCGCCTTAGCAACAGCAGCAAGGATGTCGGAAATACATGCTCTGGACTTCGAGAGAACACAATTTGATGAAAATCAAAACACTGTGCATATGGGACTGAGATGGGACTTCATAGCAAAGAATCAACTGCCAGGTCAACTGGACAGACAATTCCACGTCCCAGCACTATCATCAGTCCTTCGACCACAGGATACACAGGACCTTTCATTGTGTCCAGTAAGAGCATTGAAAGTCTACCTACAAAGATCCAGGACCAGGAGACGGAAATTTAAGCGTCTTTTCGTCCCGAAATTGACAGCGACACAGACGGAGGTCTCCCGCACTACGATATCAATCTGGATCAGAACTGTCATACTACGGGCCTACAAAGCAGCAGGACTGGATCCTCCAACCCACACGAAGTTAGAGCTCTGGCGTCAACACTCGCTCTACATGGGAATTGCTCTATCAGGACGATAATGGAGGGCTGCTTCTGGAAATCAGACATGGTGTTTGCCAACCATTACCAACCGCCACCGAGGACGTCTCCGGCATTCACCATTTCGGCCCGCTGGTTGTTGCACAACAGTTGACAGTCCCTCAAAGGCGTTGAGATGAAGTCTCGCCCTTTTATCACATGACTTGCAAAAGCCTACACTCGGAAGAGTTCAGCTTTAGAGTCTATATGCACGTCTAAGGACAGACTAGCATAAGTGATATGACCCAGTACTTGTAAGGATACTCGTACAGGAAAGGTTCGCTTCTCCACTTGATGCTTGCATCAAGAGATGGAGTCGCAAAATCCACATAAAATGTTAACAAGCCAGGACCAAAGTTAACAATTGTGGTCCCCCAGCCACCCACACCCCGGTCAGAGACAGTTGGAAGTACAGGGTTACAGCAGCAGCAGAGACTAGCAGTAAAATAGCAGTGCCAACAAGAAGTTCCCATAGGGGGGTATATAAGACGTAAATCACTACATGAAATCCAGAAGTAGCTTGACCCACCACCAAATCCGACGGATTCTACAAGCAATAAGCATGAGTCATGATAAGGAAAAATATGTAATTTTCTGAATAAAATTGATATTTTATACTTAAAATTACATTTTCATTAAATAACCCAAATGACTTTATTAATCAACTGTAATCGTGGAACCTGTTATCATCCCTGTATCATTGCCGAAAAAGTTCACTTCCAACTAACTGTCAGGATATGAGTAACATGGTGTTATATGTTCCAGTAAATCTGCCCACTGTATTCCCTAAAATCTGTGTTACTTCTACTGCCTGCACCAAGGTAGATATAGATTCCTATTGTATAAAACGCAGCAACCAAAGTGATGAGTTGTCTATGTTTAGGTCCAACAGAAAAGCAGTGCAAAGGAGTGCGCACCTGTTCTAAACGACGTTTCACTCAAGACAGTCCACCAATACTGATTGCAAGTGTTAACTTTTTGAACAGATCAAGAGGACTTACATCGTCCTCTCTACCTGATTCGGTGACCATCTTGGGAAAAAGGTACGTAGCATTACTGTCACACAAGTAGATAAAGTACATTTCTGTTCACAACTAAGTTCTCCCGATCGTGTGACCCTGTCACACTTGAGAAAAAATAGTTTTGATCACTGCATTAAGTATTTCCGTGATAACAATATATCATTGCTGCTTGGAATTGTTTAATCTCTTTAATTATTATGATGACAAATATTATAATCTATACATAATGGATATCCAAATGTCAATAGAGACCTAGATGTCTAGAACACACACATGTATGTAGTGAAACATGATAAAGCAAGTGAGATGGATGTTTTGACATAGCAAGCATAGTGAAATTAAACAACATATGTCTTCGGGGGCAACTTTCCAAACCCAATGAACAGAGGTTGCAAGGTGCCCTTATGTTTGATATTCATAAAATGCATAATAAAATGAGGATGTTCAGTGCTGGCAATGTGATTTCAAAACTGACTTAAACAATTCAATTCCCAGGTACAAAGTTTTTGCTTACACTGTGGCAGAGAGAGATCACTTCAAGGCCTATTTTGTGAGAGGCGGTGTGTGGTATCTGTACGATGGTCTCAGCAACCCCGAAATAATACCAGTATCTGGACCGGGTGGTGGGCAGATGGAGCATCTGGTACTGTCAGAAGATCCTTAAGAATTATGTTGTTACTGAACTGCCCTTAAACTTTGATGCTGCTGTATTGTATTTACAGACCGTGTTTTCAATCAATACTTTAACATGTATTTCTTACTAAAAATGCTCCATAATCAGTAAGGAGGACTATTGCATACATTTACCGCAATTACATAGCAAATAACAGATTCCCTCTTTGCTTAATTCCCCATTGATCTCAGATAGCTACTGATGCATTATTTCCCTCAATAAAAGTGTGTATATTGACAAATTCTTGACTTCGTTGGTCTTTCTTTGGTCTTCAACGAGACCTAATGCATATGTAGCATGCCAGTGAACGTATCAAAACTACAAACACACGCTGAGGGTGTGAGCTAATGCATAATTCACCCTGAAACATTCATAGAATAATGATACATTAATAGTACATGTGATACAATCATCAATATCGCAATAGTTCATACTAGTAGTTACAATCAATCTGGCCAAGTATATAGCACGATATATGTTGATAAGTATTCTAATTTCAATAAGATTATGAACTTTTTACAAATTGTACTCATATAGTAAATAGGTAGGAGGTTAAGTGATCTATATTACATTTTTTAAGTAATGGATATAGATAATTGTATAAAACAGTATGACACATTTGATAATTATACAAATAAAATAGACTATACAAGCTGTGGATGAGACTGGGGTGTCGACTAGCACAGCAATGCATGTATACAGAATATATCTACATACACACGCACGCACGCACGCACGCACGCACGCACGCACGCACGCACGCGCGAAAATAATAAAATCCCGATGTACAAAGTTCTATCTGCAACACATACATGCAGGGGAGAGCTTCAGGACCTTTCTCCTTTCGGAGAACGCCAGCGCCGAGGGTAGATAAGTTTGTAGAGTGAAAGTACAAAGACTACATTTACATAGCCGCTGATGTCCCAAATTCAAAATGTGTTGAAGTAATGCATAATAATGTTCAAACACCAAATACCGAATGCCCAATGCCGAGTGCCGAATGTGCAAAAGAATATATCTGAATATGAAAAGAAAATTCAGATTCATCATTCGAATCCCGAATGTGAAAAAATATTCAGATTCGGGATTCGAACATTTGAATATTGATATATTTTCTTTAATATTTAAATGGTAGTATGGAAGGAAATGCTGTTTTTGTTATGTTGTATGGAAAAAATGCACTCTCATTACGCGCTATTCAACTTTACACGACTTAAAGACACTTCCGTGTTCAAGTGAGAAGCAGTGCGTACGAAACACGTGTGACGTGGTCACATAAGCTCCGCCCACTCATGTTTATTTATGATTACTGTGCCCTTAAGACTATTGTAGGTTGTAGGGCACCACATACGTATCTCGTATACATATTGTCATATGACCTGCACATCCCAGAAATAACAGGCTGAGAGACATTTGTTTGTTGCAGAAGGGGGCGATCTGGACTCAGAACTCTGAGTGAAATAAAGAAAAAGTATCAAAATATCAAACAGAAAGGTAAAATTTATATTCTGATACTAGAAATCTATTTCTTTACAGCATACAATTTTATTTCATTTCCATCTGACCAAAATCATTATGTAATATGAAACAGTAATTTAATATATTACAATTAACTGATATGGAACTGTCTATATTAATATTGCAAGCTTCACATGACACAACTTCATATCAGAATATATAGTTTATTGTTCAAAAATGCAATTAATGATTTTACTGTTATTGATGACATCATGTTGAACATTCTCAGTTATGTACAATACGTGTGTACTTATTCCAACATGTTATGATTTCATAATGTGTTTACAAGAATGTAAAAGGGGTGAACCAGCTGGACATGTGAAAATGTCAACTGAAGTAATACTAAAAGAGGAACTAGAGAAAATTAAGGATTCTAGACAACTGGTTAGAGAACAAATCCGAGTAGCTAAACTGCAGCAAATATTGACAATCTTGCAAATTCGAAATATTGACCCAACTTTCAGCTTCACAGAGTAATATTGCAACTTCAACTCTGAGTAATTATATGTTCTATCTAATGTTTTATAGAAATTAACAACTTTCTTCTGATTTTTTTCACAGAATGATTAATCGAAATAGCTCTGGGCAATATGGTCTCTGATACTGAAGCCACCAATTCCCTGAAGCTGCTGCTGTTGCTGATCTGGACCCTGTACTGTCAATTCATCTACTTCATTGATTACAATATCTTGTTTCAAAATTCCTATATTATGTAATATTACTGGTGTTTTACTGCCATATAAACTCTTCTTTTGTTTACAACAATGCTTAAAATGGTACTGTATATAGAAGCATTGATATTCTTTTCGCACCTAAATGTCCTTAGCTTATAAAGACATTTTTACTTTTCGGCTTAAGGATTTGAACATTCTTCATCAAACCATGGTGCTTGGTTATCTGGGCTTTGAGAGAAAATGTACCTGTCATATCCAACTTGTAAGCAACAAAATACACATAATTCAGTTAATTTAACTACTGCATCATTTACATCATCAGTTAATAGCATCACATATTCTTCCAACGCAAATGTCAACGAATTGGTTGAAACTAGAATATCAAACATCATACGGGAATCATTTCTCAGTTTAAATCTTGAGATTTTCTCAACAGGAATATTCACTACATCACAATGCGAACTTGGAAAAGAAAAGTGTTTAAAGCATACAGTCCAGTGGCAAATGATTCGACTCTATTCGTGACAGTACAGTTATATCATGAAGATGAGTAAATAAGGAAATGCACTGGTCCCTGTATTTGATGGAAAAGTAAAGTTACATGGACTGTCGCCGTTTGTAAGCGCTATCGAATATAAATAGTTCTATCAAAATCATTTTTATACAATTTATAAACACAATTATATCTTTCTTAAGTCGCCAATTTTACATCATCCAAGGTTAAGAATGGCTTATCGCTTTGGAATTTCTTTTATCATACTCTGGTAATTTGCACTGGCAATCAAATTAGTTAATCACTTATGTCTTGGGGGACAAGGGTTTGGTGCCAGTAGAAGGGCCGTGGCCGAGTCCCGTAACCGGCTTATCATAGTGTATTAAATCAACTAGTTTACAATTTCCGATGCCAAACTGATTCAATGTTCGAAAATTAGTGTTTCCCTGCACAGAAACGAATTTATAATGTTGTGTGATTGTGACAACGAGTTGTTTCTTTCTTCGAGCTAGTTTGGGAAATGGTACGAGAGATGTAGAGTCTAAGTCTCAAACAAGCAAGAAAACTAGCTGCCTATTAATGTCGATAAAGAAAAAAAGATTCCTGTGATGATTCTCATCCTTCGCAAATGCATGGTACGACTGTTTAGGTGACAGGTCTATGGACAGCTTTGTACACAGACATCTTCGTCTTGTCATCACAGACCATCTCTGCGGGAATTTACACTAAGGCGGTATTTAGCCTACCGGGGAGATATTTCAAAGGCAAAACCAGGAAAATACAAATACAGAAAGGCAGATCTGGAACTTACAAAGACTTTAAGAGTACAGAAGATCCCAGTTGCTACCATATGATGCTATTGGAGAAGTGCACTTCTCTTTGCTAAATACATATTTTATCAGTATATGATATTTAGACTACATATGTATATGGTATATATGTGACAAAAGTACGCTCTTTCGGCTTTGTCCTCAGTCTTCACACAAAATACCCCGGTTCTAATGCCCACTTAAGTAAAAATTGTAAGGTAATGTTTGGTTCCCTGTCTGGTTCTGTGTGTAGGATCAGTGTTCAGACGCAAACCATTAAAGTTCTATGCTGTTTTGTAGTTCCGTTATGTACTCACCCCCAAAACATCGAAAGTCGACGCCATCTACCTTACCCCGGAGCTTGTCTGAAAGTACACAGCGTTTCCTGGCCCCGATTTCTCGAATAAAAATGAGTTTTTATTCAAATTTCAAACTGCGTTTGACAACTTTACACAACTAAATTTTTAACTCAACTGCATTTTTAAAATAAAAAAGCCCAAACAACTTAATTATTCTATTCACCAAACTAAAAGTCTACTGTGTTCGAGTTTAATATCGATTTCAGTTCATTCTGGGAAATGCATTTCCTCAAATTTGAGCAAAAACTTAAAAACTAAAGACTTAAGTTCGAGAAATCGGGGCCTGGTGGCTATCTCGCGTTAAACATTACAGAGCCTGAAAAGTTTATCTGTGGCTGTGGGGCGCACTGATCTAGCTTTGATAGTTTCGAACACAGTATGTATGTGGGACGCAAATGAACGAACAACCGATGTTTGCTTTTTTCCTTGTAACGCCACATTGTGCAATATTCCAACTATATGATGGCGGTGTGTAAATACCTGAGTCTGGACCAGATAGTCTAGTGACAGACATCTTCAGCATCGAAAACCTAATTTGTGACCATTGAACCAATCATGTTGTAATTGATAATTATTATGACAGTCTTCTGCTCGTCTCGATCCGTTGAAGCGTTGAAACATTACACAGCAGTCTCGTTTCCTGCTGACTGGGTTCCGTCCTATTGCGCAACTTAGTACAATAACCAGTCCAGAATTTTGAGACTAATTCATTTAACTGGATACATAAATATTAATCAGTATTATTTGATACATCTAAGCACTTGTATATTGCAACACTACGCTCCTTCTAATCCTTGCAAACACGTCGTGCAGCGTGCTCTGTCGTACAGCGAGCTCTGACAAACGGAAATCTTGAAATCGTAGAAATCTCAAAACGAGGCTCTGCCGCTAGAAAAGTTTGGCGGTCTGGTAGGGACTTGATATTATATCAATCACATTGTGCGTTGCAAAACTACACTGAATAAGCGCAAAAAACACATCACCAGTGAGCCAGGTGACTTGTGAAACATTTTACGACCTCATCAAACTGGGGCAGTCTGTGACGTCTTAGTTAGGGTCATGCTGCCTACACCTCGCCATAAACAATAGAAATACGATGTTATTAAAGTTTAAAATTAGAATTAACTTGTAAATACCATTTGTTTAAGAAACAAGGAATTGAAATACAGTGTAACCATAGTTGTTTGTAGTGTCTCTTTTCACTTTCACACGAGACAATTCTGATCGGCTGAAAAGTAGGTCATTGTCTGAATAGGTTAAGGAGACTCGTGTTTCGGTTTGCAATATTACAGCTATATGGCGGTGTTTTGATTCTGAACCAACAAGTGTCATATATATACATAGACACCTGACATATATTGCTTTGCCTTTTTTTACCTATATATTTCTTTGGTTCTACACACTTGTGGCCCTACATTGCCGCTCAGAAGGTCAAAAAGATATTTCAGTCTCAAGACTCACAGTTCATTTCCTCAAAATCCTAAGTAGGTAGGGACATTTCAACTTCAAAATATAGGGAGTTTTAAAATAATTGTTTCAATAGGGTATATTATGGTATAGCGGGAATGAAGTTCCCATAACGCCAGCAATAAGTTATTTAGAAGTACAGTGGAATCTGTCAAATCTTGACTTTGTGAACCGGTTTTCTCCATAATCCGGACTCTCTCTGAGTGGCAAAACTGCGGAAGCGGTGTCAGTAGCAGCAGTGGTCAGTTGTAAATGGGTGCAATGGTCACAGCTGAATAAGTCCAGTAATCAGTACTTGTATAGGCAGTAGAACAGATTATCAATAATGATTAAACATGAGGACGAACCAGGATTCGGACCCACGACTGCAGCGCTTAGCCCAACCAAAGCAGCAGTGGTTGTGAGGAGTCGAGAATACAACTGATTACTGAATGAAAGTGCAATTATAATTCTGAATGAAATCTCGATATAGAGGGGGATATTAAAGACGACTCTCCCATAGTCAGGGAAATGATCTTGCGGGGAAACACGGGACGACATAAATGTCACAGAAAAAAATCCAGATAGAGAGGAAATGAAGCAGGAGAGAACCGTCCCTTTTCAGCAAACTTTTACTTTTTTAGAAACCAATTCCTTGTCGTGGGTGTTAACCACTGCATGCGATGCGGTGACGACAACAAAGCGGCAGAGACCGTGCTGTGTGGGATGATTTTACGACGCTTGTACTAGTCGCCGCTGAATCGCACTTGCTGGATCATTAACTTTTGCTGCTTTTTCACATACGAGGTGTCAGTTAAAGGGCCAAGCTGAACATTTAGTATTCACAAATATGAACAAAAGTCCTTTTAATAATGGGGAGGGGGCGCTTTTGGCTTTAATTTCGCTCACTGTGATTTGTTATGTTTTCATTTTCGCTTGGTAAAACCCGTGATATGAAGCATGGAATGGCCGGACCCTGTTTCCTACCGTTCTATATGGCGAACCATTCGAACTTATTCTCCGGTCCGGCCTTCTGCATTTTATAGACACATGTACATATAACATGTGACTGCTTCATAAGCCTTTTTATCAATGTCTTCAATAGGAAAGATTAACACAGTCAAGACTGTGGTGTCGCGGGTTCGATCCCCGACCGTGTCATACCATAAGACGTTAAAATATGGTACTTGTTTGTCCCTGCCTGACGCTCGGCATGATTGGGTACAACAAGGACTGGTCGGCTTTGAGTCAGTATAATGTGTCTGAGTGGGGTATTCATGCTTCACTGCGGCATGGTATCTCAGTGGGCTAGCACTATAAAACCAGCTTAAGTCTGGACTAGTACAAGCAGCCGCACATACACACACACACGCATGCACGTCGTCATATGAGCGAAATATTCTCAAGCACGACGTTTGAAACCCAATTTCACCTCACCTCACCTCAAGACTGGTTGGCAGCTTGAGTCCCACCTCCAGCGGTTCTCTCATAAATGCGGTCTTCTTCTCAAAATTAGGGGTTAACTTCACCACCATGTCTTGGAACAAGTCGGGGGAAATTTCTGTAGCCTCTTGGATCTTCCTTGTAGGGTTCTGTCAATAACTGATCATAATGTCCGATATGATGTCTTCAAGTAAACCATTCCCTCACCCACAGTTTCCTTGCTTTCTTTTTTCTAGTTGGGGTTACGTCTTCTTCTTTGGCCTGCTCTTGTTGCATTTGCTGGTCTTCAAGAAGTAATAGTGCTGCACCTGCGAGGTATAGACTATGGAATCCTGGAAGGGACATTGTCGCGTTGTCGCCCTCTCAAAAACAAGCCAAATGAGGCAAAATTAACCAAAGCACGACAATGCGACATTTCATAGTCGCGATGTCGCATGTTGCGTTTTGAATCATATTTTTCTATTCCTCCAAAGGGCAACATAGAGACAATTTTCAAGGTCGTTGTTACGAGGGAGGAGTGCAGAGAAAGGGGCAGCCAGGTGTTCGAGAAGCACGTTCACAGACAAAGTTATTTATTCATTAACCTGTGCTGTGCCGTCTCCATCCGTTCTCGAACACCTGGCTGTCCCTTTCTCTGCACTACTCCCTCGTAACAAATAGTGAACTGTGTTAATATTTTAATGATAGATTGTTAAACAACTTTTCTATTTTTAGGACAAAAATTCTGCAAAAAAACCTCACAGAGTGGGTATGATGTTTTGATTATGATCAGCGTTTCATTGAGTATTCTATGTTTATTAGTTTTCGAATTAGATTGCAATTCATCGGTCCGCTTTTGAGCCAAACGGACTATAGGTTAATGGTTGATTCTAGTCTTTACATAAACGTCACTCCATTTCATCCCAAGCGTGCTCGATAGGGGACAGGTTCGGAGAAACAACTATCCAGGGGAGTACCGGAATGTTCTGCAGTCTCAGGAAATCTGTCACAACACAACAGCGACATGTGGACAGACATTATCCTGCTGAAGCGTGAACTTACGTCTCTGTCCTTGAATGAACGTCTGCACACGAGGCCCAATGATCTCATCCCTGTATCGCAGACCTGTTAGATTGCCATTGACAATGACAAATTGTGTCCGACCATGAGATGTGACTACTCCCCAAGACGTGCCTGTCGGTGACGTTGGAGCAAAACTGGGCATTTGCAGGCCGTCGGGACCGGATGATGGGCTACCCTTGTCGGTTCCGTACAGTCCTTGGTCCCGTTTCACAAAGCTCTCGTAAGCCTAAGATCTCGTAACGTTTCTCGTAGCATTCGTACTCCCAATGTTACAGTATAGGAAATACGAATGCTACGAGAAAAGTAGGCTCACGAGAGCTTTGTGAAACGGAGCCCTGGAACTGATTGGACGTAAGCCATGCAGGAATGGTCCGAGCAGTCAAACTGGCAGTCTGGAATCGATTCCTTAGATGGGTCAGCCGCATGTGGTTGTCTTGCTGACGTGACGCCAAGCGTGGACGGCCCGTCCGAGGCAAATCTCTCGTGTTCCCGTGAAGCTGAAAACGTCTCCATAGAGATGAGATCGTGTTTCAATGGACACCAAAATGTCCGGCCACTTTATTTTGGGCCCATGCCAGTCTCCAGCATACCCATGGCGGGGAGACGCTGATTTTCTGTAAGCCGTGGCATGGCGTACCCGCACTTTAGGTTAAACCTAACATTCAGAGGCAAGAAAATAACCAACCGTTCTTCATTTTTAATATCAGGTGTGTGAACTTCAGGTGTCAAAAAGCCTGCAAAAAGTGATTAATTTTATTGTGCACAAAGTACACGTGCCACGCGCGATACCCGACATAAAATGTAATGCAAATTGCTCTGCTACATGTTTAGTTAGGGTTATTTTGATACTTTTCGAATAAATATTATTTTATCCCATTTTATGTGATGCACAGTTACCTTTTTCCGTTAGTATATATATTAATGATTTGGCACTACAGAATTACATCCTGATATCATAAAACTTTCTTATTACAATATACTAATGATATCCTCATTACTGACACAGTCATGCGGTTGCAAAATTGTATAAACGCTGCGGAACGTTTTGAGATAAATATTATGTCTGGTAGTATAGGTCAAACTAAAATTGTAGTTGTCAAGAAAGGTGGTATTTTAAGTCAGTGAGTGAGTATGGTTTTACGCCGCTTTTTTTACTGCAATATGCCAGCAATAACACAGAGGGGTCACCAGAAATGGGCTTCACACATTGTACCCATGTGGGGAATCGAAACCGGGCCTCCGGCGTGACGAGTGAACGCTGTAACCACTATTCTACCCCACCGCCCCTTAAGTCAGAGAAATGGTAACAGCTTTACAAGCCAAGAAAGTTGTGGTGTGTTCAAATCTCTATATTTTATCAAGCCTCTATCCCATGAAAGGTTCTTCAAAATGACTGATTCTCAAATAAGTATTATTCTACTGTACGGGTCTGGACTGTGGGCTGTTGCTACTTAGGACTGGGTGAGTGAATTTAGTTTTACGCCGCTTTTAGCAATATTCTAGCAATATCACGACGGGGGACAGCAGAAATGGGCTTCACACGTTGTACCCATCAGGGGAATTGAACCCGTGTCTTCAGCGAGACGAGCGAACGCTTTAACCACTAGGCTACCCCACCGCCCCTGATACAAATAGAAACTGTACAGGTGTTTACTTGTAGGCGATTCTTGTTTGTTAAGCAACAGACATCAAATCAAGATTGGGGACGAAGTGCTAACGTTTTGTTATTAGATTTTCATAATGGGAAGATGAACTGGCCAATGGGCATAAACAAATGTTAAACACATTTTTTTTTTCCATGGATTTGGTTATGTAACAAATACGTATCATCAATAACAAATGTCAGAATTTATTTTACGACTAAAATCCAGTTATCAGAAAACACCCACATAGCTGTATCATTATGTTTGCAATCTGTTACAGATTAGCTTTGGCTAACAAATGTGTCATTATATGACCACCATGGCTGGTCCATTCTGACTGTAAGAGGTCTTCTGACTCACCAACTCACTGGCAACAGTTCCCAAAAACTCTGGAATGCAATCTCAAGACAAGTCTTGAGCTGACACGTCAAAATTATATGGTAACAAACAGTTTCTGATCCAATAATTACTGACACTATTAACTTTGATCTCATTAAATAAAGGTTTAAAATTTATGGTGTGTGTGCGTGTGTGATGATGATGATGGTGACTTTTGTGTACAAAGCCAGCCAGCCAGCCATAAATTATGAACGATCCCTAATCCCAATATTTCATCCAAGTTAATCAATTTACCTGTATTTAATTATCAAAACAGGTCATCCAATTCGTGGCAAAATGTACCGAAGAACAAAATGTCATACATACTACACACGAGTGAGTGAGTGAGTGAGTGAAAATCTGATAGCAGCATTTTCTCAGCCATTCAGCAACAATAACTATGCAAACACTTTGAGCAGGCTTAGGAGTAAACAGAGTTGCCTCCCTTCGACAGACGTCAACCTTTGCTGTTCCCGTCGGAATTCAGTCTGAGTTTAGTTCATGTCGGCATTGGCCAATATTTTATAAAATGAGTGCCATGCTGATGACGGAAGAACGCCATAACGTTGTCTTGACAATAGCAATATTTTATAAATAAGACAGTGGCCTGGACCAGACAAACAATGATTCAAGAAAATGAAATGCAACGATGTAATCCTACCAGTTTGTTACCAAAAACAAGCACAGGTTGCCGATGGCCCTAATACCTGGAATCCCCACACATGCAAAGCCTGAAGAGAAGCAGGTTGTGAGACCCACAGGCAATGTAGTGTGCTGACACACCCACGATCGGAGGTTTCTGGTACATGCTACTGTGCAACACCTGTCTTATTCATTGGACACACTGGACACAGGATGTCATTTACATTCAGAGATTATAGGAGTTTTGGGTTCTGCATTTTCTGACCCTGCTGATCTGGATATTGGGTTTCCATCTACTGTTAGAAGACACCTTCAAAAGGTACACAATACCAGGGGACCTTTTTAACCTGCAATATGGTCTTTAAAACACAATTGTGCTGAAGAACAACTTTGTGCATGTGCTAAGGAATAAATTTGTGTATGTGCTAAGGAATACATTTTTGTATGTGCTATGGACAAAATTTGTGATGTGCTATGGAATACATTTGTGTATGTGCTAAGGAATAAATATTTGTGTGTGCTAAGGGAGTTGATGAGAGAAGTAAAAAGTATGACTCACACTGACCATGTCTTCTGTCCTGGATTTCATGTCAAGACACAGAGGTTAACAAAACAACAGACAAATTTTGTATAATCATACATGTATTTTATTGCCTTCTTACCAGTCTCCGAGTTCTAACTGCCATCCATGTAACAATATGCACTTTAACCGGCCTTCCTCCCTGCAAAAATACGCCATCTGAGGAGGACGTCACGCGTCAGACATACGTCAAAGTGCTGCCGATACGATCCCGCAACTAATAGAAGAAGTCAACAGAACAATAGGGGACTGGTTGTGGCAGCGTTAGCAACTGTAACGACGGTGGCCGTAACCATGGTAACGAAAACAAGACATGACATCTAGTACAGAATAGATACAGGAAACAAATTTTCACTGGGGATGAAGAAAACGGAAGTTATATAGCACTTTTTTAAACTAACAAAAATCGTCCTACTTTTAGTAGTGGTCATGGGAACGCCATTTGACATTTCCATGGCAACCATAATTTCCTCATGAGGTTGAACCTCTAAGAAATAAAACACTATAACTGTACAAATCGAACAACTACGCTTCTCATGACCAGTGCGACAATCCACAATAAGGAATGACCACTTGATCATCTATAAAAGAAATTTGATACAATTAATCAACAGATATGTTTAACAAATCTACAACAAATAATTTCTCTACATTTCATGAAATGTTGTTTCTAATATTCTTGATGCCTCAGGTGACGACACTAAGTTTTGGTGTACTTCATTTTTAAATCCAACTTCATCAGCTTGGGTACTTGTCTGCATCATCCACAGGTTTAACTCTTAAGAAACATGCACCACATCAGAAGGAAATAATTACTTTCTTCTAATTACACATCTTTGAAAATGAACACAGTTAATTTTATTCATGATATTTAATCCATTAGCAACTATAAAAGAAGATCTCGGCAACACAATCTAAAATTTGAATAACTGCTATTTTCCAGTGCTAAAGTTGTCATTTGAAATATAGATCAAAGTAGAATTTCTTCATTGAAATCCATACAGTTAATTGTTAATACTGACAATAAATATACTAAAATTTTATTTCTTAAGGAAAATATAACAAATACCATTTGTCACAAAATCTCGACAGAAAAGCCTGAATATTAAGTCTATACAATTCTGAGAAAATTTTAAAAATGCAATCCCGAAAATGCTGACTGTACCCCATAGCAATCTCTAGTTTATTTACATATATCAATTCTCTCAAAATATATAATACAATGTATACATTTACTTAATTCAGTCTGAGAAACCGGCAATTTGCATATAGACCTACTTAATGGAAATCCAATAAAGAAGTAGTAGAAAAGCTCTGACATTCGTGCTATAGGATAATAAATATCAGATCTAACAAGTTCTGGATTAAAATGCCTTGTCTGTGACACGCACGCAGTGTTGAAATCTGAGGCACCTACAAGAAACTATCAACAGAAATATACATTCACATCCAGTGAAGGAGTTTCTGTACGTACGAAAACAATGTTCACTTTAACACGGAACTCAAGGCAAAACCACTGAATAAGGTTGCACCAAGCCTTGACTTTGACCATCAATACAACGCCTCACTTCTACTCAAAGACATGCTGACATTGGATCTCTCAATAACATTGCCATGGATACTGTTACTCGTTGAAAAGCCACATTGTATGAGAAGTCTGTCAGTCCGAACATCAACCAGTTTAGGGACTGTTTCTGTCCATTTTTGTGTTAAAACATTAATTCCCAAAATAGTACATAGATAAAAACTTCGGCTCTGAACACTGATGACATTTCGTATGTAACAATCCCTCGGGAAACTATTCATTCTGAAACTAAAACATTCTTCCTTTCAGACCTCTGTATCAGATCTGCTGTTTAGTGAGGAGGAAGTGGATGAGGCGTTATACTGAGGATGTAGATGGAGCTTGATGGCCTGGTTTAACATAGGAGAAGGCTGATTCTGCGAGAGGCAGTCAACATGTTTTATCTGTATAAACATACAATACATTCTCTGTGCAAATGTCTTGTTAATCACTCTCCCACCCTAAAAACAAAATGTAATAGTCCTCCACCCCAATCATCAACATAGTCCACATCATAAGGCAGTTGATACCATTTCGGTAACTTGGGGGTGGAAGGCATACCCTAAAATCTAAGGTCGAGTGATGGGTTGAGATGCAGAGTCATAATTCTGTGACACAACTGACGAATGGCGTTCCACGGTGTCATGAATCTGTGATATGCACTGTCAATATCAGTTAACCGGCTGGCATGGGCGACACACACAGCCACAAGACCTCAACACTGTGTCAATGTTGTGAACAGCACAACACATCTGTATGCTACGTGCTGTACACAATGATGAACTCACATGATGATGAACATAAGGATATGGAAATCATGAAGATACACTTGTGAGTACACAATGAGTCCGATGAAGCTCAACAAGCAACAACTAAATACTTGACTGTCTGCTGCTCAACGCACTGCAGTTGTCAGTCCTGTAGATTTGTGCACTGAATGAACTGAAACAAGCTCCAAGTCTGCTAGTGGGGAAATCTGTAAGCATTGTTTATCACACTGCCTCCTTTAGAATCACAACAATACCGCCAAATTCGGCTGCCCATAAAGTTGCACTATCTCACAATGCTGCGCTGTGCCATACTTGCAAAACATACATGCAAAGAATATGTGTATCATGAATTTTCCTCTGGCTCATAGCCATCATCTTTTAGTCTCCAGAGAAACTTCAATAAATCTTGACTCTGTAGTCAAGAGCAGATACAGTATCTAAACATCTGAAGTGTAGCGGAGCTTCAACAGATCTTGCACTCCGCAGTCAAAAGGAGCTTCAATAGCTCTTGCCTTCCATTGTCAAGAGCATTTTCAATAGATCTTGCCCACTGTAGTCAAGAGGTGCTTCAATAGATCTTGCCCTCCATAGTCAAGGAGCTTCAATAAAATTGCCCTCCATATTCCAGAGGAGCTAAATAAATCCTGCCCTCCATAGTTCTTGTAAGAACGTGATATACATGATGTCATGTATTCATCAACCACCTGAGTTTCCATGGTAATGCACAATACTGCCATCTGTCTTTGTGTCCGCTCGTCTGTCCGTCTAGATGGCAGAGGCGGCCGTGAGATCATGATGTCTGCTTTCCGACACAATACTATGTGGAACTATGTACAAATGGCCGGCTGCTGACACTACTGAGCAATGGTTCCTTGCCTCTCCACAACACAACAGAACACGTATCTCACATACAAAAATAATATCATCTTCTTGCCCTCTTCTGAATGTTGTGGCATCTCTGGGTTGACAGTAAAGAGTGAAAGCCCTGTGTCCCGTCCAGCGTAGTCTCCCTGCTAGCATCACACTTCATCATTCAGACAGCAGCTGCTGCAATAAACTATTCTTCTGGTCTGCCGGACGTATATCATCAATAGGGGTCTGCAAAACCAAGAACATGATGTTAGTGGCAACATCTACAAGTCTTATGGGTAAATGAGTTTAGTCTTACGCCACACTCAGCAATAATCCAGCCATATGGCGGGTCTGTATATAATCAAGCCTGGACCAGACAATCCAGGGATCAACAGCATGAGTATTGATCTACGCAATTGGGATATGATATGTGTCTAACCAAGTCAGCGAGCATGTCCATCTGATCCCGTTAGTCACCTCTTACAACAAGCATGGGTTGCTGAAGATCAATTCTAACCCAGATCTTCAGGGGTCTTATGGACATCAATATCAGAACACAATAAAGTTATTGAGATTCTTGACTGAAAGACGAGGTGAAATGACTTGAGTTTAACATGACATTCAGAAAGTGAAGAAAGTAAAATTGCTGATGTTACACAAAGTATCTATAAAGCATACAACTCCAAACCACAGAAAGGCCAGCTCACTTTGAAACTAGTCAACATATCATGGCTCCTTGACAGTACACGACAAACATTGTAAATTAGGAGCAAGAATGTTTTAAATTCTAACTATCTTTCCAGCATACCAGCTTGTCATCTTGCAAGAACAAACTTGTCTCCCTCTATTCTGAGTTCTGCATTGACAAGCATGCAGCATCTGGTTACTAGTGTGAGATGCTGGGCCCTTATTCTCGAAACGTTCGTAGCCCTAAGAATTCTTAACTTTGATCGTAGCCAATGTGTTAAGAATGGGCTTAAGAAGTTCGCAGGGCTACGAACGTTTCGAGAATAGCTAGCCAGGTCCCAATCACATTACGAGGCAAACTGACTTCATCCTGACTGATGAAACACAATGACTCATCCTATGTGGGTCCTCTCAGTGTTATTCCCTTCCACTCTTCGGTCAAGTGCACCCTAATTTTAATCACTCTGATTCTGCCTGCTTGTGCCTGCTTTGGAGAATGTCTACTGAGAGAGTTGCACATGTATCCCAGCAAATGAATACTATAAGGAACGTACCCGTGGCTCTCTCTGCACGATGTTGACCTGTGTCACAAGCTCGTTCTTCTGGCCGCAGCCTTTCTGTGACTGATCTGACTGGGGAGCACTCAACAACTGATTGCGGAACAAGCTGGTAGCCTTGGCTTCTGGATCATCTGGGACTGCAATACAAATATGGCATTACTAACATGCTTGGCAGTCTGAAGGAACGGTACAGAATTCCAAACTGATCAGGAACCTAATAACAGCACATGTAAAAACTAGTGTCATAACCAATTGAACAGTAAATATTTACTGTAAATCCAGCAACACATGTCTCCCTTATAATCCACTGACCAGCATAAAACTGTCATAAACCCTTGCACAGCACATGTCAGACTTATAAACCCATGAGCACCATTTATCAGTGTTATCACCCCTTGGACAGCACATATCAGTGGTACCACCCCTTGGACAGCACATATCAGTGGTACCACCCCTTGGACAGCACATATCAGTGTTATCACCCCTTGGACAGCACATATCAGTGTTATCCCCCTGGACAGCACATATCAGTGGTACCACCCCTTGGACAGCACATATCAGTGGTACCACCCCTTGGACAGCACATATCAGTGGTACCACCCCTTGGACAGCACATATCAGTGGTACCACCCTTGGACAGCACATATCAGTGTTATCACCCTTGGACAGCACATATCAGTGTTATCACCCCTTGGACAGCACATATCAGTGTTATCACCCCTTGGACAGCATATATCAGTGTTATCACCCCTTGGACAGCACATATCAGTGTTATCACCCCTTGGACAGCACATATCAGGTTACAGCATGTATCAGCGTTATCATCCATGGACAGCATATATCAGCGTTATCATCCATGGACAGCATATATCAGCGTTATCATCCATGGACAGCATATATCAGTGTTATCACCCCTTGGACAGCACATATCAGTGGTACCACCCCTTGGACAGCACAT
Organism: Haliotis rubra; assembly: GCF_003918875.1. Classification (NCBI taxonomy): domain Eukaryota; kingdom Metazoa; phylum Mollusca; class Gastropoda; order Lepetellida; family Haliotidae; genus Haliotis; species Haliotis rubra. The sequence goes on from NW_025767335.1 coordinate 852,942, forward strand.
ATCAGTGTTATCACCCTTGGACAGCACATATCAGTGGTACCACCCCTTGGACAGCACATATCAGTGGTACCACCCTTGGACAGCACATATCAGTGGTACCACCCCTTGGACAGCACATATCAGTGGTACCACCCCTTGGACAGCACATATCAGTGGTACCACCCCTTGGACAGCACATATCAGTGTTATCACCCCTTGGACAGCACATATCAGTGTTATCACCCCTTGGACAGCACATATCAGTGTTATCATCCCTTGGACAGCATATATCAGTGTTATCACCCCTTGGACATCACATATCAGTGTTATCACCCCTTGGACAGCATGTATCAGCGTTATCATCCATGGACAGCATATATCAGCGTTATCATCCATGGACAGCATATATCAGCGTTATCATCCATGGACAGCATATATCAGTGTTATCACCCCTTGGACAGCATATATCAGTGTTATCACCCCTTGGACAGTACATATCAGTGTTATCTCCCCTTGGACAGCACATATCAGTGTTATCACCTAGGACAGCACATATCAGTGCTATCACCCCTTGGACAGCACATATCAGTGTTATCTCCCCTTGGACAGCACATATCAGTGTTATCACCCCTTGGACAGCACATATCAGTGTTATGACCCCTTGGACAGCACATATCAGTGTTATCACCCCTTGGACATCACATATCAGGGTTATCACCCCTTGGACAGCATGTATCAGCGTTATCATCCATGGACAGCATATATCAGCGTTATCATCCATGGACAGCATATATCAGTGTTATCACCCCTTGGACAGCATATATCAGTGTTATCACCCCTTGGACAGCACATATCAGTGTTATCTCCCCTTGGACAGCACATATCAGTGTTATCACATAGAACGGCATATATCAGTTATCACCCCTTGGCAGCACATATCAGTATTATCACCCCTTGGACAGCACATATTGTTGTTTTCTCCCCCTGATTCGCCCTTATCAGAAACATAACTGAACTGAAAAACAAATATGTAAACCACATACATCACAACCTGATTCACACACTTGGGGAAATCCTGCTGTTAGTATTGTGTGTTTAATGCTATACTCAGCAAACGTCAAGCTATTTAATGGAAGCTAATAAAATGTAAGAGACTGGACATGGTCAGGTCAAGGAGCCATTCAATCCCATTAGTCGCCTCTTACAAAAAGCATGGATTGCTGAAGACTAATTCTAATGCTGATCTTGGATCTATATTTGCTTACTATACTGGGTCTGTCCTGTAGACAAGGCACGGAACTGCTCGTATCTCTTCTTGGCCTCTTGTCTGGAGGAGCTGAGGATGTCCTCATTCTCTGCTAAGTCATCAAGAGGATTGAGGCCAACAGCTGCATGCTCCTTCGTCATGTCGTTAACTGTAACAACAGAGTGAGATAGTTGGGATTAACAACCCGAGAGACTGTAGTTCATTCATATCCTTACCTGTCAGAAGTGAGTGAGTTTAGTTTCATTCAGCAATATTCCAGCTATATGGCACCATTCTGTAAATAATCTGGACCAGACAATCCAGTTATCAACAGCATGAGCATCTATCTATGCAAATGGCATAAGATGACATGTGTCAACCCTAGTCAGCAAGCCTGACCACCCAATCCCGTTAGTCGCCTCTTACGACAAGCATGGGTTGCTGAAGACCAATTCTAACTCGGATCTTCAAGGGTCTACCCGTCAGAATTGATGCTGGTCTTAGATGTTGACAACTTTGGTGAAACACAAAAGCCGACCAGACCAATGTCATCGAGAAACATGCCATTTGTCCCTTCAAAGAGTGAGTAAGCATGGTTTTACAGCACTTTTAGCAAAATTCCAACAATATCATGGCAGGGGACACCAGAAATAGGCTTCATACATTGTACCCTTGTGGGGAATCGAACCAAGGTCTTCAGTGTGACAAGCATACGCTTTAACCATTAGGCTACCCCATCTGCCCTGCTAATAAGTATCGAAGCGTCTCTGAATCATTATATTCCTACTTACTGGTCTCTAAAATTTCTAAAGGCAGTTCTCCTCCAGTGTCAAATGACATTGACTCATGCTGTTGCTGTTGCTGCTGAAGTTGCTGCTGCTGCTGTTGTTGTTGCTGCTGCTGCTGTTGTTGCTGTTGTGACTGAAGCTGTTTCTCTGAGCGCTGCACTACAGATGATACGCAGCTCCTGTTTGACGTACTGTGACGTTGAGTTGGACACTGCTTGGTTCAGGTCGCCCGAGATGACAGGCTTTTTTCTGGAAGTAACCAATCTACATCAACACCTAGGACAGGGCGTTAAACACTTTGTGGCAATACAATATACATTTCAACAGTTGAGTTACAATATAAAACTTAGAGCAAACAACCTTTTTAGGCATGAACGATTTTCTTCAGCCATCTGTGTTTAACATGTTGACTGCCTACCACGAGTATACTCAAATTATCAAATGGAACAGAATTTGCTACTACAAGTTATCTCGTAGCTATCCTCAGAGGTATCTTAAAACAAATTTCACATGTTGGTAAAATAGCCACAAGAAGCAACCGTCCTTTGTCAGCAGTGATCTTACCCGTCTGGCCCTGTTTCCAAGAACTGCATGTCAAAAGGCTGTTGAAAAGACTGCTGGGAAGGAATGCCCTGAGATGAAGAAGGCAGCGATTGGTTGAAACTGGATGTGGCAGTGGACATTGGTGACGGGCCTGAAAAACTGGCCGGGGCGGACAGAGGCTGGGACGCGAAAGCAGCCGACAGCTGGGACTGGTTGAAGCCAGTTCCTGGGCTCACCTGAAGATACAAGTAGTAGGTGGTGGAAACGCAGGCTAAACATCTTACAGCAGGATGATAGATAAAGAATATCCTATCAACTAACAGAATTATTCTTACATGTTTTAATCAACAGAATTTATGAACCATGTTGCAATACATACAGACAAGTGAAGTCTCCTGCCTTGCAAGTACACAAAAGCCTTAGGACACTATTGTCTACATGACTGATTATAGACAGTTGACAGTGAAGAAGACTTCTGTTGAAAATCTTTAGGATTTGTGTTTAGGATGACAGCCAAAATACAGCATTTATGTCAGAGATTTTACAGAGGGAAGATATATAAGATTACCTATTACAATGTGACAAATGATTTGCAGTCAGGTTATATATGCTCTGCCACATCTGGAAACCAATACTTAAGTGTATTGTTATGCTATATGTTACTCAACAAACAGACTTCACGTCAATAAAAAGATGCTCCAGCTTTAGATTCATTTCCATATCCAGCTGATCTTGATACCCAATGTTTTTGATTGGTTTGTGGCTTTCATAACACTATCCATTATGGTAAAACATGATAAAACTAGCAATCTCATCTTGATAATACTGTATATTACAGTTTATAAGCCAACCCCAAAGATAAGCCGACCCCCAAACTTGACCCTTAAAATCAGTGTCAAAATGGTAACAACCAAGTCTGGAGTATAAACTGAGTCAGCAGCATGGGACATGATCAAATTCAGTGAAGTGCGTCAGCCTGAACTCTCACATCCCACTAGTTGTCATTTATGACCAGCATGGACTGCTGAATGTTAACCAATTCTAACCCACACCTTCATGTAAGAATGCAATCTATGATGTACCTGTGTTCCTGGCTGCTGAGACTGGCGAGAGTTGGGGGAGATAGAGTGAGGGGACATCAACATGGGGTCAGGGCTGCTGCCGTACGGGCTGTGAGGTGTGCGGGGAGATCCACGCCCTGTAATAAACATGCCACATGTAACAGTGTCATCAAAACATCAACAAATCATTTAATACAAGACACAAAATACTACAAAAACACAAGAATCATACTGTGCCAGAGTATGAACAACCACAAGGAACTATGAGTGAATATTTCACTAATCTCACACTAGAGTGTGAACAATGCCTGACAGAATCTTGGGACAAACAGATCAATAAACATGTGACACAGCTGGAATTACCAGTGTCTGCATGTTGTCATGGAAACTGACTTGTTAATTGTTAACATTTTCTGGGGTAATTCTCATAAGTAAGTCTAGTATCTACTGTCTTATTGTGCAATATCAAGGAGAGATCCATCACAAAATGAAAAGATTCTGTTACAAATGTCTCTAATAAACTAAATCTGTCACCAAGGAAAATGTTTCATGTACAGTAACAAATTTTGTAAGAACTTTGATTCCATGGGTAGAATGGTAAATGAAGGTAGCAATGAAGTACCAAAATAATGGAAAACACAAGTATTATGTAAAATATGGGATTTACGATGATCTTAGCACTAGGACTGTACAGAACTGATTTTCTTAGTACTAAGTTCACTTCAGGGAATGGGACAGTGGTATTTGTTGCCGAGTCAGTGGATGCAGTAAGATCACTTCAGGGAATGGGACAGTGGTATTTGTTGCCAAGTCAGTGGATGCAGTAAGATCACTTCAGGGAATGGGACAGTGGTATTTGTTGCCAAGTCAGTGGATGCAGTAAGATCACTTCAGGGAATGGGGCATGGTATTTGTTGCAGTCAGTGGATGCAGTAAGATCACTTCAGGGAATGGGACAGTGGTATTTGTTGCCGAGTCAGTGGATGCAGTAAGATCACTTCAGGGAATGGGACAGTGGTATTTGTTGCCGAGTCAGTGGATGCAGTAAGATCACTTCAGGGAATGGGACAGTGGTATTTGTTGCCAAGTCAGTGGATGCCGCAGTGTTCATTCAAGCATTTCTAAAAAGTTAGCCCATGGCCCACCAGCCCTGAGTTATGTGGGTCACTCAGAAATTATTGTGGGTCATGTCAAATGTCAAACTTTTTAGCCAAACACTACTAGTTACTAGTACGAGTTCACTTCCTATTTTAAACTTTCAATCCAGGGGAGGTCAACAAGAGAAACCAAAGACATGCTTGTTTGTTGCCAAGTGAAAACAAACTCGTGATATGTTTCACATTTACATTTATGGATGTACCGACACGACACGACCTGCCCGTACCTGTATAGTGCACTGTGTTAAGTATTACCCCAAAGGCCCAAGTTCGATTCTCAACATGGGTACAATGTGTGAAGGCCATTGCTGGTGTCCCCCATCGTTATATTGCATGAATATTTCAAAAAGTGGCATAAAACCCAGCTCACTCACTCTAAACAATTAGGTCACATACTGTAAATGCCTAAAGCTCATTTTCATTCAAACATGTGGAGGACAAGAGACCATTTCTTCCCTACAACATGTACAAACTAAGATGGAATACTTCAGATTATACAATACCCCAAGAACAATGCACTACACCAAAACCATTGAATATCTCTGTGTATACCATAGTTCCTTGAAACTACAGCACATTCAACCGTTTGAAAACTACGAAAAAACAAAGGGATGATTTGAAAAAGACAAAAGGTATAAAAATATTATTTACATAATCAAATGAAGACAATCAAACCAATTCGAAAGTTTCACAACTGTAACTAAGAGGTAAGAAAAGGATAAATTCAACATTCCCCAAATAAACATGAAATCATTTAAATATTTACCATAGCTTCCAATAGAAACGTAACGATACCAAACTGAAAACAAGGTTCACCACACAATCAGGGAGATATGAAAGTAGGTATATTTTGAGTCGTGATTTAGTAGTTTGCGATATCACAGCTATGCAACCTGTAAGGTGAGGTATTTAACATCGTGCTTGAGAATATTTTGGATATGACAAATGAATGGTTGTAGCAAGTAGCCCAGACTGCTTTCTGGTTTTATCTTGCTAGCATTACATAGCCATACATGACATAGTTCAACAAAAACATTATTGACCATATTAAAAGCAGGGTGTGACACGGTGATGACCACAGGCACATCCGATGCAACCTGTATTGTGTGGACCTGACACATGAATGGTTGACACTCTTCACTTGCTACATTACAGTAGAATACATACATAGAGTGGTGAGCAGGACACAGATCATTGACATTCAGCTCCACAAACAGTGGTGACATCATGAGCAACATCTGAAGCCAGGGTATGATGACACAGACACATCAGAGTCTGACGCATACATACAGGCACTCTTCACACAAGGAATAGAGTGTGCAGGACCGATCATTAATTCAGCTCCACAACCAGTGGAGCCAGGGTATGATGACACAGACATCAGAGTCATGAGGCAGGACTGATCATCTGAAGCCAGGGGTATGATAGCACATCTGACACATCAGAGTCTGGACACATCAGAGTCTGACGCATACATACAGGCACTCTTCACACAAGGAATAGAGTGAGCAGGACCGATCATTAATTCAGCTCCACAAACAGTGGTGACATCATGAGGAATATCTGAAGCCAGGGTATGATGACATAGACACATCAGAGTCTGACGCATACATACAGGCACTCTTCACACAAGGAATAGAGTGTGCAGGACCGATCATTAATTCAGCTCCACAAACAGTGGTTGACATCATGAGGAATATCTGAAGCCAGGGTATGATGACACAGACACATCAGAGTCTGACGCATACATACAGACACTCTTCACACAAGGAACAAATTCAGATCAATAAACAGTAAGGCATTACGTTCTATATGACTAAATGCAAAAATTCAATATAGAATAGGAACAATCCTTGAACAATGAAGAGTAGCCGTTCCTCTCCACATACATTCTACCAAGAACCACCTGGACCTCAGATACATGGCACTCGCACTGAATCACAATAAACAGAAACCATCTTTCACTGCACAAACAAACATCACATTTATGTTGATCTATAATCAATAATTATAGAAACCACATTACATCACTTTGGGAACTGAAATAAACATCAAATATCTTTCAAAATTATGAAATAATATTACCTCTGACACAAGGCATTGTAAAGAGTGAAGACCCAGCTGGAGAGAGAGAGAGTCGAACTACTGAAACTTCTGTTAAGGTGACGACGGGGAACGAGGTTAAAAGTTCAGCCATGAGCTGCCAAGGCATGAGTGATGTTGTTACGTAACAAGCTGAGATAATATGCCCAACAATATCTTCCAGATGATCAATAACAGCCATAACAGCACATGCACAAAGCTGGCTACAGCCAATGGCTGGCCTGTTTGCGGAGGGAAGGGGAGAAATATGCAATGCATGAACATTGTTTAATGACACTTAAACAATGCAATAACCAGTTTTAGCTGTTCTTGATGAGACAAAAAAATTATAAAGTGATGTCAGCGTCAACAGTACCGATCCCAAAGTTCTTGTCACTGAAATTAACAGCAGATTTTCTGGACCAACGGATCCTGGCTAATAGCATTTCACTGTCAATGTGATTTTGAGATGAAATATATTGCACACGTCTTACGAGTAAGTGTGTAGGGTCATATGTCCCTGAATAAAATACAAACCATTTCAGATCAAAGGGCATCAACTTACAACTTTCAACCATGCTCAGAACTGAACCTGGGCTGTCTGTGAGGCAAGTAAACACCAGGGCCACAAGGCCACCAAACATTCAAATTCCCATGTACTGTGGTAATATGTAGCTCCACAGTATCTTTATCACCAGTAAGGATGAAGCTGATGCTGGATATTGAGGAAATTCATATTTACCAACCATGACCTCAATGTTCGAGTAAGATAAACACTCCAACACATTCAAAATTGTATTGAGGTATACAATGCATGTCTTGGGTGCTGTTGTACATAGCAATCTTAGCACTATGTTGGCCTAAACTCCCATACTTTAAGGTAGTCTTAGCGCTAAGGTTGTTTTGTACAACATCACCCTGGAATGTTAATCCAATCTGAACCCCAAGGTCAAGGTCAGTGACTATTTGAGTGAGTGAGTGAGTTTAGTTTTACGCCACACTCAGCAATATTCCAGCTATATGGCAGCGGTCTGTAAATAATCGAGTCTGGACCAGACAATCTAGTGATCAACACCATGAGCATCGATCTGCACAATTGGGAACCGATGACATGTGTCAACCAAGTCAGCGAGCCTGACCACCCGATCCCGTTAGTCGCCTCTTACGACAAGAAAAGTCGCCTTTTGTGGCAAGCATGGGTTGCTGAAGACCTATTCTACCCCGGATCTTCACGGGTCCTATTTAAGAGAGTGACAGAAAACATTCTATTCCAGAAGCTTCATGTGTAACCCTAACCCTACCTGATTGAACTCCTGGGCACATGAACAGCTTCAATTGTACTACAGGTGATTCCCAAGTACACACACCTGTGATGAACAATAAAGCTTGTGTGCACAACTCATTAATTACACCAACCTGATGAACTAATCAATATCTCACCTGGTGGCAAACTCATCTGTCTCTGCATGAGTCTATTCTGAGCAAAAATTTGTTGAGGTCCTCCCTGCTGCTGTTGTGCTGCCCCCTGTTGGCTGCCTCCAGGGAACAAACCAAGTTGTCCCCCCTGCTGGCCAGCTGGGAACTGATTCTCCGGGAACTGGAACCGAGGTGAACTCTGACCTCCTGGACTCGGCATGTTTCCAGAGAGAGATCTGTGACGCTGGAGGGCGGGAACTGGGATCCCTGGCATCAACAAACATGTGATTAGTTCACCACTGGACCAGCAAATCAGGGAACTGACAAGGATCTACAAAATTCATGACATGCATGAACCAAGTCACCAAGCCAAACCATCTAATCCTTAAGTCGTTTCTTACACAACAATTGGTCATTGCCAAAAATCAATTCTAACACAGATCTTCAAGAAGGTTTCAACATGAATAATAAGGTTAGACTGTGAATAGACAGCAATGGGCAAGCCCATGTTTCTCATTTGTCCTTGTTTCAGCTGAACAGAATGAGGAAAATGTCAACTCTGGCCAATACTGATGATCATAAGCTTGGACAGCCGATCATGTGGAAAGAGAAATAATTGCACAATGGAAAAGGACAAAAAAGGTATTGTGTTCATATAAAGTTATAATTATTGATTATACAATAAAGAACCTCACAGAGATTAAACACATCAAACTCCATCAGCTGTGATATGGCACCAGGAGGTTCTTACATGTGATTGGCCAGTGTTGGGGATTACCACTTCTGGATAAGTAATATTCTATTTTTAGTTACGCCATTAATTCAATACTTCAAACATAAGACCTGAGACAGCATGCGTTTCTATCTACTTGTTTCATGGATCTGCCGAATAAATTTAGTTAAATGGAAAAAATATATATATATTGAATTTGCCCTTTTTAATTTGTGCCGATAAGCTGATAGCATATTCCAGGTAAACAACATTTTTTTACACAAGGACCCATTATTAACAATCTTGTATCAATGTGTAATGCTATATCTATTCACCATCAACCATACTATAAGGATTTATTCCTATCAACCATACTATAAGGATTTATTCACTATCAACCATACTATAAGGATTTATTCACTATCAACCATACTATAAAGATTTATTTACTATCAACCATACTATAAGGATTTATTCACTATCAACCATACTATAAGGATTTATTCACTATCAACCATACTATAAGGATTTATTCACTATCAACCATACTATAAGGATTTATTCACTATCAACCATACTATAAGGATTTATTCACTATCAACCATACTATAAGGATTTATTCACTATCAACCATACTATAAGGATTTATTCACTATCAACCATACTATAAGGATTTATTCACTAACCATCAACCATACTATAAGGATTTATTCACCATCAACCATACTATTTATTCACTATTATTCACTGTCAACCATACTATAAGGATTTATTCACATCAACCATACTATAAGGATTTATTCACTATCAACCATACTATAAGGATTTATTCACTATCAACCATACTATAAGGATTTATTCACTATCAACCATACTATAAGGATTTATTCACTATCAACCATCATAAGGATTTATTCACTATCAACCATACTATAAGGATTTATTCACCATCAACCATACTATAAGGATTTATTCACCATCAACCATACTATAAGGATTTATTCACCATCAACCATACTATAAGGATTTATTCACCATCAACCATACTATAAGGATTTATTCACCATCAACCATACTATAAGGATTTATTCACCATCAACCATACTATAAGGATTTATTCATCAACCATACATAAGGATTTATTCACTATCAACCATACTATAAGGATTTATTCACTATCAACCATACTATAAGGATTTATTCACTATCAACCATACTATAAGGATTTATTCACTATCAACCATACTATAAGGATTTATTCACTATCAACCATACTATAAGGATTTATTCACTATCAACCATACTATAAGGATTTATTCACTATCAACCATATTATAAGGATATCCAACCTGTCCAAGTCCCACTCCGCCCTGCAGAGCACTGGACTGCTGTGGGTGGAGGTTCCACTGCTGCTGTTGTCCGAAGTGGGGGGACAGTTGGGAGGGTGGCGTTGAGGGAGGCATCATGGGACTTACTGGTTGGTTCCCAGTCGACATGCTACCCGGGTTGTACCGGGGCGACATGGGTCCTGGCATGGCCTGGCCTCGCTGGAATACAATAACCCATGCATGAATACTCCACAACAGCTACACACCAACACATGTGGAACTTCATCACAAGTCTCAACACAAACTTAAAAATAAACACCAACTTGAAAGAAAACATTTACAACAACCTGAATAGTGACAGATCTTCGATGTTCAAGTCGTAGTCATTTTTGGATCACAATATATATGAATATGTACAGATATTTCAAGTTCACCTGGGCTGGCAATATTGCACATAGTATCAGGCTGGACTAACAGTGTAGCTGACCTACTAAAGGCGAGCGGCTTGTATCACATACCTGCACAGGTAAGGTAACATTTGGGGCGTGGCCTGAGTTCATTAGCTCACCAAGGTTTTCAGGGAAGTGGCCATCTACTCCCATATTTCCCTACGGAAACAAAACGGTCGGAGAGTCACATAGTGTTTGAGAATTACAAGTGTCTGTGGAGTGACAGTCGGAAGAACTACTCCATGCAAAGCTCACACATAGTGAAACTGTCAGAAATCAAAACCTACTTGGTTTGAACATAAAGCATGATTTTGTTTCAATTTGAACGAAATGAATTCCAGATGATCTACAAAGCTTGAGGTGGCCGGGCTTGTCACGTGTTCCTTCCAATCATGATGTACACTACACCAGGTGAATTTGAAACTAAAGGTAAACATCCACATCCACAAACTATCACCAACAGCACAAACAAAGCCATTCCTGGACCACATCTAAGGGAAACAGGCAAGCACACAATAAAAGATGGGCAGCATACAATGACCATTATGTCAAAGACGGAATCGTTCAAATAGCTACATTTTGTCCAAAACTACTTTCAATATTAAGAACTTAAAACAGAATATAAGACACCATCAGCTTTCAGCTGTGATCTTACAAATGGGACTGTATCTGTTATCAATGACACTTTGGAATCCTGAGATTTTAAAATAAGACTTAGACCAAGCAGTCACGGCACAGTTCTACCTACCTGCGGGAACTGCCCAAACTTCTGCTGTTGCTGATGTTGCAACGCGATAAGTCGCTGTTGCTGTAATAGCCTCTGTCTTTCCTGTGCCTGCCGATGGCGCTGTTTCTCCATCTGCTTCAGCTTCTGCTGTTGCAACAGCGTTTGTCGCACCTGTACGGCTGTTGATGTCTGGTTCATGCCTCGGAACATAGGGCGCTGTGGGGACTGGCCTTGCAAGGCACTGGCAAGCGGACTTATTGGAGCTGCACAGCAGGAGAAAGGTGTCAGTTAAATATTCTGATAATCTAACAATCTGATTATTTCACTAGCAAATATTACATAATTTCTTCCTGAATACTGGTGTGGGTGTAATCATATCTCCTCCACAGTTAAAGCAATCACTTGACAAAATCTACAAGGGCACAGCTACTACAAGTGAGTGAGTTTAGTTTTATGCCGCTTTTAGCAATATTCCAGCAACATCACGGCGGGAGATACTACAAAGCAAACAAATTGTTGCATTAAAGCTGAAGATATTTCATTATGATCTCAGTGATTAATGTCAAACTGTGCTACACTTACAATGAATGAAGAAGGAAGAAGGAAGAACAATGTTTGACAGCTGTAGCACTAAATGATCTTCACTCCCACACATTAACATACCCTCCAATAATCGTAGTCCTAAGATGAGTGAGTGAGTTGGGTTTTAGCAATATCACAGCGAGGGACACCAGATTGGGCTTCACACATTGTACCCATGTGGGGAATCGAACCTGGGTCCTCGGCGTGATGAGCGAATGCTTTAACCACTAGGCTACCCACCGCCCTCCTAAGATGATCGGCCCATACATGAATGTAGACTTTCAATAATAGTAGTCCTACGATGATTGTAAATCCCATACATTACAACAATTGTAGTTCCAAGATGATCGTCCCATACATTAACATAGATAAACAGCTACATCATCACTGAATATGGGAGATAAAATGTCTGACCTAGACATGACGAGCGAATACTCTCTACAATGCAACCTCAATATCACATACTAACATGTAACTTCAAGGATGCAAGATGGGTTAAAAAAGGATAGAACTCTCACCTTGAGGCTGAGGGAAACGTGGACCCATCTGGCCTGGCATGGATTGGGCCATGGCTCCCTGGGGCGGAAGTGACTGCAGTTGCTGTTGTTGTTGTTGTTGTTGTTGTTGTTGTTGTTGTTGTTGTTGTTGTTGTTGTTGTTGTTGTTGTTGCTGCTGCTGCTGTAGTAGTTGCTGAGTGAATGCTGCATCCAACCCTGTGACCTGACCCAGTGCCCCGGCTTGCTGTTGATGTAGGTTGCGAGCCATCTGTAACTGGGCGAGAGTTTGGCGAGTGGGCATCTGTCCTGCTTTTGTACTTGAAGCCTGGCTAGCAGCCCCGAGAAATATACTGGGGTTGGCGTTACGTATATGATTGCCAGTAGAAACAGAATTGGGAGTCTGCACTGGTTCCTCACTCATGAGTTGTCTCTGAATGGCATCAATTGCCATCTGCTCCGTGACCGACGTTGGACCAATCTGCTGGTTGTTGGACTGTGAGTTAATACCTAGAATATTATCTATTTCTTCCCAGGGATCCATCAGCTGTTCCACTTCCTGCATCATATTCACTTCTTCAGCATTAGATGTTGACTGCTGCTGTTGAGTAATAGATGCGGTCACCTGGGTTGATGTTGATAATGTAGACATGTGGGCAGCGTTTGAGGATACAGGTGTTTGGGGCTGGGGAAGGGAAGCTGCAGTCGACACGACCTGGTTCAGGTTGCCGGCAGTCAGTTCATGCTGAAGATCTGCTGCTTGCTGGAGGATTTGTTGAAGCAGTGGATCAGAACTATCGCCACCATTTGCTTCGATCTCCATGCTCACAGACTCGTTGGCCTGGGATAAGGCCCACAGTTGTTGGAAATTGTCAAAGCTGTTGGCACTGTCAGAGTCCATGTTGTGGGGAGGTGGGACACCTGTGTTCATTTGTCCCGAGTTATCAACCCCACCAATGGCACCATCAGGCTTTGTATTGCCTGGAAAGGGAGCATTTGGGTTTGTGCGAGGATTGTCCCGTGGATTGGGGGTCAGACTGCTCTCCTTGTCGACTCCTATGTCAGATGGATGTTGACGTAGCTCCTGGCTGTTGGAGCGGATTTGGATGAACTTCTCTGTGATGTTTTTAGGGATCCTCTGCTGAGGCAGTGCTGTGGGGTTCACAGTTAGCTGAGTGTTCACTACAGTCTCTTTGGCTGCCTTCTTTGACAACAGCTGGGCCAAGAGAGCATTCCTCTGCGAGAGGCGGCTCTGGTGCCCAGGTGAAACACTAGAATCACTTTCTAACACTTCTGTACTGTCCACATCAGAACTAGAGGATTTACGTTTCTTTTGACGTACCCTCACATCACCGGCCTTCTCAGAACTTTTGTCACCTTTCTCCCACAACTTTGTAAGAAAATTATTCAGATTCTTATTCTGCATGAGTCCACCCTGTTCAACATTCTTCTTTGCAGGATCAGAAAATACATCTTTGAGCATGTCAAACTGTGAGGCATCAGAGAAACTGGCAGCACTCTGTGGTGTGACTGGCTGGCTGAAGCCTGATGACTGCGGCTCTTGTTGACCTGACTGGTGCCGCGACCTTGACCCACTTCCTATCTCCTGGTCCTGTATAGTACTTTCCTGAGGAGAGAAAAACATATTCATTTTATTGATGTAATTAGAGAATAATGTTAACAATGTTAAGAGTGTTAAGAATTTCAACATGCATTCACCTTACATCACTGCGAACAGACCGCCTCCGTGGTGTAGTGGTTAGAGCGTCCAGCCGGAGAGCGGAAGGTCGCGGGTTTGATCCCCGACCGCGTCAAACCAAAAGACGTTAAAATATGGTACTTGTTGGTCCCTGCCTGGCGCTTGGCATTAATGGGTACAACAAGGACTGGTCGGCTCGGAGTCAGTATAATGTGTCTGAGTGGGGTATTCATGCTTCACTGTGGCATGGTATCTCAGTGGGCTAGCACTATAAAACCAGCTTCAGTCTGGGCTAGTACAAGCAACCGCACATACACATACACACGCATGCACGTCGTCATATGAGCGAAATATTCTCAAGCACGATGCAAAACCCAATTTCACCTCACTCACCTCACTGCGAACAAAGTCACCCCATGTATAAGGCAACCCCCTTTTTAAATCTGCAAACTTGAAGCTGATTTATATACCCCATCTATAAAGCAACCCCGAATGAAGTGCATCTTTAAAACATACACGATCCTGATATTTGCCATGAAATCATTTTTGTCCTCTATTGTTTTTCTATATGATGTTTGGTCGTTTAGACCTTCAGCCCAAGGCACCATTTGTTGACATGGTGCGACACCAAATTGGTGACAACAAGAAAATCTCATTTTAAGTACTGAAGTAAGTATGACAAAGAGAGTCTATTTCCTGTAATTTAATCACCAATTATCTAAGTTTGAATTTCCTGGGCTGAGTTTTGTATAACTATGAGCAGGTTTATTCAACAATCTTTGATACATGACTTTCCAACGCAAGGTAACAGATGAAAAACATTAATTTGATTATTGGTTACAGCTTTTGCTACTTTGCTGCTATTTCTGGGATATAATTACATATGTATTTACGGATATGCATTGAAGATTTAACTGAAATATATATGTAAAATTAACTGTTATGCCAAACTGCATTGGAAAATGTTAAATGATCCTGCACATGCTTACTTCTGGCTCTCTACTGGTGGAGACAGAATCGTAATCATGGAGAGTCTGATTTAAACATTATTTAGAGAGTATGTATAGCATGAATAAGGAATTCGGATATGGCGGAAGTTTACATACCAAAAAGGTATAGTTATTTTGAACAGAATGAGACATTTTACTGTCAACAACATCCATACCTATTGGACACCAGTTCACATCGCCAGACAAAAATTAATGTGAGATCTACTCCATGCATAAGGCAAACCCCTTCAAACCCGTCTAATTCTAGATGGGGAAAACCTGCCTTATGTACAGTGACATGAACTATTTATGGTATTAAACGCAAACCCTAACCAAGGCTCTGGAGTAATCCAAGGACAAGTATGAACCATGCTCTGGCCTGAAATCGGTCAAATCGCAACTGAAACCTGACATGAAATATGACAGAAGAACAAAAATCACACATTATCTGCCAAAATCCCTTGTTTTCAGTCACCACTGGCATATGTTTGAGAAGATGACACTGATAGGCCCAGTAGTCTTCAACTAGATGTCACATGACCTGTAATGACCTGGTCAACATCGTCATCACTGGAGAAAGACATCACACAGTGTCATCATTTCAGTGACACTGAGTATTAGAGATTTCTCTCCCTTTATCTTGTTACCAGAGGGTCAAGTATTTTGGCTTATATTGCAACAATCTCCAGATTAAGACAAGCAGACACAAGAACCTTTTCCTCTATGAAAAGCTCTGTTTCTGAAGACTTTTAAAGAAGCTTCCTTTCAGATCACTCACCGCTGGAGCAGATGTGCAACTCTCATCTTCTTCCTCCTGGAGCAACTTCTGCAGCAACTCTGAGGTCGGTCGCTTCCCGTCTCCATCGAGCCCAGCTTCATCTGTTGGAGAGTTCAGCTCTCGCTGTAACACTGACTGGAGGTTCTTGTTGGGTGCATCACCGTTCTTGTCATCACTCAACAGTTGCTGTCAACACACATTAGTTGAAAGTTTAGGCGCTGTTAAGAAGGTGACCAAACCAAGCTGGCAAGCCCAAAATGTCAAGGTTCCACAAACAATATTAAGGCTCCCACTGCTACAGCTCATCGAATGCTGCTATGATGTCTAGCTATAAGCGAAGCAGCCTTTATATGACTGAGTCTGGGCCACGCAAACCAATGAGTGAAAGAATGAGCACTGATCCATCCTTCTGGGGTAACAATGATATGTATTCAAGTCACCAAGTTTGACCACTCAATCAACATGTTAGCTGGATCTTGTGACAAGCATGACTTGCTGGTCCAGAAACCGTAAGCACCTGTCACAACTTTTATATGTTAAACACAGCCTTACACTGATTCTTACCCTTACATTGGTCCTTGGAAAGGGTATGGAGAGCACCAGGTCAACGGACAGAGAGAATGAAAAAGGTTCATGCTGCTTTAAGCAATATTCCAGCAATATTCCAGCAATATCAAGGCTTGAAAAATCAAAAATAGGCCTCAAACATTGTACCCATGTGGGAAATCGAACCCAGGTCTTTGGCATGATAAGCGAACACCCCTTGATAATCAGATCTGATGTTTAGCTGATCACAAAACAGGGATACAAATGTAGTTGGTTCTTTCAATGTGTGTCCTAATGGTTTAATTGTGCTAACAAGATAACACTGTAACCATCTAAGACACAGTGACGAACATTACACCATCAGCTCTTAACCACATTGCCGGGGCACAAAATACATGTTATACAAAGACTTTCAAATCTATACGATATACGGGGTTGTACAGAACTGAAAGTTTGCCATTGTGTTCCTTAGTACTAACACAAAAACCAGTACTATATCTCCACAAGTGCCAGCTTCACCAAACTACAAATGTTCTGGATGGGACACCTCAACCTGTCAGTACACCAGCCAGTTGTCTACAGACCAACACAGACACCTGACTACAAGACTGATTTATGGCTTAGCTTATACTTCAGCTTAGCAACTTCCAATAATATAAGTGGATCATCTTGATGCATCAGAATAGACTTCATACAAGTCAAAGTAAAGGTTAGGGCTGGGATGGGTCCAAAATTTCTACCCCGGGTATCCCACCCCTATTACCCTACCCTACCCTACCCGGATACCCGTTATGTTCATTCCTGACATCAAATTTGCAATAAATGGCAATATATATATATATATTCTTCAGCTTGTAGGCTAAAATTTTGAGTTTTTCAACATCTTAATCATGTATTGAATATTAAAAAGAAGTGACATTATGTCATGAAATTATGTCTAAATCTTCAAAGACAATACAACCTTTTAAGCATGAAAGAGTAACATATTACATTGTTTAATTATTAGTCACATGATAAATAACGGGTCCGGGTATTGAGACCCTAGTAAAGGTGTAAGCTAAACAGCAACCCTCTCTTCACTGGTGTCTCGTAAAGCTACCCCATATGCAGTATATTCAGCCGTCTGTTTTCTGTCTGTGTCGTGACTGCAGTTACATCAAGGTACAACTATATACCAAGCTTTCTAAATATATAAACTAATGGTTCTCAGGCATTGACTGTAAGAGAAAGTGAGCATGGTTTTACGCCGCTTTTAGCAATAGTCTAGCAATATCACGGCAGGGGACACCAGAAATGGGCTTCCCATGGGGGAAATCAAACCCAGTCTTCAGCGTGACGAGCGAATGCCTTAACCACTAGACTACCCCGCCACCCCTTGTCTGTAAGACATTGCTACAGGGGTATCAAGAAGTTATGTTTGATGGTACTGTGTTCATGTTGTGTTCATGTCTTATTTAACACCACTCTTAGCAGTATTTCAGCCATTTGACCATAAAATCCAGTTATCGATATTGTAACAGTCACTGAGTCAGACCACACCATCCATTCGGCCACTCAAAGACCAGCATTGGTTAGTAGGAGCGACTAGAAAGCACCTGCCTAAAGGAGTCTTGATGGTATCAAGCTTAGCTCTCCCGAAACAATGTGACCATTGTTTTTACCTTGGCAAGGCCTAAAAACCAGGACAATTAGGGAGTAGTTGAAAAGTTTAAAATCTTTTAAGTTCATGGGTGGGGTTAACAGGTCTGCAAATCTTACATCAATTGAATAACATGAATGATTATACCAGTTTAAAAACAGAGCTGAAGAGCATTGTCCCAGGAATGACAGACTGAAATGTCCGATCAAATGCAAGCAGAATTTCTGGATACTATTAGGGGAAAACTAACTTTTCAACTGCTCCCTCTATTGCTGCTGGTAATAATGTGCGTACACATGTTACCAAATCAATAAGCAAGACTTCAGAATTCAACAGTAAGGCTCATATCTCCTAGTCTGAGGAAGGATTCGTGTTTGTAACTACCATTATTATGGCATTTATAAATGGCAGCACATACTTATCCATTAGGTCAAATGACACATATATACATAAGCATACACATATACATACATAAACCTTCCGATTTTTTGTTATTACTAATAGTTCCTATGTGTAAGTTAACCTTTATGAATTTGGATTAGAAGAAAAAGACTATTTCTGGTTTCTAACTTATATAATTATAACTTGAGAGATTCTAGAACTAGATCTGCCTTACTTTTGAACCCTGATAGCCTCTAAAAAGCAAAAAAAGGAAGAAGATAGTGAATAGTTTGTTTACCCTGAGTCCTACCTTGAGTAGAATGTTGGATGGTTTCTTCGCCTCTGCCTCATTCTTGTCCATTTCAATGCCGAACTTCTCCCCTGTGGCGCCCCCTGTGTGGGGAGAGCTGCTGATCTCTGTATCCATAGTAGGGAGGTCTTCTTCTTGGCTCAGGAGCTTTTTGAGTATTGCGTTATCCTTCTTTTCGACGCCGTCTGCTCTATGTGAGCCAGACGGCTCCACGTCGTCATTTGACGTACTCTGGGGCTTCTCTGGGGGACTCTGTCCCGGCCCTGGTTGTGGAGACTGCCTGGTTATATCCACCGATGACTTAGATTTAATTAAAGAGCGCTCATGGAAAGTTCGTACAGAAGTTTCACTTGTCAGAGATGTCAACTGATCAAACGACGCTTTACTGGTTAACAAACGACAGAGTTTTCCTCCCCGAGGGTTCCCCCGGGAATCATTGTTCATTTCACCTCCACTGAATATATGCTCGGATGACCCAAGTCTGAGAGCTGGGTCTGGAAGCTCCGACACAGAGGATTGCGAGTCCATAGACTGGAGTGCCTGGAGAGGACTCTGCTGATTGGCTACTGAGCTGGACACTGCCTGGAACTCTCCACTGGTGGAAGGGGAGGAAAACCGGGACCATAATGTCTGGTTGGAAGAGACACCTGTACAGAGAGATAGAGTCAGACACTGTATGTATGATTGATTTTCATTCATGTATACTACTAAGAAACAGTTAAACAAGAACACCAGATGCAATAATGGACCAAGTTTAGAAAGAATCTCGTGCTTTTGAGTGGTATGCTTGACCTTCTCGAATTATAAACTGAGCTGTATATCACCACACTTAACACAGCTACACAAAAGCAGATAATTGAGTGATTTATAGTATGTGCAAAGTGACATAAATTGAAGTCTGATGACACACTATCAACCTACTGAACCTGACCACTGAATCCACAGTCACCTTGGTTTTAGGTTTGAGAGAAGGAATATTACACCGCATTCGTTCCAACCTGGAATCGCCTTGACACTTTCAGGTCATTTTAGTAATCTAACCCATTGATGTAGGAGTTTTTCAGTCTACTAGCATGAAAATTAAGGCTGCGCAATATAACCAGTTTACCGGTATTAACTGGTTCAGACATGAAAACGATACGTATTGCGATATGCTGATAGAAAACCGGTATTTTGACTTGTATTCAGAAAACTTCGTAATACTCGGAAACCTTGATGATTGTGGCAATTGTGGTAATGGTGGTGGGAATGATCGTGGTGAAAATTACATTTAAATATTATCTTTATTCTTATTTTGTCATGATTAAAAGTTTTTATTAAAGCTTAATGAAGCATAGTGATTTTGTTGTGTTTTTGCTTTATAAATAAAGCGTTATAAAGTTTATTGTTCAAAAAACTTCTTGCAATATACTGCACATTGATCATTAGTAGTTTATTGTTAAAAAATGCTTTGGCATTAATTTCAATATTTCTGCAATCCATTGCATATCTGCCTTAGGTACATAATTTTGACTTATAGCAAACTGTAGCGAAAAGCGTCATTAGAACCCAATTTTTATCCAATAAAATCGCTTCTTACAACTGTGAAAATACTCTTGGCAAGGGTTCAGTGATGTTGTTGATGTTCAGAGCTATACCCGACATCAAACGCATGTTATTCATGAAAAGGTTTTTCTGTTATGTCATGTTACCGGTGAGGAAAGCCACAGATATCGGAAATAGGCGACCATACATATTATTTAAGAAATCTTTTATAATAATTTTCTGATGACAAAAATGAAAATATAAAAGAAAAGGCATGTTATGACATGTCACAAATGTAAAAAAATCGCCATAGTTTTTGCTTCTTTCGTGGTTTATCTGGACGTTATAATTTCCTTCATAAACATAGGCTTCAATGACCTCAGAGTCTCGATAGTAAGGAAAGATATCAAGGGGAAGTAACTCGGTGCATATACTGTGGTTTCAGCAGTACGAACGTTTCACTATCCGAACGTTTTTTTTTAAAAACCAAAGTGTTCGTATTAATGAGGTCTGACTGTAGTTTAGTTTATGGACTAGCATCGTTATCTTGCAAGAAATTTCACTCGACTCACATTTAGGGTACTATTAGACTGTGTAGGGTACTACTTTGATGAATACTTGCCTTGAATTCAAAGGGACAGTTGTCATAAAGACAAATGGCAATATACCACACCATAAAGCTAAAGCGAAGAAAATTGTACCAAATTGTTCATGAACACTCAACAAGCCTGTTGATCTGCTAATTCTCACCTGGCTGGGGGGGACATCATTGGGGAAACAGTCTTCCGCTGCTGGGGGTAGGGCGCCGTGAACTGACCCCCTGGGGACCTACTTGGTGGCACAGTGGCTACCCCACTCGCTGCTACAGGACTCCTTTGGTTCACATAGCCCATCATGCTCGGCACACTTCTTTGAGACTGTAGCGTGTACGGAGTTCCCCTGCTTCCCGGACTTGGTGAGAAACGGGGATTCTTGCGCTCATCAAACGACACCGACTGACTTCGCTGCTGCTGAAAAGTTGCTTGTCGCTTTGCCATAGCATTCAGTCCTTGCACTGGAGTCACAACAGCAGATTGAGACTGGTTGGGCAGTGATGGCTGCCCCACTTTCAGCTGGGCCATATGGTCCCATGACGAGTCCCCCGAGTTCATGTTAGCACTGCCACTGAGAGCAGCGTTAAGATTAAATTCACCTTGGATGGGGTTATCTGTCCCTAGTAGATCCCAGTTGGTGTTGGAGTTGAGCAGGTCCAGCCCCTCCAAGCTCAGTTGTGGGGAGTTCATAATTGAGTTCATGTCTCCCAACATGTTCATGCCAATTGTGGCAGTGATGTTAGCAAGGTTTTTAGTTCCACTGCCTGTTCCACCTCCGCCACGGTTGTTGATATTGGACTGACCAATGATGGACTTCATCAGACTGGTAGAAGCCGATCCCTTCAGCTCCACCTCCGAATCACACTCTCTGTAAAAAAGAACAGCTGTGAAAAACATCAAGCTATAAAATCCTGTGGGGTCCTTTCATAACAATACTGGGAAAAGTCACAGACTTAGTGTCTTGTAAATTGAAACAACAACAGATCAAAGTGCCAGCCCTAACTTCTTTCTCTTCTGCGCACCCCATCCCCCAACACGAAATCACATCCAACCCTTCACCCCCCACCCCCTACCACCATAAATAGAGAGTTTACTGCTTCTAATTTATGAAGTGCTAAGCACACTGAATTTCAAAAATATCTCTATGTTCTCAAACTGTTAATGTCAAAAATAGAACACCTGTATTTCCTGTTTTCATTATTTTAAGGCTGAGTTCGAAAGTTGCATCCTTGCAACAACAAATATTTTATCAACAACAAGTCCTAATAACCAGGGCCCTTATTCTCGGAACAATTGGAGCCCTGTAGAGTTCGTAACTTTGATCGTAGCCAATGTGTTAATAATGGGCTTAAGAAGTTCATAGGGCTACGAACGTTTCAAGAATAGCTAGCCAGTATGTTATTAGTATGAAGCAAGTGAACAGTGAGTATAGTTTATCACCACTTTGAACAGTATTATAGCATGGAATTTCACAAACCCACAAACACAGCTATGGCACTAACACACCAAAAATATAATCAGATTGAACTGAACTTCAATATTACAGGGGTGGACATAACTTTAAAACTGATAGTGTACTCCGGTACAGTGGCACATGTAAAGTCACTTGCCCTGATAATTTTTCCACTATACCGACCGTTTTCTTGCTGATCTTTTTAATAAACAACATAATTAACATTGGAAAGTCAACTGAAACAGTGTGATACACAAATCTGCTTGCCCGACAGAAAAAAACACTGGACTCAGACATCAGGCAATGGGTTATTTCCACCCCTGTATTACAAGTTTAAATTTGAACTTCAGATGACAAGCTTCTGAAATGTTTTTCACCACACTGCATTTGGCAACGTGGCCCACCATTCCCCCAGCAGACAGAGAGACCTGACTGATTACCTTATGATAGAGTGAGTAGACATGACAAAGTCTGGCTCATTAGTGACTGGCATGGTGAACAGCTTGCTCTTGGTCTGCACGAACACGTAGCGATTCTCCTGCAACTTGAAGCGGTACACTCCACTGGTGTGGTTCCGCAGCTTCCTCACTGTAACACAACAACATGGGTGTTAGTAGTCGATCTAGTGAACAGGACGATGCTCTATACACCCATACATTCAAGTCCATGTACTGTGATTGAATTCTGAGATTGTCTGTCCATAAGACCATGGACGCACACCATGGCAATAGTGAATAGGAATAACTGCTTAGAACAGTGTTCGCTGTGACAGTTCAAGCTAGAATGGAGCTGTGAGGTAGCCTAGTTGTTAAAGCGTTCGCTTGTCACGCCGAAGATCCGGGTCTGATTCCTCACACGGGGAAAAATGAGTGAAGCCCATTTCTGGTGTTCCCCGCCGTGATATTGCTGGAATATTGCTAAAAGTGGCATCAAACTAAACTCAGTCAGTCAGTCAGCCAAGCTAGAATGAGTGAGTGGGTCTAGTTTTACACCGCTTTTAGCAATATTCTAGCAATATCATGGCAGGGGACACCAGCAATGGGCTTCACACATTGTACCCATGTGGGGAATAGAACCTGGGCCTTGGGCATGATGAGTGAACACTTTAACCACTAGGCTACCCCACTGCCCCGCTCAAGCTAAACGAAACACCACACTTCCTATCAACGATATTTTAGATTATGCACCCGCATGTCAGTTTAGTTTTACGCTACTTTTAGCAATATTCCGGGAAAATCACAGATAGGGACACCAGAAATGGGCTTCACACATTGTACCGGGATTCGAACCCAGACCTTCAGCATGACGAGCAAATGCTTTAACAACTAAGCTACCCCACTGGCAGATACTGTTACTTTCATTCACTCACCTTCTTGTAAATGGCGGCGTAGTTGACTAACATCATTGGAATGACAGTATTCCAGAATACTCTGTCCTTTGAAATCAATGGGTCCGTAGTTGGCAACTAATCCTCTGGAAACAAGAAGTCATTGTCATGATGAAGGCCATAAGCTGACATACCAAGACGGTATAATTGAACAGTTATGACATAAAAATAGAACATCTTCAGATGAAGTTCTTGTTGGTGCTTTCTGTCTCTCGCCACACTCAGCAATATTCCAGCTTTATGATGGTGGACTGTGGCAATCTGTGCCCAAATATTTGAGTCTGCTGAAGATCCGGGTTAGAACTGGTCTTCAGTAACCCATGCCTGTCGTAAGAGGCAACTTATGGGTACAACAAGGACTGGTCGGCTCGGAGTCAGTATAATGTGTCTGAGTGGGGTATTCATGCTTCACTGAGGCATGGTTTCTAAGTGGGCTAGCACTATAAAACCAGCTTCAGTCTTGGCTAGTACAAGCAGCCGCACATACACATACATACACAAGCATGCACGTCGTCATATGATCGAAATATTCTCAAGCACGACGTTAAACCCAATTTCAACTCACCTCACCCCAACACTATTATATGAAATGTTTTTAGCAAACTTTACATGACCAAACAGAATTTTAGTAACTTGGGCTTCAGGCAAGGGGCTAAAGTTACTAACTGCTGAAACTAAATAAGACAAGACAAGACAATCCTGCAAATTTTCACTCAGATTTTACCTAAAACACAACTCTACAATCTGGATTTCCAGTAAAAACAAAATCAACAACATAAATTCCCTGGTGCCCCTTCGTCTGATCCTACCTTGTATCATTGTCTACGATTTTGTCATTCAGATCTTGTCGTGTTGTAAACTGCTCAATACCAATCATCATATTGGCTTTCTCTGTTAGAGGAAGACGGCGAGCAATGCACACTAAACACGTTTGGTTTTCTGAAAAATAAAATAGATGACAATAAAACAATGTCCCGAGATTCTCTGAATATTGTTGAAGACTAAAATCATTGTCACAGGAATCACCAACTGTGGTGTCCCGAATGAAGGCAATGTAAAACTAGACACCATTGCCACAGGAATCACCAACTGTGGTGTCCCAAATGAAGGCAATGTAAAACTAGACACCATTGCCACAGGAATCACCAACTGTGGTGTCCCAAATGAAGGCAATGTAAAACTCGACACCACTGTCATAGGAATCACCAACTGTGGTGTCCCGATTGAATGTGATGTTAAACTAGACACCACTGTCACAGGAATCAGTAAGAGTATGATGTTAGAGTTTAACAACGAAATTTTAAGTACATAACTGCTTTTCAAATTAGAAATTCTGTTAAAAGCAAGAGCTTCTGACACCTGAAGGTGAAGAACCTAATTATATTACAAAATCATAACAATCTTAACTGAAATAAAAAAAACATGACTCATACTTAATTTTTTAAGTACATTAATGTTATCCACTTCAAAATGTTATGAACAGCAATATCAGTTTTGGTATGTTGAACACATTACACAGATGGACACACGAACACAACCAGCACCTACCATCATTAATGTTGTCTTTAACCATGACATGACATGACTGGTTCCATTGTCATGGCAACCACATTAACAAAATCTACTTGCTATAACTTCTCACATATCTGTTGCTTTTCACACATGTAAATGACCTGAGTGAGTGAGTGAGTTTAGTTTTAGGCTGCTTTTAGCAATATTCCAGCAATATCATGGCAAGGGACACCAGAAATGGGCTTCACACATTGTGCCCACGTGGGGAATCGAACCCGGGTCCTCGGATACTAGGATACCCCACCCCACCTACCCTGACCTACCCATTGATATTGTTGTATTGATACATATATTAATCTCAAAATATTGTCATTGATATATTGTTGTATCGATTTTAAAAACCTCAGATATTAATCTCATCATATTTTATCTGGTACATTACACCTCAAATGAATTAAATTGATAAAAGTCCTTGTTGTACAACATAAAACAAGATAAAAAAGGGTATGTCGGGATCGAACCCGCGACCTTCCGCTCTCGCGGACGCTCTATAGTGAACCACGGTGGCGGTAGTGAGTGAGTTTAGTTTTATTCCACACTCAGCAATATTCCAGTTATATCATGGTGGTCTGTAAACAATCTAGTCTTGACAAGACAAACCAGTGATTAACAGCATGAAGTGTAAAAGATGGCGCAGCCCTTGAACACAGCCATGACATCAAAGTGTACAAGCTGGTGCAGCCCTTGAACACAGCCATGACATCAAAGTGTATACTGTGGTACAGCCCTTGAACACAGCCATGACATCAAAGTGTACACCCTGGTGCAGCCCTTGAACACAGCCATGACATCAAAGTGTACACCCTGGTGCAGCCCTTGAACACAGCCATGACATCAAAGTGTACACCCTGGTGCAGCCCTTGAACACAGCCATGACATCAAAGTGTACACCCTGGTGCAGCCCTTGAACACAGCCATGACATGAAAGTGTATACTGTGGTACAGCCCTTGAACACAGCCATGACATGAAAGTGTACAAGCTGGTGCAGCCCTTGAACACAGCCATGACATCAAAGTGTACAAGCTGGGGCAGCCCTTGAACACAGCCATGACATCAAAGTGTATACCAGCCCTGGTACAGCCCTTGAACACAGCCATGACATGAAAGTGTACACCCTGGTGCAGCCCTTGAACACAGCCATGACATCAAAGTGTATACTGTGGTACAGCCCTTGAACACAGCCATGACATCAAAGTGTACACTGTGGTGCAGCCCTTGAACACAGCCATGACATCAAAGTGTACACCCTGGTGCAGCCCTTGAACACAGCCATGACATGAAAGTGTACACCCTGGTGCAGCCCTTGAACACAGCCATGACATGAAAGTGTATACTGTGGTACAGCCCTTGAACACAGCCATGACATCAAAGTGTACACCCTGGTGCAGCCCTTGAACACAGCCATGACATGAAAGTGTATACTGTGGTACAGCCCTTGAACACAGCCATGACATGAAAGTGTATACTGTGGTACAGCCCTTGAACACAGCCATGACATGAAAGTGTACACCCTGGTGCAGCCCTTGAACACAGCCATGACATGAAAGTGTACACCCTGGTTCAGCCCTTGAACACAGCCATGACATGAAAGTGTACAAGCTGTGGTACAGCCCTTGAACACAGCCATGACATCAAAGTGTATACTGTGGTGCAGCCCTTGAACACAGCCATGACATGAAAGTGTACAAGCTGGTGCAGCCCTTGAACACAGCCATGACATGAAAGTGTATACTGTGGTACAGCCCTTGAACACAGCCATGACATGAAAGTGCACGTGATTGTACCCCACCATGATGTGCTCAGCTGCGTGTTTTTTTACAGTTCTGTTACTGTACAGTAATAAAATTCCTGATAATTTTTGCAATATTTCCAAGTTTGGGATGTAGTCTTCTGGTCAATGAACAATTTGTTTTAAGAGTATAGTACTAGGCACTATGCTGGTGAAGACTGTAAACTGTCGGTTCACATTTGGGAAAGCTGAACCATGAAATTTCACACATCAATGGATTTTGATGGTTTACAAGAAAGTCGATAAATCACTGTAGACCATTAATTTTGACAATCATTATTATTGCATCACACTGTTGTTAGTGTTTCTTTCTAGCCATTTCTTTGTTTGAAAATGAAAATCGTACACATGCAAATTTCACGTCATACACCATTTATCATTCAAGAGCAATTACTGTACAAACAACTGTGGTCATAAGGAAGTGCAAGTGATGATGCACTCTCAAAACATTCATTATTATCATTCCAACATTGATTGACTCCAATATAGCTCCCAATTCTTTCAATCGTTTTAGACTGACTGACTGAGTGAGTATAGTTTTACGCCACTTTTAGCAATATTTCAGCAACATCACTGCGGAGGACACCAGAAATGGGCCACACACATTGTACCCATGCGGGGATTCGGAACCCGGCTCTTCGGTGTGACAAATTCGCTTTAGAATGTAGAATACAAAGTTCATCTTTACTGTTAGAATTCAAACAGTAGCAAGCCTGAAAGAAACATTGAGATCAATCAATGGAAATGCCATGCAGAGTTATGTCCCTTTACCTGATTCTCCGCGTGATTCTGAGAACTTTTCCCCCAGGTACGGTTGTAATATGGCTGTAATCTGCATACTTTCATACTGCGACACATAGGTTTGCAACACTTCTACATCATCTTCTTCTTCTTCACCTGCAACAAAAGTATTGTTTCATATTATAGTGACTATTGCATTGACGAAAACTATCCTGTGTTTGGTTTTGTTTGAAGTTGTCACTACACTCAGCTATATAATGCTGATCCTAAAATAATTGAATCTGAACCATTCAATCCTATAATTGACATAATGATCATTGATCTATGCAATTGAGGTGAGGTGAGGTGAGGTGAAATTGGGTTTAACGTCGTGCTTGAGAATATTTCGCTCATATGACGACGTGCATGTGTGTGTATGTGTATGTGTGGCTGCTTGTACTAGTCCAGACAGAAGCTGGTTTTATAGTGCTAGCCCACTGAGATACCATGCCGCAGTGAAGCATGAATACCCCACTCAGACACATTATACTGACTCCGAGCCGACCAGTCCTTGTTGTACCCATTAATGCCGAGCGTCAGGCAGGGACCAACAAATACCATATTTTAACGTCTTTTGGTATGAAGAGGCCAGGGATCGAACCCACGA
This sequence comes from Haliotis rubra, assembly GCF_003918875.1. Taxonomy (NCBI): domain Eukaryota; kingdom Metazoa; phylum Mollusca; class Gastropoda; order Lepetellida; family Haliotidae; genus Haliotis; species Haliotis rubra. Next base: position 881,554 of record NW_025767335.1, read on the forward strand.
CCTTCCGCTCTCCGTACACTCTAACCATAACACCACGGAGGCGGTCCTATGCAATTGAGATACAATGACATGCATCAACCAAATAAGTGAGCTCGACCACTGCTTGTTGCCTCTTATGGCAAGCATGTGTTTGCTGAAAACCCCTTTACCCAAGGGTGCAGTTATACAAAGCGATCTTGGTGCTAAGGTGATCGGAACTCCCATACCATGACGTACACTTATACGACTGGCATAGTGCTAAGGTTGCTTTGTACAACAGTACAAGAGGTTAACTATCTTGTGTGGTAAATACGAATACTAAAAAGAAAACTATAATCTAGATGCCAGTACTCACATGGAGGCTTTATCAGCATCCTACAGTTGAAATTTCGTCCTTTGCTGGTTGGGGTCTCTCCAGGCCACACTATGCCATTTCCTGTCAACACAAACATAGCACTTTTACACATTTCCTCCAAATTCACTCACCATAACCAGAGTGTTCTAATGAAATCCCACAGGAGTAATGATGCAATAGTAATTTTGGTGGTATCCTTAGGTTACAGATGCAACCAGTGTCATGATAGTATCATGGACTCTTAGTCTCTTAGATTTTATCACTAAGATAAAAGCAACCAACAAAATTTAAATAGAAAAAGAGACATTTCAGATACTTCAGTTAGAGCTGAAGCATTATCGTAATAGCTTGGTGGAAGGTAACATAATTTGGTCAGGACCTTTGAGACAGACTACTGTATCAATTGTCGATACCATGGGTCCAACTTGGCCAAGCATGTCAGTCATCTTGATGCCTGTCATAGGTACCCTGGCTTTTACGTCATATATGCTTATTGTTTTAAATAATTGCTTCACTGTTGGCTTAATTATATGTTTACTTGCTTATTACTTTTTTAGGCATTATTTAGAGTGTTTTAAGATGGTAGTTGTGCCTTAATGTGTCCTCTATGGATTGTTGCAAACCTGCAATCAAAATATGGCGGCACAACAAAGTGTACCATTACAGCCCTGTAATAGGTAATAACCGGGTAATAACCAGAATAACTAGACCAGGTAATAACAGGTAACAACTAGACCGGGTAATAATTACGTAATTAGTAAACCAGGTAATAACCACATAACTAGACCAGGTAATAAGCAGAATAACTAGACCAGGTAATGACCACAATAACTAGACACGGTAACAACTAGAGCAGGTAATAACCAGGTAATAACCAGAATAACTAGACCAGGTAATAACCAGGCAATACTAGTTATTATCTGACATTATCTCACACTGACAGTGACATGGTGTCATTTACAATAGACAAGTCACAATTCTGTCGACAATATATAATGAGGAAGAAGTGGATGTCTTTCCAGATTTGTTTTCAAGTGTAGCAGGGTGCGATTTTGCTATTAACAACCTGCACCAGTGCATGTTCAAAATGGCTGGTGCCCGTTGTGTTTGGTAACAGGCAGCTGTCATCGTGTGTTTTAATCGGGAAGTAAGTGACTGGAAGTAACAAGACTTGTTACAAGCATAAACATTTGTGTACTCATTAATCAGTTATATAGCAGTAATCATATAATAGAGATTAATAAATAAAGGTAATGCAAAACTGAAACAGAACCATTCATCATGGGATCTGGTTCTGTTGAATGTATCTTATACTGAGTACTTGCTATGAAAATTGCTAAACAAGCATTTATGTAACATTTTAGAACCAGTGACATGGCTTTGTGGTGCAACCAAAATTATGATTGTGCAGCCGAACCTATAAGCCAGGTTGCACTCGGAGCAGGTACTGAAAAAAAAACACAAACTCGCAGCCTGCGTGGGCGTAGTTTGAGTGTTACTCACCCAATGACATGGGCAGGAGACTGCTGCTGAACTGGGCATGGTCTCCAACATGGATGATGTTGTACACACTCTTTCCAACCAGATCATCCTGAAACAAATCCAGCAGACTGTTATCTCGCGAATCATGCTGCTGGACCCTACATCACTTCATTCACAGAAAGCTAAGAATGGAACAACACATAGCAACAGGCAGACAATCCTGTTAATAATGCACGTGTTGGTGTCTCAATAAATAGGTGTGATAAAGATAGGATATTTCAGGACGGCTTGGCAAAAATATTACAAGACTACTTGTCTCATCCTAAACTTGCTAATGGAATACACTAGTCAGAAATTAGCTGTCGACTGTGACCTAAAGGTGTCTCAGCCTGATTTCATTTGAAAACAAATCCTGATTCTGGGTATATGGAGATATGAAAGTATAAAGTGGCATGTACACTTGGAATAAATTATCCAGTTAAGTGAGTGTACAGTGTGCATCCCACAACTGTCACGACAGGTATCACAGAAGTGGCTCTTGACACATCAAATTTCACAGAATCTGCAAAGTGTCTGCTCCTCAATCTGAAGACCCAGGTTTGATTCCCCACATGGGTACAATGTGTGAAGCCCATTTCTGGTGTCCCCACTATGATACTGCAGAAATATTGCTAAAAGTGGCATAAAAACCATATTCAGAATCAGCATTTTCAGAATTTTCATTCCTGCCAAATATGTTTCTCATCTTAAACCTTTCCGGCATGTTTTTTGTGCTGACCAACCAGCCAATGACCAGTCCAACACATCCATGTTAGACAAATTCGGCACAGCAAACCCCAAACCTAAGAATGAGTCGAACTCAAAATTGCGTTAAAGTGATGCCACTAAGTGGCATCATGATCAGCTTGGTGTGGGAGAGTGAGTGAGTGAGTGAGTTGTGTTTTATGCCGCTTTTAGCAATATTCCAGCAATATCACGGCCGGGGACACCAGAAATGGGCTTCACACATTGTACCCATGTGGGGAATCGAACCCAGGTCTTCGGCGTGACGAGCGAACGCTTTAACCACTAGGCTACCCCACCGCCCTGATGTGGGAGCAAGTGATACAGGTACTATATATGTACAACTTCCTTGGAACCCATGACTTCTGGTAAGGTTCACATAAACCAAGAACCTTCACAAAACCCAAAATTCCACATCCCAAGGGACATAACTCAACCTGTGGTAAGCCACTACCACTGCCCATCAATGAAACGCCATGCATATGTTGCACACTGTGTTATTTACACTGCAGCCTAACAATGCTCACGGGCTGCTGCATAATGAACAGGCGGCTGCAGCAGATTTGTGAAAGTGCAACAGTTTAACATTCTTTGAATTTGTCAGCTTCTGGTAATGAAATGGCATTCATAAAACAAGCAGAAGAAAGTGACTTGGGCTAAGTAAAGTACTGTGTAATTTAGGGCTGTGTACTGGCAAATATATTGCGATTCTGGTACCTGTATTCCGATATGTATTGCGATATATTGGGAGCTTCAGTGTTTGTCAGTGAGTGACACTGATTGTACATGCAGAGCCTGTTTTCTTCATACTAAAGCCCTAAAAATAAATGTTATGGTTGTGATAACAGAAATCGCGAATTGATATTTGATTTTGAGGGATTGTATTTTCATTTTTATCAAATCTATTGTATGTCAAGTATGCTGTTTTGTCAATTAACTACAATGGAAAACATCAGTGTGAATGAAAGTCTGTAGATTTTACCTTAAATCAAAGAGTTAATAAAAAAACTTCATATATTTGTATTACCCAATATACTGGTTGTGAGTAATTGCAATTACGTATGGATTTGAAAGGTGTACTGCGATAAACTGGCATGCAGTCTTACGGCAAATGGAAAAGTATTTCATATTTCACCTTGATTGTATGATTCAAAATATAAAATATTTTGAGTATTTAATACATGTTTAATCGTTTTAGTATTACAAACTAATTGAATTCAGTGTACATTTATTCTTAAAAGAAAATTAAATTCATATTCCTGAAAGCTATCAATGTCAAGGTATAGATCATTATTTGATCAAAAAGACTAGTTTCACATTCATGACTCAATCGACTGAGACATTTATCAAACTATCTCAGAAAATAAACAGTATATATTTTAATGTAGTGTACACTTTTATGTATTTCTTTAGAAGTATTTGAAAGATCCATCGATTCTTCAGTTGACCCTCCGAGCAGTGATCAGCACTGCCCTCCTGCCCTGTGTTACAAAGCATCCTATACAGGAAGTGAGGAAATACTATCCTTCCACGGTCCTCCTTCCCAAGCCAAAGAATACTGCACTAATTTGAATCTTGACAATCGGACAGCCTACCAGCTAAGCCTATTGTTTACATTTGACAACAAATCCACCATCGCACAGGTGATCCAGGGCTAAACACCGAAAATAAGACCGTGTCACGCCTGAGCGAACTTGAAAAAAGAATGCGCATCTGTCGATGTGTGAGCGTTTTGTTATTGAAGATTTACACCGGTAAAGAATAAGGATATTCAATACACTGCTCGAACTGGGACCAATCAATTTTTCTACGTGTTAACAGAATTTACTTGAATTGTAATCTTGTTCAGCAAATACACCAGTGGAAGGTCTTTGTGGGAACATACAGAGATTGAATGGTTCCTGTTACAAGGTTTTCCAGTGAATTAAAGAAAGCTGTTCACCCACAACAACAGTGAACTCACAACCATTATTCATAAACTGAAAAACATTCTAGCTTTGCAACAGCAATTTATGCTATCCTTACAATTCAATTCAGCTCATCGAAAAAGGGTTATATAAGTAACAGAGCATCCATACAAAACAACCCTGAACTAAGAAATCCATATAATGGGGATCACTCCTTCTAGTGATCCATAGTCCTAATGTTTTCTTCCTTCAGCAAGGTGTTAAAGGGATTGCACAGCAATCTGTGAATGTACATTCACAAGCAGGCTGCCTCACGAACACTTCTTGGATTGATCTATGGACATGTCCCAAAATTTACTGGACAACTTTCACATATTTGTTGATCATTTTGCTTACTTCCTAGGGTAGGGTAGGGTAGGGTGGGGGTAGGGTAGGGCAGGGTAGGGGTAGGGTAGGGTAGGGGTAGGGTAGGGTAGGGTAGGGGTAGGGTAGGGTAGGGTGGGCAGGGCAGGGGGTAGGGCAGGGTAGGGTAGGGGTGGGGTAGGGTAGGGGTAGGGTAGGGTAACTGAATAACTTCTAAAAACATCTTAGATCACAGGTATTTATTATAGAATAGAATATTATAGAATATAGCCATCTGAAAAAAACTCATCTCAGCCTGCTTGGTGTTTATGATGTAATGTTTAATACAATGTCACTTGCTTGTCACAACAGATCCTGTTCATGTTTTGATTGATCAAGCTTTGATGGCACTCAAAAACATAACGATATGTAACTGTCCAAGTCTGCCTTAAACAAGTCAAGCAACCTGAATTTAATACATGTGTATCATGTGTCCCTTGATCGGCATACAGGATTTAGTTTGTGTACACCCCTTGACCTGCTCTTGGTGTACAAGCCCATGTAGCTCATAGAATCCCACATACCCTGGTTGTGGTTACCCTCTCACATTACCATCCCTTGGGTCAACTCTTACTTCATGCAGCCCACAGCTCATTTAAGACTAGTGGTTGGAGTAACAATTACACTTGGTGACAAAACAAACAGTCCTAACATTCACTAGTCACACGACTATCAGACTGATGACCTTCACGTCTTTACCATTACTTACTGACTGACTGAGTTCGGTTTTACACCGCTTTTAGCAATATTCCAGCTACATCACAGAGGGGGAACACCAGAAATGGGCTTCACACATTGTACCCATGTGGGGATTCGAACCCGGGTCTTTGGCGTGACGAGCCAACGCTTTAACCACTAGGCTACCCTACCGCCCCTCTTTACCATGAACCTCCACACAGAACTAAGTGAACATCGGAAGCTACAAATAATGTTGGTTCCTACAATCTGTGACAGAAACAACTGAATCTCCTGACCTTAACTCAGTTATTTGGCATATTTTTTCAGTAGATATAGACTATCCAAAAGAAGAATCTTGCATGTATACAGTTAAACATGATTGTGTCGAACTTGTTATGTCAAACTTTCAGCTGTCTCAATGAAAAAACTTGGCCTTTTTGTATTCTTCCTCTATTCACCATGGTCTGTTATGTCAGATAAGTCAAATTATTTACAGATCCCTTCAACTTCAATACAACAGGACCCTTTCATATTACTACAGTTACACAACATTACATATCAACTATTGACGATGTAATAAGATGTTCCTTTACTTCTTCTGAGAAGTATACGTGGACTACCTGATCTAAATCAATGACATATTTAACAAAAGAAAGGTTTTTTAGAAACACAGCCTGGGTGAAGCAGATGTTGCATAATGTTCCCTTTACAGAAAAACTGCATTATCACATCAATTCATTCTATTAAACCATCAATCTTGGATAGTCGACAACAGAAAATATTGTAGTAAAATCCTGAAAGAGTGCAGGGCCAGATTTCATTCAAACGAGTCTGTTCAGTGATTCATGTATACTTCTAGCATAGCTACTTCCTTTACAAAAGCTGCTTTTACCCGTCCTCATACTGGTGCTCTAAACATCTAAAGCACAGTGTGTTATCTAATCATGCAGAGATCAATAGTCAGTTCTTCCTTAATAGTTAAAGCAAGACATGGTTGGTAAACATAGTCATCTTCATAAGCAGTGGGTTGTGAAAAAACTCATCTCATGAACTTGCAAATGTCTTATTCAGTGCTGATACATACTAAATTGCTCTATAACCAGCACATACAGCACTGATATTTTTCAAAGGAGTCCCTGATGAGTGGAATATGCCTGCATATATACTGTTATACTTCAGAGAGGATTGTCTTGACACATACTCAGTGATGAGTGGAATATACTGACATATATATGAATATACAATTATACTCCACAGAGGATTGTCTTGACACATACTCTGTGATGAGTGGAATATACTGACATATATACTGTTATACTTCACAGAGGATTGTCTTGACACATACTCAGTGGTGAGTAGAATATACACATATATACTGTTATACTTCACAGAGGATTGTCTTGACACATACTCTGTGATGAGTGGAATACTACTGACATATATACTGTTATACTCCACAGAGGATTGTCTTGACACATACTCTGTGATGAGTGGAATATACTGACATATATACTGTTATACTTCACAGAGGATTGTCTTGACACATACTCAGTGATGAGAATATACTGACATTGAGGATCTCAACATACTCTGTGATGAGTGGAATATACTGGCATATATACTGTTATACTCCACAGAGGATTGTCTTGACACATACTCAGTGATGATTGGAATATACTGGCATATATACTGTTATACTTCACAGAAGATTGTCTTGAACATACTCTGTGATGAGTGGAATATACTGACATATATACTGTTATACTATTGTCTTGACACATACAGAGGATTGTACTGACATATATACTGTTATATTCACAGAGGATTGTCTTGACACATACTCAGTGATGAGTGGAATATACTGACATATATACTGTTATACTTCACAGAGGATTGTCTTGACACATACTCAGTGATGAGTGGAATATACCGACATATATACTGTTATATTCCACAGAGGACTTCACAAGGGAAAATAATATCTCACCTGGTTGTACTTCAAATACTGTGCGATGTTTTCAGACACAAATTCTACTTTGCCTTGACTGTTCACAACAAATAAGAATCCATCAAGAGCCTGAAATGAAAACAACAGTAACTTTCAGACAACAAGTACAATCACATCACCTTCGGGCAACCAATCTGTATGGAGAGTGGGGGCGGTGGAGTAGTCTTCTGGTTAAAGTGCTCGTTCACACCAAAGATCCAGGTTCAATTCCCCACATGTGTGAAGCCCATTTCCAATGTGATATTGCTGGAATATTGCTCACTCACTCACTCACTGTATGGGGTGTTTTTGTGGGAGTTTTCAAGTCCAACTTGAATTGAAGATTTCATGTGGTAGTTTAAAAAAGCCATTACCTTTCTCCAGGAAAAGATCCACACAGGGATTAAACAGACCCCATTTCATAAAATTCTTCCATGTTATCATATGGAAACTATTTATGAAGAAGAAGAATCTTGTTTTTCAAAAATAAAATTATATGGCACCACTGATATTATCTTTATATAGTTTGGAAAGCAAGGAAAATGATGTTTCGAAAACCTTAAGGTTGCAAAAACTTTACAACTCGTTTCTGTTTGTTTCATGGATATATAAAAACAAATTTATCACAAGTGTTGAAGTCATTGCAGTAATTCCTTATTTACCTGAAAATTGTTTCAAAAACATTTCTGTGGAAATTATCTGACTTTACACATATACACAACTTCTCATATGAACACCAAAGCTATTATCAACATATTGTCTAAGTAATAAGTCAGTGATTTACCTTGCATTGAAAATTCAGTGCCAGTGACACACACATTGGGAAAACTATTATTTTTCAATTATTTCCACAAATATTAATCTTTAGCAATCAAGCAAAGTATTTTTCTTGATATAAATTAATCCTATTATAAGTGAAATAAACATCACATCTGCAAAATAAGAGCAAAAACATTTAATGCAAATGTGTTTTTCTCTAAACTGGTACAAGGAATAAAGTGTATGAGGTGAAGCAGCTGGTGCATCTCAGTCTGATCCTCATATCTTTATCATCATTAATCTTATGGGGATTTTCTACTACATAAATATTTATAGATTTATTTTTTAATCATCTATTTCAAATGCTAAAAACCAGATATGTTATTATGTGTCACTATCAGTAGTGTTCCAGCTGATGCACTCTGTAAACAACTGAATCTTGATAAAATTGTATCGTTATCGTAACTACTGATCTTATCCATTTAAAACTACAAGCTGATTGAATACATATTATTTATCTTTTAATGAGGAAACAATAATTAACAAGAAAAAGTGACCCTTTGCTGATGCATGCATTCAGTACAGGAGAGTGCATGCAACAATGCATTGTCCCTGAACAGGCATGAAGGACTCAGTGTCAAGAGTCAGAGCCCTGGTGGAATGGCTGACTATTATTAGCCACTACCAAAAAACCCATCTCCAATGTTTTACAAGAAAATAGATAGAGATGAAACCCAAACTGAAATCTGTATGACTAGCATGCACTCATGAGTAAGTGAGTGAGTTTTACGCCACACTCAACAATACATGCACTGATGATGATGATGATGATGATGATGATGATGATGATGAATGAGAGTTGTAGTAGTAGAAGTAGCAGTATGATGATGATGATGATGATTGAGAGTATCATGAAGGGTTTCACAGGATATCAACATTTCAAGCATGTCATGGCAGCCAGCTAAGTGTCAATGAACCCAGCAGGCAAATCAATGGCTGATTGTGTGAGCTGAGATTTAGTCTGTTGGTGTAGAGCGCAGTGAGCAGTGGTAAGGCGTCTGCCTATCACGCTGAAGGCCCGGGTTCGATCCCAGGTGGAGGCACCTAGGTTTGGGTCCCGAGGTGGGCACATTTGCGTAGTATCCTTGGACAAGATACTTAGATCCACATTGTCTCAGTTCACCCAGCTGTAAAATGGGTACCCATGAGGATGTGCTGGCAATGTGAGTGTTTAGTTCATTGCGCCTAACAGGCAGCATGGCTGTATGATCCCTAGGGAGTTGAAAAAGTATCGGAAAGTGCGATAGTGTCCTATGACCGGGGATAGTAATGTATGTAGCGCCGTGGAGCAGTCAATGTGCCTGGATATGAGCGCCATATAAGCGGACTATTACTACTACTATTACTACAATCAGCCTTAGAAACAGGCATGAGTCGCAACCAGATTGCTCAAATTGCAAAAACAAGATTGCTCTAAGGTTAGTGTATCCAGAGCAGTGTTCAAAATTAAGCATGGAAGTCAAGGGATTCTTCCCATAGACCTAATGCTAAACCTTGACGAACCCCTAGACTGATATCCAGAAGACCCAAAGAATTCCGTGATGATACACAAGGCCATAATCATTTGCCCAAGGCACTAAACCAGGTGAGTGAGTGACTTTAGTTTTACGCCGCCGCTTTTAGCAATATTCCAGCAATATCATGGCTGCCCATGTGCCCATGTGGGGAATCGAACCTGGGTCTTCAGCGTGACGAGCAAACGCCTTAACTACTATGCTATCCCACCGCCCCTAAACCAGATGAGTAGTGGGCATTTGTACATAATCTGATTGGTGCTGCTGCATATGAGTGAGGTGAATGAGCGAGGATAAGTCCTTATGGAAGGAGGTAGGGTGGTACCCCAGTCTGGTACCCGAGCACGGTACCTACCTCGAGCAGCAGCGGTCCTAGCAGGTCATTGGCGAGGATGGAAGGCTTGCTGGACGATACCTGACTTTGTTGAACTCGTCTCCCGACCCACTCTCAGCTGAAACAAAACTTTCATTTATTTCTATATCCCAAAGGGAAGGTATTGACTGCAAGAACACAAGATTTCTATTAATTATCTCCCAAACTGAGCTGTAAGAATACAGATGACAAATCTCCTGAGACAGATAAATGCTGAGTGTACGGTATTGCAGGCAAACATGATCAACATCATTTGAGGAACAACTGTTAGGTTTCCCACAAACTGCAACCCCTAGCTGGGTTTTATACCATTACAAGCACATGACAACCAAGGAAATTACTTTTTCGGACAAATGTGAAGACACACTGAGCATTTTTGCTGCAAGAAAATAAATCAGAGAGAGACTGAGTTTCCTAACGATTGTACTGTTGGTTGGTCACCTGGTTTCCAATCATCAGCCAGTAAATATAGAACGATTATTTACCTTGCTTGTTAATTTGCTGGATTTGGTTGACGGTCTCCTGCAGTATTGCACACTTGTCGGGCTTGACGGAGAATACACTCATGTCCGTGAAACTTTCCGAGATCAGCTCCGCAAGCTCCTCAATGTAGATGTTCTCCTGCTCCCGCCGTTGCTGCTCATTAAGCTGTTTAATCCTGAAACAATAGCATCAGTTAGTCAAACAGGTAATTTTAAGTTGCTGTTTAATCCAGAAATAATAGTGACAGTTAGTCAAACAGGTAATTTTAAGTTGTTGTTTGATCCAGAAATAATAGTGACAGTTAGCCAAACAGGTAATTTTAAGTTGTTGTTTGATCCTGAAACAATAGTGGCAGTTAGTCAAACAGGTAATTTTAGGTTGTTGTTTGATCCTGAAACAATAGTGGCATTTAGTCAAACAGGTAATATTAAGCTGCAGTTTAATCCTGTAACAATAGCACCAGTGAGTCAAACAGGTCATTTTAGGTTCCTGTTTGATCCTGAAACATAGTACCAAGAAGTCAAACAGGTCATTTTAGGTTGCTGTTTGATCTTGAAACATAGTACCAAGTATATGTCTCAACAAAGATGGGGCCCATCTAACAACAGTCCATCCAAATGAAACGTTCGCATTTACAAGCCCAAACATGGCTACAAACATCACTTCCTGTATAGTTTGATGTTATGATTGGCCTAAACTAGACTCCAGACTAGTGGCTGACGTCCCAGACTGTATCAAACTAAAAGTTCAAACATTAAAAAATATTGTTGAATATTCTTACATGAGTAGTCATGGATAGTAATGTAATTATGACTTCCAAACGAACACCAAACAGGTACCGACAAAAATATTATGACATCTGTTGGCATCACATTATGAATTCAGCGTTGTCACCAGATGGAAGGTCTACTTGTTATAAAGACAACAATGACTACCACAATGTCAGTTCCACCTGCAACAGGTGTTAACACATTCATGCTTCACTGTGATGACCCAGCTTTTCCAATTTACATATCATTCAAAAACAATGATGCCAATTACAAATCATTAGCATAAAAGAGATTTCCATATCTGCCAAAAAATTAATCAGCTGGAGATCTGTATGATTCCAAAACAATGATACCAATTACAAATAATATTCAGAAATGCAAGTTCCATATTTTCAAAAATATTAACAAACATTTAATTTTATGTGTATGTTTTTTAATATACACCTCCCCTTCCCCTGTATAGCAGCAAATATGGCAATACGCTTATTTCATTAGTCTGATAGGGCGGTGGGGTAGCCCAGTGTTTAAAGCATTCGCTCGTCACGCCAAGGGCCCGGGTTTGATTTTCCACATGGGTACAATTTGTGAAGCCCATTTCTCGTGTCCTCCGCCCTGATATTGCTGGAATATTGCTAAAAACAGCGTAAAACCATACTCTGTCACATTACTCTGATTGCATGTTGTAAATCAATACAGAAACACGCACTTCAGCAGCTCTAAAAACATCTATCCTATATTGCATATCATGAATCAACTCCAGAAGTTGAATCTAAGTTGGAAAATATCAGAAATCAACTGTCAGTTAACTTGACCCTCTTCTGCAGATCTTGCATGTCGCGTTTCAAATGTAGCCATCAGGGGAGATAATGCATGTTCAAACGCTGTATGGAAGCAGCTGGTGAGAACAACCTGATTGTACAAGCAGTATTGATAATGATAATGAAGTGGCCCTTATTACCCACCATGTCATCAGGTGAGATCTGATTGGGTCTGCAATCAGCCAATAGACTGCTGCTATCTGATTGGTTGAGTCATGTTATGTAGAGTATACTGGTTTCCATACAAGATGTTACCCAAGGGCTGATGGTTGGAACTAGAGAAACACCAGCATGTCAGCTTGTGTCAGGAACTGAAGAATGGAACGACACCTGTTTCCTCCCAGCTGACAGCTACACAAACTACCATTACAAAATGAGCCATGGACTATCTGGATCAAACTCCTGGCCAAACAGTCAAAAGAGTCCTCAAAATTATGGAATCACAATTGTGACAGACACTTTGACCTGTCTGAAGATTAAAGTATACAGCACATCGACTTTTTCAGACTCTCTTCAGACAATAACATGTTTTTTGGTTGTTGGGTTTTTTTATTATTAAGCCAGACCAATTTTATTTCTTGTTTTACAGAGGGAAGGCAGGAAGGAAATAAATAAACAAAATAAAATCACCAGTCAAAGAAAAATTCCTTCTTAAAATTAAAAGTATTTTGCTTCTGGCAATTTATGAAGTGTTTATGGGGCAAAAAACAATCAAATAAGAACTTCTTATAAGTTTATATTTTTGGCCAATAAAACAAGGATTTTATTTTTTGAGAGGGGAAAATTAATTTATATTTTTTTTCTTATTCTTGAAAAAATACAACCGGCGGATCTGTAAAACAAGAAATAAAATTGGTCTGGCCTTATTATTAAATTTTTCATTCATTCATTCATTCATTCATTCATTCCATGTTGCCTTACCAGCATATGGCCTCTTCTTCAACATACCTTATTCTCAATACAGCCTGGTTGATGCAAATTGCTTCCCTATACATATGAATCATGGAGGTGAACTGTGTCCCCTGGTAATATAACTTTATGGTACTGACAGAACAGGGATTTGAAAACTATAAACTTGTAGCACTGTGTCTCATGTTGAGTTGATGTCATACATCAGCAGTTAACTTCACACTGCTGCTTTTGTAAAGTTCTGAATGTAAAATCTAAAGTCACATCAGAATTTCCATGTATTTTCCCATTTTCCTGTTTATTTTTTGCTCACCTTAGAAAGAGACTAGTAAGCAGTCTACCATCACTACCCAAATGTTACAGATGTGTATTAATAGAACACACAACACTGAGAAATCCATGATCTGCCCAACAGATATTCAGGCCTACCAAAGAAAACTTTCCCACTGTGCAGAAAAACGCAGAAAAGCCCACATTAATCGTGGAAATAGCAACATTAACATAATACCTCGCTACTGAAACAGTAAAAACGGCAATGAAAAACTATGAAACTGCAACATTTTTATATCAGCGAACTTTGACCTCTACTGCGCATGCGCATTACGATCCAGGCTTCTTTCCAATTTCCGAGCAACCATGAATCGCCTCGCGTAGAAAAAGTATTAAATATGTCGAAATAATTGCTGTCAATCGTTTCATACGAATGGAAAGTAAACTAAACAAGTGTGCACACAAGTATCATGATGATAAATGCCAAATAACACAACAGAAATACTTAAAAAGGAATGTAACTTTTGTCCAAGCTGGAAAATGTCAACATGCGGTCGAGACTTCCTCTTCCATGTGCGCATGCACAAAATCGAAGTTGCGAGCTCCTCGTTTTATGATGCAGTGTTAGCGATTTAAAGCTGCCGTTTTTACTGTTTCAGTAGCGAGGTATTATGTTTGTGTTGCTATTTCCACGATTAATGTGGTCTTTTCTGTGTTTTTCTGCACAGTGGAAAGTTTTCTTTGGTAGGCCTGGAAAGATTTAGCCCATAATAAATCAAGTCCATCAGAGTATGAATATAAAGGGAAATATTGTTCAGTTTGAAGCATCTAAGCATATGGAAGCATATGGAACAAATGACCGGTGCATGTCGTCTCCTGGCATGTCTGAGGTGATCCTTTCAGGCCTTCAAACAACAAACTCTTTTATCTTATTTACACGTTGGCTCACAACTGCGACCGTCTACCGAGTGTCTCAGAAAGTAGCTAACAAACAATCTACGACTGCTACCCAAAAGATCACACATATTTGAAAATAGCACCGCATTCCATAAAACTCTGAAATGCATCATGCTGTAAAGAAATATAGCGTGTGCACATGTGTGTGCAAGCTCATGCATGTGCACGTCTTCCTGTACTGCAGCAACATCCTCCACACCCTCCAAAGACAGCCTACAGATAGTGTGGTCATACTAGCATATACTTTCACTACCACAAACAATCTTCTACTGTCAGTTTGTGCATTTCTAAATAAGGTGTAAGAAGCCTTTTCACAGCCTTTTGTTGACATCATCTGTTAACTTGTTCCTCATTTAACCTTTAAAAGTTGAACCTTTTACTGTTAACAGGTTCAAATTTTACTGTTAACAGGTTCGTCATTTTACTGTTATGTGTTCACTTTTTACTGTTGATTTATTTACCCTTTTACTGTTAATGCAATTAGGCTTTTAGTTATTGTGTTCACCCATTTACAGTTATGGTGTTCACCCTTGTACTAATGAGTTCACCTTTTTACTGTTACTCTGTTCACCCTTTTACTGTTAATGAGTTCACCCTTTTACTGTTAATGCGATCACCCTTTTACCGATGTCTTCACCCTTTTACCATTACTGTCTTCACCCTTTTACTGTTAATCAGTTCACCCTTTTACTGTTAATGAGTTCACCATTTTACTGTTAATGTGTTCACCCTTTTACTGTTAATGTGTTCATTCTTTTACTGTTATCACATTCACTTTTAGGCTTTCCTTCTTACTAGTAACTTGTTGGCCATTTCATTAACATGTTAACATGTTAACTCTTTTCCTGCTAACATATCTGCAACTGTACTGTTATTGTGTTAACCCCTTTTACGGTTGATCTGTTGAGCATCAAATGTTCTATCTCCTGTTTTTAAATCAGACAAAATATAATCTTTCAACTTTTGATGGCATGAAACTACAGAACATATTTATGTATATACCATAAACACTCCAGCCATATAACAAAGACTGAGAATTAACTCAGTCCAAATATTTACTGAGACTATCAATAATAAGGCCTTGTTTTTATTACACTTATTTACTGTTTTCCCAGGAAACCATTGCTTTAGATCACTGCCTGAACTCATCTACACAAACTTATATTTTTTCATATTTTGTCGACTACCATGAATAATTAATGATCATAAAGTTATCACTTTCATCACATTATTCTAAATTGGTCACACGAATACAGAAGATTGCATAAGTTGGCCAAAAGCCAAATGTATCATGATATTTCTCACAGAACCCCATTTCCACAAACTCATTTCCTCTTAATTCTCCACTGAACATGCTGAAAAGGCAATAATGATATGTTTTGGTTCAATGCCAAAATCGTTCCTGATTATCAACAGACAAAGAACCATTCAACAACCCATGCTTGTCGTAAGTGGCAACAAACATCATCAGTTGGTCACTGGATTGCCTGGTCTAGACTCAATCAGTTTCAGACAGCCATCATCCAGCTGTAATATTGCTAAACTGTGGCATTGAACAACAACCAGACAAAGTACAGACCTACATCATCAGCACAATGTAATACTGAACTTAATGTGTATAATAAAATGATGCATACTATTACATAACAAATTATGAAAAAAATACCAAAAGGAAATAATATCAAGAAAACAATTGTTTTAAAGCATTTAAATTACTTCTGACAAGTCTAATAAAATAATCATTTTCTAAATGGTTTATTTTGACTACAAGATTCCAATTCTGAATCAGACTGCATAAGCTTTTATCAAGTCCTATACATAATAACACAGGAAGAAATCTCAAAGGAGGGACAGCAGTCTGTGTTAGAATATTTAGACTGACTGACTGACTGAGTTTGGTTTTAGGCCGCTTTTAGCAATATTCCAGCAACATCACAGTGGGGGACACCAGAAATGGGCTTCACACATTGTACCCATGTGGGGATTCGAACCTGGGTCTTTGGCGTGACGAGCCAACTCTTTAACCATTAGGCTACCCCACCGCCCCTAAAATATTCAGAACCAAAGATTCCCAACTTATATCTTGGTATTGTATACAACCTAGTGTTAATATATTAATTTGTATTAGTAGAACTTGCAAAGATAAAACAATAACTAGCCTCTATATATAATGTTAAAGATCATAGATTCTTACAGTACTGATAATAATGTTATTTTTTTCACAGACCTACTTATCAACCTAAAGATTATTTTATGCTTTTCGATCAATTATTTCCCTGATAATGTGAACAGTTTTATATCTCCTAAAATACCTCCAGCTACCTATACCACACATGAGGACTCATAAAAACCTATATCTTCTTAATGAGCTTACAATATGATTGTTATTACAGTCCATGAAGATTAAATATCATTGATACTATTCAGCATTACAACAGCTAATCCGTTCCATTTTTAAACCAAACAAACCACTCAGGTGCACGTGTCACAGAGATGTGAATTATAACAGTTCATTGCAATGATAATGAGACGTGATCTGCACATGACATCAATACCAATACAATATAGCCACTGATTTAGACATGTGACATGTTAGAATAACACATTGCCCACGTCAGTATCAGAACTAGCATACCACAAAAACTGTTGCAAGTCCAGTCCATGTTGGTAGTGGGGGTGTCTACCTATATGACCTGCCTGTCTGAATGTCAGTTGCTGCATACTCAGTATCAGCTCCCTGCAGACTCCCTCACACCACTCCGTCTAGTCACACAGAAAAAACACAGCACTCGAAACATTAATTTGTCTAATTCCTCTACAAACCAGCTCACAAGAATTCCTCTGTCACATCACACTGTGTCACAGACTTGGTGACCGAGGCTTAGAAGCTCATTTCCAGCTGGCTGAATTAGAAGGTGTGAGAGTATGGCCACACACGACATCCAGTCTACTAAGACAGGCTGTTCCAACTGCCGAGAGCTGCAGCCAGAGAGAGGCACACTACCACACAAGAGCTGCTCCGTTAACCATCTCACCTGGCCACCAAGTACATCACTAGGGGTGACAGTTCAGATCCTTCATTTCAAGTCAGTTAACATGCAACCAATCATTTGATTTGGAATGTCAAATTTGTGTGATCAATAACTTGCTTGAAAAACATCAGCAGTCAAAGAAGGATGGCTGCAGAGGTGTAAAAAATATGACATAAAAGAAAAGTCACAATTCATCCATCCCAGCTTACATCTTATGTCATGTTCATGAAAGAAACAGTTCTTCAGAGACTTATGACAGGATTCAGATCATTACAAGAATAAGACAGCAATAAAGCACATATGAATTAAGAACTACTGTAATAATGTACTCTTAACTTGTCATCCGTGTATAAACAGATTAGAATTTTAACAAAACTGCTGGGAACAGCTTTCACTATTACAACATTACATGAATAACATATGCCCACACAGGGTCACAAGACCACAAAATTAAAAATGACACCTCTGTTTGAAAACCAGTTTCAGATGTCCCTGTCTGAAACTTCAGTCATGTCGTTGTGACGATATAATGGAGTGTGACATACTGACCAGCCCCGAAATAAGACCATCACCATTTGGTAAGAATCCACTCTTCAACATCTTCCTCCTTGCCACCCACGGTTTTCCACCAATGTAAATCCAAAAAGACTAAAAAAAGGTCCATACAGAATGTACACATATACCTCAATGCACGTTCAACAGGTTCCATGTCCATCAGCATCGTCAACAGGTGGGGCCGACTGCTGATGAGGTACAGGAGGTCACGGGTTATCTTGCCATGTGACAACTCCCCATAGCAGCCTTGATGAGCAGAACTCCATCTTCCCTGTGCCTCCTACATAGTCTGTTGGTCGTGTGAGCGCAAGTCACATGTGCTGATGACGAGAAGCTGATCAACCAGCCTCAAAAACTGACACAAGAGCAAAGCTACAGTAGCACAAGCAGAGAAATAATCGCCTTGCTAATGTTGCCATGGCGACCAAGAGAAATGTAAAAGGCAGTCTCAGTTGTTTTGCTGCCGAGTATGGACAATAACAGAGCTCAGGTAGACAGTGGGTCTGCACTGCCTCCTCCCTCCCTCCTGCCCTAGGCTAGCCACTAACTCCCTGCCCACACTGCTAGAAACACAAGCTCTCTCTAAATGCAGCCACCATGTTATTAGTGGGTGTCTCGTCTGCTCCATGGTGTTGTATTCACCGACGGTCACCTTACATGTCCACCCCTTTTTTTCTCCGCCGCTGTGGACATTGTTCCCAGTAAATCTCCTGTTATTCAAGCCATATACACCAGGTGTTCTGCCTAGCCATGGTCATTAAGGCCAAGAACCCAACAGTTGGGGGCATGCTGCAATATAATCCCAGGTTTTCCAAACAGGCTGAAACAATATTCCAATTAATTGCTAATCATGAATATATATCACAAATCAGAAGCTGATGGAATCAATCCTAAGCTTTCTAATGCAGATAACCATACCCTCACAAACGGCTGAGGTTATCTACACAAAGAATGGTGATGTAATGAACAGTAAGTGGAGCTTTGCTGTAAATACCGTTCATAATATTGGTGTCAAAATCTTTAGCAAGTATGTCTGAAACGGTTCAAGCATGACACTTGCGTAAAAATCCATCCATGACTATATACATAACATGTTGAGGCATAATATGCAAACATGAAAGATAAAAAGCATATATTAAAAAAAAAAGGGTTTCAATGTTTTGCTCAATCTTTTATGACATTATTCTTTAAGATTACTCTTCCATATCAGACGTCTGAACACTGAACTATAGATTTTTAAGCAAACATCACCTCTGCCACTTCTAGCTCCCAATTAAATGTGTGACAGTACGGCTGTATCACATGGAACAGCATCAACAGGGAGAGACAGAGCTGACTGGGCTCAGATTCCATCTGGGACTGGCTCGTGCCAGTGATTCAACAGGTGTCAACACTACCCACAGAAGGAAGTCCTGTAATGAATGTGTTCATCAGACTGCAAGTGTCACTGCTATGCATCTAGAACAGCCTCCTCGTCTATAAACAGTGTAAGGTAGACCTGACGATCACCACTGGAGTCCGTCTGTTGAGATGTGAGCAGGAGCAGCTGGGGTGAGCGAGTGAAGGAAAGCGTCACACATACCCCAACAGGTGAGTGAGTTGAGTTGAGTTGAAGCTCACCAATGGTGCTCAGTCATTGAGATGTTGGAAGAGCAGCTGGGGTGAGCGAGTGGAGAAGATAGTCACACATTCACCAACTGGTGAGTGAGTGAGTTGAATTGAAGCTCACCAATGTAGCTCAGTCGTTGAGATTTCCAGCTGGGGTGAGTGAGTGAAGAAGACATACACCAACTGGTGAGTGAGTGAGTTGAATTGAAGCTCACCAATGTAGCTCAGTAGTTGAGATGTCCAGCTGGGGTGAGTTGAGTTTAAGCTCACCACTGCAGTCTGGCAGTTGAGATGCGAGTAGGATCAGCTGGGGTGAGAGAGTGAAAAAGATAGTCACGATATCACCAACAGGTGAGTGAGCAAGATGAGTTGAAGCTCACTGCTGGAGCTCAGTTGAGGTGTGTAGGATAGTCACGTGACTACTACCAACAAGGTGAGCTCCAACTACAAGGCTATGCAAGTGCTAAGGCCAACAATATCTCAGACATCCCAAGGTATAAAACAATAGTCTTCTTGTATGAAAATTTGACTGCACACTCATGAAAAAAAACAGACCAGCTTGATCACTCATCTACATTTACCGAAAAATAGTTTCTTAGGCAAGCAGCTTGACTGCATCCTAGAGTAATTAAAACCAATTACCAAGAGATTTAAATTATAATATTTCACAAAATATGTTACACAATTTGTTAATAACATTTTTTTCTTATTTCCATACTTTTATCTATTTTTCACCTGTCCACTCTCCTGGTGGTTAAGGTTGAAGGTGAGAAACAAAGTTTTTCCGTTGTATCACAGTGTGTCACTTAACGTTGGAGAAAAACCTGAAGTGATGCAGTCCTCAGAGCAAACTGCCTTCCGCCAGGGCAACCAGTGCCTACCTTCCGCCAGGGCAACCAGTGCCTACCTATTGCTTCAGCATCTGCTGACTGCAATGCCGTGCTACATGTGTCTCCAGTCTATGGGTGGCATTACAATCACTGGATGCTCTAGCAACAACTGGAGAAACTTGATCACAAAAGACTCCAATGTTTAAAACATTATGGTGTTCCCAGTCCACTCCACTCCAGTTCATCCAGGGAATACAAATCTTGGTTTACAGATACACTAAAATATGGAACTATCTTTCTCTCAATGCTTATTCCCAGGTTTAGCAACAAAAAAGCATGTACAAAGATATATTGCAAAACGAGCCTGATAAATGGCACAGATGCTGACATATTCATTCCTTCCCAACCCTCCCACCTGTACATAATCATAACAACTGACCAGAAACTCAAGACACAAAAAACATCTGGCCTTACGAGGTGCCACTTAACAGCAGATACGGAGATATTTTCACAACACTTTGAAGATGCAAAATGGAACAAGACATATTCCACAAAATATACATCTATCTCAGTTTCATTATTCCCCATAAATTTGTTTGTGGAATTCAAACATCACAAAGGGATTGTCTTTTCGGGCAACCATAATGTAACGATATTCATGCATGGTATGATAAAAGGAAACTGATCTAATTTGCTGTACTTGCTTACGGGGCACATCTTCTACAAAAGTCTCAAGGTCGACCAATGGTCCTATGTTGCAAAAGCAAATCAGAAAAAAGTCTTATTGTCTATAAATCTGGTGAGAACATTTTTAGCAAGGCTGCAAGATCAACCAGAGCCTGAGTGTCAGGGCAGGGCAGACTACCACCCTTCTAAGCCCTCCTCTATCCCTGCTCACTGTGTCTTGGACAATATAGCACACAATGCAGGGCTAACCAGCTGGGCCTTCAGCCTTTAGCCATACATCACACAGACTCTCAGCACCTCTACTAACGAGTGGAATCAATGATCCATGAAAACAGCTTTGGAGTCGCATGACTGGTGTTTCTGGCTGTCACAATGTAGGGCAGGAGTGCTGCTGGCAGCTCCAATAGCCTTCCTTCTGGTCACTTGGTCAGGCGAACCACTGCACATTTGCAAAAGGAATATGGTTTAATGGGTTAGGACTGCATATTGTACAGATGCGATCTGACCAGATATTTGGTCTGTGAACAGCCTAGAGCTACTGGCTACTTCCTAATGGAATATGGTTCAGAGAGTTGGGCATGAACATGTACAGCTGTGATAGAACTGAGACAATTAGTCTTGTACTGTCCAAAAGCTACTGACACACAGACAAGCTGCAGCACAGTTTAACAGACTAGGAAGACCCACTTACAACTAAGATAAACTTGTGTGGCTTCGAACATCCAATTCTTTCTAACATCAAACGTAAGTGTGTGAGACTGGAAACCTACCAAACTGCATCCTAGCCATATCTCCTCTGTGTGATTACTATCGGTAAGTAGGGCAAGAGCTTCAGTTGTAGCTCTACATCTACACTAACACTTCGTCTCTGAAAATACATAATTTTGAGAGAAACAAGTAATTCCATAAAAACTGAAAAGGAGATCCAGTGAACTGAGGGAAATCTTGTCTTCATTTAGAAAGGACAAGGCAGGAAGGAAAATAACGTGCTCAGTGACAGACATGCTACTCAACATCTACACTATTTTCTATCACTAAACCAAGTTCTCATTCTGTTACATGAAATTCTATCCATAAACTGGTCAGATGGAAAATAACTGCTTCTCGTATGAAGACAACAGAATCTGAATTTTTAAGTCCTTAAAATTGCATGAGGATATGCTTCCCTCCTCCTCAGAACTAGACACAAATGAAGCTTAACATTATTGCTACGGTGATGACAGCATTAAGTTGTTCATGTTAATTTTAACTCAAACCAAAAATACCCTTCATGAGTTGAGACAAAAACATGTTCAAATTTCATATTTCATTAAAACATTCAACCAGAATGTACCTGCAAGTTTTAAACGGAGAAGATGCTACTTTGAAGCACTGCAAAGAGAAGGGGTATTCATTCTGATGAATCAGTGTCATTGTCATCGTTCCAAATGTGAGCCAGAACACTCAATAATTTCCCTTAAACTGTCTTGCTGATATCCAATCCCTCCATCATGTATAAAGAGTGTGGGAATTAACGTGGACAAACAGCCTATTCCTTCTCATCTCGAGAACATTGTCACATGAGTTTATGAAACAAACAAAGCATAGTATTCTCGGGAAGCCATTATGTAAATGTGAACCAAGCATTTAGACATTAACCATCTTACTTCAGAAAACTTTATGAAACTTCATAAAACTCTCTCCCTCTTTAAAAGTTTTGATGGCGTATAAAACCTTAATTCCTTAAATTTAGGGGTGGATGGATTACTGGTCCTGCAAGTTTTCCATTCAACAAAATCAACTCACCTTGGTTCACAATGTTTTATTATAGAAAATAACAAGAAAAAACTCCCATCCTATTTCCACATCAAGATTGTTACCTAAGCTGTGAATGTTTCAGTACTTATTCGATTCCATTATCTTTGTCTAAATCTTCCACAATATTGTACATACCATATAAGAATACAGAATAACATTTAAATATACATCTCATACTTCATGGCAGAATTATTTTTTTTTGTATTACAAGGAATTCAAAATTTTCAGAAATAAGTGGTTTGGGGAGAGGGGAAATTTGCAATAAGGAATTTTATATTATTTCTACATTAAACTTTTGAATTTGTTCTGAAGATATCCTTGGAACATCTGTCAGTGTGTTTGTATGCATTAAAACTCTATTTGAAATCCACATCCCTAGTTTGGAATATTTTTACCAAACAAGGACGTGGGTTGGTGGCCATTAAAAATGTAATCAACATGAGGCCTTTTCATATATTGTATGCTTTAAACACAAATTTAATATGTATTCACTGACTGACTGAGATTGGTTTTACGCCGCTTTTAGCAATATTCCAGCAACATCACGGCGGGGGACACCAGAAATGGGCTTCACACACTGTATCCATGTGGGGATTCGATAATATGTATTCAACATTTTATCAGTGTGACATACACTACTTAAATGCAAGCCTGTCGATACGAACTCTACACGTATAATCAGATGAAAGCTATATATAATGAAATACACATATATATAAACATGTCAACATCTATCAGACATTGAAACAAAATGTTTCTATTTCACAATAAAGGGTTTCGAGTGAGTGAGTGAGTGTGATTTTATGGCGCTTTTAGCAATATTCCAGCAATATCACCACGGGGAACACCAGAAATGGGTTTCACACTTTGTACCTATCTGGAGAATTGAACCCGGGTCTTCAGCATGACGAACGGATGCTTTAACCACTCGGCTACCCTAACGCCCCTTAAAGGGTTTAGAATAACGTGTTCACGTTGCCTCAAGCATATAGGGCCTGCATGTTCACAAAAGTTTTGAGAAATTTCCAACTGGTCCGCAGACAAGACACTTTTCCATATCCAGTAGGAAACTACTGTGTATAGCACTTCACCACATCTCACAATAGCATTGTAAGAGTATACAACAGCAGGGGCAGAATATAAATTCCACATTTACCAATCCTCTGCCATAGCAATCTGGTGTGAATAACAGACAAAACCTGTATCAGTGACAGACAGAACTGGCCATGGAAAGCCTGGGTATGTCTTTTTTCTGTCAAGACACAGCCTCTGTCTATTCATATCTACATACAGTACATAGTACACTCAACAACCTAGATTAAAGAACCGTTCTGTTCAAATACCCTGATTTGTGTGATCGCCTGCTAGTGGATAATCTTGATAATATCCCGATATACACTTGTCAGTTGTAATGCACTGTCTACTCAGAACAAAATGGCTATAAAGAGCTCAGTGTCACAAAGAGATATGGGTGGTAATATGAGCGGTATGACAGCCCAGCCCTTACAAACAAGGGAGGCCACTCTTACAACACACTAGGATAATAACTATAGATATTATGTAACAAGGTCATTGAGTAAAGACTGGTGAAACAGACAGAATCTGCAGAAGCCATTACAGTATTATATGACTGACTGAGTTTGGTTTTACGCCGCTTTTAGCAACATTCCAGCAACATCACGCGGGGGACACCAGAAATGGGCTTCACACATTGTACCCATGTGGGGATTCGAACCCGGGTCTTCGGTGCGACGAGCCGACGCTTTAACCATTAGGCTACCCCACCGCCCCAAAGTATTATATGAAGATATAATAAATATATCAAATATTAACAAACGTGAAGATTAATATTCTCACAGATTTGACACGTTAAATACAACAGTTGAAAACACAAAACCTAAAAAAGTTTGAATTTCATCATCGCATCCTGTTGCATAATTTCAATGGGTGGATTCAACCAAGTAATTTCTTTGAAATGAACTCAACTCTTCATTTGTTGGAAATCAGCATGACAAATTATGTCCTGAAAATTTACATGACAACTGGCATAACTGCTGGGTTGGATAACAGGTGGTAGAAATAGTGAAAAAAAACATGTTGGATAAATCTATTTCTGAAAAAATGTTTTTGAATTTGTAGTTGCCAAGGAGTTGGTTTGAAATATCTCCCCAGTAGTAATACATATTATAAATCTCTCAAACACCTCCCCCACCAAACTTTGACCTGGCTGAACTTTTAGGTTCAGACCACAGCACGAGATAGTTGTTTTGTGACCTACCAAACACCTCTCACAGTGCTTTGTGTGGGTTTAGCTCAGTTGTTAAGACTTTCGAAGGTTTTGGGCAAGTGAGTTTTGAAAAACTTTTGTGTTTTCAACTGTTGTATTTAACTTGTTTTTTTTCAACCAATCAGAATCAGGTTTTTTTCACTGCACAAATTATTCTGTTCTGCTTATTTAAAACCTAGACACTTGCATCACAACTCTTTAAACATGTCCAAATTGCATCAAAAATAAAATTTAAATTGATGTCACATACATTAATTCATACTGCATAAAAAGATTTTGGGACGACATGACATTTTGGCACACTTTTCAAACCAATTACTGATGTAAAATACATATCGCGATATAGTTAGTTATCTGCTACACAAATGGATTTGATATAATCTGTGCATTTTATGGGAATATTCTGTTGTATGCATCCTGACAATGTTGCTGCTGCTGTGAAACCCTAACCTCAGAAACATTACACGTTTGATTTCAAACAGGAAATGGCTATGAACTGTCCCATCATTGTGTCAACTTGAAGAGGGATTAATCACATGACAGACAGACTACAGGTGATATCCTCATCAGGCGGCAGGTGGGTTTACATATGGCTGGAGTGATCGGGGGGGGTCCAGGTGGGTGAGGTGTGGGGACGAGGGTGAGAGTGTGGGGGTGAGGGTGAGAGGATGTGGGTGAGGGTGAGAGGATGTGGGTGATGGGGATGGGGTGGGGTTGAGGATGAGGGTTGAGGATGAGGGTGAGGTGAGGGTGAAGGTGAGGGCGAGGTGAGGGTAAGGGTGTGGTTGAGGTTGTGGGTGTGGGTGAAGGTGAAGGTGAGTTTGCTGATGTGGGTAATGGTAAGGTTGTGTGTGTGGGTGAGGGCGATGACGAGGGCTTTGTTTCTAATTGGTATCTTCTATATTTGCATTTTGTAGTACAACTAACCCCTGGATCCATTCCTGTTGTTCCTGTCCTTGACCTCCATCAGCCAACTTCATTTGCAATGTACATCAGGGTTATAGACAATCAGAATCCGAGTAACAAACCAGCCTCAATGTTAAGATGGCGATATCAACTACATGATGGCCAGCCCCACTGTTTATATTTGTGACAAAGTGAACAATGAAAAACTGTCTTACAGACCAAAGAAAACTAAAAAGACTTTTTGATGGAAAGGATATCTTTGTGTCCATCAAAACTTGCTGTGGCATGTTGTTCGTTGTTCCATTTCCTTTAGTGTTGCTGTTCAGAAATGTGAGCCATGGAGATATATAGCCAGTGTATGAAATATGCCAAACTTCCAGCCAGACATCAGGGCTGGTAACTTCAAAATGTTACCACCCAAAATGGATTTAACCAAACCAAATATGGTGATTTTACTTAGATGTATGGAACATCTAAAAATTTTACCAAACCATCAGGCTGGCTAGTTGTAAATTTAGACCGTCCGTCAGAAATCTAGACCGTCTCAGGCGGTGGGACGGGCCTTATTTCATTCACTGATATAGCGTGTGGTATTTGTGTCATCTAATCCTTTAAATTTGTTGCTCAAATGTTTGTCTTGTCATACAACATTGTCACTAGTTATAACTGTCATAGCAAGGAATAGCAAGACATGCATCAACAGACCTTTCATACAATCTTTACCAATTACAACCTCTAGTAATTCGATCTTCATAGCTGTTGGCAGAGGAAGTGTCCCATGCAATATTTCCTGATTATTAGTGGTTTATAGAGCGAGACACACATATTGTGTTGCGGTATGCCGAAGAGTCTATACTGAGACTGAGCTGACCACCATCATAATATTCTACTTGGCGTCTGTGGTATTTGTTGATGGTATTCCGGACAGGGCTTTTAAAATCTCTTTGACGCCACCCCCATGCAACATTGTCCCAGTATCGGCCATCTTTTCTAATGTGTGGCTACATGTGTAGGCATAATGACATTTTATGCTGTACACAAGACACACGGCAATGTTACACACTAGACACATGGCAATGCTCCACACAAGGTACATGGCAATGTTGATCTGATATCACTCCATAGCTTTAAAGTTTAAAACGGAAACGGTTAGAGCTACACAGCCTTGACACAAGCAGAAACCTGGTGTTCAACAAGCTCAGGGTAGAGTTACACGACCTTGACAGACACCAGAAACCTGCTGTCCAAGGCACTTTAGGGTCCAAGACAGCACTGGTGTCCAAGGCATTTAGGGTAGAGCTACACAACCTTGACAGACACCAGAACCCTGGTGTACAAGGCACTTCAAGATATAGCTACTGCCTTGACACACACCAGAAACCTGCTGTCCAAGGCACTCTGAGACAATTCAGTGTAGAGACTAAGGTAGAGCTACACAACCTTGACAGACAACAGAAATCTGGTGTCTGAGACAATTCAGTGTAGAGCTACACAACCTTGACAGACAACAGAAATCTGGTTGTCCAAGACACTTCAGGGTAGAGCAACATGATCTTTACATCGTACAAAGTTGCCATTTGTTTGATCAGTATCATTTTTCAAAAGAATGACTGTGAATATTGATGCCCACTGCAGGAAACTGTATAATGAATATGCTCTAGATATTGAGGCCAAGGCTCCGATGTGTTTCAACAGGCTTACACACAGGTAATCTCACTGGATTGTCATGCATGAGCCTTTGAGTTTTAGACTTTTATTGACCCTACTGTTCTATTCTATCAAAAATGTTCTGACAAGAGAAACAATTTCACAAAACACTCACTGATATCAAAAGACACAAGGGCAAGAAATTAATTATCATCCAAAATCTATCTTCCAACTTTTCCTGTTTGCAATCAGTAATAAGCAGATCCTTGTGTGTACTGCTTATCAGCTTCAGTGCCAGAGACTGGTGATGTCACAATAATGAAACCGATAATTATCTACAAAGCATTGTGATGCAATGTCAATTCAGGGACATATCTAGACTAACAACTAGTCTCTGAAATGAACATATTTTACTGAAAAAAACGTTCATAGTAAAAAAATATATATATAATGAAAAGGAGCCCAGAGACTTTCTTCATTTTCAGAAGCTGAGGAAATCTAGACTTGCCACATTTTCTAGACTTGCATGGGCTTTCTTGGATATATTTGCTTCAGGGTCTGTACGAGAGACTAGGACATATCCTGTGGAAGCCAATTCGGGATGATAAACTAAGCAGTTTGTTACTTTAGTTCCACTCTACCAAAGCAACACAAGATAACAGTATCCTTGTTTCTGTGTCAAAAAGTAAATATAAGCACTCACAAACAAATGTGGAAGACTTTTTTTGTCACTATTTCAAGGGTTTTTGTTTGAAAAGTAAGGAACAAGTCTAAAAAACATTATTTTCACCTATCCAAAGTATATTTTTCTTCATTTTGAGTTTTGTTAATGTTCTGTCCCAAGGATAGTTTTAACATGGACAGTCCCAATGAAGCATTGAAAGTTGAGACAGACCTTTTTCGCTGCAGTTTCTCTAACTAGAGCTCCTCAATCTTTAATTGTTCACATTAAGAGTTGTCACTAGGACCTCTTCAATTTCATCCTAAATTTCAACACAGCATAAGTATTGAGTTACAGTCAGGTGTTCCAAGCATTTGCCTTCTTAGGACTTAGGCTTGCTCTAAGTATTATAGTGGGCTCCAGTGTAATGACAGCAGGTTGAAAACAACAAGACCAAGGCAGACACAATCAGTCATGTTCTGGACACAGTGAGACACATTTAACCATCATCTGGACACAGGTGAAACACATTCAACAATCATGTGGACACAGGTGAGACACATTCAACAATCATCTGGAGACATACACATACTTCAGGCACTCACTATTTGGTCAGTGGAAGTTGACAAATTTCCTTAGACTCTTGCTCCCAGCTAACTCAACAACCCTTATATTCCAGCTGGCAACATGTATTATTGTCAATGAGATATATTTTGAGAAGTAGCCTCCTCATCCTCATTAAACAAAAGGTGAATATCATGTTAATCCTCAGTTGTCCTAAGAGTCTGGACACAATACACACTGTCAAGACAGTGACAGCTCACCCCAATAAGTCTCAGGTTTCTCCACTTTCTCCTTTATAGCCACATGTTTATCAGAGGTGCTGGTTATCTATGAATCTTGTGGATCCTGCTGCTGCTCTCTGTCCAAGCATTCCAGCCATATTCCCCATCAGGTGGTCAGCATCACTGGCCTTCCTTCCTTATCATCCCCCTTAGACAAGCACATACCTAGCCTCTCAACATCTAGACCTCTTCCTTCATCATCTGAATCACAAGGATGTGTTTCATTTGCTGACCACAGGTATGGCCATCAGGTTCCCTTTATTCTCACCTCTATCAGCACATGGATGTGAATTGCCTCAACACCTGACATTGATGTCCGGGACCACCTCAATACATCTCCACCCTTCACAGTGGAGCCACATCAATACATCTCCACCCTTCACAGTGGAGCCACCTCAATACATCTCCACCCTTCACAGTGGAGCCACATCAATACATCTCAACTCCAGTGGACCACATCAATACATCACAGTGGAGCCACATCAATACATCTCCACCCTTCACAGTGGAGCCACCTCAATACATCTCCACCCTTCACAGTGGAGCCATGTCAATACATCTCCACCCTTCACAGTGGAGCCACATCAATACATCTCCACCCTTCACAGTGGAGCCACCTCAATACATCTCCACCCTTCACAGTGGAGCCATGTCAATACATCTCCACCCTTCACAGTGGAGCCATGTCAATACATCTCCACCCTTCACAGTGGTGCCACATCAATACACAGATCTCCACCCTTCACAGTGGAGCCATGTCAATACATCTCCACCCTTCACTGACTGACATGACAATACATTCCACCCTTCACAGTGGTGCCAATATTCCATCTATCACCCTTCACCTTCACAAATGGGCTTAACACATTGTGTCCACCCTTCACATTGGAGCCACGTCAATACATCTCCACCCTTCACATTGGAGCCACGTCAATACATACATCTCCACCCTGCACAGTGGAGCCACGTCAATACATCTTCACCCTTCACAGTGGAGCCACATCACAGCTGATTGGTATTTCCCGGCTCAGTTTACGAGACACATACCCACAGTAATCTTAATACAACCAATAATTTTGTAAAGAATACAATGCCTAATTACTGAATATAATACAATGTCTAGCAAAATCAAATTAGAACTGAGAAGGTAAATAATCAGTCTAGTGATGTTCAATTGCAAATTTCACCTCTTTACTGACAATGTCATTTTCTCTTGTTCATTCACACGAAGTGATACATTCTAAATTTTTTACCACCAGAAATAAAGAGTTCAATAAATGTGTAACCCGAAGATAAGTCGACCCCTTTCTTCAGAATGCTTTCTTGGTCCTCAAAATTCGACTTATCTGCAGCCACCTAAGGTAGCTGTCAACCCATCTGACAGCCCAACTGACATGGCCCATCTTCTACCCTCTACACCCCTACTCCCTCAATCTACACCACCACGAACCAATCCACCCTATTTGGTTCTCCTGTCTGAATGCACTCAAGCAGTTCACCCATACAATGTCTCCTACAACAGACATTACACAACCAAGTGTTACAGTTTTCACCTCACTACTTGTTTTGTCATCGTTGTAATTTCTACTGAATATTTCATGACCTGCGAGTTAGAATACTGCTCAGCTCCTATCGACTAACTAAATGAAACAACAGAGAATTTGTCGTGTTATTCTACAATGACAAATATGTGATTTAAACCAGCCCCAGTGAATATGCTGGGGCTTCATATACAAATATTTACTAAGCACAATAAACATGCAGACCTGAGCCATGACTGCATTTGGTATGCTATGAAAATCCCATAACTCAGAACAGCAACATAAAGTGTTCCCATGTATCAAGCGTGACAGTTTTATGATGAGCTATGTTTATTTTACAGTTTGATACTGTAGCAGATTTTTATTGCCATGTCAGAAGTAGCCATGTCCATAAGCCACTAAGACCCCTTCTCAGCCTGCCCTGCTAACCTTTTGGCCTAGCAGTCCCATCCTACCTATGGCCTTGAGACTGGTATGCCTACCTGGAGATCGGCTTGCCCACAGCACTGGGAAGGAAGGTAAATAAATATCCAGTCACCACCCTCTTCCACAAGGCTGTCCCACCCGGGGTCAGGATGTGGGGACAGGGTGCGTCCTGATCTCACTGGGGGTAGACCAGGTCCAAGGTCACTGCTGTCCACCAGATGTCCATCTGCCACCAAATGTGTCAAGCTTTCAGTCCTGCTGACCTGATTGAGTCAAGATGGTAGGACCTGTTACCAACAGCACATGCCAGTTACACAGATCCCAATGTTAGCCTGGTGTGTGCAGGCCAGCCTGGGCCAGGTTCATCTTCCACATCATTACAAAGTACTCCACTGTGTTGGTATTAAAGTCCAGCTTTCAGAAATCCAGATAAATATAGCACTCCCTGTTCACCTCCATTGCTGGTCAGACTACAGCTAGCTGTGGGATCTCACAGGTCATGTGACCAGTTACATAACCCATGTCCAGTAGTGTGGTCAGTCCAGCAACAATCTTAGGCCAATCAGCTCTCCGCTCCACTGCCCACTGAGCCTGCCTACATTCCTCAACAACTGGACTCTTGAATCAATACAGCCCTACCTCACTATAACGCGGCCTCACCTTTTAAACCTGTTTCATTATAACACGGTGGAACAGGGAAGTGGTCAATGAATTACATACATATTTCAAGAAGTAATAATCTGTAAATAGAACCTACTGGAGCATAAGAAAGACACCTTGTGTGGATCCTCGCTACAGTGTGAATGCAGGGATAAGATGGCAGTCCTGGTAAGCCACGGGTTGTATGATTACATTACCAGGGAAAGGATGTGGTCATCCAGTGGCCATGCAACACTTCATATGGCATGGTCACCACAGAGTAATTATCTCTCATATGGCAGAAATTAGTCGAAGAAAACACATGTTACTCTCCCCTCCTTCCATTACTTCCAGTCTCAAAAGCACAATAACCATGCTTCCTGTTTGCATAAAAGCTATCATACTGTGCCGTCCTGTTCTGATATTTTCATCACACTTTCAAACCTGTCAATGTGGTTGACAAATATATTATGTGGTTGACAAATTAGTTGCATATAGTCTGAGCAATGACAGTTCATGGAAGGCTGAAGATTACATACATTGCCTACACCTTAAACATCATAAGCTTATCAGTGTGTATCCATGTAGAAGGTCATTCCCACAGCTTTTACAACAACACTAATCACTACAAACAATTCATGGGTACTAAATGGCTATCCACGAACACACATTTAATCAACCATATTTCTCAACCCCTGTACAGTTATGGCCTGCTTTGGACAAATTTCACAACTCAGGTTAGATATTTGACTTGCACAAGTCTCTAAGGTAATAATTAATAGTTTAAATGATAATTTCTATGAAAAAATAACAGACTGACATCCTTAGACTTGCACAAATCTCTAATGGAATAATTAATAGTTTAAATGATAAGTCCCCTTATCTAGACTTGCCTCTTTAAAGGATAGATTTACTACACATCCATGGGTTTAGCGTTCAGTACAGCCTTGAAGCAAGACTAGTTAGATGTGTAAATAACACTATAACCACTTCTCTCCAATACTATACAAAAATACTTGTCTATGAATGGTATAACTGACTATAACCTAGGAATCTGAGTCACCCCCTGACTTTAAACACACCAATTGTCGAACACCTTGTCTCTGAAATATACATGTTTTACAGAAATACAGTTCTTAAATCAACTTATTAAAATAAGATAAAAAGGAGCCAAGATACAATCTTCATTTTCAGAAACTGATACTGCAGGAATCCAAACTGCCCACATATCATTGAATCATTGAATTACATGGGCTTTACTGGATATATTGGTTTCAGGGTCTGTAAAACACAGTCACCCACATTATAACAGATATACACTGAAGATCACATCCAGGCATCTAACTATTTCTCTGTAAACCTGATAAAAGTATCCACATGGAAGAGTGAGTGAGTATGGTTTTACATCACTTATAGAAATATTCCAGCAATAGCATGATGGTGGCACCAGAAATGGGTTTCACACATTGTACCCATGTGGGGAATTGAACCCGAGTCTCTAGCATGACAAGCGAACACTTTAACCACTAGGCTACCCCACCGCCCCACAGTATTATCTGAAGATATAATAAATATATCAAATATTACTAAACGTGAAGATTAATATTCTCACAGATGTGACAAGTTAAATACAACAGTTGAAAACACAAATGTTAGTCTCTAGCATGACGAGCAAACACTTTAACCACAAGGCTACCCCACCGCCCCTCTGCATGTAAAACATGCAGACATAGACCCAACTATCAAGGTGACCACATAAAAATTCATTGACAGTCACTGTAGACCTTCAGTAAAGTAAGAACAGGTAACGTGTCTGCAGGACAACTCGTCTATTTGCAGAGTTCTGTTTGTCTATTTGATCCATGCTTGATACCTTCATTGACAGTGAACCCATACAAACAGCCTGTTATTACTAAATACTAATGTATACACAACAGTTATGCATGGTTATTCCATGGCTGAGGAGTGAAAATGTCACATCAAAACCTTGGTCCTCAAACATTTACAGCTACACATAAACCACCTGAATTTACAGGTCACAGTCTATGTCCAAGATGTACAGTCACAGCAAATAACCTTTGTCATCCATCACACTGTACACATTAAACATGTTCTCTATGACCAAGATGTACAGTTACAGTATATAAAGCTCTGTCATCCATCTCACTGCATACATACATTATCCCATGCCTAAAACAAGAAACATACAGTTACAGAATATAAAGCCGGCAAACAAATATTTATTCCATGCCCAAGAAAAGAAAAGTATAGTTAGAGTATATAAACCTAGTCATCCAGTTTGATGTATATACATTTATTCCATGCCCAAGACAAGAAACCTACAGTTTATATATACATTTATTCCATGCCTAAGGCTAAGGTAAGAAATGTACTGGTAGAGTATATAAACACTAGTCATCCAGTTTGATGTATACATACATTTATTCCATGCCCAAGACAAGAAACCTACAGTTAGAGAATGTAAACCCTAGTGATCCAGCTCGATGTATATACATTTATTCCATGCCTAAGGTAAGAAATGTACTGGTAGAGCATATAAAACCCTAGTCATCCAGCTCGATGTATACATACTTTTATTCCATGCCTAAGGTAAGAAATGTACTGTTAGAGCATATAAAACCTGAGTCGTCCATCTCGTCATCCATCTCGTCATATACATACATTTATCCCATGCCCAAGACAAGATACATACAGTTAGAGCATATTTATAAAACCCTAGTCGTCCAACTCGTTGTATACATACATTTATTCCATGCCTGAGACAAGAAACACACAGTTAGAGAATATAAACCCTAGTTGTCCAGCTCAATGAGTACATACATTTATTCCATGCTCCCGAGATGTACAGTTATACATGTAGATAACAGTATAATTACATAGACCCTGAAGAGTGGCTACCTAACAAGCAGTACCCACTGAGTAAACAAGAGCTGTGCTGGTCCATCACATTATAACGAGGCACAGTCCAGCGTAATAGTGAAGAAGTTCAGCCAGCTTGTCATTGAACAAGCAAAGCATGAAGACTGCAGTCTTCCCCCTCCAACTGCCACACAATATTCCAGGCTGAATCAATAGGTTCACTGACCAGTGTAATGGCCAATTCTCAAATGCAACCAAATTTGTTTAGTTGTGCCTCTCTGCTAATCGCCTGGTGGTACAATGCTTCATTATACCGGAGTGACAATGGTAAGAGAGGACTGGTCTGCAGGCCAGTGGTCAGCTTTGACCTGTCTGTCATTACTCAGTGCCCAATGTAACCAGTGGGTAACAATGTTGGTTTGGCGTGACAGTTACCCAGCATGGTGTGTCACCAGCTGGGGTTTCTCAAGATCAGAGGACTTCCATTTACTGCTCTGTTCATATTGATTCATGTAGTTTTAAAGTTGTGATTGGGGACAATTTTCAGCAGGAATCTTTTCTGATTCGCATGAAAAACATATTAAAGAAGGTCTACGTTAGCAAAACAAGATTTTGATCTTTTAGCGAGGACACTTCATTACCATTGAGATCATTGATAACACTGTTAGGATTGAAATATTTCAGCTGTTATGATATGTTTAAACTGTTTTTCCACTTGGCGATACACCTTCTAGACTTTCTGTCTAACATGAAGCAATAATTAACCTTCATTTCTACAGTGAGATTTAATATTTCTCTACTACAGCTAGATCAGAATAGCAACACAATGATGAGTCAACCGATTTTTACAAAACAGAAAACAATTATTGCTTTGGCAGGCATACAAATTTGCATCTTGATTCACTAAAAGTAACCCCATATTGTACTATATTAATCTACCTAAAATATCCCTAGGAGTCATGAAGTAAGTGCACGTCAATTTTCACCAAGTCTGTCTCGCAGTCCTTGGACCACATTATTTTCCCATCTGCCTAGCCCTCCCTGCAATGTTAAAGCCCTAAATGAAGCAAGCCTCCATTTCCTCAGGTTCTGAATCTCCCATCTCACTGGGACTGCTTTTCAATTTAAAAGGAATTGTTTGTTTCTACCCAAATTACAGCTATTCAGAGACTAAGAGTTAGTCTAACATACCCTTAAAGCACTTCCATAATGCTGGAACATAACCATATACTTCAACAGCTTTCATCAACTTTCTTGACATTTTGCTGTCTAAGCAATCTGGTTTTTTCTATGATCTATGCTGTGACAATTTCTTTATGAAGACATTTTGACCAACAAGGCAGCAGAGATCTCCGATTTCTCTCACTGATGACGATGATACGTTTAATGTTGCAAAATATCACTGTTTCTCAAGCTTCAAGTCAGCACTTCTACCATCACTACTCTTACCATATGTGGCACTGACATTAGGCACTGTCTCTAAAGGTCTAACCATCTGAAAGATCCACAATGACATATTAAAGATTTTATTTAAAAACAACATATGGAAATGTCATAAAGACAATCTTACCAGGGCAGAACTGGGTGCTGTTGTACAAAACAACCTTGGCGCTAAGACTACCTTAAATCTATGGGCGTTATGGTACACCTCAGCGCGCTAAGATCTCTTTGTACAACAGCACCCTGGTGTCTTGCGGTTTTCGGGTCTAGAAACCTCCTATATGTTTAACTGCTCTCATCAGTGATATGAACTGATTTCTATAAATGTCATGCTTACTTTTGAACACTCTAAATATACTTTTGAAAGTAAAAGACATAATTACACTATTTATTTACATGTAAAAAAACTGCCTCAACTTGTTCGATAATAAAACAATGTTAATAATACCCCCGCTCATACACCAAAATATCACAAACTGATGAATAGATAATCCTGTATACCATGTAATTTATAAGCGATGTTAACAGAGTGTGTGTATGTGTTAAAGGTTGAAATCATTTCACAATCATGTATCTTGCATAATTTTCATGCCATGATGCAACAGATTTAACTAATGATAGAAATCAGAAATGTCAAATCGTTGACAGCAAAATGTTCTCTCAACATGTTTCGAAATCCGCTCTGTAAATGAGGCATATCTTGCATATCAATATATTTCCTTTTGAATTAGTTTCCCAGGAAACAGCCAAACAATAAATATTTCAGCTGTTAGTTGCTGTGTGCAGTGAAAAGTTCTGCAAACATATTTCGGTTTTTGTTTTAGAGCTGGAAACAAAAACTATAATGGTTTCAGTGAAATGGACAAGCTAATGACAAAAGCAGCTGACACACACAACTTTCATTGCCCAATCCTACCATTCTCCAGTCCATCAATATATTTAATATTTTCCTTAAATATGAAAGAACTCATAGATAAGGCAAATAATAAGTAGGAAAATGGACCCCTCAGAGCTTTGTTTGATTATGAAGCGGCTCGGAAAGTGGTCCTGAAATAGGTACAAGGTAAGAACTGACATACATCAAAACTATTACAATATGTTCTACTAACTTTTATAACCATTTATTTAATCCTAAACATAGCTGGGAAAATGTGAGAGTTCAATGTTCAGGTTCACAGGAAGATTACAGTATGCTATTCATGCTCACAGAATTAGTATACCTGCAAGCATGATAACCCGATTTGGTTGGTTTGTTGTTTGTTCCAGCTATATGGCGGCAGCCAGTAAATAATCGAGTCTGAACCAAACAATCCAGTGATCAACAGCATGAGCATCAATCTACACAACTGGGATATGATGACATGTGTCAACTAAGTCAGCGAGCCTGACCACCTGATCCAATTAGTCGCCTCTTACGACAAGCAAGGGTTGCTGATACCATGATACCATGATACCCTGAAGTCCAGCATCATTGCACTGTCAAAAGAGTTTCTATACTCTTAAGTAAAACAGGTAATGATGCAAATCGTTCAAGAATTGTTCACTGAATAATACTGAGCACTGTACAGGATATGAAGCAAGGTAATTCACAATTACGGACAGCAATACTCTGAAATTGTTGACTTTGGTATCTGGGAGAATACATAACACTTAATTCTTCTAAATATCAGGAATTTGAAAACATACATTGTTGTATGTGAGCTTGCGAAAGGGTGCTAGTATTCTTTTGTGTACTGATTTCAGATGTATTTTGACTACCAATTTTTCTGTAGTGGACTGGAAATCTGTTCACATCCTGGAATAATATACTAATGTTTATAAACTGTGACACAGTTACTGCAAAGACACATTATATATTTGGTTTCTTGGTGACCATTTTTATTGGCGCTCACAGCTGACACAGTCAATGCAATACATTTTTAATTGTATTTATAAAGGAATTGTTTTTGTCAAGTATTATATTTTCAGTTTCTAAAACAATTACAACTGTATCTATGAAAAAATTGCCAATAGCTTACAACAAATGAAGCATAAAGTCTTTATAATGTTAATTAGTCTTGTGTAAATAGCAGAATTCCCAATAACATATTCAGCGTGTACTGTATTTAACTCAGTTTACGTAAACTGCGACGAACCACGTGGGAATACACCAGAAAGAAAAAGTAACAAAACAACATGCATCACAATGGTGGTGCAAATAACAGCTAACTGGTATTCATCTGTGAAATGTCTACGTCAATCAATATCATTGTGACGACAGATCACCTATCCATCATATATACATGACAATCTCCTTTCAGCATGGGTGGTGTTTATACCACGGTATCCTACCCTCCGCTGTGCTGATGATGTGTGAACAGTGTAGGACTTGGTAACTAGTCTCTGGGGTGCTTTACCCAATGGGGAATAATGCTGCATCACATATAGGACTCACTGAGCAGCACTGGGGCATAAGTAACCATAACACCCTACCAGTCAACCATCACTTCAAAAAGCTTACTGAGCGTTTAGTGTCGTCGAGAGATCATAGCCCTCATTTGGAGCGATGCATTCTGTGGACAATAACCTGTGAAGTAGATATATTAATGAGAACATGCTGTTATATAAAACTCTTATTTCTATTAATATGCAACAAAATATTTGTAGGGACACCATAGTAGCATTATCTTAACTTTATTTGAAAGCAAACATGTATGCGTTCAATAGTACTTTCCAACAGATTATACATCAATCAGTTTCCTCATCCATAGGCTTAATGAAGTTAATAGAGCCTCATAAGCTTCTGCACTACAGGGAGTCAGAATCAGGTGCTTGTGTATCCTTGTCGAGTGAGTGAGTGAGTGAGCAAGTGAGCAAGGGAGAGACGGAGGGAAGGGGGGAGGGAAGGAGGGAGCGAGCGACCCCCATTGGCTAGTGATGTCAAATATTGAAAAGAGTTAACTCCTTGGTAATGAAGGTGAGGAGAAATGGGGTTTAACATCGTACTTGAGAATATTTTGCTCATATGACGACATGCATGCATGTGTATGTGTGGCCGCTTGTACTAGCACCAACCTAAGCTGGTTTTACAGCGCTAGCTCACTGAAATACTTCGCAGCCGCAGTAAAGAATGAATACCCCATTCAGACACATTATACTGACTCCGAGCCAACCAGTCCTTGTTGTACCCATTAATGCTGAGCGCCAGGCAGGGACCAGCAAGTACCATATTTCAATATCTTTTGGTATGACGCGGCCGGGGATCAAACCCACGACCTTCCTCCCTTAGGGCGGACGCTCTAACCACTACACCACTGACAACTGCTGGCACATTTCACATTTGTTGAACAAAGTAAAACCTTCTCCACCCTGACAATATTACAACAGTGTTGAATGAATATACTGCTTCTAAACTCTAGTATACCCACTGTCCTAGGTCCTATCTGGCTGATAAGTGAAAATCCCACTTCTAAGTAAGAGTGGTCATGAGAGTCCAACTGGTGGTCAGCCATTACAGTCAAGTTCAGGTGGAGGTGTTCACTATGAACCAAGGCATCTGATAACAGCTGGTGAGTGTTTAAAACACAACTGTCAATTTCTCACAACAGTTTTCTTGTGAGTGAGTAAATCAAATTTCAGCTGTGTCAGCAATAACCCCAATGGCCAAGTATGTAGGACTGACCTTGACAAGTTGCTTGATCCAAACTGAGTGAATTGTTTTATGCCTCAACAATATTTGCTTTCAGCATGCACAAGTGCATGGATACAGGCATTTTAAATAATATTTATTATTAATATTCCAACTCTATTACACGGAAGTAGGAGAGCAGGGGGTGTGAGTAGACAAGGCTCCAGAACTGGGTTCCATATTTTGTAACAGATAAAAAAACACTGGGTCTCAACATGATGAGTGAGTTTAGTTTTACGACACTTTTAGCAATATTCCAGCAATATCACGGAGGGGATGCCAGAAATGGGCTTCACACATTGTACCCATGTACAGCATGATGAACAAATGCCTACCCCAAAACCTGATCCTACAGGACCGGCATGGCTACCGAGTTGATCTCATGACAACTTACTAACAGCCCTGTCCACGCTAGCCTGTCTCACAGTCCCTCAACTGTATTATTTTCCCATCTGCCTAGACTTTCCTCAGGTTCTGAATCTCCCATCTCACTGGGGCTCCTTTTCAATTTAAAAATAATTATGTTTTTCTATCAAAATTCTATGCATTCAAAAACTAAACTAGTCTAAGTCCACACCTGTACCCGCTGTGCCAACAAAGGTCAGTATGTCGTATGGTTCCTTCAAAACCATTTCTTAACATACATGACTAATATGTTCATTTTCTTGCCTTTAAAAACAAACATAAGAAACACTGACTTGCACTTAAAATCTTCAAATTAACCTACAATTGAAATTCTTCCAAACAACCTCAAGGTAATCTATTAACTTTGTCAGTACTTAAATTCAAACAAACTAAAACATGAACCTGAATCTGTCTTTAACCAAAGGAAATAAACTTTGCTCACAAGTATCAGCATTTCCTCAGGCACTTCAAATTATCTTGGTGAAGTGAAGTGTATGTTTGTGACTCACGATTCACAATACACAACTTGATAGTGGACAAACACATTAATCAGCATCCTTTGTTTAAGTAAGTGACTACTACGTTACTATGAATGAAGTCCAGCATACCAGTGGGTACATCCGTTATCACATAATTACAAGCCTAACGGTGGTCACTGTGAACTCCTTGTTAACACATACATCTAGAAACATGAACTCTGCCCTCCATGACATGCTCACCATATCTCATTTATCTGTGACCGCGGGAGCAACGCTGCTCCTACCTACCATCCAGACACAATGCAGACATCACAGCCCAAACCTAGACTGACACTTCGTCTTTGAATATATATATGTTTGATTGTAAGAAATAAACCCATTTAAATAGGAAAGGAGTCACAAGGAGATCAGAGATTCAAACCTGGGGAAATCTAGACTTGCTTTATCAGTAGAGGACATAACTTGTACGCGAGACGGTCCCCCGTTACGCATACAAGTGACTACCTGAGAGGGGGTCACTCATTCGCGTGACTGCCTGATCACAGACAGGGAAATTCTGCATGTCACACAAAAACGCGTCTAAATGTGTTATTTACGAAAATAATGAAATAACATTTGCTACAGTCATTGATAGGTGTTCAAGTTATTGATTGACACGAATGAAAACGTAAAAAGAAAACTTTAAATAGTCAAATGTTGACAAAAAATGTGCAAAATTTAAGCAATATTTGACGATATTGAACAGTGAATTTCACCTATGTGCATATTTTTCAGAAACTTACATTTAGTATTTTCTGAAAGCTCATTCATCGCAGATTCCAAACATATATGCAGCTTTGGAGGCTTATTTAGGGCTTTGGCATTGCAGGGAAGGCTAGGCTGTAGGGAAAATATAATGGTTCAGGGACTGTGAGATGGACTAAACCCAAGTCTCGCTCATAGGCTGTACACAATGATACAGTCATGAGTGTAAAGTACTTTAGACCTTACAGGCAAGACTAGATAAACAGACAGTACAATAAAGGGACAACCTCTTCTTATGTTTTATGCAATCTGGAAAGTTTTGCTTAAACTAAGGTAAATGGAGTAGCCTTGTGGTAAAACCGCTTGCTCGTTACATAGAACATCAGAGTTTGATTCTTCACATGGGTACAATGTGTCAGGACCATTTCATGATATTGCTGGAATATTGTTAAAAGTGGCAAACAACATACTCACTAACTCAATCACTAAACTAACGATTATTTTGGAAGAGACTTGTGCAAGTCTACTCCCACCCGTAAGAGCTTGAACAAACCAAGGCACTCTTAACACTAACACTATCATCAGTGAAGTTATGTCAGTCTTACTGATGAAACAGTTTTTACAATTGGATTAAAATCGACGGGTCTTTAATGTCTGCACAAAGTATTTGAATTCCATGTTTAACATCAGTACAATGACAAAAATCTGTAGATTTCAAATTTGGATAAAATATTTTAACATCACTAGTTTTACATAAATATGTTTAGAATATATAGTTAATGTCATAATGACGTAGAAATTATTATCATACCTGAGCAATTGCACAACAGTTTTAAGTAAATATGTTCAATACGGTCATGTACTTGACCATTGAGAATTTTCTTCAAACATATTTTGCTAACGGCATCATTTCACATGTTTCACACCTGCAAGTTGTCACAGTCATCACATATACCAATGAAAGAAATAACTAACTGTAAATAATTCATGTACAGGTAGATACAACCATGGACAGGTGCACTGTTGCCTTGCTTCAATACCAAGAAGCTTGATCCCTACAACTGCAGGAATTAGGACAGAATACATATTTGATGATACTCCCAGCTCTAGTATAAAGCTGCTTACGACCAACTACAGTACAGGCAACTACTGGGGCGGTGTTGAGATATTGATTTTGTACACCTTCTGCCACTACAGCTGATAATGACACTCAATCTAATCACTGTCTTTCAGAAACGGTTCCATCAGCTACTTCTACAAAGACTAACTCCTGTGGATATAGAAAGACCCGGGTATAGGTGTCACAAGA
The DNA here is from genome assembly GCF_003918875.1 of Haliotis rubra. Taxonomy (NCBI): domain Eukaryota; kingdom Metazoa; phylum Mollusca; class Gastropoda; order Lepetellida; family Haliotidae; genus Haliotis; species Haliotis rubra. The sequence continues at coordinate 924,425 of NW_025767335.1, forward strand.
ACTTCAACATTTGCTTTCAAATATACTGTTCAAATGAAGTAAAGGACCACCCAATTCTGTCCTACAGAATTTAATGTATTTAATGTTGCTATATGTTGCTTAGCCTTGCTCCAAGGCTGTACTGAATGATAAGCCCATGGATGTATAGTAAATCCATCCTCTAAAGATGCAAGTTGAGGTAAGGAGGGATATATATATTTTTTAGAAATTATCATTTAAACTATCAACTATTACCTGAGAGAATTGTGCAAGTCTATATTTTGCTCTCTACCCCCCCAAAATAAATGAATAAATAAATAAATAAATAAATAAATAAATAAATAAATAAATAAATAAATAAATAAATAAATAAATAAATAAATAAATAAATAAATAAATAAATAAATAAATAAATAAAAATTAAATAATTAAATATTACGTTGGCATAAATAAGGCAGAAACTAATGTAAAAAACATGATTGTTGCATACTATTTATGCTTATCATGATTATGTAAAAACCTTGAGTGTAACCTTATTGCACTGATTCCTTATGCAAACTCCATATTGTAATTCTTATGTTAATTACTTCTTTGTTCACAAACCTCTCGATCCAGACCTTTTTCTTAATGATACTCATGCTTTTCAAACTGAAATGCATCAACATCTCAACAAACAATATATAATCATGTATCTATTAGCTGCCCAAAAGATTTATTTGAAAAAGATATTACCCCACATTGCAATTACTCCCATCTTGGTCCAATAGACATGTAATTGTAATTCTGACTCCAAATCATTTGACATGAATGGAGTTGATCTAAGACCCGAGAGATGTTTCACGTACAGGACTTCAAACAGATCCGCCACCAGTGGTAGAGCCGGGATGTGAGGAAAAGCTATGTCTTGAGACCGCGTCCTTGGATGTAGGTATCGAGAGTCCAACAAATATCCTCTGTCCGAGCCCCTCATAGCAAACACAAGAGAAATTCATCATGTCCAGTGTCTGTGTAGACACAGACTCAACAACCTGTACCTGTCCCCCTGGCTGTCTGACATTCTTTTTGGTAACAGACTAGTTCAGAGGTCTTGTGTGAATCCCATCTCACTAGTCCCCAGAGCTTAAAGCTACTCCTGGCTGTCTCTTGTCAGAAAACAGGCTGAACTAAGAAGGGCTAGCTTGGACATTCTTTTTGGTAACAGACTAGTTCAGAGGTCTTGTGTGAATCCCATCTCACTAGTCCCCAGAGCTTGAAGCTACTCCTGACTGTCTCTTGTCAGAAAACAGGCTGAACTAAGAAGGGCTAGCTTGGACATTCTTTTTGGTAACAGACTAGTTCAGAGGTCTTGTGTGAATCCCATCTCACTAGTCCCCAGAGCTTGAAGCTACTCCTGCTTGACCCAATGTTCATACTACTTGTCCAAATCAATCTGAGCCAAAACTGAAATATTTAATCCTCGTTCAGACAAACAGAACTGAAATGCTACTAGTCAGTGAAGACTGCCTTCAATGGATATTTACTTGTCTTTCATGTGAATTTTCAAGAGCTGCGGGGGAAGAGAAAATCAGACAGATTTGCAAGTTTCCAGAAGGACAAGTAATAGCTTCCTTGCTGACTACTTCTTTCACCATCAGATGGCAAACTTTGTGACAAATCATTTGTGCAGACTAAAAGATTTTGAAATAAACATGTAATCCTTACCTTGGTTTATACAATAACCCACTGCAGAAACCTTTGCAAGTGTTAACCAACTTTCCTAACCCTTCCAAGACATATCTTATCACACTTCTGTGTTCACACCTGGTGTCCAATAGGTACATATATTTAGCACCTGTACAAAAAGCAATTTGTATGAAACTGGATTGTGCAATACATATTTGCAAAGGACAGTATGGGAAGAGATAACAAAATCAGCCAGTTGTTTGTTCACCAAATGTTTTAACATTTATGAAAACAAAACACTAGGCCCCAAAATATCCCTTTTACTCTGATGGCTGGTCAACGCTGTGTATACAGTATCTCAGAGGGTTATTCAAGTTAAACTTTAACATGGTATCTCAGTGAGCTGGTACGAAAAGAAAACAGTATCAGTCCCCACAGTGCAAAACAGCCTTCTTCCCTATGTATGTAATAATGTCAGAACCAAATGTAAAACCCCATAAACCTCACCTCTAACACAAAAATCTTTTGAAAACTCTGAAGGAATCAATTAGTGTCATCCTGTCTTGAAATGATGCCTTCTCTAAATTGCTAGTTATTTTACTGTCAGGCAGTTTGAAATTATTTCTTTTCTTTGGTGTATACATAGCTAAATGATTATGGATGTAAAGAACATTTTCAACTCACTCACTCAACATGCCTGCATTGTTGTTTTAACAAGGTCGCCCTCCAATCTGTGTTTTTCAGCATAACCATTCAGAACTAAATCTATAATCTAAATTTACAAAAAAGGTTTTTATTAAATCATCTTTGCTTTCCGAAAATACATGTAATTCACCTCTCCCTGTGCACATTACACTCTCCACTGAGAGAAGACCTTGACTTCATTTGAAATCAGGTCTTTTATATCTCACAGATTGTTGATAAAACTAGATCATTACTTCAAATAAAAAACCCTGATGTGTATCTCTGCACCAGTAATGATGCTTTCCTGACCACTAATAGAAAACTGCTTCCTCACTCTCAAAGATAAAAGCATTTTGAATTTTGAAAACAGCATCAAGCCTCCTTAGTTTTCTTAAAGCTAAGTAAAGACAAATATCTCCGTGAAAATTGGGTTGGAAAATATCCAGCCATGTAATCACGTTAATAAGATCCTCGTTTAGCGGCCATGGCTGCCACGCCAGGGGAAGGACATGTTTCCTCACTTACAGCAGCAGGGGCAGGTAGGACCTGAGGGGAGTCAGGGAATCATTGTGAGGGAGAGAACAGGGTGAGGTTCGGGGTGAAACAGTAAGGGGAACAGAGTGAGTGAGGGAGAGAACAGGGTGAAATAAAGTGTGTGAAGGATGGAGGAGAAAGGAGTGAGTGTGTGAGGTGAATGTGGGTGAGTGAGGTTAGTTTAAAGCCGCAGTCAGCAATATTCCAGCTATATGGTGGCGGTCTATAAATAATCAAGTCTGGACCAGCCAATGCTGTGATCAACATCATGAGCATCAATCTACGCATATGGGATATGATGACACATATGTCAACCAAGTCAGCAAGTCTGACCACCTGATCCCGTTAGTCACCTCATATGAAAAGAATGGATTACTGAAGATCAATTCTAACCTGGATCTTCACGAGTAGATGAATGAGTAGAAAGAGTGAGTGAGGGATCATAAGAATGGGTGTGGGGATGATAGAAGGATTGAAAGCCTTGGTGAGAGGGGACATAAAAAGAGTTTGAGAGTGAGTGTGTATGGTTTAATGCCGTTTAGCAATATTCCAGCAATATCACGACGGGGGACACCAGAAATGGGCTTCACACATTGTACCCATGTGGGGAATCGAACCTGGGCATTTGGCATGACGAGCCAATGTGTTAACCACTACGCTACCCCACCGTCCCAAAGAGTTTGAGAGAGGGTGAGTAATAAATGTGGAATGAAGGACGAGAGATGGAGAAAAGGGTAAAAAGGGGAAGGACTTAGAGAATTGTTTCAATCTTGCACCAATATTTCTCATTTTACATTTCAGTCTTTCAGTTACACCTTTCAGAAAGTAAACCACAAATTGAACACACTTCCCATTAAGTCATCCTTCCAACCCAACTTATTCACAACTAAGATTTTCTCTCAGCAGCTGTCACTATGTTCATGACCAACCTGATACCACATCAGCATGACATCTGCCATGAGTAATAATCTCAAAATCTAAAATTATATTTCCAAACTCATCATAGTGAGCAATTTAATCAAAATAATATCAAGTATTCCATCTGATTGCATTACCTTATGCACAATATCACTTTCAAATATATATTTACATAGCTGTTTTTCAATGCCATAAATAACATCATAAACTCCAGTCAACCATGGATATTTCACACAACCAAGAATGCAAGCTGACTAAAAAAAGGGATGCACTCATCTGTATAGCAATTATGTTAAGTCACCCTGCCAAGCAACATTGTGTAGGCAAGAAAGGGGCCATGATGTGTGACGCCCTTCAGCAACATCAGCAACAACACTTTGTCAGCAATTCAATTAGCAATGTACTTTGCAGGGACGCACATGGCTGAGGCGCCCATGCGTTGTCCAAGCTGTTGTCTCTTTGGACGTACCCATGACAAAGACACTATCGTGTGTTGTATATGCGAACTGTGATACATAGCTCACTTGTCATACCCTGGTTTCACACTACATCCTTTACCCTGACAAAATGAAGAACGAGCAGTTTCAGGATTGTAATGTTGAAGAGCTGATAGATACCTAGGGATTATCATACCAGCACATGTGTCAGACTAATTTTACAAAATGAGTGTGAGGAGTCTTCGACTGAGAGCGAGGGTAATGCATGAGCATTGACATGAGTTTCGTAAAATCAGTATGACACATATGCAAGTGTAATAATTTCACTATTACCCATTATTCCTTATTCCATCTGAGCTTCCCCTTTGAAACATGCACTGCTCGTGATCATTGTTTTAGAAAAACTGACTGACTGAGTTTGGTCTTACGCCGCTTTTAGCAATATTCCAGCAACATCACGGCGGGGAACACCAGAAATGGGCTTTCAGTTTTAGAAAAAACACAAAAGTCGAATGATGTCAATAATCTGTAGTTATGATTATAGTGCAACATTAATTCAATGTTACATGTACCAATTTGTTCAGATAGTGCAAACAATACACTGATGCACATGACATAATATTTGCACAAGTACATATCTGAGTGTTATTTCTACTAACACTAGTTAACAGGAAAACAGGTTATTAGTGTTATCAGTCGTCTTAATAATGCCGTCACTTTTTTTCAAGACATAATCCAAAGGGCAAGTGTAAACTTCATTTTACATGTCTTCAGAGTGTTAGAGTTCATCTTCAGAGTCAGGTTCAAGACAAAACATTACTTATGTTTACATTTCCTGTCAGTTTATTCAGATCAATTTGCAAAACTGAAGCAATGAGAACTGGTTCAAATTTATAGCCCTCAAATGCTGCTAGTCATCAATAACCATGACTGGGTGTTCACTGGCCCTCACCACAATTCAGTAGTTTCAGGCCAGCAGGCCAGAATACAATGAATTTTCAATAACAAAACTCACAACAGTTTTTCAGAGGTTAAACAACATTTAAAATTAAATGGAGCTCTGGGTTATCTGCTATAGTACTTGACTCTACAGACACCCTACAGTTTTTGACACTACGACATCTTATTTTCATGCTGTTTCAAAGGCAGATATGTAAGGCAATACAATCACTGATTTACAACCTTGTCAACACGATCTTCACAACTACAGCCATAATTCTGACACACTATCCTCTCAGACCTCACACACAAGACTGAAAAACTTTCATTTCACAAAAACAACTGTCACACATCATTCACCTGTAAGAAGTCTCTGTACAAACTCTGCTTACGAACCATCAAACTTCAACAACACCCGAGAACCCTTCCAGCAGAGACGCTGTCAAGTGCTGTTTTGTGCATCAACTAAATTAAAAGATGCACACAATGATTAAGGCGACATCCACAGTGACAGTCTGCATAAACTGCAAAAGCTTGTGCAACCCTGCTAACAGATCTTCTGCCTGATATGCTTCCACCAGAAGCTCCACAATTTAGTCTGCTTGCATGCCCTGTGTACTTAATGACAGTTTCTATCTCTGGTGAGCCCAATGCATTGACAATGAGTTTTCACACCCATATTCCACTGCACTGAATAGACTGACGACAATGTGCTGAGAGATACTGCTGTTAGTCATCAGGAGAAGGAGCTTGCTTCGTCTTGTGTCCTCGACTTTCAGGAGCTCAGGAGGTTATTTCACACATGGCTTGCGCGGACAATGTACACTCTGCAGAACTATCATATTGGGCGGACTAAACAAAAACACATCACAGCTTCATTTACATTTTGATTGCCATTTTTGTTGTGCTCGTTCACAAAATCTGGTCAGAGTTGGTAACAAAATATCGGTTTTAAGACACACAAATATAGACACTCACTGCAGGAAATACCATTAAAACCAGTAACGACCATCGCAACAATATCAGGATCTTATCTCCACTGAAATCGCCAATATTTCTCTTTCATGATTTCACGCTTTCGCTTCGCCTGGCGCGCTTGACTCATCCACTGTTGTTGGCTAGACTGAGCAGCAACTCAGCATAGTTATGAGGAAGAACGGCAAGTCATGAATCCCCTCCAACAGGGGACAAATGGAATTACTTCACACATTCCTCCCGTATCAGGAATCAAAGGTCTATCATTACAATTTTGATAAAAGATTCTCCCATATTCTGATCTGAAAAAGGAATCAAATGGTTGTCTAAAAATATCTTTGTGACTTGTCATAGTTTTATAATACAGAAGTAAAATGTCCCATTAAAAGTCAACATCAATCTTCACACAACGTGTCTCTTGCTAAAATGTTGATAAAACAATCTATCAAAGTCAGCTGCACATCAGTCAATGCATAACAACATTAATCTTGTTAGCCTGACTATAACATTAATCTCCCTTCAACTTGAAACTAAAAAAAAATCGGTCCATATCGTCACCTTAAGCAAAATTATTCCCGGGAGAACAATTAAGGTTAGACAATTCTGTTTGTGTTAAGAAACATATTGTTAAGCTTGAAGCCTACCTTGAATAAGCAATAGATTTCTTACATTGTCTGTGACCTCACAACAGCAGGATCCTTACAATCACAATGCCTAACAGCCTCAGCCACAGGAATGAGCCTTGCAATGTCTTCGGAAGCAATCGCTTGTCATGTACACACCTCCAGCTAGCGATCGCAAGTCGGGAATCGCTGAGCGCGCTCAACGAGCACAGCATCTAAACCGGCTCTGATCACAACAATAAATATTTGCAGAGAAGAGAGGGCCCAACAAAAGTCTTTTCAGTGTTGAGAGAGGTTGAGATTTCCCCCCTAGTATTGGTGAAGCAGAGTTTGGCATTCCTGGCTCAGCGGGCTGGACCAAGCTTGGCAACATTTCACGCCAGCTACTTGGCTGAGTCCAAACCAAATAAAACATTCACTTTCTCAGGCCTCCACAACCCTCCTTACGCTAAGACCTCCAACATTTATATTTGGGTGAAGTCACATTCTCAATGTTTTAAAAACTTAAACTTAGTGAATATTTCGATAACTCCTAATGGCTTCAAATGTTTCAGCAAACAATTTTAAAATAATAACTGATACTATTATACATGATATAAGGATATAATACATTTTTTTAAAGAAGTGCCTTTATTTAGAAAAAAACCCCTAACATATATTTTATAACATCCTTTACTCAATGAGTGAGTGAGTTTAGTTTTATGCCACTTTCAGCAATATTCCAGCAACATCATGGCAGGGACACCAGACTTTACTCAATGAAACAAGCATGCATCCATGCACACACGCACATACAAATATATATAAACATATAAAGTTTTTAGAGACATTTCCCGTGAATGTAAAAACCAGAGCCCTTATTCTCGACACGTTCGTAGCCCTAAGAATTCTTAACTTTGATCGTAGCCAATGTATTAAGAATGGGCTTAAGAAGTTCGTAGGGTTACAAACGTTTCAAGAATAGCTAGCCAGGACTTTTACATGAAGGCTCAAGTTGTGGAAAAAGTCATTCCACCAAACATCATGTACACAGTGATGCTGGAGAATTATGCAAGAATGCAGTATTTTTTATTTTTCATGAACGTCCAAAACAAATATAAGCATATACTATTTCCCTAAAACTATTGTTGAGAAAACTAACAATGGCAATGTTATAATATGCTGATTGTATCAGTGACACACATGTATAAATATATAAAGTATTTTACAAGACATTTCCAGTGAACGTATTAAACACGAGAATCTCTGACTTACTAACCGAACTCTTAAGTCATGCAATCTTTCTTCCATACACCAAGTACATATAGACACTGATGTATCAGATTATCCAAGACAAAAAGAAGAATATACTGTTTCCCTACAACTACTGATGAGAATGATGTGAATGCGATAATACTCTGCTTGTATCAGTAACTGGAGACGACACAGAATTACACAGCATAACATTACATAGATGAATACCCTTCTACCTATTGTGACCACCATCAAAAACACGAAGCTAGTTGAAGCTAGTTGATGACAAACTATGGTGATTGTGAACCAGCTCAAGTTGTAGCTAGAAAATTCTCAGAATATAATCTGCAATGAGAGAGACAGCTGCAGTCTTAATTACAAGGAATATCTTTATATCTCTGAATCTCTGAAACACATTCCGGAGAATTTGTCGTTGACATTTATGAAAACTAAAAAATAACTACATCCTTGCACTATTCAACTGATACATCTTATTCAAATTATTCCAGTGGAAGAAGTCCTCTACTCATCATTTATACATCATCTTTGAAGAGTATACATATAAGTTGGATTATACACAACTTTTAGATTTAATGATATCAATAACACAGTAGGGGTGCTTCACACATTATACTCATGTGCCATTTGCTGTGACGAGTGAGCGCATAAACCTGTTGGCTTACAATCCAAACATTACAGGGACTCTATGTATTATAAAAATATATGGAAACCATATATGGAAAATCCCTTTTCCTTCAATCTAATAATTTCTGAATATTTAAAATTTCAATTGGACAATAGTTGATAATGGCAATGGATCATCCACATATATACTGAGAGAAACAAAAAAAGATCACAGGAAAATTCAAACGTTCCTTCACCATAGCTCTATTCAAAGCTGGTGATGAAAACTGGAAAAGATTAAACGAACACTTGAATTTTCCTGTGATCCTTTATTTGTTTCTCCCAGTATATACACATGACAGGTCAACTTCAACAAAATCTGTTATTTGTGAACTAATGAGACTGGAGACAGATATTTTTTTCTCATTTTGGTATGAATATATACCTTTCCAGTTATTTCTGTGTGAAATATTCTAAAACTGTTGTACCCCATCACATAATCAAAGTTTATATCAAGAGACATTAATCCTGTGAATATAAAAGATGACTTTCCAATTAGTTTCATGAAGATAAAACATAGAATATTGTTATTGTGTTACCGATATGGTGCAAAATATCCAACTATATTTTGATTACGTGACATTTTGGACAACTTTAAAATATTCACAACATTACTTTCAATAGAAACGTCATTTTTCACAAAGAGCAAGTTCAACAGTTGCAGCGCCTTCATAAACTATGACATGTTTTGTATATTTACTTTCAAATCAATCACCCAAACCAAACACATCACATTTACCATGTGTGTAACATCAATAAACCAACACATTCATAGTTGTGGGGATTCGTATTACGGGTTTACAGGAGACACTGCTACCTGTGGCCAGGATAAACAGTTCAGACTCGGGGTTAATTTACAACAGGATGTCACTCATGAGGATATTACATTTATTGACAAACTATCAATCTGGAATTGACATAAAAATGTCAAGAAAATGCTTACACTGAATGGTACATTAGTTGTTTCTTGGTCCCTTTACCTGAAACATTCCTGGTCCCTTTACCTGAAACAATCCTGGTGACTTTACTACTGAAACAATCCTGGTGACTTTACTACAGAAACATTCCTGGTGACTTTACTACTGAAACAATCCTGGTGACTTTACTACTGAAACAATCCTGGTCCCTTTACCTGAAACAATCCTGGTGACTTTACTACTGAAACAATCCTGGTGACTTTACTACTGAAACAATCCTGGTGACTTTACTACTGAAACAATCCTGGTGACTTTACTACTGAAACATTCCTGGTGACTTTACTACTGAAACAATCTGGTGACTTTACTACTGAAACATTCCTGGTGATTTTACTACTGAAACATTCCTGGTGACTTTACTACTGAAACATTCCTGGTGACTTTCCCATTGAAACAACCTTTGAAACTTTACAACTGAAAAATCCTGGTGAACTGAAACAAACTTGGGGGCTTTACAACTGAAACAAATTGGATGGCTTTACACTTGAAACAATCCTCATGAATTTACTACTGAAATAATCACAAGGGACTGTGCAACTGAAATAATTTTAAAGACTTGCAGAAACAAAGTACCATTTAACTTTCATATGAAAAACACTTGTTCAAATACATAGGTAACTGTTAAAATTGTGTGTTTTCAGAACTGAGTACCACCAAAGGGCAGAGGTCTACCTGTTTCTCAACCTAATCTGTCCATCCATCAAAGCGTGGCCAATTTGCCCAGCCATGCTGACGACTTGCCCCTCAGGTGTTGTACCTGTATTTATGACCACCTCGTTATCTCACCTGTGTTACCTAAGGAAGGATATGGGGATAGATACTTTCATCTCCAGGAGCCTATCACTGTTGGTGGCAAGGGACTCAGTGATCTAGTCATACCTTTACTGTATTGGGTAATGATTCACAGCACTGAAGACAGGTTATAGCATGTAATGTAGAAACTAGTCCAACACTACCTAAAGACTTAGGCACAACTGTAACATACACTTATAGTCCCTGTCCTATCGTCATATCTCCGAACTGGAACGTCTATAAAATGCTCTTATTCAGGTGTGTTAAAAAACAGCAATCTATTTACACCAGCAACTGTGAAGTTATCCATAACAATATACTCAAGTTTCCAGTGTTTAGAATTTATCGTCACGACTGTTCTATATTTTGTGACAAACATGAGTTCAAACGAAAACAGTTTGGGTCTGCACCTAAAGTTAGAGGAAAGATGGGTAATCTGAAACCACAGTGCATATAACTAGGACTGATGTCTATAGCAATGACATGAAACGTGACAGGCAGCTTTGTCCGACACTTGATGCATCTGTTAACAAGTCAGTGGTCATTCATGACACCTTCTCTGTTCAGCTCAGACAGTGAGTGAGTGAGTGAGTGAGTGAGTGAGTGAGTGAGTGAGTGAGTGAGTGAGTGAGTGAGAGTGAGTGAGTGAGTGAGTGAGTGAGTGAGTGAGTGAGTGAGTGAGTGAGTGAGTGAGTGAGTGAGTGAGTGAGTGAGTGAGTGAGTGAGTGAGTGAGTGTTTCACAAAAGGATTTAACATTTTGTTTGACAACAGCAAACACAAAATTACAAACAAAGAAAACCAAAAATAGGGATATATGTAGCATTCTATCAAAAGAAAGTAGTGATTCTGGGACCGATTTGGCCACAAGCAACCTGTCATTGTTGTAAGATACAACTTAATACAGTGGGTGTCCAGACCTTAGTGACCTGATTGGATGTCAATGGCATGGATCATTGTCCATAATTCCAATCACTGGTTGGTCTGGTCCATTCCATATCTTTGAAAAATAGACTACTCTTGTTACTAAAGAATGCTTTTCATTTCCTGTGACAACACTTCTAGATTGAGAGCCCTTGGTAAAAATACAGATGTCCAGCAATCTCTGAATACCTTAAGTGAGTGAGTGGGTGAGTTTAGTGTTATGCCGCTTTCAGCACTATTCCAGCAATATCATGGCCGGGGACACCAGAAATGGGCTTCACCCATTGTACTCATGTGGGGAATCAAACCCAGGTCTTCAGCTTGACGAGCGAACGCTTTAACCACTTGGCTACCCCACCACCCCTGAATGCCTTACAAGCCAACTAAGTCAGATTTTGCACAGTTTGAGTGCATGGTATCCCACTTGTTTGGATCAATGTTTATGATGTCAATCACTTGATAGTCAGATCCAGACTCATCTATTTATAGATCACTGTCCTGCAGCAGGAATATGCTGACTTCAGCATTTAATAAAAATAAAGAAACAGCCACAAACAAAAGCATACACTATGATACCTGCAGGGCTAACAACATTTCCTGAACACTGAATCTTCCTCCTAAAAAACTACTGAGGTCAAGATCTTTTCTGATGCTTTTCACAAACTGGGAAACATTACACCTTTTTTCACACCCTTTCAACACATTACACACCTGAGCAACCACTTAATGCATGATAAACTGCATTACAGCACACAGGTCAAAGAGAGGAATACTATCCTGGTTTTAGCATATTCATGCCCACTATTACTTGTCATCTGACAGAATTCCATGACTGTCAAGTCTGAAGTGAGATGTGTTGATCCCAATAACAACGTGGTTGCCAAGGACCTGCCATTTGACAAAGGTCAGTTTAGCCCGGAAAACAATGCCTTAGGCCATTTCTGTTTCTCTTTTTACCTAACCAGCTCATTATACCCTGGGTTGTCTGCCCTTACATTTGACTCCAGCTCCTCAGGTAGTGTTTGATGCATCCCTCCCAGACAATAAGCGCATGGCATACTAAACTGTATTCGTATAATTGACTTCCTCGTGTCCAGAGGATTGTTGCCTTGAAACTAATTTTCTTGTGGTGATTACATCTGATCATATCCATATTAGACTTTATGGCAAGATGGCAAAGTCATTTGAGGTATCACATGAAACACATGATTTTCTGATCTACTTTTGATAGCGTGACTAAGGACCTACAAAATGGCTTCTGTCAAACTTATTGTGACATTGATAAGCATACACAGTTACATCCCACAATTACCGGCTGGTTGGTGACAGAGATGGGAGTCAAGCACTGTGGGGATGGGTTGTGACGTCTGTAGGCAGGTCTTGTAGCGTCTGCTCCTGAATGGAGGCCATTTTGTATGGGTAGCATGTCTGTGTCATGGGTTATCAACAGTGAGAGTCACTGAAGATCTCACTGACTGGAACATGGACTCCGTTGTGATGAGACTGTGTCTCAAACATGCAATAATTTGGTCCATTTAAAATGATTTTTCTCAGTTAACAAATAATTATTTTAGCTGCCATATTTTTCAGTTTTAACAATTACACTTTACAGTATGGGACAAAATTAGAGTAAAACTTAACACTGTTAATGCACATGGAAGGGGCATTATAAACGTAGCATCAAACACTGAAAATAACATGAAACACTACTCAACACCAAGCCTTTGATCTGTTGTTTTTAATATTTTATTACTACTGAAACACCTTACATGCTTCTGGAGAGCGGAAGGTCGCGGGTTCGATCCCGACCTGCGTCATACCAAAAGACGTTAAAATATGGTACTTGTTGGTCCCTGCCTGGCGCTCGGCATTAATGGGTACATCAAGGACTGGTCGGCTCGAGTCAGTATTATGTGTCTGAGTGGGGTATTCATGCTTCACTGTGGCATGGTATCTCAGTGGGCTAGCATTATAAAACCAGCTTCAGTCTGGGCTAGTACAACCAGCCACACATACACATACACACGCATGCACGTCGTCATATGAGCGAAATATTCTCAAGCACGACATTAAACCCAATATCACCTCACCTCACCTTACATGCTTCTATTCTGACATAATGACACACACAAGTGTGTGTATGATTACTCAGCCTGTTCCCACAAGTTCCATTGTTCCTATTTGAACACCCTTATTACTGGTGATATCTGTAGTGTTTATGATATGATTTTTATAAACTAACGTCACAATGACATAAGATTCTGACATTCATGAGTAATTCCACATGTTGCAGTCATGCCGGCTGAGTCAAAGAACACACATTAGATACACTGCACCGTGATAATTGCAATTGATGTCCAGAACCTTAAAACACCAGTTACACTGCAACAGTTCTATAAACCACTTGCTTAATTTTAAACGAAATTCAAACCATCAAATCTTTTAGGAACGCTCATGTACGTCAGCAAATGTTCGAAACTCAATTACTGGCTCCATCTTGTGTTGCAAGCCATGCAAGGAAACTCGTTCTAATGTGGAAGAAGTCCCAGGCAATGTAGTGGAGTTAGAGGGCCTTGACACGGTCAACAGTCCATGATAGCCAACAAAGACCTGAGCAACTGTAAATGATTAATCTGCCAACTGCTATCATATCCATGGCGATGGCCCTGAAGGGAAGTTCTTCCCCTGTGTGCCTTCTCCATTCCGAATGATCATCACCACTGCACCAGTTACCATGGGAAAATCAATGCAAGTTTGATGAAAAATTGATATCCAATCCATGACCACCCGACAGCTAGCTCTTCCTATGAAGCAGCAGCCGACACCAGGCATTACCAAGATGGAGCAAAATGTCAAAGATTAACATTAATCCATGATGAATGTTGACTACTTTTGGTAATCATCGATGCTTGAAGGAATATCATGATCAAACATGAAACGTCAGTTTTATCATTCTTCATAAAAGGATGAGCATGTCACTTAGTTGGGTGGACATTTTGAAAAAAATAAAAGCACAACAAATTAAAAATGCTGACATGGAAGACAAGAAAAAGTGTTGATGTAGCTGAATGACATTTATTTCTGAAAAAGGGTTATGACAAATAAGCTGGAAGAGCTGATTGTGAAATGACATCCACAAGACATGCTATTCCTGAAACGCCAACGCTCAGCCACTGGCTGTCTATTTGAAGCACCTTCCTGTTATATATTACAAAGAAAATGAGCTCTTTTATGACAAATATCTATGGTGTCGTGCTCTATCAATACATATCTGCTGACAGGGTGGAAAAAAGGCATGGCTGAGTGTCCTAGGTCAGTCTTGATCCTTTAGACAAGTCAAATGTTCACAACACTTTATTACCAGTTCTCAGGGTCCTTAAAAACTTGGTTTAGTTTGGTGACCCTTTGAGTGGGTAGGTGGGAGATTGAGAAACTTTGTAATACCTTAATATGGTTAAAATTTAGGTACTGATTCTCAGGAAAGGGTTCTTAAAAATTGGTTTATTTTGGTGACCCTTTGAGTGGGTAGGTGGGAGATCTAAAAAATTGTAATATTTTCTTTGGGTTAGATTTTAGGCATTGTTTCAGTGCCAGTCTTTTTGATTTGTGTTTTTAAGTCCTTTCAATCATAATAATTTATAATTCATATAACCACATAAAAACAATATTTTTCTCATCAGATTAACCCTTAAGCTGAACTCAAGGTTCGGTGCTGCATTCTAAGAGAACTAAATTCCAGTACAGTCTGATGCCAGCAAATCCAAGACTTTCTATTTAATTACATATATAACAACTGAGAATTGTGATTGGAATAATAAAACGGAAACATATTACAAAATTATTTTTTCCACTAAAAAAAACAAAACTCCCTATCCCATTAGTAAGGACTAATCTGAACGTTATTGAATATACAGCCTTTATCACGATAAGAGGCCCCCACCTTTGTTTTGATTGAACAAATGTGTCTAGAAATGAAGGAATGCATACATCTACACTACTGTCATGCTAATATGACTCATTTCACGTCAAATATTATGACTCATTTCACGTCAAATATTATATTTGGGAAGACGTTCTAAAATCAGTTGATCAGAAACATATATACAGGTACTGTGAAGAACTTTTGAGTGAGTGAGTGCATAAACCATGAACACAGAGTCGTATATTTATCTACAATGTAAAGCCACAAACAGCAGTGTTTGTTGTACATTTGTCTACAATGTAAAACCACACACGACAGCATTTGTGACAAAAATATATAAATTTATATTTTCTGCTTAGGTGTCTGAAAGTCATGTCAAATCATGCAAAATCTTTCTTAACGTATCATTCTATGACTCATCCAAATATAATGCATTTCAAAAATGTAAAACCTATCAAACTGTAATACTGTACATTCATAAGATTCAAGCAATTTATCAACATTAAAATAAATTTAATTAGAAGGCTGTCCAACATTTTCTAAGAAAAAACTGAGTGAACATTATGAAAGAAAGCAATTAGGGTGGTCAGATGGAGAGGATGTCATGATCGCTGAATTGGGATTATTGTATATGACCCCTGCAGCTGCTTGGCAGAAAACTAGCCAAGTGAAGGTCTGAGATGGTGTGCAGTGCTCCTTGAACAGATGGGGTGGCTGCATCCACTAGCCACTACATCCAATTACCCCAGCCACACTGGCCAGTCAGCCAGTCTCTCACACACCACTCCAGTTGGCTGCCATTCACTCAGCAAGGGACGAGTCCATGCATTCACAAGCAGCCATTCAAGGGTAATAAGCCATCAGTCTGGCTATTGCTCAAAGGCAAGAGAAAATGGCTCATTAGGCAGACATTGGGTAGAAAACTTTTAATGTAGACTCAGTGTCATCTAGATGGAATAAATGCACAAGAAACTGAGGAAGAAAGAGAGGAATGTACATTTCCAGCAATGGCTGGTCCCTAATATGCAATGACACACAGACGTAAGTAGGTCAAGGCTGAGATCCATGTTGATGCCACACCACCTTCAGCTGATCTGTAGACAAGCATGGTCAACATGTCCATACACATGGAGCTCCTTTTCCCCCTCCTCTCCCCATCCCCTACCTCTACCCCCACTCTCTTTACTCCCTCCAAGCACAACCACAGCAGAGCATAAAGTGAAAAGCTACCACTCACCAATAAACATGTTATTTAATCAGGTCATTACTCTGACCCAGGTCACTCAGCAATCCTGACCAGTTGCTAGTTACATGCTTAGTGGTACACCTATAACAAGCGTGCTTGGGCTGTCTCTTTTTCCTCCTCCGTGCACAAGTCTCTAAGAACACTGGCACCAACTCTGGTGACTCAATGTTTTATCAGGCTTGAAGCAAATTACAGTGTTGTTTATCTGAAATGTGCTTACGAGGCAGAGCATGCAGTAAGGCTTCATGAGTTGGTGTACAGATGATACTGCAGCCTTTGCAATGAGGATACAATAACCACTTGACACTTGCCAGGACCTCGCACAAAGATAGGATGGGATATTGGAGGAGGGTTAACACCTACCTGTACGAATGACAACGGGGACGGAGGGACGACGGCGAGACTGGCGAGAAACTTGGAGACAATCAATATTCCAGCTACAGCTCAGTGAGCTGAGGGTGACCAGGGAATGGGTATCACATCCTGATGGACTGACTCATAGCCTCTGCAGGTCTACTTCACTGAGGATCATCCACGCTACAAAACATGGGCTACATAGTCCTTGCTCCCCAAGCCATAGGCAAAACACCCGTACTCCCTGACAGGAACATACTATACAAACAAACTAGCTCCCTCTAGTGGCCAGCTTGGGCATCCTCACTGCTTGGTCAGTGAGCACAGTAAGGGGGCATAACTCTAGTATACACACATGTCTCCACCATGTGCATTCCATGCAAGTTTTTATGTTGTCCCTTGTCAACCACAAGGCTGTTCAGGGTAATCAATCTTTGTGTTAAATATCAAAAATCGTATTACATCACTTTCTTGACGGATGTCCCAGTAAGCAAGAATATTTCTTGATATTCCCCACCAGAAAATATGCATGTTAAATAAAAATTAATCAAAAGTACAACACAGAAAAAGCAAAATTTAAATATTTTACAGGAACCATAACCTTGAACCTGACAGAAACTTGAGAGATGTAATTTCCATCAGAAAAAATATACAAAAAAGTTGACTGACCAAAAACCTGTGCATATAACAGAAAATGAGGGGAGGGAGGGAATTTCTTTTTTTTTTTTTTTTTTTACTTGAGTAAATTTTATCCTGTAGTGGAGGGACAAACATTGCAAGTGAGGTGACTTTGCAACTTTCCTTCCGAACACATTAAGTAAAACAATACTGTATTCTGATGTGCACAAACATGGTGTACATAGTTATGTCCCTTGGACCATAAAACTCATGTCTAGACATCCATAGTCTACACAATGGCGATCAAAGTGTGATGAAGTTACACATCTGTCAGTATTCCCTCCATGTATATGGTATTCTGTGAATGGGCAAACATATGCATTTACCTATATGTACCATACAATTTCCTGCAAGACATTCTAAGCAGGTAGTGTGTCACCCCTGATCTCCAACATATGCAAACACAATGAAATTTGAGAAATTCCTGTTTTTGCAGTGAAGCTAGTTCACAAGCTCAGGACTGATTCAAAAGCAGAATTGCTTCCAAGGTATGTGTTACAGAACACTCCACTAAAAGCCCTACCAGAAAAATCTCCAATGATTATTTTAACAGTTGTAATCTGAAGAAGCTCTTAGTTTGGCCGAATAACCACCAGATTGTCCAGTGGAATTAGAAATAATCATGGACAATTTGTCCAATACTACCTCCTCCTCCTTCTGTGGACCATGCTGTCTTGCTGGTGTAATGGCAGGCTTCAGATGTCACAGAAAGCACACCCCACACAAGCATGAGTTTCACAATATCTGTCAACCATCGCAGCATAGATGTGCCCACAACAATTCACTCCTTGATCAGATGCTTTTATCATAATAGCATATTGTCATTACCTGCTACTTGGGAGATATTTTTAGGTCCTCTTTTTATATCTTATAACCATCTGTCTCCAGCATCAGACAGTTTTCTGAATGTTACTTAGAGATTCTTTTGTATTATGTAAAGGTTATCTATGACTTGATATTTCATTCCGTGTGTGGTAGTGCTGTGGCAGGCTTCCACTGCATGCACGTTTCATAAAGACACACAACATTTTTTGTCATGTCAACCTAGCCTCAATCACCAGTTATAAGACATATCCATAACATGTTTTTCACTTCAGGTACATTTTCGCATTTCTTTCATCTTTTTCATTTTTTGTCGCATTGAAACTGAATACCCACCACACCTCGAAGTACCCACCGCAGATCCCTTTTAATGGCCCCTAATGACCATCCAGAAAATTCAAGGTTATATCCAAACAAGTCTCATACTCTGTGACAAACTGTTGAACTGAGACTTGTTCCCCGAGGCAGCTTCCACATCATCCATGTCACTGACAAACAGCAATTACCTATGAGTGAGTGAGGGAGCTGGGCTTAATGTTACTGTAAGCATTTTTTAAACACTAAGAATGATTCTCACAAGCCACTGACAACATGAAGAATTCAATCAAATGCACGAATCTCACCTTGTCGAAAATCTATACGAAATAAGGCTGAAAAAAGGCATAAATCTGTTACAAACTTGTCATCTGACTGATGGTAAAAGTGATAGTCCACAACTACATCTCACTGGTCCGTGTTTGACAAGTTCTGACTCGGAGACTCTAACTTAAAACCTTGATATGATATATATTGGGGAAAAACTGGATACCACCTGATATAACAAAAATCACTGGCTGGTAGTAGAAAAAATGGATTTATGTAGGTTAAAGGTGAAGGTAAGGTTGAGCTTATATACCTAGGCAAAATGTGAAGAGTTAAGTAGCAAATCGTTCCACATACTTTTTTTTATAAACGTTGGTAAATATTCAGTGATGACAAAAGAAAATACCTACGACAGAGGCAACAATGAGAGTTTACTGTCCATTTCAATCCTTCCTCTACAAGTCTGACACCACTTTGAACTCACACCAGGAAGGAAGCCGGACTCTGACAACAACTGGCTCACCATGCAATATTAACACGTATTGACCAGCAGGTAGTAACAGGCCAACAAGGTCAATGAACTGACCAGTAGCTATATCAGGTGCTTAAGGCCATGACATATCCTTCTAAAGCAGAATAAACCAGGTTACTTATATAACAGCATTTGTTGAACAAATTGGCTCCGACACAATTGCCTGCAGAAGGAACACAGCATACATTCTGTTAAAATCTATGATGTCACCATGGACCTTTTCCCTACCTTATTCTTTCCTTCACATACGTGTCCAAACTGTTCTCACTCACTGGAGACTGTTCATGATGTACGTAGGCAGTTTCATACATCTTAAAATTAGTCATTTTCATAAATGCTTGTTCGGTTGCCATGGCAACTGATTTCAGTTAATTTCCACCTTATTTTCACTGCAGCTGCAACAGTACAAAGGATGAGACAAGATGGATGCCCACATCTTGTCAGTCCACAGTAAAACTATGCTGTCTATAGCTTTTTACAGAATGCAATCTTTGGCAAAGAAACTGTGCTAATCTGGAGTGACATTAAGACATCGCCACATATTTTCATTAAAATGACAAATCTCTCACATTTTCATTAAAATGACAAACCTTTTCACATTTTCATCATTTCAAACCCATCAGAAACTTTTTGTGATCAATGTTTCCTTTTTTTACAATTTTTGTGTGGATCAAACTTCCACACAATGTACGTTTTCATAACTGTTTTCGTGAGTGATTATGAAATAGTTATTTATACAGTATTCAAGACATCAGCACAATAGTCAGTTTTTACAGGTGGAGGCAAGCCAAAGGAGAAAAATGAAAAATGAGGAAATTTTATGGACATACAACTTCTAGAATGCCAATCAAAGAAGCCAAAAGTGATGTTCAAGACACAGATGACTGTGTTGAAACTAACGTGCATTTGTGTGAAACTAAAACAAGTAGCTCAGAGCAAATCCCATCAGTTTAATCTTTTACTAATCAGCAAACAGCTAGCCAAGACTAAAGACATGGAATTCAAAGACATGGTACACTTGGTACACAGTCACAAATGTTCAGTTAATAGTACTGTTTTTTCTTTCTTGCAAACATAAATTCTCACTTGGATAATTCATCTCCTACAAATATATAGGCAAATAAGAGCAAATGAAGCAGGTTAGGTCAATGGATGTAGAAGATTCCAAATCTTGCTACACAATCTAGATCAATTCTTCGATTGGAAAGAACAATGGTGCATATTGTTGTTTCTGCACTTGACATATTCACCATGAGGTGAATACTGCTTGTAATTATGAGTGAGTGAGCGAGTTTATTTAGCAATATTCCAGCAAAATCACGGCGGGGGACACCAGGAATGGACTTCACATATTGTACCCATGTGGGGAATCGAACCCGGGTCTTCAGTATGACGATTGTAATTATGACTGACTGAGTTTGGTTTTACGCCGCTTTTAGCAATACTCCAGCAACATCACGGCGGGGGACACCAGAAATGGGCTTCACACATTGTACCCATGTGGGGATTCGAACCCGGTCTTCATATTGACAGTAGTAGACATGTGAAGGAACAGGGACTGAACCACTGAGTTTGGTTTTTACGCCGCTTTTAGCAATATTCCAGCAACATCACGGGGACACCAGAAATGGGCTTCACACATTGTACCCATGTGGGGATTCGAACCCGGGTCTTCGGCGTGACGAGCCAACACTTTAACAACTAGGCTACCCCACCGCCCCCAATAGGAACAGAGACACAGTCATACATGACATGTAACTGGCAAACCTGCTTATCTACCTGTGTAAACAAACTGACCCAACTCGACAAGGAACTTGGTAAAAAGCACTAAATTTAGCCCTAAAATACATTGTCTATTAGGAAGTTAATGCATGTTACTGTCAGTGAGTATGGTTTTAGACTGCTTAACAATGTTCCAGCAATATCATGGTGAGGGACAACAGAAATAAGCTTGACGAACATTATTTGGCTACCCAAAGCTGGGTTGATCTACCTGTGTTTGGCTACCCCATCTGTTACCATGTCCAGCATGTGTGTGTGTGTGTGAGGGGGATACAGATCCGGGGCTACCCCAGAAACCCCATCTGTTACCATGTCAGAAGAAGAAGAGAGAGAGAGGGGTTCAACATCGGTTTCACAATTAGGGACTGTTCATAATTTATGGCTAAGAGCAGAGATGCCAACCCTATTTTGGACCTAAGTGTAATACTGGAGGTCAAAAAGTGTAATTTGTGACCTAAAACGTTACATAGTAATGTTAACTTTATAAAAATACTTTTATATAGTAATAGACTGACTGAGTTGTGCTTTTTACTTTATAAAATCACTTGCTGGGGACACCAAAAATGGGCTTATTCACCCATGAATAGGAAATATTTTAGACAGAACCATACTACCCACCGCTACATGAATAGGAAAGATTCTAGACAGAAATACACGTGACCAATCTTTATGAAGTTCCATACATGAAAAATTGTTGGTCAGGTGATTCAAAATACTTTAATTCCTTACAAGTTAATTGGAATGAGCGCAATGCTAAGAGTAAGCGATTCCTATCGGTGTAATGCCATTTCTGAACCCCTACACTAATGCGTTACGAAAAATATTCCCTGTGAAATTTTATCCACTTTATTGATTTTCGCAAAACGGGTAGAAAAGCGTAATTTTCACAGAGTGAAAAGTGTAATGGCGTAATTTAATGGCCAAAATCGTAATAATTACGCCCAAAGCGTGAGGGTTGGCATCTCTTTAAGAGGGGTGATGATGATTTTAAGGGGGGTGTCACCCATTTTGTTCTGATGAGGTGGTGGGCAGGGGTTCATCTCCCTGGGCAGACACTCAATCCACTACACCAGAGGTGGTCAGTTTAATATGAACATACATCCACTCATCACTGAAGATGTTATCAACATTATGCAAGTGACTTTTCAGACATTTGTGACTCAACATCAATTCTTGAAACAGTATGCATATTAATCTGAGAGTGAGTGAGTGAGTTTGGTTTAACACTGCTTTTAGCAATATTCCAGCAATATCACGGTGGGGGACACCAGAAATGGGCTTCACACATTGTACCCATGGGGGAAATCGAAACCCAGGCCTTCGGCATGACAAGTGAACACTTTAACCACAAGGCTACCCCATAACCCCTAATCTGATAAGAAGAAGACAGGTCAGTTAAAAGTAGGTAATGCAATTACACATTACACGCTTAAACCTCCTGCTATGGTTGCGCACAAAGGAATATGGCCTTAAAGGTTACATATGGACAAATAATTCTATCACTGTCACAGACTCCCTTTGAGAAAAATATGTTGTGGCAAAAGACATGAAGTCCTTATTTAGTACGTAAGTTAGGGAAAGAAAATAGGAATAAGTTAATATCCAGCTTAATATGGTACAACATTTCGTAAGAAGCCCAATGATATTTTGGACAAGATTGATCTGGTTTGTGCTGGAATTGGAACATTTGTAATGTCATGTGTTACCTACGTCTACACAAAGTAGAAGCTGTGTTCCACCATATACTGTCAAAATGTAATTTTGTAGTTATTCGCTGAGTTTGTGGGTGTTTTGGCCAAACGTTTGTGCGGTAATATATTGCAATACATATTGTTATGTATTACAAGCTCTGTTTGGCAGTTATTTACACTAATTGTACATACAGATTCTACTTTCTAAGGCACAAGCAAAATATATCTTGTGATTATTATATATCTTGTGATCTTTACAGCAGTTTCAAACTTAGCGTAGTCAGGTAGGGGTTTTATTTCATATATTTTTTAAAGAATTTCTCTGTAGTCTTATTGGAACTACAATGTAAAATGGAAAGTTTTGCTCGGTTTCAACTTATAATCCTGCAATGCACCAGTTCATGACATCATGTATGTTAATTAATTGAGAATTATTTTAAAAAATAAAACTTCTCATTTTAAGAGTGTCATTTTAATGTCTACTATGACAGAACAGCTCAAATGTATTTAAAAATATTATATTTCACTTTTATAATTTAACTTTAACAAGAACTTACATATCTTTTCTTTCGACGGCCGCCAACCTGGATGGTTTCCCCATGTCTCCATTGGTTCCATTGCCTCAGATCGTGACCATCATCATTATCATTAGTTTCTACTTTACTGTCATTGTTCTCACTCAACTTTCAATGGCTCAGTAGTTTGTTAGCTGTGTGGACTCACCAAAGCAGAACGGTCTCTACAAGTACGTAAACTCGATGTGTTGCACACAGTATAATACCATAGCATAACCAATCACCGTACCACTGCACAGAGGTGTCGATAAGGTCTTTGGCACTGATGAAAAGTGTGGTCATACAAAATGTGCCAAAAGCCACTGGCCCGCTAGCCTGTGGCTAGTAAAAATCCAGTCGGGCCAGTAAATCTCTGCAGTCACTGGCCTGACTGGCTAGTGAATTTTCATGGGGTCATTTTGTAAATATATCACTCTCTCCGACTTGTTACGTTATAATACACTTTTAAATCATGCAGGATAATGGCCTGATAAAAATGTTCATCATATTAGCAGCTTAATGATGAAACCCATGTCATGTCGACAATATCTTATTCTCATCTATTTTTTGTAATCTTAAGCTTACGTTCTACACTAAAAATTTCGGGCTTCTGAAATATTTTGAGGGCTAGTAACTTTTTCACTGGCTAGCAAAATTTGGAAACTATTTTGCACCCTGGTCATACAAGTGTCACCGACATCAAGAAACTGACAATCGAGAAAACGGCAGGTATTGTCAAGTTATTTAACAGTGATATACATTTTAGTGTGCAGCATTTTATATGATAGATCAAGTTATCGGAAACACTAGAAATAAGATGAACATGTTAAGGTGTCAAAATACATCACAGAATCTGCACGTTCAGACATTTTGTAGGCCTACATTAGAGGTATCAACCCTTAAACAGAACTTAGGTTTTTAGATGTTCAAAAATACAGGTTAATGACCTAAGTAGATTTTAGGTCAAATGATCATCACAAATTGTTTGGTATAACCTTTCACCCAATATCCTAGTATACATATATAAGTAGTAATATGTATCATTGAAAAAGCTTTTGTGGTATACCATTAATCCTGTATAGTCCTGGTCAATTATATTTATTAATGTCTGCTCACATAGGCTCCAGGTTTCATCGATAGCGACAGAATACTACGAAGTAATATGCTGGACATAGGAATCAGCTGTGCACCTTCTCGCATGATCTACCTGTGATTCAGTAAAACTATCCCAGATTTAATACCCAAAAGAATTTCAATACTATGATCAGAAAAAACTATGCTTAACACAACCTTCACACAATTTTGGGCCTCCTAGAAAGACTCAATTTCCATGAGTTCATCACACGAGGCAAATCTTTTTAATCTTATTTTTTTATATTGAAATTTTGCATATTACCTCATTTAGTATGTGTGACTTCACGTGTACACTGACATCCAAGCAACAATTAACTGTATTGTCAGAAAAATATAATTCTCCCAAGTGACAGGTGACGTGAAGACATGCATGCAAATCTTAGTCTACAATTGTATCCTGTGTAGATTGGTTACAACGTCACTCATATCATCCAGAAATGTCTGTTAAGAATGACCGAGAGAAGCAGTGAGTGAATGAGTGAGTGAGTGAGTGAGTTGGTGAGAGTGAGTATGGTTTTACACCACTTTTAGCAATATTCCAGCAATATCATGGCAGGGGACACCAGAAATGGGCTTCACACATTGTATGCATGTGGGGAACCCAACCCGGCCCTTCAGCGTGACGAGTGAACACTCTAACCACTAGGCTACCCCACTGCAGCAGAAGCAGTGACAAATGTATTGAAATACATTTACTTAAAATGTCGGACATGATCAACGTGACAGAGGATGTATCCTGTGGAGATCGTGTTAGTCATCATTGATCAGTTTGCTAATCATTCAAAGGCGATTGTATAGACTCACCAAACAGATACTGAAATAAAATATATTGATTTACAATGTTGTTGATTATCACTGGCTCTATATGCAAAGATGGTTAGTTTGTTGTTTAACGCCTCACTCCAGCTATATGGCGGCAGTCTGTAAATAATAGAGTCTGGACCAGACAATCCAGTGGTCAATAGCATGAGCATCAATCTACGACTATATGCAAAGATCGAGATGATAGACTGTGCATGTATTTCTACATTTTGTTCACTAGGATGGGCTATAGAAAACATTTCTCAATGTATGCAAAACTGTGGCCTTGAATTGAAGAAACAACAATTCTGTAATTCCCACAGGGTTCCCCAAGAGTGTGGAAGTTGTCAGTCAGTGTTTATGTTACAAGAATAAAGTCTCATAAAGAAGCATAAATGATACCCATACATGCATGTTTAACAGACAAGTGACTCGCCTCTCAGTCAATGGAAAACTTGTATATCATGCAAATGTCATAAAAAAAAATTACTAAAAGTTTATTTCAGGAGTGAGTGAGGTTGAATGCTGCTTTAAACAGTATTTCAGGGATATCCCAGTTTGACAAGGTGAGTGAGTGAGTTTAGTTTTATGCCACACTCAGCAATATTCCAGCTATATGGCAGCAGTCTGTACATAATCGAGTCTGGACCAGGCAATCCAGTTATCAACAGCATGAGCATCGATCTACACTACTGGGATACGATGACATGTGAAAACCAAGTCAGCGAGCCTGACCACCCAATCCCATTAGTCGCCTCTTACGACAAGCATGGGTTGCTGAAGATCAGTTCTAACCCGGACCTTCACGGGTAGTTTGACAAGGGAGGTAATCCCCAAGTGATATATGATTTAGATGTTAACTATTTTAACTTCATACACTGTACCCATTTGGGTTTTCGAACCCGGGTCATCAGGGTGACAAGCGGACACTTTAACCACTAAGCCAACCCACCCCACCTTCAAACACGGAAATGGTGCTGGCAAACTTTGAACTGTGAGCAGGACAAATCTGGGCCCACTTTCACAAAGCCCTCGTACCGCTATGAGTAACGTAAGTCAATGTTAGGAGCATAGGAGGTAGGAATGCTACGGAAAGTTACGAGATCTTAGGCTTATGAGAGCTTTGTGAAACGGGACCCTGGGATTCGAACCCATGATCACTGATTGTTTGTAGATCCATCAGAAGCAACTAGTATTGCAGCATTAGGTCAACTCTGCCCACACTGTGTTCCAAATGTATCTGGTTTACATAATAATGTGTGACATAATAATAAACTCAGTCAGTCAGTCTAAATGTATCTGACATAATAATAACTGATCTGAATACCTTTGAAAATACTCCTCCTGTTTTTTGGAAACATTAATCTTGATGTCATTCAATCATTAACATGTTGATGAGCTTCCTGTTCACAGGGAAAGAACAATTTCTGTCTCCATGACAACCTCTGGCCCTGTCATTAACAATATATTATCACATATGTAATGAACTTCAGCTGAATACGATAATATTATAGAAATAGCACTTGTTTCCCATTCCACACTAATCCTGCAAATGAACAACAGTTTGATTCAGTTAATAGGAAAAATGGCCACAACCTGCCACTCAGGATCAGAAAACATAGACTGAGTGGCCATCTCAGACTGTCATTATCAGATGAACAATACAACATGTCACTCGGAAGCAGAAAAACATACCAGTACTGTCCTTAGTAATTTGAAAAATCTGTCATCTCAGGTTAATACATCTTCATGATACAATACAGTAGTACAGGATTGCAGCCTGATACAGACACAATACATAAAACACATCGGAACTAGATGCTGGAGTCATGTGTTACCATCAGGATCCATGGACAAATGAAATGTCATACAGTGCTGATTTGTGCACCACGCTAGGGTAAGCTCAAAGTGCTCTATTACTCTTGCCCTGGTCAGTGGGTCAGTGTGCACTCTATTTTCATTCCTAGCTTCCTTAGGGCATACATCCCAATTTGTCTATGAGGTGCTAGCAGGTTAACAACCATATATCCATCTTATACTACTTGGTACCCATCTACTGCTAGGTGTACAGAGATATCTTTAGAACAAAGTCATTTTCTGAAGGTGACACCAAAGGCAAGTGAGCGGGTAAGTGAATGCCATCACTACAGGAACTGGCTACACACAAAGCCATCACTACAGCAACTGGCTATACACAACGCCATCACTACAGGAACTGGCTACACACAAAGCCATCACTACAGCAACTGGCTGCACACAAAGCCATCACTACAGCAACTGGCTACACACAACGCCATCACTACAGCAACTGGCTGCACACAGAGCCATCACTACAAGAACTGGCTTCACACAAAGCCATCACTACAGGAACTGGCTGCACACAACGCCATCACTACAGGAACTGGCTGCACACAACGCCATCACTACAGGAACTGGCTGCACACAAAGCCATCACTACAGCAACTGGCTGCACACAAAGCCATCACTACAGCAACTGGCTGCACACAAAGCCATCACTACAGCAACTGGCTGCACACAAAGCCATCACTACAGCAACTGGCTGCACACAAAGCCATCACTACTACACAAAGCCAACTGGCTGCAACTGGCTACACACAACGCCATCACTACAGCAACTGGCTGCACACAAAGCCATCACTACAGGAACTGGCTGCACACAAAGCCATCACTACAGGAACTGGCTGCACACAAAGCCATCACTACAGGAACTGGCTGCACACAAAGCCATCACTACAGCAACTGGCTACACACAAAGCCATCACTACAGGAACTGGCTGCACACAAAGCCATCACTACAGGAACTGGCTGCACACAAAGCCATCACTACAGGAACTGGCTGCACACAAAGCCATCACTACAGGAACTGGCTGCACACAAAAGCCATCACTACAGCAACTGGCTGCACACAAAGCCATCACTACAGGAACTGGCTGCACACAAAGCCATCACTACAGGAACTGGCTGCACACAAAGCCATCACTACAGGAACTGGCTGCACACACAGCCATCACTACAGGAACTGGCTGCACACACAGCCATCACTACAGGAACTGGCTGCACACACAGCCATCACTACAGAACTGGCTGCAAGCCATCACTACAGGAACTGGCTGCACACACAGCCATCACTACAGGAACTGGCTGCACACACAGCCATCACTACAGGAACTGGCTGCACACAAAGCCATCACTACAGCAACTGGCTGCACACAAAAAGCCATCACTGGCTGCACACAGGCCATCACTACAGCAACTGGCTGCACACAGAGCCATCACTACAGGAACTGGCTGCACACAAGCCATCACTACAGGCTGGCTGCACACAAAGCCATCACTACAGGAACTGGCTGCACACAAAGCCATCACTACAGGAACTGGCTGCACACAAAGCCATCACTACAGGAACTGGCTGCACAGGAACTGGCTGCACACATAGCCATCACTACAGGAACTGGCTGCACACAAACTACAGCTGGCACACACAGCCACCACTACAGGAACTGGCTGCACACACAGCCACCACTACAGGAACTGGCTGCACACATAGCCATCACTACAGGAACTGGCTGCACACAAAGCCATCACTACAGGAACTGGCTGCACACAAAGCCATCACTACAGGAACTGGCTGCACACAAAGCCATCACTACAGGAACTGGCTGCACACAAAGCCATCACTACAGGAACTGGCTGCACACAAAGCCATCACTACAGGAACTGGCTGCACACAAAGCCATCACTACAGGAACTGGCTGCGCACAAAGCCATCACTACAGGAACTGGCTGCACACAAAGCCATCACTACAGGAACTGGCTGCGCACAAAGCCATCACTACAGGAACTGGCTGCACACAAAGCCATCACTACAAGAACTGGCTGCACACAAAGCCATCAAAACAGGAACTGGCCACATACAAAGCCATCACTACAGGAACTGGCTGCACACAAAGCCATCACTACAGGAATTGGCCACACAAAGCCAGCACTACAGGAACTGAGTGCACACAAAAGCCAGCACTACATTTTGTTCTCACATTGTTGACTATGTTTCTCTTGCAACAAAACTTCAGTCTATGATTGTGCACTGTACTAAGATACTGACTGATTGATAATATCTGGATCCTTGGTGGGTTGGTTGGGTTGTAGTTTAATGCAGCACTCAGCAATATTCCAGCTATATGGTGGCAGTCTGTAAATAATCGAGTCTGGACCAGATAATCCAGTGATCAACAGCATGAGCATCGATCTATGCGATTTGGATCCGTTGACATGTGTCAACCAAGCTAGCGAGCCTGACCTTCTGATCACATTAATCGCCTGTGACAACAAGCATGGGTTACTGACCACCATTTCGAACAGGTCTCTGGGCCTAGATTTTCGAAGCTCTCTTAGTGCTAAGATAGTCGTTAGTGACGTGCATTAACATTAACTTACAATTCTCTTAGTGCTACGAGAGCTTTGAAA
Source organism: Haliotis rubra (assembly GCF_003918875.1). Lineage (NCBI taxonomy): Eukaryota > Metazoa > Mollusca > Gastropoda > Lepetellida > Haliotidae > Haliotis > Haliotis rubra. Next base: position 954,367 of record NW_025767335.1, read on the forward strand.
ATCTTGGCCCCAGATCCTAGATAGGGTCATTTACTATCATACTTAAGAAGGAATGTGACAAACCATTTCATAATTTCATAGACATTTTATGAAATTGTTCATTTTAAGACAAAACATTATTAGACATGATTTTGAACAATTTCCAGTGGAATGCATGGATTATGAAAATATATATCTGATGTTCAGCAAAGAATTCCTATTCACAGAAACATGCAATATGAGAATACAAAACAGGTTGACAGTCACTTCAATGCAACAACGTACAGTGTGATATCGACGTGTTGTATGTATCGCTTCCATGGAAACATCTTATTGTTGTTCACATGTCCAACATGTATCAGGCTGGTAACAGTTGAACTGGTTGTTTGTTCTTCAAAGCCACACTTTAAAATATTCCAACTACATGATGGACGTGACCAGACAATCCAGTGATAATACTCTTACCCTGAATCCTTATTGGGTTTATTGGTTGTGAAAACCGTAGCCAAATTTAGCACCACCGACACCTTACATTGGTTGATTAGGATTCGATGGCGAATCTGCCCAGATGTTTTATCATCACAGCTATATGGCAGCAAGTTAATAAGGCTTGGAGTGATTAGATTACTTCGCCAGTCCAGTCATTTTGATTTTGTACTGCTTGGTCAAAATGTACAAATCGTTGTAGCGGATATTAAGGTCCAATGCCAGAGTCGTTATGGTGAGACAGGAAATAAAATATTACAAAAAAGATTTTTTGGGATTAATGGATAAATTGTGAACAAGAACCTTTAATAACTTTGTATTTGAAAATATATATTTATACTTTTAAGCGACATCTTACACACTTCACTATCATATGATGATATCCATGTGCACACAGTAATGATTTTAATACTTGTCTATATACAAAATACAATGTCTATATGTAGAGTGAGTGACCGACTGTTCAGTTTTACGCTGCACTCAGCAATATTCCAGCTATATCATATGGCTGCAGTCTGTAAATAATCGGTCTGGACCAGACAATCCAGTGATCAACAGCATGAGCATCAATCTGCGCAATTGGGAACCGATGACATGTGTCAACCAAGCCAGCGAGCCTGACCACCCAGCCGTTAGTCGCCTCTTACAACAAGCATGGGCTACTGAAGGTACATTCTAACCCAGACCTTCACAGGTTATCTATATGTAATATACAGAGCCTCTTTGAGCTGTTATTATCAGGAAGAATGTGTTATGCAAATATAGAGAGAGAGGAGACTAAACGAACTCTATGTAATACCATTAATTTTTTATTAAAAAAGTTAATGATTTGGTATCAAACAAGTGAAATATTATTTCACAGAAGCAAGTTAAGTATTCTATTACTCTCCAACATAAATTGATAGAAATTGCCTAAAGTGTGATGACACTCAGCTTTCCGTGAATCAAGCAAGGTCTAATACCATTGTGACAGAGGTATTAGCATTGTGACATCATAAGTGTAAACCATTATGACGTCATATGTCTAGCGGTATAACACTAGTGTAATATTGCCCTAAAAATATTACAATGCAGTATCTTCCACAGGTGGGTAATAAAAGAAAATATCTTGTGTATGACTCTTGCTGTGAACCAAGCACAGGCATCACCAGGAACAGGATTCACAAGCTTATTTTCAACAAAGCTTTCTATGTACAGCCTGGACTGACTACATGAACCAAGTCATGATCTGTTTCACAATACTTTGTTCATGACACAAAATGGAAAACCATTATTCAGAGTACTCGCCTGACCCAGTTGTAACATGTGTAACAAATGTGATGCATTAAGACACAGATGTACATACAATGAAAGTGGAGATGTCTAAACAACACAAACACTAACCAGTTAAAATGTTCTGATTAGTGAGGTAAGGAGTTTTGATTTTTAGTTTTCACCTCACTCAGAAATATTCGAGCTATATGGCGGCAGTCTGTAAATAATCGAGTCTGGACCAGACAATCCAGTGATCTACAGCAAAAGCATCAATCTACACAATTGGAATACAAAGACATGAGTCAGTGAGCCTGACCACCCGATCCCATTAGTCACCTTTTACGACAAGCATGGGTTACTGAAGACTAATTCTAACCGGGGTCTTTACAGCTAAAAGTAAGGTGAGGTCAGGTGAAGTGACAATGGCTTGACATCTCAGTCAAGATTACCGCACATACGAGTCTGTATGTGCTTGCTGCTGCTTCTACCTGTTCATATGATTGCCAGTTTTATAGTGCTAGACCTAGATACAGCAATACCCCAGGTGTAGCAACAGCAAGGGTAGCAACAACTACCATTTTCAACATCTTTTGATTCAGTATCATCAACACTTAAAAGTGGGTTTGCATACATAACACACTACCATGTTCCTCAAACACACCTGAATATATACACCTGCTTGGTGGTCAACATAAATAAAAGATAAAACCAAAAATGAAATTATTCTTGGGCACATCCATATAACTTGTTATTAGTACTAAACAAAATATTTTTGAAATTTCATGTTTCACATAAAGGCTCGAGAAATGACATTGTATTGGAAAGCCAAGTTTGATGTGTGACCAGTTTTGTTTGTATTCTTCGTGGTTTAGAAGTAAAAAAGTTTTGTTTTCTCATGACCTTTGCTTTCATTGTTTAGTGAGTGAGTGATTATATCGTTTAGCAAAATTCCAGCAATATCACAGCGGGGGACACCGGAAATTGGCTTCACACATTGTACCCATGTGGGGAATCGAACACAAGCTTCTGCGTAGACGAGGGAACACTTAAACCACAGCCCCCCATACATTAATTAACAAACACTTCCGTGAAGAAGGTGCCCAAGAAACATTGACCTCTTCTTCACGCAGACAAACTGAAGCTTCAACCAATGATGCCGTTTCAGCAAGTAATCTGAACACACACATGGCATCACACAAAAGATGATTTCACATCTCTGATGTTTTCACACATGAATGGAGGGCGATTCTATGAATTCAGCGAGTTATGCACTCTTCATATCATAGAGTGCTGAAATCAGATATACATAATCATTAGCCTGGTATACTGCAATATGGTTTTCAAACAATATTTATTGCAATATCTTTTCCATGTTCTGATATCCAATGATCCATGTGACCTCACTCATAAACTAATTGCTGAACAGTCATTGGTCCGACAGATTTTGAATAAGTGGTAACACAATATATTAGGTACCTCGCAATTAAACTGCCATTCCTCTTCTCACAATAGAATGATGAGGCTCCAGCACACAATGTGTAAGTATCACCTAGAGTGTTACTCTGAGAATAGAATGGACATCTGCAGCACTGCAATTCCCCATACAGAGTTGCCTCCCTTGGTCATGTTCAGAAAACCATGACATTCATAACTATAGTCTGTTTGGCTCAAAAGCGGACCAATGAATTGCAATCTAACTCGAAAACTAATAAACATAAAATACTCAATGAAACACTGATCATAATCAAAACCTCAGACCAACTCTGTGAGTTTTTTGCAGAATTTATGTCCTAAAAATAAAAAAGTTGTTTAACAAACTATCATTAAAATATCGACACAATTAACTATTTTGTTACGAGAGACAAGTGCAGAGAAAGGGACAGCCAGGTGTGCGAGAAAGGATGGAGACGGCACAGCACAAGTTAATGAATCAATAACGTTGTCGGCACTTGTGCACGTGCTTCTCTAACACCTGGCTGTCCCTTTCTCTGCACTCCTCCCTCGTAACAAATGGTGAACTGTGTCAAAATTTTAATGATAGTTTGTTAAACAACTTTTTTAATTTTAGAACATAAATTCTGCAAACAAATCACAGAGTTGGTCTGATGTTTTGATTATGATCAGCGTTTCATTGAGTACTGACTGACTGAGTTTGGTTTTACGCCGCTTGTAGCAATATTCCAGCAATATCACGGCGGGGAACACCAGAAATGGGCTTAATACATTGTGCCCATGTGGGGAATCGAACCCGGGTCTTCGGCGTGACGAGCCAACGCTTTAACCACTAGGCTACCCCACTGCCCCTTTCATTGAGTATTATATGTTTATTAGTTTTCGTGTTAGATTGCAATTCATCGGTCCGCTTTTGAGCCAAACAGACTATATTCGTCCCTTTCCGTAACTTGAAAGTAGACTCGTACCCCTCTCATAGCCATGTACGGGAGAAATATTCCCCCAGCCAATCAGAGAGCGTGTATGTAGAGAAGACATTGGGTCAAAATAGTTAGTTGAAATATATTTCACTTCGGCTTGCATAATTTTTTCCCAGACACTTTAAGTATATTATAATTATTGCATAGTTCTTCTGGGTTTCCTGAATTTTTATATCCAGGATATATTAACATTATGGTGAAGGAAAGTATTTAAGCATGTTAAACACACCTTTTGAGATAATTTCCTTGGCATGGATGCCATGTGTGTTTTCAAAGTAAACTAGAGTTACATGCCCTTTAAAATAGTTTGGCGACTAGACTATTTCTTTCTCTTTGCGCTTTTACGCTCAGACAGAGTCAAGTTCAGTAAAATGGCTACGAGACGGGTACGAGTCTTCATTCAGGTTATGAAAAGGGACGAGTAGTTACGAATTATATCCAAGACTGGATTGAAATTCTGCTTCAACCTGATTAAGTTTGTGGGTTTGTCAGCACCACTACCATTCTTGGGTCTAACAAACTGGTAAATGTCTGACACTTGCCCCACTTCAGCCTTCTTCCAACACTGAGTGAGGTAGTGTCATATTATCTGAATAGTGTTACAATCAGCATGAAGCCCAACTCATTCACTTCAGCCTTCTTCCAACACTGAGTGAGGTAGTGTCATATTATCTGAATAGTGTCACAATCAGCATGAAGCCCAACTCATTCACTTCAGCCTTCTTCCAACACTGAGTGAGGTAGTGTCATATTATCTGAATAGTGTCACAATCAGCATGAAGCCCAACTCATTCACTTCAGCCTTCTTCCAACACTGAGTGAGGTGTGTCAGGTTCAGCCTTCTTCCAACACTCGAGTGTCATATTAATAGTGTCACAATCAGGAATAGTGTCACAACACTGAGCTTCTCCAACTCATTCACTTCCCAGCCTTCTTCCAGAGGTAGTGTCATATTATCTGAATAGTGTCACAATCAGCATGAAGCCCAACTCATTCACTTCAGCCTTCTTCCAACACTGAGTGAGGTAGTGTCATATTATATGAATAGTGTCACAATCAGCATGAAGCCCAACTCATTCACTTCAGCCTTCTTCCAACACTGAGTGAGGTAGTGTCATATTATCTGAATAGTGTCACAATCAGCATGAAGCCCAACTCATTCACTTCAGCCTTCTTCCAACACTGAGTGAGGTAGTGTCATATTATCTGAATAGTGTCACAATCAGCATGAAGCCCAACTCATTCACTTCAGCCTTCTTCCAACACTGAGTGAGGTAGTGTCATATTATCTGAATAGTGTCACAATCACCATGAAGCCCAACTCATTCACTTCAGCCTTCTTCCAACACTGAGTGACTCAGTGTTATATTATCTGAATAGTGTCACAATCAGCATTAAGCCCAACTCATTCACTTCAAGAATTTAGTACTGGACTTAAGGCCTTCATGGCACAAGGTGTGATTAACCAACCTCACGTTAAACTCGACATCTCATCAGGATCAAGAGTCTTCGTTGAGTTGGGGACTGATACGACTTCTTGATGATAATGCCCTACAATGTCATTTAATGCTGTTGTGGAACTACTTTATTTTTAGTTTCACGTAAAAATAAACATCTTGGTGTTCAACGAACACACTTATCCGGGGCTATCCGGGATAATAATAATCAGGGCCTAGATTTTCGAAGCTCTCTTAGCTCTAAGATAGTCGTAAATGCCATCCATTAACATTAAGTTACGACTATCTTAACGCTAAGAGAGCTTCGAAAATCTAGGCCCACGGTGTTAGCGCTTTGAGCATGCTTTGTTTCGCGGAGATTAGCGCATTATAAGACTTCTCATTATTATTATCATTATAACATGTTTTGCTTTTTCCCCAAAATCAAAAGCAGTACTTTCGGCAAAATCGTATGTGATCGAATTGGCTAATCACCTCAACTCACTCTTAGATACAGTAGACATGATCAGATGACAGCCATTAATAACAAAATATGTAACAGCCTATTTGAGATGATCCTACATTTGCTTACTTCCGAATATTTCCTGACAGATATTGATTTTTTCAGGAGCGAGGTGAGGCTCATTTTAGCGAAACAGCTTGAAAAAATGCCAGATCTTCTACACCACATATCAGGCAACCCCTTTCTCAGCCCCCTCATTTCACATGAGAAAAACTCACCGTATACATGGCGATATATGATAAATATACATTAAAGGATATATGTTTAACATTAGAAAGTCAATATTTTGCTTTTCCCTCTGATGGTTCTGAGGATCTAAAACAGCAGATCCTCCCTCCAATTGTTCTACTTGTTTATTTGTTATTTTATGCAGCACTCAGCAATATTACAGCTATATGGCAACAATCTGTAAATAATCGAATCTGGACCTGACAATCCGGTGATCAATATCATGAACATCGATTCATGCAACTGGGATATGATGACATGTGTCAACCAAGTCAGGGAGCCTGTCCAAGCAATCTTGTTAGTCACTACTATGGGTTGCTGAAGACCATTTCTAACACAAATCTTCATGGATTGTTCCACTTGTATTAACTAACCACTTATATACCAAATAAGGAATATTTTCAGGTATATACACAACATACCTGGGGCAACAACAGAGCTAAACCTCAAAAAAGTTCATTTCAGCTTCAATACACACAACAGAGTCAACTCCTGATCATGGGGGGCGATGGGGTAGCCAAGTGGTCAAAGCGTTGGCTCATCACACCAAAGACACGGGTTCGAATCCCCACATGGGTACAATGTGTGAAGCCCATTTCTGGTGTCCGTGGCCGTGATGTTGCTGGAATATTGCTAAAAGCGGCGTAAAACCAAAAAAACTCAGTCAGTCAGTCATTCAGTCAGTCCTGATCATGGAGTTAACCATCATCTGAGTTATTTCATTGAGTATTTTAACTTAATCCCCTGAAACACACATGAACACTATTCCTCGGTTATTTTACAAGAAAATATCACAGGATAATGTTATTGACTGCATATACAAAACATCTAGCATAACAGTAAATACGGTCAATATTGCAAATAATCATGTCTAGTCATCTTATTGTGCGAACTTTACATTTACATTAGTCGTAGGACAATCTCCTGTTTACTCCATACAAGACTTCATCTGAAGCAATGTAGTTATCTATAGCATTTAAATAATTTTGCATTCAAACCCTGTAGGGCCTTACATATTTTTTTCATGTGTTTCCATCTCCTACCTCTACCTGTGAAGCCCCTTTCTGGGGTCCCCAGCCGTGATATTGCTGGAAATTTTGCAAAAAGTGGTGTACCACCCAACTCACTCACTCACTCACTCACTCACTCACTCACTCATACTTCTACCACAAAAAGAGCGGGAAAAATATGAAAAAGATACATAAAACAATGTTTTTCACTGATTGTTTAAATTATTTTATGAAAATTTTCATATTTCAATCACTTGGTAATAGTCATGAATACATTTATGATGCAGATTTCATCACATTGCTTCAGAAACATTTGTTAAATAAATGTAGATGAAGAAAGATCAAGCTCACTTGTGTTTAATGTGTGTACAAGAGTAGGGGTATTTTTTTATTACATCTGGGCCTAGATTTTCGAAGCTCTCTTAGCGCTAAGATAGTCATAAGTTAATGTTAATGTATGGTACTTATGACTATCTTAGCACTAAGGAGCTTCGAAAATCTAGGCCCAGGGCATTAACTTCCATAGTGGGTAGGAAAATCAAGACAAGAAAATCTTTTATATTTTTTTGTTGGAATGAAACTTCAGGAAGGGTTGGAGATGGGAAACACGGAAAAAATATGGACAGCCCAGTTCAAGTTCAGGTGCATAGTCAAGTATTTACAAAACTTTAACACATCAGCAGTCAAGAAATTAATAAGAGCTCAAAGAAAGGGATAAAACACAACAAAACAAAATCAAAGTCTTCAAGCTGAAAAAGACAACATGTGTACTTTCACAAAACTAAATATTGTGAGTAGGTGAGCCTTCTTCCCTAAGAATATACAAGCCACCTGAGAGTTTTCTCCAGATATTTTTGTCTTTGAAGCAGATATCTTTCATGCTAGAGTGTCACATAGAATCTGGGAGTCCAAGCAGCAAACAATAATTTGAAGGTGAAATGTCTGGTTTCTACCCAAAAAGTTAGGAACATTCCAGGTATAAGATGATCAAGGTACAACAGGAACGGGTTTCTTAAAATGTACCGATACTGAGAACAGAACCCAGGCCTTTGCATGTGAGTGAGTGAGTGAATTTAGTTTTACGGTGATTTTGGCAATATTCCAGCAATATCACGGCAGGGGACACCGGAACTGGGCTGCACATATTGAACCCATAATGTATTGTGGGGAATCGAACCTGGGTCTTCAGCGTGATGAGAGAACGCTTTAACCACTAGGTTACCCTACCGCCCCACCTTGCATGTAGAACAGACTGTGCAACTACAAGGCTCACCCACTAAACATGAGTCGGGTAGCTTAAGACAAATACTTCCTTACAGAAGCCTTAGAGCAGATTTCTAGAGTGACAAAAGACATGTGTAAACCTACTGTGCCTGTTGCTTCTCATCTTTCCTCTTCACCGAAGATAGAAGTTGATTTGGGTCAGTCATCCCTTGACCTTGTATGTACTGGCAAACCAAGGGGGTCTCACTCTGAAACAAGAAATCCCATTATTGACTCACTGCTAGACTATACTGACAACACATGGTAGAGATGATATAAATCCTAATATACCACCTCCCTACTGATGAAAACACAATCAACAATTGTCTTAAGGTAATACCTAGCTGCTAATTCATTTGTCTTGTTCTCAAGGCTTTATCAAAGGTACACAAAGCCAATACACATAATGTGTGATACGTAGAGAACACATTAACTATAACAAGTACTTGCAGTGTAATTCAATGTTAAACAATGTTGTAACTGCATTGTATTGTTTCTGTTTAGATTCAGTAGAAGCTCATAATATTGTGTGTTAACAACAATAAGTTGTCAGAAATATATAACGATCTCATGTCAGCAGTGGAGTGGAAGTTACTATATTTTGATACTTTTGGATCCAAGTGTAATCTGGACTCTGAAAACAGCATAGACCAATCCAGAATAGTATGGAACCTTCCAGGTGTAAACTGAGTGAGTGAGTATGGTTTTACGCCGCTTTCAGCATTATTCCAGAAATATAATGGTGGGGGACACCAAAAATGGGCTTCACACATTGTACCCATGTGGGGAATTGAACCCGAGCCTTTTGCGTGATGAGCCAATGCTTTAACCACTAGGCTACCACACCGCCCCTCCAGAAGGTGTTGAGATGATATAAGGGGGAAGCACATGCCTCCATCACTTCACATTAAATCAAGACTACACAGTCCAAGCCCCATTCTTATATTTCATCTCAGTCTTGTAGTGGGGAACATACAAACTCGGTCTTCCTGTCCCAATCCAGAACTGGACCGACACACAGGGAACTTGGAGCTGAGACACTCGAGATGTGGAGTCGTTAGTTGCCATTATCCACTTGGATATCCACATTTGGGAATATACTAGTAGTCACCATGCTGTCCATACAACCTGTATCTTCCTGGACAAACAATCCACAAATACGCTGAATATGCCTGGCATGTGCTGGCCTCCAATCTGTATTAATTTCTGTGAAACCATATAAAACATTTTCGTTGTACATATGCTACCTTCCTCTTGTCTGCAGCAATCAGTACTGACAATTGATACATCTTGTCTGTCCATGCACTGAGTGCATAGATGCTTGACAACCCCATGTGACAATGTACTTTCCATCCTGCCAGAGAGGAAACAGATCTGGGCTGCTCACCACAGGATTCCATGTCCTACCATTACAGCCGCAATGCTCGAGGTATTTTGGTCAGGACTTCTTCAGTTACAGGTAATTCAGTTACTCGGTAATTCCTTAAGTATGCAGAACAACTGTGAGAATACTAAAAAAGTCAAACAGTGCTGTGCTTTGAACCTTAGGCCACCAGTCAGTAACTTGCATAACCACTATCCGGCTGTGCAATAAAAATTGTATGGTTTCCTTTCACATTAATTTACATCCTGCCCCTAGCCATTTCCTTCCTGGAGGCGGGAAATCAGAATGCTCACCAAAGACATTCATGTTAATTTATGACCCTATATTGAAGATGTGAAAATCAACTCTTTTGCACAATGTGTGTGTGACAGCTTCATACAAAGGGCAAGGTCACCATCAGACCAAGAAAAGATAACCATGATCTGAACAAACTGTATTACACAAAGGATCAATATGGAATATTACTATTTACATTTGTGATGCCTTGGGCCCAAACTCGGAAGTCGGGCACACTTGCAGAGATTTTTTATGATTTGTATTGGGACTGTTCACTTTAGGTGAGTGCACAGTCGTAGACATTTAGCTCTTTTGAAATGGTTCCACAGAATAAGCTTCAAAGGGGGCCCTGATGGCTTAGGTTTTTGTCCAAATAGTTTAAACTTACTTCATTTCGCCACACTTTGTTCATTAAATCAAACTGAAACTGCATTGCATTCTGGACCATAATCCATCTTTAGCGATACTTGAAAAATGATACTGATTAATGATATTATGAGTGAGTGAGTATAGTTTTACGCTGCTTTTAGCAATATTCCAGCAATATCATGGCAGTAACACCAGGAATGGACTTCACACATTGTAAACATGTGGGTAAATATATTATGTCTGTAGTAGTCTAATAACTAATACAGAATAAAAATTGGCATGTGACTCTTATTTGGTTTCAAAAAATATTTGCAAATGAATAAATGAAAAAGGCAGTCCAGGTGTGACTGAGGTAGCCCAATCAAAACAAGTAAAACAGAGTCTGTCGCTTCAACCCACATGTTATAAGGGGGGGATGGGGTAGCCTAGCGGTTAATGCGTTCGCTCGTCACCCTGACTCGATTCCTCACATGCGTACACTGTGTGAGGCCCATTTCTGGTGTTCCCCACTGTGATACTGCTGGAACATTGCTAAAAGCAGTGTAAAACCCAACTCACTCACTCACTCACTCATATGTTAGAAACTGTTTTACTGTCTGAGGACTCTGAAACAAGCCCTACACTGACTGGTGATGATGATGACAAACAGCATCTTGTTTGTTTTACCATCAGTTATATGTAAGTGAATACTGATTAAATCACAAAGATATTTTTGTTGTTGTTCAAGGTGCTCTATTTTAAAGTCTACACTTACAGCATAACATAACCAGTTTCTGTTAACAACTCAGCCATGTGTTCCTCAGTACATTCCAGGTTGAGGTCCACAGGGCTCATGCTCAACATGCTTAACGAACACGGACATTAACATGAGATGCTGGTGATTGGTCCTATTCGTCTAATATCAGAGAATCCGTTTGAAAGAAATAGCCACTGTATCCTACCTGAATGTTTTTGAATATCTGCAGCATCAAAGTTGAAATTATTTGAAATATGTAACATTAATTCATAACCAAGACTAGTCCAAAATGTGCACATACAAACACGTTATCACACAACAGATGCATTGACGGCTGGTTGTATTTTGAAGCGAGGACATTTCCAACACAGCTGCAGACTCTGTTAATATTCAAATTTCATAACAAAACCAAAGGGAAAACATATATTGTGGATGGGATGCAGACAGGGACCACTAATTTGAGGGGATGGGATGCAGATGGTACCAAAGATAACATTTGAACACACAGTTGTGGATGGGATGCAGATGGTACCAAAGGGACCACTAACATTTGAACACACAGTTGTGGATGGGATGCAGATGGTACCAAAGGGACCACTAACATTTGAACACACAGTTGTGGATGGGATGCAGATGGTACCAAAGAGGGACCACTAACATTTGAACACACAGTTGTGGATGGGATGCAGATGGTACCAAAGGGACCACTAACATTTGAACACACAGTTGTGGATGGGATGCAGATGGGTAACATTTGAACAAAGGGACCCAAAGGGACTAACATTTGAACACACAGTTGTGGATGGGATGCAGATGGTACCAAAGGGACCACTAACATTTGAACACACAGTTGTGGATGGGATGCAGATGGTACCAAAGGGACCACTAACATTTGAACACACAGTTGTGGATGGGATGCAGATAGTTAACATTTGAACACACACAGTTGTGGATGGGATGCAGATGGTACCAAAGGACCACTAACATTTGAACACACAGTTGTGGATGGGATGGGATGCAGATGGTACCAAAGGGACCACTAACATTTGAACACACAGTTGTGGATGGGATGCAGATGGTACCAAAGGGACCACTAACATTTGAACACACAGTTGTGGATGGGATGCAGATGGTACCAAAGGGACCACTAACATTTGAACACACAGTTGTGGATGGGATGCAGATGGTACCAAAGAGACCACTAACATTTGAACACACAGTTGTGGGATGCAGATGGTACCAAAGAGACCACTAACATTTGAACACACAGTTGTGGGATGGTGCAGATGGTACCAAAGGGACCACTAACATTTGAACACACAGTTGTGGATGGGATGCAGATGGTACCAAAGGGACCACTAACATTTGAACACACAGTTGTGGATGGGATGCAGATGGTACCAAAGGGACCACTAACATTTGAACACACAGATGGTACCAAAGAGACCACTAACATGAACACACAGTTGTGGATGGGATGCAGATGGTACCAAAGGGACCACTAACATTTGAACACACAGTTGTGGATGGGATGCAGATGGTACCAAAGGGACCACTAACATTTGAACACACAGTTGTGGATGGGATGCAGATGGTACCAAAGGGACCACTAACATTTGAACACACAGTTGTGGATGGGATGCAGATGGTACCAAAGAGACCACTAACATTTGAACACACAGTTGTGGATGGGATGCAGATGGTACCAAAGGGACCACTAACATTTGAACACACAGTTGTGGATGGGATGCAGATGGTACCAAAGAGACCACTAACATTTGAACACACAGTTGTGGATGGGATGCAGATGGTACCAAAGAGACCAGTTGTGGATGGGCTGCAGTCAGTACCAAAGGGACCACTAACATTTGAACACACAGTTGTGGATGGGATGCAGATGGTACCAAAGTAACCAAAGTTGTGGATGACCACTAACATTTGAACACACAGTTGTGGATGGGATGCAGATGGTACCAAAGGGACCACTAACATTTGAACACACAGTTGTGGATGGGATGCAGATGGTACCAAAGAGACCACTAACATTTGAACACACAGTTGTGGATGGGATGCAGATGGTACCAAAGAGACCACTAACATTTGAACATACACTTATGGAAGGCCTGTATATAGTACCCAGGGATCATTAAACGAAGGTGTATTGGACTTCTCTAATCCTGATTACATGCAGCTGCACCATTGCCCGTTTTTAAACATGGTAGTAAGTGATAACTGGGTCTTTCTTCCCCTCTATATAGATCTACAATATGTCTATGGGCCTGCATGTCATAATCAGTCTGCCTTGGTGGGCCCGTGTCTAGGGGCTGCCCATGCTGTAAAAAGACATCAACATATTTCAATTACGGAAGGAACTATCCCATGCCACTTAATTCTTTCTGAAAACATACTCTCATACTCGTTAACAATTTTCTAATTTTTATCTCATAATGTTCCACAGAAATAACATTGGAGACATTTTGGACAACCAAATGAGGGACTTCAATGAAACTGGGAACCCCTGAATCATTGTTGGAGCAAGTGTATCATGCAGAAAGGGCTTTTTGGGGAAAAATATATATATCATGTCATCCATCTAAGTAAGTCTCAGAATTGATCAATCCTCTCTTGTAACAGGACCATACAATCGATGACAAAGAGCCACAAGCAATAGCACACTGAGAGATGAAGCATCACATGGTAATATCTTCTTACAAGCTTCGATACTTACAATGATACCATGAGTTGTGTCAATTCGCCATTTACTTCCATCCAGTATTGATAACTATTATTCTGACACGTGGACACACATACATTGAAAATGCCCAGAGATGAATTGATGAAAGGTGTTTACCATTGTTTATCCACTGACATTACACATGTAAGGAAAACTGGTAAGGATATTAAAAGATGTAGGTTCTAATCTTCAATATTTGGAAAAGAAACCACAATGTTCCACAACAACTCATAAACAATTTGAAGTTGACGTTTGAGAAGGAATAAACTACAAGAATGTTTATGAGATTTTATTCAAACATGAAAGCGACAAAAACATTTCCCAAATCACAAGACAGGAAAACACTCAGTTCATTGTTTAGTCCCAGCTACATCATAGCATGTGTTCTAGAAATACTAAACCTGTGATGACAACAGGTGTTTGTCAAAAGGTGAGCATATCCTGCCCTACAGCTAGCAACCATCACAAACACATACAAAGGCAAGGCAAATGTTCTTAAAAAACAGTGGAATATATCTCAATACAACTCAAACTAGGGAATTTCATGGGACATCGTTTTGTGTCACTGATGCATCAAATTTCGAAATATCAACCAAGTCTGCCACAAAATGTTTTGTAAACTTTGCTCACAGGAATACAGGTGATCAAACACCACCTCATATTAGATTTTTAATCATTTGACAATTATCAAACCTTCTACTGCAGTTGGCACCAGTCATATGATATCATCCTTTGAAGTTATTCAGATATTTCATTTCATATCAATCAATACCAAAACTCAATTATTTATGTCCCAGAGCTATCATGAGCCTTGGTCACAGTTCAACATATTGATGACAATTTGAAAATACACTGGGCCTTAGCCTGGGTCATCTGACCAATAAACCTTGCACGATGAAATATAAATGAAGCCTTTTGAGGAAGCTGTTTAGGTAATGGAGTATGTAGACCACAGTATTATAGTGACTCAATGAACTGATGAATTGCTGGGCAGTTAGGGATGTGTATGATGAGCTCTACGCTGATTGAGAAGACCCTGATCACTGATCGGACACATTTCACAAAGCAATCATATAAAAGGTTACGACTTCCATCAATGTTGAGTGAGTGAGTATGGTTTTACGCCGCTTTTTCAGCGGGTGTATAGCATGAAGAGGGGATGCTTTAACCACTGGGCTACCCCACCACCTCAAGTCAATATTGAAATGTACACATAAAAACTCTAGGATTGCTTTGTGAAAGGTGACCGTGGACTAGTTGATGTTCGAATACAGAGACTCAGAGATATTATCTTGTTCACACTTTTTACATTTTTCACTACATTTTTACTTGATTCAAAACAAGAATAGTTTTGAAATGGAGTATTTAAATTGAAGCACTATCAGAATCTCACAAAAATTCACATTATTTCAAAACAGATGTAACAGCTAAGAGAATCAAAATAGCAAATCTTTGAAATTTTGAAGAAACATAAATTGCAAAATATAAATTACATACCTATCGTTAACTGAAAAATACTTCAAAAATGAAGTAATACACTGAGATGTTCTAAACTTTTTGTATCATAAATCAATAACATTTAGATGATTTGCAAGCATAATTCACGATTATGTCCTTTCTAATTCTTGCAACCTTGACCTCAGAGACGACACCTCCAAACTGAGGTAATAAGAAATATCTGGGATAATTTATATACTGACCCAAAACATTAGTAAATATAGGGAGCATGACTGATTGTATCATACTCACTGGATGATACCTACTGAAATTTATCAAACATCGTTTCAAACTCTGAAAACCTTCCCATTACAGGCTAAAACAAGTTATCATTAATTAATTAATTATTAAATAGCTGGATCAAGGTCAATAGTTATTCTTAATGATTAATGATACCTTTAACGATTCTTCTGATCTGTCACACATTAATGTTTCAGCACAATTTGTTTCAAGTATTACAATGAATCTGCCAAAATCATAAACGCAAGCATCTCCACAGCCAATCTAATTAATATATCATGAACTCATAAATCTTTTTGAGGTATTCAGGTGTTTGTCTTCCAACCAGAGAACAGATGAATCACATGTTATGAGCTGATTCCATTCACTCCATGTCGGACAGGTCAGTTGTTTTCAAAATTAAATGCATAGTTTGGTGAGAAGGAGGATCTTACCAACATTCCCACAACACTTAAAAGCATTTTATTCAATAATTTCTGCAGAGAATGGCCCAGTCAAAGGCAAAATTCTTTACTAAAATGTACTCAATAATTTGGACAGTTGTTATCCATAAAAAAAAAAGTTCTATATTGTATTTCCCAACTTCTAAAAGCCACTCAAAGAAGTGAAAATGTACTCATAATTTGACAGTTTGATTTCTTTAAAGGAGAAAGGGTCCTTTCCAGTTCAAGGTGACTGAATAGCCAAAGGGTCCTGAGAAAAATTCAGATGTGATTACCAAGTATTGGAGGAATAAAGTTTTAGTTCAGCTTAACTGCTGCTGCTAGAATGGATGAAACAAACAGTCTGTGGATCAGTACCCGTTAAATAAGCTTGCACTGAGTTCGTCTGCTGCTGCTACTTTGTCTTTGTCTTCATCTGCATGTGGCTGTGTCTCCATCTGCATGTGGCTGTGTCTGCAAGTGGCTGTGTCTCCATCTGCATGTGTCTGTGTCTGTGTCCGCCTGCATCTGGCTGTGTGGCTGCGTCTGCATGTGGCTGTGTCTGCATCTGCAAGTGGCTGTGTCTCATCTGCATGTGTCTGCATCTGCATGTGGCTGTGTCTGTGTCTGCAAGTGGCTGTGTCTGAATCTCCAAGTGGCTGTGTCTGTGTCTGCATGTGGCTGCGTCTGCATGTGGCTGTGTCTGCATGCAAGTGGCTGTGTCTGCGTCTGCATGTGTCTGCATCTGCATGTGGCTGTGTCTGTGTCTGCATGTGGCTGTGTCTGCATCTCCAAGTGGCTGTGTCTGTGTCTGCATGTGGCTGTGTCTGCGTCTGCAAGTGGCTGTGTCTGCATCTGCAAGTGGCTGTGTCTCCGTCTGCATGTGGCTGTGTCTGCATCTGCAAGTGGCTGTGTCTGCGTCTGCAAGTGGCTGTGTCTGCATCTGCATGTGGCTGCGTCTGCATCTGCAAGTGGCTGTGTCTGCATCTCCAAGTGGCTGTGTCTGCAAGTGGCTGTGTCTGCGTCTGCAAGTGGCTGTGTCTGCATCTGCAAGTGGCTGTGTCTGCGTCTGCATGTGTCTGTGGCTGCGTCTGCAAGTGGCTGTGTCTGCGTCTGCATGTGGCTGCGTCTGCATGTGGCTGTGTCTGTGTCTGCAAGTGGCTGTGTCTGTGTCTGCATGTGGCTGTGGCTGTGTCTGCAAGTGGCTGTGTCTGTGTCTGCAAGTGTCTGTGTCTGTGTCTGCAAGTGTCTTTGTCTGCATCTGCAAGTGGCTGTGTCTGTGTCTGCAAGTGGCTGTGTCTGCAAGTGTCTGTGTCTGTGTCTGCAAGTGTCTGTGTCTGCATGTGGCTGTGTCTGTGTCTGCAAGTGGCGGTGTCTGCATCTGCAAGTGGCTGTGTCTGCGTCTGCATGTGGTTGTGTCTGCACGTGGCTGTGTCTGCAAGTGGCAGTGTCTGCATCTGCAAGTGGCTGTGTCTGCGTCTGCATGTAGCTGTGTGTCTGCATGTGATTGTGTCTCCGTCTGCAAGTGGCTGTGTCTGCATCTGCAATTGGCTGTGTCTGCGTCTGCAAGTGGCCGTGTCTGCGTCTGCAAGTGGCTGTGTCTGCATCTGCAAGTGGCTGTGTCTGTATGTGGCTGCGCGTCTGCATGTGGCTGTGTCTGTGTCTGCAAGTGGCTGCGTCTGCATCTGCAAGTGGCTGTGTCTGTGTCTGCAAGTGTCTGTGTCTGCATCTGCAAGTGGCTGTGTCTGCATCTGCAAGTGGCTGTGTCTGCATCTGCAAGTGGCTGTGTCTGCATCTGCATGTGGCTGTGTCTGCATCTGCAAGTGGCTGTGTCTGTGTCTGCATCTGCAAGTGGCTGTGTCTGTGTCCATCTGCATGTGGCTGTGTCTGCATCTGCAAGTGGCTGTGTCTGCATCTGCATGTGGCTGTGTCTGTCTGTGTCTGGCTGTGTCTGTGTCTGTGTCTGCAAGTGGCTGTGTCTGCATCTGCAAGTGGCTGTGTCTGCATGTGTCTGTGTCTGTCTGCAAGTGGCTGCAAGTGATTGTGTCTGTGTCTGCAAGTGATTGTGTCTGTGTCTGCATGTGGCTGTGTCTGCATGTGGCAAGTGGCTGTGTCTGCATCTGCATGTGTCTGTGCATGTGGCTGTGTCTCTGCATGTGGCTGTGTCTGCGTCTGCATGTGGCTGTGTCTGCATCTGCATGTGGCTGTGTCTGCATCTGCATCTGCATGTGTCTGTGTCCATCTGCATGTGTCTGCATCTGCATGTGGCTGTGTCTGCATCTGCATGTGGCTGTGTCTCCATCTGCATGTGGCTGGCTGTCTGCATCTGCATGTGTCTGGCAAGTGTCTGCATCTGCATGTGGCTGTGTCTGCATCTGCAAGTGGCTGTGTCTCCATCTCTGCATGTGGCTGTGTGTGTCCATCTGCAAGTGTGTCTGCATCTCCATCTGCATGTGGCTGTGTCTCCATCTGCATGTGGCTGTGTCTCCATCTGCAAGTGGCTGTGTCTCCGTCTGCATGTGGCTGTGTCTGCGTCTGCATGTGGCTGTGTCTCCATCTGCATGTGGCTGTGTCTCCATCTGCATCTGCATGTGGCTGTGTCTCAATCTGCATGTGGCTGTGTCTGCGTCCGCATGTGGCTGTGTCTACATCTGCATGTGGCTGTGTCTCCATCTGCATGTGGCTGTGTCTCAAGTGCATCTGCAGTGGCTGTGTCTGTGTCTGCATGTGGCTGTGTTCCGCGCCTGCATGCAAGTGGCTGTGTCTCCATCTGCAAGTGGCTGTGTCTCATGCGCTCTGCGCCTGCATGTGGCTGTGTCTCCATCTGCAAGTGGCTGTGTCTCTCGTCTGCATGTGGCTGTGTCTGCATCTGCATGTGGCTGTGTCTGCATCTGCAAGTGGCTGTGTCTGCGTCTGCATGTGGCTGTGTCTGCATCTGCAAGTGGCTGTGTCTGCATCTGCATGTGGCTGCATCTGCATGTGGCTGTGTCTCCGTCTGCAAGTGGCTGTGTCTCCGTCTGCAAGTGGCTGTGTCTGTGCCTGCATGTGTCTGTGTCTCCATCTGCATGTGGCTGTGTCTCCATCTGCATGTGGCTGTGTCTGCATCTGCAAGTGGCTGTGTCTGTGCCTGCATGTGGCTGTGTCTCCATCTTCATGTGGCTGTGTCTCCGTCTGCAAGTGGCTGTGTCTGCATCTGCATGTGGCTGTGTCTCCGTCTGCAAGTGGCTGTGTCTCCGTCTGCAAGTGGCTGTGGCTGTGTCTGCGTTCCTGCATGTGGCTGTGTCTCCATCTGCATGTGGCTGTGTCTGCATCTGCAAGTGGCTGTGTCTCCATCTGCATGTGGCTGTGTCTGCATCTGCATGTGGCTGTGTCTCCATCTGCATGTGGCTGTGTCTGCGTCTGCAAGTGGCTGTCTAGATCTGCATGTGGCTGTGTCTGCGTCTGCATGTGGCTGTGTCTCCATCTGCATGTGGCTGTGTCTGCGTCTGCAAGTGGCTGTCTAGATCTGCATGTGGCTGTGTCTCCATCTGCAAGTGGCTGTGTCTCCATCTGCATGTGGTTGTGTCTGCGTCCGCATGTGGCTGTGTCTAGATCTGCATGTGGCTGTGTCTCCATCTGCATGTGGCTGTGTCTCCATCTGCATGTGGCTGTGTCTGCATCTGCATGTGGCTGTGTCTGATCTGCATGTGGCTGTGTCTGCATGTCTGCATGTGGCTGTTCCATCTGCATGTGGCTGTGTCTGCATCTGCAAGTGGCTGTGTCTGCATCTGCATGTGGCTGTGTCTGCATCTGCATGTGGCTGCTGCATCTGTGGCTGTGCATCTGCATGTGCTGTGTGTGTTCTGCGTCTGCATGTGGCTGTGTCTGCATCTGCATGTGGCTGTGTCTCCATCTGCATGTGGCTGTGTCTGCATCTGCAAGTGGCTGTGTCTAGATCTGCAAGTGGCTGTGTCTGCGTCTGCATGTGTATGTGTCTGTGCATGCATGAGTGCTGTTAACATCACACTCAGGAATGTTCCAGTTCCATGACAAGATCTGTACATCATCAAGTCTGGACCACACATTCCACTGTGATCGACATACCATGCCGTCTGGGTTTCATAACACGTCATCAACCAAGTCACCAAATCTCAGCCACCAGGTCCGTTGAGTCAAATCTTACAACCACCAACATGGGTTGCTGGGGAAAATTTCTAACCCAGAATCCCCACTGGGTCCAAGAAATATGAAACCTAAGATGATATTAAGTAACTCACCTGACGATATCAAGTAAGATGGTCCATGGCGATCATGGCAGACTTCTGAAAACAAGCAAAAGAAGGTGAAAATAGCAGCAAAATCCAATAATAGTACCAATAGTGGATGGTGACAATCTCAAGTACAACAGCGCCCACTTTTTCCAAACAAGCATCTTTACAACTTGTCTTGAAACCCATTACCATCAGATATTATGCTGAACCCAAGATCACATAATAAGTATGTCCTTTTACCAGGAATGACCAGCGTGTCTGCTTATAGAGATTCAGGGTATTTTGGGCCCTATATGTGTACTTGTGCAAGTATTCCATGTAGAAGGCGATCAATCATGCGACAGATAATGGCAATATTAGCACAGGCAGCAGCTGCTAATGCACGTGACAGCATCATGCCCAAGACGACCATTATCAAATGTATGTACAGCTCTCTGCTTGGAACCACTCATCAACCAAACATCAGAAGCCTTTTCAGTTCTCAAGGAACTCTAAATCTTGACCAAAAGGAATTTGAAACACATTTTCAAACATTTGAAAGCAATCTATGAATACATTTAAAACTCACATTTTCAAGAAATATTAAGATGACAATACAAATGTCAGTTATGTCCACAGTAATTATTGTGTTGATTACATTGACAAATCAAGAAAGATGTGAATTTTCGTCTTACATTTTTTTAGGCAAATGCAGTAATGTCCTTTTCCTTGTATATAAAATATTCCCGACAGTAATCTGCTTGGGCATATTCAGGCACCAGTGAGAGAGTTTAGTTTTACGCTGCTTTTATCAATATTCCAGCAATATCAAGGTGGAGAACACCAGAAATGGGCTTCACACATTGTACTGAAGTGGGGAATCGAACCCGGGTCTTCAGCGTGAGGAGCGAACACTTTAACCACTAGGCTGCCCCACTGCCCCTATCAGGCACCAATGTTTTATGATAACCGACAGGAAATAGGTTTCACTATGTATGACATGGTCCACGGTTAGCTTACAAACACTTCAATGATGGATGGCTTCAGTTAATCACTGGATTGTCTGGTCCAGACTCGATTATTTACAGATAGCCGCCATATACAGGGGTGGAAATAGCCCATTGCCCGACGTACGAGTCCAGTGTTTTTTTCTGTGAGGCAAGCAAATTTGTATATCACACTGTACCGGTGTCCAGTTGACTTCCCAATGTTAATTATGTTGTTTATTTAAAAAATCACGGTATAGTGGAAAAATTATCAGGGAAAGTGATTTTACATGTGCCACTGTACCGGAGTACACTAGCAATTTTAAGGTTATTTCCACCCCTGATATAGCTGGAATATTGCTGAGTGTGGCGTAAAACTAAACTCACTCGGTTAATAACGTGCATGTTATTGTCTCTATCTGGTCTATCCTACCAGTAGTGTTTCTGTGTCCAGAGGACTCATGACCAATATCTGGGCAGAATCAAAAAATTAAATTCTATTTTCAATGGTTAACAAAATGTGTTGCTACAGATATGTCCTCCACCTCATGGTTGAGGTAATAGTTCACAAAGAATTGTTACTAGTCTGTTTTGAATTTTACTAGTCTTGGGCTAGCTGGTAACAACCTGATGGCCAAGAATCCATTATGTCTATCATTGCAATGAACAGTGTGGAAGTTTTCAAGTTGAGAACATGCATGGCATCTTGCTGCTTCAAACATTGTGTCAGAGATTCGAAATTACTTTTTCTTTCAGAGATTAGTCCAACACAACATGCCTTTATAAACACTTTGAACTGGAGCCTAAAAGGTCCCTGACCATCCTCCCTAAATGAGAGGTATACAATCCAGTATGTCAACTAATCAAAGTGTATGACAGTACAAACAAGACTCAAACCACCAGGTCCTCTGTTCTGCCTCCTCATCCAACTCCAACCTGCATCACAGAAATAGCTCCAGCGTGGAACAAGACAGCTCACATTTATGACATCAAGAAGAGTTTTTCAGCTCAAACCCACAAGTTATTAAAATTAGATCACCCATGATGTTTTAATTCTGTACAACCTTCACTGAAACACTGACATATAAATGTTTACAAGACTTCCCAGCAGGTAATGCTTGTTTGAAGGTCATCGAATTGTCAACTTTCAGAAAACAAAAGAAAAAAACAGGTAAAAATGACAAAAACAAATTTCATAATCAGAATATCATAATTAGAAGAGCCACACAAATCTACACAGGATAAGCAATCTTCAGAAAAATGATAAGGATTTTGTTCTATGAAGCCATCTTATCAAAATGTCTGTCTAAATGTTAAAGTATGCTGTTGTGGCAACAAGGGGTATTGCTGTTGTGTTAAGTGTAAACGTGACCTTCTTAAACACTGAAACCCTAATAGGCCTCACCATTTTCAGCTCAGGTGCGAAAACAAAATTCCTTTCAGTGGGTGATCAGAAGTACTCTCTTAACAGATCAGTCATAAAAAGATCACATTCACAGTCACATTTAAAGATATTAATTATTCTCATTATGCTTTTTATATCACATACTGATATTGAAAACATATTTGGCTTTCATTTCATCAAATGGCTGACAACATTTTGGAGAATTTTGTTTTGCACATTTGAATCGGGATGTGTTTGGGAGTCAGGACAATTATTGCAGAAGTGACTGCTGAGTCCGTGATGAAATCCCTGTCTTGTAATATTCTGTTTGGTCTTGCTAATGATAGTCTTATCTAAATCTAAATAATGTAAAGAGCAAATAGTGTGCTAGTAGACTGAAAGTGTTTGGCACAGCCTGTGAATCTAGCTGTATATTCTAGCTTCCTGTTTCAGCTGACCAGTGAAGATCTGGATTAGAATTGGTCTTCAGCAACCTGTGCTTGTCTTAAGGGATAACTAATGGGATCGGGTGGTCACGTGCCCTGACTTGGTTGATACATGTCCCAATTGTGTAGATCGATCCTCATGTCATTGATCACTGGATTGTCAGGTCCAGACTATTTACAGACTGCTGCCAAAGAGTCCAGCCCCTTGACCAGCAACTATAAAGTGAAGGTGTGGTCCAACCTCCTGATAAATGAGTGGGCTACAACGAATCCAGTATGAGGCGAGTATGATACATATCACTGACATTGGGCAACGATTACCACAGCAAGTCAACAGCAGATCTGTGTTTCCTTATGTATAGTGAGACAATGTCAAATCATTTTTTACCTGTTTTAACAATATCGATAGTGTCAATGACCAGTGATCACGTATAGTCAAAGTATATGTACAAGAGAGAGTGAGTGAGTTTGGTTTTACGCTTATTTTAGCAATATTCCAGCAATATCACGGCAGGGGACGCCAAAAATGGGCTTCACACATTGTGCCCATGTGGGGAATCCAACCCTATGTCTTCAGCGTGATGAGCTAACACTTTAACCACTAGGCTACCTCACCACCCAGGGCCACGTTTCACAAAGCTCTCGTAAGCCAAAGATTTCATAACTTTTCTCACGCAGCATTCGTGCCTCCTATACTGTAACATTGACTTACGATAGTCGTAACGCTGCAAGAGCTTTGTGAAACAGGGCCCAGGTGTATAAGAGTGCCGGCTTCTTTACTACCTGTCCAGATATATTCCTTTATTTATAAATAACAAGAAAATTAAAGTGAAAACTCTCAATCACTAAATATTCGATTCAAGTGATAGCAAATAATGAATTGCATTCATGAATTGATACAGTTCAATTCACTGAATAAGCGAGTGAATCATAACAGCCTTAGTTGCAACATGCCCTGTAGTCTGTGCATCACACGTTCACACTATTTGTCTACATCACATGGCAACAGACTTAAGATTGCATACATATTAAAATATTTCAGTTGCAAGAGATTCTCTCCCACTTGTTTGGCAAACCATGCAATAATATATTTTATGTTTCTAACACAACAAGCAGTACCTACTAATAACATAAATCCTGATTGGCTAATTGTACAATGGCTTGCATTGCATTTGCGCTTAATGATGTCAATGATTTCATTCAGACACATTTTGTGAAAGTTGATATCAACAATGTGTGAAGATATTGTTAACTTTAATTATCTATCGGAACTAACTGTAATGTTTAAGCTTTAATGGAGTTAGAAACATATAAAAAATCATGTAAAGTAACGTACACTCTTTGCACTACAAGATTCTAAACCTTATGCACTTAGTGAATCTTAACACAAGAAAAGATGACGTCAATAGTTGAATTATTTTGATCCAGGATGAGTCATTTTGGAACAGTCTCTGTTCATAGTAAGGGAGACAACTCAGGGAAGCAAGTGGTGGCAATGTTGTTCGCAACTTTTCACATATTTAGCAAATGCATTAAAATTACTTACAAGCACCAAGCACCTGTTTCATTTCCTTCCAAATGGCTAACTGACATTCACAAACAGAAAAGAAATAATCTAAAATGTCTTTCCTTCCACCTACCAACAACAATTTTCAAAAACAAAGAAATTACAAAACATCTAGCAAGAGCTGGTTTGAAATAGACCTTATTTAATAACTAAAGGACTACCATGAATATTGTGCTTCAGATAGCAATGTCACAGCATCACAAAATCGATGTATCAATGCATTTTTATGTTAATATTGTATTGATACCAATTTATAGACAATGATATTCTATTCATAGTCACTGCCACGGAGGCATTTACATGTGTTAAGATTACCATGGCTCATATGGACAATGAGAGGCAATAAGGGGGACAATCAAATGTAACTTATAATATTTAATCGCTGCTTCATACTTAGCATTACCATGATTAAATTAATTAATGAAAATTCTTTACCTGTAGACATGAAGAATAAATAATTTTGTATTTTAACATAGTCATACTTTTCATTTGATATTAAACTTTCCGATTATTAACACACCAACCAATCAAAACTCATTTTTATCATAATAAATGTATGTTTATAATCTGTGAAAAATATATCTTGGAGTAAACATGGTAAAACTTCAGATAATTCAATTCATGTTTTCATGTTCAATCAAATTTTTGTTGTTGAAGTCAAATGTCACGATACCTTTAATAAGTTGTCATCTTAGTAAATTACCAACATTCATCAACCTTCGCACTGACAATCTGATAACATCTGCCTGTCTGGACCAAAACATTCATGTTACTGATTTAATGTCCTGGTACTCTGACTATGTATGAGATTGGTATATGACAGATCTGTGATGAGAAGGATGTAAGATAAGCAGCTTATTCTGACTTCAAGGGAAGATAACAACAAGCACCTGCTCCTTCAAATGTGGTTACAAGCCCACACAACAAGAACTGGAGTGATTCCACACTGCAGAGTCAACCACTTTCAACAGGACACAAAATGTTTTGCTTGGTAAATTGTTGATTTTTGAGAATCTAAGAAAACAAAAAACAAATGTGGAGGTGGGGTGATTCCAAACTGCAGAGCCAACATGATCAACAGGACACAAAATGTTTTGTTTTGTAAATTGGGACGATTCACCGATACATCACGATACATTTAAGTTTGATACAGCTATCGTTTCGTTGACTGGTGTATCGATACACTCCTTTTTTTTTTCAAAACAGTATTATCTTAAACATGTTAAAGTACTTTTTAGAGAAAAAAATACTAGTATGATAGTTACTTGTTTGTTTATTACAATAGTGTTATTGTTATACACAAATACCTTGAAATAGTGTTATTGTTATACACAAATACCTTGAAATAAATCATTTTAAATATTAATACTGTGTCATTCTTTCAAGGTGTATGTATCGTGAAACGTATCGTATCGCAGTTAAAATATCGCGATATGTATCACATAGTGACATAGTGTATCATCACAGCCCTAGTAAATTGTTGATTTTTGAGAATCTAAG
The DNA here is from genome assembly GCF_003918875.1 of Haliotis rubra. NCBI lineage: Eukaryota > Metazoa > Mollusca > Gastropoda > Lepetellida > Haliotidae > Haliotis > Haliotis rubra. The sequence goes on from NW_025767335.1 coordinate 980,748, forward strand.
AAAATAAAAACAAACCTGGCAGTGGAGAGATTCCAGACTGCAGAGCCAACCACTTTCAACAGGACACAAATTTTTTTGTTTTGTAAATCATTGATTCATGACAATCTAAGGAGTCAAAGCAAACCAGTGTGTTGATCACTCTGCTGCAGATGCTGTATTGTACATCTATCCCGTCATGATACAGAATTTCACACTTGTATCTTCTGATATAAAAAATAAACCATGTGTCAATACTAGAACTAGACAACTGTCACAAGTCTATTTCTCTCAGCTTTTGTAAAAATATACACTTAGTGTCTTGTGTGTGAAAAGGATGACTAATCTGGCAGAGATTCGTAATGTAATCTGATTGTAATCTCATCAATTATTATGACATCATGGCCAATCATAATCTCCTGTGGAAGCCAGCTTTGGATGATACTAAATAGCCTTGACCCCCATGCCACCATTGTGTTAATAATACAAAGCCTCAAGCAGCCATCCAACCCTATTGTACTGTTCGTTCACAACTATATATAACTTGATGAAGCAATGTCCTCAGTACTGGACTTCCCTCTGTGCTGGCGTCATCTTGGAGTGAGTGAATTTAGTTTTACGCAACGTTTTAGCAATATCACCAGAAATGACGTTTTAGCAATGACACCAGAAATGGGCTTCACACATTGTGCCCATGTGGGGAATTGAACCCGGGTCTTCGGTGTGACAAGTGAACGCTTTAGCCACTAGGCTACCCCATCGCAATGCGTCATCATGGAACCTCCTGCAGTATAAGCACTGTCTGTCCTCTACAATGATTACAGAGATGCCAACCCTAATTTAGCCCAATTAGTATTTTGGCCAAAAAACTGATTAAAAACTTAGCATTTTTGGCCAAAATTAGTATTAACTTTTCCAAATAATTTTCATATTTAATAAAAAATACATAGATATTAAAAGAACTTGTTATTAACATTCATACTCACCTAAATCAGTAGTAAGTACCCACATATAGCTTGATACTGAATAAAAAGTGGTTGAAATTTATTGTGTATGGTACATGTGCTATTTGATAATTTGATTCAATGTATTATTTTTTTTTACATCGTATATTTTTACTGCTATCGTAGTCACGTATTTTGTGTTGTTTTTTCATAACGAATATGATAAAATCGTATGGGTTGGCATCTCTGTGTTTACATATGAGTCAGTAAAACTTATCTTCCAGATATTATAAGTTGTATGCTTCTCTCGAGGGTAATACGCTCTGATGTATGCCTCTTTGTAGCAGTGTCACCCGAGCCGGTAGGCGAGGGATGACACTGCTACAAAAAGGCATACATAAAGATAAAGGTTCATCAATGACTCCTGATTTGTTTATCAATAGGTTTGTAAAGAAAAAGATGCCGCTTTAACATTTGTATTGTAGGTTTATGTGGAGTTTGGTTTCATGAAGACATTTAGATTGGTTGTTGATTTCAAGATATGAGAGACATTCTGAGCCATGCTTGTGATAAAAAAGATGGACAGACGCCACATGAGTTCTGAAATGAAGCTATAAAAGCCATTAGGTTCAGGGTGTATATTCTCACAAAATGGTGATATAATATACAGAGAAATGTGGGATGGACACATGCAGCTGGCAAATATATGGTCAGTATACTGAATAAATCTTGTCCCCTATGACAGCCAACAGATATTTCTCCAGTCACGCTAGACGACACAATATTCCACTTGCCCTGAGCCAAAATGGCTGTGAGTGGTCAACCCTGAAGAGATAACACATGATATATTTCATCTCTTACAGCTCAGAATTAAAATATCTAACATTCCTGTCTCTCACACACACAAAAATAATCCAAAGGGGAGGAGTCTAAAAAAATTCAGAATTGAATAGCATTTTTACATAAAGATCACAAATTCTATTAGAAAAAAATAATTTTTAAAACTGTAATCATTTTATTGGACAACAACATCCTGTGTATATTCTTACACTGTTATCAGGCTGTAGTGAAAATGGTGTAAGAATCTACAGCAAAACATCACAAAATGCACTAAACCAGTTGTATAAAAAGTTTATGTTTTCACATTTACTCACCAACATATTTAAAGGGCAATCAAACAGTTGTATGATAACTGTTGATAATGAAAGCAGCCAGTCATCAGTGACTGGTTGCATCTTACAAATTCACGTGAATAGATTGTCTACTAAAGCCACAACAAATACAGTGAGTGAGTGAGTATGGTTTTATGCAACTTTTAGCAATATTCCAGCAATATCACGGCGGGGGGACACCAGAAATGGGCTTCACACATTGTACCCATGTGGGTAAATCGAACTCGGATCTTCAGCGTGACGAGCGAAGTTTTAACCACTAGGCTACCCCACCGCCCACATGACAAATAAATACATCACAAAGCGAGTGTTATATATGTTTTAAAATAAATAGTAACAGATATCTATTCAGGAATACTTATGCTTAATATCAATAAATCAAAATACCAAACATGTCACGTAATTGCATAAGTTGCAACATTCAAATGGTATTTTCTATAAATTGAAAACAACAATACATTGCAAACAATGTCTCTCATATCCTTAGCCAAAAAACACACATGCTACACCACTGCATGTGTGGATATATTTTCTATTTTGCATATCTCACTTACATAAACAACAAACTAGTCTCAAGTAAAACACTCTCTTAAAAGCATTTGTAAATATTCAATTCTAGTGTCAACGAATTATGACTGACTGAGTTTGGTTTTACGCTGCTTTTAGCAATATTCCAGCAATATCACGGCGGGGGACACCAGAAATGGGCTTCACTCATTGTTCCCATGTGGGGATTCGAACCCAGGTCTTCAGCGTGACGAGCCAATGCTTTAACCATTAGGTTACCCCACTGCCCCAACGAATTATGAGTTCATGAAGGGATACACTTTGATTCACCAAATATGAGTGTGAATTGTACCAGGACTATGGTCAGAACCTAAGTGATTCTGTCAAGTGTTGGGAATTGGTTAAAATCTCCCCAATGATAATTGGTTCATTACAAGCGATCAATCATAGAAAATAATCGGCTAGCGTCATTTATCAAATCTCATGGTTATGTTTGTTAATGCACAAAAACATATAGAAAAAACATGTAGTTCTTTTCGGGGTTTCAAACTGCACAAAATGCATTTACAAATTTCACATCTTAAAAGGATGACAAGTATGTTAGGAACATAAATTTCCTGGAGTCTTTAAGATAACTTCAATCATGACAGTGAACAAGCTTGTAGTGCTTATGAAATGTAACAGACAAAACCAACCTTGTGAAAAATGTTGCTGATGCAAACAAGTGTTCCAAAATTAATTGTGTTCGATATTGAGAAGACATGATCGATTGCTTGGTCATTTAGTCATTGCCACCAATCTTCGACTATTTCAATTAATCGGACCACCACTAATTCGATCCACGGAGCATAACACCAAAAGACATCAAAACATGGTAATTTATGTTACTGGCACTTGGTTATCCCAGGCTAAAACAAGAACTGGTTCATTCATACTCAACATACTGTGTTTGAAAAGGGAATCCATGCTAAACAGCTGCATGGTGTCTCATGGCAAACATTAGTCCTTGCAAGTACAAGCTTGAGTGAGTCAGAATGGTTTTACGCCACTTGACACATTGTACCCATGTGGGGAATCGAACCCAAGTCTCCAGCGTGACAAGTCAACGTTTTAACCACGAGGCTACTCTGTATCCCTACAAGCTGTCAGAGAAACAGACAAGTACTTGTATGAGGTGAGGTGAGGTGAGGTGAGGTGAGGTGAAATTGGGTTTAACGTCGTGCTTGAGAATATTTCGCTCATATGACGACGTGCATGCATGTGTATGTGTATGTGCGGCTGCTTGTACTAGCCCAGACCTAAGCTGGTTTTATAGTGCTAGCCCACTGAGATACCATGCCACAGTGAAGCATGAATACCCCACTCAGACACATTATACTGACTCCGAGCCAACCAGTCCTGCTAGTACCCATTAATGCCGAGCACCAGGCAGGGACCAACAAGTACCATATTTTAACGTCTTTTGGTATGACGTGGTCGGGGATCGAACCCGCGACAGTACTTGTACAAATGTTGTCATTGTAGGTACAATAATCTCAAACAGAAAGTAAAACCCACTTTCTCCGTACTTTATCTTAATAATTCCCCAAATCAAATTTGATCCAAATGTTTGTCTAAACTTCTCCATGGATCACCCTTATCCGCGTGACTGTTAGCTATACCTTTCACATGTTGAACAACACCCTGCCGTGGAGCTCCTCTACACAACATAGCATTCGGAAGCGAGATCCACATCATCACAGCTCCTTCAGCCAACTAATCATTGTCCCCATCACTTACATACAGCGATCAATAGTCAGCTCTTCAGATTAATGTGGCTACTTTTGGTTCAAGTGACACATTACCTGTGAAAACGATGGTCAGGTATCAAACATATAGTTCCAGAGGGAGGGGCGGTGGGGTAGCCTAATGGTTAAAGCGTTGGCTCGTCATGCCAAAAGACCCGGGTTCAAATCCCCACATGGGTACAATGTGTGAAGCCCATTTCTGGTGTCCCCGCCGTGATGTTGCTGGAATATTGCTAAAAGCAGTGTAAAACCAAACTTAGTCAGTCAGTAGTTCCAGGGGGACACTCATAACTGCTGCGCTAGGGGGGCCATCAGCCTCTTGCAGATGGGAACAACCCCTTTGGACTTGGACACAGCGAATAGGTTAATGATTTCTAGAAACCGTTTTTATTGCGTTTTACATTATTGTAATGGATTCATCTATCAGTGGTTGTACTGCGAGTACTTTAGTGTTTTTATATCTCATGTTGCTTTTGCCAATTTTGTCTGCTTTGATGAGTCTTTGGAACAATGTTCTGATAGGTATTATGTTCAGCTGATGACACAACCATGACACAAGCATCATACAAGATTGTCAACACTTCAACCTCAACACAAAGACAAAGTCATCAATATCACCTGTAATAGTAAATAATTGTCATGAATACATTTATGAAACATGTTGCCAAACAAACAAACTTTTAAAACCCCAAACTATCTAAAAGCATCAATTCACCACCAGACCTATCATTCGGTCAAAAATGGTTTTCATAATCAAATAATTTTTCAAAACTCCTAAACTATCAAAATGTACCAGGTGACAACTAGACCTATCCATGTGCCAAGTTTATTGAAATCCAGAAACAACATTATGCACAGGCAGATGAATGGAATGATGGATGGACAGAGTCCATTTTAAACCTGTACACTTGTTATGGGGCAACCTCTTGTCACAAAACAATACCCAGCAGCAGATGTTTGTCGTGAATGAATTCAGTTGTACGCCGCTTATAGCAATATTCCAGCAATGTCACAGCGGGGAACACCAGAAATGTTCTCAACACATTGTACCCATGCGGGGAATGAAACATCACAACAAGCCCGATGACACATTTGTAACAACAGGCAGCTTCTGGAATTGACTGGTCAAGCTTGCCAACTTGGTCGAAACACATAATTATATCCCAATGGATTAGATGGAAGCTCATGGTGGCAATCACTGGATTGATTGACTTTATCATTTACAGACAGCTAGTAATTTGGCTTAGTGGAGGCTTGAAGAAACGGTAACTTTTTTGCATTTGTATGCAGGTACTTGAAAAAAATGTGGACAATTTTTCGCAAGGCAAACTTTGAACAAGATGCAGAGGCCACTGCTACAAAGCTTCCTTTCCTCACTCCAGTTGCCTCATAGATATCAAACATCTGATCACTAGATTCACCAGTGCAAGCAAATTTGCAGAGTCAACAATTAAACTCCCCAAAATGTCTAATATACATTTAGACCAATAATATACTCATTGCACACATAAATTGCACAGGGATATGCATACGTACACACAAGTAGCAAATTAAAGATTGAAAAAGAATTTTCAATCCATATTATTTTCTAAATAATATTAAACAAAAAGATCCAAAGTAATTCTGAAATACTCAGCTTACTGATGCAAATCAGAATTTTTTAAATAATAATTTAAAAATATCAAAATATTATAAAGCACAAGTTAAGAGGATTCATCAATATTCCAAGTCTTTGAATACCTAACCAGAATTCCTTTGCTCAACTCATGGCATAATTTTGTGAACAACACCAATGGACATTGCCCAGGAAACCAGGCTGCAAAACTCGGCCAAGGCCTTCGAGGCTGGCCAGCGTCCACACAATGACAGCATCTATTGACCACAAGGATACAGCGGGATCATAATGAACCACCACTGGTCTCTATTGATCATTGGTAGAGAACTCCACTGGGCTGTCTGCCTTCTCCTCTGTGACCTACAAACACACAAGTGAGACAGGCTGCCTAGCCTCTATGGTGCAGCACCTCCTTCTCACAGTCGGCTGTTCCAAGGCCATCAGGAAGCAGGGTATGTGGCAGGTCAGTGGCAGGGATTCCTCTGCTGCAGGTGGCATCATTCACCAGGAACCAGGCACTAACCATTCATTTTCCAAACCTGGGATTTTTGTAAGATGGTAATATATTTTTAAAGTCACTGATTCATATGGTGAATTTTTATTTATATTTTTTACAACTCTGAACATACATATAACTTCTTTGAGTGGCATTTAGAAGTTGGATAGTAAGGATGGATAACAATACATCCAGCAAACAATTATTTCATTTTGTACAACCAAAAATTCAGTATTTCCTCTAATGAGTGATAGCTACTTTAAAATCTAAAGAGAGAATCACAGGCTGGGTGTCACACAATATTAATTATGAGATCTTTTATCACACATTACATCTTCTTATGTTCAAACCAAATTCAAAATTCAAGTACTTATTTCATGTAAATATGCAATTTAAGCTTATATCATTCAGGCAGGTTTTGACTTCCTTAAATGAATATGATCTTGGATAATCTCACTAAATGCCTGGATTAGACCTGAACATGGTTAAAACCATGAAGACATTTTTTGTCAATGTTAGCATGTTTAGTATATCAAGTGCGCAAACATGAGCAAAGATTTCTGAAGTGAACAGAAATGCACTTTTGCTTCTGGCTAGAGACTAATGTCACAGATTGATAATGTATTCCTTATTATGCTAAACACACAAGTAAAGTATATGTCTTTAATTACTAACAGTCACTGAAATCACCAGACCAATATATCTAAAAAGGCTGACGTCATGACTGTAACATCAAGCAAGATGGCACCTCCACAGCATTTAGAGGGGAAATAATTTCTTGAAACCTGTCAGTTGTTTAATATTATTACAAGGGAAGAAATATGGCAATGTACCAACAATTTCTCATTTCAGGCGTTTTCAAAAAAATATTCAAACCATTGTTTGTCTGTGCTTCAGCAGCCGTGAAACTATCGGAGCCTGAATTATGACCCATCTGAGTGCAAACATTGAACAGTTCCAGAACTACCTGTACACCTGTTACACAATGTAATATTTAGCAACATACGGCAGACAGACAAAATGGCCGCAGTTGGTCTTCCGTTCAACCCATGGCAACGTCATATGACACACCGTCGATTGACGTCTGCCACGGTATCAATATCGTGTTGTCCAACCAACTCAGTAAGCACTTGTATCATGGCTAGCAGCTGATGCAGTCCCCTAACAAGAGTTGCAGCTTTTAAAACTGGAAATAATGTGATTGACAATAACCAGTGTCATCTAACTTCAGCTATGTATCAGGGCAGTGTGTAGTCCGGTGGTTAAAGCGAAGACCTGGGTTCGATTACCAACATGGGTACAATGTGTGAAGCCCATTTCTGGTGTAGCCCGCCGTGATATTGCTGGAGTATTGTTAAAAAACTCACTCACTCACTCACTCACTCAGCTATGTTTCCATACATCAGTGCAGTCACCTGATTGAACTTAGGCAAATTAATGTCCAAACTTCAAATGAAATTTGAGATGTTTTTGCATGGGATTATAGATACTTACACACTACACAGATGATAAAATTACATGAAATACCCATTTTAGTAGTGGTTTATTATAACATGCTTGTCTCTAAACATCATGGTGTAATTAATACTCTCGGGTCATAAGGATGAAGTGAAAGGGTCCTGCTTTAACGCTATATATTGACCTCTCTTACGCTCACAAAGGAAGTCACAAAAATATAGTACCAAAAACAAAGGAATTCAATGTTATTTTCTCCACTAAGTAATATTTATAGGGATAAGACAGGCTCAGCTTATCCCAGAACTCACACAACAATCAAACAAAACCTAATTCCCTTTTCATGATAAATACATTTACAGCTTACAAGACGTGTACTCTAAGGCTGTAACGATTCACTCGCATATTCGGTGAATCGAATTGTAGCCCTTCATGAATTCAATTCGTTGTCACCAGAACCAAATATTAATGAATATTTACAATTTGTTTAAGGGAGCATGTTTTACTTGAACCCTTATGTCCTTTCCAAAGTGAGATATGCAAGAATGGAACATGTACAAGCATTGGAGTAGTGCAAGTCATGTTTGCCAAGACTGCACATGGTACTGTCGATTATAACTATTACAAACCAAATTTGAGTGTCATGAGATCACTGTTTGCTGCTGTGACAAATCAAAACTGTCAACATGGGCTTTCCATATTGTACATCAATCACTTAACTACAATATCGTACTCATGAATAATTATTCGTATTCGTTACCCAAGATTCATGATACGTATCATATTCGCCACATAGTGTATTCGTTACAGCCCTAGTGTACTCACAAAATAACATGGCATTCTGTTGTATGTGGTTGTTTGCATATCAACATCCATCAAACAAAACCCCCATGGAATTCCATGGAAGAATAGATCCCCCCGGAATGTGCACCTGGGAAGAATAGGATGCAAACCTCAAATTGAGGTACAATAACTGGCCCCTAAAACAGCAAAATATATCTTAAATATAACTTTATGCAATCATAATAAATGTTTTTGACTGAATATTTTAAGAACATACACATAGAATATTCTGCCACATATATAATCACTTCAGGTTACACCCATCAAAATACACTACTCAAAAGAATGCGTGGTACTTTCATATAAAAAGTCTTTCAACTGTAAGGACCCTTGAAGATCTGGGTTAGATTTGGTCTTCGGGAACCCATGCTTGTCGTACGAGACGACTAAGGGGATCGGTGTGGTCAGGCTAGCTGACTTGGTTGATACCTGTCATTGTATCCAAATTCTGTAGATCGATGCTCGTGTGGTTGATCACTGGATTGTCTAGCCCAGACTCGATTATTTACAGACTGCTGCCATATAGCTGGAATATTTCTGAATGCAGTGTTAAACAGCAAACAAACAAAATCGAATTGTGATTGATCTTTTACTTCTCCTTGAATACTGAAAATTGCTGTGTTTAAGGCGAGAATTGCATACCTAGAATTAGAATGGTTTGAAGGTGGCATTGCCTCAGGCATGGGGGGAGAAGATCTCACATTTTCTCGCACATTCTGTACCACTTTCAGGTTCTGCTGGCGTTGTCAAGTGGCATCCGATAGCCATTGATGTTGCTTGATAGTAAAACTTCAAAATTTGTCCCAAATAACAGTTCCAAGAACTATTTTGATACTTATACTTCCATTGCAGCTGAATTCCTTACCAGCTGACATAGCGAAACAAGCAGTCTCCATCAACTGAGAGCATGGGAAGGATCATCTCTAATTTGATGAAACAGTTATTTTTATGTATTTACTTAACATAATATATATTGATCAGGGCTGGAAATAACTTTAAAATTGCTAGTGTACTCTGGTACAGTGGCACAAGTAAAATCACTTGCCCTGATAATATTTCCACTATACTGGCCAATTTTCTTGTTGATTTTTTAAATAAACAACATAATTAACATTGGAAAGTCAACTGGACACCGGTACAGTGTGATATACAAATATGCTTGCCCGACAGAAAAAAACACTGGACTCGGGCATCGGGCAATGGGTTATTTCCACCCCTGATTGATGCTGCAAAACATCACTGTATTTCCTGTGTTAACATAAATATATATCTATTTATATGGTTGTATTGAAATTATCAAAATAGATAACAAACTGTTACCAATAATGACACTACATTATCATACCTTGAGACATCCCTGATAAGTTGTCCTTGTGACCTCACATGACATCTAACTGGTTGGTCTACCAGAGATCAATTCTTATTGGGTTTTTCTCATCTATTAACTAGAGTTGGAGAAAATGTCTATCAGGCACTTTGAACAAACACGCTCATAGTTAAACAATACTAAGCCTAGTAAATTATAAAATAGATAATTGGTGATTAAGTTACAGGAAATATACCCTGTCTTATATGTTTATTAATGGTCGCATAGTGTCTCACTATGTGCCAACCCATTATATATTTATATATGGCGTAATATGGTGCAACATCAAGAGATCTGAACAGCCAAGCATCTATAACAAAACAATGGAAGACAAGCTTTTTATTGCAAATGTATGGACTGTGTAGGAGTTGCTGATGGGATTTAGACAGGGTATATAAATTAGCATCAATTTTAAAGTGTTTTACAGGCGACTCGCCTTATGTGGTGTTGCTTATGGACAGCAATATATTGTTAGTGTCTGTGAATCTTATCACAAGTAAAGCAAATGATTATATAACTACAATGAATTAATGTCTGTAGCAAGGTCAATATCATGTTAAACACTTGTCGTGCTTTTTGGACAAGGTCATTCATCCTGTATATATTCCACACAATTAATAAAGGGCACAATCACTGAAAACACTGTTTTTTCAACATTGTTTAAGAGATTTCAGATGTTTTGTTTTTTATTTTATTCAAATATTTAGGATTACAACCCACCCATGCCTGAAGAGACCTCATATTCATAACATCCAAAATTATGACTAGTTTTTCACTTTTACAACCATTATTCTTAAGTGATGAATGATAACCTGCTTAAGATAAATACAGTTGTTTGACTTATGCATACCAGCTGTCAAACCAGACAGCTGTGAGTGAGTGAGGTTAGTTTTACGGCGCTTTAAGCAATATTCCAGCAATAGCACAGTGGGGGACACCAGAAATGGGTTTCATATATTGTACCAATGTGGGGAATCACTCAGCAATATTCCAGCTATATGGCGGCAGTCTGTAAATAAACAAGTCTGGACTAGACAATCCAGTGATCAATATCATGAGCATCAATCTGCGCAATTGGGAACCGATGAAATGTGTCAACCAAGCCAGCGAGCCTGACCACCCGATCCCGTTAGTCACCTCTTACGACAAGCATGGGATACTGAAGATCAATGAAATTGAAATGGAATTTATCCTATCAAGAAACATTTTACTTAAAATCAAAGTCAAACTGAATATTTTACCATATTTCCTCTCCTGCAAAAATTTCACTATCAGAAGATAGAATGAATTGTTTCTCACATGAAAATTACCCCCCAAAATGTGTTTAATACACTAGAGGTGAGGTGAAATGGGGTTTAACGTCGTGCTTGAGAATATTTCGCTCATATGACGACGTGCATGCGTGTGTATGTGTATGTGCGGCTGCTTGTACTAGCCCAGACTGAAGCTGGTTTTATAGTGCTAGCCCACTGAGATACCATGTCACAGTGAAGCATGAATAACACATTATACTGACTCAGATCCAACCAGTCCTTGTTTTACCCATTAATGCTGAACGCCAGGCAGGGACCAACAAGTACCATATTTTAACGTCTTTTGGTATGACGCGGTCGGGGATCGAACCCGCGACCTTCCGCTCTCGGGCGGACGCTCTAACCACTACACCACGGAGGTGGTCTTAATACACTAGATAATCCAGTAACAGCTACATAATTTTTGCTAACACTAATTTTTTGTACATCAAAAAAGTTATTTCAATTAATAAGTCCAAGAGACCTTTCTTTTATCTAAAAAACATCTGTGTAACAAGTAGTGACATATGCATGGGCCAGTAGAAATGAAATTATTTGTTATTTTGAGTTACTAAATCAGTCACAGACAAACCACCTCACTCTGGTCCTGTACTATACAACATGGATCTGCCTGTTTATGTGTTTTGGCTGTTTGTAGCTTAATGCAGCATTTAGCAATGACGAGGGCCTCTAAATAATTCAGTCTGGACCTCACCGTCCAGTGATTGACATCATGAGCATCAAACCATGCTGAAGAGATACAAGTCAAGTCAGCTAGTCTTGGATCATCACATGGTGGAGAAATGTAATTGTACCCTGCATTAATTGTTTTATTGAGATTCCAGAATATTTAGATTATACATAATAATCTCAATATTCTGGAATCTCAATACAAACTTGCTTTTATTCTGTTCTTCTACTGATAATCTAAAACAATACATTCAGGTAATATACTGCCTGGTAATTTCATTTTGAATTTATCTTCACAATATGTTTCAATCTGCAATGAGCATCGATCTACGCAATTGGGAACCGATGACATGATGTCTGCCAAGTCACCTGCATGGGTTACTGAAGATCAATTCTAACCTGGATCTTCACAGGTTGTTGGTGAGAGTTTAATTTTAATACTGCTTTCAGCAATATTCCAGCAATATCACAGCGGGGGACACCAGAAATGGGGAATCAAGCCCAGGTCTTCAGCATGACAAGCTTATGCTTTAACCACTAGCCTACCCCCACCGTCCAACAGTGGCTGGGGATAATGCTCATGGTGAAAGACGTGCTGAAGATGAAAGCATGCTTGTCTTTTAATGGGTGTGCAGACGGACTGAAAAATGGCCTTTTGAATATGGAATAGGCCTAAAAAAAGAGATGTTGTGGTTCCGATTAGCCGACCGACCCTTAAATTCTGGTGCCAACCCTTTTTTTTTAAGCTGGCTGAATAAAATAAGCTTTCAGATACCATTGTTTTTTCCCGGCGCCGACAGATATCAGTCATTCTGATAGAGAAACTCGATATGATGGCCTCAAGCTTGACTGAATAAAGAATTACACATTGATACATGTGTTATTAGTTTGTACTTTCCTTCTAAAATAAACACGTAAACATTTTTTTTAAATTCCTGCCTACCTACCCTAAATTTAAAGAGGTGTAATTGGAACCACAACATTTTTTTTATTTGGCCATTTGTACACACAAACCAGATACAGGTTGCACAAGTAAAGACAACCGTTACTGACATGGACAAAACATATTGTTGCTGTTCCATCATCAAGCGTCCGATTCAAAGCTACATCCTATTCTTTAAAATAGTTAGCACTCCATGAGAGATAGTCTGTCTCAGTCCCTAAACCACAATATTTCCCCACTGCCTAGCCCTCCCTGCAATGCTAAAGCCCTAAATGAAGCAAGTCTAGATTTCCCCAGTTTCAGAAATCTCCGAACTCACTGGGGCTCCTTTTCAATACAAACAGGTTTATTTGTTACTATCAATATTATATATATTCAGGGACAAAGCGTTAGTCTACATGAGAGGGTGTGTACAGGGCCATGGCAGCTCGTAGTGATAGTCTTATACACAGAATTTAGAACCTAATTTCTTTCTAAAGTGAACTTTAATCTGACAATCAACATAAATAATCAATGCTCACCTTAAAACACAATAAAGTGCTGTTATTGTTCTTGTGTGTACACTGAGACCCTCTCAAAGTTCAATCATATATTTTTCAAAAGAAATAAAATTTAATTATCTTTTTGTCCAAGAGGCAATAGACTGTGAAAGTATTCTTAATTCAAGCCTTCAAACACTAATCACTGTATTGGAGACAAGTGTTCCTGTTAATTCTTTCAAAGACCATTAACTAAAGGTTTTCAGCCTATTACAGTGTATATATTGTACATAGAGAGTTGGTGAGGCAGCCTAGGGATTAAAGATCACATATACTCTAGGGGGATATAAATACATATATCATTTATTGGCATCGTTATAAATGAAACCCCGTCATTAAAACTACTCATTTCAACATTTAATTAACTCAAATCGACGTTTTTGACAACAGTGCACAATTCTCTCCCACGAACGAAATTTAAACCAATCAGAGGGGTGTTTCCGTGACGCAATGTGAGGTATACATACGAGGGGCGCTTTAATATTCATGTACATTTTCGGGGGTAAAGTATCTTGTTACAGGTTTGTCTAAACCTGAAATCATGACAATCGTGAAAAGTGAAAGCTTTATGTTTTCACAATCTACTGTCATTTAATCTTGTCACCTGCTTTGCGTAGCTTCCGAGTTACAACTTGCTTTCATAGATGATTCTGTCTAAATGGCTTGTTGTCGCTAGGCCTTATTTGTTCGAGGCAGACGCTAGTGATAGTGAAAACTATGATCAGCCTCGCTCATCACGGTTACAAGAAGATCGACTAGTATACTTACTGGTGAGTGGACGTTAACCATGTGAATGTAGCAAGAAATTTATCACGCAATATTGTCACTTCCACCCCCACCACCCCCACCGATCCGAACCACACACCTTTTATATGTAACGGTAAAAAGAGTACAAAAGTTTATTCGGTCTTTAAAGCATGCCCTCATCACACCGCAGATCCAGGTCCAATTCCAAACCTGAGTAAAACCATTTCTGGTGTCCTTAGACTAATCTCGAGTTTCTGAATACATATAATAATTTATAGAAACAAACAATTCCAGTTAAATTGAAAAGGAGCCCCAGTGAGATGGAAGATTCAGAACCAGAACCTGAAGAAATCTAGACTTGCTTCATTTAGGGCCTTAGCTGAAGGGAAACTAATGCAGTGCAAGGACTGTGAGACAGACTATGGTGTCCCCTGAATGATATGGCTGGGATATTGTTAAAGCGACATAACACCGTATTCACTCACTCGGTCATTCATTCACTTGTAGGGCTGTAACGATGCATCGAACTATCGATGGATTGCAATTGTTGAGTCTCCAATAGCAATTAATCGATGGTAGAAACGAAAAACTTTCGATGCATCTATAGTTTGTGTGACTATCGATAGTTTAGTAATTGATTTCCGTTGATAAATGTGCAGCACAAAATACAGGATGTTTGGGTGCAGACTTGCAGCTTCATCGAGTTTACGTTTTAACTGTTTACTTGATCTTGTTTCTTGTCAGTTATTAAAAGAGACATAAACTACTTCAACTTGTATTAATTTCATATAAACTATACATTCATTTGGGAAATGGCTTCAAATGAGACAATTCAAGGAGAAAAACTATTGGAATAGTTGGTCACAATGGCCTATCGCTATCGCAATACAATGTTGCAATGGACTATTGCTTCAAATAGTTGTTTCCCCCTTGATAGTCAGCCCTATTCACTTGTACTTTCAACCAAATTTTACAGTATTCTAGGCTGTAGCCATGTGTCAGTCCCACTCGATTCAAGTCCCATCTGTGTTCAGAGAATAACTGACAAGCTTCAAGGAATGACGGATTATCTGTCCCAAGAAAATGAATGGTGTAATTTCCAAGCCTTTGGTGAGGGACTTACAGCATTCATCCATAAGATTCAGGTAATCTGTAATCACTACAATTCCCAGTTTTGATTACATTATTCTATACATTACTGATTGACATTTTAAGGAACAATAGCGTACTGAATGTCAACCCTAGCCTTGCTCCAAGGCTGTACTGAATGTTAAGCCAATTGATGTATAGTGATTCTATCCTTTAAAGATTGATTTGATTGGGTTTAGTTTTACGCCACACTCAGCAATATTATAACTATATGGCAGTGGTCTGTAAATAATCATGTTTTCACCAGACAATCCAGTGATCAACAGCATGAGCATCGATCTATGCAATTGTGATGCAATGACATGTGTCAACCAAGTCAACAAGCCTGACCATCCAGATCCCGTTAGTCTCCTCTTACAACAAGCATGGGTTACTGAAGACCAATTCTAACCCGGATCTTCCCGGGTCTATCCTTTGAAGAGAGTTCAGATTTAGAGTCACATCGGCAATATTGCAGGCATATCGTGACTACTATCCTTTAAAGAGGCAAGTCTAGGTAAGCAGATGGTAGATAAGGATACCAGTCTGTTAGAAAGACAATGTGTTCTTTTCATTTACATTTTCTAGAAATTATCATTAAAACTATTAATTATTACCTAAGAGACTTGTGCAAGTCTATGTCAACCCAACAGGGAAACTTCACTGAAGGCAGCTTCATTTTCAGATGACAAAATGAAATAATGTGTCACATTATGAACAGGATGAGGCCAAATGATATTTTTCTTCTTTTCAACAATGTGTGAGTGAGCGAGTTTAGGTTTACGCCACACTCAGCAATATTCCAGATATACGGTGGCAGTCTTTAAACATTAGTCTGGATAAGAAAATCCAGTGATCAACATCATGAGCATCGATCTACGCAATTGAGATATGATGACGTGTCAACCAAGTCAGCAAGCCTGACCACCCGATCCCGTTAGTCGCCTCTTACAACAAGCAAGGGTTATTCACCAATCATCATTTAGATTTGCACATATGGAAACATCGAAAAGTTATAACACACAATCATTCTACGTTCCTTGGTAATGTACAATCTAAGTTCAAATCTTCGATGCCTCAAATACCATTCTCTTAAATACACACCTCTTCGCACCATTTAATTGATTGACGGTTTGTAACAGTTCATCTGAAAGTTAACTGCATCTTAATGTTTTTCTGATCCTGTTTTTGCCATAGAAAGCAAACTGTACCGTAAGTAAAGAAACAAATCTGTACCATAAATAGACAGAAATATGAAGCAGATTAATCTGTATGCAAGTTAAACATGTGGTTATTTGTTCCCATCTTCAAGAACTTTTTCAATCCACCTGATTATAATTTATCATGAATTTTCAACAGCATTTAAAGAATTTGTTGCCCCTGACAACCACTGGAAAGTGTGACGCTTTTACATTAAGTTTTGTAATCATGGGAATCAAGAATATTCCCTTTTTGATTTTACCAGAAATCAACAGGCCACAGGCCTCACACCATATGAGCATGTAAAGTAACTATAGTAACAGAAATGTTTTGACGTTTTCTTGGAACCAATATTATCACCTAAACTGTTGAAACAGCACAATTTATCTTGTAACTAATGTCAGGTTGATGTATTATTTTTATATTTTCATTTTTGTAGTTTTTTTTCCAAAATACTTAAAGGTCACATGCAACCAAAAAATCAAACATAATTAAAACACAATTATCACTTCTTCATGACATATAATATGCATTGCTGATTATGAAAAAACAAATAAACAAAATTATAAGCGCATAATCGCAAATCAAAAGTGCAATATTTTGTACTTGGGTTTACCTCCCTCGAAACGAAGCAGCCGGGATACCGAACCCAGTCAGAGCGGGTGGGTGTGCACTCAAGTGTAACGGCTGGTTCATTAGCAGATGCCGTCTTCACGGGTCATTGTGTGTGTATATATAGAGATGTTGGGTTTTGTAAATACATGCTCATTTTTTATGTATAACATTTTGCAATCAACAGACATCATAACATGTCATGTGTTCAAGTATCACACCTGCCTGTCTGTGTAATTACATAATGTGACTGAGACCGAACTCGGGCCATAAATCAATGCGTTTTGTTTATGGTGTATAGCCTGATTGGTGTTAAGTTCAAATTGCATGTGGTCAGTGATTGCAGTTGTGTATTGAATATTGTCATTAGCGGACAGGCAGGCAGACACACAGGTGTCAATAAAACAAGACATTGAGTTTTGTCTGTGACAGCGACATATCTATATCACTGTTAGAAATTGTGTCAACGCTAAATAATGACATTGCTTTTAAGTATCGAACTGAGAAAGTGACTCGGTAAGAAGACCGTGTGGTGAAATAGACAAATGAAATTATATAAACAGTTTATTTACTGTCATAACATATAAAAGCTTCGGCCTGTGAGATATCAACAAAACATTAGAAAAATAGCTCACACCAAAGCCTTCACCGAGTATTCACCAGACAGCCCGCTTCCAAGTTGCGCGAACCTATTTCACTGCGCCGCGTGCTATGGCGCGCAGCCCAGCTGTTGAAACCCGTATTCCCCAGAAAAGTCTGGGGAAAATTAGTGAAACGTTTGAACTCCGATTTCGCGCGGTTTTTTTCATCGCGTTATTTTTCAACTTTATAAGTTGAATTTGCATTTTTGACGATTTGTTTCGGTAAGTCAATACCGAAAGGTATCAGAATCTGCAAAGTTGTGTTTTACGTTGCATGTGACCTTTAAAAGAAACACCAGTTAGGCAAAAACAACTACCTGATCTGCACTGAATCCACTGATTCAAATACATGTCACGATTATATGATCACAACTACGAATATTTTCCCAAATAATATAACATAACACCAGTTGATGTTTTATTCACTATAATAACAAAATAAATCATTTGACATGTTTTCACGAACTACATAAAACATAAGTTGGTTGGTTTCTTGTTTAACACAGCACTCAGGAATATTCCAGCTATATGGCCACGGTCTGTAAAATAATTGAGTCTGTACCACACAATGCAATGATCAATAGCATGAGTATCAAAACTGGGAAACGATGACGTGTCAACCAAGTCAATGAGCCTGACCACCCGATCCTGTTAATCACCTCTTACGACAAGCATGGGTTACTGAAGGCCAATTCTAATCTGGATCTTCACTGGTTAAATACATAGGTGTGTTGACTATTATTCTGCGTGACTTGGATATATTCCATTTGTATATATTACTTTGATAAATAATGAATTCAAGTTAAAAACATTCTTTCAAAAAATTTCAGAATATTCAATTCTAGTGGTTGTGAATATCAAACTGAATTCATGAAGGAATACAGTTAGATTCACCGAATACCCTAATGAATCATAACAACTATAATGTGAACTATATTTATGCTGTGATTTCATGACTTTGGCAAAGGGGTGGTGGCATTCTCTTCATCATTTGTTAAACTATGCACGGCTAGCTGAGTCTTGTTACATTGGTTATTTGTATTTATGTCAAAACTATGTAATTACAGATTCTAACAGAATTCATTTTTAGTATTGCCAATAAAGTTTATTTACGAAAAAACGTTAATTTTCTCTCTAAGCAGTTTCCTTGATGTATTTAAGACATGTTTTTGATGAATAATTATCTAAACGTGTTTGGCAAAACTGTTTACCAGACACCGAACTAGACAAACTGCATAGCACATAACTAATGCATTGATTTACCTTAACATGCGTAACATTGAAAAACCAAGGAGAAAATATAAAACCTTTGATAGCAGATGTTTCCAACATCATGCAGTTGGTGAAAGTAAGTCAGTGCATTACAGTTTAACGCCACATCAGTAATACTTCAGCCATATCATGAATCTGAAACTAATATAAATAAAGAATCATAATCATGATAATCAACATGAATCTGGGATTCAAATCCCATGCTTGTTACTTGTATAATTCCACACTCAGTAATATTGTAGTTAAATGATGATGGCCTGTAAACAGCAGAATCTGGAACAGACATTTCAGTGGTTGATATTGTGAACAACGATACATGTTATTAGGATATGATGACATATGTGGGATATGCAGGGCTCGAAAAAATTTAAAATCTGCACTCGCCCTGCAGGGCGAGTAATATGAACTTTCCAGTCGTCCTGCTAAAATTGTACTTGCCCTATAGATCATGCAACACAATGAATGTAAATTTAAATTATTTTATTTCAAAATGTTTGCTTGGAATAAAACTACAATAAACATTACTTTGTCTTCTGTACAAAATCTTTGTTTATTCTAATTATCAGTTTAGTGTATGTGGTAAAATATATCAAGTATTTTATGTAACCTGGAAATTACCTATGTATAATAATAAAACAAATCATCACCCAAAAGAAAAGTTGACTACTATAAACAATCGGTAATAACAAGCAGGAGATCCCTATCATAAAGCTTATTCTGATTCGAAGGCAGTAACATTCATGTTGTGAGGATTTTTCTCATTGGTCAGTTTATTAATAGCAGCCAATCACGATATTCGAAGCATTTAGGTTACAAAACCATGCTGCATGACATCTGTTAAAAATGGATACAAAACGCACATCAAGACTTAAACTTTGCGGTTAGTTTTCGAGGAATTTACAAATACTGCTAATCGGGAATAACAATGTTTTTTTTGAAAAATAGTTGGGTCAGAAAACGTTATCGTTTTCACTGCCTGAAACTCGTCAATACGAGCGAACGAGTGGAATTTTCAAGCCCTGGATATGTGATCAACAAAATCAGCGATCCTGACCACCAAATCCAATTCTGTGACAATTACATGCATAGGCTGCTTGGAATCTATTCTCAACTATAAACCCCACAAGGTGATTCGCACCCATGTCCAACAACATTCAGTACTCCTAAGGGATGTAACTCTGTACAGTGAACTTCCAACGATGGGCCAACATGTAACAGTGAGTGAGTTTAGTTTTACGCCGCACTCAGCAATATTCCAGCTATATGGCTGCGGTCTGTAAATAATCGAGTCTGGACCAGACAATCCAGTGATCAACAACATGAGCTTCGATCTGCGCAATGGGGAACCAATGACATGTGTCAACCAAGCCAGCAAGCCTGACCACCCGATCCCATTAGTTGCTTCTTACAACAAGCATGGGTTACTGAAGGTATATTCTAACCCGGACCTTCACGGGTCACCTCCAGAGTGAGCGAGTATGGTATTAAGCAATATTCCATCAATATCACGGCAGGGGACATCAGAAATAGGCTTCACACATTGTTCTTATGTGGGAATCAAACCAATTTCTGAGGCGTGGCACAATGAATCCAGAAACACGGGAATAAGACACTCTTTCTCTACTATAGACTGACTGACTGCCTGAGTTTGGTTTTACGCCGCTTTTAGCAATATTCCAGCAACATCACGGCGGGGGACACCAGAAATGGGCTTCACACATTGTACCCATGTGGGGATTCGAACCCGGGTCTTCGGCGTGATGAGCCAACGCTTTAACCACTAGGCTACCCCACTGCCCCCTCTACTATAGACTAAAAGAATGACATTGAAATATACAGTTTGACGAAGTCCCAGCCACCGAGACGTGTTCTGACTATGCTGACGGTGTAAATTTATCATAACAATAACATGTAACCACATTACCGTGTAATTAAATATTAAGTGACTAATATGCTGCCTGACTTAGGTATATTCAATTTTGCATATCTCGCTTTGAAGGTAACACTTAAATTTAAACAGAAACACTCCTTATTATAGAAATTACCTGAATATACAAATCTAGTGATCGTGAATGGCAATCTGAATTGTACACGAGTTAATTTGTAATAGCCCTACTGAGTGAGTGAGTGAGTTGGTATTTAGCAATATTCCAGCAATATTGTGGACACTAGAAATGAGCTTTACACATTGTACCCATGAGGTGAATCAAACCGGGTCTTCAACATGTGAGCTATAGAGAATACTATACGATGTCCCATGTAATACCATATTTATGAAACAAGTGAATCGTTTGGTATCTAATGAGCGAAAGCGAGTTAGATACCAATACCATTCACGAGTTTCATAAATATGGTATTATACGGGACATAGTTTAGTATTTTATTTATTACTCACGCGACATTAGCAAAATAATATCGAGCAAAGTACTTCTTTCCTAAGAATTCAACTAGTGTGATGACTTTAAACTTTCCGCGAGTCAAGCAAGGTCTAATATTATTGTGACAGAGGTATTAGTATTGTGACGTCATAACTGTAAACCACTTTGACGTCATACATACGGCATCACGCGATGTTATTACACAATGTGTAATAACGTAAAATTATTAAACAGTGATATCTTCAACTGGTGAGTAATAAAACCACCAGGGCATCCCAACTTCCAATTTGTGAGAGAAAATGTATTAGGTATCTCTAAGCATAGATTTTTCATTATTCTGTATCAGCACATCCTCAATAATCTCCAGGGTATATGTTCCGATAAATCTCCACAAGTTCCCTGGATGCATCTACGGCTGGGCCCGATAATTTTATTACCTCCCTTTGCTGGCTCCGCATACTCACAGTAGCCAATCAGCTAATATATATAATTTGGATATAACAAACAAAAAGGAGCCCTAGAGCTTCAGCGTGTGTCAATAAAGATAGCAGCTGTGAGACAGCTACAACCGAGCTTAACGGTGTTAGATAGCAGCGCGGCATGGCGTCAGCAGTGCGACTCAGATTTTAGGGGAAATCATACACAGACAAACTGACAGGTCTGAAACTTTTAAAAAATATATGCAAGAACTCCTTCTACCCCTTTCAGAGTACCTCTGCATTAATTGTGTTGCCAAGTTTAATCGGTTAGATAATTTAAGAAGCGAAAGTGAGTTGTGATTGGTACGCTCAACCTCCCAGCGCAGACACCTGTTTGGATAAAAAGCCAGCCAAGGGAGGTAATAAAATCATCGGGCCGAGCCGTAGATGTATCCAGGGTATAGTGGAGATTTATCACAACGTATACCCTGGAGATTATCGTGGATGGTATCAGCATAGTAGAACACATTCTATTTTGTGTACCTTCAGAATAGAAAAAATACATGATTATATACATATATATATATATATATATATATCTCAATGAATTTAGTCTAATGTCATGTACAATCTCAATTCAAGTTCAGTGTCACAAGACAAATTCAATGACACACATAACCTAAACAGGTTGGAGGTGTACAGTTATACCAAGCAATTTTATCCCTTCTTCTGTCCACCGTGCCTCCGTCAATCCAAAAGCATTTGGGTTCAACCAATAACTTGAAAACTATTGGTTAGATAGTTCTCCACTGTGTTGGGAACCACCATCTTTGTCTTACGTTGTAGAGAAGTGCAAATTTTGACAATGATATTATACATAATTTTTCACAAAATTACATCAACTTACAAATTTGAACTTAGCAAATTTTGTTCAACCAATAACTAGCAAAGTATTAGTCGAAATATTTTCACATTTGGAAAACAGGTCATTTGTCTCAACATGCTAAAGGAGAGGTGCAGTGCAAGGTTTGGTTCTGATTTTCTAAATTTAAAAACCATGGGAATTTATGTCAAACAAATAACACATTTTAATGGATTGTTTTCAGATTTGCAGATAACCTTCCTTATCTTTAGGAGATGAACGATGCAAAGTTAAATTATGATATTTTTAACTTAACATCAAGCATTAACACAATTTACATCTCTTGAACTTGAGGAAAATTCCCATGGCAAATTTGTTAAACCTTCATAATCATTTAATGGATTGTTTTCAGATTTGGGTAATGTAATTGGTCATAGGAAAGATGCATTGTAAAGTTTGATATTATTTTTTAATCATAAATCATTTATTTTGAACTCAAATTTGCTCAACAAATAACTTGATAATATTTTGATGGATCGTTGTAACATTTTTGGAAAATTGTGTTTGGGACAGGAGATGTAACATGTGTTTAGTATTTAGTTAGTCAGGTGTCATGGTTGGATATTTGTGCACCCTGTTCACAGTTTTTGACTTGTGATGTTTAGCTTTTAACATCATATTTGGACCTTAAACTTTGGTAACGCACATATTTAACAACATTAATGATGTTTCAAAAAATGTGAAAAATAATCAAAATAAACAAGCCTAGCATCTCTAAATTTCCTCAAACTGAAAATGAAATTACACTAGTTGACTAGAGGTGAGGATTGAGAAGAGGATGAGATTGAGATGTTAAGGAAATTCATTGTCTCTATTGTCAATCAATAGACCACTCCATCCTATTCGAAACAGGTTCCCTTGGGTTCGAATAAATGTAATAATTTAATAGAAAGGACATTTGTTTTTGTGGAAATTTGGATGTAACATTAAGCACTAAGAGGTCCATTCATTTTCCAATGAACATAAAGAGCAGGTGTTTTTTTAATGACCCAAGGGTAGAGTCAGTTTCCAGACTATCCAATTTGAGATCATATGACGTCTATATCATGAAAACACTGCACCGTCAATGGGAGATTCATTACATCTGTTACTGCACATTACCAATATGAAATGTTAGCGTCAAGCTGGACCCATGGTTTCCATAGCTATTACAAGCCAATGATCTTTTCAAATAGAAATGAGTCATTTGGGAGCTTCCTTTATCAGCGGTATTATCATTGGAGCCATTTTCATCTATCAAAAATATGAATGTACATGGAAACGGCTTTGATTCAGGCAAAACATATACCATGGTTAGTCTTTGATGGTATTTCCTGTTATGCAGATTTATATATCCAAGAAGGATTAAATAGCTATCTTTTATACATGCATCTGATATTATTTCTTCGTCTTGTGGAGTGCTGACTCGACTGCTGATTAACTTCAAATCCAATCATGACCATAAATTTGGGGAAGAACTTAATCTTAGATTCACTAAAAGTATCTACAACAGAGGTGCCATGTACCAAATGGTAAAGGCTAACAAGTAATGTAGCTTGCCCTTGAATCTACCAGTCTTAGACCACAGGGTTCTCAATACATTGGGGTCGGATCGAAGAAGTATTGGCAGTTTCCAGAGATATTCTTCTTGACACTTCATTCTGATCTGTTACCATGGTAAACAATTACTATGGTTACCACGGACACCATGTCACTTCAAAGTATAATCAATCATAAGATCAGTTTACTGATCATTGGATTCCAAAATTCAATTATCAACCACTTGTTCACTTAATCAATAATACAATACACGGTGACATACCTTTATCTTATATGCGCTTCAAACCATTCTACGATAGATAGTAGATGGTCATCACCTCCCGACTTTGAGCAAGTAGCAGCCACACTGTCCCTGTCACATCTACCTTCTACCGTCACATCTACCAGGTTTCTCACGCTTCTTTAACATGTTTATAGCACTTCCAGATCCGGGTTATATATACATATACAGTGAGACTCCGGATATCCGGACACATTCGCTTTTACGTAAATCGTCTGGATAACTGAATATCCGGATATCTGGATTTCTGTCATCCAGGCTTACCATATACTACCGTCTATAAGCAGAATTTTTAGGATAAAAAAAGCAGTGTGTAGAAGGGGGTCGGCTTATCTTCATGGGTAACGCTTTCGTCAAACTCTTTTCCAGGGGTAAGAAAACAACATCACATCACTTCGCATGAACAAACAACAAAAGACAACTTTGTCAGTAAAGACGTCAAATTTGCAATTAAACATCACTAGACAAGATTATTTACCTTTTAAGTTCTAAGTAGTTTTTGCTGGGCATTAAGCTTACCGTGTGTATTTGAGCCGGAAATAGCAATCAGCTGTGCACACGTTTCCCGGCGAACAAGTTTAAACATGCACAATAATATAGTAGGTGTTTGAACGGTAGCGAGAATACACTTCTGGTTTAAAATCACTTCCAAACCAGCATGGTCATTTTGATTTGCCAACTCCAATTCACTCTGTGTCAGACAGGCCTACTAATCACCACCAATACCCTGCTGATCGATCATTAATCCGGATTAGCAGACCTTGTCTTGTGTCAAAACATGTGGGACACTCATGCTTCACTTCACACGGTCAGCGGAAGATCAAAGCTTCATGCAGATAAGTGAGTCAATTTTGTGTTGATTTAACCGGTTGGTTTGCAAATTTTACCGTCCGGGAACGGAAACCGCATATCCAATTATAGACAGTCACTTTTATAACGTAAGAGATTGTTTTTTTATGAAAATTGACCGGAAGGCGAAGTTTCCGGATATTTGGGGTCCGGGTATCTGGGGTCTCACTGTAGACATTAACTAAGCAACACCTATGATTGACCTACATTTCTGTGACTTAAGAAAACAGCATTTTAGTATTTTTACCAAATGATTGATTAACATTTTTCTTCTTGCAGTATAGCATGATTTGTTTTGTGGTGATATTCAATGCATGTGCAATTGCGTGCAATGCACATAAAATGTCGTACCCCAAACATTCATGCACTCTCTTAAAACGCATTTTGTCTAAGCTATATACTCAACAAAAAAGTTAAGGACCACCCCAATATTCAATATTTAAGTATTATATGGATCATAAGATGAACTACTAAATACTTTTATATTGAAAATTGGGGTGGTCCTTAACTTTTTGGGGTGAGTATATATATAGCAAACTGTTCAATTAATTAGGTTATGAAAAACATGTTAAGCCTCTGCTCCTGTAAAATTAGGTAACCCATACTCTTCGAAAGAGGCGACTAACTGGTTTGGGTGTTCAGACTCGCTGACATGGTTGACACATGTTGAACCTCATGATATTGATCACTGGATTGCATGGTTCAGACTTGACTATTTACAGGTCGCCGTCATATAGCTGGAATATTGCTGAGTGTGGTTTTAAAAAACAAACAAAAATAAAAAAAGCATGGGTCACAGGTCACAGGTCTCACAACTTGTGATGCTTTCGACTACTGAGCTAAAACATATACACACATACTGGTGTCATGATATTAATCACTGGATTGCATGGTTCAAACTTGATTATTTACAGGTCGCCGTCAAATAGCTGGAATATTGCTGAGTGCGGTTTTTAAAAACAAACAAAAATAAAAAAGCATGGGTCACAGGTCACAGGTCCCACAACTTGTGATGCTTTCGACTACTGAGCTAAAACATATACACACATACTGGTGTCAAGCAATAAATGCAGCATAGGCAAATTGATATATACTACTCAAAACAAGTTAAGGGTCAAAACTTTTAATGGCCATAACTACAAAGATAAATAACAGTGAAATGTAGCGATCATATAACAACTCGAGCCAACATTTCATGATAACCATAACGGGAGACAAAAACAACAGGAATGTCAGTAATTGCTGATCAATAAGGTCAAAGTGACCTACTGTCAGAAGCGAAAATTCAAACGCCAACATTGGACTAATGACAGATGAAACCACCTCGAACAGTAAGACAAGCAGTACACCTCTGTCTCATACTGTTCACCAGACGTTGGATGAAGGCTTGGGGTATTGCCTGCCATTCTGCAATGAGATACTGGGCCAGTTCTGCACGGTTGTTTGGAGGGTCGTGGTTGTTACGAAGCCGACGTCCCAACTCGTCCCAAGCATGTTCCATAGGGGCTAAATCTGCCTGGCATTCCATGTGCTGAACATTGTCTGTTAATCTCCCCTAGATAGCGATATCCGGTCAAGTTACCATTAATGACATAGAGAGGTGTCCTTTGATGAAAGGAAAACACACCCCAAACCATGACACCCCGGCTCCATATGGCAAACGTTTGTTGACGTTAACGACATCAAACCTCCCTCCTGGACGCTGATATAGCTTAACATGCAGGTAAAATGTTAAAGTCCCCTTGTGACCTTGAAATGAAGGTCATGGTCACCAAACCTGAGTTGGACCTTTCTTATACTGTGATGAAACTATGTACCAGATATGAAAAGAATCTAGTGAACGGTTCTTAAGATATTCCAATTCGTACGGATGAACGGAGCCTAATAGTAATACTAACAATGCGACAATTACAAGTTTTATTGGGAAAATAAGCATGCACAGCACTAATCCCACGAAGAACACGTGTAAATGTTGTTCATGATGAAACATCATCTTCCACAAGCACAGTGGTGGCGCTTCTGTGAAGCACTCGATGTTTCAATTTGTTCATTTTTTAACACCTTACCACATGATGACTATTGGCACCACGGTTATCTGCAGCCTTTATCCAGGTCCTGCAATGGTTTTGAATAAACTACCATACACGGAATGTAAAGTTTTATTCATGCATAATGCAACCAGCCTCATCAATAACATTACATGATGACATCGCATGACCCTTAACTAACTTGTTTTGAGTAGTATAGATAAATAAAAGTAATTGGTGTATTCAGTCGAAGATCAGCTAAAATACGGTAATATTTGGGTTTTCTGCACTTTGCATGGATTTAAAACTTCATAGGTGACCTGTATCGAGGTGTTACGTGTATTTCCAGTATATATACCTGCTCTCGATTCACAAATTCAGTTGCAACAGCCCGAGTGTAATAGTGTAATGGATACTGATACAAACTACTGAAGTACCTTAACTGCTGTGAAGTCACAAGTTCACTTGCGTGAGCGTGAGAGTAAGTGAGTGAGTGAGTTTAGTTTTATGCCGTACTCAGCAATGTTCAAGCTGTATGGCGGCGGTTTGTAAATAATCGAGTCTGGACCAGACAATCCAGTGATTATCAGCATGAACATTGATCTGCGCAATTAGGAACCGATGACATGTGTCAACCAAGCTCAGCGTGAGAGAAACAGCGTTGTGGATATTGGTACATGCTACACAAATACAGAGTACGGGCGCTTCGTGTCACATTTCAACTTGGCTGTTGTTGATATTTAAATGGAAATGGTATCTACACTCACACCAAAATAAACACCATAAACAACCACATAAACACTAACCACAACACTGGAAACATTTGTGAAGCTGTTCTATGTGTCTGCATTATGTATGTCTGATAGCCTATGTCCTGGGGATTCCAGAACACTAATTGATTTGTCTGTAGACCCAAGAACAACCAAGCTACAGCCTGTCAAAGAGGGAACTATTTCTTCTCCAGAACTTCTTAAAATGTACATGACCCCCGCGACCCCGGCTGTATTTGGAAGATCCGCTCGCATGTTGAAAACGTGTTCTGGCTGCGTTTTGGACGATTTCCAGCCCTCAAATATGCTTCAAACACCCCCTAACTCTGAAACCAACCGTCTGATTTCAACTTAACTTTGTAAATGCATTTAAGGCTATAGTGCCGAATAGGCCTATCAATTGCGTCAGTATAGCGCCAAAGACAACGGAGGGACAAGTAAAATGATATTTTCTTCACTTGAGTTGCTATCTTAATCGGTTTTGTAAAGAGCACAATAAAAGTTAGCAGTATATATCTCAAAATTTTGCTGATTACTTTCTGTTTTATGGTGTATGTGAAAAGTTTCACCGTTTGGTAGATATCTTTTTCATAATTGCTAGCGTTAATTGAGAAAGCTTACGGAAGCGCCAGTAAAATCTACCAACACCCCCCCACTCGCTGGCTTTCCAATGCCGACAGAGCAAATCCACTTTGGGTATCAATTGTGGTTTGACTTTAACAACATCTCACTGACATATAAAAGTTTAGAAACACTAATAGTACTTACATTTCAGTATGCTTTTATTAGCCATTCAAATTACTTTGTGGAAGGATACTTCGAACCAAAATTTCTCACTAGATTTGATATTTTAATTTCTAGCACCTGAAGTATCTTTTGCTGATGAAATAGCTCAATCTTTTCATAGAAACAGAAGTAGTTGTTAGTAATTTTGTTAGTCTTAATTCAAGAAATCAATTAACCAATATCATTTGGACTGTATTGTTACGGTAATGAATTTCAGCTGGAACTGGTATGAGTATTTTACGTTGATTTTACACCAGTTGAACCACCAAAGTGAATGCAGTAAATGAATCTTACGTGAACTAACGTTCTATATCTAATTCGACTGAGTCCATTGTAGTTTTTGTATTAGATCACTGGAAACGTTTGTTTATTTGTTTAAGATAGACTTACTCTTTAAGTACTATATTGTGAATCACAGCGAACTTTGCACCTTTTTCAGCTAAGGCTACCAAATCTTCTGTTTTCTTGTCAATTTGATCAACGGGATCTTTATGCCTTGAGATTCCTGTTTTACCCGAGACACCAAATGATATTCATAGATCCAGATCCAGGAATGCAATTCAAGCTTTGCAAAAAAACTGATCTAATTTATCAGAACGTCCAGTACTTCCAGTTAAAACGTTTTCAGCCAGCACCATAAGCTTGTCAGAACTGGTGGGAATGTCATCAATTCAGGTAAAACAAATAAATAATTAGCAAGTGAACGTGCAACCATTATTCTTATTTCTTAATCAAGCCAACAACTGTTTCCAAAGCCCTAACTGCCATTATCCAAACCATACCACACAATCCTTTGTATCTAACCCTCGGCCATAAGTGAGTGAGTGAGTTTAGTTTTACGCTGCACTCAGCAATATCCCAGCTATATGGCGGCGGTCTGTAAATAATCGAGTCTGGACCAGACAATCTAGTGATCAACAGCATGAGCATCGATCTGCGCAATTGGGAACCGATGACATGTGTCAACCAAGTCAGCGAAACTGACCACCCGATCCCGTTAGTCGCCTCTTACGACAAGCATAGTCGCATCTCAGCCATAAGAATTCAAAGTTCACTACTGAAGCATTTGATATGATCCCTATTAACTGTAGCCTTTACTACTTTCAACATCTACATCTCAAGTACAAATGGCTTGATTGAAATAAAGCCAAGGAGCCCTCATCGCTGCTCACAGCTATATTTAATACTGTTATTGTATCATGATCATCACATTGTTACAGTAATTAAATTGCAAATGATGCCATAACCCAGCTAGTTGCAAACTCAGTGATAACTTATTGTTACTTGATTGGAATTTATACAAAAAGTATTTGGACTTTTTCTGCGTCCCTGTGGATGCTCTAATGAATTTTGTTGCGTCCATTGTCAATTTTCATGCGAATAGGATGCAGGAATTCGAGTCCTGTAAATCCCTGACTAAAATCCACAATGACGGATCATGGCATGTAGTTCAATTATGATGAAAACACACTGATTCTTTCTTTCATACAGAAAAGAACCATTTCAACTGAATGATCTGACCCAAATTGCAAAGGAGAATTGCCCTTTCAAGGCTTCACATCAACTTAAAAATTAAGTTGGTTGACCTTCACTGAGTTTCTCCTGTAGTCAAAGACATAACACTTTTGAGAAACTGTCACCAATTTTATTGAGAGATATAATATAATAATGGACAGTCAGAGGCCCAGATAAGCTGCATATTTGGGTAAATACGCATTGAAAATTTCCAATTACGCATTGAAAAAAATTTGTTGCGTACCAATTATGCATTTAAAATGTTAGATACGCAAAAAGTTTAAAATATATGCGTACGGAATATATTTATAAAAATCACTTGCATAATGAAAAAGACATTGATTGGTATCAAGTTGTACTGTTAGTATAGGACAAGTGTTGTACTATCAGTACAGGATGAGCGATGTTTTATGAAATCATGTTCATTATATTTAAGTTGGTTTTGCTTAGGCATGACATAATGCAGTACATACCTGCTTAGTAAACTTACTCAATGACATATACTTAGGTGAGTAAAATCACTGAAATACCCACATATTTGAAAGCAGTGGGTAATGGAAAATGAAATACCCACTCAACATTCATAATACCCACTCCCAAAAAAAAATACAGTGGGTACAGTACCCACATGAGCTAAATCTTATCTGGAGCTCTGGACAGTTACAAAGCACCTGCATCCACACACTTGTGCATTCTAAAACACGTCATTACCCTGGTTAACCCAAGCTGTCATAAGGCACTAGAAGGTTAACAGTCATGACTTATACCACCGGGTACCCATTCACTGCTGGTGAAGAGAGGCATTTTTTAACAACCTCATTTGCCTAGGGTGAGGTGCTTCATTGTAGGGCCTAGAAAGTCCTAGAAACTCTCCAACGTCAAGATGCCAAACACAGTTTCGCA
Source organism: Haliotis rubra (assembly GCF_003918875.1). Taxonomy (NCBI): domain Eukaryota; kingdom Metazoa; phylum Mollusca; class Gastropoda; order Lepetellida; family Haliotidae; genus Haliotis; species Haliotis rubra. Next base: position 1,012,361 of record NW_025767335.1, read on the forward strand.
TGCAAGGGCCTGATTTGCGACCTGTGCTACACACAAGAACACACACCACCATATGAGTGAGTACATATTGTTTTTTGCAACATTTTACAATATTATAGCAAAACCAAAGCAGGAGATGCCAGAAATGTGCTTCCTACCCTGTATCAATGTGAGGAATGGAACATTATTGACCAAGTTGAAGGTCTGCTCTTTGTTTCTTATACATTGAGTACCACTGATAAAGAGTGAAAGCCAGGACATTTAACTAATGTTAGTCTGTTTTTCAGAACCATTGATCTTGTTAAGGCCTCTCTATAAGAATCACATAATGCTTTGAAAAGACAAGTATGCAATCATTATCATGATAATCAAATTTGTCTATGGGTGTTTTCACTTCTGCAGTTTTCCAAACTGATTGGTCATTTGAAGTAATATGTGATCGCTTTGTTTCATGGTCGAGAATTGTACAAGCTATTATCATCTATCAAAAGAACATTCAGACACACTGACCCATATATTCAACATATAAACATGACCCTTTATAGCATAAATCTTGAAAATGTAAATCATCATCACATCAAATTCTTTATTCACACAGTTAATTTGAATCAATCTGTGCAGATTATGATCATGATAAATGTTTTGATTATCATGATAACCACAATATATTACACTGTCCACATGAACATGTTTCATAGAATTCCGGCTACATTGCATTACAACATATACTTGCTAAACAAACTTACTTGCTCTACTGGACATGGTAATTCAAGACTTCATAGTTACAAATGACACCAGTGTGTTAATACTGTTATTCAAGAGGAATGAATAGTTTCTCCTCAAATAAAGTTATATTCAGATCCACTAGTCCAGAATGACCTGTGGACAGAGCTGGTATGACAAGTGGTACGTGTTCCTGGGCTTCATTATACACTATGACAGCTGATATTTGTTTCATGTAGTCCATAATCACGATAATCTTGGACTGAGCATCTAAGAGGATGTCTCAGACAAACTGGTATATTTAATTTGAACTCTGTTTAACATTCAACAGTTTGCACTGTTATATCACAATGTAAGCACAACTACAAAGCTCATATATTAGGTGTGTTGTATTTTTAATTTGCCATTTAAAGTAAATCTAAAAAAAATATTTCACCCACTCAGTGAGCAATTTACATTTGCAGGAGTGACAACGTCTTTGGCTCTTGTCGTATTTGAAGACTGCTTGCTGACACTGCAAATGCACATTTCAGGTTTGTTTATTTTGGATGTTCGACTTTACGCCTCGATCAGATGACAAAAATCGACCCTGTCTGTCTCAACTAATGATAAAAAAGTCTGGGCCTTACAGCGTTGACAGCAGATTACATAATTCCTTTACTTAATGCAAGTAACAGTATTTGCATTACCGTTTTGTGACACATAAGTGTGTGCTGGTGGTTTGTTTACATTACTATTGTTCAGTCTCCGAAGTGTCATGCATTGCACGAACTTACCTTAGCCTGCGCCGCCATGTTATTGCTGATCAGCAAATTAAATCGGGATAACAATTTCGTCTGCACCCACAGGGCGACTAGAAAAATTATTCCCGAGATGACCAAACATCATTCGGCTCAGAGTCAAGCAGACATTCTTATGCAATGCAATTTTTTTGCCAACAAACTAACGGTATTACATGGCATGTCAAAACATCAACATATATTTCATAACACGCAATCAGGGCGCTACAAAAGTGACGTCACACTGGGAAAGTGGCCAACTTCGCTGGACTGTATTCTGTACAACATATAATAATAAAAATAATGAATCGTCTGCTTGAGTATTTTGCAGTACTGCAAATGTGAACAAATGTGGTAATGACAATTACAAACATTTCTAAAAATAAACATTAGTGCATTTGTACCCATAAATGCACGAACTGAAAAATAACATAACATTGCGTTACGTCATTTATTGAGAGACGGATATAAGCGAAATATTTTCGGTATATATTTTAACTGAGCAGTATATTCTATTTAGCTTTATTCTGATTGGTGAGTACGTTCAAATTGTTTTATTGTTTGCTAAGAAGCCACAAGCGACGTGACGTCATGAACACATTGTGATACTCAAATTAAAAGTGACATCTTCCATTGTTCTTGACGTCACAAACGATAAATCATGACGTTTAAACGATAGACCAACTCTATATTCTCTTTTAATGACTCTGAAAAAAGCACGGGTAAAGTATGGAATACCCTACTTTATATGTGACGGACAAAGCTCATTTATTTATTTATTTATTTATTTATTTATTTATTTATTTATTTATTTATTTATTTATTTATTTATTTATTTATTTATTTATTTGCAATCTTTATTTATATATTTATTGTTTGTCTTTGTTTGTTTGTTTGTTTGGCTGTGTTTGTTTGTTTGTTTGTTTGTTAACGCCGCAATCTTCCAGCTATATGTCGGGAGTCTTTAATAGGGCTGTGTATTGGCAAATAAATTGTATTGCAATATATTGCGATTCAGGTACCCGTATTGCGATACGTATTGCGATATATTGGGACCTTAAGTGTTTAACAGTGAGTGACGCTAATTGTGCATGTTTTCTTAATTTGTTGCATTATAAGTACCTAAACACATATGTTCTGGTTCTGATAACAGCAATCTCAAAATTAGGTTGCATGGATTCTATTTTCTGTTTTTCATAACAATTCATAGTACATGTATTACAGTATGCAGTTTTGTCATTGAAAAACGAAGGAAAACATCTGTTGTGAATGAAAGTATGTGTAGAAGTTAATTTAAACCATAAAGATAATCACAAAAACTTTGTATATGTTCTTTACCCAATATACCGGAACTCAGAAAAAATGTGGTAATACGTATCGTTTGAAAAGCGTATTCCGATATACCGGTAATACCGTGCAGTCCTACTACTTTTTAATAACGGAGGCTGTCGACACATGATCCCGTTAGTCGCCTCTTACTATAAGCATGGGTTGCTGAAGTTATTTATTTTTCTAGATTTCTAGATCTGTAATAATATATTCGCAATCCGGAATTACGGATCTCACAAATATTTGTTGAAAGATCTGAGACTCAAAAAGACATCGATGTATCACCTGTTCAGTTATTTTAGGACTATTCCATGTTATTCCTGTGCAGCACAATGTATACCTGTGAGTTTATTATTGTTATGCTGTCGAAAGAGGTGTGGGTTAAGGATGGTTTTGCTATTTCTGCACACTCTCTGCGTTGGTACGAAAACAGCGTCAGTTACGTAGGTGTTAAGTATATTTACACAACATATTATTAGTAAACAGAAAGGAAATCAACTGGATAAGACCCGCGAAGATCCGGGTTAGAATTGGTCTTCAGTCACCCATCCTTGTCGTAAGAGGCGACTAACGGGATCGGGTGGTCAGGCTCGCTGACTTGGTTGACACATGTCATGCGTAGGCGGAAGGTGGGGTGGGATCCGCCCCTGTCATGGTATCCCAACTGCGTAGATCGATACTCATGATGTTGATCACTGGAATGTCTGGTCCAGGCTCGATTACTTACAGACCTCCACCATATAGATGAGTGCGTCTTTAAACAACCAAATCAAACTGGATAAGAATTGCGTCCGTAGTAGACGTGTCAGATAAAACACGATCGTGGTTTTGAATCTAACATCTGCCCAGGTTAAGACAAGGCAAGACAAAAATGTTTATTACCCTTCACGGGAATTCGCTGTACATTCACACAGACCTCATGTATAAGAGTTAAATATCAACAAATAGATAAATAACCAATACCTTGTTAAAAGAAACATTCTACCTATAATTATAAATTTATAAAAACTTGATGGAATAAAGTTTTAAGGCCCTATTTGATTTTAGTTTTGGAAGCTGATAACGTTGGCCAGATGGTAAACGTTTATACTCAGAGTGTAAAATGTGGGAGGGATCACTTAAAATTTTGAGTGCTTGGCATAATTCACGCTTTTCATATATAAAAGATAAACAGTCAAATTCTATATTGGCAACTATGCTAATAACTTTTACAATTTTATTGAGCTTGTTTCGGTTTTGAACCGAGAGTCCCCCATACCAGCACTGGATGGAAAATGTTATATACTACTGATCAAAAGCTTAGACAACCCGTGAAGGTCGGGTTAGAATATTGATCTTCAGTAACCCATGCTTGTCGTAAAAGGCGACTAACGGGATCGGGTGGTCTGGCTCGCCGACTTGGTTGACACATGTCATCGGTTCCCGATTGCGCAGATCGATGCTCATGCTGTTGATCACTGGATTGTCTGGTCCAGACTCGATTATTTACAGCCCGCCGCCATATACACTCAGGGGCAAAAGAAACGATACCAAGCTTTTTAAAATGATAATTTGTGTTTGGACTTTGATTATTTTGAGTATTTATGGCTAGAAACATTCAACAGATCGCAGCAAAGCTGACTCAATGAAACAGTGATGCACCTGCAAAGCAAGAACCCAGAAAAGTGAACTTATTCACGATAGTTTCGTGCACGTGCACACATGACACACGTGACAAATATTCGGTAACAGTGCAGGTGAAAATGTTTATGGACATCCACATTTTACGATTACATTTGCGACCATGCCGAGATTATCGCAAGAAGAGAGAGAAAGGGTAATTGGCATGATCCAACTTGGCGCTACCCACAATCACGTCGCCAGGATCTTCGGTTGTAGCCGATTGACAATAACCATGCTGATGACCCGTTACAGACAGACAGGCAGGACACAGGACAGGCCGAGGAGTGGCAGACCTCGGGCCACGACCCCAGCTGACGACCGTTACTTGCGTACCCTGCATTTGCGCAACCGATTCCTCACTGTGACATCATCAGCATCGACTGCGCTGGGTCATCGTATCAGCCGAAGAACGGTGTCCAGGAGACTTCGTCAGCATGGTATCCGAGTCTACAGACCCTACCGTGGTTTAGCACTGAGGCGCCTACATCGACGTCGAGGTGTGAGATGGGCACGTATCGTTCAAGGTTGGCAGCGCAAACAATGGGACAGACTCTTGTTTACTGATGAGAGCAGATACCTCATGAACAGACCTGACGGCAGGACACGAATGCATCGACGCAGAGGAGAGCGGACGGCACGTTGCTGCGTGCAAGAGGTTGAGCCGTTTGGCGGTGATGGCGTTATGGTGTGGGGAGGGATATGTGGTGACAGAAAGACAGATCTGGCTGTTGTCGATGGGAATTTGAATGGGCAGCGTTATATCGACCAAGTCCTTCGGCCAGTTGTTCTACCCTTCCTACAATAGAATCCAGGAACCGTATTTCAACAGGACAACACCCCATGTCACACTGCTCAACGTGTTCAAGGCTTTCTCAACGCCAACAACGTTGTTGTCCTGCCATGGCCATCACGCTCTCCGGATCTTTCACCCATTGAGCATTTGTGGGACCATCTTGGGAGACAGATTCGTGCCAGACAGGTCGCCCCAGTGAACAGACAAACCCTTATCCAAGCTTTGAGGGAGGAGTGGAACAGGATACCTCCTCACGTGATCAGACGTCTGACCTCATCTGTTTGACGTCGTGTTAGAGCCTGCATCGATGCCGGGTAAGTCACCGACTCGCAGGAGTGTCTCTGTGTCACAGACATTGACGTATCTCATCTTACTGGAGTGATCGAATACAGGACATGTGAAGATTATGTGTCTTTTAGCAATTATCTCAAACAATTATTGGCCTCGATTAATGAATTTGATTTTCCATGCTCCTCACCTATTTGTCTTCTAATTACAACATTGATTTTCTGTTTATCTTTTGTCATCGTGTCAGCCTCAATAATATGGTATCGTTTCTTTTGCCCCAGAGTGTAGCTGGAATATTGCTGAGTGCGGCGTAAAACTAAACTCACTCACTCACTCAAAAGTTTAGACTCACTAGTGTAAATATAGCCACTTACTTTAGGCAACTGTTCTAAACTAAATTTTGCAAAACAGTCCATACTGTTTAAGGGTACTGTTTACACATGAACTGATGTATTGTAAAACAAATCAGTAACGTTGATAAGATTATTGTCATGAGTTCAGTAAATGATAAAAATCAAAGTTAGTGGAGAAATCAATCTTCGACGTAACCACACACACCCGCACACCCGCACGTTGGGGTGGGGGGGACTGGGGTCTGTTCGTGGTGGTTTGACAACCATTATTGGCATGAGTATACATTCGTTGGCAGGGTAATTTAATTTTGTCGTTTCTGAAAAATCGAAATACTAAAGAAATCGCGAAACACCAAAAACGCAAAATTCGTAATTGTTAATAAAAGCAAAGTAGTAAATTACTTTTCCACTTTTCTACATTGGTCTTCAACGTATCTTAATGTAAACTGACCATAACATAAACTGTCATGTTATAATTGGACATCTGGAATACGACTGAGCTTGTTCATACATGACACCAGGGAAACACCCACTCCACAAATAGCTCTTACTGCCATGACTATAGCAAACCAATGGTTAATGTGAGTGAGTGAGTTTAGTTTTACGCCGCTTTTAGCCATATTCCACCAATATCACGGCGGGCCACACCAGAAATGGGCTTCGCACATTCATCGGGAATCGAACCCGGGCCTTCGGCGTGACGAGCGAAAGTTTTAACTACTAGGCTACCCCACCGCTCCCCAATGTTAAAGTATAGGAGGTACGATCGTCTTAGCGTTAAATTCGCTTTGTGGAACCGGGTCCAGCTCAGCGGTCAATATGCAGCCCTAATCCTGCAGCACTTGCTCGCAAAGCCTTCACGCCATATTACATTTGATTTTAACATTTGTATGCAAAGTCAGAATACTTCGGAATGTAGCATAATCAAAATAAAATAATTCCAGTTTTAAATATATTTTTCCCCAGTTTGGTTGACAAGAGCACTTTGTTTTGAATTGTAGTTGGCTCCATTCCCGTTCCCGTCACCTAGTGTTAGTGAGTGAGTATGATTTTTTACGCCGCTTTTAGCAATATTCCAGCAATATCACGGATGGGGTCACCATATATGGGCTTCACACATTGTGCCCATATGGGGAATCGAACCCGGGTCTTCAGCGTGTCGAGCGGGCGCTTTAACCATCAGGCTACCCCTTCATGTCACCTAGGCTTACGACATAGGCTAATATCAATTTCTGGAACAAGACCCTACTTTTATTATGAAATAATTGCATTAGTTCAAGGCTTTGTAACGGAATGTTGATAGTTGCGTAAACAGTTACAGTGGCCACTCTTCAGTCAAGACATTTACCTTGGATATTGGAGCCCACCTGTGACCGGGTGTAAAAACCTTGGAGTCAACTTTGTGTGCAGACTCTTTCAGTGTTGTCACAACCCCCAGTGTACAGTACACAACCCTGTGCACTTAAAAGATCCCACGAATCCGTTGGTATTTGACCAGTTGGTGGCCACAGGAATACGTGCAAACACCTAGTTGCGGGTACAGCAACGTGCAGTGGACATGGACAAAGTACCGTGACTATGTGTCCCAGTCCACCCAGCTGTGAATGGGTACCTCGTTAGGACGAGAAAGCCACAAGAACTCGGTGCGCCTAGTGGCTGAAAGAGTTGTATACTCCCCAGGGAGTTGAGATTGATAATGCGATGTGCCGTTCAGATTGACATCCAATGATCGAGGGAAAAAATACCAGCGCCTTGAGCATGCACTAGTGCGTGGATATGTGCGCTATATATATATCCTATAATAATAACAATATTGTTATTTAGTGACATAGACGTTACGGTTGAGCGGTCTAAATTCAAGACAACATTTACTTAAGACATTCTTTAGTCCACCTGAAATATGACACTCCTCTGTATTGACAACATGCTGTTACAGCGGAGACGTTAGTTTCCTATGAATAGAAAGGCTTTTTTTGTTTTATCTGTTATCTAACACTTGCTGTGTGAACGCTCGGATATAAAGTTGGGTTCTTTCAAATCTAGCGTTATAGGTACACAAAAGAGTATAAACGTATCTCTCTTTCTTTAAATGCAAACGTTATCATCACCGTGGAGCATCGTTTATGAAAACATATTCAGCTGACAGGAGGAAAACTTACCCCCCCCCAAATCTGTTACGACAGACGCCTTTACAAAATACAAAGGGAATATAAAAGTGGTAGATAGGAATATAGCACTATCAGTGCCTTCACAACCTTTTGGAACCTGAAAATTCCACTCATGGAAGTAGAAGGTGACTCATAAAAAGAAGAATTATCATAATTTTGTTTTACAAGCTATGGAGCACATGTGACAAATGTTTTAACAGTCCGTGCATTTTTATTATATAACTGCGAGGAAGCGCTTACTGTCACGTGACCCGGAAGTAGTTACTGAACCGAGCCTCGTTTGTTTATGTTTACGAGGTGATGGTCGGACGCATCAAACTGCGCTATCGACAAATAAAGTTCACGGATATATACTGCAATGTCACAACCCACATATAATGTAATGTATGTTGTAACGAATTTGTTGACTAGATCAGGGCGCTTATGAACAATCTGATTAGTTGAGATTTCTGAGGGCGGCGTGATTGCTGAACACAAGATCAGCAGAACTCCTGTCTTCGATTCCATAAATGTGGTAACACGATCATCTCTATGTTATAAGCTGCAAAAGCTTTCTTTATCCGAACTAATGGTAATTACAGACATAAACGTATTGTTTTTGTAATTGTGAACGTACTGTATTCTCAAGCGTACTTTGTTATACAATGTAGATCATCTTGCAAAATAGAAGCGCTGTTAAAGGAAAGGCACTAATTCTCAAGCAAGAGTGAAGTGATACAGAACGGAACAGATCTGTATACATGTGATGAAGATTAACAGAACAGCATGCTTGTATTCATGAAAGGTATTTACAACAACAGTTAGTGATTATAGCAATTATAATAACTAGAAGAAGCCTTCTGTAACTGAGGCGATAGAACAGGCACATTTCAGACATGGTTCATTAGGGATGTTAGATGGAGTGCTCTGTTGTTGTGTAGGTGGAAGAGGTATTCTTTGTCTCTTTTGATTGAGGGGTTGTGGTAGCAGATTTGAACTGCATAAAATATCTTGCCTTTATTATTAATAATCAACTTTTAAGATGCATCTCAAAGCATTTTGTAGATGTGAAAATGACTGCCACTGCTTTGATAATGCACAGCGTGTTGAAGGGGTTGACACCACAAAAAAGAATTCAGAGATTTGTTAAAACTGATTATCCAACCTCATGTAAGAATGTCGAGTTTTGATTGGTTCACGTGACTCTGATAAAATACCATGTACACCCATCACGATCCGCGAGCAGGGAGGACAAAAGTCATATTATCCCGCCACGCCTCGGTGACCACGCGAAGGGAGAAAAGCGTGCATCGCCAAACCTTTAGTAACGTGCACTGCATTGAGGTCAATCGATCAGTTGGCGTCAACATGGCAGCAAGGAAACGTTTTGCCACAACAACTGAGAATGAAATTGATGCGTATTGTTTTCTTTTGATTTAGTAAAAACATTCGGCTAGATAAATGCGTTATCACATCGTGTCGAGGGAAATACAGGGTTTTATCAGTCCCTCGGACTCGGGGCTCGGGGAATACAACCTTATGAGGGACTGATAAAACCCCTTATTTCCCTCGACATGATGTGATAACTTATAAAGTAAACTGATGCAAAGTATCAAAGAAGATCTTTTATAACACATGCTTAGATGGGTGCACAGTTCCCAGGTATTGTGTGATATTGGCTAACTGACATGATAGGTGTGTTGTAGTCACAACCAGTAAATTGTGATGATGTTTATGTTACACTTTTCATCTTTGATAGATCAACACGTGATATAGTGATAACATCATTGAACCGTGACCCAATGTGACACCTGTGTCATAATGGTGGAGGGTGCTAAATCCAGAGATCCACATGGTGATGATATCACTATGTGAAGCAGTACGACCTGTGTCATAATGCCCTTCAAAGATTTAGTGTCATAATGGTGAAATGTGCTGAAAACCAGAGATTGGCAAGTGTTATAGTGATAATATCACCATATTGTGAAGTAGTCCGACCTATGTCATAATGCCCTTCAAAGATTTAGTGTCATAATGGTGAAATGTGCTAAAAACCAGAGATTGACAAGTGTTATAGTGATAATATCACCATATTGTGAAGCAGTACGACCTGTGTCATAATGCCCTTCAAAGATTTAGTGTCATAATGGTGAAATGTGCTAAAAACCAGAGATTGAAAAGTGTTATAGTGATAATATCACCATATTGTAAACCAATACAAGCAGTGTCATATAATGGTGAAATGTGGAAAACACCAAGAAACCTTCGAATATGTTTGTTTAAGATGTAGTTTATCGAGGAATATCAGCTGCAGTTCCTACACAGGTTTGGGTGAACATGGTACATCAAAAGTGATTAGGTACAGGGAGATGTTCTTGCATTTCTTGAATGTTTATTCACTCGGCATACATGTTTATATTGTCCTCTCCAATATTTCAGGTCCTGAAGTAAAATGGGTAAAGAAACTAAATTCATCACCATGACAACAAGGGAAACTGATTCAAGAGAAAGTGACCAAAATTATTCTTGCATAGAATATGTACTGGTCCAAAATATCTGTAGCATGCTTGGCAGAAGAAAATATCCAACTCGAGTGCTAATTCAGAATGGGTGTCATTGTTTCGATTCAAGTGCCTAGCAAGAATTGACAATGTCTACAACTACGGTGAAAACGGATACAATGAGCAAGGTGCTGCCAGGGGACAAGAGTGGTCTCCCTTGGGAAATATGGCAGATGATACTTTCATATCTTAACGCAGCAGACCTGTGTCGAGGGTGCTGTGTGAGCAAAACCTGGAATGATCTTATCCTCAGTTTAGATGGATCAAGATGGAAGGAACTGTACCTAAAGTGTGAAGACTGGAAGCATCCATTCTGGCCACTCAACATTCATTCCGAGCCGCCATCTTGGAAACAGGCATATCATGATCAGTACTTGTCAACAAGGCAGTGGTCACAGTGCTCGCGAGATCTCAGTCACAGCAGCTGTCTATATGTTCTCAAGCGGAAAAAAGATAGAAAAATTATACGAGTCGGACGTGGGAAAGAACATTCTTCGTTAAAAAGTGCTCTTTCTGTGGCCAATGACTTTGATCGGATAGAGGTTTATCCTGGAATCTATGATGAACAATTTGAGATGACATCCAAAATTCCTTTTGAGTTGGTTGGCGTGGGAGAACTTGGTAGTGTTATCTTAGTGGTGTGTATAGAACAAATTGCCCTGACTGGACGTCTGAGCAATCTTGTATTGAGAGCACCGTGGTTCACAACATTTATTCTCAAGGTAAGAACTTGACTGCTCTTGACATAACATCAGTTCAAGCTGATGGTAATTATTGAACTTTATACATGCTGATTTCTATGGTGTGCATATCTAGTATGAATTTCTTGTCATTGGGTTGGTGGGGTAGCCAAGTGGTTAAAGCATTCGCTCGTCACACTGAAGACCCAGGTTTGATTCCCTACATGGGTACAATGTGTGAAGCCCTTTTCTGGTGCCCCCGGCCGTGATATTGCTGGAATATTGCTAAAAACGACATAAAACTAAACTCACTCACTGACTCTACTCATAGATAATACACATTTGTTGATTACTGATATGATAAACTGTAGAACATGCAGAAGATTTGGTGAATCACACGCGTCCAGATACTTCTATACTGGTTCCATTTCCGCTTAGCAGAAATACAACAATGGCAATGATAGGCAGGATGAAAACATTGAAATTGTAAGGTAAAATCAGCAAAGATATTACATCATTTTCCTACTCGTTTTGGGGGCCGGGGGTTAGCCTAGTGGTAAAAGCGTTTGCTCGTCACGCCGAAGACCCGGGTTCGAATCCCCACATGGGTACATTGTGTGAAGCTCATTTCTGGTGTCCCCCGCCGTGATATTGCTGGAATATTGCTAAAAGCGGCGTCAAACCAAACTCACTCACTCACTCCTACTCGTTTTGATTACTTCCTGCTTAACCTGCATCATGGTCTTGATTTGACTGACATTTAATCCCAGAAATATATTTTCATTATTATCTAATAGGGCTCCAACGATTCTCCCAGACCTCGATTCAATTCGATTTTCGATATTGGACCCTCGAATAGATCAGTTTAGATTCGATTCTTCATACAAGTAAAAACATCAGATTTCATTAACTCTCAGAGTTGGCTTTTTTATCGTGAAATCCATCGTCAACTTCGTGATGTCTAGTAACAACAATTTTCATTGGATAATTAACCCGGCATCAACCAATCACGTTTCGCCTAATTTCAGTGTTCGAAGCTGCTCAAGTTGGAGTCAAAATTACGTTCTAGCTGTGTGGAAAAAATTTGAATAGGGATTCAAATATCGAATCGAAATAGTGATAATGGTTATCGAAAATCGAAACAAAGTTATCAGATTCGATTTTTGATGAATCGAACCGAATCGTTGCAGCACTATTATCTAAATTCAAAATACATGTCCTCAAAATGAAAATTACCATCCAAGTGGAACAAAGCTGACTGGTAATTTCTAGAACTGAGGCAGATTAGACTTAAGTTGGATTCAGTACGTTCAATTTCTGGTTTATCCAGAGTCTGTGGTACAGACCATGGTTCGCTAAAAGAAGGGAGAAAACTCTCATGTACATAGATAACTTTAGTGAAGAGCCAGACAAAGGCATACCACTCAACAACAAAAAATTGGAGTAAATTACACACATTACTGGGCCCTTCATATAACTGTAAACAGTATCCCAAACAGTGCTAAAGCCATTATTAAGATTACATACTGATGAATTAGTGATCTGAAAGTCTCCAGTTACCATAGTTACAGATGTTGTTAGCAGCATTCGAGATACCTGCCTGCCCGACCGCCCAGGACAGGTTATTTTCAACATGGACTGCCAGATTCTCAAATTGACCAGTCCGACAATTATATAAAATTTAGACATGTATATATGAAGATATTTTGTGGGTAGGTAAGCTTTGGTCAGGGCTGGCAAAGGCTGAAATTTTTGGGAGATTTATACTCTGTTGGTCGCGAAGCTGTTTCCTTAGTTATTGTCATTTCGTTGTAGATTCAAGTATACTTGATTAAACAGTAAAAGTTAAAGGTCTCATGCAGCGTAAAACACAACTTTGCAGATTCTGATACCTTGCGGTATGGACTTACCGAAACAAATCGTCAAAAATGCAAATTCAACTTATAAAGTTGAAAAATAACGCGAAAAAAACCGCGCGAAATAGGAGTTCAAACGTTTCACTAATTTCCCCCCGACTTTTCGGGGGAAAACTGGTTTCAACAGATGGGCTGCGCTGATTGCAGTGAAATAGGTTTGCGCAGCTTGGAAGCGGGTTGTCCGGTGAATACTCGGTGAAGGCTTTGGTGTGAGCTATTTTTCTAATGTTTTGTTGATATCTCACAGGCGCGAGCTTTTTATATGTTATGACAGTAAATTAACTGTTTATATAATTTCATTTGTCTATTTCACCACACGTTCTTCTTACCGCATCACTTTCTCAGTTCGATACTTAAAAGCAATGTCATTATTTAGTGTTGACAGAATTTCTAACTGTGATATAGATATGTCGTTGTCACAGACAAAACTCAATGTCTTGTTTTATTGACACCTGTGTGTCTGCCTGCCTGTCTGCTAATGACAATATTCAATACACAGCTGCTATCACTGACCACATGCAATTTGAACTTAACACCAATCAGGCTATACACTATAAACAAAATGCATTGATTTATGGCCCGAGTTCGGTCTCTGTCACATTATGTAATTACACAGACAGGCAGGTGTGATACTTGAACACATGACATGTTATGATGTCTGTTGATTGCAAAATGTTATACACAAAAAATGAGCATGTATTTACAAAACCCAACATCTCTATATATACACACACAATGAGCCGTGAGGGCATCTGCTAATGAACCAGCCGTTACACCTGAGTGCACACCCAACGCTGTGACTGGGTTCGGTATCCCGTCTGCTTTTCTTCTTGGGAAGTAAACCCAAGTACACAATATTGCACTTTTGATTTGCGATTGTACGCTTATAATTTTGTTTATATGTTTTTTCATAACCAGCAATGTATATTATATGTCATGAATAAGTGATAATTGTGTTTTAATTATGTTTGATTTTTTGGTTGCATGTGACCTTTAAGAGAAAACAATTGCATACTCTACTTGCGTTATTATCCCCCGACATGCATTTAGGTGAAGCGGGGGATATAGTATTAGGCTTCCGTCCGTACATACGAAATGGAATATCTTAAGAACTGTTGACTAGATTCTTTTCATATCTGGTACCTAGGTTCATCAAGGTTCATCACAGTATATGAAAGGTCCCAGTCAGGTTTGGTGACCTTGACCTTCATTTCAAGTTCACAAGGGGACTTTAACGTTTTACCCTTGTCAGCAAGTTATCTCAAGTACCATTCACTGGATTTTCCTCATATTCGACGCCACGCTTTATCTAGGAAAGGTGCAGGGCCCAGTCGATTTTGGTGACCTTGACGTAATTTTCAAGGTCACAGCGACACTTTGAAGATTTCAGCATGTTAACTTGCATGTTAAGATTGTCAGCGAGATATCTCAAGAACGGTTCACTGTATTTTCTTCATCGACTTTCAAGACTTGTCCTTATTACTATTTTGGCACATTTCATACACCATGACATTCATGTCAAGGTCAAAGTAAGTCTTGAAAATATTTGTGTGTTTGAACAGCTACAGAACAAGATATCAAGAGAGGTTGACTGGTCATGTTTTTGTTGACAATTAAATCATCTTAAACTACAACCTTCACTTTCATTAATTTAATTAATGAAATTTTTAAGTTTGATTTGATAATTTGCGCCGGGGGATTATGTCACCTTAGTGACAATGCTTGTTTATACTGTATCATCAACATTTGAACAGCTGGTGAAAAATCTGTGTCAACCTTTAGCAGCGTCACCATGTTGACTGTTTTGTTGTAGATTCGAGCTGGGTACCTTCAGTTGGACAACTGCATTTTGGAGGATGGTATGGTGTATGCGCAGAACCCTGGGACGTGTCACATCCGATTCTGCACATTCCGTCACGCTACCATCATTCTACAACATATGAATGTCAGTGTTATTGAAAACTGTGAATTTTCCCAGAGTGACACAGCAGATATCATTGTTGAAGGGTATTCGAAGGATGAGAGAAACTGGACTTATTCTTACCTGCGATCACGGATGAATTCAATATTTTCACAGAATCGTCGTCAGAGGAGACAATCACTCATAACTATGAAAACTACTGAGTCTCATGCGTCAACCATGCATTCCATGACTGCATCTTCAGCTCATCTGGCCAATCACAGTTCAGATTCAGCGTCACATGATCATAATGACCAATCAGGTACTTCATATTGTGATTCGCTGGAACCATCCCAAAACATTCCAAATCCAATGCTTGTCAGCAATGGGGTAGCTGATCAACCACCTGCAGATTTACCGGAAACTACAGACAATCAAAATTCATCCAATACTCAAGGTTCTGTCAGTCATCAACATGAATCTATTTCAAACTCTAATGATTCCAATGCCAACTTACAGGCAACTTCAGAAAGTGTGATGCAAGAACCCGTCCAAAATCAGAATGAGGCTGCATGTATTCATGTAGAGGCTGCAGTAAATGAAAATGAGGCTAGGGTAGATGAAAATGAGGCCCAAGGAGGGGCAGATAATGCAGAGGCAGCAGCAATACAAGTACCACACTTAGATTTGAATGAAGGCAACTTTGAAAATCAGCCACGCCCAGATAGTGGGCAGAGTCTTCACTCCAGATTGTCATTTGACAGTGAGGACAGCTTGTCTTTCCTTGATGACCTTGACTCTGCAAGATCAAGTTCACCAGGTGAGATCATCTGTTTCTGATTGAAAATTTCATATTAAACTTTGGGAAACATGTAGAACCTGGAAAAATTGGGGTATATTGTAATAATCATGATTTTGCTAATTTGTTGCAGCTTAGTGGTGTAAATACAAACAACACAATTTCCATTGTAAGCTGCTGTAATTTGGGATTATTGCAAAAAGCAGCATGAAATCTCTCTCTCTCTCTCTCTCTCTCTCTCTCTCTCTCTCTCTCTCTCTCTCTCTCTCTCTCTCTCTCTTTCTGTCTCTCTCTCTTTCTCTTTTCTCTCTCTCTCACTCACTCACTCAGGTGTGCCTTCACTTTCATATCTCCGCTAGATGTTGGTCGACCTGGCAGTATCAGCAGCAGCAGTGATGATGACGAGGATATTGAAAGAATCGTACACACAGACTCGGATGATGACTTGTCATCAGGGGAGGAGTCTGTCATCATGCTGCCTCACCTGCGGCAGAAACACATCCAGGCATCAATATCTGCACAGGGCGTCAATGCTGATATTGTTTCCATCAGTAGCCAGACATCTCAACCGATTCCAACTGATGTCATTCAGGACAGCCTCATGCGATCTGTCGTTGATCAGGTTCAGGGTAAGTGCTATGTCCTTCTGTAGACAGTTGTACACTTTGGTTAACTTCAGCTGTACCAATAATTCAGTTCTAAACTTTGGTCAACTTCTGCTTTAACAATAGTTCAGTTGTACACTTTGGTCAACTTCAGCTGTACCAATAATTCAGTTGTATACTTTGGTTAACTTCAGCTGTACCAATAATTCAGTTGTACACTTTGGTTAACTTCAGCTTTAACAATAATTCAGTTGTACACTTTGGTTAACTTCAGCTGTACCAATAATTCAGTTGTACACTTTGGTTAACTTCAGCTGTACCAATAATTCAGTTGTACACTTTGGTTAACTTCAGCTGTACCAATAATTCAGTTGTACACTTTGGTTAACTTCAGCTGTACCAATAATTCAGTTGTACACTTTGGTTAACTTCAGCTGTACCAATAATTCAGTTGCACACTTTAGTTAACTTCAGCTGAATCGGGGCGGTCAGGTTTTCTAGTGGTTAAAGCGTTCACTTGTCACGCCGAAGGTCCGGGTTCCATTCCCCACATGGGTACAATGTGTGAAGCCCATTTCTGGTGTCCCCCATCATGATATTGCTGGAATATCGCTAAAAGCAGCATTAAACCATACTCAGTCAGTCAGTTCAGCTATACTTTCGTATACTAAAGCTGTATCGATAGGTGAGCAGTACACTTTGGTATACTAAAGCTGTATCGATAGGTGAGCAGTACACTTTGGTATACTAAAGCTGTATCAATAGGTGAGTAGTATACTTTGGTATACTAAAGCTGTATCGATAGGCGAGCAGTACACTTTGGTATACTAAAGCTGTATCGATAGGTGAGCAGTACCCTTTGGTATACTAAAGCTGTATGGATAGGTGAGCAGTACACTTTGGTATACTAAAGCTGTATCGATAGGTGAGCAGTACACTTTGGTATACTAAAGCTGTATCAATAGGTGAGTAGTATACTTTGGTATACTAAAGCTGTATCGATAGGTGAGTAGTACACTTTGGTATACTAAAGCTGTATCGATAGGTGAGCAGTACACTTTGGTATACTAAAGCTGTATCGATAGGTGAGCAGTACACTTTGGTATACTAAAGCTGTATCGATAGGTGAGCAGTACACTTTGGTATACTAAAGCTGTATCGATAGGTGAGCAGTACCCTTTGGTATACTAAAGCTGTATCGATAGGTGAGCAGTACACTTTGGTATACTAAAGCTGTATCGATAGGTGAGCAGTCCACTTTGGTATACTAAAGCTGTATCGATAGGTGAGTGGTACACTTTGGTATACTAAAGCTGTATCGATAGGTGAGCAGTGCGGCTTTGGTATACTAAAGCTGTATCGATAGGTGAGCAGTACACTTTGGTATACTAAAGCTGTATGGATAGGTGAGCAGTACACTTTGGTATACTAAAGCTGTATCGATAGGTGAGAAGTATACTTTGGTATACTAAAGCTGTATCAATAGGTGAGCAGTATACTTTGGTATACTAAAGCTGTATCGATAGGTGAGCAGTATACTTTGGTATACTAAAGCTGTATCAATAGGTGAGCAGTATACTTTGGTATACTAAAGCTGTAGCAATAGGTGAGTGAGTACACTTTGGTATACTAAAGCTGTATCGAGAAGGTGGGCAGTACACTTTGGTATACTAAAGCAATGAGAAAAGGTGAGCAGTACACTTTGGTATACTAAAGCTGTATCGATAGGTGAGCAGTACACTTTGGTATACTAAAGCTGTATCAATAGGTGAGCAGTACACTTTGGTATACTAAAGCTGTATCAATAGGTGAGCAGTACACTTTGGTATACTAAAGCTGTATCAATAGGTGAGCAGTACACTTTGGTATACTAAAGCTGTATCAATAGGTGAGCAGTACACTTTGGTATGCTAAAGCTGTATTGATAGGTGAGCAGTACACTTTGGTATACTAAAGCTGTATCGAAAGGTGAGCAGTACACTTTGGTATACTAAAGCTGTATCAATAGGTGAGCAGTATACTTTGGTATACTAAAGCTGTATCGAAAGGTGAGCAGTACACTTTGGTATACTAAAGCTCGATAGGTGAGTAGTACGCTTTGGTATACTAAAGCTGTATCGATAGGTGAGCAGTACACTTTGGTATACTGAAGCTGTATCGAAAGGTGAGCAGTCCACTTTGGTATACTAAAGCTGTATCGATAGGTGAGTAGTACGCTTTGGTATACTAAAGCTGTATCGATAGGTGAGTAGTACACTTTGGTGTACTAAAGCTGTATCGAAAGGTGAGCAGTACACTTTGGTATACTAAAGCTGTATCGATAGGTGAGTAGTATACTTTGGTGTACTAAAGCTGTATTGAGTGTTTGAATATACCCCTGTCCACATCCTGTGTTCTTGATAGAGTCCATGTTAAGATATCCATTCTATTCCAGGTTGTCTCATACATCAGTGTCGTATGATCCACTCGAAAGGCGGCGTCATGGTCAGCCTCCAGGCACACGCCATCGTGTCTGAGTGTGACATCTGCAACGTTGGCTATGGCATCAGATGTATACAAAACTCAAGGGTATGTTGACAGCTTTCATGCATTTACTTGTGAGTGGACATATGGTTCTGGGCCCCGTTCCTCAAAGCAATCGTAGCGCTACGACAGTCGTAAGTCTATGTTAAACGATGGTGAGATACGATCATTTTGAGGAACGAGCCCCTGTCTTTTTAGAGTTAGATTCTTTGTAGACAAGCAGAGACTTATCGATGTATTAGGTGAGGTGAGGTAAGGTGAAATTGGAAGGAACTTGGATACTCAACTCTGACTGTGTACCAACTCCGAGCAGAGCTGCCCAGTCCTTGTATATAATGCCAAGTGTCAGACATGCTAATGAATCTTTTAGTATGACAGAGTCATGGTCATATGTATTATGTCCCACACATATATGCTATTAAAAGCAACTGGTTTCATAGCAGATGTCTGTACATGTGATTTTGATAATTTGAACTAACCAGTCATGACCACTTAAACATTGTTACCAGGTGGTGGTTCTCAAGAACAAGATCCACCATTGTCGAACATCTGGGATCTTCATGAGACTTGCTGCTTCTGGACTGATAGCAGGTAAGGGAAGGGGAGGAAGATAGCAGGTAAGGGGAAGGGAGGGAGATAGCAGGTAAGGGGAAGGGAGGGAGATAGCAGGTAAGGGGAAGGGAGGGAGATAGCAGGTAAGGGGAAGGGAGGGAGATAGCAGGTAAGGGGAAGGGAGGGAGATAGCAGGTAAGGGGAAGGGAGGGAGATAGCAGGTAAGGGGAAGGGAGGGAGATAGACAGGTAAGGGAGGGAGGGAGATGAGGTAAGGGGAGGGAGGGAGGGTAAGGGGGAAGGGAGGGAGGAGGTGGAGTGGGGAAGGGAGGGAGATAGCAGGTAAGGGGGAGGGAGGAGATAACAAGGTAAGGGGAAGGTAGGGAGATAAGGGTAAGGAGGGAGGGAGGTGTAGGTAAGGGGAAGGGGAGGGAGGGAGATGCTTGGTAACAGGGGAGGGGGAGGGAGATAGCAGGGAAGGGGAAGGGAGGAGAGATGAGGTAAGGGGGAGGGAGGAGGGAGATGCAGGTAAGGGGGAAGGGAGGAGGAGAGCAGGTAAGGGGAAGGGGAGGGAGACAGCTGGTAAGGGAAGGGAGGGAGATAGCAGGTAAGGGGAAGGGAGGGAGATGTAGGTAAGGGGAAGGGAAGGAGGGAGATGCTAAGGTAAGGGGGAAGGGAGGAGAATGTAGGTAAAGGTGAAGGAGAGGGAGATAGCAGGTAAAGGGGAAGGAGGGAGATAGGTAGTGGAGAAGAGAGGGAGAAAGGAGGTAGGGAAGGGAGATAGCAGGGTAAGGGGAGAAAGGGAGGGAGGGAAGATGGCAGGGAGGGAAGGGGGGGAGGGAGGGAGATGAGTAAGGGGAAGAGGGAGATAGCAGGTAAGGAGAAGGGGAGGGAGGGTGAATGGGTAAAGGGAGAGAGGGAGATAGCAGGGAGGAGGGAGGGGATAGAGGAGGGAGATAGCAGGTAAGGGGAGAGGGAGATATTCAGGTAAGGGAGAGATGCTTAAGAAGGGGGGAAGGGTAGGAGGGTAGGGAAGGAGGGAGGGGTGGAGATAGCAGGTAAGGGGAAGGAAGTGGGGAAGGAGGGAGATAGCAGGTAAGGGGAAGGGTGGGAGGGGAAGGAAGGTAATGGGGAAGGGAGGGAGATAGGTAGGGAAGGGGAGAAAAGGGAAGGGAGGGAATGTGGAGTGAATGACCAGCAAACAGGTGGTCCAATAGCATGAGTCAACACCTGTGATTTTTTGTTTTTCATTTTTACTCAAATTTATTTTTCTGATATTAATTGATAATTGATTGGTATTTAGTTAACAATTATCACTCTCTATGATCCATAGCAATAGCCAGCCCTATTTACATTCATCGCAAGCTTGAAACGTCACATGTCTGATTTGTAATGTTGTATCTTTGAAACAGCTGTTATGGTAATTGCAAAGCAAATAGAGCAATCTGGAATTGTTCACCCGATCACAACACTAATCATGAATTTCCCTGTTTCGTGCGTAATGATATCCATTCCAACATGGAGGCCGTCATAGACATTCGGAAGAATGCTGACCCCATTGTACAGGTAAGTAGTTCTATGCACCTGTATACTCCAGTGGGTAGTTGATGATAAAGGAAAGTGGATTAATATTGAAAGTTGCATGGAAGATACCGATATATGACCGCTCTATAAGCCTAATTTTGAGGACCAAAAAGCAGTCTGTAGAAGGGGGTCGCTCTTATCCATGGGAGTTCACGCTTTCGTCAAACTTTTCCAGGAGTAAGAAAACAACATCGCATCACTTTGCGTGAACAAACAACAGAAGACGACTTTGTCAGTAGAGACGCCAACTTTGCAATTAAACATCACTAGACAAGATTATTTACCTTTTTAAGTTATAAGTTGTTCTTGCTGGGCATTGTATTATTTGCAGGGATTAAGATTACCATGCGTATCTGAGCCGAAATAGCAATCAGCTGTGCACGTTTCCCGGTGAACAAGTTCAAACATGCACAATAATATAGCGGGGCCAATTCTGACGCGATCATCATCAGTAAAATATAATACAAGAATACTATTATTTAACCCAAAGAAATATATCCTAGCATTATGTAATTTTACGTTACAGTTTTTGCTCTATAAATTAAATTAAGATTACTGTGTGTATCTGAGCCGGAAATAGCAATCAGCTGTGCACAATCGTTTCCGTTGAACAAGTTCAAACATGCACAATAATATAACGGGACGAATTCTGGCGCAGTCATCAGTAAAATATAATACAGGAATACTATTATTTAACCCAAAGAAATATATCCTAGCATTATGTAATTTTAGTTACAGTTTTTTGCTCTATAAATTAATTAAGATTACCGTGTGTATTTGGAGCGAAATAGCAATCAGCTGTGCACACGCTTCCTGGCTTAACAAGTTCAAACATGCAATAATATAACGGGATCTAATTCTGACGCAGTCGTCAGTAAAATATAATACAGAATACTATTATTTAACCCAAAGAAATATATCCTAGCATTGTGTAATTTTAGTTACAGTTTTTGCTCTATAAATTAATTTAGATTACCGTGTGTATTTGAGCCGGAAATAGCAATCAGCTGTGCACACGCTTTCCTGGCTTAACAAGTTCAAACATGCACAATAATATAACGGGACGAATTTTGGCGCGGTCGTCAGTAAAATATAATACAGAATACTATTATTTAACCCAAAGAAATATATCCCTAGCATTGTGTAATTTTAATTACAGTTTTATATATAAAATATAATATAATCAACACTAAAGGTTATAACGGACCCACCATGAGCGTGGTAAAGAAGAAGTTGTGCATGACATGGAATGGGGTAAAATACAGAAGCCATTTAAATTCACACATTTTACCGATGTTACTGTAAAACTAGCAGTCAATGGAAAACGAAGCGGTAATCAGTTCGCGGATTGTTGAATGGGGTAAAATATGCAAAAGCCAGTTTGTTGCTACAATAAATATGATATTTAGAGAAGCAAAATATATTATGCATTTTCTGTCAACTACGCTTCGTTTCGATCCGTGAGTAGACACAATATATATGACTGTGAATTCTTAGAATAATGTGGACCAAAGTTATAATTATTGGTAACTGCCAGTTGTCTGTTGTCTGTGTTTGCCGCGATTAGGGACCCCATCGCGGGGATCGACTTATACACGCGAAACATACCATTTTGACACTGATTTTAAGGGTCAAGTTTGGGGTCGTCTTATCCATGGGAATTAGATCTTATAGACGGTCCGCCCGTCCACCGAGAGTGGAAGGTCGCTGGTTCGATCCCCCTGACTGCGCCATACCAAAAGATGTTAAAATATGGTACTTGTTGGTCCCTGCCTGGCGCCGCATTAATGGGTACAACAAGGACTGGTCGGCTTGGAGTCAGCATAATGTGTCTGAGTTGGGTATTCATGCTTCACTGGCGGCATGGTATCTCAGTGGGCTAGCACTATAAAACCAGCTTAAGTCTGGGCTAGTACAAGCAGCCGCGACATACACATACACACGCATGCACATCGTCATATGAGCCAAATATTCTCAAGCATGGCGATTAAACCCAATTTCACCACCCCACCCCCTTTTAAGCCCAACAATATTTTCAGGGTTTAGATGTCTCCTATAGACTGTTACTGTGGACTAGATACTTTAGTGTAGATATATTCATGACTATGCCAGCAGGTTTTAACTGCATATATGTGTGGCATATATCTCTTCGTGCAAAGGGACGTAGTCTTATAGCTATAGTGCTGATATACAGAATGTGGTGCATTTGGCCATTAACTCAACTGTTATGAAAAAACACAGATCAGTATTTGTTGTTCTTATAGAAAAATCCTGCCCAGTTTGTGAAAATTACCAGTAGGCATTTCAGATATACCATTTCACCAAATCTGTTCCGAAAAATGAAGCATACAAGTTAGTACTGTCATTACACATCTGGTTATATAAAGTGCACATTGCATATCTGGCTTTATGGTTGCAATCTTAATTTATTATTCTCATGTTACATGCTTATGTTTGTTTCTTCACATAAGGATAAATTAAAACATATTGTAGTTCTTTTCAATATTGTTTTTTTTTCATGTCTGGCCCACTGATTCCATAATGCATTGCAGTAAAAATCTTTGAAACTTAAGTCATTAATCTATTTGTAGATTTTGGTTAATGGAACTTCTTGCTATGCATGTCATTTCTCCAGAACAACCGCATCCATCATGGGAAGAGGTCAGGGGTCGTAGTGCTGGGAAGTGGGCGTGGCCAGGTGAAGAAGAATGACATCTATGAGAACCGAGAGGCTGGGGTTTACATCTTGTACGGGGGGAACCCCACTGTCTGGTGAGTGATTCTTTCTTCTCTGGTGTGTGATGCTATTTTTCTCTGGTAAATGATTTTTTCTTCTCTGATGAGACGTAGAAGACCTTGAATCTCCCTCGTTTTGCTGTTATATAGGTACAACCAGTAGGGATGCCACGATACATCGATACTTTCCTAAGACGATACAATTATCGATACATTCAAAACTGTATCGATATTTAGTTTTGAAAATATCAGTTTAAATATGTTTATGTATCGTTTACATTTGCAATTGCATCATGGTTTTGATGTTATGAGAGTTATAAATGATTATTTTTCATGCACAAAGATGGGAATTTTAATCTCTGAGAATCAAAAATGTTGATCTTTTCATGGACAATTATAAAATGTGAAATATTAATGTTCAAAATGTAACTAAATTTACGCAATAATGCTGCGAAAATAGGTATCGTGCATACATATTGAATCGTGACATGGGTATCGTGATACGTATCGATTCATGAAACTTATGTATCATGACATCCCTAACAGCCAGCCTTCTAGAAAGTGTCACATCATGAACCACTGGAATTCCAGATCTTTTATGTGAGCTTCAGTCATTTACTGCAACATGACTTAGCACATGGATCGGTATTTGTTTTCCAGTCAAAACCACATCTATGATGGCAAGGCAGCAGGTGTGGCAGTGAATGAGAATGGATGTGGCTTCATATTCGGTAAGAATGTGCTAAATGTGAAATACCTTTATCCCATAGGAACATGAAAATGATTTGTATCAAAAGACATGAAATGTAAAGAAATTGTATTTTTTTTTCATATCCTGTTATTTGTTGTACAGATAATGTCATCCGTGGTAACCAGTGGGGTGGTGTTGACATCCGACATGGTGGTGATCCTGTTGTCAGTGGCAACACTATCTCACATGGTATCGGCGATGGAATTGTCATTGGAGAGCGGGGTCGAGGATCCCTGGAGAACAATGTGATATCTGGTAAGTTCACCGGGTGCAAAAGTCAATTGAGTCGGAAATGTTTTCAGGGAAAAATTGTACTTTATTTCACTATACTAGAAAGTAGAGTGAGGTGTGTTTTTTCTTCGAGGAAGCCAAATTGAATGCTTCACTATGGATAAACTAGGGCACAAATAAAATGAAAAACCCAATGTTGTTGGTGTCCTTAATTAACAATCCTCATTCAGGGCTAACTAGTGTGCTGTTCTATTAATGTATCTACACCCCTACTTTAAGATACATGTTACCAATAACACAAATGATAAAAAGTTTCAAGACAGTTTACATTCAGGTTAAACATCTTCTGTTTCTTATTTCAATGAAGTTACCAAGTGTACATTTGATTATGAGGGGGCAGACTAGAATGGAGTAAAGCCAATATTTCAGTGTGACATAATGCAAAAAGTGAAAAATGGGCTGTACATATTGCACCTGTCTGGGGAATCAAACCTGAGCCTAAATCATGAAACGGTAGTGCCTTAACCACTAGGCTCCTCCAACAACCCAACAAGTTGTAGCTGTTGTGTAAAACTATAAACATGTTTAATGCAATACCACAGCAAATCAAATTTGTTTACCGGGATAACTAGTGTGAAGAAAATATCCTGCACTGATAACCCAGCTGTATGTAGCAATAAAGCTTTCTTTTGGTCCGCATTCTTTAACCATCTTTTCCAGCGAGGAGCGAGACTGGCAGTGTCTGAACAGTCAAACGCTTTCAAACCGTTAATGTGTTGCAATTTCACCATAGACATACCTCAGTCACCATCCCATCCTCTTCGCCAATTGTAGAATACCCATTTAAGTTTCTGTGAACCCAGAGACACAACCGGACACTTTCGTAGCTCACACTCTACTGTCAGTTTTATTTCTCAACCGGATACAGGTCACTGCGCATGCATCATTACAAAATGTGAACTCCAATGAGAAATGTGGAATGCGGATCATTTCACAAAATGTCACAAACGCACAAATAGCACAAACGCTACAGTCCTCGGTTCAGATATCCGGAAATTCGTTTATCCGGACAATTTCAAGAAAAACACAAGTGTCCGGATAAACGGGGCACAACTGTATATGGATCATCACCAGCCATACCATCTGAGTTTCATGATATGTTTATAAATGTTTTGTTGTTTAAGCTGTAGTATTCCAGGTCTATGACATGTACTCTCTGTATATTGTGTGTGATATGTATTGTGTTGTCTAGCTGTCTATGCTTTGCGATCAGTGTTGTATGCAAAATCCTTTCATTCATATCACCTGTCCTAAATGGTACTTTATGGAATTAACCGCCTCCGTGGTGTAGTGGTTAGAGTGTCCGCCCGGAGAGTGGAAGGTCGCGGGTTCGATCCCCGACCGTGTCATACCAAAAGATGTTAAAATATGGTACTTGTTGGTCCCTGCCTGGTGCTCGGCATTACTGGGTACAACAAGGACTGGTCGGCTCGGAGTCAGTATAATGTGTCTGAGTTGGGTATTCATGCTTCACTGCGGCATGGTATCTCAGTGGGCTAGCGCTATAAAACCAGCTACAGTCTGGGCTAGTACAAGCAGCCGCACATACACATACACACGCATGCACATCGTCATATGAGCGAAATATTCTCAAGCACGACGTTAAACCCAATTTCACCTCACCTCCCTTTATGGAATTATTCATTGAGATTTTTCTTGTTGTCAAGGTAATGCTGGATGTGGAATTTGGATTATGAGTGCCTCCCAACCGTTTCTCCATGGCAACCAAATAAACAACAATGGTGATTCAGGGATTATGTTTGTCAACAAGTCCGTAAGTTGTCATTTATTTACATGCTCATCAAGAGCACGTTTATAAAACTACTTCCCAATATCGGTTCCATATATTTGAACATATAACCAAATGATTTTATTTTCATATGTGAGTCTGAGGCATGTTTTGCCAGATTTGTGACAATAATAATTAATGGAATAATTGTGCTGATCACCTTTCTCCATTGTGTTTTCACAAATACCCAACAAAGTTTTTAAGCATTTAAGGGACACTATACATAAATGAGGTAATGTAAAGCAAGGTCAGTAATGGAGAGTTGTACGATGAGAGACCACAATCGACAGTATGAAAGTTTCTTGGACTTAACACAGTACCCTTAAGACTTGTGTCCCGAAATATGCCTCTGTTTGTCCAGCAGTGTAATAGGTACCTGGTAGGAGGAGATGTAATGTAGGTGTTGACCTTCCAGGCTGGTTGTAGGCTTCCAAGGGAGCTGAGAATGAAAACTAGGCACACTTAAGTACATTTTCTGGGGTAATAATGTCAGCCCTTTGACCATGCACCGAGTGAATAGAATAGAATAGAATAGAATAATACTTTAATGCCTTTTCAGGAATTTGTGTTACATCAGCAGAGCTACTGACAGAGAGATGCAAAACATATTTACATAAATTCATTGATTTAAGTATCTTCACATTTGTTTAAAAGAGATATGGTACTTGGAATAAAGGATGTACGTGCTCTCTTAGTTTTCACAATTAGAACTTTGTAGCGGTAGCCTGAAGGGAGGAGGTTGTATTCCGAATTTAAGTAGTGAGTACTGTCAGATATAATTTTGTCAGCTTGATTCACGATTATGGAGGCGAGCACAAAATAAGTTCACACATTGATATGCTGGAAGTAAACAATGCGAGAAACAGAAATCTCGGGAAATTACATAGTATGCTGCATATTAGAAACAAGCCGGGCATGTGAAACTTGGCAAGAAGGTGTTACATATCCCCATTGTCATTGTGGGTTCCCACTTTTAGCATGACGCCGGTATGTAAACAACGTTATATTTGCAAACACAGGAAAATATGAATTAATTCTAATGTAATCTAAGAAATATATTATGTTAAGTGTGATGCTATGGAATAAAACTAAAATAGCAAACGAAATCTGTTTTGCACATTTTGACAGATGATGAGTAGTTGTGAGGTATATTGTATTACTTCGTGTTACAGGATGTGCAGCATGTGCCAAATGTCCCTGATGGAATGAACATTGCATCATCCAGGAGTCTCGGGTACGGAGACGGCGAGGAGGGTCCTCCACGTCCACGATGTGATGTCGCCACAGTACAGTACAACAATGTCTATCATAACTCAGGTGGGTTGCACCTCAATGGGGTGAAACGTTTTTACACTGACAGCCCATTTCATGGAAAGGACAAAATATTAAGAACCGATGAGATATTGTTAGGGGTCCAGACTCTTGAGATGAGATCTTAAACCTCCAAGTCCATCATCATATTGTATATATATAGCTAGTCAAAACTTTTAAAAATGAGTAAAGGCGAGTTAATATCATGAAGGAAGACGTGCCTTGCCCTCAAAGAGTAGTGCCTTGTATGAAAAGTAGTGATTCAGCATTTATTGCAGTGAGCTTCTCGATCTTCATAGCTCAAGCCATCAGGTAATGTTCTTTTGATAGTACATGTTCCATTGAGGCTCTCGGTTTGAAGTTGTCACTGAAATAATAATGATAATAAGTCATCTTCTATAGCGCACAGTCTCCAAACACCAAGTGATTGCTTGCGGCACTTTATCAGAATCTGATTATTATTACCCCGGATAACCCAAGCTGCCTGTTAGGCGCTAGAAGGTTTTAGTCATGTGGCTTTTTCCAACCGGGTACCCATTTTCTGCTTGGTGAACAGAGGCAATTTTGAACAAGCTCACTTGCCTAAGGTGAGACCACATGTGTCATGTGCTTCACTAGCAACATATGTAGTTTATAAGAGGCTAGCATTGGTGGTTGAGAGTGTGTGAACATACTCTGGCAATATGGTAATTGCTCATCATATCGATCTCTAGCTTGTCTTGTTTAGACTCAGTTGTTTGTGTTAACATACTGTCATCATATATCTGGAATATTGTTGAGTGTGACAGTAAACAACATAATAATCAATATGCAGAGTGAGTGGGTATGGTTTTATGTTGCTTTTAGGAATATTCCAGCAATAACACGACAGGGGACACCAGAAATCTGCTTCACACATTGTTCCCATGTAGGGAATCAAACCCGGGTCTTCAGCGTGACGAGCGGACACTGTAATCATTAGACGACCCCACCGTGCCTTTATTTTCATTGTTAGAAATCTTTACCTTTTAAGCATGTATGTGCAGAGTGTGTTGTATCCAACCTGTAATTACCTGTTCTAACACACCTGGTGATTGTCCAGGTAAGGGGATAGTGATACAGATGGAGGATGCCGTCCACGTCCACTTCAACGCTGTATACGCCAACCTCTCTGACGGCATCACAGTTAACCAAGATTCTGCTGTGGTCCTGAAGAGCAACAGCATCACCAACAATTGTGGGACAGGCATCGTCAGCGCTTCTCCCAGCAGCGAGAACCAGTCGGTACGACTTGTAACATATCTGTCCATATTTAACCTATTGTCTGCCT
Source organism: Haliotis rubra (assembly GCF_003918875.1). Taxonomy (NCBI): domain Eukaryota; kingdom Metazoa; phylum Mollusca; class Gastropoda; order Lepetellida; family Haliotidae; genus Haliotis; species Haliotis rubra. The sequence goes on from NW_025767335.1 coordinate 1,041,720, forward strand.
GGAGAGCAGAAAGTTGTTGGTTTGGTCCCTCGCCACATCATACCAATAGAAGTTAAAAGTTGCAGCTTGCTACCTGGTTGACTCTAGGGCTGGGTCGGATCCAAACTTTCTACCTGGGTGCCCAACCCCCAATTACCCTACCCTACTTGGATACCCGTTATGTTAATTCCTGACATCAAATTTGTAAGAAATGGCAATATATAACTCAGCTCAGAGGCTAAAATTTCGAGTTTTTCAATATCTTAACTATGTATTATATGCAAAAGAATATTATGTCTAAATCTTCAAAGACAATGCAACCTTTTAATCATGAAAGAATAACATATTACATTGTTTGATCTATTAGTCACATGATCATAACGGGTTCGGGTATTTAGACAGGTACCCTGGTCCAACTCATTACCCACCTGTCCCAGTCCTATTGGAGTGACCCTATTGTATTTGTGTCTGAATTTGGTGTCAATGTTAAACTGTGGCGTAGTGTCTCCGAGCACTTGCATATTAAAACCAGTGTTAGTCCCCACTAGTACAGGCATCCCCACACCATACACCCACATGCATGCACATCACTATAGAAGTGGACCCGTGAAGGTCCGGGTGAGAATATTGCCCTTCAGTAACCCATGATTGTCATAAGAGGCGACTAACGGGATCGGGTGGTCAGGCTCGCTGACTTGGTTGACACATGTCATTGGTTCCCAATTGCGCAGATCGATGCTCATGCTGTTGATCACTGGATTGTCTGGTCCAGACTTCGATTATTTACAGACCGCCGCCATATAACTGGAATATTGCTGAGTGTGGCAACTCACTCACTCCCGCTATACAACTAATAATTCGAACCTGACATCACCATCTTGTTTTGTTTCGAAACCAGTATAGAAGTGTAATAATTGCTGAGGGAACCTGACATTAACTTTCTTTAGTCCAAAATGATGCTTTTAAAAGTTTTGTTTTACTTTTGAAACCAGTATGTAGGGTGTCATCAAATGTGTTATATATGAACATGCTGAGGGAGGTCTAGTGTTTGTCCTCTTCTTTGTTTGGAGTTAAAAATTCATGTGGGTCACAAGTTTAGGACTTTCTCCAAATTTAAGATAATATTTCCTAAAATGATGCAATCAAATATTTGGTTTGGAAATATATATGGGAAATAGTGCTTGTTCTCTTCAACACTGGCATAGTTTGGACTTTCACCAAATTTAAAGATCATGAAGTTAATGCATATCCTAAAGTAAGAAAATTTCAGGAAATGTTACCGATGTTTGCACATGAGCAAGTCTTTAACCCAAGCAATTTTTGTTTGGAGAATATATGGTTAAAAATTCATGATGGGTCACAGGCTCTCTATCTGCTTTTTCTCTTGAAGGTAAGAAAATGCATTTTAGCCAATATTATGGAGACAAAACATTTCTATAGGCCATAATCATGTATGAAACTTGAAGGTATATCTTACTGGATATTGTTGTTGTTGTTTGTTCACAGATCCATATCCATGGCAACGGCGTATATGACAACCGTGACCACGGGATTGTGTGTCGTTGTTGTAGTCATATCTCTCAGAATGATGTAGTTGGAAACCTCAACGGCGCCATCAGCTTGGATGGGAATGCATTGGTCACAGTAGCGATTGATTGTTTGATGGTTTGATGTTGGTTAACCAACTCTGTTGGACCACTAGTTTGAGCCTAGTGGTTTGATGTTGGGTAACCAACTTCTGTTTTGTGGTGTCCCCATTGCTAATTTCTGTCACTGTAACTCACTAGTTCATCTTATACATTAGTTCATCATACAAATTATGGATATAATATGCAGCAAGTGGCTGTGACCCAAAACGGTTCATGATATGTCAGTTGTTTATAAGTATGTTCTGTTTCAAGTGTTCCACAAGACAGATACTGATGTCACGGCAACTAAATGTGTCAGTGCTGTTTGTTTACAAGACACCATACATTGCGATCTTAAAGGGACCACTAATTATAGTTTGTTATATCCGTAGTTCATTTTACGCATTTTGACTAAAATATATGGCAAATGACTGGGACCAAAATCATAATCTGGTAAATCCATTAATTTGTTCATTAAAACATAATTTACTGCAGCTGTATAATTGCAGATTGAAACATTGAATAATATTTACTACATCTGATCATAGTCTTCTCCTACAACTAGTTGTGTCCATGCAGTGTTTATATCGCACCATACATAGATCTGGTAAATTGCTGAGTGCCTCAGATCATAGTCTTCTCCTACAACTAGTTGTGTCCATGCAGTGTTTATATCGCACCATACATAGATCTGGTAAATTGCTGATTGCCTGCCTGAGATCATAGTCTTCTCCTACAACTAGTTGTGTCCATGCAGTGTTTATATCGCACCATACATAGATCTGGTAAATTGCTGAGTGCCTCAGATCATAGTCTTCTCCTACAACTAGTTGTGTCCATGCAGTGTTTATATCGCACCATACATAGAGCTGGTAAATTGCTGATTGCCTGAGATCATAGTCTTCTCCTACAACTAGTTGTGTCCATGCAGTGTTTATATCGCACCATACATAGAGCTGGTAAATTGCTGATTGCCTGCCTGAGATCATAGTCTTCTCCTACAACTAGTTTTGTCCATGCAGTGTTTATATCGCGACCATACATAGAGCTGGTAAATTGCTGATTGCCTGCCTCAGATCATAGTCTTCTCCTACAGAGTTGTGTCCATGCAGTGTTTATATCGCACCATACATAGAGCTGGTAAATTGCTGATTGCCTGCCTGAGATCATAGTCTTCTCCTACAACTAGTTTTGTCCATGCAGTGTTTATATCGCACCATACATAGATCTGGTAAATTGCTGATTGCCTGCCTGAGATCATAGTCTTCTCCTACAACTAGTTGTGTCCATGCAGTGTTTATATCGCACCATACATAGAGCTGGTAAATTGCTGATTGCCTGCCTCATATCAATCATGAACGTGGTAAGCACGGACATGGAACGTAGGCGTAATCAGTTTGTGATTGTTGAATGGGGTAAAATAAGCAAAGCCAGTTTGTTGCTACAATAAATATGATATTTAGAGAAGCAAAAATATATTATGCATTTTCTCTCAACTACACTTCGCTTTCCGATCCGTGAGTAGACACAATATATATGACAGTGAATTCTTTTGAATAATGTGGATCGACTTTACAGTATGAGGAGGACAGTGACACGGAATTTGATGGGTTTACGGCCGATGACTTGTGAAAAATCTCAGAACTCTCTTGCAGAAATGTCAGTGTTTATTGTTAGTGGACTATTTTTCTTACATTGTCATATATATATAGATGAAATATGGACACTTTAAATAATATATTTTGAAACAAAGTTGACTTCTAGGTTTTTATTTACCGATGGTACTTTTTTATCTCCATACTCACCGATTTCACAAAATGGCTCTCGATTGTTGATGCAAGCAGGATCGCTCTTCACCTACAAACTAGTTTTGTCCATGCAGGTTGTAGAGAACCGACTGCAGTGCCCCCACGGTCCCTGCATGAAGGTGGTGGGTGTGACGCAGGGCGTGGTGGAGAACAACACAGTGTACGAGGGTAACAAGGAGACCTGGATCCGACATGATGCCTTCAGTGAGAGACTGATCCTAGCGAACAACGTACAGAGGCCGGGGACAGAGAGGTCAGTATACACTGTTTCTGATAGATGTCTTCTTTGATGATGCCACAAAGGGCTGCAAAGCATTGTGATGCAATTACTTTAGAGGTCTTTTCAAGGTGAGGTGAGGTGAAATTGGGTTTAACGTCGTGCTTGAGAATATTTCGCTCATATGGAGGACGTGCATGTGTGTGTATGTGTATGTGTGGCTACTTGTACTAGCCCAGACTGAAGCTGGTTTTATAGTGCTAGCTCACTGAGATACCATGCCGCAGTGAAGCATGAATACCCAACTCAGACACATTATACTGACTCCGAGCCAACCAGTCCTTGTTGTACCCATTAATGCCGAGCGCCAGGCAGGGACCAACAAGTACCATATTTTAACGTCTTTTGGTATGACGCGGTCGGGGATCGAACCCGTGACCTTCCTCTCTCCGGGCGGACGCTCTAACCACTACACCACGGAGGCGGTCCTTTTCAAGGAGATATTGTCTTATCTCATCTTGCCAATGTCTCTGTAGAAGCCAGTTTGGATGATATACAGAGAATCTCACCTAAGCGTCTTTTCAATTATATTAAGACTTGAGATAAATTCTTCAAGGAACTTATAACTCTCAGTTTTATTTTTTATTGCATATTGATAATTGATAGCAATAGACATGAGGTTGAGATCCTAGTTTTTGTCAAAAATTATTCTTCTATTTTACTTGTGAGCAAATTGTACCAACATCTTTTCTTTACTCAAGCAGTCAGCTCTAGATTTGGTTATTTACATGTCACCATGACAAAGCTTGAATATTGTTGTGGCATAAAATAATATTTACTCCCCTGATTCATCCTAATTTGTGCATGTAGGCGAAGCATTTCCTGAGTCAGAACAACAACCTGATAATTTGTTCATTGTTCTATGATCTCATCTCATACTTTAAAAGTTAAAATTTCATTTCTTGAATTTCAGCAGCAAATCAACATTCAACAAAACCGAGTTCCTGAGATCGCCTGCTCCCCGACCGGTGATTGACCCCCCTCCCCCTCCGTCCGTCATCCCTGCTCACAATATCAGCTCCATCACTAAAGTCACAGTGCCCTCTGGTGAAGGATGTGAGCAAGGGAGCAAACTCTGTGTGATATTGTAGCCAAGATGATATTGTACATTTGAAAAATATTTCATGGTGACAAGTATTTACTGATTATATTGTATACTCAGCAACAAAAGAAACTGACATGTTTCATGATGATAAAAAAATAACTGAAAAATGTTACTTTCAAACAGCACAGCCATCCAATTCTCACTGAGGACTCAATAAGATGAAGAACCATGAAATATCAGTGCGACCATGTCATTTTAAAAGGTCAGTACCAGATGTGGCCACCGTGATCTTGAATGCATACATGGTACTTGCATCACATGGGAACAACCGCTTAAAGGCCTGTGAGATGGTGTTGCAGATCAACACAAGTGAATTCCGCGACTCTTGCTGGGTATCTGATGCATGGGTTAAATGTCAAAGAAAATGTCCAATCTCATCCCACACATGCTCGTTCCAATTCCATCCAGTGTGTGGAATAGTTTCCTAAGTCTGCTAGCCAGTCGGGCTAGCTGTACCTGTAAGTTACTAGCCAACAAAATAATTCACTAGCCCGAAATGTGAATGTATAACCTAAGTTAAAGATTACAAATATAGATGAGACGAAGATATTGACGGCATGACACGGGTTTCATCATTAAGCTGCAAATATGATGAACATTTTTATCAGGCCACAATATTGCATTATTTATAAGTTTACTATAACTTGACAAGTTGAAAAGAGTAATATATTTACAAAATGACCCATGGAAATTCACTAGCCAGTCAGGCCAGTGACCGTCGAGGTTTACTGGCCCGACTTGAATTTTACTAGCCACGGGCTAGCGGGCCAGTGGCTATTTCGCACACTGATTCCATCATACTCTTTTATTGAGAAGCATGCAAGCTCATGAAGATTTGTAATGGCTAAATCAATTGTTTAACCTGTGGGAGTACTCCTTCAAAGTGTGAACCATCATGTGCCAGTTTGCCGAAGATTCTTGATCATTTATCAACCAGCTTTTCACGTTTTCATGGGATGGTGTGACAGCCAAGTGGTTAAAGCATTTCGTTTATGACATCAAACACATGGGTTCGATGTCCCATATGGTTACAATGTGTGAAGTCAATTTCTGGTGTCCCTAGTGATATTGCTGGAATATTGCTAAAAGCAGCATTAAATCATACAAACTATTTGATGATAATCTTCTACGGCACAAGCTTCCTCCCTCCCCATTGCAGTTGATGTATTAAATCACTACATACGAGCAATACCTATGGTGTTTACAACCAAAAACACTCCATGAAAATTACAAAAGAAAATTGTTTAAACAGTTTCTTTTGTTGATGAGTATATATATTCAGGGTAATATGTTTGTGAAGGCAACGTTGACCACTGTACAATATGTGCAACTGTTCTGTGATATTTGAGATAGAATAACTCACCTTGTCCCTCAAGTGAAATTATTCCATTTGGTGTTGTCAATTATATATCTATGCACAGAATCTTAGGATGTTAAAATGAAACAAATGAAGTTTAGTAATGTCTTACAAACAGAAACACATCATGCGAACATTTTGTTGAGTAATTCTTAGTTGTAAATGTGTAACCTGAGTAGAAATCTTTTGGGGGTATTGACCTTTGTCTCACTTGCACCATCTTTGCTTGAGTGAGTGAGTGAGTGAGTGAGGTTAGTTTTACGCTGCCCTCGGCATTATTCTGTAAATGATTGAGTCTGGACCAGACAGTCCAGTGATCAACAAATGAACATTGATCTACGCAATAGGGATATGATGACATGTGTCAACTGAGTCAATGCCTGACCACCCGATCCCATTAGTTGCCTCTTACGACAAGCATGGGTTACTGGAGACCAATTCTAACCTGGATCTTCATGGGTCATCTTGGCTTGAAGCCGAGGCCTGTAGTTCATAGCTCCATGCAGAGTGATTTGCATGAACTGATCATCTTTGCCTTCAGATGTTTCTTACGTAACTGAATAATACTGCATCACAAATTTTATGTGCAATACTTAAAATCATATAAATTAAAAGAAGAAAAATGTAAATATGACATTGAAGATTCCATGAACATCCGTGAACGTCTTATACAGCGATGGCAATTTTCCGCTGATCTGCGGATTTCCGCTGATTTTATTTCAAATTGTTCAATTGTGCATCATCTAAATCCATTGAGAAACCCTCAACTCGATGACACAATATTACGTTTCCAGCTGAAAATAGATTTTCCTGTTGCCATCCCTGCTCATATCAAATCAAATTGTGGTTATAATACATCTTCCTCAACTGTATGCACATTATAATGATTGATTTACATTAATAATTTATAAAATGGAATCAACTTTCAATCCAAGATACACAACATACATTATTTATGTCAGCACAATGAGACAATAAGAAATACAAGTAAATATCAATCACTGAAGAATTATGTCATTGGATTAATGATGCCATCCATCTTGGTCTGTTGACATATCTTGTTACACTTCAGTTCAGAGTGATATCAGAATATGTCTGTGTTTAAATTTCCAGGAATCCTGAAGCCATCTACCTTCAAACTGTTCATATATTTAATAGACAATCATAAATACACAAATATTGTGGGATATTATAAAGTAAATTTTGCAAGATACAGGATATGAAAGGTTGCTTGAAGTAATGTGTGGTCTAAAACTGAATGTCCTGCAGATAAAATGTGACCTATCAAAAAGATTGAAATTATTTATTTATTCAGTTTTATACCCTTTTCTATCCGAAAATATATGTATACAGAACCGGTTTTGCAAGTAGAAAATATGTAAATATTGTTTATGAAGGCTGGTATATTATATAATATATCCTATGCTTGTCTTGAGGTGCAACATAATGGGACAGGGTGGTCAAACTCACTGACTTCCTTTAATCAATGTCTCGTCATAGAACCTAACTCACTTCTTCATTTTTTCAATAAGACATATGACTACAGCAAAATATTTTGACAGTGAAAACAATGTGAGATCTGGCATGCTTACAGTGAATTTTGCCATTACTGTGTCCGGACGACTAAACTAGTCACTGTTTGTCAGGTATGTGTGATACTGCCAAGTTTGCAAGGAGATATCCAGGCTAGCTATTCTTGAAACGTTCACAGCCCTACAAACTTCTTAAGCCCATTCTTTACACATTGGCTATGATCAGAGTTAAGAATTCTTAGGGCTACAAACTTTTCGAGAATAAGGACCCAGGTTTCCAATCCAAGCATCTCTTTCGAAGCAATGTGGCAAGGGTGAAAACAGTCAATATTGTTACTGAAAGTTAAATATTATGTCCTTGTATTCAATAACCTGAACGTTAACTCAAGATGACCGAGTGGATTGTTTGTAAATTTAACTTCGCTGTGATCAGCTGCAAATTTGAGGATGCAGCATTAAACAATATTCACTCTCCTTTGTTTGAAAAGACATTCCATGGATAATTTATTGATCAGACTGCTTCCAATATTTCCACAAAAAGAGAGGCAGGTGCAGTAGTATATATAGACTTAATAATACTTATGTCAATTTTCTGGCATCTGTGTATATTAATTGTGGATGGTTTACATGAAGCATGAGTGTTAGGTAGTTACCTAAGGGATACAGGATGTGATGTGGGTAGGGATGAAAATCTAATGATATATAGTCCGTTTGGCTCAAAAGCAGACCGATGAATTGCAATCTAACTCGAAAACTGATAAACATATAATACTCATGAAACGCTGATCATAATCAAAACACCAGACCAACTCTGTGATATTTTTGCAGAATTTATGTCCTAAAAATAAGAAAGTTTATATGTTTATCAGTTTTCGAGTTAGACTGCAATTCATCGGTCCGCTTTTGAGCCAAACAGACTATACATGAATCACGATCTTGCATATTTTCATGTTCTTCACCAGGAAATTATGTCTAGTTTGTCATTTTGGTTAAAGGAAAATGGAACATATTCCTGACTGTATAATAAGAAATGCATGCGAATGTACACATACCGAATCCACATAATGAATATCATCTCTAAAATGTAGCCTTATAACTTTGAAAATTGGTGCAGTTGGCTTTTGCCTTGTTTACTGTTATGTTACTTAGCAACCAAAGATGAAACCGACCATCACAGACACATCATGATCATCTGATATTATATCATATAATTTCATTTTACTTCATGTAATGGTAGTATTCTTAATTTGTTTTACAAGATTGGTTGGTGTGTTGTTTAACGCCGCACTCAGCAATATTCCAGCTACCGGTATATGGCGGCGATTTGTAAATAATGGAGTCTGGACCTGACAATCCTGTGATCAACAGCATGAGCATCAATCTACACAACTGGGATAAGATGAGTTGTATCAACCAAGTCAGCGAGCCTGACCACCCGATCCTGTTGGTCATCTTTTTACAAGTATGGGTTACTGAAGACCAATTCTAACCTGGATCTTCACTGGTCTGTTTTGCAAGGGAAAGCATACATTCCATGTGTTAAGTTTACATGTTTTGAGTGTACTGTCAGTATCTGGAGTGTGTACCTCAATGATGTGGAACATGAATTCAGACTTATTGTCACTTTCAGAGGAAAAAGACTTATTGAACTTTAGTTTTACTTCTTTATTTTTTTAAAAGTGGTCATTTGTAATATAAAGGGATAGGGCATTGTTTATCGACGACTTTATTGGAGCAGACATCCGTCCATTGTAAACTTTTGCTATCTCAACACCTCAAGGCCCTTGAAGCCATATTGAAAATGTCAGGCTTGCCCATTTGCTGCTAACCTTGACATTGTAAACATGAGCTTAATAGCTTGGGTCTTTTTCCATCCTCCGTCCAGTACTGAGATCTACTGCAGTATATATATTGTTTTCATATTGTATGTTCTTCATGTCCTCTCAGAGCCAAAGTAACTTCTTCATTTTCAAAATGGTTGCCGAACAAGTTCCTTCTTTACTATTCAATAACGTTTTAGTTCTTAACATGATTAAAGTTGTTTGATAGGTCTTAGTAGTTATCTGACAACCACACATTCCCTGGATTTGTATGATTTATTGTTTGACATGTCAAAGATTTCTGTTAATTTTTGGCTGGTTTATATTTGGCTAAGTTTGAAGGTGAAGGTCACTCTGTATATGTACGTTAAACATTCCAACTTCTTATAATCCTTTCAACTTGAGATGTTATGATATTTTGCTTCCTGGGAATTGCCTCCAGTTGGACAGGTTTTTGTTTTGTTTTCTAAAATGTCAAGGTCACCAGAATTCAAAATGTGAATCATCATAGAAAGTAACCTCATGGTGACCAGCTATTCTTCAAATGATATACAGAAGTGACATCTGTTTTTGTATCATCTCTGTTGTCTTTGGTATTGCAAGAGGTTTTAGGTTTGCATATCATCGTTTACCCTTGTAATGACCAGCAGACGTGACCTTATATACATATTCCTCATTCATACAAACATCAGGTATTTTGTTTTTGTTTTGCCAGAAAAAAACAATTTTAGCATTGATTTTGAGGAAGCATTGTCACAACCTCCTGTGTGAAATGATCATTTTTGAAACCCTCCAGTTTCTCTTCCGTCCCGGGTCGCTTTTAAAAGGAAATGTAATGCAGACAAGTGACATTCCCTCAAAAATTATATATCTAAAATTATGTATGTCCACATATGGAAAGGTATCTGTGATATTGAGAATTTATTGTGTAAATGTATCTTAATATTTAGTAAATATGATTTTTACGATGATTTTATGAAGTTTTGTTACAGCCTCAGCATGATTCTGATACATGTTTTAATGTCTGTGATGGGATGTTTGTCATCATGATTTATTTCCGTCATATAAATCATACTTGCAAATCATGTTTCAGTTTTCATTTTGCAGAGGCGATGTCTAGTTTTTTAAGCAGCCCAATGTGACATCATATCATATTTCCCCCCTCCGTACCTGTGCTTGTTTCCAAGCGCCACGCTGATTTTGTTTCTCTGCAACATGCCTGTGCTTGTTTCCAACATGGCATCTGTATTTGAGTCTCAGCTTCAAACCCAGAATTCCCACAGAATATATGTATTGCCTGTGTTTGTGTTGCATGAAGAACAATATGCCAGCAACACCAAGCTACAGGTATGGATATGGTGCTGACAGATCCTGTAACATCAGAGTAAACCTGGATTCAAACCCACATAGGTTCGGACATCACAACGACCTCCTCCGTGGTGTAGTGGTTAGAGCGTCCGCCCGGAGAGCGGAAGGTCGCGGGTTCGATCCCCGACCGCGTCATACCAAAAGACGTTAAAATATGGTAATTGTTGGTCCCTGCCTGGCGCTTGGCATTAATGGGTACAACAAGGACTGGTCGGCTTGGAGTCAGTATAATGTGTCTGAGTTGGGTATTCATGCTTCACTGCGGCATGGTATCTCAGTGGGCTAGCACTATACAACCAGCTTAAGTCTGGGCTAGTACAAGCAGCCGCACATACACAAACACACGCATTCACGCCGTCATATGAACTCAGCACACAGAAGAAATGTGGCACCTGAGACAACTGGCTTACCTGTCTCCTTGAGGTTCTTGAAGCAGTTGTATCAATCCTTTTGTGGCCTTTTTCCAGATTATGTATACAGTGAGACATTCGTTTTTGCGTAAAACGTCCGGATATCTGGATTTCTGTCATCCAGGCTTAAGTGTTGAAATGGTAGCAAGCATACCCTTCTAGTTTAAAATCACTTCCAAAACAGCATGGTCATTTTGATTTGTCAATTACAATTCACTCTGTGTCAGATAGGCCTACTAATAACTACCAATACCCTGCTGATCGGTCATTAATCCGGATTAGCAGACCTTGTCTCGTGTCCAGACACTCCTGCTTCACTTCACACGGTCAGCGGAAGATCAAAGCTTTGTGCGGGTAAGTGAGTCAATTTTGTGTTGATTTAGCCAGTTGGTTTGTAAAATTTACCGTCCAGGAACGGAAACCGCATATCCGTTATAGACAGTCACTTTTATAGGTTTCCAGATATATGCATACCTGTCAACTGTCACGCATTTGGCGTGAGTCTCACGCTTTATTGACAAATGTCACGCTCTCACGCCTCCAAATAATAATCTCACGCATATCTGGTAGCCAAAAATAATTTCAAAATTAATACGCATTTTCGTTCGTTTTTGCGTAAAGTTGAACATTGAAAGAACGCCTGAATGAACGAAGTACTAAAACGATGTTTATGCGAATGATTCGGCTTATTATTATTTATTAGCATGCATCTTTTAGTGTCAAAATAATGCCACCAGAAGGCTCCAAATGCTCCTGAAAATCACTAAACTTCATTTTCGGGGGCGGGGGCTTTGCCCCCCAGAGACCCCCCCACCAGGGCTTTGCCCTCGACATAACCCCGGCTTATTTTTTTCAGTCTCACTCCAAACCATCTTTAGGGGTTGACAGCTCTGTATTTGGGATCCGGGGTCTCACTGTATTGTGAAAAGTGTTTCATCAAAAAGATAAATTGAAACATTTGGTATCTTTATTGCATAAATTTGTAAAAAATATTACATACACAAAGAACCAAACAGGACAATGACGCAATGTTGGAGCAGCCCAAGACATCTCAAGGTTGGAGAAGTATTAGTCTCTCGTAGTTTCTTTTTCTCAAATTTGTGTAAATCTCAGACAACATATACTATTTCAGATTCATAAAGGTTTTGCCAATTTTGCCTCGCATTTCAGTGTGATGGACTCACTGTACAAAGATGTCTTATATTAAAACAAGACCAATGATGCATGACAAATATCTTAAGTACAAATGTTTGCACAATACATAGGTTTGCCGTACATATACATGACCTTTAGGACATTTCAAATAATCTTTCTGAGGCAGTGCAGGTTTCGTGGTCAAGAAATATGTGAGAAATTAATGAAAATGTTTGTGACCTACACAGTCTAACCAAGTTCAACACGTGTCCGATGAAGAAGCAAATGATGGCTATTGGTATGCAACATACAACAAACAAGAATTCTAACCATGTGTTGTATTATGCCTACAGCAGACAACACACTTGTCCGATCTCAGGTGTACAGTGAAACGGATGAGTCAAGAAGTGTGAACAATACATTAAAAGTTCTGTCAGATCTGAAACAGATGGGACATAAATGCTCAAATTCTTATGTCTAGATATTCCATTTTTGTGTTTCCTGACAGTTGTATTGCCACACTGCTACTATGTATATGTCACTCATCAATACAAGGAGGAAAAATAAGCATAAATATACCTTTCCTTGAGTTGAGCTGTCATCGAATTAGCCATGAGATTAACCAGCGTATTAGTTCCCCCATTTTATAGTGACAAATACCAAGGAACCACAAACTTAGAGGGACTATCCCAATCTCTATCTTACAACCAATGAATAATTACTTAAAGAGAAAAAGTACATTTCATAATGCAAGACGTATTTGACCAGACCAGTCTTATACTGGTGATATAGCTCTGTATTTGCTGGGAGAGTTATTTTTGTTATAGAATGGAGACAAGGCCATTATATTTGTCCGATCTAACATCTGCCAAACATCTTTTCTCCACAATTTGAAATATTCCAAATTTGCACTTATACCAAATATGGCAAATTCATGTCTTTTGTGTAATAGTTTCGGTACAACTATCAATGATCAATGATCCAGCTTCAAAAACAAGACAGTCAATGTCAGCTTCTTTCTTAAATTTTGGTTATGCTTCCCCAAACAGAGAGAAAAATATAGCCTCATATATGCTGGAATTTGCTCGATAGGAAAACTTTGTAATACACATAACGATGACTAGAAACTGGTTGTGTAATAAAACAATGACACCAGTTTTATAGTATTAAGAATAACACAGCAATCTCATGTCATACAAAACTCAAATCAATACAGTAGGTAAAATCCATGAGCAATTCGATCTGAGAACTCCACCTTATTATGACCCGATGATGAAAGTGAGTATAACTGTATATCACCTGGTAAGTTCTGCCATAACAACACATAACACTTGGCAACAATATCACAAAACAAAACGGTGAAATAAACACCAATAGCACATGATTGCAAAATAGGAGAGCACCTTCACATGTACTGCTCTGACTATTGTCTAACAAGTAACCACAAACAGGGCAAGATGCCATTAAACTGTAGCCTTGTAATCTGTATAATGTATCATAACCTGATCTATACATGACATACTTTGCCAGGAGTCAATTGTTCTTACAGGATTACCAAATATCTCTTCACTAAACCCAAAATTATTTGTTGCTGTTATTTCATCTGATTTTACAAGTCAGTGACTTTAATATCCAGAGACTAATCTAGCCCTGTCTGTGTTCACTTGTTATTGTTATATATTCTGGATTATACACTGATTCTGCATATTTTGGTAATACCAGGTTTAGCTGGTAAAACAATGTTAATTGATCATTTGCAGTGGAAACTGAGACTGAGTGGAGATTCTTATACAGACTGACTTGATAACTTGCAGGCTGATGTGAAATGGTTGGAACACTGCCACTTGCAGCAGCAGAAAATATTCTCTTTCTCAGCCATTTTGATAAGTCATCCTAGATATGGAGATAAGAGAGGCTGATTGGTTTTAGCTGCATTTAGCCATTTTTCAGCAAGCACCAGAAAGGGCCATGTGGATATCAAACCACAGATTTCTGCCTGAGTTAGTGAGAGTGAGTTTAGTTTTACACCGCTTTTAGCAACATTCCAACAATATCATGGCGGGGGACACTAGAAATGGGCTTCACACATTGTACCCAAGTGGGGAATCAAACCTGGGTCTTCAGCATGACGAGTGAACACTTTAACCACTTGGCTACCTCACCGCACCCTGATTTCAGCCTGATGGGTAAATGCTTCCCCCAGAAATATAGGGTTGACGGAACCCACTGTCACTTGGCCTATATTACAAACTTTGCTCAGTTGTTTAAGATGCACTCTGCAATTTTCCAGCTATTTGACATCAGTCTGGAAGTAATCAAGTCTGGACCAGACAATCCTGTAATTGACATAGTTAGCATCGATCTATGCTACTGGAATATGATTACATGCATGAACGACGTCACCAAGTCTGACCACCCAATCCCCTTTTTATTGCAAAGTAGGAATGAGTGTTGCGTCCATGAAACTAATGACTGTTAATGTTCCAGACATTTCTTACTGTCAGATGACTGACTGACTTTGGTTTTATGCCGCTTTTAGCAATATTCCAGCAACATCGAGGCAGGGGGACACCAGAAATGGGCTTCACACATTGTACCCATGTGGGGATTCGAACCGGGTCTTCGGCGTGACGAGCCAACGCTTTAACCACTAGGCTAACCCACCGCCCCTACTATCAGATGAACACGTCCTTACAGTTTATATTGCTCACACATTCTGTCTTCAGTTTCCACAGTAAATGATACCAACTAGCTACAGTATAATTAGACTCTGCATACACACATGCACACAATGCTAGCAATCATTACAGTTCCCACTGACCAAACACATTGCAACAGTTAAAGCAATCATTCCTGCTCTTCATTAGCCGGCTATTATTGACAATCAAGCCTCATCAACATGTATGTAAAAATGGTATCCTGTTGTGCGTCAAGTCTAGCCATCATGGGGAACTCTGGTGTGAGATGACGGCTGGCTAAATACAAGGAACATATGAAATGTGTAGATAGACAAGAAACTTCTAACATGACCTAGAAAAATACTTTGAATAAAGAGGTTCTGTTGAGATTCCATTGGTCAAGATGATGATGACAATTCATTAAGATTCCTTGAACAGATATATGAAGAGAGGTATCCCAAACTACCAGGTTGAACAATGTTAAGTAACATTAAATTCAAAAATAAATTCTTTTCAAAGCATAACAATGTTAAGGTATTGCAAAGTACCTGTGATATTCAATGCTATGAAAGATGGTGACAGCATTATCAGAACTGTCAAAAACGTGATGAGACCACAATGCTACAAAAGATGGTGACCAAAATGCTATGAAATAAGGTGACAGAGCTATGTTAACTGTCAACATGGTGACCACAATGCTATGAAATAAGGTGACAGAGCTATGTTAACTGTCAACATGGTGACCACAATGCTATGAAATAAGGTGACAGAGCTATGTTAACTGTCAACATGGTGACCACAATGCTATGAAATAAGGTGACAGAGCTATGTTAAATGTCAACATGGTGACCACAATGCTATGAAATAAGGTGACAGAGCTATGTTAACTGTCAATGGTGACCATGCTATGAAATAAGGTGACCACAATGCTATGAAATAAGGTGACAGAGCTATGTTAACTGTCAACATGGTGACCACAATGCAAGGTCAAATGGTGACAGAGCTATGTTAAATGTCAACATGGCCACCACAATGCAAGGTCAAATGGTGACAGAGCTATGTGAAATGTCAACATGGCGATGTTAAATGTCAACATGGCGACCACAATGCAAGGTCAATATGTTAACAACCTGTCTGATGGTGAAGGACACTGACTACAGACTGGCGGTGTTAACACAGATCAGCTGTCACACATCCCATCCTCCCTCCAGCAGAACATCATCACTACACTGAGTGTCTGTAATATTGCACAAAGACGGAACATACAACTGTTCTGTTGCTCCACCTCTGCACACAGAGCACGTCCTGTCACAT
This sequence comes from Haliotis rubra, assembly GCF_003918875.1. Taxonomy (NCBI): domain Eukaryota; kingdom Metazoa; phylum Mollusca; class Gastropoda; order Lepetellida; family Haliotidae; genus Haliotis; species Haliotis rubra. The sequence continues at coordinate 1,058,130 of NW_025767335.1, forward strand.
AACTCAACACACTACAGACAACACTGGATGAGAAGCAAGTAAACCAAATTATCCACTCATATAGAAATGTTAGTACCATTTGTTAATACACCAGTCATACCTTGTTATCTCAAATATTGGTGTCCTTGAAACAAAACAAATCAAGGTATCAGACAGATCAACGATATCATTTTCAACAAACACAATATAGAAGGATGGGAAAATTTCCTTCGCTTTATAATATTATCAAGATGATTGGGTATAGTATTAATCATCCAGCCCATGTGAAGTAAAAACATAGATGACATTATTTATTAGGCCTTTTTTAACGATTTGATTCAAGACCAGCCATCAAGAAATACTAAAAGAGTGGAAGAGTGAGTTGGGTTTTACACCACTGTTAGCAATATTCCAGCAATATCACAGCGGGGGACACCAGAAATGGGCTTCACACAATATACCCATGTCGAGAATCGAACCTGGGTCTTCAGCTTCACGAGCGAAAACTTTAACCACTAGGCTACCCCACCGCCCCAGAAACTGGAAGAAGAAACATGACCTGAAAGCATCCCAGTTCAATTCCAGTTTCCGACACAACATCAGTGTTATGACTGCTACTACATCTTGTTTGGATGTATCTCAGCAGCCTTGTAGTAATATCATGGCTGATGACATCAAGAACACAGAGGACTTTGTACCTGCATGTATTTAGAACCTGCCTATTTGGCTGTGTAAGTGAAGACTTAACCAACTCACTACCCCAAGCCTAATCTTACAGAAGACACACATAAAAGCAATTTTGGGATCAATGAAGTGTTTCAATGTACTGGGGCATTTGAGTTTATGTAATCTGAGATAACAAGGTCCAGCTGTAGATGATAAAAACACAAAACAGGAACAGTATAATATAACCAAATATTTGGGTACATCTGTCATAAAATAATAAATACTTGTGTGTGAAGGTGGAAATACAAGTGAATCAAGTACTATTTTCATCAACATACATGCCTTTATGTGAAAAATTCTGAAATACTTATGAAAATAGAGGTTAAAAGTCACATGAAAAAATAAATGAGAAACATTCCATCAAATAAAATACAGAAACAAAATATCAAATTGTTACATTTCAGTATATGAAGACCTGAAGCAGTCTCCTGCAGTGGACATACATGCTGGCTGTACAAATACTGGACATCACTAAAGGGTTCAAGTGCCAAAACACTCTTCCTCTCAAAATATTCATGCCTTCAAATTGATGTGAATAGTTTGTGAAAAATGTTGCACCAGTTTAAGAAATATACAGCTATAATGTTAAGCACAAATGGAGAGCCATTGTTTTCTAAATTAGGGCAAAAAGCTTTAAAAGTGAGTTGAATTTACATCTGTATTGGATATTATCAATGTGATCATTTTAAATTAGTTGGCTATATGTCTAAAGCCATACACTACCTCTCACTACAGGTACATAATATATTAGGGACTTTTTATAAGTACACAAGTAACTACAAGCATATTGACAAGTCTTTGGTATAATATCAAATCAGTGATTGCACCATTGTTCTCATCACAGCTTACTGGGTCGCTACTTCGATTAGATACTTCATAACTACAGTCCAAGGTGTACAAACCAACAACAAAATATGAAAACACAACAAAAAAACCAAAACAAAATACAGCAACATTTTGCAAAATTGTTAGTTTAAAAACAGGCAGGTAGGAAAACACTGGTCTCTTCACAGCCAACTAATTCCTTGTCCTGAACTAAAAAATTCTTCATGTTGAAAACAACCCTTCCCCTCACATGTACATCGTTACTTCATCCTTTTCTTCAATACTAAGGTAATACCCCATCACGCCGAACTCTGTATCTTAGTCAGGGAACTCCTCACAGAGATTTTCAATATCAACTTGGCCCTTCATTGTCACATACTCTGGTTCATGCAACACACTGACAAATAACATCAGCTCAAACCATGAATGACTAGAACCATTATAGAAACTGATAAACAAATATACTGTTATTGCACTGCGACTCACCCAGTACATATAAAATTTCCCAGAAATTACATTCCTGGACATTTAAGTACATATAACAGAGAACAGCTCTTCACAGAGATTCATCTTTCATGAGAAAGCAACTGCCTAGTTTAGTGAACATTTCAATTGTTTCATTTCGTCCATGAGACCACTAAATAACACATACCTTAAATTACACAAAAAATACAGAAAATCTGTAACAAAAATTTCCTACAATTATGTTTAATGATAAAAACAAGTTTGTAATCACACTTCAATGATGGTGTGACCTACGAGTTCATATTTAGCAGTACCAATTAGGAATTTGAAAGTTCACCTGTTTTGGAGAAGAAGTTTAAAGTTACAGACGACAACTAGGTGGAAGATGGGCAATGATTAATGTCATAAACTCTGGGATTTTTTGAGCTGATGAGCTACAAATTAACCCCCAATCAATTCTTCCCAACATAACCCATCCACAGGATTTATTTTATTGCTCAGAGTCTATTTTCATTATTTTATAAGACAGGCCTTCTGGTGCAAAGCTATCTTGCTGGTTCAACATACAGGCAAATTGGTCAGATCAAGGAGAGGTTTTGAAGGGTGACGATGATGAAAATGTCAAAATAATTCAGACCTTGCAGTGCAAGCTAAAGGTATTGTTTGGAGGAAATAAATAGAAATATGTAGTTTGACTGACTGAGTTATTTTTAGCAGCTTGCATGTATGAAATGTCCATGTGCCCACGAAACTTCCGCTGAGGAGCCAACACTAACCATTAGTACAAGTTTGAAGGTAACATAAGCAGTAACACCATGGCACAATGTCTCCAGATCTAACTAATGAAGTACATGTACATCCAAACAGATCGTAAGGAAGCAAGCAGAAACTCATACCCTGGAAGTTCATTCTACTCCAAGTGTCAATCATTAACTGAAGACTAAAACTTCAAATAGCATCATATCAAGATTGTCATGACTGCAAAACATTGCTAACAATAAGTACGCACACATAAAAAAATATTCCCTTCATTTAAACCTGATACTTTTGTCTTAAACAACTAAACACTATATGGAAATGCATGGAAATTAATTCTTGGGGAAATTGCAAGTTTCTTATATAATCTCTGAATATTTACAATGTTGTATAAATTCTGAAAGAAAACTGGCAGTTTGTACTAGACTAATTATATATCTAACTACTTCAACACTAATGAGCACAACCATTGCCATGGGGAATATCACATTGTCAATAAAAATACACACTAATTGCAGCATTATGCTTTACGGTCATCAAAATTAATTTTCAAATGACTAGGTAACCTAGCTATTCTCTTCTTTCAAACGAACAATTTGCTCAACCATGTTGCCATAGTTAAGCCCCAGCTCCATCCCACCACATGCCACCTTTGCAACCCTCCCGTATTCATCAGAGTATTGAGAACAAGGAATGAGGTATCACTGTGAGGAGCTTGAGTTTAGGCAAGGAAAGACAACTGTTCTGAAACAATCAAGAAATTCATAAACAAATAATATTAAAAAACCTGACTTTTTTCCCTCTAAAAAGAATTTTTGAATAATTTTCAGTAGCTTTTATTTTTTAACTTTTTCACCGACTTAGATAGCCATGTTTTGCATGAGAATCTAGATAATTTCTGTCACAAACTTTGAGTCATTATCTGCAGTTTGCGCCAAAACCAGTCCAGTGAGTATGAGGCATATTCTAAACTGAAGCCTTATTACAGAGCTATACAGATCAAGTGGAGCTGTCTTGACCACTATTTCCACTTGACTAACCTTACTGACAAGATCAGACATCTTGAAAACATTGCAATATATATTTTTAAGTTGATCATAACTGAAACTGGTATCGTGGTATTTGTAAGTTAGTACACTGTGGTAATGTTAACTGAAATTCCGCACACATTTATGCAAAAGTAGTTGTTAGAAACTGACAAGAACAACAATAGCAACACAGACTCTTCAAATGAAGGCTATGTTCAAAACGAACTTCAATCTCTGGTAAACTGGGAAATGTTGGGCTGGGGCTGTTGCATATACATAGGTGGCACACTTTGTTTCTGGCCTAGTAGTGAGTGAGTGAGTTAAGTTTTACGCCACACTCAGCAATATTCCAGCTATATGGCGGCGGTCTGTAAATAATTGAGTCTGGACCAGACAATCCAGTGATCAACAGCATGAGCATCGGTCTGCACAGTTGGGAACCGATGACATGTGTCAACCAAGTCAGCGAGCCTGACCACCCGATCCCGTTAGTCACCTCTTACGACAAGCATAGTCGCCTTTTGTGGCAAGCATGGGTTGCTGAAGACCTATTCTACCCAGGATCTTCACGGGTCTCAGGTTTAGTAACTACAGGGAAATCTACTCTCAAACATCTGTAGAGTGATTCAGATTACTGAATGATTGTGACAATCCATCTTAAAACAGGCACAGAGCCAGATTAAATAACACCGCTACAAGTGTTGAAAGCATTGAACAGTGAAATTTGTGTCCTTATTCGCTGTTAAATGACTTACCATACATTATAAGTGTGGTCTGTAAAACAAGTCAGACAAACCAGTGGTCGATATAATGAACACCGTTCATGTCATCGAGACACACTGTCATGTTATCAACAGTAACTCAGTCAGACCACTTGCTTCAATATTGTCACTGCTATGGACAAACAACAGATGGGCTCCTTAACTACAGGCATCTTTCTGAATACCGTACCAAAATATATGCTATGAGATTCTTCCAATCCATTCAAATACTGTAACTAAAGTCAACAACGCTGAAGCGAAGTAGCTGTGCTGAAACATCACTAAGCTGCAACATTACAAAACTTGTTTATATGACCACATATTAGATGATAAATGGTTGCTGGGCGGGTCTAGTAGTTGCTAAGGAAGTTGGGATCAACAGATGACAGCTTCGCAGACAGGAATGCATGGACACAGAACATCAGTGTATGCAGACTTGTGCACTCGATCTCCTGCAAGGAAGAAAGATACAAAATGGTCATTAAGGAGATGAACAGCTGGTTCGTCAACCATTGGCTACCCACCACAACATTAATGATAGATTTATTTGTACTTTATTCAAATATTACAATCACTGAAATAAACTTCAGTATACCTGACAACTTCTTTGACTGGCATTATTTAGAAACTGGAGAGCAATATACAGGCAAACTTTATGGATGAACAACTTCTTTATTCAAGTGATGCAACGTTTCGATACAGATTCTTGTATCTTTGTCAAGCAAGTATACCTATACATAGTATACCTGACGTTCAAAGTCAAAACCCTGAATAAACAACTGTGAGTTGCACTAAGACAAAGGAGTGACTGTTAATGCTGAGCTATTCCAGCTGAATCAGAGTAAATTATCTGCAGGGATCAGAACGAAGTTTTGAGAAAACTCTGAAAACTAGCCGGGGGTTTAGCATCTATCGGATTTAGACCATTCACAAAAATTACCCTTGGCCTTATGAAATTCCCGGAATTCTGCGGATCCGCAGAAAATTCTCATCCCTGTATCTGGACCAGACAAACAAGTGGTTGACAGCATGAACCACTATCAACACCATCTGGTAACACTGACTGGAATTAATCAACTGATGACCCAATCCAATTTAGTCACCTGTGAGCACAAGCAATAGAATGCTGGAGACATTCTAGTCTGGGTCCCTTGAGTGAGTGCATATTTCACTGTAGATCTCAGATGTATCCACTGTGGTGAAACCAAGTGAGTATCGGTATAGTGGTGACAAACCTAGAAACACTGCGGTTCCTGCTGTGGCCAAGGGACATAACTCTGCATCTGTCTTGAGTTGAGAAATAATATTTTGTACATACTCTGCTTTGAAACATCAGACAAAGAAGGAGTGCTTACCCTAGATTCTACACTCCTACTCATGTCATTCTGGAAGAGCAGTTTGAGTTTGGTCTTGCCGTCATCTGACGAGCCCTTCAGCTGGGAGAAGCGGTAGGTCCAGACGTACGTCTTGGTCTCATGGTCCACCAATGAGAAGCCATGTTCCAGATCCAGAGTGAGGCCGGACAAACGACCTCGCCATGAGCAGCCAAATGTTATATTCTGAAAACAATTCCACAAAGATCAAATTCACTGCAATATAAAGTATCTGTACTGCAATAGAATGGGCCAGCACCAACAGTAGAGCAGCATCACTGTCACAGACATTATCATTATGCGTAGATCCAGAAATTTGAAAGAAAGAAAAAAGTTGTTTAAAACTTGGATGTTAAGCCCGTAAAGATATCATCATGTTTCTTATTGCAATGCCATCAGCTTGTCACATAACTTCATAATTGATACTGTCAAACAAAACATATTTAAGTGAAAATATAAATCTCTGCAACTTACTAACACATAATGATAACATGTGGAATAACAAGTATTCTGAGACCACAGTATTCTATGAGGCCATTCAGCTGGTTGAATCCTGTACACGTGTTACAGACATGTCATTCATGCAGCTCAGAGCAACTAGCACCCAGGAAGATCAAGGTATATAAAGGAAGTCATTGAGAGATAGCCTAAGGCTGGAAGATCTTAATTAATTTATCATCCCAAACTGTGTTCCACAGGAGATATCGCTTGTGTGAGATCAAACGATATCTCCTAGGAGATATCGTTTTGACAGTAGATTTTGTACAATGCCCTGACAATGCTATGACGTCATGTACTTGATGACGTCACAATGCTATGACATCGCTGCACTGCAAGTCTAATGGCAGTACCATGTTCAGAGATGTACATTTTTCATTGAAAATTAATGAAGAGTGATTTTGGATGATAAATAGAATCTCACCCTCGTGTCTTCTGATATCAAATATATCAACACTTGTTGATAAAAGTAAAAATATCCTCGTAAAACCTCGGATATTTGTAACTTTATAAACTCGTGTTGATATAATTGATATCAGAAGACACGAGGGTGAGATTCTCTATATCTACCCTAAACAGGAACACCTAAATACAAACACAGCCAGATATAAAAAGGATGTCATCAAGTGATACCAACATTTTGGAAATAACAGCTGGAAGGTAAAACAATCAACTAAAATTCTTCCTTCATACATGTAACAATCACTACTGTGCAAGCCGTGTTAGAGAGATGGAAACATAAGGCCCCCAAAAATATATGTCCGTTTCCTATTACATGCTTTTTAAAAATAGGGTAGGTGGGTTGTTTTATCTTTTTTTTTTCACTTTTTTTATATATTATTTAGTGGCACCAGGTGGGCACCTGATGTCTTCAAGAGCACCATATCATGTAATGACAATGTCTTATGATGAAACATTGAATGGGGCGGTGGGGTAGCCTAGTGGTAAAAGCGTTGGCTCGTCACGCCGAAGACCCGGGTTCGATTCCCCACATGGGCACAATGTGTTAAGCCCATTTCTGGTGTCCCCCGCCGTGATATTGCTGGAATATTGCTAAAAGCGGTGTAAAACTAAACTCAGTCAGTGAAACATTGAAAGATTTCTACATCAAATCATTACTCATGTTATTTATTTGCAGATTTGGTCAGTGAGGACCCATTATGAAAATTCAATTCAATCCACTTTAGCCCTACGCACACTGAAAAACATGACAATATCATACTCGATTTGGATTTTAATGATGAGTTGAATTGCACTCCAGTCATGATACTGAAATAGATTTAGGGTCGGGGGGGATTAGGATAGGGTCGGCCGGGTTACGAAACGGGACATTGGGGGTGGGGTGGGGTGTGGGGTGGGGGCTTAGAAACTGACATCTTGGTTGTTTCTTCCTAAATACCTCACACAATTCCTTTTGGGTTAACAGCGAAAACGTAATAATGATAACGTAAGCCTCCTTTTGGAGCTGTGCAACATCTCATGGCTACCTTTCATTGGAAAATATCTAGGACAGGTATCTTGGTAATTTATGTCAATTAGCTTCCAACTGACCTTGATCCTATGGACGGCGAGACTGTTGGTCTTGTACCATGCTCTCTCAATATGTAACAGGTCTGATCGCGACTCAACACTCAACACGACAGACTCGCCACTTCCTGTCTGAACAGAACAGCAGTGCTGGCGGTCGTCTGGAAGCTCCTCATCCTGGTGACAAATATGTGAGATACGTCCCTAATATCTTATTACCTTGTAGATCACATAACTGATATATTTCTGATGAGACTACAATATTACAGGAAAAGATATTTGTATTATGAAACTGCATGAAACACTGACCTCAAGGATCTCAAGATAGTCAATTCACAGTTGCTCATAAAGCAGTTTTAAAGATTCAAATCACTGTTTACAAAATTTCAATGGGTCAATACAAAGTCTTCTGAAAATCTCCGACATGAATAGCAGTTGTTAGTCAAATATATAACTTATAAGATAATTTCTTGGGAAGACAGTTTCAGACTTTTCTGAAAATTACTTGATTCCAAAAGGCCAGGGATCATGAAATGATTTCGTAACTATCTAGAAGCTGAGTTTGTGAATACAAACTGGGACCTTAATATATAAAGAATATTTTGTATATGACAATGAATGCATATGCCTTGGTGCACAAACTAGGATTTACCCTTTCACATGATGAATGTCATTAAGTGATCAATGATTCATAAACACATTATTGTCTGCTTCAAACATAATAATGTCAAATCCTTAGATATTCTGACATTTGAATTGAGTGAATGAGTGATTGTATATTCAATAAAGCTGCATCAGAAAGTTTTCAGTTTTCGAGGAAACACAATTTATGAACATTTAGTCTTAGCTTGACACACTTCTTCAGCTCACCTTCAACATCTTGAACATACATTCATACACCTTGTACTTCATATCACAGCGAGTCCAGTCACGAGCATGCATCTGAAACAACATCAACCAACAATGGCCTTCATCCTCTAAATGACGACTTACACCTGTATGTGATTATGGTTGCATGATTTAGCACAACATATGGCCACAGATGGTAAATAGCAATTGCAGTTATCTAAACTGGGCATGTACAATGCTACAATCATGTGAAACCTTACTGCGATACCTGACCGTCTTTACACAGTTCCTACAAATAGCATGGTGTGAGGGGTCACATTCTGCACTTTCCTACTGGCAATCTTACATCTACTGGTTTATTTTCTTTCTTTCTTTTATTATAGGATATTTATATAGCGCACATATCCATGCAACCATTGCTTGCTCAAGGCACTGGTATTTGTTTCCCTCGATCACTGGATGTCAATCTCAACGTCACATTGTGTTATCAATCACAACTCCCTGGGGAGTATACAACTCTTGCTGCCACTAGGCGCACCGAGTTTATTGTGGCTCTCTCATCCTCACGAGGTACCCAATTCACAGCTGGTAGGTTAGAGCTAAAGAGTAAGGACAGCTATAGCTCTAGCATCACTTTGAGGAACACTGTTCAAAGTGAGGAGCACCTTAGCACTAACGTGATCGTAACATCCCATAACATATGCTTCAATCGTTGTAGCATTAGAGTTGCCTTGGACAGCAGCATCCAAGACCCATAATTTAAAATATGGGGACAAAAGCAAGGGATGCCAGAGATGTGTTCAGTCCCTGGTCCTCGCGGTTGTTTTGACAAAGAAAGGAACACTGTAACACACACGCATATAGTGTTGCTTGTAACTTATGTAAGATACTCACAGGTGGAACATCAAAGAGAAAGACCTCGGGTCCCTTGAGAGCCATGAACTTGGCCTTCCATGGCTGGTTGTGGACAGCGGCTGACATCCGCTGCTGGCTCCAGCACATGTGTGCTATCTGTAACACAGCAGGAACAGCATCATGGTACTGGGGAGCATACTGCATAATATCACTTTCACAAAGTATAGCTTTCACAAAGGGAGTGAGTTGAACGCATCATCATTTTGGATAGTATATACATTGTATGTCAAATTGTTTCAGGATGAAGTGATACTTTTAAAACACAAAGGCTACTTGAAGCTGATTTATTCATGCTGGACTGTCTAATACAAGGACCACTTATCACGAGGGCATTTTAGAGACCTGGGTGATACAGGTATTCAGTGCAACAATTGGAATCAGACACCTGTCTATGAGCAGAAGTCATAGCGAGTGTATTAGTCACATGCTTGAGATCCTTGTGCTAGTGCTTAGCGCTATGGTGATCATAACCAGCATACTTCAACAGACTCACCACTGTTGTAGTGCAATTACTGAGGTGAGGTGAGGTGAGATGAGGTGAAATGGGTTTAACGTCAAGAATATTTGAGAATATTTCGGCTCATATGGCGTGCATGCACCGTGTGTATGTGTAGGTAGCGGCTGCTCGTACTAGCCCAGACTTAAGCTGGTTTAATAGTGCTAGCTCACTGAGATACCATGCCGCAGTGAAGCATGAATACCCCACTCAGACACAGTATACTGACTCCGAGCCGACCAGTCCTTGTTGTACCCATTAATGCCGAACGCCAGACAGGGACCAACAAGTACCATATTTTAACGTCTTTTGGTATGACGCGGTCGGGGATCAAACCAGCGACCTTCCGCTCTCTGGGCGGACGCTCTAACCACTACACCACGGATGCGGTCGTAGTGCAATTATTACTTTGTGAAACAGGACCCATAGCTTCTGTACTTACATGGTCCTCGGCTAGCAACATCTTGTTGGTCATCTGAACCTACAAACAGAAAACAGGAGCATCTCAGTGCCCTGAAAACTTCACACAAAACACATCACACATAACCTTTACTTGTCAAATAACCTACTGATGACAGAGAGTGACATGACAAAATTTGTAAACTTATGAGAGATAATGTGACTTGGTCAGATCATGAAGTGAGAATAACATGTTATTCATCAATAGTCTCACAAAAATAGAGAAGTTGTTATCCGTAAAGTTTGTCAATATTGCACTTCTCAACTTCTAAAATGCCACTCAAAGAAGTGAGCGAATGAGTTTAATATTACACTGCACTCAGCAATATTCCAGCTATATGGCGGCGGTCTGTAAATAATCGAGTCTGGACCAGATAATCCAGTTATCAACAACATGAGCATCAATCTACACAACTGGGATATGATGACATGTGTCAACCAAGTCAGCGAGCCTGACCACCCAATCCTGTCAGTCGCCTCTTATGACAAGCATGGATTACTGAAGATCAATTCTAACCCAGATCTTCACGGGTTACTCAAAGAAGTCAACATAGTGTTCCTCACCAACTTTCTCTGTGTAACCTGTGAGTGGATGTTACCTACCATCTGTGTGAGGAGATTGTCGATGATGGATGTGATGGACTGGATCCATTCAGCCAACATGCGGTTGTCCTCACAGTGCAACACACCTGAGCTGGAGCCGTCACAGCCAAACACTTCAAAACTGTTCATTCTGCCCAAAATTAAACATCATCAATAAACAGCAACGGATCCCAATCCCCACATTACTGAGCAAATTCAAAGAGGTATACATGTTTATGACAGAGCAAAATATCCCTTAGATGTTCTCAGAAGCAATGACATACTTGTGAAGTAATACTATCAACATCTGCCCAAGTTTACATGGATACATAGGTTTTCAGTTTCGACAGCAAAAACAGTCACTTGGTACGAACAGTCCAAGGACAGTTTCAACCAATATAAACATTTCTCTCAACCAGTACACACTGAAATAGTGAGTGACTGAGTTGAGTTTTACACCGCTTTTACTAATATTCCAGCAATATCACGGTGGGGGACACCAGAAATGGGCTTCACACATTGTGCCCATGTGGGGAATCAAACCGAGTCTTCAGCGAGACGAGCGAACACTTTAACCACTAGGTTACCCCACCGCCCTCACACTGTAATAACAACAGCATGATGACAGTGATACTTTCTAGGTTGTCATAAAACATCACAGCCACATTGCTTTCACAAGCTGAATTCTGACCCTGAAGTTTTTGGGTATGGCGAGTATACCTGAGTTTGTCTGTGCCTGGCAGGAACCTGGTCAGTCTGCCGTAAAGTAGCGGTATTGAGGTGACCGTCGTCCACTGTCGCTCCAGCCTCGGCAGTCCAGGAATCAGCGGACCAGACAGCTGATGTGCAAAATGATAAATGCTCGTCAAATCAACAGATACATATATCCTCAACCTAGTAACATTCTGCTTGGTCAAAACTGCTTGCATATAGAAAGTATTCACCCATGTTTCTACAAATGATGGCTACAAATGAAAAAAACAAACGCTTAGATGATGGTGATGAATTTCATCAGAATCTTTAAGTTCACAGTGTTTCAAAGACTGTTCTTAATCTGGTAATGCATTGTTTACAATTTGTAATGTTTGGGTCAAATCGAAATTTCAAAGTTATACTATTTCTCTGCAGTTATGTAACTTCAGCTAATAACAGTCTAATAACAACTGAGTCGGTTCAGAACCACGAGTGCTAGCCCGCCGATCCTGAACGCCTGTGCCCGTTCGAGTGCCCGTTCGAGCGCCCGTCGCCAAGCGCACGAACCATTCTCACAGCTGCCTTGCCACTGAACTAAAATGGCAACCATGTTTAATGTCATTCAACACCACTCGCCCCTTTCCATAACCTCCAACAAGAAGACAAGAAGCTATTCGGCTTGTCCCGGAATAACACGAATGGTCGCATGAGTAATGAAACTAAGAGCTCAGCGTCCATTCAGGGCTGATCACGAAGCTCACGGGAGGCAATAGCGTGGGTGCTGCGGGTTCTGAACACACCTCTGTTCTACAGAAAATGTGCTTACAGACAAGTTTAGCTTATGTTTTCAAAAACCTTGGAAAAGGAGACTGATAAAGTCATACAATTCATCACAGTCTGAAAACATATCCAAAATACCCCTCAGGCTAATACAGATCTGTGATGTCATTTACTTCCTTTCATACATTTTAAAAGATTAACTTTATTCCTTATGGGATATGTAACACATGACTTCAATCATTTCAAAAAACATTTAAGGAAATTCCAGAATTTCAACTTACTGGAGGATCATCCTTTTGGGAGCGCACTTGGTTACCTAGGAGATAAATGAAACAGTAAGTATACAGCACAAAATATCCACAGTTCTTAAACTCTGTTAAGTTACTGAGTGTGGTGGGGTAACCTTGTGGTCTAAGCTTTCTTCCATCATGTCGAAGGACTGGGTTTGATTCCCCATATGGGTACAATGTGTGAAGCCCATTTCTGGTTTCCCCTGCAGCATAAAACTAAACTCACTCTCTTACTGTTACTGAAGATGTGAAAAACTACCGCCAAACTCTAAACCAGCATGGAAGATCTATGAGGAATGAAAAATCCAACGTGTAAACATGCTAGATTAGTATGGTATATTAAATAGATTATCTTCTGGGATACTTTTGAAAATGTTACTAAAACAACCTTTACCTAAAAATAGAAAAGACTGACTGACTTTTAGTTTGACGCCAATATTCCAAATATAGACAAAATGGGCTTAACATATGTGCCCGTGTGTAATCGAACCGGGTCTTCGGCTTTTTCCACTAGGCTACCCCACCGATGAAAAGAAATATGTCAGTATTTTTCAGATGAGTGACCACAGCTGGTGACCTGTAATAACAAGGCAAGGACCTTAAGAAATAGGTTTTACACATTGTAAGTAGGGGACAGAACCTGGTTCTAACTTGAGACAGATGAAAGACAAAAAAATCCCAGATGATGTAGCTAGGGTACCAATTTTATATTGGCTGCCTTGTTTAAGTCCATTAATTCAGGCAGGTAAATTACTAATCAGTAAATGATTTACGAGAAGGGTTAGTAGACACGCAACTTACAGGAATTACCTTTGTTGAGAAAGTGTGACGCAGGGCGGAAGTGTTTCACTGCGAGCTTCACGATGTTTCCTTCCGTGTCCTTCATCGCCTTTACAACCTGGTCATGGGTGAAGTCCTCCACATTATTGCCGTTAACCTGGAACAACAACAAAATAATGTAATGCTGCCATCAAAATAATAGGGCGAGAGAGATGGGCATATTGGTATTTATGGCAGCACAGTTCAGGAATAAGACAAATCTTCCTTCGAAACTTGACATGGGAAATAGTGTTCCATTGAATTATTACTCTTCTACTGAAACTAGGCAAGGAAAGATTTCTCATCCACTGAAACTAGGCAAGGAAAGACAACTCTTCCAATGAAACTAGACAAGGATAGACTACTCTTCCACTGAAACCAGGCAAGGATAGATTACTCTTCCACTGACACTAGGCAAGGAGAAACTACTCTTCCACCAAAACTAGGCAAGGAAAGATTACTCTTCCACTGACACTAGGCAAGGAAAGATTACTCTTCCACTGACACTAGGCAAGGAGAAACTACTCTTCCACCAAAACTAGGCAAGGAAAGATTACTCTTCCACTGACACTAGGCAAGGAGAGACTACTCTTCCACCAAAACTAGGCAAGGAAAGATTACTCTTCCACTGACACTAGGCAAGGAGAGACTACTCTTCCACCAAAACTAGGCAAGGAAAGATTACTCTTCCACTGACACTAGACAAGGAGAGACTACTCTTCCACCAAAACTAGGCAAGGAAAGAGATTACTCTTTCCAAAATCTGAAACTAGACAAGGATAGACTACTCTTCCACTGAAACTAGGCAAGGAAAGATTACTCTTCCATTGAAACTAGACAAGGAGAGACTACTCTTCCAACAAAACTAGGCAAGGAAAGATTACTCTTCCATTGAAACTAGACAAGGAGAGACTACTCTTCCACCAAAACTAGGCAAGGAAAGATTACTCTTCCACTGACACTAGGCAAGGAAAGATTACTCTTCCACTGACACTAGGCAAGGAAAGACTCTTCCACCAAAACTAGGCAAGGAAATTAACGCTTCCAATGAAACTAGACAAGGATAGACTACTCTTCCACTGAAACTAGGCAAGGAAAGATTACTCTTCCATTGAAACTAGACAAGGAGAGACTACTCTTCCACCAAAACTAGGCAAGGAAAGATTACTCTTCCACTGACACTAGGCAAGGAGAGACTACTCTTCCACCAAAACTAGGCAAGGAAAGACAATGCTTCCAACGAAACTAGACAAGGATAGACTACTCTTCCACTGAAACCAGGCAAGGAAAGATTACTCTTCCACTGACACTAGGCAAGGAAAGATTACTCTTCCACTGACACTAGGCAAGGAGAGACTACTCTTCCACCAAAACTAGGCAAGGAAAGATTACTCTTCCATTGAAACTAGACAAGGAAAGACTACTCTTCCACCGAAACAAGGCAAAGAAAGAGCGTAGTCTGTTGTTTAACGTGACACAGCTATATGACAGCATGAGCATTGATCTAAGTATTTGAGATACGGCCTGTATGTAGGAGTACATTTACCTGCACATAAGGGTATGTTTACCTGAATGTAGGCTATGTTCATCGTAACTGCATAGACAGTTACCTGTATCTAAATACATATTTACCTGCAGGATAGCATCTCCCACTATGAGCTCCCCAGACCTGTCTGCCGCCTGGCCGATGATGATCCTAGAGATGAGGACTGGGAGATTGTGCTCTGCCCCTCCCTTCACGCACAGACCCAAACCACTGGCTCCCTCACGGTTGATTGACACCTCACGGATCTGTAACAGCATATGTTTAGTTGCAGAGATAGATTTAGCCACTTGTCTATTTGTCCGCAACCAAAATTAACTGTGGAATTGTATGGATATGACCCATGCAGCTAACTATATAACGCCTGGCAAGCTAAAAGTAAGTACCATTTTCTGCATTTGTTATGTCTTTACACTAGGAGTAGGAAGTGGATCCAACCAGTACTTTCTGCCCCTATTTTTCTTGACCTTTGTAGCTCTGGGCCTGCATTTGTTAAACATTTCAGTTTTGCATTATACACTAGGAGTAAGGAAAATGAGTAATTGTGATATTGCTGAAATATTGCTAAAAGCGGCATAAAACTAAACTCACTCAGAGGCCCAGATAAGCTGCGTATCCGGGTAAAATACGCATAGAAACTTTCCAATTACGCATTGAAAAATAATTGTTGCGTACCAATTACGCATTTAAACTGTTAGATACGCAAAGAGTTTAAAACAAATGCGTATGGAATATACTTATAAAAATCGCTTGCGTAATGAAAAAGACATCGATTGCTATCAAGTTGTACTGTGAGTATAGGACAAGTGTTGTACTGTCAGTATAGGATGACTGTTTTTTTATAAAATCATTTCCCTTATATTTAAGTTGGTTTTGATTAGGTATGACATAAGGCAGGACATACCTGCTTAGTAAACTTACTCAATGACACTTACTTAGGTGTGCAAAATGACTGAAATACGTACATATTTGAAAGCAGTGGGTAACGGTAAATGAAATACCCACTCAACATTCATAATACCCACTCCAAAAATATACAGTGGGTACAGTACCCACATTAGCTAAATCTTATCTGGAGCTCTGTCACTCACTCTTGTTGCAGCAAAATAGAGGTATTGAGAACTGGTTCAGAATAACAGCCCTAAAATGCTACTGACCATCATTGTAAGTTTGCTTTTCTTCGGTACAATTGAGTAAGCTCAGGCTCATGGACTAGCATGAATCTGGAAGGCTGATGAATATTAAAATTTCTGCGTGAGCTAAAGAGTGATTAAATATGTGTGAACTTTATTGTTATTTCTTATCAACAGACTGCACTAACCATATTGAGGAACACCTCATCTTCCTCCTCCAGTGGTGCCATCACCCATTCCTCTTTCTGTATGACCAGAGTTTCTGTCATCAACTGTAATCTGATTGGTTGAGCCTTGCCTCGCCCATCATGTAATGTTACAATTCCACACTTAACCTATAAAGGAAGCAGTTTGAAGTTGAAGTGCATAACATCATAATCCATAATCATAGTTGAAACACAACAAAATTCACTAAAGTAATGACCTATATAATGCTAAGAAATGTGATCAATATTCAAGACCACCCACCAGTATTTAAAAATGTTCATGTATTTATTTGG
The DNA here is from genome assembly GCF_003918875.1 of Haliotis rubra. NCBI lineage: Eukaryota > Metazoa > Mollusca > Gastropoda > Lepetellida > Haliotidae > Haliotis > Haliotis rubra. Next base: position 1,075,127 of record NW_025767335.1, read on the forward strand.
CACCTGATTTAACAACATCTGATGAATTCTAGGATTTTCAAGATATTTTGTCAAATTCTAAGGACTTGTGGTAGCAGATTTATATCTAATGCTTTTGTCTGGCTATGAGGCTTTGAACACTAGCATAGTTTTATCACAAGGCATCAACTAGATGGTTGATGAAATCCTAAAGTGGTGCACGCTTTAATTATGTACAATGTGACCACTCTCAGCATCACTGCGCATATTCAATGACAGACATAATAGAAGAGCTTATGCACAACATCATGACCCCAGTGACCCTGTTTCTAGGATGATGGTACAGATGATTGTTTTGCTCCACAAAATAGGGTACTGTGACATGTTTGTAACTGAATTCTCCAGAAATCTGACATAACATTTGGTGAATATTCTTAACATTGATAAGTTAAAATTAAAGAAAAAATGGTAATATTCATGCTGCACTGGTGTAACATGGACGCTAGTTCAGCCAGCTATACATATGTATACCTTGGTAGGAACACGACGTTTAGCTGGCTGAACTACATGGACGCCAGAAGGCACAATGTTAAATGATGTATACATATGTCCCATGGCTGTGTCAAGTGAAGGACATACCAAATTACATGGCATATTACATGACAAACCACAGCCACTTTTGAATGTGTTTGTTTTAAATATCACTCCTATCAAGACTGTGAATAGTGTGAAAGGTGAATAGACAACTGCAGATCTCTCCCTGATTCCATCATACATTACATCTCCATACATTTGGCAGTAGGTTTTTGACAGCCGGACAACACAGCAATATCCTGAAAGTCATAGACTGTTAGAGGAAATGCACTATTTATGAACTGTCAAACTCGACTCGTGGCCGATAGATCTGTCACGCAGACGGTAATGTGCAGGAATATATGTCTATATTTCGGTGCTTAGGCTTAAAATAACTGCAGTACCTCTGTCATTTTTTCTGTATTCAGTCTACCATAATTATGCGGCCCCAACGACTCAAATTACGCTCTACAAGTGTCATTTTCAAGCACAGCATTCCATCACATTACTTTCCGAAGAGACAAATTTGTCGAAGACTACTTTCCTAACAAATAACATTATGGATCACACAGCACAAGCAGCCTCTGACAACAGGAAAAACATTCCTAGTACAAATGTTAACACACAATTTGTTACATTAATCAGATATTTTGGCGTTATCTAAATGTAGGATGAGGAATATAGGTCATAGCTCGTCCCGACATTATCTGATGCTGTCGTTTGAGGCAATTTAGAGAGTACATTATAACCAGGGTATTATAAAGGCAGGAAATCCGTTCTGGCAAAAACATGGCATTATATCCAGGGTGGTATTATAACCAGGGTACACTGTAATTGTTAAATTATCAATGATCCTTCCTATAACAGGTAGACACTACATTGTGCCATGGGTAAATAAAGTACATCTGCTGTCTCATAATATCAGACATAAATGTGGTGGAAAACGGACACCCAGTATGTCGAGGTATATACCCAATGTGTTGATAAAGATACGAACATCAGTCTCAACATGCAAGATCACGCGTCACTAGGTATCGGGTGTGTCTATGTTGTGTTTTAAACCCCAATAATCAGTGAAACCACATATTTTAACTGTAACAGTCTTCACTAACACCAGTTATGAGGAAGGTTGGCTGACAGTGGCGTTTGATTTGTTTCCTTGGATTTCTTGGACGAAGGCTGATAGTCATTGTCACATGGCAGTCGTGAAAAATATATACTACCCGTCAAAGGTTTAGACTCACTTATACACTCACTATATCTTATGTATATCTATATGGCTACATCGAAGAAGAATTTCTCCACTAACTTGGGGGAACCAAGTGCAAACCTCATGCAGATGAATTTCACGAGGATCACGAGGATCAAGCATCAAATTGCTGACAAGCAGGTGCAAATATCGTGCATGTGAACAGCTGCTTGTTGGTTTAAAGTTTAAGAATTCGCCAATTTTCACCGACTTTCACCATTTACTGAACTCATGACAATAATCTTTTCAACGCTACGAATTTGTTTTACAATACGTCAGTTCGTGTGTAAACAGTACCTTTAAACAGTATGGAATATTTTGCAAAATCTAGTTTAGAACAGTAAGTAGCCACTTGTAGCCACTTACTTCAGTCAACTGTTCTAAACTTTTGATGGGTAGTATAGGGACATTGATGAATGACATAATTGCAAAGCTCATTAAGACATATTGTCAATAAATGCACAACAGAATAGAAATTGGGCTTAACGATTAACACTTTAATCTGAGGATTACCGCGTGGTAATTAATGTTATTTGAATGATTCTATACATACATGGCTACAGCATATAGTTTAGACTTTTAAATATGTTGCCTCAAGCAATGTTTGTTATAAATTCTGAGTCGCCAGTTTGTCAGTTTTCTCGACATGAAATTCATGTAAACCTTCACACACGAATACGTCTTCCATCGTCAAACCCGCATCCTTTAATTTTTAATGTTTGAATGCCTCCATTAATTCTATACCCTAGTATTTATGTACTAAGTTTTCGTACCCCATTGCGGGCAAACAGCGAACGTTTTCCTGTCATGTTTTTGATAACCACAATTTTAGTAATTTTGGGGGTTAAATTCATTATTGTGCATTTTACTTAAAGTCTGAGAAATATAAAGCTCTTGCTGGTTTGAGTGGCATTTTAGAAGTTGTGGGGTACAATATTGAACAAACGTTATGGATAACAACTTCTTTATCTCGTGAGTGCGACGTTTCGATACAGATTCTTGTACCGTTGTCAAGAACCCTTGACAACTGTACAAGAATCTGTATCGAAACGTCGCACTCACGAAATAAAGAAGTTGTTATCCATAGCGTTTGTTCAATATTGTAATAGTTGTCTATTCTCTTCTCCCTCTATACATACAGCGCACACATAATAACAAGGGTTACAAAATATTTCCCCAAATGAGGAGTGGTATATTTTTTATACGTTTGATAGCAGTATCTTAATTAATCCAAATCTCTTCTCACGCCTACTTGACCAATTCCAGTTAAATAATACAGTACGGCTAATTGGGTTGTGCTAACTATTAGACATTCAACGTTTTTGAACGTCATTGAAAGTTTTTGAAAGGCATTTAGAAGTTGGACGAACATGAGAACATTACACGTTTTATGGATAACAATTTTTAAAATTCATTTTACAGCTACAGAGCTACTTCTTGCTCCTTCATTCATTGAGACCATTTAGATTAATTCAGAGGTTTTTGTTTTGGCATGACATGTGAAATACAATTTTTCAGTACTCACATTAATGTGCTGGAAGTTATATTTATTCCATTGATCGAATTCAGGCAATTCTAATGTAAAACGAAATTTAATATCAACTTTAATGTTACAATTTTTTCATAAATGTTTTGTTTTAGAAATATTTGTGAATCAAGTGATAACTGACAACTGACTTCATTGTATCATTGAGTGTGTGATTCAGTTATTAAATGATGAAGAATGATCATCTTCCTCTAAAAACCTAGAAATAACCACGCATATGAACATTGATGTCATATGAAATTGATCTCCGTCGCAGAATTCTGGTTTTGTTTTCAGTACTTATTTACAGTAGAGGCCTGAGAGGATATATTATTTGATATAACATTTATAATGGCTGTTAATTAACCTGGATTCAGGCTTTTCACATGAGGGGGTTGTTAGGTGAAGAAAGGGTTGTAATCAAATAGTATTTCTGCTCTCCAGCGCGTAAGTCAGGAAAATCGTCATGCCAAATCACGTGAGATTGTAAACGAGACTCGGTACCTTAGCAACACCGGGCAACAAGGACGCAGGCCTAGAATATCAACAACCAAACACGCTCAGAACTTAGTGTGTGCCTCTGCCAGTTCGAAGGCAGTAATTTGATGATGGAAGGCTTACCATTTCTTCCCGGAAACTCCTTTAATGACCCAACTGTAAGTAACACTTTTAGTGCACCTTTACAACCACGATTGTTTAATTTATTCTGGCGGCCTCTCGTCTGGGCCTTGTTGCTATTGATAAGAAATGATAAACTTGGTCAGAATTACCCTGACACATGTTGTTCTGAATTTCACAGGTAGAATGAACTATTACTATTTGGATATCGGATTTTGAAATCGACAGCAGTTTCTTGTTTCTGTCTTGTATTTGGTTCGCTCCATTTTACCAGGCCAGTGGTATCTCCAGTTCGAGGTTAGGCGTGTAGGCCAACGTTATGCCTGCTTTAGCGTTTCCACCATTTTTCCATCTATTATTCATACACTGTCTGCACCTGTTCTACACCTCGGGACAATAAAGACCACACCTATACACCAATGTATATATTTATTTAGTCCATTATAGACATAGAGACTAACAGATTTCGCCCATTAGTCAATATAATGCCAACACACAGCAAAAGACATTATCCAAAATGGCAAATTTCTCCTGGCCTGTACGATACCATAACTTTTGGTCAGTTTGGCATGAAGTATAGGCCTAGTGCCAATTATTTCCTAGTCAATTATCATGCATGTTTCCAAGATATTTATACAGGTAATGATGAGTTTCCATGACTCTTTTGTTTCCTATTCATGTCATAATTTGCTGTTAAATAGCAAGGAGTCATACATACAAAATTTCCTTCTTGCACAAGGGTGAGTAAACTGTAAAAAATTCCTCTGTGCCCAAACTTATTTTTCATCTTGCCTTGCTAAATGATGACAATGTGACAAAATAGTTTTGCTGTCATGTGTCAGCCAATGGAACTTGCATTTATGATTACACAAGACTATTGAAACTCTCATTCCTGGTGGGTTTTTTTCATGTTTTGTCCTTCTTTCCTTATGTCTTTTTTTCTAGGACTATATTTCCAGTTGTTTGTGTTTGCATATTAAAAGGCTGGTCCTCATGTCCGTTAAAACTGGAAATGAACTGTTCAGAGATAAGCCATTTTGATCAGTCAGTAGATTAACAGTCAGTCATCAAATTCTAACCAAAAAGTTATTCTGGACATGGAAAAACATGTATTCTGATATCCTCACTTAATAAATTAACCGATGGAATTCCATTCCAACTGGAAATTTTACACAGCGCATTGACTGGTCTCCTGTCACTGTCGCATATGCTCTCAGCACAACAGCTTGATATTGAAGTGAAATATTAGGGCAGGGAGCCAATATAATCCTGCAGGGAATTTGTTTAAAGGGAGGTAATTGAAATAATTTTCAAAGCACCTGATGTATCAATGTTGCAAAGTTAACACTGTTGGTTTTTGTACTTCATCGAGATCAACTAAATTATCTATTTAATAAGGTACTTTTCATTACTTGTATTACTTGTTTTGTTTTTTTTAAAATTAGGTGGGGGTACGTAAGGAACTCTTACCAGCTGTTCCCAAAAGATCTCTCTTGTACATCTCTGTCATGAAACAAATAGTCAATCAATTGGAAAATGAAAAAAAAAAAACATATAATTGCCATTACAAAAGCATAGGAGTCAGTAAAATACAAGGGAATCTATACTGATGTTCAACAACATGTAATGTCCAACAGAGCATTCTTGCTGCAATGTAATAATCAATACCTTTATTTACATTGTTTTTAACAACTGAGGATATATTACCAGATAACTATTTTCTTTCACAGAGGGGCAAGTATCACAGACCACACTCACTGGGATACAAGAATGGCTACGCCATCCAGAAGCGTCCAGAAGTTGGGATTGGTGGTGAGACTATTTTGCACAATCAGCTGAATGAGGCAGAGCTGGATGAACTGGCCAACTTCAACCCCACTCTCACCTATGGTCAAGCAAAGCAAGCACCTCCAGAAGATTTTGTGCCCGGACATGTGGCTTGGGATAAAAAGGTGACTTACTATTCTAGACATGGTTAAAATGAAGACCTGCTAGCTGCTTCCTGAAATACAGTGTAGTTACACTGTAAACCTAATGCCAGCAGAGCTTAGCACTTTATGGAATGGTCAAACATAATATTATATATTCATCATGTTCATCCTTTTCTTCCAAAACCCAGCATAGTGGACATGGAGTGTACAGAATAGTCAAGAAAACGCAAGACAGCATCCTAACTGATTTATCCCCAGCTCCTTTCAGCATGTTCCATCTAGTGGTTTATGAAAAATGCTGTATATTTGTTGTAGAAAACAGCTAGTCCCTGTAGGTTTTCACTTTTCTCTGATGAACATGTGACTGCATCTATCCCTGTCCTGTAATAACCTGATTCAAATCATGAAAATGTCACAATACCATTTATCTCTAGCAAAATCACTGTTTGAATATTCATTTTGAAACATTTTGCCACAATTAAGTATTTATTGATGGTGTTTGTTTTCTGAATATTATTTATTTAATTTTTTTCATAATAAATAATTTCTGAATATATATATTTACTTGAATAGTTCTAAACCTGGGATGACTTTACAGGTGTTGCGGTTCAATGGCTACTTCAAGCAGACAGTGAATGAATCGCCTGATGAGTTCTACCGTGTCCGTCCTGTGGATATCTACTACTATCTGGAGGATGACAGTATCGCAGTGGTCGAGCCTCATGTGGAGAACAGTGGGATGCCACAAGGTCACTATAACTGGTTTTCATAATGTCGGGAAAGATTTCCGCCTGTAACCCCCGTTTTATTTTATCATTCTTTACCTAAGAACAAATGTTTTTTATTAAAAAACCCTTAACACTAACCCTTACCCTAAATCTAAACCACATCATAACCCTAAGACCCTAAACCTAACCCTAAAACCTCGAAATAATCCCAATAAATAGAATACATTTCAAGCGGGGGTTACGGGCGGAACTCTTACCAATAGAATACATTCAGAGCTCAACAGTAATACCCTTTATCATATATCCATAAATATACCTGAAACTGAGCATGATGCTACTGAAGACGTTATTAATTCATTCACCCATATTTTCATTCATCCATTTATGCTTACCCTCCTTCATTTCATCCATACTTATATCCATTCATTCGTCACCTGCATGTGGCGTGACCTTACCTCTTATTTCACAAATGAGCTGTACTACCATTATTGCAATGAATATTGGGTTTGATTCAATGCTTATATAAGTTATAATGAATATAAGGTAGTTACGTGGTAATTTAATTCAATAAAATTAACGAATCCACAGTACCATTATTTGTATCTGATACATGTTCTTAACAAGCTACTTTAAATCAAAATTGCATGTGCAATTATTGGATATAATATTCAGTCCAATAGTAAAACATACCTTGGAATATGATCCAATGCTCCAAAATAGCCAAAAAGAATTTCCTTCAGTACCCAAAACACAAATGTTTGCTTTCCAAACACTGAATGTGGAGTGACCACAGACCTTCTGAGGTGTCCAGTACAAAACCCAAGCTGGCCAAAGAGACAAAGGGACTTGAATAATGAAAGGGCTTAGGCTATTGTGTGAGACAGTGCATGAAGTAAGCATGCTTTGTAAGTGGGTTGTGACATGTAATGTTTTGGGCAGGCTGAGCAATATAATAAAATAGGATAGCTAACATTGTGAAAAGAAGACCTAGCAGTTTTTTAACTTGAATTATACTTTTTATATGTACCATACAATAAATATACAAAATCTGTTCATGCTACATGTGTGAGGCATAAAAGATATTTTGGAGGTCAGACTTGTTGGCTTGATGATGTGTATCCTAAAGGTGCCGGTCCATGTTCATAATATTAATCATTAGAATATCTGGAATTTGATAATTACAGGTCACATCACAGGCACACTTCTGAGTGCAGCATGAAAGTGAAAAACAAATAAGCAAAACAATAACTGTTTCTGATGATACAGGTTTCACATGTTTCTTTACAGAATTTTTTTATTGATGTTCCATAATGCTGTACCTTGTGCGCACTGATCCATTGAAAGGGTAATGATGTGTGCCTTATGCATGGAATACAGTGCAATATAAGTGGATTCTTATTATTGTTTATTTTACAGGGAAGCTGATCAAGCGCCAGCGTCTCCCGAAGAATGACCAGGGGGATCACTGGCACTGGAAGGATATCAACATGGGCCAGAACATCACCTTCTATGGCAAGGTGTTCCATGTTGTCACTTGCGATGGCTTCACAAAGGTTAGTAACAAAATAGGGAAATGTGGACAGGTACATCCTTGTATAAAATAGTTTTCCTTTGCATTATGTCTAGTATAAAGATATATTTTTAAAATCATCAATAATAATTTGTTATTAAGATGATGATAGAGAAAAAGTAACAGTAACTAATGCTTACAGTTTTGACCACTGCCCATCAGTTATAAAACTAGCTCTTCCAATGTTTTCGGCACTTGCTGAAAATATTAAGTAGATGATTTAAAGAGTTGGGGACAGCTCTGTCATAATTAACCACGGTGTGTTTTAGAGATATTTTAGAGTGTATTTAAGGTAACTTTTCAATAGGTTTTCATTAGTATTTACAGGTCTTACAGCTTCAGCTGTATACTGAATTACAGATATTGTACATAAACCCCGATAATCTAGATGGTAGTGTTAGCCTTTAACTGTTGGCATTAACTGTCTGGATTAACAACTGTGGTACCAAGTGGTGTCCCTTTGTACAATTTGAGCATACTCAGCATTTGTTGCTTGGAAGATGGTTTCTGAATTAATGAGGTTTCAATTTCAATGCAGTTGAGGAGAGAAAATAATCCTCGCCTTTCTGTTATCCTTTAGAACTTCCTGGAGAGTGAAGGTATGATAGTGAATGAGTCCTCTCAGATGCCAACCGATCCCTACATTGAAAGAAGGAAGCACGCAGCGGCACTGCGCACCTACCAGGCCCCGAGCTCGTTCGACAAGACCCGACAGTTCCTGGAACTTGACAGAAAGGTCCTGAGGTTCTACTGTGCCTGGGATGACAGGGACAGTATGTTTGGAGAGATGAGGCCATTCCTTTTACACGTGAGTTGCAGGGATCAGTGTTCAGTTGTGTATAGTGCACACTTTTAAATAAAGGAGCAGTGGATGGATGCGCATAATACATAGATAATACTAAACGATGTCCCCTGTAATACCATATTTATGAAATGAGTGAATGGTTTGGTATCTAATGAGCGAAAGCAAGTTAGATACCAATATCATTCACGAGTTTCATGGGACATAGTTTAGTATTTTATTTATTACTCACCCAACATTAGCAAAATAATATCGAAAGCAAAGTACTTCTTTCCTAAGAATTCAACGAGAGGTGATGACTCTCAGCTTTCCGAGAGTCAAGCAAGGTCTTATACTATTGTGACAGAGGTATTAGCATTGTGACGTCATAACTGTAAACCAGTTTTACGTCATACGTACAGCACCAGGTGATGTTTTTACACAATGTGTAATAACATTGTAAAATTATTAAACAGTGATATCTTCAACGGCTGAGTAATAAACACATTTAAGTTTTGATGTCTATTCCTGATGCAAAGGCATTACTGGGAGAATGCAATACTGGAAATAACATGTCAACAAATTTGTACTGATGCTATTTAATATTTTCATAAACAAGAATTACTTGTGTAAATGTGTTTTGGGGACAGATCATTTGATACTGGGATGGGTTTTTTTTAAAAACAGTTGTAAATGAATAAGCTTCTGTTTTTAAAAATACAAAATTACCATAATCAAAGGATTTGATATTGGTCTGAAAAATGTGGTTTGGCTCCTTTTAGAGAATAACTCTACAGAAAAAATAATCTGTCTCCAACAAAAGTCCCTGTTGGAATATACAGTTGTCATTAGCTTATGATATAGACAGTTGAAAGTCAGGGTACTTGGGGTTCTGAACCCATCATGATTTAACTTATTGAATAATGCCCAAATTATGAATGGACCATAGTCCTCAGAAAAGTGAACATGTCAAGAACAGTTTCATAATAATCCATGGCTTAAAACACTAATGTTGTTGGACTGACTGACTGAGTTTAGTTTTACGCCGCTTTTAGCAATATTCCAGCAATATCACGGCGGGGGACACCAGAAATGGGCTTAACACATTGTGCCCATGTGGGGAATCGAACCCGGGTCTTCGGCTAATGTTGTTGGAAGGTACAATTTGAGATTTGAGATATCAGTGGTCTAAATGTAGCATTTCTCTATGCAGTTGCAATCCACAATTGTGCCAAGATTTACTATCTTAGATTTGCAGGGATAGTGAGCGAGTTAATATTCATAGTGACATTGACATAATTCAGTCATAGTCACTAATTTACAAGTAATACGTCAATAGTACATTTTTAACTATAAAACCTGTTGAACTCGGCAGGGATAGAAGTGAACCCAAAGTCTACGAACCAGAAGTCATAACATAACAATACCTACAAATCTGTTTCAAATTCTTCTAGCCCATTCATATTAACAAAACAGGCTAGAACCAATTGTTAAAGAATTATGAATCTGAGATTCACTCTGGTTTGGATCATCCGTTTGTCAGAATTGTTTACATGGATTTCATCAGTAGTAAATTCCATTGACCTGACCTTCTATCACACATTCACCTGATCTGCTGTAATATAAACCCATCTCTCCCACTCACTGATAACACCCGTGAAGATCCGGGTTAGAATTGGTCTTCAGCAATCCATGCATGTCGTAAAAGGTGACTAACAGGATCGGGTGGTCAGGCTCGCTGACTTGGTTGACACATGTCCTCGTATTCCGATTTCACAGATTGATGTTCATGCTGTTGATCACTGGATTGTGTGGTCCAGACTCAATTATTTACACACTGCTGGCATATAGCTGGAATATTGCTGAGTGCGGTGTTACAAAACAAACTAACTAACCAACCACTCTGACAACCTTCTCTTTGTGTTTCAGTACTACTTGGTTGATGACACTCTGGAAGTACGGGAAATGCACTCCCCCAATGATGGCCGTGATCCATTCCCAGTTCTGATTGGCCGTCACAAGGTCCCCAAGGACCGCTACTCTGCTCCCTCGTCTTTCCCAGCAGTTGTCATGGAGCTGTCAGACCATGAGGTCAAGAACTATTTCACACCAAAGGACTTTACAATTGGAAAAACCGTATCAATCTATGGACGTCGCTTCATTTTGTATGACTGTGACAACTTCACAAAAGCTTTCTATTATCACAATTTTGGACTAACAGATTTCAACACGGTTGATGTCAAGGGCCTGACAAAGAATCTTCCTAAAATGGTGAGTAATTTAAAAAAACCATGAACATACAATGTACATACCTGGAACTCAAAATCCTTGAACTTGCTGGATAATCAGCTTTGTAAGACTCTGGAAGAAAAGGGCCTTAGGTAACATGGCCTACAAACATGACAGGCAATCAACATTTTTTCTGAGGATCATCTGTGAAGCCCATTTCTGGTGTCTCCTGACGTGATATTGCTGGAATATTGCTAAAGGCAGCAAAAAACTCAAATCACTCACTCACTCTGAGGAGTAAAATGTGTCCAGACAAACATGCACTTCAGTTATTTACCCAAACCAAAGTATTTGTAAGAACCCAACACTCTAGTGGACAAGAAACCTTCAACAGACTTTTTGCAACTTTTTAATCAGTCCAGTTTCAAAAGGCAAAGTTCACTATACTGATCTGAAATATTGAGGTTGTTGTCAGCAACTTCGATTCACTCCCAGACGTATTGTTACCATCATTCATAGGGCTGCCATCATTCATAGGGCTGTAATCGTGTAAGGATTCGGTCACACTGGTGGCAGTTTAACACCAAGATATCATGGTTTTAGATGTTCAGTTTTGAAGAGCTAATGAAATATTGTGGCATTTTATTTGTTGTGTCATTGTCAGAGAACTATGAAGGCATTTGTTGAGCCCCTGATATTTCTTCCATTCCAGGAGATTCCACCATACAACAATTTTGGGTCAATGGAGGACTCCCTCCAGTCCTGCCTGTCACTGGTGCCTCAGCCACCCAAGAAAGACTTCATCAAGATGCTGGAAAATGATCACAAAGTCCTCAGATTTGAAGCCATCATGGTAAGCAGGCTATGAACAGTGCTATCCCCGATGTCTTATGCTGTATATGAAAACATTAAGGAAGAAGCAACTAGTATACATCCAAATCTGCTCTAGAAGAGGAAAATCAAAATCTAATACATTTCAAAGAAGAGTATGAAAGTTCACCCAAAAATGATTGCTTTCAGTTTCTATTAGGACAGCACTATTTACAGATAGGGTATATAAAGTTTCAACTTGTTTGATTCTAACTCCAATTATTTTTGTTCAAAATGAAGGGAGACCCCGTTTAAATATTCTTGTGATTATTCTAATATCTAGAAAGTGATATTAGAATGTTATCACAAGACACTTTTGTTGAGTGAGAGCTGACTGGTAATCATTTGTAGACAATCTCTAAAATGATTATTGTGGAGGTTTCTTATAAAATTAGAATGTAATGTCAGACCTTCCCAAAATGGTTAAAACCTGTATATACTTGTTTATAGAGTAAGGTCAGAAGTGAATTTCAAAATGCTGTACACTAACACTGTACCTTGGGTATTCTTGAGCTACACTCAACTTTGTTCTTTTTTCATGACTACAGGATTCCGTCAGGCCAGAGGACACAGGTCGCCGGTTCATCTTGGCTTACCGTCTTGCTGATGACATGATGACCATCTATGAATCTCCTGTCAGAAACTCCGGCATCATTGGTGGCAAGTTCTTGGAACGGACACGCGTTGCCAAGCCTGGAACTACTCCTGAGAAACCCGAATTCTATGGGCCTCAGGATTTCCACATTGGAGCAGTTGTTGAAGTCTTCAAACACAGGTTCATCATCGTCGGCGCCGATGCCTATGTGCTTCACTACATGCAGGAACACAGTGGCCAGTTTCCAGGTATGTCGCCATGGCATTATTTACGTCCTAGAAGTATTTCAGAGCTGACAAAGCCAAGTATACACATGGAAATAAGTATCGCAACACTACATATTGTTCATTGTATCGATATGTTACCACTTACTACAGCAAAGGAACTTATCCAAACTAACCCTCAAGGAATAATTAAACAGCAAATGTAGATGTAATAAAGAATGAAAAACTGTAGTTTATTCAGAGAAACAAACATTCTGTAGTGTGTTTCCAGTTACCCATGTTCACACATAGTACGTTAAACCCTTTCTTGGTCATACAATTCCCCACCTGCCCTCGTATGACGTTAAGCACGGTCATACAATTCCCATGAAATCACAAAAGTAGCAATCACAATGATTGTAGATGTTGAATTTAACGTTGAGGTATTGTGTTCCATTCTTGATGGAGGGCTTGTTCCAACACATCAAGATTTTATACTGGAGGATCTTTCTGGCATATTCTGAGACCCATAATGTTCCACACACCTCTTGACATAGGGAATCACCAATGGGACAAAGTAGATGTGTGGACACTGAGGGTTATATGCTTGTTACTGATTATAAGTTTCATGTTTTTTCAATGTAGGACAAATCCAGGATTTGATGCTGATGTTCAATATTTTCAGAGCAAACCATCCAGTCTCTGCGTGAGGCTCTGGGCAGATCACAGGCACAGAAAGAAGTTGTGAAGGGCGGACTCATGAAAGTAAAGAGAGCGTAAGTATTTATAACTTGTTTTCTATTTCTATGTGTCTTACCTGACTGGATAAATAGTGTTGGGAATTGGTTTTATTTCTCATAATTGATGATTGGTTCATTACAAACGATCAATCATCGAAAATAATTGGTTAGCGTTATTTATCAAAATTTCCTGTTTATGTTTGTTAATCCACAAAAAATAAAAAAGACATGTAGTTCTTTTTTTTTTTCAAAAGGATGACTAGTATGTTAGGAACATAAATTTCCTGGAGTCTTTAAGATAAATTCAATTATGACTTGGAACGAGCTTGCAGTGCTTATGAAATGTAACAAACAAAACCATCCTTGTGAAAAATATTGTTAATGCTAACAAGTGTTCCAAAATTGTTTGTGTTCGATTATGAGAAAACATGATCGATTGCTTGGTTGTTTAGTCATTGCGACCAATCTTCGATTAATTCAATTAATTGGACCACCACTACTGGATAAGATCTGTTCCTGATGATAAATGTAATTTGAACTGCTGATTATTATATGGTTAAGTGTTAAATACAAGAATGTTCATTTGTATGAATGACAATCTACATTTTATTTGCAAGATAAACTTAAGGAACATTGGTAAAACTGTTTTATCTCCTCACAGGGAAGGCGACCTTGAGAATCTTGTCCGACAGGTTCGTGCCCAGCTGAAGAAGATTGCCATCACTGACAAGAGCCGTGTGGATGAGATGTTCCTCAGATACGACTCAGACCGCACTGGCTACATCGACTGTAACAACATGCGAGATCTCTGTCGCAGACTCCAACTCCCTGTAGATGATGATGTCATTGAAGCAGTAAGTAGCAGCCATATTTACAATCCACAGATTCATGTCAATATTTATTTTCTGCCTCTAATCAGCTGGAAGTGTAGGTACTGGTACTATGGATATGTTGTTTATCGACTACAAAGGTAACAATCTCTTCATATGAAAATGAAATGAAAACTTGAGACTTATTTCTTGGTTTCCAAATTCTTTGTGATATTGGTTCTAAGAATTACACTTTCATGCTCTTGATACAAAGGATAGTTATGGCACTAAGACTGGAAAAAACACCTGAACAAGACGTTTGAATCTACTATCTGGTCCTTAGATGTAATCTGAATATTTTGCAATTCACCTATTTCATGAAACCACCATGTCCTGTCAGTTTATCAGGGATACTATTCAAAACAGCATTAAATCCAACCCACTCACTCATCCATACAGGTTACACCAATATTTTCCCATTGATTTCTACAGTATTGTTATATATTTTTAAAAAAATAATAATTAAGCTATCAACAGCTGTTACATGTACATGTGTGCATAGACTGGCCTTGAAGAAGCAATAAATAATATAAAATATGACCACCTCAGTATGCTCTTTTTCTGTGGACAGAAAGTTAAACAGACCAACCTTAGTTCCGCACAAAATGTCAACCGCTTGAAAATACCTGTGGTCACAATCAGTATAAATAATCCTGTCAAAAAAAGACTACACTAAATATTAAAAAATATGGTCAGTTTTAATTGCTGAGTGAATATACATTCAGAAAACACAAAAATTATACACAAAATCCCCAAATCACAGATGATTCTGTCTGCACCGAAGGCTATAAAAAGTCCTTTTTATAACTACAGATTCTGATTTGGTGGAGTATAACCAGTAGGCCATTAAAACCTGCCAGAGTAACATTAGATGTTGGTATTTGAACACCACTTCATGAACATCTCCACAGTTCATAGTTTTTACCTCTGTTATAAGAGATGTTTTCTTTGTTTCAGCTCGTCAGCCAGTGCTCTGTTGATGGTCAAGGGAGAATCAGTCTGGAAGATTTCCGCAGATTTGTTGAGAGCTCATAAATCACCATAGTCCTAGTGTATATTGTTTGAAATTGTAAATACCAGGTGAAGACTTCTACTGTACAGAAAATATTCTGAATATATCAACATTGAAATATGAACACTTGTCAGTATCTAATGTTTTTCCCCAAACATTTTCAGTTGAAGTAAAACTTAACTTGAATTTCATGGTAATGAACACAAAGACCCGAGGGTCATGTTTTAAGCATGACATTGAAAGCAAGAATGTTATTTTTTAACCATGACAATGAACACAAAAATGATGTCATGTTTTTGAGCAGTCATATTTTCCAAGCAACTGAAGTATCCAGTCTCTATCACAATTATCCTTCTTTCCTTGAATGTTTGTGTTTTGTCATCTTTGTACTGATTTTAAGACATTTTGCCCATTTTACATTAACTAGAAACCATTCATCACAGTTGGCACATGAACTCTAGAAGATAATTTCACATATATACAGAAGGTTGAGACTGCTGATACAAATGCCAGTTTTATTTTATACATTTTAGTTGTCAGCTCTGAAAGTCAAAGAAACTGTTGTATTGTTATTTTATCCTGACTTTTTACTTGTACACCTATGCATGGCCACATGTTTGCTTATTGTAACATACAACTACATTCTGTGATATAGCAATGTTGCTGGAATAAAACATTTATATACACATTCAAATTGTGTTTTGTTAATAAAATTCTGCCATCTATATCTGACATGTTTCTTGATCCAAAGATGCACTGGTTGCACAAGATTCAAATAAACTGTAGAGTTGCATCCCTTTGGGTGGCAGGATCTCCTGGGTATGGATGCCAGATCTGCTCCAGTTATTATCTTTTGTCTTTCAGCACAATGACATTTCATGGCTTCCACATGGTAAACAGCAACAGAGGCATATGTACATAAACTGCCTATGGATGTGATTCACATAATGCAAGAATAACCTTGAAGTTGTACTTTGTGAGAATATTATCTTAAAACATCAACAACCCATTGCTTCTCTTAATGTATTTACATATGCCTTGCATTGTAGGAAAATTATTAATATGCTCTATAATAATAATGCATTCAAATATGACTTCACTTTTGGGGTAAGTCAAGCAATAAATAGCCAACATGTGAAGTCAGTGATCCAACTGACTCAGCCACCAAGGCTTCACTGTTCAAGCCTTCAGTGACAATGGGTTTAGCCATGGGATTTGGAATGCTGCTAGTTTACTTTCAGAGGGGTACACAAAGTACCTGATCAAGACTACCAGTTGTCAAACTTCCATTATTTAAGAAAGCTGATCGTTCCTGCAGCAAATGTTTGGAGGACATCCTTAGGGTCTGGGTTGGGGTTACTAAACCCTGCCCCTGATTAATTCATAGCCTACTCACTTTTATAATGAATTCAGATATGGTATGTTTTAAAAATATATAATATATAACTCATTTGAGTGTCTGGAATGATTGGAAGTCTTATTTATGGAAGCCTGTGTGTCGGAATGAGTTGTCCTGAGTGCCTGAGCCTGACGGTGTGGGTTCTAGTGCCTAATGGGGCAGTGTAATTTGTAGATATTAACTTAAAGAACATTTCATATCAAATATAAGATTTGTTACCCTGAATAAAAATTAAATCGAACAGTACCTTTCTATCTGACCAAACAAGAGGCAAAACATTGGTCATCTCTTGGGTCCTTTAAGTGAATTTTGTGACAGGGACTGTCATTCGTAATCAATCCTGACATTGGCGCGTTGATGTCGTGTGGTGTGAGTGGATTCTGAAGTTTGAAGTGTCAATTGCACGGCTTCCACGGTCCATTTGTTCCCGGTGTGTTGTGTCACGCTTTGTAACTCGTGAATTCCGTGCAGCACACTAACTACAGTCAATCCGACTCGTGTTGGGCGAACTACAGACCCAGGGGCGGATACAGCTTTTTGAGAAAGGTGTGTGTTCAGGGGTGCACATTTCATTTTCACCCGAGTTTTAATGGTCATTTAACAAACTTTCAGCACAAAAGGGGCTGCGCACCCCTGCAAACACACACACCCGCCTATGAGGCCCGTGCACCCTCAAGACGTACTTTCCATAGACCCCCAGTGTATCCATGAAGTGACTTCAGGATATCTTTGTGAGAGGCACATCAAATTTCCGAGCACTTTTATCATCACTTGTGTATGGTTCCACAAGGCCGCCATGTAAGAGGAGTTCACGGAACTGTACATATGTTGATTAGATTGTTGCCATTCGACAAATCAGCAACGGAAAATTAAACAGAAATTATGTGATTATAGGTAAGATGATTCCTCATAAATGTGCAAACTTTGACTTGGATCTTACGAAAATTAAATTATATATGCTTCACTAAATTAGTATGCAAGTCTATGGAAATTACATCAAGTGTCCGAATACTTTTTGCCCAGCTTGAAGCTTGGACGAACTGTAGAGCTTGTGTGTTTCGTCGGGTTTGATTGATGTGGATTCGTAAATTTGACACGGAATTCACGCATTTGACTGCCTCAGTCTTTCTAGCAGTCCCTGAACCACATCATTTCCCCTTCTGCCCAGCCTTCCCTGCAAGGGTAAAGACCTAATAAAGCAAGTCTAGGTTTCCTCATAGTCTATCAGGTTCTGAATCTCTCTTGTCAATGGGGCTGCTTTTTAATTTAAAAGGAATTGTTTGTTTCTATCAAAATCATATATATTCAGAGACTAAGCGTCAGTCTAACTGCCTCATTGCGATACTGTGTTAGCAATTCAAACGTTTTATTTTCGTTTTGATTTTCGTTATAAAGTTCTTGAAAGGAATTTAGAAGTTGGACGGCTATGAATACTTGACACGGTTTTTTTTATAACAACCGAAAATGTTTGGGTTTTTTGTGTGTATTTTTTTACTGTATTTTTTAAGCTTCTGCTGGCAAGTTTATACATATTACTCTTTATAACTGTACTTTACGAAAAAATGTGAACTTTAGTATACTGGTCGTGAGAACGTGAGTTTCATTAAAGGAATGTGAGACTCATGGCCAAAACGTGAGAGTTTACATGTTTGCGGCTGGCACGTTACTGAAGATTTTATGTTCGCTTCATCTTATAGCAGATGCTATGATCATATGATCTACAATGTAATATTATTATGCACGCCTCAACTATATCATGACCGCACTCATGTACATAATGCCCACTTTTGAGTGCAGTAATGTTAACTTCAAATGTTCTCTCAAAATAACTCAATATTTGATATTTTATCAAAAGAGAGTCACGGGCTTGCGAATGTTGAGTAAACCTTTCTTGCATTATATCTCTTTTGTATCATGACATGTACATTTGCAATAGCGAAGTAGGTACAACGTTTGGATTTCATAGAGTATTTGAACGATATCACTTTTCTAGGACCGTTGACCCGTGAAGATCTGGATTAGAATTGGTCTTTTAGGACCGATGACCCGTGAAGATCCGCATTAGAATTTATCTTCCGCAACCTATGCTTGTAAGAGGCGACTAACGGGATCGGCTGGTCAGGCTCGCTGTCTTGGTTGACACGTCATCGAATCCCAGTTGTGTAGATAGATGCTCATGCTGTTGATCACTGGATTGTCTGGTCCAAACTCGATTATTTACAAACCGCCGCCATATAGGTCGAATATTGTTGAGTGCGGCGTTAAACAACAAACAAACAACTCTAGGGTAGTCTTAAGCGCTTATAAGGTCCCTGTACCACCACTCACAGGAATAAAAATGTAAATGTGCGATAAAATTACAAATATATTTCATTTTACCAAACACTAAAGGACATTCTGCACCGCAAAGATTAATCGAAACAAACGTTGGAACAATATGACACGAGCTTTCTTCGTACCTCCGTGACATGAAACATATCTTCGTACTTCCGTCCAAGGTGACGTCAGGTAAACGCAGAACGAAATTTGACCGCCCAGTGTGAACGAAAGTCACGTGGGTTCTTGAGTCAATTAGATGCCCTGTTTCTGAAACTATTCAGCTTTATTGGTTTTGCATCCGGATCTCGTCGATTATCATCGTTTTCGACATAATTTATTTTATACGTTTTGCTCTTTCGTACCAAGAACGTAAAAACGCCGACGCCGTTTGGAATAGACGCTGACCTGACTTCAGTGGTGTCATTGGAGTGAAACAATTTAAATAAATGAGATCGGTACGATTTAATCTTCGCATGTTGGTTGGTTTAGGGTAATGTTCCCGATGGTTGTTTGTGGGAGCGAATGAGGCGCTCATAAAATGACCCAAGGTGTTAGGTAGATAAGGTTTAGGCGACCTTGGGCCTTAAAAGGCCTATATGTGATACCCACGACAGTTGGTAAACAGCGTTATCTCCCTTACCTGTTTAAATGCATCCTATGTGTTTCAATATAATTTATTGATTGTTCCTCCTCTTTAAATTATGGTGTGGTTACAGTCTTCAAATTTAGTTCTGTACGAACTAATTGCTTGGTTAACCGTAGCGTTTCAACTTGGGAAATATCCACGTTGTGGACTCGTCAAACAACGACGTCGACAACGGCGAAAACGTCAAGTGTAGTGTAGGATGTAGACACCAGTGTTGGTGATAAATATGACGGAATTGAAATACAGTATGAATGTACAATATCCAAAACACAATCACGCTGACATTTATTCATTCAAGACACATTCAACGACGTGACGTCACAACAACACATTACCGGCTATCGATATTTTCTTGGCGACGGTACCCCCGAGGTAGTAGTTACAGTATTCATTCGTCACGGTGAAGACCGGATCCAAGTCCCCATAGACGTACACTATGTGAAGTCCCTTCATGTCTCCCGGCGTGATGTTGCCGGAATCGAGCTGAACCTTCAGTAAAATCACACTCGATCCCGACAACTGGACATAACGATACATTAAACATTTCATAGTTTGGTGTCAATAGTTTCCTCAGAAATAGTTTCCTCCATGTAACTGGTTTTCCGCCGCCGCATCCAGAGCTCCAGAGTGAAAAAGACAGCACCCATTACCACGGCCACTCCACTAGCGAGGTAAAACATCAGTAGGTAGTCCCCCGTCACGTCTCTGATGGCGCCTGTTGAGAGAGTTGTACACTAACAATTCCGAAAGCTGAACTCTTACAGCTGTATTGTGACGAACATGTGGATGTTCCCAGCCATGGTTACACTATAACACAGATACCGCCAGTGTACATATTTACAGCAATATCAGAACATTTAACTGTATCTTTGCACTAACGATAAAGGCGCGTGCCCCTTTTTTATATGTGAATAAAATTGTTCGGATTGCCAATTGTCTTGGACTTTATTAGGATTTCATGTAAGAACACAAAAAGCAAATCAATGGGACTTCAGGCGACTTCTGGTACTTATAACGGCAGTTCAGCTGGGTGTAGATATAGTTTGGACCCGGAAGTCCTTCGTGTGTGAATGATGGTTCACTTACCACTTACAGGCCCACTATCTATAGCAGAGAGAAATGATGGTTCACTTACCATGCACTTATAGGTCCACTATCTATAGCAGAGAAAAATGATGGTTCACTTACCACTTATACGCCCACTAGCCACAGCAGAGAGAAATGATGGTTCACTTACCATGCACTTATAGGCCCACTATCTATAGCAGAGAAAAATGATGGTTTACTTACCACTTATAGGTCCACTAGCTGTAGCAGAGAAAAATGATGATTCACTTACCATGCACTTATAGGCCCACTATCTATAGCAGAGAAAAATGATGGTTTACTTACCACTTACAGGCCCACTATCTATAGCAGAGAAAAATGATGGTTCACTTACCACTTATAGGCCCACTATCTATAGCAGAGAAAAATGATGGTTCTCTTACCATGCACTTATAGGCCCACTATCTATAGCAGAGAAAAATGATGATTCACTTACCACTTATAGGCCCACTATCTATAGCAGAGAAAAATGATGGTACACTTACCACTTATAGGCCCACTATCTATAGCAGAGAAAAATGATGGTTCACTTACCACTTATAGGCCCACTATCTATAGCAGAGAAAAATGATGGTTTACTTACCACTTATAGGCCCACTTTCTATAGCAGAGAAAAATGACGGTTCACTTACCACTTATAGGCCCACTATCTATAGCAGAGAAAAATGGCGGTTCACTTACCACTTATAGGCCCACAAGCTATAGCAGAGAAAAATGATGGTTCACTTACCACTTATAGGCCCACAAGCTATAGCAGAGAAAAATGATGGTTTACTTACCACTTATAGGCCCACTATCAATAGCAGAGAAAAATATGGTTTACTTACCACTTATAGGCCCACTAGCTATGTCCGAGAACCCGGACAGTCCGAACATGTAGGACAAGGCGGACGAATAGGTTCCTGGGGTGGTCATTTTAAGCAGGACAATTGGTATGGACACATCCACCATGGCCAGCAGTACGCCATGGCCTATTGCCAGCGTTATCATCACGCCATATGAAGTAAAGAAGACGAAGCAGAGACTCAAGGCCCCGCTTATAACCAGAGACGCTGAACAGGAGATGAGTGGCGGGATGTGGAACACGGTGTCCAGCATTCCGCCCAGTAAACTCCCAGCTACATGTGCTAACGTCATGGCGGACAGGAGGAAGGACGCAGCTTCCAGGTCGTAGCCCCTGGTTTTAGCAACGTCTACGATGAAGACGACGACACCGGTATAGAAGCACCATATCACTGGCTGACAGAGTAGGAATATCATGTATGGTACATTCTTGAATAAATGAAGATTGAGGGATTTGACGAAAGACTGGGGCTTGTGATCCTCCTCTAAAGTTTTCATTTTGTAGATAGGATTCGTTAAACAACGGACCAGAAATCCCAGGACACAAATGTTAAAGTTGACACCTGCCTGAAGGAGGAATGTCCCCCTCCATCCATACACGCCCAGCACAAGTCTGTTATACTGCGGGAATACGAAGGCGCCAAGCCCTGCCCCTGCCGTTATGAAGGACACTCCAAGGCCTTTTTTCTTCACAAGAACCCGTCCTGTTGCTATGTAGGAGGATAGATGCGCGAAACACATTCCAAAACCTGTAACGAGTGAACAATGAACCACATTAGCAAGGGCAACTGATGCCATTCTTCAGAACAAAATATAAAGCATTTCTACAATCTCAGCAAAATCAGACATCGGGTCTATTTACCGCTTGTGAGACATCTGATTAATCCCATTAAACCCGTGAAGATCCGGGCTAGAATTGGTCTTCAGCAACCCATCCTTGTCGTAAGAGGCGACTAACGGGATCGGGTGGTCAGGCTCGTTGACTGGGTTGACACATGTCATCGTATCCGAACTGCGTAGATCGATGTCCATGTTGTTGATCACGAGATTGTCTGGTCCAGACTCGATTATTTACAGACCGCCAATGTATAGCTGGAATATTGCTGAGAGCGGCGTAAAACTAAACTCACTCACTCACTTCCCATTAAAGGTCTCGTCAGGACGACCTTACGCCATCTTCCCGACGCAAGGGAGTTAACTGACAATAAAAATGCAGTTTCCACCCTTGCCCAACAAGTCTCGAATTTTGACTTTTGTGTTTTGCACAGTCAAAACAAAATCACGTAATCGAAATCCGCTTTTTAAACTACCCTAAGGATTTCGGTCCCTGAAGGGGATTAGTAGAACATGAGGCCGCCAGTCGGGCTGACGATATCGACAAATATGTTCTAAATATTTAAATGTAATAAAGAAGATGATCAAGTAAGTTGGTTGCGGTAAGACCCGTTTTATACCAACGTATATCTTGGCTGTCGATTAGATCGTCTTTACCGGGGGCAGCCATTTTGTTTGTAAGAAATGCCGGTAATACGAGAGGTAGAATCTGATTGGTCAGCAACAGGGACATAGAAAAAACCTTGTAAAAATAACTGTTCGAGTCACGAAATTCTTGCCCTGTTCACCAAACTGGACTTTTGTATGTGCATTTCGGGGAGATGATTTTTACGAATTTTGACCAACATTTCAGTCTAAGTAAACTTAGGCTTAGTCTGTCTCACAGTCCCTGAACCACATTCATTTCCCTACTGCCAAGCTCTCTTTGCAGTGCTAAAGCCCTAAATAAAGCAAGTCTAGATTTCCTCAGGTTCAGGATCTCTGGTCTCCCTAGGGCTCCTTTTCAATATAAATGGGCTTGTTTGTTACCATCAAAATTATATATATTCAGAGACTAAGCCTTAGTCTAGCTTAGGCTCAGTATTATTCGTTACACTGCTATACTGAGTCTAACAAAACCTAGTAGAAGGTCGCGTTAGCTAACCTTTGAGGGACCTATGACCGTCCAATCAAACGCGAGACGGCCGAACGGATTTAACCAATCAGACAACGACTCCTTGTTAGAGTTCGACGCCATTCGTCACCACTCGCCCCTTTCCGTTACCTCGCTATTCGGCTTGTCCCGGAATAACACGAGTTGGTCACGAATGGCGTTTTGTCATTCGTGACCAACTTCGTGTTATTCCGGGACAAGCCGAATAGCGAGGTTACGGAAAGGGGAGTGGTGACGAATGAACAAGTATCGAGTGGGGACGAGTCTTCTGAGGTTACGGAAAGGGCGAGTGGTGACGAATGACAAAACGCCCCATATCGCCACCACTTTGCCCCTTTCCGTAACTTTGCAAGAGGCGCAGCTTGTCGGTCGTAACTTACGCACTTGTGCAACGTCTACGATGAAAACGACGATTTAATTCGGTATAGAAGCACCATATCACTGGCTGATGAGCAGGAAATATCATGTACGGTACATTCTTGAATAAAATGAAGATTGAGGGATTCGACGAAAGACTGGGGCTTGTGGATCCTCCTCTCTAAAGTTTTCATTTTGTAGATAGGATTCGTTAAACAACGACCAGAAATCCCAGGACACACATGTTAAAGTTGACACCTGCCTGAAGGAGGAAATGCCCTCCATCCATACACGCCCAGCACAAGTCTGTTATACTGCGGGAATACGAAGGCGCCAAGCCCTGCCCCTGCCGTTATGAAGGACACTCCAAGGCCTTTTTTCTTCACAAGAACCCGTCCTGTTGCCGCGAAACACATTCCAAAAACCTGTAACGAGTGAACAATGAACCACATTAGCAAGGGCAACTGATGCCATTCTTCAGAACAAAATATATAAAGCATTTCTACAATCTCAGCAAAATCGGACATCGGGTCTATTTACCGGTATTGAGGACACTGATTAATCCCATTAAAACGAAGATCCGGGTAAGAACTATCTTCAGCAACCCATCCTTTCACTCGTAAGACGACTAACGGGATCGGGTGGTCAGGCTCGTTGACTGGTTGACATATGTCATCGTATCCGTACTGCGCAGATCGATGTCCATGTTGTTGATCACGATTGTCTGGTCCAGATTCGTTTATTTACAGTCCGCCACCATAGCTGGAATATTGCTGAAATCGGCGTAAATCTAAACTCACTCAGTCACTTCCCATTAAAGGTCACGTCAAGACGACCGTATTATCTTCACGACGCAAGGGAGTTAACTGAGAATAAAATGCATTTCCACCCTTGCCCAAGAAGTCTCGAATTTTTTACTTTGTGTTTTGCGATAGTCCAAAAAATAATCACGATCGAAATCTGACTTTCAAACTACCCTAAGGTCTTTGGTCCCTTGATGAGGGGATTAGTAGAACATGCAGGCCGCCAGCCGGGCCGATTGACGATATCGACAGATATTTTTAAATATTTAAACGTTTTAAAGAAGATGATCAAATCCGTTACTGCGGTAAGACCCGTTTTATACTAACGTATATCTTGTCCTGTCGGTTGTTAGTCTCTTTACAGGGGCCACCATTTTGTTTGAAAGAAACGCCGGTAAGTCAAGAGGTGAAATCTGATTGGCCAGCAACAGGGACATACAAAAACTTGTGAAAATAACTGTTCGAGCTTCACGAAATTTTGCCTTGTTCACCAAAGGAGGAAACTGGACTTTGTATATCCATTATCGTGGAAGATGAAGTTTACGGATTTTGACCGACATTTGAAATGACAAGACTTGGATGTTAGCCGGTCGGGACAAAGACGATGACGATGAGTCAGTAGTCCGTGAATCAGTACGCAGCAGTAGCCCGTGACCGTTGTTTTGTTTGAATGTTTGATAGTAATTTTGGAAATATATAATCTAATTTTGCAACCGTATATTGTTTTATATATTATGAGTGACAATATACGGTTACAAAAATCTAGATTTTTATTTTAAAAATTATCGATGTCCAAACAGTGATTCGAACCACTGTGGTTAGGTATCCCGTGCTAACCTGTTCCTGTATGGATGATTAGAAAATGCAATTGCCACTTTCTCTCCCGATCACCCTAAAGGGCAGATTGCCATGGCAACCAAGAACCTTTACCACGGTGATATGTGATGATCTTATTAAAAATATCACATGGCATTTCATCGTTAATTTTTATCAATTTACATTTAAATACACACGTCGTTATCGAAGGATTAACTTCTGTTGAGAAAAAATATCCCTGAAACTTAGGGGACGGTGGGTAGCCTGGTGGTTAAAGCGTTCGCTCGTCACGCTGAAGATCCGGGTTCGATTTCCCACATGGGTACAATGTGTGAAACCAATTATCTGGTATCCCCACCCGTGATATTGCTGGAATATTGCTTAAATCGGCGTAAAACTAAATTCATTTACTGACTCCCGAAACGTGTATTCCATTTCCGAAGTTATTGTTTGTTTTCATTGGTTGTACGGGTCTACGTGCCGCAATCGAGATAAGCCAATATTATCATACACTTGAATGTCGCAGTTGTATTGACATATCTACTAAAAAAGTATGTAATTATGCAAAACAATGTGTAAAGCCGACCGAAAGGCTTGCATTATGTCAGTCTTTCGATTTTAGAATAAGCGCGCGTGTCCACCATCAAGAGTCCGGTCACGTAATAGGCAAATTAGCCTGTGTTTGTGATGGTAGGTCATGACTATGCCGCATTGTATCTACTGTCTGGTCTATAGAATCTCTGCTTGGTCGGATGACAGGTCGGTCTGACCAATGGGTTGTCCCCAGATACACATTTAAAGGTATCGATCGAGTTTTAATATCTGACTGGTCAGTGAATTTATAGAACGAGAGGTGTTTAAATGCAGCTTAAAATCTTCCAAATGGGCTTTCTACAGAATTCAGTAATGACATATCTTTCTAGTAATTTTACTAAAATTTGAATTTCCATGTCTTCCAACAATTTCTTGTCATGATGAAATTTTGTTTTATTCCTCACGGGTGAGGTACAGCAGTTTGAAAGGGAGAAGTGTGAATTTCGTGTTAACCTCATTACGCCTTAAATAACATCAAGCTACCATGATCTATCAACATCGGTGATCGGAAAAAAAGTAACAGGAAAAAAAAGAAACGGAAATAAGTAACAGATTTTGCTAGGAAAAAGAGTAACAGGAAAAAAGAAACCTTTTTCAGTTTTTTGTTTTTTATGTATTAACAAAGTATAACAAAACAATTACAAGCACATTTTTTGCATCCATAAGCAATGTTCTCAGTTCTCAGTTCTTACTAAATGTTCTTATTGAGTCTAATGTTCTGGCCAACCCCAGGAATTCGGAGATGGACAGGCTGCCGGCTGCATAGTAGCCGCGTACAGGGTTTTGAGTCTAAGCTGGAGTGACTCCATATTCTTCTTCCTCCTTGTTTTGGGGGCATAACCCCAAGGGTTAAAATCAGGGACAACAATCTCAACATTCATATCAACATTCAACTCATTCAGCTTATCTACAATGGCCTGAAACAATATCTCAGAAAGTGCGACATCATCTAGAGCAAAACGTGACCACCAATCTATATCAAAGTCTAGCCTCCATTTACATTTAAAAGGTCACATGCAACGCAAAACACAACTTTGCAGATTCGATACCTTTCGGTATGGACTTACAGTAACAAATTATCAAAATGCAAATTCAACTTATAAAGTTGAAAAATAACGCGATGAAAACACCACGCGAAATCGGAGTTCAAACGATTCACTAATGTCACCCCGCTGGAATGAAAAGTGGTTTCAACAACTGTGCTGCACTGCGCCCATAGCGCATGCGCAGTGATTAGGTTCGCGCGGCTTTGAACGGGAAGGTGACTAGCAGAGCGTTGCGTGCAAGGATTATCGCTGTGGTCGAAGTTGGAGAACAAAAAGATGTTTTTGGAATTCGGAGATGGACAGGCTGCCGGCTGTATAGTGTGTACACAGGGTCTTGAGTCTAAGTGTGAAGCCCATTTCTGGTGTCCCCCGCCGTGATGTTGCTGGAATATTGCTAAAAGCGGCGTAAAACCAAACTCAGTCAGTCTCTTGAGTCTAAGCTGGAGTGACTACATATTCTTCTTCCTCCTTGTTTTGGGCATAACCCCAAGGGTTAAAATCAGTGACAACAATCTCAACATTCATATCAACATTCAACTCATTCAGCTTATCTACAATGGCCTGAAACAATATCTCATAGAAAGTGCGACATCATCTAGAGCAAAACGTGACCACCAATCTATATCAAAGTCTAGCCTCCATTTACATTTAAAGGTCACATGCAACGCAAAACACAACTTTGCAGATTCTGATACCTTTCGGTATGGACTTACAGTAACAAATTATCAAAAATGCAAATTCAACTTATAAAGTTAAAAAAAATCGCGATGAAAAACACCATGCGAAATCGGAGTTCAAACGATTCACTAATTTCACCCCAGCACTGGGTTGAAAGTGGTTTCAACAGCTGTGCTGCGCTGCGCCCATAGCGCATGCGCAGTGATTAAGTTCACGCGGCTTGAACCGGGAAGGTTACTCGTAAAAACACAGCAAGTGATGCGTGCAAGGATCATCGCTTTGGTCGAAGTTGGAGAACAAAAGATGTTTCTTGTGAGTACAAACATCTTTGGTCTGCAGTAATATGGATATACTGGTCCCGTACTTTTTCTTATATGTTTTCACATCTTGCTTTTTAGGGTTGGCAGATTTGTAATAAAACCAAGGCTTTTCCATGTTAAGAAACTTACGGTCACCTAGCATTAGAAATAGCATAATTTCTTTGTTAAAAATTGCTCAGCTTGAAAACTGAAATGTTTTAATACATGTCTATGGAAACCCAAAAATATGTTGATTGTGATAAGCAGTCTCTGTCAGACAAAACTCAGTGTCTGTTTTATTGACACCTATGTGTCTGCCTGCCTGTCTGCTAATGACAATATGCAATACACAACTTCAATCATTGACCACATGCAATTCGAACTTGAAACGTATCAGGCTATACACCATAAACAAAATACATTGATTTATGGCTCGTGCACCTGAGTTCTGACGGGCAGGTGTGATACTTGTACACATGACATGTTATTATGTCTGTGGGTTGCAAACAAACTGTCCATATTTCTAGGATAACTAGATCGGACGGAAACCGGTGCAAACTCAGATTGTCAGTTTCAAGTCCTGCTTTGTACTTGAACGAACGACAGTTTCCAGCCACGTAGTAGTTCACCATCTCAGTATTTGTTGATTGGATCGAACGCAAATGCAGAAAAAATGAGCATGTATTTACAAAACCCAACATCTCTATATACACACACACACACGATGAGCCCTCAGCGTATCGGCAAATGAACCAGCCAATGAAAGCCTTCGTTACACTTGAGTGCACACCCACCCGCTCTGACTGGGTTCGGTCTCCGGGTGCTTCGTTTCAAGAACCAAATATTGCACTTTTGATTTGCGATTGTACGCTTATAATTTTGTTTATTTGTTGTTTCATAATAAGCAATGTATATTATATGTCATGAATAAGTGATAATTGTGTTTTAGTTATGTTTGTTTTTTTGGTTGCATGTGACCTTTAAGTACTTAAATGAGTCACCGCCGCAAGGACAAGCCTGGAAATTAGTCTTTGATATGGAGTAGTGGATACTTACGAACTCAGATCAAACTTGGCAAGTAGTTTCCTGATGACTAGTTAACATGTAATTGCACAATTTACATTTCATAATATTATTTGATTCATAGCTATGGATAAATTCGTAGATTAAGAACAAGTTACGCGAAGGTGATTTCCTTTTACTGAACAACTGTTTTTGATCTAGATATTCGTCTAAAGCCGTATTTTCGTGAAAAGGATTATTAAATGCATTAAATCCTACCTGTTATAAATCCAACAGTGACGATGAGGACATCCACGTTAGGGGCAAAGGTAGCTCCCACACATCCAACCATGGACAGGAAGCCTCCCAATATCATGGAGTTGCCAGGGGTCAGCTTGTGCACTATCGGTCCGCATATTAACGCTGTAGAAAATGTGGAACTCATTAACAACTAGCCCAAGTACCATATTTTTAACAGACTTAAAACACCGACTCCATAGAACAATATTATAAAAGAAACTATTCAGGAGGAACTGAATTCAATAATTAATCAATTTAGTCACGAGGTAACATTGGCGTTGTTTACGTCATGGTAGAAAACCTTCGATCACGATTATGTAAAGGTTATTCATCCATAATGTGACCGATGATTAGTCGTACAATTGCTGAAGATTAAATTATACAACCCCATACAGTCCCAGTTATTTGCGAAGAGAACTATATAGCCTTTACCTACTATATCTTACGTGACATTTCACTACAATCCAGAATGCTCTTTCTGCGAAGATGTCAAAGAACGTCATACAAAAAGTGAGAATTTATTATGAGGAACAGACGTGTCGGAGTATATTCTTACTCCTTTATCATTCACCCGAAGATGGAGATATAATATTCCCCGAAACGTCATGTTCCTCAAAATAATGAAGTTGGCCTTTATGTGTCTCATTCTAAAGCTGAGGTTCGACACAGCCCCATAGTGATGACTAAATAAGGAATAAACAGCTACTTCTTTCGAGACAAGCCAAGTTTGACACATCAAATGTCGACACAGGGTTGTTTAATTGTATCGTTTTGACAGATTAAAGGGAGCTGTTTGAACATGTATATACAGTTCACGACTACCACCAGGATGTGCTGTATCACGTGACAGTCGTATACAAACAGGTTCCTGTATGGATTCCTGTATGGATTCCTGTATGGATTCATGCAGGTCGAGGTCCAACTAGACTTCTGTATGTTAACTGAGGTTAAAGTACATACACCCTGAGAATATTACTCCAATACACAACGACTGCATCAGGGACGTCTGTGCGCGGGTGGTGTTGAAGACGTCGAGGATTTGGACAAACACGACTCCCAGGCCGAGGGAAAAGCCGATACACAGGAAGTTGACGCACATACAGGACGCAAGTACTATGACCTTGGCACGTGACGTCAGTTCCGGTACAGGAGAACTGTGATTACAAAATGGACGTATAAATATCATCAAGTTGTCTCTTTCAAATTCCTAGCCATGGAGATTTACATCGCATATAGTTAATCCTTGTGTCATCAATGCACTGTAAAAATCATTGCATAACTTTGGTTCTTAATTTTGTACTCTGTTCTATTCCTTTACATCTTCAATACTTTGCGGATTTGAATACCCCTGTCTACATTAGGTCGGGTTGCAGTTAAGTCGTCATGTAGTGAACAACGAATAGGCCACGGTATGGTGGCATTGAAAGAGTAAAACACATGCGGAATAGCTATACATACTTCTTAATTGTCAGTCATTAAGGGGCAGATCCAGAGCTTCAAGAAAAGAGGCGTGGTGGAATCAACTTGGTCATATGTAAGTCAGGGACGGGAGAGAGGAAATAAAGTCCATCCAAAACCAACGAACAAATAACAAACACAATATGTTAACAATATGTCTGTCACTTTAACAACTGAATCGACTTGCTACATAGGTAGGTCATCGTTAGCTGGCTGAAAACCGATGTTTCTGAGACATCGTGGAACGTAGAATATACTGAACTTGGAAACATGGATGATGTTTTTATGACAGGTGGGTTAGAGAGTGAGTGAGTGAGTATGGCGTGGGACGCTAGAATTGGACATCACACATTGTACTCATGTGGGGAATAGAACCTGGGTCTTTGACGTGACGAGCGAACGCTTGAACCACTCGGCTATACGTACAAATACGAATGTGGATTATGTATTGTGTCCTGTTGACGGTTGGTAATCACGGAGGATGCTGGGATTAGAGAGACCCTCTATATTCCATCCCCACTCCAATCCTATAATTATTTGATCGTACTTTTCCACTATGCACATGCGTCCATACAAATTCGTGAAGATCCGGGTTAGAATTGGCCTTCAGCAAACCCATGCATGGCGTAACACATCGTACCCCAATTTCGTAGATCGATGCTCATGATGTTGATCACTGGATTTTCTGGTCCAGAGTATTGACCGCCGCCATATAGCTGGAATATTGTTGACTGTGGCGCTAAACCACAGACAAACAAAAATTTCCAACCTTATATCAACATTTGATCTGATCCAATCCAAACCTGTTGGCCTGACTGGAACATGTAGAATCAAGTCTCGAGGTTTGTAACCAATATGATCTATGCGCCAGTATACCATAATAAGCCTGTACTGTGTATCATTGTGTATCGATGATTCAAGTGACCTTGTTCCAGTTCCAGGAAACCAGCAAGTATTCCTGCTAATGAGCTCGTAGATTACATCGCACAAACAGTAATGCTGGCATGGTGCTCAATACACTGCCTCTATATCGGAGAATGGTACAGGGTTCGCGCACAGTTCATGTTCAGTGTGGGGCTTTCTTGACTTCCGTTATTCTGGCTTTATTTCACTGGCTTATGGGAATAAGACATACGTACAACACAACAATATATTCAGGGTGATGGAGGATATGGGAGTTTACACACATACCATGATCAAGGACACTGACGGTGATCGTCGTTTGTTTTGTTTGTTTGTTTGTTTGTTTGTTTGATCAATATTCCAGCCACATGACGCCAGCTATAATCGAGTCTGAACCAAACAGTCTGTCATCAATACATCACAGCGATAGGGGGCGGTGGAGTAGAAGAGGTTAAAGCGTTGGCTCGTCTCGTCGAAGACCCGGGTTCGATTCCCCACATGGCTTCAATGTGTGAAGCCCGTTTACGGTGTCCCCTGCCGTGATATTGCTTGGATATTGCTAAAAGCGGCGTGAAACCATACTCACTCACAACGATAGGCGACACGATCAGTGGACTACTAGGTCCAGCAAACCGCCATCGGTTGTTGCGGAGTGGTTGAACAGTATTTCAGTTATATCACGGCGTGTCAGCTTAATGTGGAGGGAGAGCCCGTAGTTATGCAGGTGTCAGACACTTTTGTGAATTCCACGAGCACGTGGATTGGTGCCGACAAACCAAGAAACATAATCTTGGCGAACCAGGAATCTGACCAATGATCCTAGATTGTGGCACGTCCAAGGCGAATTAGAGCGTCTTAGAGGCCCAAGGTCGCCCTAACACCTTACCTACCTACCTACCTACCTACCTACCTACCTATACCCACCTACCTAGAGCGCATTACACGACAGGACCACCTATGTCCTTAATCTAATCACGATCTCGCTATTAAAAGATAGCCTAGTGGTTAAAGTGTCCACACCACAACTTTCTTGGCGTGTAAAGCTGTTACCATTTCTCTGACTTAAGGGGCGGTGGGGTAGAATAGTGGTTACAGCGTTCACCCGTCACGCCGAAGACCCGGGTTCGATTCCCCACATGGGTACAATGCCACATAGTGTAAAACCCATTTCTGGTGTCCTTCGTCGTGATATTGCTGGAATATTGCTAAAAGCGGAGTAAAACCATACTCACTCACTATTAAAAGATCTGAGGTCATCAACGTAATAGCACAATTCATGAGATCTAAATGCTTCAAAGCGCTAAGCCTTTTCATAAGTATAGTTTCATCTATTGAAAGCAGTCGTACGTGGATCTAGACTTCAACCAATTCTGATGTTCCATGATGTTCAGATCTTAACATATTGAAGTTACGACCAGGTGACAGTGGAAGCGTCATTGTGAACCTGAACGACTGTTAGTGACGGCTTTAAACCCGACTGTCTAATGTCACACAAATGTTACAACCAACGTACCTCGTCTCTCCGGAAAGTTGTCCATTGTTCACGTGTGAGGGGAGTTGGTCTACGGTCTTATCGCCACACGCATGTCCATTTCGACCCATCTCTTTTTCCGACTGCCTTGTGCTCAATCCGTTCTGAGTGATGTTGTTCGGGGACACTTTCTTTCCAGTCATTTCTTCAGTAACTCTGTTTGACTCCTGCTCTTTAACTGATGATTCTGTTGTACTTTAAAAACACATATGATATATTACAGCCATTAGGGAGCTTTCTTCAAATAAATAACACAACATATGAGAACTTCGTAAACTACATTTATAACGAGGAACAAGATTATAAAAAATGGCGGATGTCACGAACTGTTTCCCCGTCGCACTTGCTGTTTAGCTTTGTCGAAATGTGTTTAACGAACTAAAATTAGTACTCTCCTTGAGGACGTTGAAACCGTAGTTTTCCCGAGTACTAAATATAGGTTTTACCAAGAAATATGTGTTTCCGTCCTTTTTGGTAAATCACTGAACAGTTCTTCTTCTTCTTTAATCTCAGTTGATTTATTTGACAGATTGAAGTATTATTCTGGTGTTACAATGCGATCACAGATTACTGAATGTAGATGTTAAACCTTTCCTTGCTACCTTTACTAAGGGGGCGGTGGGGTAGCCTAGTGGTTAAAGCGTTGACTCGTCACGCCGAAGACCCGGGTTCCATTCCTCATCTGGGTACAATGTGTGAAGCCCATTTCTGGTGTCCCCCCTTCCGTGACATTGCTGGAGTATTGCTAAACGCGGCGTAAAACCATACTCACTCACTCTCCTTTATTACGATGTGTTTTACTTGTATTATCTTATTGTATACATTGTCGAAGAAAACATCCGCATGTATGTAACGGTACCGGTCGGTTACTTAATTCACTTTCTGGAACCAACCCGTGAAGATAAGGGTAAAAATTGTCCTTCAGCAAGCCAAGCATCTAGACTCACGCTTAGTCTTTGAATATATATAATTTTGATAGTAACAAAAAAACCATATATAATGAAAAGGAGCCCCAGGGAGACCAGAGATTCAAAATCTGAGGAAAACTAGACTTGCTTTCTTTAGGGCTTTAGCATTGCAGAGAGGGCTTGGCAGTAGGGAAAATAATGTGGTTCAGGGACTGTGAGACAGACTACCCATGCATCGTAAGAAACGATTAACGGGATCAGGTGGTCAATCTAAGTGACTCGGTTATGCATGCCATCGTATTCCAGTTTCGTTGATCGACGCTCATGATGTCGACCAGACCCGATGAATTACAGACCGCCCCAGTGTAGAAGGATTATTGCTGAGTGTGGCTTTGGACATCAACAACAAAAAACAACAGGACAGGGACCATTTTTCACGCATGACAGGAAGTCCGGCTGTCAAAATTGGACATCCTCTCAAACCGGACACAGTCACACGCTCCGGCTGATACCACGAATTGTAAAACATGCTTGTGATGCATTTCTCTGCTGGCGTTTGGCTCAGCCTTGACTTGACATCATTTATCTCATACTAACGGATATGCCTGTCCCATTTGTTGGTTGGTGAAACGACATGATTACATATTTTTACATTACTTGTAAAATGCTGAAGTTGAATATATTTCTTTTGTTGTGGTATACGGCCTCTGAAAGCGTTTAAGATTTAATTTATCTCGAAAGTTTTGATAACATTCTCGTAGATTACTACCGACAAAAAAATAGTGAACTGATGATATAACAGTGAATATGTAATTGCTCTAAATGTCCATAAAATCAACTTCGGGCGTGAAGCTCAATAACGTGGTTGGGCGACACAGACACGACACCTTGATGGCATACTGTTGGTTAACTTCCGGATGGTTGCCCGTGGTATTGCCC
Source organism: Haliotis rubra (assembly GCF_003918875.1). Classification (NCBI taxonomy): domain Eukaryota; kingdom Metazoa; phylum Mollusca; class Gastropoda; order Lepetellida; family Haliotidae; genus Haliotis; species Haliotis rubra. Next base: position 1,110,513 of record NW_025767335.1, read on the forward strand.
GCCATTCCGCCTGAAGAGCTACCCCAAGCTGGGCCAGGTTGACGGGTGCGGGGTCCCCTGGCGTACACCCTCCGGCCGAGAACGTCCCACAGATGCTCAATTGGTGACATGTCTGGGGACTTAGAGGGCCAGTCCAATGTCTGAATGCCCTCTCGTTGGAGAAAGCGGTGACGACTTGGGCACGATATGGTCTGGCATTATCATCTTGGAATTATCACCCCACACGATGGCACTACCGCCCTCATACCGATCATGGTTCAGAAATTGCCTCTCTGGCATACCGCTCACCGCTACGGCGCCAACGAAGTTTTCTGCCATTTGTGAATCGGAGGCAAAACCTTGACTGGTGTAACGCTAATGGCGCAAAGCCCGTCCTTGTTGCTGCCTACTGTGCCTAGCCCACATCTTATGGTGAGCTGTGTGAAGGTGAGACCCTTCACAGGCCGCCTTGCTTTAAGACGGGCTTGATGGAGTCGGTTCCTAACGGTTGATACTGACATTCGTCGTATAGTTATTGTACGGAATTCCCTATTGATAACAGGTGCTGATTTGAACCCATTGCGTAGGGTCATTAATGTAATGAGACGATCCTGTCTAGGTGTCGTTGATTTTGGTCAACCACGCCCAGGTCTCATTGCAACCCCACCCGTTTGACGGTACTTGTCCCACAGGCGTGAAATTACACTTTTGGATTTACCCAACATTCGGGCAACTTGGCACAGTAGTGTTCCCCCTCTATCATACCCACAATTCTCCATTTAGTCTGTTCATTGACATATTAGTGACTGCGAGTTCTCCAATAGATGGACACAGTTTAGCTTATGTGTGCACGTGCATTACGTGTTGTTGGAATTTCATTGTGATTGGATGTTGCGTTCAGCTGCAACGCCACGGCATTGCACACGTCCACTTCAACGTCACCTGCATTCAGATTTTTAGTTCCCTTATTTTTGTCGGTAGTATATAACCTGAGTTTCCTTAATATTGCATATTAGTTGAATATTATTCTTTATGGAGGACTCAACATCGATGACAGAGTTAATGACTTGAGATGAGAATATATTTTTCGATTATTTCATGATTTAATTTTATTCATCCTGGTTTCTGAAAATATTGAACAATCAGGTATTATGTAAGGCTTTATCGAAACAATGGGTATTTGGTTTCTCAGAGCAATAGGGAGTATGTAATGTCAATTAAATTCCTGTGAAAGGTGCAGATAAATATTTTCAGTGTGCACTATCCCCCGTCAAGGAGGTATCCAAAACATTATTATGTTCCCATATAAGTAATTTGGATCAAGATATCCCGTGACTTGTAGAATGAGAATATTTATAAGTACAGAAATACAAAGCATTTATACATTGATGATGTGGCTGGAAGCGAAATTATTGTTTTCATAAATTGAGGAAAAGTCGAAAATATTGACAAATTGTGTTATAATGGGGTACACCTAGAAACGGTCTCCGTTCATATATATTCAGGTGCGTTGTTTACTCCAAAATTTAATGAAGGAAAATAGGTCAGTAAGTAAACAAGCAGCATAGGGGTTCTTGGGCATTTCAGAAGTAATTTATTAAAGTTAATATCAAACACAAGTTCTGAATATTTGATGTTATGATCAGAATAATTTTAGTTACGCTTTGTGGTGAATAAATGATTAAAATGGTAAAAGTGGTAACCAGATTAACAATATGATATATATGTATTTATGCGAGTATTACTTGGTTGTTACAAAATATAGGTGACGAGAATATTCATTTGTTTTTCTTTACATAAAGATTAAGCGGAATGGCTCAACAAAATTAAACGAAAGGGCCCAATAGAATTTATCTTTATTATTTTGACAGCGATGGAAAATGAGTGGTTGCCGATAATATGTTATATTGGTCTGATCCGTTAATCTACTATTTTTTAATGAGTCTAATAATCTTTTTCGAAATATCATTTTCTTCGATTACATACCGATATGCCAGTCATGCGAATGTGATAAAACGCGATTTTTGTTGGGTAATATATACTTGGGCTTGTTTTGTCACTTTACAAATATAAGCTGGAACTACTTTATACTGATCAGTGATTTCTAACTGGTGTTTCAAATTAATTAAAATACATTTATTTATAAAATGCTTTAAAACAGATGCGGTTGTGACTTACCCGGATCGTGGACTGAGATTTGCCTGTAGAGTTTCCCAAGCATTAAATATATCCAGCCATTTATCTTAACCTTTTAGCGGATACACGCTCACATACGTGCCACTCACATGCAATGCTGATTTGGTGACCATATTGAATGTCACAGATAATGTCAACATGCACGTGACCCGCCATACTCGTGTGACCTAATTAATAATGTCAGTACACTTTGTAGAAAGGAAGGAAACACTGTGGATCCATGGCTATTGATTGTTTAGTTGTTTATGACTCTTTGTTGATTAAAATACAATAAAAACTGAATTGTTTAAAAGTAAGTCTATAAATTGTCTAAATTGTTAATTACGTTACACGGACCTGTATGTGTTCCAGGTTAGAAAACTTGCCAGCAAATTATGCTTGAGTTGAGTTGAGGTGAGTTGAGGTGAGGTGAGGTGAGTTGAGTTGAGTTGAGTTGAGTTGAGTTGAGTTGAGTTGAGTTGAGGTGAGGTGAGGTGAGGTGAGGTGAGGTGAGGTGAGACTGGGTTTTACGTCGTGCTTGACAATATTTCGCTCATCTGACGACGTGCATGCTTGTGTATGTGTATGTGTATGTGTATGTGCGGCTAAATGTACTAGCCAAGACTGAAGCTGGTTTTATAGTGCTAGCCCACTGAGATACCATGACGCAGTGAAGCATGAATACCCCACTCAGACACATTATACTGACTCCGAGCCAACCAGTCCTTGTTGTACCCATTAATGCCGAGCGCCAGGCAGGGACCAACAAGTACCATATTTTAACGTCTTTTGGTATGACGCGGTCGGGGATCGAACTCGCGACCTTCCGCTCTCCGGGCGGACGTTCTAACCACTACACCACGGAGGCGGTCACTTATGCTTAAGAGGCAAAATAAGGGATTGGGCGTGACGCTGGGTGACTTGGCTGTTGACTGTCATGGTTTGTTTGTTTGTTGTTTAAAGCCGCGCTCAGCAATTTTCCAGCTATTTGGTGGCGATCTGTAAATAGTTGAGTGTGGACCAGACAATGATCAATATCATGAGCATCGATCTACGCAAATAGGAAAGGACATGTGTCAATCAAGTCAGCGAACCTGACCACCCGACCCCCATAGTCGCGTCTAGCAATGGTTTTTGATGACCAATTCCAACCCAGTTCGCATGTCATGGTACTCCGTGGAACATTGTTCATAATATCAATCACTGGATTGTCTGACATTCCGTCTACACGAAAATGATTTATCTTTTTACAAATATATACCACTTTGGTGAAACTCGTGCCCACGAGTAGGGTTCTGAGAAACCTAGAAACGAAAGCAGGGCTAACCTGGATTCGAACCCAAGATCATCGGTTTCTGGCATCCTGCACAGCAGGGGCGATGGGGTAGCCTAGTGGTTAAAGGCCTTAACTCGTCATGTCGAGGATCCGGGTTCGATTCCTCACATGGGCACAATGTGTGAAGCCCATTTCTGATGTCCCCAGCGTTATATTGCTGGAATATTGCTAAAAGCGGCGTAAAACTAACCTCACTCACTCCTGCACAGCAAATTGCGACGCCGTAAACAAATGGGCCACACAGAGTAAAAGTAGTGTGAGTCGTGCAAATGTCTGGCCAATCGGCTGACAGTCGATGGATGACAACCAACGTCGATCTCTTGCAATAGAACTCAATGAAATAACAGCATTCCGCATACCAATGACCTGCATTCTTTGAGCAGTTATCAGTTGAGGAGGCCCCATATGTACTTGTCAACAAAGAAATCAATCGATTCTCCAAGTTATCAAGCTGTAAGAACATACTACTGAAAGTTGAGATTTACTTACGGGTACCCATTAGGGCTGGCTATCGATATAGACCATTGAGATCGATGATCTTTAACTAAATATCGATTAACTATAAATATCGGAGAAGCAACTTCAAGAAAAATGCCCTAAAATGTCCGAAAGAATTGGATATATTTCACACCACTGGTGAGCGGTTACAAGTTTATGCAGGGTGGTTACTAACAAAACAGCGTCCTGAACATACTTTAGAAGCGACCGCCTCCGTGGTGTAGTAGTTAGAGCGTCCGCCCGGAGAGCGGAAGGTCGCGGGTTCGATCCCCGACCGCTTCATACCAAAAGACGTTAAAATATGGTACTTGTTGGTCCCTGCCTGGCGCTCGGCATTAATGGGTACAACAAGGACTGGTTGGCTCGGAGTCAGTATACTGTGTCTGAGTGGGGTATTCATGCTTCACTGCGTCATGGTATCTCAGTGGGCTAGCACTATAAAAACCAGCTTAAGTCTGGGCTAGTACAATCAGCCGCACCTACATATACACACGCATGCACGTCGTCATATGAGCGAAATATTCTCAAGCACGATGTTTAACCCAATTTCACCTCGCCTCACCTACTTATGGTGATACTCGCCCATGATTAAAAACTTTGAGTTGTTTGTGACCAAATTAACACGTTATTCTTACCGATGACACTATTTTCATATCGATTATCTTCGATAATTTATTCTATCGACGATATTTCCGATTATCGATCATTTTAGCCAGCCCTGGTACACATACTGCACGTTTTGCCCGCGCTTGCTTATGTACAGTCAATGTATGGAGCGCCCGATAGGTCAAAATAATTAATACAAATATAATCATGATATGAATATATATGGCCTAGGTTAAAAATCATTGGTGTTGCGATACTATTTTCAATGAGTATACATTGAGGACAATAACAGTGAGTATATACATGTTATCTGTGGGAGATTTAGCAGATAACATGGGGTGGGTGTAGATCCGGATAAACTGTTCTGAGTGATTGAATGTGTTAGCCTCTAGTTACATGGTGACGGCAGGTCAGTTCAAGTGTTTTACTCCCAACAGTGTAGCCGTTTCGTAATTTGTCGTAGAAGAAAACAAAATGCATATTTTTACACTTTAGAATATCTAAGTCAAGATAAATAGCCAATTATGCTACAGTTATATACTTTCAGGTGCAGTGTTGGGCGAGTGTGTGAATATTGCCCAACGCAGCATCAACTACTTTTTGACCCGTGAAGATCCGGGTTAAAATAGGTCTTCAGCAACCCATGCTTGCCACAAAAGGCGACTATGCTTGTCGTAAAATGCGACTAACGGGATCGGGTGGTCAGGCTCGCTGACTTGGTTGACACATGTCATCGGTTCCCAATTACGCAGATCGATGCTTATGCTGTTGATCACTGGATTGTCTGGTCCAGACTCGATTATGTACAGACTGCCGCCATATAGCTGGAATATTGCTGAGTGCGGCGTAAAACTTAACTCACTCACTCAGTCACTCAACTACTTTGTCACTATCCGCTGCGAGCAGAGGTTTTTTAAATACATTCATTTTCAAAGTATAATTCATTCCTAAAAGACGGCCATACTGGATTGTGTGGACGGGCCCACACCTAACAATTATTGGTAATACCATTACCCACAATGTTGCCAAGTTGCAGGGGTTTATCACAAAGTGACGAATTGCCCCCATATCGGTTTAGAAGCGGCTAGGCAGTAATATTTTAAGAAAGAAAACAAAGAAAACCTGAACAGAATCGTCTGTGAAATCAGTTTAGTGTTATGTTGTAATGTCATGAACAATAGGTACGTCATACTGTATTGTTAGAAATAAGGCAGCAATGTGACGTCCTGCGACCCTCGCGCTGTGCGAATCTGACAATTTTATAATACTTGTAATAATATAATACTTATTTGTAAAATATGTGTCTCGGGAAATATCTGGAATATTTGGAAGTTCTAAAGGTGTGACTGAGAAAATATCTCGTCTTCAACGCTAAATATGCGATAAGTCATTTACAATAGTTTGTCCATGTCAGTCGCCATGGACTATGTTTCCATGATAGCACCATGTCCAGATTCCTATGAGCTCTAAGACGTGGCAAACTGAACTCAGTTCTTCAAACACACAGACGGTTTCGTCCTTCCTGCCAAAGGTGGAGTAAATCAATGTAAACTGAATGTACATTACGCCACAGCTTTCATATATAACCTTAGTCTAGTGGTTAAAGCGTTGGCTCGTCACGCCGAAGACCCAGGTTCGATTCCCCACATGGGTACAATGTGTTAAGTCCATTTCTGGTGTCCCTCGCCGTGATATTGCTGGAATATTGCTAAAAGCGGCGTAAAATTAAACTCAGTCAGTCAGTTCATATATTACCTCAGGCAAATATTTGTCACAGTTATGTTGTTGATGCTGAACTGAAGTCCTATCTTTGAGTAACATGCATTTGCTATTTCTGTGCTAATACCGCATCAACCCCCAAACAAAATAAACCCGATCATCCCATGTGGCTAGCACCAGAGTGTAATCCTCTGTAAATGGTTAAAAGGAATGTATGTATTTAAGTTCATAAGTAAGAATCAACAGTTTCTATGGAAATTGTAGTTTCAGCCGGCGCCATCCTTTTTCTCCGCATCCATATTTCCAGACAAATGCAGACAAGCGCCATCAGCATCGCAAATCCTCCAGCCAGGTAAAACATCAGCAGGTAGTTCCCTGTCACGTCCCTGATGGCGCCTGTAAGTAGATTGAACAAAGTTTTCAAGGTATTTTGTTACGGTTAATAATTTGCCGTGACAAAAGGTTTAGTCCCCTTTGAACCAGCAAAATAGAACACAGACAAGTCTAAAATATTCAATAATATGTTGAACAAACAATGAGCAAGCTACAATGAATGACAATACAGGTTTCTAGTACAATGCAATTCTGTCACAAATGTAAAATATTGGGTCACAAATATAAAATATTTAACTCACCAGAGTCTTGACATTTACAGTGACTGACTGACTGAGTTTGGTTTTACACCACTTTTAGCAATATTCCAGCAACATCACGGCGGGGAACACCAGAAATGGGCTTCACACATTGTACCCTTGTGGGGATTCGAACCCGGGTCTTCGGCGTGACGAGCCAACGCTTTAACCACTGGGCTACCCCACCGCCCCGACATTAACAATGAGAGCAGATATACTGATTGAAGGCTGTTTACAATGACAGCAGTTGACAAGACAAGCACGGTCAGTCAATCAGTGTTTAAATCCAGTCATTTGAAAAGTCCCGTGTCGCGGTACTCAACAACCAGCCTTTTATAGCTCTTACACAGTTCTCGAGCATTCTAGCAAAGCTAGGCTCCATCATTATTCTCTCAGAACGTTACGGGATTTTCTCAAATACATGATATGATGAAAGCCGGAAGTCAAAACAAAAGATTGCCAAGGGCAGGTAATTCTGAAGCGCTATCTCAAAAGGCGTACCGCTAAAAATACTATACTATTGCCATTGAACATATATGATGCGAGATGCGAGCCAAAACCCACACTTAAAAAATTAAACATTGTGACCCATAATAACTATCTCTTAATCAATGTGATATTACAAATTACAAAAAAACACACTCTCATAACATACTTGAGACTGGAACCCGTTCAGCAAAGTGATGTTAACGCTGAGGTGATCCTATCTCTAATGCTTGACATAGACTTACGATTACCGCTCTGAATTACTATCACCGCTCTGAGATCGCTTTGTGGAACTTGGAACTGGTTATTTACCTGTGAGGTGAGGTGAGGTGAGGTGAGGTGAGGTGAGGTGAGGTGAGGTGAGGTGAGGTGAGGTGAGGTGAGGTGAGGTGAGGTGAGGTGAGGTGAGATTAAAGTAAAGTCGGGTTTCTCTCTCTCAGAAGCGGCGTCACCTTAATACTACCTGTTATTACATCGATGACGAGCATAACGTTAGGGGTTTAATAGGCGGATTGGGCCAAAGTCGATGAATATACATACACGTTCAGATCGTACATAGAGAATACTACACGAGATCTCATTGCATACGAATTATACGAAATGAGTATCTTTCCTATGCTATCTGACCAAGCGAAAGCGAGGTTAGAAACCATAGGAAGGTCTCGAGTTTCGTAAAATTCGTATGTAATGAGTGTGGTATTCCATTTATTATCCACGTCTTACCTGCATAAAATTGACAAAATAGAATATTTTATTGTTTTTATGCTTTCAAACCGAAACCGGTTTCATAAAGAGGTTGTGGAAGAATTTTGTCATCCAGTCACATCGTTAGAGAGGTCATCGGTTATCCAATCAAATCGTTAGAACCTCAAGTGAACATCGTTACGGCACAGGTCAACGCGATACGACACTTGTGTGACGTACGAGATTAGTATGCAACTACCCATACGTTGACCACGTGGGTAATAAAAATCTGTACACTCTGCCAAAGACACATATGACGAAGAGATTCACTAGCTGAAAACACATATTGTCGCGACATTACATCTACTTTCTTAACGGCATCGAATTCTTGTGTGGCAACCCCAAACACACTCTCCTACCCAGAGTTCCATGCGACCAGCATAGTACCTCTGCCGCAGGCCAGAGAGATGTGACGAAAGGCCGTTCCATATATTGTATATATATCTTTCGTAGCACTTTTATTTTTGACGAGTCAACACATTAAATAAACATATTCGATAGAATGTTTTAGTTTCACTGTGAAAATATCCTCAAACGTCTCACACTATTTTCATTTGCGTAGCGATTCTTTGTTTACATAGGTTGTGCGGTTCCACGTGCTGTCATCGAAACCCTACGGAGAGCAAACGATGTAGCCACTTTTAAATATAAAAAAATGTGTTGTCATCAACCTTACTGTCGCAGTTGTAGACGCGTATCTATATAACAATGTAAAACATTATGCAGAGCGCACCGAAAAACTTGTATTAGGCCAGTCTCTTTTGATTTACAAATATGCGCGTTTATTTACAAACAAGAGAAAAGTCCGGTCAAGAGATATGCAAATTTGCCTGTGGCAGTGATGTTATGCTAAGTCATCACTGCGCCGGAGTGTGCCCCAAACCAAAACAAGATGAGCTGTGACGTAAAATGTTACCATTATGACGTCATGATAAGGTCGACCAACCCGAGGCGACTTTCCTATCTGATACCTATCCGATAACTGTGGGGGTAGCCTAGTGGTTAAAGGGTTAAAAGGTTGGCTCGTCACGCTGAAAATCCGGGTTGGATTCCCCACATTGATACATTGTGTGAAGCCCAATTCTGGTGTCCCCCGTCGTGATATTGCTGAGATATAGCTAGAAGTGGCGTTAAACCATACCCAGTCACTCCGATAACAGAGTATATTACAAGTAATGATAACTTGTCTTAAACGCCTTCCAAAGCTATTTCAGCATTAACTTACCACTGGCAGGTCCACTTGATATGTCGGCGAAACCAGTGATTCCGAACAGATAGGATAATGCAGCGGAATAGGATGCTGGATCAGTCATTTGCTCCACAATGATGGGAGCAGATACTTCCACAACCGCCAGTAGAAATCCATGGCCAACCGCCAGCGTCATCATCACCGCGTATGAACTGAAGTACACAAAGGTAATGCTAAGCAGCCCGCATATAACCAGGGCCATGGAACACGAGATGAGCCCGGGTATTTTAAACACTGTATGCAGCATCCCGCCCACCAGATTCCCGGGTACGTAGGCCACAGTGAGGGCAGAGAGGAGGAAGGATGCAGCTTCCAGGTCGTAGCCCCTGGTTTCAGCAACGTCCACGATGAAGACGATTTCCCCAGTGTAAAAACACCAGATTGGGAGCTGAAGAAGCAGGACGATCACGAACGGTCCATTCTTAAACAGATGAAGATGCAGCTCCTGAACCAAAGATTTTTTCTTCGGATCTTTTTCAGACTTGGTTTTGTATATAGGTTTAGTAAGGCAACGGAGTATCAGTCCCGAAATGCACAAATGGAAGTTCAGGCCTGCTAAGAGGAGGAAGGTGCTCCTCCATCCGTATTCGTCGAGAGCCAGTCTGTTGAGTTGAGGGTACACGAACGCTCCAAGGTTAGAAGTGGCGGTGATGAGGGACACACCCATCCCCTTCCTCACTGTCAGGACTCGACCCACTGCTACGAAGGACGAGAGATAGGAGAAGCAGTGCCCGATGCCTGTACAACAGAAGTAAATCGAGATAATCAGTTTATTTAGAAACGGTATAAGTCTAGTAATGAACGAGTCTTCGTTCTATGCTGCAATTGTATTAAATTCTTTGTCAGTATTTAGTGAAGTCCCTTCCATATACGTACGGGGGCGATGGAGAGCCTAATGGTTAAAGCGTCACACTGAAGGACCAGGATCCTTGGGCAAAGTGTGAGAAGCCCATTTCTGGTAGCTTTACGCCGCTTTCAACAATATTCCAGCAATATCACTGGATATGAGAAATGGACTTCACACATCGCACCCATGTGGTAAATCTAACCGGGTAATCGGCGTGACGAGCGAACGCTTTACCCACCAGACTGCCCAACCGCCCCCCTGTAAGCGTTACCTGTTATAACTCCTACTGTGACGATGAGAACATTCACGCCCGGGGCAAACGTAGCTCCAACGCATCCAGCCATGGATAATATACCACCCAATACCACAGAGTTTCCTGGGCCAATCTTAGCGACTATTGGTCCGCATACTAGAGCTGTAATGAATAAAACAAATACTTCTTTTTGTTATTGAGAATCAAAAGTTGTAAAAGTCAGAGAAGCTTATAAATCACCATTATCACATACACATAATGTATTGTATTGTTACTATTATGCAAGGAGAAAAATTGCAATATTTTGAGAACTAGCTAGGTTACATAAGTCACAAAACTGATAAAAACAAAAGTATAATATAATAATGATAACCAATAAAAGGGTTTCAGAACTATTGATATTTTGTTTTATCTTTAATGAAATAAAAAGTTTAACAGGAACATCTGACATTTGCCTCAGTCGTTGAACGTTATATAACCATAGATTTTGTTAAATGATGGGCCAGAACGCCCTCTTGTCCATCACGTCATTTACCATGACAAGTCAAACGGATTAATATCGCGTACATCAGCATCTGTTCTCAAGCCAATCCCAGATTCGATGAGGCATACTCCTGATCAAACGTCCAATTTCAACTTGGTTCATTCCATCCCATTCTTCTTGCAGGGCTCAAACTTGTTGAGAGTGGTCGGTGATTCTTGAAGGGGCGTATCGCCATCCAAGGATATTCCAGACATGTTCGATGGGTGACAAGTCTGGTCTCAGTGCTGGCCATTGCAAGGTGGTTATGTTCTCCAGTTGTAGAGTGAGTGAGTTTAGTTTTACGCCGCACTCAGCAATATACCAGTTATATGGCGGCGTTCTGTACATCATCGAGTCTGGACCAGACAATCCAGTGATCAACAGCATGAGCATTGATCTGCGCAATTGGGAACCGATGACATGTGTCAACTAAATCAGCGAGCCTGACCACCCGATCCCGTTAGTCGCCGCTTACGACAAGCATGGGTTACTGAAGATCAATTCTAACCCAGATCTTCACGGGTACCAGTTGTTGATACTCAATAGTAATACGAACCCTATGTGTTCTTGCGCTGTCATCGTGAAACACATCACGACGTCCATGATGGCGCGCAAATAGCACCACGTGTGCCTCCAGGATGCTGTACTGTAGTACTGCCCAGTGACACGTCCGTGAAAAACATGTAAAGGTGTTCTGACAGTCACAGCCATACCATTACTGAGCTCGCCTCAAGAAAATCATTATAATTATCTCAAGGCCTGATAACGCCCATCCCATCTACGCCACACTCTGTTGCGCCTGTCAGGGAAGTCCAAAGTAAATCTTGATTTGTCCCGAAACATAACGTCTGCCCATCGACGGCTGGTCAGGTGCTGTTGATCTTGACACCAACGGCGTCATGCAGTAATGTGACAGTCCGTCAGTCGTGGGACAACCCGAGGACGTTGGGCATGTAGGTTCCATAGATCTGTGTAGATCATTACGAATCGTCTGGTTAATCACTTAACACCATTAGGTTTGTGAATAGCACCAGGGACCATATATTAGATTATAATATGGTCTCTGATGGCACTTTGACCATGGTTTCGTAACATAATCGTTCTGATGAAACGACCTTATGCACCAGTTGTCTCCCTTGGTCTACCAGATCGACGTCTGTCATCAACGTTGTTTGGCTGACAATATCTGACGATATCTGGTAATTACTGACTGTGAAACGTTGAGAGCTCGTGTCACAACGCCCTGTCTTGTTCCAGCTTCCAACGTTCAAAATGCACGTCGCCGTTCCGACGTGAGAAACGCCTGGCGTTCCTGACTTGAGATCCAAAACGTTTAATTGAGTTTAAACCAATATCAGGACAACTTTCAGTCCAGTTTTTATCACTGAAGTGTACAGCAGCACACTGACACGTTTCAATGTAGTTTCAAATTGCAATGTTTGCACGAAATTCACAACACGTTGTCAATGAAATAATCATATTCTAAATCTATATCCTATTATCCAACCTGGTTTCCAAATATCCCCCCAAAATGGAATATCCCCAAAGTATTTTTTGTTAAAGTAAATAATGCGAGTCTATTGCTATACAGAATAACATCATGTCTGTTACCCATTTACACATTTAAAGCTGTTTGCCAAAGCTCGACAAATATCTTTCCTTGTGTACTAAATGTGACATATCTCCTTGGGATATGAGAAAATACAGACATGGAAAAATAAAGCAAAACAGAAAAACAAAAAGTTACAAACCTAATAATTGGTTTACTGATTATAGCAACGGTTAATATACGATTAATATGCTATCATGCAAACATTTCAAAATTACAGTTTGAAAGGTATTTTTATCATAAGGTATTATTATCATATATTATATTTTATTGATTAGGATTGTTAAGGTACATGAGCGTAGGATATTGACTAGTGAACTTATATACTTCCTTTCAAACGTTTAGACTCACTAGTGTTAATATAGCCACTTACTTCAGGCAACTGTTCTAAACTACATTTTGCAAAATATTCCATACTGTTTAAAGGTACTGTTTACACATGAACTGATGTACTGTAAAACGTAACGTTGAAAAGATAATTGTCATGAGTTCAATAAATGATAAAAATCAGTGAAAATTGGCGAATTCTTAACAAACCTGTACACCAAAAGTTAGTGGAGTATTGCTTTGATTAATTTTGGAAAACGTAATGAATAGAAACCAATCGGCCAAACAAACGCATACCTCCTGTAAATATAAGGCCGAAACACAAGGACTGCATCAGTGAAGTCTGTGTACGGCTGGCGTCGAAGACATCGAGGATTTCGACAAACACGACTCCAAGACCGACGGCAAAACCGACACTGAGGAATGTGTTGCACATACAGAATGCCAGTACTATTACCTTGGCCAATGACGTCAGTTCCGGTGTCTCAGTCCTGGGAAAGGAAACGGATGATGATCAAGCTTAATTACATCCGACACACAAAGCGTTAGAAGTACTGTTTTAGATATTGAGATATGCTTTTATAATGGGCCACATGTAGAATATACCGGAATGTAATATAACTGGAGTGAGTGAGTGAATGAGTGATCGAGTTTCTTTTTACGCCGCTGTTTAGCAATATTCCAGCAATATCACGGCGGAGGACACCAGAAATGGGCTTCCCACATTGTACCCATGTGGGGAATCGAACGCAAGTCTTCGGCGTGACGAGCGAACGCTTTAACCACTAGGCTACCCCACCACTCCCGCGCTAACTGGAACTTGATTGGGAAATTATATTTAAGCTTAATCAACAACATTTATAAGTTACATATAATAATCACCGCAGACTAGGGCTAGCGAAAAAGGTCGATAATCGGAAATATCGTCGACAGGAAAACGTATTAAAGATTATCGATATCAAAATAGTGTCATCTATAATATCGTACATCAACTTTTGTGATAGAATAAAGTTTTAATCTACTCACACAATACGCAAAGTTCGGTTTAATCAAGGGCTGCTTCTAAAGTAGGTTCTGGGCACTGTTTTGTTATATTCCGTTTGACTCAAAATCGGACCGATGAATTGCAATTTTTATTCTGGTTTCCAAAACTATGACACAGTTCATCAGAGTGGGTCTGTCGATTTCATGTGACTGTGCAAAGTTTGATTGTGTTGCATTTATTAGATTTTGTGTTAGTGAGCAATTCATCGGTCTAAAATGGAGTCAAACGGACTATAGATGTAAACCAGGGCTTAGTTTATCGATTTTCTGACCCGCAGTGGGGGCCTGTGGGGTCATACTAGTTTCAAAATGTTCCAGAACTTACTGAAAAGATGAATGTTTTACTATTTCTACGATTAGACATGACATCCTAATGAAAAAAATGACTTTTTCAAGAGCGATGAATATATTTTACGTAATTTGCATATGTAAACAGCCGATGCCGGGCGTGGTGTTTCTACTTTCCCGATGTTTTCGCGTGCCGTGATAATAGAGAGCCCGGGGTAATAGAGAGTCCCAGTATAGTACTCAATGAAACACTGATCATAGTCAAAACATCAGACCAACTCTGTGATTTTTTTGCAGAATTTATATGGTAAAAAGAAAAAGGTGTTTAACAAACTATCATTAAAATTTTGACAGAGTTCACTATTTGTTACGAGGGAGGGGTGCAAAGAGAGGAATAGCCAGGTGTGCGAGAAAGGATGGAGACAGCACAGCACAGGTAAATGATTCAATAACTTTGTCGGCACCCATGCACGTGCTCCGCGTACACTTGGCTGTTCCTCTCTTTGCAGTCCTCCCTCGTAACAAATAGTGAACTTTGTCAAAGTTTTATGATCAGTGTTTCATTGAGTATTATATGTTTAGTAATTTTCGAGTTAGATTGCAATTCATCGGTCCGCTTTTGAGTCAAACGGACTATTGTAACCCATGCATAGACATGTCAGCACTCACCAGTGGTGTGAAATATATACACAACACGCCAGTAGATACGTTACCCTCCCCTTCTTTTATGAATTACTTACAACTTATCAAAGATTCGTTAGAAGGCATTAGTTTACAAGGAAGCTTAATAACACA
The DNA here is from genome assembly GCF_003918875.1 of Haliotis rubra. Lineage (NCBI taxonomy): Eukaryota > Metazoa > Mollusca > Gastropoda > Lepetellida > Haliotidae > Haliotis > Haliotis rubra. The sequence goes on from NW_025767335.1 coordinate 1,125,623, forward strand.
GCTTTGTGCAAATCACGATAACAAATTCTCAAATGCATTCATGTTTAGGTGAAAAGCATCTTTTTCAGAAGAGTTAAATTGTCATATTTTCGACCATGCCGAAATATACCAATAACAGTGATATATATGTCCAAAAGAAAGGTTGAAATAAGATTTGTGTTTGAGACAATGATAAACCATTTATAGTCACCATTTTCAACTATTAAAACAAGAAACAACTGTTGTAGAGTGTGTAAAATTGTAAAATAATCAGTCCTATGATTTCAGTCTTTTAAAACATTTTCTGCTGATTTGCATTAGTGAAGACAAGTAAAACGTGTCTTTGATCTTGTGAAAAAGTGTTTAGGAACATCTAAACTTATCTTTGTTAACATTTTTGCTTGCAAAGTAACATTTTTCCATTTTTTGTTTATACAAGTACGAAAAAGATGCCACGATTAACAGCTGAAAAGAGAGAAAGAGCCATTGGGATGGTGTAGATGGGGTCGACATGCAACGCTGTTGCCAACGCCCTCGGATGCCACCGTATCACGGTTATAAGGCTTATTCAGGGCTTCAGAGAGACTGGGGTCACCGTAGACAGAGCAAAAAGTAGACATCCACGCATCACAACGCCAGCTGAACATAGGTACTTCCGTCATTAGGGAAGGAGCGTAACGTTTCTGTTGGCGTTTAGTGGACACTTCTTTCAGACATCTTTTGCTCAAAGTTACTGCTCCGATATTTATCGACAATCGATCGACATTTAGTTAACGATTATCGATCGATATTTAGTTAACGATTATCGATCTCAAATACCTATAACGATAGCCAGCCCTATCGCATACACAATCATAATCCAGTTTTTTAAAAACTTTTAAGAACCGTCTCAAAGTATATATAAGTAACCGTTTGACACATTTCTTACCTTGATGCTCTGTCATGGTCGGATGTTAGAGCAAGCTCCACGTTTTGGGGGGATGCTGCTGCGGCAATTTGATTGGAATCTTTGTCAGATTCAGATGCTTCCTCTTGTACCATTTCCATTTCTGTAAGTAAACAGTTACCTAGCATACAATGGTAGTGTGGCTTACACGGGTAGAAAATAGTTGGCGAAACTGCATTATGAGTGATTCGAGTTTCGAAGGGAGGTAACTCTAAATACAGATGGGGTAGGCTGATAAGTATATATGTATAAGTGTATTTTGCTTTACGACTGTGAGACGTGAGTGAATTGTTGCTCACTTACTAACTGGTTGTTAGAGGGTGACGAATGTTGGCCCACATTTTACTCGAACTACTCAATCACAGGGTATCATCTAATGTTGGACATATGTGAGACAGGAAAGGTTGGCCATTCATTGTCCTAGTTTGTAGAAATACACCGGTTTCTACATACGATAATATTATCATGAACCGAACTGTATGTATATCACTTATTTTTTTTATCTCTACAGAGTGTTTTGTTAGTGGGTCCATATTTTTAAAATGAGTAAAACTACAATTTTTAGCATTATAAAAAAATGTGTTGACTGCAGTTAAGCAAAATTCCTCTTTACAGATTTTTCGGGTGGGCTAACTTCTAATAAAAACTGAGTAAATATACTTTTCTTACTTTTCAAAAATTACAGGCCAATTTAAGTAATGATGGGAACCTTCACTGATGATAATGATAATCACTATAATTGAGTTTGATTATAATGATAGGAACTATATCTATCATATTTCCCATTAGAGCTGACATAACTCTTCACGCACGCATAATTAACACAACATTCCCGAATCCCTTCCATGCCCCAAGCCGCCCATAATTACAGATAATAGTGTCTCCAATAGGACTCTCCAAACTAGATTCGCAATTAACGCATACCCTTTATCTATGACATTAAAGGTCGAAATCTCAACCACTGACATCATAGATATATCCTGTGAACAGTTCCACAACAGGAATACACTCATGGATATTTAATTATATGTTTCATTGTTACATTGAGAGGATCTCCCCACTGGCGTAAGTTGTGTCATATGATGTAATTGTAACCTGATGGATATTGATGTCAAACAAAAAGCAGATAATTTTAGTCAGGTATTATTTATTCTAGTACTATACAATTGTTATATATATGTAATTTATAGGTACTTTACATGGATTATACATATACATATACATATATATATATATATATATAGAATTTTACATTGGTTATATATATTTATATATATATTAGCACTTTACATTGATCATATTGTTTAGTACTTTACATGGATTATATATATTATATATATTAGTACTTTACATGGATCATTTATATTTTTTGTGTTAGTACTTTACATGGATCATATATATTATATATATAAGTACTTTACATGGATTATATATATTAGTACTTTACATGGATTATATATATTAGTACTTTACATGGATTATATATATTTTTTGTGTTAGTACTTTACATGGATTATATATATCATATATATTAGTACTTTACATGGATTATATATATTATATTTATTAGTACTTTACATGGATTATATATATTTTATATATATTAGTACTTTACATGGATTATATATATTATATATATTAGTACTTTACATGGATTATATATATTATATATATTAGTACTTTACATGGATTATATATATTAGTACTTTACATGGATTATATATAATCCATGTAAAAGCACTTGTAGATATATTATTTAATATATATTATCTGCTTCTTTGTTGACATTTTGGACATGTGACTGAATATTTTTATGAAAATATCATGTTCACAGGCAACATATACAAAATGCCTATTTTGCATTCACTTCGTTTTAAACATCATCGTCATGTTTTAAAGTGTACTGCAGCGAAGACCTCAAAGAATAACACTCCCTGCTTATTGAGACTCGAGTCAGCTACAATCAAACAAAGATCTCAAAGAATACAAATGCCTGCTTATTGAGAGTCGAGTCAGCTACAATCAAAAAAAGATCTCAAAGAATACAAATGCCTGCTTATTGAGACTCGAGTCAGCTACAATCAAACAAAGATCTCAAAGAATACAAATGCCTGCTTATTGAGACTCGAGTCAGCTACAATCAAACGAAGATCTCAAAGAATACAAATGCCTGCTTATTGAGACTCGAGTCAACTACAATCAAACAAAGATCTCAAAGAATACAAATGCCTGCTTATTGAGACTCGAGTCAGCTACAATCAAACAAAGATCTCAAAGAATACAAATGCCTGCTTATTGAGACTCGAGTCAGCTACAATCAAACGAAGATCTCAAAGAATACAAATGCCTGCTTATTGAGACTCGAGACAGCTACAATCAAACAAAGATCTCAAAGAATACAAATGCCTGCTTATTGAAACTCGAGTCAGCTACAATCAAACAAAGATCTCAAGGAATACAAATGCCTGCTTATTGAGACTCGAGTCAACTACAATCAAACGAAGATCTCAAAGAATACAAATGCCTGCTTATTGAGACTCGAGACAGCTACAATCAAACAAAGATCTCAAAGAATATATATGCCTGCTTATTGAGAGTCGAGTCAGCTACAATCAAACGAAGATCTCAAAGAATACAAATGCCTGCTTATTGAGACTCGAGTCAGCTACAATCAAACGAAGATCTCAAAGAATACAAATGCCTGCTTATTGAGACTCGAGTCAGCTACAATCAAACAAAGGCCTCAAAGAATAAAAATGCCTGCTTATTGAGACTCGAGTCCGATACAATCACACGAAGAACTCAAAGAATAAAATTGCCTGCTTATTGAGACCCAAGTCCACTACAGTCAAACGAAGGCCTCAAACAATGATAATGCATGCTTATTGAGAAATTAGCAGAAATACTCACTGGCTGTTACAGAGATGGCATCAGTGTGAGGGTAATCCCGAGTAACAGCAAGAAGCCAGAGAGGGAACGCTTGGTCCCCACAGCTGGTTCAGAGTTGAGTAAACAGTGTTGACATGCACATTAGGTTGATTGTCTCACAGTTGGATGTATGCCAATAAATCAACACCATAACCGAACACCCCTATATCAAAGTGGTATCAACCTGTTTCGTCTAATTTTTAAAACAGGTAAACAGTAGCAATTAGACGACCCAGGCATAGTCAGGGTTGAGTGACTGCTTGTTAGACGAATTAGGCATGTGGACCAGTCCATTTCAAACTTAACAGGGGTGTTACCACAAAATAAGAACAAAGACAACATAAATATATTTCATCGTACATTTTTCACCTCAGTTGTAGACTGTTCCCTCTTGATGAGCTGAATGAAATCAAATATATTCGGGTGGCATGGGGTGAGGGAGTTGATCTTGTTTTGCCAACCTTCAATGTTGTTGTTTGTTCTGTGGCCATCATTAGCAAAGTGGTTCCAAGTCAGTTACACGAGAATACACGAGAAGATACACGTGGCCCTGGATCTCTGCATGTAGGGCGTAGAGTTGTGCATGCAGGTTTGGGAGGAAAGACAACTGAACTATTGCATTCGCCATAATTAATCAAAGTACTGGTCAAGTCATGGTTTTTATACTGAACGTAGTCTGTTAGCTTTTCATGTTCGTCTATACTCCAACTAGAATCTCCATGCATTTAGTTAATAAAATTAACTTGCATTTCCTGATTAGAAGAATAACTTTCATTAATCTTATTACTAAGTGTTTGAAAATAAACTTACTGCTCGTAATCTCTTTATTGTCAGATCACTTGGACATATCTTAATTGATAAACCCCTTCAGTTAATCTAATCTCATTAGTAAGCATCTTGAGACCCCCAAGATCTCCAATAGCCACTCCCAAACATATTTTACGGGTCAGTGACCCATGGAGAAATCACTCATGCGTGGTTAGACAATCCAGGTATAGTCAGACGAACCAGGTTGTAATCATCAAAGTGAACCCGAGCGCACAGTTGTGACCTTCGCCTACAATACTGGACGTCATACAACTGTGTGAATCTACCGATCAATTTCACTTATGTCGTCCCGGCATCATCGTACAGCATAACACACGATAAGAGAAGAGAAATTAATGGCTTTTCCTGCTAACATAAAACTTCAGCACCAAGAATAACCACTGTCTTTGTCAAAACAGATTCCATTGGATGTATAAGTGACAGTAGACGTGCACGTTATGACAATGTAGATTACCTAACATCAACGATCATGGTAATTGGTAGCTAAAGGTTGTTTCGATAAATATTAAATTTCTGTAATGGGTTGTAAGGGAGAAAGTGGTATAAATCTAACTGTAACCGATTGAATTGGTTACATGCTGTCTGGATATCCTACCGTCCCTAAACAATCAGTATTGATGACAGAACGGCATTGAGCAGTACATTAAAATCATGTTTAATAAGAGGATAAGCCTCTTCTTCTCTCTCTATGTAAACTCAGTGTAAACTCCATGAGAGACAGAGAGGGGTGGTGGGGGGTGAAAGAGGGAATAGTGGGCGCCATCAATACAATAACCATGTGTGTCTAGCAACATAGACACGTCACGTTAGTGGTTTAAACTATGTTTTAAGATTTGTGTTCAATCCCAGAGAGGTGTAGAACATTATGTAATTTATAGATTATCCTCTGCGGCGTCTCGGTAATCTGATTCTCATGTTCCACATCGTCATGGCAACGACCGTATCTCTTCGTCTGTCCTTTGTGGTTAATTACTACTTATTAACATCAGCACAGTTAGTCAACAGCTGCCACAAAGAGGTCAGATAGAGGTCAACCGACCCAGAAAACGACCTCCAAGACACTTACTGCAATGACTGTGTTTGTCTGGTACTTAGACTAACAACTAGTCTCTGAAATGAACATATTTTACTTAAAAAAGGTCATAGTAAAAAAAATATAATATAATGAAAAGGAGCCCTGAGACTTTCTTCATTTTCAGAAAGCTGAGGAAATCTAGACTTGCCACAGTTTCTAGACTTGTGTGGGCTTTCTTGGATATATTTACGTCAGGGTCTGTACGACAGACTATCTGGTACTGAAAGCACCTGTTTGTACAGCCGCGAGGAGGATACGCCAGCTAAATGGACTTAGCTTGTTGTCGAGGAGGAATTAACTTTCCTCTGTTTTTGGTTATTAATTGAAAATGTCCGTTATAAACAACTAAATGGTATTTCTTCGTCTTAAATCTGAATTAATTCCCAGTCGACATTCACGTTAACATCAGAGGTACAATGATGCTGACAATTGTCGGTTGTTGACCTTTTTGTTTATGAATTGTTTTGATGTAACCATTACAGATAGATTCCACAGGTTACGTTAACCGCCATATTCTGAGTGTGGCGTTAAACAGCAAACAAACAAACAAACAAACAAACATTGTGCGTTAAAGATGACGTCACAGAAGGTTTCTTAAGTCCACCCCGTGTTTTGGTTGCACAAACCTCACCTGCGCAAGGTAGATCTGTACTACAATTGTGATAGCAATGAGTAGTACATCTAAAAATATTCAACTTTAAAATATTTAAATGATTTAAAACATATTATTGAAATATTCGGATCCTCGGATTCTTACCTCAAGAGCCACATGGTACTTTGATGTTGATTCAGAGAAAATCCCAAATCCGCAGCTCATTTCATGTGTCTCCAGCGGTGATATTGCTGGAATATTCCTAAAAGCTGCGTGAAAGTGTACTCACTCACTCACTCACTCACTAGATTTAGATTTGCTTTATTTGGAACTTTTGCATAACAGAACAGAAGAGAAAATAATATGGTTCAGGGGTTGTGAGGCAGGCAATACTCCAACAATGCCTGTATAATGTGTGTTAAGAACCAATCTAGTTGGTCTCCGGTATCTTTGTTCATTTGTTTCAGTCTTTCACTCACTCACTCACCAACTCACACTCGCCCTATCTACACTTATATACCAGTGGTCTGACTGGCTGAATTTAGTTTAACGCCGCTTTTTTGTAATATTCCAGCAATATCATGGCGGGGGACACTAAAAATGGGATTCACACAATGTACCAATGTGGGGAATCGAACCCGGGTTTTCAGCGTGACGAGCGAACGCTTTAACCACTAGGCTAAAGCCCCTACACCAGTGGGACGGATCTATCCTATGATGATAGTGATAAATATTTGCTAATCTTTCAGCGACCCGATAATCACTGGCCAGCCGTTCCCGAGACATGGCTGTTATATCATCAGTTTAGTCCCAGGTCACACCGACCTGCACCAGGTTATAGCGACCTGCGCGAAGTCACACTGACCTACACCAAGTCATATCCACATGCACCGGGTCAAATCGAACCACCCCACCGCCCCATCAATATTACAGCCATGCGTCAGTGGTATATACCGGTGAAAAATGCACTGAATATCCTTCCTTTATTGTTTAGAAATATAAGCGTTTCTCTGATATAGTTAGAAACTAAAATACATGGACTAAAATATTCATCAAGTTTTTATCACCTGCAGTATATTTTAATCAAATCTAACAGTAGACGTGAATGTGTCACACTGAGCACTGACCGCTGCATATCAGGCTGTAGTGACGTAAGATGGACACATTAATCAAACTGATTAATTCTCTTGTCCAGCTGCATAGCCCTACAAATTATAGTTACGTAATCATTCAACATCCTCACATTTACTTATCGTGCGTCACGATCTTCATCAAGACAATGACCGATTCATTGACTAAATATTCACTCGTCAAAACTTATATTTTAGGGTGATTACTAACCCTATAAATGTCGAGATCAGTAGGTCAGTCTTTTACTTATTGTAGTAGTAATGCTATATTTCATGTATGCCCCGTTATCACCATTCTATACTGCAGTACTGCTGTTCTATGTTCTATGGGTTGTAGGGGTGACTATTGAAGGGAAACTATTGCGATAGCGATAGTCTATTGCGACCAACTATTGCAATACTATTGCAATAGTGTTTTTCTCCTTGAACTGTCTCATTTGCAGTCATTTCCCAAATGAATGTATAGTTCATGACATAAATACAAGTTGAAGTAGTTTTGATAACTGACGAGAAAGTTGAAACCCAGATCAAGTAAACAGTTTAAAAATAACATAAACTCATTGAAACTGCAAAGTCTGAACCCAAACATCCTGTATTTTGCGCTGCGTATTTATCAACGGAAGTCAATTACTAAACTATCGATAGTCACACAAACTATAGATGCATCGATAGGTTTTCGTTTCTACTATCGATTAATTGCTATCGGAGGCTCAACAATTGCAATCCATCGATAGTTCGATGTATCGTTACAGCCCTATTGGGTTGACAGGCAGAATAACACGTGCATCTAACTGCGGTTCGATCTATATACTAAGCTACGGAGGGCAGAGAACACCGTATAGGTTCCTACAGCCACGGTTCGCAATCACCAGTACTTATTAGATCAAAATTGTAATAAATTGTAATAAATCCTATGCCAATAAAAAGTGGGAAAGAGTCTTTGGAACACAGTATGATAACACAATGTTAAGAAACTTATATATGATCACAAGTCGATGTACAGAAAGTAGTAATTTGAAATGGTTACAGAAACAAAATCGGTCTAAAAGACACTCACATATGTACATTCTGTTCAAAAGAATTAGAAACAATTGTCCAATTATTCTGTAACTGTTGTCATGTTAAAAAGGCAACAATGACTTTATATCAGAAAACATCTTACTTGGATTTAAACGGAAAAATAATTACTCTTTAAATGCAGTATGTCTTGTTGCGAAACAAGTAATATATACACAGACGATAAAAGAACAACTTCCAAATTTCAAGTATGTAGTAAGGGAGATATCAAGATACTATGAAACTACAAAATATACTGCTTACTTGGCATGCAACAACAGCGAGTTCTTTACCTTCTGGGCATCTCTATACAGAGCTGCAGATGACGTTTTGGGCCATTGAGTTATGTACTCGCTTGTCTTCACCTTAATTGGGTATCCTAATTTTTGAATTGAGTTACTAAATAAATTGTACTCACCTCACTCAAACTCAGTTGGGTACTTTGCCATTTTCTATCAATTTTGAAACTATAATAAAGTTTAATGTTAGTGTTTGTTATTTTTATTGATCTGTAATATGAGAAACGATAAGAGAGACTGCAAATTTGCAAAGTACCTGAAATAGAACCTCTCAATATACCTCAGTTATTTTATCTATCCACCGACATTTTTGCGTGTACGCATGTAAAATCACATTTATTGAGTATTTAGGAAAGTTCAAGCGTACCTGTACGCAAAAGACTTAATAGGAATTGAGTTTTCACATAAATGTTTGCGTAATTTACGCAGATACGCAGCTTATTTGTACCTCAGTCTACATATTCTGTTTGACTGAAAATATTATGTCAGGTAAACATATTGCACATCAATCGCTATTATCACTATTGGATATACATAGATAAGGTATTCTGTATATATGTGTGTATATATGTGTGTGTGTGTATTGATGTGAAATGTATTCTATATATATTACTGTGGAAATAAAGATAAAAAAGTACTTATCAGTTGATCAGAAATACACGCACAATACACATCAGAGGTCACTTTCATTCTTTAGTGTCATGGCGGGTTCGTGGTGGAGACTTCAGCACTTTCATTCTTTAGTCGATACACATCATACACATCAGAGGTCACTTTCATTCTTTAGTGTCATGGCGGGTTCGTGGTGGAGATTTCAGCGGTCGATACACATCAGAGGTCACTTTCATTCTTTAGTGTCATGGCGGGTTCGTGGTGACACTTCAGCGGTAATACTGAGCTGACACTAATACTCTTACGGTGTGATCCCCTTGTAACAATTTAGGCTGTGTCACGGTGACACCTAATGACTTACGAATATATACCCCGGTACAACAATAAAGGCACCCCACTACTGAATACCATTGGGGCGGTGGGGTAGCCGGTTACAGCCAGGGAAAGCCACATTTAAGAAACACAGAGTTGAAAATGGTGTGGCTCAACTGGCAATAGGCATGGTTGACTGATCCTGTGAATGTGGCTCTCCCGTCTGCGCTAATGTTATGTGAAGTCTGGAAATCCAGTTGAATTGTTCGAGGTGAAATGTCCAGATCACGCAAACTAGCTGCCTAACGTTGGTATACTCAAACCCCTTTTACGAATTATTCATGATTATTTCTTTGAAGCATTTTAGCTTATGGGAGGGTCAATTCAAGGTTTTGTCCTTTTCTGATAACTGTTTGAGATAAGAGCTATGGTTGCCTCGGTTATTATGTTTACATTCATGCTAAAAAAACAACAATAAAAACAAATTTAGAAGAATGACCATGTATGGCACAAATATACTTATAAACAGCCACCTATGTGACGCCTAACTCTTTCTATTTCATAGCTGTTTTTAAGCAAAATTCTTGTCCAAACATCTTTGCTGATACAATATACCAATCATACAAACCAAAGTAGTTTACATGAAGACATAAAGCAAATACAAATAAAGTTTTTTTAAGAGCAAAAGCTGAAATTGCCCTTTTCCATTGACTGACCCATTAGCATGTATGATTTTATCTGAGAACATATGTTATCATATGTTAACTTAAAACTTCAACGGGAATAAAGAAGCCGCCCATCACATGTTAGCTAAACAAACAAAGAAAATGTCACTAAAAGAATATTATAATCCATTGTGATTAGACTTATTTGAAACAACGGTGATTCCCTTACTTAATGTGGCTTTTGTGGAGATTCGCGGAACCGAGGTTTGAATTTGAAATGTGGCTTTAGCGGCAATTGGTATTTTTCAAAATGTGGTAGCCTAGTGGTTATAGCGTTCGCTCGTCACGTCGTCGATTCCCCACATGGGTACAGTGTGTGAAACCCATTTCTGGTGTGTCACCCATTGCTGGAGTATTGCTGAAAGCCGCGTAAACTAAACTAAACTCAATCACTGAATACCTTTGAAGTATTTACGTTTGCCCCACACTATATAGTGGTTACGTTCTAATACGTAATAATTAATTAATAACCATCAATTAAATAAATGTAATAAAATCCATTCTGTATTCAAAAGAAATCACCGCAGCGTTGATTGTAGAAATGAGAGTATCACACGACCATGCATTTGTGAATCACTATAAAAGAGTGATAAAAGCAGGTTTCCGCAAAAGCCTAATTGTATCTGGCCACACTTCTCACCTGTGGGAAAGGTCACAAAATCATGCAAAGGCAAATCAATTCTTATATGTCATGTTTAGTGAAGGTATTATACTGAGTATATGTACATAAAGTGGAAAACAGGTGCTCCAATAATGTAACATTCTGCGATTCTTTGAGCAGTGACGAGCACCGTGGATGTCATGGTATTGGGTTCGAAATTGGGTTCACTGTGATCATCATTCTTGATTTGGCATGTTCCAAAGTTCGTTATTGTTAACCCACAAACCGTTTTAGCTTTCTTCCCACATTTGTCACATAATTGAAATATTTAAAATAAATCATTGACGCACTCGGTGTGTAAAGGTGCATTGAATCCTGATTAGTGAAGACCGCAGAATAAAACGTATGCACGACATAAACAGTTGAATTGACTTTGGAAAAGATCATGAACATTTTCTGGTTCGTCCGTGTATAAAGAAAAAGAAAACACCGATGCGGAAACCTTTGTAAGAATGAACTTCAACGAACCGAAAACAATACAAACTTACCGCGTTTGATTGAAATTTAACAAGTGCATATGTTCTCAACAAGTCAATGGGTACAATGTGTGAAGCTCATTTCTGGTTTTCCGCGCTGTGATATTGCTGGAATATTGCTAAAAGCGGCGTAAAACTAAACTCACACACACAACGACTCAGTGACTGAGTGAGAAGGATACAGTGTTTGACAAATCTTCATAGTCATTAGCCAGTCAACTCTTGCTAAGCCTCTTTCACCTTCCATCTATCCTTGGATAGCGCTGGAAACCATGTGACTACTCACTACGCAAGCTATGTTCACATTGTGAAATACCAATAAATGCGATTCTAGTCACATAAGGTGTAGATAAAAACTTCGTCACACATGCGTTTTACCAGGTACGGATTGTTACTTATGAATTCTCAATTTGCAAACCTCTAACACAAAGAAGTTTCAGATCATAGTTTGAATGTATTAGAAGCAAGAATGTACTTTCACAAGAACAATATTTTGTCATGTATTTCGAGCAAAAATATACATTTTCGTCAATGGGAACAATTGTTTCGCCCATCAGCGAGATTTCTTAATAACACTCTAAGTTGGTCGAATTAAGTCAAAATGATTTAAACTTTGTGTCATCATACTTATGAAATCACTTTCATTCATTTACAACCTTTCAAACATTTATTTTGAGCACAAGTGAAAGCATTTTTTACATTTTTTTTCATCCATATATTCATGATAACTGCATATTGAATTGTGTCAAATCCTTTGTCAGAAACTGGCCACAGTGCGGAGGCTTTCTGAACTGTTGGGTTTCCAGAATTATATTGTGACGTGTTTTTCTTTCTAAAACTACATTTCCGCATTTAGAACACACAAATAAAGTGAGATGTAATCATCTTTGCAAACACGACTGAGTGAAGGGGTGAATTTAACGTAAAGTGGTAGTAATTTATTAAGCGGTCTACTAATAATCCAAGAAGCCGCACCTTACAAACGGTGCTGATAGCACTGTTGGTAAGTCCACCATTCATACAAGTTTGGGGGCGGTGGGGTAGCCTAGTGGTTAAAGCGCTGGCTCTTCACGCCGAAGACCCGGGTTCGAATCCTCACATGGGCACATTGTGTGAAGCCCATTTCTGGTGTCCCCCGCCATGATATTGCTAAAAGCGGCGTAAAACCATACTCACTCACTCACTCATACAAGTGCGATAACATATCCACGAGACTTTTGGGGACGAATCAAACTCTCCAGGCCTGATTCTTGTTTTCTATCATTACATAAACAAGTCATACTAATACAATCCTAACATAAGTTGAACAATGTTCAACGGTAAATCTCATTATCTACACTTGCCCTGCTTGTAATCGTACACATTGCACACGTTCCACGACCAACTTGTAGAGACCAGGGTTAGAATTGGTATTCAGCAATTCATGCTTGACGTAAGAGGCGACAAAGGGGATGGGGTGGTCGACACATGACTTGATTGACACATGTCATCGTATACCAATTGCGTAGATTGATGCTCATGGTGTTGATCACTTGATTGTGTGGTCCAGACTCGATTATATACAGACCACCGCCATATAACTGGAATATTGCTGAGTGTGGCGTAAAAGAACAAACAGACAGAACATGTTTGTCCAAGCTCTGCAGTAACTCCGCACGTGCAAGTGGAGTGGCAATGGTAGTAACAGCTGTGACTCAAGATCCTGCAGTGATTTTTAGTTGATTTTCCAGTCCTATACCTAATTCAGACAGAGGGTCTGTATATTATTGCAACATCTTAAGTATACGTTATGGTCATAGAATTATATCCATTTTAGTATTTCATAGCACAGGGGAAACTATTTACATCAACACCGGTTTTACAGATCTATACCTTGGGATCATAAGCCGATCTTTAACGAACATGACATGAACTTGAGGGTGAGGCGGTAGAGACACACACAAGGTAGGGTTGTGACTAATTTGACAGCAGAACACAACAGTATTACTCTATATAGCCAATACTGAGTATATAACTTGAGGTATCGAGTCTGGAATTGTGTCTATTAGTTTCGTTTGGTTTTGGGACGTCCGTCGACCAACACATGCATCTCAAAAGGTTAAAACGAATCAGCGCATTTCATAAAATAATAATTATTGGCTTTATCATTTTTTTCACGTACAAAAAGTGACAGAATCAATGTTTACGACAAAACCTTTCAACTGAAACAGTCACACGAAATTCAATACGAAATTAAAAGAATTTCCGCTGTAGGTTCTTTAACACGAGCAGCACGGTCAGCCATGAAATATTTACAGGAATTTGTAAATATGTATTATGCAATTTATGCCTTTGAGTTTGGATGACAAGGACGACATGTTGTATAATGTGACAGTCACAATTTAGTGTTCACAGTTTCTTGCGAAACATGTGCATCCTTCAACGAAGACCTTCCTCGTCGCACCCAGAGTTCCAGAAGCAGGAAGATGACCCCCATAAACAGCGCTACACTACCAGCCAGATAAAACATCACGATGTAGTCTCCCGTTATGTCTCTGATGGCGCCTGAGAAAGAACAATTACAAGTTAAAAACATCATGTGTGCATATAAATTCATTTGGTTGTCAGGGTTAGTGTGTGTGGAGCGTGCGTGCGTGCGTGCGTGCGTTTCTGCGTGCGAAAACGGATTAGGGAGGAAAGGGTGAAATCAACTTTCTCCTCTGTAGTAGATTCTAATCTCTTTATTAATTCACTATTAATGTACAAACGGGATCGGGTGGTCAGGCTCGCTGAATCATTGACTTAGTTGATACATGTCATCGTATCCCAGTTGGTAGATTGAACAAAGCCAGGTATTTTGTTACGGTTAATAATTCCGTCGCGACAAAGGTTTAGTTCCCTTTGAACCAGCAAAATAGAACACAGACAAGTCTAAAATATTCAATAATATATTGAACAATCAATGAGCAAGCTGGAATAAATGACAATACAGATTTCTAGTACAATGCAATTCAGTCACAAATATAAAATAAATATTGTGGGTCACAAAATGTATAAAATATTTAAACTCACCAGAGTCTGACATTTACAGTGACTGACTGACGAGTTTGGTCTTTACACCACTTTTAGTAATATTCCAGCAACATCACGCGAACAACCGTGATATGGGCTTCATTGTCATTGTACCCTCGTGATTCGAACTCCGGGGTTCCTTCTGCTTGACGAGCCAACGCTTTAAAATCAGCCTATGGGCTACTCCCTGGCAACGCCCCGACATTAACAATGAGAGCAGATATACCGATTGAAGGTCGTTTAACGACAGCAGTTGACAAGACAAGCACGGTCAGTCAATCAGTGTATAAATCCAGTCGTTTGAAAAAGCCCTGCATCGCGGCAATCAACAAACCAGCCTCTGGTATATTCTTACAGTTCTCGAGCATTCAAAGCCAAAAGTCTGACCAGTCAGCCTTCCAGAACGTTACGATTTCAAACAAGCAATGACATGATGAAAGCCGGAAAGCCAAAACAACAAAAAGATTGCCTGGCGTGGGCAGGTAATTCCTGAAGCGCTATCTTAAAAAGGAGTACCGCTAAAACACCATGATCTATAATAACTTTCACTTTAATCAACGCGATATTACAAAATTACATAAAAACACTCTCAACAGGCAATTTGACTGGAACCCGTTCCACAAAGTAATAACGCTGAGGTGATCCCATTCTCAATGCTTGACATAGACTTATTGATTACCGTTTGATTACCATATCACCGCTCTGAGATCGCTTGGTGGGAACTTGGAACTGTAGTTAATTTACCTGCAGGTGAGGTGGAGGTGAGGTGAGGTGAGGTGAGGTGAGGTGAGATGAAATTAAAGTCGGGTTTCTCTCTGCGGTGCGTCACCTAATACTTCACCTGTTATTTATGATCATCTACCAGGCGCATGACGTTAGGGGTTTAATAGGCGGATTGGGGCCAAAGTCGATGAATATACATACACGTTGATCGTACATGAGAATACTACGACGATATCGTGATATTGCATACGAATTATAATGAATGAGTATCTTTCCTGCTTTATCTGACTGAGCGAAAGCGAGGTTAGAAACCATAGGAAGGTCTCTCGAGTTTCGTAAAATTCGTATGCGTAATGAGGTGGTATTCCATTTATTACCTGGTTGCCCACTCTGTGCATAAAAATTTAATGCCAGAATATTTGCTGTATTTATGCTTTCAAACCGAAACCGGTTTCATAAAGAGGTTGGTGGAAGAATCTTGTCATCCAGTCACATCGTTAGAGAGGTCATCGTTGCATTCCAATCGTTCCCCAAAAGCCAAACTGCCGAACATCGTTACGGCATTATAATAACGCGATACGACACTTGTGTACGATTAGTAGCGTAACTACCCATACGTTGACCACGTGGATAATAAGAATTTGTAATTTCTGCCAAAGACACATGTAATGAGATTCACTATTAGCTTTGCCAAAACATATTGTCGCGACATTGCATCCTGCCTTTCAACGCATCGAATTCTTGTGTGGTAACTCCAAAACCACTCTCCTACCCAGAGTTCCATGCGACCAGCATAGTACCCTCTTCTGCCGCAGGCCAGAGAGCACACCCGCGCCGAAGCGACACCCGGCAACACCGCCATTTTGCATATCACAGACCGGACTTTTCTTGTTTGTAATCAAACGCGCATATTCATAATAAAGAAGACACTGGACCACGAATGGTTTTCGGCGCTCTCTTCATAACGCTTTTACATTGTTACATATATATTCTTCCACAGCAGCGACAGTTAGGTCTATGACAAGCACATATTTAGATATCAGGACTGGCTCTTCGTTTATCACGGTTTTGCTCCGTCGGCTTCTGATGACAGCATCGCGGAGCCAAACAACCTATGTAAACAGTTGATCGCTACGCAAATCGAAATAGTGTTACATGCTTTTGATATTCTCAGTGAAACGAAAACAATTCTATTAAAGATGTCAGCTAGATGCGTATCCGCATGTTGTCATTGTTTGACATTGCAAGGATGCGACGAATCCTCAAGAATTTTTCCGCCTGTGGAGAGGTGCCGCTGCTGGTTTCGGAACTCTGGTGCAGGAGCAAAATAGAGATGTGACGAAAGGTCGTTCCATATTGCCAAATTTCGTGCAGTTTTATTTTTGGATTGTCAACACAAACATATTCGATAGAACGCAGCCAGCCTCACGTAAGACCCTCAAACGTCTCGCACACTATTTTGATTTGCGTAGCATCTCTGCTTAAGCATTAGGTTGTGTTAATCACGTGCCGTCATCGAAACCCTGTTTGGTATGTAAACGATGTAGCCACTTTTAAATATAAAAATGTGTGGTCATCAACCTTACTTCGTCGCAGTTGTAGACGCGTATCTATATAACAATGTCAGCCAGCAGCAGCGCAAATCGAAAAACTTGTATTAGCTGGGGCCCTTTGATTTGGCTGCAAAATGTAAGCGTTTATTTCAAAACGGAGAAAAGTCCTACCGCCAGATATACCTGTCTTCCTGCAAAGTAGCAGATGTTATGCTGTCATCACTGCGCCGGAGTGCGCCCAAACCAAAAACAAGATGAGCTGTGACGTAAAATGTTACCATTATGACGTCATGATGAAGGTCGACCAAACCCGAGGCGATTCTTCTATCTGATACCTATCCGATAACCGTCGGGGTAGCCTTTAGCGGTTAAACGGGTTAAGTTGCCGCTCTGTGCTTTTCGCTGAAAATCCGGGTTGATTCCCACATTGATTAAGACCAGTAAAAAGCCCAATTCTGCGCTCCCTGTCGCATATTGTTGAGATATAGCTAGAAGCGAAAAGGCAAGTCCATAACCCAAAGCCTACCTCGATAACAGTGCCGATATTACAAGTAATGATAACTTTATCTTTAAACGCCTTCCAAAGCTATTTCAGCATTAACTTTACCACTGGCAGGTCCATCGATATGCTCGTAGGCGAAACCAGTGATTCCGGAACAGATATCGATAATGCAGCGGGAATAGGAGCGTTGATCAGTCATTTGCTCCACAATGATGGGGAGCAGTTATACTTCCACAACCGCCAGTAGAAATCCATGGCCAACCGCCAGCGTCATCATCACCGCGTATGAACTGTAAGCAATACGCGAGTAATGCTAAGGTCTGCATTACAACCAGGGTCAGCTTGGAACACGGAGATACGAGCCCCGGCATTTTCAAACACCGTCGCGTCCCATCTCAGTCCCGCGCGGGTACGTAGGCCACAGTGAGAGAGGAAAGATGCAGCTTCCAGGTCGCGCCC
Source organism: Haliotis rubra (assembly GCF_003918875.1). Lineage (NCBI taxonomy): Eukaryota > Metazoa > Mollusca > Gastropoda > Lepetellida > Haliotidae > Haliotis > Haliotis rubra. The sequence continues at coordinate 1,143,530 of NW_025767335.1, forward strand.
CTGTTTCAGCAACGTCCACGATGAAGACGATTTCCAGTGTAAAACACCAGATTGGGGAGTTGAAGAAGCAGGACGATCAATACGAACGGTCCATTCTTAAACAGATGAAGATGCAGCTCCCGGAACCAAAGATTTTTCTTCGATCTTTTTCAGATGGTTTTGTATAGCAGGTTTAGTAAGGCAATGCAGTTGGTCAGGATCCGGCAAACAAATGGAAGCCCAGCCCTGGTTAGTGAGTGCGAACGTGCTCCTCCATCCGTATTCGTCGAGAGCCAGTCTGTTGAGTTGAGTATTGGCTAATGAACGCTCCAGTTAGAAGTGGCGGTGATGAGGGACACACCTATCCCCTTCACGTCGGCAATTCGACCCGCTCCGCCGCATGAAAGCACGCAGAGATAGGATAGCTCAGGCCAACAGAAGTAAATCGAGATAATCAGTTTATTTAGAAACGGTATAAGTCTAGTAATGAACGAGTTCGTTCTATGTCAAATTGTATTAAATTCTTTGTCAGTATTTAAAGTAGTCCTCCATACGCAAAAGCGATGGAGAACAATGGTCAGAAAAGCAGTCACACTGAAGGACCAGATCCTTGGGCAAAGTGAGGAGAAGCCCATTTCGTAGCTCTTCACGCCGCTTTCAACAAATACCCAGCAATATCACTGATATGAGAAATGGACTTCACTAATATCGCACCCATGTGGTAAATTCACCGGGCAATTCCATGCGACGAGCGGTAACTTTTCTTACCCACCAGACTGCTCCAACCGCCCCCTGCTACCCGTTATAACTCCTACTGTGACGATGTTTTATAAATGATCTTGTCGCCCAAAAGTAAACGTAGCTCCAAACGCATCCATTACGGATAATATACCAATCAATACCAGCCACAGAGTTTCCTGGGCCAATCTAAGCACTATTGGTCCCAGTAAAATAGAGCTGTAATGAATAAAAACAAATATTTTTTGCTAGCTGAGGTTCAAAAAGTCAGTAAAGTCAGTAGCAGTTTATAAATCACCATTATCACATACACATAATGTATTGTTTCGTATTACTATGGCAAAAGTGAGTAAAAATGCAATATTTTGTATAAACCGCCAGGGTTACATAAGTCATTAAACGACAAACAAAGTATAATATAATAATGATAACCAAATAAAAGGGTTTCAGAACTATTGATATTTGTTTTATCTTTAATGAAATAAAAAGTTTAACAGGAACATCTGACATTTGGCCTCAGTCGCGAACGTTATATAACCATATAGATTTTGTTAAAATTTCCATGCCTCAGAACGCCCTCTGGTCCATCACGTCATTTACCATGACAAGTCAAACGGATTAATATCGCGCACACGTTACCCCGCACCGCTTCCAATCCCAGATTCTGGACGAGGCATACCGATCAAAACGTCCAATTTCAACTTTGGTTCATTCCATCCCATTCTCTTTGCAGGGCTCAAACTTATTGAGAGTGGTTTGCGGATTCTGAAGGGGCGTATCGCCATCCGAAGGGGATATTCCAGGACTATACCGATGGGTGACAAGTCTGGTCTCAGTGCTGGCTATTGCAAGGTTTTGCGTTCTCCAGTTGTAGAGGAGTTGAGTTTTAGTTTGCCCAAGCAATATACTGTTATAGGCGGCGTTCTACATCATCAGCCCGGAACGGACGTATCCAGTGATCGCAGCATGAGCATTGATCTGCGTAATTGTAAACCGATGACATGCCGTAATCGAATCAGCGAGCCTCTACCCACCAGATCCCGTTAGTCGCCGCTACGACAAGTTACGGGTTAGTCGAAGATCTGTTCTAACCCAGATCTTCACGGTACCAGTTAAAGCAGATACCAGCAATATTAAACCCCAGTGTTTTGCGCTGTCATCGCGAAACACATCACGACGTCCATCATGACAAGTAATAGTAACTACGTGTACTTCCAGGATGTTTAAACCGTAGGCAAATGTGCCCAGTGACACGTCCGTGAAAACAAGCGTAAAGGTGTTCTGACAGTCAATAGCCATACCATTACTGGGAGCTCGCCCCTTGGCGAAAAATCATTATAATTATCTCTGCGTCTGATAACGCTCCATCCCATCTACGCCATTGGCTCTGTTGCGCCTGTCAGTAAAGTCCAGCAAAACTTCGATTTAAACCTGGAAAACATAACGCTCTGCCCATCGACGGCTTTGTCAGTGCGTTGCTGATCTTGACACCAACGGCGTCATGCAGTAATGTGATCAGCCCGTCAGTGCCCGACAACCTGACGTTGGGCATGGTTCCATAGATCTGTGTAGATCATTACGAATCGTCGGTTAACTTATCACTTGCACCTACCACCAGGCTTCGTGAATAGCACCAGGACCATATATTAGATTATAATAGTCTCTGATGCGCACTTTGACCATGGTTGCAACATGACCGTTCTGATGAAACGACCTTATGCAATCTGAAGTTGTCTCCTTTGGTCTACCAGATCGACGTCTGTCATCACAACGTTGTTTATTGACAATATCTGACGATATCTGGTAATTACTGACTGTGAAACGTTGAGAGCTCGTGTCACAACGCCCCAATCTTGTTCCAGCTCAACGTTCAAAATGCACGTCGCCACCTGACGTGAGAAACGCCTGGCGTTCCTGACTGAGAGATCCAAAACGTTTAATTGAGTTTAAACCAATATCAGGACAACTCCTTCAACCAGTTTTATCACTGAAGTGTACAGCGTTAACACCCTGACACGTTTCAATGTAGTTTCAAATTGCAATGTTTGCACGAAATTCACAACAAAATGCCACTTAAAATGCAACCATACCCTAAATCTATATCCTATTAGTCCAACCTGCCTGCATATCCTTCGTACCGGAATAATATCCCCAAAGTATTTGTTAAAGTAAATAATGCGAGTCTGCCATACAGAATAACATCATGTCTGAAATACCCATTTACACATTTAAAAGCTGCTTGCCAAAGCTCAACAAATATCTTTCCTTGTGTACTAAAATGCATGCCATATCTCCCTTCGGGATGCGGAGAAAATACAGACATGGAAAATAAAAGCAAAACAGAAAACAAAAAGTTACAAACCTAATAATTGGTTTACTGATTATAGCAACGGTTAATATAATGATTAATATGTTATCATGCAAACATTTCAAAATTACAGTTTGAAAGGTATTTTTATCATAAGGTATTATTATCATATATTTGGTATTTTATTGATTAGGATTGTTAAGGTACATGAGCGTAGGATATTGACTAGTGAACTATATACTTCCTTTCAAACGTTTAGACTCACTAGTGTTAACAAGTAGCCACTGTTTCCGCGGCAACTCGTTCCAAACTACATTTTGCAAAATATTCCATACTGTTTAAAGGTACTGTTTATTACGAACTGATGTAATTGTAAACGTAACGTTGAAAGATAATTGTCATGAGTTCAATAAATGATAAAAATCAGTGAAAATTGGCGAATTCTTACCAACAACCTGCAATAATCAAAAGTTAGTGGAGTATTGCTTTGATTAATTTTGGAAAACGTAATGGCCAGAAAACCAATCGGCCAAACAAACGCATACCTCCTGTAAATATAAGGCCGAAACACAAGACCGCATCAGTGAAGTTCGTGTACGGCTGGCGTCGAAGACATCGAGGATTTCTGGACAAACACGACTCCAAGACCGACGGCAAAACCGACACTGTACCGAGGAATGTGTCGCCATACAAATTATTACCTGCCAAATGACGTCAGTTCCGGTGTTCAGTCCCGGGGTGGAAAGCGAAACGGATGCCATTATCGCCTAACTACATCCCATTACAAAGCGTTAGGAAGTAATTGTTTTAGATATTGAGATATGCTTTATAATGGGCCACATGTAGAATATACCGGAATGTAATATAACTGAGTGAGTGAGTGAATGAGGATCGAGTTTCTTTTACGCCGCTGTTTAGCACACTCCAGCAATATCACGGCGCGGAGGACACCAGAAATGGCTTCCCACATTGTACCCATGTGGGGAATCGAACGCAAGTCTTCGGCGACGAGCGAACGCTTTAACCACTAGGCTACCCCACCCGCTAACTGGAACTTGATTGGGAAATTATATTTAAGCTTAATCAACAACATTTATAAGTTACATATAATAATCACCGCAGACTAGGCTAGAAAAAGGTCGATAACGGTGTCACGTCGAGCAGAAAACGCGCAATAAAGATTATCGGATATCAAAAATAGTGTCATCTATAATATCGTACATCAACTTTAAAAGATGAACAAAGCTTCTACCTTTACTCACAATACGCAAAAAGTTCGCCGACCATGGCCGTTTCTAAAGTAGGTTCTGGCATTGTTTATATTTCAAAGTTTTGACCAAAATCGACCGGATGAATTGCACTATTCTGCCTAGAAACGCGATTACAGTTCATCAGAGTATTCAGTCGATTTCATGTGACTGTGCGTCAGATTGTGTTAAAATTTATCAGTATTCCTTGTGTTATGAGCAACTATCGGTCTAAAATGGAGTCAAACGACTATAGATGTAAACCAGGCCATTTATCGATTTTCGACCCGCAGTAAAGCCCGGGGTCATACTAAGCCAAAAATACCAGTTCGTGAAACTACCGAAAAGATGAATGCCGTCAACATCGGCTGACAATAATGAAAAAAAATGACTTTTTCAAACAGTGATGAATATATTTTACGTAATCTATGCAATACGATGCCGGGCGTGGTGTTTCTACTTTTCCCGATGTTTCGCGTGCCGTGATAATAGAGAGCCTGGGTAATAGGGAGAGTTCCAGCACCAATGAAACACTGATCATAGTCAAAACATCTCCAAAATTCCAAATTCCCAGGATTTTTTGCAGAATTTATAGTATGGTAAAAAGAAAAGGTGTGTTTAACAAACTATCATTAAAATTTTAATAGAGTTCACTATTTGTTGCTTGCGAGGCGCAAAGAGAGGAATAGCCAGGTGTGCGGTGAAAGGAGGAGACAGCCACAGCACAGGTAAATGATTCAATAACTTTGTCGGCACCTATTTCTATCGTGCTCCGCGTACACTTTATTGTTCCTTCCTTTGCAGTCCTCCCTCGTAACAAATAGTGAACTTTGTCAAAGTTTTTATGACGTTGCTTCATTGAGCGTTATATGTTTAGTAATTTTCGAGTTAGATTGCAATTCATCGGTCCGCTTTCGAAATGTCTAATCATTGTAACCCATGCATAGACATGTCAGCACTCTCACCAGTGGTGTGAAATATATACACAACACGCCAGTAGTATTACCGTTACCCCCTCTTTATATGAATTACTTAATAACTTATCAAAGATCTCGTTAGAAGGCATTAGTTTACAAGAAAGCTTAATAACACAGCTTTGTGCAAATCACGATAACAAATTCTCAAAATGCATTCATGTTTAGGTGAAAGCATCTTTTTCAGAAGAGTTAAATTGTCATATTTTCGACCATGCCGAAATATACCAATAACAAAGTGATGATATATATGTCCAAAAAAGAAAGGTTGAAATAAGATTTGTGTTTATATAATGATAAACCATTTTATAGTCACCCATTTTCAACTATTAAAACAAGAAACAAACTGTTGCGTAGAGCTGCGCAAAAACGGTACAACCAGTCCTATGATTTCAGTCTTTAAAAACATTTTCGCTGATTTGCATTAGTGAAGACAAGCAAAACGTGTCTTGATCTTGGTGGTGCCGCCTAGGAACATCTAAACTTCGTCTCGTGTTAACATTTTCGCGTTAAAGCCAACAGCTTTCCCATTTTGGTTTACGCTACGAAGCGCTGGATGCCGAATTTTACCAAGCCAGTTATCATTGGGATGGTGTAGATGGGGTCGACATAGAATGTTGCTGCCAACGCCCTCGGATGCCACCGTATCACGGTTATGGGCATTATTCAGCTCGAGAGACCGGGTCACCTCGCAAGCACGTATTGCAGCGCGATATCCACGTACGCCCGCCAGCTGAACATAGGTACTCTCCGTCATTAGGAAGGAGCGTAACGTTTGCAGCGTTTAGTGGATGTTTACCTTCTTTCAGAATACCTTTACCAAAGCGCCAAGCCCCGATATTTTATCTACGCAAAATTTATCTAATAGCTGTTAAATTTATCAGTCGATCGATATTTAGTTAACGATTGTCGATCTCACCCATAACGATAGCTTCCAGCCCCTATCGCATACACAATCATAACCGCTTTTTAAAAACTTTAAGAACCGGGTCTCAAAGTATATATAAGTAAATCGTTTCGACACATTTCTGCCCGATGCTCTGTCATGGTCGCATGTTAGAGCAAGCTCCACGTTTTAAAGATGCTGCGGCAATTTGATTGAAATCTTTGTCAGATTCAGAGCGGGTGCCTTCTGGTACCATTTCATTTCGGCAACAGCCGTACCAGCATAATGGTAGTGTGGCTTACACGGGTAGAAAATAGTTGGCGAAGTCCGCATTATGAGCATTCTGAGTTTCCGAAGGGAGGTAACTCTAAATACAGATGGGGTAGGCTGATAAGTATATATGTATAAGTGTATTTGCTTTTACGATCAGCAGAATGAAGGAATTGTTGCTCACTTACTAACTGGTTGTTAGAGGGTGACGAATGTTGGCCCACATTTTACTCGAACTACTCAATCACAGGTATCATCTAATGTTGGACATATGGAGACAGGAAAGGTTGGCCATTCATTGTCCTATAGTTTGTAGACAAATACACTGGTTTTCTAAGCATACGATAATATTATCATGAACCGAACTGTATGTATATCACTTATTTTTTTTAGTCTCCTACAGAGAAAGTTACTTTAAAATGAGAAAACTACAATTTTTAGCAATATAAAAATGTATGGACTGCAGTTGCTAAAAATTCCTTTTACAGATTTTCGGGTGGCTTTAACTTCTAATAAAACTGAGTAAATATACTTTTCTTTACTTTTCAAACATAGCCACTAAAGTACTGATGGGAACTTCACTGATGATAATGATAATCACTATAATTGAGAAGCTGATTAGTAATGATAGGAACTATATCTATCATATTTCCCATTAGAGCTGACATAACTCTTCACGCACGCATATATCAATAATGAACATTCTGAATCCCTTCCATGCCCCAAGCCGCCCATAATTGAGATAAGTCAGTACCAATAAAGACTCTCCAAACTGTATTCGTAATTAAATTTTTACTACCCTTTATCTATGACATTAAAGGTCGAAATCTCGAACTAATTATTATCATATCTCCAGAACAGTTCCAATAACAGGAATAAATACACTCTATGGATATTTAATTATATGTTTCATTGTTACATTGAGAGGATCTCCCACTATGTAAGTTGTGTCATATGATGTAATTACAACCTGATGGATAATATTGATGTCGCAAACAAAAGCAGATAATTTTTAGTCAGGTGCATATTTATTCAAAGTACTGTAAACAAGTTTAGTATATATGTATGTAATTTATGTACTTTGCTATTGATTATATTGATATACATATACATATATATATATATATACATGTATAGAATTTTAAAGATTGAAGTCGCATATTTCAGCAAAAGTATTAGCACTTTACATTGATCATATTGTTTAGTACTCTTTATACATGAGTATATATTATATATTAGTACCTTACATGATCATTTTATATTTCTTAGTACTCCTTTAAAGCATGGATCATTTTATTTATTTTATGCATATTATGTTTCACCACATGGATTATACATATTAAAGTAATTTTACATGGATTATACATATTAGTAATTTTACAGGATTATATATATTTTGTGTTAGTACTTTTACATGGATTATATATATCACATATTAGTACTTTACACGGATTATATATTATATTTATTAGTACTTTACATGGATCATATATTTCCTTATATATATTAGCATTTCCTTTACATTGATTATATATATTATATATATTAGTACTTACACATGGGATTATATATATTATAGTTTTTGATTATATATATTAGCATTTTACATGGATTATATAATCCATGTAAAGCACTTGTAGATATATTATTTAATATATATTATCTGCTTTTTGTTGACATTTTGGGACATGACTGAATATTTTTATGAAAATATCATGTTCATTAGGCAACATATACAAAATGCCTTATTTTGTATCTACATACTTCGTTTTAAACATCATCGTCATGTTTTAAAGTGTACTGCAGCGAAGACTCAAAGAATACACTCCCTTGCTTATTGAGACTCGAGTCAGCTGAATCAAACAAAGATCTCAAGAATACAAAATGCCTGCTTATTGAGAGTCGAGTCAGCTACAATCAAAAAGATCTCAAAGAATACAATGCCTTGCTTTGGTTGAGACTCGAGTCAGCTACAATCAAACAAAGATCTCAAGAATACAAATGCTCGGTTATTGAGACTCGAGTCAGCTACAATCAAACGAAGATCTCAAAGAATACAAATGCCTGCTTATTGAGACTCGAGTCAACTATAATCAAACAAAGATCTCAAAGAATACAAATGCTCAGTTTATTGAGACTCGGAGTCAGCTACAATCAAAACAAAGATCTCAAAGAATACAAATGCCTGCTTATTGAGACTCGAGTCAGCTACAATCAAACGAAGATCTCAAAGAATACAAATGTTTTCCGTTTATTGGAGACTGAGACAGCTACAATCAAAACAAAGATCTCAAAGAATAACAGCAAATGCCTGCTTATTGAAACTCGGAGTCAGCTACAATCAAACAAAGATTCATGAATACAAATGCTCGCTTATTCGAGACTCGAGTCAACTACAATCAAACGAAGATCTCAAAGAATACAAATGCCTCGTTTATTGAGACTCGAGAGACAGCTACAACCAAACAAAGATCTCAAAGAAGATATATGCTCTGCTTATTGAGGAGTCAGAGTCAGCTACAATCAAACGAAGATCCAAAAGAATACAAATGCCTGCTTATTGAGACTCGAGTCACAATCAAACGAAGATCTCAAAGAATACAAATGCCTGAAAGTATTGAGACTCGAGTCAGCTACAATCAAACAAAAGGTCTCAAAGAATGGGGTAAAAATGCCTGCTTATTGAGACTGAGTCCGATAATCACACGAAGAACTCAAAGAATAAATTGTTCTCGCTTTATTGAGACCCAAGTCCACTAAGAGTCAAACGAAGGCCTCAAACAATGATAATGCATGTGCTTTATTGAGAATTAGTGAAATGATCACTGGCTGTTACAGAGATGGCATCAGTGCGTGGAGGGTAATCCCGAGTAACAGCAAGAAGCCAGAGAGGGAACGTTTGGTCCCATTGAAGCTACCATAGAGTTGAGTAAAGCAGCCGAATAGCTTAACACAAGTTGATTTCCATGCCCATTGTTGGATGTATGCCAATAAATCAACACTATAACCGAACACCCTATATCAGTATCAACTCGCCAGTCTGGTTTTTAAACAAAACAAAGTAGCAACAGACGACCCAGGCATAGTCAGGGTTGAGGACTGTTTATTGTGGACGAATTAGGCATGACCAGTCCATCAAACTTAACAGGGTGTTACCACAAAATGTTAGAACAAAGACAATGCTGGAATATATTTCATCGTACATTTTCAAATTCCCAGCTGTAGACTGTTCCCTCTGATGAGCTGGAATGAAATCAAATATATTCGGGTGGCAAAGGGCGAGGGAGTTGATCTTGTTTTGCCAACCTCAGTCGTTACTTGTTCTGTGGCCATCAATAGCAAAGTGGTTCCAAGTCAGTTACACGAGAATACACGAGAAGATACACGTGGCCCTGGATCTCTGCAGTCGTAGGGCGTAGTAGTCAGCATGCACTGGGAGGAAAGAATAACCGAAACCACGCACCGCCGGTCGAATCAGCACCGCTTCCAAGCCCATGTTTTTGAAAGTACTCGAACGTAGTCTGTTAGCTTTTCATGTTCGTCTATAATTCAACTAGAATTTCCATGCACTTAGTTTGGTCATGTTTTAAATCTGCATTCTTCTATCGAAGAATAACTTTCATTAATCTTATTACTAAGCGTTTGAAAATAAACTTACTGCTCGTAATTCCTTTATTGTCAGATCACTTGGACATATCTTAATTGATAAACCCCTTCAGTTAATCTAATCTCATTAGTAAGCATCTTGAGACCATCTCCAATAGCCACTCCCAAACATATTTTCGCGGGTCAAGACCCAAGCGGAGAAATCACTCATGCGGTTAGACAATCCAGGTATAGCCGTGACGAACCAGGTTGTAACCCCATCAAAGTGAATTCCGAGCGCACAGTTGTGACCTTTCGCTCATAATACTGGACGTCATATTAACTGTGTGAATCTACCGGATTCCGGTTCGCCTATGTCGCGTTCCGGCATCATCGCACAGCATAACACATCGATAAGAGAAGAGAAATTAATGGCTTTTCCTGCTAACATAAACTTCTTCAGCGTACCGTATATCACCACTGCTCCTTGTTCTAAACAAGATTCCATTGGATGTATATGATAGACGTGCACGTTATGACAATGAAAGAGGGAATAGTGGGCGTCATTAATACAATAACCATGTGTCTAGCAACATGGACACGTCACGTTAGTGGTTTAAACTATGTTTTAAGATTTTTGTTCAATCCTGCAGAGGTGTAAAACATTATGTAATTTATAGATTATCCTCTGCGGCGTCTCGGTAATCTGATTCTCATGTTCCACATCGTCATGGCAACGACCTTATCTCTTCGTCGTCTGCCCTTTGTGGTTAATTACCACTTGTACTACTTGTTAACATCAGCATAGTTAGTCAACAGATGCCACAAAGAGGTCAGACGGAGGTCAACCGACCCAGAAAACGACCTCCAAGACACTTACCTGCAATGACTGTGTTAGTCTGGTACTTAGACTAGCAACTAGTCTCTGAAATGAACATATTTTACACAAGAGAAAAGAGTCCTTAGTAAAAAAAAAAATAATATAATGAAAAGGAGCCCTGAGACTTTTATTCATTTTCAGAAGCTGAGGAAATCTAGACTTTGACTTTTCCAGACTTGCGTGGGCTTTCTTGGATATATTTGCTTCAGGGTCTGTACGACAGACTATCTGGTACTGAAAGCACCTGTTTGTACAGCCGCAAGAGGAGGATACGCCAGCTACATGGACTTAGCTTGTTGTCGAGGAGGAATTAACTTTCCTCTTTTTTGGTTATTAATTGAAAATGTCCGTTATAAACAACTAAATGGTATTTCTTCGTCTTAAAATCAGATTAATGCCCAGTCGACATTCACGTTGACATCAGAGGTACAATGATGCTGACAATTGTCGGTTGTCGACCATTTTGTTTATGAATTGTTTTGATGTAACCATTACAGATAGATTCTACAGGTCATTATACGTTACCCGCCATATTGTGAGTGTGGCGTTAAACAGCAAACAAACAAACAAACAAACAAACATTGTACGTTAAAGATGACGTCACTGAAGGTTTCTTAAGTCCACCCCGTGTTTTGGTTACACAAGCCTTACCTGCGCAAGGTAGATCTGTACTACAATTGCCATAGCAATGAGTAGTACATCTAAATATATTAAACTTTTAAAATATTTAAAATGATTTAAAAATATTATTGAAATATTCGGATCCTGGGATTCTTACCTCAAGAGCCACATGGTACTTTGATGTTGATTCAGAGAAAATCCCAAATCCGCAGCTCATTTCATGTGTCTCCAGCGGTGATATTGCTGGAATATTCCTAAAAGCGGCGTGAAAGTGTACTTACTCACTCACTCACTCACTCGATTTAGATTGGCTTTATTTGGAAGTTTTGCATAACAGAAAGAAGAGAAAATATATGGTTCAGGGTTGTGAGGCAGGCAATACTCAAACAATGCTTGTATATTAATGTGTAATGTTAAGAACCAATCTAGTTGGTCTCCGGTATCTTTGTTCATTTGTTTCAGTCTTTCACTCACTCACTCACCCACTCACACTCGCCCTGTCTACACGTATATACCAGTGGTCTGACTGGCTGAATTTAGTTTAACGCCGCTTTTGTGGTAATATTCCAGCAATATCATGGCGGGGACACAAGAAATGGGATTCACACATTGTTCCCATTTGGGGAATCGAACCTGGGTCTTCGGTGTGACGATCAACATCCTATTCCGCTGCATTATCCTTTCTGTTTCAGGAATCACTGGTTTCGCCGACATATCAAGTGGACCTGACAGTGGTAAAGTTAATTCTGAAATAGCTTTGGGAAGGCGTTTAAGACAAGTTATCATTACTTGTAATATACTCTGTTATCGGAGTGACTGGGTATGGTTTAACGCCACTTCTAGCTATCTCAGCAATATCACGACGGGGACACCAGGGTGGAGCTTCACACAATGTACCAATGTGGGGAATCAAACCCGGGTTTTCAGCGTGACGAGCAAACGCTTTAACCACTAGGCTAAAGCCCTATACCAGTGGGACGGATCTATCCTATGATGATAGTGATAAATATTTGCTAATCTTTCAGCGACCCGATAATCACTGGCCAGCCGTTCCCGAGACATGGCTGTTATATCATCAGTTTAGTCCCAGGTCACACCGACCTGCACCAGGTATATAGCGACCTGCGCGAAGTCACACTGACCTACACCAAGTCATATCCACATGCACCGGGTCAAATCGAACCCACCCCACCGCCCCATCAATATTACAGCCTTGCGTCAGTGGTATATACCGGTGAAAAATGCACTGAATATCCTTCCTTTATTGTTTAGAAATATAAGCGTTTCTCTGATATAGTTAGAAACTAAAATACATGGACTAAAATATTCATCAAGTTTTCATCACCTGCAGTATATTTTAATCAAATCTAACAGTAGACGTGAATGTGTCACTGAGCACTGACTGCTGCATATCAGGCTGTAGTGACGTAAGGTGGACACATTAATCAAACTGATTAATTCTCTTGTCCAGCTGCATAGCCTCGTACAAATTATAGTTACGTAATCATTCAACATCCTCACATTTACTTATCGTGCGTCACGATCTTCATCAAGACAATGACCGATTCATTGACTAAATATTCACTCAACGTCAAACTTATATTTTAGGGTGATTACTAACCCTATAAATGTCGAGATCAGTAGGTCAGTCTTTTACTTATTGTAGTAGTAATGCTATATTTCATGTATGCCCCGTTATCACCATTCTATGCCGCAGTACTGCTGTTCTATGTTCTATGGGTTGTAGGGTGACTATTGAAGGAAACTATTGCGATAGCGATGATAGTCTATTGCGACCAACTATTGCAATACTATTGCAATAGTGTTTTTCTCCTTGAACTGTCTCTCATTTGCAGTCATTTCCCAAATGAATGTATAGTTCATGACATAAATACAAGTTGAAGTAGTTTTGATAACTGACGAGAAAGTTGAAACCCAGATCAAGTAAAGAGTTTAAAAATAACATAAACTCATTGAAACTGCAAAGTCTGAACCCAAACATCCTGTATTTTGCGCTGCGTATTTATCAACGGAAGTCAATTACTAAACTATCGATAGTCACACAAAACTATAGATGCATCGATAGGTTTTCGTTTCTACTATCGATTAATTGCTATCGGAGGCTCAATAATTTGCAATCCATCGATAGTTCGATGTATCGTTACAGCCCTATTGGGTTGACAGGCAGAATAACACGTGCATCTAACTGCGGTTCGATCTATATACTAAGCTACGGAGGGCAGAGAACACCGTATAGGTTCCTACAGCCACGGTTCGCAATCACCAGTACTTATTAGATCAAAATTGTAATAAATTGTAATAAATCCTATGCCAATAAAAAGTGGGAAAGAGTCTTTGGAACACAGTATGATAACACAATGTTAAGAAACTTATATATGATCACAAGTCGATGTACAGAAAGTAGTAATTTGAAATGGTTACAGAAACAAAATCGGTCTAAAAGACACTCACATATGTACATTCTGTTCAAAAGAATTAGAAACAATTGTCCAATTATTCTGTAACTGTTGTCATGTTAAAAAGGCAACAATGACTTTATATCAGAAAACATCTTACTTGGATTTAAACGGAAAAATAATTACTCTTTAAATGCAGTATGTCTTGTTGCGAAACAAGTAATATATACACAGACGATAAAAAAGAACAACTTCCAAATTTCAAGTATGTAGTAAGGGAGATATCAAGATACTATGAAACTACAAAAATATACTGCTTACTTGGCATGCAACAACAGCGAGTTCTTTCCTTCTGGGCATCTCTATACAGAGCTGCAGATGACGTTTTGGGCCATTGAGTTATGTACTCGCTTGTCTTCACCTTAATTGGGTATCCTAATTTTTTGTAATTGAGTTACTAAATAAATTGTACTCACCTCACTCAAACTCAGTTGGGTACTTTGCCATTTTCTATCAATTTTGAAACTATAATAAAGTTTAATGTTAGTGTTTGTTATTTTATTGATCTGTAATATGAGAAACGATAAGAGAGACTGCAAATTTGCAAAGTACCTGAAATAGAACCTCTCTCAATATACCTCAGTTATTTTATCTATCCACCGACATTTTTGCGTGGTACGCATGTAAAATCACATTTATTGAGTATTTAGAAAGTTCAAGCGTACCTGTACGCAAAAGACTTAATAGGAATTGAGTTTTCACATAAATGTTTGCGTAATTTACGCAGATACGCAGCTTATTTGTACCTCAGTCTACATATTCTGTTTGACTGAAAATATTATGTCAGGTAAACATATTGCACATCAATCGCTATTATCACTATTGGATATACATAGATAAGGTATTCTGTATATATGTGTGTATATATGTGTGTGTGTGTATTGATGTGAAATGTATTCTATATATATTACTGTGGAAATAAAGATAAAAAAGTACTTATCAGTTGATCAGAAATACACGCACAATACACATCAGAGGTCACTTTCATTCTTTAGTGTCATGGCGGGTTCGTGGTGGAGACTTCAGCGGTCGATACACATCAGAGGTCACTTTCATTCTTTAGTGTCATGGCGGGTTCGTAGTGGAGACTTCAGCGGTCGATACACATCAGAGGTCACTTTCATTCTTTAGTGTCATGGCGGGTTCGTGGTGAGACTTCAGCGGTCGATACACATCAGAGGTCACTTTCATTCTTTAGTGTCATGGCGGGTTCGTGGTGGAGACTTCAGCGGTCGATACACTGAGCTGGTGACACTAATACTCTTACGGTGTGATCCCCTTGTAACAATTTAGGCTGTGTCACGGTGACACCTAACGACTTACGAATATATACCCCGGTACAACAATAAAGGCACCCCACTACTGAATACCATTGGGGCGGTGGGGTAGCCGGTTACAGCCAGGGAAAGCCACATTTAAGAAACACAGAGTTGAAAATGGTGTGGCTCAACTGGCAATAGGCATGGTTGACTGATCCTGTGAATGTGGCTCTCCCGTCTGCGCTAATGTTATGTGAAGTCTGGAAATCCAGTTGAATTGTTCGAGGTGAAATGTCCAGATCACGCAAACTAGCTGCCTAACGTTGGTATACTCAAACCCCTTTTACGAATTATTCATGATTATTTCTTTGAAGCATTTTAGCTTATGGGAGGGTCAATTCAAGGTTTTGTCCTTTTCTGATAACTGTTTGAGATAAGAGCTATGGTTGCCTCGGTTATTATGTTTACATTCATGCTAAAAAAACAACAACAAAAACAAATTTAGAAGAATGACCATGTATGGCACAAATATACTTATAAACAGCCACCTATGTGACGCCTAACTCTTTCTATTTCATAGCTGTTTTTAAGCAAAATTCTTGTCCAAACATCTCTGCTGATACAATATACCAATCATACAAACCAAGTAGTTTACATGAAGACATAAAGCAAATACAAATAAAGTTTTTTTAAGAGCAAAAGCTGAAATTGCCCTTTTCCATTGACTGACCCATTAGCATGTATGATTTTATCTGAGAACATATGTTATCATATGTTAACTTAAAACTTCAACGGGAATAAAGAAGCCGCCCATCACATGTTAGCTAAACAAACAAAGGAAATGTCACTAAAAGAATATTATAATATATTACTTAATGTGGCTTTTGCGGAGATTCGCGGAACCGAGGTTTGAATTTGAAATGTGGCTTTAGCGGCAATTGGTATTTTTCAAAATGTGTGGTAGCCTAGTGGTTATAGCGTTCGCTCGTCACGTCGTCGATTCCCCACATGGGTACAGTGTGTGAAACCCATTTCTGGTGTGTCACCCATTGCTGGAGTATTGCTGAAAGCCGCGTAAACTAAACTAAACTCAATCACTGAATACCTTTGAAGTATTTACGTTTGCCCCACACTATATAGTGGTTACGTTCTAATACGTAATAATTAATTAATAACCATCAATTAAATAAATGTAATAAAATCCATTCTGTATTCAAAAGAAATCACCGCAGCGTTGATTGTAGAAATGAGAGTATCACACGACCATGCATTTGTGAATCACTATAAAAGAGTGATAAAAGCAGGTTTCCGCAAAAGCCTAATTGTATCTGGCCACACTTCTCACCTGTGGGAAAGGTCACAAAATCATGCAAAGGCAAATCAATTCTTATATGTCATGTTTAGTGAAGGTATTATACTGAGTATATGTACATAAAGTGGAAAACAGGTGCTCCAATAATGTAACATTCTGCGATTCTTTGAGCAGTGACGAGCACCGTGGATGTCATGGTATTGGGTTCGAAATTGGGTTCACTGTGATCATCATTCTTGATTTGGCATGTTCTAAAGTTCGTTATTGTTAACCCACAAACCGTTGTAGCTTTCTTCCAGCAATTGTCATATAATTGAAATATTTAAAATAAATCATTGACGCACTCGATCTGAAAAGGTGCATTGAATCCTGATTAGTGAAGACCGCAGAATAAAACGTATGCACGACATAAACAGTTGAATTGACTTTGGAAAAGACCATGAACATTTTCTGGTTCGTCCGTGTATAAAGAAAAATAAAACATCGATGCGGAAACCTTTGTAAGAATGAACTTCAACGAACCGAAAACAATACAAACTTACCGCGTTTGATTGAAATTTAACAAGTGCATATGTTCTCAACAAGTCAATGGGTACAATGTGTGAAGCTCATTTCTGGTTTTCCGCGCTGTGATATTGCTGGAATATTGCTAAAAGCGGCGTAAAACTTAAACTCACACACACAACGACTCAGTGACTGAGTGAGAAGGATACAGTGTTTGACAAATCTTCATAGTCATTAGCCAGTCAACTCTTGCTAAGCCTCTTTCACCTTCCATCTATCCTTGGATAGCGCTGGAAACCATGTGACTACTCACTACGCAAGCTATGCGTTCACATTGTGAAATACCAATAAATGCGATTCTAGTCACATAAGGTGTAGATAAAATTTTCGTCACACATGCGTTTTACCAGGTAATGGATTGTTACTTTTTGAATTCTCAATTTGCAAACCTCTAACACAAAGAAGTTTCAGATCATAGTTTGAATGTATTAGAAGCAAGAATGTACTTTCACAAGAACAATATTTTGTCATGTATTTCGAGCAAAAATATACATTTTCGTCAATGGGAACAATTGTTTCGCCCACCAGCGAGATTTCTTAATAACACTATAAGTTGGTCGAATTCAGTCAAAATGATTTAAACTTTGTGTCATCATACTTATGAAATCACTTTCATTCATTTACAACCTTTCAAACATTTATTTTGAGCACAAGTGAAAGCATTTTTACATTTTTTCATCCATATATTCATGATAACTGCATATTGAATTGTGTCAAATCCTTTGTCAGAAACTGGCCACAGTGCGGAGGCTTTCTGAACTGTTGGGTTTCCAGAATTATATTGTGACGTGTTTTTCTTTCTAAAACTACATTTCCGCATTTAGAACACACAAATAAAGTGAGATGTAATCATCTTTGCATACACGACTGAGTGAAGGGGTGACTTTAACGTAACGTGGTAGTAATTTATTAAGCGGTCTACTAATAATCCAAGAAGCCGCACCTTACAAACGGTGCTGATAGCACTGTTGGTAAGTCCACCATTCATACAAGTGCGAGGGGCGGTGGGGTAGCCTAGTGGTTAAAGCGTTGGCTCGTCACGCCGAAGACCCGGGTTCGAATCCTCACATGGGCACATTGTGTGAAGCCCATTTCTGGTGTCCCCTTGCCGTGATATTGCTGGAATATTGCTAAAAGCGGCGTAAAGCCATACTCACTCACTCACTCATACAAGTGCGATAACATATCCACGAGACTGTTGTGGACGAATCAAACTCTCCAGGCCTGATTCTTGTTTTCTATCATTACATAAACAAGTCATACTAATACAATCCTAACATTGAACAATGTTCAACGGTAAATCTCATTATCTACTCTTGCCCTGCTTGTAATCGTACACATTGCACACGTTCCACTACCAACTTGTAGAGACCAGGGTTAGAATTGGTATTCAGCAATTCATGCTTGACGTAAGAGGCGACAAAGGGGATGGGGTGGTCGACACATGACTTGATTGACACATGTCATCGTATACCAATTGCGTAGATTGATGCTCATGGTGTTGATCACTTGATTGTGTGGTCCAGACTTGATGATTTACAGACCACCGCCATATAACTGGAATATTGCTGAGTGTGGTGTAAAAGAACAAACAGACAGAACAAGCTCTGCAGTAACTCCGCACGTGCAAGTGGAGTGGCAATGGTAGTAACAGCTGTGACTCAAGATCCTGCAGTGATTTTTAGTTGATCATCCAGTCCTATACCTAATTCAGACAGAGGGTCTGTATTATTGTAAACTTGCAAAACATGAAAACTGCATATATTATTCAAATGACCAGTCCTTCAGAACATATATACAATTAAAAATCATTAAGCCGAACTCTAGTGTGTCGAACTTACGGTTGACTCCGAGTAAAAGTTTGGTACCTGCGTATTCCTTGTGGTTGTGTCCCAAATCGGATAACTGGGAAATGTTACGATTAACAGTGTGCGAAATAGCCACTGGCCTGCTAGCCCGTGGCTAGTATTTCTCTATAGTCACTGTCCCGACTGTTTTTTTACTTTTTTGTAATCTTTTGCTTAGTTTCTTCATTCAAATTAATGCAACATATTAAGTATACGTTATGGTCATAGTATTATATCCATTTTAGTATTTCATAGCACAGGGGAAACTATGTACATCAACACCGGTTATACTGATCTATTACTTGGGATCATAAGCCGATCTTTAACGAACATGACATGAACTTGAGGGTGAGGAGGTAGAGACACACACAAGGTAGGGTTGTGATTAATTTGACAGCAGAACACAACAGTATTACTCTATATAGCCAATACTGAGTATATAACTTGAGGTATCGAGTCTGGAATTGATCCTGCCGTCTCGTAAAAACAGTCAAAAGAATGTTACCTTCGTGTTAAAATATACAAAGTCAACAGATTCAGTAATCCTACGAAATATTTGCTGAGCGTCATGGAAACTAGACTGGCCTGCTAGCCCGTGGCTAGTATTTCTCTATAGTCACTGTCCCAACTGGCTAGTGAATTTTCATGAATTCAGACATGTGTTTTCTTATTTGTTTTTGTTGGTATTTTTCCTTTTTGTAATTTTTTGCTTAATTTCTTCATTCAAATTTCGGGCTAATGAATTACTTTGTGGGCTAGTAACTTTCAGGTATAGTTAGCCCGACTGGATAGGAAAATTTGGAAACTATTTCGCACACTGAGTTACGAACACCGCCTTCCCCAATGAAAACCCCTCAGTGTGTGCGAAATGGTGTCTATTAGTTTCGTTTGGTTTTGGGACGTCCGTCGACCAACACACATGCATCTCAAAGGGTAAAACGAATCAGCGCATTTCATAAAATAATAATTATTGGCTTTATCATTTTTTTCATGTACAAAAGTGACAGAATCAATGTTTACGACAAAACCTTTCAACTGAAACAGTCACACGAAATTCAATACGAAATTAAAAGAATTTCCGCTGTAGGTTCTTTAACACGAGCAGCACGGTCAGCCATGAAATATTTACAGGAATTTGTAAATATGTATTATGCAATTTATGCCTTTGAGTTTGGATGACAAGGACGACATGTTGTATAATGTGACAGTCACAATTTAGTGTTCACAGTTTCTTGCGAAACATGTGCATCCTTCAACGAAGACCTTCCTCGTCGCACCCAGAGTTCCAGAAGCAGGAAGATGACCCCCATAAACAGCGCTACACTACCAGCCAGATAAAACATCACGATGTAGTCTCCCGTTATGTCTCTGATGGCGCCTGAGAAAGAACAATTACAAGTTAAAAACATCATGTGTGCATATAAATTCATTTGGTTGTCACGGTTAGTGTGTTTGGAGCGTGCGTGCGTGCGTGCCTGCGTTTCTGCGTGCGAAAACGGATTGGGGAGGAAAGGGTGAAATCAACTTTCTCCTCTGTAGTAGATTCTAATCGCTTTATTAATTCACTATTAATGTACAAACGGGATCGGGTGGTCAGGCTCGCTGAATCATTGACTTAGTTGATACATGTCATCGTATCCCAGTTGCGTAGATTGATGCTCATGGTGTTGATCACTGGTCCAGACTCGATTATTTACAGACCGCCGCCATATATCAAGAATATTGCTGAGTGCGGCGATAAAAACAAACAAAATCCAATTGTGGGTCATCTTTAAATTCTTTTGAATAACAAAAACCTATTTTTGTGAATATTTTCCAAGGATCAGATCAATTACAAAAATATACATTCTCTCGAAACCTACCATTCACGGGTCCGCTGCATATATCGGCCACGCCGGAAATGCCAAAGAAGAAAGACAAAGCCGAGGAATACATAGCGTGACCACACAGTTGATGCACGATAATAGGAATGCACACATCCACCAGAGATACTAGAATCCCATGGCCCACTGTCAGCGCAACCATCACACCATAATCATAAAAGTAGGCTAATCCAAAACTGAGCAATCCACACACAGAAAGGGCTGCAGCGGAAGACAACATAGCAGGTATGTTCAGCACGGAGTCCAAAAGTCCCCCGAGCAAGCTTCCAACAACGCCTGAGACGGTGAAGGCGGAAAGTAGTAATGAGGCAGCCTCTAGAGAGTAACCTCTATTTTCAGCAATGTCAACGATGAAAACGGGCAGTCCGGTATAAAATGTCCATATCGGTAATTGACAAAATACAAATATTGTGTACGGTATGTTCTTGAATACGCGGATATCAAACGGCTTGGGTTTGGGCTTGGGGTCTTCTTTCGATGTTTTGGTCAGGAATAAAGGCTTCGTCAAACAACGGATCGTGGATCCCAGGACACACATGTTAAAGTTGATCCCCCCCCCAGGAGGAGAAACACCCCCCTCCACCCGTAAGCATCCAGTAGGAGTCTGTTTAACTGTGGGGATATGAAGGCGCCAAGTCCTGCCCCGGCCGTGATGAGGGATACTCCCATGCTCTTGTGTTTCGTCATGACTATGTTCACCACCATATAGGACGAGAAATAGGCTAAACATAGTCCAAATCCTGTAATAAACACAACACACGGTAGCAAGGACTGTTGACAAAAGTCACACTGATAAATACGTTATATATATATATCAAAAGTTAATATATCTTCGACTGTATCTTAGTTAAGATGAAATCATTTTCATTGTGACATATATATAAACTCAAATGTACTATGCGTCAAAAATTAGATATCAATTTTGCAAAAATTATTAATGAATTCGGGGCTGGAGTGTCAACAGCCAAAAAGAAATTGACCACCAATGTAATTAAAGCCAGATATATTTTCTATATGATTCAACTCTGAGTGAAGATCTGAGGAATTAGCTCATCAGCCCATTTGACCATAAGAGTGAGTGAGTGTTGTTTTACGCCTCTTTTTGCAATATTGCAGCAATATCACGACGGGGGACACCAGAAATGAGCTTCACACATAGTACCCATGTGGGGAATCGAACCCGGGTCTTCAGCGTGACGAGTGGACGCTTAAACCCCTTGGTATAAGAGAAACATTCAGACCATGCATTGTTTTTCTGTCGCTTGAAAAAGAAAATCCCGACTAGTTCTCTGATTTAAAGGCGGCGACTTTAATTTATTTTGAATATTTAATACGCATCGTCTCTGAAAGGCATTTACATAAAAAAATGGCTACCACATAACGATGGTTGTCTTGTTTTCTGTGTGTGTTTTCAATTAAACAAAGAGGTTTCCGAATGGAGTTGTTAACAAATTATGAAGAATCGTTTTAGAAGCTGACATGTGATTGACTGAAGAACATACGGATCCAGTGTTAGTTTGCGCAGTCAACACTTCGTGTGCGCTTTGGGGAAAATATTGCTAAAAGCGGCGTAAAACCCAACTCACTCACTCACTCTTTGGGGGGAAAACGAGAAAAGCTGACGTTCAATGTGTATTGAAACTGGTACCTGTTATAAATCCGACAGTGACGATGAGCACCTCCACATTTGGGGCAAAGCTAGCCCCTACACATCCACTCATTGAGAGTATTGCTCCTATTATGATAGAGGTTGCCGGCCCCAACTTCTGGACTATCGGTCCGCAGATTATTGCTGGAGAAAACAGAGCAACTCAGAGTGTGTCGGGAACATATGAATAGAAAGATGAAAATATACCAACATTTTATACAAAATATATTTTCCACCACTAACTAATATGAAGAAATATACAACAATATGTACGTGCAGTATACTACAGTTATACCGAACACGTTTATAACGAAATACGATACAACGAACATTTGTTTCGGTCTCGAATACTTAATGTATTTTAGTTGAAATGCGTATAACGAAGTATGGTTATAATGAACAGAAATTAGTGGCCCCTTTGAGTTCGTTATGACCATAGATGAACTGTAAATAGTAAGTTTCAGAAATACATTTGGGAGTTAAGGATGCCAAATTTACTAATACGTATCCCAGAATCCTTCAGAAACCACAGGGGCGGTGGGGTAGTGGTCCCGGGGTAGTATCAAGGTTAAAGAGTCCACTCGTCACGCCTAAGACCTGGGTTCGATTCCCCACATGGATACAATATGTGAAACCCATTTCTGGTGTCCCCGTGATATTGATGGAATTTGCTAAAAGCGGCGTAAAACAATACTCACTTACTCAGAAACCACATGAAAGCATCTCGCATTGCGCACACTTTCACTCGGGCATTTCCGTAACCTAAATAATGCCCACGACAGCAATAGGGTCATTCGTCACCACTCGCCTCTTGTCCCGGAATAACACGAGTTGGTCACGAATGCAATGGGGTGGGGATACTGCATGGAGTCACTGTAAACCCATACTGATCAAAGCCCGGACAAAATCTATAAAGGTAACAATAACCGCCACATTGTGTTATGTAATTAAGTTTATTAATCCCCACATCAATATGGCTTCCTCCCAAAGGTGGCAGAGATATAAATGAGGTTACGAAATATTCAAGACAGAGAGTGTATTAGGGATCATACCCCCTGTATACATTAAGCCAATGCACAACGACTGCATCAGTGACGTCTGTGCACGGGTGGCGCTGAAGACGTCGAGGATTTGGACAAACACGACTCCCAGACCGAGGGCAAAACCGATAGACAGGAAGTTGATGCATATGCAGGAAACTAGCACTATCAGCTTGGCAGATGACGTCAGTTCCGGTGTCTGAGCACTACCATAAGAAAAGAAAATGGATATGAACTTAATTCCATTTTGATAAAAGTTTTCAACATCGACCGGAACCCATAAAACGTTGGTATGAGAACACGATAGGTTCCTTCAGGCGGTCACAAGGCATAGGTCATGTATTACGATATGTAGAGACTAACGAAGCATTTCATAGAATTCTTCACAGATTATTCATAGGATAATCAAAAACCTTTTGACCCGGTACAGTTACAAATCATTGTGCAATCTTTTTAGATTCCTTTATTTCATACAATCACATTGTTCATGTCACGTTTAACAAAACCAAATACTTTCATAAAATACATACAAATTGCTCAAAATATATGTCATTAGACATATAAAGATATAGCAAGCATCTACGAGACATAATCCAGGTATGTCTTTTACCTGGGTTTCTCTGTATGACCGGAAGACCCAGGTATCTCTCTTGAAGACGTCAATGCTCCTTGGTCGGGTTCCACACGAAGTTCTTGGTTGGTTGCAGCTTCGTGGAAACCCTGTAATGACCTTGTCTTCTTTACAGGAATCGTTTCCGACGTAGACGAGTTTGCCGTGCCAACCGTTGCATCGTCAGACTTTAATGTTGTCCAGATGGAGATGTTCTTCGACACAGCCATATCTGAAATCAAGATTTCGGGCTTGATCATTGACTCAACCATTTCTAACCTTCCTTAAATGGTAAAAGTTGTGCGCATTTGTTGAAATAACAAACGACAGTACTTGCATGAAGACATGTTTTATTGACATGTCCATTGTCACGTGTCACTAAATGCTAACAAATAGAATGTGTTCAATAATCAGTCAGATCACCCGTCAAAATGATAGTATCTGACCAATAGTGAACCGTCCAGTTCACGACGACAAATTCAAAATTCATCTAATAGTTCCATTATGTATAGCGCTTTATCACACATCAGTGCACGCTCAAAGCGCTTTAGCAAAGAGAGTCTAGAGTCGGTGAGAGTTGTTGAACAGATAGGTCTTCAGGTGAGCTATAAATGATGGAAGAGAGTCAGAGTTGTTTAAAGAGTCAGGAAGCTGATTCCACTTGACAGCTGCTGTCACACTGAAAGATTTGCCTCCGAATGTTTTCAGCTGAAATCGGGGAATGTCAAGGAGTTGCTTTGAACTGGACCAGAGACATTTAACTGGCTGGTAATGTATATCTCAACGCACACAAAATAGAAACAAAATACTGCCAAAATATTGGTAAAGCGGTTACAAAAAACTCCGACCCCACATCTCTGGGTTATGAACCCTGGGGGTTCTGTCAGGTGTGACAGACTCGCTGACTTGGTAGATGCATGTT
Source organism: Haliotis rubra (assembly GCF_003918875.1). Taxonomy (NCBI): domain Eukaryota; kingdom Metazoa; phylum Mollusca; class Gastropoda; order Lepetellida; family Haliotidae; genus Haliotis; species Haliotis rubra. The sequence continues at coordinate 1,168,580 of NW_025767335.1, forward strand.
ATCGTATACCAAATGCGTTGATGATGTCAGTCACTAGATTGTCTGGTTCAGATTCGGTTATCAACAGACCGCCCTCATATAAGCTCGAAAATAGTTGAGTGCGGCAAGCAAGCACACAAAACATGCAAAATAAACTTCGATGGCATGTCGTTTTATTCATTATGAGAGGACACCCACCATCGTTGTTATTGCATGTTTTGTCATAAGTGTATAAAACAATCTCGCCAGTAGACAATACAAGCTGATATTACATCAAATATCAAATTCAGGCAGAAATCATCAAAACGTCAAAGCCTTTGGTAGAACTGTAAACGTCACTGTGAACGAAGGTTGTCGGTAAAACTATTCAAAGACACTTGCTCTTTCGTGATTATCCTCCCCGAGATGATCAGACTTGGGTGAGATGCTGTCCTGCATTCTATTCTGGGATCAACTTTGTAGTGATCTTGATGTTCGCGAATTTCGAATGTTATAAACAGATTTATAAATCTTCTTTCTAACATTAGAATATATTCAGTTGAGGCAATAACAATCGGTCAGTTGCTGCAGGTAGGAACAGACAGGCTGACTGTAATTGAAAAGTGAGTGAGTATGGTTTTACGCCGCTTTTAGCAAATTTCCAGCAATATCACGGCAGAAATGGGCTTCACACATTGTACCCATGTGGGGAATGGAACCCGGGTCTTCGGCGTCACGAGCCAACGCTTTAACCACTAGACTACCCCACCGCCTCTATAATTGAAAAGAATCTTACCGGAATACCTGTGCTGATGTTTCGTAAAGTGTATTAAGGATGTTGGAACTGGTTATAAATAGTCCAAATTAGATGTATTGCATCATGTGGCCAAATCTTATGACCGGTGGTTTACAACAAGCCAATCCACAGTGACAGTGAGTTTCGCAATCACGATCAAGGACGTGACTCATTTCTGTGTACAGTAGATTACCATAAAACGGTCGTTATAGTTAAAGATGCACTACTAAAGAAACATCTACTTATTGCGCTTGTAGTTGACATGTTGATGCGAATATTGCGAAATGGGGTCTTCAATGGTTCAGCAAGTGGGGACTTGTTTTAGTGTGATAGCCTAATGAAATACTATGTCACAGTTTAACATGGGTATCTCACTACGACACATTACACTGTCTCCTAGACGGCCAGTCACTACGACACATGACACTGTCTCCTAGACGGCCAGTCACTCAGACACATTACACTGTCTCCTAGACGGCCAGTCACCCAGACACATAACACTGTCTCCTAGACGACCAGTCACCCAGACACATAACACTGTCTCCTAGACGAGCCAGTCACTCAGACACATAACACTGTCTCCTAGACGGCCAGTCACCTCAGACATGACATAATGTCTGTCTCGGCTAACACTGCCCTAGTCACCAGTCACAGACATGACACTGTCTCCTAGACGGCCAGTCACTCAGACACATGACACTGTCTCCTAGACGGCCAGTCACTCAGACACATGACACTGTCTCCTAGACGGCCAGTCACTCAGACACATAACACTGTCTCCTAGACGACCAGTCACCAGACACATAACACTGTCTCCTAGACGGCCAGTCACCCAGACACATGACACTGTCTCCTAGACGACCAGTCACCCAGACACATGACACTGTCTCCTAGACGGCCAGTCACCCAGACACATAACACTGTCTCCTAGACGGCCAGTCACCCAGACACATGACACTGTCTCCTAGACGGCCAGTCACCCAGACACATGACACTGTCTCCTAGACGGCCAGTCACCCAGACACATGACACTGTCTCCTAGACGGCCAGTCACCCAGACACATGACACTGTCTCCTAGACGGCCAGTCACCCAGACACATGACACTGTCTCCTAGACGGCCAGTCACCCAGACACATGACACTGTCTCCTAGACGGCCAGTCACCCAGACACATGACACTGTCTCCTAGACGGCCAGTCACTCCAGACACATGACACTGTCTCCTAGACGGCCAGTCACCCAGACACATGACACTGTCTCCTAGACGGCCAGTCACTCAGACACATGACACTGTCTCCTAGACGGCCAGTCACCCAGACACATGACACTGTCTCCTAGACGGCCAGTCACCCAGACACATGACACTGTCTCCTAGACGGCCAGTCACCCAGACACATGACACTGTCTCCTAGACGACCAGTCACCCAGACGGTCTCCCTAGAGTCACTGTCTGTCCAGACACATGACACATGTCTCCCTAGACGGCCAGTCACCCAGACACATGACAATGTCTCCTAGACGGCCAGTCACCCAGACACATAACACTGTCTCCTAGACGGTCAGTCACCCAGACACATGACACTGTCTCCTAGACGGCCAGTCACCCAGACACATGACACTGTCTCCTAGACGGCCAGTCACCCAGACACATAACACTGTCTCCTAGACGACCAGTCACCCAGACACATGACACATGAGACACAGTCTCCTAGACACATAACACTGTCTCACCCAGACACATGACACTGTCTCCTAGACGGCCAGTCACCCAGACACATGACACTGTCTCCTAGACGACCAGTCACCCAGACACATGACACTGTCTCCTAGACGGCCAGTCACCCAGACACATGACACTGTCTCCTAGACGACCAGTCACCCAGACACATAACACTGTCTCCTAGACGGCGTCACCACATGACAGTCTCCTAGACGACCAGTCACCCAGACACATAACACTGTCTCCTAGACGACCATAACACTGTCTCCTAGACGACCAGTCACCCAGACACATAACACTGTCTCCTAGACGACCAGTCACCCAGACACATAACACTGTCTCCTAGACGACCAGTCACCCAGACACATGACACTGTCTCCTAGACGACCAGTCACTCAGACACATGACACTGTCTCCTAGACGACCAGTCACCCAGACACATAACACTGTCTCCTAGACGACCAGTCACCCAGACACATAACACTGTCTCCTAGACGACCAGTCACCCAGACACATGACACTGTCTCCTAGACGACCAGTCACTCAGACACATGACACTGTCTCCTAGACGACCAGTCACCCAGACACATGACACTGTCTCCTAGACGACCAGTCACCCAGACACATAACAATGTCTCCTAGACGAGTAGTCACCCAGACACATGACACTGTCTCCTAGACGACCTTTCACCCAGGCCCTTAACACTGTCTCTAACACATGACACTGTCACCTAGAGAGCTAGTCACTAAGACGCATGACACTGTCTCCAAGACGACCAGTCACCCAGACACTTAACACTGTCTCCTGGACAGCCAGTCACTCCGACATATGACATTGCCTCCTAGACGGCTGTCTCCTGTAGTCAATGTTAACAGTAGTCATTTCGTATGATTTTTATATCGACACTCCAATACGTCACTATGTCATAAAACCTTTACATTTCTTGTACGTGTGACGATGAAATAATACCAATTTTTTTAAAAAGCATTGTTTTTCTATACATTTCTTGTTAGAAAATGAAAAGGGACGTTTTTCCGGAGGACTTTTTACCGCAAATTTAGTACTTTTTGAGCGGTACTTTTTTTAACCGAGGACTTTTTTTTAACGAACACCTAACAAACCGTATCTGTTTAACAACACATGTGACCAAATTCTGTCCATATAAACCATGTGACTTGAATACCATTAAAAGATATTTCACAATGTCTATATGTGGGGCAACACGCGGTTCAAGCCATAATAAATTGTATGAAGAAACTGATTTCCTCCCTCTAGCTGAAAGAAATGCAACCAACTGAACAATTTGGTCTTAACAAAGGGTTGTGAACGAGAAAACATTGAGGCAATAGCGATATAGAACCACCAGAGAGGATCCTATCTGTGTCAAATGCCTTCGAAAAATCTATAAAGAGGCAGTAAAATCTACCCCTTTTGTTATATAACGGTACTTCTGGATAATTGACTGCACAGTAAACGTGGTCTATGGCGGAGTAATTTGCTCTGAATCAGATGAGCCAAATTGATTGTCATATACATGTATATATTTTGAATCTCTATGTTATAAACTAAAGCACATATTTTGCAGATAATTCAGGCAATGTTTTCTGGATCCTGCACAATGCCGTATATGTTCATTGCCCTTGAGAATAAGACAAATAATAACACTTGACAGGCACATCAAGTTTTACCCACCCCAGAAGTACCTTGTCATTCATTTCTGTGAGGGAGACCCTGTGATCCTTGGCACAGGCTCGAAAGACGACGAGTGAAGGGGTGACTTCAACGTAACGTGGTAGTTATTTATTAAGTGGTCTACTAATAATCCAAGAGGCCGCACCTTACAAACGGTGCTGATAGCACTGTTGGTAAGTCCACCATTCATACAAGTGCGAGGGGCGGTGGGGTAGCCTAGTGGTTAAAGCGTTGGCTCGTCACGCCGAAGACCCGGGTTCGAATCCCCGCATGGGCACATTGTGTTAAGCCCATTTCTGGTGTCCACCGCCGTGATATTGCTGGAATATTGCTAAAAGCGGAGTAAAACCATACTCACTCACTCACTCACTGCGATAACATATCCGCGAGACTGTTGGGGACGAATCAAACTCTCCAGGCCTGATTCTGGTTTTCTATCATTACATAAACAAGTCATACTAATACAATCCTAACATAAGTTGAACAATGTTCAACGGTAAATCTCATTATCTACTCTTGCCCTGCTTGTAATCGTACACATTGCACACGTTCCACTACCAACTTGTAGAGACCAGAGTTAGAATTTGTATTCAGCAATTCATGCTTGACGTAAGAGGCGACTAAGGGGGTGGGGTGGTCGACACATGACTTGATTGACACATGTCATCGTATCCCAATTGCGTAGATTGATGCTCATGGTGTTGATCACTTGATTGTGTGGTCCAGACTCGATTATTTACAGACCACCGCCATATAACTGGAATATTGTTGAGTGTGGTGTAAAAGAACAAACAGACAGAACATGTTTGTCCAAGCTCTGCCGTAACTCCACATGTGCAAGTGGCGTGGCAATGGGAGTAACAGCTGTGACTCAAGATCCTGCAGTGATTTTAAGTTGATCATCCAGTCCTATACCTAATTCAGACAGAGGGTCTGTATTATTGTAAACTTGCAAAACATGAAAACTGCATATATTATTCAAATGACCAGTCCTTCAGAACATATATACAATTAAAAATCATTAAGCCGAACTCTAGTGTGTCGAACTTACGGTTGTCTCCGAGTATAAGTTTGGTACCTGCGTATTCCTTGTGGTTGTGTCCCAAATCGGATAACTGGGAAATGTTACGATTAACAGTGTGCGAAATAGCCGTTGGCCTGCTAGCCCGTGGCTAGTATTTCTCTATACTCATTGTCCCGACTGGCTAGTGAATTTTCATGAATTCAGACATGTGTTTTCTTATTTGTTTTTGATGGTATTTTACCTTTTTGTAATCTTCTGCTTAGTTTCTTCATTCAAATTTCGGGCTAATGAATTACTTTGTGGGCTAGTAACTTTCAGGAATAGTTAGCCCGACTGGATAGGAAAATTTGGAAACTATTTTGCACACTGAGTTACGAACACCGCCTTCCCCAATGAAAACCCCTCAGTGTGTGCGAAATGGTGTCTATTAGTTTCGTTTGGTTTGGGGCGTCCGTCGACCAACACACATGCATCTCAAAGATAAAAACGAATCAGCGCATTTCATAAAATAATAATTATTGGCTTTATCATTTTTTTCATGTACAAAAGGTGACAGAATCAATGTTTACGACAAAACTGAAACAGTCACACGAAATTCAATACGAAATTAAAAGAATTTCTGCTGTAGGTGCTTTAACACGAGCAGCACGGTCAGCCATGAAATATTTACAGGAAATTGTAAATATGTATTATGCAATATATGCCTTTGAGTTTGGATGACAAGGACGACATGTTGTATAATGTGACAGTCACAATTTAGTGTCCACAGTTTCTTGCGAAACATGTGCATCCTTCAACGAAGACCTTCCTCGTCGCACCCAGAGTTCCAGAAGCAGGAAGATGACCCCCATAAACAGCGCTACACTACCAGCCACATAAAACATCACGATGTAGTCTCCCGTTATGTCTCTGATGGCGCCTGAGAAAGAACAATTACAAGTTAAAAACATCATGTGTTCATATAAATTCATTTGGTTGTCACGGTTAGTGTGTTTGGAGCGTGCGTGCGTGCCTGCGTTTCTGCGTGCGAAAACGGATTGTGGAGGAAAGGGTGAAATCAACTTTCTCCTCTGTAGTAGATTCTAATCACTCTATTAATTTATATTAATGTACAAACGGGATCGGGCGGTCAGGCTCGCTCAATCACTGAATTGGTTGATACATGTCATCGTATCCCAGTTGCGTAGATTGATGCTCATGGTGTTGATCACTGGTCCAGACTCGATTATTTACAGACTGCCGCCATATATCAAGAATATTGCTGAATGCGGCGTTAAAAACGAACAAACAACCAAAATCCAATTGTGGGTAATCTTTAAACTTCTTTTGAATACCAAAAACCTATTTTTGTGAATATTTTCCAAGGATCAGATCAATTACAAAAATATACATTTTCTCGAAACCTACCATTCACGGGTCCGCTGCATATATCGGCCACGCCGGAAATTCCAAAGAGGAAAGACAAAGCCGAGGAATACATAGCGTGACCACACAGTTCATGCACGATAATAGGACGGCACACATCCACCAGAGATGCTAGAATCCCTTGGCCCACTGTCAGCGCTACCATCACACCATAATCATAAAAGTGGGCTAATCCAAAACTGAGCAATCCACACACAGAAAGGGCTGCAGCGGCAGACAACATAGCAGGTACGTTCAGCACGGAGTCCAAAAGTCCCCCGAGCAAGCTTCCAAATACGACTGAGACGGTTAAGGCGGAAAGTAGTAACGAGGCAGCTTCTAGAGAGTAACCTCTATTTTCAGCAATGTCAACGATGAAAACGGGCACTCCGGTAAAAAATGTCCTTATCGGTAATTGACAAAATACAAATATTGTGTACGGTATGTTCTTGAATACGCTGATATCAAACGGCTTGGGTTTGGGCTTGGGGTCTTCTTTCGATGTTTTGGTCAGGAATAATGGCTTCGTCAAACAACGGATCGTGGATCCCAGGACACACATGTTAAAGTTGATCCCCCCCAGGAGGAGAAACACCCCCCTCCACCCGTAAGCATCCAGTAGGAGTCTGTTTAACTGTGGGGATATGAAGGCGCCAAGTCCTGCCCCGGCCGCGATGAGGGATACTCCCATGCTCTTGTGTTTCGTCATGACTATGCTCACCACCATATAGGACGAGAAATAGGCTAAACATAGTCCAAATCCTGTAATAAACACAACACACGGTAGCAAGGACTGTCGACAAAAGTCACACTGCTAAATACGTTATATATATATATATATATATATATATATATATATATATATATCAAAAGCTAAATATATCTTCGACTGTATCTTAGTTATGATGAAATCATTTTCATTGTGACATATATATAAACTCAAATGTACTATGCCTCAAAAATTAGATATCAATTTTGCAAAAATTATTAAGGAATTCGGGGCTGGAGTGTCAACAGAAAAGAAACCAAAACGAAATTGACCACCAGTGTAATTAAAGGCAGATATATTTTCCTATATGATTCAACTCTGAGTGAAGATCTGAGGAATTAGCTCATCAGCCCATTTGACCATAAGAGCGAGTGAGTGTGTGGGTGTTGTATTACGCCGCTTTTATCAATATTCCAGCAATATCACGGCGGGGGACACCACAAATGGGCTTCACACATAGTACTCATGTGGGGAATCGAACCCGGGTCTTCAGTGTGACAAGTGGACGCTTAAACCACTTGGTATAAGAGAAACATTCAGACCATGCATTGTTTTTTTGTCTCTTGAAAAAGAGAACCCCGACTAGTTCTCTAATTTAAAGGCGGCGACTTTAATTTATTTATTATATTTAATATGCATCGTCTCTGAAAGGCATTTACATAAAAAATGGCTACCACATAACGATGGTTGTCTTGTTTTCTGTGTGTGTTTTCATTTGTACAAAGAGGTTTCCGAATGGAGTTGTTAACAAATTATGAAGAATCGTTTTAGAAGCTGACATGTGATTGACTGAAGAACATACGGATCCGGTGTTAGTTTGCGCAGTCAACTCTTCGTGTGCGCTTTGGGGGAAATATTGCTAAAAGCGGCGTAAAACCCAACTCACTCACTCACTCTTTGGGGGAAAAACGAGAAAAGCTGACGTTCACTGTGTATTGAAACTGGTACCTGTTATAAATCCGACAGTGACGATGAGCACCTCCACATTTGGGGCAAAACTAGCCCCTACACATCCACTCATTGAGAGTATTGCTCCTATTATGACAGCGGTTGCCGCCCCCAACTTCTGGACTATCGGTCCGCAGATTATTGCTGGAGAAAACAGAACAACTCAGAGTGTGTCGGGAACATATGAATAGAAAGATGAAAATATACCAACATTTTATACAAAATATATTTTCCACCACTAACCAATATGAAGAAATATACAACAATATGTACGTGAAGTTTTCTTACGATACAGTAAACTACGGTTAAACCGAACACGTTTATAACGAAATACGATACAACGAACATATGTTTCGGTCTCGAATACTTAATGTATATTTTAGCTGAAATGCGTAAAACGAAGTTTGGTTATAATGAACAGAAATTAGTGGCCCCTTTGAGTTCGTTATGACCATAGATGTACTGTAAATAGTAAGTTTCAGAAATAAATTTGGGAGTTAAGGATGCCAAATTTACTAACACGTATCCCAGAATCCTTCAGAAACCACAGGGGCGGTGGGGTAGTGGTCCCGGGGTAGTATCAAGGTTAAAGCGTCCACTCGTCACGCTGAAGACATGGGTTCGATTCCCCACATGGGTACAATGTGTGAAACCCATTTGTGGTGTCCCCCGCCGTGATAGTGATGGAATATTGCTAAAAGCGGCGTAAAACAATACTCACTCACTCAGAAACCACATTAAAGCGTCTCGCATTGCGCACACTTTCACTCGGGCATTTCCGTATCCTAAATAATGCCCACGACAGCAATAGGGTCATTCGTCACCACTCGCCTCTTGTCCCGGAATAACACGAGTTGGTCACGAATGCAATGGGGTGGGGATAATTCATGGACTCACTGTAAACCCATACTGACCAAATCCCGGACACAATCTATACAGGTAACAATAACCGCCACATTGTGTTATGTAATGAAGTTTATTAATCCCGACATCAATATGGCTTCCTCCCAAAGGTGGCAGAGATATAAATGAGGTTACGAAACATTCAAGACAGAGAGTGTATTAGGGATCATACCCCCTGTATACATTAAACCAATACACAACGACTGCATCAGTGACGTCTGTGCACGGGTGGCGCTGAAGACATCGAGGATTTGGACAAGTACGACTCCCAGACCGAAGGCAAAACCGATACACAGGAAGTTGATGCATATGCAGGAAACTAGCACTATCAGCTTGGCAGATGACGTCAGTTCCGGTGTCTGAGCACTACCATAAGAAAAGAAAATGGATATGAACTTAATTGCATTTTGATAAAAGTTTTCAACATCGACCGGAACCCATAAAACGTTGGTATGAGAACACGGTAGGTTCCTTCAGGCGGTCACAAGGCATAGGTCATGTATTACGATGTGTAGAGACTAACGAAGCATTTCATAGAATTCTTCACAGATTATTCATAGGATAATCAAAAACCTTTTGACCCGGTACAGTTACAAATCATTATGTAATCTTTTTAGATTCCTTTATTTCATACAATCACATTGTTCACGTCACGTTTAACAAAACCAGTGCTTTCATAAAATACATACAAATTTCTCAAAATATATGTCATTAGACATATAAAGATATAGCAAGCATCTACGAGACATAATCCAGGTATGTCTTTTACCTGAGTTTCTCTGTATGACCGGAAGACCCAGGTATCTCTCTTGAAGACGTCAATGCTCCTTGGTCGGGTTCCACATGAAGTTCTTGGTTGGTTGCAGCTTCGTGGAAACCCTGTAATGACCTTGTCTTCTTTACAGGAATCGTTTCCGACGTAGACGAGTTTGCCGTGCCAACCGTTGCATCGTCAGACTTTAATGTTGTCCAGATAGAGATGTTCTTCGACACAGCCATATCTGAAATCACGATTTCGGGCTTGATCATTGATTCAACCATTTCTAACCTTCCTTAAATGGGAAAAGCTGTGCGCATTTGTTGAAATAACAAACGACAGTATTTGAATGAAGACATGTTTTATTGACATGTCCATTGTCACGTGTCACTAAATGCTAACAAATAGAATGTGTTCAATAATCAGTCAGATCACCCGTCAAAATGATAGTATCTGACCAATAGTGAACCGTCCTATTCACGACGACAAATTCAAAATTCATCTAATAGTTCCATTATGTATAGCGCTTTATCACACATCAATGCACGCTCAAAGCGCTTTAGCAAAGAGAGTCTAGAGTCGGTGAGAGTTGTTGAACAGATAGGTCTTCAGGTGAGCTTTAAATAATGGAAGAGAGTCAGAGTTGTTGAAAGAGTCAGGAAGCTGATTCCACTTGACAGCTGCTGTCACACTGAAAGATCTGCCTCCGAATGTTTTCAGCTGAAATCGGGGAATGTCAAGGAGTTGCTTTGAACTGGACCAGAGACATTTAACTGGCTGGTAACGTATATCTCAACGCACACAAAATAGAAACAAAATACTGCCAAAATATAGGTAAAGCGGTTACAAAAAACTCCGACCCCACATCTCTGGGTTATGAACCCTGGGGGCTCTGTCAGGTGTGACAGACTCACTGACTTGGTAGATGCATGTTATCGTATACCAAATGCCTTGATGATGTCAGTCACTAGATTGTCTGGTTCAGATTCGGTTATGAACAGACCTCCCTCATATAAGCTCGAAAATAGTTGAGTGCGGCAAGCAAGCACACAAAACATGCAAAATAAACTTCGATGGCATGTCGTTTTATTCATTATGAGAGGACACCCACCATCGTTGTTATTGCATGTTTTGTCATAAGTGTATAAAACAATCTCGTCAGTAGACAATACAAGCTGATATTACATCAAATATCAAATTCAGGCAGAAATCATCAAAACGTCAAAGCCTTTGGTAGAACTGTAAACGTCACTGTGAACGAAGGTTGTCGGTAAAACTATTCAAAGACACTTGCTCTTTCGTGATTATCCTCCCCGAGATGATCAGACTTGGGTGAGATGCTGTCCTGCATTCTATTCAACTTTGTAGTGATCTTGATGTTCGCGAATTTCGAATGTTATAAACAGATTTATAAATCTTCTTTCTTACATTAGAATATATTCAGTTGAGGTAATAACAATCGGTCAGTTGCTGCAGGTAGGAACAGACAGGCTGACTGTAATTGATAAGTGAGTGAGTATGGTTTTACGCCGCTTTTAGCAAATTTCCAGCAATATCAGGACAGAAATGGGCTTCACATATTGTACCCATGTGGGGAATGGAACCCGGGTCTTCCGCGTGACGAGCCAACGCTTTAACCACTGGGCTATCCCACCGCCACTATAATTGAAAAGAATCTTACCGGAATACCTGTGCTGATGTTTCGTAAAGTGTATTAACAATGTTGGAACTGGTTATAAATAGTCCAAATTAGATGTATTGCATCATGTGGGCAAATCTTATGACCGGTGGTTTACAACAAGCCAATCCACAGTGACAGTGAGTTTCGCAATCACGATCAGGGACGTGACTCATTTGTGTGTATAGTAGATTACCATAAAACGGTCGTTATAGTTAAAGATGCACTAATGAAACATCTACTTATTCCGCTTTTAGTTGACATGTTGATGCAAATATTGCGAAATGGGGTCTTCAGTGGTTCAGCAAGTGGGGACTTGTTTTAGTGTGATAGTCTAATGAAATACTATGTCACAGTTGAACATGGGTATCTCACTACAACACATTACACTGTCTCCTAGACGGCCAGTCACTCAGACACATGACACTGTCTCCTAGACAACCAGTCATCCAGATACTTAACACTGTCTCCTAGACGACCTTTCACCCAGACACATAACACTGTCTCCTAGACGACCAGTCACCTAGAAACATAACACTGTATCCTAGACGACCAGTCATCCAGACACCTTACACTGTCTCCTAGACGTCTAGTCACCCAGACACATAAATCTGTTTTCTAGACGACCAGTCACCCAGACACTTAACACTGTCTCCTAGACGACCTTTCACCCAGACACATAACGCTGTCTCCTAGACGACCAGTCACCCTGACACATGACACTGTCTCCTTAACGAGCAGTCACTCAGACACATGACACCATCGCCTAGACGACCTTTCACCCAGACACTTAACACTGTCTCTTAGACGACCAGTCACCCAGACACGTAACATTGTCTCCTAGACGAGTAGTCACCCAGACACATGACACTGTCTCCTGGACGACCTTTCACAAAGGCCCTTAACACTGTCTCTGACACATGACACTGTCACCTAGAGAGCTAGTCACTTTGACACATGACACTGTCACCTAGAGAGCTAGTCACTTAGACGCATGACACTGTCTCCTAGACAGCCAGTCACTCCGACATATGACACTGCCTCCTAGACGGCTGCCTCCTGTAGTCAATGTTAACAGTAGTCATTTCGTATAATTTTTATATCTACACTCCAATACGTCACTATGTCATAAAACATTTACATTCGTTGTACGTGTGACGATGAAATAATACCAATTTTATTTAGAAAAGCTTTGTTTTTCTATACATTTCTTGTTAGAAAATGAAAAGGGACGTTTTTCCGGAGGACTTTTTACCGCAAATTTAGTACTTTTTGAGCGGTACTTCTTTTAACCGAGGACCTTTTTTTAACGAACACCTAACAAACCGTATCTGTTTAACAACACATGTGACCAAATTCTGTCCATATAAACCATGTGACTTGAATACCATTAAAAGATATTTCACAATGTCTATATGTGGGGCAAGACGCGGTTCAAGCCATAATAAATTGTATGAAGAAAGTGATTTCCTACCATTAGCTGAAAGAAATGCAACCAACTGAACTATTTGGTCTTAACAAAGGGTTGTGAACGAGAAAACATTGAGGCAATAGCGATATAGAACCACCAGAGAGGATCCTATCTGTGTCAAATGCCTTCGAAAAATCTATAAAGAGGCAGTAAAATCTACCCCTTTTGTTATAGCGGTACTTCTGGATAATTGACTGCACAGTAAACGTGGTCTATGGCGGAGTAATTTGCTCTGAATCAGATGAGCCAAATTGATTGTCATATATATATATTTGAATCTCTATGTTATAAACTAAAGCACATATTTTGCAGATAATTCAGGCAATGTTTTCTGGTTCCTGCACAATGCCGTATTGTTCATTGCCCTTGAAAATAAGACAAATAAGAAAACTTGATAGGCACAGCAAGTTTTACCCACCCCAGAAGTACCTTGTCATTCATTTCTGTGAGGTAGACCCTGTGATCCTTGGCACAGGCTCGAAATACGAGGTCATAGCCTGAGAGCAAATCATGGAAAACGATAGTCTTTAATCTTTGCGCATTGGTAAATTTCTTCCTTACAGTCCCTACTGGGTAACCACTGACTGCTGGCTTGTTACGAGACATACAAAGATTTGGTTGGTTGGTTTGTTGTTTAACGTCGCACTCAGCAATATTCCAGCTGTATGGCGGCGGTCTGTAAATAATCGAGTCTGGACCAGACAATCCAGTGATCGACAGCATGACGATCGATCTTCGCCATTGGGATACGATGTCACGAGTCAACCCAGTCAGCGAGCCTGACCACCCGATCCCGTTAGTCGCCTCTTACGACAAGCATGGGTTGCTGAAGCCCAATTCTAACCCGGATCTTCAGGGGTCGACATACCAAGAACTTTAGAAGCTATTCCCCATTTTTCAATAACGAAAGAGGTTGTAGACAGGGTGACCCGATGTCCCCATACCTTTTTTATTAGTCGCAGGAATATTGGGGATAATGATCAGACATAATAAAGAATCAAAGGTATTGTTTTACAATACAAACTAATGAACAAAAGACAGGACGATATGCTGATGATACAGAATAGTTTCTAGATGGGTCCGAAAATAGTCTACATGCAGCAATGAATACTCGTTTTACAAAATGTCAGGACTAAGAATGAATAATCAAAACACAAAGGCTGTATGGCTAGGCTCTATGGCAGGGAGTAGGCTAACAGTGTGTAACAACCTCCAACTAGACTGGGAAAAACGTAATTTTGATGTTTTTGGAGTCACATTAAATGCAGAGCTGGAAGACCTATGTGTGATTAACACACGCAAAGCTAGATAATATTAAAAGAATATTAGGAAACTGGAGAAAACGCAATTTAACCTTAATTGGCAAAATAATAGTTATTAAATCTCTAGCATTATCAACACTAGTGCATATATTTACTGCTTTACCTAACCAACCAGAATCTTTCATCAAAGATCTTAATAAGATATTTTTTACTTCTATGTAATGGCAAAAAAGATAAAATTAAACGGGAAACTATCATGTGAGATTATGACGAAGAAGGGCTTAGAATGATAAATATCTCTTCTTTGTCACATCCTTAATATTATCATATCTCCAAAGATATATTAGAAACAATAAACATATACAAAGTTTTCCTGTAGATGATATATTTAAACTTGGAGCTAATATTAATACCTTTGTTTCACTGGAAAACCCTTTTTGGCCAAATGTACTGAAATCTTGGAATGCTTAACTTTATTATAGATCGTATAGCAGAACCATTATGGCTTAACCACCCATTTACTCATGCAAACTTCATCATTAAGTCATGGTTTTCAAAAGGACTTTGTACTATTAGAGATGTATGTGATTCCAAAGGTATATTGTCTTTCGCGAAACAAATATGACTTGAATGTCACAGTACTACACTACAATAAAATGTTATTAAATATTCCTCTCCATTGAAGAAAATCTATATCTAATATTCCAGAACCTTTAAGAAATATGTTAAAATATTCTAAAGGTTGTAGATATTTTTACGATACTACCATAAAGAAAAACAATCTACTTCAGGTCTGTACAAAATGGAAACCCCAATTTCCAGACAGTATGAACTGGAAATCTTTATTCACTAAATTTAGAAAATGTACTAATGATGTTGTATAGATCGAATTTCAATACAAATTATTCACAAGAAAATGTACACCAAACATGAGTTGCTTTATATGAAAATTGTTGATGATGATGTTTGTTCGTTCTGTACGGAAGAAAGAGAAGATATAGAAGATGTGTATTATTATTGTCAGCATACCAAAAACTTCTGGTCTCACTTTGAAGCTTTTTTGAAAGACAAAATACCAGGTTTTGTCCTGACTAAGTCCACAATTCTTGTTGGTTCCAAATACTCAGATTACCTTATAAATCATATCATTCTCCTAGCCAAGAAATACATACATAATATGAGCATAAAAAATAATATTCCTGTATTTTGGAGTGAGTGAGTTTGGTTTTACACCGCACCCAGCTATATTCCAGCTATATGGCGGCGGTCGGTAAATAATGGAATCTGGACCAGACAATCCAGTGATCAACATCATCAGCATCGATCTTCGCCACTGGGTACCTGTGACATGTGTCAACCAAGTCAGCGAGCCTGACCATCCGATCCCGTTAGTGTTTATTGTTGCCCGTCGCTTTAACCTCATCGCGGCTTGCGAATAATCAATTCTCTACCAGACAATCCGGTGAGCGACATTGTGAGCATCGTTCCACGCCAGTGGGGTATGAGGACACGCTACCACCCAGGTTACCGAGTCTGACCATCAATCTATTTAGTTTCCAGCACAGGTATCAGGAGACTATTCTAAGACTGTCCGTATAATTGTCTGTTTTCCTTCTTCCACCCGTCCTAAATTTTCATTCTGACGTGAAAAACCAAAACGTTTTGCTCATGTGCTAAAAACGAAACTCTTGCACTGACTCTAATAAAAAGTCAGCGTGATGTTTCTTCACATACATTTATTTAAAAAAAAAAACTCGGTCCACATAATACATTAATCTACAAACTGCAGTACAACACGGATATAACGATCTCGAGGGGACCAACGAAATCAATTCGTTACAGCCGTAGTTCCTCATTCGCGAAAAGTCCGTCATGTTGGATTTCGTTACCAAATATATACAAATATATAATTATAATTACAAATATATAATTATGCTATATTTGGGAATACATTTTCTCAGTAAAGTACAGATTCTAGTACCTTTGTTAGGTTTCGTCCCATCCGGGATTCGAACCCACACTGTCAGAGTCAGGCACCTAAGCACACAAAATCAGCCATCTACACTATCAGAGTAACAGTTATTCTTTACCAGTAAGAGGCACCTTCTGTAGCAAATATTGTACACACATATTCACATGAACCGACACAGCAATTGGTATTCGAACAATTACTGTTTTTCTATCACCGACAAGAGGTTAATGTTCCAGTCTTCTCTGTGTAAGAGTCTATTAAAGGTTGTAAAGGTTTATCAAAGCTAAACTATTCTTCAGCCAACAAAAGAATTGATTCGCTACTCAGTATACAGTTTACAGTCGTTATAAAGAGAAGCTATGTCGAGAGCTGGGGTCATACGGAGAAGTTTAACCGTCTTTGTTAGTGTTTAATCAACCGTTGCATGTTTGTGTGACGGATCAAATCCAACTTGCACTAACACTTCAGGTCGGATTATCGTTACAAACCGGTGTTCATGTAACTAATGCCCCCAAACACTGACTAAAGCTGTTTATATAATTTCGGTGTTTTCTTGTGTGATCTAGTTTCCGTATATATTAAAACATTTTAGTGATATTTAAGTATGAGATTATTGCAACATCTTAAGTATACGTTATGGTCATAGAATTATATCCATTTTAGTATTTCATAGCACAGGGGAAACTATTTACATCAACACCGGTTTTACAGATCTATACCTTGGGATCATAAGCCGATCTTTAACGAACATGACATGAACTTGAGGGTGAGGCGGTAGAGACACACACAAGGTAGGGTTGTGACTAATTTGACAGCAGAACACAACAGTATTACTCTATATAGCCAATACTGAGTATATAACTTGAGGTATCGAGTCTGGAATTGGCCGGAATGCACAGGAAAAGTGATGCCAGAGAATGTATAATTTCAGACCGGTCGTGTGAGTGAGTCAGTTTAGTTTTCTCCGCTTTTAGCAACATTCCATCAATATCACGGCGGGGGACACCAGAAATGGGCATCGCAAGGTCTCATATATACATATGATCAAATCGTGAAATAAGGAATCAGTAATTAAAGCTGTTATATGTATTCAAATACGTTTGTGAATAAGTGAGTGAGTTTAATTTTACTCCCCTAATAGCATAATCACAGCAGCACCAGAAATAGGCCTCACACATTGTACCCTAGACTAAGGCTTAGTCTCTAAATATATATAATTTTGATAGTAACAAACAAGCCCATTTATATTGAAAGGGAGCCCTAGGGAGACCAGACACTCCTCTGAGGAAATCTAGACTTGTTTTATTTAGGGCTTTAGCACTGCAGAGAGGGCTTGGCAGTAGGGAAATTAATGTGGTTGAGGGACTGTGAGACAGACTAATTGTACCCATGTTGGGAACGGAACCCGGGTCTTCGGCGTGACAAGCGAACGCTTTAACCACTGGGCTACCCATCAGCCCCAAATACATTTGTGAATGAGTGAGTTTAATTTTACACCCCTAATAGCATCATCCCCACAATATCACGGCTGGGGGACACCAGAAATAGGCCTCACACGTTGTAACATGTGGAGAATGGAAACCGGGTCTTCGGCGTGACGAGCGAACGCTTTAACCACTAGCTGTGTTGAAAAACAACTGGACGAGGGCATACGATATAAACGCATGACGACACGGTCAGATACGCGTATGTGTTTATTTCTTTTGAGAACTGCAACTATACGGTCAGATATAGTGGTTGATGTGAATGCGATATGAATGTTGTTTGTGACCAACCATCCAATCTCTACACTTCACACGTAGTGTTTATAGAGCATCTTCACGGACAGAGGAGGGTCGGTGGTCAGATCCCCGTGAGTCTATACCAAACTACATTTCAAGATGGTACTTTTTTGTTTCCATTCCTGCGCTGTGAATTAAGGGACAAAACACGGTCTGGTCAGTTCAGTGTCAACACACAATGACTGTGGGTTTTTCATCTTCCTAGTGAGTGAGTTTAGATTTACGCCGCTTTCAGCAATATTCCAGCAATATCAGCGGGGGACACCAGAAATGGGCTTCACACATTGTGCCCATGTGGCGAATCGAACCTGGGTCTTCGGCGTGACGAGCCAACGCTTTAACCACTAGGCTAGCCCACCGCCCCCTCATCTTCCTTGGTCGGGGTCATATCAAAAGTGGTTAAAAGATGTTAAGTGTTGTTATCGCGTCTGCGCTGGGCATTAGGGGATACAGCACGGACTGGTCAGTTTAAACCAATATACCGTGTATAAGTGGGGTTTTCATGAACAGTTCTGACATGCATGGTGCCTATGTTTGACGGGCACTGTTAAACAAGTGCAGGTATAAAAATAGCCACACAATCGTCAAAATATGTAGATGTACTCGTGAAGGTCAGGATTAGAACTGGTCTTCAGCAACCATTGCTGTCATAAGAAGCGACTAACGAAATTATGAAAAAGCAAGCAAGCAATCGATAACTTCAGACTTAACGACAAACAATATTACTCCGGTTGGGGCCACGAACCAAACCACCTTCTCTCAACTATAATAGATTGCGTGTTACTGATGGTGTGTTTGGTCAGCTTTAGGCCATACATACTCCCTATCTCAGAGACGATCAATGTCACTGTACAACATGTAAGAAGAAATTTAATACGGATCGATGTGGCGGACTGAAAACCTTTCTCCTAGAATGCGTCTTTGCATATGCACATGAAACTGCAAGTCTGCGTTATTGCATATGCACAAGGGAACGTGTCTGTGTGGTGGTGAAAATGAGACGAAAATAGATCAAGTGAGAAATAATTAGGGGTGAGTTTAGGACAACGCTGTCTTATTAAGAATTCCAGTAGATAGGTTGCGTGGCAGATGTGTGACCCAGTAAAACCCAGTCACACACATCGGATGTGTTTACCACGTTGGTGAAACACGGGCATGGTACTGAAGAACGAAGGACACCCGTGAAGATCCGGGTTAGAACTGATCTTCAGCAACCCATGCTTGTTGTTAGAGGCGTTTGACGGGATCGGGTGGTCAGATCGCTGTTCAGGATGTTGATCACTGGATTGTTTGGTCCAGATTCGATTTACTACAGAACGCCGCCATATAGCTGGAATATTGCTGAGTGCGGCATTAAACAGACACCCCCCCAAAAAAAACAAACAAACAAAACAAAACAACAAAACAACAAACAAACAAAAAGACCAAACAAAACAAAACAAGAAAAAAAAACCCCAAAACAACCAAACCCCCAAAAAGAATAAAACAAAACAAAACAAGGTGATCCAGCGTTTAAGCAACATTGTGGCTGTGCGTGCGTAGGTACGTGCGTGCATCCATTTAAGTGTATAAAACCACCGGTAGAGTTACAAAAGTTAATTCTGAGAAATCATTGTCCATTATGGTTGACACTCTTCACCTACACTTTGATAGTGGATTATACACATATGCCCTTCGTACAATAAAGATTTTAATATGATATGGAAATAGTTTTGTCGCTTTTATCCAGCGGTGTTACAGAATATAGGACACTGTTTAGTACAATCAAGGATTCAGATTGCGCATGTGTCGTATATGTATCACAGGGGAATCGTAGTTGGTGTTTCCGGTAGATATTTATGGATTCACTACAAACAAAATATACTAGGCACATAAAGAAACTGTGCATACAAAAATTTTAAATCTAAATTTATCAAACCTGTGTAGACACATAAGGATTTAAACTCAGAGATTAGTGACATGTATCCAACATGCATGCACGTGCCACGTTTCGTGACGTCACTGGGTTCGTCCTTGAGACCTGCAATAGGTGCCTTCCGGGAAAGAGAAACAGATCAAATGAATGCCACACTATACTGTCACTTTGGAAAGCTCAACCCCTGCCCTTGCGATCGTTCAAAAAATTAAACGGCTATTAAAACGCATAGCATGCCAAGGCTCACGTCTGCACAACGTCATGAGGCCATTGGGATGGTCCGTGGGGGAATGTCTCAACGACAAGTGGCTGCACATTTCCACTGTCACCGGAACACCGTTTCTGCACTGGTGAGACGCTACCAGAACACAAATGACGCCATCGATCGGCCACGTTCTGGACGTCCACGTGTAACAACGCCAAGACAGGACAGATGGATAAGGGTGACCCATCTTCGCCACAGGTTTCAGACTGCAGTGATGACTGCCCGAACCATACCAGGACTTCGCCGTATCCACCCCAACACAGTTCGACAACGTTTACGTCATCACGGGATCAGACCACGACGTCCCGCCATACGGCCTATCCTGACACAACGTCATCGACAAGCTCGCCCAATGTGGTGCCGAAATCATGTCCGCAGACCCTTGTTTTGGTGGAGAAATGTTGTTTTTACAGATGATTCCAGGTTTAACATTTCCCATAGTGATGGACGTCAACGTGCCTATAGACGCGTGGGAGAACGTTATGCACAGGCCTGTGTCTTGGAGAGGAATCGCTTTGGTGGTGGTTCCGTGATGATTTGGGGTGGAATAACAGCACGCCAAAGTACTCCTTTGGTGATTGTTCAGGGCAACTTAACTGGTGTGGGCTACAGAGATCAGATTCTTCGACCTGTGGCAATTCCTTTTCTGCAACGTCATGGCCCTGGGTTAATATTCCAACAGGACAATGCCCGCCCTCATACGGCAAGGGTTGCTATGGATTTCTTGCAACACCACAACGTTGACTTACTGCCTTGGCCTGCAAATTCACCGGATCTCTTCCCGATAGAGCATGTTTGGGACGAGATGGACTGACGTCTACGCCGTCTTCCTCACCCGCCAGATAACGTCCTTGACCTTGCAACAGAACTTGAGAGAATCTGGCGTGACATCCCACAAGCCTTCCTTGCACGTTTGATAGGCTCTATGCGTCGTCGATGCACTGCCGTTCTCAATGCCGATGGTGGACATACCCGTTATTGAGCTTGTGACATGGTCGTTTGACCCCCTGTCCCGCTTGTGGACTCGTGACGTCATTGTGATTGACTTTTCAATTGAAATTCTCCCGACTTGTTATGGTCTCATGATCCCTCCATTAAAGTTTATATGTACCTTTGACATTGTTATCGTACTTATCAACTGGGATACTATTTTGACAATGCACAGTTTCTTTATGTGGCTAGTATAGATTCAGGTCAATTCAGTTTAAACTATTTTATGTTCCGGTTCAAATGCATTCACTGACGTTGATCCTGACGTTACGTAACAACAGTCAAAAGAATGTTACCTTCGTGTTAAAATATGCAAAGTCAACAGATTCAGTAATCCTACGAAATATTTGCTGAGCGTCATGGAAACTAGACACAGCGATATGTATTACGTAATAATGTATTTCCTTTAACGGGATACAGGTTTTCCAAGATGGCCGTCAACAAGACTGACAAACCTGATCAAATATATATAACAACACTGTGCCATTAATGTTATTTATTGCGTGCCATAAAAGAAGATATACCTGCTCCAGAAAGTAATTTGCGACTCTATTACGCTATCATTCTTGAAAGCACACCGTTATTTAATATGTTGACGTTGATGTGTACTACAAAACAATGATAAAGACACCCGATTCTATCAAATTACTGTATATGTCAATCTGTTGTGGTATGGTAGAGTAACCATAACAGTGTACAGTGTGAATAGGAAACAGTAAGGTAGATATAGTTTTGTGGGGTATGTTTCAACTGAGATTTTGCCTATTTTGTTCCAGGTTTTACACCATGCCGTCTCATAACAGACACCCGGTGGCCGAGTCTATTGACTCAGCAATTCCTCTTATTTTGTCTTCCCACCTAGTCCCTCCCACAAGTTTCGTCTCCCCGAAGACTCTTCTCCCCCAGTCCCCATCCCTCCCTCTCCTTGGACCTTGGGGACATACGGAGAACACAGAGACGGGTGGCAGCGCTGATGAACATCACCAACCCTAAGGGGACTTGGCTCAGTGGTAAGTTGGATACAGTGATTGAGTATATTATGGCGCCACTTTGAACAGGTATGCCGCTGCTAGTCAGCAGCTTAATATTTGTTTGTTTGTTGTTTAGCGCTGCACCTTTAACCACTAGGCTTTTCCCCGCACCTTTAACCGCTAGGCTTCCCTCCGCACCTTTAACCGCTAGGCTTTCCCCCGCACCTTTAACCGCTAGGCTTTTCCCTCCGCACCTTTAACCGCTAGGCTTTTCCCACCTCACCTTAAACGTTAAAGTCACATCGGCAATATTTCAGCCATATAGGACTAAATCAGTTTATACATTGATAATATTTGGGTTTTTGTTCTTAAACACCGCACTCAGCATTACCCCAGCTATATGGTGGCAATCTGTAGACAATCGAGTCCAAGGATATTCCAGACATGTTCGATGGGTGACAAGGCTGGTCTCAGTGCTGGCCATTCCAAGGTGGTTATGTTCTCCGGTTGTAGAGTGAGTGAGTTTAGATTTACGCCACACAGCAATATTCCAGCTATATGGCGGCGGTCTGTACATCATCGAGTCTGGACCAGACAACCCAGTGATCAGCAGCGTGAACCTCGATTTACGCAATTGGGATACGACGACATGTGTCAACTAAGTCGGCGAGCCTGACCACCCGATCCCGTTAGTCGCCTCTTACGATAAGCATGGGTTACTGAAGACCAATTTTAACCCTGGCAGGAGCTTAAGAGAAAAGCTGGAAGTTATGCAGGCTGTAGACGTTTACAACGCCAACGTTGGTGTACATGTAATGAGGAAAGAACAGTGTTTAACAACGGGGAGTCAGTATCTACTCATGTGACGTTTAGTCGTGGGATTACATCACTAAACATGCAAATCCGCATGAAGTGTTTTCTTGTCTATTAAATATGAAATGTTGAGAAATGGGCTCACAATGTTTCATATGATGAACGGAGTTTGTTTCGTATGACCTATTTCTACAACCATGTGTGAACTGTTGTTGACGAGGCAGACGCGGCTAATTATAATACACCTTAAATACACCTTAATACACCAGGTACAATATTGCCAACTGAGGAAGACTGGGTGTTTTAAACTGCTCTACAAGATATGGTCGGTAGTATTGTGTAACTTAAAGTGATGCTAAATGTTAGTTTCATTGCACAAAAAAACAGCTTCCACAGAAGATATCGCTAAGGTGAGGTCATCGATATCTCCTGAGAGAAATCGCACAATAGAGATTACTACATAAATGTCACGAAAATCACGAGATTCTTGTCACTAAACTAGAGTGCAGTCCAAAGCAATAGTGATTTCTACACACGTTAGGATTAAGCTATCTAAAAAGCATAAACATTCTAAATCCCAAGAATTGAACTTAAGTCAGGAGTGGAGTCCGAGATGACCTGGCCCCAATTTCTCGAAACAAACTTAAGTCTGAGTTTTTACTCAAATTTGAGAAAACACAGAAAAATGCATTTCCCAGAATAAACTGAAATCAATATTACACTCAAACCTTGTAGACAATTTGAGTTTGGTGGATAGGTTACTTAGGTTGTTTGGGCTTTTCTATTTTAAAAATGCAGTTGAGTTAAAAATTCAGCTGTTTCAAATTGTCAAACTCAGTTTGATCTCATTCTGGAGAAAAAAAGCAGGGATTCGATCTACCACACACGTTTACCAGTTACTAGTATCTCAAATTAGTTTCTCACTGAGAAACTACATCACACGCCTTTGTATATCATGGCGTCACAATAACATAACATCACTGAGATCCCTGCTATCGGGGCTGCTTAGCTGCACGTTTCATATTCAAAACGCTGGTTATTATTTAAAGAAAAAACTGAAACAAAGATTTCGAATGATATGTAGAAGTTCACCCTTGGTCAGGCGCGTAGCTAGCCAGATTTTTCGTGTAAGCCCGATAGGTTGCAAAACTTGATATTTAGATAGTATTGAGTGCTTGCCCAACTGTTTTAGCAACAATCATGTGTAAGCCAGGGCTTTTTTCACAGTGGTAGCCACGCCCCTGGTGTCTCGTTTGATATCAATTAGGTCAACACTCGTCGGTAAAAGTTAAAACTTTTGAATGTTTCATCGATTCTGGTGGATATATTTGATACCAAAATACATTTTCTTAAGATAGACTGTATAATTACCTTGGGTGACCTCGTTCAGGTGATGTTAACAGTCGTGTCCTGTGATGAACCTTTGGCTACGACAAGTATTTATTTGTCTACACGCATCTTAGTGGCTGTCATTACACGATTGATATAAAAGTGTTTTATCAGTTCAGAATGGAACAGGTTTGTCACATGCATTTACATTTCATGGCTCACAGTTTCTATTTCTCTCAAATTCTCTCTGATGTTTCAAAGGATGTGACCAATTTGAACCTGCCTGCAAAGTACACCGTATCTCTGTTTAAGCACAAACAAGGAGCCGTTGCAATGGAGACGTATCGTTTTCTACCTATCAAGTACGAATATTGCAGTGTATGTATTGAATTACCATTTGCTTCCACACATCTGAAGTCGTTCAGGGAACTCCAGTTGACCACAGACATAGTCACACAGTGATACTGTGCAGCGTGATGAGTCATCTACATGTAAGTCCAGACATCTTTTCTTAAATTTCGAGCTCAATTATTCCATTAAAAGTAACGATTCTTATTGTCATCTGTTTTGGATTATCTAACTACACATTTTAAGTACCCAGGCGTACATTGCCAGAGGGACATTTTCCAATATGTTCAGGACAACAGGAAAAAGCGCACTGTAGAAGACAATTGGGAGTTTTCCCATGTTAAAATGTGTGGGCGTCAAATACTGAACAATATCCGCAATTCTGAACCCGACGAACCCGAATGCGGCGGTGACGGGTAGCCTAGTCGTTAAAGCGTTCGCTCGTCACGCCGAAGTGAGTGAGTTTAGTTTTACGCCGCACTCAGCAATATTAGAGCTTTATGTCACGCCGAAGACCCAGGTTCGATTCTCACATGGGTACAATGTGTAAAGCCCATTTTGGTGTCCCCGCCGTGATATTGCTGGAATATTGATAAAAGCGGCGTAAAACCATACTCACACACTCACTCACTTTGGAGTGCTGGAAAGTCCTAAAATGCTTGAAACGAAATGCTCGCTCCGTGATAACTCGTCAGCAGATTATGGAAAGGTCAATTAAATCTCCCTCAATGAGGTTTGTATCCCATTCAACAACATTTTCGACCTGCACAAACTCTCATTCATTTAACAATCGACATTGGCGGACTTGAATTATTTATTCGGGCAGACAGATGTGGCGTTCGTACAGTTACATTACCTGAATAATGAAACTCTGCACTGGTTGTCAGCATCAGCGTCAACACGAGATGAGTAATGTACCTACATCTAACCAAGACGTGTGCTCACGCCAGTACAAATGCATGATGTTGAGTCCATACCAAATTCTTTGATGTTACTGGGTTTATCCTGAAATCCTGCTAATTATTTAACCATGCAATTATGATCGAGACACTCCACTAATGAACCGGATATTAGGGATGCCCAAGCAGCACAAAATGTCTCTGCTCAATATTCTAACTCCGAGCGCGGGGCCACCGGTTTTGTGAAGAACGTTTCAGAGTAGTTGATTGCATCTTTCAGTGATGACACCGGATTCGTCCCCATGGTAACGTACTAACGTTATTGTCATCATGTCTGTCAAACCTTCTAACCACAAGCACCAACTGATCTCAACATGCCTATTTTTCTCATGAAATACGGATTGTGGTGTTGGGTCTTGCCGGGTTTGTCACTGTGACGAAGTAAGGGAGCAACCGTAGCCTCGAGTAAGCATACTGAAAAGAGAAAAGCTCAACATGTATACGTAACACTGTGTGGCCAGTCTTTGAGAAGCTCGTGTCGCTGTGTCTGGGAAGGTCGTCATTCGGGGATACATCTTGCACTGTAAGTAGACATATGTGAGGTACCCTATGTTAACTTAAACACGTATTTTTTATAGAGAAAGTGGCTTTTATCTGTTACGATGACTTTACTTCACTTATGATAAATAGTGGTGACATTTACAGTGTGTCACGAGTGAAGATTCTTTATTTTCAGTCTGCGTTAGTTCCAATTACAATGTAAATACCCCTTTAGGCCGTTAGGTACAATTGCACTGAAAATACCCTACAGGCCGTTAGTATACAATCACACTGTAAATACCCTTTAGGCCGTTAGTTACAATTACACTGTAAATACCATATAGGCCGTTAGTTACAATTACACTGTAAATACCCTACATACCGTTAGTTACAATTACACAGAAAATACCCTACATACCGTTAGTTACAATTACACAGAAAATACCCTATAGGCCGTTGGTTACAATTACACTGTAAATACCCTTTAGGCCGTTAGTTACAATTACACAGAGAATACCCTTTAGGCCGTTAGTTACAATTACACAGAAAATACCCTACAGGCCGTTAGTTACAATTACACAGAAAAATATCCTTTAGGCCGTTAGTTACAATTACACTGTAAAAACCCTTTAGGCCGTTAGTTACAATTACACTGTAAATACCCAACAGGCCGTTAGTTACAATTACACTGTAAATACCCTTTAGGCCGTTAGTTACAATTACACAGAAAATACCCTATAGGCCGTTAGTTACAATTATACAGAAAATATCCTACATACCGTTAGTTAAAATTACACAGAAAATTCCCTTTAGGCCGTTAGTTACAATTACACTGTAAATACCCTTTAGGCCGTTAGTTACAATTACACTGTACCCTACAGGCCGTTAGTTACAATAACACAGAAAATATACCCTATAGGCCGTTAGTTACAATTACACAGAAAATATCCTACATACCGTTAGTTACAATTACACAGAAAATACCCTTTAGGCCGTTAGTTACAATTACACTGTAAATACCCTTTAGGTCGTTAGTTACAATTACACTGTAAATACCCTTTAGGCCGTTAGTTACAATTACACAGAAAATACCCTACAGGCCGTTAGTTACAATTAAACAGAAAATATCCTATAGGCCGTTAGTTACAATTACACTGTAAATACCCTACAGGCCGTTAGTTACAATTACACAGAAAATACCCTATAGGCCGTTAGTTACAATTAAACAGAAAATATCCTATAGGCCGTTAGTTACAATTACACTGTAAATACCCTACAGGCCGTTAGTTACAATTACACAGAAAATACCCTTTAGGCCGTTAGTTACAATTACACTGTAAATACCCGTTAGGCCGTTAGTTACAATTACACTGTAAATACCCTGTATAGGCCGTTAGTTACAATTACACAGAAAATACCCTTTAGGCCGTTAGTTACAATTACACTGTAAATACCCTTTAGGCCGTTAGTTACAATTACACTGTAAATACCCTGTATCGGCCGTTAGTTACAATTAAACAGAAAATACCCTTTAGGCCGTTAGTTACAATTACACTGTAAATACCCCTACCGGCCGTTAGTTACAATTACACTGTAAATACCCTTTAGGCCGTTAGTTACAATTACACAGAAAATACCCTACAGGCCGTTAGTTACAATTACACAGAAAATATCCTACATACCGTTAGTTAAAATTACACAGAAAATTCCCTTTAGGCCGTTAGTTACAATTACACTGTAAATACCCTGTTAGGCCGTTAGTTACAATTACACTGTAAATACCCTGTATAGGCCGTTAGTTACAATTAAACAGAAAATACCTTTAGGCCGTTAGTTACAATTACACTGTAAATACCCTTTAGGCAGTTAGTTACAATTACACAGAAAATACCCTATAGGCCGTTAGTTACAATTACACTGTAAATACCCTAACAGGCCGTTAGTTACTATTACACTGTAAATACCCCTTTAGGCCGTCAGTTACTATTACACTGTAAATACCCAACAGGCCGTTAGTTACAATTACACTGTAAATACCCTTTATGCCGTTAGTAACAATTACACAGAAAATACCCTACAGGCCGTTAGTTACAATTACACTGTAAATACCCTACAGGCCGTTAGTTACAATTACACAGAAAATACCCTATAGGCCGTTAGTTACAATTAAACAGAAAATATCCTATAGGCCGTTAGTTACAATTACACTGTAAATACCCTACAGGCCGTTAGTTACAATTACACAGAAAAATACCTTATAGGCCGTTAGTTACAATTACACAGAAAATATCCAACATACCGTTAGTTAAAATTACACAGAAAATTCCCTTTAGGCCGTTAGTTACAATTACACTGTAAATACCCTGTATAGGCCGTTAGTTACAATTACACAGAAAATACCCTTTAGGCCGTTAGTTACAATTACACTGTAAATACCCTTTAGGCCGTTAGTTACAATTACACTGTAAATACCCTTTAGGTCGTTAGTTACAATTACACAGAAAATACCCTATAGGCCGTTAGTTACAATTACACAGAAAATATCCCTACATACCGTTAGTTAAAATTACACAGAAAATTCCCTTTAGGCCGTTAGTTACAATTACACTGTAAATAACCCTTTAGGCCGTTAGTTACAATTACACTGTAAATACCCTGTATAGGCCGTTAGTTACAATTACACAGAAAATACCCTTTAGGTCGTTAGTTACAATTACACTGTAAATACCCTGTATAGGCCGTTAGTTACAATTACACAGAAAATACCCTTTAGGTCGTTAGTTACAATTACACTGAAAATACCCTGTATAGGCCGTTAGTTACAATTACACTGTAAAATACCCTGTATAGGCCGTTAGTTACAATTACACAGAAAATACCCTTTAGGCCGTTAGTTACAATTACACTGTAAATACCCTGTATAGGCCGTTAGTTACAATTACACTGTAAATACCCTGTATAGGCCGTTAGTTACAATTAAACAGAAAATACCCTTTAGGCCGTTAGTTACAATTACACTGTAAATACCCTACAGGCCGTTAGTTACAATTACACTGTAAATTTTAGTTACAATTACACAGAAAATATCCTATAGGCCGTTAGTTACAATTACACTGTAAATACCCTACAGGCCGTTAGTTACAATTACACTGTAAATACCCCTTTAGGCCGTTAGTTACAATTACACAGAAAATACCCTGTAGGCCGTTAGTTACAATTACACAGAAAATATCCTACATACCGTTAGTTACAATTACACAGAAAATTCCCTTTAGGCCGTTAGTTACAATTACACTGTAAATACCCTTTAGGCCGTTAGTTACAATTACACTGTAAATACCCTGTATAGGCCGTTAGTTACAATTACACAGAAAATACCCTTTAGGTCGTTAGTTACAATTACACTGTAAATACCCTTTAGGCCGTTAGTTACAATTACACTGTAAATACCCTTTAGGTCGTTAGTTAATATTACACAGAAAATACCCTATAGGCCGTTAGTTACAATTACACAGAAAATATCCTACATACCGTTAGTTAAAATTACACAGAAAATTCCCTTTAGGCCGTTAGTTACAATTACACTGTAAATACCCTTTTAGGCCGTTAGTTACAATTACACTGTAAATACCCTGTATAGGCCGTTAGTTACAATTACACAGAAAATACCCTTTAGGTCGTTAGTTACAATTACACTGTAAATACCCTTTAGGCCGTTAGTTACAATTACACTGTAAATACCCTATAGGCCGTTAGTTACAATTACACAGAAAATACCCCTTTAGGTCGTTAGTTACAATTACACTGTAAATACCCTGTATAGGCCGTTAGTTACAATTACACTGTAAATACCCCTGTATAGGCCGTTAGTTACAATTAAACAGAAAATAACCCTTTAGGCCGTTACTTACAATTACACTGTAAATACCCTACAGGCCGTTAGTTACAATTACACTGTAAATTTTAGTTACAATTACACAGAAAATATCCTATAGGCCGTTAGTTACAATTACACTGTAAATAATTCTACAGGCCGTTAGTTACAATTACACTGTAAATACCCTTTAGGCCGTTAGTTACAATTACACAGAAAATACCCTACAGGCCGTTAGTTACAATTACACAGAAAATATCCTACATACCGTTAGTTACAATTACACAGAAAATTCCCTTTAGGCCGTTAGTAACAATTACACTGTAAATACCCTGTATAGGCCGTTAGTTACAATTACACTGTAAATAGCCCTGTATAGGCCGTTAGTTACAATTAAACAGAAAATAACTTTAGGCCGTTAGTTACAATTACACTGTAAATACCCTTTAGGCAGTTAGTTACAATTACACAGAAGAAAATACCCTATAGGCCGTTAGTTACAATTACACTGTAAATACCCTTTAGGCCGTCAGTTACAATTACACTGTAAATACCCAACAGGCCGTTAGTTACAATTACACTGTAAATACCCTTTATGCCGTTAGTAACAATTACACAGAAAATACCCTACAGGCCGTTAGTTACAATTACACTGTAAATACCCTTTAGGCCGTTAGTTACAATTACACAGAAAATATTCTATAGACCGTTCTAAGATGCCTAGCGGTTAGAACAATCGAAAAAACAACACATTATCAGACAATAAAGGTATACAAGATATTTTTTTATGGATTAAACTTCTTTTTTAATTTCTCTCACAACGTTTCGAGACCATTCCAGGTCCCTTCATCAGGTGAACTGGCAGTTAGGACTATGACGTCGTCACTATGACGGCATAACTGAGTTATGACGTCACAATGCAAGTGACATCACAGTACACTAGGGAGAGTACTGTATAAGTGAGTTAATTACATAATGATGAAATTCATGCTAAATAATAGAGTTGAAAGTTAAATTGTCAATACACAACAACTGCTAATTACACAAAAGTAACTTGATAGCAGGCTTTCCTAAAAAGAATAGTAGACTCGTTTTTCTTTTTTATCTAAAGTTAATCAAGAGGTCCCACGCACTTGGCAGGTATACACCTTCATCACGATTCATTGCTGGTTTATGTCTCCTTATCTCTATTATTTAGCGTGAATTTTCATCATTATGTAATTAACTCTTCAAACTCACTTATACAGTACTCTCCCTAGTGTACTGTGATGTAACGTCATAACTCATTGTGACGTCATAGTGACGACGTCATAGTCCTTACTGCCAGTTCATCTGATGAAGGGACCTGGAATGGTCTCGATACGTCGAGAGAAATTAAAAAGAAGTTTAATCCATAAAAAAATATCTTGGACATCAATGTACAACTTCTAAATGCCACTGAAAGACATAATAAAGGTATAGTTTTTTGATGACGTAACAATTGAATGACGTTATCCCGTCACTGCGCCATTCTAGTGTGCCCCCTCGTAATCGAACCATTTTACATTACGTCACAATGTAAGCGACGTCACGATGCATGTCAGTTGTCATCGCCTCGTACGGCCTCCTACAGTAAACTACTCCGTTGCATCCCGTTTCTTGGTTTGCAGTTGCTTCACGCAGCTAACATCACTGGTGGAAACATTACGTTTATGTTTTACGACGGTTAAAATGTGTCAATTCGACTCACAAGTTTTCAGCGACACGGTAACGTTCGCAATGTTTACATTCCCACAATGCAATCGTGGAATGTCGCTTGACTACTCAGCTTCATCTGGATGTACTGATCTAAACTGACGTTGGTAGTAGAAATGCGACGTTCATATTGCCCCATATGGTTTACGTTAATGACAGATGTAATTAGATAATTCAGAGAAGATATTTAATCCGAACGTAAACCGTCATC
Source organism: Haliotis rubra (assembly GCF_003918875.1). Lineage (NCBI taxonomy): Eukaryota > Metazoa > Mollusca > Gastropoda > Lepetellida > Haliotidae > Haliotis > Haliotis rubra. The sequence continues at coordinate 1,200,606 of NW_025767335.1, forward strand.
AAACTGTTATCATTTGTTTTTTCTGGTAACCTTCGTCTTAACGTAGCGTCCTCGTACTTTAACTATAATAGTTCAGGGCAAAAGTGTGTTGTATTACACTATACATGGTGGTAGAGTGAACTGTATTTCTTAATTAGTTACAATTACACTGTTAATACCCTATAGGCCGTTAGTTACAATTACGCTTTAGATAACCCACGTGTTGTTCATGTAGATAGCTGAGATAATAAATATTCTGAAAGACAAGTTAGGGGTTCTTGTATACTTGGTACTTTAGAACAGATTTGCAACATAACGTTGTCCCGTGCATTTCCTAGGTATTTACAGGTACTGAAATCTACAAGTGTATATCTCTCCAGATTCAGTTGGTTTATGCCATTTGTTTATCCCAATGTGAATATCCTACTGAATTCAGTAGGAGTATCCACGCATATTCTACCCAGTTCAGGGAAAAGGGGCGGTGGGGTAGCCTAGTGGTTAAAGCGATGGCCCGTCACGCCGAAGAACCGGGTTTGATTTCCCACATGGGTACAATGTGTGAAGCCCATTTCTGGTGTCTGGTACATGAAGCAATCGACCAAATCAACACACGATTCATTAAGTCATTGCTTACAACCATCGTGTTGACATATAATAATAATTCAAAGCAGCATTTTAACCAACTGACTGACTTTGTATAATAGCGTCCCTTTACATTTGCAGAATACTTCCTGTAAGACCAAGTGCATATTGTGTTATAAAGAAATGGGCATTCCATACCACAGGGCCAGTGAAGATGATTATCTCGAGGAGCGGGATGAGGGAGACAGAGCTCTCTAGGAACAGTAACTTTATGAAAACAAAGTCAAATAGCATTGTAATCCCATCCATACTCGATGGGAAGGAAGACACCGACTTGGAATACCTTCCCTTTATTCGAGACAGGACGCTGACATCTAGTTCAGAATCGCTGGGAAGTCGAGGAGAAACGTTGTCCTCCCTTCTCTCGAGGGAACTGTTTTCGAAACGCAGATGCTGATGGTAAGACAAGGAATGTTCTGGACGAAACTGACTTCAGAAGATGTGGATCTGTTGGAGATGGAGACTGCCGTACATTGACAGAAGGAATTGCTGGATTAGGAAGAAAAAGAAATCTATTACCGTTTTCACTGATCTTTCAGGCCTTAGTCACTGGTCCGAGGATGAAGATGAGGGATGAGGATGGGATCCCAGAAACAAGAACCATGGAAGTGTTTGTTAAGTACAAAAGTTCTTCTTGAAAAGTATAGAGATAAACAGAAAAGTCTTGAAATAACGGTTGATATTCCCAGCAGTAGGCCTTATAGCATCACCTCATCAGCAACTGCATCAAGAGAAACACTTACAACCTCTCCGGATGGATACAGTTCAAGGGTGAACTCAGACAAATGGTGCAGTTGTTTGTATTCTCATCCTAACAAGGTCGAGTGCAGAGAGTGTTGCATGACGGGCGGGCACGAGCTGTGGTGTATCTCTCGGGCGGGGATATGTGGTGATTGTGGGAAACCAATCAAAGTGGATGGAATGAAATCTTTTATCAAATCACCATCACAGATCAGAACAAGTCTGACCAGTTCATCCCACAACTCAGCTACGTGCTCGGGTAAACACAGAACCGCAGTTGAAAGAACAGAAGACTCTACCCCAACCTTAAAAGACTGAGAAAAGGAAGAAGAAGGTGAAGAAAGTGGACACAGGGACGAATCAGCTAACAGCACCTGATACAACTGAAAGAGGTAGGTCAAGAGGAAGTACTAGACGCCCCTTCCGGTCACGTACAAACCCTTCAGCCTTACCTATAGATCCTAACATCCATAGACAGGCATACCTCTTGGCTCTGGCAGATGCTGGATTCAAGAAGTGGAAGAAGGATCCTTGGGTGTATTACACCAACAATCGACGTTACTTCTCATATTTTCCAGCGTGGAAGAACCCCAAGCCTGAGGAAGAAGACGTTCCTAAGATTGGCATCAGGGGTGATGATGGGATGAAGTTGAAAATAAAAGACGGCATGAAACATATCTTTGGTCCGGTGAAAGTGTCAGATTTCTACCCCACAGGGAAACGATTCCCTAAAATCAAGGAAGATCCTTTTTAACTTTAATGACCAGCTGCTTGATTGCAAAGTGATGTAACAACACGAACAGATTTGCTACTTCCTCTGTCTTTAAAACAAGCCGATACAATATTAGGAACAATAAACCGTGATCAAAAAGAGAGTATCCCGATCGGTTGTTTCTTCAAAATGCTAAAACAAATACAAACTCACGTGGATGTTGGGTACAATGTGTGAAGCCCATATTTGGTGTCCCCGCCGTGATATTGCTGGAATATGGCTAGAAGCGGCGTAAAAATATATTTACTAATACGTGGTTGTGTATTTGGGTTCGAGAGTAATCAGTACAGATGAACTAGAGTCCGTGCAATAAGTCACGTGATGGGTGTGCTATAAAAGGGTAGATTGCACGTGCAACAGGCACTTGAGATTCACGACTGACGGGCCAGGACTGCTGTTGCGTGTCTCGGCTGTATCTGCAAACATGGAGCACTCTTCGGATGACGGTGTACAAGACTCTGCTTCTCCTAAACGTTCGAACAACCTAAAGGTGACGACTTTCAGTCTTTTCAACTGTTCCGGGATCATCTAGATGCTAAACTGTCTACACTTAAGAGAGAATTTATCAGTGAATCAGATCAACTGTCTTTGTCTATCGCCAAGAAAGTCAAATATGATAAATACCCTGACTTCAAATATAAAGGGAACTCTGTGCAATACAAGTTTAATTGTGAGGTTTTGGATGGTCTAGACAACATAAAGTCATCGTTATACAAGAGAGATACTACTGATATGTGTGAAAAATTGAGTCGCTCTTTGTCTCTGTTAAAAACGGAACAAGCTTATCCGTTTAGCGGACAAGTTCCCAGCTGGTTGGGGTGTTGTCACAGAACTGGATCATAAGAATAAGAAACTGAAACGGTTTAACTCAAGATTTATGGTTCCAGGGACAGAAGCAGTGGATTGTTTCACTCAAGATTGGTCACGTGACAATAATTGGGTTGTCCCCCTTATATGTAAAACCATTGATTTTGTTTTGTACAATAGCTGCAGAGCTACTGTTGTGGTACCGTTGTGGAAATCTGCTTTATTTTGGCCAAGATTATTCAACCGTGACGGCGGGAGTAAACCAGGAATATCAGGGGTCTGGGGAAATCAAAGATAGAATCATTTTTGCGAAAGGTGCAGCGAAAACTATATTTGATAAGAATTTCTCGGGATCAGTTTTAGCTATCAGATTTTTCTGATTTCATTCAGATGTGTTTTCACTCGGTGTTTGGAAGGAGAAGGGGGTGGGGTGAGGGCTTAAAGATCCAACTTTGATTAGTTTAGCGGAAAGGTTACCAGAATTTATGTTGGAATCTAGAGCTCAGACTACTGTGAAACAGTATGAAGGTCGATTTGTGAAGTTTAAGGATTGGTGTAAACAATTTGCCATCAGTCATATACCGGCTTCTGTATTTCATATAGCATTGTACGTGTTATATCTTGAGCAGAACGGTAAGAGTCCTGCATCAATTTAGCAGTCGATTTACGCCATAGGCAGGGCACATAATTTAGCAGGCCTACGGAATCCATCTCAGTCACATTTCGTCAAGTCTGTGCTTGAATCTTCGCGGAGAACTATTGGTGTACAAATCAGGCGGAAAAGACCCTATAACAGCAGATATTCTACGAAAGTTAAAAGATAAGTTTCCTGTTGACAGCTTATACAACCTGAGAAATTTAACATTTTGTATAGTTTCTTTTGCTGGCTTCCTTTCGGTTTTCGGAAGCAGCAAATTTAAGATATTCTGACATAAAATTTCGGGAAGGTCACATGGTTATCTTTATAGAGAAAAGCAAGACTGATAAATATCGAGATGGCCATCACATGGTTGTTGCTGCAACCCAATCAGAATTGTCCAGTTAGTATTATGAAGTCATACCTAGAACAAGCATTTGAAAGTTAGTGATGAATATATCTTTTAAACCAGTGAACTATTGCAGAAAGTCAAACACTTATAAGTTAAGAGGCAGCAAGCCAGTCTCTTATACACGTATGCGAGAGATCATTCTGAGTATGATGGAGACTGTTGATCTAAAGAGACAGGATTTGGGGTGCACAGCCCTCAGGTCGGGAGGGGGCGACCGAGGCGGCCAATGCTGGAGTGCCGGATAGGCTATTCAAGCGTCACGGTCGGTGGCGGTCAGAGACTGCAAAAGATTCTTATGTGACGGATAGCCTATTAGCAAGACTCAGTGTGTCGACCCACATGGGTAGAATGTGTGACGCCCATATCTGGTGTCCCCCGCCGTGATGTTGCTGGAATATTGCTAAAAGCGGCGTAAAACCAAACTCAGTCAGTCAGTCAGTGTGTCGAAAAATTGGGAATTTGAATGTTGTGATCTCTTTGTTGCCAGTAATAAATGATTGATTAAACAGATTTGTTTTATCCTTTTTATTTGCCCGCTCTCTTAGTTCTTGAGGCTGACGTGAACGTACCCAAATACAGAGTTGTACGATTATTTGTAAATGTTTTATGTTCGGTTGAGTTTACGAATTAGAACATAAATATATTTACTAATACGTGGTTGTATATTTGGGTTCGAGAGTATTCAGTACAGATGAACTACAGTCCGTGCAATAAATCACGTGATGGGTGTGCTATAAAAGGGTAGATTGCACGTGCAACAGGCACTTGAGATTCACGACTGACGGGGCAGGACTGCCCTCCCACCCACTCCCGTGCAAGGTAAATATGGATCAGGTTAAACTTATGTCAGTGGTTCGTAAACAGCAAAACCGTTTTCAGGTTAAATTTTGGTCACTGAACCTCGGATGTAATAGGTCACTGGACCTCGTGTACTAGGTCACTGGACCCATCTTAAGATTCATGAAGGTGAAAAATCAGTTGAAGTTGATTTGTGATTCAATATGTAAGACAGTATAATAATTTATCAATATCGAATATGTTACAATGTTTTAAATAAGTTTTCTAAGTTTTTCAGGCTTCCGGGAATTCCAAACGGAAAACTCTACTGGAGCACATGGGCAGATATGGTTACCAGATAACACAGCACTGAGGAGCCATTCAGATCGGTTCCAGCCGTTGATGTAAACTTCGTATTCAATGTATTTCAATAAACTTGCCGCCCCGTCAGGCTGACGTGAACGTACCGAAATACAGAGTTGTACGATTATTTGCAGATGTTTTATGTTCGGTTGAGTTTACTCACTCACTCACGTTGTTGTAGATGATGTATAACAGGAATATAATCATTTGGCGTGTAAGAAACTCTTGACACAACTGACCATCAGGTGTCAGCATCACAGATGTGGTACCTAGGATTAGAAGAGTGATTTCACTGATACCTCTCGGGACAACATACATGTTACTATGACATACTATTCCAAAAAGAAACCGCATAACCCAGAAGTCTGTTGCGAAAATGTTGTATTTTTAAACATTTATAATTCGTCCACAAATAGAGTTTAGTACATGAATTTTTATATCAGTTTAGAAGGTAATGTTTATACAACCAAGTGCATAATTTTAGTTAACGAAGACGTTGAGCGCGTGGCGTAGTGATTTGACCTTGAAACTTCTTCAAAACGAATGTCGATTTCCGAAAGTAATCTGGATTTTTATAGCCAGACAATGCATGCTCTTCACTGCACAATTTCAACTTGGAACTTGGTTTCTGTTGCGTTGTGGCGATGCCTTTTAATCCTTGTAAGAAATCTCATCAAAATCAACATTTTCAGTTAAAGTAGATTTTTGAATTGTGTAAAACCATGTCATCAACACTTTTGTTACATATTTTGACGATTGTTTGAACCTAATAGGTACATAATAGAGTTTTAAAAATACAAAATGCCTATGTGTTTCTTTTGGGGATAGTATATTTGCTGTCCCCTGGACGTCAGTAATGGCAATGGTCTCCATGAGCAAATATACAGACGTGCACACAGCGTTAAACAGTTCGTTAGGCGTCAGTTGAATTCATAGAGAATTGAACTCACTTCCTATCTCACTGCTTGCACCATCTTTCTGATCACTGGACGATTTGACGGCATCAGATATCCCGGTCGAGGAGTTTCTCTAGAATGTCTGTTGATAGGCTGGCCATAGCTTAACCCTGAAGTTGTTCGTTCGAGAAAGTGTTGTATAATACGACCCGTTTGAGGTCTTGCATTGTCCTGGTGAATTTGGATCATTTGGTTGCTCTGCAGGAACCGTAACCGAACGTCTTGTGTCAACCATGTGAGCGACCCTGACCACCCAATCCCGTTAGTCGCCTCTTACGATAAGCATGGGTTACTGAATGCCAATTTCCCGGACCTTCACGGGTCTCACCATTCGCCACCACTCGCCCTTTCCGTAAACTCCAAGAAGATAACTCACCCCTTTCCGTCAACTCCAAGAAGACTCGTCCCCTCTCGATGCTTGTTATGTGCAAAACCAATCAAAACGCGCGTAAATGAGCGCGGTGCTTTGATAAAAAATAATCCCGAGTACTTAAATCGTTTATGACATTATGCCATTGTTTTCATGAAAATATATATCGCCATATTGAAAGTACAAAGAACGTAGCTAACAGGATTTTGCTGCATATTATGAAGTTTTTAATAAGAATCATGCGATTGACGGTGAGAGATTCAGAAACACGCACGTGCGTTTGTTGACATTAGGGCTCTCATGGGTCCAACTGAGTGTATTTTGACGATCTTGCGGGCTTGTTATGGAGATTGTACGTGCGCTTCCAACAAATTTTAGGAAATGTAATTATAAATCGCTACGAGTTTCAAAACAATAATATTATATTTGTATGTAGGTTGCTGTTTTGTTTTGTTTTACTTATTTATTTTAAAGAATTAAACCTCTTTGATACAACTAAAAGAAGGAGAAAAACATATTTGTTAAAGACATATTCTAATGTAATTATTACCAGCTGTTCACTTTATATTTAAAATTATGTTAATGTTCTAAATAGGGTTTAATCATCACAAATTGGAATTGTTTTATTGAACATACAAAACAAAATTTCAGCTACATTAAATCCCAAAGCAGATACTCAAAAATGACTTTAAAATATTTCTCAAACTGAAGATTCGTGTAACCTTGCTGTCACACCCCAGGTGGAATTTCAAATGAATTCGCTGAAAAATATGACCAAAAACAGACTAAAATATCCCCAGAGCTATAAAATATAAGCCCAATGTTAAAGATTCAGGTTGATTAGTTACATACAAATACGATATTATTGTTTTGAAACTCGTAGCGATTATAATTACATTTCCCAAAATTGGTTTAAGCGCACGTACAATCTCCATAACAACCCCGCAAGATCGTCAGAAATACACTCAGTTGGACCCATGACAGCAGTTATGTCAACAAACGCACGTGCATATATTTCAATCTCTCGCCGTCTATCGCATGATTCTTATTAAAACTTCATTATAGGCAGCAAAATCCTGTTAGCTACGTTCTTTGTACTTTCAATATGACGATATATATATTTTCATGATTCTTTAAACAATGGCATAATGCCATAAACGATTTAAGTACTCGGGATTATTTTCGTCAAACCACCGCGCTCATTTACGCACGTTCTGATTGGTTTGTCGTATTTTGCGCATAACAAATATCGAGTTGGGGACGAGTCTTCTTGGAGGTTACGGAAAGGGGCGAGTGGTGACGAATGGAGTTGGTCACGAATGGGGTCTCACAAAGCACGTACAACACAACAGTGCTTCACGGGTGCTTTTATGTCAACACACATGCTCTTCCTATATAATATTACAGTCACATGACACGATAGAAACTCTGTGTGAAGAACCTCATGCATCTGGTGTTGTGATTGGCCGTTATGATCAGGCGGCCAAAATCCGGATAGTACACTATTGAAATAAACATAAATACAACAGGAGATATGACCGGATTTGCGGATATTAAACGTACACAAAGCTGGTTATCTCCTTGGGGCGGTGGGGTGGCAGAGTGGTTAAAGCGCTGAAGACCCGAGTTCGATTCCCCACATGGGCACAATGTGTGAACAGATGTTTGATAGACATTTACAAGTTGGTAGGGTAATACAACACACTTGATATGGATGTGCAACTTCTTTATTAGTTACACAATGTGTGAAGATATTAAAGATATCTTCAATAGAGACAATTATCGATATCTGCAATGTAATTCATGATATCGCAGAATTAAGATGTGAATATGATGGAACATATAGTGATATCTGGAAAAGAATTGCTGATAGCTTGAATTGAATTAGAGATATCCTGAAATCAATTAAAGATATCTCAAATAGAGATAATGTATTGTGAATTACTGATGTCTTAAGTTGTTTTTAAGATATCTTGAATTGAACTGAAGATATCTTGAAATGAATTAAAGATATCTTAAATAGAGACGTTCAAAACGATTTCCAGATACTTCAGATACTTCCGGCTACATATCAGAAATACTTCCGGTTTCGAAAATGGCGGGTAACCATGTATAACTTCTACCGGTTAAGTCTCTATTCGCCGACATCTCAATTGGTCTACATCCCATTTCGCATACAAAAACAATGTAGGCTAATGGGGATTAGAAAATGCACCCCTACTCTTATAATGAACCTGACTCACTGGTCAGTGCCATAGACCCGTCAATAGACCATAAAATGTTGTTTTAAGACTGTAGGCGAATTGGGGTGTAGGCGAAATGAGAACATGCCCTTGTACCAGCTGTGAGTCGCGATGCCGTGTTGTACAATCAAGGCATGTCCCTGCCGAGAACACCTTCATAAATCCTATTCAGATTTTTGTGGCCGATTACCCCTCGTATTTTCTTGAGATGTTTTAGAAATATTTCCCCTGGGTTTTTGACTAAAAAGTTTATATCAATGTACTCCCAGATAATTTCCCTGTACATACATGTAAATGTCACATGTTTGTAACCATACATTTAATAATAGGCCGGTAACCCGTTTGATTCTTGCTGCAACGGTAGCGACTTGACAGGTTGACATGATTACGATTTATGGAGGTGTTGTTCTCGGCCGCGGTGCTGGGTCATGTCTAGACTTACACAAGTCTCTAAGGAAATAATCAATAGTTTAAATGGTAATTTCTAAACAAATTTATAAATAACAGACTGGGGTCCTTTCCGCTTATCTAGACTTGCCTCTTTAGGGGATAGAATTACTATACAGTACTTAATAAGGTCACATGCCAATAGTACGTTACAATACAAAATATAAAATCAGACATAGTATAAAAGTATAAATAGAATTGTAAAAGCTCATCCAGCTAGATTGCAGACTCATTTTGCAATTATATTAAATCTGTACATCAGGCTAGATGTACTTATTTTCACACCCACAGGCATATAAATGAATTTTTTCTATCACATCAAACTTTTGTAAACCCCAGACTTCTGAACCATAAAATAAAATTGGGAGTATTTTAACATCAAATATTTTGAAAAATGATTGGTAAAAAATATTTCCCAACAAACTCAAGTGTTTGAAAATACTTACAAAAGCATTTTTTGCTTGGATTGCTGCCTGATATGAATGTTTCTTCCATAACAGATCCCTAATGAAGTAAACACCTAGATATGTATAAAAACCCTGTAGTTTCTAACTTTTATTATAGATATCAATAAATGATTTAAAGATATCTTCAAACGTATTAATGATATCTGTAATTCTGCTACAGATATCAGTAATAGCAAGAATTTAAGATGTCTATAATCGAAAATTGAAGATATCTGAAATGCATTTTTGATATGTGTTGAACATATCTTGAATTGAATTTAAGATATTTTGAATTATTTTCTAATACAGTTATGTACACTATGGTCGTAATTGTTTTATTGATATCTTTAACACATTTAGAGATATCACGAAATATAGGTTCGTGATATCTCTATAACATTTTAAGATATCAGTACAATGTAATTCTATTTGGATATCAGAAATTAATTAAGGATGTCTCCGATATTTTTACTCATATCTTTAAAACATTATTAACATCTTTAAATAGAATGCAGATGTCTTTAAAACAATTGCTGATATATTTAATTTCTTAATAAATGTGAAAACTGCGTAATGCGGATTTCTTGTTGAGCTTGCCATACCCAGATTCCCCTGACTTGAACAATCCGCTTTGTGGTGTTACCTATTTGTTCGCCACTGACAATAACTAAGCCAGCATTGATCTCGCCCGTTCGCTCGTCACGCCGAAGACCCGGGTTCGAATCCCCACATGGGTACAATGTGTGAAGCCCATTTCTTGTGTCCCCGCCGATGATGTTGCTTGAATATTGCTAAAAGCGGCCTGAAACCATACTAACTCACTAATAAAAGCATGACCCAACTCATAGACTATACCTTGTTTACTCTACACGTCATTATTATAACATTTCGTTTCAAACTAATGAAAAGATCCTATGGAACCGCAACCGTCAAACCTAACAATGAATTTCTCCATAAGTGGGTGACAGTGGAAAAACGATTTTGTATAGTTTTCAACAGTATTTCCATATTTCAGAATTTTCAGTACACAAGGAGACAAATTTCAATACGTGACATCTACTTTGTCACAATCATTTTTCCCCAGCAAAATCACGGCTGGGGACAACAGAAATGGACTTCACAAATTGTACATCGTACCTATGTGGAGAATCGAACTGGCCTTCGGCGTGACGTGCGATCGCTCTAACAACTAGACAACCCCACCTCCCATCCTCAATCGGAATAAAAATAGATATATTTAAGAATTGTTTTACTTTGGTATCGTGTCGCTTCGTGGACTATTTTTTTCAAAAGGATACACTGAAAAGTGCACGTTAATCAGAGGTACAGATAAGCTGCGTATCTGCTTAAATTACGCAAATATATACTCTCCCAAAAAGAAACGCATATAGGAATTTCAACTGTATTTTTATGTTTCTTTGAAATATCTTGTAGGCTTTATGAGTAAATGAAATATAGCGAAATTGCACACTGGGAATGCAGACTTATCCGTCTTTGGAACCAACTCGAGGAAAGTCAGTTTGAGTGTCACATGGAGACGTGTGGTGGTGCTGAAGTCAATACCTCGTGTGACCACCGTGGGCATCCAGAACTGCACGGCATAGCAAGAATATGTCTCAGAATCTCGTGTTGCCCAATCGCAGCCCACTCTGTCTGTAGTGCCTGTGCGAGTTGCTGAAGTGTCTGGGGCTGAGGGTTACGGCGTCGCACCCGTCTGTCCAGGGCATCCCACAGATGTTCGATCGGGTTTAAGTCCAGTGATCTTGAGGGAGCACATTGATGTTGTGGTTCTGGAGGAAGTCTCTAGTGTGACGTGCTGTGTGGGGCCTGGCATTGTCCTGTTGAAACAACTCCCTCTGGCGATCAATTATTGGAAGGAGGTGTGGGCGTAGGATTTCGTCACAGTACCGTTGAGCTGTCAAGTTGCCCTGATCATCACCAAATCACTTCTCCTACGGCAGGTGATCTCAACCCCCACATCATAACACTGTCCCGGCCGAATCTGTCCACCTGGGGACGCAAGCGTCGGCGAAACGTTCACGTCGACGTCTGTACACCCGCATACTTCCATCGCGTCGTTCCAATAGAAATCGTGACTCATCACTGAACCAGATTCTACGCCAATTCGGTAGGTTCCAGGCCGGAACGTTGGTGCACCATTGAACTCGATGTCGACGATGTTGTTGTCGAAGCACAGGGCCAAAATAAGGTCTTCTGGCACGTAAACCAGCCTCTCTCAACCTAACCCTGACGGCCGGTGCAGAAAGCCTCAATCCGAGTATTTGTCGAGCGGTACTGGTCGCCGTAGCTGTTCGATGACGCAGGTGATGTACCCGGATGTAGCGATCCTGCGCCGCAGTGGTCTCTCGAGGTCGCCCACTACGAGGGGCATCTTCTACCGCATTCTGCCGGCGATATCTCTCCCAGAGCCGTGAAATGGTGCTTTGGTGAACATTCATGCGTCGGGCAGCTGCACGTTGAGACTGGCCAGCTTCAAGCAAACCAATGGCGATATGACGGTTGGCTTCACTTAGACGTGGCATTTTGCGTTCGTCAACAATATTCCAAATACAGTGAATAATCGACAGACATCGATCAACCTTTTATACCCATCATTGAGACTATCTGATCCCCAATTTTCACGTGCATTGCATGTGAATTGTGTATTCTGTGACACTACACGCCGAAATTGAAAATCATGCTGTTAAATACGGGTATTTTTCGGATGGTGCGTTTTGTTGTGATGTTTCACAACATAAACACCATAGGACTCATAAACAGAGCAAAACCTTTTGTAAAATGAATCACGTTTTAATTCATTGCTACATGAAATTGCTATTTTCATGATGCGTTTCTTTTTTTGGAGGGTATACATGTGAAAACTCAATTCCTATTAAGTACACTTCAATTTTTGTAAATACTCAATAGATTTGATGTTACATGCTTACAAACAGAAATAGATAAAATAACTGAGGTATATTGAGAGTTTCTATTTCAGCACCTTAGCCCTTATTCTCGAAATGTTCGTAGTCCTAAGAATTCTTAACTTTGATCGTAGCCAATGTGTTAAGAATGGGCTTAAGAAATTCGTAGGGCTACGAACGTTTCGAGAATAGCTAGCCTGGACTTGGCAACTTGCAGTCTTTCTTATGGTTTCTCATATAACAGATCAAATATAAATAACAAACACGTAAACCAACATTTAAACTTTTAATATATTTTTACAATTAATGGAAAATGGCAAAATACCCAATTAATTGCGTTTGAGTGAGGTGGGTACAATATATTTGGTTACTCAAAGGAAACTTAGGATACCCAATTAAGATGAACACAAGCGAGTACATAACTCAATGACTCAACAAGTTATCTGTATATCTGAGTTAATATCTTCCGAACAGTAAGTGCACAAACGTATTGATATACACACGGTCCCAGGCCTCAGAAACATCTTAAAATGCATGAGAAGTACGTTTCTTTCAAGTTTTACTTTTAAACAGAACTAGTACATAGTAGCATATTCTGCTTTTTAACTCGCAATATGTAAATTATGTTTATCATCAACAGGAATTGTTGTTGTCAGGGGAAACACGTGATGTACAAAGTGCCGGACGAGACCATTTCCGAACAGGGGTAAAACAGCAAATGTGGATTTTTGTTTGACCTTTGAGAGATATTAATGGTTATCTGTCGACATGTAGGTTAGATAAACAACACTCCCCTTTGATTATATTTCCAGTGATCAGGGATTGATTGTAAGGTGACCCGGGGTTGTTTAGACCCTTGGAACGAGAGCATCGAGCTATCTCTCTCCAAACAATCCGACGCTAGATCTCGGAGTCGTGTATTATTTTTAAGGTCGAAACGTTGTTAAAATGGTTTTAATTGTCTTAGAACCTACACCACAACGTTGCTCTCTACTCGTATTAAAGAAGTTGTTCATTCATATATTGTCATCCTTCCTTATTGATCCAGCATCTAAATTCCTTTTGGGGCGGTTGGGGTAGCATAGTGGTTAAAGCGTTCGCTCGTCACGCCGAAGACCCGGGTTCGATTCCCCACATGGGTACTATGTGTGAAGCCCATTTCTGGTGTCCCCCGTCGTGACATTGCTGGAATATTGCGGCGTAAAACCAAACTCGCTCACTCACTCTAAATGCCTCTCAAAGAAGTTGTCGAAATGCGTGTTGTACATTATTATCAACACGGAAAAACTTTGACAAAGTTTTACCAATATTTTATCATATTACATGTTATTGAAAACTGGAAAAATCAGACCAGTGACCACGTTCCACAATCATAAAACTGCCAAGGGGTCACAATTGATTGTGAGCATCGGACATAATCCGGGACCAGTATCTCTAAAGCTAATAAAACCAAGGCAAAGCACGTTCATCTGTTTTTATATGTTTACTTCTTGCATCCCATGGTCTAATCGTGCCCATAAACCTTCGTGGCATACTCGCAACTGGCCATCTACGCCTCGGTCAAACTAAATGATATAATCTCAAAGTACCTGTGAAGGTGCGGGTTAGAATTGATCTTCAGTAACCCATGCTTGTCGTAAAAGGCGACTAACGGTATAGAGGGTCAGGCTTGCTTGTCTTCGGTTGACGCATGTCATCTTATACTAATTGCGTAGATCGATGCTCATGCTGTTGATCACTGGATTGTCTGGTCCAGACTCGATTATTTACAGACCGCCGCCATATAGCTGGAAAATTGCTGAGTGTGGCGTAAAACTAAAACTCGCCACTCATTCACTATAATCTCAAGTTCACAAGTTATGGTAAGTTTTATCTGTAAATGGAATAGGTATATGATACGGGCGACAGTCACAGATCATTCGGTGGCTGTCTAGTAAAGTCACTCAGGTAACTTTACTTATCTTCTCTTTGCCAAATCTAGATATCTTTATATACATTACGTTGTGAGCACTATGCTGTTTTGTGACTAGGAACGCCCACTGGGGTGATGTGTAGAGTATTTAACTATTGTATTACGTTGTGATTAATGTACATTGACAGCTGATTGCTTTGTGAACATGTTGTAATAATTAATTGTTACCCATACTATTACTGACGTAAAAACCCGATCATCTGACTGCTGTGTAATAAACGCCTCCGTTTATTTACTCAGGTGTTGTGTTAATGTTTGGGTTGGTATCGTCAACCTCTTGCCAAAGGGGCTGACTCCCCCAACACTCGCGTTTTAATGCTACAGTGGACTCCTCTAACCCGATATCGCTCGGGACCGATGCAAAATGTTGCGAGTGTTCTATGATAAGAGGGGCGGTGGGTAGCCTAGTGGTTAAAGCGTTCGCTCGTCACGCTGGGGACCCGGGTTCGATTCCCCACCTGGGTACAATGTGAAAGCCCATTTCTGGTGTCCCCGCCGTGATATAGCTCGGAATAGGGTTAAAAGCGGCGTAAAACTGAACTCATTCACTACTCTATGATTTGAGGGGCGGTGAGGTAACCTTAGTTGTTAGAGCGTCTTCTTGTCAGAAGACCCGGTTCGATTCCCCACATGGGCACAATGTGTGAAGCCCATTTCTGGTGTCCCCCGCCGTTATATGGCTGGAATAATGCTCAAAGCGGTGTAAAGTGAACTCACTCTATGATTTGATTGATCAGAACCTGCTGATATGTGACGTTACACGATTGAGTGATCCACGTGGTGGCCTCGGGCGTGATTCGATCATGTGGAATTTCATCTAGTTAATGAGTGAGTGAGTGAGTGAGTTTAGTTTTTACGCCGCACTCAGCAATATTCCAGCTATATGGCGGTGGTCTGTAAATAATCGAGTCTGGACCAGACAATCCAGTGATCAACAGCATGAGCATCGATCTGCGCAATTGGGAATCGATGACATGCGTGTCAATCCAAGTCAGCGTGCCTGACAACCCGATCCCGTTAGTCGCCTCTTACGACAAGCATAGTCGCCTTTACAGCAAGCATGGGTTGCTGAAGACCCTATTCTACCCCGGATCTTCACGGGTCATCTAGTTAATGAGTTTGACCAATGTAAGTCACCTCCGAACGCTTTCCAAGCTTAACACTTGACTGAGCTTGTCTGGCACTGACGCTTGTCATTGACCACCACACATGTGACAGACTCAAGTCAAGCTTACCCACAATGTACTGCAGGACAGATGCTGAAAATAAACTTCATTTTAATTAAAAGAAGCAATGATGAATAGAGACAATGACTGAACCATCACGAGGGTGCATCGAAGTAATATAATGTGTTTACTTAGGCAGATCATCCTCGTTTTGAGAGTGAGGTATGGATTTTACGCGGCCCTTTAGCAATATTCCAGCAATATCACGACGGGGACACCAGAATGGGCTTCACACATTGTACCCATGTGGGGAATTGAACCCGGGTCTTCGGCGTGACGAGCGAACGCTTTAACCGCTAGGGCTACCCCACCGCCCCTCATCTGGTTGGTATGGAAACTATTGTTGTTGAAAATGTGTTCATATACGGTATTAAACAACAAATATTAAGACATTTCACAAAATGGTTGGTTTCCCGAGAAACCGTGCAGTTTAGATTAATTTATGAACTAAAACTTGTGACATTGGCACTATGGTATTGTTAACCCTTCTTCGTACACAAACCACATTATAGACTTAGACTAGGGAAATAGTTACTATGGCATTTTTATTATAACTACCACTTATGACAAGCATAGACAAGAGACCATTTAGCCGGTATATAATGGTCTCTGGCTATATGTTTTCGTCACATTAAGAACATTTGAAAATTACTTAATTTTTAAGAAGTTGGCGTGACAGCTGGTGAGATGCACATGAGGTCAGGTCACGTTAACACAGCCTCAGCCTGGTTCCGACCGCCCGTTTTCCGTTCTCGGATTTTCAAAAGTAGCGTGTCACCACCCAGTGGTGAAGGCTGCCATTCGGTAGCATCATTCGTAACTACTCACGCCTCTGTCCGTGACCTATAAGACGCCATCCGGCTTGCCGGAATGACGAGTAATTACGAATGCCTCGTGACAGACACTTTGCCACCAGTCTCGGCAAGCTCAACTCGCCGCTGGCTGCCGCATATGGATGCCTCCCCAACTCGACAGAGATGCTGCTCTCGCTCAACTGCAGACAGTTTCATTGATTTGTTACGGTCTGGTTGTGAGTACGGACAGTGCTGGATACAACTTTGAGATAAAACTGTGTATGCCTCAGCATATCAGCTCTGGACAAGCGTCAACTTCAAGAGAACGAGAGCTTTTCACGCAACAACTTGCCAATACCAGCACCGTTCCAACCCGCAGAGCATGGGAATATAACGCATCACTGAGTAAGTAAATCTTATAGTTAGCTGTGTCCTCTTATGTGTCTTGTTGAAGTAAATTACGACTGATAACACGGATCTCACGTTTTAGGGCACGAGTGGGTTGACGAAAGGCGGTCTGGCCAACATATCTTGAGAGAACGACGGTGGGGTTGTGTGGTATGTGTGTTGCACAGTTCATTTTCACCCATTTCCACGAGTTTCAATGGTCATTTAGTAAACTTTTTCAAGACAAACATGTTTTATCATGTTTATTGTCCCTCGCCATGACAGACAACAAGAATGAGTGTGCACATGATGGAATAACTTTACCTGTAAATATGTTTATTTTAACATTTTTACAAAAAAACTCACTTCAAATAATCAAGAAAAAATGACCAGTTTGCTTGACTTACTTTTATTAAAATGCCACGTTGTATTTGTTGACTTCTTGGGAGAAGAATGCATCCTGGGCTTCATACCAAGGTCGTGACCCGCGCTATAACGAGTAACCCGAAAACATGGTACATCACTTCTCTCGCGCTTCGCGCTAGCTACGATGACTAAGCGTGAACGCTGTGTATCTGAGCTAGCTCTGCGCTGGCGGACAGACACGAAATGGTCACTGCATTGGAAACCAACGGATGACAGAACATTCTGACAATAAATTTATGAAAGGTGAAATGATATTTAATTACGGAATTACAGTTGTGATAATCTACTGATACGCAATAATTTACATGGTCATCTTTTTTGCGTTATTACCCCTGAAAACACGTTGCACCATGGTATGTTATTTCACGAATGGCATGAGAAATTCTAAATGGCGATAACTGTTTCAGTTAGTTTTGAGAAAACATCTATTTATACTGTCAGCGATTCCCTTCCGACGCATTATATAAAAAAACACTGATCGGCAGCAGTGAACGGGCTGGACACATCGGTGAAGAGCTAATTATGTATCATAATCAGTTCTGTTTCATTAATCTAACGAACGGCGCGGAGTAATTTTGTGAATACCGTGTTCGCCAGCCAGTAAGCATTGTCATTGAGAAAGACACGTCAAGAACTAGCCGAGAGCCGCGATGCGGTCCAATACAGTCTTGGACCGCATCGCGGCTCTCGGCCAGTCTGGACTCGTTTTGTGGCCCTCGGCTATGTGCATGATGAGGGAATGTTGGGGGCGTTTTCGATATTTGCTTTTTCTAATATCCGATACGTCACATACTATATAAGCGACAGTTTGGCGGAACCATTTTATATGGAACCATATATATATGTTAAATATATCATATATTTCGGAGAATATTTTGCGGTCAACTGAAGGGTAGACTCAGAGGCCATTTATTACATGGAGCAAAGATTATCTCGCGCACGTCCTCGCTGCTTGCCCCACGTTCCAGTGTGGACTTCATCAAGAGGCAAACAACCTCTGCAAACAATTAATCTGATTTCATGTATACATTGCATTCTTTCTTCCCACAGAGGTTACTCCTGTCACTTATCTTCCTACGTAACCTCTGTTCCTAATACGGCCCTTTCATGGTGTAGAGCGTTTCACACTCTGTAGATTGGAGACAATCAGATTTTAGTTGTGCTATCAGCGACGTTGTTTCAAAAGTGAGTCATTCCAAAAAAAGGCCCTCGAAGTGGAATTTCCATTAAAATGCTTTTGAGAAAAACTAAGCCCTTTCCCCTGCGCGCGATGCGCAGCTTGTTTCTTCTAGACAGAACTCGGAGTCAAAATAATTACGCGAAAGCGGATCAGTGGCGTCCTCAAAATCGCCCTCTGCTGACAAACTGGACAAGCTTGAAGTATTGTAAACGTCTTGTGTGTAACATCAAGACAGAGTCCCCAGATGGGGATATTTGTGGCCCCTACATTTGCTTGTGTTAGATCCAAGTTGAATCCCTAAGTCGATGTAGCACGTGTTCTGATTGGATGAAAGAAGGGAGATAATTCGTGCTTGCGATCTCTTTTGCCGCTAAAGGGGATTTTACGAGAACCAGGAAATATGCCATTACGTATTAGAACAGAGGTTCGTAGGAAGATATGACAAGTAACCTCTGTGGGAAGAGAATGGTATACACATTGATGCCCAATGAAATAAGGGAAAGCAAAGCAATATAATTCCACTGATTTGTCTGAGTTTTTTTAATTGGTGGTTACTAAGAGATAAAAAGAGTCATAGATCTACATTATTTAAAGTGAACCACTGGAAAATAAATTTTGAATAGACTTATGGTTTTAAGAAAATGTATTGTTATAATAAACAAGACATAATGATGATAGCTTTACCAGCCACAGACTGTACCCAGGCCGTGCATACAACCCCTCTATGCAACCCTCTCTTATCATGAGAAACTGTTGTGTTGTACTCTGCTTGATCAGGGACATCTTTAGATATTCAGCACCGTAACTTCACATGGGGACGAGGCGATGGGCTGTTTGTAGAGTTAAAGGCTCATTGCCATCGCTGGAAGACCTGAGTTTATTATTAAGTGACAGAATACAGGTCTCGGCAGTACATATAAATTGGATAGCATAACAGATTTTATTAGGGATCCCATTGTTAGCAATTCTGGGATGGAAATTCTGGCAGACTAATAAAACCTTTTTTAGAGAATTCAGATATATGTAACATGACATGAAATGTTTTGAGATCGATCTGGTACCGGTAACTATTTCTTCAGTTTCTCAGAACATGCATAGATTGGCAACTCTTCCAGATGGAAATTCTGGCAGATTAGTGTTTCTTTGTTTGCAATAGAATATCATACAGGCCACCATTATTGTAGATGTTTAATAAATATCATTTTCTTTTCTTTACCTCCAGGTAGTTGCCACAGGTGAAAGAATGCCTTGATGCCAGCCACATTGTAATCCATCCACAGTGACATTAGACATTAAAACCTGAAACGAGATTTGATGTATCCAGCGAGCACTAAAACCTTATGACACAAATTCCTTTCTAGAGGATAATGCTGTTGAACTATGGCCCGTCCAGTCACAATCCACTGGAAGAAGATAGCAGGCATTTCTACTGTTGTGATGATTGTGCTATTTGTGGGCTGTCCGTTAATGTGTAAATACGAAGTGTGGAAGAAGAAGCAAGAATGTCGAGTCTTTCCATATCCGGATATTGTATACTCCAACTCACCGGAAGAGGAGACAAGTAAAAGTTTACCTGAAAGTCGGGTTTTCCGCTGGGATGGGAATTCCTGGATCAAACTAAATAGCTTCTGTGCCTGGACGGATAGCTTCGAGTGTATAAGCCTCAAGACCAACGCTGGTGATACACCCCTGTATCTCCATGATATTCAGGATGATAAATATGTTTCGGGAGATCTGTACTACCAAGGTGTGTATGAGCCCGAGTCGGCAAAGGCAATCCAAGAGACCTTAGCAGAAGATCGGACTCTAGGATTTGTTGACATCGGTTCTCACGTGGGCACATTCTCCATTATGGCTGCCCGTGCTGGGCATGAGGTAGTAGCAGCTGACCCGCTAGTGGAGAATGTGCTCAGGTTTTGTAAGTCAGTTCAACATGGTGGATTCACCAAAAAAGTTTCCATTTTTTTCACAGCTATTTCCAACAGTTACAGAGAGGTTATGTTCAGTCGCGCAAAAGCGAATGTTGGAGGGACTGGTATCTTTGATTCACACCAAGGCAGCAAGGTCCGATTTTATAACCCTGATGTTACACAAACAGTTCGCCTTGATGACTTGTTACCAGAAGCGATGTCCAAATTTCAGAATGCCTTTTTAAAGATGGATGTTGAAGGTCACGAATACCAAGTCCTCATTAGTGGAGAGAAATTCTTCAGCACTTTGAACGTTAAAGCTATTTACATGGAATGGAGGTTTTATAGGAAGGGTTCTACTGGGGAGAAAATATTACAGTGGATGTCTGAAAGAAACTACCACCCGTTCAATCCTTATCGGACAAAAGAAAGATATCCAATGAATACCTATACAGAATGGCCTGATAATGTTTTGTGGAGAAAAGCAAGTCCTAAGTGATCATTGGTGTGAGTGCTCATTGTGTGATGAATGAAAGTTCTTACAAGGCCCTTAGCCTGCAATGTCTTGTCGGCCATTTTGCCATTACTTCCTCATATATTACCTGAAATAATATTCGATGAACTTTACCAGGTTTTCTGTAATTTCATGAAAAATACTCGTACACATTTACTCATCAGTTTTTGAGATGTTATCATTCTATAATTACTCTTTACAAGTCAAGTGTTCATTCAAGCATTTCTAAACTGTTAGCCCATGGCCCACCAGCCCTGAGTTATGTGGGTCATTAAGAAAATATTGTTGGTCATGTCAAATGTCAAACTTTTTAGTCAAACACTACTAGTTACTAGTATGAGTTCCCTTTTTTTTTTAAACTTTCAATCCAGGTGAGGTCAACAAGAGAAACCAAATACCAACTTGAGTTTTGCTTGAGTTGCCAACCAAGAACAAACTTGTGATGCATATCAGATATTACATGTATGGATGTGTCAACACCACCCGTCCGTACCTGTACAGTGTGTCATGTTAAGTATTAATGCGCGAGTGTGCTGCCTAGAATGAACACTGCTTGTCTTCTGTGTGCATTCTTTCTAAAATATATTTTGACTGTTTCTTTTTATAAGATTAGCGTTTCTATGTGCCTTTGAGTGTGAGACAGATGGAAATCTGGGTTCAGAATATCTGTCAACAATGTATGCATAAAAACTGACTAAAGTGATCGTGCTCAGAAATATAAAGCACTAAAAACTGACTAAAGTGATCGTGCTCAGTATTTCGAATGTTTGCATGTCATCGTAACCTGATCACATGGACCGTTGCTCAGAATATTGATCACTGGAATGTCTGGTCCACACTCTATAATTACAGGCTGCTGTTGTATAACTTCAATATTTCCTGGTGAGACATTCAACAAGAGAAAACAAACAAAAACCTTTTGTTATTTCACAATTATGAAAATAAAACAGCAGCTGAATTTTAATTTGTTCAGTTATTTTGCTTAGTGACAGATATGATGTGCTTGGACGACATACTCAACATCCAGACTGTTTACATGTTATTGACAAGTTGTCTCAGAAGACCCAAACCAAAGTGCAAATAACACAATAACTTACAAGTTACAGGACAGAAATAAAAAGCACATCGGCCTCTGAATAATAATTAAACAACTATTGCTGATAATACTTCATATTTTAATTACAGTAATAAATAATCACATTTCACATAGAACACTGCTGGTCATACACTGGCATTTATTTCAAACTGTCGTGTGGACTTGGCACTGTGTATGAAATATGCAAGGTCTATTTTTATATTATTTAATAAAATTATGAGGTTTAAGATACTCCAAGTTTATATGAAGTGTCATAAAACAATGACATACAGGCAAGCAGTGGAATGCGTTCACATAACCATCACAATAGAAAATACAATCTGGCAGCAGTCGTGTCCCTTATAAACATTTTGCTTGATGCTTTATTGTATACATCAAATAAGGGTTCACTCCCATTATGACTACTCCCAGTTTGACTACCCGTCCAATACACAATCTGTTCCAGTCAAGTGTTTTTTAATTACTAGCTCTCTCCCCTACATCAGGTAGACTGTTCCACCAGTTCTAGCTAAAGGTCACATGCAACAACAAAAAACAAACACAATTATCACTTATTCATGCCATAATATACAGGGCTGCCACAGGTCA
The DNA here is from genome assembly GCF_003918875.1 of Haliotis rubra. Taxonomy (NCBI): domain Eukaryota; kingdom Metazoa; phylum Mollusca; class Gastropoda; order Lepetellida; family Haliotidae; genus Haliotis; species Haliotis rubra. The sequence continues at coordinate 1,223,215 of NW_025767335.1, forward strand.
GGGAAAAGTCAGGGAACTTTGGCATTTCTCTGAAAGTCAAGGAAAAGTCAGGGAATTTTGGCCTGCCCTGCCTGTGGGAACCCTGATATACATTGTTGATTGTGAAAAAACAAATAAACAAAATTATAAGCGGACAATCGCGAATCAAAAGTGCAATATTTTGTACTTGGGTTTACTGCCCTCGAAGCGAAGCACCCGGGAGACTGAACCCAGTCAGAGCGGGTGGGTGTGCACTCAAGTGTAACAAAGTCTTTCATTGGCTGGTTCATTTGCTGATACGCTGAGGGCTCATTGTGTGTATATAGTGATGATCTGTTTGATTGGCATTTTAGAAGTATGGTGAGTAATAAGAAAGTAAGATTCTTTATGGATCACAACTTCTTTTATTGTATATGAAGCGATGTTTCAGTATGAATTCATATACCGTTGTCAAGCAAGAGTGACAATCAGAGTTTGAAACTGACAATCTTTTGAAACTGACAATCAGAGATTGCACCGGTTTCCGTCCGATCCAGTCATCCGAGAAAAATGGACAGTTTTGTTTGCAACCCACAGACATAATAACATGTCATGTGTACAAGTATCACACCTGCCTGTCTGTGTAATTACATAATGTGACAGAGACAGAACTCCGGTGCATGACCCATAAATCAATGTACATGTATTTTGTTTATGGTGTATAGCCTGATATGTGTTAAGTTCAAACTGCATGTGGTCAATGATTGAAGTTGTGTATTGCATATTGTCATTAGCAGACAGACCGGCAGACACATGGGTGTCAATAAATCAGACACTGAGTTTTGTCTGTGACAGAGACTGCTTATCACAATCCACATATTTTTCTATGTTTCCATAGACATGTATATTAAAACATTTCAGTTTTCAAGCTGAGCAATTTTTAACAATGAACGTAGTATTTCTAATGCTACACTTTCTTAAAAACCAAGTATGGGACCAGTGTATTTTTATTACTGCAGACCCAAGATGCTTGTAATCACAAGAAACATCTCTTGTTCTCCAACTTCGCCCACAGCGATTATCTTTACACGCATTACTTGCTGTGTTTTTACGAGTCGCCTTCCTGGTTCAAGCCGCGCGAACCTAATCACTGCGCATGCGCTATTGGTGCAGCGCAGCACAGCTGTTGAAACCACTTTCAACCCAGCACTGGGGTGAAATTATTGAATCGTTTGAACTCTGATTTCGCATGGGGTTTTTCATCGCATTATTTTTATAAGTTGAATTTGCATTATTGATAATTTGTTACTGTAAGTCCATACTGAAAGGTATCAGAATCTGCAAAGTTGTATTTTGCGTTGCATGTGACCTTTAACAAATAAATTATAACAAACAATGAATGATCACAAGATCCCTGATTCACATAGCTTCTGATGATTCAAATATGGGTTGTCCCTGGGAGTGGAACTAATAGGTTTGTTTCAGAGAGTAGACATACTGGGAGTAGACAGCTATACAGGTACAGTACATAAGTGTAGGGGAGCTCCATTACATGTATATGTTCAAGAGTAGACAAAATGGGAGTAGTCATAATGGGAAGATACCCAAATAAGTACTGTGTTGCTTTAAAAAAACAAGAGTTTCTAAAAATCATAATGTTCAAACTTGAAGCTGCAGGATCTGATGAAATACCATTTCATGATATATTTATTTAGGTAACACCTCAGGCTGAGAGGACCTGAAGTGGTTTTCTCAGTAATGTTTAAAATAGTAAATAGATCTGTTATTTCAAGAATAACTTACATAATTTCTGGCTAACTCCATCAAAATATTTACATGTTAATATGTTCATATTTGGCATCAATCTGTGGTTAGAAACATCTGTGTATTATACGTGTTTAAGGTACTCATTAAATTAGCGTGTGATTAAGGTTGAGAGGTTTATTGTATGTTATGATTATAAACAATATAAGCCACATACATACAAAATAGAAAAGTATTGCTACCTGGTTCCATTAACCCATAGTATGGTAAGTACCAGTCCAAAGTAAGTTTGTATTAAATTAAATAAGCAACAATGTAATATGTAAACAAGCTGCTTATTAAAACCATACACAGTTAGGGAAGAGAGTTTTATGGATGTCAAACTTCTTTATTATGAGGAACACAACATTTGGAATATATCCTTCAGCAGGTGAAATGTTCACCTGCTGAAGGAGTAAGGATATACATGTACTTCGAACATTCACCTGATGTAGTAAGGATATACTCCGAACGCTCACCTGATGAAGGAGTAAGGATATACTCCGAACGCTCACCTGATGAAGGAGTAAGGATATACTCCGAACGCTCACCTGATGGAGTAAGGATATACTCCGAACGCTCACCTGATGAAGGAGTAAGGATATACATGTACTTCGAACATTCACCTGATGTAGTAAGGATATACTCCGAACGCTCACCTGATGAAGGAGTAAGGATATACTCCAACCGTTGTGTTCCTCATAATAGAGAATTCCCTTCCTTTTGTGTATCACTTCTAAATGCCATTAAAAGACCCCACACAAAGTTAAATTTGGGTTTAGTATGGAGAATTTGTAAAAATACTTTTTACAGATTTGTCAAGAAGTTGGTCAGGGGAGCTCACTGGCTCAGCCTGTGTGGTACAAGTATGCAAAAATAAACACTATATATTCAAGATCTTTATGTACATATTGTGTGTTCAATTTCATCAACTGGCTCCTTTTAACACACTAAAGACTAAGCTGAATTACTGAATGTAATATGAAATTAAACACAGTCGAACTACACTAGTAAGTGGTTGAATAGGTCCACTTAACATACTGGTGGCCCCTTGTAAGTAATATTTTGCAAATATGCTTCTTGTTTTGAAAATATACCTCTCAAAAACAAATTAAAGAACACAAGGGCGCCAATCCACAAAGCGTATGTAGCGCTAAGAGCTGTTGTAACTGTATAGTTCATCATAGATTTACGTTTATCATAGTGTTTAACGCTTTGTGTGAGAGTGAGTGAGTTTAGTTTTACAGCGCCTTTAGCAATAATCCAGCAATATCACGTCGGGGGACACCAGAAATGGGCTTCACACATTGTACCCATGTGGGAAATCGAACCCGGGCCTTCAGTGTGACAAGCGAACGCTTTAACCACTATGCTACCCCACCACCCACTAACGCTTTGTGGATCAGGTCCCTGCTTCTGTCCCATTATACCTACTCTGTCGTGGCATGATAGATTAAATATAGTAAAATGAAATATTCAGGTGTCTTTAACATCTGTTAATTGATATGTTTTTCATGTCATAAAACTATCAACATTATGGTGTAAAGATAAGGTGACAGTTTGTATTACCAAGAAAATACTTATCACAAACAGAAACTGGTAGTGTTAAAACAATCTTGAGTAGATACTGGCCTATTATAAGGTTCAAAATATTCCTCATAAACCAGATAAAGTACACTTATGGAAAAAAAATCATCAGAAATCTATAAAAACAATCAAATACAGCAAAATCGTATAAAGTCAGCTTTAGTTTCCTTTTTCTTATTTTTGGCTAAAATTTGATAAGTTGCAGTATCCATGGAAACAGTGCTGACACAGATGATAAAGGTTACAGCACAGAAACATCCCATAGATGTCCCGAAAGTCATGGGCACCGTGTTGGCCACTATACCCAACACAAACCTGAAGGCTCCTGCACAGAACACTGAACCTGTAGGACTACCTTGTTCCTCTGTCAGTCTTTACAAGTTAGCTGTCAAACGTGGGGCTCTGGCCTTCATCTCATCCATGAAAGGCTTCATGTGCTTGTGGTATGCATCTGCGACCTGAAAAATACACATAACGTACTGAATGTGCTATCCTCTACCCCTTCACATCAAACATTTTCTCAAAGGTGTTCAGTGGTGATATTATAAGGTTAAGTATAGGATAAAGTATGACCCGCGGGCATTACAAAGAAGTAAGGATGTTTTCCCGAGGGCATTCCTCGAGGGAAAACATCCTTACTTTTTCGTAATGCCCGAGGGTCATGCTTTATCCAACTTATAAACCGACTGAAGATATACTTTAGATATAATTTCAATATTTGGTATTTACTGTTGAAAGCAACTGGGACAAGACTGGCAGCTGACGCCTCGCCTTGCACGTGCAATGCACATGCTCTGCACGAGCTACCCGTGCCCTGCACGTGCGCTGCCCGCACTACCCTTCTTGTGAGGAACACACGGTTCATGCTGACAAACAATCTCACTCTTCACAGCAATCCTTAGCAGCCTAGTGGATAAAACCGCCAAGCTAGTAAGTGAAGGGTTGCAGGTTCAAAACCGGGTATCCGGGCTACATGTTGGAAGTTTTCAATAATGTCATATTTTGCAATCGCATTCAGTGATGGCAAGACAAAGTCATATCACTCTTCAAAACAAGTAATAATTCAAAGTCATGGGTTATTCCTCAGAAAATCCCCGGGCAGAGGGATGATATTAAAGTAATGCCCCCTAATCGACGGGGCATCGGGATATGACAAGAAATACTGCCTCGCTAGAACAATAGAGTGACGTCACTGGAGGTATATAAAAGGGGTTAAAACATAGATCATGCACAGTACAATGAGCGGTGCTTCAGACAATTTTAGTTATAGACAGTTACAAAGAGGTGAAATTTTAAGAGGGACTTGAAAGTATCCTTGGAAGAAATATTTCTGATTTATTTAGGTAATGAGTTCCAAAACCTAGGGCTACAGAAAGAGAAGGCCATTTGGTGATTTCAGTTGGTACGGCATCACTGGAGGGTCAGAGACTTAGCTTGGGTATGTATAGGGAAATAAGAGGGAAAGTTTTCACAAATAGTTACATACACTTGCATACACAATATTCTGCCAACAGTTCCGAGCACCAAAAATAACTGAAGATGATACTACAAACTAATAGTACTGTCAATGCTGCAATTAGAGTGAAGTTGAGTTTTACGCCGCACTCAGCTATATTTCAGCTATATGGCGGTCTGTAAATAATCGAGTCTGGACCAGGCAAACCAGTGACCAACAGCATGAACATCGATCTGCACAATTGGGAACCGATGACATGTCAAACAAGTCAGCGAGTCTGACCACCCGATCCCGTAAGTCGCCTCTTACGACAAGCATGGATTACTGAAGATCAATATTCTAACCCTGATCCTCACGGGTTGCAGTTAGAAGGTCAGTATGTGAGTTTGCACATTACAGCACATTATTCATTCTGCCTATTTCAAGTATGTACTTACGTCCTTCTCATTTAGTTTAGACTCCTTTGCATACTCAAAGAGGGCCTCATACACATTGCCGTCATAGCGACCCAGGGCACTCTGGAGGACATTATCAGGGAAGTCAAACGCATCTACGAAGGCCACTGCATTGGGTCTGATCTCAGCCAAGAGGTCCAGAAGTCGCTGATTCAGCATTGTTGCCTGCTTGCTGCTGACGTAGCCGTCCTGAACAGAATCAACGTCAGTCACATTAACATCTTTGCCACAGACAAATATTTTCAAGTTCATTGAGCGAGGAACTGTATTTTTCTGCCTCTTTACACAAAAAATACTATAAGTATGGTTTATAATGTTATAATAGAAGTCAATGGGAAAATATTTAGGTTTGCATAACCTGTAGGGTCTGTCCCTGAGTTATCTCCCTTTGTATACATTCTCCCTGTTCCACTAATTTTGGGCATTACAGTGAGTGAGTATGGTATTATGCCGCTTTTAGAAATATTCTAGCAATATCTCGGCGGTGGACACCAGAAATGGGCTTCACATGTTGTGGAGAATCGAACCCAGGTCTTTGGCGTGATGAGCGAACGCTTTAACTATTAGGCTACCCTGCCGCCCCATTACCAACATGTCAGGCTTTCACATCATGTCGAATACTGCATAGGTAATTTGTGGTTTTGTATGATAAAGGTTTTAATCATACTATACAAAAATGTACAGCACAAATGGTACAAAAGGAACTGCGATAGTCTATTTATTTAATTTCTACTGTGGCAACTTTTGTTTAATTATTTTCACAAATAACACTTTTAGACACGTTTTTGTGTGACATGCAGAATTTCCCTGTCTGTGATCAGGCAGTCACGTGAATAAGTGACCCCTTCTCATGTAGTCACTTGTACACGTAACGGGGGACCGTCTCACGTACACGTTTTGTCCTCTACTGATAATACTCCTTCAAAGCTGTCTTAGGTGGTTCATAATTAATGTTAAAATGCAATCTGCAGACTGAAAAATACATCATGTAATATTTTGTTGAAATGCAAACCATCCAACAATTTCTGTTTACTAAACTGACAAAATGGGCTTTAATTATTGAAAGAGTGCTTTGTTACTCACGATCATAAACTCTCCCAAATTGGTGACAATTCCGTACACAGCATACAGATGACACAGTGTGTTGAGGGCTGCCCTTGCCGCTGTGTCAGACACACCCGTCGATACTTTGTCCATAAATGTCTTCAGCACAAACGCATGGCAGAAGGCCTGGAACATACACAACAGCAAATAACCACACAACTGAACACTCAGGTTTATATGTTTTGTATATATTGTTGTGGGACACTAAACATCTGAAGGTTACGGAAATGGGCGAGTGCTGATGAATGGATTTCAAAGTGGAATTCTTATCTTTACGACTGTGGAAAGCAGGGGAGAAGGCGTGAGTGAGTGTTTAAGTGAGTTTAGTTTTACGCCACACTCAGCAATATTCCAGCTATATGGCAGCGGTCTGTAAATAAGATAATCGAGTCTGGGCCAGACAATCCAGTGATCAACAGTAAGAGCATCGATCTACGCAATTGGGATACAATGACATGTGTCAGCCAAGTCAGCAAGCCTGACCACCCGATCCTGGTAGTCTCGTCTTATGACTAACATGGGTTACTGAAGACCAATTCTAAGCCAGCCAGATAATCCTATCACTGTCCATATTGACACCATGAGTATTGATCTCAAAAATGGCAAACAATGACAGCCATCTGTCAAGTCATCAGACCACCTGATCACCTTTTATGGTAGGGTTGGCTAAAAGATTGATAATTGCAAAAATCTTTCAAGCAAAGAATTCTTACTGATTATCGGTATGAAACAATAAAGCAGCACTTTGTCACCCTTGAAAGTACAGAAATTGTGTTTCATTTAATATATAGCTATTAAATCCTTAAATACACAAAAGGATCTGTTTTCATCAAAAAAATGTGTGTGTGTGTGTGTATGCAATTATTTATTTTGTTTGCACATTGTCTATTACAAGATTTGACAATATGAGGAAGAGATCAGAACAAATGGATTTAGCTTTGACAGTAAAAAGGACTTAATAGATATGTTTGGGTGTATGCTGGTGAATCTTATACATCCATGAAACATCTAATGTAATGACTAGCAGACTGAATCCTTACTGAGCGACCGGAGAAGACTCTCTGTATCTATGCGCACTTACATTGGCTGCAGCAACAAGCTGCACTGAGGCCTGATTGGATGCCTGCTGGCCTGTCTTCCCTGATGTGACCAATCCCTGCACTCGACCTGCAGCCTCTGTGATAAGTCTGACAACATACAGTTAAATAAGGACCACACACCGTAACAGTGGCAGCACACAGTGACGAGAGAGACAACCGACAGTGACAACAGACAGAGACAACAGACAACAGACAGAGACAACACACAATCACAATGGGCAACAGACTTCAGACAGTGACAACAGACAGTGATAAAGACAACAGTGACAACAGACCTCAGACAGAGACAACAGACAGTGACAATGGACAACTGACTTCAGACAGTGACAAAAGATAACAGTGACAACGGACTTCAGTCAGTGGCAAAAGATAACAGTGACAACAGACCTCAGACAGTGACAACAGACAGTGACAAAGACAACAGTGACAACAGACAATGACAGACAACAGGCTTCAGACTGACAAAAAACAACAGACAATGATGACGGACAATGACAATGACAATGGACAACAGACAGTGACAACAGACAGTGACAAAAGATAACAGTGACAAAGATAACATTTCAACAGATGCTGACAAGGAACAGTGACAAAAGACAATCAGACAGTGACAACATCTTTATTACAAACAACGCTTAATCATTGTGAACATTTCAACAACAGTCTACATTTGTTATATCTATTGTTACAATCAACAGTCCACATTTTTGTAATATCTATTGTTACAAACAGTCCACATTTGTTATATCTATTGTTACAAACAGTCTACATTTGTTATATCTATTGTTACAAACAGTCTCACATTTGTTATATCTATTGTTACAAACAGTCCACATTTGTTATATCTATTGTTACAAACAGTCCACATTTGTTATATCTATTGTTACAAACAGTCCACATTTGTTATATCTATTGTTACAAACAGTTATATCTATAAAAACAGTCCACATTTGTTATATCCAAACAGTTACAAACAGTCACATTTTTGTTATATCTATTGTTACAAAACAGTCCACATTTGTTATATCTATTGTTTCCACATTTGTTATATCCATTGTTACAAACAGATTTGTTATAACACATTTTACAAACAGTCCACATTTGTTATATCTATTGTTACAAACAACAGTCCATAACAGTTACCAACAGTCTACATTTGTTATATCCATAACAGTCCACATTTGTTATATCCATTGTTACAAACAGTCCACATTTGTTATATCTATTGTTACAAACAGTCCAATTTGTTACAAACAGTCCACATTTGTTATATCCATTGTTACAAACAGTCCACATTTGTTATATCTATTGTTACAAACAGTCCACATTTGTTAGATCCATTGTTACAAACAGTCCACATTTGTTATATCCATTGTTACAAACAGTCCACATTTGTTATATCTATTGTTAGAAAGTCCACATTTGTTAAATCCATTGTTACAAACAGTCAACATTTGTAATGTCTATTGTTACAAACATTCAACATTTGTTACATTTATTGTTACAAACAGTCCACATTTGTTATATTTATTGTTACAAACAGTCCACATTTGTTATATCCATTGTTACACAGTCCACATTTGTTATATCCATTGTTACAAACATTCCACATTTGTTATATCCATTGTTACAAACAGTACAAAGATTCTTGAACTGGTAGTGGACCTACCGGACAGCTCTGTGTTCATAGGCATCAAACAGTGCTGCGAGCTCCAGCCGACTGTCAATGGAACTGGAGCCACGTAAGGGTCTGTTGAGGCAGGAGACTAGGCCAGGCAGCTTGGCCCCAGACTTGGCTTGAGCAAAACATTTCAACAGGAACCTGAAATATGAATGCATTTATAAACAACTCTCCTTACCAAGGACACTATCAAACTCACTTTCCTTCCAACAAATCTGATTTAGGCTTGAACTAAAGTTATTGATAATGATTTTGTCCTTTGCAGATCTAGCTTGCCGCAGCTTCATGACCCTAAACAATTTCCATGAGACCTCCCTGACAGACCTAGGATATTACTACCTTGCTTGCCGAAGCTTCATGACCCTAAACAATTGTCCATGAGACCTCCCTGACAGACCATGGATATTACTACCTTCCATGCTGAAGCTTCATGACCCTAAACAATTGTCCATGAGACCTCCCTGACAGACCATGGATATTACTACCTTCCATGCTGAAGCTTCTTGACACTAAACAATTTCCATGAGACTTCCCTGACAGACCATGGATATTACTACCTTGCTTGCCGAAGCTTCATGACCCTAAACAAATGTCCATGAGAGTTCCCTGACAGACCATGGATGTTACTACCTTCCATGCTAAAAGCTATTTGACACTGAACAAATGTCCATGAGTGTTCCCCGACAGACCATGGATATTACTACCTTCCATGCTGAAGCTTCTTGACACTAAACAATTGTCCATGAGTGTTCCCCGACAGACCATGGATATTACTACCTTCCATGCTGAAGCGTCTTGACACTAAACAATTGTCCATGAGTTCCCCGACAGACCATGGATATTACTACCTTCCATGCTGAAGCTTCTTGACACTAAACATCTGTCCATGAGAGTTCCCTGACAGACCACTGATATTATTACCTTGCACTCTGAAGCATCATAACTACATTCTCCCCTTCATAGGTGCAAGCTGGAGTTATATCGACATAGATTTTGGAGAAGCCGCTAGCGTTGAGGTAACCATGGCCACCGCACGACATACGACACTCCTCCATCATCCTAGACGTTGCCCAACTGCTGAAGGCTTTGAGACCTGACGAAAGGCCATGGAGCTATGGATGGAAGATATTGAAAATGAATCATTAAAAAATCACATAAGCTGAATAAGATTTCAGTTTGTCATCAAGACCAATTTACACTTTCACAAACCTGATATCAAAAGGTGGCCAATTCTAGATTTCATTGTTTGTTGTTCAAATATAGCCACTTGATGCATCATGTATATATTCTTTATGCACTTCAAAATAAAATTGTTTTTGAAGTTCTTAAATAATAGTTTATTATTTCTTAAGAACTGTAAACACTTGATCAAGGGGCCATTTCCATGCTTTAGTCATCATACTGTATAGTAACTATGTGAAAACAAAAATCATTTGTGTTTCCTGCATTATTTGCAAGGATGACATAGCAATTAGAATAGCATATCCAATCACAGGAATCAAAATAACAGAAGTATGTCCTCAGCATGGCCTGAAGGCATACAGACAACATATTTGGAATAAAGACCCAGTTGTAAAAAGAACTGTTGCTCTATTTAATGAATTTCCATTTGGTTGTTTGTTCATTGAATGCCACACTCAGCAATATTCTAACATTCTGATGGATGCTTAGACCAGACAATCCAGTGATACACACCATCAGGACTGACCTACACAAGAGGGATACAGCGACAACCAAGTTCACTCATCCTGATAGCTGCTTATGATGAGCACATTACTAAGGCTGGCTAAAATGATCGATAATCGGAAATAGAGTTCACAGGAAGAATTTTCAATTATTATCGATATGAAAATTGTATCATCAAAAATCTCATACTTAAACTATTGAGATGAAAAATAGGTTTACTTTAAACACGATAGACAAAGTTATGTCTCTATTCAGTGAGTGAGTGAGTTTAACACCACTTTTACCAATATTCCAGCAATATATATTATGGCGGGGAACACCAGAAATGGGCTTCACACATTGTACCCATGTGAGGAATTGAACCGTGGTCTTCTGATCATGAACGAACGTGTCTATATTCAAAGGTTGCTTCTAAAGTATGTTCAGGACACTGTTTTTGTTGGTCATCCATGAATAAATGTATCACCGCTTGCCAGTGATGTGAAATATTTCTTTTGGTCTTGTTTTGGCATATTTGCTCAAAGTTTACTTCTCGAAATTTATCAATAACCGATCAATATTCTGTAAACTATTATCGATTTCCATGAACTTTATCGATAGCCATAATGATTGTTCAAAACACATCTCAATAGATTTTAAAGTCACAAGTTCAGATTTCCATGAAGTATATTGATAGCCAGCCATGATTTGACTTGATCATCCTCCATCCCACCTGTGGCAGTTCCTCCAGGGCACCTTTCTCAATCTGCTGCGTGACCCGCAGGTACACGTCCACCATGTACCTCCCAGCAAACCACAATGCATAGGATGTAGCCAGGCAAGGAAATACCCGGTACTGCTGGGTCTGGTAGTCTAGGACCTGCGCCTCCTCACCTCTGCAACAACAGCAACCTTTCAGCTTGACTGACAAATACATCTGTTACCATTTTAAATACAAATATCTGCACCATGGCAACACAAACCCATTTAGAACCATGATAATGCATAGACTTCTGTAGTCATGTAAATGGAAATACCCCTGTAACCATGGTAACACAAAGGCCTTAGTAACACAGGACTAATCTGAGAATGATTGGATGCTGTTGTAAGCTGTAGTATGATTCCACTTTCTAAACCTGTACCTTTAAAATCTATACACATGATTTTTGAACAATCTGAGAGAAAGAGAGAGAAAGAGGAGAGAGAGAGAAAGAGAAAGATGAGAGAAAGAGAAAGAGAAGAGTAACAGAGATAGAAAAAATGAGAGAAAGAGAGAGAGAGAGAGAGAGAGAGAGAGAGAGAGAGAGAGAGAGAGAGAGAGAGAGAGAGAGAGAGAGAGAGAGAGAGAGAGAGAGAGGAGAGAGAGAGAGAGAGAGAGAGAGAGAGAGAGAGAGAGAGAAAGAGAGAGAGAGAGAGAGAGAGAGGAGAGATAGACACAGAGAGAGAGAGAAAGATATCTCACTTGCATCAGAGAGCGAAGGAGACTAATCAATATTCACAAAAATAAAACATCAAATTAAAATTGAAAAAGTATGTTTCTTGTTGTTACCTTTGTTAAAACAAACAAAAACAACTGACACATTTTCCTGATTCATAAAACTGATTAACATTGATTATTGATTGATGATCTGATGATCAATCTGCATATTGTGAACAATAACCAGTGCTAACAATAGTACCCTTGTAAGAAAGCATATGCTGGTCTCAAAGAGACAACAAGGAATGCTTTAACGACAAAGCACTGATGGGACAAGTGTAGTCCAAAATTCAATGTGAACACGCATGAAAAGATGACAACTTCTTCATTTACACTTTGCTAACATTTTGGTGTGGAAGTATCATTTTATATTTTCATTCTCACTTTGGGCTAACTTCTGTTTGTCTGCGGACAGCGCTGTAGCGGATGGCGATGGTGCAGGCTTGACCAAGGCTGCGTGCACAATCGTTTGTGATGACAGAACGTATGAAGACCATGGACCCATAAACGAGCTTCTCGTTGTCTGGCTTAATGAAGGTCCCATCTTCCAGCACCTGGCAACCCAAACCCATCAGACATGAACACAAAACTAGTTCGCCATATTCCACCCGGTAACATCACGCCCACTTATTACTGAGTGAGTGAGTTTAGTTTTACGCCACTTTTAGCAATATTCCAGCAATATAACGATGGGGGAGACCAGAAATGTGTTTCACACATCATACACATGTGGGGAATCGAACCCGGGTCTTCGACGTGACGAGCAAACGCTTAAACCACTAGCCTACCCGACCGCCCCCACCCATTTAGTATGTGATGTAACATAAGAATATATAAATACATGTGTTTGGTATCAATCAAACTGTATAATTCAGCTCCCTCAGAACACTTGACAGAGTCAGTGTTGTTCAATTACATAATGTTTATAGTTTGATAAATGAGAAAAATAATATAAGCAGTAACAAGATTGTGTGGTGTTACTGGGCATCTCTTTTACTTTGAACAGCGAAAAATATTTCTTGTGAGTGTGTACTGGTAATTTTTGGCTACCTTAAGCAATATGCCAGCCATGGCTAGCCATGGACCTCAAATAATGGCTTCACAATGTTTTACCTTTGCATATCTCATAAGCATATTCATCCTTGGAATTCGGACATGATTGAACTTCAGAAAGCCATTGTCTATACTCTCATAGCCAAACTTGGTGCCAATGTCTCCCACAGTCACACCTGGTGAAACAACACTCACATCAGTAAATGGTGGTGGTGGATCAATAATGTACACACACTGTGTCAGTTGAAGAGTCTCAGTTTGTTAATGACAAGTCTAGTGTTTTTATATATACATATTGTCACCAGCAGTAGCAGTATTAGTAACAGTGAGTGAGTGAGAGAGAGAGAGAGAGAGAGAGAGAGAGAGAGAGAGAGAGAGAGAGAGAGAGAGAGAGAGAGAGAGAGAGAGAGAGAGAGAGAGAGAGAGAGAGGGGAAGGAGAGAGAGAGAGAGAGAGAGAGAGAGAGAATCGTGGGGAATCGAACCTGGGTCTTCAGTGTATTGAGCAGACACTTTAACCATGAGGCTTCCCCAACGCCCCCAGTAGTATTTCCAGTAGCAGTTTGGTCACTGTTGTACTGTGAACTAATACGTGGAATCTAGCATGTCCTCACACCTGTGCAATGAGTTGGTTGGTTGCTTGGTTTGTTGTTTAATGTAGCAATATTCCAGCTATATCGTGGCAGTCTGTCAATAACCGAGTCTGGATCAGAGAATCCAGTGATCAACAGCATGAACATCAATTTACCCAATTGAGATATGATGACATGTGTCAACCAAGTCAGTGAGTCTGACCTACCGATCCTGTCAGTCGCCTCTTATGACAAGAATGGGTTGCTGATGACCAATTAACCCGGAACTTCACCGGTGCTGTGCAATGAGAAAGAGAATGAGGGTGCAAGGTACATCAGGAGGTGGGGGACATACAGTCAGGTCACAGGAGATTGCACTGATGTGTAACCTAGTGTCAGTGACCATGGATGTGTTTGGGTAAGGTGTTTCTGAAGCTAGAAACTATGTTTTAGGAGTGTTCCACGCTAGGATTGAAAGAAAATGTAACTTATGCACAGCAAGAGATATCATAAATTGTTACAGTGTTAGACAAAATAAACAGTTACAGTGAGATAACATGAATTATAACCTAAATTGTTACAGTGTGAGATAACATAAATTGTTGCAGTGTGAGATAAAATAAATGGTTACAGTGTGAGATAACATAATATATCACATAAATTTCGTTACAGTACAAAATAACGAGTCCTTGTTACCTGGCAGTGTCTGGTGGTTGTCAAGGCGACGAAGTGGCACAATAAATGCCTGTATCCCACAGTTCTGACCCTGTGTGAGAAGCTGGGCCATCACTACACAGTAATTAGATGTCTTGCCCACTGGAACAGAATGCATAATACACTGTTAGACACTAACACTAGTCCTCAGTCTAGTAACCTCTCTCATCAACCAATTGATTTTATTTGACAGTGGTCCAACAAAACCATTTTTTTGAGTAGTATGTATTGTTTTCTTCAATAACACTTGATAGTGAGGACAATCACACTGAACCATTAGCGGTCACAATCCATCTGGCCTGTTGAACAATTGTAGTCAGAGTCACACACTGAAGGTAACATGCTCCTTGATATGCACTCTCCTTCCCAGAGTTCCATGCGGACAGCCAGCATAGTACCTCTGCCACAGGCCAGAAAGATGTGACAATTCGTCACATCTTGCACCGTCCATTCAATATAATGTACATATTTCTTAACTCTTTTAATTTTGATGAGCATACACATCTAATTAAACATCTTTGATAGAATGGTTTAGTTTCACTGAGAAAATATCCAAAAACATGTGACACTATTTCGATTTTCGTAGCGATCCTTCATTTACATAGGTTGTACGGCTTCACGTGTTGTCATCGAAGCCGACGGAGAGCAAACGATGTAGCCAGTTTGATATCTAAATGTGTACTGTCATAAACCTTACTGTCGCATTTGTGGAAGAATATATATGTAACAATGTAAAACATTGTGAAGAGCGCGCCGAAAAACTTGCATAAGGCCAGTCTCTTCTTATTATGAATATGCGCGTTTGTTTACAAACAAGAGAAAAAGTCCGGTCACGTGATATGCAAATTAGCCTGTGGCAGTGATGTTATGCTAAGTCATCACTGCGCCGGGAGTGTGCTTGATATGGTGCCTATTTCCAGCCTAGCTGCGGACTTCATACAAGTACCAGATGTGAGTGAGTATGTGAGTATACCAGATGTGAGTGAGTGAGTGTACCAGATGTGAGTGAGTATGTGAGTGTGGTTTTACACCCCTTTTAGCAATATTTCAGCAATATCACAGTTGGGGACACCATAAATGGGCTTCACATATAGTACCTATGTGGGAATCGAACCCGGTTCTTCAGCGTGACGAGCGAACGCTTTAACCACTAGGCTACCCCACCGTCCCACCAGATGTGAATGAGAGAACTCCCATATACAGGACCAATACCATACATACATTGGTGAAGGATGATGGAGGATAGTGTTGCAGATCTTAAAGCTGGGACACTTATTTTGGGTATGTCAACTATCAAACATGTTCATATAGCTTACAGCTAGACTTTCATCTTTCAGACACAAAATTGGCTAAAATCATAAGAACTTCAGGTGAAAATCTAATCATAGACTCAAAATACTGACTGATTTCATCAATACTGATTTTGAATCCATCAACACGATTCTGATTTCATCAATACTGATTCTGACGATACTCACATGCCCCTGGCCAGAACTTGATGGAGGTCAAGTTCGGGGAGTTGATCACAAACTCCTTATTCTTTGGATCATAGGTTGCTGTTGTCTCCAAGCCTCGTACAAATGTACCTAAGTTAAAAATGCCAGTTGTGAGAAACCACCCCATAATCATGATAATGCATGTGACTATAAAATATCAAAAGAAAATGTTAAAGAAATGTAAATATTTGGATTTAGCAAATGGGCGCTGTGCTCCAGATAGGTTTTGAACCAATGAGTATTTGTTTATCATTATTATTAGTATGAGTGTTTACTCGTGTATTATCGTGACTATTGGTTGAGTCATAAACTGGTAATGTTCAATACCAAATGAAGTCACAGGGTGGGATAAATTGTTTCTTCTTTATTCATCCTCGAAGAGTACCATTTTAAGTAATTGTTCTGTGCCAAAATTGAAAGAAAGGGAAGTAAAAATCTATAAATCTCCTTTGCTAAAAACCCAATGTTTGAAACCATTACAGCCATGTACTGATCACCATGTGTCTTGAGCAAAACACAAGAACACCTTTTCTGAATCAATTGGACGAGGATCTTGTTTCACCTGAAGTCATTAAAATTGTGCAAAAGGTTACTTCCCATTACAGTCTTTATTTCAAAATGGCTCAAAAGTGACAACCAGATCTGCATTAGACATAATCAAATTGGTCGATCCTTAAAATAATTGATCTTGCACTTGGACAGTTGTCTGGTTTTCAGATATAATTATGTTGTCTAACCATGTCCGAGTTCCGTTTGGGTATGTTCCGATGATCTCAAATCTCTTTGATCTGGGGATCCATGCCTGCTTCTGCTCCTCTGTACCCGTCTTCTCAATGGTCGGGATGAACATGCTGCCATGGAGACCAAACGCCGAGTTCTCATGAGCCATACCTGCCCTGCGGAGGATAAATTAAAGTGTAGAGAAATGTAACTTTGATAATTTCTTTAGAGCTTGGAATGAATCATCGGACATGAGGACCGATGGATGAAATGATGCATGTAACTGCTCTGAGAGAAACCAAAAGTTAGCAAAGTATGGACTGTTATATCCTCAAGGCCTCAAGTCTTTGCCTTAAAAATCTTGTATAATCACCTTGTAAAACGATAAAGCACTGTATATGGATTGGTATATCTTCCAAGCCTTGAGGTACTTGTATAGTGCCAGGGCTCCAGATAATTTTTGAACACCAGGAGTACGTACTCCTTATTTTTTCAATATAGGAGTACTCGAAAACCTTAAGCCTGCATTTAGAGTACTGAATGGAATTTAATGGTGTATCAGTAATCTTGTGTTTCGTTTCATATATGCACCACAATATTGCTAGTCTTGTGTAAACAGGTCAATATACAATAAAACAATACTTTTTTCAGATAAATACGTCTGTAAATGATTCTAAGACCGTACATCTTTGCCGTGGTGCGTATCTGCTACGTTTTATAAATTATTTCCTACCGTATCGTGCAAATTTTTTATCCGTACATACGCCGATACGGCCCTTATCTGGAGCCCTGAGTGCCCTGTAAAATTATGCATCACTGTACATGGACTGTTATATCTTCCATGCCTGGATACACCTGTATAAGTACCTTACAAAATTGATTGCATCACCACATAGCCTTGCTGTACATGCATAAGTTCCCTTATAATGTATGGACCATGTTGTACATAGGGCTGATGGCCCACACCACTGTACCGAAATAACGAGATTTGAATTGAAAGTCCTGGATGTGTTGTGAGTATACTGTACAGAGAATAATATTGTGCATCCCAAAAATATTCTCTGTGTAAATTCTCTTCATTTGTGCATACTGGACACATATGTGTAAAACCCTGCCTGAGATTATGTCTTACAGGCATGTTCCTAGCTTATCATCACATTTGAAAATTAATTACTTCACTTTTGTTTTACTTGAAGGGCTTTTAAAGCAGGTTTTGCCAAAAGCAGTCATTTTTGGCTAAAACCATCAAACCTGGAACACCTTTCCAAATATTTCTGAATGTGGATTCAGTTCTAGTGTCCTGCAGTGCCCCTAGTGGTCACAAAATCCAAGATGGCCTCCAATGCTGCTGAAATCTCGAATGATGCCAATGTACTCAATCTATACTATCCAATACGGCCACCAAAATGATTCAATTTTGTATAAATTGCAAAAGTTTGTTTACAATATCATAATCATTTGACCTATACAATTCTGTTTGGTTAAATTCCAGGTAGAGTTTGACCAACGTAAGCAAGAACAGCGACATTTATCTACAGAGATGCCTTGACCTTGAAACTCAAGATATATTGAGTGTATAGATTGTTATCATTACAGATTTTAGCCATGTTGGATTCAGACATTTTGGATTTTCTACCCTCAGGATATCATTCATTATCATCATGATTATATTCTTGTGTATTATCATCCCACTTAGCACTTACATTTTCACAAACACACACATACTTCAAAAATACATTAATCAATTGTATCTTCCAAATTATCAGATCAATATATGATACTTACATAATGTAATGAGAAATCAAAACAAAATAAATGGTGTTTCAAAGGAATAAAATGCAGAGGATAAATATCAGAACCAACGACAGATATAAAATGGTCCAAGTATACAAACAGATGTTTAGTTTAAAACAAAATATCTCATCTAAGTTGTAAAACACTATGGCTTATCTCCCCTTTCATTATCACACAACTGGCATCCAGACATGTATAGTCTGAGTCAAATGAATTGCACTCTAACTCAAAAACAAATAATCGTAAATGACTCAAACCAACGCGAAAGTTAATAGGAAAAACATACCAACTCTTCAGAATTTTGTCATAAGTTTTGTCTCCAAAATAAAAAGTTGTTTAACAAACCATCATTATTTTCATTAGTTATATCGATTTGTGACAAGGGTATATGACACCAGGTAACAACATTGCGAGAACATGCTAATTGGTCGTGACTGTTTATCCTACTGAACATTGATTCATTTTCAGATCAGTAAATTTGCTTGTAAAGGATTCTAAGACCATACACCACTGTTGATCACTGGATTGTCTGGTCCAGATTCACAGACCGCTGCCATATACTTCTAAATATTTGCTGAGTATCGTAAAAACTTATTTTATATGTCACACAATGAAGTTTACTTGTGATACGATAACTGTCATGAACACACTTTATGTATTACTGTCATACAAAGATATATTACGTATTTTTGTCAACTGTCAGACACCTGTGTTCTTATTTCTAAATGATTCAGAAACAGATTAACTTTATTTGCAGAATATATGTAGTATGAACAAGAAATTCATGTAGAATGGAAGTTTACATATGAAAATAATTCTTGGAACAGTCATTGTGACTGAAATGCAAAGTTTACTGTCAAAACTACATCAGTGGCTATCGGACACCTGTTGACAACGCCAGTCGGAAAAAAATGTGAGATCTTCTAGTGACTTCTACCCCTGTATTAGGTGATCCTCCCTTCAAACCCATCTAATTCTATGTATGAAAAACTTGCCTTATGTGTGGTGATATACAGTATTAGTAGGTCCTCCACGGGCACACTATCTGGAATCAGCAAAAACATAGCCCAGGCTCTGAAGCCATAGTCTTCCGTTTGAAACATATCCCCTGTTCCGATTTATCTATTTCACTTACTCTCTGTAAGCGAATATTTCTTCTGGTTTGGTCAGTCCCAGGTCCTCTATTCTTTTGGTGTAGTACACCGTCTTGCGCATAACCTCTTCATACTTCTGTTCACGACTCAGGGTGTGCCAGTTTGGGCTGTTGGCAATCACCGGATCGTTGATGGCCAGTGATTCTGTCAGACAAATAGACATGATCAACAAGTAGTGCTTGATCAGCCGTCTGTAGCACACAGTAATCTTTATGAAGCATACAATTTTATGGATGACAACAATCTTTTCATATTTTTACGTACAAAATTGCTGACCCCCCTAGAACATGTGAACAAAATTGATTCCATGTATATGTATAATGCTGGATATGTCACCTTTGGACCTCAAGACTTCACTAGAACTGAGACGTCATCTGTTATACTTACGCCAGGGCTAGAATTTATCACTACATAGCCTGGTGCCAGTACATCAACCGCTAAGTCCAAAATGTCCTATTTCCACATTCTTTTATATGACAAGGACGTTTTATCTTTTACCAGGATAGTATAGATTTGAAAGTAACTCATGTTACATTTTGGTATTACGCATTCTCAGTAAATGGCATTTTGTATTCATAGTATAGCAGTGTTCATTCTAGGCCGTGCACTAATATTTAACATGGTGAATTGAACAGGTACGGGCGGGTTGTGTTGGCGCATCTATGAATGCAAATCTGAAATGCATCACGAGTTTGTTCTTGCTTGGCAACTCAAGCAAAACTCAAGTATGTCTTTGGTTTCTCTTGTTGACCTCACCTGGATTGAAAGTTTAAAATAGGAAGTGAACTCATACTAGTAACTAGTAGTGTATGGCTAAAAAGGCACAGCAATTTGACATGACCCACAATATTTTCTAAATGACCCACATTTATTTATGTATAAGTGGGGGCTGGAGGGCCATGGGCTAACATTTTAGAAACGCTTGAATGAACACTGGTATAGATTTGAGCTAAAAGTAATAGCCCTGCTACGGTTACTAAATATATTAACACTAAATTGGACTTGAATAACTTTCACAATATAGTGTATACGACACTGCATCAATTTATCCTGATCAATTCAACTGTCACAGGTGCTATGAAAAGTCGATTGTCAAAGTCAACGTATATTGCTACATATAAAATACCGACATTAGTTAAATTGTGATATTTTTCGTCTCAAGATACAGTTAGTGTCATTCAGACAAAAGATCGTTTCCATATAAAATGGGTATAATAACTATATGCATGTAAGTGCCGGTATCTCATTTGATATGGACTTTGCCCGCAACAAAACTTGCCCTGTCACTGGGTCTTGAGTCTAGAACTTGGGGCATCAGAAACGTAATTCACTCGATAGAAATGTTCATAAGAAAAGACAACTCATAAAAACAATACTCACGTAAATATCGGTTTCTTCTGACCTTCTCCGGTCCATCATATAAGACATAGGTCAGTTGGATGGGATCAAACGTGGCTCTCTTTCTCTCGCGAGCTAAGTCCGGGTTTACTGTTGAAGACGCCATATTGCCTGTGTCAAAGTTCACGAGCACCAGCTATCGTCCTGGCGTGCGTCTGAACGAGGTCGCTAACTGAACATTGTGTTCGGTAGCCCAGTTTATATACCTTGGCCTCGTGTTATTATTAGAATGTTGTTTGTGGTGATGGTCATATACTGATCATGGATCATCATTACATTAAAAGAACACATCTTAAACTTGATGTTTGTCAGTATGTATGTCTGTCTGTCTGTTGTCTGGCCGTCCGTCCGTCAGTTGCCAATTATTTCCCGGAGCATATCGCGAACACTTTACAATCAAGCTTTACGAAACTTCATGATATATTCACCAATGGTCCATGCATGTTGTTATGTAGATTTTCAAAAGTTGTGTTTTGGACAGTTACCATGGAAACGTGATGAAACTTTAACTTTTACGGATAGCCTCATTTCTTTAGCACGTATGTCTAAAATTATACAACCATATAGAAGCACACCACTTATAATTACTTTCAGAAAACTCCCTGCACTTGTTACGCCTTTGAAATATTTATAGATGTTAAAGAAACAATATTGGCCTTGAAATTTTAACAAAGTGTGTTCGTCTGTCTGTTGGTCACTAAAACACACACACCTGTGCCACATATATGATCTACACGGAACATATTTCTAAAATGTGTATACTATATGGTGGATATATTAACTGTTACCTTGTATAAATATATCTCCCCTTTATAAATATAATCTTTATAATTGCCGTTATACATTATACTAAATGTACTTAGCACAATAGAAGTGGTAGGCCTAGGCCTATTCACATAATTGTCATTTAGATAAATGCACACAGACATTCCGAAGTTTTACAGATACACAATCATATTTACAGCAATTGGATGTCTCGTTAGTGTATTACTTGTTTGTTTGTTGTTTTACGCCGCACTCAGCAATATTCCAGCTATATGGCGGCGGTCTGTAAATAATCAAGTCTGGACTAGACAGTTCAGTGATCAACAGCATGAGCATCGATCTACGCTATTGGGATACGATGACATGTGCCAACCAAGTCAGTAAGCCTGACCACCCGATCCCGTTAGTCGCCTCTTACAACAAGCATGGGTTGCTGTTCAAAGATCAATTCTAACCCGTATATATTACTTGTATACACATAGGCCTATCAGCAGACTACAAGTGCATCAGAGATATACTCCAACATCACCCATTTCATAAGAGAAAACATTTTTGGTTTCTCGTCGTAGATCGATATTTTCAGTTAGATTTTGTATTTCCATATAAACAGTTTCAAGATTATATCAATCTTATAGAAGTAACAACTGCATCATAAACGTAAACGTAATGAGTGAGTGAGTGAGTTTAGTTTTACGCCGCTTTTAGCAATATTCCCGCAATATCACGGCAGGGGACGTCAGAAATGGGCTTCACACGTTTTACCCATGTGGGGAATCGAACCCGGGTCTTCGGCGTGACGAGCGGACGCTTTAACCACTAGGCTACCCCACCGCCCCGCTAACAGTCGAAGCCGTCATCCATGACACTCAATCACCCAGCACACACGGTATCCTCCCATTTGTCAGACGTGCCATTTGTCAGACAGGTTAAAACAACAAACTATCTGCTTAATCCTCATTTCAACCCCCTTTACGTCAACACCAGGTGGGGCGGTGGGGTAGCCTAGTGGTTAAAGCGTTGGCTTGTCATGCAGAAGACCCGGGTTCGAATCCCCACATGGGTACAATATGTGAAGCCCGTTTCTGGTGTCCCCCGCCGTGATATTGCTGGAATATTGCTAAAAGCGGCGTAAGACCTAACTCAGTCAGTCAGTCAGTCAACACCAGGTCTATCTAAAGACATCGTTGAATAAAGTTGAGAGTAAAAATATTGGATAGTTCAGCAATGCCGTGTAAACATTTCTCGGTTTGTTGTGACTCACACACGACTCCCCAAATCGAGGCCTGCCAGTACCGTCATCCCGGCAACAAAGGCCGTCTTGATTGTGTCACAGAACAAAAACTGTAGCTCAAATTCTGACCTCTGGAAACCAATTTTCTTTGAGGGTTACTATGTCATTGTAATATCAGATTACACCGGTATAGTCTCTGATAGAAGCAAGGAAAATGCGTAATAATTCTTACAACAGCACAGTTATTTAAACCATTAATTGTCAGAAATTTTACTGTTCCAAGGGGAGGGAATCCAGCACCCAGTAGGTATCTCCCAGTCGATGTAATTGATTGCACAGCTGTTGTAGCAGGTAGGGTGATGGACATTTGTCATGCTTTGTCTCATCCAGACATGCAGTCACATGCGATCAGGTTTATTTTTATTTCCTTCAAAACTGCTGATTCAGTGAAAAGATATATTTAGTAATTGTATTAAATCTCCAATTACCTCCAAACAATAGGTAAGGCTGAACGACGAGACTGGAAAATTGCCATGTGTAACAGGTGTCCTTTAATAGAATATGTACCAGAGATTTTCATTTGTTCATTTGACGAAGTGTGCTGAAATAGACACAAACCGTGAATGAAGAAGGAACGACATTGAAATGTTAAACTTAAATACAAAATAATAATACATCTTATTAGGTGTTAATGTTTAATTTAAATACAAAATAATAATACATCTTATTAGGTGTTAATGTTTAATTTAAATACAAAATAATAATACATCTTATTAGGTGTTAATGTTTAATTTAAATACAAAATAATAATACATCTTATTAGGCGTTAATGTCTAATTTAAATACAAAATAATAATACATCTTATTAGGCGTTAATGTCTAATTTAAATACAAAATAATAATACATCTTATTAGGCGTTAATGTTTAATTTAAATACAAAATAATAATACATCTTATTAGGCGTTAATGTTTAATTTAAATACAAAATATGAATACATCTTATTAGGCGTTAATGTTTAATTCAAATACAAAATATTAATACATCTTATTAGGCGTTAATGTTTAATTCAAATACAAAATATTAATACATCTTATTAGGCGTTAATGTTTAATTCAAATACAAAATATTAATACATCTTATTCAGTCAATAACACACATACATGATGAGGCTGTTTTGAGGGCAATTGGAAATTCCGAATGTACACAACTCATTTACACATGGATATGAAGCTGCTCTTATGTACAAGGATCCTCGGATTTCCGGAAATTTAAATTTCTGCGCTGTGCAGAGTTGGTTGTATTGGGCTGGGTTAAGAGGATGAGGGATGTCGGTTAATAAAGAACAAAATGAATTTGTTGCGGCCTTAACTGGTATCACTGTCCTAGAAATGGTGTCGAAAACCCTAACTATGTACAAACATGGTGGTTATCACTGCTTACTGACCCCATTCTCGGCTATATCGCGTTGTAAACTCGTGCGGAAAGTCACGCGCTATTCAATATTGGACTTCGTCAGTTTAACCAAAAGACATACATTGTACTCACATAAACTTTGAGAAGTGTGCTAACCTTTATCATGGGGCTGGTTATGTGTTTGGATGTGACTGTGAACGTTTGAACATTCAGGTTAGGGTACAGGGAATTTTCTCTGAAATTAAATATAAACTTAATTCTTCATGGTCGAGGCGCAGTGGGCTAACCTGGTGGTTAGAGCGTTCGCTCATCATGGCGGTGACCCGGGTTCGAGTTTCGACGTGCATACAGTGTGTGAAGGCAGTTTCTGGTGTCCTCGTGGTGGTATTGCTGGAAAATTGTTAAAAGCGGCGTAAATATCAACTCACCCACTTACTTCATGGTCGAAAGGACATCCTGCACGCGAGTCGAAAGGCGTGAGCGCACGTGGGCATAAGGTGAGGTGAGGTGAGGTGAGGTGAGGTGAATTGGGTTTAACGTCGTGCTTGAGAATATTTCGCTCATATGACGACGTGCATGCGTGTGTATGTGTATATGCGGCTGCTTGTACTAGCCCAGACTGAAGCTGGTTTTATAGTGCTAGCGCACTGAGATACCATGCCGCAGTGAAGCATGAATACCCCACTCAGACACATTATACTCACTCCGAGCCAACCAGTCCTTGTTGTACCCATTAATGCCGAGCGCCAGGCAGGGACCAACAAGTACCATATTTTTACGTCTTTTGGTATGACGCGGTCGGGGATCGAACCCGCGACCTTCCGCTCTCCGGGCGGAGTGGGCATAAGGTGGGCTTATGATTAAGATAATGAACATGAACCTTTCTTGATGTCTTTATATTCATATAGCCACAAAATTGGATATTTGTCCACAGCCTGTGCATTTCTTAAAGGTTGCCCGAGATTATATCGGTCATAATGAAATTGACTTGTACCCAAATATACTAATCTGTTCCCGTGACCCCTTGAACGTGATCAAACGTATATGCCACTAATTAAAATCCATCGGTGTCAGATCAAATGAACTATAAGCAATGCATTCATATTAATTGGTGTTAGGTCAAATGACTTATATGCCACTAATTAAAATCCATCGGTGTCAGATCAAATGAACTATATGCCACTCATTCATATTCATTGGTATTAGGTCAAATGACCCATATGCCACTTTTTAATATTAACCGGTGTCAGTTCAAATGACCTATATACCACTAATTGATATTCATGTGGGCCAGGTCAAATGGCCTATATACCACTAATTGATATTCATCTGGGTCAGACCCGTGAAGGTCCGGGTTAGAATGAACCTTCAGTAACCCATGCTTGTCGTAAGAGGCGACTAACGGGATCGGGTGGTCAGGCTCGCTGGCTCGGTTGGCACATGTCATCGGTTCCGAATTGCGCAGATCGATGCTCATGCTGTTGACCACTGGATTGTCTGGTCCAGATTCGATTATTTTCAGACCGCCGCCATATAGCTGGACTATTGCTGTGTGCGGCGTAAAACTAAACTCACTCACTCACTCACTCATCTGGGTCAGGTCAAATGGCCTATGTACCACTCATTCATATTCGTCTTAAAAATATTTCTCGTGTCATTCAACTCAAATTAATGATGTGTACGGATCACTGATGAGCCACAGAGCGATTGTGTAGATTCACCAGAGTTGAGGGTTCTGTGTACAAGTCACCACTTGATGAGCCACAGAGCGATTGTGTAGATTCACCAGAGTTGAGGGTTCTGTGTACAAGTCACCACCTGATGGTATATTCCCCTCATAAAATTGAAGGTGTATGTGAAAGATGTTTTTGAACACTAACTAGAAACACTCCAAACAACGCCCTGTAGTATTTCAATGGCACATCGGCGATATGTCATATTTTCACACACCTCAAATACACACTAACAATTTTTTTAAATTATAAAACTATCACTATTACTTGCAAACACCTTTCACCTGATGGTATATTCCCCTCATAAAAATTGAAGGTGTATGTGAAAGATGTTTTTGAACACTAACTAGAAACACTCAAACAACGCCCTGTAGTATTTCAATGGCAGATCGGCGATATGTCATATTTTTCACACACCTCAAATACACCCCAACAAATTTTTTTAGTTATAAAAATATCACTATTACTTGTAAACACCTTTTAACAAAAGGTATATTTCCCTTCTAAAAATGAAACGAATATGTGAAAGAAGTTTTTAGCGATATAAGTTAGTCTTTCTTCGCTGTGTACTGAGAATTGAAGCCAGTACAAGTCACCACTTGATGAGCCACAGAGCGACTGTGTAGATTCACCAGAGTTGAGGGTTCTGTGTACAAGTCACCACCTCGAAGCACAAAGGAGATATCCGTGGATAAATATTCGTTTCATCACATCGTACAGGGAGCCGTATAGTCTGTCATACAGACCCTGTAGCAAATATATCCAAGAAAGTCCAAGCAAGTCTAGAAGATGTGGCAAGATTCAGGGCTTTTTTTACTTCTTTCGCTGTAATCTCCATTGACTTCTATACCCACGGCCTAGTGATGCTGTAGCAGACCTGCCAACCCTCAATAAATCCTGCGGGTTGAGATTCGTGATAATAATACTAATAAAGTATTAGTTTCATACGATAATAATCTTTAACACTGATGCATTGACGATTCAATATAAATCACTGAACACGGAGATAAATATCAGATGAAGTTACGTCTTATTTTCTTTTAGCATGTCTAAATTATCTGATCCCTGTTGCTGAAAACTACAATCATTGACGTCTGTGGAGGTGACGTGAAGCTGTAAAGGGGTAATGTTCTCATTTCTTATGCCTTTTCCTTCTAAATTTAAAACTGACATAAAAAGAACCCCCAACACATCGCAATGCACCATGTAGTAAGGTAATGGTTTGGTTTATGGTCAAAGGGAGGTAATCGTGTTTGTAAACGAGTTAATTCCCCTGTCGCACGGCGTCTTCTGTCAAAGGGAGATAATCCCGCACAATGAGTAAGAGTTATGTCCATTGTCCCAAGGGAGGTAAGTCTGTTTAGAAAGTTATATTTATCGCTCTTTGATCCTCAACGGCACGGTCCATCAAATCCAGTGAGCACCATCAATGTAGTGCGATATAATGGAAAAGACGTCGGACCTGTAATCGTCATTACTCAGCCTACATTACCAAAACTGTAAGAAACACTCAGATGATTGCGTGAAACCGATGATCATTTGCCCCCACTGATCTGGGAACCATGACCAAGCTCTTCCCTGGGAGGGAATCGTGTTTGTACGCCCCTGCACATCATCTTGCTTGAAACTTCGCACACTGCGAGTGAACTGCATTCAACAAAGTCAAGAGTTGTGTCCCTTGTCTTAAAGGTTGATGATGACGATTTGGAGATTTTACGTGCGCTTTCCGATCCTGTCTTGTAGGTCGCTTGATTACTAGTAGCAGTTACTTCCCTTCAATTATCAACGCTCCTCTGATACATTTGTTCATCTTGAAGCATGTAGTCGACGGAATTAGTTGGACTGACCCGAATGAAACTGAAAATCGTCAATGCGGTGCCCCGTGAAACCACACCCTTGTAGATATTGGCCGCAATACACAAACATTAATAGGTTTACACGAAAGTGTGCAGGAACGTTTTGACTGAGTTGCCTCCCTTTGACCGTGAACTGACCAGAATTCTTCCGGCGCGTAACTAGTGGTGTGACGATTCATCGATACGCATCGATGCATCGATCCATGGGCCGCCGATACAGTGAACCGATACAAAGCTTTACATTGTCGTATATTCCGATACGATACTTCAAATGGGCCACGATACATCGATATTTAACTTTGAATATTGCCGAATCGCGATATCTGTCAAGTAAAAAGACTTACTTTTGTTTACTGATTAAAATATATACTTATTTATTTTCCCTTAATAAGTAGGCGTTTTCTCGGAAATTCTTGCGTCAAGAACTGTGTCAGACATAGCGCTCACATCTTATTAACATTCACAAAGTCCGTGTATAAACTTCATTATCTCGTTTCCGAATGAACAGTGAAAAACGCTGGCGGAATATTTTAAAATGGTTTTGTTTGATCTTAAGATGTTTTATAGCTGGTGTTAGAATTAAAGATTTAAGTATCGTGATACGTATCGTATCGCCACCCATGTATCGAGATTCGTATCGTATCGCAGCTTGAGTGCATAATACTTTGGCAATAAATCGTCTTGACCAAAATTTTAGTATCGTGATGTATCGTATCGCACGTTGTATGCCAATACCAGCACTGCGCGTAACATCCTCGTCAGTATTCCGATATTATCGCTGCGCTAATAACACTGAAGTAGTATCAACGAAGTCACCTAGTCGGACAACCCGATCCTGGTACGAAAAACATACATGGATGAGGACGAATATTTCTATACCCGGAATCCGTTCGTGCGATTTCTTCAGGCGGTTCCCATCTAAACATGCTGCCTGTGCTATATATGTTCTTTAATTTGAAAGGTAGGGCGTGTTAATATTTCCTAAAAGCTCACTCATACACTCGCCTTCGTATGTAAGCTGAATTACGTTTTATGAAACATATTTAGGTTGTTGCGAGAGTTATTCCATTTTATGAAAGATGTTCAAACAACCTGAAATGTTCTCTCAATCGATGGTTGATGTATGGACCTTTACTTTGATTAATTGAGATATGTCAGCAAGTGTTTTGTAATGACAGTCGACTTAAGTCATTGCTCTTTGAAGCATTCTTTTGTCATCAAGGATTAAATGCAGAAACAATGCTGTTTGCCCTATACCTCTCCTCCTCCGTTTGAAAACACCAGCAGGATAACACTGCATAATTACTACAATAGTTATACAAAAATTATGCAGTAGAGCAGGCTTTAATTTGCAAAGCAAAATACTGATATACACCCACAGTTTAATCTTCATATTATCCAACCAGGGGCACAATCATGATTCCAGATATCTTCAATTTGATAACCCTGCTTGTACGTTGATTTGATGGTGACCTGAAAACAATCACAATATCAATTCAATTAAATTTCAAAAATCCAATATCAATAGACACCAACACGACTTATTTTGTCACTAAACACGTCAGTGGTCTTTCCACTGGTGGCTCATGAGCGATAACGGCGTCATACTTGGCGTTAAGTTGAACATACCTTGAAATCTGACAACATTCATGTTTGGATGCAGATGTAAATAGGGCAGTGTGATGTCAACACCTTTAGACCTTGCCTGAAACTTGGTGACAGACAGGAAGGTCAAGCTACCTTTAAAGGGAGATACTATTTTGTAAAGTGTTGTGGTCATTTTCAGTCTTGGTCCAGAAACTGGGACATTACGTCTTTGTAATGATTAACTACATGTATCTTGGGGCAGCCGAGTGGTTAACGCGTTCAATCGGCACAATGAAGACCCGCCACAATGTGTGAAGCCTATTTCTGGTGTCCCCCGCCGTGATATTGCTGGAATATTGCTAAAAGCGGCGTAAAACCATACTCACTCACTCTTGAGTCAGCAGACAACAACAGCGCTTTAGAACTTGAACAGAACTTGCTAGGACTACAAATATACCCGAGTCCTTAAGCTATGATCAGATATCTCATTTTCCACCATTATTTTACACTGCAATAAGTTAGTGTAAAGCATTGCTGGGTGGTGTAAATATTCTCATACTAAAGGTAGGTGATCATGAGTTATAATTGTAATACCAAGTACCAAGAACAAAAATAAGGGCTGACGACAAATTTATGTTGTGACGACTTTACACTTCCCCATCGAACACGTCTGGGCCATGGGGGACTTGTGCGTTACGTCAACGTCAACGTCAAAGGCCGCCGACTATATTGGCTGACCTTGGCCAAGCCTGGCAGGAGGCGTACGACAGACTCCCTCTAATCACCATAGAGGTACACTCACTAGACTAACAACTACTCTCTGAAATGAACATATTTTACTGAAAAAAAGTTCGTAGTAAAAAAAAAAAAAATTTAATGAAAAGGAGCCCTGAGACTTTCTTCATTTCCTGAAACTGAGGAAATCTAGACTTGCCACATTTTCTAGACTTGCCACATTTTCTAGACTTGCGTGGGCTTTCTTGGATATATTTACTTCAGGGTCTGTACGACAGACTAGGACACTCACATGCATTATACCTCGCCAAGTAAAGGATTTTTTTGACAAAACAAGCAAGCGATCGCGATCCAACATCATCTCAACAAAACCGTGTGTTTTCAGCAGAGTGGATAATACGCCTACAGCAAAACTTCTTTAATCAGAAGACATGTGAAGATCCGGGTTAGAACTGATCTTCAGTAACCAATGCTTGTCGTAAGAGCCGACTAACGGGATCGGGTGGTCAGGTTCGCTGACTTGGTTGACACATGTCATCGTATCCCAATAGCGTGGATCGATGCTCATGCTGTTGATCACTGGATTGTCTGGTCTAGACTCGATTATTTACAGACCGTCGCCATATACATGTAGCTGGAATATTGCTGAGTGCGCCGTAAAACTAAACTCGCTCACTCCCTTTATCAGAACCCCGTTAATCCGCCAACTCCGCCTTTGGGCGATTACTGCTGAGAATAACATTGAGCGATTACATGACTATATACAAACTGACATTATTCGTAACGCGTTTCACGAAGCCGTTCGATTACAACGGGAACGCTATGTTCCGGATCTCCCTGTACCTTGTTCTGAGCAGTATGGTTTGTCCATCCACCACCGTCAGGCCAGAGGACGTGCTGACGGTGCTCCATGACTGCCCCCGTCAACGCTGGCCTCCACTGAGAGACCTGGGAAGGCTGTGTTGATGCGCAGTTGGGATCCGGACAGTCTACACAAAACAGGAAAATACAATCCTTATTCCCAACAGAGTCACGTTGAATTCACAATACTTTGGTCGTTTGCCATTTAATCGTTGGGTTTCATTCACTGAGGGGTTAATCCTTTAAGTCGACTAGCTCTTTTTTCAACATATGATTTTCCCTCAATGAGCGACACAGAAATAAGATTATTTTTGTTTGTTTGTAAATATACCTCTTTAGTAAATTGCTTTAGAAATAAACAGAACAGAATTTCAGCAGTTTTACCTTTGTTATTCAAAATGTTATATGAAACTATTGACGTGAAAGCCATGTTGCCTCTTCGGATATAAAGTATTTAGACAATTTTTTCATTTGTCTGAACAAAAATTTTGTTTTGCTCTTTCCTGTTTTTCATATAGTTGGGTCGGCAATAGTCATAAACCCAGAGATAAAGTACATGAGAAAGTTTGATGATATTTTGAAATTATATTGATCGTCATGGCTGGGTTTATAAAGCATCGTGGTAATGCTTTCTACAGGGGGTTGTATTGCTGAAAATAATACGTCCTGGGTATGGATATCAGTGTACGCTTGAAGGACCCAGGACGTATTATTTTCAGCAATACAAGCCCTGTGATGCTTTTCACGCATTCAACATATCGGCACGTGATAAGCGGTAGTCAGTTTCGGTGTCAAACACAGGTCTTCAAAATGATCAGCGAATGCGTTAATTACAAGGCTACCATATTATTTTAGTATTGTGTGTACACGTTGGTGAACTCACTTGGCCCCCGGGGGTGGTAGGTGGTAGGTGTAGTTGAGTCGGTCAAGCACTTTCATTTCCTGTAAACCTATGCTAGAAGAAAACTGTAGCCAGTCATTGTCTCGGTCTGCGTCTGAGTATTTCAAATACTCCCATGGTGCTTCATGCCAAGCCCTCTCAGCCACAGCCAACATTCTTGGTAGCAGCATTTCGAAGAGCTGTTCCTCTGTTCTGATTCCATCTGTCCAAAGTTGACCTTGCATGCCTGATGATGATTAATTACATGCTTGAAAGAATAATTACAAGAAGCATTTTCAAATCAGTTGGTCTCAAAGACAAACTGATTTGGAAATGGTTCTTGTAAATGGTATAACCGAATTACATATGTTTGGTACGTGCAGCAGAATTAAGATCTGAGGAAGCATCTCTGTCATTCCTATGCTCTTAATTATTCATAATGTGTCCGGTTCCAGTTCATTCAAGGTAATAGTTATGTTCTCTGATCATACCAATGTCATCGCTTCATGCCCGAGTTTTCAGTTCATACTTTTGTCCATACTCATGTTCTCAGTTCATTTCCATGATCTATGTTCAAGCCTATGATTTCAGCTTCTTTATATCCATGATTTTAGCTTATACCCATATTGTCAGTTAATACCCATGCTCTCAGTTCCTGCCAATATCAGTTAGTGGCCATTTTCTCTGTTTATGTTCATATTATCAGTTCAGACCGGTGTTCCCAGTTCTTAAACATGTTCTCAGGTTCATGCCCATACAATCAATTCATATCAATATTCTCAGTTCATGCCAATAGTTTCAGTTCATGCCCATATTTTCAGTTCATACCCATAACCTCAGTTCATGCCAACAGTTTCAGTTCATGCCAATATTTTCAGTGCATACCCATAACCTCAGTCCATGCCCATATACTCAATTCATGCTCTTGATCTCAGTTCATGCCCAAATACTCAGTTCATATAAGTATTCTCAGTTCATACCCATATCAGTTAATGCCCAAGTTCTCAGTTCATATACGTGTTGTCAGTTAATACCCACGTTCTCAGTTCATGTCAATATTCTCAGTTCAGGGTGCCGTTCCACTAACCGATCTTATCTAAGATCAATCTTAGCAAGTTACGCTAATTTTACAATCGCCTTAGCTAAAAGTTACACCCGTTCCACTAACCGATCGTAGCCGGTCCCGATCTTACGATCCGATCCAAGCTTAGATCGAGACTCTTTCGTGCGAGAGATAGAGGAATGCGAGGCACGCGTTATCTCCCTTTGCATAGTCTAGCAAATGATAGAAAGTAGTTTACGAACCAACTGAGTTCATGTTAGTGAACGCTATGTATCTTAGCTATAAATAATCGAGTCTGGACCAAACAATCCAGTGATCAACAGCATGCGCATCGATCTGCGCAGTTGGGAACCGATGACATGTGTCAACCAAGTCAGCGAGCCTGACCACCCGATCCCGTTAGTGGCCTCTTACCACAGGCATGGGTTATTGAAGTTCAATATTCTAACACGGTCCTTCATGGGTATTTTTCCAACCAAGTGTAAACGTGGAGAAAAAACCTAGAGCAAAATATTAGGGTACTGAGCACCTTGGTTTCAGGTGCAAGTGCGTTAGAACGCTGGGTATCAAGCATATAATATAATAATAATAATTGCATATTTATAGTGCGCCTATTCCACATCAGTGGGCATGCTCAAAGCGCTGTGTACAGATCTATGATTTTACACGAGAATATTTACACAGCCGAGATTATGGTAATATACTGAGAACAGGTTTTAAGTCTGTCAATTGTGTCAGAGCTTTTTTAATATGTGCCTGAACCATGTATGTTACTGTAGATATCCCCAGGCATAAACTCGAACACCTTCCTTGTGTCAGAGTACCTACTGGCCCAGTATTCTCCTCTTTCTTCGGGGTCGGGCTCGTAAGGTGCGTCAAGGTTAAGATGTTTTGACGAGGCAACCACAAGCTGTGAAGAGAGCAGTGAATTTTTATATCACTGACATCGAATTCAGACGTTCAGAAAGTGCCTGCCACATTTTCACTGTTGCTCAAAGCCGCACATAGCAATGTCCCAGCTTTATGCCGATAAATATAGTCTGGGCCAGATAAACCACTGACTGATGCCACGAACAACACACAAACCCCCCAAACCCATCTCATCGATTCATTAATTTTCTCACAGCACACTTTGGTTTCGAGGAATATATTCTCGAAATCCGGGTCGACGGAAACTGAATGACTTCACTGCCTATAAATAAGTCTTTGACCTCGTTTAACAATCAAAATACATGGAACACAACATATCATCTACAAGGGCCAGAAAGGAGCAGAAAGGGGTGTTGGGGTTGCAAGGGTCAAAGGTTGGTTCAAAAAGTGATGCTTGAAGAGGCAAAAACCTACCATCGTCATCACTAAATGCGTTGGACAGACTACAGACAAGCTTATTATTCTTTGCGTCACAAGTGGATTTTGAGGTCACTGGGATGTATTCACCTCTCCGAACATACTTCAAGTCTTGAATGACTTGCTGATCAACGCAAGTGACTGCTTGTTCTCCGGAGCAGGTGAAGACACCAAAACCCATTTCTTTCAGAAGGGGGTACCTGAGCTAATGCTTAGCCTAACCAGTCTAAATGCCAAGGCCATCCACCCTCTTTCTTCTCCATTCTGTTTTTAATCATTGAAACAATAATAACCAGTAAAAGCTGTACCTCATAATCATCATTTGCCAGTAAATATGCCTGAGAAGAAGGTACAGATGTATCTGCCCAGAAATCATTCCACGCATACGCCATGACTCGTCCAGGCAGCTGCTGTCTTGGGATGATATCGAATATGTTGCTCATGAAGCCTTCTTCAAATCCTGCCAAGGTTACGTTTTTGGAAGCCACTATTTTGGACAGCTCTTTTGCGAGTTTGATTTGAAGACTGGTAGCACGGGGAGAATTCATCAGGTGGTCTTCAAAAGCATCTGACCATGCATTTATCGTTGGTTCTCCGCCTCCAAAATGCAT
Organism: Haliotis rubra; assembly: GCF_003918875.1. Taxonomy (NCBI): domain Eukaryota; kingdom Metazoa; phylum Mollusca; class Gastropoda; order Lepetellida; family Haliotidae; genus Haliotis; species Haliotis rubra. The sequence goes on from NW_025767335.1 coordinate 1,258,484, forward strand.
GGTCTTTAGTGTGTTTATGTTGTGATGCATATTGAAAAGTTCTTCAAACACAAGAGAGAAGAAGTCAAACGTTGAGGTAAGCATAGGATTAACAGTGTTGGTTCCAATTGGTACATCTTCTTTAAACGGTACATTTGTCAGCATGAATGCTTCAGAGGTGTTAAAGTCGCCAACATCTAATCTGTTTTGCTTTCTGATGGCTATTGCTTGAATGGCTGCATGAGCGTTTCCAGGAAGGCTGATTTCTGGTATGACTTCAATATGGCGATCAGCAGCGTACTTCAGGATATCTTTATAATCTTGCTTGCTGTAGAATCCGGATGTCCTGTTGGTTGGGCCCGATCCAAAACTGGGGTAGAGGCATCGAAGCCACACTTGATTGAAACAGCGTTGGCTACCAAACTGTAACATTAAGTTCAAACAAATGATTTATGTAAATCAACAGTTTTTGTCAAAACAGATATATCAGTTAATCTTTATAGATAATGAAATAGCTTATTATACTGGATAATGATTGGATGCAACACCAGTGTTTGCTTTTGGAACTGATTTAATTTTGATCTCTGTGCTTTGTGTTGTAATAAGTTGAAGATGACTTACTGATATGATATTATTTAGTTGCAGGCAGCTATGCCACAATGCCAATACAATTTATTGCAAGGTTATTGACAATTTGTGATGTTTTTTCCTGACAAATAGTATGGAAAATATGTTCAGAAAATGCAATAAGCTACCAAATGTACGTAATACAATCTGACAATTTAGATGCTCTTACCTGAGTGAGCTCTTCAAGTCCAGAGACTTCAATTCGCCATGCCTCATTGTTGGTCAGATGAAAGTGTAATTTATTCATTTTGTACATCGTCATTAAATCCAGTACCCTCAATACTGTTCCTTTTGGAAAGAAGTTGCTGGCAACATCTAACAGGAGACCACGATAGGGATATCTGGGACTGTCCTTGACATTGACGGCAGAAATAACACCAACCTTGACCCCTCGCAGAGCAAGACTGACTAGTGATTGGATCCCATAGAACGCCCCTGCCTGAGTTGATGCTGAGATAAGAATTCCTTGCTCCTTAGGATCCATTGTCAATGTGTAGCCATCAACAGACAGTGAGGTGTCCTCCTTGATCCTAATGTAGCTGTGAGTAGAATTGGCGGAAAGAGCCATGGTGGATAATCCCATAGCGTTAAGTTGATCTGAAAGTTAGCATTCCAAATGTTTAGCAATGACAACTGCCATGCCTTGACCTAAAAACGAAATTATGGCTGTGTCACAAGTTCTTACAACAGGGTAGATTCAGTTGCTAAGTGTACTCGCAAAGAAAGAAAGAGAGTGAGTGTTTTTATGCCGCTTTTAGCAATATTAGAGCAATATCACAGCGGGGGACACCAGAAATGGGCTTCACACATTGTACCCATGCGTACGAGCTGACGCTTGAACTACTAGCATAAGACTACCCCGCCGACCCTGCACAGAAGATACACATACAATATAAGCAATAATGACACATTGCCTTGGACATACGTCAAACTACACCTTATACTTACCTTTTAAGAAGGAAGCTTCTCTGGTAAATAAAACGTCAGTTGTAATGGCCCAGCAGCATTTGTCGAGGTAAATAATAGTCATGCCATCCTTCTTCACAGATGTCAAGGACACTGGCGTTGGGATCAGGGTCTTAGGAGAGTAGGCTTTACTGGTAGGATTAGGATTATGGTCAAATCTCTCCTCTGGCGAAAATGGTTTATATACTTCAACCAAACCAGATGTAATTGAATAACATCGTTTCCATTTGTTCGGAGTATCAAAAGTACTCACGAAGTCAAGATTTTCACCAACAGTATTTGGTAATATCCTGGGTTCCAAACCTTCTGCAGCAACAAACCAGTTAGGCATCTGGTCGTACTTTGAGACGGACCAATGATCAAATTCACAATTCAGATCTCGTTTTTCATTTGGCTTCAGGGGTTTAAAGTTTTTCTGGGGTTTGATAACAAAGAACCCTTCGTTGAACACTTCAGCAGTCATGCCAGAGTCTATGTTTCGAATGGCAGTCTCGCTGTTGAAGTAGATTCCCCAGTTCCCTGATTCTATGGGAACGGTTCCATTGTTGGTGAGGGTTATCTGCGCCTTGTAGGAGGTACATCCATCGTTGAGATTGTCAACAACAGTAAAGTTGACAACTAGACTACTGGCAATTCTGTCAAGGCTTGGTTGTGCTATGTAGGGCGGAGCTGTGTGATCAACAGAGAAAATGCGTCCTAAATACCTTTGCAGTTACATTATGTTATTTACTTTTCTGTAGCTCTGAAATTTGAGAGGTTTGGACAATCCATCGCCCGCAAGGTTCAGTTTACATGTTAATTACTAATCAGTAATTCAATATAATCTTAATAATAGCCGTCAGAATCATCAACGATATGTTACAACAATGACAGCTGCAGTAACATGCAATAATATTCTCTATAATTAAAAATGTCCAGTTGGTATTGATCAAACTTACACGCATCGTATCTGACATCTCGACTGTAACGTTTTCCGTCAGCTGTTCTGAAATGTTGAGGAATCCATAAGGCAAGCGCTGTGCAATGGCAGATATCAATTAACGCTGTGAAGATACATATTACAGACCTTCTCTGGGAACACATAAAGGAACTGTTCAGGACAGACATCAGCAAATTCAGAAAGAATATTTTAGTGATTCCAATGTACACATGTACAGCTTTATGATATATTCACCTTGTTCGTATAGGCCTGTCAATGCTTGAGTTGGTGATGATATCAATCCAGTTACCATGCTCGTCCTGATGCTGTACTTGTAGTCCTGGAAACTCGGTAATCGGCACCAGCATTCCACCAACAACTCTGCACATGTGAACAATAACGACTTCACGCTGAACGTAACATTAATGTGACATCCCTCACACAAGATTAGGTTCAAGATCAGGAGAAAATGATATTGTTGATATCATTCTGAGTATGTACATGGATATGACCTATCGAGGTAATGGCTAACTTACTTAACTAAAGTATTATATTGGTAATGTCTAAGGTCATATGACATAGAAAATCCATTGATAATCCGACTTTGATTAACGTCCCGCATGGCAGGGGGACATATGTGCCCCACCTCTTCAACCTTCACTTTGAAGTCGAAATTCCATCTGCAACCATGGGGTTAAGGCGGTTTGATCCCCTGGTCTTGACATACCAAAAGACCTTGTGAAGATGGTACTTGTATTTACCCAACTAGGCACACATTCACCCCCTACCCCCCAATATCTATGCATTGTTTTATGGATTTTATGTGTCTCGTAGGCCTGTAAAGGACGGGCAGATGTTCCATATGTGATACAGAAGAATTTATATAATATGTAAACATCTGCGTGACACAATAATAAAATAATTTCTCTCTCTCTCTCTCTCTCTCTCTCTCTCTCTCTCTCTCTCTCTCTCTCTCTCTCTCTCTCTCACACTACGGATCTATTGTATTTCACGTCGCCTCCTCAATTCAGTGGTTGTTACCATACCTTGCACCAGGTGGCGCAACACGATAGCCGATGCCCTCTGACTCCAACCAAGGAAGTTCTCGCAACCCAACAGCTTTCACAAAACTTGACCAGTCTCCGTCTCGGATTTGATCGCGTGTGGTAGAGTTGTCCATGGATTCCCAGTCAGCTTTATGCCACGCCCTCTCAGCCAACGACAACATCCGAGGAAAGGCTCTCATGTGCATATCTTCTGTGCTACGTAATGTGTCGGACCAAAGTTGCCCTTGGATTCCTGTGATCATTGTTCAATTTCTAAATGGAAATACTGAGATAAACACAATCTGTAGCTACAGAAATATACCGTGAAATCGTAATGACCGCACAATACTAATATATAATCAATGCATAATATTCAAGCACACATTTTAGGTTTGAAAAAAGGAAAGGAATATGACGTGTCAAATATTCTGCACCCTTTTCTTTCGAGAATCCCAAATACTGATGGAAGCTTGCAGGAATTCGATGTCAAATATGTGGTCTATACGCTGTTGGTAAGGATTAAAAAGTAATTCCTTGAATCGTCTTCTTGTTTAATAATAATAATAATAATAATAATAATAATGTGGGTATTTATATAGCGCTACATCCAGGTACTAATACCCGCTCATGGCTCAGTGGGTTTTTAGAGACGATTTAAATGTGTCCAAAGATTCAGCATTCTTGATGTGAGTGGGCAAGTTGTTCCAGAGACTGGCGGCTGCGTGTTGGAATGATCTTTTCCCATTGGATGAGAGTTGAACTTTAGGAATGACAAGTAGCTGGTGATTCTGGGATCGTAATGGTCGGGTTGGGATGTACTGACACAGAAGACTGGAGAGGTATTCAGGTGTTTGTCCATGTAGAGCTTTGAAAGTGATACATAGAATTTTGAAGTCAATCCGGAATTTGACAGGCAACCAGTGTAAAGACATCAGTGAAGGTATGATATGATCTTTCTTGGACTTGAGGCAGACGATGCGAGCTGCTGAGTTCTGTAATTTTTTAAAGTTTCTGAAGTTGAGTTGAACTGATGCCAAAGTGCAGACTGTTGCAACAGTCGAATCGAGAGAGTATAATGGATCGAACCAAAGAATGAGCACATGCTGTTGCAGATAATAGTGACAGTTGCGATTCCAAAGACAAACTGGCATCAAGATATACTCCAAGATCCTTAGTGACAGGGGAAGGTTGAATGTGAGATGTTGAAATCTTCACATTGCAGATGGAGGTTTTCTGCAGCTATTTGGAATTTCCAAGGACGAGCAACTCCGTTTTGTCATCATTCAGTTGGAGTTTCCTTGTGTTCATCCTGGTCTTTATATCGGAAACGCAACTGACTATGATCTGTAGATCAGTGACTGGAGATTGCAGATTAAGAATCCTGGTAATCTGATTGTCATCAGCAAAGGCATAGTGCCCACAGTCATGAGAGTCGATAACCGCGGGAAGAGAGTTTACATATAGCAAGAAGAGTATAGGACCAAGGACCGAGCCCTGGGGCACGCCACATGTTAACTCTACTTTGTTAGATGTATGATTCTGAAGTTTTACAACCTGTGTTCGCTGGTCGAAATATGAGGAGAACCAGCTGAGTGCTAGTCCTTTGACACCAACTTCATGTTCTAATTTGTGTAACAGGCACTTGTGGTCAACCGTGTCAAACGCGGCACTTAGGTCGAGTAGGACTACTGCCGCCATATTGCCACTGTCCAGGATCATTCTGAGATCATTCACTAAACGAAGGAGAATGGTCTCAGTAGAGTGGAATGGCCTGTATGCAGACTGAAATGGGTCAAGGATATTGTTGGATGAAATGTGATCCATTAATGTCTTAGACACTGCTCGCTCTATGCCTTTAGACAAGAAACTAAACTTTGAGACCGGTCTATAGCTCTTTAAGAGTGAACTATCCATGGTTTTGTTTTTGATGAGAGGTTTAATTATAGCATTCTTCAGAGATTCTGGAAATGTGCCTGTTGTTAAGCTTTTGTTGATTATGCATGTAATCACAGGAAACAACGTGCATATGTGACTTCCGAAGACTGACACACATACCACTCTTGTTAATCGACTGCTACACCTCTACCATCCCGTGGAACATGTTTGCAAACAAATTCATCTGGCGCCATACCAGCCACAAGGGCATCATCACCAGTTGGGTGAAACCAGGTTTCAGTTATAAACAGCATGTCAAGATTCTCATCCAAGATAAAGTCTGAAATTTCGTATGTTTTGTTCCTGGCTGATCGGGCGTTAAATACAACAATACGAACATAATGCGAAACTGCCTTTGGACGTACCGTTATAAGATTGGATCTGTTAACACCTTGACCACTTTGTGAACACGGTCCAAGCCCAGCTGTGCAGAGTACAGCCATCCGATGCTGCTTCCTCCGCCCGGCTCTACAACCCCGTCTTGTCTTTCCCTTAACACTTCTCCTTGTCTTCTTTTCGAAGCATAAGCCCACTTTAGATGTAAAATCACCAAGATGTTTCTAGATAGGCTGGCTTTTCAAAGCATATGCTTGCTTGGCCAATGTTAACAAGTTGTTGCCTTGTATACACAATCTTGTCAAGTGTGTCCATGGTCTGGCTTGGGTTGCTCAGGTCAAAACTATAGCCCGTCAACTGTAGCTTGGGTATGATTACAGGCAATAATGTCCAGAATGTCCAATTTACATGGAAATAATCCACAAAAACCACAAATATAAAGTATGCAAAAGCACACAAATTCAGTGAATCCATTCCAGATACCGTATGCTGTGTGTGTAACAAATTTGGTCATGATCTGTTCTCTATAGACTTAGAAAATTACAGCTTTCATTGAGAGAGTGATGAGAGGCCCTGCCACCTGCTAGGCGCTTACCCCATATATACATAAGCACAGCCTGCCTTCTCGGAACCGTTCTTTTGAACTTTAAGTCTGCCATCTTTGGTTAGCAACAACTGTTGACATCAATCCGTTCCTTCTAAAATCTGACACTCGACTTCACTTAGTAAATGAAGGCTGTGTAAGTAATTGGAATGTGTAACATGTTTTATTACCATGCATTTCTGGGTTGACTTCTTAAGTAGAAATGAAAACATAAACTGGTGCAGGTAAAAAGAACTTTAAAACATTCCTTTAAGTCAAGAGGTGATAACTGTTATAAGAAATATCTTGGGAAGAACCTGCGTGCATGTATACTTGACATTTATAATTTTCGTATGTACTGAAATAGCAAACTTGTCTTACCAACAATATTGCCTGGTTTGAGCAAAGCAGGACACTTCTCACTGTTGCTTCCACAGGTCTGCTCACGACTAATGGGTTCTCCAGAACGCTGAGTGTCTATGTTTCCATACAAGTTTTCTGGCATGAAGCTGAAGGTTTTCCTGGTGTCGATGTACCTTGTCGCCCAGTAGTATCCGCGTTCATTAGGATCAGGTTCATAAGGGAAGTCAAAGTTGAGGAGAGTTGCCGGACACATCACCACCTGAACAAATGACAAGCTGCAAGTGACAAGCTCTGAATATATGCAGACTTTCTGAGGAAGTACCACAAGAAGTAAAACCTAGGAGAAAAATTATCTCAGGTAAAAACACCATTATTTCATTAATTCATGTGTAAATTACCTACACATTTGTTTTTAACATTTTTGAATTTGTTGTCAAAAGTTTTCAAACGGCCAACGGGCACATAAATAGATTTGTGACACAGAAGAAACTGGAAAAATTTCATCAGAGCGATAGGCTAGTAAAAGCACAATATACCGGGTGAAGGAATACTTATTGTAACTCAGGGCTATGAATTATATAGTTAGACAGTCAAACAGTTACACAGTGAAATATTTATGTTAAAATTCTTCAGTGTCACGTTTTATACCCATCTAGTTTACCTACCTTATAACCATAGTTAGCCAGGTTATAGGCCCGACCTGCATTTCCCCATTCCCATATATTCTGGTAGACATAGGCGTACACATCGCGACTTCCGTTTAAGCTGAACGCTTTGTAGCCAGCCGGCTGGTCAGGAGTGTTCTAACAGAAAATAAAATAAAATAAAGTTGTTATGCCCGAAAACCTGGCCCTACCAAAAATCAAAATATAACAATTCCTACGCGTTCGGCTTCAAATGCAATTTAGAGACTATCAGTTCGGTCTAACATACATCTAATTTGTAAACACAGTACGTTTATATCCTAAATAAACCCATTCAACTGATATGAAGTACAAAGCAAAGAATTTAACCAAGCCTGGAAAGTATTCAAAAGGACACAATAATGAAACTTACTTCAGTAATTGGGTCGATATGAGAATACGGCTAAAATAATTGCCACACATTTCTAGAAGAATGAGTGAGCAGGTTGATTTTTTAAGTGCTTTGTATTACATTTACATCTTAATGCATCTATTACGCCAGTAAAGTGAAGTTGACACCCACAAGCATAATGGTTGAATGTCTGGGGTATGAACGAGGTGGCTAAGTATTACAACTCTGCATAATGATTGAGACGCCAGAGAAAACTGGGTCAGTCACCGTAGTAACTATAGAACACTTACAGTCATTACAAAGCCGCTCACCTCTTGCAGCAAACCATCTTCCCAGGCTGCAATGTCCAGGTTTCGTCTTGACCCGAGTCCCACCACCTTTCTGAAGAAATACTCCTTGACTTTGGATACACTGACAACAGAGGAGTTGGATACCTGTCTGCAGGCGGTGGAATTGTCCCAAGCGCCCTCTGCCACCTCGTCACCTCCAAAATTGAAAATCTTCAAAGGCTGAATATCCTGATGCATTTTGGCTAATTCTTCCATCACGTGATTAATGAAGCTGTAGGTAGATTCAATGCAGGGATTCACTGCATTATCAGTAAACATCTGAATCGCCAAGTACTTTGACCAATCTTTGATTCCATCTTCAACTAGTCGATACTTTAATGCCTCAGTTTCATTGCCTGATATCTTCAGGCGGTCATACCTCAGTTCCATCGACTGAACGGCGGCGCGCGCATGTCCAGGGAGGTCAAACTCTGGGATTATCTCAATATGTCGTTCTGTGGCAAAGCGTAGAATTTCCCGGTAATCTGACACAGAGTAAAACCCAGATCCCGAGGTTTGGTTTGTTGGACCTGAACCCAGTTGGGGTGGTAGGCATTTTGTACCGCTTGGGTCGAAACATCGCTGAGAGCCGAACTTGAAATAAAAGGTAATTGTCATATGTATAGGGAAATCTTCTTGAGTAGAATTCTATCAAACCGATATGTCAGTTGAGATGATGGCATTTAAAATGAACTTTTAATATTTGTGTGACGATGGAGGAAGGTGTGGTGAGAAAGATTAAGATCACCTCTGTCAACTCCTCAAGTCCTGGTATTTCTAGTCTCCATCCCTCGTCATCCGTCAGATGGAAGTGAAACTTGTTCAACTTGTAGGACGCCATTTTGTCAATCAGACTAATGACATCATCCTTCGGGTAGAAATTCCGTCCTGCATCCAGGAAAAGACCACGGTATCCATAACGAGGAGCATCGCTGATATGCGTCGTGAAGAGCTTGCCGTTCGCCTCACGTATCAGCTGAAAACATATTTTGTGATCAGCGATTACTACTAAATTGTGCCTTTTACAACCAATGGAATAAGTTTCGTTAGAAAATTGAGGTTCATCGTTTTCTGGCGTTGACATTTACTTGTTACAAAGTAGGCTCCACCCAGTCAGATGCATCGTATACCTGTAATAATGTCTGAATTCCATACAGCACTCCGGATGGTTGAAATCCGATAATAGTCACGGTAGACGTCGTCGGGTTGATCTCTACGCTGTAAGCGTCGTCCATGTGGTAGGGGCTTGTACTTTTTAAGTTTACGCTCCCTATCCGTAATTTAATCGATGTGGTGGCTGTTGTACCGGGTATGCGACGAATAGATCTTAATGCTTGCTCTGCAAATACAGATTTAATTATCATAATGCGGAACATTACAGAAATGTAAACACAAGTCAATTTTGATAATTTAGCACTTTAAGACACAAATCTATTAGCAAGACATGGTATTTTCCTGTGTCTCAGGTACCAGATAAATAGATTGAAAAAATGCAAAATATTGATTGAAATCAGAAGATTAATGCAGTAATAGGTGTTGGTGGACTCGAAAAAATAAAATCGACCACTTCTTCAAGACACAAAATGTTGTCCTTTTAAAGGGTTACCAAACATGTTTTTTCCAAAACACACTATTTTGCACGACAAATGATTGGCTGCAGTAAATAAATTCATACCCAAGATATGTTCCTCTGTTCCTAACCCACTTTGTGCATCAACAGTAACATTAGACACATCCATCTGGAAGCTGTGGCGCTTGTCCAATGTCATCTCCATCGGTTTGGGGATGATGCGGATCTCTCCACTGTCGGGTAGATCATCCACAGCAAACCGATTGTACCTTTCCTCTAGAGAAAATGGTGCAAAACGATCATAGTTGTATCTCTTAACTTGCTGTGGCAGCGTAATTGGCTGAACAAAGTCCAGGGTCTCTCCAGCAGTGCTCACCAGAACTTGGGGAACAAGTCCTGGTGCAACGATGAACCAGTTGGGCATCGCGTCAGTCTTAGCTGCCATCCAGAAGATGATTTGCAGCTTTATCTATGGAAAGATAGAAAAAATATACATCAGCTAACCTATTTACACTACGGCACATGTTTATCATCTGAGACAAGCTGAACGTCTGGTCAGACAATCAAGGGATTTACAATTTTCTTGGTTTGTCTGAGACCCGCTGAACGTCTGGTCAGACAATCAAGGGATTTACATCACGATCTTCTTGGTGTGCCGGCACATGTTCATCATCTGAGTCCTGTTGAACTTCTGGATTTACATCACGAACTATGCAATGTTATGACTTACACAAGCCATGTCTATCATGAAGCATACAACATTGTGGATAACAACCTCTTGTTTATTGCTCATAGAGACGTTTCAACTGAAAGATTTATTTACGCTTAGTGGCAACACCTGCAGCTCTGGACAGATAAGTCAGAGTGACGGTATTACGAAATGAGTTGCAATCTGCTACTCAGATAAGGAACCGGTTGCATCAGGCTTCATCATGACTTCACGTCATTTGAATCAGATACGACAGTGGTGTTGGAAACTTCAGCGCTAGGATAGTCAACTAGGCTAATGTTATGTTTTCTGATGTTTCATGGACCTCGATGTATACCTATTTACCATTCCTCTTTGTGACTGAATGATATGTAAATTGCAAAGAGATCCATTTTGATATGCCAACAATGCCTGATACACCCATATGGTGCTAGTGATGTTGCAGTGTAAAATCATACTCGCTCACTATCTACACTTTTTCTACAAACTATCTACAAGTTTTTCATCCATTTAACTTGTAATTGTCATTATAGTTTGATAACGATTGTGAGTCACTGGTGAAGCCTAAGGAACGTATAGTGTTCTGCACATTGCAAAGATCGCATGATCAGATACTGGCACTTCCTCATAATTTAATGTCTCTATATAAAATAACTGATGAGAAAACAATATGTGTCTAGTTACAACCGAGTTTGATTGTCATTGGTAAATCTGGCAGAGTACTAAGCACTTCCTGTATGAATGTCCCCCATCGGCTCCGCCAATGCAAAACATTGACTTCAAAGTGGTCTTTAGTCATTTCAAAAAAAAAAAAAAAAAAAAGGAGAGAGGGGAGGGTAGGGAACCCCCCTCACACTCACACACACACACACACACACACACACACACACACACACACACACACACACACACACACACACACACACACACACACACACACACACACACACACACCCTGGGTCCGCCAATGATATCATTGATATATAACATAAGATAACCTAAGATAATATAGGACAGGACAAACATACATACATTCGGCATTTCCTTGCAGGGTGCATGACAGGTGTACCTTATCCGTCAGCATGTTACACATGACAAATATTCAGTATGCAGCAGAAACACATTACAACTCGTTCTGTGCAAGTAGACGTTAAATTATATTTCCTTTGTTCACTCTCAGAATACAAAGCCATCCCCATATTGAAAGACATTGCGAAATATCCAAAATATGGAACACTTACCTTCCTGCTTGTGCCAGGATGCATATCAAAGAAACTGTCCGTCGCTGCGATGGTGAACTGTGTCCCTACAAGATGATGGATCCTGATTCCTTGACCTGGAAGTTCATACCCCCCAGGTCGGGGCAGATAGTCCGGTTCTAACATGAAGATGGTGTCGAGATGAATTCGCCAGTCACCGTCTTTAGTGATTGTTGTATTGCCATTGTTGGAAAGAGTTATTTCGGCAAATGATCTTGTCTCTGTCTGAGTGTTGTCCTTGATTAGCCATTGAATCTGAAGATTTTTACCCAGGTCATTGAGGCCTTCCTGGTTCAGAGCCAGACATGAGACCATACCTGAAAAGGAAACATTTTCTTGACCTGGCATGAAGACAAGACCATTACCGGGGATACCCTGGTGTCTTTTGCTAGTGTCTGACTAACTTCTGTATGGAATGGTCAGGGTCTCTGTATGTGGCCGACGATGTGAGATATTGAACTCCCACCAACCACCGGTTTGACTGCAGTAGTCTCGAACATACACAGGTCATCGCGATATAGCTGGACTATTGCTGATTACATCGAGTTGCAACAAACACTTCATGCAAACAGTGAAAGGCGGTGGGACAGTCAACTGGTTGGTTAGATATACTGACTCTTATTTATAACCAACAAACATTTGCCAATCCGTCGTGGTAGTACCGGAGTCTAGCGGGATGCGGATGGTGGATGTGCTCCAAAATGAAACTCTTACTGCAACACCCCTTCCTCACATCGTTTTTGAACAATATTTCAGTTGTATCGTACAGTTCTTCGGTGTAAAACCCGATTTAAACCCATAACCATGAAATTCCAGCACGCCGAAGACATGCTTGACCGTGATTCACAAAGGATACAAAATGGACGATCTTCACCTTTCAAGAGGTATTCATGGGTATATCCAGAATGGCCCATACGTCATCGTCTTAAAACAAACTCTTCAAATCTGGACTGACAATCCAAGTAGGTGTAACCGATGTACATTTCTATTTTAAACTATGTAATCTATTGACACCTAATTGGGTGTCCCACTTCTTTTGCATTAGAACTCGGATGCAACTTCTCATAATTTTATAGTCACTGTAAGGTATCGGAAGTGGCGTCACAGATGTATCGAGTGCTGCTTTAGCAGCAGAATCAGCCATTGTGTTACCCGAAATTGCAACATGGCTTGGTAACCAACAGAAGACAATGTCGTATTGGCAAGTAGCAATTAAGCTAATTTTGTAATTCGAGAATTTCGAATAAAAGTGGATGTTTATTTGACATGTATTTAATGGCCTGCTTGCAGGGAGGACAAGCACAACACATCACATAGGAAGCTGCTTGCAGGCAGGACAAGCACAACACATCACATAGGAAGCTGCTTGCAGGGAGGACAAGCACAACACATCACATAGGAAGCTGCTTGCAGGCAGGACAAGCACAACACATCACATAGGAAGCTGCTTGCAGGGAGGACAAGCACAACACATCACATAGGAAGCTGCTTGCAGGAAGGACAAGCACAACACATCACATAGGAAGCTGCTTGCAGGAAGGACAAGCACAACACATCACATAGGAAGCTGCTTGCAGGGAGGACAAGCACAACACATCACATAGGAAGCTGCTTGCAGGGGAGGACAAGCACAACACATCACATAGGAAGCTGCGGAAGGACAAGCACAACACATCACATAGGAAGCTGCTTGCAGGAAGGACAAGCACAACACATCACATAGGAAGCTGCTTGCAGGAAGGACAAGCACAACACATCACATAGGAAGCTGCTTGCAGGAAGGACAAGCACAACACATCACATAGGAAGCTGCTTGCAGGCAGGACAAGCACAACACATCACATAGGAAGCTGCTTGCAGGGAGGACAAGCACAACACATCACATAGGAAGCTGCTTGCAGGAAGGACAAGCACAACACATCACATAGGAAGCTGCTTGCAGGAAGGACAAGCACAACACATCACATAGGAAGCTGCTTGCAGGAAGGACAAGCACAACACATCACATAGGAAGCTGCTTGCAGGAAGGACAAGCACAACACATCACATAGGAAGCTGCTTGCAGGAAGGACAAGCACAACACATCACATAGGAAGCTGCTTGCAGGGAGGACAAGCACAACACATCACATAGGAAGCTGCTTGCAGGGAGGACAAGCACAACACATCACATAGGAAGCTGCTTGCAGGGAGGACAAGCACAACACATCACATAGGAAGCTGCGTCGTCACCATTCTTGGATACTTCTGTGAAGAGAATATCATAAGTTCGTCTTAATTGGTTGTAGTCTTGTTTGTAGATTAGTTGGTTAGTTTCAGATTTTAAAAGTTGTTTTCCATATAAGATCCACCTGTGGTCTCACCACGGAGGACACGAAAATAGGCGGAAAGAAGATATATGTTGTGAAATTAGATATTAAAAGCGGCAGAAATAAAAGGTTTAATTCGTATTCCAACTGGTGGAACAAGAGCAGATTTTTTTACATAGATTAAACACACAGTTGTATGCTGGATGGGATTTATTGCAATATAGTTTTGAAATATATTACTAAGAGAGTTAAATGCAGCGGTGTTTAAGAGAAGGCTCATCTGCTTCAACGTTAAGACTGCCACGACGAAGTCTGAGACCTTGATGGTGGATAGAATCAAGAAGTTTAAGGTTGCTTTGACAGGCTCCACCATAGACAATGGGGTCGTAGTCAAGTTTAGAGCGGATCAGTGATCGGTATAAATGTAGGCAGGTTTTCGGATACCCTCCCCACTTTGAATTAAATATTTTGGATCTGATCAGTAATTTGCACCAGTGTAGCTAATACTCACATGAACATGTCCAGAGAATCCACATAGTCACTTCTCGGCAGTGTGCTGTGCCGAAAGTATAACCTAACAGGGAAGAGTGATAATTTCTCTCCGTTTGATTGGACAGTGTCACGTTGATTGCACACGATAGCAACATGTAGGTTATCAAGGATCCTTTTTAATAATTGTACATAACACCTGGTTTCTTAAAATGTACTTCACATTCAGATTATTACAAACAGGATATGTCTAAATTTAAGGTTCGTGTTTTCCCTTCCAACAAATCCTGAAATGTAAGACATTTCGTACAATTCCGACTATAATACGAACATGTATTATGAAAGGTGGCCATATTCTGCCAAATGTTCATAATATTAGCAGCTTAATGATGAAACCCGTGTCTACATTCAAATTTCGGGCTAGTGAATTATTTTGTGGGCTGGTAACCTTCAAGCATAGCTAGCTCGACTGGCTAGCAAACATTGGAAACTATTTCACACATTGTATGTACGACGTGTGAAGCCCATTCATCTTGGCTGTTGCCGCAATGTGTCGACGTTTAGCGCCATTCCCTTTACTCAGGGAATCCAAAAAGCGATCTAAACGGTGTCTTCCCATTATACATCTTTATTGGATTATAATGGTTCAAAATATGCTATACATGTAAACACACAGACCAACCACAGCTTTGAAACATTAACTTGCCATTCATTATCACCAACATCACCATGTCGTTTAGTTTAAGTGAAACTGCATTTATTACCCTCCAAACCCAACAACACACCCTTCAGTGACTGGGAAATGGGTTGTTCCACTATTTTATAGGTCCAAAATCATTTCCCATTCTGCTACAGTAATGTTTGTAGTAGTCTGTCTTACAGTCCCTGCCACGCCCTCTCTGCAGTGCTAAAGCCCTAAATGAAGCAAGTCTAGATTTCCTCAGGTTCTGAATCTCTGGTCCTTCTGGGGCTCCTTTTCAATTTAAATGGGCTTGTTTGTTACTATCAAAATTATATATATTCAGAGACTAAGCATTAGTCTATGTTTGTAGGTAAACTGGGATGCAGGCAAACTGGGATTATAAGACGATCACAATCCCGATTCTTTGACACAGACACTCCTCTCTGGAACAACCCGTGAAGGTCCGGGTTAGAGTGAACCTTCAGTAACCCATGCTTGTCGTAAGAGGCGACTAACGGGATCGGGTGGTCAGGCTCGCTGGCTTGGTAAACGCATGTCATCGTATCCCAATTGCGTAGATCGATGCTCATGCTGTTGATCACTGGATTGTCTGGTCCAGACTCGATTATTTACAGACCATCGCCATATAGCTGGAATATTGCTGAGTGCGGCCTAAAACTAAACTCACTCACTTACTTTCCTGGGCTCCCAATTTAGCTGGCCATTACCAGGGTTAGTACGTTCAGTTTCTCCTCAGTCTAGTACTGCAGTCCTTGTAGCAGATCATGTAGTGATTTCCATCAGGCAGTGTACAGAGGGAACTAGGCTAATGCTTAGTCCCTGAATATACATGTACATGATACATAATAAACCCATTTAAATTGAAAAGGGGCCCCTCGGAGTTGGGACATTTACCTGGGGAAATCTAGACTTGCTTCATTTTGGGCTTTAGCATTGCAGGGAGGGCTAGGCAGTAGGTAGTCTGTCATACAGACCCTGAAGCAAATATATCCAAGAAAGCCCACGCAAGTCTAGAAAATACAGCAAGTCTAGATTTCATAAGTTTTCATCAGAAAACGGAAGTTGTATCAGGGCTCCTTTTCATTATATTATATTTTTAAGACTATGAACTTTTAACAGTAAAATATGTCACGGTGCACCACTCGCAATCAGCTGAACGGGAACAACTACATACGGTTTCGGTTTGGGTTGCGGAATATGGACTCGTCCGTCGTTTAGGGTACCGGGTAACGTTTGTGTAGTGTCTTGTTTAGGGTTCATATACAGAAACATTACATAGAGACTAGTTGTTAGTCTAGGCAGTAGGGAAAATAGTGTAGTACCGGGACAGTGAGACAGACTACTTGAGAACTGACGCGAGATCTGGGCTATGTAAACAGACTTGTATGATGTTATAGCATTGACGTCAGCGGGTCACACGGTGCATGTAAATTCTCCTCCACACACACCGACGTGGCTGTGCAGGGCGACTCACTTGTGTCTGTTATTCGTTCTAGTATTTAATTTCATCAGCCTCAATGCGTATATGTGAAACATATGACAGCGGCCATTTATGCTTATTATATCTATATTATGAAGAACACGGTACAATAAAATGTAATTAATATAAATTTAATAAAATGTCTCACAACCAACGATAGATACGCTATGGTGTTGCCCTCCGTATTCCACCACAGCAGATGTATTCATTTATAGATGGTTATGAATAAATATATTAACATAAAAGGGAATCACTGTATAAGCTGATACACCCATCTTTAACGTTTTCATGGGTACAATGTTTGAAGCCCATTTCTGGTGGTGTCCCCCGCCGTGATATTGCTGGGAAAAGCGGCGTGAAATCATACTAAATATTGAGGGGCGCACCCCCTCCCCTTCTTCCTCGTAAACATTTCCCTGAGCCGCATTTCTCCCTGACTTCATGATTCATGTGCACTCCCCCTCACACCAACACACACACACACACACACACACACACACACACACACACATCATCATCATCATCATCATCATCATCATCATCAAAACGTGTAGTATGGACGACCTTGACAGTTTGCGACCTTTGACACTGAACTCCTGTCCTCTCGGGAATTCAGCCATCCCATACTATCCAGCGAATAGCGTGTAACTAATAATACCCACAGGAAACAATACCATCACAGCAAGCACACCAAGCAGCCATGTGGTGAGGTCATCATGCTATCTCACATGACCACTGTTTCCTGTGTTTACAACCCGGCCGTTTGTATAACAACACTTATGACGTCATGCGCACTCCGCACCTAAAGAGTTGCGAAACAGCATTCGCCGAAGCTTGCGACATAAGGGGGGTATAGTTTTCATTAGCGGTTGGTGAGCGGTGTTAGTCTGAAGGTTTCAATACATTGTGAACAAGGGCATGGTATTCTGGATACGTTTTTACTTCACATTGGTGGTATCTGTGTTTAGCTTCAACAATGGTAAGTTATTATGATATCGTTTTATCAATAGTTTTTGGTCGGTGGGGTAGCCTAGTGGTTAAAGCGTTCGCTCCATCGAGTTCAATTCACCACAGCCAAAATATGCCTCGTTACGTTGAACACCCGGGTTCGATTCGGGTACGTGACTGTGTAAAACCGATTCTAGTCCCTCCATACCCCGAACAAATTTAAAGGCGGCAGATATCCCTACTCACTAACTGATCATCCATTGATTATGTGACTGACTGACTGAGTTTAGTTTTACGCCGCTTTTAGCAATATTCCAGCAATATCACGGCGGGGGACACCAGAAATGGGCTTCACTCATTGTACCCATGAGGGATTCGAACCCGGGTCTTAATAAAACAAATAATCTGTTCGTAGGCATTTGGACATAAATATCTTCGTAAACATAAACGAGGTGACTGTTGGCACTGTTTTATTCATGTTTATGTCATATATGTCATAGCATCTCCTCACCTTAATCATCTGCTTGCATAACACACGTTTTTGAATATATGTACGAGTTTTATTTATTTCTAATTTTGTAATACTGCTCGTCGATTTTAATTTTTAACATGTTAGATGCGTGTTGTCAATTTCCTTTGTTTACAAAGGTACGTGGGTGTTTGAATCGATACTCATATGGAAATGTGAATGTAAACAGGTTGTATTGTCTCGTTTAGTGGCGCAAAATTCAAAATAACTCTGATTCTTTGAAAAATTATGTCATTCGTGTTTGATTTGCCAAAGATGAATTAAAACGGCTTTCTTAATATTTCGTTTTAAACACTATCAACAAAGGCATGCATATTGACAGGAGTTCGACTGAAAGAAAGCTTTACCCCATGCACGCCCACGCACGTTTAACACGGGGTCAAGCTGACATGCCTTGTCAGGTGTATTTGTGGTAATCAGTTACCGTTATCCCACATTGAGTGCAGCAGCGCTTTCGATCGGCGCTTTGAACCTTCCAGACCAGCAATTTAGAGTGATTGGGTGAGTATGGTTTTACGCCGCTTTTAGCAATATTCCAGCGATATCACGGCGGGGGACACACATTGTATTCATGTGCGGAATCGAACCCGGGACTTCGGCGTGACGAGGGAACGCTTGAACCACTCGGCTGACCCACTGCAATTCAAACAGGAATCTTTCAATAGAACTAGTGTTGGGAATTGGTTGAAATCTCACAATTGATGATTACTTCATTACCAACGAGAAATCATCGAAAAAAAAATGGTTATCGTCATTTTAAAGATTTTTCTATTCAGGTTGTTATTGCAGATAAGTATAACATAATGCAACTTGCTACTTTAAAGTGATGACTAATATATCATGAACATAAACTACTCAGAGTCTATTATTAAGTCATGACTTTTCAGTTATTGAAGTGAGTTTTCTAAGAATTAAACACATTTTCAGGCCCTGACAACTTCGAATATATGTTCCATCCACAAGAATTTCAAAGACTAAAACGGTAGTTCCAAAATCGTTTGTGTTCGATTATGAGGAAATGTGATCGATTGCTTGGTCGTTTGGTCTCTGCGACCAATCTTCGATTATTTCAATTAATCGGACCACCACTAAATAGAACCTAATGGGATAAACACCTGAACTTTACCTCTTTTTTCAATGAACGCAATAACGTTCTACTTCACAGTTGAAGTGGTCCAGTGGTTAAAGCGTTTGCTCGTTATGCCGAAGACCGGGTTCGATTCCCCACGTGGGTACAATGTGTGAAGCCCATTCCTGGTGTCCCTCGCCGTGATATTGCTGGAATATTGCTAAAAGCGGCGTAAAACCCAACTCACTCACTAATTACGGTTGAAGACCACTTATAGCCTTGATTTATCTTCAGGCTACTGTTAGGTTGGAAGTGCATGAGAACAAAGTAATATCTCTGCCTTAGAAGACAAACGAAAATAAAAGCTAAACGGTTATTGTGATTCTAATATTATCCTCGAGAAATTGTTTAATCATTTTAATGTTTCAGGAGTCAGCGGGGACATTGACCGAACATTGACAGCTACCAAGGAAGAGCTATATCTGACGTCACCGGGTTACCCACTGGGGTACCCGAAGTAAGTATAAAAATACCCTGCACTTTCCCATAACACCCTGAAGCGACACCCTGGTGCGTGCGTGGTTTGGTAGGGCTGGGGTTGGGAGTGAGAGGAGTGTGAGTGAGTTTAGTTTTACGCCGCTTTTAGCAATATTCCAGCAATACCACGTGGGGAACAGAGATCTCGGGTCTTCAGCGTGACGAGCGAACGCTTTAGGCTACCCCAACGTCCCGGGAGGAAGAGAGGAGTTGTCATTTCATAGTTGGTGACAGTATGTTGATGAGTTCGCGTTGATTTTAATATTAAAACTTAACTTAACTGGTTATAGGAATAACAAAAAAGGCTGAATAGTATTTAAGAAAATGAAATTGTTTAGAAATTGATCGTAATCAGTTTTGATAAAAGAGGGGTAAATGTTTATCAGTGTAATTACCACTCCCACTCTAAATACTCAATAACGAACGGACGTAATGTATCCCTGGGTGCCATTCCACTAACCGATCTTAGCCCTATGCCAATCGTAAACCCCTAAAGTCCCAATCTTAGCGTGACGTTACGATCGGCATACCGTTCCACTAACCAATCTTACCCAAGTCAATCGTAAAGTTAAGATCCAAAGTCTAAGTTGCTCATGACCAACTTAGGATAGCTAAAATCAATCGTAGAGAAACCAAACTGGTGGCTTTCCTATTCTCTGTGAAAAATAAGAGCGAGCATTTCACCGTGAGCGTCCCCTAAAATCCCCCATGAAATGAATTTGTATATTTCTGTGATGTAAACAAACACTGCACTGAAGCCTTACAAATGTCAGGCAAGTCTGACCACTGTCGTCATGGGAACACAACCGAGCGAGTCAGTGTAACGCATTGTACAACAATATTGCAACGTCATTGTTAAGAATAGGGACGGTCATGAAGTGAACAATGTTCTGAAACAAAAAGATACAAATATGTTTGATGTCACGTGCGCTTATTTGGTGGGGGATTCTAAAGGCAGGCCGCGTGTTATTCAAGACCACACTGACAGATTCTAGATACGTTATAGAGGATGCCTCGTCAAGCCTTGTTTATTCTGATTGACAAGGTTCAGGCACATAATAAAAGCTCTGACACAATTGACATCTTTTAAGTCCAGACATAAAACCTGTTCTCAGTATATTACTTATAATCTCGGCTGTAAATACTCTCGTGTAAATTATCTGTACATAGCGCTTTGAGCATGCCCCAGGATGTGGAATAGGCGCACTATAAATATGCATTTATTATTATTATATTATGCCTGATACCCAGCAGCGTTCACACACACTTGCACCTGAAACCAAGGTGCTCACTACCCTAATATTTTGCTCTAGTTATTTTCACCAAGTTTACACTTGGTTGGAAAAATACCCATGAAGGCCCGGATTAGAATATTGATCTTCAATAACCCATGCTTGTCGTAAGAGGCCACTAACGGGATCGGGTGGTCAGGCTCGCTGACTTCTTGGTTGACACATGTCATCGGTTCCCAACTGCGCAGATCGATCCTCATGCTGTTGATCACTGGATTGTCTTGTCCAGACTCGATTATTTATAGCTAAGATACATAGCGTTCACTAACATGAACGCTCATGTTAGTGAACGCTATGCATCTTAATTAGCTAGATTATTTACAGACCGCCGCGATATAGCTTGACTATTGCTGAGTGCGGCGTAAATCTAAACTCACTCACTCACTCAGTTGGTTCGTAAACTACTTCCATCATTTGCTAGACTATGCAAAGGGAAATAACTCGTGCCTCGCATTCCTCTATCTCTCGCACGAAAGAGTCTCGATCTAAGCTTGGATCGGATCGTAAGATCGGGACCGGCTACGATCGGCCTAAGATCGGTTAGTGGAACGGGTGTAACTTTTAGCTAAGACGATTGTAAAATTGGCGTAACTTGCTAAGATTGATCTTAGATAAGATCGGTTAGTGGAACGGCACCCTGCTCATTACAGAGATGACTTCGTCATGCAACCACTCTTTTATTGTGAAAATCTTGACAAAGCTGACAAAACATTTTCTAAAAACGTTGTGCTGATTTCGGTTAATGCATTTCTTTCACCAAAACGTTTTTACCATTTTGCTGCACTGATGTTGAATAATATAGGAGTGAGTGAGTTTAGTTTGACGCCGCACTCAGCAATATTCCAGCTATATGGCGGCGGCCTGTAAATAATCGAGTCTAGACCAGACAATCCAGTGATCAACAGCATGAGCATCGATCCGCGTAATTGGGAACCGATGACATGTGTCAACCAAGCCAGCGAGCCTGACCACCCGATCCCGATAGTCGCCTCTTACGACAATCATGGGTTGCTGAAGATCAATATTCTAACCCGGACCTTCACGGGTGGAATAATAAACGAACACATACAGGTACAAAATATATTTACTCAAAACACCACCATTTTTCATTACATGCTGTATGTCCAGTGAATTCCTGCATTTGTAAAACTTGAGGACAAAGTATTTTTCTACAGGAATTTACGGTAACTTACTATTTCTTGAACAAATCCCAGGGCTCGAAACCTTGCTTAATGTTCGGAGCTGTTCTTCATCCTTTGGTTTTAGGGTTCTCAAAGATGGACAACCCACACAAAACATGGGACAAGCGCGTTAATACCTGCATGTTACCCATTTCGTCATTACATGTAATATACCGTGTGAATAGAACATATATGAGAAAGTACGAGAGACTGCATATGAGAATAAACTTTCGTTCTTCCTTGGCAGCAACTTACAAAGTAAATGGGAAATTGTCGGGCCCGAGTTCAGCAAGATAAAGGTGACGGTCCTGAGCACTGACATCGACCGGCAGGACGGCTGTGAAGGAGACTACGTCGAGGTGCTTGATGGTAGGTTAATAGACGTTCAGTTCAGGTGCTTGATGGTAGGTTGTACACGTTCAGTCCAGGTGCTTGATGGTAGGTGATGGTTACTGTACACGTTCAGTCCAGGTGCTTGATGGTAGGTTGTTACACGTTCAGTCCAGGTGCTTGATGGTAGGTTGTTACACGTTCGTTCAGTCCAGGTGCTTGATGGTCTTGTTACACGTTCAGTCCAGGTGCTTGATCCATGGTGGTAGGTTGTTACACGTTCGTTCAGTTCAGGTCAGTCCACTTGATGGTAGGTTGCGTAGTCTAGTTTTGTGCTTGATGGTAGGTTGTACACGTTCAGTCCAGGTGCTTGATGGTAGGTTGTTACACGTTCAGTCCAGGTGCTTGATGGTAGGTTGTTACACGTTCAGTCCAGGTGCTTGATGGTAGGTTGTTACACGTTCAGTCCAGGTGCTTGGTGGTAGGTTGTTACACGTTCAGTTCAGGTGCTTGGTGGTAGGCTGTACACGTTCAGTCCAGGTGCTTGGTGGTAGGTTGTATCACGTTCAGTTCTTGTGCTTGGTGGTAGGCTGTACACGTTCAGTCCAGGTGCTTGATGGTAGGGCTTGGTTGTTATTCAGTTCTTTTCCACGTTCAGTCCAGATGCTTGGTGGTAGGCTGTTACACGTTCAGTCCAGGTGCTTGATGGTAGGTTGTTACACGTTCAGTCTTGGTGCTTGGTGGTAGGTTGTAGGTTGTTACACGTTCAGTCCAGGTGCTTGATGGCAAGTTGTTACACGTTCAGTCCAGGTGCTTGATGGTAGGCTGTACACGTTCAGTTCTTGTGCTTGGTGGTAGGTTGTACACGTTCAGTCCAGGTGCTGATGTAGGTTGGTAGGTTGTTCCAGGTGCTTGTTCAGTCCAGTCCAGGTGTGCTTGGTGTTGTTCACGTTCAGTCCAGGTGCCTGGTACACGTTCAGTCCAGGTGCTTGGATGGTAGTCTATACACGTTCAGTTGCTTGGTGGTAGCTTGTGGTACAGGTGGTGCGTTCAGTTCAGTCCAGGTGCTTGTTACACATTCAGTCCATTATACGTCCAGGGTTGGTGGTAGGTTGTTACACATTCAGTCGAGGTGCTTCGTGGTAGCTTGTATACGTTCAGTCCAGGTGCTTGATTGTAGGTTGTTGTAGGTTGAATCCAGGCGCATATTGGTAGGCTGCTGTAGTTTCAATCCACATGCCTATTGGAAGGTTGCAATGCTTTCAGTGAAGGTGCTTGGTGGAAGACTGCTGTAGGTTCAATGCAGATGCTTGATGGAATGTTTCTATACCTTTAGTCGTTCATTGGTCTGACTCAGCCAAGGTGATTGAAGTTGCTTTGGCATGTATAAAGTTGCTTTGGCATGTATAAAGTTGCTTTGGTATAAAAGTCGTATAACCAATTACAATTCATTTCAATTAATTTCTTACTTGGTGTACAATGGTGAAATTGTACCTTTATGCATTGTTACGTGATACAATGTAATGGTGTTGTACAATGGTGAAATTGTACTTTTATGCATTGTTACGTGATACAATGTAATGGTGTTGGGCAATAGACTAATTGCGCAGTTAAGCTATAAACTATCAGTGTAAAACTGTGTATATCGTGCAGCAACTATATTACAATCCCACTGAGTTAAAAGGTCGGGCTTGAATAGCCGGAGCACTTATGCTTTTAGTAAGGAGGAAATATTAGAAAGGTAGGGAGGCTCGACTGATTTCAAGTCATCGAACCTCCTCGTTCTTGGGCGTTACTCATTTTTGGAATCAATAGTTGTCCTGCTCAGATTAGACTATTGTTATTGTTGATGTATAACACACTGTGTCGTAGTACAATACACAAAACAACCCCAGTATATTCTGTAGCCACACATATTGCATGTGTTGTGTGCACATAACATCAAACAGATTAGACTAATAGTCTCTGAATATATATAATTTTGATAGTAACAAACAAGCCCATTTAAATTGAAAAGGAGCCCCAAGGAGACCAGAGATCCTGAACCTGAGGAAATCTAGACTTGCTTTATTTAGGGCTTTAGCACCGCAGAGAGGGCTTGGCAGTAGGGAAAATAATGCGGTTCAGGGACTGTGAGAACCGATGAACAGATGCCATTTAACCGTTGTATGGGTCTTATGCATGTAATTGTTATGTTTTATCAGGAAGCACGACCAACTGGGGCGTGGCGTCTCTTGGGAGTTTCTGCTTCAATACACCTTCATTCACAAGCAGCGGCCCCATCATCACAATCAGGTTTACAACTGATGGATCAGGAACCAGTAAGGGCTTCCGGCTGAAGTACCACTATGAAGGTGAGTTGTTGCGTAACTTCGTTGTTGCTTTGTTACTATTTTCGTCCAAGCCTTTTTCAACAAAGGCTGTGCAAACCCTTTGCATTTTGTAATCATGGCGCTAATGAATGAGTGAGTGAATGTTATCACCGTAGTCAACACTTGTGTTGTCACAGTGGTCTGGATAAGTGAGTGAGTGAATTATGTTTTACGCCGCACTCAGTAACATTCCAGCTATATGGCGGCGGTCTGTAAATGATCGAGTCTGGACCAGACAATCCAGTGATAAAGATCATGAGCATCGATCTACGCAATTGGGATACGATGACACGTGTCAGTCAAGTTTCCCGATCCCATTAGTCGCCTCTTAAGTTACTGAAGATCAATCTACCCCTGCTCTTCACGTGTCTGGTCTGGATAAGACCATTCAGTGATTTTTATTATTGGCAACAATGAACCAAGTCATTTGACTGAAAGAGTGATTGATTGTTGTTTATTTGTGACAAGAAATGCCTGCAACGGCAACTGTATCATATGTAAACAAACACAATACAATGATATCACCGAAGTCATCAAATATCTCATTTAAGGACTAGAACCGGGTGTTCAAAGTTTAATGTTTCACCATAAAGTTTGATTTATTTAAATATGCCAAAACTGAATGTCTGTAAGCTGCTCAGATAAGGTATTGACAAATGGCTAAATCCAAGCTCCAAAGTAAAATGTTTTTGATATAAATATTCAGACAGCCCATTGTTTGGATGCCTATAGTGTGTGTATACTTTATACTCTCGTTTCAGAAACAGACACGGATACCTCGTTAATTCACGGTATTTTGATAATGGTGGGTGTGGTCGTATTCTTTATTGTTCTTTACACCACTGCCACGAGATGTTCTAAGAAGAACTCTGAGAGGAGAAATCCACTTGAAAACCTGCATCAAAATCAGCACACAGAGCAAGGGTCTCCGAACAGTTACGGTACAGAGTTATCTGCCCCTCCTCCGACATACAACGAAGTCGTTAATAGCGGCAACATCAATAATAATAATTATAATAAAGACAATCTGGATGATACTTCCCCGCCACCGTATTCATCATTACGCATATCAGACACGACTGTGGACATGCAGCTGAATGAAAGGGATAATACTCAGAGTTCTAGTCCTACCGGAAGTGTCTGTTGATCGTTATGCATACTACCAATCACCGGTTTGTTTGTGACGACACCGATTGCTCACAGGCCTCCTCTAATTGGCTAAGTGCTAATAGGGGCGGCGTGCAATATTCAGGTGATGTTTTAATAATTTATTGAAATATATCCTCACAAAGTTTGTGAGTGAATGAATGAATGAATGAATGAATGAATGAATGAATGAATGAATGAATGAATGAATGAATGAATGAATGAATGAATGAATGAGCGAACGAGTTAATCCAGTTTGTATGCTAGACTGCAATCACGTGGTACTTTGATCTTTTATCATTAACAAATGCATTTACTATCATATATTTATATTTTTTATATTGACAATTGTTGATTCATGTAGATTAAATAATATTTCTGTCACTTGTTTTGTTATCCATTTCTTGTTCAGTCATGGGATGAACTGCCCAAAACTTCATCGAACTTGTTGTCTAAAGTAATCATATCATTTCATATCACTTTGGTCATCATGTTGTATGAAATCCCTGAATACATGTGTTTGAAATGTTCAGCGAAATTCCAATTTTAACAATCCTATTATGACATTTAAACGGAGGTCATGAGCGAATGAAATTCGTATAGAGACAGTAATCACATGCTACTTCGTATTACATGTATAACATCTCCACAGTATTTCCTGGTTTGAGGAGATCTGTAGCAGTAAATGACACTCGAAAATTGAAGCTGCTGAGACAATGTATTTGTTTTCCAAAGTCCTTGGAGTTCGTTATAAAGGTATTTAACTGTATTTGTTTTCCAAATCTACTGAACAAGAGGAGTTAGCGACGCGTAAAGCAGTGACAGAACATGAGGGTCAACTTGAAACATTACATGCCTCTACCGTCTGAAGTGGACATCTTAAACCAATTCGTTGACGCACCATGTAAATAATAGTGGGTTGATCATGTACCCTTGACGTTTGCCAACACAGCAATGAAATATATCTGTGAATCTTTCAGCTGATCCTACTCAATACTGTCTTTTTGCATATACGTTTCTCAACTCTGTAGAATCTTTCCATGTATTCCCTTTATGAGAAGTCCGTGATACAACAAAAAGTGATTAACAGTCCAATGCTTTCGAGAAGTCCATATTGAAAACATAAACTACCCTTGTTGATTTAGATAGTTCAGGTATTTTCGGACCATGCCAAACAGTACAAACATTTTATCTACCATCTAGTATCGATTTCCGAATCCCGCCTAGTTTTCATATAAATAACATTGATTTCTTGAGTCCACTTTTGAAATGGGAGACGATTTTGAGGTCTTGTAAACAGGCATATACCTTACACCATTGAATCGGGAACTTTCCACTTTTCAATATTTCGTAAAATATCGCAGCCTGCAGATTACTATATCTGAGATAAAAGGATTGTCTCTGTAGCTTCCAGAAGGGTTATGTCCGGATTAGGTTGATCATGTTCTCAACAAATGCTTAAGTGTGAACTAATCTCGGATTAGCCTGATTAATTTCATCTATATATAATAGTAGAGGAGGTTCGACCTGAATTTTGACAGCTGTTCCAAATAATTGTGCCTTTCATTCCCTCTGATTTTGCAACACGAAGATGTCTATTTAAGTGCTTTGATAGATTTCCATAGTTCATCACGGTTGTCACGAATACCTTAAAACGTCTCTCTAATTTCTAGCTGATAAGACGACTTCTTAAATACACGCTTCTTTGCTATATATGTTTGAAAATCAAGCTCAATTTGTTAAAAGCCTGATGCTTGTCACGCTTGACCGTCTGACATTGCAAATCTCCCACCCGGCCTTGCGAGCTTGTATAGAGTTAGGTGACCCGTGTGTTATATGAATGATATTACTGCCAGTCTATATAGACGCGAGATATATTGGAGGATAGTTCACAGGACGAAATTTTCGAGGTATTAAAATTTCGAGGTTTGAGACCCCCGGAGCTTTCGAGGTGATTTAAATTTCGAGGTTTGGGGACCTAAAGTATATAAATATTTTAAACAATGTTAATTTCGAGGTTAGAAGAAAGTGGCCAGAAACATCACTTACCGGACCAATACTCACTGAGCTATCGGCAAAACTCCTAGTAGCCAGTGATAACTGCTGTCTGACTGTTATAACAACCGGGATACCAGTCCATGGCAGCAATAATAGTAATGAAAACAAACGTTTGATCCTTTGTTGTGATAAATGGCCCATGAAAAACTCTGTCGGCAGAGTTCAAACATGACGCCATTTTTTCTCAGACGATATTGTTTTCTTAACAACTAATTATAAGCATGTATGCATGGGTCTCTGTTGAAACTATGTTGTTGTTAGAAAGCTGAGAAGTTGAACTCTTTTGTTTACGATAGTTTATACATGTGAGTAGCTTGACTCAAACGTGCCATCGCACGTATAAAAGTTTGTTTCAGTCGATGTCGTTACATTTTGACGAGACAAAATGAGTCTAATAGCGTGGTTAAAGAAGTCTGTTGATGAACCTGAAACGTTCCTTCCTAGCCCTACCAAGGCCCAATCCATGAAAATGACGGCAACTACCGTGGCTGCAGCCAACAAAGAGGTTCTTACTGCACTGTCCACACCCAAGAAAAGGAAACGCGAATCCACCTACAACTTTTATGACGACGAAACATCAGCGAAGATTGCACGTTATGCTCTAGAACATGGTGTTGCCAGTTGCAGTCGAAAGTTCACCAAAGAGCTGCAAAAGCCCATTAGTGAATCTACCGCTCGCTCAATTAGAGACAGATACAAACGACGTTTAGTCAAGGCTCGCAAGACAAGGGTCAGTGGTCATGAGTTAAAGAAGATTGAAACAACGCTTCCCAAAGAAAACCGAGGTAGACCATTGCTACTAAACGACTTTGATGAACAAATACAGACCTACATCAGAGCTCTTCGTGATGCCGGTGCAGTAGTGAACACAACAATCGTCATAGCCGGAGCAACTGGGATTATCAACAGCGTGAATCCAGGACTTCTTGATACCAACGGCGGATCAATCACCTTGACTAAAGCCTGGGCTTTGTCATTATTGAACAGAATGGGATTTTCTTATCGAAAGGCAACCACAAGTGCACGCACCCTACCAGAAAACTTCTCCGACATTAAAGAAGAATTCCTCGGGCGTATCGGTACAAACATCAAAGAGAAGAAAATCCCTGATGAGCTTATCATTAACTTTGACCAAACAGGACTTAAGTACGTACCGTGTGGGCAATGGACCATGGCAGAGAAAGGGTCAAAACGTGTAGCGATAGGGGGACTCACTGACAAGCGAATGATCACAGGTGTAGTCGGATCAACAATGAGTGGCGATCTCTTACCTCTGCAGCTGATTTATGATGGAAAGACGGAGCGTTGTCATCCACAAGGTGTGTAGTTCCCGAGTGATTGGCATATCACACACTCAGAAAACCACTGGTCAACAGATGAAACAATGAATGCGTACTGTCACAACATCCTAGTCCCTTATGTCAACAAAGTGAAGAAGGATCTCGGACTACCCAAGCGTCAAAAGTCCCTTGTCATCCTTGACATGTTCAAGTGTCACCAAAATAAAACCTTCCTCGCACAACTGAAGAGGAACCATATCGATGTTGTTTTTGTACCCCCCAACTGCACGGATGCCCTACAGCCCCAGGATGTTTGTATTAACTACATCGTTAAGAGGTATTTATGGTTTGGTCTCAGCAAACTCACAACTGGATTGTGCAAAAAGGGTGTGACTATGCTCTTAATTGGTATTTCTAAGGGGGGATTAGTTATAGTCTGTATCAAGATGTGTACCACTGGGCTAGAGGGACCGGCTGAATTAGCTACAGCCTGTGACTATATATAGCGACTATATATGTGATATGTGTTACCTGCGAGGAGAGTCACTTCCTCTCTGCATCGTTTCAACACTGTTTGAAGACAAGGCTGAATGTCTTGTACATGGTGGTCAGTCAAGTGGAGCCGTGCGGCCCAGTGATACACGTCTGATACAGACTATAACTGATCTTTAACCTCTTTAGAAATTCCAATTAAGAGTTTTAATCACACTCTGTTGCACAATCCAGTTTTGAACTGAGACGGTTATATCCCAAAACGTCCACATTCCAAAACCTCAACAACAACTCCTCATCACCCCTTTTTAGGTAATGGGATAGCCCAGGAAGTGCACTGAACTAAACAACAGATAATGATACTTCACCTGACTTAGCAGAACAGAGATTTTAATAGAGAAGAAAGTGGTTTAAACATATTTTTAATCATGAAAGTGAATTGGGATTGGTGAACAAGCATTACTGCTTATGTTAACACCGCTCCCGTACAACATAATACAACATGATATGGAAAATGTGACGTCATCGATATTGACCATTGCATACATATAATATTGTTGAATAAATATAAAAATATAGAGATTATATAATTACATCAAATACAACTATTCTCTAAGTAGTCATAAGTTAGAGAGTTACAGTTGTGTGTGTCTAACGAGCCACTGTAGTAATCAATCATGAGAAAGTTGTTGAGTAAATTTAATTATTTTCCTGCGAAAATTTGAAGCGTTGTTTCTTGATGATATAATCGTGGACGGATTCAACTATTTTCTGGTTTACACAAAGAGTAAATTCTTTGTTTCCATTCAAAATTTCATCCAGGTTATATCTGGTAGTGTAAACATACATATTAAATCTTATCTTAGTATAGTTACCACAAGTGAGGAAATAGTGTAGGGCGTTTTCACTCTGATGTCCACAAGAACAACAAGGGCTGTCTATTAAATGTCTGTTATACTTATCGGTTTCTGGTGTCTCCCGCCGTGATATTGCTGGAATATTGCTAAAAGCGGCGTAAAACTAAACTCAGTCAGTCAGTATACTTATCGGCGTTTAGGTCGCTACATACGAGCCTGAGGCGGCAGTGAACGATTTGGCAAAAACGAGTGCCATAATTAAGGTAAAGTAAATCTTAGTAATTAGTTAATAAATCTGAAATATATATTATATAAATTTCGTGCACATTTCATGAATTCAAAAATTGTAAATTTTGCTTTCTTTTTTTACCTTGACATGTTGTTAATTACGTTGAGAGTATTCTGAATATACAAAACATAAATTATGCAAGCTTAATGTACATTTATCGTGCATGTATATTAAAATATGTAGTTTTACAATATAATTCCTTTCAATTCTGATTTGCAAATATAAAGTAATATGTAGCAAAAAATGCAAAATGAGAATATGAATTGTATTATGCTTACTTGAAGTTTTACATACTTGCACTACCGAATCCAGGCATAAACTCATAGATCAATTTTAATTAAATAAGGAAATTGATAATGCTATGGTATGGACATTGGCATTAATTGTTATGGTAGTGGCACAATGATGGTAGTGACATTTTTAATAGTAGCCAGTTTTGCAAAAGTGCAAAAGTATGCAAGTATGCAAAAGTGTGTGCAGTCAACCAGAAATGTTGTTATAAGCTGTGGAAGTTTCTGGGAGGATACCGACTGAGACTATAAGTTAATCACCTATTGTTTAAGAAATGTAATGATGTTAAATCCGGAGCATGGGGGTATAAAAACTCCAAATACCGTATTAGAAAAATGATATCTTCCTCTGTTTAGCTTGATGACTCCTGTCGACCAGACTATTTTTATTATGGAATGTGATAACCTAGTATATTCATTAGCTGCTTCAGTGTTACTTATGTTTAAAAGAAGAAAATTATTAAAACATATGATATTACACCATCCATCTTATCTCTAAGTGTTGCTATGTGTGTATAGGGATATATTTTATCTATGCATTGTTTTATTGATTTTATGTGTCTCGTAGGCCTGTAAAGGCCGGGCAGATGTTTCATATGTGATACAGAAGAATTTATATAATATGTAAACATCTGCGTGACACAATAATAAAATAATTTCTCTCTCTCTCTCTCTCTCTCTCTCTCTCTCTCTCTCTCTCTCTCTCTCTCTCTCTCTCTCTCTCTCTCTCTCTCTCTCTCTCTCTCTCTCTCTCTCTCTCTCTCTCTCTCTCTCTCTGTCTCTCTCTCTCTCTCTTCACAAAAACCAAAATAAATAAAAAGAATGGGCGGCCACGACCTCAAATGGACGTTTCTCTTTCACCAGTAAATTTAAAATCAGGGACGGTGGGGTAGCCTAGTGGTTAAAGCGTTGGCTCGTCACGCCGAAGACCCGGGTTCGATTCCTCACATGGGCACAATGTGTTAAGCCCATTTCTGGTGTCCCCCGCCGTGATATTGCTGGAATATTGCTAAAAGCGGCGTAAAACTAAACTCAGTCAGTCAGTAAAATCAGGACTCATTTTTACTAACGTATAGTTACTAACAATTCCCTCTTCAACAAACTCTATTTCGAAAGACGTACCTTTAGAATGGTCGAACTTTATATCCACGCGTAAAAGAGAAATTGTGAAAAAAGAGATACAATGCCAGTCCTTATAGAATAACGACAATATTACAATTGATAGTCATACATTTCTGTATCCTGAGAGGTATAAAAAGGTGTTGTTTTTGAGAATGATTCGCTACATGAAGAAGGCAGACTGTTTACATATGAAGAATTTTCCAATACCTTTTGAATAAAACTATTTTTTTACCGTATGAATCAGTAAAAAGAGCCACACTAACATATGCTCAAACACTGATCATAAAGCAATTTGAAAAGAAATTATGCGATCCAATTTATCCTTTTAATGTCTCAAAAATTAATACCATAATTAGGAGTAGAAAATATATGCCTCCCTCTTGAAATCAAAATTTGTACGCTTGCCAGGCTTTTCAAAATGGGAAAGGGATTTACAGAGTGATCTTACTGAAAATGACTGGACATTTTTAAAACATTATTGCAAATAAATGTTCACGAAGCATAGACTTGAAATGGTTGCAACATAGAAATATTCACAATATCCTCCCAACCGAGACAATTACTTTATAAACTTGGATAAACACCTTCACCAATATGGTGAAACAGATTCTGAACCTATCAACCATATGTTATGGGAATGTGAATCTGTCTTTAAATTATGGAAAGAAATAGAATCATGGTTGAACTCAGTACAGTTACAACTGGATATTTACAAATAAAACCGTTATATTGGGAATGAAAGGAAAGAACAATAATCCTATTCATGAAATCATTTGAGTAGTCAAACGGTATATCTGTAGATGTAGCAGAAATGGTTCCAGACCAAAGTTAGAATATTTTAAAAATGAAATTGTCCGTCACTGTGATATGTCAATATGTGTTTGCCTATCAATCACTCTGTACATCAACCTCCTCTGCTGTAATCACTTATCAAATATCCAATGTACATCAACCTTGTTAATTGTATATACTCACTATGCAGCTATGTATATGTCAGGGTAGAGACTGCGATCTGGTAGAATCAGAGATTCTACCAGTAGAGATTGCGATCGGAGTCTCTACCAGTAGAGACTGCGATCGGAGTCTCTACTGGTAGAATCTCCGATCCTACTAGTAGAGATTGTAATCGTAGTCTCTACTGGTTGAATCGGAGATTCTACCAGTACATTTTCCAATTCAACTGGTAGAAACTCCGATCCTACTAGTAGAGGCTGCAATCGTCTTCAACTGGTAGAAACTCCGAGTGATCTGTGGGTAAACAGCAAAGACACTTTTTCTGAACAGTACTATGCATTTTATTCAGATATAACACTAGACTGTTTCCTCTTCTACAGATATATTAAGGACTAAAAATACAAATGTGACTTGAGAGATCATATTACGATATATACATATATTACAAAACTGATTACAAGCAAGATCAATTGCATAATCAGTGTTTGCCCTAGGCATAAAAATTTAGGAGTCATCATGACTCCCTGGTATCATGAGAGGGAGTCATGGACATCTTTTTGGGAGTCAACTTCTTTCATCAAGAGATCAACTGTTATTGTTTAATAACAACAGGTCCAAGTAAGGCAGGTCAGGTATTTAATCAGCACTGAGCAGTTAACTGGCAAACATTGAACTTAGTAGTTTTAGGTGTCTTGGCATGTCGGCATTTTGGGAGGATAGGTGTAGGGCAATTCCCAACCTGGTCATTACCCCATCTGCCATGTCCCTGAGACTGAGACTTTGATAACAAACATTTAACACCTCACTGTAAACAATATCAAAATAAAAAATATAAATGGTTTGTAACACTGTATTTACATCATGAGACCAAGCTGCCAAATTTGGACTCCACTCAAAAAACCAAAACAAAATACCTTACTCCAAAACAGACTTAACAAATAAAGTTAACAAGATAACAATAAATAAGTTCAATTATAACTGGCAAATAATAGGAAAACATTATCCCCACTTATTATACTTGCTTGCATAAGCTTGCACTTGCTTGCATAGGTTATTTCATATAATCGCAGTCTCTACCCTGACATATATATTCTCCTTGCTTCAAATTGTTGTATCACTTGCTTGATAACGGTGTTAGTACCTACACCGAAACTTGGACCGTTTGTTAGATCGAAACAGACTATAAGTTATTCCCCTATTGTTATTGCGATTTTATATCCCGAACTTAAAGCGTCCTGCAAAACGGGAACGCCCCATCCTACCACCCCCATCCCCCCAACCTCGTGTCAGGTGAAGGATAATATAAAAGGGCCATGGCTGAGTCGACGCATGCTCAAACAGGAGGTTCGTGTTGGATGGCAGGTAGAAATCATTGAGTCGATGTCAGAAGATCCACTCAGTCATGGCTCTCCGAACGAAGGCAGTTGCCATAACTCTTTTAGGTGCCGCATTGATTGCGTCTTTATTTCTGTTTTCTACAAGGGATCGGACTGCACTGAACAAGGAAATCAGTCATATGATTTCAAATGAAGGTAAGGAATGTATCCTTTTACTACCCGCCACATATACCTATTACTGTGAGACTCTTGCCTCCATGTCGCGCTTGTTAGCACGGCCTGCTTCACATAATGGGAGAGATCTTCATATGAATAGAATTGTCAGGTTCTAAAATGTGATCGTGCCTGGTTCATATAAAATATATACGCGCTTCAGATTTTATCGAAGGCTCGTAATGTTAGCTATCGGCCTACATTAAGAGGGTGTGTCTCAAACCTGTTATCCGGTTCGCCCTGACCACATTTAAACATGCTCGCAGGTTTCACCAAGGTGGTAAAGTACTAATCTGAAACGTCATCGACACTGGGTGGTAACCTCCCATTACCCCTACATGCCACTGCCACCCCTACAGCTTATAACAACATAGTTTATGGTCTGTTGCATAACTAATCTCCTGCCTGTTACCTATTCCATACAGTGGACTGGTCCACTTAAGATGCACAACATGACACAAGACAGATTTTAAAAGTGACTTTAATACATGTGTTATCACAAAGTACCACATCATTGAGATCAATTGTCAAGTTTTTCAGTCTATTTACATTCAGTGTTTTAATCATCTCATCTCATATCACATCAGGATAAGAGAAAAACCAAATTATTACATTATCAAAAGTGTGACCTTAATACATCACACATTGAGATCAATAATTGTCAAGTTTTTCAGTCTATTTACATTCAGTGTTTTCATATCATCATATAAGGATGAACAAAGATCACATTATCACAAGTGTTTCATATCAACATATCAGGATGAGAGAAAGACCACATTATTACATTATCACAAGTGTTCAAGTGTCAGTGTTACAGTCTATCCAAGCTTGAGCAGGTAGCCGACGGCGTCAAGAAACTGAAGAGGGGATTTCTGTCCACGCTGAAGCTGTTCCTTGAGTCTGCACAGACGGTTGTCGATCTCTCTGTACACTCGTTTTCTGTTTGTTGGCGCAGCACCAAAGTCAATCTGAGCAATCCTCACTCTCTCGGCGTGTTCGACTCTCCTGATGACTTCTACAAATCTGTAGATGTTCGGGTGCCTGTGTGGAATTTCTCGATTCAGACGGTTGTGGAATCCTTCCAGGTTGTTGTTTGTCCTCGGCCCAGCTGTCAAGTTGTGGTTCCACAGGTGAAGAAAAATCTGGCAGTGTCGTCGACCCATGTTGTCACGATGTAGTCGTTGAAGTCGCCAGCTCTTGGGACGTCAGGAGTGTCATCCATGGCTTCAATCCAAGTGTCTTGGACCGCGGCTTGAGGAAGTAGAGGTAGTCCAGCTGCTCTCCTGATCCACTTGGTGACTTCGGGGTTTTCCTTGTAGGCAACAGCTAGTCCAAGATCCTGAACCTTCCTCCAGATGGCTTGACAGAAATGGAAGAAACAGCCCTTCACGTCAGCAGTGGGAAATTCTGTTTCTATGGCGTGGATTGCTGCTAGCTCAAAATCGGTCTGGATGCAGGCAGGATCAAGCGGTCTGTTGAGTCTCTGCTGAACTTCATCCTTGAGCAATCGGAAGAGTCTGGAGTAGGTTGTTGTCTGGCGGTCCGGAAGAAGGGCGAAGATGAGGGGATATGTTGAGCTGCCACGTCTTGCATGGATGATGTATACTTGATTCCACAGTGCAGGACAGGCTGTGAAAGTTCCATCCATGTAGAGGTTGTCAGCTGACTGCAAGGCTTCAAGACTCTCTTGTGTTCCGAAGGCCAAGATCTTGTCGTCATGGCCGTCCGCAAACAGGAGGAATGGTCTACCATCTGCTGTCTGCGTCCAGGGATCTTGGAGGTCGACTTCTGATCTCGTCTGTGGTAAGACAGGAATCGTCTTCTGGCGGTGGCGGTACAGGGCACTGCTAACAGATGGAAAGGAGGGCATGGTACGTGTCTCGTCATCAGTCAGGTTGGTAAGCTCGTTGTTGTAGATGGTGCGCATCGGTATTGACTCCTCCCTGGCTCTCTTCCTCAGGTTGCTGACAAACCGGACCTTCTGGCTATCCTCTGGTGGGTGATTGTGTTCAGTCGTATTTCTTACCACATCGCCAACAGTTGTGACTCTTCCTTTGCATGTTGACTGCACACACTTCCAGTGTACACAGGTCTGTCGCTCAACATTCTTAGTGTGAAGATATCCATCCAACAGAACTTGACGGCTACCTCTCCGTGACATAACAAACTCAACATTGCGAAGACCAGCCATGTTGATGCCATGTTTGTTTCATGTCAGCACTTATATACTGTATGGAACAATCTCAATTTCCTGTATCATCTCCACGTTTTATTTCTCTCAACTTCTCAACATTGTAATATATGTAACATTAAAGTGCACTATAACAACTTTTCTTAACAACATTTAGCAATCACAACACTTTTCCAATTGTATGTTTCTTCTACTCAGGGTTGAGGTTTGTTTTCATCATGAGACCACTAATTTCCTTGCCACAAAAGACTAATCACATTTATGCATCCCTTGATCTCATCTATGCTCCATGCACTAATCCCTCTTTAGGATTAGTCTATTATATCAGACAGGTAAATGCTAGGTGTTGTTTTAACTAGCTGTAGGGGTACTGGAGTGTAGGGGTAGTGGCATGTAGGGGTTATGGGTGTGAACCAGGGTTTTGATCAGCTTGACTTAACAGGGCGGATTGGCATTCGGAGCCTCCAGTAAACTAAATCAGACATGCGTGTAAAAATCTGTATATTGTTAAATGTCTGAACTGCCCAGACGGGTCTCTATTTTCTTTCAAGTTTGGACCGGAGGTCTTGGGTGTAAATAATTCGATTCGATTGTTTATTCAGTAGAGACTTGGGCTATATGCCCCTCGTCATCATTTTACACTGTATACATGATAGAATATGGTTATCCATTGAAATATACATATTTTTTACATTTACAAAAGGAGGCTGGAAAATATTTTTTCGGTACTTACATGCATAACTTTATGTATTTACATAATTTTGCAATACTATAATACAGGGACAGCTCGCCACGGAGTTGTTTCTGCGTGAACTCAGATCCTCTCTGAGTTTGAATGCACGGGGATCCCGCAGTTCCCGAAAACATTTCTAGATAAAAAAACCAAGACTACTGCAGAGGATGAGGATTCGTTGCATATTCGACATATAAACAGAAAACCTAGACGTGAAAGAATATCTGTGTATATGTATATATATGTTCATGAAATAAGGCTACCGGTACATCTGTCATACCAATACAATTACAAATGGACATATAAGTTTGCCTGCGAGTTCAAATTTTCAAATGATGATTTCTGCCTCAATTTCCTCGAATCCAAAGTAGACATTAAAATGGTTCCTAGGACAATTGAAATGGAATATGATGGATAAATTAGTTGGCTTCATATATGGTGAAGATATTGTTCACATAAGTTCAACTTTTAACAATGTATTTCACACACGATATGAGTATTTCATTCATTTGCATTCAATCATGCATCAATTATCCCTCATTCATACGTTCTTTTGATAATAAATAATACCTTCAAGGCATATCATGAAACTTTAACCCGATTATGCTTTCTTTTGGCATGCCACAAGGTTTTGGCAGACATATATTTCACAAACTGAATTCTCCGTAAATACACTAAACTCTTTCAATCAGAGAGCTGCTTTCCGCAGATTACCCTGAATGTCAAACTGAATCTACTGCATGCTTAGTAGCTATTTATAACACATGTAATATGTGGGATTACTCTCTTTGATCTACACACATGGACGTAACCCGTGAAGATTCGGGTTCGAATTGGTCTTCAGCAACCCATGCTTGTTGCTATCCTAACGGGATCGGGTGGTCAGGCTCGCTGACTTGGTTGACTCATGTTATTATATCCCAGTTGCTGATGCTGTTGATCACTGGATTGTCTGGTCCAGACTCGATTATTTACAGACCGCCGCCATATAGCTGGAATATTGCTGAGTGTGGCGTTAAACAACAAACCAAACATCAACTTGTGCGGTCTGATACCACAGGTATTCTGGGGTATCACTTGCATCAAGAAAACAATACAAGCTTGATTGTAAAATAAAGCAACGAGAGCCGTTCTCTGTTTTTGACCACAATATTGATTATATCTTCCGATGATAAAAAATAAAGTTTTATTTTATGACAAATACATGTTGCTATGGTTTTCCTGAGTTGCTGCAAAGTCTCATGTCTGTACTGACTTAAGTTTGGCTTACCGTTCAAGTCAAGGTTAAACGGTCTTTGAAGATGTGCAGCGATAAACATGCCATAAAACGCTAATCATAGATTCTAATCCCTTCTCCCCATGGCTTGTCTTACACGTGTTTCACCAGTATGCAAATTCGTCTCATGTGCCTGTGGTGCAAAAAAACGTTGATCAGTTTAATATGACATCGACACCAATGTTCACATACTTTAATGTCATGTGTAACTAAATATCACCGCGCAGCCTTGTGTCGTCTTTAGGGATGATATTCTCACTTATTACTTTCCATATACCGGATCATTGACCTAAATGATTATTGTCCCTAATACAATGAGTTGGGCTGTCTTTAAATATGTGTCAAGATAAAATTAGATAGTTAACGAGTTGTAAAGTTTCGATGTTGGAGACTTGTTTGTTGCAGGTGACAATGTAAGCTTTGGATCCTCAGCAGTTTAGTGAAACCGACGAGCGCATATGAACAAGTTACCTGTGTTTGGATTTTTGAAACCAGTTCAAGTCTGTGCACAGATTTCGTAACTGAAGATTCACGAATGTAATATCATAATTCCATTAGGGTCACGCGTTATAATTTCACAGTTGAAAGTGATGCAGGAGAAACAGTATTTTACCGTAACATCTATGTAAATTACAATGTTTATAGAAGACTATTACCTGTTGTAGAATTGCAATAGGCTACATACGATGCAATGTGTTTAACAGTATTTCTAGCTGGAAGGTATATAAGTTCGGAATGAATTTTGAAGACTTTTCTTTTGTTTACTGATGAATCAAGTACGGTCGAGTTAATAAATATAAAAGTATACTTTCAGGTATAAAACTTTTACTTTCAGTAGAAAGAGAGAAAACGCAGAACCTGGGAATGGGAGACACTGCAAACAACAGGTACCTGCAGGTACCAAAGAACACACTAACCGAACTTTTGGAATCAGTGAAAAGTCTGAAGACAGCTTTTAAGACAATGCGGAAGGGAATGGAAGAGAGGGAAATGCAACTTGAACGACGGGTTGAAGGACTTCATAATCAACTGGGCGACGGTCAAGATAATGTGGACACTAAAGATGAATCTGGGAAAGGTACAAATGTCTGGACAAACCGACTCGACATACTAGATGAACACACACACGCACGCACGCGTGCACACACAGTCCGAGAGAGATACACACAGACAGACAGAAAGAGGATACACACACGCGCGCACACAAACGCACACACACATTTAGACATTGTATAAGACATTGCTTATTACTAATGATTCACGCTTTCGTTTGTCGTGAGTGTACACATGTACCCACACGTTGTCATGACTGTACCTCATACTAGCTGGAATGTCTTTAAATCTGTTTCAAACAAGAACGGTTCACTATTAAAAGTCGTGTTACCTGTAGAGTGATCGTAGTTACTGGCCAAATGTAAATACGATCTGTTTCACCTGGAAGGTGCATGTCTTTGATAGTGTTTGCATTCAATAGGCATTCATTCGATCCGGTAATCTCGATTTTTCTTTGTATAAAGTATGACAACACTCAGATATAATAGTCAGCTGATTAACATATACTACTCACACTTTGCTAAGGATCACAAAAAATCCCAACTTTGCTTAAGCGTAGATTCATAATTTGAAATTGGATAAATAATAATATGGTAACCCCTCTTCAGGCAAACAACCACTTTAATCTAACCTTATGCACTTGATACATGAGTAACCATAAAAATGGTTTTCATGGCACCAATCAACCATTTTGCAAATCATGGCACGAGTCATTGACAAGTACACAACACCTGTCAATAGCAGGTATAAGATGAAATGACAAACTGAAACCTAGGATCCATCCTTACAATAAGCTTAGATATTAAAAATCCAATTTGACCCCACATCATAGTTTTCTGTTGAATCCATGATTTGATCCTTAGCCAAGTGTGAATAGTATACTATGCCCAATTGTTTGATACGCTGGTTTAGAAGTTTGATAATCACAATGTTACAGCTTCCTTAACATCTATGTACTTCTAATGTCATTGTCAAGCAAGTCTATGAATCTGTGGAAAGGTCGCCTGTGTACAGAATAAAAGAAATTGCATATCCATTAAATTGTATTCAACTTCTTGAATGCCAATCAAAGTATAAGGAAAGAAAGCAACTTCCCCGATGAACACCAGTATTACGAATGGTTAAAGGATAAGATTCATTGTTGTTATCATGAGTGCATACCTCAACATTGTGGCACGTGTATTAAAATAATTGTCCGAGTTTGCTGCGATTACACATGCAACATGCCACACAGATGTCAGATATTACTGCATGAATTTGAGTGTGTGCTTTTCTTTACGAAAACTGTTGCTTGAGGAGGATTAACAGATCAGTAAAAATAAATATATTTATCAACATATCTATTTCCAGTGTCGGTACAGACGCAAAGTGCCAAGGATCCTTTACGGATTACAGAATGGTGGCAAGCCTCGTCTCTCTTGAAGTGGTAAATTCTTAAATGTTCTGACATCTTTATCTTATGTGGACTAGTTGTTGGCATGTAAACAACGTCATTGATGCGATTAAATATGTATTCTCCAAGTTAAAAGATATCCCCATTGGCTAATCAGTTCGAACGTTTCGGTGATGCAAAATGTATGGGATGAAAAAGACCTGTAGCATACATTGTGAATGCGTAATTTTGACTCCAAGACGGTTTGTATGTTTCTTGCAGTTCATATATATGATGTAAAGCGCGAACTATGAATTCACCCTCACGTTCACTCGAATTTAAATGAGTTGCCTTTGATCTCCTTTTTCAAATGTGAAACTTTAAAGACTAAATGTAATAACAATAAATCATATAGCACTGTTAGAGTAATACTTCTTACCTACAGTATTATGTGAAACAGATGAGTGTGGAGTCATTGACAGGTACTGTATCTGCTTTCTACAGGGACTGGGAGAAACCCCCGGAGTACACGTGTGGCAAGATGGAGATGAGAGGCAGCTGGCGCATTTGTAATGACAACAACTTTGAGGTCAAACCACCGTGTCTGGTCTATTCCTTTGGGTCAGTAGAAACTGATATTGACACAACTGTCTAAACCTGAACTAGAGTACGTGTTAGACGAATGTAGCTTTTGTACATTCTATGAGACGTATGGCCATCTCTACGCATCTGTTCATATTTACATTTCTGGCTTTATGTGAATTAATGATCAACCTTCCTCCTCATCCCCCCCCCCCCCCACAATAAAACAACACCGACAACCAAATCAACAACAACAAAACAAAACAACAAACACTTACCCCCAATCCCCAACCCTCACCCCCAAAGCCAAAGAACCCCCAAAAACCGACAACACCCCCAAAAAACACACACAAAAAAACAGAACAAAAACAAAAACAAAATCAAACAAACACAAAACAAACTTAAAACAAAAAAACACAAAAAAGAAGACAACTAAAAAAAAACATCTCCAAGAACCCAACAAACTATACGTAAATTTTGTTAATACCTAAAAATGTTTAATTAGAAGCATGCAGCTTTTCATAGGCACGACTTCGAAGTTCAAATATGTTGCATTATGGTAATTAGCAGGTATTGTAATTATTTGTAGGATCTGGAAAGACTGGTCGTTTGATGACGCAATGGGAGCTCTTGGCTGTGAAGTTCATTCTTTTGATCCAAGGTAAGAATAATGAATTAGAATAGCCCGTGACACCTTGCTACACCCATGTCCATGTATTACCATAGTTACAATAGTAAACGAAACGCAATGATTAAATAGAAGAAATGAAGTCAATCCCATCAAAATATTTGTGTAAACAGGGAAAAGGACAGTTGATATGAAAGAGACGTTAATGTAGAACTTAAGTATCAGGACATAACACATTTTGTTAACACGTATGTTAATGGTTGG
Source organism: Haliotis rubra (assembly GCF_003918875.1). Lineage (NCBI taxonomy): Eukaryota > Metazoa > Mollusca > Gastropoda > Lepetellida > Haliotidae > Haliotis > Haliotis rubra. The sequence continues at coordinate 1,301,515 of NW_025767335.1, forward strand.
TAAAGCCAAATCTCAAACCTAAAACACCCCTGTGCAAACATGCTTGATATCTAAGTCATCCTGTTTACCTACTGAAACTTCTTTAAATGCCACGTATTCAGTAAGGTGGTTTATTTGGGTAAGAATGTCTTTCATTTCAATGATAAACCATTCGTTTAGCATCGGACTAAAGTCCTTCGACAGAAGCCAGAATGTCCACTTCCATGACCTGGCGCTGTCGTACAAAGACAGCGATACATATGTCCCACCTAAGGACAGATACGTCAAAACGAAAACAACATGGAAGATCAGACGCCTCAAGACTATCATGGAGATGCTTGGACATACAAATGTACGTACATGTAAATTACAAAACTGACTGAAATAATACTGATAAAAGTCAAGGGGAGATAACTGAGATTAACGATAGTACAACGTGACGTAAATACTGCCTCGCTGGAATATGTAGATTTGAGTCTGATACATTGGACTGGTGTGTTTGCGTATACATGTAAACACTTCATCATCATGCTCCAACGGCGGGCGGGACAACTTAGGAGTGAGAAAAAGTGAGTTTCGTTTTACGTCGCGCCCAGCAATATTCCAGCTGTATGGCGGCGGTTTGTAAATAATCGAGTCTCGACCAGACAATCTAGTGATCAACATCATGAGCATCGATCTACGCAGCTGGGATGCGATGACATGTGTCAACCAAATCAGCGACCCTGTAAAGATATCCCCTCAAAATCAAATATCCCCTATTTTTGATAAAGTGTAAGAAACATATTAGTAATGAAAATACAGAGCATGTTTTCCTCATATTATTAAATGTTTTTATTCTCGTGTGGATCGCTGGGAGGGTGGATTGTGGAAATAATACTTGTAATCTGAAACTTGTTTCTTCTTTCCAGAGACACCTGGATGTACTAAAGATTGACATAGAAACAAGCGAGTGGCCGGCAGTGAAAGACATTGCGGAATCTGGTCTTTTCTCCAAAGTCAGACAGTTTTCTGTCGAGTGGCACCTGTTTCCAACACATCCAAATAGATCTGAATACATTAACTGTTATACAAGTGTCATGGCCATGAAGGAGCAAGGGCTACGAACATTTAGATCACTCTTTCATAAACAGAACTATGAAGAAAAGACCTTCCGTTTCCAGGCAGATGTCAACTACGTGAATATATTACATAAAGGCACATAGCACTGCATTTTGATGTAATGGCCAGAAGCAGTTTTAAAGGTGATAACCAGATGGGATCATACGCTGTGTGTGTAGGAGCAGCACCAGGAGCTAAAGCTGAACCAGAGCCTGAGCACGTATCAGAACTGCAGTCAACGCCAAAACGATTGTGGCTAAATTATGGAAAAACATAAACGGAAAACCGTACTTTCTTCGTTTAACCTACAAGCAGCAATATTGACAATGTAGCGGTGATGCCAACATACGTTGAAATGGCTGACTATAAAGGTAAGCTGGAGCGTGTTTCAGCCTCTACCTTTTACCACATATTCAGCTTTAGTCAGGGATTTGTTCATGGTTGAGGGCATGGGTAGTCCAGTCATCGGAGACGCCAGAAACTTGCGATCGGGTGTTCGAATCCCGGTCTGCTCAGATCATGTTTCTATGCTTGCGCGCAACCTTATCCGCACACACGGGTTTCACCAAACAGAGAAACGTCTACATCACTTGGGGCTTTCCTCACAGATCACGCTCACCCATTGCTCATGTTTACATTTTCATTTGCCTGTTAACAGATGTACACTGTCACTCATTTTAGCCATATGTACGTATTAGATCTCATGCAGAATGCACAAAATGAAAGTTCCAGTTTTCATGACAAATGTTAAAGCTGACATTTCAAATGTGCAAAACATTCACCTTTGAGATGTTGTAACTGTGAAATACGTAATAAAGTAATACGGAGACCGAAAACTGTGTCTGCCCGATCAGTTAGAAAGTTCTTTATTTAATTTGGACCCGGCTCTTCACTGTGCATGGTCTCAAAGTAGTTAGTGAGGGTGTTACAAAGCCAGGAACTAATGTCCAACATTAACTGACGATTTACTGATGGCAGTGGGCATGCTACCAATAGGACATTATTCCTGTGATGACTGTCGACAGATTGGTGTATGAAGTACGAGGAATTATATGAGAAAATGGAATTTTCATAAAATGCGTGTCCCAACAATTTCATGATTTCATTAGGGAGGTTTAGAATTTACGTTTAGAACGCATGCTTGTTCCAACACGAGTTCCCGTGAAGATCCGAGTTTCCGTGAAGATCTGAATTCCTATGAAGATCCGGGTTCGAATTGGTGTTCAGTAACCCATGCTTGTCGTAAGAGGCGACTAACAGGATCGGGTGGTTAGGCCCGCTGACCTGGTTGACACATGTTACCGTATCCTAATTGGGTAGACTTATGTATTGTGTGTTCACGATTGATGTTGATCACAGGATTGTCTGATCCAGATTCGATTATTCACAGACAGCTTCTATACAGCTGGCATATTGCTGAGTGCGGCGTTAAACAACAAGAAAGCAAGGAAATGTAAAATATCGGACAATTACTGCATAAACGTTCAATAATCTAAACATGTCCACGACGTGATATGGATGTCTAACAATTTTGAGATAAGATGACCTAGTTCTTCCTTCTATTCATTCCACTGCCTACGTGTACGTGTATATGTAAGGACTATTCCACTTATTCTCACGAAATGTGCACCAACTGATAACTGACTGGAACTGGTAAAAAAACTAAAGTTCTTTGTTTTTGATGATAAGTCATTTTATTGTTAGAACATCATTTATTGTTCAGAAAAATCAAACTATCAAAAGTCAATTGTCAAGGAAAGAACGAAGATCATCAATCATGATTGGGTACCAAAATTTCAATTTATAATCTACGTGACACCATCAGTATAACACCAACTGCAAAACAGAAATCCCAAGATTAACTTGATGCAAATTGTGACACATGGTCCTTTTGACGACAGATACCAAGGCTTTGCTTAGAACTAGTTGTGGTAAGTGTCACACAGAATTATCATGTTTACAATGCCGCTGTAGATCACAACTTTGTAATAAACGTTACTGTCATTGTAATCTACGTTACTGAAATGAGCGAAAACGAATTTGCATAAATTGATCATCAAACTTACTATACATACGTTTTGTTTAACTAGGTGTTACTGGAAATATATATCGCATAAGTTGTTTTCTGTATTATATTTTATATACAACAAAACTTGACCATTGTACAACTTACAATCTTGTAATCTACTTTACCGTATCACTGCCACATGAAAATAGAAATTTAGAAAAATTACTGGTGAAACATTTCTATACTATTACTGTGACATTAAAAGATGCAAAAGTGATTAACAGTTTCTTCGTTTCATTCAATATTTAAAGTACAGACTGTACAGAAGCACAGCGAATATTCATCCAAACTGTAATCATGTTACCTGTTACCTACGTTACCTCGCGTTACCTACAATGATAAGCCAATTAAAAGTAAATGAACATTTAATGTTAAGAAGAGTTCATGCCATAACTTTAGACCCATAAAACTGTCCTACCTGAGTAGTAGTCGCGAAAAGAAATATGCTCCTTTGGAAATGAGGTCACGTAGATTACATCACGTAGATTACACAAACGTCCCTTAGCACCCACCAAACGTTTAAAGTTTAATAGAACAGCATCTCCTTCACTTAGTTATTACTACTGAATAGGTCCATTCCTTTTAAAACCCTTATGGTGACACTGGGTGTACAGTTTTTATCTTATGGTGGTCACGTAGATTACATCCTTAAAACATCTCTACAACTTGAAACATGTAAAGTATCATGGTGGGAAATCGGCTGAAATTCAGTGGCTATGAGATTGATATTGTATTATCCCAATATAAAACTGTAAATAAGGCATACTATCTCATAATTACACATAATTCTAAAAATAATTATATGGTCATTTCCATGAGGTAACATGGATTACACTTTAACGGAGACACCATATTGAACAAAAAATCTAAAAAGGCTAAACCATATAAAGATGTGTTCTGGGTATGGATGAACGGGGCAATACCTTAAGTAAAAAATATAATCTGTTTTGTTCACACAAGATGAATATTTACTTTGAAATATTTACTCAAAATGTTATACTATCATTGGTGATATGCACATTTTGGTGATTTTGACTAACGTTTTACCCTAAGTCACACATAAAATAACATACCATAACACTTTCTATGTCTCGGGTACCTACCAAGCCTGTCGCCTATCTTAAACATGAAATGAACAGGTTAAATCAGTCAAAAGGTATCTTTTTTATACGGGGACACATACAATTAGAAATGGTGCATATTTCGTGAGAATAGGTGATTCGTCGTTTGTTAATGTACAATAATCATTATTGTATAATGTTTACGTATCGATGTTGGTTGTTGTTTCACGCCGCACTCTGGACCAGACAATCCAGTGACAAGTGACAAGCATTGGTTAGTTGCTGAAGACCAATTCTAACCCGGAGCTTCATGGATAGCTGGGGATGGGGGGTGGGTTGAGAGTATGTTTTTTATAATTTACATCGACACACAGACGACATTAACCAATACATCCAAACTGCAAACAACCCCCTTCCACCCCTCTCCCCAACCCTGAATCCCCACGGTGAACCTGGATACAAGGTACACGCACTCAGGAAAAACACAATGCCCTATATGTCACAAAGGCCTTCACCCATCCGTCCATGTGAACCATATGTAGCTCACAAAAAACATGAGGTTGACGAGTGTACAAGGGCCGCCTACTGCTAAACTGAAGGACACACAGTAACACAAACACCGGCCTATCAAATAACCCTGACCTCTGGTTGCCAGGACGTTCCCTTACAGCTCATTCAAGCAAACACCTATTTCAACACTTCACCATAATGCTCCAACGACCCCACCCAACAAACAACGAGGGCGGGACAAGTTAGAGGGTGAGTATAGTTTTAGGCCGCGCCCAGCAATATTCCAGCTGTATGGTGGCGGTTTGTAAATAATCGAGTCTAGACCAGACAATCCAGTGATGAACATCATGAGCATCGATCTACGCAGTTGGGATACGATGATATGTGTCAACCAAGTCAGCGAGTCTGACAACCCGATCCCGTTAGTCGCCTCTTACGACAAGCATGGGTTACTAAAGATCAATAATAATGACCCGGATTTTCACAGGTCCGAAACTTTCAGTTGAATGAGAGCTACTAATGGGTCAGACGGAGGAGCTGACAAACAAATCCTCCTTAATATCTTCAAAACACCAGTGTAACCAGACCCATGCCGCTTCACTGTTGCGCTTCACTTCAACTAACTATGCTAAATTAACTTCACTACAGTATAAATCCGTTAATAAATACCTTGGGATCAAGACGTGGCTCCCATTCAATGCTTTACTTCTCCCCTCTGGCACACCATCCCTCCCTTTCAGAAGACAACAGATAACCTATTACTACTGGCGCAACATAACCCTATATATAAAGAATTTTCAAACAAATACGAGACACTGAAAAAACAATAACGCTCAGGTAATTTTAACCCAAACCATGCACCCTACTTAACCCACTTACAAAGCTTACACCACCCAAAACTAACCCCTGCAGATAAATGCTCCCTCAACAACGTAGAGCAACAATAGCCAAACCACACCCATATGCATATGCTTCAACAAACACTGACAACATCACGGGGACAATTGTTCTTGCCTCACACATAAATGTCATTTTCTGATTGGCTGAGCGCTCTTCTATTATTTTCAATGTACCCCGCTTACAAGGGAGTAACATTTTCTATGTCATAGTCCGTTTGAGTCAAAGTCTCCCCAATGAATTGCACTCTAACTCAAAACAAATAATCGTAAATGACTCAAACCAACGCGAAAGTTAATAGGAAAAACACACCAACTCGGCAGAATTTTGCCATATTGTCTTTCTCCAAAATAGAAAAGTTATTTTACAAACCATCATTGATTTCATTAGCTATATCACGATTTGTGACAAGGATGTAGGGAGAGCTCAGGGTTGATGTTTGTTGATGTTCTTTTCTGGTTCGGGGAACATAAAGAAACATAGAGGGTAGGCCGACATCAACCCATGACCCCTCGCGATCGTGAGCGAACAACTTATAATGTCACACCACCACAATTACCACCAAGCAACGCTACACAAATTACACCCACAGCAACTCAGCAGAACTATTAGCAATTCTAGTAGCACTTCACCAAGCAAAATACATCAAGCATGAACAATTTACTGAAGTCTTGGCACCATGTAGCCACAACATGACTTTGACGGCAACTTCTTTGCTTCCCAAATTAGTTAACAGAGTACTATCCGTGAAGATCCGGGGTAGAACATTACAAGGGGGGTACGCGCAGTAGTTGGAACAGTGAAACAAATGCATGTGCGGCGCGTGATAAGCGTTAACTTAGACTGCTGTAGAAACTAACCCTTCTTGTTCTCGGGGTTTCATTTAATGTAATACAAACCAATAATAGCGATTTGAAACTATGATCGTTTGTTAAACAACTTTTATCCTAAGTTGAATAAAATTTTGAGATTTTAATGTTCTATTGGCAAGGTAGAGTTATGAGGATTCGCAATCTTAATTTCACTGTGTTTGAAATTCATCGATACGTTTTCACTGCAAACAGACTATATATAAGAATTCAATTAGAGAGTTATTCAGAAATGACTCTTGTACATTTTATCATTTGAAACCTCAGGTTACCGAGGTCAGTTTCAAACGAAATTCCTAAGATTGAATCGATTAATATTCTATATCCTAATTCCTATATAAAGAAATAGAATATTAATTAGAATTTGATTTAGAGTTATCAAATTTATTAGGATATTTAGTTTTGTGATTGTAGACAAACAGTCTGATCTAACTAACATATCAATATTCAACAGTATTGCATTGCCATTATTTGAATAGATTTAAAAATATAGATAATACAGATATACAATAAATAGAATTGAATACATTTGCAACATTATAACAGATACGTTTAATCCATTTCATAATTTGACATTTACATGATATCATAAAACTAACAAAATTGTTGATTGTATATAAATAGAGATAACTAATAGAGAATTTTACATAAACATGTAAAATATGGTGTAATTAGAGGAATAAACGCTCAATAATCAGAACATGGCCACGACTTAAAATGGATGTCTAATAAGCTTAAGATATGATGACACAATAGTTTATTTAACTAAGCCGCCTGATGAATACAGGGTGTGTGTTGAAAGTACATCATACCACAATAGAGACGGGTTGTGTCAACATTATATTCACCGGGTAATGTAGGCAAAATGTACTTCTAGCTGGATCGAATCCATGCCGTACGGTGTACATGTTGTACACCATGGAAGTTAGACAAGCTGTTTGGAAAGAGAAGAAATAGATAAGACATGTAGAGGCAAGCAACGTATTTCATGTTTACGATCTTCACCCTTCATTCGAAGAGATACCATATTTTAACTGAACATTTTAAAGACGAGGAAAATGTTTCATTGGAAAAATATGTCGAAGCAGGTTCATTCATAGCTAGTGTGTAGCAGATAGACTAAGCGACTGATCGGCCATAACAATGTCAACATACCGGCCTAACAATGTCAACATACCGGCCTAACAATGTCAACATACCGACCTCGCCTACCGGTGAAGCTTCCCATTCATGCAATGTGTGACCAGTGTACCGTATTTATTATAGGTTAGGAATATAAAGAAATAGAATACTTATTAGAATTTGATTTAGAGTTATCAAATCAATTTTATTCACCAGAAACGCATTACACCCATCTCCCGTATCAGCGCTCAATGACATCATGGCAAAACATCGTCCCCATACACAATTTAGGATTAGGATAAATTTTCTGATTGTAGACAAACAGTCTAATCTAACAAAAATATCAGTATTCAACAGTATTGTATTGCCATTGTTTGAATAGTTTTAAACATATAGATAATACAGATATACAATAAATAGAATTGAATACATTTGCAACATTATTACAGATACGTTTAATCCATTTAATAATTTGACATTTACATGATATCATAAAACTAACAAGATTGTTGATTGTATATAAATAGAGATAACTAATAGAGTTTTACATAAACATGTAAAATATGGTGTAATTAGAGGAATAAACGCTCAATAATCAGAACATGGCCACGACTTAAAATGGATGTCTAATAAGCTTAAGATATGATGACACAATAGTTTATTTAACTAACGAAGTGTGTATGTCAGGGCTATTCGTCGTTTGTTTATGTACTATGATGATTTATGTGTAATTAGGAGATAAACACACTATCTTGGAAAATCAGAGATGTAACGTGAGTATATACCTCTGAATGACTTTAGCCAATCACAATCCAATATTTACTGAAGTCGTGGTAAAATTATGTTACGTATCGATGTGCAAATGCACCATAGAATGGATCACTATTAGTAAGTTAAATAATCATCACAGTCTGATACTGTTCATTGTTCCAACACAGTGTAATAGTACCAGATGCCAGGTTTGAACAGTTTTTCGTTTGTTCATCAGAAAATGAGAAGTGCCTGCACAGACAGGACACACGTTAGCACGCGACTGTGTAAAAACAATGATACAGCAGCGGTAGAGTTGACAGTTGTGGATGTCATGGAAGATGTTGTTATTGAAGATGTTGTCATGGAAGATGCTGTCATGGGAGGAGTTGGACATGGAACATCCGAATCTGAAAATTTGAATTCGTCAAATAACATTTGAAGAATTAAAGTAAATTGAAATGCTTCGTTGCGAGTTTTCGATATTTGATATCGGTACCATGAGCTCGAAGCTGTTACCCCGGACTCTATTCCCCACATGGGTACAATGAGTGATGCACATTTCTGGTGTCCCCGTCGTGATATTGCTGGAATATTGCTAAAAGCGGCGTAAAACCCAACTCACCCGAAGCTATTTTTGTCTGTCACAATACAACATGTGTAAAGGCATCGTCACTGAAATCATTTGTCAGGAAGGAATTCTCGAATGTTAGCGTTCAGGTTTCAAGACAAGTATGAACGTTTATTGGAGTGAGTGAGTAAGTTGATATTTATCGGCAATACTTCAGTCATATCGTCACGAAAGTAACCATTTACAATACTAAAGATAAAAATATAGAAATTAAAAAAACACATGTCGACGATGAACAGTATAATACTAGAGTATCACAGATAAGGTACAGCTAGCAGGTAATCATAAAAAGACATTATTAAAGAGAGCAATACAATATAAAAACGGTCTAAGAATCGCCAGCAACTGAAAGTAGATCACCACACAAGGGTCCATGGGGACTTAACGTACTTTTGCTACCTACATGCACCCTGGCTGGATTTACATCATACCTTCAGGTGTTGGCAATTGTTGAGAAAACTGGCCATACATGACAAGAACAAACATGCTACTATTAAAATTCACAGAATGAAAAATACTTTGAATGAAATGGGGCTGATGTACCCTCTCAGGGAACGTTTATTGGGTTAGTGAGTGAGTAGTTTTACATGCACTCAGCAGTACTCCAGCTATATGGCAGCAGTCTGTAAATAATTGAATGTGGACCAGATAATCCAGTGATCAACAGCATGATCATAGATCTACGCAATTGGGATACGATGACATATGTCAAGTCTGCGAGCCTGACTACCCGATCCCGTTAGTCGCCTCTTACGACAAGCATGGGTTGCTGAAGATCAATTCTAGCCCGGATCGTCACGCGTCGGTTACTTGATTGAAAAATACGATGTACCTACCAAAACAGTAACGACCTGGACATGTGGAAGCCTTTGACAAAAAGTACACAAAGTATTCTGTGCAATTCTTGATCTGAATGTACGACTTCTTCTCACAGCAGTTATCAGCGTATCTCAAACATGCCGCCCTGTTCACAATGCCTTCCTCGACAGTCGGGTGAGTTCCTAGTAAATGTGAATGGACATGGTCAGAATACATGAATTACTTACTGGTTTATTTACGATACACATGTAGTGACATTTGACGTTTGTATAAAATGTTTCTTGAAGGTATATTAAAGTTACATTGTGGTGTATTAAAATGACATAAACGTAGGATATTATACCTCCGTAAACGCAAAACATATTGAGGTCAATTCCTACAAATAGGAAAGACAACTACACTTTAATTAACCTTTAACAAAACAACACCAACAACAAACTGCAACATTACGAAATGAAAGGCGTCGTTTTAAGCAAATAACCACAAGCAAGCCACAAGTGTTAATAAGTTCAATGTCAAGTTCAACTTCGCCCACATTACTCGCAGCCAATCAGAAAATAGTAAACTACAAAGCGGTCACTGACAGGATTACACATGGGCTTGTAACGACAAGAGCTAGCATCAAGGTTAGCATATAGTCAGTGACGAGGTAGTATCACCTTTAAACCTTTTATATATTTATAATATTTATTATATTTGCCTTCATGCTAGTTTTTGGTGACGTTACAAGCCCTCGTGGTCGATTGTGAAGAGGAATGAATTCAATAGTGAAATTCTATGACCACAGTGATGACTTGGATTTCCAATTCATACCATACTCGGTAAAGGAGCATGATAAAATTTTTGGTGGCATGGAATTGTGTTGGAATGTGTTGTAAATCTGCCAGTGGAAATATCTTTGTGGTCTTTGGTCTGGAATGCATCTTTTCATCTAATTTCAGTTTCTCATCGAGAAAGTCATTGGCTGGTCTAAACTGTTTGTCTCAACAAATTCATTGTCTCTGCCGATGTTCGCGCAAATGAGGCTTTATTGCCGATCACACATTTTAAAAATATATATATATTTTATATTTCATTTTCTTTCGAACAAAGTCAATGTACAGTGAAAGAGTCCACTATTTCCAGACACTTCCTGGAATTTTTATATTGATCGTCCAAATGTAGAGAGAGTATGAAGTAAACTATTTTAATAGATAACATCTCAACTAAAAAGCATATGGCATGAAGACCAAAATTGTAGAAATGATGGTACATTACAATTTATCTTTCAGTTGTAGTTATCTACATCTTTATGAAATTTCGACATCTTTTTTAATATGTGAAATATTTGGATGTCTATTTGCTAGTCTTGATTTGAAAATATTATATTTTGTGATAATAATGATGCGATAGAGCACATCATTTCTTTTCTCAGGGTATCCAAATAATACCTTTTTCTTATCTAAGGGAAGGAGAGCGCCTGTTTTATGCTGAACCCACATAATAACATTATTCCAAATCTCTTTGACAATATCCCATTCATAGAATATGTGTATTATGGTTTCGACACTTGTTTTATAGAAAGTACAAGCACTGGTTTCAATCAATTTCATGTTTGATAGTAGTTCGTTAGTTGATATACACCTGTGAATAATACTGTATTGAAACCATTGATGTTTTACATTAACAAGCGCCCCGAAAGGTATTTTATGGACATATCTCCAATCATTATCAGATATACATTCGTTTACTTCTAAATCCCATTTACTTCTGTATTTGTTGTTATGATTTTGAATTCTAGTTGCCTGTAGTGTATCATAAATATTCTGCATCCTCTGCCTGGGTTAACTAAATCTCTTTTTAAAAATCTTCTTATTTGTTCCCATAATTGAGTACAAGCATATAAAGTAAAGCAATAAATGTACAAATACATGATCAAAGTTCATTGGGTTCAACAAAAATGTTAGATCAACTGATAGCATAGAGAGAATATAATCCAGTAAAGTTATTCCCCTTTGATTAAAGATTAAGTCAGAAGTTAAACATTGAGAATAAAGGAAACCATTTGTCTGAAAATTTATCAAATTTATTGTTCCTTGGGGATATGAAATTTTCAACCGTATAAATGTCTTTCAAAATTTAAAAAAATTATTAACTTTTGGAATTATTTTCTTCAAAGTGCAAGTATATATATATATATATTTAGCAGATAAGATTATATGATTTAGTAATGGCTTATTACCCCAACTTCGAAACCAAACCAAGGTCTTGTTATTTCAAATTTCTGTATGTTTTGGATTATCCAATTTTTAAGTTCCTTCCAGAAGGTTTGGGTTACAACACACTTTTTGAAAGTCTAAAAGTTTCACATCTTTCAAATTCCTTCAGCAAATATTAAAAATCATACGCCAATCAAAATCAATATCATAAAATAAGTTTTCCCATTTTAGGCAAATATGAAGTTTAATATTGTCAGATAAGAGTTTATCATAAAATAATCGTGAACCTTTTTTCAAATCCATAAAATGTTTATGAAGAAAGTGATTATCCATATTATTGTTATGAATAGTTTCTGTATTGGTTTATAGTCAATTTCCATGATTCAGGTATGATATAGAAAACATATCGAAGATCCATATATGTACCTCTAATATCAAATCAGTTAACTAAATCTTGTATAAGGTAAGGAATAAAAGACATGCAGGATTTGTTATGTAGTGTGGTATTTATTAAGATGCAATTATATTTTATTATAAATCATTTTCGAAATCACAGCATATTCTAAAAAGTTGTTTTCCGGTTATACATATTTTTAAACTGTTCAAATTTTAGTATGTTTCCTTTGTCGTCTACCAAATCGTTTATAGTATTTATTCCTGCCTTTTCATAGTGTCTCTAGCATATTGGCTTGTTGCCGATACGTAAATTGCCATTGTGCCACAGTGGTTGTGTGAGAAATATCTTCTTCATCCTTGATGTTCTGTCTTTTACTATTGATATAATAATTTCCCCATGAGAATAAAACATCTGTATAAAAGTCATGCGAATTTGTTTGGAACTCGTCAGCATGACTGAGGATATTTATTTTCACATTTTTAGATATATTCTTGGTTTGGCGTCGCCATAGATTTGCCCTAATTTCATGCGTCCACCTCTAACTTCACCCACACAGTCTCGAATTAATACAAGTTATATTTAAGCGTGTTAAGTGAGCTTTATGTTAGGTCTTTGAATGGCATTTAGAAGTGATACACATATTTACCGTGTATGAAAACATTACTTCATTAACATTATGTCAGGGACGTACTACTACTACATTCCTACCCTCCCACTCCACCGTCGATACGGACGTTCCTTGCACAGTTCAAAAGATCAAGCACCAGCAATGACTATGACCAAAGACCATTACAAAATCACTTTAGGTTTCCTTTTCCCACACCCCACAAGAAGAAAATAGTAGCTACTGGGACATCCAAATATATAACTGCAATTATTTGTTGATATGTGTATAAAATATACTGTACGCTACTATTTGCAAAATATGAAAATGGTAAATACTGTTACCGAAAACAAAATATGGTGAAAACTATTTTGGTATTTCTAGTTTTGTTGTATCAGGTACAATTATTATTGTCGCAGACGTAAATTGGCGAGGTTCGGCGCCGATGGCAGACAGCTATGAATATGTTAATGCTCGTAGTAAGCACAATAAAAGCATTCCCATACTTTCATTTTCCACTGTTAAAAAACTGTTTTGGGAAACGAAATATACATATGTATAAGAAAAAACGTGTCAACTAACCGTTCAGCCAGATGGGGTAATTTGCACCACAGCTGTACGGTTCAGGGCAGTACGATGTCATCCGTGGGAATTCATTATCTTCACCGACTTTAACTCTAAACCATGAGGGCGTGAGGAACTCATCACATTTTTCATCTGTCTTCTCATAAGGACATCTTGGACTTCTGCCGCCATGGCTGATAACGTCATTGTAGATGTGGCAAGGGTCGTCCGGAGACTGTGCTGCAGTGTTTGAACATTATATTTACTCAAGGTGTGTGCTGACTATTACTCCTTCTGTCTTTCCTGGCTGCCTACAATTGTCGTTTTGAAAAGGCGAGATCAATAAAACATCACCTAACAGTTTCACGGCCAGGCGGTTACTCAGGACCACTTTCGTGGGTGAGAATGTCTGAAAACAATGGCCTTCAGTATTTAAAACATATTCGACAAAAGTTTATTCACAAGCACTTCAAGACCTACTAGCCATTTCTTAAAGAAGAAGAGCCAAGTAATTTATAAACACTTTATTTGTCAGCATATTCAGTATGTTTAGTGATCTACTTTTCTATTTTGTTCGTAAAATCTGAGGACATATGATTTCATATATGATTTCCAGGATCAGACTTATTTTCTTTCCAAAAATACTTCGTGGATTTCCAATGGTCACTCTCCAGAACAAAATACAGTAATGCTCAAGACTGTTGATGTAGCAAGATGTTATACAAGAGTTGTTCAAAGAGACTTACCCAGGGTGCCACTGATGAAAATCATCAGTGCACAGAGCACGTTCTTCTGTGGTACCATGTTGAGAAATTATATCAATCTGTAGCTGTTACAGTTATGACATTCTCAGGTTGTTGGGTCTGTTTTTAACCTGTTTGGCCTCAGAAGGTAGTTCGTTTCTATTTGAACAAGATATCGTACCGTCGCTCGCTGGACGGGTAATCAATATGAAATCCCGACTTTATGAATTTTAGCTATACAGGTGTAACATGTATTGATTATTTCACATTTCGTCTCTAATACCCACAGCACATAAAGCGATCCATACGACCAAGAAGTGCGAACACTAGAAGGTTATCAACAAGTTTTATTGCATTACTCTTTTATAAGCGTTAAGACGTTCGTGTTGATCTGAAATAAAGGTTAATGCTTTGAAATGTTCAAATGATGAACGTTTTTCTAAAAAGAAAAACCCATTTGACAGCGACACTATTACATTTCAAACAATAAATCAAGTATAAGGTGGTATAATGTTTTTGCACCTGGTTTGCCTTGAAAAACAATTATTTTCAACACATAATATTCACTGGAAAACTTTATTAATTGATCCACGAAACAATTTTCACTAAGTTGTGTGGCCATTTATGATGTTTACTACATTTGCATCCATCTACACGAAAATCGTTCCAGTCTGTCTTTGTTTCTTTGGCAGGGGATGGTGAACGAGGTTCCTGCTCAATGGACCTAAACAGATCACAGCCGGTTACAAAGAGCAAATAGAGCAACCAGGAGATTTTCTCCCCATTTTATCATACCACAGAGTCGTGTAGTTATGCATGGACTATTTACCGTAATAACGACTGACTGACTGAGTTTGGTTTTACGCCGCTTTTAGCAATATTCCAGCAACATCACGGCGGGGATACCAGAAATGGGCTTCACACATTGTACCCATGTGGGGATTCGAACCCGGGTCTTCGGCGTGACGAGCCAACGCTTTAACCATTAGGCTACACCTCCACCCCCGATATAACGAATGCAGCTTACGAAACATTTAATCTTAAGAACATGAACATCTGTATGAAAATGCATTGAAATCTTATCTAGCTATTTCTTCTTATGTTCCTTTTCTTCACTCTGTTTCTCACCTATTCTGATTGTTATCAATTATAGTATCATGAAGTTCTAATGAGTAATATTCCATGGGTGTAGATTCCAATGGTCGATGGACCGCCTCCGTGGTGTAGTGGTTAGAGCGTCCGCCCAGAGAGCGGAAGGTCGCGGGTTCGATCCCCGGCCGCGTCATACCAAAAGACGTTCAAATATGGTACTTGTTGGTCCCTGCCGGCATTAATGAGTACGACAAGGACTGTTCGGCTCGGAGTCAGTATAATGTGTCTGAGTGGGGTATTCATGCTTCACTGCAGCATGGTATCTCAGTGGGCTAGCACTATTAAACCAGCTTAAGTCTGGGCTAGTACAAGCAGCTACACATACACACGCATGCACGTCGTCATATGAGCGAGATATTCTCAAGCACGACGTTAAACCCAATTTCACCTCACCTCACCTCCAATGATCGATGTCATGAGCGACTATAGTGGTACAATATAATACATTCAGGCCGCTAACACAATCATTTTATTCTGTTAACACATTTGGATTCTTGGACTCGTACCATGTCCAGTATCGCGAAGGAATTATGTCGTGATGCAAACGTACGTCCTAGGCAACCCTACAATACTCTGACACGTCATCTCAGAAATTAAACTACAACCTCAGATCAGAGGGATACTTGCCCATGAAAGGTAGGTGAATATCGAGTTCTTTGCAAATATCGAGTTAAAAGGGTAATTTTGCTTGTTGGGACCATGAAATTATATCGAGATATCCGAAATATCGAGACATCCGTATCGAGTTAAAAGAGCTTAAATAATGATAAATTATGAAGGATTTTGCCGGGACAGAGATGTTATATCGAGGCAACCGAGATATCGAGTTATCAGAGTTCGGCACAACGGTGCTCGACTGTACCTTTAGTTAAGTAATGTTGAGTAATGGAAATACTATCACTAAAAGCGACGCTTTTCTGATTCTGCTTGAAAAAGGCCAATGGCAATCTGACTGACCTGGCAACCAATGGCAAGGGTAACATGAAACGCTGCTGACCACAGACTGGATCCTGAATGTGAACTGTCGACTCTTAACAAACAAATGGGGAAAACATTTGAAATATTCACTGATGTAGCACTTGTATGAGATTGGTTTGCATTTTCACGGCATTATTTCCACAGCAACGTTCATTTTCAGCAGGTGACGCTGTGTCGCTTCAGACACTCGTCTTCATGTAGGCAGGTGTTTTCTCACATTCATAGTCATAAAAATGATAACAGATTCTTAGTTTAGTGTCTCTAAATAGCAGCACAACTATTGGCAACGCAGTCTTTGGGCGATCGCTTATTTAGGTTACATGGGGATAGAGGAATAGCATGTGAACAAAATATGCTGATTTGCCCCCTTCCCGAAACCCTCCTCGCCAGCCTACCAAAATGGACGGCATTTACATTCAGCGTTTAACTGTTATACACATATACATGTATGTGATATTTTCTTTGCGTCATTATTCGACAATGGGTTAATTCAGTTTGCTTTATCCACATTCACGTTTCCATCATGTAATATGATAAGTCGTTATCGATCAGTTCATCTTTCAGCCTTGATTTATCTGTGTGATTTAGGCAACTATGCAATGGCAATGATAAAAGTGCAAACTGGCCATCCATGGTAAATATTCATTTTGCAGCATACTTTCTTTGACTTGAGGCCGATTCAGAGGTTATAAATCAATGACATGTTTGCTTTTCGTAAACTCACATACATGTACACAATTATTCAGTCTCTTGTCACTTAACTGCAATCATATTTTCGAATATGGCATTGCCCATCAAAGACTCGCTCATTATTATACGTTTACGCATCAGGAATAGAACGACATGGCCAATCACTACCTCGCTCATTATTATACGTTTACGCATCAGGAATAGAACGACATGGCCAATCACTACCTCGCTCATTATTATACGTTTACGCATCAGGAATAGAACGACATGGCCAATCACTACCTCGCTCATTACTATACGTTTACGCATCAGGAATAGAACGACATGGCCAATCACTACCATGATTATTATACGTTTACTGACTGAGCATCGTTTTATGCCGCTAGAAACATCACGGCTGGGGACACCAGAAATGGGCTTCACACACTGTACCCATGTTGGGAATCGAACCCGGGCCTTCGGCGTGACGAGCGGACACTTTAACCACCAGGCTACCCCACCGCCCCTCTAATCTGGAAATGAAATCAACTCGTCCAAAACAAAACCTTTTGGAAGCACCACAGAAGTCCACCCAAAGTGATTTTAATCAGTGCTAAGACCTGCAAAGCTATTTTAACTACCCGTACAGATTTCTTATATTCTAACTAAATATTTTATAGTTTGGAAACATCCTATGTATGCATCATTATGGTATATTTCCCTTTTATGTCCTACAGTTTATAATCCATTTATACAATTCATCTTTAACAAATACCTTTACAATATATGTATATATAATTATCTTATGTACTTTTAGTGCACTTTGTGATAAGCAATATAATTCTATTTTATGTAACTATCTCATGTAATTTCGTTCTACGTCGTCTATCATAACCCATTTTGGGTGGCTCGCTGTACTTTAAAGTACATTCTATGTTTGTATTTTTATATTAAGATGAGATGTGAATACAAAATCTGTCTGTCAGTCTGCTCAAACCAATGCCCGACCATATAATCAACCAAGGCAAATTCATGATAATTGCATACATTTTCAGCCAACAAAAAAGAGTGTCAAGATCTTACATTCATCAGTAATCTATACGTGAGTAAACTGTGTTACACGTACATGTTTATATGTGTAAGAGTCGTCTTATGACGTTTATTGGAGTGAGTGAGCATGGTTTTACGCCGCTTTTAGCAATATTCCAATATTCCAGGAACACCAGAAATAGGCATTGAATCAGTCCGTAAAAGAACTATTTTTATATTTCATAGATTTAATTAAAAACGCGTCCGTTTATGACATAAAAATGTAATATATAGGTTTTCGTCTGTTGGGGCCATTGTAGGGTGAATTCTGATATACTCTGCAGATATTTGTGTTGATTTTTAATCGGGATTCATGTCTGAGTACGTGAAATTCAGAGTGAAGAAATTGGATGATATTCGCGATTCGGGGGATTTGGGGATTGGCACCCTCAATGATCCGCGCGAATGTGATACGATGGCAAGTACTGAACTAAGTCCCCGAGCTTGACTCACAAATCCGTTAAATATCATTACGGTTATAGGTTTCTGAGGATATGTATTCGTACTCGCAATCTCCACGGAGTGCAGTGATCTTCCTGGTAGAGATAACATCTTGGCGTAATCAGGGACAACGTATTTGTAACTGCACGAAAACATAACTGTAAAATGCCCGTGTTGTTTATACCAAGGAAAATTTATCAATTATAGGTTCGTGTGGATTTAAGATCATCAATATTGTAAGGTCCCTATAATCCTCTCTGAGATTAGACTAGTTTGCTGGAGGCCAATAGAGTGTGTTTGAATAATGATTGTTGCTAATAAAAGCCACAAAGCCTCTCCAAATCCAGAGACAATAGCTGCTCGATCGTACAATTCTAGACTAACGCTTAGTCTCTCAATATATACTATTCACACTTTGCTAAGGATCAAATCATTGATTCAACAGAAAACTATGATGTGGGGTCAAATTTGGTTTAAATATCTAAGCCTATTGTAAGCATGGATCCAAATTTTCAGTATGTCATTTCATGTGGTGGATCCCATACCTGCTATTGACAGGTGTTGTGTACTTATCAATGACCCGTGCCATGATTTGCAAAATGGTTGATTGGTGCCATGAAAACCAATTTTATGGTTACTCATGTATCAAGTGCATACGGTTAGCTTAAAGTGGCTGTTTTCCTAAAGATGTGTTACCATATCATTATTTATCCAGTTTTAAATGGATTTCAAATTATAAATCTACGGTTAAGTAAATTTGCGAATTTTTGTGATCCCTAGCAAAGTTTGAGTAGTATATATTTTGATTGTAACAAATAAACCCATTTATATTGGAAAGGAGCCCCAGATAAACCAGAGATTCCTGAACCTGGAGAAATCTAGACTTGCTTCATTTAGGGCTTTAGTATTGCAAGGAGCGGATAGGCTGTAGAGAAAATGATATGACAGACTGGTACAATTCCGACGATATCACGAGCGTGTGTTTATGGGTTCACTATGAAATAGTGATAACACCGGATCTGTATGTGCAGCTGAAACAGGATTCCAGGGCTGCTGTACAAGAACGGTAACACAACAGGACGTAGAGCTGGACATGCTTATTTTAATTAATGACAACTAATTATGTCCTCTGTCAGCCAATCATACCAGCCCGACATAAAGTACCCAACATAAATTTGTGGCCGATGTTACTTGTCAACGTGCTAATGTCATGAATTAGAAATCGGCAACGTTAATGCGACGTCACAGTGATGAATCTTTTACGTCAGTTTACGTAAGTTATCGTCAATGGCCGGAGTAGTGTGGTTCAGACCCTAAAAAAATATACAAAAGAGACTTTGGCATGTCTAGATTGCCTCATTCCCAGCCCTGAAAATATAAACCGTAATGGGTTCCTTTTGGATTAAATGATATTATTTTGGAAGATATATGTTTTTAAATAACTTTATCTCTGGATCTAAATGTCTGTCTGTATCTAAACGTCGCATAACCCCGTCAGTATCAGTTGCAACGTTCCAACTCACGCAGATTTGTGCAGGTATCCGTCGTCCGATAAAGTCCCAAATGTGCTCCAGGGAGCTCGGGTCTGGGTCACGGCATTGCTAAGAATGAAAATTGTCACTGTACGAGAACGGCGTGGCCCAGCTGTGTCATCCATAAATACAGGTCCAGTATGACTCTAGTAGCAAGAGGGTGATTATCAAAATGGGGGCAACAACAGTATCCAGCACTTCCAGATATACTGATCACCCGTCACATGCATATGCCCACGTTTTGTCACCAAGGCAAGTTTACTCATCAGGAAACACATCCCCGCACAATGACGGGGAACCTTCTTCTTTAAATGCAACAGTGGGTTGAAAGTTCTTAGCTGCTTCCAAATTACTTCTTTGAGTGGCATTTTAGAAGTTGGGAAGTACAATATAGAACAAACTTTATGGATAACAACTTCTTTTTATTCGTGAGTGTGACGTTTCGATACAGATTCTTGTACCGTTGTCAAGCATTATGCTTGACAACGGTACAAGAATCTGTATCGAAACGTTTGTTCTATATTGCTTCCAAATTATCAAGCGTCCATACATGAAGACGGAATTGGTTTTCATCAGACCAATGTTTTCTTCGCCACGTCCTCAGATTCCAGCACTGCCATGGTAAACACCAAGCCAAACGTACTGGTAGGTGATGATCGCCCAGGGGAAGACGTTTGATGACCTAAGGCTCTCCTTATGCGATTCCGATCCGGCGAAATGGTGCTTGAGAACAGTGGTTGTGGCGAGTGAGTCATTGTCTTCGAGTGAGTCTCAATATTGTCCTGTCTTCACGATTTGACGTCACCCTGGGTCGTCAAGAACGGGGTAAATCCTTCACCTGATTGGTTTCCCTGTATTTTATGACCAAACGACCGACAACTGTGTAATGGATATTCATTCCCGACCAACTGCTTCATAAGACATACCGGGGTTATGTGTACCAACAACTTGCCATCTCTGAGCATCACTACGTACCGTAGTGGCAGAAAAATGATTGGAAATTGTAACCCATGAAAAAATATACCGACTTGTTGCACATGAACAAACTTGTGAAACGTGTTACTTGTGAAAATTCGTGAGTTTTCTTCTGGACACGCTCCACAGGTACACTTTCCACCAGGTACACTTGCAATATTTTCTTCAATAAAACATCATTATCATACGTATCAAGGTCATGTCCCATTAGTCCTACTCCCAGTAGTCACACAGCAAATGGGGGATTAATTAAAACAACAACAGGCATATACCTTTTGCACAAAATGGGCTAGCCCGCTCATTTGAGAGCTTGAGGTTAGTTGAATCTCTAACACTAACAATGCCACAGTCTTTTGTAATGAAAACATATAAAACGCCCATAGATTTATTGACTACATTGTGACAACTTGGGTTGATGCTGATGCAAGATACCCCATCCCTCTATGGAATCACCACCGCAAAGGTAGTTGTTGGGCCTCGAACGAACAACAATCTTGAAGGCTTCCACTACCGCCTGAACAAGACTCTGCCACACCATCATCCAAACATCTATCTCTTTGTTGAGCTGATCAAGCAGATCGAGACGTCTGAATCTGCCATCCAGGGAAGAAATCGAGTGTATCGCGAGAAGGAAAACAGACTCGTCCGATTGTGGGACCAACTTGAAACAGGTCAGAAAAACTCTGTTCAATTTCTGGATGCTGTTGGCTACCTCTGCCCAACTGAGCTTTGCGAACTGTGAATTTATGTTATTTAAGTTATTTAAATAAGGAATAATGTGTAAATGGTACCATTTAAGTGTACAGATCATGTATGTATACCATGGTGAAGACAGCATTTTTACAAAGGTATTACAAAGGTAGTTGTTGGTGTTTATGTGTACAGATATGTATACCATGCTGAAGACAGATTAATCAAGTTCACTGATATGAAGCTGTATTTTTGTTTCTTGGATCATTCCACTTTATTTTTACAAATGTATTACAAAGGTAGTTGTTAGTGCAGTCAACCATAACCATATGTTGTTTTAACCCGTATGATTAGTGGGACTTATGACTAATGGGAGGACACCCGTATCATCATACACAAGCTGAACTTGAACGTCGTTCTGTTAGCGGTCAACATATTTAGGGGTGCCTAACATTTTTCCAGGTGTATATCTTCATGGGATAGTAATCTTTTTTATACTCGCCATTTTAGCTTGATGGTGGATTAAGCAGGATTGATGATTTGTAATAGTTTAGAAACTATCGACAGGCAGCTGTAATTACGAACTTGAAATTACACAACAGTGTAACCAAGTAATGGTCATTCATATAAATAACAACGTATAAGAGGCTCCGCCTGCAATCAATACCCAAAAGGTAAGCATGGACATAAAAAAATGTTTCGAATCTATTCAATCAAAGCGAGCATAAGTATGAGATAAGAACCAATATATATGTATATATACTTTGGTTTCTGTCTAGATATGCGGCTTTGACATGGCGTCAGGTTTCATTGCAGGTGTCTGTGGGCTTTTGTTCCTCTTCATCGGGCTATCAAATGGTACGTAACTTTAGCGAAATTATAGCCAGAGAGAGAGAGAGAGAGGAGAGGCAGTTACTTTGTTTGAAAGTACGCCGTGCTTTAGCGTATAGATTTATTAATCATTCAAATTGCTGTCATAGCTTGTTTGCAGTCAAAGCTGAACTGTGATTGCCATATGTGTATAGCATCAGGAACGTCAGTTCTGTTTAGGTGTAAGTCTGTTACAAAACAGCGTTTCATAAACATGTCAGTTAACATTTTATAATTCCATGTTGATGATGGGGGAGCATCAGATTGTTTTCACAGGTTTTAGTATTGTAGGAAAATGGTTAGTTCCATAGAAGTCGTCGTGGGATGAGCATTGAAATTAATTCAGTGGGTTTGAATCTCAAACGGATAAATCAAGAGCTGAATATGTTCTTGTACCAGGATGCAAATACGTATAATAACCCACATTAATATTGCCTTTTACCGCACTCAACCAACAGCGCAACCAAATCTAATAAATGCAACAAAACCAAAATTTGCAGTCACATGAAATCGACCAGACTTGCTGGTAGAACAGCCGGTAATCAACAAGTGTGGCTGTTCTACCAGCAAATGGTAACCCCTCGTCAATAATACCGGTAAATAATGACAGTGCAAAATTTGGTTTTGTTGCATTTATTAGATTTTGTGTTAGTGAGCAATTCATCGATCTCAAATGAAATCAAACGGACTTTAGCAGGCTACTTTTTCTTGAATGTTTGATGAAACAGTGTGCAGGGCAAATGTTGCAATGTTGTCTTGAACGAGTGAGTGAGTTTAATTTTACGCCGCACTCAGCAATATTCCAGCTATATGGCGGCGGTCTGTAAATAATCGAGTCTGTACCAGACAATCCAGTGATCAACAGCATGAGCATCGATCTGCGTAATTGGGAACCGATGAGAAGTGTCAACCCACCCGATCCCGTTCGTCGCCTCTTACGACAAGCATAGGTTACTGAAGGTTCATTCTAACCCGGACCTTCTGAGTTTGGTTTACGCCGCTTTTAGCAATAACAGCAACATCATTCAGAAAATACCGCCCCTTCTTGAACGAACATTCACAATACTATTTAGTTTAGTTTTATCTTATTTCATCATGCTTTATTGATATATTTTGTATTTTAGGTTCCGATCCCTGTAAAAGCTACATTTCGTTTCCCTATCTCGAGAAGAGAAGTACCAATTATACTCTCCCCACGGCTGATGATTCGCTGAACGACTTCTACATTGATGCAAGTAATGATTGGTTCGGCGAAGAAGGGTACGATCTGGTGTTAAGTGTTCCCCCACCTGGTGATGGACGTTGCGGGACTACATACCCTTTATGGGTTCGAGGTAATGAAGCTATTATTGCTTCATTGAATCCATAGCACAATTGTGAAAGCATTTAAGAGCTGAGTGAGTGAGATTAGTTTTACGCCGCACTCAGCAATATTCCAACTATATGGCGGCGGTAAGTAAATAATCGAGTCTGTACCAGACAATCCAATGATCAACAGCATGAGCATCGATCTACGCATTGTGGATACGATGACATGTGTCAACCAAGTCAGCGAGCCTGACCACCCCATCCCGTTAGTCGCCTCTTACGACAAGAATGGGTTACTGAAGATCAATTCTAACCCGGATCTTCACGGGTTAATTAAGAGTTAATGGTTCATGTTTCCATCATATGCCATATTATTATGTTATATATTGAGACCTAAGTGTTTGATTTAAACGTTACGTTCACATATTGCCTCGTATTTGCACTTATAATTGTCGCTAGAATAATCCTCTCATTGGAAACCTGTTGATGTGTGGAGATAGAGAGTAGCTCTTCTATCTTATCGTACTGGTTCATCGCATCAGTAACAATAAACACCATATGATACAATTAAATTCGTGTTTACCTTTACTGTTTCATTTCATTTCAGAGGAATGAATCACACACCGTCTTTTCTGCGTTTACTGTGTTTCCAATTACTTAATTGATTATTTTAATGCAGACACGCTCCCTCGTGGAGGTATGAACAAGACAGTTGAGGTGTGCATGAAAGACGGCCCGGATCGATGCTCCATGACATTCAGGATAGATGTAAAGGATTGTGGTACGCTTCGTATTTATCAACTGAAGAAACCGCCTGTGTTTGAAGCTGCATATTGTGTTGGTGAGTACCATTTTAACAATTCAAAAAATATATCAGCGTTTTTTCTCATGAAGCACCTCAGTTGCTTTTCCAATATACTCAGTTGCCTATTATGAAGTAAATAACAAAATTTATTCTGTAACATTTGGACACTTTTTGTTGGCTTCCGTCGATCTGGGGAGAACATAGTTGACGGTAAGTTAGTTGGCAGCTGCTACTACACGTGTTTGCTCTCTAGAAGATGGTCAAAAACTCAGGGCTGTACAACCATTGGACACAGACTGTAGATAGCAGCCTTGCGGTGTGTCAACAGTTGCTGTTCTGATAAATTCTCTTCGTCAGTCTGGTGACAATGGTAAACACCCATCTGTTAAACTCACATCCAATGACTGGTTGTCTGTCAAAATAAGGCTGAGGTACGTCAAGTGTATGATTGCAAATAGTGTTCCAAAAAGGCGTAGTGACAAGTATGCAGACCTGTTCT
The DNA here is from genome assembly GCF_003918875.1 of Haliotis rubra. Lineage (NCBI taxonomy): Eukaryota > Metazoa > Mollusca > Gastropoda > Lepetellida > Haliotidae > Haliotis > Haliotis rubra. The sequence continues at coordinate 1,326,836 of NW_025767335.1, forward strand.
ACTGTGGAAGACAACTGCCTCACAGAATATATGCCTCACATTCAGTGTAAAATGAGCTGATGAGCCTGGAAAGCTTCGGTGGGAAGCGTGCACAAGCAATATCTGCTGTGAAAGCTGATACACCACAAGAGCAAGTTTCCATAGTCCTGCTCCGGGTCACATGAGAGAAGAGCTTTCCAACGATGCTCAGCTTCATTCATGAACTGGCAAACACGTATACTAATAAATTGTGCTACCCGAACTCATAACATTGATTAAACAGACAATAAAGCAAAAACTCCCGTGAAAACTGAAAAAAAGATTCGTTATTTGCTAATTTGTAAGGAAGGTGGGAACCGTATGAAGCGTAACATTTGTCAGAAACAAGACAGAAGTGGGAAAAGTATTGTAATTTATTGGGACATTGGGTAGCCTAGTGGTTGAAGCGTCCGCTCGTCACGCCGAATCGATTCCCCACATGGGTTCAATGCGTGAAGCCCATTTCTGGTGTCCCCGCCGTGATATTGCTGGAATTTTGCTAAAGGCGGTGAAAAATAATACTCACGCTAAACTGATATTTTTGATATAATGTGGTTCTAAATCACCAACACTAAAACTGAAGCATTAAATATGATTGTATTTCGAGACGAAGGTACAGTGTGCATCTCTATATACATCTGGGTTTTTTTATAACATGTATTTACTTGTCAATGTTTCAGATCTGACAGACCCCACAAAACGTATGTATATCTTTAGAAGTTTCTTTTGACGATCTCAATTTCACGTTAACAATCATTAGGTTAGGGTTTTCTGGTTCATACACGATTATTTGGCTGGAGCATTACTGAGTGTAGCAATTTGTAATTACGAAACAACACATACGTTTGACTCTGTACCTCTTGCGTTGACTTTGCTTTTTCCATCAGCAAAAACATCGTTCAAGGTTAAGCCCACTGTGCAAGTTGACGTGGAAACCGACGCAGGCAAGAAGGACCACTTCAAGTTCACATGCACGTTTGCGAAATCTCATGATGACTTGTTGTACCATGTCTTGTGGTATGTTAACGGCGGATTAATACATTCCTTCCCTCCTAAACATTGGTCGAATACGTTCGTTGATCACTCAGCTCTTACGGAAGACATCTTAATCACCAATGGTTTCATTACTCCTGGATTTCAGGTATGTCCTTTCGTTATGCAAATAACTCTTGCGGCGTCTTTGGGGGTTTAATGCCACTGTTTATCCTATTATTACTCCCCGCCACGAAGTGGCAGGAGATGTAGGTTTGAGCACCGTCCGTCCGAGATGATGGGGACAGATTTTCTCAGAAACCGTTATAAACTAAGCTGCAAAAGAAAGTATAGGTCGGAAAATGTCAATTCACTGTGAAAGTGTTGATAGCCGGTTGAAAGTATGCATTCAGACAGTTGTCCCCTAAGCACAAGGATGCAAAATCGCATCTCCCAAACACATTATGACGGTGGTGCCACGCTTCACCAGAAAATGGTAAAACACGCAAAGGCTGCAGAGGGAGATGCGTGCCGAATTGGCGTATAAATAAGGTGAAACCATAGGTTGACAACACAGTTGGCAAAAGCACACAATCGATATGCCCTAGACTGACAAGAGAGGAGCGAGAGAGGGCGATTGGTATGCACCAGATGGGGCAACACAGGTCCAGATTGCACGAAGGTACGGGTTCACGCCTTTAACGGTATCCAGGCTTCTGCAACGTTACCGACAGACAGGAAGGACTGTAGACAGACCCAGAACGGGAAGACCACGTGTCACAACACCCAGGAAGATCGCCGAATTCGAACAATTCACTTACGCAACAGGTTCGTCACGGCGACGGCGACGGCTGCAACAGCGCTGGGACATCTCATCAGCCAACGCACAGTACTCCGACGAATTCGTGCTGCAGGAATCACAGCCTACCGTCCCTTCCGAGGTATGTTCCTGACAGCACAACATCGACACCGAAGGGTACAATGGGCGAGGCAAGTTCGAATCTGGCAAGTGCGAGAATGGCGCTGAGTACTGTTTTCTGACGAGAGTCGTTTCCAGTTGTTCCAGAACGACGGCAGACAACGAGTTTATCTCCGAAGAGGTGAACGTTTAGCTCCACCATGCATCCGAGAGGTCCATCCGTTCGGAGGGGAGGTGTTATGGTCTGGGGAGGCATCTGTGGGGAACAGAAGACTGACCTGGTCATTGTGCAAGGGAACCTGAATGATGTTCAGTACAGAGAGCAAGTTCTGCGCCCAGTTGTGCTTCCATTCTTGCGGAACCAGCCACAGGGGATAATGTTTCAACGTGACAACGCCAGACCCCACACAGCAAGATTGACACAGGACTTCCTCAACCGCCACAATGTTCATGTTCTCCCTTGGCCTGCCTGTTCACCCGACATGAACCCCATAGAGCATCTGTGGGACCATCTGGGCGAACGGTTAAGGAATCGTCAACAACACCCAGTGACGAGATGAGATGGAACGTGCCCTGTGAGAAGAGTGGCAGAGAATCCCACCACCCCTCATCAGACGCCTGACGTCATCAATGAGACGACGCGTCATGGCATGCATTGATGCACGTGGGGTCATACACGGTATTGAGATATGTTCTGTTTGTTGTGTAAACTTGGACAATGATTGACAATCATGTGTGGCTCTTTAAGACATCGCTGAAAAATGAGTTGTTGGACCCACCATTCTTCAACTAGCGCCCACATGTTATGTGTTGCCTGTATTCCAATCATTTTGTGGCCTAATAATGATCATTAACCCTTCTTTCACGATATACACACGCTTCGCCAATTTGATTTGTTGTGTTTTTGTTTTACCACTCATCAAACTCCACCTATACTTTCATTTGCCGTTTAGTTTAGATGGGAAACCAACTTTGGTATGTGCTTTAAGGATGTTTTTGTCACGTTATTGTTATATAAATTGATCGTTTTATCATTGTTACAACTAGTGCATTCGCATAAATTAGGTACAAATTCAGGCTGTGATATATTGATCAAGAGTGAGTTAGTGAGTTTGGTTTTACGCCGCTTTTAGCAATATTCCAGCAATATCACGGCGGGGGACACCGGTAATGGGCTTCACACATATACCCATGTGGGGAATCGAACCCGGGTTTTTGGCGTGACAAGCAAACGCTTTAAGCACAAGGCTACCCTACCGCCCCACATTGTGTGTAAAAGGGGATATTATAAACAAGATTCAATCCAGTTTGGAATCACGAAGTACGTGTACTTACGTGATTAATATCCTAGATAACTTTCAGGTTCAGTGTGCGGTAACGGCTTCTCTGGGTGAAGGGTTCCCCGCTGGCGGACGTATCTTAAGCGACGAAAAATTCATCGGTATCAAGGTATATTTAACTCTTGTTGCAAATCACGCTATTTTCAGTCGTACGTTGCAAGAGACGAGAAAGTTCAGATGGCCACTGACATGCTCGGTGAGTTTATTGATAGTGCCCTTGTGTCAACCTCTGCTTTGATCTGACATAGACTTGAATAATTCAGGTCGGTTGTTAGAGTCGACATATGACTAAGGTTATGGGAGAGAAGGCATTTGTCTTTAAATATAACTGAAAACGCCTCGCAGATTTTGTGCTCTTTTCTTAAGAACAAGTGTCCAAAGTATACTTGCAGTTCATTCTGTTATTTATCCGAAAGGAAATTGTTTAGATTGGATATATGATGCCTGCTGGATACTGACGACCACACGAATAATAAGAAACCCGGTGTAACAGGCCAGAGTATACCCCTGTCCCAGGCTACCCGGGGTTAAACTGGACTAGCCCAGACTATCCCCCAGGTACATAGCCCTGCCTAATAGGGTATATTCTGAACTAGGCCATAGTATACCCCTAGCCCAGATTATACCCTACAGGGATTATACTACTATAACTTTATTGAACACAATTAGACCCGTGAAGATCCGGGGTAGAATAGGTCTTATGCTTGCCATAAAAGGCGACTATCTTGCGTAAGGAGGGCGATTAACGGGATAGTTTCGCTGACAGACATGTCAAACAATTGATGCTCATGCTGTTGATCACTGGATTGTCTGGTCAGACTCGATTGTTACAGACCGCCGCCATATAGCTGGAAACTGAGTGCGGCGTAAAACTAAACTACTCACTCTCTCACACAATTAAACACTGGTTACAACATTGAAATGGATCCGATACATTTCCAGATACAAAGCATAATCAGTGTGAGTTTTCAAACTGAAGCTGGCAGGGTACATCAGCCATTGCATTGACTGACCAACTGCACTGTAAATATAAATGTCACATTTTAACAGACTGGCTGTTGACATAACTTCTGCATCTGTTGCCCCCACTCCATCTCGTCAAATTCCTGAATTAGTGATGAACTCTTTGACATTTTGGTTCATCATTAATGTCATTGTTCATATGCTGAACCACTCGATCTCGGAAAGTGCTGTGACTGTCTTCAGATCCTGTCAGGCTGTAACTGATGCAGTGGAAGTAGCAGTTGCCATCGCCTTTGGTTCTGTATGTCCGTCGGGGTGCTGTCAAGTCTGTTGATCTTCCGATCAGTGAGATCAGTCTCCAGAGTCACTTGTTCATATTAATAAATAAATACCAGCCCCTACTCACACCATCACCAGCCCCTACTCACACCATCACCAGCCCCTACTAACACCATCACCAGCCCCTTCTCACACAGGCTATCTCCCATTAGTTAGACAGCCAGTTGTTAGACAGTGGAGTAGGGTATTAATTAAGACAACACCCACCTCCATAATGGTACAGCTCTAATAAGATTGATGAGTAGAGTGTGCCCGTAGTTAATCTGTTCATGTTGTACTACCCCGTTGCCGAAATACCTTAGTTGTGTGTCCGACGCTAAATAAAGCAAATAACTAACTACTAACCTTGATATATCAGCATGGCTGGGTTATGCAAAGTCGAAAATATCATATTGTAGAGAGGCACTCAACAAATACTTAATATATTTTGGATTATGCAGTAATGTAAATGAAATGCACCAACAAATTCCTTTAAATGACACCAAGACTATTGCCCGAGTCACACACTCATATTGAGTGAATTGTCAACATAATTTTTTAGGGGTATAGTCTGGGCTGGAGGGGTATACTTTGGCCTGGTCCAGAATATACCCCCGGGGTATAAACTGGGCTAGCCTATAGTTTACCCCGGGGTATAATCTGGTGGGGGGTTATTCTGGGCTGCTACACCGGTATGAAGTTCGCACATCGGATGTTAGTATATGTGGGCCGGTGGCTTAGGTTAAGCGACGCTTTGAACATGATTACACTAACAATGGTGGCGTGTCAGAATGACCTCGAAAGTTTGAAGTATGCAGGTCTTAGGCGTTAACCACAGTCCTCATCCTTTTCCTTAATATCCACACAATTATTCTAATGGTTTCATACAGCTCAGCCACTTTTTCAAGATCGTTGTACAAATGTTTATATCCAAGGATAGGATCCAGAGTTATCTGTCACATACACATAATTTATTTTAGTTAGTGAAAAGGCAACGTTTTCAACTGCTTTTATTTACACATGTTAATCCAGCGGATGTTGGGGAAACCAAAGTTGATGCAGGTCGTCTGGTTAATAATCTGGCGATGGTCTCAGCACACCCACAGAAACATAGCGTGGGACTCGAACGGATGACCATTGGGTTCTGACACGCCAAAGGGACGCAACTCTGTATAGTGAATTTCAAGTATTTGTCATGCATGTGTCCATTCAATTGAACAAAACTGATAATGTTTTATAAGCCATAGCACGCAACGGGATACACAAGTATATTATCCTATAGATTCCAAGTGGCACTGTCGCTGTGAAAGAAGGAGAAACTGTGATGTTGAACCTCACCTTAACTGCCCCACTTGGATGTGGACCACTGCATGACTGTTCCATGGAAGTATTTGTGGTAGCCAGGAACCAACCAGGGGCGTGTGACCCATCTGCCTTCATCAGGACTCAGTGTGGGCTAACCGTCAAGGGGTCTTCGTGGCGCACAGTTCGTCATCTAGAAATTCAAGGGAAATTGACCACGGGCTACAATGCCAAAACAGTGTTGATAAAGTTGTACTTGAAGACAGATAACCTCGTGATAACTCATCCTTTCTGGTCGAACTACGATATTGGAAGCGTGACGGTATGTAATGCTACTTTAGGTTTACGCCGCACTCAGCAATATTCCAGCTGTATGGCGGCGGTCTGTAAGTATTCGAGTCTGAACCAGACAATCCAGAGATCAACAGCATGAGCATCGATCTATGATGACATGTGTCAACCAAACCAGCGAGCCTGACCACCGGATCCTGTTAGTCGTCTCTTACGACAAGCATGGATTACTGTAGGTCAGTTTTAACCCGGATCTTCACGGATCTGGTTGATGATCTTCATGGTATTTCATTTGCGTGTGTCAATGCGCATGACGTCTGGATTGTCTTGTCCAGACTGGATTATTTACTGACCGCCTTTGTATATCCGAGTGGGACGATAAACATCAAACAAGCATTTTAAACAGCATTTTATATCTAGTTTGCTCTGCCATAATATTGCTTGAATATTGCCATTATGTCGTTAACTTATAATCTAATATCTCACTTACAATAGATTCGAAGTTTTATTTTTAAAGGTTCAAGTCGAAAAGGATGTTGTTGTCAACAAGCTAAGCATCTGCCATGCTGTGCAGGATCCACACATGAGAACCTTTGACGGAAGGTGAGGAACACATTGATTCAGTGGGTCCAGGGTATTTCTCAGCATACATGTTTATGGAGATAACAATATTGGTGGTCGAGTTTGGTCGTGATCGCAGATTGAATACATTGCCATCAAGAAACTGTACCTGAAGTTAACTTTAAATGTTCCAGATGGAATATTAAAAGAGAGAACTAATGTTACCATGATAGCGTTACATAAACATTTTAAGTCTAAAGATGAAAACATTCATCATTTTTTTCAGGTATTATGAATTTCATCAGCCTGGGGTGTTTGTATTATATAAACACGATGAACTGGAATTGGAGGTAAGCCACTGACGGGATCGGGTGGTCAGGCTCCCTGACTTGGTTGACACATGTAATCGTATCCCAATTGCGTAGATCGATGCTCATGCTGTTGATCACTGGATAATCTTGTCCAGACTCGATTATTTACACACCGCCGCCATATTGCTAAGTGCGTCGTAAAACTAAACTCACAAAGAAGACTGCTAAACACCAGTGCTCCACAAGACTACGTGCTAACTCTAGTATTCTAGACTCTCAATCAGGAATGAATCACGTAAAATAACGTTGATGACAGACGTCGATCTGATCGTCCAAGGACATTAACTAGCGCAAAAAGGCCGTTTCGTCAGAACGGCTGTGTTACGAAACTGCGGTCAACGTGCATCTCAAACTGAGATGAGCTTCACAGAGCTACACCTATTTGGGTGAGTGGATAGCTGATTCGGCTGCAAAGATGGAACATGCATCCCCGACGTCGTTCATGGACCGTCTCAAGACAAGGGCCGTAGATAGCCCGGGGAATTCTTTACAGATTACTTTTTGTACATCAAAGTATTGATATAACACTCTTTTGAGTGTCGTATACCCTTACCACAGCCCTAAAATGCACACCTCAATTAATGACGCAAAGATTGCGGGCAGCCCATCTGACAGATGACTGGTACCAGAATGATACATAGAGAATACTTCACGAGGTCTCTTTACATACGAATTATACGAAACAAGTGTCCTTCCTATGGTATCTGACCGAGCGAAAGTATCTCCAGAATACTTTCTGGGAAAACTGTCCATATGATTACAACAACCATTAATAAATAAAATAAGCAATCCAGGGCTAGACTACCGGAACCCAATAAACTGAAGGCATATTGTGCAATACCTAATGATAATTAACGAACAAACGACCTAATTAGAAAAAGGATTGTATTCAATCCATATGACTCCAAAATATTGAACAAACCTGAAGATATCATGTTTTTGATTTCACGTTCAATTTCTGGACTGTCAACTTAATTTAATAATATAACTATTGTATATTAACACTAGAACTGAACAAAACAGTTTTGCTTACATACGTATTCGTCTGATCATATTATAAAGTTTAGTTCAGAACATTATGTACAGATGCTACAATTTTGAACAAAGAAACAACAGAAAAAAAATGGTCAAACGTAGTAGGGAAAAAGCGTAGTAGGCGTTCGCGCCCTCGAACGTGGATAGATGTCTTTTCGTGCTAAATAACGTGATGGGCGGAAGGCACTTTGACCAGTCATCGAACAATATCTATCTATTCAATGACTAATGCAAATCTCAGTCAGATGACCCTTTTGCACAGCTAATCTGGTTGTCTGATTGAAGGTATGAAATGTCAATAGTTTTGACTCTGACACCTTATTTATTGAATGTCCGCTCCTGTATAATATAATTTAAACAGCTTTTGCATTATCTTTTTACATCTATAGAGACAATGATAATCATGCGATTATATTTTACAGGTTCAAATGCAAGTGTCTGTCTGTTTTCCATCGCACACCGTCCAATGCCCCTGTGGTATAGCAGTTCGAGCTGGACAGACCATATTCCATATCGATAAATGTAACAGACCAGACTGGAGTATTGACTTCGTGTCCTGCAAGGATGGTAAAGACCTCATCAAAGTCTTAAAGAGTGGCTCCCACTACAAGGTCTGTGTACATCCATCTAATGTTCACAATTTTTTTTAATACACCTTTCTTTGCATTCTGTTGTTCATGGTAACAGTCACATGCTGGATTCTAACAGTAATATGAGTGTAACGTCATTGTTTTCTCACTATAAATTATACCTGTACATTTTAGACCTCATGTTAATTCAATCTTGAAATAATTCCCTAGTATACATTAATGATAATATTGTCTGCTTGTATTGCGCTTAAACACCATGTATTGCGTGCTCAAAGCGCTAACAGGTATGAGGGAAAAGATGGGGTTTGAGCATAGCCCCCCACCACCCCCCACCCCACTGCGGGTCAGAAAACCGGATACTTCCGGCACAGCAGCTCAGTCTTTGGCAATTTAAAAGACAACAAATGTATCCCCGCGGAAACCATATGTACATTCCCCAACTTACACATCGAAAATATGGACAAAAGCTTTTGATACCGTTGAGACCTTTAAAATACGATATATTCTTTGATATGTGCGCGTCGGTCGGTTTTCGATCATGTACCCGTATTTCTGTGATGAATCGTTACATACTATATCGAAAGGGGGCTGGATAGTAAACCGCGGCTTGGTTTATCAATTTTCTGATCTGCAGTGGGGGCCTATGGTTTTGAGTTTGCGTTTGAAAATGCATTGCTGTTTGTTAGAGGCGACAAAATGCATCCGGGTTGTTCAGCCTTAGTGACTGGTTGAGAACATGTTATCATAGCCTGATAGCGTGGGTATTTGTTATATTGTCAATACTGACTTCTTGTCTTGGGCTTTAAGTCCTGCTTCAGTTTGGCTTAGATAACTGGAATGTTGAGTTTAACATACAAACATTGCATTGTTATCGCGACAATTTATATTCAAGCGAAATAATTCACAAGCTGATATACATATTTTTATCATTATAAATAGTATTCATACCTGTAACGTATATATTTTACAGATATATTTGCCAACTGGATCCTATCTGGATATCAACATTATTCCTACGTCCAAGTTCTTCGATATTACCATGTATCCTTCATATAACGATCTTGGAAAGGTGGCTGGACTGTGCGGAACTTTTACCAATAAATGTGAAGATGATTTCAAGAAACGCGATGGAACCTTCGAAACGGACCCCAAAGCCAAACATGCATGTGCAAATGGAAACAGCGCAGACAGATTTGACAGCTTCACGTCCAGTTGGAGGTAAATTCTGAAATAATACTAGATTAGAAGGCAAATATATGTTTCCAGGTTTGTACATAATTATCCATGTTATGTAATCAAATGTTACAAAAAATTGCGGGCGGTTGTGTAGCCTAGCATTTAATGAGATTTACCTGTTCACCTCACGGAATTCCAGCATGCACTATGTGTGAGGCCAATTATTGATATCTATACACCACCCAACCCCCTCCCCTTCATCTCAATCGTGGTATTGCTGGATTATTTTTAAAAGCGCCATAAAACCAGACTCTTTCTGACAACGTAATGCTTGTGCAATATCCGTTACATGTGATTGTATTTCAGGGCCGATGTGAATCTTTTCAACCATGACGATTTCCATAGACTGAAACAATGGACGTCTCCCATGATGCTTTGCACATGTGTCTATCACAACAGGTTCCCGCAAAAACTGATGGAAACAGTAACATGTTCATCGGAATTGAACAAAGATGTGTGTAACTTCAACGAACTCTTTCTGCCGCTACCCTCGTCCTTCAGGCAATGCGCAGTTGAAACCAACAGAAAAAAGCGGTCCGCTGTTCATCGTCAGATTTACGTTGAAAAAAGAGATGCGGTAAGGAGATTAGATTCTATCTGACACATATTTTGGAATTCTGGAATTTGCATTTAAGTGTTAACGACAATCCAAATTAGTACATGAATCATAGATCGGGAAAATGAGCTGATATTGTAATGTTTGCGGACAACACAACAGCTGTTTGTTCAGGAATTCATTATTGTCTATTCTGAGGATAAATTTATGGAACAGACATTGTTCTTTCTGATTAGTCCACTATATATGTGTTAAAAGGAGGACACTGCAGCAGTGACAACATGGACAACAGCAGCAGTGACAACATGGACAACAGCAGCAGCCACAACCTACTGTCATGAACTGTTCAACAATTCCTCTCCAATAGCTGCTTGCAGAACTGTGGACAGCTTGTCTGATATGATACGAGAACACGAAAACAACTGCATCATGGATATAACTGTAGGTATTCTATAAACGCTATCTTTGCCTTTCGATTATATACTCCCAACCTTGATCTGACCGGAGTTTTGCGAACTGGTACCACGCATTTCGTAAGAGTTTCTAGTGAAGATCAGATAATTAGACTGATGTGGTGTGTGTCAGAATGCACATGCATTGTGCCAATACTTTGTATTTTTCAGACAAGACATGAAATAATATTGTTGACTGTGGTGTAGAATTGACAATTTGACATTCATTCACTCATTCCTGTTTCTCAAAGGCAATCAATGCTGTAGACTTCGCAAGCCATTCGCTCGAAGCAGCCAAATCTGAATGCATTCACGAAGTGGAGATGAATTCAACGTTTCAAACAAAGACAGCATCTGGTGTACCATCCTTCCTAAGCACTTTGTCGGCCATGACATGTACTAACGATTGCTCTGGTAAAGGGATATGTCAAAATGGTACGTAGGCAATGGAGTGAGTGAATGAGTTACAATTTAACGTCACCTCGGCAATATTTCAGCCATATAGTGACGAGAAATGTTGGGCATACACAATAAATACACGTAGGTAAATAACCAGTCATCGGCGGACTGTAAAATAACTAGAGTATCACAGATATGGATATAAAACTAGCATGGAAAACTAAAACATTTTAATTAAAGCAGACTGTACAATTATATAAAACACGGGCTATAGATCGCCAACAACGGAAGGTAGATCATCATAATAGAAACCATGGGGACTTACATTACCTTTGCCACCTGCATGGAGCCTAGCTAGATTTACACCATCCCTTTAGCCGCTGGCGATGGTAGGAATATTCAGCCGAAATTTAAAAAAAAGTATGGTTGAGCGAAATTGACTTGGAAAGTTTCCGTAGGCAATGGATGATTGTTTTGTAGACAGAACAGCGATGTATCGTTTTGCCTAATTCTTTGGTTCAACTTTTGCGTGAAATGTTCTACAGTCATTTGTCTTGTATACCGCAGAGCGCAGCACAAACAAAACGAAACGAACGGTTTTACTGCATTTCTAAAACATATATGTCTATTGCATCAATATTGTTTTTGTATTTTGAAACAAGAAAGTAACATGTCATCACTTATGCGTGTATATTAGGTCGATGCTCCTGTAACGAGGGCCTGGGGGAGATGACTGTTCCGTTGACAAGACCCAACCTCCCGTCATCAGTGGCATCAGCGGTGACGGGCACTGCGATCTGGCGTCAGACATCTGCAATGAGACGTCGCTGTTTGGGCCATATTTTGACGAATATGGACAAATTCGGTGTCGATTTGTACCCTTCACTGTAAGCACAGTTGCTGTATTGAGCAGGGCCTCCTTTCACAAAGCACTAAGGTGATCGTAAGTCACTAAGGTAACCTTAGTGCAATGTTAAAGAATGGGAGTTAAGGCTAACCTTAGTAAAGGCTGCTTCGTGAAATGAGCCCCTGGACTTTAGTTTTTATCGACGTTAGCAAACAATGGCACTAGCCCTCCTTCAGCCCTCCAAGCGTTTATTGTCATTTCGTAATTGCAATCTTGTAATCAGACGTATCCACCCAAAAATTGGCTCCTCATTTATGTCATTTAGAATAAATTTTATCCCAGATACGTGCTGATGGAACACAAAAGACCGGCATAGTCAGCTACTCCAAACCCGAAGTCGAGAGCTTTACAGAAGTCATTTGTATCTTTCCAAAACAACGAAAGAAGCGCTCCCTCAGCGTTCAAACCCCTGAAGCCGAGTTAGGTTCTGGGTTCAGAATATCTGTAGCTAACTATGGTGATGTCTTCAGCGATGATAGCGTCCTGGTACTTTACAACTCCCTGTGTCAGTCCTGCAATGTGACTGGAAAAGCTGTTGTTTGCGTTTTCACGGTGAGTTTCCTGTGAATATTTTCGATGTAAGAACAGACTGTACTGATCTGACACATCTCGTAACTTAAGGTGTAGATTTAATCAGGAATTTGAGTCCCAGTTTGTACATGTACTTCATCATGGAACTGTTTCCGTGTCATGTGGTTAGCATTCTGCTTGTCAATTACTGCTACGTGATATGTTGATTCGTGTATTGTTGGTATCATGCATGGGACGTCTATAGTCGCAGTTGTATGTTTTGGAGTAGATTTCTGTAAACATATATGATATAGCAATTCGAACGTGTATAGTGAAAAAGCTGAAATTGCCAGCTTATAGGGATTAGTTTATTACTATATATTGTTTTACTGTTTAGCAAGCCTTGCTGTTGAAAAGTTACAAATTTGCAGTTTTAGAAGAATGTTCATCTGTAATGATGACCAGTGTTTCTAGTGGTAATCTTTGTACCCGATCGAGGGTAAATAGTGAATCGTGAAGATCTCGGATAATTTCAGAGCCAGTCATGCATAGCCAAAGGAGTGTGTGTCAGCCATGGCGACAGTCACCCTGACAACCCATGCTACGTTTGTGATGCTTCCAGTTCAGTCCGAAAGTGGAGACTGAAAAGCGGTAAGATAAGACGTACATTAATATTAAGAACGCTCATTTAATACATTTATGCTTAAACATGCAACAACCAAGATTAATTTGTAGCTGGAGATGATTATTGTTGAGGCAGGAAATACATAGTAAACTCTGCCTCGTTTGTGGCATTCCAGTAGCCGATCTACAGATTTAAAGACGTGTGTAAACATATGACGTATGAATTACATATTTACGAAAATTAAAAGCATCGGAATGATCGGCGCATTTCTCCTGCCGAAATCTGACATTTCACTTGGAAAACGGAAGAAATGGTGGTTCTTTCCCATGTTCGATGATGCCGTGCATCCCCAGGCAACGCAATACACCATCGTGCCATTTAAAAGAACGACAGAAACAACACAATTTGTACTACTGTAGCGCTTGGCCTTTGGCAATATGGCGGACTCCAGGCACATTTGAGGTCACGAGCGGAAAGGTCACGTGGGTTGCAGCGAAATATGAATAATGGCCGAAGCTGAGATTTACAGAAACTGTTTTCGCGATTAAAACATAATTACACATAATTTTTAATTGAAAATTTGGGAATATGTTTCTGATGACTTTATCTTTCACCGAGCTAATTATTGCAGTTCACTGGTATTCTCCTTTTAATATCATCACCGTTTAGCAGTTCCTATAGATGATTCATTAGCTGACACCACACGCCCTTGCATTGCTGCATCATAGAGAATACTATGCATACCCAAAATGTCTTTGCTGGGGCTAAAACTGTCGGTTCAGCTGCAAAATGCGTATCTAATGGTACAGTTCGAAATGACTTTATGAAATGGCATCATGCTAATGAGTATGCTCTCATCAAGGGACCAAATTACAAAACAACTGAGCGACCACATGTTCCTAAATTGAAAACGATAATGAAAGATTTCCATACTGAAATATATGACATTTAGTAAGTGTTGGGTAGGGGTGGGTATTGCAGAGAATTTTCATATTGCGATATATTGCGATGCGAAAGCATGTATTGCGATATGTATTGCATGAAGTATTTTTAAACAAAAAACTACTTACAATCGAGGTAATGCTTGATTGATAGAGCAAATACACAACAAAATCACTATGCTTGATTAAGCTTTAATAACAACTTTTATTCATGATTAAAAATAAAAATATGAATAATATTTGGCACAAATGAAAAAAAGAAATATCCGAAGATTTCCGAGTGTTACGAAGTTTTACGAATGCAAGTCAAAAAACCGGTTTTCGATCAGCGTATCGCAATACGTATCGGTTTCATGTCTGAACCGGTAAATACCAGTAAACCGGTTATATTGCGCAGCCCTAGTGTTGAACGCACATGGTGAGCAACGTGCTATTTCTACATTCTGTCACTGATAGCGTGCAAAATATATCACTGGAGAGTTTGAGATATGACTAGCGGGGTGACTTTCCAAATTATGGTCAACTTTCATGTTGAGCAATATTCTAGCAGCACCAGCCTTATGTGTCTGCTTTTCGGAAAATAAATTACAGTGGAATCTGTCAAATCCGGCCTCTCTGTAATCCGGTTTTCTCCATAATCCGGACTACTCTCTGCTGGGTCCCGGCAAAACTATTCTTATTTTATTATTAAAGCGTGCTTTACAATCATGACAAATGAGTCGGTCCCAGGCCAGTCCGTAATAGACAGATTACACTGTACCGTAACATATATTCCCGTGTTTGTTCTGGAACACTTGATTTGCATATGACGGTCGCCATCGGTGGGACAGGATACAGTCATCTTTTCTGATGCGGCGTTAAGCGTCCCTATTTGATCCTGATTTGTAAACACATACTCACGATATAGTCGAGGTCGTACGGTGGACTTTGCATTTAGATCCTTCTGTGATAATTTAAGTGGTCTTTAGGATTATATGTACCTCGAGACGATGATCTAGACGGATTATCGGCACTTTAACTCATTAAATCTCTGACAGCTGACTTGTTAATATATCTCTGTAACATAGATGCTGCATGTACAGCGACTACCACAGACACCTCTACACCCTTTCCACTGTGGATAATAGGAGCAGTGATTGGTGGCTTCCTCTTAGCTGCGGGTGCCATTGCAGGGTTTTGCTTCTGCAAATACGGAAAGTGAGTGTTTGGTTCTGCACTAGCTCATTCCAGTAATTATATGAAGTTCCCTTTAAACTTGATATGCATGATTCAGTTATACAATCTTATATAATAACATGTACGCATAAATAGCACGCTATGACTTGTAAGTGGGGCATGGGCGGCCCATTTGTCTCAGGTCCCACGATTCGTTATGTCAGAACCCGCAAAGGTCCGGGTTAGAATTGATCTTCAGTAATCCATGCTTGTCGTAAGAAGCGACACACGGATCAGGTGGTCTGTCTCGCTGATTTGGTTGACACATGTCATCATATCCAAATTGTGCGCATCGATGCTCATGCAGTTGATCACTGGATTGTCTGACCCAGACTCGATTATTTACAGACCGCCGCCATGTAGCTGGAATATTGGTGAGTGCGGCGTAAAACTAAACTCACTCGCTGACGTTATGTCAGATTCTGATCGTGCGCTTGCAGATCTACTCTGAGAATATGTCTAGATTTGTCAGCACCACACCGGTTCTTGTGAACTTAAGGGAAGCGATGGACACCATTCTAAGATCATGATCACTTACACGCCGTGATAAGACTGAGATGCCGTGAAAAGCAAAACCAATTACACTCACAAAATCATGGCTGTTAAGATTGTTAAGATATTGATCCTTCTGCTATTTCAGAAAAAAGAACAACATCGGAGACACGCCAAGGGGCTCTGCTTTCATGGTGAATCTGGTGGCCAGTAAATAACAGTTCTCCCACACAGATTCTATTGTATTCCATTATAAAGCCCGGCTCACACTGATGCTTCCAATTAACAATGAGGCTTTGGTGCTTCAAAGAAATCTTTAGCAAACAGTTGGATTGAAAAGAAAATGTGTATTTTCAAACATTTAAGGCCACTGTATTTCTATGTAACGTGCTATGTCATACATACACAATGAAATAGGCTAATGACGTGCTAGGTAAAGTGAATTGCTTAAAATGGTAATATGACATATCTAGGATTCGCTCACTACCTTTTGCTTAAATATTTTCCAGATAAGCTCTGATTATTTTTTATTAATATTATTGAATGTAACAACTTCAACATTTTACGTTACTACCTTTGACAAGAAGTATTTGTTAGTAAATTCGTCTTCTATCACACTGAATAAATTGTTTAAATTTCCTTCGCGATACTCCTTTGTCTACATGCCTATAAATGCAATGAACTTATCGAAGCCGCCAAAGACTCCATTAGCTGGTGGTGTTGACAGTCTTTCTTAGTCATGAATTCAAACTGACTCAAAACAAATCAGTGATACCTGTGAATATTGCCGGTGCGGTTTCCTCTTGTACGAACATGTACGAACATTTACTCGAGAGATGGAACAAGTGTCATGTATCGTCTTGCAAACATGCCTGAAACGATATCGTCAGTTTCTGTCCATTGTGAGATGAATTTGACAAGTGGTTTCATTGATCGACTGACGACAGGGACATTTTTCTCTAGTAAACGTGATGATTCATTCGACAAAGATCCGTTCCCAGCCCCTGAGCTACTAAGTGAATATTCGTCTGTTTACAAATTCACTCAGAACCAAAATACACTCTCTGAATGGACCGCCTCCGTGGTGTAGTGGTTAGAGCGTCCGCCCGGAGAGCGGAAGGTCGCGGGTTTGATCCCCGACCGCGTCATACCAAAAAGACGTTAAAATATGGTACTTGTTGGTCCCTGTCTGGCGCTCGGGATTAATGGGTACAACAAGGACTGGTCGGCTCGGAGGCAGTATAATGTGTCTGAGTGGGGTATTCATGCTTCACTGCGGCGTGGTATCTCAGTGGGTTAGCACTATAAAACCAGCTTCAGTTTGGGCTAGTACAAGCAGCCGCACATACACATACACACGCATGCACGTCGTCATATGAGCGAAATATTCTCAAGCACGACGTTAAACCCAATTTCACCTCACCTCACCTCTCTGACTGAATGCACGATGTGAAACGTTTGCAAGGGTCCACACATCCTTACGAATCATCCCCACATCTACAGGCACGGTACACAGACGCCACTGCTTTATCCTCCATCGCATATGCATAATATGCAAATTTCATGTCATCAGATCATGCAGGGTGTAATTTGATTACAGTTCATCCTCGTAACACCGCAACATCCCAAGCGGCAGTTTCGGGCTCCTGGAAAACGAGAAGATTGTGGCGAAGAAGGGCAGTGCTCCCTCGATAGTGAACGTAACCTCAGCAATGTCACATTCACATTAACCCGTGAAGATCCTGGTTAGAATTGATCTCCTTCTCAGTAACCCATAAGTGAGTGAGTTTAGTTTTACGCCGCACTCAGCAATATTCCAGCTATATGGCGGCGGTCTGTAAATAATCGAGTCTGGACCAGAAAGTCTGCGTAATTGGGAACCGATGACATTAGTCAACCAAGTCAGCGAGCCTGACCACCCGATCCCGTTACTCGCCTCTTACGACAAGCATGTGTTACTAAAGGCACATTCTAACCCATGACCTTCACGGATTCAGTAACCCATGCTTGTCGTAAGAGGTGACTAAAGGATCGGGTCTTCCATAGGGCCTTCTCAAATACATAGAAACAATCTTCCGATGACAACACCAGTATCGAAAGTCAATGAGCGACACCATCAAATGCCCCTAAAGATTACAGTGACGTCACACTCTCAATTATTTTATGCTTGAGATGAGATGTTCTGGACCGAAGGGTTCTCAATCGACGTCCCTGAATTTGCAACAGTTTGTCTTGATGACTGGGACCCCTGAAGATCTAGGTAAGAATTCATCTTCAGTTACCCATGTCCTAAGAGGCGACTAACTGAAGCGGATGGTTAGACTCACTGACTCGGTTGACACGTGTCATCGTATCCCAGTTGCGTAGATCGGTGCTCATGCTGTTTATCACTGGATCGTTTGGTCCAGACTCGATTATTTACAGACTGCCGCCATAAAGGTGGAATAAAGGATTCTTGTTCATGTTTAATAAAAGTGGCAATTCTCAAACGGTGAATTGTTTTCTCAGTTAAATTATGCATTTACCCCATTCTGAAAACAGGTTTAGTTTTCTCATCAACGAATTACTAAAGTATTAACTTTGTTAATAGTGAACAGTCGCCCGGAGAGCAATTTGTTTTTCTCAAGTGAAATCACAATTTGTTTGATTAAAAATGTTCCACTCCCAATTTTACATTTAACATGCACAATACACAGACATTTACAACACACAAAGGACATGTCCTATATACACTTATTTGATTGGTGAGTAAATATTCTAGATGCATTTCCAAGAGGAACACCTTTCGTTTTTCAGTTTAAACACGCATATAATAGTGTAATATGTTCTGAAAAAGTAGGTTACGAGACGAAATGCAGTGGAATGTATTGACGTGTAAACCGACTCCCAGGTCGTCGGGAACAACTTAAGATTTATAATTTTAGATCAACTGAGGATCTCTAAGATATGTTAGAAATATTAACTAAAAATAAAATTGAAATACTGTACTATAGCTGACAATTTTTCACTAAGCTATGCATTATGTTATACACCCTACAAAGCTTTGTGTTTTAACAGGATGTAATAAAAGTAAGCGATTGCACAACTGGAGAACAGTATTACGGGTCATGAGTCAACGCATGCTCAAATAGATGTAACATGTGAATGGTACAGTGTTGTGTCGGTCTTGTTGTGAGGCCCACTCAGTAATCATGACTCTCCGAACTGAAACAATAGTCATTGCACCTGTAGGTGCCGCAGTGACTGCTTCTGTAATTATCTTTCTATAAGGGATCGGATTGCACTGAAGAACAAAATCAGTCATACGGTTTCAAATGAAGGTAAGGAATATGCCATAATATCATCTGCCTCATACCCACTGCAGCGCTGAAACACTGTGACAACCTTGCCTCTATGTTTCACTTGCTGTCTTCACATAATGAGTCAGATCTTCAGATGAGTTTTCTTGTTAACCCGCCAACGTTTGTTCTCCTTAGTTCATGTAAAATATCATGATTCAGATTGCATCGAATGTTCTTGTCAGTTATGGATGGTTCATACTAATATTCATACTTATATTCATATTTTAAGAAAACAAGTGCATCCAATTTTAAGTGTAGCCTCTTCACGTGGCTTGGTAGGGAACTAAGTATTTGCCAACACCACAATATGTAGAATGATGCATTGGTCATCGCCTAAAACAAACATATTTCCGAATTATATGTACATCAAATTTCACATTAATGAGGCACTTAAAACGTTAGCTCCACCTCAACATGCTCAATAAGAGACCAGAATGATAATAACATCATATATCGTTCAACTTTCTGTTGAAAGTACACAACTGAGAACAGTGATACTGTTTGTGAACATTCAAGGCCAACCTTTATAATTTGGACATTACAAAAACTTTTTTCATAAATGTGGGTTTCGCTATGTGGATCAAAATTGTACAATGTCATGCTTACAAAGGTGCTCTGACGGCATGTGGCAATCAGATGCTATAAAGTTGCTAACTGAAAATCTGACAGCATGTGGCAATCAGATGCTATAAAGTTGCTTACTGAAAATCTGACGGCATGTGGCATTCAGATGCTATAAAGTTGCTAACTGAAAATCTGACGGCATGTGGCAATCAGATGCTATAAAGTTGCTTACTGAAAATCTGACGGCATGTGGCATTCAGATGCTATAAAGTTGCTAACTGAAAATCTGACGGCATGTGGCAATCAGATGCTATAAAGTTGCTTACTGAAAATCTGACGGCATGTGGCATTCAGATGCTATAAAGTTGCTAACTGAAAATCTGACGGCATGTGGCAATCAGATGCTATAAAGTTGCTAACTGAAATTTGACGGCATGTGGCAATCAGATGCTATAAAGATGCTAACTGAAAATCTGACGGCATGTGGCAATCAGATGCTATAAAGATGCTAACTGAAAATCTGGCGGCATGTGGCAATCAGATGCTATAAAGTTGCTAACTGAAAATCTGACGGCATGTGGCAATCAGATGCTAACAGCATGGATTGGTGACTCATATTCTTCAAATGAAAATGAATCTGACTTCCTGCCTCCCTGTCTGCTTCCAAGTGTCATGTGCAGCACTTTCTTGAGAATGGGGTAAAATATAGTTGTTTATATAGACAAATGTTGCTACCATGGCAACCCTTTTACAAAAATATTTATTTAATGTTCCAGCTAGGCAGTGGCATTAACCGATTAATGACCAACATGTCTGTTTGACTCATATTGGATTAGACAGTGGGTTAATGGGTTAACGCCCATGTGTACATTTATGGAACAGTTGCTTAATGTTATCAAGTGAAGCATGCGACGGGGGTAGATATTGGAAGAGGGGTCAAGGTATCTCCAACCTGTCTGAAGGAAATTAACAGTAAGAATGACTGCGATAAGGAAGTAAGTTCAGAGCAAGGTGCTGTGATAACATTATCACATTATCACGACAGTAAAACAGACTTCATCTGTCCTATGCATGTTTTTTTTAAAACATATACGTCTTGTTACTTTTCCGTGTCAATATTTAATACAAATCGAAAATTAATTATAAAACAAGTAATTCGGTGCAGTTGTCGAAAGAGTAACTGCATCATCAGTCTGAACGAAAAGCGTAGCGAGAATGTTATACATAATATTACAATATTGTAATACGTAGCAAACCATTTGTACGAAAATTAAACTAGTTACAGCATTGGTGACAGCACGCATCCCTGTCTCATGCCACAACTCAAATAACTAATGGCGCAACAAACCGCACACCAGGACGAAACACACATCCTGGTAACATGTGTGTAAAGCTTTTAAAACATTAAACACTTTATATTGCATTAGCCATTTGGGGCCAACCGCCATCCGGTTTATGTTACGTCCTAGGTAGATTAGGTGCCTGACTCTGAGGGTGTGGGTTCGAATCCCGGATGGGACTCAACCCAACAAAAGTAGTATATTTGTACTTTACCAAGAAAGTGTAATTCCAAATATAACATATGTTACATGCGAGACCCTAGTAAAGGTTTCAGAAAACTGTTCGATCGGTAGACGTATGGTGAAGATTTCCGCATTTGACCATCAGTGACACAAATGCTGTCTGATGGAATTCCCTATTCTAACTGGTGTCATGTCTTCCCACGGTTTTTCAGGTGAACAGTTGACTAGTTTTGCATGTGCATGAGGGGCAAAATTTCGAGAACACTTGGTATGATCACTATTTGATAGTTATCCACAAATGTCTTGTTAAGTGTGTCAAAATTAAACTATTGATCAATATATTAACGGGGCAGGCGACCTTTAACTGTGACATTGTCACTATGAGATCAAGAAACACGAACAATATCTCGACAAGCTGTTCAAGTGGTGTGTGAAGAATATTCTACTCATGCAAAAACACTGAATGAAAATAATAACTGCAAAAATACTTGCAATTGAAACAAGAACCTGCTGCAGTAATCTAACTCCATCTGCTGGATCTTCGGCAGAAAGTAGACTATCACAGTAACTATTTTTTCATCGACCTTTTTAAATCACAGAGCTGATCATAAAATACAAAATAAATATGACGATTTAAGTTACGTAAATGTCTTAAAATATGTATCAGGGGGAGATGCAAAGTTGCGAGGACGTGGTTGTTGGTTTTTGGTGACGATGCACACGTTGGATCAGTTTAGTGAAACCCACGAGCGCATATGTACAAGCTACCGTTATTTGCATTTTAAACCCAAATTCTATTCTGTACACAAATTTCGTATCTGAAGATTTCACAAGTGCAATATTATTATTTCACTAAGGCCACGCCTTATTAGCCTACAGCTGACGAAGTTTTGCTTACAATTCTGTTGGATTTGGTATGTAACAAGGAGGTCGATAGTTTTGTTAATTGGAGAAAAGTATCGCAGGATTAACTTATTTTACAGTGATATCCACAGCGATTTATAAAAAAAAAATTACAGTTCAGTTGCTATGGGCTTCACGTGATGCGTTTTATCAATCAATATTTCTTGTTGGACGTAAGTTCTAAATGAATTTTAAAGATGTTTCCTTTAATTTACTAATCCGTACGTACGGGGGTCAAGTTAGTAAATATACTGAGTCAAAAAAGAAACTTCACAAAATGTAATTTGAAAAATAATGAATAAGTTTTCTCTGATGATACATCTATGTATCCGAAATGGGATCCCTATCTTTCGACTCTAGAAAAAACGTTAGCAAAACCCACTCAAACCCATCCATTCGTCGTGCAAATGATGTTGGTGCCAAATCAGGTTTTGCACGTGCAGTCGATCACGTGATCTTCGCATCGAAGTTTCCGTCATATGCACGTGTTTGCATTGGCATCAAGAATTGAAAAAACACTTTTAAACCACAGTTCTAACGGTACTTGAAATGCCACGATTGTCAAATGTGCAACGTGAACGTGCCGTTGGCATGTTGCAAGCGGGAAGATTAGTTATTGACGTCGCAAGAGCAATGGGATGCAGCCGTCGTACTGTGTATGACTTGCGAGGTCGTCTACAACAAACTGGCACCACTTCTGATCGCCCAAGGTCGGGTCGTCCACGTGTGACGTCACGAGCAGAAGACCGTCAAATCGTCCTACCTCACCTACGTGACAGATTTCTGCCGGCTACACGAACCAGGGCTGAGATGTTTAGAGGTCGACTGTCCTCACAGACCATTCGAAATCGGTTGTGGGCTGCCAATCTCCATTCTCGACGTCCATATCGTGGGCCAATATTGACGCCGTTTCATCAACGTCAACGTCTGCTGTGGGCCCAACGTCATCTCCGATGGACCCAGAGAGACTGGAATCGAGTCGTCTTTAGCGATGAATCCAGGTTTACCCTCAGATTCGCGGACAGCAGGCATAGAGTCTGGAGACGACGTCGTGAACGGTATGCCCATTCTTGTGTACAGGAAGTCGACAGATTCGGGGGCGGAAGTTGCATGGTGTGGGGTGCTTTCTGTGGGAACAACCGTTCCCGACTTCTGGTCATCCTCGGAAACCTCACAGCTGCTGCTCACCGCGACCAGGTGCTCACCCCTGAACTCGTTCCTTTCATGGCGGCTCATGGCCCAGGTCTACAGTTCCAGCATGATAATGCTCGGCCGCATACCGCGATGTTGACACGAAATTTCCTTCAAACCGCTGGAATCAACGTCATGGACTGGCCATCGAGGTCCCCTGACCTTAATCCAGTAGAGCACGTTTGGGATGCACTTGGGAGAAGGCTTCGTGGTCTTAGGAACCATACACGATATTGAACTGAAAAATTTCGCATTTTTATTCTTGTGACTTGACATTCTGTATACCCATGTTTTGGAACGGCTGTGTAACCTAATGGAACTGATTATGGCACTGTCAGTGTATCGAGTACATCACACAGATCTCAGCAATGAAATAATAACAATTTAACCATCTTACCATCTCTTTTTCTTTTATAGTGCCCTGAAGAAAAAATGTGAAGTTTCTTTTTTTACTCAGTATATATCTGTGCTTTTATTAACACGCCAGGCACAGAGAAATCACAGAGATGGCCGACAGTGGAAGACAGTGCCAGGAATCTACAGCTAGGAAACACACTTAACGAGGTTTTGGAATCTGTGAAAAGTCTTGAGACAGCCTTTATCACAATACAGATGGAAATGGATGGGAAGGAAGTTGAATGACGTGTTGAAGGACTTCATAATCAACTGGAGGACACACGTGGTAAAGATACTGTCGACACTAATGAGGCACAACATGTGTCTGGACAAACCCAGACCCTATGAGCTGAGTCACTTTGCGTTTGCGAAATATACTTAGCTGATTGCAACACGAGCTCACACAGACTTATCATGCAGCAATAACAACATCGACTCTATTCTAATGTATTACAGACATTGTAATGTTGTATTTCTTGTCGATGATACACGGCATTTCTTAACATCAAGCGAATCAGGGGAGCCAATATTGACACACTGTTGACAGAAATGTCTTCATATTAATTCTAATAATATTCATAAATTAGGTCATCTGTCATTGTATTAATCATATAAGACATACTTCATCCCACTTCTTTGAGTTGCATGTTTAGAGGTTGGTGAATCACATAAAAACAAACTTTATGGATCCGAATGGATCTTTATGGATCCGAATAAAGAAGCTGTTCATCCATAAAGTTTGTCCTTACATACTTCATCCAGTAACAAATAAACTACAGACATCAATAAGTGCAGGCAAACACCTTCGTGTCGAACGTAAAGTTGTCTCGAAGTAAACGCTTGCGTGTTCTTTCTACAGTGCTCATTGTGCCTTTTCGAACCTCGGATAACTCGAAATATTTGTGAGGGTCCCTTCAACTTTGACAAAACGACGTACATCAAATTAATGAAACAAGCGCAAAGTGTGCACTAAGGGTGTTTAACGTTAAAGCGACAATGCAGTTCATTTTTACAGTTGTCATTAACGAATGTCCCTTCAACTCCGACACAACGGTGTTTGAGTGTATATATAATTAGTTTGATAAAGAACCAACAGCACTACTGATGTATAATGTCAAAGCAACTTGAGAAGTTGGGTTAGAATTTAGTTTGAATTTTCAACAGTAATGAAGATCACGAGTATATTGTGGCTTCAAGCATGATGAATATAGTCCTTTAGCTCTTCATCTGGCTATTGACCATAGAAGGCTAAGTGTTTTAATACCTAATTTTATAAGTGCAAATGGAAAACAGATATTATTAGTCAAAGCAACTTGGCACCATGAACTTATATGTATGCTTCATATGTTCTTTCGAGGAATAAATGCTACTTGAGTAGAATCTGGATTAGGAGATCACTGAAAACGTTCATATTTATCAACATATTTTGACTGTCGTTACAGACGCAAAATGTCAAGGATCCTTTACGGATTACAGCGTGGTGGCAAGCCTCGTCTCTCTTGAAGTGGTAGGTAAAGGGCGACACGTTGGTGACACAAAACGTTATTGTTGTTCTGTAGAAAGGAGAGGAATGGAGAACGCATTCTTAAAAATGAATGATTATACACTCTTCAAAAAAAGAAACGCAAACCCCAAATATCAATGAAAATTTGGTGTTATTCAAGGACGTGTAGATCAGCGGAAAACAAAGATACATGAGTGAAATTTTGTGGAGCAATGCATTGCTATCTTGTCCATATTTCATGAGAATAACAGTCATCACAGTCATTACTGCTGTCCACCAGGTAGTGTTGAAGTCAGTACCTCGTATGACCACCTCCAGATGCTACCACTGCCCGACACCTCCTGGGTACAGATCGAATCAGTTGTTGGATGTTTTGTTGTGGAATCCTTCTCCATTCCTCCTGCAGCATGTGGAACAACTGTTGAAGATTCTGTGGTGGAATACGACGTCGACGTACCCGTCTATCGATCTGATCCCAAAGGTGTTCGATTGGGTTTAGATCCGGGGATCTGGAGGGCCAGGGGAGGGTATTGATGTTGTTAATGGCCAGGTAGTCCACCGTGGCACGTGTTGTGTGGGGCCTTGCGTTGTCCTGCTGGAAGAGCTGCCGTTGACGGTCAACAAAGTAAAGAACGTGCGGACGGAGAATCTGGTCGACGTATCGATTGGCCGTCAGATTGCCTTGGACAAGCACAAGTTCCGATCTCCAGTTTGCCAGGGTCCATGTTTGCCAGGGTCCATGGCAGCACCGTGTTACACCATCTCACTCGTCGACGTCGATGTAGTCGTGTCAAGGAGGGGGCAACTTTTGGACGTTTGGCACGTATTCCTACTTCTCGGAGACGGTTCCTGATTGTCTGATCGGACACTCTTCGGGCTCCAAACTGTTCTTGTGCTGTGTCCCGGGCAGTACGATGGCGGTCACGTTGGTGGGTTACCCAGATGTATCGATCTTGGGTAGGTGTGGTGACTCTAGGTCTTCCTGATCTTGGACGGTCATTTGTCGAATTTGTTTGACGAAATCGATCCCACAATCGAGTTATTGTGCTGGGATGAACGTTGAAGATCCTTGCCACCTCACTCTTTGATTCGCCAGCTTGCAATCGTCCAATTGCCTGATTTCGATCGGCAGCGTTGAGACGTCCCATTGTCGTGTACAGTACTTGTAAAGATCGTGGATGAAATTGTGAGATTCATTTGGGTCTTTTATAGTCACATGCTGTACTCATGCTTTGCACGTGAGAAACAATCATTGTGCCTGATATTCGTGCCGCATGACATCCACGCACATCATGACAATCCTGATTGATAAAACCGTTCAAAATCATTTTTGGTTGCGTTTGGTCAAGCATGATCTTCTAAAACATTCCAGAAACAATGTGCAACCCTAAAAAAATGTTTGAGTTTACATATGTGTACAAAATTGTAAGTATCATTCTTGAATTTCATTTTGCGTTTCTTTTTTTGAAGAGTGTATATTTAAACGCGATAAAACCCTTTATTATATAGGTAGTATTTTTCCTGTACCACGATTGGTCAAAATACCGTCACATGATTGACTACAAAAGAGCTTTCTAATAAATACGATATTAACTTGGGTTACTAAAAATAGACAAGGAATCCCGTACGAAGGGGCTTCCCCCGCTTTTCAACCAATCAGATCACTCGGATAGATGGCACAGTGTGTGCACCAACTTGATGACGTCACAATGCTATGACATCGCTGCACTGCAAGTCTAATGGAAGTACAGTGTTGAGAGATGTACATTTTTCATTGAAAACAAATGAAGAATGAGTTTTAATGATAAATAGAATCTCACCCTCGTGTCTACTGATATCAATTATATCAACACTCGTTGATAAAGGTAAAAATATCCTCGGCAAGCCTCGGATATTTGTAACTTTATCAACTCGTGTTGATATAATTGATATCAGTAGACACTTGGGTGAGATTTTCTATTTGCCATCCACAAGAAATGTCGCTTGTACAATTGTGACTATATCATGAGTATATTTTTGTAAAGATGATTTGTAAATGAGAATGGAATGTAAAGATCTACCCATACCCATGCCATGAAATAATATGTTGGCTTAGCTTTCTTTGTATAACGTTAGGGGCGGTGGGGGTAGCCTAGTGGTTAAATCGTTCGCTCGTCAAGCCGAAGACCCGGGCTCGATTCCCCACATGGGTACAATGTGTGAAGCCCATCTCTGGTGTCACCCGCCGTAATATTGCTGGAATATTGCTAAAAGCGGCGTAAAACCATACTCACTCACTCACTTGTATTACCTTAAATGTTTATTTTTGTGGTCTATTTCTTAACTTGTAAAACAACATCACTGATATGATAAACATTTTTTTCTCAGAGTTTCATAAAATGGTCAATGGATATGATACCTCTTCGAAGGTTTATGTAGAATAGTAATTCACATATTGTCAATCAATTATCCCGATCAGGAGCTCAGTTTTAGGAAAATAGGTTTGCAGCACAAATTAAAGTAACATTGGGACTACAAGCGTTGTTTCTCGCAGTTTTATGAACTCATCCTCTCATTCACTCTAATTATAAAATGAGTTCTGAACGTCTGTGCAAACTACATGTTCTATGTGTAAGTCATTCTGCGGACTTTCCGAAACGTGTTATTCAGAAAGGGGGTTTGCTACGGTAAGAATGCCTTTCATGTCAATGACAAACTATTTGTTTAGTATTGGACACGAGATGCTGACTTTCCAAAACGTCTTTAAATGTCACGTATTCAGCGAGGGGGTTGCTACTGTACATAGGCGAATCCAGAGGGTGGGTGCAGGGTGCGCAGCCCCCTTTTGTCCAAACAGTTTATTAAATGACCATTGAATCTCTCGTGAAAACGGATGAAAGTGAAAAAAGTGTGCGCCGCCCTTTCTCAAAATCCTGTATCCGCCCTTGCTGAAAGAACGTCTTTAAATTTAACGACAAATCATTTGTTTATTATCGGGCTAGAGCCCTTCGACAGAAGCGAGAATGTCCACTTTCAGCGACACTTATGTTCCTACTAAGGACATATACGTTAAAAAGACAACGACATGGAAGATCAGACGCCTCAAGACCATCATGGAGATGCTAGGAGATACATGTAAATTCCAAACTTGACTGCTACAATACTGATCTCTGATCTAGGGGAGATAACTGTTGTTACAACAGTGAACACCATCCATAACAACAGGGGGATATTTTGTCTTCAGATCAATCTGGAAAGTAAAGTAAACACCGATGTGTGGAACCTTCATATGTCGAACGTCCGTTTGTTTCGAAATAAAAGTTTGCTCCCGGCATACTGCATCTTTAGTCGGCATTTACATTTGTGTCGAACCGCTGGTAATGCGAAATATTTACAACTCCATATGACAGTTATCGACCGTAAGTGATTTATGTCAGTCAAGTGGCAAGACACCAAGCTCCCAAACAAGTGGAAGGGGTTATATGCCAGATTTGCCATGTCACTAACGACTGTATGCTGAACGTTTACGTTGCACCGCCATGTTGCACGTAGGTACACGTGAGACCTTTTAGCTAAAACGCTGAATGGTTGTCAGTTTGTCATAAGCAAACCGTCGGACCGATACAAACACCTAAATGTCGGTCACCGCAGCTCTGGACGCCCAAGGGCAACAACTCCAGCCCACGGCAGCTTTTTCAGAAGGTCGAGATAAAAAAAAGGGATCGGTTGTTTTTTGTTGTTTAACGCCACATTCAACAATCTATAAATAATCTAGTGATCAACCTCATGAGCATCGATCTACGTAACTGACATACGATGGCATGTGCCAACAAAGTCGGCTAGCCTGATCACTCGACCCCGTTAGTCGCACTTATGCAAAGCATTCGAGGGAAATATGCGTGACGTTATGCACTTATAACGTATAACCTCATAACTTATTGAACAATAATACATGAATTGCATCGATGTATGGGGCTCACAATTCGTTCCTGAAGGGTGATGTTTTTGCTCAGTTGATTGGTTTTAAGCATCGATAACGCAATCGATTATGTGATAAATGTAGGTAATGAAATCATCTTGCATGTTTTCTTCATACTTATTAGGTGTTTTCATTCTCAAGTCTATCGCTTGGAGGTTGGAAATAATGCTATGATTGTAATCTGAAACGTGCTTGTTTTTCTTTTAAGAGACACCTGGATGTACTTAAGATTGACATAGAAACAAGCGAGTGGCCGGCAGTGAAAGACATCTCGGAGTCTGGTCTGTTCTTCATAGTCAGACAGTTTTCTGTTGAGTGACATCCAAACAGATCTGAATACATAAACTGTTATACAAGTGTCATGGCCATGAAGGAGCAAGGGCTACGAACATTTAGATCACGTTTTCATAAACAGAACTATGAAGAAAAGACCTTCCGTTTCCAGGCAGATGTCAACTACGTTAATATATTACATAAAGACACATAGCACTGCATTTTGATATAATGGCCAGAAGCAGTTTTAAGGACAAAAGTGTGAGATCACTTCCGGTTTGTACCGGAGGCTGAGCACAAATCAGAACTCCAACGCCCAAACGATGTGGTTATGACAATGTAGTGCTGATGCTGGCATAATTTGAAATGGCTGATGTTATAGGTTTCCTGGAGCTTGTTTCGGCATATATTCAACTCAATCTTTTACAAAAAAAAGTCAGCTTGGCTCAGGTATTTGTTCAAGCTTGAGGGCACGGGTACTCCAATCGTCTGAGACGCCAGAAACCAGCGATCGGGGGTTCGAATCCCGATCCACTCAGATCATGTTTCTATGCAACCCTATCCGCTCTCAAAGTCTTCACTAAACAGAGAAACGTCTGCATCACTTGGGGCTTTCGACACAGATCAAGCTCACCCAAGCTCACCCATGTTTACATTGTCATTTCCCTGTTAAAAGATGTGTATTGTCACTCATTTTAGCCATATGCACGTATTTGATCTCATGAGGAATGCACAAAATGAAAGTGTGATAAGGAATATCAGTTTTCATGACAAATTTTGAAGCTGACATTTCAAATATGCAAAACATTCAATTTTGAGTCATTGCAACTGTGAAATACTCATCATGATAAAATAATATGGCGACTGAAATATGAGTTTGCTCGATCAGTTAGAAACCTTATTTAATTGGCACCCGGATCTTCACTGAACATTGCCTCAAAACAGTTGTTCAAGGTGAGGTGAGGTGAGGTGAAATTGGGGTTAACGTCGATAGACTGGACAAGGAATCCCACGTTAAAATAGAACTATGAGGTATCTAATAGATAAAATGCGTGTCCCAACAAGTTCATCATAACACTAGGGAGGTTTGAAATATACATTTACAACACATGATTGTTCCATTTTAATTTTTGTGATTGTTGTCAAATAGACAAACCTTAACAAAATATGGATACTTAACAAACGACTACATTGCCATTGTTGGGAGGGTATTCAATTATATAACAGAATATAGATGCACGATGTAACAGAGCACGTCACCGGAACAACATTTTCCAGCATGATAACGTTCGGGCTCATACTGCCAGAGTGAGTGAGTGAGTGAGTGAGTGAGTGAGTGAGTGAGTGAGTGAGTGAGTTAATATTTAACGTCACATCGGCAATATTTCAGCCATATCGTGACGTGAACGTTTTACATTGAAATGGAATATATGTATATTATACAACCTGCCTACGAAGGACAGTAAAACAACTAGAATATCCCAGATATACATGTAAAAGTAGTAATTAAATCTAAAATATTTTAACTATAGGTGACATCACAATATAAAAATAGGCCATAGATCGCCAACAGCTGAAGGTAGATCACCATACTAGAGACCATGGGAACTTACAGTACATTTGCTTCCTGCATGGACCCTAGCTTGATTTACACCATCCCTTCAGCTATTAGCAATTTTAGAAAATCTAGCCACAAATAAAACGAACATATATTCTACGATTAAAATGGTAGTAGGTTTAAATTTACTTCGAATGTATTGGGACTTACGTACCCTCTCAGGAGGACAATAATTTTACAGTACTTTAACCCCCTTTGAGGGTACAGCCACTGACAATCTAAGTTGCTAATCTAAACTGTCGATGTAACAGAACTGAAATTCATTTGGACTGTTTTGGAATTATTATCAGAATTGAATTTGCAGTTTACATGATCACATAGATAGTACACGATCGTTCATTGTTTAATAATACATATCAATTGACATATATTCTTTATAGAATAGCGTTAAATTACTGCCAAAAAGTTCAAAACATCTAAACATGTCCACAACATAGAATCGATGTCTGAAGATAAGATGACACGTGTTCCTCCCCTTTTTTTCGACATCGTTGATATGAGACCTGCTCCCAGTGTGTTTCCTTTATGTAGCAAATGTGTTCTATGTATGTAAATACTTTTGCATGTTTTGTTTGGTGCTCACCTATTCGTTAACAACTGACACCGTCACTATTGGATAAAGATGCATCCAAACAAAACCAAATGATATTGTCTGAATCGTACGGTGGACTTGCTTTCAATGGAAATTTCTCAATACTCTTTAAAGGGTTTGTCGCTGGTGCTATAAATTGAATATTATGCTTATAAATGAAGCTTGAATGTATTTTTTATACGAAGCTACATGTCTTCTAATATGGTGTACATTCGACGATTATATACCTATAAGATATCATTATAAATATACTCTTCGAAAATGCACATGCCAAAAATAAGGAAATGTGTAATGTATTAACCGTATAGATTTAAGTGTACATAAAATCGATTAAGCTTGAACATAAATCACTAAAATGCGACACACGGATAAATATATGTATTGTTGTCATTGTCAGCATTAATTCAGTTCACTCACTGCACATGTGTGCGCACAAGGAGGCGTTCCGGTCTAGTGCTGGGACAGGTATGAAAAAATGGAATCGAGTACCCGCATGTACTTACCCGAATCAGAATCGAGTACCCGGAAATGTAAGGAATACAGCGCTTCTGTCAACTTTCTGAATATTCAATCACGAGGTGACGGATTTTTTATACAAACCTTGAAAGGATGGCAATAAGACACTGAAACTGAACTTAGGCTATTTAATTTACGTCTATTTAACAAATATAGAGAGTAACACAATGACATGCATTCCTCGTTAAAACACAGGACGTTTCGTTACCGCTGCTACTGTAACTTGACTCCTCACTGCTCAAGCTGAGGTATATACAGTCGTTGATAATGACCTCCATTAATCAGACAATACCAATGATGTAAATGTGTGTTACGTCAATAATGAAAAAGACAAGTTATTATGTGCCCTTCTCCTTTTCCGGGTACTCGATTCCTAGAAATAGTATTCGATTCCAGCTATACCCGACCTGGATTCGAGTACCCGAGTACCCTTCCCAGCCCTATTCACGTCAGTACCTGGTGACACCGACCCTTGCAGCCGTCACTGCTCGACACCGCCATAGAAAAGATGGCACAAGTCGCGGATTTTTGCTTGGGTAATTCTTCGCCATTCCTCCTGGAACGCGCTGGCAAGTTCTGCAAGTACCTGAGGACGATGGTGACGTTTACGCGATGAAGTTTGGTTGCTCGATCGGTTTCAGGTGTTAGGTCAGGCGATTTGGAAGGCCAGGGAAGAACATTGACCTTTGCATTAGCGAGAGAGGCACCTGTAACACGAGCTGTATGGGGTCGAGCGTTGTTCTTGAAAACAGCTCCCTCTGGCGTTTGAAACGTGGGAGGAGGTGAGGTCGCAGGATTTGGTCGATGTAGCGATTTGCTGAAAGATTGCCGTGAACCACCGCTAGCTCTGACCCCATGGCAACCCACACCATGCGAGTGAGCGGCAGATGTTGTCAAAACGGTCTGATGCACCAAAACTGGTTTTTCTCAGTAGAAACTGTTTCTGGTTGTCTTGAGACAGCAGCAGAGTATGTGATCGTGGTAGAGGGCATAAATTGAGTCTGGGCGAGTACCGGCTTTCTAGCTTCCGGGAGAGAAATATTTGCTTCATATTTTAATTTAAGTATTTTAGATGGCATCTTTTATTTAGGACAAGATTTGGAGGATGAAAGATGACTGCCTCCGCTGTTGGCACATATATACTAAGCAGCAAAAGAAACGTCAGTTTGGAATTTTCCTTCGCAGAAACGGATAACTGTTAACTCATTTAATGTTTTTATTGTATATTGTTGGCAACATCTCCAGCTTTACCTGAGCAAAGACATTCCTTCCCAAACTCAGAATTGAACCCATGAAATGGTCTCAAAAACGCAACCTGATCTCGGAGATGGTACGGTGTTCTCCATGTTTTTCATGCAACTCAGGCTGCACGTGCTGTTCACAAGGACCAGCCCGATAAAATGCACCCCTCCAACCCCCAAACCCCCAACAACAAACAAACAAACAAACAAAAACCTGGTTGAAACATTCACATTACAACGTCAGCAGGATGCCGCGATTCGCGACAGCTCAGAGGAACCAGGCGCTTGGGAGACTTGAAGCTGGCCACACTGCACAAGCCGTTGCCAATCATTTCCAGGTCAACGTTCGGACCATCTACAGGCTGCAGCAACGTTTCTGGCGCACCAACACCACAAATGATCGCCCCCGTACTGGCAGACCAAGAGTGACAACAAGTCGACAAGACCGCCATGTTGAGCGAACTGGCGATACAGGCAATGGAGAACTGTTCTGTTCACAGATGAGAGTCGGTACTGCGTATCAACTGCAGATGGCAGAACAAGAATATGGCGACGACGTGGCCAGCGTTACTCAGACCAATGTGTCATGGAAAGAGACTCATGGGGAGGTGCAAGCATCATGGTATGGGGTGGATTAGGCCTGAACAAGAGAGTGGGTCCTGGCGGCATCACAGCGGTGCGCTACATCGACCAAGCTCTCAGACCCCACGTCTTCCCACATTTCGCACGTCACCGGATCAACATTTTCCAGCATGATAACGTCCGGGCCAATACTGCCAGAGTGAGTGAATGAGTGAGTTATTATTTAACGTCACCTCAGCAATATTTCAGCTATATCGTGACGAGAATATTTGACATTGAAATAGAATATATATATATATATCTATATATATATAGATATTATAAAAACCTGCCGACGAAGGGCAGTTAAACAACTAGAGTATCACAGATATACATGTAAAACTAGATATAGAGTCTAAAACATTTTAACCAGAGGGGACAACACAATATAAAAATAGGCTATAGATCACCAACAACAGAAGGTAGATCACCATACTGGGGTCCATGGGGACTTGCAGTACCTTTGCTACCTGCATGGTCCCTAGCTGGATTTACATCATCCCTTCATCCGCTGAACAAATGAACAAAAATACTACGTTTAAAAACTTGGTACGTGAAAAGTTTACTTTGAAAGTTTTTGGGACATACGTACCCTCTCAGGAGGACAATAATTTTACGCTACGTCAACCCCCTTTGAGGGTACACCCACTAACAATCTAAGTTACTAATCAAAACTACCAATAATTAAAATACATAAATGTACAGAACAGATTATTCAAAATTCATCTATTAAATCAATTTCTTTTAAAAAGCCAATAATTAAATGAAAAATAACAGTTTTAAAAAGATCCTTCATTGTTTTTACATTGAAATATTTATCCCTTATGATGGAGAATTCAACACAGTCAAGCAGGACATGCTTGCCCGTGGTTCTCTCATCACAAGGGATACAAAACAGAGGATCCTAGCTTTTCAATAGATATACATGAGTATATCTAGTATGGCCAATACGACAGCGTCGCATGATGACCTCTTCAAATCTGGACTGACAACCCAAGTAGCTGTAACAAATATAGGGTTTTATTTCATGTAATTTGTTAATACCAACTTGGGTTTCTAACTTCTTCTACATCAGATCACGGATATAAGTTCTAATGCTAGCTTTGTAATCAAAGTATGGGATCAGAAGTGGTGTCATAGATTTGTGTTGAGTGCTGCCTTGGCAGCAAGATCGGCCGTTGTGTTCCCAGAAATGCCAACGTGGCTGGGTAACCAACAAAAGACGATGTCGCATTGGCGTGTCGCATGCTCATTATACAATTCAATAATTTCTAATAAAAGTGGATGTTTACAAGAAAGATTTTTAATAGCCTGAAGACACGAAAGAGAATCAGAAAAGATTATGTATTGTTAATATTTTACGGTGTTTATTAATATATTTAAGAGCTGTAAATATTGCGTTAGCTTCTGCTGTGAAAATAGAGCTGTTATTTGGTAGTCGAGAAGATATTGTTCGGGATCCAATGACAGTGGCACATGCCACCGCGCCACCATCCTTTGATCCATCTGTAAATAAGGATTTGTGTGTATTATATTTGTTTTTTAATTGATTATATTCTTGTTTATATTGTAATTCATTAGTTTCAGATTTCTTAAACTTTGTCAGAGTTAGGTCGACTTGTGGCCTAACCAGTTGCCAAGGAGGAGAAGAAAGAAGTCGGGAAGGAGCTATATTTTCCAGCTCAATGCCGGCAGCAGAAATGAATGGTTTAACTCTGTGTCCAAGAGGCAGAACAAGAGAAGACTTTTTGTTGTACAAATCCTCATAAAAAGGATTAAATACACAGTTATATGCAGGGTTAGTCTCGTTAGAATATAGTTTGGTAATATATTGTAAAGATAATTTTATACGGCGTTGGGTAAGAGAAGGTCCATCGGCCTCGACGTAAAGACTGTCAACAGAAGTTCTGAAGGACCCAAGACAAAGTCTCAGACCTTGATGGTGGACTGAATCTAATAGTTTCAGGTTGCTTTTGCAGGCTCCACCATATACGATGGAGCCATAATCAAGCTTCGAGCGGACAAGTGATCTGTATAGGTGGAGGTGAGTAGCTTGATCCCCTCCCCACTTTGAATTAGAAACGACTTTCAATAAATCGAGTGCCTTCAGACATTTAGTTTCTAGGGATTTGATATGCGGAAGAAACGTTAAATGGGAGTCGAAAATCAGACTCAAGAACTTGGCTTCTTTTACAACTTTGATGGGAGTGCCATTTAAAAACAGTTCTGGGTCTTTATGAGGTTTATATTTTCTACAATAATGTATACAATTAGTTTTAGATTTAGAAAATTTAAAGCCGTTTTCAAGACACCAGTTATTTATTTTGTTTAAACACAACTGCAGTTGCCGTTCAATGGTATGCATATTCTTACCACGACAAGAAATATTAAAATCATCCACAAAAAGTGATCCATCGATTGAATCGTTTTAAAAACCTTGGATAAACTATTTATCTTAATACTAAACAATGTTACAGACAAAACACTTCCTTGTGGGACACCCTGATCCTGATTATAATGGTCAGACAGGGTAGAACCCACTCAGACTTGAAATTGCCTTTTCTCTTAAAAACTGTGATATAAAAAGAGGTAAACGACCCCTCAAACCAAAATCATGTAAATCCTTTAAAATGCCATGCTTCCAGGTGGTATTGTACGCTTTCTCGAGATCAAAGAATATCGATACTGCATGCTGTTTATTTACTATTGCATTTTTAACAAAGGATTCTAAACGTACCAAATGATCAATGGTACTACGATTTTTCCTGAAACCACATTGAATATTGCTTATAAGGTTATTGGTTTCAAGATATCAAGTTAATCTATTGTTTACCATTCGTTCCATGGTTTTGTAGACACAACTCGTTAAAGAGAATGGTCTGTAATTTGATCGATCAGTGTGATCCCGGACAGGTTTTGGAATGTGACTACAATGGCATTACGCCAGGAAGTTGAAAAATTCCCTGAAGTCCATATTAAATCAAAAATATTTAGGAACGTTTCCAGACATGATTCGGGCAAATGCTTCAGGAGCTGATAGTGAATATTATCAGCCCCTGTTGCTGTATCATGAGCTTGCTCAAGGGCGGTATGTAGCTCATGTAATTCATTATAATCTTCACCATTGTCTGAGTTAAAATTTCATCTCTTCTTCTCCTGTTCTTTCTGAAACTTTTGAAACTCAGGGACATAATTGGATGAAGAAGAATGTTTGGCGAGAGTTTCACCACGTTTATTGGCAATGTCAGACTTATTAGCTAATACATTATCACAATCCTTCAGATGGTGAACGGTAGACTTGGAACCTTTGCCCTTAATTCTTTTAATCATTATTTTAGAAACATAATTTCGCCAAGACTGGCGCTTATTTTGTTTAAAAGCACGTCTAGCCTTGGCATTTAAAATTTTAACTTTATTTAGATTATGTACAGTAGGATGATTGCGAAAGTACTTTCAAGCTTTCTTCCTACACTTTCTTGACTGATTACATTCATTATTGAACCATGGCTAACAAATGTGTTTAACTGCAGAGGACTTTGGTATAGTTTGGTCAGCAATATCATTGAGAATATCTGAAAACAGCTGTATAGGATCTTCGCTGTTCACAAAAACACGGTTTAAGATCTTGTATGAGTAGATCTTGTATATGTATTTCGTTGAAGTTATTCTTTAGTCCTCTGCAATTCAACTGAATGAAAGTCTGAGAACTATCCATCGCTTAGGCGGATTAACTGGAGATCTCGCTCGCCCATTACGTTTAGGCGACAAACTTGTTCTCTGAGGGATGCTCTCTGAAACATCCATCCCTTCAAGAGATCCAAACTTATTATAGAGTTTGATTGGATCATCAGAGCCTTTCGATACTCTTCCCGTTTCAGTGTTTCGAGAAGAGTCAGTTTTATATCTGGATAACGCATTGTTTCCTTTCTTGGGTTGTGAATTTGGTGCTGAATCATTCTGTGTCTCTGTTCGTTGAGTTGGAGTTACAGAAACAGTCGATGATGAGGCAGGAATCTGTTTATCGGAAGAAGGCTCAGCAGTAGTTTGTGTGCAGGAATCCGACATACAGAAGGGTTCAGGATTGATGGAACGTATCCATGTCAAATCTGTTTGACAGCCAATAGAAGATGTTACCACAGATGGTCTTCTAGTTACAGAGGCATAGGAACCATTTGGATCACAGGAAGGTACAAGTTTCCTAGCTTCATTGTAACTAATGTTCTGAGTACTTTTGATTTTATTATTCTGCATTTCTCTCTTCCATATGGGACAATCTTTTGACGAGGATGAATGTTGACCAGAACAGTTGACACATTTCTTAAAGTTGCTATACCAGTCCTCGGTAACATGTGTTTTCTCACCACAGTGAGCACAAGTAATAGTATTTTTGTATGAATTGACCACATGACCAAAGTTTTGGCATTTAAAACACCTCAGTGGGTTTGGGATATATTGTTCAACTGCAAGGCTGCAATAACCTGCTTTGATAGTTCTTGGTGGAGACGGAGAGACGAAAGAAAAAAAGTATGTGTTTTTTTAAAATTATTTCTGAGTTTTGACGCCAAGTAAAACGTTTCACATGTGTCACACCTTGATCTTTTAGCTCACAAACTATGTCAAGCTCAGATATATCATGTAGGAGGTGATCACGGTCCTTTACAATGCCTTTGCTTGAGTTAAGTGATCTGTGGACAGATACAGAAACAGGAAGTCCAGCCAATGTATCAACAGCTAGTAAGTTGGTAGCTTGCTGTCGTTTTGCACATTCAATTAGAAGTAATCCAGATCTCAAACGTTTGATATTCTTAACATCTCCTGCTATACCATACACTCCTTTTGAAATCGCAAATGGATTCAATTTGATTGGTTGCTTGTCCGGAGATTCTAGAACCAGAAATCTCGGCCAGTACTCAACTTGTTTAAGAGGTCGACAGCCTTCATTAGCACTATGACCATTGTCAAGTTGACGCTTTTTTTTCAAGGGGGTTTCAAGAGCCATGTTTAAGTATTAAAGATTCATCACCCCAGCTCCCAACCCATCACGGAGTATCATAAAGACAATGCTATATACAAGTGGATCTCCGACTTGCAGCACCAAGGATACTGGGATGATATACTCCAGCAGAAGGATTCAACACGTAATCAATCTACCGATGAGACATCGCCTTCTGGCATAAGTCTCTAGGCAATTTAAAGAGGACATAATTCAAAATCAAGTGATGATTGATAATCAAAAACGAGCCAAGATCTAAAGTAAAAAAATATTGTTCATAATATAATTTGTGCAAAGACAAGTGATGCACAGGGCTCGACATGACCAGCAAATTGGTAGAACCGGGCCCATTCTACCGCCCGTCTAGGTGAAGTAAGGGCCAAAGTTGTGTGTTGGGCAAAGGGACACTGTTCTGGCTCTTTGCCCTCAACCACCAGAATCCCGTCCTCCACCGACAGGGGCGCTACCCACGGCAAACGGGTTGGTGGACTAAATATACCCCGGGTCCACAAAGGGGTTGGCGGGTGTGTGTGTGTGTGTGTGTGTGTGTGTGTGTGTGTGTGTGTGTGTCTAAGAGCTCTTGGCGTTACCCAGCATCCACCACGAGGAGGTGGCTCTTCACGGGTACCCCACACTGCCAGAGCTACACGGGACTTCCTACAGCAGAACGGTGTCAACATTATGCAGTGACCAGCCATTAGTCCGATTTAATCCCAATGGAACATCGCTGGGATGATATCCAGAGGAGACTGAATAATGTCATACCAAGGCCGAACACAGCCGATTTATTGCACCAGGCCTTTCTCAGAGAGTGGTTCCAGGTGCCAGTGGCCTTCATCAATCGATTGGTGCACTCCATGCATAGACGCTGTGTTGCGGATATTGCCTCTTTAGATACTGAAGTCAAGAGTCTGAATGGACTGCAAAGGTTCACGTAATGTTTTTGATCCGCATATTATGACAATTTCTGTAATGATTTGATTACATTGCCTATCTAATTTTTAATTCGTACTGACGTTTGTTTTGCTGCTGGTATAGTACATATAATCCCGATGTTTCTCACTGCAGGAGCAGTTACGACAGGATTTGGAACCGTGTCCAAAGTTCTGACATGAATAGTATCGAAATGGAATGGGGACACCACAGGGGTGTAAGCAATAGAGATTACTACATCAATGTCTGTCAGATACCATTTCTCTTTGAACGGGTTGTTTGAAAACGTATCTCACTCGGCTCCCTATAGCTAGTCATTGCTCATCTCAAGATGACCTTCCAAGAAACCACGTTTCTCCCACACGTGTACTGCATCAGGACAAACTAGAAAAAAACACTCTGAAACGAGGATGTTGCAACGTAGATGCAGAAGACTTTTCTTCTTGCAAGCATAAAATAACTGAGTGTGTAACGTCATTGTAATCGTTTTGGACATTTGCTGGTATCACTCATTGAGTTTCAATATACAAATTGTAGTTGTCGTCATCGGAAGATTCCTTGGAAATATTTGCATATGGGTATCTGCCATTGTGCAACAGTTTACTTTAAATGTTTCCCCATAGACCGGAGCTAGAACTATTGAGTGTCTGCAATTAAGTGTGACCCGAGTGCCTGAGCGTGACATTGCTGAGGTTACGTGCACTATCGAAACTGCTGCTTGGGATGTTAAAAGCGTTACGAGGATGAACTATTATTAAATTACACCCTGCACGTTCCGTTGACATGCATATTATGCGTTCGAGGATAAAGCAGTGACTTATGTGCACCGTGCTTGTAGATGTCGAAAGGACGTGCATTGCTATTGCACTCTTGCAAACGGTTCATGTTGTACATTGTTTCACAGGGTGTAATTTGGTTATGATTTTCATGAGTGAATTAGTTAATATAGGAATAATCACATAGTAGCTTAGGAGCTGGAAATGGATCTTTGTCGAAAGAATCATCACGTTTATTAGAGAAAAATGTCCTATCATCAGTCGATCAATGAAACCCGTTCTCAAATTCATCTTACGATGGACAGGAACTGACATTATAGTGTCAGGTAATTTTTGCAACACGATACATGATACTTGTCTGATCTCTCGAGTAAAAGTACAATGTCGTACGTTTGGTATGTTAAAAATGAACCGTGACGTCAATATTCACAGGTATCGCTGGTGTTTCAAGTCAGCTTGAATTCATGACTAAGAAAGACTCTCATCACCACATACTGATGGAGTCTGTCTATGACAGCTTCGATTAGTTCATTCCTTTCATAGGCATGTAGACAAGGGAATCTTGTGAGGGTAATTTAAACAATTTATTCAGCGTGATAGGAAGTCCATTAGTTACTAACAAATACTTCTTATCAATTGCAAACGTAATGACGTAAATTGTACTGAAGTCGTTACATCCATAATCATTCATACCAAATAATCAGAGGTCATCTTAAACGTATGTAAGCATAAAATAGTGAGCGAATTCTTAGGATACGTCATATTA
This sequence comes from Haliotis rubra, assembly GCF_003918875.1. Lineage (NCBI taxonomy): Eukaryota > Metazoa > Mollusca > Gastropoda > Lepetellida > Haliotidae > Haliotis > Haliotis rubra. Next base: position 1,368,558 of record NW_025767335.1, read on the forward strand.
CCATTTTAAGCAATTCACTTCACCTAGCACGTCATTACCCTATTTCATTGTGTATGTATGGCATAGCTCGTTACATAGATATACAATGGCCTTAAATGTTTGGAAATATATATACTTTTTCTTTTCAAACCAATTGTTTGCTAAAGATTTCTATGCAGCACCAAAAGCTTCAATGTTAATTGGAAGCATCGGTGTGGGCCGGAATATAAAATGGAATAGAATCTGTGTGTAAGAACTGTTATTTACTGGCCACCGGATCAGTTGACAAATTCATCATGAAAACAGAGCCCATTGGTGTGTCTCCGATGCTGCTTTTCTTTCTGAAATCACAAAAAGATCAATACTTTAACAATCTTAACAGTCATGATTTTATCAATTGGTTTTGCTTTTCACAGCTTCTCAGTCGTATCACGGCGTGTTAGAGATCATGATCTTAGACTGACCTCTTGGCAATTTGCATAGGTGACCACTGGCTTGATAACGACATAAGAATCTATGTAGAAACGTCGCCTATACAGCATAAAAAAGTCGTATATAGTATAAACATTCGACATGTCCTCGTTCTTCATCTCCTCAACTTCTAGAATGCCAATAAATTGCATACGTGTCTGGACACAATATCTGGGTAGATCACAATCTGACATAAGGACTGAGAGGAATCGGCAGACCATAGTTTGGTCAGCAATATCATTGAGAATATCTGAAAACAGCTGTATAGGATCTTCGCTGTTCACAAAAACACGGTTTAAGATCTTGTATGAGTAGATCTTGTAAATGTATTTCGTTGAAGTTATTCTTTAGTCCTCTGCAATTCAACTGAATGAAAGTCTGAGAACTATCCATCGCTTAGGCGGATTAACTGGAGATCTCGCTCGCCCATTACGTTTAGGCGACAAACTTGTTCTCTGAGGGATGCTCTCTGAAACATCCATCCCTTCAAGAGATCCAAACTTATTATAGAGTTTGATTGGATCATCAGAGCCTTTCGATACTCTTCCCGTTTCAGTGTTTCGAGAAGAGTCAGTTTTATATCTGGATAACGCATTGTTTCCTTTCTTGGGTTGTGAATTTGGTGCTGAATCATTCTGTGTCTCTGTTCGTTGAGTTGGAGTTACAGAAACAGTCGATGATGAGGCAGGAATCTGTTTATCGGAAGAAGGCTCAGCAGTAGTTTGTGTGCAGGAATCCGACATACAGAAGGGTTCAGGATTGATGGAACGTATCCATGTCAAATCTGTTTGACAGCCAATAGAAGATGTTACCACAGATGGTCTTCTAGTTACAGAGGCATAGGAACCATTTGGATCACAGGAAGGTACAAGTTTCCTAGCTTCATTGTAACTAATGTTCTGAGTACTTTTGATTTTATTATTCTGCATTTCTCTCTTCCATATGGGACAATCTTTTGACGAGGATGAATGTTGACCAGAACAGTTGACACATTTCTTAAAGTTGCTATACCAGTCCTCGGTAACATGTGTTTTCTCACCACAGTGAGCACAAGTAATAGTATTTTTGTATGAATTGACCACATGACCAAAGTTTTGGCATTTAAAACACCTCAGTGGGTTTGGGATATATTGTTCAACTGCAAGGCTGCAATAACCTGCTTTGATAGTTCTTGGTGGAGACGGAGAGACGAAAGAAAAAAAGTATGTGTTTTTTTTTAATTATTTCTGAGTTTTGACGCCAAGTAAAACGTTTCACATGTGTCACACCTTGATCTTTTAGCTCACAAACTATGTCAAGCTCAGATATATCATGTAGGAGGTGATCACGGTCCTTTACAATGCCTTTGCTTGAGTTAAGTGATCTGTGGACAGATACAGAAACAGGAAGTCCAGCCAATGTATCAACAGCTAGTAAGTTGGTAGCTTGCTGTCGTTTTGCACATTCAATTAGAAGTAATCCAGATCTCAAACGTTTGATATTCTTAACATCTCCTGCTATACCATACACTCCTTTTGAAATCGCAAATGGATTCAATTTGATTGGTTGCTTGTCCGGAGATTCTAGAACCAGAAATCTCGGCCAGTACTCAACTTGTTTAAGAGGTCGACAGCCTTCATTAGCACTATGACCATTGTCAAGTTGACGCTTTTTTTTTTTCAAGGGGGTTTCAAGAGCAATGTTTAAGTATTAAAGATTCATCACCCCAGCTCCCAACCCATCACGGAGTATCATAAAGACAATGCTATATACAAGTGGATCTCCGACTTGCAGCACCAAGGATACTGGGATGATATACTCCAGCAGAAGGATTCAACACGTAATCAATCTACCGATGAGACATCGCCTTCTGGCATAAGTCTCTAGGCAATTTAAAGAGGACATAATTCAAAATCAAGTGATGATTGATAATCAAAAACGAGCCAAGATCTAAAGTAAAAAAATATTGTTCATAATATAATTTGTGCAAAGACAAGTGATGCACAGGGCTCGACATGACCAGCAAATTGGTAGAACCGGGCCCATTCTACCGCCCGTCTAGGTGAAGTAAGGGCCAAAGTTGTGTGTTGGGCAAAAGGGACACTGTTCCTGGCTCCTTTGCCCTCAACCACCAGAATCCCGTCCTCCACCGACACAGGGGCGCTACCCACGGCAAACGGGTTGGTGGACCAAATATACCCCGGGTCCACAAAGGGGTTGGCGGGGTGTGTGTGTGTGTGTGTGTGTGTGTGTGTGTGTGTGTGTGTGTGTGTGTGTGTCTAAGAGCTCTTGGCGTTACCCAGCATCCACCACGAGGAGGTGGCTCTTCACGGGTACCCCACACTGCCAGAGCTACACGGGACTTCCTACAGCAGAACGGTGTCAACATTATGCAGTGACCAGCCATTAGTCCTGATTTAATCCCAATGGAACATCGCTGGGATGATATCCAGAGGAGACTGAATAATGTCATACCAAGGCCGAACACAGCCGATTTATTGCACCAGGCCTTTCTCAGAGAGTGGTTCCAGGTGCCAGTGGCCTTCATCAATCGATTGGTGCACTCCATGCATAGACGCTGTGTTGCGGATATTGCCTCTTTAGATACTGAAGTCAAGAGTCTGAATGGACTGCAAAGGTTCACGTAATGTTTTTGATCCGCATATTATGACAATTTCTGTAATGATTTGATTACATTGCCTATCTAATTTTTAATTCGTACTGACGTTTGTTTTGCTGCTGAGTATAGTACATATAATCCCGATGTTTCTCACTGCAGGAGCAGTTACGACAGGATTTGGAACCGTGTCCAAAGTTCTGACATGAATAGTATCGAAATGGAATGGGGACACCACAGGGGTGTAAGCAATAGAGATTACTACATCAATGTCTGTCAGATACCATTTCTCTTTGAACGGGTTGTTTGAAAACGTATCTCACTCGGCTCCCTATAGCTAGTCATTGCTCATCTCCAAGATGACCTTCCAAGAAACCACGTTTCTCCCACACGTGTACTGCATCAGGACAAACTAGAAAAAAACACTCTGAAACGAGGATGTTGCAACGTAGATGCAGAAGACTTTTCTTCTTGCAAGCATAAAATAACTGAGTGTGTAACGTCATTGTAATCGTTTTGGACATTTGCTGGTATCACTCATTGAGTTTCAATATACAAATTGTAGTTGTCGTCATCGGAAGATTCCTTGGAAATATTTGCATATGGGTATCTGCCATTGTGCAACAGTTTACTTTAAATGTTTCCCCATAGACCGGAGCCAGAACTATTGAGTGTCTGCAATTAAGTGTGACCCGAGTGCCTGAGCGTGACATTGCTGAGGTTACGTGCACTATCGAAACTGCTGCTTGGGATGTTAAAAGCGTTACGAGGATGAACTATTATTAAATTACACCCTGCACGTTCCGTTGACATGCATATTATGCGTTCGAGGATAAAGCAGTGACTTATGTGCACCGTGCTTGTAGATGTCGAAAGGACGTGCATTGCTATTTGCACTCTTGCAAACGGTTCATGTTGTACATTGTTTCACAGGGTGTAATTTGGTTATGATTTTCATGAGTGAATTAGTTAATATAGGAATAATCACATAGTAGCTTAGGAGCTGGAAATGGATCTTTGTCGAAAGAATCATCACGTTTATTAGAGAAAAATGTCCCTATCATCAGTCGATCAATGAAACCCGTTCTCAAATTCATCTTACGATGGACAGGAACTGACATTATAGTGTCAGGTAATTTTTGCAACACGATACATGATACTTGTCTGATCTCTCGAGTAAAAGTACAATGTCGTACGTTTGGTATGTTAAAAATGAACCGTGACGTCAATATTCACAGGTATCGCTGGTGTTTCAAGTCAGCTTGAATTCATGACTAAGAAAGACTCTCATCACCACATACTGATGGAGTCTGTCTATGACAGCTTCGATTAGTTCATTCCTTTCATAGGCATGTAGACAAAGGGAATCTTGTGAGGGTAATTTAAACAATTTATTCAGCGTGATAGGAAGTCCATTAGTTACTAACAAATACTTCTTATCAATTGCAAACGTAATGACGTAAATTGTACTGAAGTCGTTACATCCATAATCATTCATACCAAATAATCAGAGGTCATCTTAAACGTATGTAAGCATAAAATAGTGAGCGAATTCTTAGGATACGTCATATTACCATTTTAGGCAATTCACTTCACCTAGCACGTCATTACCCTATTTCATTGTGTATGTATGGCATAGCTCGTTACATAGATATACAATGGCCTTAAATGTTTGGAAATATATATACTTTTTCTTTTCAAACCAATTGTTTGCTAAAGATTTCTATGCAGCACCAAAAGCTTCAATGTTAATTGGAAGCATCGGTGTGGGCCGGAATATAAAATGGAATAGAATCTGTGTGTAAGAACTGTTATTTACTGGCCACCGGATCAGTTGACAAATTCATCATGAAAACAGAGCCCATTGGTGTGTCTCCGATGCTGCTTTTCTTTCTGAAATCGCAAAAAGATCAATACTTTAACAATCTTAACAGTCATGATTTTATCAATTGGTTTTGCTTTTCACAGCTTCTCAGTCGTATCACGGCGTGTTAGAGATCATGATCTTAGACTGACCTCTTGGCAATTTGCATAGGTGACCACTGGCTTGATAACGACATAAGAATCTATGTAGAAACGTCGCCTATACAGCATAAAAAGTCGTATATAGTATAAACATTCGACATGTCCTCGTTCTTCATCTCCTCAACTTCTAGAATGCCAATAAATTGCATACGTGTCTGGACACAATATCTGGGTAGATCACAATCTGACATAAGGACTGAGAGGAATCGGCAGACCATAGTTTGGTCAGCAATATCATTGAGAATATCTGAAAACAGCTGTATAGGATCTTCGCTGTTCACAAAAACACGGTTTAAGATCTTGTATGAGTAGATCTTGTAAATGTATTTCGTTGAAGTTATTCTTTAGTCCTCTGCAATTCAACTGAATGAAAGTCTGAGAACTATCCATCGCTTAGGCGGATTAACTGGAGATCTCGGCTCGCCCATTACGTTTAGGCGACAAACTTGTTCTCTGAGGGATGCTCTCTGAAACATCCATCCCTTCAAGAGATCCAAACTTATTATAGAGTTTGATTGGATCATCAGAGCCTTTCGATACTCTTCCCGTTTCAGTGTTTCGAGAAGAGTCAGTTTTATATCTGGATAACGCATTTTTTCCTTTCTTGGGTTGTGAATTTGGTGCTGAATCATTCTGTGTCTCTGTTCGTTGAGTTGGAGTTACAGAAACAGTCGATGATGAGGCAGGAATCTGTTTATCGGAAGAAGGCTCAGCAGTAGTTTGTGTGCAGGAATCCGACATACAGAAGGGTTCAGGATTGATGGAACGTATCCATGTCAAATCTGTTTGACAGCCAATAGAAGATGTTACCACAGATGGTCTTCTAGTTACAGAGGCATAGGAACCATTTGGATCACAGGAAGGTACAAGTTTCTAGCTTCATTGTAACTAATGTTCTGAGTACTTTTGATTTTATTATTCTGCATTTCTCTTCCATATGGGACAATCTTTTGACGAGGATGAATGTTGACCAGAACAGTTGACACATTTCTTAAAGTTGCTATACCAGTCCTCGGTAACATGTGTTTTCTCACCACAGTGAGCACAAGTAATAGTATTTTTGTATGAATTGACCACATGACCAAAGTTTTGGCATTTTAAAACACCTCAGTGGGTTTGGGATATATTGTTCAACTGCAAGGCTGCAATAACCTGCTTTGATAGTTCTTGGTGGAGACGGAGAGACGAAAGAAAAAAAGTATGTGTTTTTTTTTAATTATTTCTGAGTTTTGACGCCAAGTAAAACGTTTCACATGTGTCACACCTTGATCTTTTAGCTCACAAACTATGTCAAGCTCAGATATATCATGTAGGAGGTGATCACGGTCCTTTACAATGCCTTTGCTTGAGTTAAGTGATCTGTGGACAGATACAGAAACAGGAAGTCCAGCCAATGTATCAACAGCTAGTAAGTTGGTAGCTTGCTGTCGTTTTGCACATTCAATTAGAAGTAATCCAGATCTCAAACGTTTGATATTCTTAACATCTCCTGCTATACCATACACTCCTTTTGAAATCGCAAATGGATTCAATTTGATTGGTTGCTTGTCCGGAGATTCTAGAACCAGAAATCTCGGCCAGTACTCAACTTGTTTAAGAGGTCGACAGCCTTCATTAGCACTATGACCATTGTCAAGTTGACGCTTTTTTTTCAAGGGGGTTTCAAGAGCCATGTTTAAGTATTAAAGATTCATCACCCCAGCTCCCAACCCATCACGGAGTATCATAAAGACAATGCTATATACAAGTGGATCTCCGACTTGCAGCACCAAGGATACTGGGATGATATACTCCAGCAGAAGGATTCAACACGTAATCAATCTACCGATGAGACATCGCCTTCTGGCATAAGTCTCTAGGCAATTTAAAGAGGACATAATTCAAAATCAAGTGATGATTGATAATCAAAAACGAGCCAAGATCTAAAGTAAAAAAATATTGTTCATAATATAATTTGTGCAAAGACAAGTGATGCACAGGGCTCGACATGACCAGCAAATTGGTAGAACCGGGCCCATTCTACCGCCCGTCTAGGTGAAGTAAGGGCCAAAGTTGTGTGTTGGGCAAAAGGGACACTGTTCCTGGCTCCTTTGCCCTCAACCACCAGAATCCCGTCCTCCACCGACACAGGGGCGCTACCCACGGCAAACGGGTTGGTGGACCAAATATACCACCGGGTCCACAAAGGGGGTTGGCGGGTGTGTGTGTGTGTGTGTGTGTGTGTGTGTGTGTGTGTGTGTGTGTGTGTGTGTCTAAGAGCTCTTGGCGTTACCCAGCATCCACCACGAGGAGGTGGCTCTTCACGGGTACCCCACACTGCCAGAGCTACACGGGACTTCCTACAGCAGAACGGTGTCAACATTATGCAGTGACCAGCCATTAGTCCTGATTTAATCCCAATGGAACATCGCTGGGATGATATCCAGAGGAGACTGAATAATGTCATACCAAGGCCGAACACAGCCGATTTATTGCACCAGGCCTTTCTCAGAGAGTGGTTCCAGGTGCCAGTGGCCTTCATCAATCGATTGGTGCACTCCATGCATAGACGCTGTGTTGCGGATATTGCCTCTTTAGATACTGAAGTCAAGAGTCTGAATGGACTGCAAAGGTTCACGTAATGTTTTTTGATCCGCATATTATGACAATTTCTGTAATGATTTGATTACATTGCCTATCTAATTTTTTAATTCGTACTGACGTTTGTTTTGCTGCTGAGTATAGTACATATAATCCCGATGTTTCTCACTGCAGGAGCAGTTACGACAGGATTTGGAACCGTGTCCAAAGTTCTGACATGAATAGTATCGAAATGGAATGGGGACACCACAGGGGTGTAAGCAATAGAGATTACTACATCAATGTCTGTCAGATACCATTTCTCTTTGAACGGGTTGTTTGAAAACGTATCTCACTCGGCTCCCTATAGCTAGTCATTGCTCATCTCCAAGATGACCTTCCAAGAAACCACGTTTCTCCACACGTGTACTGCATCAGGACAAACTAGAAAAAACACTCTGAAACGAGGATGTTGCAACGTAGATGCAGAAGACTTTTCTTCTTGCAAGCATAAAATAACTGAGTGTGTAACGTCATTGTAATCGTTTTGGACATTTGCTGGTATCACTCATTGAGTTTCAATATACAAATTGTAGTTGTCGTCATCGGAAGATTCCTTGGAAATATTTGCATATGGGTATCTGCCATTGTGCAACAGTTTACTTTAAATGTTTCCCCATAGACCGGAGCCAGAACTATTGAGTGTCTGCAATTAAGTGTGACCCGAGTGCCTGAGCGTGACATTGCTGAGGTTACGTGCACTATCGAAACTGCTGCTTGGGATGTTAAAGCGTTACGAGGATGAACTATTATTAAATTACACCCTGCACGTTCCGTTGACATGCATATTATGCGTTCGAGGATAAAGCAGTGACTTATGTGCACCGTGCTTGTAGATGTCGAAAGGACGTGCATTGCTATTTGCACTCTTGCAAACGGTTCATGTTGTACATTGTTTCACAGGGTGTAATTTGGTTATGATTTTCATGAGTGAATTAGTTAATATAGGAATAATCACATAGTAGCTTAGGAGCTGGAAATGGATCTTTGTCGAAAGAATCATCACGTTTATTAGAGAAAAATGTCCCTATCATCAGTCGATCAATGAAACCCGTTCTCAAATTCATCTTACGATGGACAGGAACTGACATTATAGTGTCAGGTAATTTTTGCAACACGATACATGATACTTGTCTGATCTCTCGAGTAAAAGTACAATGTCGTACGTTTGGTATGTTAAAAATGAACCGTGACGTCAATATTCACAGGTATCGCTGGTGTTTCAAGTCAGCTTGAATTCATGACTAAGAAAGACTCTCATCACCACATACTGATGGAGTCTGTCTATGACAGCTTCGATTAGTTCATTCCTTTCATAGGCATGTAGACAAGGGAATCTTGTGAGGGTAATTTAAACAATTTATTCAGCGTGATAGGAAGTCCATTAGTTACTAACAAATACTTCTTATCAATTGCAAACGTAATGACGTAAATTGTACTGAAGTCGTTACATCCATAATCATTCATACCAAATAATCAGAGGTCATCTTAAACGTATGTAAGCATAAAATAGTGAGCGAATTCTTAGGATACGTCATATTACCATTTTAAGCAATTCACTTCACCTAGCACGTCATTACCCTATTTCATTGTGTATGTATGGCATAGCTCGTTACATAGATATACAATGGCCTTAAATGTTTGGAAATATATATACTTTTTCTTTTCAAACCAATTGTTTGCTAAAGATTTCTATGCAGCACCAAAAGCTTCAATGTTAATTGGAAGCATCGGTGTGGGCCGGAATATAAAATGGAATAGAATCTGTGTGTGTAGAACTGTTATTTACTGGCCACCGGATCAGTTGACAAATTCATCATGAAAACAGAGCCCATTGGTGTGTCTCCGATGCTGCTTTTCTTTCTGAAATCGCAAAAGATCAATACTTTAACAATCTTAACAGTCATGATTTTATCAATTGGTTTTGCTTTTCACAGCTTCTCAGTCGTATCACGGCGTGTTAGAGATCATGATCTTAGAATGACCTCTTGGCAATTTGCATAGGTGACCACTGGCTTGATAACGACATAAGAATCTATGTAGAAACGTCGCCTATACAGCATAAAAAAGTCGTATATAGTATAAACATTCGACTTGTCCTCGTTCTTCATCTCCTCAACTTCTAGAATGCCAATAAATTGCATACGTGTCTGGACACAATATCTGGGTAGATCACAATCTGACATAAGGACTGAGAGGAATCGGCAGACCATTTGTGTGTACACATTAAATTATAAAGGACAGTATAAATTAATCATGCATATCAAGTTTTAAGGGAACTTAAAATGATCATTGGAATGACAGCGCATTGCAGAAACAAACCACTCACTTTCCGTGTTTGTAGAAGCAAAAACCTGCAATAGCGACGACAACTAGGAGGAGGCCACCAATCACTGCCCCTATTATCCACAGTGGGAAGGGTGTTGAGGTGTCTGATGTAGTTGCTGTACATGCAGCATCTATATTACAGAGATGTATTAACAAGTCAGCTGTCAGAGATTTAATGAATTTCAAAATAGTGCCGATCATCTGTACAGATGTTTTTCTAAGTTACACCTTCGAGGTAAATACAATCCTAAGGACCACTTACATTAGAAGGACGTAATGTAACGTCCACTGTATGACTATATCATGAGCATGTGTTAACAAATCAGAATCAAATAGTGCTATAAGCAGATACTGGGGGCAAGGTGACAGTATCCTGTCCCAACGATGGAGACGGTAACAGGCACATCCAGAACAAACACTGGATTTTATGCTACAAGTACCTAAGTTTCCGAAAAGCAGAAACTTACGGCTGGTGCTACTAGAATATTGATCAACATGAAAGTTGGAAAGTCATCCTTCTAGTCAAAGAGAATCCTGGCAATCTCAAACTCTCCAGTGATACATTCTGCACACTATCCATGACATAACATGTAGAAATAGCGCGTTATAAAATGTGGCCCCTCACATGTTGTGTAATTTGGTCCATTTGATTAGAGCATAGCGTGATGCCATTTCATAAAGTCATTTCGAATTGTACATTAGATACGAAATTTGCAGAGGAACCGACGGTTTTAGCCCCCGCAAAGACATTTTTGGCACGCATATTATTCTCTACGATGCAGCAATGCAAGGGCGTGTGGTGTCAGCTAATGAATCATCTGTAGGAATTGCTAAATTTTTCCGGCAAACGGAGAAGAGATTCATACTTTTCTGAAATATGTGATTTTAAACATGTGTAAATCATACAGATGCTCACGCAATATTTACACATATGTCTGTAAATCTGTTAGGTCGGCTACTTGAAATAACATAAACAAGGCAGAGTTTATTAAGTATTCTTGCCTCAACAATAATCATCTCCGGCTGCAATTTATTCTGGGTTGTTGCATGTTGAAGTGTAAATATATTAAATGATCGTTATGATATTAATGTATGTCTATCTTACCACTTTTCAGAATCCATTTTCGGACAGACCTGGAAGCATCACAGACGTAGCATGGGTTATCAGGGTGACTGTTGCCATGACTGACACAAACTCCTTTCGCTATGCATGACTGGCTCTGAAATTATCCGAAAATTTCACGATTCATTATAGATACAAAGATTACCAATACAAACATTGGTCATTATTTCATTATGATGTGAGTGAGTGAGTACGGTTTTACGCTGATTTTGGCAATATTATATTTTAGCTATACGATGGTGGTCTGCAAATAATCGAGTCTAGACCAGACAATCCAGTGATCAACAGCATGATCTACGCAACTGAGATACGATAACATGTGTCAATCAAGCCGGCCTGACCACCCGATACCGTTAGTCGCCAATTACGACCAGTCTAAATAAACTTAGGCTCACTGCTATACTGAGTCTAACAAAACCAAATAAAAGGTCGCGTCAGCTAACATTTTCAACTGACCAATCAGAACAGAGCTTACCAAATCGCGAAAGTTTACATTCGCACATACCGTTTGAACATTTACCTAAAAAACTCGAAAGGTTCCGAATGCTATTTTCCGCACCATCGCTTCCGACTGATAAATGCAATGAGTAACCAGTCGCTGAAAATAGCGTTTTTGTCAGTATTCAAGGAAAATATAAGCAAATAGTAACCATGTCATTAGAAACCCATAAGCGTATATACTGCAGGTCAAATATATGTGTTTTATGCTGACGCAACCATTTACTAGGTTTTGTTAGACTCAGTATAGCAGTGTAACGAATAATACTGGGCCTAAGTTTACTTAGACTGCACTTACGACAAGCAAGAGTTACCGAAGACCAATTCTAATCCGGATCTTCACGGGTCTATTACACTATGAACACTTTACTAAAACTGCAAATTTGTAACTGTTCAACAGCCAGGCTGGCTGAACAGTGAACCAAGATATAGTAACACAAACTACCGGGGACATGAAAGTTTTAAAGTAATTATATGAAAAAAAACAACACTTCTCTCGAATAAAGGGCACCCCAAAAGGTCTCAACACTTCATCCCTGTGTCACTGGGCATTCAGATTTCTTCGGATAATAACCAGTCTTGTTCTCTCTGGCCACAAATGCTGCCCCGTTTTTTAACAGACTTTCATCGGTCAAGAGCATTCTCTCCCAGTCACGTCGCTGTCAACGACATACAGCTTCAGTCTGCGTTGTCAGTGTCTGCAGATCAAGGCCATTCCATGGAGAAGACAGTAGCTTTGGGTTTTGGGGTTTATGCAAGCCTGCTCTGTCCAACATCGATATTTATGCCACAATCATCGGCGTGCATTTGGACACATTTCCCACAATTACGTTCTTCACGAAGCATCTTAATCATCAGCTGAGACAGAGCGTACCACTTCCAGCGAACCCGCAAAAACTTGGGACAGACTCTCTTGGTCTTATGGTACAGGATTCCAGTTGACTTCATCTGCCGTCTGATGAGTGTTGGCGTGTATGGATGCTCAGGATGGTCACACTCGCAACTGATGCCCTGTCTCATTAAGTGACTCTTTATGCACTTTTTGAATGAAATCTGGTATGTGTAATGTTTCATTTGGGCCATTGCCTCTTTCTTAACGAATTGCAGCAAATGCAAAACCAGCATTCAAATGACTTTTTAGTTAAATTATTGGAAGATGTGTTTTTGTAAAATAATAATCATAAATCTCACATAGGTGTTTGTCTCTATTTTCTGGTCAAGTGAAGTCAGTAGTAACTTTCTATAGCCCGGTAGTTTATAACTAACTAATCCCTATAGGCTGGCAGTTAAGGTTTTAACTATACACGTTCGAATTGCTGTTTGTTTACAGAAATCTACTCCGTGAAATAGTACTGCGACGATAGATGTCCAGATGCATCATACCAGTAATACACGAAACAACATAACACGTAGCATTAAATGTCATGCAGACTGCTAAACATATGACACACAACAGTTTCATAAATTAATGAAGTCAATGTAAAAAATGGGACCGAGTAAACCTGCAACTTGACTTACTAGATAAGTCAGATCATTGTTATAGTCTGATCTTACATCGAAAATATTCACAGGAAACTCACCGTGAAAACACAAATAACAGCTTTACCAGTCACATTACAGGACTGACACAGGGAGTTGTAAAGTACCAGGACGCTATCATCACTGAAGACATCACCATAGTTAGCTACAGATATTCTGAACCCAGAACCAAACTCGGCTTCAGGGGGTTGAACGCTTAGGGAGCGCTTCTTTCGTTGTTTTGGAAGGATACAAATGACTTCTGTAAAGCTCTCGACTTCGGGTTTGGAGTAGCTGACTATGCCAGTCATTTGTGTTCCATCAGCACGTATCTGGGATAAAATGTATTCTAAATGACATAAAAGAGGAGCCAATTTTTAGGGATACGTCTGATTACAACATTGCAATTACGAAATTACAATAAGCGCTTGGAGGGCTGAAGGAGGATTAGTGTTATTGTTTGCAAATAATGTTGATAAATAGGTGCCGAAAACGTCAAAACGTATAAAATCGAGATCAATGCAGTAACTTTGCTTACAGTGAAAGGTACAAATCGACATCGAATTTGTCCATATTCGTCAAAATATGGTCCAAACAGCGACGTCTCATTGCAGATGTGTGGCGCCACATCGCAGTGTCCGTCACCGCTGATTCCACTGATGACGGGAGGTTTAGTCTTGTCAACGGAACAGTCATCTCCACCCAGGCCCTCATCACAGGAACATCGACCTAATATACACGCATAAGTTATTACATGTACAGTCTTGTATCTATATATAGACAATGGTTTAAAGAATAGACCAGGCAATACATTGTCATTAGGAATATGCACATGAAGATATGTTTTGACAATGCAACATAGACCCTTTGTTTCGTATTATGTGTGTGTCGATCATTCGTGACCAACTCATGTTATTCCGGGACAAGTTGATTTGTTGTTTAACGCAGCACTAAACTGTATTCCAGCTATATCGCAGCGTTCTGTAAATAATGAAGTCTGGACCAGACAATGGGATGCGATGACATGTATCAACCAACTCAGCGACCCTGACCACCCAATCCCGTTAGTCGCCTCTTACAAGCATGGGTCACTGAAGACCAATTCTAACCGGATCTTCACAGGTTGCGACTCATGCCAATCTGGAAGGGTTTAAGAATCACAAATGGGATTGATTTTATCTAATATCCAAAGAAAAATTGCGAAATTTCAGCTAAATTATAAATAAATGATAAATTATTAAAGCAGACACTCAAAATAATTTTAATCTAATAATAAAACTGAACATGTGTGTAATCTTGCTGCCATTCCCCTGCTGGAATTTTGTAATAAATACGCTGAAAGAAATGGACACCAGAAACGGCAGACTAAAATATCCCCAGAGATGTGAAATGAAAGTCCTATGTTAAAGTTTAATGTTGATTAGTTATATATTAACATATTAGAAGACGTTATGCCGACTGAGGTCACCGGAAGGATGACGTTATAGCGTCCCCACATGACCCGAAGCCCCGCCTCCTTGGAAACTTCTGTGACATCCCCACGGGACCAAAAACATGATTATGTTATTCACCATAGTATATCTTCGAACGTTGGAACATCATGATATCCGAGCAACAATGTAAACACCCACTGACCTAGTTTTAAATTTGAAATCGTTAATCATTCAGCTTATGTTTAAAATTGTTTTATAAGATTTGACTCATAATCATGTTTATGTTGTACATCATAGTATCTTCTAACGTTAGGACATCAGTGCAAAAATGTACTGTGAGTAGACATCCATGAAAAATGACACTCGAACGTGTATTGATAAATTAGAATGCAATAAGATTTCGTAGTTTTCGTATATAAGTGAATCAATTAGTCACGAAAAAATAATGTATAATACAAGTGAAATTTCAGAAGCGAGCTTGAGCACGGCATAACGGCGCATTCGCTACACAGTGCATAATAATGAGGAGATTGCATTCCTGCGAATACTGTCCTTCGTCGACAGTTTTGTTTTGATAATTTAGTTGCATTTGTTGTGGATTTGTAAAAGTCACGGTATGGCTGAAATATTGCCCATGTGACTATGGATTTTGACTCACTCACTTACTCATTCCTGTGAAATAGTTGGCTACAATGCCAAAACAAAATACATGTTATGACCATATCAAAATGGATCGTGCAGATAGATTATATACGAGGCACATAAAGAAACAGTGCATACACAAATTTAAAATCTAAATTTATCAAACCTGTGTACACACATAAGGATTGAAACTCAGAGATTAGTGACATGTATCCAACATGCATGCACGTGCCACGTTCCGTGACGTCAGTGGGTTCGTCCTTGAGACGTGCAATACGTTGCTGCACGTGCATTCCGGGAAAGAGAAACAGAGCAAATGAATGCCACACAATACTGTCACTTTGGAAAGCTCAACCCCTGCCCTTGCGATCGTTCAAAAACTTAAACGGCTATTGAAACGCATAGCATGCCAAGGCTCACGTCTGCACAACGTCATGAGGCCATTGGTATGGTCCGTTGGGGAATGTTTCAACGACAAGTGGCTGCACATTTCCACTGCCACCGGAACACCATTTCTGCACTGGTGAGACGCTACCAGAACACAAATGACGTCATCGATCGGCCACGTTCTGGACGTCCACGTGTAACAACGCCAAGACAGGACAGATGGATAAGGGTGACCCATCTTCGCCACAGGTTTCAGACTGTAGTGATGACTGCCCGAACCATCCCAGGACTTCGCCGTATCCACCCCAACACAGTTAGACAACGTTTACGTCATCACGGGATCAGACCACGACGTCCCGCCATACGGCCTATCCTGACACAACGTCATCGACAAGCTCGCCGAATGTGGTGCCGAAATCATGTCCGCAGACCCTTGTTTTGGTGGAGAAATGTTGTTTTTACAGATGAGTCCAGGTTTAACATTTCCCATAGTGATGGACGTCAACGTGCCTATAGACGCGTGGGAGAACGTTATGCACAGGCCTGTGTCTTGTAGAGGAATCGCTTTGGTGGTGCTTCCGTGATAATTTGGGGTGGAATAACAGCACGCCAAAGAGCTCCTTTGGTGATTGTTCAGGGCAACTTAACTGGTGTGGGCTACAGGGATCAGATTCTTCGACCTGTGGCAATTCCTTTTCTGCAACGTAATGGCCCTGGGTTAACATTCCAACAGGAAATGCCAACCCTCATACGGCAAGGGTTGCTATGGATTTCGTGCAACACCACAACGTTGACTTACTGCCTTGGCCTGCAAATTCACCGGATCTCTCCCCGATAGAGCATGTTTGATCGACGTCTACGCCGTCTTCCTCATCCGTCAGATAACGTCCTTGACCTTGCAACAGAACTTGAGAGAATCTGGCGTGACATCCCACAAGCCTTCCCTGCACGTTTGATAGGCTCTATGCGTCGTCGATGCACTGCTGTTCTCAATGCCGATGGTGGACATACCCGTTATTGAGCTTGTGACTTCGTCGTTTGACCCCTGTCCCGCTTGTGGACTCGTGACCTGTCATTGTGATTGACTTTTCAATTGAAATTCTCCCGACTTGTTATGGTTTCATGATCCCTCCATTAAAGTTTAATTGTACCTTTGACATTGTTATCGTACTTATCAACTGGGATAATATTTTGACAATGCACAGTTTCTTTATGTGCCTAGTATATATAGCTCGACAGTTCACCTGTCAATTCAAAAAAGCAATTACACTAAATTTGAAACTAAAGTGAATGAGCGAGTTCAATTTTATGCTTCATTCAGCTATATTCTAGCTTTCTGGCGGCGTACTGTAAATAACTGAGTCTGAAACACACAATGATCAACAGCATGAACATCGTTCTATTCAATTCGGATAGGTTGACATGTGTCAGTCACGTCAACGAACCTGACCACCCAATTCCGTTAGTCACCTCTTACCACAAGATTACTGAAGCAACCCTTCTACACATACTTCGATCATTGGCTCGATCATCTTGATTATGGCTCCATCGTATATGGTGGAGCCTGCAAAAGCAACCTAAAACTATTAGATTCTGTCCACCACCAAGGTCTAAGAGTGTGTCTTGGATCCTTTAGAACTTCTCCTGTTGACAGTCCCAAAACCTAACTTTGCAGTATATAACAAAACTATATTCCTGCGAGTCTAACCCTGCATTTAACTGTGTTTTTTATCCTATTTACATTAAGAAGTCATCTCTTATTCCACCTCTATAAATAAGGATCATACCTTTCCTTTCTGCTGCTGGCATTGACCCAGAAAATATGTCTTAAATAGAATTATTAGATAAATATTGAATAGTATGTTTTGGAAATTGATAAATGTTGTTTTATAAATGGTAGTATAAATTAGCAACTGCTATTGGTAGTGGCTTTATCCTCAAAGGGGTTAAAATATCGCAAAATTATTATCTTCCTGATAATGGTTTGTGGACCACGTAAGTCCCCAAACTTTCAAAGTCAGTTTAGCTCAACCATGCCTTTCAATTGTAGAATATTTATTCCAAATTATGGCTAGATTTCCCTACAATCGCCAGAAGCTGAAGGGATGGTGTAAACCCAGCTAGGGTCCATGCAAGTAGCAAAAGCACTGTATCGTAAATCCTCATTGTCCCTAGTATGCTGATCTACCTTCAGTTGCTTTTAGTTCTTTTACTGTCCTTTGCAGGCAGATTTTAAGATATAACATTATAAATTATTTAAATATGACCCCTTAGAAACACGATGTGGCTGAAATATTGCCACAGTGACTATGAATTTTAACTCACTTTCTCGAGGCGAACCATTGGTTGTTGTTCCAAGGAGCCTGAGAAAGGAACTATTACACTTGTATCATGCCATCCCATCATCTGGTCACGCTGGTATTTTGCGTACCAATGCTAAAATCAAACAAAAGTACTACTGGCATGGTATGTCAAAAGAAATAGCAGCTTATGTTAACACGTGTGGAATGTGCTGAAAGTACAAGATAGGTACTAGGAACTCGGTACACGAACTACCATGCAGGTGCTCCACTGGAAGAGTTCACCTTGATTTTCCGGGACGTTTACCAAAATCCAAACAAAAGCATACTGATGATTGTTGACCACTTTGGGTTGAATGCATCCCTCTACCATCACAAACTGCCGAAGGTACTGTTCGAGCAGTGGTTGACTAATTTTCCACTCGCTTCAGATCCCCATATCAACTGTTCAGTGATCAACGATGGAACTTTGAAAGTCATTTGTTCGATGCCTTGTGTAAAGTCTAGGGCATCCATAAGAATAGGACAACTCCTTATCGACCTTCCTCAAATAGTCAGGTGGAACGCTTTAACTGCACTCTCATAGATTGTGTGGAGGTATTGCGTCTCAGATTCACAAGACACATGGGATGAACATTTACCCCAACTCAAAAGCGCAATGCGTGCTTGTGTCTGGGTTTACACCTAACAGAATGATGTGACGGGAAGTCAATCACCCTGCAGACTTGATGTCCAGACCTCGGTCTCTTCAAAACCCTAATCTTCGCGAGTATGACCGAGGTCTGCAGGAATCTCTTCTCGCCACACATCAGGACTACGTAAGCTTGGATGAAGATGGACTATGATTTAAAGACATTCACAAAGGAATAGAGGGCTGGTGACGACGACGGTAGTGACTAACCATGACTGACTTAAGCTACTTCAGGGGGACATTCCCCGTGGGTTTTCCGTTACTGTGAGAAGGGCCTAGGAATTAAGGTACCCAATTGAGACGCTCCGGTTGCAGATCCCAAGATCGATGACATCTATCAGATAGCGGTTGTGGTTTGGCGTGGCACCAGCCATGACATGACATGACATGCGATTTCTAATCCAGCTTTGGGATTCCAGGTCGTACTGCACCAGAATCTTGCAACAGCAGGTGGATGAAAGAGAGTGGCCTTGTCAATCTCCACCAACGATGCATACCCCCACAATACCTATGGGCAGTCCCCTGAATGACGATCGATGCAACTCTCATCATGATGAACAGTGCAGCCGTCGACATGACTATAAGTATAGCTCTCCCCATAGACGAACAAGAACAAGTCAAAACATTGATTACACATCAATCTCGTTTACTGCTGACTTGGTTCCGTCCTATAGTGCAACTTAGTACAATAACCAGTCCAGAATTTTTAGACCAATTCATTCAACTGGATACATAAATATTAATCAGTATTATTTGATATATCTAAGCACTTGTATATTGCAACACTACGCTCCTTCTAATCCTTGCAAACACGTCGTGCAGCGTGCTCTGTCGTACTGCGTAATCTAACAAACGGCAGTCTGGAAATCTCAAAACGAGGCTCTGCCGCTAGAAAGGTTTGGCGATCTGGTACGGACTTGATATTATATCAATCACATTATACGTTATAAAAATACACTGAACAAGCACATAACAGGTGTAACCAGTGAGACAGATGAATTGTGAGTCATTTTACGACCTCATCAAACAGGGGCAGTCTCGGACGTCTAAGTTAAGGTCATGCTGCCTAAACCTCGCCATAAAATATAGAAATATATAAATTAAAATTCATTTGTAAATACCATTTTCTTACGAAACCAGAAATTGGAATTCTGTGAAACCATAGTTGTTTGTGGGGTCTCTTTTCACTTTCACCCAAGAAATTTCGGATCGGCTGAAAAGTAGGCCATTGTCTGAATAGGTTAATGAGACTCATGTTTCGGTTTGTCCCCACCATAAAAGTCGGCGCTGCCCACACCATGGAAACCAGTGGAGTCTAACACGTGGGAGTTAACATATACCTAGCCAGGTATTCTACAGGACTTCCTACGCTGCGACCCAACGACAACACGGGCATTAGCAGAAATGTTGAAGGGATGGAATTCCAAGAAGGCCACAAGAAACCTCCTCGCGGACTGCAAAGACATGACGTCCTGAAGAAATGCCTGGAGTAAACCAAGGGCGAGGTGGCATCCTCCTGGCACCGAGGGATGCAAACAATACGTCTTAGGGAACAACAGATCTGAAGACAGATCAGGGGCGAGGTGGCCTCTCATCGATGGACCATATCATCCCTGGAAGAGACAACAAGAATGCACCTCAGAATCTGTGGCTGCAATGTCTGAGTGTGTTATCCATAACTGCCTCTGGAACCCCAGAGTAACTACTCACTGTGCTGAGACAAAGCCACCAAATTCGAGCGTAGCCCTATGCTCTGCACCCGGATGGAGTGAGATCAACGCTGACGACATTCCTCATGGGCTAGTACCAGCTGCACTTCTGCACCCACAGCGGAACCCAAACTTTGCGGATGGTGTGGACTCTCAAGACCCGCCAGAAGCATTTGACAGTCACCTCCATGCAGACAGGACGTGCAGGAGGTTGTTGTCCAGGGCACGACCATCGATTCGCCGCTGGATAGGTAATGAGCTGGACACTCCCATGAGTGCAAACTCCCGCATACCCGGTCAAACTGGTGGGTGAGGTCACATGCCTCTGTGAGCTGGAAACGTGGCCAGAATCTCAACCAACCCGATCCTCCTGGAAAGATTCAGTACGCGTTCATAGGGTTAGTATCAACATACAGTCAAATCCTGATGAGTCGAATCGCTGGGGACCAAGTAAAAGATTCGGCTTACCGATGTATTCGAGACATAGGTATGTCTATGAGGGTAGAAAAAAAAGATGATTCATTATTGAACCATTCCTTTATTCAGCACATCATATCTAAATATAGCACAATACATTAGGTGACATAGATAATGGATAATAATGGATAATGGAAACAAACATTATACAAATGAGAACACATTTCAATACTAGCACAATAAAATACAAAATACATTTACCTCTTAAAATCCATGAACAAAATCTATCGGCAATTGATAGATAGATATACTTGTACATGCCGCCATTTTGAATTTTATTAATACAAAAAGATGAACTCATTTCTGGAAAAAGTCTGACATTAATGTTTGTTTCTGTGAATTTCCCTTACATTTATCCACAAATTCACGGACGCTTGCCAAGTGGGAAAAATGTTCGTTGTTTGTACCTGGAACCGATACATATTCGACCATGCAGTGAGCCGGGGGATGTCAGCCATCGGAGAGATTGGCTATGACTTAATGAATGGACGTTATCACCTTGAGGAGCAGCATCAACTGGAGAACATTCTTTGGAACACAGAAGGCCTACCCCCTGTGTTCCACGTATGAGGAAGGCACGGGAATGATCTCTCAGAGGAACTCACGCTTGTTATACGGTTCCACTCACCAGAACATATCATCCGCTGTTTTCATAGAAACCTGAGAACGGAAAAATCCTGGTTGAAGATCTTTCCCAAAACGTTCTTAAGCATAAATGACTTTTGAAGAAAGTGAAGTCGAGCCAACAAGTGGCACTAATGGCCATCCCCAAAGACAACCTACTGCTGGAAACTGATTTGCCATCAGTGGCCTGCACCGTGAATGTCATCCGCGTGTGCTGATATAATTTTCCCACCAAGAATGTCGGTTGTAACTAGTGTTACGCTTTTCGTGGAATTACTCCATATTCCGCGAGCGTCACCCTATTTAGTCGTGGTACTGGGTGACACATTGCGCTGGTAGCAGGATTTACAATAGTGTTAACCACAATTCACTCGAGTTTTTTTATTTGTGGAAGGAGAGACAACGATAAAGTAAGTGTATGTTTTCCAATCAGCTGCTAAGTATCTTGAATTTTTTTAAAGTACCATGGTATATAGTTTTACATAGTTTTGTTTTACTTCTACCACGTGAAGATGCTGGTTAGAATTGATCATCATTAACCCATACTTGTGGTAAGAGGTGACTAACGGGACCGGGTGGTCAGGGTTGCTGACTTGGCTGACACACGTCATCGTATCCGAATTGCGTAGCTCGATGCTCGTGCTGTTGATTACTGATTGTCTGTTTCAGACTCGATTATTTACAAAAAGCAGGAATATAGCTGAATGTGGAGTGAAACTAAACTCGCTCACTCACTTTATTTTCTAATTTAGTGTAATGGCTGTTTTAAATTGACAGATGAACTGTCGAACTATATATAATCTATCCGTACGATCCATTTTGTTATGGTCATAACATGTATTTTGTTTTGGCATTGTACACAATCTTTTGACAGGAATGCAATCTCCTCATTAATACGCGCTGTGTACACAGTGCTCAAGCTCGCTTCAGAGATTTCACTTGTATTATACATTATTGTTTCGTGACTAATTGATTCACCCATATACTAAAACTAGGAAGTCTTATTTCAAACTGTCAATACATGTTCGAGTGTCATATTTCATGGATGTCTACATTTTTGCACGGATGTCCTAACGTTAGAAGATACTAAGCGTGGGGACGCTATGATGTCAAAGGATCTTCCAAGGAGGCGGGGCTTCCGGTCACATGGGGACGCTATGACGTCATCCTTCCGGTGACTCATGCGGCATGACTTCTTATATTGTTTTGAATCTCGTAACGCTTAAAAATTGTATTTCCTAAAAATGTGGCAAAACGAACGTAAATTCTCCAAAACAAGGACACAAGATCGTCAGAAAAACACTAAATTGGACTCATAAGAACAAACCCACGTGTGTGTATTTGAATCTCTCACCATTCATGGCATAATCGAGTCAGATATTACGAACAACGATCCACGCCGATGGGGTAAACTGACAAAATTTGAAGTCTAATCCTTATGATTTTGGATTTTTAGGTGGGGTGTAATATATGTGATTTACGTACGGTAATAAAATAACAAAGGATATAACGCTATTCGAAGACGCATGAATGCAGTTATTTTAACAGAATTATGCAAAACGACACGACGCACGCTACTACAAAGCAATTCTCCATTGCCTACGTACCATTTTGACATATCCCTCTACCAGAGCAATCGTTAGTACATGTCATGTCAGACAGAGTACTAAGGAAGGATGGAACACCGGGTGTCACCTCATTCCGAAACGTTGAATTCATCTCCACTTCGTGCAGGCATTCAGACTTGGCGGTCTCGAGCGACTGGCTTGCAAAGTCAACAGCATTGGTAGTCTTTTTGAAGTAAAAGGATGAGTATTTAGTGAATGAATGAATGTTAATTCTACACCATCGAACAATGCCATTGCTATTTAAAGAAAATACATGTGTAGAAAATACAAACTATTGGCACTAATGGAACATACTGGCACACATCACATCACCTGACCGTCTGTAGTAACCCCTAAGAAATGCGTTGAACCAGTTCGCACTATTTAAGTCAAATTAGCAGTACAATAATCGATCGATTGATCGATCGAGTACGTAATCAATCGAGACCAGCCAATCAGTAATTCTAGCACGACATTGTGTAATACACGATTCTGATTGGCTGAGAGCTCATCAAAACCGTACTTATATGGCAGTTTCAGTTGATAGCTATTAAAAGTGACCGATTGACCGTGTCTGCATACAATAAACTTGTTGACCCTTTTGTTTGTAAACAAACATGTCGGACATCGGCAATTTCTACCTCGGCAGCATCTTTGATGTTTTTGAAGTAAAAAGTGAATGGTTTGAAGAAGGTTTCAATCGCATTGAAGAAACTTCAGTTCTATAGGTACTTCACCGTACTTCAAACCTGGTCTAGATCAAGCGGGCATGACATCGACAACACACGCCCTAAGCTGACCGCTTCTGTCCCGGTCGTAATGCCCAGTCAATCCACTTCCACTGCCACATAAAAGCTGGCATGACAGGTCTTTGGTGCACCTTCAGAATCCTCCACCATGATTTGTAAGGATGTAATTTACAACCTGAAGAGACGTCAGTAGTCACTTCATAGTGGAAGAACTTTTGCCATTGACCTTTCCAAGCAGGAACCCGCGACCACTCGTATTTGAAGTCAGATCTTCCGATCGAGCTACGGGGCCCTCGAGTATCAAGGAATCAAAACTTAGGGTTCAACTTGCCGTGTGTTCCAAAGTAAAACGAAGTGATTTCCGTTACTACTCGGCATTTTAGTGACGCAATGCGTCGTGTTGCCATGGCGGCACGTGCACTGATCAATAATGATTGGGTAACATCCCCTCTACAGTGACCATGTCACGCCCACCGGCTTGAAAATGACATCTCCTTTATCATATGCTCGGCCACGTTTTGTTTTCAACAAACACTAACACTTGGGCGAGACGATTGTCATAGAGAAGGGGAGATTAATCATTCGAGTGAGTGAGTGAGTTTAGTTTTACGCCGCACTCAGCAATATTCCAGCTATATGGCGGCGGTCTGTAAATAATCGAGTCTGGCCCAGACACTCCAGTGACCAACAACATGAGCATCGATCTGAGCATTTGGGGACCGATGACATATGTCAACCAAGCCAGCGAGCCTGACCACCCGATCCCGTTAGTCCCTTCTTACGACAAGCATGGGTTACTGAAGGCTCATTCTAACCTGGACCTTCACGGGTCTATTCGCTTGATAAAAAATCACATGATTGTACTTGCTCACAGTATAAACAGTATTTTTTGTAATCTATTTATGCTACCTGTTACAAATACAAGAATATTGGTTGATGGAATAAGGCATTTATGTTGTTGAAAATGTCTTATTTTGTTCATTACACAATCTAACCCTCAACTGGATGATTCCAGGAAAAAGGCCCCTTCACAAATTGTGATCTTGCGCGCCAAAGAGCCCGGTTTTAAGACGCTCATCAGTCGTGCCAGAACGAAGATAAAGCTACTCTGCTTTCAATTTTGCGGTCCTTTATCGTTGATTTAAGACCGCTATATGTAATTTAAAAACCGAGTAGGATTATCGTGTAACTGAGGAATGTCAATAGCAAGCAGTACCTGGTCATTACATTGTTATTGACTACATACAGTTATATCCATGATGCAGTTGTTTTCGTGTTGTTGTATCATGTCAGACAAGCCGTCCACAGTTCTGCAAGCAGCTATTGCAAGGGAATTGTTGAACAGTTCATTACAGTAGGTTGTGGCCGCTGCTGTTGTCCATGTTGTCAGTCCTCCAGTGTCTTCCTTTTAACACATCAAACTACAGTGTCGTAAATAATTTGATTTCTTCTCCGATATGAAAAGTTTCAGCTTAAACTGCTCATTAACTTCATTAGTTAACTTACCAGAAGTAACAATGTCTGTTCTATACATTTATCCTCAGAATAGACAGAAATGAATTCCTGATCAAACAGCAGTTTTGTTGTCTGCAAACATTACAATATCAGCTCATTTTCTGCATCGATGATTCATGAAATGCTGATCACTCGTTTGTCAAGTCAAGGACCCTACGTACTAATAAAGATTGTCGTTAACACTTAAATATATATTTCAGAATTCCAAAATATGTGTTAAATAGAATGTACCCTCCTTACCGCATTTCTTTTTTCAAGGTAAATCTGACGATGAACAGCAGTCCGCCTTTTTCTGTTGGTTTCAACTGCGCATTGCCTGAAGGACGAGGGTATCGGTAGAAAGAGCTTGTTGAAGTTGCACACATCATTGTTCAATTCTGATGAACACGTTACTGTTTCCCTAAGATTTTGCGGGAATTTGCTGTGATAGACACATGTGCAGAGCATCATGGGAGATGTCCATCGTTTCAGTCTTTGGAAATCGTCATGGTTGAAAAGATTCACGTCGGCACTGAAATACAATCACATGTAATAGGTATTGCACAATCATTGTGTTGTCAGAAAGAGTCTTGTTTTACGGCGCTTGTAACAATAATCCCGCAAAACCACGATGGAGATAAATTGGAGCGGTTTCGGTCGTGTATAGATATCAATAACTGTTATGCACATATTTAGCATGCTGGAAATCCGTGGCGTGACCAGCGCATCTCATTAAATACTAGCTAGGCCATCTGACCGCCTCCAAATGTTTGTAACATTTTGACACTCGTGAATAGAACTGGTCTTCAGTAACCCATGCTTGTCGTAAGAGGCGACTAACGGGATCGGGTGGGCAGGCTCGCTGGCTTGGTCGACACATGTCATCGTTTCCCAATTGCGTAGATCGATGCCCATGTTGTTGGTCACTGGATTGTCTGGTCCAGACTCGATTATTTACAGACCACAGCCAAATAGCTGGAATATTCCTAGTTGTGACGTTTAACAACAAACCAACCAACTATTCTAATATTTGATTGGCAACATGCATGACAAGGATATGTACAAACCAAGGAAGCTTAAGTTTGTCTTCTAGGTTAGTTTTAACTCAAAGTTTACCTCCAGCTAGACGTGAAGGAGTTGTCGTTCGTTTCGAAGGTTCCATCTCTTTTCTTGAAATCATCCCCAGGCGTATTGGTAAAGGTTCCGCACAGTCCAGCCACCTTTCCAAGATCATTATATGAGGGATACATTTTAATATCGAAGAACTTTGACCAAGGGTCAATGTTGATATCCAAATAGGATCCAGTTGGCAAATATATCTGTAAAATATATGCGTCACAGGTATGAATGCTTTTTATAATTCACCAAAACAATTCAAGTGAATTTAAATTTACTATGTTTTTTAACTGCAGTATATATGCCATTTTAATATTATGGATTGTCAAAAATTGCTGACAGCTGAAGGGATGGTGTAAATCCAGCAGGGTCCATGTAGGTAGCAAAATTACTGCAAATACCCATGGTATCTAGTAAGGTGATCTTCCTTAGGTTGTTGGCAATCTATATATCCTGTTTTTGTATATTGTATTGTCATCTATAGTTAAAATGTTTTAGATTTAATTACTAGTTTTAAATTGAAATCTGTTTTACTGTCCTTCTGTGACAGGTTTTTATAATTTACCTTTAATTATTGTAGTCACGATATGGCTGAAATATTGCCGATGCGACTTAAAATCTTAACTCATTCACTTTTTATAATGATAAAAACATACATCAGAAGGTGAAATATTTTGCTTATATAAAAATTGTCTTGCCATCAACAGTGCAGTGTTCATAAGTTAAAATCAACGTCCCAGCAATGTAAGCTAAACTGAAGCAGGAAGTAAATACCTAGACGAGAACGGTCGGTACTGAGAACATACAAATACCCCACACTATCAGGCTGAATGACACATTATCAACCGAGTCACTGAAGCTGTACAGCCCGGATCTATTTTGTCGCCTCTTACAACCAGCAATCTTTATTGGGAATAGTTTCAAGTCGTAATTTAAATGTGGCCTATAATATACAGGTTTAATTTACAGTGAGTAAACTATGACGTTACACTTCCTAGAATCCAAAATGTGACTGATACCATGAACAACACAGTGAAATGCACAATGTATAGTCAGAAGCATTTTGTGAACTTTAGATCGATGTACACAGACCTTGTAGTTGGAGCCACTTTTTAAGACTTTGATGAGGTCTTTACCATCCGTGCAGGACACGAAGTCAATACTCCAGTCTGGTCTGTTACATTTATCGATATGGAATATGGTCTGTCCAGCTCGAACTGCTATACCACAGGGGCATTGCACGGTCTTCAATGGAAAGCAAAGAGATACTTGCATCTGAACCTGTGAAATTAAATCGTATGAGTATCATTGTCTATTAGCTTTTCTTATGAGAGATGCTACCTTTAGTGTCAATCAGAAGAAGTATTTAAAGTGTTTTGATAGCTTATACAGCATTTGGCAAATGAACACATTATGATGTTTTTACAGATGTAAGTGTCTGGTACATGGGAATGGATACTAAATCTTTCCCTCTCTTGCTGAAGGCCGTGTGGGTTTAGTTAAACAAACAAACCCAGTCGACCATGCCTCATAATCCTCTTAATCTTTAAATAAACAACTTGCCCGACTGGCAAAAGAGGATACCACCTATAATACTTCTTATGCACAATTGGATTGAATTAGATGCGGTTACTGAAGATTATATTTTCTTCAACTTCAACTTTGTAACTAGTTATTTTCCATAATCTAAAGTTGATACTGTTACCTAATCGAATATATAGTGACAAGTCGAGCCTTTGCATCGAATATATATATACATGTCAGTGTTATTATAACAATGAAATCTTTTACTACGTTTGTTACAAAACACAGTAAGTTGGTAATTAAAAAAATTCTTAGACATACAAAGAAGTAATATCATGAATTATTACATGTAAACCATACAAAGGTATTTCAAGCATTTTTGTTCAAGCTGTTGAAAGTTTCATGTTGATTTGAATTGTCAGTTTTCTATGCAATTTACATGAGCATTGTGTAAAACTTTTGTATTTGATCTCTGCAATTATCATGTAAAATAAACAGATGCTCTATTATATCACTGGACAGCTTGCTTTCTGGAGTCACGACCCACTTTGTAATGTTTATGCATGCATGCACATCTGTTATCTTATGAACCTCGTTTGCATTCAGTATAAATATAGGCACACCCATCTTCCTAAATATTTGTGGGGATTCAACTGCAAGTTTATACAATATAATAATCAGTATAGAGTCACTTCGTGAATTCTGTAATATGTGTACTTTAGTTTGGATATTCATTCGTATCAAGGTGAAGATTATATTTACATGTACAGCAAACCATTATGTTTTATGTACTAGTTGTGTGCGTAAAATGTACATGAAAATAAATGCTATCTCTACTCAATGGTTGGATTTCAATCGCTTTGTTTTACTTATCGAAAAACACTAAAATGTGTTTTCGATCTCTGAGGACAAACAAACTCGCCAAATTGTCTATCTACTCCTATTTGTCTTATGTGTATATTTCATACATCGTTACCAGTATGTATGTTTACAATACACAAACTGTTACATGATAGCTTGAGTTGATAACGCCGAACCCCAGCATATCGACTGGTCAACGGATATAGCCAATAATCAATCTCTATCCGAGCTGTTGAGCGACCAAACGTGCTCTTCAGAAATTTCGCCCATCACCTGTCCTTTCCTCTGTGACAGGTATCGCATGATACGATTGGTCATAAATAACAAATGACCAGCCACTATATTGAACAGTTGAGATACCGAACGTTCTGTTCGGGGTAATTTGATGATACGCTATCACGTGACTCTTTGTTTTATGTCTATGCAAGGAATATGTAGTATACATTTTTCATATGTATGTTCGTATGATCACGTATGTTTCCTGCATTGAATCTAGATGAAACAAAGTGCCAAGCTATGAATGTGCTCTATGTTAGTCACAGACTAGTGTAATAGTACTTTCCTTAAAATAGTCCGTATACACTAGAAATGTATCGGCAAAAACACTAATTTCGTAGAAGATTATATAATATGTAAGTTATTCTTTACAATATATCATTGTCATAGATGTTTTTAATGTGTAAAATTAAAAGTTCACACAAAGATATGAGAGAGAGAATTTGTTTATGTATGTCTCATCACTTATATACAAAGAATGCATGCATATGTTTATAAAATATAAATGTACAAGCCGCCAAAGGTCTACAAGAGCAATAGAATTACATAAACGTTGCAATACATGATATGTATTCACACCTGCTTTCTTTCAACATGCATCTTTACGACACAATTAAACAATCAGGACTGGTTTGTACGACTAGACAGTTTCCTGTCATCCCCGAAACCTGCCAGGGAAATCAGGTGTGATTAGCACTAATTAGTGTCTGCACACGAGTCGGGCAATCAGCGAGGGGTTCTAGGTGTTGAGTAGTAAAGTGGCTCTCGGGCTTAATGAGTTTGCTGCTCCCACCCAACAAGTCGTTCAATAGGTTAAAGCCAAGTTGAAGAGAGAAAGGGAAAGTGTCGTCCATAGGGAAAACACAATGGAAGCAGAACAACAAAGCAAATGAAAACATATTTTTAAATAGAGACAAAAGGCTAAATGTGTCATTTGTAGTAGGACTGTCGACGTGTGAACATCATTATGCATCCCTGTATGCTCCAAACAATATGTTTGGGCTCATGACTTGTCCCGTCATATTCGAACAAAACATTCAGGAGGAGATCTCAAGCAGCAGCAGCAGTAGCAGCAGCAGCAGCAGCAACCAGTGCAGCCACATGTGGGTGCTTTGGAAGAATATAGGTGATTACATCCATTCACCATGATCGTCTCAGAGCCAACCTATTTAGTGAAGCAGCTTTTAGAACGGATGAACATAAAAACCATATCGTGAATGTATTATATGGCTCTACAAATGATCGCGGCCCTTGTATAACACCATTCAAACCCGTGTTTATCCCTACGTTGAATTTCATCAAGGCATTCATTCTGACCTTGAAAAGGATGCATTTCTGGACCCCCATGTGGTGAATGTGGTTATCCTCGATTACTTAATGTCAACAGCCAGCAAAGATCCACGCATTACAGATCTGTTTACGGAAGGAAGTCATCATCGTAATCTCTCAGTGATTGCCTTGAACCAAACTTTGTATTACAGCAAAGACTTGACTCAGAGACGAAATTGTCAGTATCTGCTTCTGTCCAATAATCCTATCGAACAACAATCCATCATGACTTTGGCGAGACAGATGTATCCAGGTAACACAGACCATTTCATGGACCGGTTTCAAAGGGCTACCCAGAACCCTTATGGTTGATCTAAAACCCCAAACACCTCAACATTTACGACTTTGTCCCAATGCATTCAGTTTAAAAGGACACCTCCAAGCTAGGACCATTCAGTCCGATTTAGATGTTCAGAGTGAGCAGACGTGTGAAGAACACCTCTCAACCATGCCATCTTGTGATGACTGTGGACTCATGTTTCAAGATCCTTCTGATTTGCAAAAACACAGAAGAAACTGGTGCCGGTAAAGGCTTCAGTGGGTCTACCGGGGGATGCCCCTAGTGGGGGTCAAAAGGAAGTGGGATGAAGACACTGTGAAAGCACCCCGTCCTCTGGTGGACTGTGATTTTTGAGGACAAGTGTTTAGCAATAACCACAAATTACAGAAACATTTACACGATAAACAGTGTCCTCAGATGGACGTTGATGAGTCAGTCAGTGATGACAATAAGAATAAGATGGCTGATCTCGAAGAGCAAGGTATAAGACAAATATATTCACGTATCCGTGAGCTGAATAAAGACTTATTGAATGAGAAACGGCAGCTGTACATGAAACGAGGTTTAAACGAAGACATCTTCCAAGCCAAACTGAAGAAATTCATCTGGAGCACGTTTAAAGAGACGTATGCCCGATTTATTACTTATCTGTACCATCTGCATAGGGGTCAAAAGACAGGTGAATTACTCAAGCAAATACAAGACTCGAATAATGTGTTTTCAAAACTTTACAAATATAAATCGTGGGTAGAAGGCCTGGCTGCTGCTGCTGCTGATGATGATGATGCTGAAGATGTGATATCTGATACTGAGAGTGAAGGACAGGACGACGACGAAGACAATGTACAGTAGATTTTGGGCATGCTCCTATCCCATAGTTCTACTCACTTGAAACGGAGCTAATAGAAAAATGAAATCAGTATATCTTGTTTTTTGTCTGTCTGTCATGTATACCTCGTTAGGATGGGAAAGCCACATTAACTCGGTGTGCCTAGTGGCAACAAGAGTTGGATGCTCCCCAGGGAGTTGAGAATGGTAATATGGCTGAGATTGACATCCAATGAGCGAGGGAAAAATTACCAGCGCTTTGAGCATGCACGCAGGATGGACTATCACGCTATATAAACCCATATAATAATAATAATTTTCCAATCAGAAGGGGAATTTTGCCAGGGGGTCTTCTTTAGTCCTTTGCTTTTTTGTTTGTCTCTAATTCCTTTCAGCTTTCTGCTCAATAAAGAAGAGGGGTACCATCCCGGACCTCCTCAGCACAGATCCCCAACACCGCTTACTCATCTCCTTTACATGGATGACATTGAGCTCCTTGCCAAAGGAGATACCAATTTGAAAGAGCAGGTTCTTCTTGTCGAGTCCTTTTCTAATGATATTGGCATGACATTTTGACTAGACAAATGTAATACTCTTCATTTGAAATATGGCAAGGTAGTTAATGGTGGATCGGTCAAGTTACAAAGGGGAGGAGTTATTGAGCATCTTGTGGAAGATCAGGCCTACACCTATCTTGGAATGCAAGTTCGAGACAAACTCCAGAATGCCCAGATTGAAGACAAACTTCGGGCCAAGTACAAATCTCGTTTAAAGAAAATCTGGAGTTAAGAGCTAAATGCTCGAAATAAGGTCAAAGCCACCAATACTTTTGCTGTACCAGTCCTGTCCTATTCCTTTGGAGTAGTTGATTGGACGAAACAAGACATCCAGAGTCTTGACCGTCTGACCAGAAGGATCATGTCTGATAACAGAGCACACCACCCTCGTTCCTCTCTGAACCGTTTATATATGCCAATCAACTCTGGAGGTCGGAGATTGATTAATGTGGAGGCTCTTCATGATAGAATTTTATTGTGTACTTTTGCACATATTTATTTATCGGATGATCCGCTTGTGATGCATGTGAAGACTCATGATGAAAGCAAGGAATTTCACAGCTACTTTAAGCGTGCCAAGGTTCTTGGACAGAATCTGATATACTGCTGGACGGTACAGCGATGGGAGTAAACCAGGTGAAGTTCTTCACCAAGTCTACCCAGAGTCGGTCTTTTGTGAAAAGCTTTCTGAGAAGCCATTGCATCGTGTGTACATGCAGGGTGTGGAACAGAAAACCAATCCCACCGGTACATAGTCGCACTGAGTCTGATCACTTGCCAATTTCATGTGTGTTTAATTTCGAGTCACCCCCTGCTTCATCTGGTGATACTGGTTTTGGGATGGTAACGGGCAAGTGATCTGAAAGTCCATTAGTGAAGTAAGTGGCTAAATGATAAAGCCGATTTAGTGTATACACGCATGGAGTCGGAAGATGTTGAGCACATTATTACGACTTTTATTGGTCTGTTATATACTGATATCTCTGCGGCAGCTGAAAAGTTGATTGAGGTATTTTACTATGCAGGTTCCCATCTTAAATTAACTAGTTGTTCGCATGAAGGGAGGCAGCAACCTCAGTGGTTTGACAGTGAGTGCCAAGAATCCAAAACGCAGAAATACTATCTATTAAATCAGTTTAGACGTGCTAGGTCTGGTGTCTGTTTACACCACTACCTTGCCGACAAAAAATCCTTCCGTCCATTATGTCGTGACAAAGAGTTGCAACACAAACGGGTTGTTATTGGCGATATTCAAGGTGCTCTAGAAACGAAGGACAATAAGGTCTTTTGGGGTGAAGTACAGTCTCTTTTACGTTCAACAGCCTCTCAAGTGAATATATCAGTTGACACATGGTTCACGTATTTTATGAATTTATTAAATCCTGTCACGCTACCATCAAGAGCTTTTGATAAGCTTTCTCAGATCCTATAAATCAGGATGAAATTATGAAGGCAATAGATTCTCTGAAGTGTGGAAAGGCTTCTGGCATGGATGGTATCCCTCCATAGCTTTATAAGTTTCTTCCAATGATTGTTCTGTACTTAGAAATGTTATTTAATGCGGTACTGGATAGTGGGATTTTCCCGGATAGTTGGAATGCTGGAGTCATAGTGCCTTTGTATAAGAAGGGTGACAGGCAAAACTCAAACAACTACAGAGGAATTTCTTTATTAAGTGTAATGGGTAAAATATTCACTAGTATTCTAGATTCACGTATTCGAGTTTGGCTGGACTTTTAGAAATGGCTACTCAACAGTTGATCATATTTTCATTCTACAGTCGCTTGTCCAAAAGTACCTAAGGAAACCTGATCATAGGTTTTATGCTTCATTTATTGATTTTCGCAAGGCCTTTGACTTGGTATAAGGGGTAAATTTGTCAAATTGGAACTGGACGACATTTTATTGCTGCTCTTTGCCGATGATGTCACCTTGGTAGTTGATTCTGTCGTAGGGCTACAGCGAAAATTAGATTTCCTACATAAATTTTGTTTGAAATGGGGTCTGGAGGTGAATTTAGATAAGTCTCAAATTATTGTCTTTAGAAATGGTGGCTATCTTAGAAGTACAGAGAAATGGTTTTATGATGGTCAAGAAATGAAAGTTGTTAGCTATTATAAGTATTTGGGTGTCATAATGAAAAAGCTTAAAAGTCAAAAAGTGAAATTTGAGGGAAAACTCGGTTTAATTATTTTTGCTTTAGAATGTGAAAGAGTATAAGCATTTAGGAAGTTTAGTATAATGTAATTCAAACAATTGTCAGTCCGGTACATACATTACGGATCTCTCAATAACTAAAATATCAGGGAATTGTACTATGAATTGAGGTTGTGAGTAATGTTTATCATTAAAAGCATTTAAAGTTAGTATAAGCTTTGACAGTGAGTTCAAGTACTTGACAAACAATCAGTGTCATGTCATTTGTATATCGGTGTCTGTGTGTCGGCTTCCTTGGGGTTGTCTCGTCTTAACGGGCACCTATTATTATTAAAATTGAATTGCTGTAGAAGTAATGAGTCGGTAATCCGTGGGCACGCGCGAACTCGTGACATTTTATAAAAGCAATGTTTTTATGTACTGAAGTGGTCACTTTCGTCTTTTATGTCTTGAAATCACAACCAAATTGGGTCAGATAATGTTTTCATACCTGCCAATCGAAAAGGGATTAGGTATTTGTTATTACCCACAATGCCGTTACACACAATTGCCGCCATTTTGTCACTTGAACTCATGAGAAGTTGTTTAGAAAGTGGGCCAAAGTGTCTCCCTTTTTAACACAACAAGGAACCCAGCACACTGAATTATTCCTTCGCTTGTCCATGTTATCTTAATCAAGAAAATGGCAATGCGAGTTACACTAGATGCTTTCGAGGCTCGGGTACGTGAAAACTTGAAAACGGGAGCAGTCGTCGATCGCGGAGGGAGAAAGGGAACATTCCACGACCATGTCAGGTACAGTGTAAATTTCTTGAATTAATCAATAGCTCATGTTATGTGTAACGTTTAATGTACATATATGAAATTAAAGTTATAGACTTGATGGAACTCGATAAGCAATTGCGTGTCGAAATGTTGGCAAGAGATATGGCTTCCTTTACTTAGTCAACTCAAGAACTCGATTGTGATTTGGATCAGGTCACATACGACTAAATGGTTCATTATCGTAATGTATGAAATATTGTCTTTGCAAGAGCAATATGAACCACAAATATATCCAGCAATGTCACGACTCAAGATAACTTCCAAACGTATTTAGAAGGATTCGAATATTTTTGCAAGAAATCCAATGATTGGAAGTTCTATTCAAAGTTTGTTATTGAAAATTGCTTTTGATATTTGTACCCCTGAAAACAATTCAGTGGGGGATAGTAGGTCATTTTGCATTTATAGGAATTCTCATGCAGATTTGGTGCATGGTTAGAGTAAAGTTTCAAAATTCTTTGTCTAGTTATTACAAGACAGCCTATGACAAAAGAATCGACAATATTTTCCAGCCAAGTCTTAAGACGATATTTATCATGATGCTATAATGCTGTTGAGTGGATAAATTGTCAACACAATATTTTTGGAAACTGTTTTTTAAAAGGTTTTCAAGTCAGGATAGGATAGATTACTGATGTATGAGGTAATATAAGTTAATCATCTGATGTAAACAATTTTACACTTAGAATGTCAAGATATTTAACTCTGAATGAAGAGATGTGGATTTTGTTAGATCCACAAAAGAAGTTTGCAAAGTAAGTTGGATACATAGAACGTTTAATAGGATATGTTGGGGATACATTGATGTACATTGTCAACCTAAAATTATATGAACTTGTTAATTTTGCTTCTTTTGATATAAGCATATCTACACCTTGCAAATTGATATTTATTCTTCTATTTTCATGCCTTATTGTTATCAAGAGTACAATATCACTTAGAAAGTTCTTGATTTTCCCCTTAATTTCTATATTTCCAGCATTCCATTGGGGCAGTGTTGGAAAAACTGAAGATGACTAACTGATCTTCACCTGCAACAGGTTAGTGAAATCCAAACCCTTCAGTAAATGATGTACATGAAATTATCCAAATAATGTAAATCCTATGAATCAGAAAAATACATAAAAATTACACAACCACTATTTTCGTAACTTCCAACTGGAAATATTTTCCACTTATACACATCTCCTTTCCGAAGCAGTTTGGCGGTTTTGGACGAACAAGAGGGTTCGTCCACCTAGAAGACAAAGAAGTGGGAAAGCAGAGGCCTTTGTCCGCAAAGAACAACAAAAGATTCAAATGTGTGAGTAAATTCTAACCGTTCTCAATTCTAATCTTACACAGGTTAAAATTTAAGGAAAACCTTATTTGAAAAAAAATCAAGTTAATGTAATTTCTTGAAAATGTACACTGATATTCCAAAGAACTTTCAAAATAAACACTGTTTAATACGTGCAATGTATAATTAGAAATATGCAGCTAAAAGAGTTTTAAATAGTACATAGTAAAGCGCCAATGTACATTATGTTTTGGTCTGGACATATTTTAGCTTGCACACATCAATTAACAATTTATTAACAATACCCCACTAAATAGTAGCTGCAAACACATTGTCAATAGCAGTATGAGATATTAGTTATGGAGGTCCGCCTATGACCCCATTCAATTTCTTGTCTGCCAGAATGACCCCACATTATTATGTTTTAAAACCCAAATATTTCTTTTCACATTATTTTCAGAATAATGGATAATTCGTAGTTCTATACATATAATATCAAAGCATAATGCATGTAACAATCAAAAAATAAGTTATAGCTTTCACATGAGAATATCTCGGAAATATAGGCAATGATAGGATGAATTTAGTGTGCATTCCTAAGAAATGTTATTAATTCAATGTCAATGTTTTCTATAAGTCACAACTGTTATTTAGTGAAAGAATTTTTTTTTGTCAGTCATCAAATGACCAACCCAAGCTAAGGAAATACGTCCTTCTCTCGCTTGTCTCTCTACTCTTACAAATTTCATAAAGTTCTTCTGCGATTGAAACTTTTGTCACTTTTCAGGTCAAATGATCAGTTTTGATTTATTGAACTTCGTGCTTATTGGACAGTAGTTACAGTTTATTTTTCCTCAAGGTTAAGGGACATTGGACAGTTTTCCTTTCTCCAGCTAGCGATATTGTTGACGAATGCTTGTTTGTACTGATTGTTTATTGTTTTCTAACTTTCAGAAGCTGGAAAGCAGGAGGAAGGTCCTGACAACGATTGACTGGCCGGAGAAGAAACAGAAAGTTATTCCTCTCAGTTAACATTTCTCAAATTGGAAAACCAAATAATATGGATTCATCTACATTGATGAGTTTAAGAAAACATCCCATACTCACTGCTATTTATTCCCTTATTGCTTTTAATTATTTATGCATTTTGAAAATTCAGTTTTTATTAATGTGAACATTCCAAATATCAGTTGTTTATCAGCAAATTGTTGAATGTAAATAAAGCTTTCATGACTTTGTGTTTTATTCTGTTATTTGTCATCCTGACGGTTTTACCATTGTGCAATTGTATAAAATACCTGATTTGGTATGTGTGTTGCATGAAACACAACCTCTTTTCTGGAGGAGCGGGTAAGGGGCCAGCACAACAGATTCAGTTTCATGGAAACCAGGTTATAAGCTGGGAGCTAGGTTGGAAACAACAATAAACTAAGCACCAGCAGGAGCCTCCATGAACGAGTGGGCAAAGTCCCGACATTGATACTATCCAGATACTGGTGCAAAATGTATTTTCAGTTTTAATGGAAACTAGGTTATAACTTGGAAACTAGGTTGAAACCTACAACTTACTAAAACATGGAAACCAGGTTGAAACCTACAACTAACTAAAACATGGAAACCAGGTTGAAACCTACAATAAACGAAAACATGGAAACCAGGTTGAAACCTACAATAAATGAAAAAAACGGAAACCAGGTTGAAACCTACAATAAACGAAAACACGGAAACCAGGTTGAAACCTACAATAAACGGAAACCAGGTTGAAACCTACAATAAACGAAAACACGGAAACCAGCTGGATCTGGCTTGGACTGACAGACTGAGTTTAGTTTTACGCCGCTTTTAGCAATATTCCAGCAATATCACGGCGGGGGACACCAGAAATTGGCTTAACACATTGTGCCCATGTGGGGAATCGAACCCGGGCCTTCGGCGTGACGAGCCAACGCTTTAACCACTAGGCTACCCCACTGCCCCTGGATCTGGCTTGGAGGAGTGGGTAATGAATCGCACTGGAAACCATCCGGAAATGGTGCAAAATTCAGTTTCAGTTTTCATTGAAACCACAATGAAACTATAGGAAACTACATGGAAACCAACTGGAAATAGTGGTTTCCATGTCGTTTCCTCTCAGTTTCTGTGTTCCGGAAACCAACTTATTTTTGTAGTATGTTTAACAACTTTTGTGAAAACTCTTGATTTTATTCATTAGTTTATTCAATTTTAATGATTTCCTCGAAACGTCCATACTTTGCTCTTTGACAATTTTTAAGTGGACCCGTTGCCAATCATTTGGAAAGACTGCCGCCCAATCCCCACCCACCACCACCACCCATATTACCTGAATATACATATAAATCTTTTTCCTCACCATTATTATTTAGGGGGTATACGGGCGGAAGTCTTATGTGCGGTATTGAATGGGTTAAATATGAACAAATAAATCTTGTTGCAATTTCGTATTGCTGTTTACCGGTATACCGGTAATACCGGGCAGCCCTAGTTGTTTGCACTCGCCTTCCAAGGCTAACAGTCGACAGAAACTTGACACGTCCTCCCCCGCCACAGCAGTCCCCACGCTCCCTCTTCACCCCCTTCCCTGCCCCCCGCCATATCATACTCCCACACACGCAATGTGGGTCACCAGATCGCGTCTCTCTGCTTGCACTGTGAGAGAGCTCACAGAAGCTATTTACATGGAAGTGTATATCAGTCCCATATGTGTTGGTGGTTGATTTTCAAACAATCACAATCATAAGGGATTTTGGTATAACATTTCAATATCATCTTTGAATTCCCATCATGCTTCTTGTCTATGCCTAATGAGGTCACACAGGTGGTGATGACGTCAGAAAAAAATGGCGGATTTGAGACTATTCCAGCCTGGTAACAACATCTACAAATAGAATACGTACATACGTCCTTGATAAATCTAGATGCATACATATAGTATTTCTTGATGTCATTGTAGCATCTTTTGAACTTCGTACTATCCGTTCCCGACACTTCATAATAACGGATGTTAAAGCAACCAGTTGGTAGTCATTGACTTCTCTGGACTTCACCATTCGTTGCGTATTATACCAGAGATATAGTTAGGTCAAGAAGGCTCTTGTTGTTTAAATGTTTATCCTCCTGAATTCAGTGCTTCCACTGGATCGTGGCTAGCCTAATTTACGTCCAGCATATTACGCGAAGGAATATTTAATGAGCATTTGAATTACATTTAGAAGTGATTTACATAAGAGAGAATTTATGTACATGAAAGTCTGTGTGTTCGCTCAAATGGCTCGGTGAACACCCGGGTTCTATTCCTCACATGGTTACAATGTGTTAAGCCGGTTTCTGGAGTCCCCCGTCGTAATATTGCTGGCATGTTGCTAAAAGCAGCGTAAAACCACACTCACTCTATGAGGAACACAACATAAATTGTTACTCCAGCATTACCGTTGTGTCCCTTATGGTAATGGCTGAGATCCACAAAATCTCTCCCTTAAATACTTTCTCTTGCCTGACAGATTATATAACCCTTTCAGTACTGTTGGACCTGACATTGAATAAATAAGAAAACAAAACTATGAAGGGGGATAATAAACGACATGGCGTACCTCCAATTCCAGTTCATCGTGTTTATATAATACAGACACACCGGGCTGGTGAAATTCATAAGACCTGAAAACAAATGAGGATTTGAAATTATAACATGCATAATTTCTGATCTGCAGCTTTTTTTATGTAACGCTTTATGTAATGCTGTCATGGTAACATCAGTTCTGTCTATTAATATCCAATCGGCAAATTTAAAGTTACCTTCAGGTTCAGTTTCTTGATGGCAGTGTATTCGATTTGCGATTATGACCACCTAATAATGTTATCTTGATAAATATGTCTTTTGATAAATACCCTGTTCCTCACCTTCCGTCAAAGGTTTTCATGTGTGGATCCTGCACGGCATGGCATATGCTTTGCTGATTGACAACAACGTCTTTTTCGACTTGAACCTTTAAAAATAAAACTTCGACGCTATTGTACGTGAGATATTAGATTATAATTTAATTTCACAATGGCAATACTGTGGCAAGGCGAACTATGTATTTGTATAAAATGCTGTTACAAATGGATACAGTTGACATTTAATACTTATGCTGTATCATACGTCATTGCTTTATCTCCCTTTTCTTCCGAGGTACAGTGGAAACCGAGGTACAGTGGAAACCTCTGTCCTAATGTTCCTTAATGAACAGTAAAAAAAAGCACACCCCAAATGGGCCTGTCCGTGCCGCAGCGCCAGCGACCCACGTGACAGCAAGTTGCTTGTCACTCTCTCGATTTTCGGAGCTAAAGGTATTTTTGACATGTGCCAAGTAATGGTGAAGTGGGGACGGTTGGGAGGGACATTATACTATGAGTCAGGATAAGTATAAAATATTATTTTTATCCAATTCTTTTTTGCATATTTTCCCTTATCCTGACTCATGCGTTATTGCTCGAATCGAACAAATAGGTGGTGGGTCAGCCATCTATTTGGTTCCAAAAAACTGTTCAATCCACCCCCTGTGAACTCTCCAGTCTTCAGATACTGTGGCCAAAAGTGGGGGACCACCTTCTTTTGAAAATATAAGAAGTAAATCAAAAGATTTTGTGGATCTTAAAAGACGCGCACATAATTACATTCTCGCTTAGTCTAAGTAAACTTAGGCTCAGTATTATTCTTTACACTGCTATGCTGAGTCTAACAAAGCCTAGTACAAGGTCGCATCAGCTAACCTTTGAGCGACCTATGACCATCCACTCAAACGCGAGACAGCCGAACGGATTTAGCCAATCAGACAACGACTACTTGTTAGGGTTCAGCGGGACTTACAAAACATTTTTGGGATTTTCTCTTCCCTGGTCGCTGACACTGATCTATCAACAAACGAAAATCCGCATA
Organism: Haliotis rubra; assembly: GCF_003918875.1. Lineage (NCBI taxonomy): Eukaryota > Metazoa > Mollusca > Gastropoda > Lepetellida > Haliotidae > Haliotis > Haliotis rubra. The sequence continues at coordinate 1,409,793 of NW_025767335.1, forward strand.
AAACACAGTCATATATTTTGACCCGCAGTATATACGCTTATGGGTTTCCTATGACATGATTACTATTTGCTTATATTTATGCAAGATGACATCCTTGAATATTGACAAAAATGCTATTTTCAGCGACTGTTTACTCATTGCGTGTATCTCTCGGAAGTGATCGTGCGGAAAATAGCATTCGGAATCGTTTTTGACGTAAATGTTCAAACGGTATGTGCGAATGTTAAATTTCGCGATTTGGTAAGCTGTGTTCCTATCGGTCAGTACAAAAAGTTATCTGATGGGACCTTCTACTAGGTTTTGTTAGACTCAGTATAGCAGTAGTAATTGTAAAAGGGGGATTCTGGCGCACATGCAGCTTATAGGTTTATCAATGTCTGAATGCTGTCCTATGGTAGGGTAAAAAATGGTGGATGGGTTGTGTGAGCATCGTTGGATGCGTCCTTGTTTTACATGTAGTCGTAATATTGAGCGACGATTTTATGGATGGGGTCTGCCATAAACTCGTCGAAGTTGGCTACGGAGTAGGTCGAATACGGGGTGGTGCGATCTTGGGTTTTGAGGTTATAATCCACTTAAGTATCCATGAGAAGTTGTAACCGTTTGGTGCCCACGAGAATTAAACTATCGTACAGGGTGGTAAATTTCCCTTGACTTATTACTCGACGTAGGGCTGAGTAAATATCGAGTCCATTGACATCCACCCCGACGTGCCTGAACAACTGTTTTTCGATTAGTGTCCACATGGTAGCTGTACAGCTGCTAACCATAAGTCCGTATAATTTTTTTGAAAACATTTATTTCAACACGTACAGGGGAAATTGACAATGTAAAATGATTCACATGGTGAAAATAAGTCGAGGGACATGTTGAGATACGAGGGACAGTCAAAAAGTAGTCGGCCTGACCTAGTAAATGATACAAATGCAGCTGTTTTTATGTTTTATTTTTCTACATATTATCTGTCAACCTCAAGCAAATTGGTTTTGCTACGTTCCAGCCTTACGATCCCCATTTTGTTTGAAATTTTATCTTGGTACCCCCCAAAAGCGCAAAATCTGCAATAAATGCACCACAAACTTCAGGTAACAAATTTATGCAAGAAACATTTTGTGTGTTTGAGATAGGTAGACGTCCGCTAGAATCAAACTTAGATATTAAAGTGCATAAAAAAGCAATTTGAAAGTACAATCGCTTGTTAAAGTGATTCCCCTTTCTTGTTTACTGAAACAGCTTGTTTTGGAGACACTACCCACCCCCTTTCAGACAACGAAATCATAAGGACATAACTTATTCTAATGTTTTCACTTTTTCACACATGATGCTAAAGGTTCAAAGTAAATACTGAATCGTCACACAAGTGTCAACTGTCAGTATATTGTAAACAGGGCCAGCTTGAATATCTGGACACAATGTTTTTGAAAGACTAAAACGGGGGCGTCCTTAAGAGAAACATCGAGAATATAGTTAGGCCGACTACTTTTTGACCGACCCTCGTATTAGTAAGGGGTAGCTCCGCCCTTATTGCGTATCACAGCTCGGATTCTTTTCGGCATACTGTCGTACAAGGGTTGAAGGGTGCTTTTTTAGAATCCATACCAGTGTTTCTTTACTGATTGCCATAGTTCTCTACTGGATGTTGGCATGTCCCTAGCTATTTTCTTGCCAATGATATCCCAGAGGGTCTCAATGGGATTCATGTCGGGGGAGTTTCCGGGTCATTCAAGCAAATTAACTCCCTTGGCAGCGAGAAATGCATCTTGATTTATGAGCAGGGGCATTGTCTTGCTGAAATGTGAAGTCTCTTCCAGGAAATACAAGGCAGGAACCATGTTCTCTGATGTCATTGATGATATGTTGCTGATATCTCTGGCTGTTTAGTGTATCGGTCACATGTTTCAGAATTCCTGGGCCATTTGGAGATATCATTCCCCAAACATGAACTTGGGGTGGGTGTTTTACAGTTGTCTGCAGACAATAATGCCGATACCTTTCTTGAGTCAAACGCCTCACTTGCATTCGTCGACGTTTTGAGTGAGTGAGTTAAGATTTAAAGTCACATCGGCAATATTTCAGCCATATCGTGACTAAAACTAGGTCTAAATTTATAATACATACATATAATATATAAAACCCTGTCAACGAAGGACAGTAAAACCACTAGATTATCACAGATTGAGTTAAAACTAGCTAGCATATATCTTTCAAACTAGAAAAATCTTTCTGAAAAATACAATGTAAAATTGGGCTATAGATCGCCAACAACTGAAGGTAGATCACCATACTAGGGACCATGGGGACTTACAGTGCCTTTGCTACCTGCATGGACCCTACCTGGATTTACACCATCCCTTCAGCCGCTGGCGATTGTAGGACAAGTTTAGCCGAAATTTAAAAGAACAAATATACTACGTTTAAAAGTCGGGTGAGCAAACATTACGTACCCTCTCAGGAGGACAATAATTTTACGCTCATCAACCCCCTTTGAGGGTACAGCCACTAACAATCTCAGTTACTAATCTAAACTGCCAATAATAAAGTATGTATCTATTTACAAATCAGTTAACAAGTTTATTTTTTTTAAAAAGGCAATAATTAAATGAGAACTTATATTACTAAAAAGATCCTTCATAGTTTGTGATTTGAAATAGATATCCCTTGTGAAGGAATATTCAACACAGTCAAGCAGGACATGCTTGACCATGATTCTTTCATCACAAGGGATACAAAACGGAGGATCCTCACCTTTTAATAGGTACTCATGAGTATATCTTGTATGGCCAATGCGACATCGTCGCATGATGACCTCTTCAGATCTGGATTGACAACCCAAGTAGGTGTAACCAATATGGGGTTTTAATTCATGTAATTTATTAATACCCACCTGGGTGTCCCACTTCTTCTGCATCAGGTCCCGGATGTAAGTTCTAATGCTAGCTTTGTAATCAGAGTATGGAATAAGAAGTGGTGTCACAGATTTGTTGAGTGCTGCCTTAGCAGCAAGATCAGCCAGTGTATTCCCAGAAATGCCAACGTGGCTGGGTAACCAACAAAAGACGATGTCGCATTGGCCAGTAGCAAGCTCATTATACAATTCAATAATTTCTAATAAAAGTGGATGTTTACAAGAAAGATTTTTAATAGTCTGAAGACATGAAAGAGAATCAGAAAAGATGATGTATTGTTTATATTTACGGTGTTTATTAATATATTTAAGAGCTGTTAATATGGCGTTAGCTTCCGCTGTGAAAATAGAGCTGTTATTTGGTAGCCGAGAAGATATTGTTCGGGATCCAATGCCAGTGGCACATGCCACTGCGCCACCATCCTTGGACCCATCTGTAAATAAGGATTTGTATGTATTATATTTATTTTTTAATTGATTATATTCTTGTTTATATTGTAATTCATTAGTTTCTGCTTTCTTAAACTTTGTCAGTGTGAGGTCAACTTGTGGTCTTACTAATTGCCAAGGAGGAGAAGAAAGAAGACGGGAAGGAGCTATATTGTCCAGCTCAATGCCGGCAGCAGAAATGAAGGGTTGAATTCTTAGCCCAATAAGCGGAACAAGAGAAGACTTTTTGTTGTACAAATCCTCATAGAGAGGATTAAAAACACAATTAAAAGCAGGATTAGACTCGTTAGAATATAGTTTGGTAATATATTGTAATGATAATTTTATACGGCGTTGGGTAAGAGAAGGCTCATCTGCCTCAACATAGAGACTGTCAACGGGAGATGTTCTGAATGCCCCAAGACAAAGTCTCAGACCTTGGTGGTGGACAGAATCTAAAAGTTTTAAGTTGCTTTTGCAGGCTCCACCATATACGATGGAGCCATAATCAAGTTTCGAGCGGACCAGTGATCGGTAAAGGTGGAGGAGGGTAGCTTGATCCCCTCCCCACTTTGAGTTGGAAACAACTTTCAACAAATCAAGGGCCTTCAGGCATTTAGGTTTTAATGGATTTGATATGCAGCAAAAAAGTTAAATGGGAGTCGAAAATTAGACCCAAGAACTTGGCCTCCGTGACAACTTTGATGGGAATGCCATTTAAAGATAGTTCTGGGTCTTTATGCGGCTTATATTTTTTACAAAAGTGTAGACAATTATTTTTGGACTTGGAAAATTTAAAGCCGTTTTCAAGACACCATTTATTTATTTTATTTAAACACAACTGCAATTGCCGTTCAATAGTATGCATATTTTTTACCACGACAAGAAATATTAAAATCATCCATCGATTGAATCATTTTAACTCTTGGATAAACTGTTGATCTTAATACTAAATAAAGTGACAGACAAAATACTGCCTTGAGGGACACCTTGATCCTGATTACAATGGTCAGACAGGGTTGAACCCACTCGGTCTTTTAAAAACTGTGATATAAAAAGAGGCAAACGGCCCCTCAAACCAAAATCATGTACATCCTTCAAAATGCCATGCTTCAAAGTGGTATCGTATGCTTTGTAAAAATCAAAGAATATCGATACTGCATGTTGTTTATTTACTATTGCATTTTTGACAAAGGATTCTTAACATACCAAATGATCAATGGTACTACGATTTTTCCTGAAACCACATTAAATGTTTGTTATAAGGTTGTTGGTTCCAAGATACCAAGTTAATCTATTGTTTACCATTCGTTCCATGGTTTTACAGACACGACTCGTTAAAGAGATTGGTCTGTAATTAGACGGATCAGTATGATCCCGGCCAGGTTTTGGAATGGGGACTACAATGGCGTTACGCCACGAAGTTGGGAAATTCCCTGAAGTCCATATTGTGTCAAAAATAGTTAGAAGAGTTTCCAAACATGATTCCGGTAAATGCTTCAAGAGCTGATTGTGTATGTTATCAACTCCTGTTGCTGTATCATGAGCTTGCTCAAGGGCAGTGTGGAGCTCATGTAATGAAAATAATTCATTATAGTCTTCGCCATTGCCTGAGTTAAAATTTATTCTCTTCTACTCCTGTTGTTTCTGATATTGTTGAAATTCAGGGACGTAATTTGACGAAGAAGAGTGTTTGGCGAGAGTTTCACCAAGCTTATTGGCAATGTCAGACTTACCAGTTAATATATTGTCACCATCCTTCAGATGGTGAACAGTAGAGTTGGAACCTTTGCCCTTAATTCTTTGGATCATGTTCCACACCTTTGAAATTGGTGTACGGGAATTTATCTTGGAAACATATTTCCTCCAAGACTGACGCTTATTCTGCTTAAAGGTGCGTCGAGCCTTGGCATTTACAATTTTAACTTTATCTAAATTATGGACAGTGGGATGTCGGCGAAAATACTTTTCAGCTTTCTTCCTACTCTTTCTGGCCTGTTTACAGTCATTAGTAAACCATGGTTTACAAATGTATGGTGTCGCAGAGGACTTAGGAATAGTTTCATCAGCTATTTGAAATCAGTTTATCCGAGAATAACTGAATAGGATCCATATCATTGACAAAATAGACAGATTTTAATTCGTCAGTACAAAGTGTCTTAAATAAAGGCCAGTTAGCCTTATTAAAATTCCACCTCGTTGCAGGCGGCTCATCAGTCGGATTTATTTGCAGAGAGGATTGTGGAGAAATGGTCGCTTGCACAAAAATCATCATGGACCGACCATTCAAACTCATTATAAATATTTGGATCTGAGAGCGATAAATCATGTTCAGAATATGTTCCCGTACCGGGATGTAAATATGTGGCTGACCCATTATTAAATATGCATAAATTATTATCTCCAATGAAGCCTTCAAGGATTTTCCCCCTAGCATTGGTATTAATACTTCCCCATAGAGGGTTATGCCCATTTAGATCACCCATGATGATACAGGGTCTAGGGAGCTGGTCAATAAGATTCTGAAGATCGGACTGCTGAAGGGGAGAAGATGGAGAAATATACAAGGAGCAAAGAGTAAAAGTTATGTGTAAAGACAAACGAACTGCCACAGCTTGAAGTTTGCATTTTAGAGGGACAGGACTATTGATGACACCTTGCCTCACCAAAATAGAAGCGCCACCTGTAGCTTTATTTCCTGGAGGTGAAAACGAATGATATGAATGGTACTGGCGAATATGAAGTTTATCTTCATCTTTTAGATATGTCTCCTGTAAACTAAAACCCGATGGTTTGAAATCTTGTGATAACAATTGTAGATCATAAAAATTGTTCCTAAGTCCTCTACAATTCCATTGTATTAAATTAATAGATCTGTTCATGGGGGTTCGATTGGAGATCGAGAGCGCGGAGACGTGCCACTCCTACAAGCTGTTTGTGAAGGAGTGATCTCCATGTCAAGTGATTCAAACAGATTGTGAACCACCACAGGTGTTGCTGAAGATGAAGATTCTTCCAAATGTTGAAGAACCTTCGTCTTTCTTCTCATATTTTCTTTTCTTTAGCAGCAAGGTTAACGTCATTCTTTGTAATTGTTGGTGAGGATACGGTATCAGTTCTTGGCTCTATACTGGATTCTTCAGTTTGAGAAGCTGAAGAGATGTTACCCGGTAACGATTGTTTTCTGATTTCCTCAAGTATTTGCTGTTTGTCATTTACCAAAGATATATCCGTTTGGCAGGATGTGGAAACTGTTACAGGTTTGGTAACGGATACTTCAGGAGGAGAAGAAAGTATTCAGGTTTGACTGAACTAATTTCTTTGAATCAAAATACGACAAGTATTTTGTGCATTTGAGTTTCATTATTTTGGACTCAATTTCGAAAGATGGGCAAGATTTTGATGATGCCATATGGTCACCATTGCAGTTGGCCCACTTCATGTCATTTGTGCAGTCAGTGCTCGCATGAGCCCCACTGCAACGGGAACATTTTGTTTTGCCATGGCAGGACTTAGCACCATGTCCAACTTTTTGACACTGAAAACAATGGAGTGGATTTGGTACATATACCTCCACTCTGATGTTGCAGTAGCCAGCTTTAATTGATTTTGGAAGAGTCGTCATTACAAAAGTAAATAGATACGTATTTGTGTTCACAGTGCCTGAATCTTGTTTCCTTGTAAAGCGTTTGACAGCAGTGACCCCTTGATCTTTTAATTCATCTGCAATCACTTCTTCTGACATATCAGACAAAGAGCGTGACCAATCTCTGACGATGCCTCTACAGGAGTTCAATGTCCTGTGTGCTGAAACAACAACCTGTGTGTTAACAAACTGCCGTAGACCAAGCAGATTTACAGATTGTTGCCTCTGAACACATTCCACTAAAAGTGAACCACCTCTGAGGCGAGTGACATTTTTAACCTCTCCGCAGACACCTTGGATGCCTTTGGAGACGGCAAAAGGGTTAAGTTTGAAAGGACTTCCGTCCGCAGCTGCAATAACCAAGTATTTTGGCCAGAAATCAGACTGAGGTTCTTCTTCATCGTCAGAAGAAGAAAGATGTCTTCTTTTATTTCCTTTAACTGAACCAGAGAGGGAGTTGTGAGCCATGGTATAGTGATGTGTTTCATCAACCCTGCTCCCCACCCGCCATCGAGTGTCAACATGGACGATGTTGCAGTGGAAACCATCCTGCAACACCAGGGCTACAAGGGTGATATACTCCAGAAATACAGACGTGAATAGCTAAGAAATCTGAAAGACGAACTGCTAGGCTGGTTCGACCTAGAAATGTCCTGAAAATTCAGAATTCAGAGGTCCAATATCACCAGATTGGCCCATGAGCCACCGCCTTCTGGGCATACGACTCTAGGCAAATTGAAAATTTTGAATTTTAAATCAATACAAATTCAGTGAATTAATTTCACCAGTACCCTAAACAAGATCATTTAGAGAAATAAGATTTGTGCAATATAAAATAGAATGCACAGGGCCTGGCATGACCAGCCGATTGGTTGAACCGGGCCCATTCAACCACCCGTCTAGGTGAAGTAAGGTGCGAAGTGGTGTGTTGGGCAACAGGAACACCTTGTCCTGGTTCCAGTGCCCTCAACCACCAGCCTCCCGTCCTCCACCGACACAGGGGAGCAACCCACGGCAAACGGGTTGGTGGACCAAATATAGCCCCGGGTCCACAACTTATCGTTACCCAGTACCCACCACGAGAAGGTGGCTCTTCACGGGTACCTCGACGATTTGAGAAGCACCTGAAGATGGATTCATCCGAAAAAAGAACCTTATTTCAATCTGGCACTTCAAACTGTCAGTGTCGACGAGCCCTCAATAATCTCTTCTTTCTCTGAGTTTTATTCAGCAGAGGTTTTTCTACTCGGAACATAACACCTGAGTCAAAAATGGCAAAGTCTCCAAGAGATGGTCATCTGGCTGACCCATCGACCCAGTTGTTGTGTGCAGTCTTCTGTGCAAAATGTTCAGGGTTGCATATCTATCACGCAGACACTCTCTTCTGATGACTCTGTCTTCACGTTATGTCGTACATTTCGGCCTGCCTGACCTGTGGTAGTCCTCAACTGACCCTGTTAGGGTATATGTCTTGTACAGTTTTATCATCCCTTGCGCAGAAACGAAACAGTCATATTTTTCTGCCATATATTTTTTTACAGCCTTCCATGACATACCAGTGTCTCTCAGAGTAATAATTTGGGTCCTTTCGAAAATGGTCCATTTCTTCTGTTTAACATCTGCCATTCTGTAAAACGACGAAGCAAAATGATTTACAAAACATTTTTCATTCAATGTGCGAAGGTAAAAGTGACTTTTAAGTCAAAGATTTCCTCACATAGTTGGATTATGAACAATTGTAAGGGAATTACTATGCCATAAGTTCAACAAGACAGCAATGTATACTAGGCACATAAAGAAATTGTGCATACAAAATTTTAAAATCTAAATTTATCAAACCTGTGTAGACACATAAGGATTTAAACTCAGAGATTAGTGACATGTATCCAACATGCATGCATGTGCCACGTTCCGTGACGTCAGTGGGTTCGTCCTTGAGACGTGCAATACATTGTTGCACGTGCATTCCGGGAAAGAGAAACAGAGCAAATGAATGCCACACAATAGTGTCACTTTGGAAAGCTCAACCCCTGCCCTTGCGATTGTTCAAAAAGTTTAATGGCTATTGAAACGCATAGCATGCCAAGGCTCACGTCTGCACAACGTCATGAGGCTACTGGGATGGTCCGTGGGGGAATGTTTCAATGACAAGTGGCTGCACATTTCCACTGCCACCAGAACACCATTTCTGCACTGGTGAGACGCTACCAGAACACAAATGACGTCATCGATCAGCCACGTTCTTGACGTACACGTGTAACAACGCCAAGACAGGACAGATAAATAAGGGTGCCCCATCTTCGCCACAGGTTTCAGACTGCAGTGATGACTGCCCAAACCATCCCAGGACTTCGCCATATCCACCCCATCACAGTTAGACAACGTTTACGTCATCACGGTATCAGCCCACGACGTCCCGCCATACGGCCTATCCGAATGTGGTGCCGAAATCATGTCCGCAGATCTTGTTTTGGTGGAGAAATGTTGTTTTACAGATGAGTCCAGGTTTAACATTTCCCATAGTGATGCACGTCAACGTGCCTATAGAGGCGTGGGAGAATGTTATGCACAGGCCTGTGTCTTGTAGAGGAATCGCTTTGGTGGTGGTTCCGTGATGATTTTGGGTGGAATAACAGCACGCCAAAGAACTCCTTTGGTGATTGTTCAGTGCAACTTAACTGGTGTGGGCTACAGGGATCAGATTCTTCGACCTGTGGCAATTCCTTTTCTGTCCCTCTTGTGGACTCGTGACGTCATTGTGATTGACTTTTCAATTGAAATTCTCCCGACTTGTTATGGTCTCATGATCACTCCATTAAAGTTTATATGTACCTTTGACATTGTTATCGTACTTATCAACTGGGATAATATTTTGACAATGCACAGTTTCTTTATGTGCCTAGTATATCTAACTTTAACAGAAATACGTTCCACCTCAATACTAAACAGACAGAAGTTCTTAAAGATGATGGATGAATTTGACTTTAGCGATTTTACTCACGTTTTCTCCTGCTCAGTCGCTTCAGGGTCATACCTCAGAATCAAGGTGCAATGTCAGAGTAGGCATGAGGAGGCCATAATTAAGATCACTTTTCAAAATTGTCAATCTTATTGGTGACATTGCCATATGTGTGAACATTTCAAACTATAAATTGTAATTAGTTGGGGCTAAAATTGTAAAAGTTTCCTCATAACGATTCACACACCATCTCAAATATGAATTAAACGGACTTTTGGTGAGCAGCTGTATATAGATATATCTTTAATTAGAGGGTAATACCGTGTCGTGTGGGACAATCTACAATTCCCCTCTGACGAACCCTCTCGGCGGTCCGTCTTTTAAGTAGTACGAGTTCGGTTCGCCTTCTTTGATGTTGACCAGGTCGAGGTGGTATGTTTTCATGCACCATATTGGATTGATGGCCCGTTTTCTGCTGTCTCCTTCATGTTTGCCCGGCTGGTACAAGAACCTAATGATGACCCAATCCGGTAATGTTGTTTTTCTAATCGACGTACTGCTGCTGCTGCCGATTCGGCTGTGACTGCTTTCATTCGGGTGGCTTCGACGGGTCTCTTGCCCAGTTTTACGCCTCACCCTGTTGTGTGGGAGAAACAGGAGGTCGGCTTGATGGATGCAATTTGGCTTCGAAATGTCGTATTTTCTTCTCGGTATGTATTGGGGCAACGGCAGGTTCACTTGCCAGAGAGCTAGTTTTTTCAGCCAAGCTTTGGCTTTGTCTTCGGATACGCGAGCAACTTTGGTGAGTTTCGGGATGACGGCCGAGCCTTTCCAGTATCCCTGTGGGCTGTAATAGAATTTTTCTGTATTTTATTTATCGTTCACGATTCTTTTTGAATACAACTGTGTCCGTACGCATAAGTCGTAATACCGTAACGAGCAATCGATCATTTGGTATCCATGGGCGACAAGGATGTTTTATTGATGGTCAGTCTGTATATTCATTTGGTGTTTGAACGTGTGTTTATTGAATAGATCCTGTTTAAAGGGGATGTGTTTGATGTGCTGGTGAACCACATACTTTTTCGCTCCTTTAGCCTTTCGGATTTCACTGTCGTCGGCTTTCAGGATAGAATACATTTTAGGTCTTAATCCGACTTATGCTGTCATGGGTGTACTGGTGCATTCGTCCTTCATTTTTCACAGGATCTTTTTATTGGTCATATTGTGTAAAGCTGGATCCAATGGATAATATCTCGTATCGTACAAATCGATGTGTTTTGTCATGTCCTCGTACACATCCTCGGTACGAATTTTTAAGAGCAACGTGTCAGTGTCGGTATACAACAACTGGCATCCATTACCGAACTGCTTTTTGGGCTTGTTGTAGTAGAAATCATACATCAAATGTTTGGAGAGGTCCAAGATGCTCATCCCCACGTAGACAGGTCAACTCAGTCTGATGTGGCTTTTGTTCATGTGCAGCGCTGCCAAATTGTCGTCGAACACTTTGCTTCGGTTAAAGGCTGGGCTGGCTATGAGTATTCTCATTTTTTCCTTTTCGATGGATGTAACCAGTTTTACGGTCATCTGTTCTCTTAAATTCTTCATCGTTTTGCCAAACATGCAATTGTTCATTAATTTATAGAGATTTTTCTTGAAATCACTGGTGGCTTGTTTTAGCAGCTTGGTGTTTAACCGAATGTACGATTCCATCCATGGACTTTGATGGAACTTGAGCACTTTTTAGCTTCATCCCCAACAACAGGTAGAGTTGTAGATTTCGATAATGCACGACGTACTTGGTCTTATCCAGCAAATTGGGTACGGGCTTTTCCACCTGAGCTGGTTTAGTCAACCCCAACAATTCTTGCTGATAGCCCAACATCCATTCTGGATCGGGGGCCAGTGGGTAACTGTTGTGGTCAGCGTGGATTTCTGTAGGATATTCCATATCCACTTCATATATGTATCCTATCTGAAAATTTTCGTTGATATCCATGATGTTATCCTGTTTAAAATTGTTGCTATTAACCCACTCAAACCCCCCGGTGGCTAGATATTGACTCATGGACCAGCCGTACAGGTTGTTGGCATCGAGATTGAGGAGATGGTTGGTGGGTTTACTCGAATCGTAGCCTTTCACATATTTATTATTGGCTTTGGCATAGTGCTTGGGGACCATCATAACCCCTCCTCACAGGCCTCTTTCGATAAACATATGCATATCATAATCTGTTAATAATTCCAACATCATGCCGGGTTTTTTAACAAGGCGTCCCACGACAGACCAGGACTGGTGTAATACCAGGCTGGATCGAGACTGTACTGTTTTAGACACGTTTTTCTGAATACCTCGAACACGTCTTTCTGGTCTTTCTGTTCCGGGGAAGTGGTGTAATACTGAGATAGGGTGGGTTCCTTGCCGAGAGGTGCGAGCCGTTTGCCACTGACAAGATAATACACGTGCATGGCTTCGTCCACGTCCTTAAACGTTCGAACGGCATGAACTTACTGCTGGAGTTGGTCGTGGATAAAATCGATTCTCTACATGTGTTTTTTCGCGTGGTAGGCTTGTGCAGCTTGTAATTTCTAGATGGCTCAACCGTGACGTTTCCATTCTGGTTCGATTTCGTTGGCGTTTGACGTTCGTAGGTAAGAAAAAAGGTAATTGTTCCACATCAGAGACTTGATAAAAAAACATTTGAAATCGCTCAGGGAAGCCTTGCCTAACCTGGCCATCAAAGGCATGGTCCGACTGCGATTCCACCGACCACGAGCGCTGTTTTACGATCGATGTGTTGCTGATTTTTGGCCATGGCGTGTACTGATGGGTGTGGTGTGGGTTGAACGCTTGGTTCCGGCGATGGTGATGGTGTCATGATCCCCGTTTCACTGGTAGTGTGGGTGGTACGACGTGACTCACGTTGATATTGGGGTTGACACCCAACTTTTGATCAGGGGTCGTGATGACGATTTCATTATTGTATCCCACCACTTTGCGGATCCTCAGTTGCATGTCACTCGGAGCCATGTACAACCCCACGCCGAACACGTAGTCTACTTTTGACCAGGCGTTTTGCAACGTGTTTTGATGGCGCTCAATGGCACTCGGTAGATCAACCGGTCTGGGGATGGCATCCTTGATGTTGGCCACAAATTGTTTCTGTATGTCGTAAGCCATCCCTCTACCCACAATGCTGTAATGCGTTTGCGTTTGCGCTTGCGCCTCCAGCAGTGCCCACACGTACGTTTGAATTGAATCGTTCAGGATGAGAAAACCCTTTCGACGTATCCAACATATATACTTTCCAATCGTCTTCAGCATATCGAGGCTGCTCCACCTTTTGAAGGGTGAAAGCAACACTGCCTTTATAATTCATATGATTATTCTTTCACGGATTTCGTTCCACTGTACGGAGTTGCCCAGCCCGTGGTTCACACCTGACAAACGCCAATCCGTTTTCGGGTTGAGTTCGAATTCGCTGCAAATCTGTTCGTAGGCTCGTTGATCATATGGATTGTTTACTGCATTCCACGCCTTGTCCTGCGGAATTACAGCACTGATTTCTTTGAGGATACGTCTGATCTGGTAATACACGTGAAACGAGAACACCGACTGGCTAAGCGCATGATGACGAGTGTCGTTCAAGGTCACACCACACCCGGTGGACGTGCACCACACGGCGAAATTGATTTGATTCTGCAAGAATTGTTAAATCAAGCATGTACTGCCTAAACACCGCCTATACTTTTTAAATACATCGATAAATCAAGCTCGAAAGTGGAAACCATCCGCATCCAACACAATACTTGGTTGATTGAGATCGGTCAAAAATAGATTATCACTTTTAGGATAAAAAACTCCCGGTGTATACTTGGGTGAAGACATATTGAATGCATATTATGGTGTCTTGTTTATGTGTAACATGTTCATTACGCTCCTGGGAATCATGACGCTGCACGTAAAACAATGACTAAAGCTTCTGGTCTTGGACAAAATGCGCCTGACAAAATGTCCTATACTGAACCACAAAAGAAATGTCGCACTGATAGCGGTTTCTTAAAGCACACACTTTAATTCACTCAAATGAACAATGAAAACGGAGGATTGAGTTCAAACTTGACAATTATGGTTAACACATTTTTTGGAATCACATTTAGAGTTCACACAAACAAAATCACCAAAATGGTACCATTAAGATACCCCAAAGTCAGTATTGTGTGTGGCCTCTAAAAGCATCAATGAAAGCGTTGTATCGTCTGTACACGGAGTGAATTAGCCGGTTGATGAAGGCCATAGGCACTTAGGGTCCATACTCTGTGAAATGCCTGATCAAGTCCAGCAGCAGTTGTCGGCCTTGGGTGGCGGTCTTCTTTGAATCTCGTCTCAAAGGTGCTCTATTGGACTCAAATCAAGACTGAGTGCAGGTTTTTGTAGAGTTTGGATGCTATGTTGTTTTAGGAAGGCCAATGTTATTCTGGCAGTGTGGGAACGAGCGTTGTCTTGCTGGAAGATGTGATTTCTCTAACGTCCAAAATGTGGTACAACATAGGGTTTTATGATTTGGTCAATATAGCGAGCAACTGTCACGTTATTTCATCATCCTGGACTGAGATTCTGGAACACCACGGTGCCAGCTAGCTGGTTCAGACCGATTGCACCCTACACCATGATGCTTGGACCACCCCACAAGTCTCTTTCAACAATACACTCACTGGAAAACAGTTTGCCACGCCTTCACCATACTCTGACTCTGCCATCGACTGTTGAAACACAATATCGGCTTTCATGAGAAAAAAAACACAGTTCTCCATGCACTGTATCAGTACTGATGGGTCTGTTGTGAGTCCAAATGGTCTAGCGTGCTCTTTCCTTCGCTATCGGGAAGCGACGCTGAAGATGGTGGCACACAATCTGTCAGTCTTGACATTTTGATGTTACTGACGGTCGCCCACTGTGTGGACGATCTTGGATGCTGTTAGTGACCCAATACCACTCCTGCAGTCGGTAGATTGTCCTAACATGAACATTAAAATGATTGGCAGTCTGGCCAACTTGTAATCGTCCGAAGACTTGGTTCCTCTGATGTCTCGTAATTCGTGCCATTACGATTGTGTCAAAACAAAAAATCATTTCAGGTGAGTTTGGGACTCACTTTCATTGGCTGGGTGGTCACGACATGCACGTGCATTTTCATTTTCACGAATATCATACAGAACCTTTTACCACGTCTGCCTTTTTTGGTGCGTTTGGTCGAAATGCTTTTTCATCAGAAACACACTGATGTTGGTAATAACTGTCAATTGGGATTGACAAACAGGTTAACAAAACGATACAATCATAAAAAAACACCATTTTGCGAGAACAAAATCTTGCATTTGGTTTTGAAAAGCGACGTTTCTTTTGTGGTTCTGTATACAATCGCTATCTCCGATCTCGGGGACACGCAAGGATTTGATGAAAGTCCTCAGTATGGGCATTCTCATCGCTGCTTACGCCCCCTCACAAAGAAGGAGACTGCTCGTGAAGCTCATCCCTAGAAAAGTGGGTCATTTGCTGGCGAGTCGACTGGATAGCCAAAATACAAGTTTACAGTTGGTGCTTGAATTCCAAGATGCGTTCAATGTCTTACACGAGATTCCAGCCAATTCGAAGCTTTATATCGAAGTCTTTCTCGAGCAGGCCTCCCCCGATCAAGATGTTGACCTATTACCGCTAGACAAACTCCATTGGACTTGAAAACATTACAATCATGTTTGCACGATTTATATAAAGAAAGATGTCAATGCTTACGCAACTCTCGGTGGGGTGACGATTAATTTAGAGAAAAAAATTGCGCTCACAAAAATGTTTTTACCTCCCAAAATGCATCTCATTAGCTTAAAGTTTACACACGAGAAATTGTCAGAAAACCAATAGGTGACGTTTCAAACCTGAGTTCACAGGCTACAATTGCGTTCTCCGATCCCGGTGACATGCGAGGATTCGACCAACCTTGTCCTGATCTACCCCTATCTTGTCATGGATAAGGATCGCAATGTCATTGAACTAAAAAACAAGGTGGTTTTACTGGATAGTTATATTCCAGTTGAAGAAAAGCGGATGTACGTTACAACATTACCAGATCAAACGGGTAATATGATAGTCCCCCGTGCAGAATTTCAAGATAAATGGATGTATTTAAAAAAATATGATGATAGCCCAGAGTCGTGGGTCACTGTGATACAAGATTCTACCCTTATTATTAAAGTTTTTCTTGGAGATGCCGCCGCAAAAGAGGTGCCAATTCTGGTTGGGTTAAGAATACGCTGTTATGATCGCCTTCGTATTTATATACTGACTGACTGAGTTTGGTTTTACGCCGCTTTTTAGCAATATTCCAGCAACATCACGGCGGGGGACACCAGAAATGGGCTCCACACATTGTACCCATGTGGGGATTCGAACCCGGGTCTTCGGCGTGACGAGCCAACGCTTTAACCATTAGGCTACCCCACCGCCCAGTATTTATATACAACCAGGAACAGCTCCCACCACAAGCCTCGAGTGGGTCACGTTGGTTTTTCCAGAGCCTAACATTATATTCCATGCCATTAATTTATCCGAACACTTGTACCTGAATCAGTACATCATGTTAAAGTATCAACGATTGTCGGAGGACCAAGTGAAGCTTATTTCTTAACTTATATTATACTCAAGATGGGATTGTATCCGGCCATGGACGAAATGGCCCAAACGCTTGAAACCATGGATTGTTTTCGTTTGCGCCAAATCAGCGAGATCAGACGTCAACTGGAACAAGAATTGACGTGCGGATTGGATTACGTAAAAAGTACCATAGGGCAACTAATGCTTTGGACGGTGTGGAAACTGCCCTGATGGCAGCCGGTATGGCTTCAACGTAAAGCATTGAAACACAATGAAATCAGGGTTCTAGCCGAAGCAAAGTTAAACACGATCGATGATCATATCTCGACAGTGATCTCTGAGTTTCATCTGGTGATGTCGGAAATAGCCATATATCACCGAATGAAACAGAAGATTCGAATTCTAGGGAAACTGCAGACATCAGCGAAGAGTCTAGCGCAGAGGAAGTCTGGAACAAGTTTATCACAAATTTCACTTCCGGTTCACAGTTTGGTGGCTTTTCAACTCGAATCAAGGTCTAAAAAAATACAAACATGATGATCCCAGGGAGGTTGAAACACACTGAACAAGATTCACGTGATGATAGATGCTGGAAATTCTTTTTAGAAACCACAATCCATTATTATTGATTGCGTGCCTAAGCTGAACTCCATCTATACTAGCACAAATCAGTCAGTTCACTTCCGGTTCTCGCTTCGAAAACGTGGGCAGCCCTTTTGCCTCGAATCAAGATCTAATAAAATACAAACACGATGCTCCCAGGGAGTTTGAAACACGCTGAACACGATAGACGAGGCAATGGTCGCTGAATACAGTTTTAGAAGCTGCAATCCATGATTTTAGATTTGGCTTTCATCAGCTTGGAAGGCGCATGAGCTATTTATAGCTTTAATGCACTCACACCAGCCGAGTTACACGCTGGACTTCAAATACTGAGTTTTGGCATTCCAATCCCTCCCGTCGTTGAAGGAAACATTTTTTTATTACAAGGACGCATCACACGATGATCACACAACCCATCAACCATTTTTTACCCTACCAAAGAACAGCATTCAGACATAAATAAACCTATAAGCTCCAGAAGTAACTTTCTTTTTGTTGTAGACTGTAGTTTTACTGGTCCGGACAACGTTTTTGCTAAGATATTGATGGCTCCTGGGATATGTTTGGGCTATATTTCTAAGTTGAAACTGTCTGCGAGCTCGTAGAGTCAGAAGGTTAGTTCTAGCAGGGGCGCTGATCTTGTCGTGCCTTACAGATTTATGCAGGAAGCTGCTGCTGCTGCTGCATTGTAAGTGTGTATCATCAGGAATTGGTGTCTGAGGAGGTGGGACCAGTGAGTTATGGCTCTTATAACTGCCTCGAATTCCAGTTAATTGATGTGACGAGATTGTTCTCTTTTGGACCAGGTGCCCCCGATTACTTCTGAGTTCAAGTGAGCAGATGCAGATTGTAGACCGACTCTTGTAAATAAGTGCGTCTACAAACATTCGACTTGATCATCCACCACTGAAGGTATTTCTTCAGATGGAAAAGTAGTGGTATCATGATGTCCTGACGATCTAGATATGGTCTCAGGAATCTCTGAATAGGTCTCACTTGGAGACTCTCACTCCTAGTAGGAATTTGCACTGACGTGAAATGACCCAGTATTTCTTGCCAAGTCTTGACTGGTAGACTTGAATTGAGTGATTGAGGAAGACCAGTTTCAACCAACTGTCTTCTGGTACTTTGATACAGTTCTTTGATGTTAAGAATCTGATTCCTAGGAATTTCAGATCTTGTGATGGCTCTAGTTCCGATTTCTGAACATTAACTAGCCAGCCCAGTTGTGTTAGCAGTTAACTGGTAAAGTTCAGCTGACGTCTCAGTGGATCTACTGATAAGTTAGCCTGAAAGCCGTCATCTAGGTAAAAGGAACTGTGTACCCCTCTCAGGTGTAAGTAAGCTATGATGCACCATATGATGCACTATGATGGTCGAATGAGCACACAACCCCGGGTTTGGGATATTCCAAAGGGAAGGACCTTCCATTGGAGTTCTGATGAATGGGTACTGGTATGTGTAGATACGCATCCTGTAGATTTATGCTTGCCAGACATTCCATGCTCATAGCGTCTTCCGATAAGATAGTTGATGATCATCACTGTGGAATCTGGTAGCTTACATTTGCTGTCATACTGGAAGACCACTTCAAAATACTAAACTGCATGTGTTAGAAGGCACTAATACAGTTTATCGGCTGATGCCAACCCGCCGCAAAGTAATATTGCGCTTTGGCGGGATAATTGTCTCGCTGTCTTACTGTAACGCTGCCTGGCTCACGTTTCACTGCTCTTTTCGTTATTTACGAAGTACGCTTGTCACCTGATGATGTTTAAATTCGACAAAGAGGCAAAGAAAACCATGAAAATCAAGGGATGCCAATATTTCTAGTGTTGATGTGCCATTTCTCTTTCCATCCGCCAACGATCTCTGTTCGTTCAGGAAAAGCCGCCTATGTATTCTGCAATTGCAGTGATGCTGATTTCCGTGATGCGTTGATCTGCACAGTAAGACATACTGTCGTCTGAATGATGATGAATCCCTTGATTATCATGGCTCATCACACTGTCAAGGCTGTGGCAGCTGTTGAGATTCCCATGATGATGATAAGTTGTACGCTGTTTTTAGGTGTAGCCTATGCCACTTCACACATAACACCTTTGTTGGTTCAGGCTCATAACGCCGACCTTTCGACCAAACTTCGCGGTTGAGTGGAAAAAAAATATTGGCGTCCTGAGACTTGTTTCATTTTGCCAATTAATAAAGGATTACGAGGACATTGAATGATCAACGAGTTGTTAGAAGAGGATAATCAGTATTATGCGGATGAGAGGACACCTAATGAGAAGACAACACTTTATATTTGTATCAATTTATTTCCATACTTGGTGCACTCATCAACAAACTCATTGACAGATTTTAACGTGTTTTTACAATGATTCACATCAGTAAATACATATCATATCCGATGCGTATTCATGAAACATATAGCACACATTTTTTCACAGAGATTGATCACCGGCAAATGCAACAGGTGGAATGCTGAATCGGCAAACTGTCTAACGGACAGTGTTCCTTGTCTGAGATGGTGACGGATGTCATCCAGTTGTCGCTCCAAGTCCCTGTATTTCTTTTTTTTGTGCGGGCGTTCTGGTCAGTAGCGTTCTAGACCAGCTTGTTTTCCGTGTTGGTCTGTTCTCGTGACAGGAGCGGCACGATCTCGAAGATGTTTTGGTGAGCCTTGCCGACGTATCTCTTCAGACGTGAATGCCACCTTCCAGGTGGTTGTTGGTTCTTGGTCCATCTGAGTTGTGGTGGTTCCATTGAGTTCCACTACGATATGTTCACCTAGTGCGACGAGTTCACCTTATCAAAAGATCTAGAGTAGATTATCCGCAACCGTAATCACGCCTAATCAGAACCTAACCTTTAAAGGAAACCGCAGGTCGGCGTCCTGAGACAAGTGAAAAATCAAAAGGTCGGCGTCCTGAGACAACACCCCTTTGTTTACACGTGATATGCAAATCTCCAAGCCCAATGAAATCCCTGGATGAATGTGATGTCACCGGTGCCATCTCAGGTTGGCCCCCATGATATCTGATTCAATAGATGGTTCAGTAAATGTGCTCGTATGAATTCACACCATTACCACAATCTTCCACCACCACTTGATTAACGACATATGGTCCGAGATGAATTTAATATGTGTCGGTGGGAAAGACTCCCTTGGAGGTGATGAAATCGATAATCCATCTGCAATCCATGCTAATAATTATTGGTCCTCAAATACAGAAGCATTGATATCCTCATGAGAGGTATCCTCCGAGCTGAGATGATGAGAATACCTTCCTGAGGCCCCCCTGATATGTCTGGTGATATGCACTAAAAAATCAGGTTGCTGAGCGAAGGGCTGGGCCTGAACGAAGGCTTGCATCTGTGAGCAAGGTTGAACGTGTGAAAAGGACTGTGGTGGCTGCATAAAAGGCTGAGACCGAGTGATGAGTTCAGCCTGCACAACGGGTTGATTCTGCGAGAAGGATAGTAGTTGACCTGTAGAACGCTGATGAAACATCGCCTGCGTGAAGGCTGGGTTATGTAACGACTGCAATGGAGCAAAGGACTGTTGAAGAGCAGGGTTGAGATAACAAGACGTTCCCTGTGCAAAGGCTGGAGTGTGCGTCGAAGTTTGCAATTGTGTGAAAAGTCTGAAACTGGGGGTAGGCCGCGACCTGCATGCAGGATATCTTCTGGGTCATCTTCAGTAACGGTGGCTGTAGCACCACTACGGCTGTAGCACCGAAGGAGAGATCATCTGATTCATAAGCTGCAATCTGCTGAAGAGCCTGCGCGCATGCTTCGATCTCTTCTTGGGCTTTTAGTGCTGCTGATCAAGTCGTAGTGGATAGCAACATCACACTGAAAATCCTGCAAAGGGAAACTCGATAGCCACCTGAAGGGAATCGGATATAAGATAGTCATCCTCGATAATCTCCAGGGTATACATTACGATAAATCTCCACTATACCCTGGATGCATCTACAATCAAATGTCTACGGTGGGAAGTTGAGCGTACCAATCACACTGGCAAGCTCAGTTGTAACGACGGCTTAGAAGATTGGCTACTGTGAGAATGCAGAGCCAGCACGGGAAGGTAATAGAATTATCGGGCCGAGCCGTAGATGCATCCAGGGTACTTGTGGAGATTGACCAGAACATACCCTGGAGACTATTGAGGATATAAAATAGTCGTCAGAAGACTGTAAAAGAGTGAGTGAGTGAGTGAGTTTAGTTCTATGCCGCACTATTCCAGCTATATGGCGGCGGTCTGGACCAGACAATCCAGTGATCAACAGCATGAACATCGATCTGCGCAATTGGAAACCGATCCCGTTAGTCGCCTCTTACGACAAGCATAATCGCCTTTTGTGGCAAGCATGGGTTGCTGAAGACCTATTCTACCCCGGATCTTCACGGGTCGACTGTAAAGGAACGATCACGTTCTGCCGATTGCTTGAGTGCCTTTTCCTTCGGGGATATTGCATGGGCTGACGACCTTGGATGTTCCTACCTTTTTTCAGTAAGGGCACCAGGTAACAATTTAAATCAGACTCATTTGAATACCATCTTGGAATTTAAATTACAAACAATTACGTAGATCGATGCTTATGCTGTTGATCACTGGATTGTCTAGTTCAGATTCGATTATTTACGGACTGACGCCATATAGCTGGATTATTGCTGAATGCGGCGTAAAAATATACTCACTAAATTTACAGACAGAATTCCACAATGCAGAACACACAGGGCGTAGATCGTAAACTGACATTCTGTATCCGCACGCAAAACACGTTTTCAATAGTAAACACTGCTTTGACAAAGTCAGAAATTACGAATTTAACATCCGCACTTTAACAAATAAGGATATAGGATGAATATACAAGCAAAATATGTTGAAATACGGGCTGAAATACAGAGCATTAGCGTGTTTAAGGACGAGAGGAATTCCACCCAACCGTCTTGGAGGGCGAAAACGGAGAGACAGTCGTGACCAACTTGTTATTCCGGGACAAGCCGAAAAGCGACTCCATCTGGAAGGACTTCATTTTGGCGGATGAACAGCAGAACTACTTTAAACAAGAATGATAACTCTATTCAGTCGTACATTGTATTGACGTTTTTGTTTTTTTGTTTTTCATTTCAAAGAATTAAACTTCTTTGAAACAACTAAAGGAAGGAGAGAAAAATATTTGTTGAAGACACATTTAAATATAATTATTACCAGCAGTCCAACTTATATTTCCGCATGTGTATGTCTAAACATGATTTAAGAATCACAAACGGGATTTATTTTATTGAATATGTAAATAAAAATAATATCTTTTTCAACTACATTAAGTCCTAAAGCGGATACTAAAAACTAGACTTAGAATATTTCTCTTTCTCATTAGAACATTCTTGCTTCCATCAACCTGGTGGAATTTTAAAATGGATGCGCTGAACAAAATATGAATGACAATGAAAGAAAAGAATATGAAATATGAAGGGGCGAGTGGTGACGAATTATGAAGAGAGTGCCAAGCAGCTGGCTGTCACGTGGGTCGCTGGCGCTGAGGCACGGAGAGGCCCATTTTGGGTGAGCTACTTTAGCCTGTTCAAAAGGGAACAATAGGAGGTTTCCACTGTACCTCGGAAGAAATGGGAGATAAAGCAATAAGGTATAAGTCAGGATAAGGACATATAAGCTCGTTTGTATATCGCCGGACTCGGCTGTACGAAGGTGGACAGTAGATAATTCAGTCTGGACAAGAGGATCCTGACGTCACGCGCATCTGGAATACCATGAAGTTCAACAACCACCGAGTCAAGTCAAAGTCAAAAGATGTTTATAGTATGAAAGGCCTCCGGCCCATATACATGAGAGTTACAGTGATAAAGGAATATTTTGGATATTTACATATATATTGAAGGGCATACAATTCGTTTTATAAGAAGATCTCTTTTTGCTAATGCATGCTTTATATACAAAGACAATTGAACAAGAATATTTTCATTATTAGTTTGTAACAAAGATATTTGTGCATAATGGGGTTGCTTTGCAAGAAAATGGTGTGGTATAAATTCCTCTCTTAATTCCTGATAACAAGGAATATCAGCGTAAAATGAATTTCATTTTCTATCCCAACGTTACATAAAGGACAATATCGACTTTCTTTCTGGACAGAGGTTTTTCTACCCTCATTAATCATTAAAGATAACAAACCTAAACGATACTTTACGAATATTGTTCTTAAACAATATGTTGTAATTATTGATAAGTATTTTTCTGGCTAGAGTAACGTTTTAAAGATCCTGTAATATTCATACCGTGAGCTTGAATCTAAGGTGGATTTCCATTCTTGATTGAACCAACAACGCTAAGCGCTCTTCAACCCCCCGTTTTGGACCCGTTGGTATAGTTGGTCCACCAACCGGTTTGCCGTGGGTTGCGCCCCTGTCTCGGTGGAGGAAGGGAGTCTAGTGGTTGAGGGCACTGGTTCCAGGAACAGTGTTCCTTTGCCCAACACACCACTTCGATCCTGACTTCACCTAGACGGGTGGTAGAACTGGCCTGGTTCCATCAATCGGCTGGTCACGCCAAGCCCTGTGCTACTGCACAAAATGTTTGAGAATTATTCCATGATCTTTTTAAGTCTTGGCGAATTTTTTAACAGAAAATTTCAAATATATAATTTCATGTATGCTTTTGCCTAGATTCGCATGTCCAGAAGGCGGTGGCTCATGGGCCAATCTGGTGGAAACATTAATCTTTTAATTTTTCTGCTGGAGTATATCATCCGGGTATCCTTGGTGCTGCAAGTCGGAGATCCGATTGTGTTTAGCATTGTCCTTGTGATACTCCGTGGGGGGTGGGGAGCTCGGATGACGAACCTTGAAAATTTTAACCATGGCTTACGAAACACCCCTTAATAAAACCAAACGTCCACTAGACACTGATCCTGTTGATAATGATCAAAGATTGTCCACGTCCATTGAATACTGGCCACGATTTCTTGTAATTGAAAATGCTGACAAGACTCCATTAAAGTTGAACCCTTTTGCCATATCTAAGGGTATACAGGGCATTGCTGGTGATGTCAAGAATATCAAACGTTTACGTTCCAGTGCTCTGTTGGTTGAGTGTGGAAAAAGGCAACAAGCAACCAACCTTATGAGTATAGAATCGTTTGTCGGCGTTCTGGTCACGGTCACGCCTCATAAAACATTAAACACGAGCAAAGGGAATTATCAGAGACCGTGATCGCTTGTTTGCAGCTATGTCAGAACTTGACATCGTCTCAGAGATGAAAGATCAAGGCGTACTCTATGTCAAACGTTTCACAACCCGGAAAAACGATGCTGTTATAAAAACCAATACCTACTTGTTTTCATTTTCTTCACCCAAATGCTCCAAATTCTCTTAAAGCAGGTTATTGTAACATCAATGTCGACACGTACATTCCGAACCCTCTAAGGTGTTTCAAATGCCAAAAGTTCGGTCATGGCGTTAATACTTACACATTGTCTGTTGTATGTGCTCACTGTGGTGACAAGCCACATACAACAGAAGATTGTGACAGTAATGTCAAAAAATGTACCAACTGTGAAGGGGATCTATCCTCTTACTCTAAAAGCTGTCCTGTTTGGAAACATCAAATGGAGATAAATAGAATCAAATTCACCCAAAACATTAGTTTTGCAGATGCCAAAAAAATAGTTCAAAGCTCAGATCATAAGGAGAGCTATGCTTCTATCACCAGAACACAGTCAGAAGCAACCACTAGAATAACAAAGTCATCTGTATGCTGTCAGACAAACTTGACCTGGGTTAAAACGGAATCTCCTCTGATATTCTCACCTGCAATATCTACCCAAACAACAGCATCAGTTCCTAGTACGTCCTCTGAAACATCCTCTGATCTTGACGTATCATCTCAGTCGACATCACAGTCTACACATCTCGTTAAAGGCAAAGGTAAGAAGCCAGAATCTTTGAAAAAACTCAGTGGCAAAGCCCCCAAAGGGTCCGACAATCAAATCAAATTATACAACAAATATGGATCCTTTGAGGACATGGACGTGTCCGAAAACGTCCGTTCTAGGGCACACACCTTGTCGCCCACCAAAAAAGCACGGGGGAGATCCACGATAAATCCTCCCAAAAGATAGCTTATCATAATCCTATTATACAGTGGAATTGTAAAGGTTAAGAACTAATTTCCATGAATCACAGCTTTAATCCAGGATTTAATACCATCAGTGTTCTGTCTTCAGGAGACATACTTAAAACAGACAGACGCCTTTGCCCTGCGTTCTTTCAATGCATACCATTGTTTTTCACCTCTGGGTGACAGGGCCACTGGGGGATCTTCCATCCTAGTCAAACAGAACGTTATCCATAGCCCTGTTACACTTACCACTAATCTTCAGGCTGTTGCAGTGCGACTAACTTTGCACGTTGCGTTTACATTATGCTCTCTCTATATCTCTTCATCTTCAACATTTTACAAAACCGATCTTCAAGCTCTATATGACCAACTCCCGAAGCCCTGTATTATTATGGGGGATTTAAATGGGCACAACCGACTCCGGGGTAGTGCAACTACAAACGCTAAAGGTAAATTACTCGAGGAGTTTTGTTCCGATAATGATTTATAATGATGGATCCAACACATATTTATACCCTGGTACAGGAACCTATTCTGCTCTCGACTTGTCAGTCACAAATTCAGAACTACTACATGAATTTGAATGGTCAATCCACGATGACCTCTGTGGAAGTGACCATTTTTTTCTACTATACTAAACCCTGTAACTCCATCCGATGTTCCTCCATCATCAAGGCGGAATTTAAAAAAAAGGCTAACTGGACTCTGTATGAAACACTGTGTGCTGCAAACCTTAAACCTGAACTTTTATTGACGTTCCTGATGATGTCAAATGTTTTTTTCTGATGCACTGAACATCATACTGATGAGTGTATACCAAAATCCTCTGCAATTCCACACATTCGGAAAACTTGTTTCAATGACGAATGCAAACAAGCTAGGAAGGCAAGGAAAAAAGCAGAACATTTTTTCCGTCGCCATACTATGGTGCATAATTTCAATAAATTGAAAATTTTAAATGCTAAAGCGCGGCGTACCTTTAAAGAAAATAAACGCCAATCTTGGCAAAATTATGTATCCAAAATAAATTCTCGAACGCCCATGTCCAAGGTATGGAACATGGTCCAGAAAATTAAAGGTAAAGGTAATAAACCTAGTGTCCATCATCTTAAACATGGAGATATTGCAAATAAACTGGGTGAAACTCTCGCTAAACACTCTTCCTCTTCTATTTATGTGCCTAAGTTCCAACAATATCAAAAACAACAATATTTTTTATGATATTTGGACATCAGGTAAATTTCCTCCCTCATGGCGTGACGCTATAGTAGTACCTATACCTAAACCTGGATGTGATCATACAGATCCGTCAAATTATCGACCTATTTCACTCACTAGCTGTGTTTGCAAAACCATGGAACGAATGATAAATAATCGACTTGTTCGGTACTTGGAAACAAATAACCTTATAACAAATATACAATGTGGTTTCCGTAAAAATAGAAGTACTGTCGATCACTGCGTTAGGAATCATTTGTTAAAAACGCTCTAATTAATAAACAACACGCTGTGTCTAACTTTTTTTATCTTGAAGAGACACATAACACTACGTGGAAATATGGCATTTTAAAAGATTTACATGGCTTCGGATTGCGAGGCCGTTTGCCTCAATTTATAGCCAACTTTTTAAAGGACAGACAAGTCCGCGTGGGTTCTACCCTGTCTGATCATTACAATCAGGATCTGGGTGTTCTACAAGGCAGTATGTTGTCTGTCACACTATTTGGTATAAAGATAAATATACTGAGTCAAAAAAGAAACTTCACAAAATGTAATTTGAAAAATAATGAATAAGTTTTCTCTGATGATACATCTATGTATCCGAAATGGGATCCCTATCTTTCGACTCTAGAAAAACGTTAGCAAAACCCACTCAAACCCATCCATTCGTCGTGCAAATGACGTTGGTGCAAAATCAGGTTTTTCAAGTGCAGTCGATCACGTGATCTTCGCATCTAAGTTTTCTTCATATGCACGTGTTTGCATTGGCATCAAGAATTGAAAAAACACTTTTAAATCACAGTTCTAACGGTACTTGAAGTGCCAAGATTGTCAAATGTGCAACGTGAACGTGCCGTTGGCATGTTGCAAGTGGGAAGATCAGTTATTGACGTCGCAAGAGCAATGGGATGCAGCCGTCGTACTGTGTATGACTTGCGAGGTCGTCTACAACAAACTGGCACCACTTCTGATCGCCCAAGGTCGGGTCGTCCACGTGTGACGTCACACGCAGAAGACCGTCAAATCGTCCTACCTCACCTACGTGACAGATTTCTGCCGGCTACACGAACCAGGGCTGAGATATTTAGAGGTCGACTGTCCTCACAGACCATTCGAAATCGGTTGTGGGCTGCCAATCTCCATTCTCGACGTCCATATCGTGGGCCAATGTTGACGCCGTTTCATCAACGTCAACGTCTGCTGTGGGCCCAACGTCACCTTCGATGGACCCACAGAGACTGGAATCGAGTCGTCTTTAGCGATGAATCCAGGTTTACCCTCAGATTTGCGGACGGCAGGCAAAGAGTCTGGAGACGACGTCGTGAACGGTATGCCCAATGTTGTGTACAGGAACTCGACAGATTCGGGGTGGAAGTTGCATGGTGTGGGGTGCTTTCTGTGGGAACAACCGTTCCCGACTTCTGGTCATCCGTGGAAACCTCACAGCTGCTGCTTACCGCGACCAGGTGCTCACCCCTGAACTCGTTCCTTTCATGGCGGCTCATGGCCCAGGTCTACAGTTCCAGCATGATAATGCTCGGCCGCATACCGCAATGTTGACACGAAATTTCCTTCAAAACGCTGGAACAACGTCATGGACTGGCCATCGAGGTCCCCTGACCTTAATCGAATAGAGCACGTTTGGGATGCACTTGGGAGAAGGCTTCGTGGTCTTAGGAACCAACCTCAGAATTTGCAGGAACTTGGCGCTGCCTTGCAAGAGCAATGGCGCAGAATCCCCAACCACGTGTTCACAAGCATCAGGCAGTCGATGAGGAGATGGTGTTTGGCAGTTGTGAATGCGCGGGGCGGCCATACACGATATTGAACTGAGAAATTACGCATTTTTATTCTTGTGACTTGACATTCTGTATACCCATGTTTTGGAACGGAGGGGTAGCTTAATGGAACTGATTATGGCACTGTCAGTGTATCGAGAACATCACACAGATCTCAGCAATGAAATAATAACAATATAACCATCTTACCATCTCTTGTTCTTTTATAGTGCCCTGAAGAAAGAATGTGAAGTTTCTTTTTTGACTCAGTATAGTTTATCAAAAGTTTTAAACGATTCAATAGATGGATCGTTAATTGTTGATGATTTTAATATTTCTTGTCGTGATAAAAATATGCATACCATTGAACGGCAGCTGCAGTTGTGTTTAATCAAGATAAATAAATGGTGCCTTGAAAACGGCTTTAAATTTTCTAAATCCAAAACTAATTGTATACATTTCTGTCGTAAAAACAAACCGCATAAATACCCTGAACTATCTCTAAATGGCACACCCATCACAGTTGTGAAGGAGGCCAAGTTCTTGGGTATTATTTTTGACTCACACTTAACGTTTCTACCACATATTAAATCCCTTAAAACTAAATGCCTGAAGGCACTTGACTTGCCGAAAGTCGTTTCCAATTCTAAGTGGGGAAGGGATCAAGCTACCCTCCTACATCTATATCGATCACTGGTACGTTCCAAACTTGATTATGGTTCCATCGTTCATGGTTGAGCCTGCAAAAGCAACCTCAAACTATTAGATTCTGTCCACCACCAAGGTCTAAGACTTTGTCTTGGGTCCTTTAGAACTTCTCCTGTTGACAGCCTCTACGTCGAGGCCGATGAGCCATCTCTTGCACAACGCCGTATAAAATTATCCTTGCAGTTTTTGTAACAAAACTATATTCTAATGAGTCAAATCCTGCATTTAACTGTGTTTTTAATCCTCTCTATGAGGATCTGTACAATAAAAAGCCTTCTCTTGTTCCGCCTCTTGGTTTGAGAATTAAACCATTCATTCCTGCTGCCGGCATTGAGCTGAAAATATATCTCCTTCCCGTCTTCTTTCTTCTCCTCTTTTGCAACTGGTGAGACCTGAAGTTGACCTAACTGTGACAAAGTTCAAGAAATCTGTAACTAATGAATTACAATATAAACAAGAATATAATCAATTAAAAAATAAATATAATACATGCAAATCCTTATTTACAGATAGTCCAAGGATGGTGGCTTGGTTGCTTGTGCAACTGTCATTGGATCCAGAACAATATCTTCTCGATTACCAAATAACGGTTCTATTTTCACAGCAGAAGCTCACGCTATATTAACAGCTCTTAGATGTATCAATAAACACCATAAATATAAATAATACACAATCTTTTCCGATTCTCTTTCGTGCCTTCGGGCCATCAAAAACCTTTCTTGTAAACATCCATTTTTAATGGAAATTATTGAATTGTATAATGAACTTGCTACTGGCCAATGCGACATCGTCTTTTGTTGGTTACCCAGCCATGTTGGCATTTCTGGGAACACAATGGCTGATCTTGCTGCTAAGGCAGCACTCAACAGGTCTGTGACTCCACTTCTTATCCCATACTCTGGTTACAAAGCTAGCATTAGAAGCTACATCCGTGATATGATGCAGAAAAAGTGGGACACCCAGTTAGATATCTATAAATTACATGCAATAAAACCTTATATTGGCCATACTAGACATACTCACGAATATATATTGAAAGGCGAAGATCCTCCGTTTTGTATCCCTTGTGATGAAAGAATCACAGTCAAGCATGTCTTGCTTGACTGCATTGAATATGCCATCACAAGGGATAACTATTTCAAAGTAAAAACTATGAAGGATCTTTTTAATAATGTCAGTTCTCATTTAATTATTGCATTTTTAAAAGAATTAGATTTGTTAAGTGATTTGTAAATAGATATATATTTTATTATTGATAGTTTGAATTAGTAACTGAGATTGTTAGTGGCTGTACCCTCAAAGGGGGTTGAAGTAGCTTGTTTGAGTGGCATTTGAAGTAGCGTAAAATTATTGTCCTCCTGTGAGGGTACGTAAGTCCCAAAACATTTCAAGTCAATTTAAGTGTACCAGGTTTTTAATCGTTGTAGTTTTGTGTTTTTAATGTATGGCTAAATCTCAGCATCAACACCAATGGCTGAAGGGATGGTGTAAATCCAGCTTGGGTCCATGCAGGTAGCAAAAGTAATGTAAGTCCCCATGGGCCCTGGTATGGTGATCTACCTTCAGTTGTTGGCGATCTATAGCCCGTATTTTATATTGTATTGTCCTCTTTGATTGGATTGTAACAACAAGGGACAACTTGCTGGTACCCTTACCTATTGGTATGACGCGGCCGGGGCATTTACCTCCGACCATCTGGTCACTTGGTTGTCACTCGGTTCCGTGCACCATTAAAGTGGTAGATGGAAATAACCAAACGAATAGTACTTAGTTTATCAATACATACCGTCACGCTTCCAATATCGTAGTTGGACCAGAAAGGATGAGTTTGCACGATTGTATTTGTCTTCAAGAACAACTTTATCAGCGCTGTTTTGGCATTGTAGCCCGAGGTCAGTTTCCCGTGAATTTCTAGATGACGAACTGTGCGCCACGAAGACCCCTTGACGGTTAGCCCACACTGAGTCCTGATGAAGGCAGATGGGTCACACGCCCCTGGTTGATTCCTGGCTACCACAAATACTTCCATGGAACAGTCATGACGTGATCCACATCCAAGTGGGGCAGTTAAGATGAGGTTCAACATCACAGTTTCTCCTTCTTTCACAGCGACAGTGCCACTTGGAATCTATAGGATAAAACAATTCGTACAGCGACCTTACAAGGGGGGATTGACTGTATTAGAAACCATTAGAAATAATTGTGTGGATGATATTACCAACGCGTAGATACGTGTCGACTGGGGAATTAGCTCGGCATCAAGACGATGTGTACGCACAATACTTTGACAAGACGAAGGAATACGTTGAGTTCAAACTTATTTAGTTACATGTCAAACAAATATACAAGACATAAATGATGTGAGCGGAGTACCCGCTCAACCCCAGGGCATTATCCTGCTCGCGGACGTCCTACACAGACAGACGGAATACCGGACTCGTACTACTTGACAATATAGATGTGAGTGTATATATTACAGTTTTTGACAACGATGGACAGGCAACGACTCAGCAATGGACAGATAGAGAAACAATAGCACTTCTTTGACCAGTTGATGTGATGGCAGACACGGTCAAGGGGTATGACCGATTAACGCTACAGATGTCATACACAGTGATTAATTGGCTGAAAGTAAATGTACAATGCAGTAGGGATAAGGATTTACAGTAGTGATTCAGAATACAGATTAGCGTGACATAAATTATTACAATAAAGTCTGACGTGTCTTGACTACATAGTTTTTAGACTTTTTAAATATTTGGACGATAGCTGTCCTGAATTAGTCACTATAACAATATTAAGGAAACAGTTAAGGACAGCGGTTAACGTCCAAGACCTGCATACTTGCGTCATCATTCTCACACGTGCCATTGTTAGTGTATAGTATTCCCGGAAATTATTGCGAAAGTTGTTTCGGCAAATATCTAATACACATAAACTATAGAAGTTTTACTTAAATGAATAAGCTGAGATATGATTCTCTTACAGTCTAAGTGTCTTTTCAGTACTTTGTGAGACCTCCTTGTCCTGCAATACACGACTAAATGCGCCCAGATACACTGCCGATCTATACTAGGCACATAAAGAAACTGTGCATACAAAAATTTAAAATCTAAGTTTATCAACCCTGTGTACACACATAAGGATTTAAACTCAGAGATTAGTGACATGTATCCAACATGCATGCACGTGCCACGTTCCGTGACGTCAGTGGGTTCGTCCTTGAGACGTGCAATACGTTGCTGCACGTGCATTCCGGGAAAGAAAACAGCAAATGAATGCCACACAATACTGTCACTTTGGAAAGCTCAACCCCTGCCCTTGCGATCGTTCAAAAAATTAAACGGCTATTGAAACGCATAGCATGCCAAGGCTCACGTCTGCACAACGTCATGAGGCCATTGGGATGGTCCGTGGGGGAATGTCTCAACGACAAGTGGCTGCACATTTCCACTGCCACCGGAACACCATTTCTGCACTGGTGAGACGCTACCAGAACACAAATGAACGTCCACGTGTAACAACGCCAAGACAGGACATATGGATAAGGGTGCCCCATCTTCGCCACAGGTTTCAGACTGCAGTGATGACTGCCCAAACCATCTCAGGACTTCGCCGTATCCACCCCATCACAGTTCGACAACGTTTACGTCATCACGGGATCAGACCACGACGTCCCGCCATACGGCCTATCCTGACACAACGTCATCGACAAGCTCGCCGAATGTGGTGCCGAAATCATGTCCGCAGACCCTTGTAATGTTGTTTTCACAGATGAGTCCAGGTTTAACATTTCCCATAGTGATGGACGTCAACGTGCCTATAGACGCGTGGGAGAACGTTATGCACAGGCCTGTGTCTTGTAGAGGAATTGCTTTGGTGGTGGTTCCGTGATGATTTTGGGTGGAATAACAGCACGCAAAGAACTCTTTGGTGATTGTTCAGAGCAACTTAACTGGTGTGGGCTACAGGGATCAGATTCTTCGACCTGTGGCAATTCCTTTTCTGCAACGTAATGGCCCTGGGTTAACATTCCAACAGGACATTGCCCGCCCTTATACGACAAGGGCTGCTATTTTTCCCGACTTGTTATGGTCTCATGATCCCTCCATTAAAGTTTATATGTACCTTTGACATTGTTATCGTTATCAACTGGGATAATATTTTGACAATGCACAGTTTCTTTATGTGGATAGTATAAGTAGAGATAACTCTTGGTGTGGTAAGATTAAGCCTACAAGAGTTGGCTCCTATATTGAGTTCGTTACTACATATTGTAAAACCTATTCTAAAATTCTGTTATCAATATTAGGAAGCAAAGATTTTTTCAGTATTTTCTTGGAAACCTGTAATCATGTTCAAAGCGTCGCTGAACCAAAGCCACCGGCCCACATAATACTAATTACATCCGATATTCCAACTTCTTACCAGGGTTCTTATTGTCGCTTTCGTTTGAGGGGCGGTGGGGTAGCCCAGTGGTTAAATCGTTCGCTTATCTCGCCGAAGAACCGGGTTTGATTCCCCACATGGGTACAATGTGTGAAGCCCATTTCTGGTATCCCCCGCTGGAATATTGCTAACTGAGGCATAAAATTATACTCACTCATTCACGCTTTCGTTTATAAGTCAACGTGTGTGGTCACTCAGTATCCTTTCGGCATTCGCAAACTTTGTTTCGAAACCAATATTTCTCTTTCATGTTCAGGAACTGAAATATTTTTCCAACAAAACACTTTTTTTTCGAATAGATAACAGAATGAACTGCATGTATACCTTGAACACTTGTTTCTGAGAGAAGAGCTCAAAATATGCACGGCATATTCATTTTCAGTTAAATTTTAAGAATAACTGCCGTCTCTCCCATTCGAGTGCATTTCATTTAAGTCAGTTATATGTTGGCTCTAACAACCAACTCGAGTTATTCCAGTCTATGTCAGACCAAAACAGAGGTTGACACAGTGGCACTATCAATAAACTCATCCTGTCAGTGACCATCTAAACTTGTAATGTACGACTGAAAATAGCGTGATAACGAGAACTTAATTTAGTACCTTGATACCGATGAATCTTTCGTCACTTAAGATACGTCCGCCGGCGGGGAAACCTGCACCTAGAGATGCCGTCACCGCACACTGAACCTGAAAGGTGTACTCGAATGATTAATCACATAAGTATTTCTTGTTACCAAATTGAATTTAATCTTGTTTATGATTCCTCCCTTTAGACACTTGATCAATATATAAGAGCCTGAATTTGTACTAATTATACGAATGCGCTAATTATACGCTAAAACGATCAATTTATATAACAACGACGTATTTCATGTATTGTTTATTTACACTTGTTGGTTGTTTGGCGCCTCACTAAGATATTACAGCTGTGGGCCGGAGGCCTTGTAAATAACCGAGTTAAGACAAATCTGTGGTCACCAACATTTGAAACCTACTAGAACAGCCAAAAAGGTTATTGAACTATATTTTCATATTATGCTGTGTAACTCTCTCTATGATTTCCAAGAGGAAGCCATGCGATGCCATGTCGTCTTGCCGGCGCCAATTTAATTAACCCGCGAATCATCAACAGTGAGTTAGTTAAAACTTTACGTCACATCGGCAATATTTCAGAAGAATAACTATATTTATGCATTTTTTAAAACTTGCCAGTGAAGGACAGTATAACGACTAAATTATCACAAATTAATTAAAACTAGTTTTGAGTTCAGTGCAAAATGCTAAATCATTTCAAAACAACACAATATAAAATCGGGCTATAGATCGCCAGCAACTGAAGGTAGATCAACATGCTAGGGACCATGGGGACTTTCATTACTTTTGCTACCTGCATGGACCCTAGCTGGATTTACATCATCCCTTCAGCTGTTGGCGAATTTTCATCAATTTAGCCATATATTAAAACTACAAATATTGTACGATTAACATTCGGGCAATGATCAACATACATTGAATGATGTAGTCTTAAGGACCCTCTTCGGGGGGCAATTATTTTACGCTACTTCAACCCCCTCCGAGGGTACACCCACCAAATATCATAGTTATGTATAAATTCATGTAAAACTACTTATCAATTACTGTACATGATCAAAATTTATGAATAAAATCAATTTCCTTTTAAAAAAAAGTGTTTGCCACTAATATGGCAATGTTCCCTGCCGCTAAAGAAGAATGAAATATTTATAACATATTTACTACTTTTTATTTTTGGGTCACATATAAGAAAGGACTGGTGTCTGCAAAATCACCAGATGTAGGTTGTTGACATAATTGAAGACACTGGGAGCAATGTTTTATGATATATTGCGTTTACATAAGTTTGAAAAGTGGTCAAAGTGTCGTGGTGACCTTGAACATACGATCAAGGTCAAGTTCATGAGATATCGCATTAACAAGAGTTAGAAAAGTGGTCAAATTGTCGTGGTGGTCTTGACAATAAGGTCAAGGTCACCCATATAGACTGATGTCTGCATAATCCTCCCATGTAAGCTGTCACTAAATTTGAAGACATTGGGTAAAACAGTTCTTGAGATATCGCGTTAACAAGAATTGGGATGTACATATGTATGGACGCTGCTGAGTACATAGTCCCCCGATCCGCGTTGCGGCGGGGGAGCAAAAAACCCAACAAGAATAAAAAAATAAATAAGTTAAATAAAAAAACACCCTTAATGCTGAAACTGTGAAATATCGATCCCTTGTAATGAAAAAATCAATGCAGTGAAGCAGGACATGCATGACCGTGATTCTTTCATAAATAGCGATGCAAAATGGAGGATCATCACCTTTTAACAAATACTCATGAGTATATATGCTGGGACGATGTCGTATTGGCCAGTAGCAAGATTATTATATAATTCAAGAATTTAAATTAAAAGTGGATGCTTGAGTAGTGTAGGCGATGGTGGTTTGGCCACAATCCCGCCTGTGGCATTATTTTCGCCCAAATAATGTCCCACTGATGGTCGAAAAATCGGTCGAATAGTTTATGAAATATTCACGTTTTAGTGAGCATGGGTGTCTTTCAGATGAAAGACTAACTATCCAACGTATAGGCTTTGTCTCTCTCACTGTCTGTACGGCGATTGATAAGTGACTCGCTGAGCTACACCATGTCGCGAGGCACGACTTGTTAATCCTCTCTGACCATCACGGATATCAATGTTACGGTTTTACCGTACACCATGAAACCATCGGATTATGTTATGGATTTACATTGATATCGAGCAAACAGTTCAGCGTCAATATCCTATGATCTCTCTGGTTTTGGAAAGGAACACTTGACGGTCCTGTTGCCTGCCATGTTCAATGAGCTCTTTTTTCTCGTCTTTGCCGATGTCGCTCGTCTTGCGGACCTTGGATCGAATCGGTGAGTTCTGCCAAGATCAGACGGAACTCTTCCTCGGTGATCTTGCTGTTGGCGAGCGCTGTTGATACGTTAACATCAATCGTGTTCAACTTGGCTTCAGCTAGAACCCTGATCTCGTCGTGCTTCCGATCAGGGCTTTGCTTTGCAGCCGACGGGAAATGAATTTGAGACCTATTCCCGCCAGCTCCGATAGCCAGGGTGTTATTTCCGACCCTTGGACGACTGGCGTGGCTATGATAGTTGATAATAGAACTACTCCGGGTCCCATGTCACTAGAGCCATATCAAAGCCGAATGCAGCAACAGGTCCTTCAGTAACAATGACCCCCTCGAGGTTTGTGAAGATGGGTGTTCCTGGTCGAACATAAATACGGCAACGTGTATGTATATCACTCCAACGTATTGCTAGCAAATCTATATTTTTAATATGTTGCGGGGTATCTCTAAGAAAGACTTCAATAATAAGTGTAGAGCCTGGAGAAACACTCAATATCTCAATTGGGATTTCACATATTAATTACGAAACCCTTTTGACTAATCCAACATCAATCTTTTCCAATTGTCTACCGGTCCATGCTGAAACCTCCAAACATGGTAATCCTTGCTATCATCAAAAGCCATAAGATCATTCCTCCACTCATTACTGTGATGTAAGATTTCCCACCCCATTCTTTCTCCAGTTTGTTGGCTTCTACAAGAGACATTTTGTGAATGATGGGAATGCCCAAACCGTGAATCACTCCCGGCAAACATCTATCAGTATTCAGATTTATTTGAAAATCATCACAATTATTTTCGTATTCCAGCCTATTGTATGGATTATTCGTCGCATCCCATGCCTCGTCCTGAGGAATCAGCATGCTGATTTCTTTCAGGATGCGCCTGATCTGGTAGTAAACATGAAACAAGAACACGGACCGACCCAGATCATTGCGATGAGAGTCATTCAAGGCTATGCTGCACCCGGCACCACACGTCAAAGTTGAATTGATTTTGCAAAAATTGCATCAGGCTCGAAAACCAAGCTTACACCGTTTTCACATTATTTACGGGAAACCTATAATTTTTAAACACATCGATGAACCGAGCTAAAAAATGAGAACCACCCACATCGACCACAATCCTCGGTTGTGTGAGATTGGCAGTGCTTACATTATCAACTTTTAGAATAGAACACTCCCGGTGTGTACATATTGAAAGAATAATGTAGTGCCTTTTATACATTCAATATGTTTGTTACGCTCCCAGGAATAACGAATGTTGAGCCCGTTCAAGTTCTTCATGCTATCAATAACATGTCGGGACAACTCGAATCAGCTATCTGCGATCTCACGTATTACCCGCGCAGGACTAACATCAGTATCAAGAGAAACAACAACAAGCTATTTATCAATGAAAAACACCACATTTTGTCAGACGGTTACTATAGCGTTTGTTCACTGAACGACGAAATATTTAAACCTCAAGGAGCTCAGCCTCAAACTAAATGAATTGAACAGAATGCTGACATTAACCAGTGGAGAAAAACCCTTAAGACTCGGCAGGCCCTTAGCAAAACCACTCTGGTTACAGTCGAATGAAATACAGCCCCAAACCACTCAAAATTACACAATATAGTTCCCTATCGAGATGCTGTGCACTCATCTCGATCAATCTTTCCCGGTTATTACAGTACAAAAAGTTAACACAGGGTATCATCCCAGAACTCAAGTGTCCGTTTTAGATATAAAACACTGACCCGTACATATAGGATATGTAACCATGACGCTACATATTAAGAACGACAATGAATGCTTGGGAAACCTGGAATGCATAGCGCTCTTAGATCTCGGGGACACTCGAGGATTGAACAACCCCAGTGTCGAAGGCAAGTTATACGCCTCTGGAGGTGGTGGTGATAACCTAAGAGATTTGGACAATGTCGAGACCAGGGGACTCGTAAACAACACTCCATACAATCTCGCTCATAACAACAACGACAAATGGGTGATGGTCGCGGCATTCAATGGTGGCCTAGGCGATTGAAATGATGACGAGACATGAGGTACCTCCCAAAAGCAACAACTACAATCTTGTCTACACCGACCACAAC
Organism: Haliotis rubra; assembly: GCF_003918875.1. Taxonomy (NCBI): domain Eukaryota; kingdom Metazoa; phylum Mollusca; class Gastropoda; order Lepetellida; family Haliotidae; genus Haliotis; species Haliotis rubra. The sequence continues at coordinate 1,448,312 of NW_025767335.1, forward strand.
AAATGGACGATAATCTCGCCTAATATCGACTGGCTGCTTGATATCAACATCGTTTCTACCTTCGTGTTTACAGAGAATAAGGATAATTATTTAATGAATTCAATAAGGGTATCTTGCTGGGAGCCTACATCCCGTCTCAAAGACGGAGTGTACTCGTGAGGGTTGTCCCGGTGAAAGTAGACCACATGCTATTGAGCCGACTGAACCTCCAAGATGGCATGAGTTTACAGCTTTTGACCGAATTCGACATCACGCCGGTCATATTAATGGGGATTCCACTGACCACGACGTGTAGACATCAAAGTATTTCTTAAAATCGTGACGGGAGTCAAACTCCATTGGGCTCAAAAACATCAACATCAAATTTGTGCGATTTACATACAGAGAAGCACGTCAGTTTACGTGAGTCTCGAGGAGTCAATGTCACCTCGACAAAATTTTCTTACCCACCAATATAATCTCGTTAGCTAGAAGATCACGCATGAAACACTTTCAGAAAACCAATTGAAAACTATTTTGTAATTAATATGTGAAATCCCAATTGAGATGTTTGTGTTTTTCCAGGCTCCACACTTATTATTGAAGTCTTTCTTATGGATACACCACAACAGATATTAAAATGATAGATTTGTAAGCAGTACGTAGGAGTGATATACATAAAAATAAACGTTGCCGTATTTATGTATGACCATGAACAGACACCTTCACAAACCTTGAGGGGGTCATTGTTACTGAAGGACCTGTCTTTCCATTCAAGAGTATTATTTCATGACTTGTACTATACACAGATAGGATTTTTCCCGCCATGGATGAAATGGCCTAAACACTGGAAACAGTGGACGGATTTCGTCTGCGACATATTAGCGAGATCAAACACCAACTGGAACAAGAATGAGATGTGCGAAGCACATTGCTCAAAAAGTACAACAGAGCCTTGAATGCCGTCAACGGCGTTAATACGGCTCTAGTGACAGCCAGCATGGGACTCGGAGCAGCCGGGGTAGGTCTATTATCAACTATTATAGCCACGCCAGTCATCCGGGGTATCGTGGCTGGCGGGAATAGCGTTCAAATTCATTGGTCGGCTGCAATGCAAAGCCCTAAAGCACAATGAGATCAGGGTTCTAGCCGAAGCCAAGTTGAACACGATTGATGATCACGTATCAACAGCGCTCGCCGACAGCAAGATCACTGAGGAAGAGTTCCATCTGACCTTGACAGAACTCGCCAAATACCACAGAATAAAACAAAAGATTCGATCCAAGGTCCACAAGATGAGCGACATCGTCGAAGACGAGGAAAAAAAGTTCATAGAACAGGGCAGGCAACAGTCCTGGCAAGCTTTCCTTTCCAAAACCAAAGAGAGCATAGAATATTGACGCTGAACTGTTTGCCCGATATCAGTGTAAATTCAAAAATAATCTGATGATTTCATGGTGTATGGTAAAACCATAACATCAATATCCGAGACAAGTCGTGCCTCGCGACATGGTGTAGCTCAGCGAGTCACTTATCAATCGCCGTACAGACAGTGAGAGAGAGACAGCCTGGCCATGTACTACCGCACAGGGGGATTGCTCATCGATGATCGGACTCCGAGGTCTTTGCCTCGAGCCCTACACACAACTCACAGACTGAACACGGAACGACTGCCTGACGGTCGGAGATAGCAAACTCCATTAACAAATGCAGTCGCCTATACGTAGAATAGTTAGCCTTTCGCCTGAACGACCCCCATGCTCACTAAAAGTGAATATTTCCTAAACTATTTGACTGATTTTCATGGAATTTTGCATGGACGCTGGTTTCTCTAGATTCGACCATCAATTGGACATTATTTGGGTAAAAATAATGCCACAGGCGGGATTGCGGCCGTACCATCATCGTGTATACTACTGCTTGCAAGAAAGATTTTTAATAGCCTGAAGGCACGAAAGAGAGTCTGAATAGATGATCTATTGTTTATATTTGTGGTGTTTATGAATTTATTTTAAGGCTGTTAATATTGTGTTTGCTTTTGCTGTGAAAATTGAGCTGTGATCCTGTAGTCGAGAAGATATTGTTCGTAATCATCAACAAACTCAACAAATTGGGTTTCGGAGCTGTTGAGGATCTCTTTGAAAACCGTTTGTTCATATTCTGGATTTCAACATCTTTCACCTTGCAAATTTGTATACTGTTACGGTTCATAAATTGCCGTGACAAAAGGTTTAAGAGTCCCCTTTGAACCAGCAAAATAGAACACAGGCAAGTCTAAAATATTCAATTATATATTGAACAAACAATGAGCAAACCACAATGAATCACAATACAGATTTCTAGTACAATGCAATTGAGTCACAAATCTAAAGTAATGGATCACAAATATAAAATATTTACTCACCAGAGTCTTGACATTTACAGTGAGAGCAGATATACTAAATGAAGGTTGTTTACAATGACATATGTTGAATATAGTCGAGCACAGTCGGTCTTGAAATGTAGGTCAGACAATGACGATGGCAGACAGATGTACACAAATCCAGTCATATCAAAAGTCTGTGTGTTAGTCCCGCCGCACAAAGCAACAACCAGCCTTTATATAGCTCTTACGCAGTTCTCGAGCATTCTAGTAAAGGTGGGCAGCACCACTATTCACTCAGAACATTAGGCTATTATCTCGAACAAACGACCGGGAGTCAAAACAAAATATAGCCAATGGAGGCAACTCTGGAGCGCTATCAAAAAGGTGTACCGCTAAGAAAATACTCTTGCCAAACAGTGAGCAAGCTACAATAAATGACGAATGTTGAGCCCATTCAAGTTCTTCACGCTATCAATAACAGGTCGGGACAACTCGAATCAGCTATCTGCGATCTCACGTATTACCCGCGCAGGACTAACATCAGTATCAAGAGAAACAACAACAAGCTATTTATCAATGAAAAACACCACATTTTGTCAGACGGTTACTATAGCGTTTGTTCACTGAACGACGAAATATTTAAACCTCAAGGAGCTCAGCCTCAAACTAAATGAATTGAACAGAATGCTGACATTAACCAGTGGAGAAAAACCTTAAGACTCGGCAGGCCCCTAGCAAAACCACTCGGGTTACAATCGAATGAAATACAGCCCCAAACCACTCAAAATTATACAATATAGTTCCCTATCGAGAGCTGTGTATTCATCTCGATCAATCTTTCCGGTTATTACAGTACAAAAAGTTAACACAGGGTATCATCCCAGAACTCAAGTGTCCGTTTTAGATATAAAACACTGACCCGTACATATAGGATATGTAACCATGACGCTACATATTAAGAATGACAATGAATGCTTCAGAAACCTGGAATGCATAGCGCTCTTAGATCTCGGGGACACTCGAGGATTGAACAACCCCGGTGTCGAAGGCAAGTTATATGCCTCTGGCGGTGGTGGTGGTAACCTAAGAGATTTGGACAATGTCGAGACCGGGGGACTTCAAGTAAACAACACTCCATACAATCTCGCTCATAACAACATCAACAAATGGGTGATGGTCGTGGCATTCAATGGTGGCCTAGGCGATTTAAATGGTGCTGAGACATGAGGTACCTCCAAAAGCAACAACTACAATCTTGTCTACACCGACCACAACAAATGGACAATGATCTAAGCCTAATATCGACTGGCTGCTTGATATCAACATCGTTTCTACCTTTGTGTTTACAGAGAATAAGGATAATTATTTAATGAATTCAATAAGGGTATCTTGCTGGGAGCCTACATCCCGTCTCAAAGACGGAGTGTACTCGTGAGGGTTGTCCGGTGAAAGTAGACCACATGCTATTGAGCCGACGAACCTCAAGAGATGGCATAGTTTACAGCTTTTTGACGAATTCGACATCGGCGCCGGTCATATTAATGGGGATTCCACCGACCATGATGCTTTACATCAAAGTATTTCTTAAAATCATGTAGTCGAGAAGATATTGTTCGTAATCATCAGCAAACTCAACAAATCGGGTTTCGGGGCAGTTGAGGATCTCTTTGAAAACCGTTTGTTCATATTCTGGATTTCAACATCTTTCACCTTGCAAATTTGTATACTGTTACGGTTAATAAATTGCCGTGACAAAAGGTTTAAGAGTCCCCTTTGAACCAGCAAAATAGAACACAGGCAAGTCTAAAATATTCAATTATATATTGAACAAACAATGAGCAAACCACAATGAATCACAATACAGATTTCTAGTACAATGCAATTGAGTCACAAATCTAAAGTAATGGATCACAAATATAAAATATTTACTCACCAGAGTCTTGACATTTACAGTGAGAGCAGATATACTAAATGAAGGTTGTTTACAATGACATATGTTGAATATAGTCGAGCACAGTCGGTCTTGAAATGTAGGTCAGACAATGACGATGGCAGACAGATGTACACAAATCAGTCATATCAAAGTCTGTGTGTTAGTCCCGCGCACAAAGCAACAACCAGCCTTTATATAGCTCTTACGCAGTTCTCGAGCATTCTAGTAAAGGTGGGCAGCACCACTATTCACTCAGAACATTAGGCTATTATCTCGAACAAACGACCGGGAGTCAAAACAAAATATAGCCAATGGAGGCAACTCTGGAGCGCTATCAAAAAGGTGTACCGCTAAGAAAATACTCTTGCCAAACAGTGAGCAAGCTACAATAAATGACGAATGTTGAGCCCATTCAAGTTCTTCACGCTATCAATAACAGGTCGGGACAACTCGAATCAGCTATCTGCGATCTCACGTATTACCCGCGCAGGACTAACATCAGTATCAAGAGAAACAACAACAAGCTATTTATCAATGAAAAACACCACATTTTGTCAGACGGTTACTATAGCGTTTGTTCACTGAACGACGAAATATTTAAACCTCAAGGAGCTCAGCCTCAAACTAAATGAATTGAACAGAATGCTGACATTAACCAGTGGAGAAAAACCCTTAAGACTCGGCAGGCCCCTAGCAAAACCACTCGGGTTACAATCGAATGAAATACAGCCCCAAACCACTCAAAATTATACAATATAGTTCCCTATCGAGAGCTGTGCATTCATCTCGATCAATCTTTCCGGTTATTACAGTACAAAAAGTTAACACAGGGTATCATCCCAGAACTCAAGTGTCCGTTTTAGATATAAAACACTGACCCGTACATATAGGATATGTAACCATGACGCTACATATTAAGAATGACAATGAATGCTTCAGAAACCTGGAATGCATAGAGCTCTTAGATCTCGGGGACACTCGAGGATTGAACAACCCCGGTGTCGAAGGCAAGTTATATGCCTCTGGCGGTGGTGGTGGTAACCTAAGAGATTTGGATAATGTCGAGACCGGGGGACTCGTAAACAACACTCCATACAATCTCGCTCATAACAACAACAACAAATGGGTGATGGTCGTGGCATTCAATGGTGGCCTAGGCGATTTAAATGGTGCTGAGACATGAGGTACCTCCAAAAGCAACAACTACAATCTTGTCTACACCGACCACAACAAATGGACAATGATCTCGCCTAATATCGACTGGCTGCTTGATATCAACATCGTTTCTACCTTTGTGTTTACAGAGAATAAGGATAATTATTTAATGAATTCAATAAGGGTATCTTGCTGGGAGCCTACATCCCGTCTCAAAGACGGAGTGTACTCGTGAGGGTTGTCCCGGTGAAAGTAGACCACATGCTATTGAGCCGACGAACCTCCAAGATGGCATAGTTTACAGCTTTTGACCGAATTCGACATCGCGCCGGTCATATTAATGGGGATTCCACCGACCATGATGCTTTACATCAAAGTATTTCTTAAAATCATGTAGTCGAGAAGATATTGTTCGTAATCATCAGCAAACTCAACAAATCGGGTTTCGGGGCAGTTGAGGATCTCTTTGAAAACCGTTTGTTCATATTCTGGATTTCAACATCTTTCACCTTGCAAATTTGTATACTGTTACGGTTAATAAATTGCCGTGACAAAAGGTTTAAGAGTCCCCTTTGAACCAGCAAAATAGAACACAGGCAAGTCTAAAATATTCAATTATATATTGAACAAACAATGAGCAAACCACAATGAATCACAATACAGATTTCTAGTACAATGCAATTGAGTCACAAATCTAAAGTAATGGATCACAAATATAAAATATTTACTCACCAGAGTCTTGACATTTACAGTGAGAGCAGATATACTAAATGAAGGTTGTTTACAATGACATATGTTGAATATAGTCGAGCACAGTCGGTCTTGAAATGCAGGTCAGACAATGACGATGGCAGACAGATGTACACAAATCCAGTCATATCAAAAGTCTGTGTGTTAGTCCCGCCGCACAAAGCAACAACCAGCCTTTATATAGCTCTTACGCAGTTCTCGAGCATTCTAGTAAAGGTGGGCAGCACCACTATTCACTCAGAACATTAGGCTATTATCTCGAACAAACGACCGAGTCAAAACAAAATATATAGCCAATGGAGGCAACTCTGGGCTATCTATCAAAAGGTGTACGCTAAAGAAAATACTCTTGCCAAACAGTGAGCAAGCTACAATAAATGGCCGAATGTTGAGCCCATTCAAGTTCTTCCGCGCTATCAATAACATGTCGGGACAACTCGAATCAGCTCTCTGCGATCTCACGTATTACCCGCGCAGGACTAACATCAGTATCAAGAGAAACAACAACAAGCTATTTATCAATGAAAAACACCACATTTTGTCAGACGGTTACTATAGCGTTTGTTCACTGAGCGACGAAATATTTTAAACCTCAAGGAGCTCAGCCTCAAACTAAATGAATTGAACAGAATGCTGACATTAACCAGTGGAGAAAAACCCTTAAGACTCGGCAGGCCCTTAGCAAAACCACTCTGGTTACAGTCGAATGAAATACAGCCCCAAACCACTCAAAATTACACAATATAGTTCCCTATCGAGAGCTGTGCATCCATCTCGATCAATCTTTCCGGTTATTACAGTACAAAAAGTTAACACAGGGTATCATCCCAGAACTCAAGTGTCCGTTTTAGATATAAAACACTGACCCGTACATATAGGATATGTAACCATGACGCTACATATTAAGAACGACAATGAATGCTTGGGAAACCTGGAATGCATAGCGCTCTTAGATCTCGGGGACACTCGAGGATTGAACAACCCCGGTGTCGAAGGCAAGTTATATGCCTCTGGCGGTGGTGGTGGTAACCTAGGAGATTTGGACAATGTCGAGACCGGGGGACTCGTAAACAACACTCCATACAATCTCGCTCATAACAACATCAACAAATGGGTGATGGTCGTGGCATTCAATGGTGGCCTAGGCGATTTAAATGGTGCTGAGACATGAGGTACCTCCAAAAGCAACAACTACAATCTTGTCTACACCGACCACAACAAATGGACAATGATCTCGCCTAATATCGACTGGCTGCTTGATATCAACATCGTTTCTACCTTTGTGTTTACAGAGAATAAGGATAATTATTTAATGAATTCAATAAGGGTATCTTGCTGGGAGCCTACATCCCGTCTCAAAGACGGAGTGTACTCGTGAGGGTTGTCCCGGTGAAAGTAGACCACATGCTATTGAGCCGACGAACCTCCAAGATGGCATAGTTTACAGCTTTTGACCGAATTCGACATCGCGCCGGTCATATTAATGGGGATTCCACCGACCATGATGCTTTACATCAAAGTATTTCTTAAAATCATGTAGTCGAGAAGATATTGTTCGTAATCATCAGCAAACTCAACAAATCGGGTTTCGGGGCAGTTGAGGATCTCTTTGAAAACCGTTTGTTCATATTCTGGATTTCAACATCTTTCACCTTGCAAATTTGTATACTGTTACGGTTAATAAATTGCCGTGACAAAAGGTTTAAGAGTCCCCTTTGAACCAGCAAAATAGAACACAGGCAAGTCTAAAATATTCAATTATATATTGAACAAACAATGAGCAAACCACAATGAATCACAATACAGATTTTTAGTACAATGCAATAGTAGTATATACAATGATTGTCCGTGATCAAGTCCGACAAAAGCCGCTGTAAAGCTTCATTATGTAAATAAAGCTTTTGTCAGGCCCTTAGATCTCACCACCATCGTATATACTACTTTTGAATCCCCAGTTAACTTCACGGCCACACGTGACACAATAGTGTCACTATGACCGCGAATATACCCAAAAGATAGAAAGATAGAAAGGTTTTAAAAAGTAGTAAAATGTCCCCGACACCCACAATTCCCCAAGGGTGAAATCGAAAGATGATGTTGCGCCTCTCCCAAGGGGAATAGCGTCGGCTGCCTTTCTCTCGCCATGAGAGTGCCCCGCTCAGCTAAGCCCTTTTCAGCGACCCAACTGATATGATCCTGATTCTTTAGCGAAACACCTCACATCATACAAAGTTGCAAGGAATCCACTGAGGCAACGGTGGGATAGGAACCCACATATGTATAGCCCGCGCAAACTATACATAATGAGCTGCACCACTCGACCGATTGAGCTACCGGGGACTTAGCTGAATAATCTCAGTTTAACGGGTCTATGCTGAGATTGCATCATCCTCCAAAGCTGGGCTCCGTCTATACTTGCTACAGTAGTGCAAAGGAGGTTTTAAACCCGGTTACTTTTAATAGGATATATAAAAAATCGACTTTTGAAATTATTTTAGTGTGTAACTTAACTTTTATCTCGCTATGTTTCATAAATAAAGTTTTCGTCAGACCCTTAGATCTCGCCGCCATTGTATATACTACTTTTGAATCCCCTGTTAACTTCAAGGTCACTATGACCACGAACTAGCACTTTCCTGATCAGGTGACACTATGTCATGTTGACCTCAATGAAACAGTTTAATGTGAATGAGCTGGTTACAGGATACTATTGGGATTACTCAACAGTAAGTGTCAAATATTTTGCTTGGGGGGTAACATTGTGCCGTACGGTATGACTAATAATTCCTTTCTAACGAAACTCTCCCTGGCCCATCTCTCAAGTAGTACAAGTTCAGCTCGTCGGCTTTGATGTCCACTTTATCTATGTTGTAAGTTTTGACTGACCATATTGGATCGGTGGCTCGTTTCCGAGTGTCCCCTTTGTATTCCCCCAGCTGGTAGAGGTACCTCACGAGGGCCCTATCGGGCATCTGTTTCTCCTTCCTACGCGATGGTGCAGCCGACTCAGCCACCACTGATTTCAGTTTGATAGCGTTGGCTGGTTTCTTGCCGGTGAGACGGGTAGTTTCGTGGTTGATAGCCGACACTACCTGAGGTAGCCGAGCTACCCATTCCGTCGATCGTTTTGGCTAGCAAGTGTGACACGGCACCCATGAACTCCCGTCCGGGGTCGACTTGCAGCTCTTTGGGCCATGTCAGTGGACTGCATTTGTATATGCATTCGAATCCGCGGGCTACTTGGGCCGCATCCTTCGCGGTCAAGGGTTCGGCTTCCTTGTAGCGGCTGGCAACGTCAACGACGGTTAGGGCATACTTGTACCTCCTGTCGTGGGGTAGGAACAGGAGGTCGGCCTGGTGGGCACTATTGGGTATGTTAATGCCAGACTTACTTCTAGGCACGTAGCGTGGTGCGGTAAAATAGATCTCGCGACAGGGCTTGTTTTCAAGCCAGGCTTTGCCTCGTCCGGGGTACTTTCGCGCCATTTTGGCCAGCTTGTAATACGGCGCTATCTCCTCCCAGTACCCACCACGGGCTGTAGTAAATAGCCTCAAACTTTCTTTGGTTCCGTGACATTGTATACAACACCTATGTTCTTGGTTCAATTTTCTCATGCCGATGCTGGCGTACGATGTTGATCCGTCGATGGCTATCCAAGCTTCTTGTCCATCGGTGATAGGGGACGTCTTGTTTATAGTCAGTCCATATATCCTGTGCCCGTCGCTTCTAAAGCGTGTTCATTTGATGTCTGAAGGTCGCGGGTCTTGAACAGGGCTTCCTTGAATCTGGCGTGTTTGATGTGTTGTTAAACCACGTACTTCTTGACCCTACCGCCTTCGGATCTCACCGTTGTCAGCCTTCAGGATGAGTACATCTTAGGTCTCAAGCCTATGCTTAGCTAATGGGCGTGCTGCCACACTCGTCCTTCATCTTACCGATTTGCACTTTTATTTACTGTGGTGTATGGCATGGTCCTTGGGGTAGTCGCTGGTGTGGTACAAATCGGCGTTTCTTCGTAATCACCGTGCACGTTCCGAATCTCCATCAGCAGGGAATCCGTGTCAGTGTACAGCACTTCACACCTGTCGCCCGTACTGCTTCTTGAGCTCGTTGTAGTAAAGTCGTACATCAGGTGTTTGGATAAATCGAGGATGCTCATCCCCGTAAACAGGCGGTTGAACTTGATGGTGGCTTTTCTTCATGTAGGGCAACCAGGTCGTCGGTGAATATCTTGCTCGGGTTGAATACCGGTCTGGCTATCGGTTTCCTGAGCTTGTCTTCCTCTTTCGACCGGACTAGCTTCACGATAACGCATTTCTTCAGGTTCTCCATCGTCTTACCGAACACCGAGTTGTTCATGAGCTTGTAGAGGTTTTTCTCAAAGTCACTGGTGGCCAGCTTTTGCAGGTCTGTGTTCATTCTGATGTAAGGCTCCATCAGGGGCTCTGGTCAAACACGAGCACCCTGTGTATTTACTGGTCAGCGTCATACCCAACAACAGGTACAGCTGTAGGTTCGCGATAGTGAAGCGATGTACCAGCCTTATTCATTAAGTTAGCGCGAGTTTTCAACGTCTGCCACCACGCCCACCCATCAAGTTATGTTGGTACTCAGACATCCAGTCGGGTTAACCCTCTCAAACCCGGCGGGGCAGGGGTAGCTGTTGTCGCGATGTGTGCAATGCCTTGGGGTATTCAAGTCCGCCGAGGATATAGCCTTTGTTCGAATCGACGCGATGCTCCTTAACATCGATCTCGGGTGATGCCCATTCGAATCCCCCTGTGGGTAGATACTGGCTCATGGCCCAATCGAGGTAGAGGATGTGAGTGGTTGGCTTGCCAGAGTCGTAACCCTTCACGTATTGATTATTTGCTTTTACGTAGCGTTTGGCAGCCATGGAGATCCCACCTCGTAAGCCTTTCTCAATGAACAGGTGCATGTCGTAATCGGTGAGCAATTCCAGCTTAACTCCGGTTTTCTTCAGCAAGGCATCCCAAGATAGACTTGGGCTGGTATAGTACCATCGGGGTCGAGTTGATACTGCTTAAAACACGTCCGCTAAACGTCTGAACACGTCGTGGCTAGCGGGAATGCGTCTGTTCTCAGAAGTACAGATGCGTGGCAGTCACCCAGATTCTTACAACCCAGTTTATTCCATACGTTAATCTTCGTCTCGCGGTAATCGTCTTGGGTGATTGTTGAGTCGGTCGGGTTGCTGTATAATCGGCGATGGGAGGCAGTCGGGTCTCGGCGAACTTGGCCCAGCCATCCATGTACTCGTAGGGGTTTTACACCCTTCCTCATCAACAGGGTCGAGTCACCGGCGTCGGTGTATCGATTTGTGATGGGGAAGGTATCGTTGGCCTTGACCAGACTGTCGAGTGACGACAGGAGGTCTGAACCAGTCGATGAACCTCAGGCGATTCAAGCTGAAGGAGATGTATCTCTCCATGTTGTTGGGGATGCACGCCAGGTTGCCGTCAACCCTCGCGATGGCCTGCATGATCAAGTGAGAGTCGTACCCTTTCAAGTTTGTGGAAGACCGGGGATGTTTATTGTCTTTTGGGTTGATTCTGAGCTTGAGGTTGCGCTGTAGTGGCGACGCCTCTATACTTACGGTGACATGGCGGTGATCTCTCGCGAATGCGTTCAGTGGTTTATCACACCGTGACAGTGAGTGCTGCAGCTGTGAGCTAGCCGGTCGGCTAGAGGCATACAGATGGGAGCGACAGTGTACAGTGCATTCCGGATAGTTTTTTCTTCCTCATAAAAACACTTTAGAAACTTTTCGGCAGCGTCGGGACCCCTGTACACTACGGGAGCTTTCGTTTCCCCATCACATCGGACGACCACGTATCCAAACCCACAGGCCTCGTGCTCCTGTGTTTTGTGTGTGTTGGGGGTCGGCCCGATGTAGTTAATCAAGGCTTCGAAGTCGGCGTAGATGATTAAGGCACGGGCATCTGATTCTTGTAGCTGGCGATTTTGGGATATTATCGCATTCCTTGGGCATGTCGATTCGTATGGCTGTCTGCCCCACACCTTGGCAATCCTCCCGGTGAGATTCTAATAAATCAGCTCGTGTGAAACCGTGCAGGCGTCGTACGCAAAAGTGTTTTTTCCCGTGTTTCAACTGGTCGTGCAACAGCCTGCTTAGGTGTTTTATCCACGTGTAGTGATACTTATCATCTCGCTGGATCATGAATATATTGATCACGCGGTGGGGTTCCCCCAACATTGGGCTGACCCTGTGCACGACCGTTGTGTTGCCTTTGTGCCCTAAGACGTTTATGGCTATGCCATCATTTTGTTTTTCTATTTTAGTGATCTGGGATATGGGGGTGGGTTCATCTATACCATCCCAGTTGAGCCCATCGTCTTGGGGATAGCTAGAAGGTCTGTTCGAATTAGTGTCAGCTGGAAACAATGCGGATCTGATAGCTAACCTCATGCAATCGTCTTCTCCATTCTTGACTTTGACTATGGCCTGTTTTGCCTTGTAGTAGGCTGGCAAGTCTAGGTACGACCCACCTCTGAATAGTACATAGTTAGCTATGTCTAGATAGACCTTATCGATTTTATCCACGACCCACCCGGAACCCATGTGCGTGTAGCGTTCTAGGTATTCTCGTATTTGCTGAAAACTGATATCGATTGACTCGTCTGTAGTCTCTGTATGAGTCACGACTTCTCGTTTACCTCGGAAGTAAGGCTGAACGTACTCAATGACCCCCCCATTCTGCTGTTTATCGAGGGACATTTTCACTGTGATTTGAAACTTTATACTTCCCAAATCGCTTAGTTCCTCATTAACTTTATCAGCGATAAGAGGCTTGATGTCGGTGATGTCTATGTTCTTATCAACATGCATGCGCCAACCTCTCAGATAGTTACCTACAGCGCGCTCAGTGCGCATGAACTCTAGATCAACAGCTTTATTCTGACGCAATAGTTCAATTAGGTCGGGCTTCGTCATACGGGAATAACCTACTAAGCTCAGCTCTTGAGCCTCATGTTTGAGTTGTTTCACAGTGTGTGGGGTGAACGGGGTCATTCAGCCATTCAATTAGGTCGGCTTTCCTCATACAAGAATACCCCATCAGCCCCAGCTCTTTCGCTCGGAGTTTTAGTTGTTTTACCGTGGGAGGGGGTTGTATGCCGAGTAATATTGACAACTCTGGTTTCCTCATTCGGGAGTAACCCACTACACCTCGTTCTCTTGCAATCTGCTTGAGCTCTCGGACAGTAGTCATTGTTATACCAACGTGTAGACAAACTCTAATTGGTTGTCAACAAGGGAGGTAACTCCTCCAGCGCTATATTTAGAATAACCATATCAATTTCAGGATAGCCTTCTCGTTTTATTATTTCCAGAACGTCGGGGATACACTTATATATATTAGCTGATTCAGTCAATACTTAATCTCTGAAGACATACAGCTTTGTAGTAACAATCATTTGAAAGTTGATGTGTCCCAATTCATTTATTTCCTCTTCAAGTTTGCTAATGACCAGAGGTCTGATGTCATCAATACTACATTTACCCGGAAACATCAACCAGCTTCTCAGGCCAAAAGCCGGGGGTGGAATTCATATGAACGCAGGCATTATTATACCTAGGTGTACACAGGCTCTAATTGGGGGCACCGGCAAGGGAGGTAACTCCTCCAGCTCTAAGTAAAAATTACACCTCCATACTAAGGAGGCGCCTACATTCGTTTATGTAGTCTTTTTTCTTCTCGTAGATAAGCTGCTGCCTGACTACGTTTGCCTTGGTATTTTACATAAACAGTAGTGACATTTCGCTCCAATACCACACACACGGAACCGTGTAGTTAATAAAACATCTCCTATGAAAACAGCAGTACCCCTCCATCCACCATTTCCTACGCGGGTCTCGGTCTTCCCTAAGTGTGTACTGGCATGCCGTGCACGGGGCAGGTCTCATCTTTGGTATACTCATATGGGGACTTAGTCTAATTGCTTTACAACCAGCGCGGTCGCTGCTAGACCCAGCACAATAAAGATCAATTCCGGTCCTTTTGCCCGGGGATGGTGTGTGTAGTACTGAGTGAGTGTGGGCTTATGGAGTGGTTCTAGCTGTTTACCGGTTAGCAGGTATAATTCTCTCGCTGCATCTTCAACATTCTCGAAGGTTTTAACGGCATGGTTCTCACGCTGGAGTTGTTCGTTAATGTAATCGATCCTCTGTATACATTTCTTCGCGTACTCGGCTTGCGCAGCTTGCAGTTTCTCGACGGCTATGTCGTGACGTTTCCGTTCAGCCTGTATCTCGTCCGCGTTCGACTCCCGTAGTTTCGAGAAGAGGAAATTACTCTCGGAAAATGCCAGGGCGTTTACTAACGCCCCGCCAACCATCATGGCGATCGTAGCCATCCTGTATATATAGTTACATTTACTTCAAAATATTTTCCGGTATAATCCCTTGTTTTACGAGGATGTCCTTGGTGGCCATCGCCATACCCAGGTTCATTATGAGCATGCACCTATAGTGCTAGGCATTGAAATAACTGCTGGGGTGGTAGGGGTGGTAGGGGTGGCAGGGTTGGTGTTTAAGTTTGCATCCCGCAGACTGCATCGTAAGGCATTGAAACACGACGAGATCAGGGTTCTGGCCGAAGCAAAGCTGAACACAGTAAGTGAGCGTATTTCCACAGCACTCACTGACAGTAAGATCTCAGAGGAGGAATTTCGTTCATTCCTCTCTGAACTCGACAAGTACCGTAAGATGAAATAAGAAATCCGGTCCAAGTCTCGTAAGTCTGCTATCAGCGAAGACGAGAAAAAAAAGTACATAGAACAGGGGTACGAAAAGCCCAGCAAGCCTTTATTACGAACACCAAAGAGATCATAGGCGATTCACATTAAACTGTTTCCTCGAAGTCAACACGACATAGTGTCACGTGATCAGGAAAGTGCTGGTTCGCGGTCATAGTGACACAGTAGTGTCACGTGTGGCCGAGGGTTAACTGGGGATTCAAAAGTAGTATATACGATGGTGGTGAGATCTAAGGGCCTGACAAAAACTTTATTTACGAAATGAAGCTTTACAGCGGCTTTTGTTGGACTTGATCTCGGACAATCAATGTATATACTACTGCAATTGAGTCACAAATCTAAAGTAATGGGTCACAAATATAAAATATTAACTCACCAGAGTCTTGACATTTACAGTGAGAGCAGATATACTAAATTAAGGTTGTTTACAATGACATATGTTGAATATAGACGAGCACAGTCAGTCTTGAAATGTAGGTCAGACAATGACGATGGCAGACAGATGTACACAAATCCAGTCATATCAAAAGTCTGTGTGTTAGTCCCGCCGCACAAAGCAACAACCAGCCTTTACATAGCTCTTACACAGTTCTCGAGCATTCTAGTAAAGGTGGGCAGCACCACTATTCACTCAGAACATTAGGCTATTATCTCGAACAAACGACCGGGAGTCAAAACAAAATATAGCCAATGGAGGCAACTCTGGAGCGCTATCAAAAAGGTGTACCGCTAAGAAAATAGTCTTGCCAAACAGTGAGCAAGCTACAATGAATGACAATACAGATATCTAGTACAATGCAATTGACTCACAAATCTAAAATATTGGGTCACAAATATTAGATATTAACTCACCAGAGTCTTGACATTTACAGTCTGAGCAGATATACTGATTGAAGGTTGTTTACAATGAGAGTAGAGGAATAGACGGTCTTAAAATGTTGACAGACAGACTTGACGACAGTAGGCAGATGACAGCAGACAGATGTGTATAACTCCAGTCATGTGATAAATCCGTCGCACAACGCAACAACAAGCCTTTATATAGTCATTACACAGTTCTCGAGCATTCAAGCAAAACTAGGCAGCATCATTATCCACTCAGAATGTTATCGAAATTCGTCGAACATGCGACATGACAAAACAAAATAAACAGCCAATGGAGACAACTTTGGAGTGCTATTAAAAAGGAGTACCATTAAAAATACTATTGCCATTGAACATACATGATGCAATATGTGAGCCACAACACACACTCAAAACTTTAAACATTGTGTCCCATAATAACTATCACCTAATCAATGTTATTACAAATTAAAAAAAAAACACTCTCGTAACAATACATGTATTTAGTATTCCCAGAATTTTTTGAGAAGGTTGTTTTGGCAAATATCTAATACATGTTCATAGTTACTATGGAAGTTTTACTTAAATGAACATGTTGAGATATGATTCTTTCACAGTTCAAGTGTCTTTTCTGTACTTTGTGAGACCTCCTTGTCCTGCAAAACACGACTGAATGAGCCAAAGTAAACTACCGGTCAAAGTTTGTAGGAAATCATGTGACAGCATATCTCAATATTGGACCGGGCGGTCGGGTAGCCTAATGGTTAAAGTGTTGGCTCGTCACGCCGAAGACCCGGGTTCGAATCACCACATGGGTACAATGTGTGAAGCCCATCCGCCGTGATGTTGCTGGAATGTTGCTAATAGCGACGTATAGCCAAACTCGGTCAGTCAGTCAATATTCGACCACTTCTTTCTTCATATCCTCAATATTCTTTTTGTTTATTATGTCCTCAATTAGTCCCTACACATTCTCAATATAGTTAAGATCTGGGCTGTAGCTGGGCCAGTTTAAAACGTGAGCATTTTCGTCCAACAACCACTGTTTTCTGGTGCCCGCAGTGTGTTTTGGGTCGTTATCATGCTGGAAAATCTTCATACTGTGTTCAGGCCGTAGTAAGGATGTGACCAGTTAAGATGTCAACATAATTTTCTTTCGTCAAGTTTCCAGTGAAAATACACAATGGCGTCATTCCACGTGATGATATTCCACCCTACATGTGAAATTACGGGCTATGTTTTGGACGTTGGTAGATAGGTTTAACAGTATCTTTTCCCCAAATTTTCACGCAGTTCGGAAAAGCGAGACAGAACTTTCATCAGAAAAAGAATACATCCCAATCTTGATTTTCGTGATTTAACCGTCCTTCTTTCTATGCATCTTTCATCAATGGTGCTTTTTCACCCACTTAAGTCTGTGTAATTCTTGTCTAGGGGTTCATTGCATATGTCTAGGGGTTGAAGCACGTGCGAAATGTGTGCGATGGGATGTTTGCGAACTTCCAAGTCATTGTGTCCTCCCTGATGCATGACAATGTTGCACACATTTTACTATCAGCATCAGTAACAGTGCCAATATGTAAAAATCCAATGTAAGAAATCTGTGCTGTGACTGTGAGATCTGCATACAGTATTGTGCAATTATTGACCCCGTGAAGGGATTGTGACTGAAATATTCATGCGCGAACTTGCAATACAAAATTGGCTCGAATCGAGTCTCTCATGTTATTCTTCAAATTATGCAAACCCGTTCAAAATAATCTAGAACCAACATTCTTTTCTCTTCTGCTGTCAAATCTGTCATGTCAAAAAAAGAAGCCGTCTGCTACACAAGGAGTGGGGGATAACTCTTGATGTAGCAAGGTTCATTCTTAAGCCTACAAGAGTTGCCTCCCATATTGAGTACCTTACTGCATATTGTAACGCCTAGTTTAAAATTCTAATATCAGAATTAGGAAACAAAGATTTTCTCAATAATTTCTGGGTAAAGTGTATGTGTGTAAATGTGTGCATTCAATTTTGTACCTCAGGATACATGTAAAGCAGTTACGTGTCCGTAATGTTTGATGTTCACTTAATGTTGTCAAGCAGATTGCATACATACAACATAATACTGTGCCTTTCATATCACCAATGTTCTCTGACACCCCATTTTTTAAACAGATTAAACAAACAAAAGACAAGGTTAAAAGCGAAACACTTTCCTGTTTACTTCTTCATTGAAATGACAACACCCACAGATACCAGAAAGCATGAGAATATCCATATTTGTCGATATTCTGTCACAGAAATGCAAATAATAGAGAATATAGTGATTTGACAGGCAAGTCGTTTCTGACAATCAGGCAAGGTTCCACATGAAAACGACTTGGAGTTGACAATCAGTCATTGCGATGATCTTATCTGCTTCTCCATTAGTGAAAAGTAAGAACCGTTTTCCACTATCCGTCCAGGTGCAAACGGGGTCTTCAAGGATCAGTGGAAGCCATAATTTGTACAGAATCGTAGCACGGTTTCCGTTTTCAAACTCCATCAAGGCATTTGTGTCCTGAAAACACATACTAAATTTGGTTTCCCTATCTATAACGGTTTCTGAGAAAATCTGTCCCCATCATTTCGGACGGACGGAGCTCAAACCTATATTATCTGCCACTTCGTGGCGTGGGATAATAATACGATAAACAGTAACCTTAAACCCCTAAACACGCAACACTTATTTGCATAACGGAAGGACATACCTGGAATCCAGGAGTACTGAAACCGCCGGCGGTTAAGATGTTTTCTGTAAGAGCTGAATCATCAACGAACGTATTCGACCAAGGTTTAGGAGGGAAGGAATGCAGTAATCCACCGTTAACATACCACAGGACATGGTACAACAGGTCATCGTGAGACTTCGCAAACGTGCACGTAAACTTGAAGTGGTCCTTGTTGCCTGCGTCGGTTTCCACGTCAACTTGCACAGTGGGCTTAACCTTGAACGACGTTTTTGCTGATGGAAAACATAAAGTCAATGCAAGAGGTACAGAGTCAAACGCATGTGCTGTTTCGTAATTATAAATCGCTACTCTCGGCAATGTTCCAGCTAAATCACGACAGTCTGCAAATAATCGTGTAGATACCAAAAAAACCTAAACCAATTATTGTTAACGTGAAACAGAGAGCGTCAAAAGAAATTTCTAAAGATATACATACGTTTCGTGGAGTCTGTGAGATCTGAAACATTGACAAGTAAATACTTGTTTGATGTATTTAAAGATGCACAGTCTACCTTCTGCTTGAAATGCAATCATATTTAATGCTTCAGTTTTAGTGTTGGTGATTTAAACCACATTATTTAAAAATTATTCTGGGTCTGATAATATCAGTTTAGCTTTCGTCAATAAATTACATGAGTGCGTGAGTAACCATGGGGCTAATCACTAGGCTACTCCACCGGCCCGATAGATTACAATACTTTAGCCACTTCTCTCATGCATCTGACAAATTTTACACCACATACTGTTCCTACTTTCCCAACAAATTAGGAAATGACGATTCGTTTTTTGTTATCCTGAGATTTATTGTCTGTTTAACTGCTAATATGAGTTCGTGTAGCGCAATTTATTGGTAACCGTGCTGCTTAAATAGCTACAATATCCCACATAGTATACATATTTCGTGTTTGCCAGTTCATGAACGGTTGGCTTGATAGGGATAATAACTGGAGCCGAACAACTCGCACTAATAACAAATTATGTTTTTACTGACTGATTTTTCCCGCTTGCTATGCTGGTTTTCATTCGTGGAACCTTCGTAAACAATAATGTTATCTATTCAGAATTCCAAAAACTACCAAAAGGCACCAGTACACCACCAGACCTATCTATGTAACCCCCGTTTGGTGAAGAAATATAAGTTCTCCGGAAAAGAGCACTACCGCCAAATTCAATCGAAGTCGAACTTGTTGCTATGGAAACGCAAAAAAATAGTTTACTTAGAAATCCCAAATCCCAAATCCCAAACTACCTAAAGGCACCAGTACACCACCAGACCAATCAATGTGCCAAGTTTGGTGAAGCAATAGTGAACGGTTGAAAGTTTTGCTCCGGAAACCGTGAAGGTCCTGGTTAGAATATTGATCTTCAGTAACCAATGCTTGTTGTAAGAGGCGACTAACGGGATCGGTGGTCAGACTCGCTTACTTGGTTGACACATGTCATCGGTTCCCAATTGCGCAGATCGATATTCATGCTGTGTATCGCTGGATTGTCTGGTCCAGACTCGAGTATTTACAGACCGCCGCCATATAGTTGGAATATTGCTGAGTGCGGCGTAAAACTAAACTCACTCACTCACTCTGCTCCGGAAAAGAGCACTACCATCAAATGCAGTCGAAGTCGACCTTGTTGCCATGGAAACGCAAAAAATATTTTATTTAGAAATCCAAAACTACTAAAAGGCACCAGTACACCACCAGACTTATCTATATGCCACGTTTGGTGAAGAAATATAAATTCTGCTCCGGAAAAAAGCACTACCACCAAATTCAATCGAAGTAGAACTTGTTGCTATGGAAACGCAAAAAATAGTTTACTCAGAAATCCCAAACTACCTAAAGGCACCAGCACATCACCAGACCAATCAATATGCCAAGTTTGGTGAAGCAATAGTGAACGGTTTGAAAGTTCTTCTCCGGAAAAAGTGAAGGTCCTGGTTAGAATATTGATCTTCAGTAACCCATGCGTGTCGTAAAAGGCGACTAACGGGATCAGGTGGTCAGACTCGCTGACTTGGTTGACACATGTCATCGGTTCCCAATTGCGCAGATCGATATTCATGCTGTTGATCGCTGGATTGTCTGGTCCAGACTCGAGTATTTACAGACCGCCGCCATATAGTTGGAATATTGCTGAGTGCGGCGTAAAACTAAACTCACTCACTCACTCTGCTCCGGAAAAGAGCACTACCATCAAATTCAGTCGAAGTCGAACTTGTTGCCATGGAAACGCAAAAAATATTTTAGTTGGAAATCCAAAACTACCAAAAGGCACTAGGACACCACCAGACCAATCCATGGGCCACGTTTGGTGAAGAAATATAAGTTCTGCTCCGGAAAAGAGCACTACCGCCAAATTCAATCGAAGTCGTACTTGTAGCCATGGAAACGCAAAAAATATTTTACTTAGAAATCACAAACTACCTAAAGGGATCAGTACACCACCAGACCAATCAATGTGCCAAGTTTGGTGAAGCAATAGTGAACGGTTTGAAAGTTCTTCTCCGGAAAAAGTGAAGGTACGGGTTAGAAGGTACGGGTCGTAAGAGGCGACTAACGGGATCGGGTGGTCAGGCTCGCTGACTTGGTTGACACATGTCATCGGTTCCCAATTGCGCAGATCGATATTCATGCTGTTGATCACTGGATTGTCTGGTCCAGACTCGAGTATTTACAAACCGCCGCTTTATAGCTGGAATATTGCTGAGTGCGGCGTAAAACTAAACTAAAACTAGACAAATATCCACGCATTGACATGGAAACAAAAAGTATTTTATTAAGAAATCCAAAACTACCAAAAGGCACTAGTACACCACCAGACCTATCTATGTACCAAGTTTGTTGAAGAAATAGTGAACGGTTTTGAAGGCGAATGTGCACGGTCAAGGCGCTGTTAAACAGACACAGACACAGACACACAGGCAGACACAGACAGACAGACAGACAGACAGACACAAACACACTCTCTCTCTCTCCCTCCCTCTCTCACACACACACGGATGCACGCGCGCGCACACACATCCCGCAAAACGCGTTTCGGGGGATTATATGTATGCATTTACCAATTTCTGTTAGATAGTCGTGATATCAAGTAAAAAGAGGGTACAAGTTTACAGATAACAACGTTTTTATATATTAGGCACAAAAAGAAACTGTGCATACACAAATTTAAAATCTAAATTTATCAAACCTGTGTAGACACATAAGGATTTAAACTCAGAGATTAGTGACATGTATCCAACATGCATGCACGTGCCACGTTCCGTGGCGTCAGTGGGTTCGGCCTTGAGACGTGCAATACGTTGTTGCACGTGCATTCCGGGAAAGAGAAACAGAGCAAATGAATGCCACACAATACTGTCACTTTGGAAAGCTCAACCCCTGCCCTTGCGATCGTTCAAAAAATTAAACGGCTATTGAAACGCATAGCATGCCAAGGCTCACGTCTGCACAACGTCATGAGGCCATTGGGATGGTCCGCGGGGGAATGTCTCAACGACAAGTGGCTGCACATTTCCACTGCCACCGGAAATGTTGTTTTACAGATGAGTCGAGGTTTAACATTTCCCATAGTGATGGACGTCAACGTGCCTATAGACGCGTGGGAGAACGTTATGCACAGGCCTGTGTCTTGGAGAGGAATTGCTTTGGTGGTGATTCCGTGATGATTTGGGGTGGAATAACAGCACGCCAAAGAACTCCTTTGGTGATCGTTCAGGGCAATTGAACTGGTGTGGGCTACAGGGATCAGATTCTTCGATCTGTGGCAATTCCTTTTTCTGCAACGTCATGGTCCTGGGTTAACTCATTAAGGCCGAGAGACGCATATATGGGGCAAATTAATCAGCTCCTCACAGCGAGTGACGTGTTTATGGGGCAGGTAATTAACAGTTTCTCACAGCGAGAGCCCCATACAGTCGTCAACAGAAAGCACCTCTTATTCAGCGAGAGACGCACATGTGTGTTGTACTTTTAAAAATCGCACTGTACATATTATTTCAACCAATTTAGCAGTACTGAGCAAATGTTAGCTTTTCTTACGAGAGATTCCACCTTAAGTATCAATCAGAAGAAGTATTTAAAGTATTTTGATAACAATTGCTAATCATTATCATAGGCTTGTACAGCGTTTAGCAAATGAACGCATGTCGGCGAGAAAGGGGATTATGATGTTTTTACAGAGGTAAGTGCCTGGTACTCTTCCTTGGGAATGGATACTAAAATACTTCGTATGCACCTTGATTGAATTAGATGTAATGGTTTAGAGGTTACTAAAAATTATATTTCCTTCAACTACCTAATAAATAGGAAACAATATACGAAATTTCAAGGACATACAAAAGAATTCAAACACAATAGAATAGTTTGAATTTACTTTTTAGGCATCATTACGTTGTCATGTTTCATATACTGAAGCATAATGTATAAACACAAGTAATTATACATCCAAGCTCGAATAGATTAAACATAATTGAACTTACTAATTTGAAGTTTACTGAATTGTAACTAGTTGTTTTCCATAATCTAAAGTTCGTAATGTTACCTAAGCGAATATAAAGTGATAAGTCGCGCCTTTGCATCGAATAAATATATTCATGTCAGTGTTATTACAACAATGAAATGTTTTACTACGTTTGTTACAAAAGACAGTAAGTTGGTAATTCAAAACATTGTCACACATGGACAGAAGTAATATCATAAGTTATTACATGTAAGCCATACAAAGGTATTTCAAGCATTTTTGTTCAAGATGTGGAAAGTTTCATGTTGATTTGAATTGTCAGTTTTCTATGCAATTTACATGAACATTCTGTAAAACGTTTGTATTTGATCTGTGTAATTATCAAATCCGGTGCAATTATCACGTGTATCAATGAACTCAGTCTCTATTGATCCATCGTCAATAAAAGCTGGATAGTATATCTGTTACGGTATCGATACACATGCGCATAATCATTCAAGCAGATTACAGTAATGAGATAATTGAACGCCTCTTTCCTTCTTGAAATAACAGCCTCCGGTAGAATGCATATGTAGTTACGTCCTTGTTGAAAGGTTTGTCCCGTGACAAGTGTAAAATAAACAGATGCGCTGTTATATCATTGGACATCTTGCTTTATGGAGTCACGCCCCTCTCTGTGATGTTTATACATGCATGCACATCCGTAATTTTATGAACCTCGTTTGCATTCAGTAAAGATATAGGCACGCCCACCTTCATAAATATTGGGGGTTGGGGTGTCAACTGCAAGTTTATACACTATAATAATTCAGTATAGTGTCACCCTCGTGAATTCTGTAATGCGTGTACTCTAGTTTGGATAGTCATTCGTATCAAGGTGAAGATTATATTTACATGTACAGCAAACCATTATGTTTTATGTACTAGTTGTGTGCATAAAATGTATATGAAAATAAATACTACCTCTACTCAGTGGTTGGATTTCAATCGCTTTGTTTTACTTATCGAAAAACACTAAAATGAGGACAAATAAACTCTCCAAAGTGACTATCTACTCCTATTTGTCTTATGTGTATATTTGATACATCATTACCAGTGTGTATGTTAACAATACACAAACTGTCACATGATAGCTTGAGTTGATAAAGCCGAAACCCAGCATATCGACTGGTCAAGGATATAGCCAAAAACCAATCTCTATCCAAGCTGCTGAGTGACCAAACGTGGTCTTCAGAAATTTCGCCCACGCCCCGTCACCTGTCCTTTCCTCTGTGACAGGTATCTCATGATACGATTGGTCGCAGATAACATATGACCAGCCACTACATTGAACAGTTGAGATACCGAACGTTCTATTCGGGAAATTTGATGACGCCCTATCACGTGACTCTTTGTTTTATGTCTATGCAAGGAATATGTAGTATACATTTTGTATACGTATGTTTGTATGGTCACGTATGTTTTCTGCATTAAATCTGTATGAAATAAAGTGCAATGCTATGAATGTGCTTTGTGCTATTCACAGACTAGCGTTATAGTACTTTCATTAAAATAATTCGTAAACACTAGAAATGTATCGGCAAAACCGCTATTTTCGTCGAAGATTATAAAGTATGAAAGTAAATTCTTCTTTACAGTATGTCATTGTCATAGATGTTTTGTAAAGTTAAACCTCACACAATGATATAAGAGAGATAATTTGTTAACGTGTGTCTCATCTGTTACATTCAACGAATACATGTGTATGCATATTGTGATAAAATAAACTCTGTCAAAAAAAAAACGCAACCCCTGTCCTCAGATATGAAAAATTCGTTTGAATGAAGTTATTGCTTCCAAACTAAATTTTATTCGAATGTATTGAAATGATACACGTAATTAATGAAGATTACCATCCAAACAACTGCATTTGTACGCATAAGTGTATTTTATTGCTTATTCCGTCACAACGCATGAAATGACCCTCATGGTGACTTCGCACAAAAAAAACACATGCAAATCATGAAAATGGCAGTTAATGTAGGGGTGTATAAAAGCCCATGTGCTTCCGTATTATATTCATTCATTTGTCGCCGAAAAGCTGTGTTAAAATGCCACGATTGAGTGCTGCCGACCGAAATATCGCCATTGGTCGTGTTCAAGCCGGAGAAAGTTTTGGAACTGTTGCACGGCACCTAAATGTTCACAAAACAACGATATCCCGACTTTGGAGCCGCTACAACAACTTCAATTTGACCAACGATCGCCCGAGAAGTGGAAGGCCAAGAATCACGACCCCCCTTCAAGATCGGTACATCCGGGTCCATCACCTGCGTAATCGGCATGCCCTACCAACCGTGACTGCCACACAAATACCAGGTTTGAGGAGAGTGTCAGCTCAAACGATTAGGAACCGTCTGAAAGAAGCGGGTTTACGTGCCTGTAGACCAGTTGTTGGACCTGTACTACGCCCCCTACATCGACGCCGACGACTCAGGTGGTGCAACAACGTAAGGATACGGACTTTACAAAACTGGAGGCGAATCTGGTTTTCTGATGAATCACGTTTTCTTTTGCAACGTCACGACGGAAGACAGCGTCTGTATAGGAGACGTCATAAACGTTTTGCGCCCATCTGCGTCCGACAGGTGGACAGATTTGGCGGAGAAAGCGTCATGGTTTGGGGAACCATCTCATACAACCAGAAATCAGACTTGGTGATCGTTCCAGGGAACCTGACAGCCCAACGTTACATCAACCACGTGTTAGAGCTTCACCTCCTCCCGATTATTGACCAACAGACACAGATTTTTCAACGGGACAACGCCCGGCCTCATACTGCACGTGCAACAATGAACTTTCTGCAGAATTCCAACGTCAATGTCTTGCCATGACCCTCTAAATCACCAGACCTCAACCCTATTGAACACCTGTGGGATACTCTGGATCGACGCGTACGTCAACGTCAGCCGCCGCCACAGACGCTGCAACAGCTCGCCGTTGCACTGCAGGAGGAGTGGAGAGCCATTCCCCAGGAAAGAATCCGGCGTCTTATCCGTTCTTGTCCAAGGAGATGCCGTGCAGTGATTGCAGCGCGTGGTGCTCATACGAGATACTGAGAAAGACGCCCCCCTGGTGACAAACTGGTGTCTGTGAGATGACTTTTGAAATGACAATTTTAAACATGCCCATCTGGGTTATTATTCTGCCAAATTTCAGACTTCTGTCTTAAATAATAAAAATGCCGTGTCGTCCTAAAACTTCAGATCAAAATCTCTAAAATACAGGGGTTGCGTTTCTTTTTTGACAGAGTTTATAAATGTACAAGCCGACAAAAGGTCTACAAGAGAAACTTGCAATAAAATTACATAAAGCTTGCAACACACGACATGTATTCACACCTGATTTCTTTCAACATATATCTTTACGACACAATTAAACAATCAGGACTTGTTTGTACGACTAGACAGTTTCCTGTGATCCCCGAAACCTGCCAGGGAAATCAGGTGTGACTAGCACTAACTAGTCTCGGCACAGAGAGTGGGCAATCAGCGAGGGCTTCCAGGTGTTGAGTAGTGATGGGGCTCTCGGGCTTAATGAGCTAACATTCCAACAGGACAATGCCCGCCATCATACGGCAAGGGCTGCTATGGATTTCTTGCAACATCACAACGTTGACTTACTGCCTTGGCCTGCAAATTCACCGGATCTCTCCCCGATAGAGCATGTTTGGGACGAGATGGTTCGACGTGTACGCCGTTTTCCTCATCTGCCAGATAACGTCCTTGACCTTGCAACAGAACTTGGGAGAATCTGGCGTGACAGCCCACAAGCCTTCCTTGCACGTTTGAAAGGCTCTATGCGTCGTCGATGCACTGCTGTTCTCAATGCCGATGGTGGACATACCCGTTATTGAGCTTGTGACTTCGTCGTTTGACCCCTGTCCCGCTTGTGGACTCGTGACGTCATTGTGATTGACTTTTCAATTGAAATTCTCCCGACTTGTTATGGTTTCATGATCCTTCCATTAAAGTTTATATGTACCTTTGACATTGTTATCGTACTAATCAACTGGGATAATATTTTGACAATGCACAGTTTCTTTATGTGGCTAGTATAGTATACATCAGTAGTTACATGTAGATAGGCAGGCCGCTTCAAGCTGGACTGACTAAAATGAAGATGTAAAGAACATTTTGATTTTGATGCGAAAAGGTGAAGGTATCCTGCCCAGGCGGTGGCAGCCGTCACAAATACAATGACAAGATAGCAATTAACCTGAATCAGCAAGGGGAACATATAGCACAATTCTAAACAGGGACATCATAAATATGAAGAACGTAACACAAGAAAACGTGGCAAAAATTCAATGTTAATTTTCAAGGGCAACAATCTGTCAAAATACGTCCTAGGTTTGCCCTCATTTAGTTGTTGCTCTCATTTAGATATAATTATGTCGTTAATGTCTACGTCACTACGTTATAATGCGAGATGGTGTTCGTGCAGCTGACTTTCAGCGTAATGCAGCGCTGCTAACAAGATGCTTATTTCAGATCTCTGTTTATGCCTCTTCAACCTATATCAACCCACAAAGAGTCAAATAGCATCAGCAACGATTGCAGCTCGTATAAAAAATATACTACCAACTATAATTAGTGAGGATCAAAAAGGATTTATGAAAGGGAGATATATTGGCGATTGCACTAGACTGGTAGCAGACATAATGGAATACACCGAACAATTGAATATACCAGGTTTACTCATACTAATCGACTTTGAAAAAGCCTTTGACTCTGTTGAATGGAAAATTATTAAGAATTGTTGGACTTTTTTAATTTTGGACCCTCTATTACACATTGGATTAAGACTTTTTACAATGATATAAAGTCAAGTGTTCTAGTAAATGGTTTTTCTAGTAATTTTTTTAATATTTCGAGAGGATGTAGACAAGGTGATCCACTTTTGCCATATCTATTCCTTATCGGCACAGACATTTTGGCACACATCTTGAGGGAAAATAAAAATGTAAAGGGTATTAAACTTCTTGATATTGAATATTCATTAACGCAATTTGCAGACGACACAACACTTATTCTTGATGGAACGGAAAAATGCTTTCAAACAACCTTGGGTTTACTTAATCAGTATGCTGAATTTTCTGGCCTTAAAATAAACATAGAAAAAACTAAAATAATATGGATTGGTTCTATGCAATACTCAAACATTCAATACTGTAAGACTTTCAAACTAGATTGGTCCCAAAGACCCTTTACTTTACTCGGAATTCATTTTCAACACAACCATGCTGAAATGGTTGAAAGAAATTATAAAGACAAACTAAAACAAGTTGATAAGACAATGACGATGTGGTTAAGAAGAGACCTTACTCTATTTGGCAGAATTACCGTCCTTAAAAGCCTTATATTGCCTTCCCTAAACCATCTTTTTACTATGTTGCCAAATCCAAGAAGTCATACCATTAAAAAAAATGGTTTAAATTTGTTTGGAAAGGAAAACCTGACAAGATCAAGCGAAACACGATTATTCAATCGTATAAAGATGGGGGGCTAAATGTACCTTTAATTCTTGAAACAATACAAGCTCAAAAACTCTCATGGCTGCGCAGAACATTTGTTAAACATTCTAACATATCAAATCTTATAGATTTTGCTATTCCAACAAAAAGTCTTCACCTAACAGAGATGGGAGCAAACTACTTAAATTAATATAAGGAATGTTTTTATGAGAGATGTTTACGAAGCGTGGGCAAATATGCAATCTTTACAAATAAACGATGACGTTGACACAGAAACTTCACAACAGTATATATGGGCAAACGACAATATTACCGTAGGTCAAAAACCTATTATTTATAAACATTACTTGAAGGGAAGTGTTAAATTCATTAATGATCTACTGAAAACAGATAGCAATTTTCTTACCTATGAAGAGTTTATTTCCCTATATAATATTCAGACAATTTTTTTAGAATATAGGGGTGTCATCAACTCCATAAAATCCTACTTACTTTCGAAAAAAATAACTGTGTAAAGTAGAGGAGCCATTTATTCCTAATAATATACATATACTCTACAAAGAACGTAAAGGGTGCAAGATTTTCTACTCTGTCTTGCTAAGGAAACATACATTAAAGGAAAAGCTAAATAGTCAACTTAAATGGGAAAGGGACATCAACGTAGATATATCAGAACAACTCTGGAAAGTTTTTAACTATGTACCTTTCAGAACAACTTGTAATACACAATTCAGATGGCTTCAATATAAAATTGTCCAAAGAATCATTACAACAAACAAGGATTTATTTAACTATAAACTGACACATTCCGCTTCTTGAATATTCTGTAAGGTAAAAATGGAATCAATTATCTACGTACTTTGTGAGTGTGTACATGTGAAAACGTTGTGGCAGCAACTAAAAGCCTGGATGCAAAACATATTATCTTTGGATATAAAGAAAAACGAAATGATGTATTAAACCTTGTTATCATCGCAACAAAATGCTATATATATGCAAAGAGATATTCTAATTCGCATGCACAGATTGCTGGATTAAAAAGTTATCTTCCCACCTTGTATGAAATTGACAAATGTGCTGCCTTTTTGCACTGCATCTATGGTAAATTCTTAACCTTTGGTCATCTTGCCATAACTTCTTCACATAAATTGCAACAACAATGTATTCTTATAGCCTACGGATTATCTACCTTCCATGTCCATATTTTGTAATATTTACATGTACCACAATTGTATAAATTATGTAACCATTATAAAGAAATAAAGTGATAAAAAAAAGAAGAAAAAAAAAGAATCCATTCATCTGTCACGGCATTAAATACCAATGGTGTGCACATAGTCATGGTCATGTGGTGGATTTGTTCTTGCTATCTGGAGAAGGACAAAATGCAGCTTCGAGAACTGGTGGCTCGGACGGCGGGAGAGACCATCGTATTTCACTGTAAAGATACCTCAAGTCTACCTTAAACTAGTACGATGTTGTCCAGTTTCCCCTTACTCTACAGAGTGTTTCCCCTTACTCTTCCTGACCCTGGAAGAAATGAGCATGACTATCTGTCCTGAGTGAGTGATTTTACTATTTTTAGCTGTACGCCTTTTTGATATCGCTTCAGAGTTGGCAATAATTGTTTATTTACGACTTTCGTTTTCCACTGATTTCATGATTCTGAGTGGATAATGATGGTACCTAGCTTTGCTAGAATGCTCGAGAACCGTGTAAGAGCTATATAAAGGCTGGTTGTTTCATTTATCACATGACTGGAGTTATACACATCTGTCTGCCATCATTTCAAGAGCGATCGTGCTTCTCTTTTCAATTGCTGTCATTGTAAACAACCTCCAGTCAGTACATCTGCTCTCACTGTAAATGTCAAGACTCTGGTGAGTAGATATTGTATATTTGTGACCAAATATTTTAGATCTGTGACTCAGTTGAATTGTACTAAATATCTACTGTGTTCTACTTTGCTGGTACAAAGGGGACTTTTAAACCTTTTGTCACAGCAAATTATTTACCATAACCAATTTGGGGGCTCGTCCAGGATAAAATTCATTTGACATTTGAGATCTATCGTGAAATTTATTTCAAATTTCTGCAATTTTGCAAATAAGTTATTTGTGAATCCAGCAAAATGGTGTTTAAACTTGAGAGGTTTCTTAAGTCCCATGACCCTGAATTGCGCAAATAAGATTTATTGCAAATTTCTTCATGTTTCAAACTTGAGGTGAAACCTGCTATGAGGAAATTTCAGATTTTGAAAATTGTGTTGAATCACTATATTGATGAGGGAGGTTTTGGACATGAAGTTTTGGAAATGGTTGAAGAAGAATGTTTGGGCCAATCGGAAATGAAATAAAAAGAACTAAAAAGGATGGAAATAGAAAAAGAAATACAATGTATAAAAGAAAAAGAAGAAAGGGAAATGAAAAAGTTTGAAATGGATAAGGAAAAAGAAAAAGAAATAGAATTGAGAAAATTGGAAAATGACAGGAAATGACAAAATTGGAAATCGATGAGAGAAAACTGGAAATTCACAGAAAAATTGAACTGAAAAAGCTTGAAACCCTTCTCCTCCTTCAAATTCTTCCTCTTCTGACATTGCAAGGCACGCAAGACTGGTACCCCCTTTTAATGAGAAAGAAGTAGACAAATACTTTCTACATTTTGAAAAAGTTGCTGAAAACCTCAAGTGGCCTAGGGAGTCATGGCCTATGCTACTGCAACCTGTTTTGAAGGGTAAAGCTCAGGATGCTTATTCCGCCTTGTCAATACAGCAAAGCTCAGACTATGATCTTTTCAAAAGGACCCTTTTTTTAAAAAGCTTGCTTATGAGACTTATCGTCAGAAATTCAGAAATGCTCACAGAAGGGACAATGAGACTTTTGTAGAATTTACTAGAGGAAAGGAAACTTTGTTTGATAGGTGGTGCGGGTCTGAGGAAGTCACAGATTTTGATGGTTTGAGACAGTTAGTTTTGATGGAGGATTTCAAACAGAGTGTTCATTTTGATCTCAAGACTTATTTGGATGAACATAAGGTTGATGACTTACATGAGGCAGCAATGTTGGCAGGGGATTGTTGTTTGACTCACAAGAGTTCTTCGAGGTCTCTGGGTAGTACCAAGTTTTTTGGCCAAAAGGGCTTTTCCCTGGGTAAGACTTCAGGACATGCAGACTTCAGTGGTGTGAGGACAAGTCCAAATTCTTCTGACAAGCAGTCACATTCTTATAACTTTTGTGCATATTGTAAGAAGCCAGGTCATTTGATTTCTGAATGTTACAAACTTCAGTTTAAACATCAGGCTGCAGGTTCCCCAAATGCTTTTGTGTCTATCGCACCTAAGCCTTTCTTTCCTGATGGTTCTGAGGAGAGTTTTATTTGTGAGAGTAAGTCGCCAGATTCTGTAGTTGGGAAGGAGTATTTGCCCTTTGTTTCTAAGGGTTCTGTGTCGCTTATGAGAAATACTTTTACCCCACGGCCCGTTATACTGGGATACTGGAGCTCTTCAATCTATTTTGCCTTTTCTGATGAGTCTTCAACGAACTCATATTTTTTGCTTCAGGGTATAGGTGGCAATTCTTCTGCTCTTCTCCAGTTTGTGAAATGTGACTTCAGATCTGATTTCTGGTAGGTGAAAGGTGGTGTTCTTGACTCTCTCCCAGTTCCGAGTGTCGATTTGTTGATTGGTCATGATCTTATGGGGGCCAAAGTTGGTGTTGATCCCATTGTCACTGTTTCGCCGGAGAGTTCAGTTAGTACAGAAAAGTCGGAGGATGAATTTCCGGGTATGTTTCCTTCTAGTGCAGTGACTCATTCAATGTCGAAAGGCATTCCTTCCAAGACTTATTTGCCGAATGATACGATTTATGATTTGTCCGATACTTTCATTGATCATCCTTTTCATGGGGCAGAGGCTGATGACTTATCTTCAAAGAACAATAACTCTTCAGGTCTTCTTG
The DNA here is from genome assembly GCF_003918875.1 of Haliotis rubra. NCBI lineage: Eukaryota > Metazoa > Mollusca > Gastropoda > Lepetellida > Haliotidae > Haliotis > Haliotis rubra. Next base: position 1,480,831 of record NW_025767335.1, read on the forward strand.
ATAAGTTTGATAGTTTGTTACGTGGTGATCACATTCTTTCCAGAGAGCAGGCTATTAGTTCGCAGGGTGAGGATGTTGAATTGCAGAAGTTGGTTAGTAGTGGAGCAGATAAAAGCAAAAATGACCCAAAATAGTTCACTTAATCATGCAAGCATAAAAAATGGCACATACATTCTCAAAGCACCACTCATTCATAAAAGGGCGTTAGCCACGCAAAAATCCAAGATGGCTGCCTCTTTTTTCAAGATGGCTGCCACCCATTGGCCAATTGCATCACTATCGAGAATATGGATGTTACTGATGCATTTATCATGGTTTATAATCCCATTCAATGACCAGTTTATTCATTTATTGAAGTTAATGATGGTAAACTTTTAGCTAAACTGAATGGTGCAGATGTCATCGCACAGGAGCTAAAGTATCATCGCAAATGTCTCACTGCCCTTTACAATAGAGAAACTACTCACCTCAGAAGTCTAGAGAAAACCTTCTATCAGAGTGAAGCTGAACCAGCTATCTATGCACTACTACTACCAGAAGTAGTGAACTACATGGTAGAAATAAGTCTTAGTTCAGAGGGCCCTGCCATCTCCCTCTGGCAGACATATCCCATCTGTACACACAACGTTTGGAGCAGCTATTGAATTGATTCACCTAGTGTGAACAAAACCAGGCTAACAGAGAAGTTGTTAATGGCAATACCCGAGCTAGAAGCTCATACAAACGGAAGAAGTGTTTTTTTAGCACTACAAAACGATGTTGCTCTAGCCCTATCTCAGGCATGTGAATACTCAGATGCTCTTGTTTTGGCCAGAGCTGCAAAGATATTGAGAAAACACATTCTGGACCACCAGCCCAAATTCGATGGTACATTTCGCGAAGGATGCATCAAAGATGCCATACCTGCAAGTCTTCTCCAGTTCGTTGGTATGGTGGAACATGGAGCAGACATTAAGTCTCAGCTTGGGTTTGACGTATCCACGTCAGACCAGGCTATTGCTCAGCTCCGGTCCATCAGTACAACTGCTTCTCAAAGAGGAAAGTTCAAGCAAGTACCCATCGACAGTCTAAGGGTAGGAAAACTCCCTTTTCAGTGTACATGGGTATGTTAATCTATGCCAAAACCAGCAAGAGAAGCTTCGTAGAAATATTTCATGATCATGGCATGAGCATTTCGTATGGCAGGGTGCTGGAGATATCAGCCCAACTTGGAGATGCCACAGTTAGCAAGTATGTGGAGGAGGGTGTGGTCTGTCCACCACTGCGGTCATGGACAACATTGACCCAGATAACAGTCAGACGTTGTCCCAACGTTGGCAATGGTTTTGCCAACATTGCCAACGTTGGGCCAACGTCCGAATGCTATCTGGGGGACCAGAACCCTTCTGCAATCACTGTTACTACCTCTTTCCAAGATACCAGTATCTCTGTCTTTCAGCATCCTGCTACAGACAACCATGCGGAAGAGCGTCAACCAGTAAAATTCGGGCCACAGAGGGTAAAATCTGTTCCTGAACTACCTGATTCCTTTACAAATATCCCTCCTGCTTCATTGAAGTCAAAGAACCCAACACCGCCAAGTGGTACAATGCCAGTGCCAACCACAGACCTGCTTAGACCACAAATGGCCCTGGAGTATGAGTGGCTGGAGAAGGTCTTTATCACTGAAGAGATTATAGATGCCTTGTCATGTTTGGGGGTCTCCATATCAAAATGACTACCTTTCGGTCTCTGGGTTCTCTGCTGAAGGACAGTGGTTGGACTGGCACCCTAGTAGAAGCAGGTGTGGCTTCTCTGGCACTGCAGATTCATTTCTTGCAGCTTCAAGTGTCACTAAGACACGACAAATTCACCAGGTCACTGCCTGCAGCCTTTACAAGTTGCTAAAATGTGCCTAAAACAGTTATTGCACAGAACAAGCAGAGATCAATGAAGACGTATTGGGCTTTGAGGAATATTGTGTCAGAACCACAGCCAACAAAGTCCGCAACTTCAATTCTGGCATTTGGTGTTGTCAGTGGAACTGACAGTCTTTGTCCTGATCAGATCATTCAGTGAAGCCAACTTCAGTCTATACTGTCAGGCATTGAGGGAGTTGATCCCATACTTGTTTGCCAATAACAACACCAATTATGCCCGATGGTTGCCTATTCATCTGAGGGACATGCTGACTTTGGAAAGTAAGCACCCAGCATTGGCGCAGGAATTCAACATTGGCAACTTTGTTGTGCACAAAACCAAGCATGACTTCTCAGCGCTTGCTTTTGATCAGGCCCATGGGCAGCCAGGGCTGTCAATAAGGCTGATGGTGGAGCCATTGGGCTTACTGAAAATCCATCAGCCCAGAGGAGATGGATGGTCTCTGGCCCTGAGGTGAGCCATCTGGAATTCCTGTATGAAATGGAGGCACAAACAAAAGAGGCCAGCGAGCACTGTCTTCACCATGAGCAGACACCACATGCCCAGATGATTCCTAGAAAGGGTCCAGAAACTCTCTCAGGTCCTGCAAGACTTGGGAAACCCTTTCGAGGAAGACAGTGTAGATTTGTTTTCAATAGACACCAAAGATGTAGCTCATCCCAGCTCTGCGGAGCTTGTTCACACTCAGTTGCAGAAAGGTAGCACACAATACCAAAACTTTGTGGATAGATTGGATGATAATCCAACATCATTCTATAAGCCCATCAGAAAGCAAAGACTTGATTTCTTCTGTCAAGATAAGCCTGTTACAGAACCATCAAAACAGAAACAGCTGAAACAAGACTTAGTGGAGCAGATAAATGCAAAAATGTCCTCGTGATTGGCCTGAGTATGTTCCCAACACTGCAAAGCATGGGTTTGTATCAGCTGTGGCTCTTATTTGGTCAAGGTCAGAGCCTTCCATGGATTGGCATTCACAACCTGAACAACTCTGATGGTCAAGATAAGGCCAAGGCATGTTGTTCTTCCATGCTTTTACAGGCTGTGTTGTGGTGTCTGCTTTTTAGAAATAAAGGGGAAAAGACAGCTTGGCAAACATGGGGCATTTTCCCAGAGGCAACACCAGTATTTGCCAGACTGAGCCAGCATCCACCAACCATTGAGGATGATGACATGGAGCTCCTAGAGAAGTTTGTGGTCCTCATGTATGATAGGTCTAGCACTGTAGATGGTGTGGATGAGGCTAGACTCGACTTATTTGCCAGAAAGCAGAGACCATATGAAGCCATCCCTCCAACCGGAGCAGCTCTAATTCAACACACTACATCAGGCAGGTTGTGTGTGGGATCAGGCAATTCTGCGCCAGCCAGAAGCAGAGAGTCCAGCTGACTGGGGCTGGGAGAAGATTGGCAAAGAATGGAAAACCTTCTGAACAGCCAACTCTCCCACTGCAAAGAGTTGTAAACAGCTCACTAAGTGTGGCTGCAAGTCTGGCTGTCGTGGCAGGTGCAAATGCTACCGGTTTGGTCTCACATGCACAGCCTTTTGCAGTTGCAAATGTGAAGTGTAGTTTCTGGTATTCTGGGTACAGTGATCAGTCCAGGTACAATTTCAACTGTTGTTTGCTAAAACTGACATTTGATTGATGTATTGTTTTGATATTGTAATAAAAACAAAATTATTTTGTCATAAAAATGAAATAAGTTGTTTTACTTGAAGTAGTTACAACTTACAAAGTAATTATAAGTAATTTTTAGTGTAGACGGCGGCCATCTTGAAAATGGTAGCAATCTTGGATTTTTGTGTGGCTAATGCCCTTTTTTGGAAGAGTGGACTCCAATGAACATTTGTGCCTAATTGCATGCTTGCATGATTAAGTGAACTATTTTTGCACTTATCTGCTCTACTATAGTAAGGCTGTTTATTTTGAGGAGGTTAGCAAGATTTCCGTTTGTTATTACTTCAAGGATGGTGTTCTGATGTGGAAATATAGGTCGCCGGACGTTCCCGCGCAGTATGAATGGAAATTATATCAAATTGGGGTACCAAAATTATTTCGAAAGCATGTACTTTCATTGGTACGTGAAAGTCCCATGGCAGGTCATCTGGATGAAAACAAAACTTGTGAGAAAATTTTGGCACTTTTGCCAAATTGTTGGAAAATCAAATCAGAAAATCACCACCGCTCCTTTAAAACCAGCAACGTTCCAGAGACTCGTCAACAATGTCACATCTGGTCTTGATAGTGTCGAAGCTTACATGGATGTTGTCATCAATTACAACATGGAGTGGGAACACCATCTGAAGGGAACTCATGCTTTCTTTGAAAGACTGTCTGAAGCAAAATTGACTGTGAATCTCGCAAAGTGTGAATTTGGGAAGTGACACGTTGAATTTGTAGGGCATGCTGTAGTTCATGCTAAGGTTGAAGCTATTGTACATTTTCCAGTACTTCAGTCTTAGAGAGAACTCATGAGATTCTTGGGTATGGCAGTCTATTATGGAATTTTTTGTAAAAAATTCTCAGATGTTGTATCACTACTTACCAACCTTAAAGAGAGCATTTAAGTTACAAATTGATGCAAGTGATGTAAATGCAGGCACTGTCCTGATTCAAGAGGAATATTCAGTTATTGAACACCCAGTTTGTTATTGATAAGCATCAAATAAATTATTCTACCACTAAGAAAGAGACATTAGGCCTTGTGCTAGCTTTGCAGCGTTTTGAAGTGTACCTAGGTGCCACTACCTTTCCAATTGAAGTGTTTACTGATTACACTTCCTTGACTTTTCTTCACAAAATGAAGAACAAGAATCAACGACTTATGAGATGGAGTTTCTCTTTGTAAGGGTTCAATCTTGTGATTAGGCATATTAAAGGCAAAGACAATGTTTGTGATGATGCACTTTCCAGGTCGTAAATGTATACTAGCCACATAAAGAAACTGTGCATTGTCAAAATATTATCCCAGTTGATAAGTACGATAACAATGTCAAAGGTACATATAAACTTTAATGGAAGAATCATGAGACGATAATAAGTCGGGAGAATTTCAATTGAAAAGTCAATCACAATGACGTCACGAGTCCACAAGCGGGACAGGGGTCAAACGACCATGTCACAAGCTCAATAACGGGTATGTCCACCATCAGCATTGAGAACAGCAGTGCATCGACGACGCATAGAGCCTATCAAACGTGCAAGGAAGGCTTGTGGGATGTTACGCCAGATTCTCTCAAGTTCTGTTGCAAGGTCAAGGACGTTATCTGGCGGATGAGGAAGACGGCGTGCAGGCCAAGGCAGAAAGTCAACGTTGTGGTGTTGCAAGAAATCCATAGCAACCCTTACCGTGTGAGCGCGGTCATTGTCCTGTTGGAATGTTAACCCAGGGCCATGACGTTGCAGAAAAAGGAATTGCCACAGGTCGAAGAATCTGATCCCTGTAGCCCACACCAGTTAAGTTGCCCTGAACAATCACCAAAGGAGTTCTTTGGCGTGCTGTTATTCCACCCCAAATCATCACGGAACCACCACCAAAGCGATTCCTCTACAAGACACAGGCCTGTGCATAACTTTCTCCCACGCGTCTATAGGCACGTTGACGTCCATCACTATGGGAAATGTTAAACCTCGACTCATCTGTAAATCCGACATTTCTCCACCAAAACAAGGGTCTGCGGACATGATTTCGGCACCATATTCGGCGAGCTTGTCGATGACGTTGTGTCAGGATAGGCCTTATGGCGGGACGTTGTGGTCTGATCCCGTGATGACGTTAACGTTGTCGAACTGTGTTGGGGTGGATACGGCGAAGTCCTGGGATGGTTCGGGCAGTCATCACTGCAGTCTGAAACCTGTGGCGAAGATGGGGCACCCTTATCCATCTGTCCTGTCTTGGCGTTCCTACACGTGGACGTCCAGAACGTGGCCGATCGATGACGTCATTTGTGTTCTTAGCGTCTCACCAGTGCAGAAATGGTGTTCTGGTGGCAGTGGAAATGTGCAGCCACTTTATTTACGACTTTCGTCATGCCGTGGAGTCTTTTTTAGATTTGTGACTCAATTGCATTGTAGTAGATATCTGTATTGTCATTCAGTGTAGTTTGCTCATTGTTTGCTCAATATATTATTGAATATTTTAGACTTGTCTGTGTTCTATGTTTTTGGTTCAAAGGGGACTCTTAAACCTTTTGTCTAGGCAAATTATTAACCGTAACACTATTTACAAAACATATTATTCAAAATGTATCTAATAATTTTATTGCCTTTAAAAATTCAATTTTTAAATGATAATCAACATTATAAACAAGTTCCTTCAATGTTTTGACATTGAAATATTTATCCCTTGTGATGGAAAAATCAATACAGTCAGTGCATGCTTGACCGTGATTCTTTCATCACAAGGGATGCAAAACGGAGGATCAACACCTTTAAGCAAATATTAATGTGCATATCTTGTATGGCCAATACGACATCGTCGTATGATGACCTCTTCAAATCTGGACTGACAACCAAAGTAGGTGTAACCAATATAGGGTTTTATTTGATGTAATGTATTTATACCTACTTGGGTGTCCCACTTCTTCTGCATCAGATCACGGATATAAGATCTGATGTTAGATTTATAAACAGAGTATGGATTAAGAAGTGTGTCACAGATTTGTTGAGTGCTGCCGTAGCAGCAAAATCGGCCATTGTGTTAGCAGAGATTCTAACATGGCTGGGTAACCAACAGAGGACGATGTCGTATTGGCCAGTAGCAAGCTCGTTGTATAATTCAATTATTTCTATTAAAAGTGGATGTTTGCAAGAAAGATGTTTAATAGCCTGAAGGCAGGAAAGAGAGTCTGAAAATATTATATATTGTTTACATTTAGGTTGTTTTTATAATATATTTATGCGCTGTTAATATGGCGTTAGCGTTTGCTGTGAAAATAGAGGTGTTATTTGGTAATCGAGAAGATATTGTTCTGGATCCAAGGACAGTGGCACAAGCAACCGCGCCACCATCCTTGGACCCATCTGTAAATAAGGATTTATATGTATTATATTTAATTTTTATATGATTGTATTCTTGTTTAGTGTGTATTTAGTATAGTGTATAGTATCAGCCCCTGTTGATGATAAGTTTGCTCAAGGGTATCTGTCCTGAGTGTGGAAAGAAGGTATTGCTGAGCCAGTCATTGTTGGGAAGAGGAACAGATGACACAAGGCTTAAAGCACAGCAACATCCTGTACAAAAACAATGGTGATAGAAGCAATTGTAACACCGATCACAGTAAAGCTTTGCTGAACATCGTCAGAAAGCTCTTCTCTGATGTGACCCGGAGCAGGACTCAAGAAACTTGTTGATGTGATGTATCGACTTTCACAGCAGATCTTGCTTGGGCTGGCTTCTCACCGAAGATTGATCAACCCATTTTACTCTGAATATGAGGCATATATTTTGTCTTGTCTTTCACAGTAGAACGGGTCTGCATACATGTCACTTTTGGGAACCTTTCGCATGCTTGCACTTCATTTCCCTCAGTCTTATTTTGACAAACAATCAGTCATTGTATGTGAGTTTAACAGCTGAATCAGCAGAGTGTTTACCATTGTCACCAGACTGACGGAGAGATTTTAGGTTTGGTTGGTTGGTTTGTTGCTTAACGCTGCACTTAGCAATATTCCAGCTATATGGCGGCGGTCTGTAAATAATAGAGTCTGGACCAGACAATCCAGTGATCAACAGCACAAGGATACGATGACGTATGTCAACCAATTGAGCGAGCCGAACCACCCGATCCCGTTAGTAACCACTTATGAAAAGCATGGGTTGCCGAGGCCCAATTCTAGCCCGGATCATCACAGGTAGAGATTTTAGAACAGCAACTGTTGATACACAAAAAGGTTGCTAACCATGTTCTCCCGACATCGACGGAAGCCAGTAGAAAGTGTTCAATGACAGCTGTTTAAATTTTGTTATTTACTTAAAAAAGAGCAACTGAGAATATTAGAAAAACAATTTGGGCGCTTCTTGAGAAAAAATGATTTGTTTTCAGAATTGTTAAAATGACGGATAATCAATTACAATCCTTAGATAAAGGAGGGAATAATGCGTACGTGCTCGAAAGTAGTGAGTGAATGAGCAAATGAGTGAGTGAGTTATTATTTTAAGTCACATCGACAATATTTCAGCCATATTGTGAAGAAATGATAGATTTAGAGTAATTGACAGTAAACATTAAAATCCTGTCAACGAAGGACAGTAAAACAGCTAGATTATCACAGGTATAAATTTAAAACTAGTAGTGTGTGAATGAGTTTAGTTTTACACCGCACTCAGCAATATTTCAGCTATATGGCGGCGGTCTGTAAATACTCGAGTCTGGACAAGACAATCCAGTGATCAACAGCATGAGCATCGATCTGCACAATTGGGTACCGATGACATGTGTCAATCAAGTCAGTGAGCCTGACCATCTGATCCTGTTAGTCTCCTCTTATGACAAACATGGGTTACTGAAGATCAATATTCTAACCTGGACCTTCATGGTTTCCGGAGCAGAGCTTTGAAACCGTTCACTATTTCTTCGCCTTTAAAACTAGTAATTAAATCTAAAACATTTTAACTACAGAGTACGATACAATGTAAAACACTGGCTATAGAATGCCAACAACTGAAAGTTGTAAATGACCGAGTATAAACTTAACGGTGCCAATTAGTGCTTACTTACCAACACAAAATGCAGCTTCAAACACAGGCGGTTTCTTCAGTTGATAAATACGAAGCGTACCACAATCCTTTACATCTATCCTGAATGTCATGGAACATTGATCCGTGCCGTCTTTCATGCACACCTCAACTGTCTTGTGCATACCACCAAAAGGGAGCGTATCTGCGTTAAAGGTATCAGTAGTAAACTAATGTTTAAAAAAATGATATTATGTGTTTGAAAGGACACCAAAGAAAAAACATTGATACAGACATTTTCGATCGGTATATTTCATCTCAGAATTTTGTTCAATAACACGTGTCAGTGGCGGATCCAGAGGGTGGGTGGGGTTGGTCAGGGTTAGATCCCCTTTTGAAAATGACTAAAGACCACATTGAAGTTAATGTTTTGCAATGGCAGAGCCCCCTGACCCACACACCCCTTAAAATTTCTGTATCCGCCTATACGTGTACATAAATGATTCGATCAATCTTTCACAATCATTAGGACAGGGTGCCTTTCCACTAACCGATCTTAGCCCTACGCCAATCTTAGCTTGACGTTAAGATCGAGTAGTATACACAATGGAGCTACGGGACCAGGTCAATTTTTAAATTGAGCCCTTGGGAAGTCCCTAATCCCGTAAGCCCCATTGTGTATACTACTACTGAGTTGCATGTAAAATTTGATGAAAATCGGTCGAATAGTTTCTGAGCATGGGGTCGGTCGGTAAAAGGCAATATGTCAAACTTTTTGTCGTTATTAAGTCTTAATTAATCTAATGAAGTCATCGAGAGTGTTCCCAATGCCGAAATACATGCAAAATTTCACGAAAATCGGTCAAATAGTTTAGGAAATAATCACTTTTTAGTGAGCATGGGGCGGTCTGGAGAAAGTCTGACAATCCAAGGTATTGTCTTACTTGTTATATATTAGCGAGGCGAGAAATTTTTTAGCTGAATGAAACGCAGGTCTCGGCAGTCATCACCTCGCTACCGTCTCGGGGGTTGCTTTGAGCGAGCGCCGTGGACGAGTATAAGTGTGTGTGTGTGCGTGTCTCTCGTATCGGCTATGATGATGCACGGCCCCCTGACTAGCGAGGCTACTGATGTCTGAATGTGAATGAAACGCATCTCTCGACAGTTTCCCGGGTCGTCGTCTCGGTATCACCGAGCGACCGCTGTTGGCAAGTCGCAGTGTGTGTGTGTGTGCGTGCGTACGTGCGTGCGTGCGTGCGTGCGTGCGTGCGTGCGTGTGTGTTGGTTTAGTTCGGCTTGTACAGCTGGCTGGCTGGCTGGCTGGCAACGTTATGTTGATTTCCACTAAATCATACCACATCTCTCGGCAGTTCCCCCGGGTCGCCTCGCTGCTGTCTCGGTAGCATTGAGTGAGCACTGTGGGCGAGTCGCTGATTGTCTCGGCTGGGCTATTTACCTACAGCTCGCTGAGATGGCTGGTTATGTTATGTTGATGTCCACGAAACAGTTTATTGTGAATCTCCTATGATTTTTGGGTTTTTGTAATGAAGGCTTGTCGGGCCTGTTGCTTCCCTTGTTCTATGTTTTTTCTCGTCTTCGCAAATGACGGCGTTTTTACGAGACTTGGTCCGAATCTCTTGTTTCATTCTGTGATATTTTGCGATTTCTGATAGCACCAAACGAAACTCTTCCTCAGAGATTTTAGAGTCGGTGAGCACGGTGGAAAAATGATCGTCTATCGTGTTTAACCTCGCTTTGGCTAGAATTCTAATTTCGTTGTGTTTCAATGCTTTACGTTGCAGTCTGCGAGACACGTACTTAAGCACCAACAACCCTGTCACTCCGGCTGTTCTTTCGATGCCTAGCACCATGGGTGCTGCCACGATGGTGGATAATAACCCGACATTCGCTAGGCGTATTCCCATGCTGACTGGAATCAAAGCGCTGTCAACACCATCCACGGAATTGACGGCCCTGTGACATTTTTTCTGTAATGCCAACCGTGTATTGCGTTCACGTTCTAGTTGTTGTTTGATCTCGCATATCTGTCGCAAAAGAAACCTGTCTATGGTTTCCAGTGTTTTTGCCACTTCATGTACGACCGGTTACAGTCCCATTCTGTATATATACTCTTTTTATAAAATAGTATTTAATTGGTCCTCAGTCAATGTTTAATGAATATAGTTTAAGCTGATGAGGTACACGTTTTTGTATAGAAATATGTTCTGGAGGTTAATGAAATCCTTTTGAAAAATCATAATATTTAGGCTTGCGGTGGGGGTTCTTCCTGGTTGTATGCCAATATGACAACGTTTTTGTTGATGGCGATCATGCCAGCGTATTTTCAACCCATGCAGAAGGTTTATATCCACTCCTGGGGCATCTCCAAGAAATACTTCGATAATAAGAGTAGAACCTTGTATCACACTTATACACGAGTAGGAGGGTCGCCAAGGTGAGCGTCGAAGCTTGGGGCGCGAGCCTGAGTGGAGCCGCCTCGGGTGCAGATCTCGGTGGTAGTAGCAAATATTCATACGTTAGAAATAATGCTGCTTTTTTTCTCATTGGGGACTAACATGTTAGCCGTTTGATCTGGTAATGGCGCTACGCTCGTCCACGTTAATCTTCCAGGATCGAACCTCCCCAGCAGTATCCCGTTATTTTTTTAGTGAGACACCACCATCATTATTATCCATGATAAGATAGGGGCAGGTCAGGACCAGGTTAATAATCCAGTTCAACTGAGATTCGATGATGACTTCTCGTCGTTTGTACACGTTATCTTGTAAGCGCATGGCGTACAAGGTGTTTTCCTCGCCGGGCAGATCGAATCCCCGCGTGTCCCCGAGATCAGATAACGTTACGTTGGGATGATGGTTCATCTTGTTTATATATAATGTATTACGAAATGGTTTTCAATTGGTTATCAGATAATTCCTCGGACGTGCACTTCAATCCCATGAGATGTATGTTGTTGAGTAGGAAAATTTGGGTGAGCGATATTGAGTCTTCCACGGTCACGGTGACTCCCTGCAGACTTGTGTAGGTGTTAACATTCACCTGCACATAAACGGAGCAAACTTGGTATTGTTGTTGTTTGGCCCAGTGTACTGCATGTTTCTGGAGACGGCCGTGGTCTCGACGTTGTCCAGGTGGAACAGCCTGCTGCAGAAGGCTGGGGTTATCGTCCATTTGTCCTTGTCGTTGTGTATCAGGTCGTACCGAGTGTTATTGACCGCTCCTTCGGCAGTTCGACGCGTTTGCAAATGTTGTTTTTCAGTTGCAAGGTGTACAGTTTGCCGTTGACTCTGTGTTCATCGAATCCGCACGTGTCCCCGAGGTCGGAGATCGCTATGTAGGCGCATTTTAGAATGCGTGTTCCTGGACCATGAGACTCCGTCATTGCCGTATGTGCAGCGTCGCGCTGAGATATCCTATTCTTTTGGGATCGTGTTTAACGTCTAAAACTGAAATTTTCAATTTTCTGTGATGTTGCCTCGGATTAATTTTTGTTGCTGCCACCACGAAAACGATCGGTTCTAATCGTTGTACTTTTCCTTTTTCACTGACACGGCTCTCACCAGGGTCAAAGGTCGTTCGCTTTAAACGTTTCCGGTCGTGCTCAGCCGATCGATGTGAATGCCTAGTTCGCGATACGGAACGAGTAATTTCGTGCTGGTCACTGTAGTTTCCGGTGGTATGTCATTCGACGTAAACCCGAGCGTTTTAGCTAACGGCCGACTGAGTCTGAAGTCGTTTTTTTCGTTTTTGGCTAACACGACTGTGTCGTTCAAGTCGTTCAGTTTGAGTTCGGCTCCCTCGGGTTTCAATATTTCTTCGTTGAGCGAGCACACACTGTAGTAGCTGTTAGTTATTTGGTTGAGGGCGTTATTGACGAAGACGATTGGAAAGTATATATGTTGGACACTTCGAAAGGGTTTACTCATGCCGGTGTGTTCAGATTGAACGATTCATGTGGGCCGTGCTGGGCGCTCAGACGCAAACGCGTTCCAGCATCGTGGGTCGTGAAGGGACGGCTTACTTTGCGCAGAAACAGTGTGTGGCTAACGTTGAGGATGCAATTGCTAGACTTGTCGATCAACCGAGTGCCATCTAATGCTATGAACACACACTGGAATATGCCCGTTCGAAAGTCGACTATGTGTTTGGCATGGGACATGCAACTGAGGGTGAACAGAGTGGTGGGCTACAACAACGAAATCATGATAACCACTGGCGATCAAAAGTTGGACAATTGTCAAGATAAGAGCGACACATTGTGGGACATCAACCTGACCGTGCCGGCTCGATCGATGAAAGGCATCTTGATCATTCCCGTGGTGGAATACGAGCCGTTTCTAAGAAACAGCGAACATCAGCAGTGGGACAAGATAAAAAAACTACCGGCCATCAAGCGACACTCGTCTGAAGTCAACGACGTCGTCAAAGACCTGGGTTTCACCTACATGATGCTCAGTAGGTACCATGGATGACAACAGACTACACGGCAGAGGACGTCGCATCAACAACAGCAGCGAGGGGATCACCATCCAAATCACCAAGAAGGAGCAAAATCCATCCGGCAAGTTAAATTTTATATTTGTATGTGATTATGGACGCGCAACTCAATATAGACAATGGAAGATTCGAGCAAGCGATTTATTGATTTACCTCAGGATCCCCACTGTGACATTATGTGCAGTCAGACGGGATGCGGCAAGACGGCATTCATGCTAGACATTCTGGAAGGTTACTATCATGACGTGTTCAACGACATCGTCATTCTCTGGCCCACTTTATGGGTGAACAAGACATACACGGAGAGACCGTGGGTGATGACGGACCCGGACGTGCACAGAATCGATCCGGGAATTCGCCTGCAGGACTGGCTGCACGCTTAGCACGACAAGCTGAAAGGTGAATCAACGCTGTTCATCCTGGACGACTGCAGCGCCAACAAGGAGATGGTTAAAAAACGAGATGCTCTGTCCTACCTGGCCTTCTCAGGACGACACATGAAACACAGCGTTTGGGTTCTGACGCAGAAATTCAACTCAGTGCTGAAACATTTATGGGAACAGACGCGATGGGTCGCCCTGTTTCACTGCAAGGACAGTGATTCGTTCGAGGACTGCTTGCAAGAAAACGACCTGATCTCGAGCAAACAAGAACGAGAACGAGTGAAGAAACAGCTCGCCGAAATGAAACACGCCAAACTCCTGTTGAAAACCGACCAACCCGCTGCGTATAAAGTCTGCTGGTTTAAGCAAAATCCTAGCAAAATTCAAGCAAATTCTACCATAACTCGGGCAAAACGATGTTTGAAACTATCGTTGTGCAACTTGACTTTCATCTCGCTGTGTTTCGCGTACATCGCATTTTATTTTATTAGACTTAAAAATCGTTACAAATGCTCAAACAATGGATGATGATAATAGTAATAAAAACGACAAGCGGGAGAGACTGGTGGTGCTCAGGGTCAGCAGCAAAACCAAACAATAATTGGGTGGGGGCGAACACACTCCTGATAAAATTCACAAAATGCCAGCCGAAGAAATCGACAAGCTATACGCGAGATACGAAGTCAGATTCGGTGGCGAAATGACAAAAACCATATGGTCTGTCATAACGCAGGTCTACGCCGTACTTCTTTCCCATTCCACTGGAACGTCGACTTTACCTGTGGGAAGATCTCGAGAAAGATCCGTTCATCAACCACGCAGATATGGCATGTTTTTGGCTCCGATGACCACAGCGATCATCATGGCAAAGCAACAACGATGACACCAATACGACTAGTCACCAAGAATCCTAAAAAGTCGCCACCGGTAGAAAAGGTGCTTTAGCCAAGCATCACAAAAATAATAATACCCATTACACTCCGTTGATTGTTGCCGCCATGGCACTGGGATTAAGCGTGGTCGTCATTATGCTGCTATATAATAATAACAAGCAACAACCACCGCAACAGCAGACGACGCAGTTATGTTATAATTTTTGCTTAAAAAATATTTTTATATATTTTATATACACAAGATGTCATCTGAATGAAAAACATTCGTCAACGATGCATATCACACCGCCGTGGTCGCCGGACTAACCGTACGTTACGCTCGCTTAACAAAAATGGTTCTCAAACAGCCGACAACCATGTTGATAGTGGCGACCATGTTGATAGCCAAACAATTAGACTAAAATATATTTATGTGTACATATATATATATATAAAGATGGGAAGATGTGCACCTTTTCACTGCAAGTATCTGCTGCTAGGAAAAACCGAAACCTGTGGCAGGAAATGCGCCACCGAATATTGTGGCATACACATGATGTCCATACGAAAGGGTTTCGTGAATTACAGGTGCGAAGTATGCAGTAAAGGCGTGAAATGCCATTATCATCGTTGCAAAGCCCAAGGAGCGGACGTGGTACGAGACCATCTCATCTGCTTGATGAAAAAAGACTTCCTCGACGAACGCAACCGACTGCTCAGAATAAAAATCTAACGTGCATGTCGAAAAACGCTGTTTTTAAAAAGTCGGTTGAAAGTTTAACTATCCAACGTATTGACGGGGCTGCTAACATTTAACAGCGAGACATATATTTTGCACACCAACAAAGTACTAGAGATATTAACTCGCAGCCGAACATAGTGATGAAAACCCTATTAGAGATTTGACTTTGCTTCTGAACATAGCGAAACTCAAAACCCTATTAGAGATTTGACTTCGCATCTGAATATAATTATTTTTCATTTAGAAAAATGTTTTCACACATTGATATAGCAACGATGATTACCTTTCGAGAACTGAAAAGGATTCCCCAAAAACGCGGAGTGATCGGTTACTCCCGTTTGAGGAAATCTCAGCTGTTGACATTGCTCAGCATCGTTGACGAACCTCCTCAATCCACATTGAAACAACTCCAAGCAAAGGAGCATGGGCTCACAGGTTATTCGCGCATGAGGAAAGCCGATCTCGTCGAAATGCTGGAGGAACACAAACCTGTTGAACTACGGTTCGTGCAGACGAAGCACGCCGTAGGTAAGTATCTGAGAGGCTGGAGGATGGACGTCGATTAATATTTCAACAGACTGTTGTACGATCAATCGAAGCATAAGGAAAAGAAACACTTCTGCGAAAGGTGCCTGGCGTGGGAGGGACAGCCCTCTGAATAGACATGCCCGACGAAAAGAAAAACATGCTAAAATTCTTCAACCACAAACATCAAACGCCCGACTACCAAGCCCTCATCAAAACCATCGACACAGTCGCGTCGCCGTCCCCAGAAAAAAGTTTCACGCATAAAATGCAAGAACACAAAGCCTGCAGGTTCAGTTATGTGGTCGTTTGATCCAACGGGGAAACGAACGCTCCTGACGAGGTCCTGACGCGGAGAGAAAATCATCAGGAAACAGTTGTACACCATCAGCCCCATGCGCATGACCCAAAACGACTGGCGAACTCATAAGAAAGCTAAGAATTGCCATGTGTGCAGCGAACCCCTGAACGAGGATGTCGTGAGAGATCACTGCCACGTCACCGGTAAGTACAGAGGTGCCGCTCACAACGTGTGCAACTTGAAGCTCAAAATCGATCCCAAAACCATCAAAATCCCCGTCGTGTTTCACAATCTTCGCGGTTACAATGCTCACCTGATCATGCAGGCTACGTGAAGGTAGACGGCGACATAACTTGCATCCCCAACAACATGGAGAAATACATCCCGTTCTCGTTAGACAGTCTGAGATTTATCGATAGCGTTCAGTTCCTGCTGTCGTCTCTACACAGTCTGGTGAACGCCAACAACCCTGACGACTTCGACATCACTAATCAAACACCGACGCCGAGACTCGACCCTGCTGAGGAAGGGTGTCTACATCGTTTGAGTACATGGACGACTGGTCCAAGTTCGACGAGACGCGATTACCTCCCATCGACCAATTTTACAGCAATTTGACAGACTCGGCCCTCACACCGGACAATTACACACACGCGATTAACGTTTGGGACAAACTGGGCTGCAAGAATTTGGGCGATTACCACGACCTGTACTTGAAAACGGACGTGCTGCTGCTGGCCGACATGTTCGAGATATTCAGAAAAACGTGATCAGAACAGTACGTCCTGGACCCGGCGTGGTATTTCTCATCACTCGGTCTCTCTTGGGACGCCTTGTTGAAAAAGACCAGAGTTAAATTGGAATTGTTAACGGATTAGGACATGCATCTGTTTGTGGAAAAAGGCTTGCGAGGCGAGATTTCCATGGCCTCCAAACAATATGCCAAAGCCAACAACACATACATTCCAGGTCACCGCCCCCGCAAACTGACCAAACACACACTCTATCTCGACGCCAACAACCTGTACAGCTGGGCCATGAGTCAGTATCTCCCTACTGGGGGATTCGTATGGGTCTCCTCACCCGAGATGATTGACGTGAATAGCATCACGCTGGATTCGAACAAAGGCTACGTGCTTGAAGTGGACTAGGACTATCCCGCAGAACTACATGAATCACACAACAGCTATCCCATTGATGGTGAACCAAGACTGGATGTCTGAATATCAACGAAACTTGCTGGGAAACAACAAGCTGGCTAACGTTAAAAAACTTGTGCCGAACTTGATGAACAAGTCAAAATATGTCGTTCACTATTGTAAGCTTCAGCTGTACTTGTCACTGGGAATGGAACTCAAGAAAATACACAGGGTGCTCCAGTTCGATCGAAGTCCATGGATGGAACCATACATTGGGGTTAACTCGAAGCTGCGAAAACAAGCCACGAGTGACTTCGAAAAAAACTTGTACAAGCTCATGAACAACTCGCTGTTTGGTAAGACAATGGAGTATTTGAAAAAAACGCGTTTACGTGAAATTAGTCAGATCCAGCAAGGAAGAAAAACTTAAAGCCAGCCTGGCGTTCAACCAAAGCAAGATATTCAACGATGACTTGGCAGCACTGCACATGAACAATAGCCACATCAAATTCAACAGACCCATTTACGTGGGGATGAGCATCCTCGACTTATCCAAAACACTTGATTTACGACTTCTACTACAACGAACTGAAACAGCTGTATGTCAACAGGTGCGAAGTGCTGTACACGGACATAGATTCCCTGCTGATGGAAATTCGCACCAAGGACGTGTACGAGGACATGAAGAAACACATGCACCTGTACGACACCAGCGACTACCCTAAAGATCACCTTATGCACAGCCAAATCAACAAAAGAGTGGTCGGCAAGATGAAGGACGAATGCGCAGGCATGCCGATCACTGAGTACATCGGCTTGAGACCAAAGAAGTATTCCATCAAGAAAGCCACTGCCGAAATCCGAAAGGTGTGAAAAAACATGTGGTGAAAAAACACATCAAGCACACCAGATTCAAGGAAGCCCTGTTCAAGAATAAAACGTTCAAACACCAAATGAACATGCTGAGAAGCGACGGACACAAGATATACAGACTGAGAATCAACAAGACCTCGCTGACACCCATGGAAACGAAACGAAGGATCTCCATCAACAGAGTCACCACTTACGCATATGGACACACACACACACGCGCGTATTGAATAATTGAACGCTTACGCACATCTCGAAACTCACCAAAGCCGCTCAAGTCTCGGAAGAGAAAGCCAAAGCCTGGTTAAAAAAAATGAGCCATCTGGCAGGTCTACCTGCCGTCGCCTGGGTACATCCCGAGAAGAAAATTCGACATTTCAACGCCGAAAAGGGGTTAACCAAGCCGACCTGCTGTGTTGCAAGTTGATCCCGGACGCGAATTCATGTGAGCTGTGTCACAGATGCTGGCCAAGCACAAAGTCCAAGTGAGACGAGGTATAGCGGGAGCTCACCGCAGCCAAGCAATCATTGAGAGATTCAATCGCACCCTAGCCAAACGCCTGTTCTCGCACCAATACTGGCAGGAAAACAGAAACACAGAATCGGTTGTACGCTTGCCACGAGTGGTGGATGTCATCAACAACGAAGTCACCAGACTCGTAGGCAAAAGACCTGTCGAAGCCATCAAAATGAAATCAGTTGAATCGTCACCAGCGGTGGCACGTCGCGAAATGGAGAAAACTTTACCGGACCATGTCAGCGTTAGGTACTTATACCAGCCGGATGAAGATGAGGGAGACAGCAGAAAACGTGCCACCGATCCGATATGGTCCATGTAAACGTACAACATCGACCTGGTCGACATCAAAGATTGCTAACCGAAATTGTACTATTTGAAAGACGGGCCGCCGAGAGCATTCGTCCGGGAGGAGTTGATGATCGTACCTCACGACACAGTCCCTTACACATCACCAACCATGTGATGATAGTGTCTCGTCATGATTTTTTATCGGTCTTGCATGCTTATTTTTCTGCTTAATGTAGCCAGCCAGCCAGCCACCCGTACACCAAGCCGAGAGAGACACACGCACACGCACTGCGACTCGTCCGCCCACAGTGCTCGAAGGAGCAACCAACCCCGAGGCGGTCCGAGCCTTTTTCCCAACTGACCCCATGCTCACTTAAAAGTCAATATTTCAGAAACTATTTGACCGATTTTCATCAAATCTTGCATGCATCTCAGTAGTAGTATACACAATGGGGCTACGGGATTAGGGACTTCCCAAGAGCTTAATTTAAAATTGTGCCCTTGGGGGGGACCTGATCATGTAGCCCCATTGTGTATACTACTTATCGACATACCTTTCCACTAACCAATCTTTCCCAAGTCAATCGTAATGTTAAGATCCAAAGTCTAAGTTGCTCATGACCAACTTAGGATCGCTAAAATCAATCGTAGATAAACCAAAATGCTGGCTTTCATATTCTATGTGAAGAAGAAAAGCGAACATATCACCGTGAGCGTCCCCTAAAACCCACCATGAAGTGAATTTGTTTATTTCAGTGATGTAAACAAACACTGCACTGAAGCCTTACAAATGTGAGGCCAGTCTGACCACTGTCGTCATGGGAACACAGCCGAGGGAGTCAGTGTAATACTTAAGAAATACAGTTCGCTCTACGATCATGTATAGTGTAATAAACAGGGACGTAGTTAACTTTTATTAATAAGGGGGGCACCATCCACGTTAAAACAGTGTTATATCAATAGTTTGATGCACAAAAAATAATCTGTAAAAATATTCTTGGCCCCCCTGCCCCCCTGGGCTCCCTACGGCCCTGATAAAGCACACTTTCGCCCTGAACTATTATAATGTTAAAGCACTCGGACGCTTGCTTTATTACACTATACATGGTGGTAGAGCGAACTGTATTTCTTTTCTAAGATGCCAAATTTAATAGTTTCTAAGGATAATTATGATTAATCTAAAGTAGAAAACAAACGACGGTGTTGGTGACCTAAATTAGAATCCTCGCACAGGGCTAACTGAATTGAGACTCTGTACATCTCATCAAAACACATCGGTTAATCTCCTTGATCTCTGTACATCTCAATTATGTATACTATCTCGCTGTCATCCTGTACATACTGTATATTTTGCTCGTAATCATATTCTGTCATCCATCTGATAAAGGGTCAAGATGTAGCCCAGAAACGTCGTGTTGTAAATATCAAAGAAGTTGCATATCCATACCAAACGTTGTCACACTTACAGATTCTAGATACATTACAGAGGATGCCTCGTCACGCCTTCTTTATTTTGATCAACAAGGTTCAGCCACATTATGCCTGATACCCAGCGTTCACACACACTTGCACCTGAAACCAAGGTGCTCACTACCCTAATATTTTGCTCGGGGATTTTTCTCCACGTTTACACTTGGTTCCAAACCTGTCTGGTAGACTATGCAAAGGTAGATAACTCCTGTGTCGCATTTCTCTATCTCTCACACGAAAGAGTCTCGATCTACGCTAGGATCGGATCGTAAGATCGGGACCGGCTACGATCGGCCGAAGATCTGTTTGTGGAACGGGTGTAACTTTTAGGTAAAACGATTGAAAAATTTGGCGTAACTTGCTAAGATTGATCTTAGATACGATCTGTTAGTGGAACGGCACTCAGGTTTGTAAAGATGTGAGGAGGTTGACTGGAGGCACAGTACAATTTCTAAGATGGTCCCATAACGATTCGATTGGGTTCATATCCAGCGAATATGCCGCTAATGGTAAAACCTGAATGTTGGAGTTGGCGAGGAAGTTCTGAGTCCACCTTGCCATATGTGGTCTCGCATTATCGTGCCTAAATCGTGCTGGGTTCCATGAGGCTGTTGTTGGATGATTGGCTCCACAAACATCCGCCTCCGAATGTTTCGGACTTGATAAATGCACTTCTGTGCCAAACGTTCACCGACCCTTCAGTGCACACGCTGCCGACAATCGTTCCTAAACAAGCAAAATGACTTGTGCCCACATTGCCCACAGCCTGTTGGTTCGCTTTTGAGATGTCAGGAATGCTCCACGGAATGACCAGTACGCTCGGATAATATGTGCCTGTAATCTCCTATACATCCAACGACTCTCTCTCAATTGCAGTCAATTTCTTGTGTGTGCTATTTGTTGCTGTGATCCCAAAGTGTTGAGTCAGCAATTTTATACGTTGAACTGCACGTGCATTCCGTGTATCATCATTTTGGCAAAGTGCACGTTTCTTTTTTCTCAATTGATCAAATGTTCCCAGATTTTAAATCGAATACGTTAGGTTTGGATCATGGGAAACGCTCAAGCATATTTTCATACAAAAAGGAATGCTTAATCAAAAAACATATTGAAAAATGTTTGGTATCGTTTCTTTTAGTTGGAAACATAGTAATCGTAGAAAAGAAGGTATGTGATTCATTCCACTGAAATGAAACAGTGAAAATAGACACGAATTTAATTGTAGCGTATGTTTATTGTTACAGATGTGATAAACCAATATAAGATAGAAGACTACTCTTTATCTCCACACATCAACAAGTTTCCAATGAGATTATTTTTCCAACAATTACAAGTGCTAATACGACGCAATAAGTGAACGCATCGTTTAAGCCAAACACCTAAGTCCCAATATATGACATTTACGATATAATGGAAATATGACCCGTTAGCTTTTAATTGTTTTCACAAATTGTGATATGGATTCAATAAAGCAATAATAGCTTCATTACCTCGAACCCATAAAGGGTATGTAGTCCCGCAACGTCCATCACCAGTTGGGGGAGCACTTAACACCAGATCGTACCCTTCTTCGCCGAACCAATCATTACTTGCATCAATGTAGAAGTCGTTCAGTGGTGTATCAGCCGTCGGGAGAGTGTAGTTGGTACTTCTCTTCTCGAGATAGGGAAACGAAATGTAGCTTTTACATGGATCGGAACCTATAACACGAAAATATATTAATAATATATAATGAAATAGGATTAAATGAAATAATGTTGTGAGTGTTCATTCAACACAACATTGCAACATATGACCTGCATATTGTATACTAGCCACATAAAGAAACGGTGCACACAGAAAATTCCTTCAGAATTGGAATACAACACAGAAAAGAAGACATGATGTAGACATTTTATAAGCTGAAGTATCGGGCCTCAACAACATGTCAAAAGAACATGAACAATATCCGTAACGATGACGTCAGAAGTTCAAAATTGAGTCGGGGGTCACACGTCGACGTCACAAAGTCAATAACGGGCATGACCATCATGCGCGTGAAGCACAGCAGTGAATCGACGACGCATAGAGGCTACCAAATTTTCCAAATGAAGGCCTGGGGAATGGTTTGGGACGTGGTCACTGCCGTCTGGAACCTGTTTCTGAGATGAGTCACCCGAATCCATCTTTCCTGTCTTGGCGTCGTTACTCGGGGACGCCCGGGCTGGTGGGGTAGCCTAATGGTTAAAGCGTTGGCTCGTCACGCCGAAGACCCGGGTTCAAATCCCCACATGGGTACAATGTGTGAAGCTCATTTCTGGTGTCTCCCGCCGTGATGTTGCTGGAATATTGCTAAAAGCGGCGTAAAACAAAACTCAGTCAGTCGGGGACGCCCAGAACGTGGGTGGTCGGCGACGTCGTTACTGTCGTTACGCCTGACCAATGCAGATATCGTGTTACGATGGCATTGGAAATGTGCTGCCACCTGTTGTTGGCTCATGCCTGCTCGAACCAAACCAATGGCTTCATGACGTTGAGCAGATGTTAATCTTGGCATGATGTGCATGTGACTTCTCATGTGAATTTGTGAAGGTTTGAATGATCAAAGATCAAGCTTTCGACAGTGACAGCAATTTCTGAGTTTCACATGTTGTGTGCAGCTGCATAGGCTGCACGTGCAGTAACACATTGCAAGTCATTAGGCCACCATCAATGACGTCACGTCGCCTGGCACCTGCATGAGCGTTTGATTGTCTCCAATACTTGCTATGTTCACACCTTTATTTATGTATAAATACGCTGTCTGCCTATCTTTATATTTTCTGTGTGCACAGTTTCGTTATGTGGCCAGTATTATCAAGCATCCAAGAAATGGTAGCCTGCTAGTAGGCGTGGCCTTATTTCGGTTTATGGGAAAAATGGAAACGAACATGCTGGGTAACTTAGCCAATCAAGTGCCATGGAATCATTTAGAATTATGCATTTAACATGTGATAATTGTTCACGTGTTTGTACAGGACGGGAAAATCATGCTTAAACTTGAGAGTAATCTTACTTGTAATACAACTATGTCAACCAAAACCATATTCAGGCTGCTTTCTATTGTGAATTCTCACTTTGTTATGTTTAATAATAATGTCCATTTGTATGGCGCCGTTTCCACACACTAGTGTATGCTCAAGGCGCCCCGTGTGTACAGCTAAAAAACAACTGCAGGAATTGTGCAAGTCATTCGTAATATTTCCTGAAAAGATGGGTCTTCAATGAAGATTTGAATAAGTCAAGAGATTTTGCTGTTTTGATGGTTATGGGAAGACTGTTCCACAGTGAAGGAGCAGCATAGCTGAATGATCTGTGACCATAGTTCTTGAGATTGACAGGGGGTGTTGTTAGGAGGAACTGTTGGTGTGATCTCAGCTGTCGCGGCGGTGTGTACACTGAGATGAGTTCAGAGAGGTACTGAGGCGCTAGGTCATGTAGACATTGGAACACAATGGTCAAGATCTTGAATTCGATTCTGGCTTGGATGGGCAACCAGTGAAGAGACTTTAGGACAGGGGTTATGTGAGATCGTTTAGATGTTAGGGATACAATGCGGGCTGCAACGTTTTGGACTTTCTGGAGTTTTGTCAAGTGTGCAGAGCTGAGTCCAAACAGAATGCTGTTTGAATAGTCTAGTCTAGATAGAACGAGGGACCTGACGAGAGTATGGGCTGCATCTGTTGTTAAATTATGACGAATGTTACTGATAGCTCTCAGGTGGAAGAAGCAGATCCTTGAAAGATGGTTGATCTGAGCATCAAGTGATAGGTCCTGGTCTATGAACACTCCAAGATCTTTCACGGATGAAGCTAGAGTAATTTCTGCATCAGCTATTGTGATTTTCTCAGTCGTGATTTTGTTCAGACGATGTTTATTGCCGACAAGCATAGCTTCTGTCTTATCATCGTTCATTTTGAGCATCATAGATGACATCCAAGATTTGATGGACTTCGTGCAGATAGCTGTCTTCTCTAAGGAATGTTGAATCTGATCCAGAGCAAAAGAGTCTACCAGCTGAGTATCGTCAGCAAACGAATGATGAGGAGTGTCATACTTGTCGGAAATGTCGGTCAAGGATATCATGTAAAGGAGGAAGAGGATGGGCCCCAGAACAGATCCCTGCGGAGATCTGCTGTTGTGGATGAAGACTGCTTTATCAAGACTCTTTGATTATATACAAGCGGTTGTCATGTACCTGGACTATTGCTGATGCGTGGATTGATGTTTGTTTGTAAACTCTCGTCTGGAGAAAACATAGTACGGTTATCCTATTAGCGGTATACAAATTGCAGAGAGCATTGTGTCTTGGTATTAAAGATGGCTGCGACTAAAAGCACATGTTGTTGTAGTCATTCTTTGATGAAGTCCCTACGGTGTTTTCTGATACCAGTAACTGTCGTTATTTTGGGATTTTGCGGAATTAATACGTTGCAACTGCTATATTCAACACAATATGTTGTATAGAATCAAATGTGAAACATGTCATAGGGCGAAAGAAATGCTAGGGTAGCTAACCCCGAAGTTAGCAGCGAGAAGTAGTACATTCGCAGGTATCTTCCAGAATATAGCCACCGGAAGAGTTTGACTTGAAAACCGGAAACTTGGCTCCGCCGATTTGAATGATTTATGCCCCTATTCCACGCAGATCACGAATCCAACGAATCGCCATGATTAGATAAATTTGAGAATTCGTGAGAATTCATGAGGATTTTTTAAACTGCAAATTTTCCGGTTCAATGCGTGATGCTCTACGATTCAGTTCCGATACAGGTACAATAGAATTACAAATATTTGTGGTATTCTGCTGGAATCGCACAAATACTGTCAAGAATTCACTAAGATATACAAGAATCGATTACGAATACTGCACGAGCATTATGAATCAGTTCAGAATTCGCCGAATGAACGTACGAATCATGTACGAATAAATTAATTCGTGACTATTCTTGACAATTCGTGGGAGGTACGTATAAAGGCCGTCACCTCTGTTTGGGCATCAGTTCGAAAATGCATGTTCAACGTACAGCAGCAGTAGTAGTGGCTCTAAAACAGTATCAACACCAGCTGCTGATCGCCAGGAGACGACTGCCTCAAAGAAGGAGGAGAAGAGCACTCAGGCGATGGGCTGGACCATGGCTGACACCAGGTAGAAGGCCAGAATATGATCACTGCATCAGACTGATGCAGGAGCTGAGGGATAAAGATGAGAATGCCTTTGCCAGCTGTGTGAGAATGCCACCCCATATGTTTGATGAGCTACTTAACACCCACATGCGACCAGTCCCAGATACTGGAATGAAGCTAGCCATGACCCTCAGACAGCTGGCTACGGGAGACCGGTATCACATCATCCAGTATGATTTCCGATGTGGTCTAAAAAATGTAGTCAGTGCCCTCACCTCCTTCTCCATCTCCTGGGCCAGATCTTTCCACACCAGCCCACAGAGGTGCTCTTGCCAATGGCTGAACTGCTGAATCCGCCACATCTTTCGGTGGTGTGTGTGTGTGTGTTGGGGATTGGGTGCTGCCTTCTTCCCTGCTCCCTGGTTCTCTTGCTTCTCTTCCCTCTCCCTTTGGCCTTGCTTGCTTTTCTTGGCATCTTACTGATCTGTGGATTTCGTGGCACAATCGTCAGCAGCTAATGAAGTCAACGTTAAACTCCTTAAACGCCCAATTTGCCGGCAATCGTAGCTGATTCTTAGCTAGCTCTTGCTTGCTTCAGCGTGTATTTGTGGGATTTGTGACAGACTCATAGACTCGTCAAAAAACGAACTGACGAAACCACGAATGAGTTAAGAATACTTACAAATGCCTACGAATCGGTTAGGATTCAGTGACGTTGCCTAAGAATGCACTACGAATTTGTTACGAACTAACTACGATTTTTGGAATCGGGAGTTCGTGGCCAAAATTTTGAACAGTTTAAAACTTTTGCCACGAATTCCCGGTTGCCCAAGAATTCCCAGGCCATGAACAAGTACCCAGCAAGAAATGAAGTGTTTGGGAAGTGTAAGCGAAAAGGACTTTTTACAAAGGTTTGCAGAAATATAACTTCGGATATTGACAGCTGTGAAGCTGAAAATGAAGATGGAAAAGAATTCTTCATTGGTGAACTGACGGCAAGAAATACTCAACGCTGCGGATGACAACTATTGCTGTCAATGGAGTTTATCAAAACTTGATTGCGGAGGAGATGTCTCTTTGATTTCTGAGAAGAATTTCAAGAAGTTTGAAGAGACTCTGATAACCAGAGCCGAAAACCAGAATCCTTGGGCCGAAAACCAGAATCCTCGGGCTGAAAACCAGAATTCTTAGACCGAAAACTAGAATCCTTGGGCTAAAAAGAATGAATCTTGGTGCAACAGGATATTTCTCATGTGCCATGAAGAGAGGTGATCGATACAGTACATAAAGTTTTTGTTAACTGTTCCAGATGATCTTCATCAACAGTACCCAAAGCTGTTTGAAGGTCTTGGAACATTTGATGGTGAATACAAGATAAAGCTTGAAGAAAACCATGAACCAGTTGCTCTTACAGCGCCCAGACGAATTAGAATTCCTCTTCTTGAAGAGGTGAAAGGAGAATTGAAAAGAATATGAGAAATTGGATGTCGTAACACCGTTCACAGAGCCAACTGATTGGTGTTCCGGACTTCAGGTGTCCACTGGGGATACTATGCACTAAGTCAAGAAACGTATGACGAGGGCCATAACTCTGTAACAAATTGTAACAATGTTTTCGTTTTCAAACTCCATCAAGGATTCATGTCATGAAAACACATACCAAATTTGGTTTCCCTATATATAACGGTTTCGGGGAAAATCTGTCCCCATCATTGCGGACAGGTGGATGGACAGACGGTAGGAAGGACGAGTCAAGGAGTCCAAATTAAAAACAAAATCAGAGTTTGTTAAAAAAATGCATAAAGAGTCAAATAATGACACGGGCGTCAGGGGACATGTCATCAACAACGAGTGTGGCAACCATGGGCATCCATACATGACAACACGCGTGTCCTCATTGACGTCGTCAGTCTGCGGATGACATCAGCAACCATCCTGTTCAATAAGTCGAAGGAAGTCTGTTTCATCTGGATGTGGTACATGCTGTCTCAGCTGACGACACCAAACATGTTCAATGGGGTTCATGTCTGGAGAATGCGCTAGCCAAGGCATTTCGTTGACTTGCAGGTATTCTCCAACAATTCTGGCGTTGTGAGCCCTGCGATGCTGCAAAATACCTCCTCTTGGTTGTTGTTGAATAAAGGACACCGCGGTCTCAATGCGCCACCCCTGTATCGCTGGGCATTCACATTTCCTCGGATGATAACCAGTCTTGTTGTTCTCTGGCCACAAATGCCGCCCCATACCATGATGCCTTTTCCATGGAACGGATGAAGTTCTTGAGTGCATTTGGCGCCAGTTGCTCTCCTCTACATCGAAAGACTCAAACTCTGCCATCTGTTCTGAACAAAATGAACCGACTTTCATCTGTAAAGAACACTCTCTCCCAGTGCTACCGACATTTAGTT
This sequence comes from Haliotis rubra, assembly GCF_003918875.1. Taxonomy (NCBI): domain Eukaryota; kingdom Metazoa; phylum Mollusca; class Gastropoda; order Lepetellida; family Haliotidae; genus Haliotis; species Haliotis rubra. The sequence goes on from NW_025767335.1 coordinate 1,508,609, forward strand.
CGTGCCCATTGCAGTTGGCGTTGACGATGCAGATAGATCAAAGCCATTCTTAAGAAGAGGCGGTAGTCTCGTGTACCAGTCATACCAAGTCGTCGGAGGACTAAGTACTGTCGGAAATATATAAAAAAAATGTTTGTAGGCTGTTACTCTGTATCCCTAAAACTGACAATTGCAAATGGCACATGCCGAAATAACCTACATCGGCCTAACTGGGCGTACAGTGGGATGTGAAATAGAATATCCAGAAAAGCATGTTTTCTCGTAAAATCGGCAATGCTTCTGAGATAGTTTGACCTGCGGGGTAAGGATTGAATACTTTTCACAAAACGCTGCACGTTCATCTTCCCTTGTTTCATACCTACACCCTATTGCATAGAGAGCAGTGATAAGACCTTTTCTAGATACATTAATGATATCATTGATCTCTTCCCTGATGGTACCGAAGGTTGGTGGTATCTTCTTGTCATTCAACTCATATACTGCCTCCTTTTGGACCCCTTATCAAAGCTATCCAATTCGTGTCCTGGTTTTGTGTCCTACCTGTTTTTATAAATTACAACTACATATACCTTCCCGTATAGCAGGCCCAGGGCTGCACTACTTCTATGATATGCCCTGTCATATCTAAAGAGCGGTTACCCCTGTCGCTCTCCTGCACAAAATACTTGAAGACATTAGCAATCAACGTATCCATATCAAGAGCCGTGCTTGTGTTTGCACACAACAGCACAGTGTGAACTGTAGTGATAGTAAGACTCCATGGAAGCTACATCCTCAAGAGTTTCAGTAATAAAGTTATTATTTTTACGTCAGCTATCGTTTATGATGAAGCTAAATCTAATTTCAAAATCGGCATTTAAAAATGTCCCATCTACTACAATATACTCGCACACTAATTTGCATTAAGCCATGGTCTGTTGAAAAGAAGGTCGCATTGAAAAACGCATTGCTCATTTATGCACTAATCCCTCCTCAGTAAAGTCCTTTTTAACGTTTACTATCGCAGGTTGCAAGTAGAGGCTGTTGCTTTTCCGAACTTAATGTAACAGGTATTAACCACATAAATTATACGAGAGAGAGAGAGAGAGAGAGAGAGAGAGAGAGAGAGAGAGAGAGAGAGAGAGAGAGAGAGAGAGAGAGAGAGAGAGAGAGAGAGAGAGAGAGAGAGAGAGAGAGAGAGAGAGAGAGAGAGAGAGAGAGAGAGAGAGAGAGAGAGAGAGAGAGAGAGAGAGAGAGAGAGTAAATTACATTCTATACGGCATATTAAAATCCACTAAAGTTACGTACCACTTGATAGCCCGATGATGATGAACAAAAGCCCACAGAAAGCTGAAGTGAAATCTGACGCCATGTCTAAGCGATATGCCTTGACAGACGCCTAGCTATAAGTACTTATATCTTGGTTCTTATCTCATATCTCTTTGCATGGACAACACAGGTATTTTACAGATTTGGTAGTCAGGCTCGGTGACCTAGTGGCAACTCGCGAATACACCCAGTTGTGTCACCCTGATCAGCCCCAAAAGACATACACAAGATCATGTTTCTATTTCATTAACAGGTGCGTTTTAAGTTAAATCTCTGAAACATTGATATGGTTATCTCCCAATTGACAGACACCCATTTGACAGACACCCAATTGACAGACACTGAACTAAAAGGTTAATTAGGGTAACACCTACGGGTATAATGGAACAGTCCACTGTCTAGTGAGTAGAGTAGGGTGAGCCTGAAACAGGTTCGTTACTGAGAAGTTTGATTGTTGGTAAATAGAACTTTGTTGTGATTAAATAATAAATGATTTCTCTTCTCAAAATTGATATTACTATCAATTACTATCGAAAATAAAAACAGGTTTGTCACTGAGAGGTTTGATTGTGTTTATTGATAGAAAAGCCCCCTCCCAATAATAGCGTATGTACAACAGAAGTTAACTGAGAACACGTTTTGTTGGAGAGATATAGATATGTACATATTTGAAAACATTCTGATTTGCAGTAAATGAGACATCTGCATTGTCATGTAAGATACGATTAATACCAATCAGTGTTCTAATTTTAACAATACTTTCTAAAGATTGTAACAGTTTGTGTCTTTGAGTAGTATACAATGGACATTCAAGGAAGTAATGAAAAACATTCTCACATCCATGGCCACATTGACATGATGCGTCATATTTTAAGTAATTATTCTAAAGTAATTAAGTGCACTCGTCAAATATCTTAATATTGTGTGCAAAACATATAACTTCTTTATTCCATATGAATAATATTTAGGTTCACATTTATCTTTATTTGACAGTGTCGCAATTTCTAATAGCTAAGCTTATGTTTTCAATATTATGATGCCGACTCCCGTTAGACTAGAAGGTTAAACCGAACTGTTTTAGAAAATAAACTGTTTTTATATTGCAGCAATAAAAAATCAAATTACTGTCTTTTAGTCCATCTTTCAAAATAAATAATATAACTTCAGTTTGTCCCTGTGTTTTTATTTGGACTATTCCATTATAATGTGTAGGTAACAGGTAGTAGATAATCTGTTCACCGAACCGCTTACGCGTCGCAGATATAACTAAATTTGCGGCTATATAACCACCGGTATACGTCCCCAATACGTCAAACACAGTACAGTTATCCCCTATATATAAGGGGAGCTACCTATTGCCTCTCATCTCACATTACACCTCAAGACCAGCATTGCGTGTGATGATCATATCCTGCCCAGTTGCAAGTTGGATTACTGTTGCTGAGCGGTGAATATTCGCGTAATAAACACAAACTTTATGCAGCATTTGTTGACTTTAAGAAAGCTTTTGACTCTGTGGATCGTTGTAAATTATGGCACTGCTTACGAAAGTCTGGTTTACAAGGGAAAATGTATTCTATTTTAAAATCTATGTACTTGAATATTAAATCATGTGTTCGTTGTGGTGATGATGTCACCGATTTTTTCGACTGTCCCATGGGAGTTCGGCAAGGGTGTATTTTAAGCCCTGTATTGTTTTCCTTCTTTATAAGCGAACTGTTTTATGATATTTCCAATGGAGGTAAACATGGTGTGCAAATGTTTCCAGATATGATTGAAATTTTTATCCTCCTTTTTGCCGATGATGTAATTTTAGTGTCAGATACTATCGTCGGCCTACAAAACCAACTGAATATTTTGGAACGTTATACTAATGAATGGAAATTATTTGTTAATTTTGAAAAAACATACATAGTTATCTTTAGAAGAGGTGGTCCTGTCGCCTCTAAAGAAAAATGGTTTTTGAGTGTCAAAAATGTATCTATTGTTAATCAGTATACCTATCTCGGACTTTTGTTTTCCCATACTATGAACTTTAACAAGAGTGTTATAGACCTGAAATCACGTGCTAAGAAGGCTCTTATTAATGTTATGTCAGTTTTCCAGAATTTTGGAATTTTAACCCCGAAAATATATTTTAAATTGTTTGATGCACAAATCCAACCGATTATGCTTTATGGGTCTGAAAATTTGGGCATTTCAGCGTCATGAATGTCTAGAAAAACTACACCTTTTAGCATGTAAAAGATTTTTAAATGTAGCGCGAGCAGCACCAACTTGTATGGTTTATGGAGAATGCGGTAGAAGCAATATCTTATCTGAACTGTAATTTTTTTGTGAAATGTCTGTAACATGTGCTGTATATATACTCGTATTCCTTGTATATGGGCCGGAGGCCTTAAGTACAATAAATATCTTTGACTCTTAATCATATGTAGTTATAACTTGTTATTTATGGAATTAAATATTATAATTTCATGCCTCTAATACATATTCCAGACATGGCGAGATGGCATTGGGAATGTTTATCCATCATTCTTGAGTTCGAGACGTTTTGAGCGTTTTGGGCCCGTAAGTATGTCACGGCATTTCGCGAGACCCTAGTACTCCCGGGTCCAAACAACGTACACTAGGTCCGGTCTAGTAAAGTCAGATTTGGCGGAAGCGCAATTTGGAACCAGAACTGGTTCTTGAATGTTCACTTGTCACCGGAAATCTGGTACCGGAAGTAAGTTGGACCTACAAGAAGACTAGTACCTGTATAGTACGCGATAATTGCAAACCAATCAAATAGTAAAATGTGAAATGAGTTCAAGTAGTTTTTATGCGATTATCGATTTTCTTTATTGTTTCCGTGAATATAAATTATCGTGTTACTGATATTTGTTAACTGACTGACTGACAGAGTTTGGTTTTACGCCGCTTTCAGCAATATCACGGCGGGGGACACCAGAAATAGGCTTCACTCATTGTACCCATGTGGGGATATTTGTTAACAGCATAAGAAACTTACTTAAAGTGACTTTCATCTCCGTGTTTTTCTTGCGATATGACAAGGCCCAGTCGTAAACATGGTCACGAGAAGGGTACGAGCCGCCAACCGGCTTGCCGGAATGACACGAATAGTTACGAATGGGAACCAGGTTAGTACCGGGAGAAGCGCCTCTGTTGGAAGTGGACCCTGATATCCCCAGTGGTGAGTTAGTTTCTCGTTAGGTTACGCCAAGGTGGTAAATCTAGGGTATTCAAGATTTTAATGACTGTGTTGCCCTGCACATGATGTATGTGCCTTTTGCATGTCCTTGGTTTTATGTGACGGGTAAGCATCGGGTTACTCTGTGTTGTGATTGACCCCACCTTCTCTAAATATATTTTCAAAGAAGGACGGAAACAATTCGTTATTATTCTAGTTTAATCTTATAGCACATCACCTATGCATATCTTGCTAGTTGTTTTTCTTTTTGATAAGGCCTATCTGTTTGGTTTGTCTGTTACTTTAAGAAAGTGTGTTTGTTGCGTTTATCGACAGCTCCTGCAACTTCCATTAAATGTCGGGCGGTGGGGGTTCGAATCCCTACATGGATACAATATGTGAAGCCCATTTCTGGAGTCCCCCGTCGTGATGTTGCTGGAATATTGCTAAAAGCGACTCTTGTCACTCTTTTTTGTTTGCTGAAAATAGGGCTTATTAATTGTGTGGTCGGGCATTGGTTTGAGCATCCTGGACCTATATCCAAAAGGTTTTGTTTTGGAAGAGTTTACTTCATTTCCGGATTTGACCTATCAGTTACACAAACACTTATGTCCCATGCAATTCCACTTTTCACTTGTTCCGAGTGACCTCTTGTTGTTCTTGTTCGGATACGTAACTGGCCTGCCATTGATTGTGCTTGTAGCGGGTCCCGCCGGTGGGTCTTTTCTCGAGTACGCTCTGTCATAACTGTTTGTTACTGATAAGGACACCTGATGGGGTCGAAATCGTGCCGTCAACTCTTTTGATTAGGGGGAATGTTTGTCGCTTTTGTTAACTGTTATTCATTATGAAAGGTATCGTCAGTATATAGTCATGTAATAATAATAGTCCGCTTATATGGCGCTCATATCCAGGCACATTGCCTGCTCAAGGCGCTTCGTGAGCATGCAATGTTACCTCATATCTACGTAAACTTTACTTGGCGTTCATGTAACGTAACCAAGTCCAACTATTCACATAGCATATAGAATCATCGTTTAGAGGTAAAATAGAGTTGTATTGTATGATTGTGTTTCGGTGTGTTCTATTTCTGGTGACCCGTGAAGATACGGGTTAGAATTGATCTTCAGTACCCCATGCCTGTCTTAAGAGGCGACTAACAGGATCGGACTCATGCCATCGCATCCCAATTGCGTAGAACGATGCTCATGGTGGTGATTTTTGGATTAGCTAGTCCAAACTCGATTATTTACATATAGCTGGGATATCGCTGTGTGCGGAGTTAAACAATACCAACCAATCATCTCGAGTGTGATAAGAAAATTTACTTTGTCACACATGCAACATGATACTCTCGACTTTTTAAAAAAAGCACGTTGATATCAGTGCAAGTAAGGGTATACAAAGTGGCAGTTATTCGATTGTTTAGTCAGGACATGTAACCGTGGCTCGTTGGAGGCTGCCAGAGGCACTACTGTTGCTCATTTTCGGGATGCAAGGCACAAGAATGTCAAACAGTGTTATTGGACGTCAACATGGTTATGATAACACTGTTATCGGGAGACACTAAGAAAACACAGACAAGCACAAGAGGAAAAGGACCTTCCACGACCAGGTGCTCTTAGTTTTAGAAAACTATCCTTCCTGAAGCCGATACCTCTAGACAAAAGCTTCTTGTATTCTTTTAGTTTTTAGGTTACTGTTATCCTTTTAAGGCTGGTTTTCCTTTGATTATTTGGAGCTGCAAACTAATATCAAATGATTATAGAAAAACATAAACAGTTAATATTTCAGCTCCGTCAGTGCCGTACCTGCCATTAGGCACTGAAGGCACGTGCATACACTTCATTTTTTCGGCAATTAACCAATATGCCCGTGACATCAGCATCAAGGGAGAGATCCTACAGTGCAATGAGGAGGATCAAGACGTACCTTCGGTCTACCGAAGATGATGTCCGTATGTCATCACTTGCACTTATCCATGTCTACAGAGACATGCCAGTTAACACACACCATGCCATTGAGCAATTTGCTGTTCGGAAGACGAAGCGCATGGATTTCATGTAAGACTGTACATAACATGCTGACATCAATAAAGTTTACTCCTCAGAATACAAACTTTCTTTTCTAATTGATCCACATAATTGTCATTTGTTCAGATTATGTCTATAAAGAAAACAGGAGCTAGCATTCTAGCGTTCAATCTGTATTTACACTACATGCAACGATCGGCTTCAGCCGTTATAACTAGCACTACACTACAGATTTTTTACTATATACACATAAATTGTATACTGACTTCTGTTACAAACCTCCACTCACCCCCACGAAAATGTATGGAAAGTTTTTTTCTCTCTCACAAACTGCTTAAAAAAAAACTTGTAAGAAGCGACCAACGGGATCACTGGGTCGATTTTATACAGATTGCTGCCATATAACTGGGATATTGCTGAGAGCGGAGTTACACAAAAATTGAAATTTTAAGCAGGAAGGACGAGAGTATCATTGGGACCAAGGTAAAAATACAACAAAGAAAGATAAATATGGTACTGGATACCATGCTGACGTACCACAAATGTAAATGTAATATAATATTAAATTTAAAAAAATGTTTGTGAAAGTGAATACCCGGTACCCCAAATTATCTGCTGTTACTTATTCTTATACACAAAACTGTAAAAGGTTGTTTATGAAACAATTATGTCGTTATGTGTACAGGCTGGCATCTTCACAAGAGTGACAGATTACAGAATGACCGACCCGTGAAGATCCTGGTCAGAATTAGTCCTCGACATCCGGCGAGTAACTGGATTGATTGGTCAGGCTCGGTGACTTGGTTGACACATGTCATCGTATCCCAATTGCCTAGATCGATGCTCCTGCTTTTGATCACGGGGTTGTCTGGTCGAGTCGATTATTTAGAGACCGCTGCTACATGACTGGAGCATTACTAAGTGCGGCGTTACACAAACAAAACGGATTGACAGTTTTGGGGTAAAGTGAATAAAAATGTAAATTAAACCCGATTCGTCAATCGCTCCTCAGACGACTTCAATTCTTATGGTTGATGGAGGCATGTGATGTCATCTAATGTATCATGGTGTCGTCCTGCCTCATATGCGAGATCAGGGAGAGAGTGATTCAGAAATGACGGTTGTGCATTATATCTTCTGAAATCTCAGGTTACCGCAGTCACTTTCAAACGGAATTCCTGGGCATCGAAATAATTCTATATCCTAATTCCTATATTCAAAAATAGAATACTGTTTAGAGTTGAATTTAGAGTTATCAAATCAAGTATTTTCATTAGAAACGCTTTACTTCCATCTCCCACATCGGTGCCCAATGACATCATGGCAAAACATCGTCCCTAAATGCAATTTAGAATTTGGATATTTAGGTCTCCATGCCACTAGGCAAGGGGTGGGTGAGTGAGTATTGCTTAACGCCGACTAGGCAAAGAGACCCACTGTAATCGTTCGGATTATTATTATTCATTAATCCGCAGTATGCTAAAAATTCAAATCTGTTGGCTCTCTGTGTACGCCTAAGAACGACGGAGCTACATTCTGTTAAAGAGAGAACTATTTCGTTTCCGGAACCATTTCGAATGTACATGATCCCGCGATCTCGGTTGTATTTCAGAGATCCGCTCGCGTGTCAAATGCGTGTTCTTGGTGCTGTTTTTAACGGTTTCTGGCCCTCAAATATATTTTAAACACCTGTAACTCTGCAACCAGTCGTCCGATTCGACCATAATTTGCCCGTGCATGTAGGCTATTAGTCCCCACTGCACAATCCAACATCCCCACATTACAACAACATAAAGAGGGACAACTAAAATTATATTTTGCTCTCTGTAGTTCGTATCTTGTACGATTCTGTAGACATCACACCGAAAATATGCATCTACGTAGTTTGTTGATCATTTTTTGAATTTGTTACATAGTGCATGTTAGAAGTATCGGCAATTGGTGGTTAGATACATATCATTTTAGAAAACACATAAGAGGAAATTGAGTTAGCTGAAGAAAGCGCCGTGAAAATCTACCAACAACCCCCATTCACCTGCTTTCCATTGCCAAAAGAGCAGTGCAGTTTTCTGCAGTTTGTGCGTTCAGTAATACGACTTAAAAAAAATTCTTTACTTATGAGCATTAGAATCTCTGATCAGTCGTGATTCCAATTATGTAACTGGATTTTTCCGCCCATTGATCACTTGATTGTTTTCAAACCGACATCAAATGGCAGGAAAGCTGCATGCGGCGTCAGACAAAAAATTTAATCAGTTTTAGTCACATTTTGTGAATGGTCGGCGCCACGGTAGGGCAGGACATGTACCACTCACACGTTTCAGTGATTCAATTCATATTGTTACCACGTGTATTTTCCCTTTACACAAAATGGGATCTGTTCTCATGATAGTCAGGATTGATTCTTCTTAGCGCTGATGCTCCCATTACCTGCATTTCATGGATGAGGGTTTGGTGTAAAATAAAAGAATGTCATTGGTAATTTTTGTATATGTTCTTGAAAATATATCACTGGAAACGTTTCTTGTGTTGTTTAAGATAGACTTAAGTTTGCATATATATACTGTGATTCACAGTAAACCTTACACCTTTTTCAGCAAAGGTCACAACGAACTTTTCTGTTTCCCTGACTGTTAGAACAAAGGTTTTCCTCCGTTTTGAGAGTCATTTTCCCAAGTAATGGTTTTAAATCTAAGAATATCTGCTTTGTAATGAATTGATCTAAACTTCAAATACTTCCAGTTGAAAAGTTTTGATTAACAGCATAAACATGTCAAAAGTTGCAATGTAACCTACAACCATTAAACCTTTCTTAAAGTTCTAACAAAGTCTGCAACTGTTTCCAAAGCCACAAGTGTCATTATCCAAAACCAGAGTACACAGCCGTTTGTATCTAAGCTTGGACGATGATAATTCCATTTTAAAGTTAATGAAGGAAGCATTTCCAATTTCTGGAAGTGACATGATCCATTCAAGATTACCATTTACTATTCAAGAACCAGGTGACACATGGTATTGCTATTTGCTCTGACACAATATCATATGATCTAAGTCACTGGATTGCCTAGTCGTAATGTTACAATCGACTCTGAGACTTATGGATGTGAAAAGTGTTTTTCGCTTCTATTCACAGATGTCCTGTATTTCCTAAATTTCACTATTGAAAGGGGGTACCTGAAAGGATAATCGTTTGATTGCAAAACGTTCAAAGAAGGAAAAGACAAATTGAGGAGGTTCTAAATCATGGCTAATTGAGTGTATTGGGGGTGAAGCCAAAAAGGAACACGGAGACCGACATCGCTGCTTTTAGAAATACTGAATTGTGTGATTGTGGAAAATAATATCTTACTAGAATATTAATATTCAACAAATGACTGCATTGCCATTTTTTGAATAGTTTTAAACATATAGATCATATAGATATACAATAAATAGAACTGAATACATTTGCAAAATTATAACCAGATACGTTTATTATCCATTTAATAATTCAACATTTACATAATGTCACAATAATAACAAAAGTGTTGATTGTATATAAATATAGATAAATAAATAAGAGAATTAGATATAAACATGTAACATATATAAGACTAATCATACAAAAAAAAGTTCAATAATTTAAACATGTCCACGACATAAAATGGATATCTGATAATCTTAAGATATAATGACACAATATTGTATTGAACTAAGTTTGCCTACGTGTGCGCGTGAGTCTACGTGCCCGTGTGTATGTAATGGCTAATCGTCGTTACGTACGATAATCTTTTATGTAGAATTTATGTTACATACCGATGTACAGGTGTTTTATAGAATTGATCACTATTAGTGACTTAAATAATGTTCCAACACAGTCTAATGTATCAGTACCAGATGTCAGGGTTTTGAAAAAGTCAATATACTGAGTCAAAAAGAAACTTCACATTCTTCTTCAGGGCACTATAAAAGAACAAGAGATGGTAAGATGGTTAAATTGTTATTATTTCATTGCTGAGATCTGTGTGATGTACTCGATACACTGACAGTGCCATAATCAGTTCCATTAGGCTACACCGCCGTTCCAAAACATGGGTATACAGAATGTCAAGTCACAAGAATAAAATGCGAAATTTCTCAGTTCAATATCGTGTATGGCCGCCCCGCGCATTCACCACTGCCAAACACCGTCTCCTCATCGACTGCCTGATGCTTGTGAACACGTGGTTGGGGATTCTGCGCCATTGCTCTTTGCAAGGCAGCGCCAAGTTCCTGCAAATTCTGAGGTTGGTTCCTAAGACCACGAAGCCTTCTCCCAAGTGCATCCCAAACGTGCTCTATTGATTAAGGTCAGGGGACCTCGATGGCCAGTCCATGACGTTGATTCCAGCGTTTTGAAGGAAATTTCGTGTCAACATCGCGGTATGCGGCCGAGCATTATCATGCTGGAACTGTAGACCTGGGCCATGAGCCGCCATGAAAGGAACGAGTTCAGGGTGAGCACCTGGTCGCGGTAAGCAGCAGCTGTGAGGTTTCCACGGATGACCAGAAGTCGGGAACGGTTGTTCCCACAGAAAGCACCCCACACCATGCAACTTCCGCCCCGAATCTGTCGACTTCCTGTACACAACATTGGGCATACCGTTCACGACGTCGTCTCCAGACTCTATGCCTGCCGTCCGCGAATCTGAGGGTAAACCTGGATTCATCGCTAAAGACGACTCGATTCCAGTCTCTGGGTCCATCGGAGGTGACGTTGGGCCCACAGCAGACGTTGACGTTGATGAAACGGCGTCAATATTGGCCCACGATATGGACGTCGAGAATGGAGATTGGCAGCCCGCAACCGATTTCGAATGGTCTGTGAGGGACAGTCGACCTCTAAACATCTCAGCCCTGGTTCGTGTAGCCGGCAGAAATCTGTCACGTAGGTGACGTAGGACGATTTGATTTGTCTTCTGCTCGTGACGTCACACGTGGACGACCCGACCTTTGGGCGATCAGAAGTGGTGCCAGTTTGTTGTAGACGACCTCGCAAGTCATACACAGTACGACGGCTGCATCCCATTGCTCTTGCGACGTCAATAACTGATCTTCCCGCTTGCAACATGCCAACGGCACGTTCACGTTGCACATTTGACAATCGTGGCATTTCAAGTACCGTTAGAACTGTGGTTTAAAAGTGTTTTTCAATTCTTGAGGCCAATGCAAACACGTGCATATGAAGAAAACTTCGATGCGAAGATCACGTGATCGACTGCACGTGCAAAACCTGATTTGGCACTCAACGTCATTTGCACGACGAATGGATGGGTTTGAGTGGGTTTTGCTAACGTTTTTCTAGAGTCGAAAGATAGGGATCCCATTTCGGATACATAGATGTATCATCAGAGAAAAATTATTCATTATTTTTCAAATTACATTTTGTGAAGTTTCTTTTGACTCAGTATACAGAAAGTACACAAAGAATTCCGTGCAATTCTTGATCTGAATATACGTCATCTGATCACAGCAGTTATCAGTGTATCTCAAACATGCCGCCCTGTTCACAATGCCTTCCGTGACAGTCGGGTGAGTTCCTAGTAAATGTGAATATGGTCAGAATATATTTATTACTGACTGACTGGTTTATTTACGATACAGATGTAGTGACGTTTGACGTTTGTACCTTTCTTCAAGGTATATTAAACTACAAGTGGTATATTAAGAATGACAAAAACGTAGGTTTTTATACCTTCGTAAACACAAAAGAATGCTGAGGCCAGTTCTTAGAAATGAGAAGGGCAACAATAATTACTGTGCAGATTGCCTGTTAACCATTAACAAAAACACCACCACAACCACCACCATCACCACCAAACTACAACACTACGAAATGAATGACATCGTACACAGCAATGACGTTACACAAGCGACAAAACAAGTGTCTATCAGTTCAATGTCAAGTTCAACTCCGCCCACATTATTATCAGCCAATTAGAAAATAGTCATCTAGAACGAGGTCACGGGCAAGACCATGGTGTTGTACTGATTGTCATCGCAAGATGCAAAGTTCAATACACAGTTATTTAAAGCTGAAATTTCAGAGAAAGCCTGATGACATCACCCTTGTAGATTCCACGGTGTTCAATTTACAAAGCTCTCTTCCAAAAACAAAACCATAACAAGATTGTCATGTCAGAGCATTGCTGATATTTACTTTCTGTGTCGTCCAACAATAACCTCTCACGGAGCTGACAATTTTTGTGTTCACTCATGAAAATGACATGCTAAAGCTCAAAACCAGTATCATCTATTGCTTCAATGCTCGTGGCTACGAATGTTAAGAACCTGCATTCATGAATCTCGAAATCTGATTGTCAGAGTACCAAGTATTTTCAAGATTAGGTGTTGTTCGACAGTGGTTAAACAGTGGGATTAGGGGAGTAGAGGGCAAAGAGCAATTAGCAGAGGCTATGCTTCATCTCACTGGTTGAAGGATAGAAAAACATATTGAGGGATAAAACAAAGTGAGAAGGAAACTTTTATTTTATTGAAAGACTTTTCTTATTGAGAAGGAAATGCATTGCTTTAAAATGCTTGTAACCAAAATCTTCATTGCTAACCATGGCCAACCCAAAGAAAGTCGAGTACTTCACATCACAGAAAGGACGACAGCAGATACTACTAGATGGCTACAGATACAAACTCAACAACCGACGACAGACCTGCGTGCACTGGAAGTGTGTTCATGGAGGCTGCCTTGGTTAGTGCACCACAGTCGGACAGTTTGTTCGAAATCAGTCCCCACACAGGGAGATCAAGCAACTCTGAAGATTGCCAGTGCGCTGTGGCGGCGGGTGCAGACTGAAACAATGCCAGTACCGACCATCTACGACGAAGAGTTTTCAAGACTGGACCGAGATGAAGCAGCGACAGTAAAGTCCTTCTTTTCAGTGAAGAGTGGACTCTACAAGCAGAGACGAAAGACGTTCAGCGAGGTGAATCTACCAGACTGCTTCAAGGAAACTTCTGACTCACTGCCCTTCCTTTGCATAGACGACGGAGACGACGACAAGATCATCTGCTTCGCCACAAGTGACCGCCTGACTCTCCTACAAGAATTCGACACCCTCTACATGGACGGCAGGCACGTTCTACTCCTGAGATCTGCAAATAAATAATTCAAGTTGATTAATGATATAATATAGAATGCCAATGATTTAGAAATGTATGTGGGTAGTAGTTTACGCCGCACTCAGCAATATTCTAGCTATATGGCGGCGGTCTGTAAATAATCGAGTCTGGACCAGACAATCCAGTAATCAACAGCATGAGCAGCGATCTGCGCAATCGGGAACCGATGACATGTGTCAACCAAGTCAGCGAGCTTGACCACACGATCCCGTAAGTCGCCTCTTACGACAAGCATAGTCGCCTTTTACGACAAGCATGGGTTGCTGAAGACCTATTCTACCCCGGATCTTCACGGGTCAGAATGTAATGTAATGTCATCTCATTTAATAATTCAATAATATGTAATGTAATGTAATTTTGTGTGAAGAAATGAAAATGATGATATAATTAAATCTTATAAAATGTCATTTAAAAGTCTGTGTTTTGTATTCCCTGTAGGCATTAGTGCACAATGAAGTGGGACTTACCACTTTAGTGAAAGGGTAGAGGCAGTACAATTTGTAACTTTATTTAAGACTGTAGGCATTAGTAGACTCCACCCTTTGGAGACCACCCAGACAATTTTTCTGTTTTGTCTCGCCATTCGTGACCAACTCGTGTTATTCCGGGCCAAGACGAATAGCGACTCGTGCCCGTCTGGAAGGGTTTCATATTGGCGCATGAACATCAGAACTACTTTAAACAAGAACGATAACGCTATCCCTGTTTGATTTTTTGTAACTTATTTATTTTAAAGAATCAAACATCTTTGATACAACTATAAGGAGGAGAAACACATATTTGTTAAAGACATACTCTAAGGAAATTATTACGAACGGTTCACCTTATATTTCTAATTAATAAGGTTTATTAAACACAAATGAGAATTGTTTTATTGAATATGCAAATAATGTTTTTTTTTAGCTTCATTAAATCCCAAAGCAGATACTCAAAAATACGAATGACCCAAAAAAGTCAGACTACAAAGTCACCTGAGATGGGAAATATAAGCCTAATTTTAAAGATTAAAGTCGATTAATTACATACCGATATCATATGTGTTTTGAAACTCATGCAGCTTCCATGAAACAAACATCCTTATCAGGCATATCATCGATACGTTTTCACTGCAAACAGCCTATAATTACTTTTCACAATTTAAATCATTTCTCAGCGTCAAACCATACTTAAGTAGTGAACTGCTTCCAAATCAACGTAAAATTATAACCCAGTTTCGGTGCTGTAACTTCAGACTCGCAGTGGAATGTGGTCGTCATACAAACACCTCGTATCTTGAACGTCTCTGCCTCTTTTCTCATGCTGCTGGGCACGATTACATAGAAGATGAATTCCATACTATTCCAAACTAAGATCTGACTGTTTTTCAAATCATTTGACTCAACCACCTATAACTGAAACCTTCATCCGACTGATGTCATCGGACAATATCCATATTTTAAAATCATTGGGTAAATATCTTTCACTAGTCCGCCGTATAAGGAATAAATAAATATACATTAATTAATACTAAACTATATTCAGCTTTACTCAGTATGTATTTACTTTTGCCAAATATGTGTATTTTAGGCCTTGGGCCTAAATTACCGAATAAACCTGTCTCTCTGTCTGCCTGAAACTCGGAGCGATTAATAATTTTATTTCCTAAAAATGTGTGAAGCGCACGTACAATCTCCACGTACAACCCCGCAATATCGCCAGAAGTGCACTCAATTAGACCGTTGAGAGCCGTTTTGTCAACAAACGCACGCGTGTGTATTTGAATCTCTCACTGTCCATGGCACTATCCTTACTAAAATCTACACGAGGCAATACAGTTCTGTAAGCTACGTTCTTTGAACTTTCAATATGGCGATATATATATTTTCATGATTTCTTTGAACAAACACATAATGACAAAACCGATTTATGCACTGGGGATTAGTTTTATCAAAGCATGGCAATCATTGCGCTCGTTCTGATTGGTTGGTTGTATTAACGCACACAACAAGTGTCGAGACGGGAACGACTCCTCTTGGAGGTTACGGAAAAGGGCGAGTGGTGACGAATGTTACCTCGCGAGTCTGTGCGACATACGCGTCACCATTCTCCTCGAATGCACATGGGCTTGTAACGCTAAAATCAAGCATCAAGGCTCATATATACAATGTCGGTGAAGTAGCGCCTTCATATATTTACAATATTTTTAGCGGCGTTACAAACCCTCATGGTCGATTTTGTAGAGTAATGAATTAAAATGTGAAATTCTATGACCACAGTGATGACGTGCACGTGGACCCATCAACACCCGAGTCAAAGAACATCGCACCTCTGTTGCTAACTCCGACACCAAATCAGCTATCTCTGACCACATCAAAGCAAACCCCAATCACCAAATAGAGTGGTCCGACTTCACCATTCTCGCCAACAACCAAACGGACTTCACTAAACGCAAGCTCACCGAAGCCATTCACATCAAACGCCATAAGCCCACCATCAACCGTGACCAAGGATACTTCATTCCATCAGCTTATGATCCACTCCTCCACAAAGCCCAATCTATTGTATAAACATCGCACCTATTGTATAAACATCCTCTTCATTGTACCACTCCTGTATTTATACATCTCTGGCTTCCATTCACTATCCTTTGTGTACTCACTGGCTTCATCAGCTAACTGCTTAACCAATTATGGCAATTATGTTGTTTCCTTTGTCAATTACAATGTATGTAGTTTCATTGTTATACACAGTATAAATATGCAGCTCCTCCACTTCATGTATCTCTCTTGCTTGACAACATTACAAGAATCTGTATCGAAACGTCGCACTCACGAAAGAAAGAAGTTGTTATCCATAAAAACCTGTTCCATTTTGTACGTCTCAACTTCTAAAATGCCACTCAAACAAGCTATGTGGGTAATTCACGCAGAATCGCAGCTTATCTGTACCTCTGACGTTCTGTAGAGAACAATACACAAAAACGGGCTAATGACCTCCATACTAAGGACCATAGGGACTTAAAGTACTTTTGATACCTGTATGGATTTATATCATCCCTTCCGCCACTGGCGATTAGTACAGTTTAGCAAAACAATAAAAGAACATAATTATATTCTGCGATTAAAACAATGTAGTTAGAAAACAACTTGAAACAGATGGGACAAAATTTATCAATCACATAACTTTTCTTTCAAAAACAATAACTAAATGAGCATAAACGTTGATATGAAGATCCGTTAACGTTTTCACACTGAAATATGTATCCCTCACACGTGCAGTAAACCACAGAGGCAAATTCATAGGCCGGTTGAGACAGTCACGTGACGACGGCATATGCGGGACTACTCTTTCATTAACGGATACAATGTTTACTACAACTTACTCTCGTCATCCGTCTGACACATTTATCAACACTAATGATTAAACACTAGATTTCAGTACAAAAATACCGCATATCACATTTTTCAAGATATTTTAATAACATACAATTTTTAAACAAAATGTATTTATTGATAACTTTCACAAGTAAGTTATCAACAATGACACGGGGCAAGGATACGCCTTCAAAGTCGCAGACGACAGAATGACAGATCACTTGGAGAAAAACATTCTATAAACAGCAGGGGCGGATACAGCTTTGTGCAGCCGCTCGGAAAATACAATATTTACACCACCAAGACAGACAACGGTCGTGTTCAAGTTCCCTGATAGAGACTTCAGTTAATTCTCGAGACAGTGAGCCTTTATCGTGATAATGACAAAGATGTTGTTGTTTTACCCCAGGAAGTTGCTGATGCCCTAATGAACGATGATTTCTTTGAAAATGAAAATGCTTTGAAGAAAACAAAATATGACCTAGCAATATTGAATAATTATATGACAACTGTTGAAAATGATAACAAATTTTTGACACTGTGCATTATGGGACGCTATCTTGAACACCACATCGCAACCTATGCTAGGGGTTATGACTCTAAAAACTGACACAAACGGCCTTGAATTTCTTGAGATGTGTGTACGTCACACAAAAACACGAACCTGGTCCGGTCCACGAAAACATGAGAAAATACACACAATCCTGAAAGGTGTCCATTTCAAATATATAAACGGTACAGATCCCTTAGGCCTGCTGAATACTGTAAAGATGACAGTCCATTTTATCTTGCTTCTGCTTGTGAATGCACAACACTTCCAGGTGAAAAATGATCGTAACAAGCTCAGAATCTATAAAAAAAAAAGGTTTTCATGGCGGGCATCAGGGCGACAAAAAAACCCAGTAAAGTAAATATTTGTTCGGCGAAGAAGGGTACGATCTGGTGTTAAGTGCTCCCCCACCTGGTGATGGACGTTGCGGGACTACATACCCTTTATGGGTTCGAGGTAATGAAGCTATTATTGCTTTATTGAATTCATGGCACAATTTGTGAAAACAATTAACACGGGTCATGTTTCCATTATATCGTAAGTGTCACATACTGAAACGTTAATGTTTGACGTTACGTTCACATATTGGCTCGTATTTGCACTCATAATAGTCGGAAGAATAATCCACTCTTTGGAAACCCGTCGATGTCTGGAGATAAAGAGTTGCTCCTCTATCACATCGTATTGGTTTATCGCACCTGTAACAATATACATTATGTAATACAAATATGTTCGTGTTTACTTCACTGTTTCATTTCAGCGGAATGAATCACATACCGTCTTTTCTACTTTTTGTCCCCAACCACAGCGGAACGGGGGACTATATATTCAGCAGCGTCCGTACGACATCCGTACGTACGTCCCGTTTCTGGTTAACGCGATATCTCATGAATTGTTGAAACCAATGTCTTCATATTTGGTGACAGCCTACATTGGGGGATTACTAGGGGTAAAACGGTACGCTCATACCACGGTACGGTACGTATTGCGGTACAAGGCCTTCGGTTCGGTCCGTTTCGGTTCGGTATATGAGATATGACCATAATGCAGAAAACAAAAGAAACGCATAGGTTTTGACAAAATGATTCGATTTTTAGACATTTAGGTGAAAAAGGTTTAAAAGGTTATTAAAATGACGGCGGTACGAAAACGTGTAAAATGATGATTTTTATTGCATTAAGGTATACCCGAACCGAAGGCAAATACCGCGGTTCAGCTAATACCGCGGTATACCGTTTCACCGATCGATTTGGGTGACCTTGACTTTATATTCAACGTAACCACGACACTTCTACGACTTTTCAAACTTGTTAACGCGGTATCTCATGCACTGTTGTACCCAATGTCTTCAAATGTGATGTCAGGAATTAATATAACGGGTATCAGGGCAGGACAGGGCAGGGCAGGGCGTTGGGTACCCGAGTAGTAAATTTGGACCCTGATAATGACAGTGGAAATTCATGATCTATTCATTCATTTGTACTATATTTCTCAACGATTCTGAGAAGTGACCATGACTAAAACTGTATCACACTAAAGGTAATCTTCTATGTGACCAAACGATAAAAAATAATAAACATATTATATTTCATTCTTCTTTAGCGGCGGGGGCTTTGTCATGATAGAGGCAACGCATCTGTCTTTGTTTCCAATCGCACAGTTGATTCTTTTAACGCAGATACGCTCCCTCTTGTTGGTATGCGGAAGACAGTTGAGGTGTGCATGAAAGACGGCCCGGATCAATGCTCCATGACATTCAGGATAGATGTAAAGGATTGTGGTACGCTTCGTATTTATCACCTGAAGATACCGCCTGTGTTTGAAGCTGCATTTTGTGTTGGTAAGTAAGCACTAATTGGCACCGTTAAGGTTTAACTCAATCATTCACCCACTACTTTCGAACATTTACACATTATCCTCCCTTGTCTAAAGCATTGTAATGCGTTTCACGTCATTTTAAGAATTTTGAAAACAAATCAGTATTTTTTTTCTCATGATGCACCTCAACTGTTATCCCCCGCCACGCGTTTAGCGCGAAACGGGGAAATAGTACTGGGCTCCATCCGTCTGTACGTACGAATTGGAATATCTTAAGAGCCGTTGGATAGATTCTTTCCATACTTGGTACCTAGGTTTATCACGATATGTGAAAGGTCCCAGTCAGGTTTGGTGACCTTCACCTTCAAATTAAAAGGTCACAAGTGGACTTTAACGTTTTACGCTTGTCAGCGAGATATCTCAAGAAGCGTTCTTTGGATTTTCTTCATATTTGACACCAAGCTTCACGATTTTAGTGACCTTCACATAATTTTCAAGGTTACGGCGATACTTTGAAGATTTCAGCATGTTGACCTGCATGTTAACCTTGTCAGCGAGATACCCTGTCAAGTACCATTCACTGGATTTTCTTCATATTTGACGCCAAGCTTCATATGGGGAAGTCGCAGAGTTCAGTCGATTTTGGTGACCTTCACATAATGTTCAATGTTCAATGTTTAAACACTTTGAAGATTTCAGTATGTTATGATTGTCAGCAAGATATCTCAAGAACGGTTCACTGGATTTTGAATGTTTTTTTATAAGCAATTACTTTATTACTATTTGTTGCATATTTCATACACCATGACATTCATGTCGAGGTCAAAGTGAGTCTTGAAAATATTTCTGTGTTTGAACAGCTACAGGACAAGATATCAACAGAGATTGACTAGTCATCATGAGATGTTTTTGTTGACATTTAACTTCATCTTAAACTACGACCTTCACTTTCATTACTTTTTAAGTCTGATTTGATAATTTACGGCTTGGGGTTATGTCACCTTAGTTACAACTGTTTGTTTTTTTTGCCAATATTCTCAATTGCTCATTTTGAAGGAAATGAACAAATTTAAACTGTAATCTTTGCCACTTTTTGCTGGCATACATCAATCTGGGGAGAACATGGTTAAAGATAAGTTAGTTGACAGCTGGCACTGCAGGTAAAAGTTGCTTGATCTCTTTTCCGTTCTGGAGAAGATGGACAAAGACTCGGTTCCGTACAACCATAGGAAATAGACTGTAGACAGCAACCTTGTTGCGGCAAGTATGCAGACCTGTTCTACTGTGGTATCCTCGATAATCTCCAGGGTATACGTTACGATAAATCTCCACTATACCCTGGACGCATCTTCCGGCTCGGCCCGATCATTTTATTACATCCTTTGCTGGCTCCGCAGCATTCTCATAAGCAAGTATGCGGATAAGCCGCCGTTACATGGGCGTACCAGTGTCAACAAAGATAGCGGTCGCAGATTTGGGGAAATCATACAGAGAATTAACAGGTCCTGAAACCTTAAAAATAACATGCAAGAACTCCATCTACCTCTTTCAAATTACCTCTAAAGCAATGGCGTTACTTAAATTTAATCGGTTAGATGAAATAAGCGAAAGTGAGTTGTGTTTGGTACGTTCAAATTCAAAAGCGTAGATTAACCTGATTTGGATAAAAATACAGCCAATCAGACGAAAAGGCAGATTTTACAGCGATAAATTACCTTCATGCCATGGGTTCGATCAAAATGCTATAAAATGCTTTCAAAGGCTTGATTCGCTTGTTAGAACTCGCAGTGGAGCAACTTAAACTGCCCCAGTGCGTAATCAATATTCTCGGAATACCAACCCAGAAATTTATCACTCACGCTCATGTTATCCTTTAACATCTTTATCGAACGATTGCTTATATATTCACAGAATTGTGAAGAGCTGACCGAACAGATACAAAATCGCCAATCACCAATAAAGGGGTGGAGTATTGCAGAGGCTAATAATATTGCGATATATTGCGATGTGCGAGAGACAAAACTACTTATAATCGTTTATTAGCGGTTATCAAACCAAAACCATAACAAAATCCACTAATGCTTTGATTAGGCTTTTAATATAAAGTCTTTTCGACAAGTGAAATGAATGTTTATTTCAATGAAACGGAAAGACAATTCTGGCAAGAAATATCCGAGATTTTAAGTTTTCGAATGCGTAAAATACGGTTTCAGATAAATAATAGAAATGACAATGTTTTCATTGCCCGAACCCGGTAGAGCCAGGCCATGTTGGAACCCTCAACTGGCGACTACTTCGTCATCGTCATTTAAAATAGTATTGAGTTTGGCATCATCATATGGGGCTCATCGGGTCGACCAGAACAGATTTGTCGGTGGGCCTGATTTCAGACTCACGTTCATGGCCTCATCAGGCCCGACATTTCCTGACCTGGCTACTCTCATGATGGTGAGGCTGTGCTAACTCTCTCTCTCTCTCTCTCTCTCTCCTCCTCTCTCCTCTCTCTCTCTCTCTCTCTCTCTCACTGTCTCTCCTCTCTCTCTCTACTCTCTCTCCTCTCTCTCTCTCTGGTGGTAGGCTTCTCAATCTCGTTTGGTGACTCTCATTCTGAGGTGTTGTTTGTTATTTCGCCAGAAGTCATTTCTGTTCGGGTTTTCGTATCCATGGATGCAGTAAACAGTATGCAATAGTTGCATTCGTGGAATCATTAGAATAGATGTTGGAACTTCAATGAAAAGCTAATGGGTTCAAGACATTCCATTCATCATGCAGTTGACTGTGGTTTTCATGTTCGACCAGCAAAACTGCGGTTGAAACGGAAACAAACACTTGGACAACCGGGACCCATTCGGTCCGTTGCATGTTTCGAATAACTCACGGATACTGGCACCATGTCGTGATATTAATGAATGATTCGTCCATTCTTCCTCAAGCATTGATTCGAATAAATCGGATTGTGATGATTCAGCTATATGCGAAATTAACCTTAATGAACAAACATCCGCTAATCCGAATATATGGCCGCAATGAAACTCGCGGTCCAAGACCGCTGTTTTAATCTTCAATATTATGGCGCGTCTATCAATATAAATTCGGGACCTGAACCGCTCGATTGCGGTCACGGATTATCGGTGCTTAGAGCGAAATGATAACGAGAACGATACGATTCGTCAAAAGTTTCGGATGTTTAAATCCGGAACAACACCATTTGATATTTGGACAAATTCCTTGGAATTGAAACGAGTTCCATTCATCTGCTCTTCGGCGACTTTATCCGGAAAAGCAGGAATGAATGATGTTGCCTTCAAATAGAATGATTGTTGAACCTGTCACCAATAATATCCTGACGGAATGACCCGGAGACACACCTAATCCGACGCCCTCGAACGATTCGTCATACATTCATCACAGTCACCATACAAGAACCTGGAACCGCCGGTTGGTACCTGGACAGAGGCTTAATGAAGGAAACCGGTTCCCTGCTTTCGTGGTGAATGGTCATGGTACATTGGTTATTCGAAAGTCGTGCGTCATTTACAATGATGAATTTCATGGCGGAACGCTTCCCGCCGTATAACGACGTTCGCGTTTCATCGCCAATGCCAAAAATCGATAGCATCCATCGAATTTCGGTTCCGGAAATGAACGTTTGGGCGGCAGAGTGAATTTCAGTGGCGTTACCATTTCAATGAAGTGAACAGAAAAGTGCTGTGCTTCTTACCCTTTGTCTTTTGTTTGTTTTAAGTTGTTTGAAAAATGGGGTGTCTAAAAAAAAAGGTGATACGTAATAGGTAAATTGCGGTATGAATGCAGCCTGCTTGAAAAAGCAACGGCGGTTGCTGTTTTGACTACATTAACTGAACTACATTGATGAAACGTACCTGCTGTATACTGAAGTAGATAATTGAACGTACACATTTACACACACATATACGAATTTGAAAGGTGAAACATGTTGAAATCCAGAATCCGAACAAACGGTTTAGATCCTCAGCTGTTCCGAAACCCAGTTTATTGAGTCGCACACGCAAATCGTCATCTGATGATTATTGGTTAATCAATCGAGCGCCGGCTAGACGATTATACATCGCATGACTTCCTTTGAAATCAGAGTATGCATGTGATCGCATAAAGATCAGTAACCTTTTCGACTATTCTTGTAGGTTATAAATATTTGCGATCACAGTTTTGTTTTAACTCGGTTATTTACAAGGCCACCGCCCCAAAGCTGGAATATCTTAATGAGTCGTCAACCAACAACAAGTTTTTTTAAAACAATACATGAAACCTGAAATGCGTTATTGTAACACAAATTGATCGTTTTATGCAGTAGTATCACGTTACTTGTATAATTAATCCAAATGCAGGCTACTATTTTGATAAAGTGTCTAAAGGGGGAAGTTATAAACGAGATTAAATCCAGTTTGGTAAAAAAAAGTACATGCACTTACGTGATTATCTTAGTAACCTTTCAGGTTCAGTGTGCCGTGACGGCATCTCTAGGTGAAGGTTTCCCCGCCGCCGAACGTATAGTCCGTTTGACTTCATTTGAGACCGATGAATTGCTCACTAACACAAAATGTAATAATTGCAACAAAACCAAACTTTGGACAGTCACATGAAATCGACAGACCAACTCTGATGATTTGTCTGATAATTTTGGACACTCAAATAAAAAAGTTGTTTAACAAACGATCATTATTTTGTTGTCACTTTTCGCTATTTGTTACGAAGGGGGACCACTTGCTGGTAGATACCGTTTTCTTATGAAACAAGGAATTGGAGTTGAGTGTAACCATAGTTGTTTGTGATGGGTTTTTTTCACTTTCACACGAGAAACTTCGGATCGGCTGAAAAGTAGGTCATTGTCTGAATGAGACTCATATTTCGGTTTGGTCAGCTTACAGGGATTAGTTTATTAGTATATATTGTTTTACTGTTTAGCAAGCCTTGCTGTTGAAAAGTTACAAATTTGCAGTTTTAGAAGAATGTTCATCTGTAATGATGACCAGTGTTTCTAGTGGTAATCTTTGTACCCGAGGGTCAATAGTGAATCGTGAAGATCTCGGATAATTTAAGAACCAGTCATGCATTGCCAAAGGAATGTGTGTCAGCCATGGCAACAGTCACCCTGACAACCCATGCTACGTCTGTGATGCTTCCCGTTCTTTCCGAAAGTGGAGACTGAAAAGCGGTAAGATAGACGTACAATAATATTAATAACGATCATTTAATACATTTACGGTTAAACATGCAACAACCAAGATTAATTTGTAGCTGGAGATGATTATTGTTGAGGCAGGAAATACATAGTAAACACTGCCTCGTTTGAGGCAATCCAGTAGCCGATCTAACAGATTTAAAGACATGTGTGTAAACATATGACGTATGAATTACATATTTACGAAAATTAAAAGCATTAATCTCATCACCGTTTAGCAGTTCCTATTGATGATTTATTAGCTGACACCACACGCCCTTGCATTGCTGCATTATAGAGAATAATATGCATACCCAAAATGTCTTTGCTGGGGCTAAAACTGTCGGTTCAGCTGCAAAATGCGTATCTAATGTACAGTTCGAAATGACTTTATGAAATGGCATCATGCTAATGAGTATGCTCTCATCAAGGGACCAAATTACACAACAACTGAGCGACCACATGTTTCTAAATTGAAAACGATAATGAAAGATTTCCATACTGAAATATATGACATGTAGTAAGTGTTGGATAGGGGTGGGTATTGCAGAGAATTTTCATATTGCGATATATTGCGATGCGAAAGCATGTATTGCGATATGTATTGCATGAAGTATTTTTAAACAAAAAACTACTTACAATCGAGGTAATGCTTGATTTATAGAGCAAATACACAGCAAAATCACTATGCTTGATTAAGCTTTAATAACAACTTTTATTCATGATTAAAAATAAAAATGTGAATAATATTTGGCACAAATAAAAAAAAGAAATATCCGAAGATTTCCGAGTGTTACAAAGTTTTACGAATGCAAGTCAAAAAAACGGTTTTCGATCAGCGTATCGCAATACGTATCGTTTTCATGTCTGAACCGGTAAATACCGGTAAACCGGTTAAATTGCGCAGCCCTAGTGTTGAACGCACATGGTGAGCACGAGCTATTTCTACATTCTGTCACTGATAGCGTGCAAAATATATCACTGGAGAGTTTGAGATATGACTAGCGGGGTGACTTTCCAAATTATGGTCAACTTTCATGTTGAGCAATATTCTAGCAGCACCAGCCTTATGTGTCTGCTTTTCGGAAAATAAATTACAGTGGAATCTGTCAAATCCGGCCTCTCTGTAATCCGGTTTTCTCCATAATCCGGACTACTCTCTGCTGGGTCCCGGCAAAACTATTCTTATTTTATTATTAAAGCGTGCTTTACAATCATGACAAATGAGTCGGTCCCAGGCCAGTCCGTAATAGACAGATTACACTGTACCTGTAACATATATTCCCGTGTTTGTTCTGGAACACTTGATTTGCATATGACGGTCGCCATCGGTGGGACAGGATACAGTCATCTTTTCTGATGCGGCGTTAAGCGTCCCTATTTGATCCTGATTTGTGATTTATAAACACATACTCACGATATAGTCGAGGTCGTACGGTGGACTTTGCATTTAGATCCTTCTGTGATAATTTAAGTGGTCTTTAGGATTATATGTACCTCGAGACGATGATCTAGACGGATTATCGGCACTTTAACTCATTAAATCTCTGACAGCTGACTTGTTAATATATCTCTGTAACATAGATGCTGCATGTACAGCGACTACCACAGACACCTCTACACCCTTTCCACTGTGGATAATAGGAGCAGTGATTGGTGGCTTCCTCTTAGCTGCGGGTGCCATTGCAGGTGTTTGCTTCTGCAAATACGGAAAGTGAGTGTTTGGTTCTGCACTAGCTCATTCCAGTAATTATATGAAGTTCCCTTTAAACTTGATATGCATGATTCAGTTATACAATCTTATATAATAACATGTACGCATAAATAGCACGCTATGACTTGTAAGTGGGGCATGGGCGGCCCATTTGTCTCAGGTCCCACGATTCGTTATGTCAGAACCCGCAAAGGTCCGGGTTAGAATTGATCTTCAGTAATCCATGCTTGTCGTAAGAAGCGACACACGGATCAGGTGGTCTGTCTCGCTGATTTGGTTGACACATGTCATCATATCCAAATTGTGCACATCGATGCTCATGCAGTTGATCACTTGATTGTCTGACCCAGACTCGATTATTTACAGACCGCCGCCATGTAGCTGGAATATTGGTGAGTGCGGCGTAAAACTAAACTCACTCGCTGACGTTATGTCAGATTCTGATCGTGCGCTTGCAGATCTACTCTGAGAATATGTCTAGATTTGTCAGCACCACACCGGTTCTTGTGAACTTAAGGGAAGCGATGGACACCATTCTAAGATCATGATCACTTACACGCCGTGATAAGACTGAGATGCCGTGAAAAGTAAAACCAATTACACTCACAAAATCATGGCTGTTAAGATTGTTAAGATATTGATCCTTCTGCTATTTCAGAAAAAAGAACAACATCGGAGACACGCCAAGGGGCTCTGCTTTCATGGTGAATCTGGTGGCCAGTAAATAACAGTTCTCCCACACAGATTCTATTGTATTCCATTATAAAGCCCGGCTCACACTGATGCTTCCAATTAACAATGAGGCTTTGGTGCTTCAAAGAAATCTTTAGCAAACAGTTGGATTGAAAAGAAAATGTGTATTTTCAAACATTTAAGGCCACTGTATTTCTATGTAACGTGCTATACATACACAATGAAATAGGCTAATGACGTGCTAGGTAAAGTGAATTGCTTAAAATGGTAATATGACATATCTAGGATTCGCTCACTACCTTTTGCTTAAATATTTTCCAGATAAGCTCTGATTATTTTTTTATTAATATTATTGAATGTAACAACATTTTACGTTACTACCTTTGACAAGAAGTATTTGTTAGTAAATTCGTCTTCTATCACACTGAATAAATTGTTTAAATTTCCTTCGCGATACTCCTTTGTCTACATGCCTATAAATGCAATGAACTTATCGAAGCCGCCAAAGACTCCATTAGCTGGTGGTGTTGACAGTCTTTCTTAGTCATGAATTCAAACTGACTCAAAACAAATCAGTGATACCTGTGAATATTGCCGGTGCGGTTTCCTCTTGTACGAACATGTACGAACATTTACTCGAGAGATGGAACAAGTGTCATGTATCGTCTTGCAAACATGCCTGAAACGATATCGTCAGTTTCTGTCCATTGTGAGATGAATTTGACAAGTGGTTTCATTGATCGACTGACGATTAGGGACATTTTTCTCTAGTAAACGTGATGATTCATTCGACAAAGATCCGTTCCCAGCCCCTGAGCTACTAAGTGAATATTCGTCTGTTTACAAATTCACTCAGAACCAAAATACACTCTCTGAATGGACCGCCTCCGTGGTGTAGTGGTTAGAGCGTCCGCCCGGAGAGCGGAAGGTCGCGGGTTTGATCCCCGACCGCGTCATACCAAAAAGACGTTAAAATATGGTACTTGTTGGTCCCTGTCTGGCGCTCGGGATTAATGGGTACAACAAGGACTGGTCGGCTCGGAGGCAGTATAATGTGTCTGAGTGGGGTATTCATGCTTCACTGCGGCGTGGTATCTCAGTGGGTTAGCACTATAAAACCAGCTTCAGTTTGGGCTAGTACAAGCAGCCGCACATACACATACACACGCATGCACGTCGTCATATGAGCGAAATATTCTCAAGCACGACGTTAAACCCAATTTCACCTCACCTCACCTCTCTGACTGAATGCACGATGTGAAACGTTTGCAAGGGTCCACACATCCTTACGAATCATCCCCACATCTACAGGCACGGTACACAGACGCCACTGCTTTATCCTCCATCGCATATGCATAATATGCAAATTTCATGTCATCAGATCATGCAGGGTGTAATTTGATTACAGTTCATCCTCGTAACACCGCAACATCCCAAGCGGCAGTTTCGGGCTCCTGGAAAACGAGAAGATTGTGGCGAAGAAGGGCAGTGCTCCCTCGATAGTGAACGTAACCTCAGCAATGTCACATTCACATTAACCCGTGAAGATCCTGGTTAGAATTGATCTCCTTCTCAGTAACCCATAAGTGAGTGAGTTTAGTTTTACGCCGCACTCAGCAATATTCCAGCTATATGGCGGCGGTCTGTAAATAATCGAGTCTGGACCAGAAAGTCTGCGTATTTGGGAACCGATGACATTAGTCAACCAAGTCAGCGAGCCTGACCACCCAATCCCGTTACTCGCCTCTTACGACAAGCATGTGTTACTAAAGGCACATTCTAACCATGACCTTCACGGATTCAGTAACCCATGCTTGTCGTAAGAGGTGACTAAAGGGATCGGGTCTTCCATAGGGCCTTCTCAAATACATAGAAACAATCTTCCGATGACAACACCAGTATCGAAAGTCAATGAGCGACACCATCAAATGCCCCTAAAGATTACAGTGACGTCACACTCTCAATTATTTTATGCTTGAGATGAGATGTTCTGGACCGAAGGGTTCTCAATCGACGTCCCTGAATTTGCAACAGTTTGTCTTGATGACTGGGACCCCTGAAGATCTAGGTAAGAATTCATCTTCAGTTACCCATGTCCTAAGAGGCGACTAACTGAAGCGGATGGTTAGACTCACTGACTCGGTTGACACGTGTCATCGTATCCCAGTTGCGTAGATCGGTGCTCATGCTGTTTATCACTGGATCGTTTGGTCCAGACTCGATTATTTACAGACTGCCGCCATAAAGGTGGAATAAAGGATTCTTGTTCATGTTTAATAAAAGTGGCAATTCTCAAACGGTGAATTGTTTTCTCAGTTAAATT
This sequence comes from Haliotis rubra, assembly GCF_003918875.1. Lineage (NCBI taxonomy): Eukaryota > Metazoa > Mollusca > Gastropoda > Lepetellida > Haliotidae > Haliotis > Haliotis rubra. The sequence continues at coordinate 1,537,949 of NW_025767335.1, forward strand.
ATGCATTTACCCCATTCTGAAAACAGGTTTAGTTTTCTCATCAACGAATTACTAAAGTATTAACTTTGTTAATAGTGAACAGTCGCCCGGAGAGCAATTTGTTTTTCTCAAGTGAAATCACAATTTGTTTGATTAAAAATGTTCCACTCCCAATTTTACATTTAACATGCACAATACACAGACATTTACAACACACAAAGGACATGTCCTATATACACTTATTTGATTGGTGAGTAAATATTCTAGATGCATTTCCAAGAGGAACACCTTTCGTTTTTCAGTTTAAACACGCATATAATAGTGTAATATGTTCTGAAAAAGTAGGTTACGAGACGAAATGCAGTGGAATGTATTGACGTGTAAACCGACTCCCAGGTCGTCGGGAACAACTTAAGATTTATAATTTTAGATCAACTGAGGATCTCTAAGATATGTTAGAAATATTAACTAAAAATAAAATTGAAATACTGTACTATAGCTGACAATTTTTCACTAAGCTATGCATTATGTTATACACCCTACAAAGCTTTGTGTTTTAACAGGATGTAATAAAAGTAAGCGATTGCACAACTGGAGAACAGTATTACGGGTCATGAGTCAACGCATGCTCAAATAGATGTAACATGTGAATGGTACAGTGTTGTGTCGGTCTTGTTGTGAGGCCCACTCAGTAATCATGACTCTCCCGAACTGAAACAATAGTCATTGCACCTGTAGGTGCCGCAGTGACTGCTTCTGTAATTATCTTTCTATAAGGGATCGGATTGCACTGAAGAACAAAATCAGTCATACGGTTTCAAATGAAGGTAAGGAATATGCCATAATATCATCTGCCTCATACCCACTGCAGCGCTGAAACACTGTGACAACCTTGCCTCTATGTCTCACTTGCTGTCTTCACATAATGAGTCAGATCTTCACATGAGTTTTCTTGTTAACCCGCCAACGGTTGTTCTCCTAGTTCATGTAAAATATCATGATTCAGATTGCATCGAATGTTCTTGTCAGTTCTGGATGGTTCATACTAATATTCATACTTATATTCATATTTTAAGAAAACAAGTGCATCCAATTTTAAGTGTAGCCTCTTCACGTGGCTTGGTAGGGAACTAAGTATTTGCCAACACCACAATATGTAGAATGATGCATTGCTCATTGCCTAAAACAAACATATTTTCAAATTTCATATTAATGAGGCACTTAAGACTTTAGCTCCACTTCAACATGCCCAATAAGAGACCAGAATGATAATAATATCATATATCGTTCAACTTTTTGTTTAAAGTACACAATTGAGAACAGAGATACTGTTTGTGAACATAAAAGGCCAATCTGTATAATTTGGACATTACAAAGACTTTTTCATAAATGCAGGTTTGCTATGTGCTTTAAAACTGTACAATACCATGCTTACAAAGGTGCTCTGACAGCTACTGTGAGAATGCGGAGCCAGCAAAGGGGTCGGTGGGTGAGGATGGGTGGGTGTTAATAAAATCATCGGCTCGACTCGTAGATGCATCCAGGGTATAGTGGAAATTTATCGGAACATATACCCTGGAGATTATCGAGGATGCTTTCTACAGGGACTGGGAGAAACCCCTGGAGTACACGTCTGGCAAGATGGAGATGAGGGTCTGCTGGCTCATCTGTAACGACAACAACTTTGAGGTCAAGCCACCGTGTCTGATCTATTCCTTTGGGTCAGTAGAAACCTGAACTAGAGTACTGGATTTGGCTTATTCCGTGAGATATAAGGGTATTGTAGGTACCTGTCCATGTTTACAAACTTAATTAATATGAATATTCAGAGATAAACCAGAGTGTCTCCTCAGAGTTCACAGCTTAAAATGTTTTGTTCTAAACAACACTTAAAAATGTTTCATTAAAAACAAGCTCATCAGCCAAATATACATATGCAGTATTATGGTAATTATTAAGTTTTGTAACTCTTTACAGGATTTGGAATGACTGGTCGTTTGATGACGCAATGAGAGTTCGTGGCTGTGAAGTTCATTCTTTTGATTCAAGATAAGAATCATATATATATAATACCCAGCGACACCATGTTAAACCCATGTCGTGATGTCCACATATTACTATAGTTCCCCATCGACATTAAGTATGAATCGAACTGCAGCAGCAGCAAACATCACATTTACCCCATGGTGGAGACAAAAGTTAGGGTTAACTCGTCCGGTGGCATATGAGGTACTTATGTTGGCTGATTAGGTCCATCTCTTTCTCGCCTCTCGCGGCCGAATTTTAAGGCGAGAAAGCGATGGCCCTAATCAGCCACCATACTAATCAGCCATCAAAGGTACTACAATACACTGACGATGATTTATAAAGCCAGATCTCAAACCAGACCTACGCCTGTGCAGTCAACATGTTCTATGTTTCAGTCATTCTGTTGACTTTCCGAAAGTCTTTAAATGCCACTTATTCAGAAAGCTTGGGGTATACTACTGTAAGAATGTCTTTCATTTCATTCACAAACCATTTGTTTAGCATCGGACTAAAGCCCTTCGACAGAAGCAAGAATGTCCACTTCCATGACCTTGGCCTCTCTGGGGAAGACAGCGACACGTATGTTCCTACTAAGGACATATACGTTAAAAAGACAACAACATGGGAGATCAGACGCCTCAAGACCATCATGGAGATGCTTGGACATACAAATGTACGTACATGTAAATTCCAAACTTGACTGCTACAATGCTGATCTCTGATCTAGGGGACATAACTGTTGTTACAACAGTGAACAATATCCATAACAATAGGGAGATATTTTGTCTTGAGGTCAAACTGGAAAGTACAACACCGATGTGTCAAACCTTCATATGTCGAACTTACATGTACGGTTGTTTCGAAGTAAAAGTTTCTTCCCGGCATACTGTATCTTTAGTTGGCATTTACATTTGTGTCGAACCGCGGGTATCGCGAAGTATTTACAACTCCATATGACAGTGTTCGACCGTAAGTGATTTATGTGGCAAGACACCAAGCTCCCAAACAGGCCTGAAGCCCCGGACCTCGGTCATCAAGTGGAAGGGGTTATATGCCAGATTTGCCATTGTCACTAACGACTGTATCCTGAACGTTTACGTTGCATTGTCATGTTGCACGTGGGTACAGTTTCTCAGTTTGTCAAAAGCAAACCGTCGGACCGATACAAACAACTCTGGCTGCCCAAGGGCAATAATCCTAGCCCACGGCAGCTTAGTCAGAAAGTCGAGATAAAAAAGTTGTTTGTTTGTTGCTTAACGCCACATTCAGCAGTGACGGCGGTCTGTAAATGATCTAGTGCTCAACCTCATGAGCATCGATCTACGTAACTGGCATACGATATGGCATGTGTCAACCAAGTCAGCGAGCCTGACCACCCGATCCCGTTAGTCGCGCTTATGCAAAGCATTCGAGTGAAATATGCGTTACGTTATGTACTTAGGATAGGCTAGAGACTTGCGATCGTGGGTTCGAATCCCGGTCCGCTCAGATTATGTTTCTAGGCTTGTCCGCACGATATCTGTACTCAAGGATTTCGCTCAACAAATATACGTCTGCATCGCATCGGGCTTTCTTCCATATCAAGCTGACTGGAAATAACCCATTGTTCATGTGAAGTATGGGGGCGGTGGGGTAGTCTAGTGGTTAAAGCGTTGGCTCGTCACGCCGAAGACCCGGGTTCGAATCCCCACATGGGTACAATGAGTGAAGCCCATTTCTGGTGTCCCCGCCGTGATATTGCTGGAATATTGCTAAAAGCGGCGTAAAACCAAACTCAGTCAGTTAGTCAGTCATGTGAAGTATGAAACATCGTCCCTGTCACTCATTTTGTCCGCATGTAATCATCACATCAGAATCCACATAATACGAGTATAAAGACTATTACATCTCACACGTAAATATCAAAATCTTACATTTCAAAAGGCCTAAGAATTTACCTTATAGATATCATAACTGTGAGGCCTGAGATCAGAGTTTACCCATTAGTTAGAGACCTCTTATTGGATTTTACCCTACTCTGCATGGCCTCAAAATAGTTGGTGAGGTGAGAGGGCTTTTAACAAATATATAGCATAAACGTAGAGAACAACCTGATGTCAACATTAACCTGACGCTTTACTGATGGCAATGAACCTGCTGCCACAAGGACAATAACATCATCACCAAGGTAAGTATGACGGAATACTGTCAGATGTGTGCGGAGGACGAGTCAAAGATGCATGGTAGACTAACGATAGATTGATGGATTTAAGCACAGGAAATTATGTGTGAAAAGGTTTGGAATTTTGAGGAATGGATATAGTGTATTTTTGGCCCAGTCTTAGCAATCGTCCTTAAGTGTCATGGTAGAATTTAATGTAATTTAAAGTATGTCGTGTGGATCTATTTGTGATTGGAAGTAAATGTGTATATACTGTTTCTGTTAATCTTACCTTAATGACAAACTAGCATACATTGTTGACTGCGTGAAACGTTACCATTGGTCTTGATATTGTGTATATAGGGAATACAAATGAAACACCTGTTACTAGTTTTTTACACGTGAAACCCGTTTGTTAATATGCAGTCCTCGATGTTGTTTTCATCACACAGTTTCCGTAAACTACACAGGTGCACGGAAACAGTAACGTTGCATTTGTGTTCAGATTTATGCTAATTAAATAACGACAAAAGCTGATTCGGTGAACTTCAAGCCTTGCGTACATAACAATAAATCACGGCGGGGACACCAGTATTCTAGTGAACAATCGACGGGTTTGTATCAATTGTTACAATGCATTAATATGGATTTGTTCTGGTGTCCCCCGCCGTGATCGATGTTGCTGGAATATTTCTAAAAGCGGCGTAAAACATACTCACTCACCTACTCAACAATATGGATTTGACAGGAAGCTATCCTACTGCATATCAACGCCTTTCCTTCAATTTCACTCAAATGTTCAGATTTATTCAACATATTGTATGTCTGAACAGTAACATTCCCTCGAACATAAACCATGAAAACATTGGCGGCATCCACATATAGATAGACCAACGTCAGTGTACATTGTACATAGAAGAAACTATCCTACTGCAAGGCAAGGTGGGCGAGCTGTCTAAAGCGCAGTGCTAGTAAGCGATAGGTGCTTGGAGCGATCCCCAATTGTTACCGGGTGTAGAAACCTTGGAGCTAACATTACTTGCAGGCTCTTTCAGTGTTGTCACAACCCCTAGTGTGCAGTACACAACCCTGTGTACATAAAAGAACCCACTCATTCGATAGTAGGTGACCAGATGGCGGACACACGAACACGTGCAGACAGCTAGTTACGGGTATAGTAACGTACAGTATCACTGGACAAAATACTGTTGCTTTGTGTCCCAGTTCACCCATCTGCAAATTGGTGCCTTGTGAGGATGAGTCTGTGTGATAACTCGCTGCGCCTAACAGGCCGCATGAGTTGAATACTCCCCAGGGAGTTGTGTTGGTTAAACAAAATGCCAGAAAAAGACATTCGTTGATCAAAGGATCACTCAAGGACCTTGAGCATATACTAGTTGCGTGGATATGTGCGCTGTATAAATATCCTGTCATCATAGATGAAACTGCAGCTAAGAGGCGACATCCTGTTATCTACAGTCTGTTTCCCGTGTTCACAACACGGATCTACGTATAGCAGGACGTCATGCAGGGTATATTTCACAATTACTTGCGACATTATATTCACACACACTTGCGGCACAGGGTTTTCATCGAACACCTGTAGATTTTCAAACACATTGTGAACTGGGGCATGGTATTCGGGACACGTTTTTACTTTACATTTGCAGTATCTGTGTTTAGCTTCAACAATGGTAAGTAATGTTTATGATGTCGTATCATCGATAGTTTTTGTATTGTACAGGCGCAGATGACATATTATCTCACTGCACCGTGTTGCAAGCCACTAGCATGGTGTTGCGGATGTCAGTAGCTGAATGGGGTGATCAGATAGTAAATATTCCACTCCCATTGACGTTTGTAATGAGTTTAGAATTACGAGTACTAAAGTTATAGATGTCTGTGAAATAGATTTGTGAAAGGTTCAAAGTCTTTATATGTAACGTTTTAACTTTACATATTTGTGTATTGTCGATATAAATAACGTAATATATATTTATAGTTATATACATAAATACAATATGAAATAGAATAGGTATTGTAAGGCACAAGTACTTGAAGTGCCTTACAATTCTGTTTCACAGCACAGACGTTTTATAAATTTCCATACATAAACCAACCAACCAATCAATCAATCAATCATCTTTACTTATCAATCATTAGCACCATACTTACCTTGTCTTGTTAATACCAGTTGTATATGTGCTTCTTGAGATAAAGTATATATACTGAACCACAAAAGAAACGCCGCCTTTCAGAATCAAATTCAAAATTTTGTTCTTACAAGGTGGTGTTTTTATTATGATTGTACCGTTTTGTTAACAGGTTTTTCAATCCAAATTGACAGTTATTACCAACATCAGTGTGTTTTCTGATGAAAAAGGCGTATCGGCCGAACGCACCAAAAAAGGCAGACGTGGTAAAAGGTTCCGTATAACATACGTGAAAATAAAAATGCACGTGCATGCCGTGACACACTACCAATGAAAGCGGTTCTCAAACTCGCTTGAAATCATTTTTGTTTTGACACAATCACTATGCCACGACTTACGAGAGATCATAGGAACCAAGTCTGGGAACGATTGGAAGTTGTCCAGACTGCACAATCATTTTAATGTTCACGTCCAAGACCGTCCAAGCTGTGGGCGACCGACAGATTGTGCCCAACCATCTGCACGATTGCTTCCCCAGAGCGAGGGAAACAGCACGCCAGACCATTGGGACTCACAACAGACCCATCAGTGCCGATATTGTCCGTCGATGTTTACGCGGAAGTACCTCTGCTGTCACAAATCATATCGTAGTCCTGTCCTCACCGCTCATCACCGCCAAAACCGACCAAAAGTGGCAACTCAGTATCGAAATTGGCGTTATCAACAATGGAGAACTGTGCTTTTATCTCAGGAACGTCGATATTGTGTTTCGACCGTCTATGGCAGAGTGAGAGTATGGTGAAGGTGTGGGGAACTGTATCCCAATGAGTGTATTGTTGAAAGAGACTCGTGTTGTGGTCCAAGCATCATGGTGTGGGGTGCAATCGGTCTGGACCAGTTAGCTGACACCGTGGTGTTCCAGAATTTTGGCCCAGGATGAGGAAATGACGTGACAGCTGCTCGCTATTTTGACCAAGTGATAAGACCCCACGTCTATCACATTTTGGACGTTACAGAAATCACATCTTCCACATCTTCAACGCACGTGCCCACACTGCCAGAGCAACATTAGACTTCTTAAGACAACATGGCATCCGAACCCTACAAAACCCTGCACTAAGTCTGGATTTAAGTCCAATAGAACACCTTTGGGACAAGATTCAAAGAAAACTGAATGACCTCCAACAAAGGCCGACAACTGCGGCAGGACTCGATCAGGCATTTCGCAGAGTATGGACCCAAGTGCCCATTCCATATACAGACGATGCCACGCTTTCATCGATGCCCTTGAGGCCATACACTATACTGACTTCGGGGTATCTTAATGGTACCATTTTTGGTGATTTTGTGTGAACTCTAAATGTGATTCCCGAAAATGTGTTAACCATAATTGTCAAGTTTGAACTCAATCCTCCGTTTTGATTGTTAATTAGAGTGAATTAAAGTGTGTGTTTTTAGAAACCGCTATCGGTGCGACATTTCTTTTGTGGTTCAGTATATATCAATCAGTATCACCATATACACCTTATCTTGTTAATACCAGTGTGTATATGTGCTTCCTGAAGTAAAGTTTGTATACTATGTTACAACAGTTAAAGGGGACGGATGCATCAATGAAACATTGACGGCGACCAAGAAGGGAAAACATCTAACGTCGCCGGGCTACCCTCTTGGGTACAAGAAGTAAGACAAATATATTAAAACTGGATCGTGCAATGGGTGATTTGGATGCGTTGCAAGTGGATTTCTGCAGTTTCAGTCAGTAATTCATATAAATGTGTATGTTTTAGTTATGGCCTCAGGATTACTGATGATTTCAGTGGAAACTACATGAAATTCAATATGGCCGCCGCATTTCTTGGTGAATGACCATATTTGTAGGCTTTATTATCGCTGGTGCGTAGTCATCAAATAAGCAAACTTCCAAGCTTGCATCACTGTCGTCTATCAGATTAAACGACTGGTCGTTTAAATGTGTATAGGTGAATTGAGGCATTACGGTCACTGTTGAGTAAACAAGCGGAAGCCACCATGAACTCAATATGTCCGCCATTTTATTGGCATATTCCCATGCGTCTGATTGAGATTCTTTGTATGTAGAGCGATACCGATACTTTTGGGTTTATAAAATACGTAAACTTACAAGATTTGCATGACAGTTTTCGCCAAAGAAAATTACTGCTTTGCAGAGAAAACCGAACGGCACTCGCTCAGCATGTGTATTTGCCATTGTGTTCGAGGCTCTATAACTATCTGCATCAGACAACATATGAGAAAAACGGTTCGTTCTTACTTTGCAGCAATTTACAGTGTAAATGGGAAATTGTCGGACCCCAGTACAGCAAAATAAAAGTGAACATCCTCAGCAGTGACATCGACCGGCAGGGGAACCTGTGAAGGAGACTACGTCGAAGTGCTTGATGGTAGGGTGATAGACGTTCAGTCCCGATGCTTGATGGTAGGTTGTTACACGTTCAGTCAAGGTGCTTGATGGTAGGTTGTTACACGTTCAGTCAAGGTGCTTGATGGTAGGTCGTTATACGTTCAGTCCAGGTGCTTGATGGTAGGTTGTTACACGTTCAGTCCAGGTGCTTGATGGTAGGTTGTTACACGTTCAGTCCAGATGCTTGATGGTAGGTCGTTACACATTCAGTCAAGGTGCTTGATGGTAGGTTGTTACACGTTCAGTCCAGGTGCTTGATGGTAGGTTGTTACACGTTCAGTCCAGGTGCTTGATGGTAGGTTGTTACACGTTCAGTCCAGGTGCTTGATGGTAGGTTGTTACACGTTCAGTCCAGATGCTTGTTGGTAGGTCGTTACACGTTCAGTCCAGGTGCTTGATGGTAGGTTGCAACACATTCAGTACAGATGCTTGATGGTAGGTTGTTACACGTTCAGTCCAGTTGCTTGATGGTAGGTTGTTACACGTTCAGTCCAGGTGCTTGATGGTAGGTTGTTACACGTTCAGTCTAGATGCTTGATGGTAGGGTTGTTCACGTTCAGTCCATGTCCCTGGTGGTAGGTTGTTACACGTTCAGTCCATGTCACTGGTGGTAGGTTGTTACACGTTCAGTACAGATGCTTGATGGTAGGTTGTTACACGTTCAGTCCAGATGCTTGATGGTAGGTTGTTACATGTTCAGTCCAGATGCTTGATGGTAGGGTTGTTCACGTTCAGTCCTTGTCCCTGATGGTAGGTTGTTACACGTTCAGTCCAGATGCTTGTTGGTAGGTTGTTACACGTTCAGTCCAGATGCTTGATGGTAGGTTGTTACACGTTCAGTCCATGTCCCTGATGGTAGGTTGTTAAACGTTCAGTCCAGGTGCTTGATGGTAGGTCGTTACACGTTCAGTCCAGGTGTTTGATGGTAGGTTGTTACACGTTCAGTCCAGGCGCTTGATGGTAGGTTGTTACACGTTCAGTCCAGATGCTTGATGGTAGGTTGTTATACGTTCAGTTGAGATGCTTGATGGTAGGTTGTTACACGTTCAGTCGAGGTGCTTTTTGTAGGTTGTTACACGTTCAGTCCAGATGCTTGATGGTAGGTTCTATCGCGTTCAGTCCAGGTGCTTTTTGTAGGTTTCGTGGCGTTCACTCAGTGAAATGTCCAGTAAATACTGATCGGATGGTCAGGCTTGGTGACTTGGTTGTTTTGTTATGCTACATCCTCATAATGTCTGCCAATAAAAGAAATCAATCTACAACATGAACAGATTAAGCATGTCATGTGGTATATACATGTAATTGTTTTGTGACATCAGGAAGCACGACCAACTGGGGCGTGGCGTCTCTAGGGAGTTTCTGTGGCTTCAATACACCTTCATTCACAAGCAGCGGGCCCATCATCACAATCAGGTTTACAACTGATGGATCACGAACCAGTAAGGGCTTCCGGCTGAAGTACCACTATGAAGGTGAGTTGTGTCGTGACTGCGTTGTTGCTTCGTTGCATTATTACTATTGTTACACTCCTAGTATTGAGACCGCTATCAAAATACGAGATACAATTGGTTGTTGTAAGAGGCGACTATCGGGAACGGGTGGACCGACTGGTTGACTTTGTCGAAGCATGGCATCGTATTTGTGTAGATCGGTGCTCATTATATCAATCATTAGATTGTCTGGTCCAGACTAGATTATTTACAGACCGCGGTCTCATGGCTGGAATATTTCTGAGTGCTAACACCCTTCAATTCATTACATTGCTGTCCCCACCCTGTACGTTCGTCGTCCTATTCTCAACAGTAGTAAATGAGTGAGTGAGTAAAATATTAACGCTTCATTCAACAACAGTCATAGCTTACATCGTGGCGTTTTGAAAAGAATTTTAGACCCGATAATCAGTGTGTGAAACGATCGTTCTTGTTTGTTGTTTAACACCACGCTCAGCAATATTCCAGCTATATGGCGGCGATCTATAACTAATTGAGTCTGGACCAGACAATCCAGTGATCAACATCATGAGTATCGATCTATGCAATTGGGATACGATGATATGCGTCAACCAAGTCCCCGATCCCAACCACCCGATCCCGTTAGTTGCCTCGTACGACAAGCATGGACTGCTGAAGACCAATTCTAACCCAGATCGTTACGGGTTTACTCGATCTTATCCTACTTGTTCATGTCACTGCCTGATGCACACGGTCGTTATATGGACGACCTCGTATACTTTGTGTATGTTAAATACATATATAGAACGTCACACTTGTGCATTTGGATGTTTTGTATTGAACGACAATTGCAAGATGTCATGGGAGCAGACATCTGGTCCCATGACATCTTCGAGTTCAATACGGAATCTGGGGTGCAATACGGAATTTGACCACGTCATCTGTATTGCGCCCCTGTATTACTATCCTAGGTTTATGGGTATATAATAAAATATCATGTGTGACCAACTCGTGTTATTTCGGGACAAGCCGAATAGCATCTTGGAGTTTACGGAAAGGGGCGAGTGGTGACGAATGATACAATATCTCTTTTCAGACTCACAGACCACACGCACAGCGTTCCTCTCCGGTGTTGGCATATTTGTGGGTATTATATTCTTCTTCTTTGTTCTGTACAAAACTTCATCAACATGTGCAAGAAAACGCCACAGTGGCAGAATTGAACTTGAAACACAGCATCAAACTCAGGACACAGAGGTGCCAACAGAGGTTGTCGAGCCAACCAGGAATAATGCAGAGTTATCTGCCCCTCCTCCGACATACAACGAAGTTGTTGCTGACGGCAATATAAACAATAATAAAGACAATCTGGATGAGACTTCCCCACCACCGTATTCAACATTACGCATATCGCATGCATGACTTGACCATGGGGATTGGAAGATACTGTTGTACACGATTAAAAAGTAGGCATGCATTTATTGACGATGCAATCAACGTTATATTGGTTTGTTAATTGGATGATGTGAGAAATTCGTGAATTACTCGTAAAGCACGCATCAGACAACAGTGGAGCTGTTTAGTTGAAACGTATGAATGTATTTCCATACAAAATCAAAATCAATGTTTTTGTGTCAATCTGTGTTAATAAACTCACGAACTGTTTTACTGTTTGTTATATACAATGACACACACAGGTACATTCGGTAATTTAGGCCCAAGGCCCATAATACATACATTTGGCAAAAGTAAATACATACTGGGTAAGGCCGAGTATAGTTTAGTATTACAGCTTGTTCAGCTTGACCTGATCAAGTGAATACTAATGCATTGCGTGACCGTGTCACAACTGGTTGGGTCTATTATTGTGAAGGGGTGCACCTTTGTCAGTTGATTGTCAACATGTCGCCATTTGACATCTCAGTGTCGAGATATCGTCAGCAATGTCCTAACTTTCTTCGAAAAGAAGCTACAAGATGGTTTAATGTTTCTGATTCGGGCTTTCAGGCAGCGAGCAGCAACAGCAACTGGGTGTAGAGAGTGATAGCGAGAGTGAATCGGATTGTGAAAGTAACTAACATCAGTATGTTGTAAAGTTAGTAAACCAAATTAGATAGCATATGATTGTATAAACAATCCAGTAAAACATGAAATGATTGTTTTTTTCAGAAGTGTTGTTTTCCGGGACAAGTTAGTTCTGTAACGGATTCATGTATGCATGTTTCGCACGAACACAACATTAATAACATTCTCTGCTCCCCTATTTAATGAAGATAACCCGATCTGCCGTTTGTGCCATTGAACCTTCCGGGTCATGCATATGTAGAGTAGCTCAGGTTAAGCTGAACAAACTGTAATTAATTTTATAGTTAGCCATTTCTTATACTGCGAACTTGTGAAAGATAATTTATTCAATGATTTTGAAATATAGATATTGTCCCATGACAGTAGTCGGATGAAGGTTTCAGTGGTCGGTGGTTGAATCAGATGATTTGGAAAAACAGTCAGATCTTTGTTGGCAATACTTTGGACATACTAATAAAGTATGGAGTTCACCTTTGATGTTATCAAGGCCAGCAGCATGACAAAAGAGGCAGAGACGTTCATTATACGGGGTGTTTGTATGACGGTCACATTCCATTGCGAGTCTGAAGTTACAGCATCGAGTTATGGTTTTACGTTGATTTGGTAGCAGCTCACTGGTTACATATGGTTCGACGCTGAGAGATGATTAAACTGAGAATAGTAATTACATCTGGATGACGAAAATAGTGATGCCTTCCAGTATTGAGTGAAGCAGTCATAAAATCTCTGTTTAAACATTTCCATGAATGTGGATATACAGCCGATGTCTTGAGATATCCATAAGAAACCAACTTACTGACTGACTGAGTTTAGTTTTACGCCGCTTTTAGCAATATTCCAGCAATATCACGGCAGGGGAAAAACCAGAAATGGGCTTAACACATTGTACCCATGTGGGGAATCGAACCCGGGCCTTCGGCGTGACGAGCCAACGCTTTAACCACTAGGCTACCCCACCGCCCCCATAAGAAACCAAATCCGTATTGAAAAAAATATCAACCTTATATGGGAAGCCCAGGTTGTTTTAGCATTATCGTCCATAGTTTTCATCCATAGTTTTGATAGGCGTGATAAAGAAGTCATATACAATGCCTGGCACATAGAATGCACGATCTGGCATATACCCTATCTGTCATGTACACATACGCATGTACATATACTATGGTTTCGTAACAGTCGTTCTGATGAAACAATGTTGTGAGGCAATTGGACGTCTGTCAACAACGTTATTTGTCTGTCGTTATCTTCATACAGTGGTCTGTCTTGTTTCAACTTCGAACATGCCAAATGCAGGTAGCTGTTCCTGACAGACACCGCATCCCCAAAACATATTGTACTAAGTTTATTACAACAAGATTTATAAATAGGGCAATTTACACCAGAAAAGTGAGTGAGTGAGTTTAGTTTTACGCCGCACTCAGCAATATTCCCGCTTTATGGCGGTGGTCTGTGAATGATCTAGCAGGGGGTGGGACAGAGGTGTGGCGATGAGATTGTCTTAAAACTTATACATCTATTCATCACTTGGATGGGAATTTGTGGTCTGTTGAGGAAAAATAAAACACATGCACGGCATTAGAAATAAGGAAGACAGACCGGAAACGTTTCATTGTTGTTATATTTTCAAATTTAGCATGAATTCTAACATTGTATAGTTTCTTTCTGTGGCAAGTATATGTCGTGTACATGTGGCGACCATACAATATCCGAGACGACTTGACCACATGAAAAAAAGAGTGTGTTTTTTCAGCAAGAAAACATGCAACACACTCAAGACACTGCGTCTGGCTGTATATCAGCATCCTGAGATTTATTTCGCTAAAGGTTTGTTCTCACAGTTCGACTTGTATTTACAACTTGTAGCATACGCCTTGTAGTAACAAGAAAGATTGTAACGACTTTAATATCTAGCGAGATTCTCACGTATGAGTCGGCAACATGGAGAAGAAGGTAAAGAAGAAACGCTGGCCTTAATGTCATTTCGCTATATGATAACGCTATTTAGGTACATGTCCTTCTTGTCAAGAAGCCCCCAACTCAGCACACGGCTGGAGCGTATAATTTGCTTTTTCGAGAGTTTGAACAGGAAGATCAAAGGTCACTGAAATTTTTTCTCCATGTGGACAAGTCAAATTTTGGCATGATGTCACTCTGTAGAGGGTAATGTCCGTGTAACTCCCAATTCCTTAACAATAATGGAGCCGAGGCACATTATTTTTAAGGAATGGAGAGTTACGAGGATATTACCCTACTTAAGTTACATTCAAAGTATTGGGAATATTTCTGTTTAAATTAAATGTCAAAATGACAAAATGACGGCTCAAATTTGAAACTGGTACACATCACTCCATTCCTGAAAAGTAATGGAGCAGCAGACAATGGAATGACGTCACAAATGTAATTTAGATTCGTCACCACTCGCCCCTTTCCGTAAACTAGCTATTCGGCTTGTCCCGGAATAACACGAGTTGGTCACGAATGGTAATTTAAGAGGTGGACACAGATCTAAGCGATTTGATTGGTCGAGAGCTTGCTACTTATAGTAGGAATTCGAACATGTCCTATGTCTTACAACTCGGCTGCGACTAGCTGATGCGATTTCAAGTCGCACAGTGAGAACCCACCTTAAACGAAATATGAACGTGCTCAACCCCACGTAAATGTAGGTAAAAAAATGTCTAATTCCCGGCATGGGATCTTCACAGAGCTCTACAAGCTGACAAGATGTCGTCTGATGGATGACTCCATGCCATCCTCACAACAAGGATGTGCTGACTGGTGGAAGTGCCAACCTTATCCATTTTTCCTCTTCTGTGATGATAAATCGTACATGATAACGGCTGTGGGGATGTCTAAGGACAGATGCGGTATCACTGCTGAAGATCCCTGGCGGTCTACACGTTCTACTAAACGTTTCTCCTGACATTCAAATATTTTCCTTCCACTGAACGTCCTAGTTGTATGACAACATGCAATATGACAACGTTTCGTAAATAATGAAGTCTGAAGCTAACATCCAAGCGTCTGTCGTTATGAACATCGATCTACTCTGTCAAAGACATGCATAAACATCCCAGTAAGAAAATCTTTGTGTCCTTTTACGACAAGTTTTGATTCCGCTGGCGATAATCATACATTCCGGAAGACCTATTCTTACACGATCTTCACGGATCCTGAAGATCGTCAGATGTGTCGAGCATGATATACAGCCACAGGAAATGCTCCTCTCCTTGAAGATCCGGGCTAGAAGTGGTCTTCAGTAACCCATGCTTGTCGTCAGAGGCAACTTACGGGATCGGGAGGTTATCAGGCTCGCTGACTTGGCTGACACATGTCATCGTATCCGAATTGCGTACATCGATGCTCATGATGTTGATCACTGGATTGTCTGGTCCAGACTCGATTATTTACAGACCGCCGTCATATAGCTGGAATAATGCCGAGTCCGGGGTTAAACAACAAACCAACCAACCTTTCCTCTCCTTCTATAGCTCAACACTAAACATCTCCCTTGACAAATCTCTTTTGTCTGTCGTCTTGTGTCTTATGTAAGTTCCATTATGAACACAGGATATGTACGTCCTTGAGGGGTATAACGGTTTGGCTTGAAAGTTTGTGTAGAGCTGTTGCGTGATGTGTAATGTGTTATACATGTAGTGTACCAAGGACAAATTGATGAAATATATATAGTTACTTGTTTCATACTTGCCAAAGCTTTTTGTTCTCAGTATTTATGCAAAACAAATTCATTTGAAATGCTGTTCAAGCAGCAGCTTCCTGGCAGTTTGTGGTAAGTCGTAAACAAGGTATCGAAGGTTCATCCTGTCGTAGAGAGTAGGGTGTTAATGTGAGGCTGACGTCTAACGAAACATCCTCATCTTTCATGCAGAGTGTCAGTTGAAGCCTCTGACATGCTTCTGCCTCGTTATGTCGTGTTATTTTTAACCACGTGCATTTCGTGCAGCATGTGTTCTTCAGTCACTCAAACTCCACTGGACGAGACAACTTCTGATGAAATGGATGATGTATTGGCTTGTTTGTTGTTTTACACCGCACTCAGCAATATTACTCATCATCGATCATGGCAATTGGGATACGATGACATGTGTCAGCAAGTCAGCGAACCTGACCACCCGATCCCGTTAGTCGCCTTTTACGACAAGCATGGGTTACTAAAGACCAATTCTAACTCGTATCCTCACGGGTCCTTGAAATTGTTTTATGACAGGGACATCGGTTTCTAATGACGATACTCCTGTAGATATACACATGTAAAGCAAACAGAGGTTCCGGTTCAACACAAACAAAGAACGTCTAATTGGGTAAAATGCATGTCCTTACAATCAGCTATACTTGGTGACAAGGGAGATTAGTCATCAGGCATCAGGATTTATCTGACATTCGAAGCCAATGTTGACCACGTGGTAGATCAATAGTAATCATATGACTAGTCAATATTCGAGTTCAGTGTCAGCGATGTGATTTGACCAAATCAGTCTTCTTAGTATTGAAATGAATTAATTCATAACGTGATTTGTATTAATCAGTGATATTCAGAAATTCTTAGTCTAGTTTAAATGTGTCTATCCTGAACAGACGCCACACTCTCTTCTCCCCTCAAGCAATTATCTTACACAGTTCCTGCTATAGGATGTCGGCCCTTCAGCTGTGTGGGACAGGCCATTGTGTCGCTCCGGTTTGATTGGACAGACGCCAGTGGGACCATACACACCGATAAAGTTAAGCACAAATATGTTCCCAAAGCAGTTTCTCTCTGTCTTTGTAAAATGAGAATAACACGGAATGGGTTTAAATCTACGTGACATTTTATGAATTCATTTAAGTATACCTGCAAAACCTTCTCCATAGTTCATTGAACGATTTCTACTGTATTGGGGATGGGGTGGGGGTGGGGGTGGTGTTGCTGTGTGTGTGTGTGTGGGGGGGGGAGGTGTTGACTGTGAATGATCCTCACCAAATAGTCATTCTAGGTGTCCACTACAAAGTGTGTGTATCCTACCTTTACGATGGTATCCATCGCAAATACACGCAAAGGCAAGTCAATTGTTCATCTGTAACAAAATGGGGAACGTGAACACATTTGATACAGGTCAAATTCGGGAACTGCTTCGGGAATATGTAGGTTTGTATCTTGGGTCAGGCTGAAAGCATCCATTACTCTGTAAAACATCGCCACGTAGTGATATTGCTAAGAACGGTAAAACCTTGCTCATTTACGTAATCACTCACTACAACACATCTTAGTTTGACGCAGCTGTCACAGTGGTTTACGATTATGACGGCGGGGTGTTACTAATCGAGTTTGGATGAGACAATCAAGTGACTGACATAATGAGCAACCCCATCAGGATGTGATGACATGCCCAATCCTGGAAATCCGATCCATTCAGTCGCCTGTTTGAATCCCGAAAGTGTGTACCATGTGTTTAGGATGACAAAGATGGGGTGAGTTTTTAGGTCTGTTCGCATGGGTTTATTTCCTCAAATGCCACCTTCCTATGTTATTTTTATGTGAATCGCATATGAAACTCAGTGAATGTACATACAGGAAGTGAAATGAAGATTGCTACCATTGTTGTCAGTGGTCACAGTCTATCCTGTGTGGTGTCACCAGTTGGCCACATAACTCCTGCACTGAGTCAGGGGCTGCGACCATGGCGGGATGGACGCTTATCTGTGGAGCTTGCATCGCGATCTTGTTGCCGGGATTTAGATTTGAAGGTATGTATCAAGCAGTCACTGGCATTGATTGAATCGACTGAATTGATGTGTATTGGCGTGAATCACAGCCTTGCTTACAGGAACAATATGGCGTTGAAACAATCTATTTTGGTAAGGGTTGAATTATATGTCCTGTAGTGAACGTATGTATCAGGTTGAACCTTGATTCAGTTTTGTACTGTCGCGTTGAAATCGTTGTCATTTAGTATCAGATAGGATAATTGTCTTTTAGTATCAGATAGGATAATTGTCTTTTAGTATCAGATAGGATAATTGGATAATTGTCTTTTAGTATCAGATAGGATAATTGTCTTTTAGTATCAGATAGGATAATTGTCTTTTAGTATCAGATAGATAATTGTCTTTTAGTATCAGATAGGATTATTGTCTTTTAGTATCAGATAGGACAATTGTCTTTTAGTATCAGATAGCATCATTGTCTTTTAGCATCAGATAGAATCATTGAATGTCTTTTAGTATCATCTGATGGAATCACTGTCTTTTAGTATCAGATGGGATCATTTTCTTTTCGTGCCAGGTTGAATCACTGTCGAGTAATGATATCATTTCCATTCTGACAACATTTGCCTTGAGGATACCAATTACATTATTGGCATTAAGGCAACAGCTTCGCTTCCACCCCTGTTTGCGAACAACATATGTACCAAAGCATTTCATGTCAAAGGTCATGGAATACACCCTAATCCATTCGTACGTCTGGTAGGTTGAGTCGATCAATCCAGCAAGACAGACTTGGGGGTATGTATGACTCTAGATGTTACCACTGTAGCAAACCTACAGACTAAATAACTCAATAACTGCCTCTACCAGATGACTCAGACGTACGTGCAATCTGACGTTCGTGCACTTGTTGGCCTGTCTAGTGTGCCTGTCTAGTGTGGACATCTCTCGTATGAGCACGGAGAGCCCAAAGACCACACACATTGTTACTGCCTGTGCAAATTTGGGTTCCTAAGTGGTGCGTATATTCTGCCCAAACCCACCCGTTCCCTAACTATTACCCAGTTGAAAGCACAGATATAATCGTATAACCTTCTTAATCCTCTCAATGCTGGTGTCGAACCCATTCCACAGGTAAGTAGTGTTATAAGGTAAAGAAGTATCATATGGACATCCTCAAATATAACTTGCAATAACTATTTACCAAGTACAATTTACCTACCATTGTAATTATGTAAGTTATGCCTAAAGGCTCATCGTTCTAAATATATACTAGACTTTAAGTATTTTATAGCCAAATAGAAAATTCTACAAGTTCAAAAAAGTTTCGGTCACATTTCTCGGCACACAACCACCCGTGTCTTGACCTCAGGCACTCCACGTCGAGTGGTGAGCAGTCTGTTATTTTCTTCATAATGAAACCATTTTTCATAATTTGATCAATATTTTTTGTTCTTTTCTGAAAAAACCCACTTATGTTCCTCATGTCCTAAAAATTAGCAACTTTCTGTTTAATTAGTTATGAATGAATCGTAACGATGATGGCAACGGCGTAAAACAAACAACTCCATATGCTTTTTGATGCCGAAAAATTATTGTGCAAAACTGAATTTGCTTGAATTGATCACATAAATGTAAAAATTGTTGTTAAACATTGCTCATATTATTTATCGAGGTTGTAAATTATTTCGTTTGATAAACATTCTGATGCTGTTGACAATCGTAGATGACACGTGGCCCAACTCGCGATGGTTTTAGTTGAATGAACACGGCATATATTTGTAG
Organism: Haliotis rubra; assembly: GCF_003918875.1. Classification (NCBI taxonomy): domain Eukaryota; kingdom Metazoa; phylum Mollusca; class Gastropoda; order Lepetellida; family Haliotidae; genus Haliotis; species Haliotis rubra. The sequence continues at coordinate 1,557,716 of NW_025767335.1, forward strand.
ATATGCACCCATAAGCAGAATCCGGACTCCAGGTAAAGCAAGTCAAAGGCTTAATAAACAGATCATGAAATATAATAACAATATTGGTAATTGTATTCATACACGAGCTGGTTAACTATATATATAACAGCCGAATTAAGTCAAAATTAGTTGGATTTCGTGTCATGATACTTATGAACATACTTTCATTCATTCACAACCTCCAAAACAATGGGACCCGTGAAGATCCGGGGTAGAATAGGTCTTCAGCAACCCGTTTTTGTCATAAAAGGCGACGATGCTTGTCGTAAAAGGCGACTAACGGGATCGGGTGGTCAGGCTCGCTGACTTGGTTGACACATGTCATCGGTTCCCAATTGCGCAGATCGATGCTCATGCCGTTGATCACTGGATTGTCTGGTCCAGACTAATTATTTACAGACCGCCGGCATATAGCTGTAATATTGCTGAGTGCGGCGTAAAACTAAACTCACTTCAAAACAATGGAAAAACATGTATTTTGAGCAAAAGTAAATAGTCTCGTCCATGGGCAAGATTTTTTAATATCGCTGTAAATTAGTCGAATTAAAGTCAAAATGAGTCGAATTTTGTATCATGATACTTATAAATATACATTCATTCATTTACAACCTCTGAGCGACTAAATATTTTCGCTCATGGGCCACTGTTTGCCCTTTGGCGAGCGAGTTTAAATTTTGAGTTTTCGAAAAAAATGTTTTTTTCCATCATATATTCATGACAACTGCATGTTCAATTTGATCAAATCCTTTGTCAGAATGTAGCCACAGTGCGGAGAGTTTCTGGACTTTAGTGAGTCCAGAATTAAATAGTGACGTGTTAAATAATTCAGCCTCATATCTAAACCAAGTTCACCCAGTCCATGTTGATAGTTTGCTATCAAATATGGGAAACTGAATGACGTGGAACTGGCTGGAGCAGAGAGTCTGATGACTACACTGACAGCGATTGAATGACTGTTTCCTGTTCACGTCATTTCAGTCCTAGATTAAATTTATTAGAATGATGTTCATAATCATCATCAATACCAAAACCGAAATTTGATATAATTTTATATTGAGCAGCAGGTGCTACCAGTTGTTCCTGGTACAATAAGGTTATTACATAAGGTTGCACCAGGTACAACAAGGTATCATTTCCTAACTTGACCCCTGTAATGGATTAGCACAAATGAACTTTTGATGTCCTGATCTGGGCTAATGTATTCAGATTTTCATTTGTTTTCATATGCATGTGACACTGACAGTATCAAACACTTACAGAAGATTAACGAAAGAGTGCTCAAGGTATGACATTTTCAAACACAGTTCTTGACAATTTTTGTTTCATTATGACCCATGCAATGATATACAATGTAGGCAATGGGACCATATCTCTGTTAGTCACCTCAGGAGAACGTAACATAGATGGAAAGTGTGTTAGACGAAAAACATACAATATCATTGGTGATAATCCAGGAGAAAATTCTTAGGTAAAATAATTTCCATATACTTTAGCAGACAAAATGACGTATGTATCCAGTGCCATTTCACCAAATGATAACATTTTCTGATAAACATATTGATACCTCGAGCTCATAAACATAAGTGACTCCGGGTCTTCAGGATAAAAAGGAATTCTCAAAAGACATCCTATGGTGATACAGGTAAGAAAAAATATAGTTCATCACATTTGAGTTTTAGGTATATTTCAGCTAGATTTGGAAAGAAAATTCAGAAAAACAAAGTTAAAAAATCTGCGCATTGTTTGTCGTGGTTTACTTGTACATAATCATTATGTCAAAAAGTCAAGTTTTCAACAATAATTACAATAATTTCGTACTTTGAAGTTTACACAGATTCCCGAACGTTGGTTGGTTGAGAGAGCGGTCATGTGATCTAAATTTCAAGGTTCATTTCCCTTGAACCCTTCAAATCGTTCATACGTGTGTAAACATCGTTCATACGTGTGTGAACGTTTTCGAGCCGATCTTGGTCATGTGAACTTTTGCCGGAACTACTTTCCGGGTTTTCCCCAGGATACTCGCTGTCCAGCTTGACGTAAACAAAATAAATCATTTGCATTCACACTCCTTTTAATTTATACATATCACTTGTTTTTGTATGTAACAAAAAGCACCAACTGAGCACAGTTTTGCAAATATCTGACTGACAACGCGTCCGACAACAAGTCCCAGCCAGTGCGACCTAATTTTCAAATTTCCGCTACGGTTTCAAGGAACCCTAATGATCTTGCTGGATTTGGTGATGACAATTTAGCGATCCTGTTTCAAGTCACCCCAATTTTGGCAATGTCGCTTCTTCACGACCAAACGGACTTCCAATTGCCGAGCATTGTTCCTTATCACAAGAGTTTAATCTCTCGCGGTTTTCGGGTTCTGCCCCGTGATCTGTTTAAAACTGCTCATTAAATTTCACAATAAACAATCACAAATAAATAGAATACACCAACGAGATCTGCTTCCTATTCGCCACGCCGCACAACTTCGAAGTCGGTCAGTGTATTATTACGCGGTCAAACGAATCCGTCATAGTTTTATAGGTACAATGACAGTTTATTAAAATGATATTGTTATTGATATTTGTTTCTGTTTGATAACTTTATTAATGTTATGCTTATTAAAGCAGTTTCAAACCTATCGACGAATTTGTTGTAATATTTAAAGGAATACTTTGAGAACTATGCTACAATACGGTCTTGAACAGAATGACATTACAACAATTTACAGGTGTACTCTCGTGTGACACGTGTTCGAACAACGCTTTGACATCGTTCATTTTCAGTGCAAACACACAAAGTGACATTCAATTCTTAATTAATGATACTTTACACAACAAATATCTGAAAATGCTGAAAGCTGCAAACATTTGTAAATAATCAATTACTATCAAATCTATATATCATCAATATTAACCAAGAGTTTTTAATTATTGCAATCAAATATACATATAATTTAAACGGTTCTGAAATCAGTAGTATGATTTTGCCACACATGTAATATATAAGCAAACTTTGTTAAAACATCCCAAATTTCACGTGAAACTATTATTGTCAATATTTACTGAGTATTTTAACGATATATGCATTATGCAGGTGCTAATATTTTATCACATTCAGAAAAGGATGAATATTTTTTGGAATCTGAAATTTTGTCCACCTGTTATTGAAGCCGGTCTTCGCCGATATCTACAGATGTTATTGCGTAGGACATAGTGAAGAGGTATCATCAACATACCAAACAATTATATGTATCATATCTACATAGTCAGTGTAGAATAAAGGATGGTCCTTGTAGCAACAAAGGTTCAAATAAAAGATACTGAGAAACCTGCATGTGGAGTGGAGTTTCCGGGTCACGGCAGCATACAAGGTCAAACAGGATCTGTGGTACCCCAATTAAAATCACCATATAAATTTTAACATGAGCTTTAATTTATAATTACGAATGATTATGAGCAGAAAACTCCTGTCTATGACATCACATCCGGTGACCATGACACTTACTGACAAAAATGATGTTGGCACGTTGGAGTGAACCTCATACTACAGGCTCGTAGTGTAATTTGAACAAACGATGTGATGACATTTTGTACTTTCTGTGCCCCGCTATCACAAATTAAATAGCACAATTTGATCAAGCAAAGTAGGGTACATAATTGTTTATGGCTGCTCCTATGATAGTCTAAAACATATATTAATGACAAAGTCGAAGCTTTGAAATTATGATGCTTAAATGGGTCGAGTTGGAAAGTTGTGGTTTTTTGGTAATGCTCAATTAATCATTCCCTCAGCGCCATAAATCTTTATATATTGCTGTATATGTAGCATAAATATCTATGATCATATCTAAGAGTTAGTAAGATTGTCTTGGCTTGTTCTTGCTTATCCTTTTTAAATTTTTTGGTTTGTTTTGGGTGGGGCGGTGGGGTAGCCTAGTGGTTAAAGCGTCCGCTCGTCACGCCCAAGACTCGAGTTTGATTCCCCACGAGTACAATGTGTGAAGCCCATTTCTGGTGTCCCCCGCCCTGATATTGCTGGTATATTGCTAAAGGTGATGTAAAACCATACTCACTAAATTGTTTTAGCTCTGTGAATGCACATACAGTTGTTGTTAGAATCTTCAGGCAATGGTATGCCAACATTGTTGAATATGAAGTTAGCACGTAATCTGCCTCTTTGTACTTCCACATTACCCACTTTCAGTACCGTAGCAGCAAGACCAGCTCACATTTGTACCCTAGGTATTTGTATACTGTGGTTGAACGTTAAATTGTCGTGAGAATATCCTTACTTTGATTAATTCTAATTACCATGACGACGTTCTTCCAATATGGCCATCAGTTGGGGATGTTTTATTTTTATTTGCATTCACACGCTGAAGACCCGGGTTCGATTCTCCACATGGGTACAAAGTGTGAAGCCCATTTCTGGTGGCCCCGCCGTGATATTGCTGGAATATTGCTAAAAGCGGCGTAAAACCATACTCACATGTAGCAATCAGACGGTGTAAAGATGTTGACATTTTCAGGGACAGATGACACCGTCATCCTGGTGTCCGACTGGTCTGTTCCTGGAAAGGTCCACAGCGTCAGCATGCAGCACATGAACTTCTCCACCATCCCCATCACCAACATCTCTCGACCTGTTGCCATTGACTACGATCCGAAAGGACACAATCTCTACTGGACCGACGTCTTCTTGAAACAGATTCGTCAGACGAGTCTGTATGATGGGACGGATCAGGTTCTGGTTCAGCTGGGCGACTGTAAGTTAAAACGGAAGTGCTCTATTTTATTTCAGTTCTATTAATTTCTGGAGTTAATATATTCCCCCGGACATTAAATTTTATCCGCCATGTTTGTTACTCACAAAACATGAGCGACGAAACGCAAAATATGCATAAATATTGACTCCACTTCAGAAGATGAATGGGGCGGTGGGGTAGCCTAGTGGTTAAAGCGTTCGCTCGTCACGCCGAAGGCCCGGGTTCGATTCCCCACACGGGTACAATGTTCAAAGCCCATTTCTTGTGTCCCCCGCCGTGATATTGCTGGAATATTGCTAAAAGTGGCGTAAAACCATCCTCACTCACTCAGAAGATGACACCTCGAATATCAAAGCAATTTATATCATACTAACTTCGTTAAACACCAACAAAGAAAAAGAACTCGTGCGTCAGATTCATCAGCAACGTTCATCGGGGCAACGTTTCAACTCGTGCTTCTATCTTTTATTAACTAATGATAAGAATTTTTCCGTGTCCTTAGAGAAGCATTTTATGTTCTATTTACGAGGTGTCGCAAAACTAAGAGGCTGATAGTAAGGAAAACATCCTCTGCTAAAATGAAAGGTGTACATGTATTTTTGCCCTAATGTTAAAAAACCCCGTATGGCTTACTTTGAATTATATCGTTTTCTTTCAAGCTGCAACACCAGATGGAATTGCTGTTGACGTCACAGAGAGGTTGGTGTTTTACACCGATGCTGGTAATGATGTCATTGCTAAGGTTGACCTGGATACCCTTGAGAGTCACGTGTTGATTGACAAATATCTCCATGAGCCGAGAGCCATCACTGTGTACGCAGAACAGCGGTGAGTGGTCATCTCAGTGCTATGTGTAACTCGATACTTTGCTTCTGTTTTCATTAACGTACTGCTTTCACGTACTCAACGCAGTCAATATGCGAAATTTAAACCGTGCGTTAACAGAATTACCATATTTCAATATTACGGTATATCACAAGATTTGCGAAATATACTGGTAGATCCTTCGGGGCATTAGCGTATATATGATGGCTGGAACACGGTAAAGACTCATCACATCCCCTCTACTGTTTAGGGAACATTTCCCCGTAGTGTTTTTACGTACATACAATTTTAGTTTATTGTTGTATTTTGTGTAACTGCTCTGACTGAAATTTAAACCTATACACGTTTAAGAATCGTTTTCCTATTCTCTTGATATAATGTATGCCAATTAATTCCTTGGGACCATGTATTCTCGTTACTTGTATGAACCTTCTAAACAGCTATATACGCCAGCAATAGCGGTGTAATACTCAGGGGATAACTGTACTGTGTTTGACGAATTGGAGACGTATACCGGGTTATATTATATAGTCTCAAATTTAGTTATAACGTTAAATTTGCAACTAGATCTATATAACCATCGGTATACGTCACCAATTTGTCAAACACAGTACAGTTATCCCCATTCTAATTCAACTCGTTTTACGCTGTTTTTTTCGTGAAAGAAATTCATTACTTGAAACCAGGTCAAAGTTCCTCTAGGTCAAAGGTTAATCATATAACTCCTTGAACTTACACCATCGCCAGAAAAAGTAGTTCCCTTTTCAAACTTCGACAAATTTATTATGTGCACACTGACTAAATCTGACAATGATACCACTGTAACAGGTCACTGTAATGCCCGTATACCACTGTAACAGGTCACTGTAATGTCCATATACCACTGTAACAGGTCACTGTAATGTCCATATACCACTGTAACAGGTCACTGTAATGCACGTATACCACTGTAACAGGTCACTGTAATGTCTATATACCACTGTAACAGGTCACTGTAATGCCCGTATACCACTGTAACAGGTCACTGTAATGTCTATATACCACTGTAACAGGTCACTGTAATGTCTATATGCCACTGTAACAGGTCACTGTAATGTCTATATACCACTGTAACAGGTCACTGTAATGTCTATATGCCACTGTAACAGGTCACTGTAATGCCCGTATACCACTGTAACAGGTCACTGTAATGTCCATATACCACTGTAACAGGTCACTGTAATGCCCGTATACCACTGTAACAGGTCACTGTAATGTCTATATACCACTGTAACAGGTCACTGTAATGCCCCTATACCACTGTAACAGGTCACTGTAATGTCTATATACCACTGTAACAGGTCACTGTAATGTCCATATACCACTGTAACAGGTCACTGTAATGCCCGTATACCACTGTAACAGGTCACTGTAATGTCTATATACCACTGTAACAGGTCACTGTAATGCCCGTATACCACTGTAACAGGTCACTGTAATGTCCATATACCACTGTAACAGGTCACTGTAATGTCCGTATACCACTGTAACAGGTCACTGTAATGTCTATATACCACTGTAACAGGTCACTGTAATGCCCGTATACCACTGTAACAGGTCACTGTAATGTCTATATACCACTGTAACAGTTCACTGTAATGTCCGTATACCACTGTAACAGGTCACTGTAATGTCTATATACCACTGTAACAGGTCACTGTAATGCCCGTATACCACTGTAACAGGTCACTGTAATGTCCGTATACCACTGTAACAGGTCACTGTAATGTCTATATACCACTGTAACAGGTCACTGTAATGCCCGTATACCACTGTAACAGGTCACTGTAATGTCTATATACCACTGTAACAGGTCACTGTAATGCCCGTATACCACTGTAACAGGTCACTGTAATGTCCATATACCACTGTAACAGTTCACTGTAATGTCCATATACCACTGTAACAGGTCACTGTAATGCCCATATACCACTGTAACAGGTCACTGTAATGTCTATATACCACTGTAACAGGTCACTGTAATGTCTATATACCACTGTAACAGGTCACTGTAATGCCCGTATACCACTGTAACAGGTCACTGTAATGTCCATATACCACTGTAACAGGTCACTGTAATGCCCGTATACGACTGTAATATGTAAGGCCACTGAAAGAGCGAAATATAGTACTGAAACAGCTATACAGTTATACAGCTCTTAGTAGGCAGACTTACATTCAACATGTGACCGTTGAATAGAATATAACCTGTATAGCCTGTTTCTATATCCTACATAGACAATTGTACTGGACCGATTGGGGCACCACTCCAAGGATAGAGACGGCCAGATACGATGGTTCGGACAGGAGAACACTAGTGGCAACCGACCTAATCTGGCCAAATGGAATCACACTGGACAAACAAAGTACGTATCCCTATTGCATAGATCGATGCTCGTGATATCAATCACTGGATTGCCTGGTCCAAGCGAGTTGAGATTGATAATACATTGTGCCGTTTGGGACTGACATCCAATGATCGAGAGAAAAACAAAGCGCCTTTGAGCAGGTGATCTGGATATTGGCGCTATATAAGTAAATATATATACAAATGAATATAAAACAACCACACAGTTTTACACTGTATATTGACGTGGGGAAACAGCCTTCGCTACAACTGAGAACTTCCCTTACACTCGATAGTAAGAATCCGAGTAATTTATACATCGCGATATGCATCATCCGCACTCTTCCGGGTCAAAGTGTGTCAGCACATGCATTATCTAAAGAAAGCCAGACTACTATTTTCTGTAAGTCGAGAAGTTTAAAGTAACTTTCATAACTGGTTTGTCGTTATTCTCCTATTACGTATTCATTGAATACATAATCAAATTACATTTTAACTATGTGTGCAGGCATTCCGTGATTCGTCCTGTTATAAGTCTTCATCTTTTGGGTTTTATATGTGTATGTGTAAGTAACTACGGATAAGCAGTATCATTACTCGTAATCCAAGTATCATGATGTTTATTTGACGTCATGTCTCATGTGACGCCATAGCTGATCCTTTTCACATTTGAGTTACCATAGCGAATCCGGTTGCAGATGTGAGCAGTGTTACGTTTCACCCAAAACAAGCTACTACTGATGGGATAATGCTTAATTTGTAACATGTGGCACTGCCACTAGCGCTGGCTCCATGATGCACGGTCCGCTCGTACAACCAAGCTCATTCGCTCGTGACGCATGTAACGCATAGTGTTCCACGGCACAAAACTGTATCTTCCAATCATCGTTGACCTAATGGCCCTTGGTCAGATTTGCCCTCATTATGATCAGTAAGCCCCAAATAAAGTTGTCGGGCTTTAGGGAAAGTGAGGTTGGTTTTAGCAATATTCCAGCAATATCAAGGCGGGGAACACTAGAAATGGGTTTCATACATTGTGCCCATATGGGGAATCGAACCCGGGTCTTTGGAGTGACGAGTGAACGCTTTAACCACTAGGCTACCCCACCTCCCCTTGAACTTTAGACCATGGATGAGTATTTCTTATGTCGCGGCACTGTAAATCCGTATTAAAGCCCAACTCAACATTTCCCACACTCTTACAGAATCCCCACTGCCCGTAACGACCCACTCACATCCCCACATTCCCTTTCCGATTTGCCCTCATGGGAAATTTGTCATCCACTTTTCTATTGTATCTGGAAAGTGTGTCACTCTGACAATGGATGCAATCACTACGTTGTCGGGGGGTATGTGAGTGTCAGCTGTACAATGGTAATATACTTCCTGAATTGCCTAATCTGTGATGTACCAATTAATAATCGGGAGTGGTGTTGGTTGATGGTGGGCGTCGTAGGGACGGGAGGGCGTATGTATGGTTCTGCTGGTGGTCTGTGGAAGTTGTTGAAAAATACAACTTAGTCTCAGGAAATACAAATGTGTCTCCTAGCCATGATAATTGACGAGGAGAAGACATGGTGGGAAGGGGTGATTTTATAAAGAAAATGTTTCCAAGGAAATTCTTTATAAGAAAAGTTTTGCTTCAGGTTGTTCAGACTGCCACTTAAATTACATCGTTTCAAGATGTTCTATTTTAAAAACGGGATATTGGTTGTTTTGTACTGGTTGTAAGACACAGATACTGAGAGAATGTTGGTTATCATGTACATACGATACTGCCGTGCTGTGATAGAGTGAAGAAGCTGGTTCAATACTGGTAGATCATGTAACACCGCCGGGTAGATCATGTGAGACTGATGTGCTGTGATATTGTGGTGATGTTAGATGTTATATCTTGTAGATCATGTGAGACTGATGTGCTGTGATATTGTGAAGATGTTAGATGTTATATCTTGTAGATCATGTGAGACTGATGTGCTGTGATATTGTGGTGATGTTAGATGTTATATCTTGTAGATCATGTGAGACTGATGTGCTATGATATTGTGGTGATGTTAGATGTTATATCTTGTAGATCATGTGAGACTGATGCGTGTGATATTGTGAAGATGTTAGATGTTATATCTTGTAGATCATGTGAGACTGATGTGCTGTGATATTGTGGTGATGTTAGATGTTATATCTTGTAGATCATGTGAGACTGATGTGCTGTGATATTGTGGTGAAGTTAGATGTTATATCTTGTAGATCATGTGAGACTGATGTGCTGTGATATTGTGAAGATGTTGGCTGTTATATCTTGTAGATCATGTGAGACTGATGTGCTGTGATATTGTGAAGATGTTAGATGTTATATCTTGTAGATCATGTGAGACTGATGTGCTGTGATATTGTGAAGATGTTGGCTGTTATATCTTGTAGATCATGTGAGACTGATGTGCTGTGATATTGTGAAGATGTTAGATGTTATATCTTGTAGATCATGTGAGACTGATGTGCTGTGATATTGTGAAGATGTTAGATGTTATATCTTGTAGATCATGTGAGACTGGTGTGCTGTGATATTGTGGTGATGTTGGCTGTTATATCTTGTAGATCATGTGAGACTGATGTGCTGTGATATTGTGAAGGTGTTAGATGTTATATCTTGTAGATCATGTGAGACTGATGTGCTGTGATATTGTGGTGATGTTAGATGTTATATCTTGTAGATCATGTGAGACTGATGTGCTGTGATATTGTGAAGATGTTAGATGTTATATCTTGTAGATCGTCCGAGACCGATGTGCTGTGATAGTGAAGGTGTTAGATGTTATATCTTGTAGATCATGTCAGACTGATGTGCTGTGATATTGTGGTGATGTTAGATGTTATATATTGTCGATCATGTGAGACTGATGTGCTGTGATAGTGAAGGTGTTAGATGTTATATCTTGTCGATCATGTGAGACTGATGTGCTATGATAGTGAAGATGTTAGATGTTATATCTTGTAGATCACGTGAGACTGATGTGCTATGATAGTGAAGATGTTAGATGTTATATATTGTCGATCATGTGAGACTGATGTGCTGTGATAGTGAAGGTGTTAGATGTTATATATTGTCGATCATGTGAGACTGATGTGCTGTGATAGTAAAGGTGTTAGATGTTATATATTGTCGATCATGTGAGACTGATGTGCTGTGATAGTAAAGGTGTTAGATGTTATATATTGTCGATCATGTGAGACTGATGTGCTGTGATAGTAAAGGTGTTAGATGTTATATATTGTCGATCATGTGAGACTGATGTGCTGTGATAGTAAAGGTGTTAGATGTTATAACTCGTAGATCACGTGAGACTGATGTGCTATGATAGTGAAGATGTTAGATGTTATATCTTGTAGATCACGTGAGACTGATGTGCTGTGATAGTGAAGATGTTGGATGTTATATATTGTCGATCATGTGAGACTGATGTGCTGTGATAGTGAAGGTGTTAGATGTTATATATTGTCGATCATGTGAGACTGATGTGCTGTGATAGTAAAGGTGTTAGATGTTATATATTGTCGATCATGTGAGACTGATGTGCTGTGATAGTAAAGGTGTTAGATGTTATAACTCGTAGATCACGTGAGACTGATGTGCTATGATAGTGAAGATGTTAGATGTTATATATTGTTGATCATGTGAGACTGATGTGCTATGATAGTAAAGGTGTTAGATGTTATATATTGTTGATCATGTGAGACTGATGTGCTGTGATAGTGAAGGTGTTAGATGTTATATCTTGTAGATCGTCTGAGACTGATGTGCTGTGATAGTGAAGATGTTAGATGTTATATCTTGTCGATCATGTGAGACTGATGTGCTGTGATATTGTGAAGGTGTTGGATGTTATATCTTGTAGATCATGTGAGACTGATGTGCTGTGATATTGTGAAGGTGTTGGATGCTATATCTTGTAGATCATGTGAGACTGATGTGCTGTGATAGTGAAGATGTTGGATGTTATATCTTGTAGATCATGTGAGACTGATGTGCTGTGATATTGTGAAGGTGTTGGATGCTATATCTTGTAGATCATGTGAGACTGATGTGCTGTGATATTGTGAAGGTGTTGGATGTTATATCTTGTAGATCATGTGAGACTGATGTGCTGTGATAGTGAAGATGTTGGGTGTTATATCTTGTAGATCATGTGAGACTGATGTGCTGTGATATTGTGAAGGTGTTGGATGCTATATCTTGTAGATCATGTGAGACTGCTGTGCTGTGATATTGTGAAGGTGTTGGATGCTATATCTTGTAGATCATGTGAGACTGATGTGCTGAGATAGTGAAGATGTTGGATGTTATATCTTGTAGATCATGTGACTGCTGTGCTGTGATATTGTGAAGGTGTTGGATGCTATATCTTGTAGATCATGTGAGACTGATGTGCTGTGATATTGTGAAGGTGTTGGATGCTATATCTTGTAGATCATGTGAAACTGCTGTGCAGTGATAGTGACTTGGTTGATACATGTCATCGGATCCCAATTGCGCAGATCGATGCTCATGCTGTTGATCACTGGATTGTCTTATTCAGACTCGATTTACAGACCGCCGCCATATAGCTGGAATAATGCTGACTGCGTCGTAAAACTAAACTCACTCACTCACTCATCGATGACATGCGATACCTTCTTGCTCTGGAAGTGTACAAATGTCCATTATTGACAGATGGTCGACTGTATTGGTGTGACGCCAAGATGAGGGTCATAGAATCCGTGCTACTCGATGGCAGGAACCGGACGGTTCTGTTGTCTGAGTCCACGGCCCACTACTTCGACATCTTCCACCACCAAGGACGCCTCTACTTTACAGACTGGCAGAAACAAAGGTAATTCTTTTCAGTATGCACCCAGCAGATCGCACATAGCATGTTATAACCACCAGCTATCACGCATCAGGTCGTTTAGGATGAAGTTGCCAGCCTTTCAGGGTCACGGGGTTCCTGTCCTGACATAAAAATCCGTATTGCACAGGGCCTCCTTTCACAAAGCACTAAGGTGATCGTAAGTCACTAAGGTAACCTTAGTGCAATGTTAAAGAATTGGAGTTAAGGTTAACCTTAGTAAAGGTTGCTTCGTGAAAGGAGCCCCTGGGTGCCGTTGTACAAAGCGATCTTAGCGCTAAGGTGACCGTAACTCCCATACCTTAACATAGACTTAGGGTAACCTTAGCGCTAAGGTTGTTTTGTACAACGGCACCCTGGACTGTCCCTGACTATGGTTCTTGGTTTGTCAACACTGAATCCACGCTCCGGGATTTCGCTAAAGTGGTAAAACGCTAATGGATACTATTCAACTCTTTATTCCATTACTGAAGAGGCCGCAGGCCTATAGTTATACAAGTATGAGAACAATAATGGCATACAATCACAATGTTTGCAAACGTTGTTTTCTATGCTCAAAAGCATGGTGGATATACATACCAAGTTTGCGAATATAAGTTGTATTATTAGAGTTCATTATCAAATTAAATTTAAACATGGTAGGATTTGAATAGCAATATTGTGGTAGATATTTTGTCCTTAAATCAGTTTAGTAAGGACATACCAGCAAAACGTGGAACTCATCTTCATTTACATTTAGTTCACAAAATTTGCACACTCTGTTTTCTCTTTGAATATTATAATATCTGCCCTTCTCGATCATAAGATCATGTGGATAATGATACGTGGAGTTTCTAAGATTAATGTCGTGGAGGCATTGCTCTGTATGGAAAAAAGATTTAAAAGTACTGTAAAAAGTGGATCTGGGCGACTGTATTAAAGATGAATTCCAGGTGTGTGTGTCACTGCATGTCTACAGATTGGCATGTCATGATTATGACACGTATTATATTAATGTTAAGACTATTAACAATACAAATTCTAAATATTTTTGTATAAATTATATTTTACATACACAGTTCATCGTCCCTATTTGTAAGAGGTGTTTTTGCAATATCTAAAAATTCTTCCGGATGCGATTGCTCTGGTTGACCACAAAGCAGTGTCCTAAATGAACCACTGTCATGTTGCAGGTCTATTCTGTACATCCCGACATCTGGCGGAAATGTCAGCTCCCTTCAGTCCAACGGTTTCTCCCACCTCGCCGGCATCCACGTCACCTCCAACATCTCAGAGCCAGGTACGTAATCTTCAACGTCTGAGATGTAGCTCACTCCGATTGGAAGACAAAGGTTTCCAGAAGGTGTTGTCATACAACTAACTTGACTAACACGATCCTAAATATGACTGTTAGCAAACATCAAAACGTACCGGGGTTGTTTATATCTCCTTGTTTTAAATTTTTTGCTAAATTGGTATGTTCTCATTTTTGGTGTAGACATGCTTGACCAGGTTACTCTTTGAATAAAATGTTTCTAGAGCATCTTTAAAAGCTGGTCTGGGAAAAAGAGGGTTTATGAATTATTTGATGACGTATTTGATGACGGTGTTAACATTTACATCGAAATGTCTCATAAATTGAAATAAAGAAATTGTCAATCCTCAAAACTTCTTTTAATATTTTAATCACAATACAGTAAGTAACATTTCATTTTGTCATAAATACACCTACAGGGAACACATCAAGAAAAGTGTAAATATAGAGTATAGAAAAAAAACACATGCAGGCAATTGGTCACCCGTCACGTTTGCTTTTAAACAAAACATTCCTTGACGAAATCTTTCTCCACGTCGTTGATACATAAAAGTTGCAAATCACTTATGTTGTAGACGTGTATATGTTTTATTCCCACCTGAAGGTATGTGAATACTCCTCTACATTCTCCTCTTTGTTTTCAGTTTCGATTGTAACATCTTACACGACGGCAGTGGCGCCTTTAACAACAGAGGTGATGGAGGAAAACGGTAGATGCTTCTATCATCATATCAACAATGTTGAATTAGAAGATAAAGCTACTTTGTTTTCAATTTTGCGGTCCTTGATCGTTGATTTAAGACCGCTAAATGTAATTTAAAAACCGAACAGTTCGGTTTTAAAACGCTTATCAGTCGTGCTAGAATATATTCTCTCTTGTACTTAGGGTTGGCACATCGGTTAAAGCATTTCGTTGTCACTTTGAATGCTGGGTTCGATTTCCAACATGATCACTCTATGTGAAGTCCCTTTCAGATGTCTCCCGTCGTTATATAGCTGGAATAATGGAGTCTGTGCCTACTCCCCGCTACACCGATATTCCGCTAATAGACTGGTGATATTGCAGGTTCCGGGGATGACGCTACGGTGACCAAGGAGGAGCAGGCCACACCTGCACTTGGAGAATCACGTGCCCAAGAGCAGTCAGGGATACACTTGTCTTTTGGTAAGCTGTTCAGTTAGATCTGCACAACCTTTTCCCAATTTCCCGTTATCCAGGTGAGAACTGGTCTTCAGGAACACATACTTGTTGTAAGACGCGAGTGGTAGGATTGGGTGGTCAGACTCGCTGGAGAGGTATATGGAGCGTGCCATCGATTCCAGTTTGCATCGATAGGTGCTCGCGTCGTCAATCACTGGATTGTCTGGTACAGACTGGATTATTGAGACCGCTGTCACGTAGCTGGAATATATGTCTAAGTAGAACATTAAACAACAATGGAAATGTGTGAAGTTTACAATAATACGTCAGTTTGCATTTTTTCCATTAAGATGTCGTTACGTTGTTACACTGTTTACACGGCTGTTGTTGCTGTAAGTGCAAACGATGCTTTGTCGTTACGTTGTTTTTTACTGTTTACACGGTTGTTCTTGCTGCCAGTGCAAACAATGCTTTGTCGTTACGTTGTTACACTGTTTACACGGCTGTTCTTGCTGTCAGTGCAAACGATGCTTTGTCGTTACGTTGTTTACATGGCTATAGTATTGTTGTTCTTAGTGCAAACGATGTTCGTGGCGCTGGGGTGTGTGTCGGTGCTCCTGCTGATCGCTGTCGCTTTCCTCGTCACCTTCTATCTGCTCAGGTACGTAGTCCATCCGCCTCCACTACACCTGGCCATACACCTGGCCATACACCGGCGGTTACATACATCAGTCACGTCCTCAGCTTGAGTAACTTCTGGAACGACAGATGCCTATGCTCCCCACAATATGTTTCAAACAATGGCCGCATCCCCAATTAGATAAGGACTGGTATAAAGAATAAGACCGCTTCCGTCTCAGATTCTGTGTCGGATTCTGCGTCTGTGAGAAGTGTCCATGTTAAAATGCTGCATTGTATCACAGTGGACATGTACTAAACTCTCGATATTTGTCCAGACTTGTACAATCAGTCACACAGACAGACAGACAGACAGACAAACCTGGCTATATAAGTCCAATGATGTTGCACGCGTCTTCAGATCCATTAAATCTATACAAAACAGCATACAAAACAGGGGCGCCAACTCAAAACCAGGCAATCGGTAATCATAATTTCTTTCTTTAATGACACTTGACTTACATTTTGTTAAATGTGAGTCTGTACCACTCATTATCATTGACCTAGTATAAGGATAATGCTTTTTTGAGGGCATTATCATTTGCAGAAGCCCTAGGTCTTCCATTAACTACCCGACGAAGGAGGGCAGTTGAAACAGACCGAGGGCTTCTGCAAATTATAATGCCCTCAAAAATAGCATTACCGTTATTATTGCTAAAATACATGGAATTTGTTTTGAAAAGAAAAAAGAAACAATGAAGGAATTTGACTGTAAGTTTACTCAAAACCAACTTCTGACGGGGTTGACTGACCGAATGCAATTACTTCATCGAACTATTCAAGTGACGTCACAACAGAACGTGACGATATTCGACCTTGGCCTTTGACAAGACCATGGTCTGCAAAACGTAACATGTCAAACTATGTCAGACATAACGTCAGTTTTCAGTGTTCGGTTTTGGTCCAACAACAACGTTAATAGTGCAATTGTTATGGTTAGCACCAACAAGAAAGACAATATTACCGCTATGGAATTCGGGTTGGTTTGACTTGTTTGCCCCAGAATATCTGCCAGTCCAAAGCCAAAGTCGAATGAACCGTAAGCCCATGCATGCACCCACTATGACGTCACTTGACAACAGAACTGATAGTGGCCCGTCGTTAAGGTTGAGCGGTCCAATATCATTTCCAGCGGCCTGCAAATTTCTGATAATAGGAGGGCCGTTTCATGATAATTCCACGTATTTTAGCTATAATACTTAATTATACCTGAACCTTCTTTTGACAGACGAAGAAGAGAACAACGTCAAGAAACGTACTGCTACTTGGACCGTCAGCTAGGTCAGGGGCCGTTCACGAACAACATGTACATGGAGATTGGAGCCACCATGGACAGCAACTCGGAGATGTATCTGGTCCCATGTGACGAGCTGAAGAGATGCAAAGAGGACGACCCCATCTACGATGAAATCGGAGACGCCAAGAAATTTTGATTGTGAAAACGTACTCCGTATGTTACATATAGGACGGAGGAATGGTGTTTCTGTGGATTCTGGAGGAGAAAGAGCACCATGACGTGCTGCCTGGAGTCTTGAACGTTGTGTACGGTAACCCGTTACATTCTACATGGAGAAAGGTCTGCAGAAGGCAATTGAAAATAGTATGTAAATACATTTCTATGCAAACCTGATTTCCTGTTGAAAACTGTATACAGTGGAACTCTGCTTACCCGGACCTCAGTTATCCGGAAACCTCGGCAACCGGACGATATTTACGTGAAACGGAACACACACTACAACGAATGCTTCGTTTATCCGAACTATAACTAAAACCTTGTCCGGATAAGTGTGGTTTGCCTGTATTGTCGAACAGTACTGTACTGTATTCCAAGAACACTGTCTCTTCTCCAGAGAAAGGAAATCAAGACTGTGCAGTCAAATGCAGCTCTCAAAAATAAGCTGACTCTAAAATGACTTGATGTGCGTTTTGTGTTGAAACAAATGAATATATGTGATATACTGTATCTCCACTGCCCTGTGCTTTGGTCACGTGGGACCTGATGAAACTGATGTTGTATAAGTGCAAAGGGAATGGGTGGGTGAGTCAAGGGTGAAGTTCTACAACCCGTTTACATTTAAACACAGGATACGAGAATTTAACACTCGCATTGTCACAAAAGACCTAACCATAGTATCAAAGATTTCATGTAGATCATTTCACAACAATAGGATGTATTAGTCTATGATGGTACCGGGTATCCAGTGCGGAATCGGTTTGCTGGATGCGTCCGTAGCTTGCATCTGTCTGTCAATTGTTTACCGTAATCACATCAGCATTATAGTGAGTGAGTTTAGTTTTACGCCGCACTCAGCAATATTCCCAGCTATATGCCAGCGGTCTGTATATAATCGAGTCTGGACCAGACAATCCAGTGATCAACGGCATGAGCATCGGTCTACGCAATTGGGATACGATGACATGTATGTGTCAACAAAGTCAGCGAGCCTGACCACCCGATCCCGTTAGTCGCCTCTTACGACAAGTATGGGTTGCAGAAGACCAATTCTAACCCGGATCTTCACGGGTATATCAGCATCATAAACGCAGGCTGGTCTATTCTGGAGTTAGAGGTGACGTTAGGGAATGAGTGGAATATAGGTAAATCCCATCGCTAGTCAGCATTGTGATGTCAGTGTAGAATGTGAATATACGATATGTGTGAGCGAATAGAAGGTCATACCAGTTCATGTTTTTGTGATGAAGAATAGACAGTCACAGTGTACATAAAACCATAAATGCCTTTTGTTGATGCAAATTCATTGAATTGTTCATTAATTAAACAAATAAAATATATGGTGTGTGTATTTGTACTTTCAGTTTTAAACTAGCAAATGATAAAGAAGTCACGTTTTCTTTGATCGCAAATGTTTGAACGGGACGCACCAAAGACATGCAACATAACGATCATGAAGACCAGTCATGAAACAACATAGGAACTGTCAGTTGTTTCAGTAGTTAATATTATGACATTTGCGTTTTGTAAATATTCCACAGTTAGTTGAGTATTGACAATATCGTATGGTTAGTGACAGCATTCGTTTGTATGTTTGTTAATTCACTCTCAGCAATATGCCATCTATGTGACAGGGTCTATAAATAATGGAGTCAGGACCAGACACTCCAGTGGTTGCCATCGAGAGCATTGATCTGCGTAGTTGGGATACGATGACATGTACAACCAAGACGGTGCGTCTGACCACGTTTCAGTCGTCGCTTGCAAGCGTAGGTTGCTGAAGACCAATTTTAACCTGGGTCTTCGCGGCCTTTATCTACATGTATAACATAGGCGGATCCAGAGGGGGGTGCAGGGGTGCGCACCCTCCCTTTTGTCCTGAAATTTAAAAAAAATGACCATTGAAACTCTCGTGATAATGAAGTGTGCACCCCACCTTTCTCAATAGTGTGCACCCCTCCTTTCTCAGAAAGCTGTATCCGCCCCTGTATAACATCACTTCCCTATCAACTAGTTCATTACCATGCCCTATAATGTATACAATAGCTCCCGCGCCGTGTTTCATTTTCATGTTTCGATCGATCTACTTTACTACCATAAGAATCAGTTTTCGGGGAAATATGTGTATCAAGAAATTTAACCTGGGTCTTCGCAGCCTTTATCTACATGTATAACATCACTTCCCTATCAACTAGTTCCTTACCATGCCCTATAATGTATACAATAGCTCCCGCGCCGTGTTTCATTTTCATGTTTCGATCGATCTACTTTACTACCATAAGAATCAGTTTTCGGGGAAATATGTCTATCAAGAAATCGGGGAAGACTGGAAACACTTGGAGGAATATCCTACCATCACAGTCAAGGAACTATGGGCCTGGGAATACAGACACATTCAACAGGGCTGATGCATAATTGGACAGCGGCCATTCAGTTAGTAGAAATACAGACAGCATAATTTCAAAATGGTGCATACAGGTCCAACACAAAGATCACTCAAGCGTTCCTTTAATATGCTCCAGTTTTAATCACCAGCTTTGAATAGCGCTGTGGGAGGAAATCTGAAAATAAATAGAACACTGCCATTTGTTTCCATCAGTATATGTCACCGCTATTACGCCTTATGGAATCTCTCACGGTGGACTGTCGGTGCTGGCTATTCTCTGACGTTAACGTTATATATTCACGAATGCGCCGACTCCACTTTATTGCAACGTGAACAGGAATTTAAAGCATTGTTAATTCTGCTGACCAGAGATAATCGAAATATAGCAATACCGTATTTTATATCGCTATGTGTGAAAAGAAATTATATAAAAGGATGTATTTAACACCTTTTGAAATCTTTAAAGTTGGTCACAGCCGACTTGCTTGTTGACTCTGCATTATATTTTGTACTCGATTGCCCTCTCACAGATTGGTAACAAAATTGTAATTTTTTTCTGGTATTAATGTATTCATACTTAATGACACCCTGATCTCACCAGCACAGTTTCATGACAAAGATCAAGCTACATTTGATATGATATATCATGTTGTTGTTTGTGGTGTTCATATGAATCCATTTATCTCTTGCCATCGGTTAAGCTGATGACAAACAAGGTGTAAGTAAGTCATAAAGGGCGACACACAGGGCAGTTTATGTTGCAGATAGAAGTTGTCCGACTGAAATTGCTTCGTGTGTCACTAGCCTTTGATGGTTCCATAGACCTAGTTTATAATCCCGTCCTGGGTGTGTCATCACAAGGCTGACTGACTGTTTATGGTTTTATGCCACTTTTAGCAATATTCCAGCATTATCACGGCAGGGGACACCAGTGATGGGCTTCACACAATGGACCCAAGTTGGGAATCAAACCCGGGTCTTCGGCGTGACGAGCGAACGCTTTAACCACTTGGCTACCCCACCGCCCCGTCATCACAAGGTATACCACGATACGTTAATATATTTGTGACAGTCCTAATCAAAATAAGCGACCAAGTACTGTTCTGTGGATAGGAGGTCGCGGGTTACCAACAGAACTATATTCTTACTGTACAACATAGATAACAATACAGTGTGGCCCTAATATATGTCTATCGTAGTTTCCATGCACAGTTTAATGTCCTGGGTTTTTGTTTCATAACGGATTTGAATGTACGTATTACAAGGGAAATGACATCCGAAAGTTTTCTAAGTGAGATGAGTCTGCAGGGTTGACATCAATTTTACCGGGCATTCAATATCCAGCGTTGCTTATGAACCCCATCAGACAGTGTGCCATATTTCGATCTGGCTGGAGACAGGAGTTCTTTTTCCAAATTGGCGTAGAGAAACTCTCTCTGGATGTCGTTTACTGGAGCATTTGTGTTAATACTCACCCTCATCTTGTATTACTTTGTGTTTCAGTTGAGTGTGCAGAACGTTGGCAGCGTGTACTATTAGCAACCCACCCCCCCCCCGCCCATAGGGTGTCTTGTTTGAAATTGCTTTAAGGGTTAGACAAGCATGTAAGAGGTGACCTGACTGCCACTCTGTGGATGAGATGGGTTTTTACGTATGACTTGGACTCAATTGTTTACAGTAAGGAGTGGCTTGACGACGGAAGAGTGACTTAAGCACGGATATGGTATCATCTATTATTAATTTACCCCGTTTCCCCCGACAATTTGGCATCTGTCATATTGAACAATCGCGAAATGTCATCTACGTTCATTGGTGTGTTGTTTTCAGACCAGTGGCCGCCAACCGGGTGAATCTTGAATTCGAGATTATGCGATCCGGTCGTGCCATAGTGCTGCCACGTTGCTTACCGCGGAGTTTGAGATGACTGTAAAGCGTTTCCTTCCTGTTACATCGAAATATACCATTGGCAGAAGAGTTGTATACTCCCCAGGGAGTTGAGTTTGCTAATACGATGTGCAGTTGATATTGACATCCAATGATCGAGGGAAAAACTACAAGCGCCTTCAGCATGCACTAGTGCGTGGATATGTGCGCTATATAAATATCCTATAATAATAATAACCCCCGACCCTGTCCATCAGCGTTCATCATTCGCAGCTTCACATCCCTTCAGCTTACTTTTAGTCTCAACTATATACTAAGCAGCAAAAGAAACGTCAGCTTGGAATTTTCCTTCGCAGAAACGGATAACTGTAAACTCATTTATTGTTTTGATTCTATATTTTTGACAATATCTCCAACTTTACCTGAGCAAAGACATTCCTTCCCAAACTCAGAATTGAACCCAGGAAATGGTCTCAAAAACGCCACCTGATCTCGGTGTTCTCCATGTTTTTCATGCAACTCATGCTGCACGTGCTGGTCACATGGACCAGCCCTATAAAATGCCCCCCACCCCTCACCCCCCCAAACCTGGTTGAAACATTCATATTACAACGTCAGCAGGATGCTGCTAAACAAGACAGCTCAGAGGAACCAGGCGCTAGGAAGACTTGAAGCTGGCCACACTGCACAAGCCGTTGCCAATCACTTCCAGGTCAACGTTCGGACCATCTACAGGCTGCAGCAACGTTTCCGGGCCACCAACACCTCAAATGATCGCCCCCGTACTGGCAGACTAAGGGTGACAAGACCGCCATGTTGTGCGACAGCATGTATAGAATCCCTTCATGTAGGCATCCGAAACAGCACGCCAGACAGTGGGAACACACGGAAGACCAATCAGTACTGATACAGTACGCCGACGTCTGAACAGCGGGAATCCCCATTGCTGTAGACCTATCCTCACCCCTCGTCATCGGCGTGAACGTCTACAGTTTGCCCTACAACTCCAAAACTGGCGATACAGGCAATGGAGAACTGTTCTGTTCACAGATGAGAGTCGGTACTGCGTATCAACTGCAGATGGCAAAACAAGAATATGGCGACAACGTGGCCAGCGTTACTCAGACCTATGTGTTATTGAAAGAGACTCATTGGGAGGTGACGGCGTCATGGTATGGGGTGATTATGCCTGAACCAGAGAGTGAGTCCTGTGGTGTTCCAGAACCATGTCCTTGTACATGGAGAGGAGGCGGCATCAAAGCGGTGCGCTACATCGACCAAGCTCTCAGACCCCACGTCATGCCACATTTCGCACGTCACCGGAACAACATTTTCCAGCATGATAACGCCCGGGCTTATACTGCCAGAGCTACACGGGACTTCCTACAGCAGAACGGTGTCAACATTATGCAGTGGCAAGCCCTTAGTCCTGATTTAAACCCAATTGAACATCTTTGGGATGACATTCAGAGGAGACTGAATAATGGGATACCAAGGCCGAAATTTAGAGCGCCAGGCCTTTTCATCAGGTGCCAATGGCCTTCATCAATCGATTCCATGCACTCCATGCATAGATGCTGTGCAGCAGTTATTGCCGCTCGTGGTGGTCACACTAAATACTGGAGTCAAGGGTCTGAATGGACTGCAAACGTTCACGTAATGTCTTGATATTGTGCTGAGTTCTTCATTGATGTGTCAAGATATTGTACACAAAAAATGTTTTGGATCCGCTTATTATGTCCATTTCTGTAATTTGATTACAGTGCCTATCTAATTTTGAATTCATGCTGACGTTTTCTTGCTGCTGAGTATATGATCAGTGTTTACTGTTAGCCCCACTCTGATCAGTGTTTACTGTTAAGCCCACTCTGATCAGTGTTTACTGTTAGCCCAACTCTGATCAGTGTTTACTGTTAGCCCAACTCTGATCAGTGTTTACTGTTAGCCCAACTCTGATCAGTGTTTACTTTTAGCCCCACTCTGATCACTGTTTACTGTTAGCCCAACTCTGATCAGTGTTTACTTTTAGCCTAACTCTGATCAGTGTTTACTTTTAGCCCAATTCAACTCTGATCAGTGTTTACTGTTTGGCCCAACTCTGATCGGTGTTTACTGTTAGCCTAACTCTGATCAGTGTTTACTTTAGCCTAACTCAACTCTGATCATCTGTGTTTACACTTTTAGCCCTAACTCTGATCAGTGTTTACTGTTAGCCCCTAACTCTGATCACTGTGTTTACTTTAACCCAACTCTGATCAGTGTTTACTGCTTAGCCCAACTCTGATCAGTGTTTACTTTTAGCCCAGTTCAACTCTGATCACTGTTTACTTTTAGCCCAACTGCGGCGGATCCCTGTTACTATTAAGGCACAACTCGTATGAGTGTTTAGTTTAAGCTCAACTCTGATCAGTGTTAACTGTTAGCCCAACTCTGATTTACTGTTAAGCTCAGCTGTTAGCCCAACTCAGTGTTTACTTTTAGCCCAACTCAACTGATCTGATCCGTGTTTACTTTAGGTCAGTGTTTGTAAGCACAGCTCGTATTGCAGTCTCCAGTGTTAATTTTAAGCTCAGCTCTGGTTAGTGTTTACTTGCAGTCTCCTTCGAATACGCTTTACCCGTTCAGCACTTTCCTCACTTCTTTGAGTCCCCACCCAGTGACGTATGTGGGGAGTGAGGTGAAATTGGGCTTTTCACTGTACTTAACCTCTTGAACAGTAACCCGCACATAGATCGAGAGGGTGGTTGCTTGTACAGGCCAACCGAAACACCTTATACAATGACAGACCGCTGAGACAACTTATACTTACTCAGATCAACCCATTTCCTTGTTTCATCACCTTAACCTTGAACACTGAGTAGGATGCCACACGTACCATATTTTGGTAAGACAGGGCAAGGGGTCGAACCACCTATCTTCCGCTCTCCTGACAGACGCTAACTAAAGCGCGGAGCTTATAAAACCGATACATTCGGCATATAAATTAGTCGATGGATGTAGACAAAAAACTCCTCGACATGTACATATGTAATACACCCAATATCTTCCTGGTACATGTTTATTAAACATATTCTCCAAGCGAGCTAAAAGCATGACATTGTATTCTTGCTATATCGGGCAATCGGACCAAATATAGAACTTTTGAGGGAAATGCAAATTAAACCAGCAACTGTAACTAGAAGTATATATATATATAAACTGTATTACAATCCATTTGGCTATTGAAGTATTAGAACATTCCTGTACAGCGGCCTCGATGTAAATGCATCATCCTGTATGTCCTTTGTCGTCTTTTAGCCAGAGGTCAATGTCCTCTACCTCTGCTTCTATATCAATGTAGCGCCACCAGGTGGAATCATCTTCTTTGTCATCGTTATCAACATCGTCATACTCTGTAGCTGCAACAACGCTCCCACCTTCTGACTGTATCATCCGTGACCAGATGCCCCACTCTTCTTCAACAGAACCGGATGAGGTACTATTGGCATCCTGGGCATCTTCCTCCTCATAAAGATAATCGTATGGATCATAGTCATTGAAGTCTTTGTAGTCCTCGTACTCTTCGTAGTCACCGTAGTCGTAGTTGTCATCGTAGGCTATGTAGTTTTGGTGGTCACCGGATGCGTTATTGTCGTCATCGTAGCCTTCATTGTAATCCTCGTCATCATTGCCTTTCTGACTCCTTGCCTTCTTTTTCCTATGTTTCTGCTTTTTACCCAAGGGGCTGTCTCCACCACCCTTCATAAAGAAGACATACTGGGGCCATGTGTCAGACTGGTCATCCAGCAGCTTGAAGTGCTTCCAGTAACCATACGCTATATATCCTCGGCTTTGAAGAAAACTCAGGACGAATTTGGCATGCTGCTTTTGGAGTACATACAGCCAGTCTACATGTACAAACACAACTTCCACTTCTTGGAACAGCTTCACCGCTCCTGCCAACACACTGGTTACATTGTCATGAGAGCCAATCTTTATCCCTGCTTTCTTCATAGGGAACTGATCGAGCAACTCCCACAGCTGAATCGTGTTCGTTGTTTCACCTTTTCGATTGCGGGACTTCACTACTTTGTAATTGTGATTATACTTCCCTAAACCTGGTGTCACTTTTACCTGTCTGTTCGAATCCCATATTGCGTTTGTCACGATGTAGCACTTGCCTACCAAATCCGAGTCTAAAATTCCTTTACAGAACCTTGGAATATTGTCACGGAAAGGTTCAATAGCTACAACGGGGTTTCCAAGAGCTGCCACGGTCAGACTGAACAGGCCGGTATTAGCACCGATATCAATGAAACTCGTCTCAATGTCCTTCCACATGAGATTCAGTATAGGTTTCAAGATCTTTCTATCTTTCTGCTCATACTCAACTTCATCATCTTCATCGTGGACATATACTACGACACCTCCAACGGGGACCTTCAGCGGTATGAAAGTGTCATTCGTGTCACATAGATTGTCCATGGTGTTCCAGATCATATTTTGACGCTTCATCACAATCCCAGAACCCAGGACTGACCAGTTGCCTTGCGACCTCTCGGACCATATCGGGTCATATGGAATTGACACGGCTTCATCGGTAAAGGTAGATGCCCGAGATCGCTCGTTCACTGCAGTAATGATGAGAAATACGGCCAGGGCTGTCAACAGGAGTAATAGCAAGCGGTATCGTGTTTGACAGGAGTTATAAATGTTCTCCAGTCTGGATCCGGAGGTGCGCATGGTGTCTGAAAATATAATGTAAGTTAGTGTGTTTTCTTTTACCTTCGACCCTAGTAAGGTGATCTACCTTCAGTTGTTGGCAATCTATAGCCTGTTTATATATTGTATTGTCATTTATAGTTAAAATATTTTATATTTAAGTACTAGTCTTAAATGTATTCCTGTGATAATCTAGTTCTTTTACTGTCCTTTGCAGACAGGTAAGTATACTTTATAAGTTTGTTTTTATTCATTTATAAATTTACAACTTTCTTAGTCACGATATGGCTGAAATACTGCCGATGTGAATTTACATTTTAACTCACTCACTCTCTCTTCTACCTTCGAAATTCATTTTGGTTACAATTGGAGAACGCCCGTTGGTGGAATTCATGATCAAGGCTATGAATCAGACAAAACGGAGGAAATGAAAAATACACACTCAACACCATTAGATCGTCTGAACTACAGGAATGTGACAGAGGTGTTTGTATTTCGTACATCTCGCCTCGACAGACCAATATTTGTTCTCTTGGAATCAGTGAAAACATCGTCAGGATAATATAACGCTTGTAAAATCAAGCTTCTGTTGAGAAATTGTTGTCTTACCTGCATTAGGTGTCCTGGTACCTTGTGTGAGTTGTGTCATTCCAAGTACATGCCATGCTCTTGGCGATAAATATCGCCTCACGGTTTGCCTGATAGTGTATCTCGAGGCAGGCATGGATACCACTATCTGCCATCATGTCACTGGACACCTTTACCCCAACATGTAAACACGGGCCATGTATCAGCCTCGCGTGTTTATGTGCGGCTTACTATTGCAGACAATCATCAGGTTTATCAAAGTATGGTCATAATAGAAGGATTCGAGTATACAAGTGAGTATAGAAGCTGCGCAGAAGCAGCGTCATGTCATGTTCGTGTCCACCGAAAGCGTGTATATTACCATCTCCAGGCTATAGTCTGTCTTCGAGAACCCACGTTTGCCATGATAAATGCGTCACATACGTCATCAATACACATATGCTTGAATGATTACACAATTCTGATCCATGTATTTGTCTGTTTCCTTGTCTCGAAACTATTCCCAAAGTTACTGCTGTAGTTTATCCAAGATCTATTTGGCTGTTGTCTAAATTTATAAGCCCTTTTTGCACAATCGACTTACTGATATAAAACTTGGTCAAATCACATTGCCAGATCAGCTAGTGATATCTAGTTACCATGTCGAACCACCAGGTAATCAACAAGCGTGTGTAGTGGCATTTCAATTTCACAAGTGCAACGCTCACACCTGTCTGTTCTACCAGCAAGTGGTCCACCCTCGTCAAAAATAGCGAAAAGTGACAACAAAATAATGACCGTTTGTTAAACAACTTTTTAATTCGTGTGTCCATAATTATAAGACAAATCATCCGAGTTGGTCTGTTGATTTCATGAAACTGTGAAAAAGTTGGTTTTGCTGCATTTATTAGATTTTGTGCTAGTGAGCAATTCAACGGCCTCAAATGAAATCAAACGGACTGTACACTATTGTTAAAATAATCACCTGTCCGTTAAACTTTTTTCACGCCTGATTCAAAGTTAACCCGTCTTGGGCGTTCTGGCGTACGGATGTTTCGAACACTGGAATGTCGCTAGTTTGACGATTCCTCACATGGGTACAATGTGTGGAGCCCATTTCTGGTTCCCTGGCCGTCATATTGCTGGAATATTTCTAAAAGCGGGGTAAAACTACACTCACTCACTCACTCGCTAGCTTGTCGATTGCAGGGCCAGAAGGCTAGCTTTAGATCTACCTTACCCAGGCAGGTTACGAGCAAAATGAAGTTCTGAATGGAAACTTTAACTACGGTAAAATGAAACACATAATAATTACTTATTTATTACTTATACCACCCCTCCCACCCTCCCTCACATAAGTACTGTCGGAAGATACGCATCGTTGCGTTTAAATAATGTCCTAGAAGCCACACGACACAGTTAGTTTGATTCTTATTGAAGTACCCAAGTACTGACCACACTGAAATTAAGCCAAGTGTATTTGTCAAATATTCACTGGAATATATATCATTGGAATATTTCGGTTGTTTCAGAGTTGAACATATTCATAGCATAATCACGCTTTATCAGTGTTGACTATCGTCATAATCAACAACGAAATTCGTTGAGCATTAAATGTATTAGTAATATTACATTATTTCCTATTCCTATTAAGCGGTTTGGCCCGTGAAGATCCAGGTTAGAATATTGATCTTCAGTAACCCATGCTTGTCGTAAGAGGCGACTAACGGGATCGGGTGGTCAGGCTTGCTGACTTGGTTGACACATGTCATATGTTCCCAATTGCGCAGACCGATGCTCATGCTGCTGATCACTGGATTGTCTGTTCCAGACACGATTATTTACAGACAGACGCCATATAGCTGCAATATTGCTGAGTGCGGCGTAAAACTAAACTCACTCACTCACTATTAATCGGTTTGGGTTAAAAAATATCTTGGAACAGATTTTACTTATATGACCTGATGTCAGCTTAATCATTCTCAGATGAAACATAATTGATCTAATCTTGTGTTCCCGATATATTCGATATATGTACGACGTATTCCAGGATATTAGCGTCTGAGTGTACGCAAATGAGCAAGAGAAAGAGAGTTGAAATGTATCCTGGTGTCAGCCTTGTAAATCTTTAAGTATTGATTCAGAGATAGTCATTGATGGCTGATTACTGTGTAGTACATGTATTATGTCGATGACCACTGACTTTCCAAGGCATATATAATTGTGTCTGCTAAATATAAGAGTACAACCACAAGTGACAGAGATTGCTGACGTTTGCCACGTCTTCTATTATTGGTCGAATCCAGTACCGCACCCTCCACCCGTTCCCTCAAAGCTGTCTCATCTCCTCCCTAATCCTACCTCCCGTCACACATAGACCATGATAGCGTGTTAATTCGTGCCTATAATTTAGTACAATTCACAAACTTTGATTGTCTCAACGATGTATATGGCTTATTAAACAGTACCTTTTCTTATCCATGTTACAACTGAAGGCCATTTATGGTGGTCCTCTATATTTAGAGCTTTACTGAAGTCCAAGTTGGAGAAGGGCAACATACTATAGTCTGTCAGAAAGTGGCAAATGTACTTCCCGTTGAACGTCTTACTCCTCCGCCACTCCATCACCACAAATATGACGTCTACCTTTTCAAAAAACTCTTTACCACCCTTCATAATCCTGTAAGGATTGTGCACTGCTGATATTCGCAGTCCTGCAACTGTGATATTGAACTTTTTCAAAAGGTCGTCTAGCAATATTGAGAATGACATGATACCTTGGTTTGCTTTCTTCTTTGATGTCATCAGCGATTTTATTGTGTACTTTTCTGGTGTTGTTTTGTCAGGTGTTAAGATCACGTCCGTATGGCTGCTGTAAAGAGCATTTGTCACGATGTAGTTCCGCCATCGAAGTCCAGATGCAATAATACCTCTACATAAACGTCTTGCGTTATCAGGTAATGGTTCAATAGAGACCACTTTGTGTTTCTTTGTGGCACCAACTCCAAGACTGTAGGCCCCTGTCCCTGCCCCCACTTCAATAAATACTGATCTCCGATTTTGGTTTAGCAGTCTGATAATCTTCTTTGTTCTCATGAACGTGTTAGTCGGGTCCTCTGCTTTGCCTCTCTCTTGGGCATGGTTGTACAGAAAGACGGATCGGTTGCCAGGTGTTACCATGCGTGTAGCCGTGAAGTTCTCCTCTGATTGGCATATGTCGTTGTGGTTGGACCACCTTTTGTCAGTCATATGGAACGCAATCCCCACCAAGGTGGAGGAACCCAATAGTCCTTCATCTCGAAACCCCGTGAACCGCCTGGCAGACTTATGGCATATTCAGGCGTCATGTTGCACAGTGTGAGGCTGATGTATACAACGACCGACCACAGCGTCAGAGACAGCAGGAGAAGGCCTACATCGGAGTAGGAACGGGGTTTCGGAGACGTCATCTAAATTCAATGTCAATGGAATCATTTAGAAATGTAGCCTCTTAAATATGTTTTGAATTTCTGTTTTGGATGTTTTTACCAACTGAAACCAGTAACAGTCACAGTAGAACAGTTTCAATAGATCCAGTGTACGTTCTGACGATAACGAATCTAATTGTTTCAATAACTTTTAAGATCAACCAGTTGTCAATGAAATCACAATGCCTCGAGTAAAACTGAATTGTGTTCTGAAGACAACTGACGTTGCTCCAACAAGATAAATACTGTATCACCATGATGTTTAGAGCTAAACAAGGTTGAATGTTGGAATGTTCAACTGTATGTATGAAACGAGCTTTGGTCCAGCATGGTGAAAAACAGATTACTGTATTCATGAGGGAAGAGCCAGTCTCTCGTAATGAACGATGAAGCTGTATTCATGAAACAAGCATTGGTCTAGCACACTAAACAACATATTATATAGAAGAAATATTGAAATAATGATACAGTGTTTTTTAAGAAACGAGTGTGGTGAACAATATATTAACTGTATCTATGACGCTGGACTAGCATGATGAACAGAGAATTAACTGAATTAAGCATAATAATTGGTCTGGCCTTATCAATTGTATTTATGAATGGCTAGGCAGTAATCTGAAAACAGTATGCATACGTGCTTTAGGACGATATTGAATGGTGAACCTACCGCGGTACCGTTGGTGCACAGTTTCCACATCTTGTCAAGGTTTGAACTGATGAAAGTTACCTCGATCATAGGATAATTGAACGTGATCTGATCCAAGCGTCAGGTTACAGATAAACAAAGAGGTTTCATATTTTACAACAATCAGGTTTCAGATACTGATCTATAGCGTGTCTATATACAAAGCTAGACGAAGCCTGATAACAACGATCGCGGTTTACTAGAAACGTTATCGTTTTGTAAACGTGTACGTGCGTGTGCGTGTAAAATGTTTGCAGGCAAATGTAATGACAGATCCGACATGGAGGTATAACCTTGGTATGACAGATCCGAAATTGAGGTAAAACCTTGATATGACAGATTCGAAATGTAGGCATAACCTTGGCAATGACAGATCCGACGTGAGGGTATAACTTGGTAATGACCCATCCTACGTGGAGGTATAACCTTGGTAATGACAGATCCGACATGGAAGTATAACGTTGTTATGACAGATCCGACATGGGGGTATAACGTTGTTAATGACAGATCCGACATGGAGGTATAACGTTATTAATGACAGATCCGACATGGAGGTCTAACCTTGGTAATGACAGATCGGACATGGAGGTATAACGTTGTTAATGACCCATCCTACATGGAAGTATAACGTTGTTAATGACAGATCCGACATGGAGGTATAACGTTATTAATGACAGATCCGACATGGAAGTATACATTTGTAATGACAGATCCTACGTGGAGGTATAACCTTGGTAATGACAGATCCTACGTGGAGGTATAAGCTTGGTAATGTCAGATCCGAATTGGAGGTATAACCTTGGTATGACAGATCCGACATAGAGGTATAACCTTGGTAAAGATAAATCCAGGGTTATGATAACATTTGGTACCAGTGAGAAGTTTCAATGTTCTGTTAACAAGTATGATGGTAAAGTATTCGTGCCAGGGAATTCAATGCCATGTTAAGTGTATCCTTTGACATCGTGAGTAAGAGGAGGAATGGAGAATAGGTCAATAAGAATCACCTCATTAATTATCCTCTATACATTACATGTAAAACTCTTCCAAACGACCGCCTCCGTGGTGTAGTGGTTAGAGCGTTCGCCCGGGGAGCGGAAGGTCGCAGGTTCCATCCCCGACCGCGTCATACCAAAAGACGTTACAATATGGTACTTGTTGGTCCCTGCCTGGCGCTCGGCATTAATGGGTACAACAAGGACTGGTCGGCTCGGAGTCAGTATAATGTGTCTGAGTGGGGTATTCATGCTTCACTGCGGCATGGTATCTCAGTGGGCTAGCACTATAAAACCAGCTTAAGTCTGGGCTAGTACAAGCATCCGCACCTACACATACACACGCATGCACGTCGTCATATGAGCGAAATATTCTCCAGCGCGACGTAAAACCCAATTTCACCTCACCTCACCTCTTCCAAGCAATAGCAAACAAAGAATGACTAAGAAAATTACGCACATCGTTATTTTATTCTCATAAATATTTTACACAAACAGGCAAAGAAACTTCATTCAACCAATGATTGGTGCATATGATGACACTGAAAGAAGAAGGGCAGACAGTTAGGAAATGCACATTACTGACTGGAATACAATGACACGTGGACGTTAAATGGTGACTGACCTTTGAACACCCGGTTGTACTTGCTCTTCTTTGGTGCAGTCCACGATGCCACCCTGGTGCAAGCTGACGATCCCCCGGAATGATGTGACCCACTCACCTGTATAACATAAGGTAGGCTGTACCGGTATCTGTCTCAGTGAATGTGTGGGTTGGGTTTTATGGCGCTTTTAGCAATATTCCAGATGGCGGGGACACCAGAAATGGGCTTCACACATTATTCCCATGCGGGGAATCTAACTGGGGTCTTCGGCGTGACGAGCGAACGCTTTAACCCCTTGGCTACTCCATCGCCCCTAATCTGCCTTGGAGAATATGATAACTTAACTAAGGTAGGACATCACATACATAGAGGATACTAAACGACCTTCCGTGTAATACCAGTTTTATTAAACGAGTTAATGATTTGGTATCTGATACTAAATCATTCACGAGTTTAATAAAAGTGGTATTTCACGGAAGCGAGTTTAGTATTCTGTTTATTACTCTCCAACATAAATTGATAGAAACTGTCTAGAGTGTGATGACTTGAGTCATCTTTCCTCGAGTCAAGTAAGATCTAATGCCATTGTGACAGAGGAATTAGCATTGTGACGTCATAACTGTAACCATTTATGACGTCATACGTTTAGCGGTATTACACTAGTGTAATACTGCCGTAAAAATATTACACTGCAGTATCTTACACGGGCGAGTAATAAATAGGGAATACTACACGAGGTCTCGTTACATACGAATTATACGAAACGATTGTCCTTCCTATGGTATCTGACCGAGCGAAGCGAGGTCAGTATAGGAAGGTCAAGTTTCGTAGGGCTTATGTAATGAACCGATCATCAAACTTCTCCATAGCACCCCGTCCCTTAGTTTGCAGTTGCTTCATTCGGCTAACATCACTGGTGAAAACATTGCGTTTATGTTTTTCGACGCATTTTATGCCTCAGTTCGACTCACAATTAAACAGCGACACGGCAAACGTTCGCAATGTTTACATTCCCACAATGCATTTAAGTTGTAGAATGAATGAATTCACGTGTTTGTTATGAATGAAAATATAGTTACGTCACAACGTGACCTAATTGAGAGGTCATCGGTTATCCAATCAAATCGTTAGAATCTCAGGTCAAGTCGTTACGACACAGGTCAACACGATACGACACTCGTGTGACGTACGGGATTAGTATGCACCTACCCATACGTTGACCACGTGGGTAATAAAGCGTTTTATTACCCACGTGGTCGAATAGATACCAATCTTCTACGTCACGTGTCAACTCGCGATGACATGACGACAATATGACTAACGATTGATTGACGATGACCTCTCAAGAATTATATTTTCATTCATAACTAAACACGTGAATCATTCATTCTAACAACTTAAATACCATTGATGAATGTAAGCATCGTGATACATTATATCCGTCCGGTCGTTAAGGTATGATCGGTCCAATGACGTCATTTTGCAGCGACGTCATGCAATTTACTGATAATGGGAAAGTTTGAAACCAAAATATTAACAAAAATACGCTATTTTCATCATTAATTAGCGTGGTAATAATATAATACACTCGCAGTACTTATACGAAACTCGGACCTTCCTATGTTATCTGGCCTCGCTTTCGTCGGTCAGATAAATAGGAAGGACACTCGTTTCGTTATACTCTATATACTTACTTAAACTACATAATGACTACATTCATTGTCTTGTTTTTTCTTTGCTTACTTTAAACATATGATCAGAAACATTGTTTGATGAAACGGTCACAAAATTGAAACGTTGCACATGAAAATAATGGCAATGTGTCAACCATTGTCATATAACACAACAGTGCACATTAAGTGGGTACTTCTTCATCAAAGTGAGTGTATTTGGAAAACAGACTTCCTGTAATAAGAAATAACGTTGACACATGAAAATATATCAAAAGAAGACAATATATCCAAAATAGAACTATACAGTACAATACATTATGCAGAAAGTATAAGGGTTTCTCGGGGTTTCTATGGGGTGTGTTTTTATCCTGCAAAGGGGGATCCTGAGGGGAGTGATTTGATCCTAGGATGAAATCACTCTGGAGTGACTTGGTCCTGGAGATTATTCCTACCTCAGCAGTATTCTACCACATTAGATTTGTATAGTGTTATATCAAAATTGAACACCCTCGGAGATGCAGTGTTAAGATAAGTTTCCCTTCGTCAGGCTAGGTGACTTGGCTAGCTGTTTGACCGTTGTTGTCAGTCACCAGATTGTCTTGTCCAAAAGCGAATATTTATGAGGCTGGAATAGTGGTAGATTAAACATATAAACAAACACACAAACAGTGTTGATTTGTATTAGTGTTACAGTATCAATGAATATTAGACTAATAAGTAACTTTCTGTAATGATAACGACTCACATGAAGGGTGTGCTTCAGGTCATTGAGACCTTCCTTGTAGACGGGCACTCCACCACTGTTGGCCAGGAGGACGTAGTAGTCAGACTCATGCTTCAGGATCTTGTCACCAATAGCCAGGTACAACTGTCAAATGAAAATCATAACGTCATATACGAACGCGTTGTCTTTACGTTTGTTTATTGGTACACGCCACGCTCACCAATATTACAGCTAGATGGCGGAGATCTGCAAATAGTCGAGTCTGGGCCAGACAACACTGTGATCAAAAGCATGATCATCAATTGGGATACGATGACATTCGTCAATACGTCAGCGAGCCTGACCACCCGATCCTGTTAGTCGCCTCTTACGACAAGCATGGGCTGCTGAAGACCAGTTCTAACCCGGATCATTACAGCAATTGTCAAGTTATTTTAGGCATTCTCTGGCGCTGACGTTTCAAGGGAAGCATAGTTTATTTCGAATACAGTTCAGGCCCATTGAGACACCATGGCACATTTTTAACACGAATACACAACTCAGTCAATACACTGCCTTGACGAACGTCAAGTACCACATTTTATCGTCTTTTGGTATGATGGGGTCGGGTCGAACCCCCAAACTTCCACTCTTTTAGTCATTGCACCAGTCAATCGGGTGACTGGTGCAAGGACTAGGTTGTGTACATGGGACTGTCATATGGTGTGGACTGACGAGACTGAGTGCTGCTGGTCACTTACATTATACTGTCCAGCTGGGATGGAGGTAGGGATGTTGACTGACGTAGCAACTGTGTGAACTTGGCCTGGTTGCCATTGTCGAACATCCACATTGGAGATTAGACCACCGTAATATTTCGACCTGGGAAAATGCAATGCGTGGATTAGGAGTTTGGTAAGTAATACAGTCATCTCTGTTTTCAGTCTGCCTTTGGTGACTGACATAAATAGCTGGAACCCTCATAAAATTACCAAAGCATACGATTACAATTTCCTGCTTATTACACAGCTTGAAATAATAAAGTTGCAGCATTCAATCAGCAGGCAACCCCACCGTCTCATTTCTGTCACAGTATATATTTAGGTGTTCCTACTTTCATCAATCTGAGGGTGGTAAGGGGTAGACTAGCAGGTAAAGGTTTTGCCCCGGGTCGATTCCCAACATGACTCCAATTGAAGCCCATTTCTGATGTCTCGTTATTACGTGAATAACAGCGACGGAAATAGACACTCAGTAACTCAGTAATATGTTTCCATGGCAACGTATTGTTTATGGAACAGAACATAATTCGTGAACCAATTAAGAGCCCGGTTTCCATTTGAGTATCTGTTATGCTCAACATTATATATATATATTTTTAAGTGGCGATGAAAGATAAAACAAAATAATAGTATTTTTAGAGTCATTGTTTGATGGAAAATGGGGTCATATTAGGAAAGTGTTATTTCAATAGCACTTTCTGACTGCTCCATTGTCCAGTATTATTACAAAGGGTTTGGAAATAGATGCGGGGTCACGTGGTACGAGGTACTTGTACAGAAAGAACACATGGGCGGCACTACATATGCTATTTCATGAAGATAAGTCTTGACTGGTAGTTTGTCATGAAGCCTCAATTTCAACCCTTGTAGATGTATTCCGAACATTGGAATGGTGAATTTGTTAAGCAAGTCCTACTCCATGCATATTCATGCAAACAAAACTTCTTACTTTTCTGGGACATAGTGAGAGAGTGAATGAATGAGTATTGTTTTATGCCAAGTTTAATAATATTCCAAATAATGTCACGGCGGGTAACACCAGAAATTGGTTTTACACATTGTGTATGGAACACAAGTTTTCGGCGTGACGAGCGAACGCTTTAACCACTGGACCATCCACGGTCCTTCAAGAATATAGACTCTGCCCACCTGGACTTGTCAAGCAGGACAAGTGTTACGTCCATCTCTTTGACTGGGGCAGCGAAGCCGTCGTTTGTGACACTTAGATGGATGCAGAAGTCTGCACCTGATTGTACGCTGTCTGGAAGAGTCGCCTGCAGCAGGGATGAGCCAGTATAGCATGAATACTTTAGCAAACTGGATGCGATAAATTATTAGAACATTTCAACCTGATTTCATATAAGTAAACCCCACTTTTACAGCTAGTCTGTATAAATTTAACACAGTATGCGGAAATCAAGACACCAAAGCCTGCAAATATAACAATAATCATAATAATAAGTCCATTTCTATAGCGCCCTATATCCAATCACCAAGTGGTTGCTCATGGCGCTAACTATATACATATTTACAATAGGAGTTCATTTAGATGTCATAGTGCTTCTTGAACAGGAAAGTTTTTAAGTTAGACTGGAAGCTGGCTATTGAGGGGGATTCTTTGAGAAACACGTGCAGATTGGTCCAGAGGATAGCTGACAAGTGGGAAAAACGTCGGTGCCCATATGTCTTCAGACGTGCATTTGGGATGATGAGCAGCGACTGATTGGCTGATCTCAGAGTCCTGGTTGGAACATACTCTCTTTCAAGACTAGAGAGATAGGATGGAGCTGCGTTGTTAAGACATCTGTAAGTCAAGCTAAGTATTTTGTATTCTATCCTAGCTGGGAGTGGTAACCAGTGCAGATGCATATACATCATTATTAACATGCAAATTCAAGGATGTTTTGCCCTTTCTACGTTCATGTTTTCAAAATCATTCGTTCTGGCTACTGGCAAAGATGTCTTTTCTTCATACCCACCCCGTACTTATTACTTATAACACTTCTTGTCCACAGACTGTGATAGAACTAGCTGTGCCAAAGTTTAAAGTTACCCCCTCGCCCCCTTCCTGCCTAATTCCTACCTGAGTTAACCGTACTCTGTAACCAAGCCTTCTGTGAACCTCTTCATAGCAACCTTCTCTCTCCCAGATGGCGTACATATCCTTGTCGAAGCCCTGGTTCAGCCACGTCCAGTGGTATGTCTTCATCTCAGACAGGGCTGTAGGACAGTGGTCTCTGCAGACATATGGTCGCTCTATTGATTTTCATAACTATATTCTTGTGGCAGTAAAATTGTTACAAGTCAACGTTATCGTTACGTGACATGTTTTGTGTTGATACTCAGTCGAGGACAGTGGTATGAAATGCTGTGCATTAGAAGCTTTTGAAGTCAGGATTAATCTGGAAGCCTCCTGAACAACATAGATTGATCCAGCTAGGTAGAATTTCTGGAAACTATTTAATACTGTATCAGGGGAATTCCCCGTCTCTTTCTTCACACATTACATTGAGGCCAGCCATTGTTTTCACCCTGGATATCCAAACTAGGCCTGTGTGAGAAAATATATATTCACAAGTATTATATTTGACCAAATATGTATAAAATGAATATCCTATTTAACACCAATAAGCTAGGACATTTACGAAACTTACAATTATTTACTAAATTAATTATGGCTGTATTCAAGAAATAACCTCAATATGTAATTTGCCCAATGCACATTGTTTCTATCATACCGTTTGTATATATTTTTTATGTTGGATGCTGTGTAAATGTAAATATTGTTTATGTACCTCTTATGCTGCAGTTTGCAGCCTGTGTGAATAAAGTTCAGTTCAGTTCAGTGGTAGCGTGACCGCTGAGTTAATATCATCACTGATTTTAATGCTGTTACCTCTGCTATATGTTATACCGACATTGTATCTGTTGTTATTGAATGTTGTTCTTCCGCTGTATTATGTATTGGCACTATAATTTGAACAGATGTCTAAACATAGTTAATGGTATGATACAATAATTAACATATAACATTTCTTTGTTGTTTGTTGGTTCAAATAGAACCCTTCTATGCAGAGATTTCTTGGTTTAATTATTTTTCAATCACTGTAACATACACAGTTCAGCATGATGGTCTTACAAACATTCTCTTCACACAATCCGCAACATATTCGATTTTTATACTTTCCTTACACAAATACATTATGCCGGTATAAAACTTTTAAAATTCAGCTTTAGTTGTTATAATATGAATTGTCTGTAGTAGACCATGAGTCAATAATTCCTGCCTGTCATTTTTGGTGACTCGGCAAGTTTCTCCACCAACAATAAGATAGCGGGACTCTGCAGCAAGATACGGCCTCTCAACACTTGCATCATGGTAGGTGCCCACGTCGTTGTCGCTTGAGAGGAAGCAATCGTTGTGGTTGCCTGAGGAGGAATATCAACACCAGTTATATATACTATTAAAATGGAACTTTTACGCTCATGACGTAACAGGGAGATCCTCAGCCTTAACTCGCTTAAACTACATGTATATATGCTGTCTCTCTGGCTCCTGTTCAAACTCCAGATACAACTTTGCTGCTACAGTTCCTACTCATTCGGCTTATGATCCCAAAGCTCCTACACGTGAGTCTTATTCAGCTTACTTCATGTTATATTGCGGCGGTCTGTAAATAATCGAGTCTGGACCAGACAGCCCGGTGATCAACAACATGAGCATCGATCTGCGTAAATTATAATACCATGACATCTGTCAGCCAGCCTGTCCACCCGATTCCGTTAGTCACCTCTTACGACAGGCATGGGTTACTGAAGACCGATTCTAACCCGGATCTTCACGGGTATGATCTGATATGATACGACATCGCTGAAAACAGAAACATTTACCCTTTATTGATAATAGTGACATATAATATGTGACAATAGTCTGTTTGATGAAGCTTTACCGACCTATCCTCGCTATGTAAGACTTGGGATTCTTGTTGACATCAGCATATGTGATTGGCTTGGAGGTATGGAACATGGCAATCTTCTGTCCCGGATACCGCAGCTGGACTTGACTGGAATATTCATAACATAATGTGACATACGCAGACTTCTAAATTACATTTTTTAAAGATGAACAATATCTACGGTTGATAGAGGAACCTTCTAGCGCCTCACAGGCAGCTTGGCATATCAGATGTCTTTGTGATGCGGCCTTGAACAACTTCGAGTTGGATACCAGGCGCCATAGGAATCCATTTATGTTTTACAGATTAAATATAGTATGCAGCAGAGAGGGTTCGGGTGATCCTGGCACAGTCAGGCTGGTAAGGCTCATCATCAGCTCAGGGCCCGTGCCTCCTCTACACGCAGCCCAGACAGCGAATGGGACTTCTCCCAGGAACGGCGCGCTGCCTAGTCGAACCCACCAAGAAATTCCGGAGAATATGTAGACTCCCCAACACTGCAGCCATCTGCATTACCCAGAGTGTCTGAAGGGCTGTGCTCCCGGCGGAGAACCCGTACACTCTCCGGATCTGCTTTGTTATTGTTAGCATTACGATTATTTTGCACAGGAAAGGATAGTATTTTGTTACATTGACTGTGGCACAGCATCCAGAAGTGCAGTGAGGACGTTCTTCCTTCCTTGCCACTGCTGGGGTGTGTAGCCATAGCCTGGGTAGAGGTTGAAGTTTCGATGTTCTGGGTCGCCAAAATACGTTGTGTAGTACCACTCACCTGCAGCAAAAATCTATACTAATTCAACAGGGTTATACAATTACATAGGATTTCTTCAGCAATCACCAATAAGATGTTTGGTCCAGGTGAAATTAACTTGCACAACTGACGTGCACACTCCTCACAGGCATCATCTATTGGGTGTATGCTATACATATGTCCTTCGGAGGACCATCTCCGTGGTCAAGCAAGGCTGGTGGGTCGATTTCAGATCCCGTTATATTTTCTTTTTTGTTGTTATTTTTTATTTTGGTATTTTGGGGATTAACCAAGGATTAGTCTGCTCAGGGTCGGTATATTATTTCTTAGTGAGGACCCATGGTATCTCTGTAAGGCACACACACGCCCGCCCGCACGCACTAGCATGCAGACACATGCATGCACCTCGCAACATAAGTGCAGCAATCTTAAACAAGCCAAACATTACGTTAGTCCGCGTTAAACCCACCTCCTCGCAACTGATGACATATTCCCGAACAGATGATACAGTACTCACCCCAGGTACCGATAGTCCACGTTAAACCCACCTCCTCGCAACTGATGACATATTCCCGAAACAGATGATACAGTACTCACCCCAGGTACCGATAGTCCACGTTAAACCCACCTCCTCGCAACTGATGACATATTCCCGAACAGATGATACAGTACTCACCCCAGGTACCGATAGTCCACGTTAAACCCACCTCCTCGCAACTGATGACATATTCCCGAACAGATGATACAGTACTCACCCCAGGTACCGATAGTCCACGTTAAACCCACCTCCTCGCAACTGATGACATATTCCCAAACAGATGATACAGTACTCACCCCAGGTACCGATAGTCCACGTTAAACCCACCTCCTCGCAACTGATGTCATATTCCCGAACAGATGATACAGTACTCACCCCAGGTACCGATAGTCCACGTTAAACCCACCTCCTCGCAACTGATGACATATTCCCGAACAGATGATACAGTACTCACCCCAGGTGTCCCGTTAGATATATCCACGTTAAACCCACCTCCTCGCAACTGATGACATATTCCCGAACAGATGATACAGTACTCACCCCAGGTACCGATAGTACTGATAGTCCACGTTAAACCCACCTCCTCGCAACGCAACTGATGACATATTCCACGAACAACTGATGACATATTCCCGAACAGATGATACAGTACTCACCCCAGGTACCGATAGTCCACGTTAAACCCACCTCCTCGCAACTGATGACATATTCCCGAACAGATGATACAGTACTCGTTAAACCCACCTCCTCGCAACCATATTCCCGAACAGATGATACATTACTCACCCCAGGTACCGATAGTCCACGGCAACTGATGTAATACCGAGTACTCACCCCAGGTACCGATAAAGCCTGCCTCCACTGAAGTAATGACCCCTTCAAACTCATGGAAGATTGGTTTCAGCTGCTGGATGTGCTGCAGGATCTGATGCTCTGTGGCGTCTCCATAAGGAGCATGTGAAGTCTGTACAGTAAGGATTATAATTTCTAAACATCGAAAATGTATTTAATTCTGTCATATTGTATATCTATATTCTGTATATATTGAATAATATCCAAACAATGACAATGCAGTCAATTGTTATAGTCTGTAAGTATCAATATTTTGGCAACGTTAGATTATTTGTCTACAATCACAAAATTAAATATCCTCATCCTATTGTAAATGATAAATATCATAAAGATTCCTTGATCCATTTAAATTTATTTAAAAGTGTTACGTCAATAATGAACTACCAGAACATGTCGATTATTGTTCAAGTAAGAACTTATGTACTGGGACGATGTTTTGCCATGATGGCATTTAGCGCAAAATCGAGTCTGGACCAGACAATCCATTGATCAACAGCATGATCATCGATCAGTTTGGATAAGATGACATGTGTCAACCAAGTCAGCGAGTCTGACCACCCGATTCCGTGCGCCTCTTACGGCAAGCATGGGTTACTGAAGCCCGATTCTAACCCGGATCTTCACGGGTCGTAAGGAGTAATAACTTCACTGAGGTAGCAAAGCTTTGCGTTCCTTCCTTTAATTACGTTTAGCAGCAACTGGGAATGACTTACCTTGTGGAAAGTGTAACAGAATCGGATAACGACTGTCATGCCAGCAGAGTGAAGATTGGTGAGATCTCCTCTGATCTTGTGAAGGAAGTCAGAGCTGATGGCTGAAGTTCTAAACGTGTCCAAGATGTATGTCCGCCATACCATCGTCATACCCGTCTTCTGCCGCTCACCCTCCAGGTGGGAAACCTGACA
Organism: Haliotis rubra; assembly: GCF_003918875.1. Classification (NCBI taxonomy): domain Eukaryota; kingdom Metazoa; phylum Mollusca; class Gastropoda; order Lepetellida; family Haliotidae; genus Haliotis; species Haliotis rubra. The sequence goes on from NW_025767335.1 coordinate 1,600,609, forward strand.
ATGACGAAATATCGGTGATTAAAACTCAAGCAATGTGACATTTAAGCAGCTAAAAAAATTAATATTAATGAATTATGATACTCAAGCATTGTCAGAAAAAATAAAACAAATGCAGAATGTGTACATGTACGTAAAAATAGAAAAGGTACAATAGTACTGAGAAAACTACCGTCATTGTCTTTATTTCCAGTCAAATAACGCTCCAGATGCCATTGGGCAAAAACGTGGACTGTTTAACAAGTCTCTAGTTGTCATGTCCTCACAATGGCACGCAGTAAGTTGTAACACTGTACAGCTTTAGTGCATTTTATAATAGCTTTCCAAAATAATTTTGGACACCATAGGGCAGTAAGAAAATCCCACCTTTGAGGTAGTTTAGTTTTACGCCGCTTTTAGCATTATCCCGGCAATATCACGGCGGGGAACACCAGGACTTCACACATTGTACCCATGTGGGGAATCGAACCCGGGTCGTCAGCGTGACGAGCAAACGCTTTAACCACTAGGCTACCCCACCGCCCTTCCCATCTTTGAAAAAACCTAAATACGTATTCTAAAGGTGTCAGCTGTTAATACAGAGTCTGAAAATTGGGAGAATTTGCTAAATCTATCCCGTGAAGTCTGTGGTAAATTCCGCTATGTTAGCAAAACAAACATTTTAACCTCGAAATATCTTGATTCCTACTTTAAATAACAGATTTAATTCTATAAATCCTTACATTTTTATTTCTCTTCTCTTTACTGGAGGACACTAACAGTCTGAATCTTATAACTTTATAAGACCTGCTCTGTTCTGAATCTATCTATCGTATACACAGGCTAGACTGTCGGATATATTCAGCCGAGATAAGACCTGGTCTGTTCTGAATCTATCTATCGTATACACAGGCTAGACTCTCGGATATATTCAGCAGAGATAAGACCTGGTCTGTTCTGAATCTATCTATCGTATACACAGTCTAGACTCTCGGATATATTCAGCAGAGAAAAGACCTGGTCTGTTCTGAATCTATCTATCGTATACACAGACTAGACTCTCGGATATATTCAGCAGAGATAAGACCTGGTCTGTTCTGAGATCTATCTATCGTAAGATAAAACAGACTAGACTCTCTCTCGGATATATTCAGCAGAATAAGACCTGGTCTGTTCTGAATCTATCTATCGTATACACAGACTAGACTCTCGGATATATTCAGCAGAGATAAGACCTGGTCTGTTCTGACTAGAATCTATCTATCGTATACACAGACTAGACTCTCGGATATATTCAGCAGAGATAAGACCTGGTCTGTTCTGAATCTATCTATCGTATACACAGACTAGACTCTCGGATATATTCAGCAGAGATAAGACCTGGTCTGTTCTGAATCTATCTATCGTATACACAGTCTAGACTGTCGGATATATTCAGCAGAGATAAGACCTGGTCTGTTCTGAATCTATCTATCGTATACACAGTCTAGACTGTCGGATATATTCAGCAGAGATAAGACCTGGTCTGTTCTGAATCTATCTATCGTATACACAGTCTAGACTGTCGGATATATTCAGCAGAGATAAGACCTGGTCTGTTCTGAATCTATCTATCGTATACACAGTCTAGACTGTCGGATATATTCAGCAGAGATAAGACCTGGTCTGTTCTGAATCTATCTATCGTATACACAGTCTAGACTGTCGGATATATTCAGCAGAGATAAGACCTGGTCTGTTCTGAATCTATCTATCGTATACACAGGCTAGACTGTCGGATATATTCAGCAGAGGGGGCTTTATGGACGCATCTGGAACATGGAACAATGTTTGAAGTTTAGTTAAATAAATTCTACTTCCTTCCTGGTAGTCACACACCACATAATTCATTATAAATAAAGTATACAATATATCGGTCACAAACCTACCCCTCCAGACCACCAAACACTGTATCTCACAAGTTCGATCTGTACCTCCGAATTATTGATACATCTAGCGGTTCCACCAAAATATCACATAATATAAGTATTGGAGGAGGGATATTTTAATCATAACACATGTAGATATGTATAAATATTATGTTAACCCTTCACCTCTCCCGGTGACAAAGTTAGCTGCGTTTGGTCTATGGCCTGTCTACAAGTGACCCTAGTGATCTGAATTGGGGTACAAATACCCGGTACTTCAGCGCCAATTCAAAGTTTCTGTATACCCAAAATTTGAAAATATACTCATGCCAATAATGGTTGTCACCCCCTTCAATTTGTTTAATTGGAGAGGGGGTGTGGGTGTGACAATGGGGGTTGGGGTGGGAGGGGGTATAGATACAGCAGCACAGGAGCACTGTACTGACAATGGCACAACGTAAATACACCTGTCAACAACAAATAAAGTTATTATTAGATGTTAACTGTAAATGTTCATCTCATAAATGAACATGATGTGTACCTTTGATAAAGACGCAATGGTTAGAGACTATTTCTCAAGACTTTGAAGTTGGGCATTTCATTTTAGCTATCAAACAGTCCTTGCACTGATTTCAGAAAACTATATTGTATCCATAATGGTTAAATATGGAAGTAAAAGAGAAACTACTACTGATGATGAAATGTCTGAGAAAAAGTTGTAACACACCGTCCTGCACATGAGCTCATTTATGTTTATAGTGGTTCTGGATTGCTGTACTTTCACACTTCACCAGAACAATGAGTGAGTGAGTGAGTATTGCTGAACGCCACATCGGCAATTTTGCAGCAATTCGCGGCGACCAGAACATTGACACACTTGACCTGAAACCTACATGACTAGGATGTATATTTGAACATCAATGATGACAGTAGTGTACATACTGTGAGTTGGTTAAATTTGGAGGCAGTGCCGAATTCCTGGTTGACAAAGCCTCGGCCCGGGTTCTCGAGATGGTCTGTACTGCTACTATAGGTGTGTCGCCTGTAAGCAGATAGTAATAACTTGCAACATCCGTCATTGTGTAAATGTGTAATATAAAGTTTATCGGAGCCATAGTTGGGAAAGGATATTTCGCATTATGTTTAGTTATGGATAATCTAATAACGTGAATATTTTAATGTAAAATTTCTAATTATTCGATTACATAAATAATAGTATGCATTTCACTCTTTTGTATAACAGTCTCTGCCATTTATGAATCTTTGAGCTCCACAACATGCATTCATCCATTCGTCGTATATGACACAAAATTATATACATAAAAGATTGAGTCCAGCACAAATATATCTGGACTATGTTTTATATAGTTATTGCTTATGCACCTGACATCTGATATATACTGCTCAACGTGTTGTAAAATGTATATGTGTGTGTTGTGTTGTGGTGTGTGTGTGTCTGTGTGTGTGTGTGTGTGTGTGTGGCCTTATCACACGTTGATCAGTATATATCAGATGTAAGGTTGCTCGTATTTGTAACATACACATACACATAAAAAAAAACACATACCGTCCACTTGTGCTGGAGCAAGATATACATGCAGACTCACCTGCAAAGACGAGATCATGTAACAGATCATACCACAGATACCTTCCTATACCACACGACCGATAACTGGCAGTGTCATAGATACGGACATTTACAATCATTGTCACGTGGTACATTGTCACCGTTATTTCGTTATTACATTTAACAACCTGTTACTGATTCACCTGTATACACATAATAATGTTCATGACCTGGTTGGTCAGAATTACTTGAATATATCCATGAGGAGTTGTACTGATCAACGCGGCGTAGCAAACGTATTACTGTTTCCCTGTCTGTCTGGGTTCCGATCCACAAAGACTTCGTAACTTTACGACCTTTCGTAATTCAATAATTTATCATAGGTCTACGAATGCCGTAGATCTACGAACACTTTGTGGATCGGGACCCTGAACATTCATCTTAGTGTTATTTCTTGCCGAAGAAGTAGTATTAGCCTTACCATTGTGCCATAGAAGCACCACCGTCAGGACAAACACTGCCCACCCAGACATGTTCGAGTTTTCAAGAACAATGACTTGTGCCTTGAGAAGTACCAGGTGCGAGGTTCTCAGTTCATGGTCAGAATCTTTATCTGTGTGCTCTTTGATCGTTATACTAACAGATCTGAGTGGAAACCATACATGTGTACAAAAAAAAAACCTTACACAATTCTGGGTGCTAAAGTCCAAAAGTTAAAACAGTTCTTGGTCAATATTTGCATAAAGAAGCATACCCTCCCTGTTCCAATGCATTGAAAATATATGTGCAACACATCAGTTTTAATTCAAATTTAATTAGAGTAGCCTTGTGATTAAAGTGCTCTCTCGTCACATCCAAGACCAAAGTTCGATTCCTCACAAGGGTACAATGTGTGAAGCCCATTTCTAATGTCCCCCGCCGTGACATTGCTGGAATATTGCTGAAAGCGGCGTAAAACCTTTTTCACTCGCCATTCACCAATTATTCAAATGCTATCCTGTAAATGAATAGTACATTGACGCATTCATGTTAAACATAAGCTTATGGGTATTCCGGGCTAGAAGTCGTCACAAGCCATCTATTCTGCTCAAGCATTATCTCTATGTTGTAAGAAACGTATTGGACCGGCTGGTCACTCTCGGTTACTCGGTTGATATCTTGTCATTAATTGTTGTTCATAATATCAATCACTGGATTGTCGGCTTCAGACCTGATTATTTACAGTCAGTCTAGAGTACGACGTTGAACAATGAAGTAAATAAAACAAACAAAACTAAACAACCCCAAAACGTGCAAAATCTAAGGTCATTATCCAACTGCCAACCTTCAGACAATATAGCTACCCGGTAGTTAGTAATGGACGAAAAGAGTGAGTGAGTATGGTTTTAGGCCGCTTTTAGCAATATTCCAGCAATATTCATGCGGGGGACACCACAAGTGGGCTTCACACATTGTACCTATGTGGGGAACCAAACCCGGGTCTTCGGCGTGACGAGCGAACGCTTTAACCTCTAGGCTACCCCACCGTATTCCACGATACGATAAAATATTTGTGACAGTCCTAATCAAAATAAGCGACCAAGTACTGTTCTGTGGGTAGGAGGTCGCGGATTACCGCAATATGGAAGTCTGACAACTGGTTCATACTCGGCCTACACAGTTCAATAAAACGGAAGCGAACGTACAATCTCCTCGTTCACCGTGGCGCGCACAAAGGTGTATTCATTGTTTGTTTACTGTCATTATATACAATGCATGAATATGGAATATGACACAATATGAAAACAATATGTCGTGATGAACTCTGTCTTATAGATATCAGTTCAACATGAGATGTGCGTGTGTGTGTGCGCTAGCGCGTGCGTGCGTGCGTGTGTATATAAGTGTGTGTTGATTCCCATCCGAGATTGGAACCCACACTCTCAGACCTAATCGCCAGAATACAAAGTCAGCGATCTAGCCAGCTAAGCCATCGTATATTCTTGGCTTCGGCAATGGGAGCCTTGCCAATTTATGCTTGGCACAAATTAAGTCATTCCGACTACCAGGGGTCACATTCCCATTTTTGTGGAAACCCAGAATCTGTACTTCACTGAGAGAGTGTAATCCAAAATGCATCTGACCACATGTGAACTGATATAAAAATGCTACTGCTATTTCCATTCTGTCCAGATGGTGGTGGTTGGGATGTTGACAGTGAGTGAGTGAGTGAGCTTGGTTTTACGCCGCTTTTAGCAATATTACAGCAATATCACGGCGGGGGAAATCACAAATGGGCTTCACACATTGTACCCATGTGGGGAATCGAACCCAGGTCTTCTGCATGACGAGCGATCGCTTTAACCACTAGGCTAACATTATTTGAATATGAAAAATATAACATTTTTGTAGTACCAGCTTCAGCTTGAATATTGCCGTGTCCTCCTCGTCTTGCCCTACACTCCATTTTTTTGTTGTACCAGCTTGGGATACCGTGGGTCTGTCACTGTCTGTCAGTGAGTGAGTGAGTATGGTTTTACGCCGCTTTTAGCAATATTGCAGTAATATCACGGCGGGAGAGACCAGAAATGGGCTTCACACATTGTACCTATGTGGGCAATCGAAACCGGGTCTTCAGCGTGACGAGAAGACGCTTTAACCACTAGGCTACCCCACCGCCTCTCTTTCATGGTGACAGAAAGCGATCGTTAGTGCTAAAGATAAAAGCAGAGGTCAGTCCCAATCTGGACTCTGTCTGGGACGATGTTGTTATGATGATGTAAGACACCAAACTATCTGCATATTTCCTGTTTGTCATCATTAGGAAATATGTCATCAACATTTCCATTGTCTCTTGAAAGTAGGGTATGATTACAATAGGCATTCAAAACTCGTTTATCGTCGTGAAAGTATGTAAGATTCAAGAGCACAACTGGCTGACCATTCCTAATCTGACTCATCAGGAGCCAACAATTTCATATGAAGCATTGAAGCTAGAAAAGTATTTCGTGAATCATGGTTACATGTTGTCCTGAGCGCTCACAAGTCACAAATCACTTGCTATGAATCATCGTTGGTCGCATTCGTGACCAGCTCGTGTTATTCCGGGACAAGTCGCTTCTTGGAGGTTGGTGGAGAAAGGTGACGAATGTGTTGGTCGTGAAGAATGGTTGGATTGATCAACGAGTTTGGCAGATTGACTCCCAAGAGGTTCCAGGACATCGACATTACCCCATTGAAGCACATGTAGCATTTGTGGTGACTTTGTGCATCAATGCCCGTGTTAACTCAGCAGTGAATGGGTACCTGGAAGGTTGAGATGGTATGTCAATCATAACCCTGTTACACCTCACAGGAGCTTAGTTTTGTATACCCTCGCAGGGGGCTGGGAACGAAATTCAAGTGCACACTGATGCTTTTACAGTCAAGTAGAAATTTACGTCATATTTATTTAACCAAGACATTTGTGATAAAAAACAAATTGTGGCACAAAATCAAACTCCAGTGTCTCCTGGTTGTGTGTACAAAACCCAATTAAATTCAATATGGCCGACATCGGTAAAATAATTATTTTAAATTTTGATGAAAGTAGGCTTATGTAGAAACATTGTAACGTCAGCTGGATTGAACATTCTAAATGTTGTGTATTGAACATTGTAATTGTTGTACAGAGGTGCATGTGACCGTCAGTTGTATCGAACATTGTAAATGTTTATTGTGGTGCATGTGACGTCAGCTGTATCGAACATTGTAAATGTTGTACAGAGGTGCATGTGGCGTCAACTGTATTAAAACATTGTAAATGTTGTACAGTGGTGCATGTGACCGTCAGTTGTATCGAACATTGTAAATGTTTATTGTGGTGCATGTGACGTCAGCTGTATCGAACATTGTAAATGTTGTACAGTGATGCATGTGACGTCAGCTGTATCGAACACTGTAAATGTTGTGTATTGAACATTGTAAATGTTGTATTGTGGTGCATGTAACGTCAGCTGTATTGAACATTCTAAATGTTTTGTATTGGACATTGTAAATGTTGTATTGTGGTGCATGTAACGTCAGCTGGATTGAACATTGTAAATGTTGTGTATTGAACATTGTAAATGTTGTATTGTGGTGCATGTAACGTCAGCTGTATTGAACATTCTAAATGTTGTGTATTGAACATTGTAAATGCTGTGTAGTGGTACATGTGACGTCAGCTGTATTGAACATTCTAATTGTTGTGTATTGAACATTGTAAATGCTGTGTAGTGGTACATGTGACGTCAGCTGTATTGAGCATTGTAAATGTTGTATAGTGGTGCATGTGACGTCAGCTGTATTGAACATTCTAAATGTTTTATAGTGGTGTATGTGACGTCAGCAGTATTGAACATTGTAAATGTGGTATAGTGGTGTGTGTGACGTCAGCAGTATTGAACATTGTAAATGTTGTGTATTGAACATTGTAAATGTTGTGTAGTGGTACATGTGACGTCAGCTGTATTGAACATTCTATATATTGTGTATTGAACATGGTAAATGTTGTATTGTGGTGCATGTTACGTCAGCAGTATTGAACACTGTAAATGTTGTATAGTGGTACAGGTGACGTCAGCAGTATTGAACATTGTAAATGTGGTATAGTGGTGTGTGTGTGACATCAGCTGCATTGAACATTGTGAATATTCTATAGTGGTGCATGTGGCGTCGGCTGTATTTAACATTGTAAATGTTCTATAGTGGTGCATGTGACGTCAGTTGTATTGAACATTGTAAATGTGGTATAGTGGTGTGTGTGACATCAGCAGTATTGAACATTGTAAATGTGGTATAGTGGTGCATGTGACGTCAGCTGTATTGAACATTGTAAATGTGGAATAGTGGTGCATGTGACGTCGGCTGTATTTAACATTGTAAATGTTGTATAGTGGTGTGTGTGACATCAGCTGTATTGAACATTGTAAATGAGGTATAGTGGTGCATGTGACGTCAGCTGTATAGGACATTGTAAATGTGGTATAGTGGTGCATGTGACGTCGGCTGTATTTAACATTGTAAATGTTGTATAGTGGTACATGTGACGTCAGCTGTATTTAACATTGTAAATGTGGTATAGCGATGTATGTGACGTCAGCAGTATTGAACATGGTAAATGTGGTATAGTGGTGCATGTGACGTCAGCTGTATTGAACATTGTAAATGTTGTATAGTGGTGTGTGTGACGTCAGCAGTATTGAACATTGTAAATGTTCTATAGTGGTGCATGTGACGTCAGCTGTATTGAACATTGTAAATGTGGTATAGTGGTGTGTGTGACGTCAGCAGTATTGAACATTGTAAATGAGGTATAGTGGTGCATGTGACATCAGCTGTATTGAACATTGTAAATGTTCTATAGTGGTGCATGTGACGTCAGCTGTATTGAACATTGTAAATGAGGTATAGTGGCGCATGTGACGTCAGCTGTATTGAACATTGTAAATGTTGTACATCGGTACATGTGACGTCTGCTGTATTGAACGTTGTAGATGTTGTATAGTGGTGCATGTGACGTCAGCTGTATTGAACATTCTAAAGGTTGTATAGTGATGTATGTGACGTCAGCAGTATCGAACATTGTAAATGTTTTGTAGTGGAGAATGTGACGTTGGATGTGTTGAACATTCTAAATGTGGTATAGTGGTGCGTACGGCGCCACGTGTATCGATAAAGCTAAGGTGTGTGTGCACTACAGTTTTGAAGTGACGTGACATGTATCAAGTATGGTATATGTATATACAATTGAACTAATAACGTCTCATGTATTGGGTATAATGTATGCACTACACTATTGCATGAAAAGTCACTTGTATTATATATAAAATGGATAGCATTCATTACGAGGTCTGTTCACTGCATAGCACGTGTTGGGGAAAACGTTTTGCTGCTTGCATTAACTCGAATATAGAAATGTTCAAATAAGCAAATCTTGATATTTTTTTACACATACAAAAGATTTACGGTTTGCGTTTAGTTATCAAAGCTATATTGAGAATTAAATGTTTAACATGCTTACCACAGCCTGAGAATAATGGATACATACTATTAGGCCCTACACATAGGCACATGTGAGCCAACCCCTGTCTACAGATTTACATGTATTGTATGCGTATGGAAGGGCATGAAAGCAAATATCACCTGTGAACCTGCACATGCCATGCCTTATTCAGGTAAATAGTAATTAACAGGTACGATGTTAACACTGCACAAGGTGCGACTTTATTGGCTGGGTATATGCCAATTGTGTACCTCGTATAACTTAACTCACACAGTAAGTGTATATATATTGTACACTGTTCTCACTTCAGACACGATACACAGTTACACACATAAAACCTGTCAACAGCTATTTACTTCCTGCATACAGGGCCCGTGAGTTATGCTCCACTTGTAATGTAGTCAGCTCAGCCGTTCTTTCCCCTTGATCACTTTTATATTTTGACTGACTGACCGACCGACTGAGTTTGGTTTTACGCCGCTTTTAGCAATATTCCAGCAACATCACGGCGGGGGACACCAGAAATGGGCTTCACACATTGTACCCATGTGGGGATTCGAACCCAGGGCTTCGGCGTATATAGTTACGTCTTTGTAACATAAAAGCCTTGAAGAAATGGAATACATCGGGAACCAATGCTGTTCCTGTCACGTTCATACAGACTTATAACGCTGCATTATGTTTGGGTGGAGGGCATATGTATATCTAGTTATGATATGTAGATGTGAAGCAGTAGGCCGAGCTGGGCCACCTACTTCCTGGTGTATTTCACTTCCGGGTCTGTGTTGTAATAAAAGCCATTCTGTCCGGAACCCCTCCTTGTATCCAATTGCTCACATGTGTGTGACGTCGCGTGTAATTCGACAAGCGCCCAAAATAACGACACTCCTTGCCAAAACTGCTAGGAAACACACTCACCAGCTTGTAAAAGACCCAGCTGCAGCTCAGCAATTAACAAACCTAAGAGCTACTATAGGGAAAATGTTGAGAAGACTTAAGCAGTCAGTGTGCGGTGTGAATTCGCAGTTCCAGATAACAATATATGTGTGTGTGTGTACGCATGTGTGTACGTGCGTATGTACGTATTATATGTATGTATGTATGCATGCATGTATACTGTGCATGTATAATATGTATGTACATGTGTGTGTATGTATGTATGTATGTATGTATGTATGTATGTATCTATGTGTGTATCGCATGTATGTATGTATGTATGTATGTATGTATGTATGTATGTATGTATGTATGTGTGTATATATGTATGTATGTGTATGTATGTATGTATGTATGTATGTATGTGTATGTATGTATGTATGTATGTATGTATGTATGTATGTATGTATGTATGTATGTATGTATGTATGTATGTATGTATGTATGTATGTATGTATCGCATGTATGTATGTGTGTGCATGTATGTATGTGTGTGTGTATGTATGTATGTGTGTATCGCATGTATGTATGTATGTATGTGTATGTATGTATGTATGTATGTATGTATGTATGTATGTATGTATGTATGTATGTATGTATGTGTGTGTATGTATGTATGTATGTATGTATGTATGTATGTATGTATGTATGTATGTATGTATGTATGTATGTATGTATGTATGTATGTATGTGTGTATGTATGTATGTATGTATGTGTGTATCGCATGTATGTATGTATGTATATGTATGTATGTATGTATGTATGTGTGTATATGTATGTATGTGTGTATCGCATGTATGTATGTATGTATGTATGTATGTATGTATGTATGTATGTGTATCGCATGTATGTATGTATGTATGTATGTATGTGTGTGTGTCTATGTATGTATGTGTGTATCGCATGTATGTATGTATCGTATGTATGTATGTATGTATGTATGTATGTATGTATGTATGTATGTATGTATCGCATGTATGTATGTATGTGTGTGTGTGTGTATCGCATGTATGTATGTATATGTGTGTGTGTATCGCATGTATGTATGTATGTATGTGTGTATCGCATGTATGTATGTATGCATGCATGCATGCATGCATGTATGTGTGTGTATCGCATGTATGTATGTATGTGTGTGTGTGTATCGCATGTATGTATGTGTGTATCACATTTATGAATGTATGTATGTATGTGTATGTATGTATGTATGTATGTATGTATGTATGTATGTATGTATGTATGTATGTATGTATGTATGTATGTATGTATGTATATGTGTGTATCGCATGTATGTGTGCATGTGCACGCAAACATATACAAATACCAACATGCTTACACAGTCAGAGTCAGACAGAAACACAGTCAGACAGTCAGACAGACAGACAGACAATAAGTAATACATCTGTGTGACCCATTCCTGGATCCTCTTGTGAAATATTGGTGATGAAGTAGGGTGTATGAAGGATGTACTTGTCAATACAACTGTTGCTTTTCCGAGCAACTGATTTAGTGACGTGATGCAGGTAGATATTGTATCATGTAACACAGTTTTTTGTATGAAATCACGCCTCAACCAGCTACTAACGCCCACATGTACAGTAATAGGAACACATTTGTACAATTGTCCAAGCCACTTTATCTAATACTGTTCCTCGTATGATATCTTATTTCTCATTATAAATGTATTGACACTCGTGGCAGTATGGCTGAAATATTACCGATGTGGCGTTAAATATTAACTCACTCACTCCCTCGTGTATGGTAGCAGTAATTGAGTGATTTCTTTACTGATATACAAATAATTGATACGGTGAAAAATACGAAATGCTGCCGTTAATCTGTATTGTTTTAACAAAAAAAGATTTTTATCATCTATATTGTGACATCCTTACTTGATCTTGTGATGTCATAAAATAAGGAATTAACTTTTAAATGGCACCTATTATGGCAGAAAAATCCGAAACCATCGTTTGAACTTGTATGCCACTGCACCCAAGATTTGGTACGGGTTATAAGCACGTGATATTAATGCCAACGTAAGGGCGGTGGGGTAGCCCAGTGGTTAAAGCGTTCGCACGTCACGCCGAAGACCCGGGTTCGACTCCCCACATGGGTACAATGTGTGAAGCGCGGGGATTTCTGGTATCCCGCCATTATATTGCTGGAATACTGCTAAAATAATGCCAACGTCATCAGAATACGGCCATAGTAATTGAAACGACTCCCGGTTATTAAAACACCTAACTTACAAACAGGCTCGTCTAGAGTTTAAAGTGCGCTGTGTTGACGCATGCATGGGTCTACTGATCTAGCTTACACTGGCTTAACAATGGTGGATCGTTGATAGATAAAGGTTTGTTTGTACACAGGTACCAGTTAACAGGGGGTCTCTGTATATGCCCTGAATAAATTCACATCGACAGAAAAAAATCCAATAAAATATTCTTGTGGTGTTACATTAAAATGACAATTAAATTACCCATATGCAACTTCTTGTTTGTGCATGAGAATCATGAAGCGGTCATTAAATTGAGCCTATTGTCAAGTTTTCCCTTTATACTTGTTCCTTGATAGGTGTATTTGTATTTCGAAGAGGGAAAAGCGTGACGTTTAGTCAGCATTCTGTGTACAACAACTGCAACGTCGACAAGGAAGTAAAACCCAGTACATCGAGACGATCTGTCAGAAAGGTTTTCTTAAGATAACCCATTCGTTGAGCACGGCAGTTGTCTCCCTTCCTAAGGTCGGTAAACTCTGTATCCCACTCATATCGTTCCTTTAATCAGAGACCATAGTCTCTGTTGTAATTTAAATAACATCGACTGTACATAATTAACTAGTTCTTTCGTAGACATATTTTTAAGTGTGTGCAAAATTATAATATATGAATTTATGAGTACTGCACTGCACGATATCTACAAAAAAAAGTAGCCACTTTTTACTGTAGGGCTAGGTTTTCCTTCAAAACGATTTTTTTTCACTTTTTTAAAATGCTGTTTTAGTTAACTACACAAAAATGCTTTCCCGTATCTTCATTGTTAATTTGATGTGATTAAAAGTTTAAGTATATTCTCCAGCCCTGGTGTATGTCCTCCCTCTCCACCCGTAACGACTTATTTAGGTCCACTGACAGTCAGTTACCTCCCTTGGTAGACAGGGGGCGTTGTTTCCGAGCATGGCGGACGAAGTTTATTCTTCCTGTTTGGTTAAATTTGTTTATTGACACTTTAGTAAGGATATTTTTGGTAAGTGAAACCCGTCATGACACTTCTTAGACATTTTGCTTCGTGGTAATTGGTCTGAATTCGTCATAAGCTTTTTCTTTCATTCTTTTGTCTGTAAAAATAACAGAAATATTCGCAGAATTTGACCGGTCGCATTTAATTATTTGTGTGTCAGAGTGAGCTGGCGTGATTAATCACACTTATTTGGGGATGACGAGGATAAGACAGCATATCCTTGAATTGACAGTTGGGTTAGTTTTTCCTATTCTACCATATTTGAATACTTGTGGTAACCAACCTGACATGTTGCTCACGACATCCGTGTGTGGTTCGAGAAACAAATGAAAGTGATCAACAGTAAGGTGATCAATATTAAGACTTTGACACTGCATGATACCTTGACAGGATGTTTAATATATAATGTAGACGTTTTGCAGACATTTTATTTACTAGTCGTACCATGTTGAAGTAGTACTCCTCATACAAACATGTTTCAGCTTACAAATGTAAAGGTTATATTGATCATTTTGAACTGTTAATGTGTTATACTTGTATTGAGGGGTTTTGGACACTTATGAAACATTTGTTACTATTCTTATCACATGGACGATTATAAAACATCTCACTGACTTATGATTCCTTGTGAAACATAACTTTATCCTAAATTCAAGAATTTACAATAGCTGTGTCACACAACACCCCTTGTTATAGCCCTAGTTAGCACTGCCACATGAACAGATGATAACCTAAGATCCAGCAATATAACCTTTACTGCACTAGCATAGTTAGACTAAGGCTTAGTCTCTGAATATATATAATTTTGATAGTAACAAACAAGCCCATGTATATTGAAAAGGAGCCCTAGGGAGACCAGAGATTCAGAACCTGAGGAAATCTAGACTTGCTTTATTTAGGGCTTTAGCACTGCAGAGGAGGCTTGGCAGTAGGGGGAAAATAATGTGGTTCAGGGACTGTGAGACAGACTATAGCATAGTTTATAGGGCAGCGCAATATAACCGGTTTACCGGTATTTATCGGTTCAGACATGAAAATGATACATATTGCGATAAGCTGATCGAAAACCAGTATTTTGACTTGCATTTGGAAAACTTCATAACACTCGGAAATCTTCGGATATTTCCTTGTTTCATTTGTGCCAAATATTATTTACAGTTTTATTTTGTCATGATTAAAAGTTTTTATTAAAGCTTAATCAAGCATAGTGATTTTGTTGTGTTCATGCTTTATGAATCAAGCATTAACTCCATTATTTACATAGGTTTTTGTTTAAAATACATATCGCAATCTATGCTTTCGCATCGCAATATATCGCAATATGAAAATTCTCTGCAATACCAACCCCTAATAGTTTATCATCTTAATGTTTAGGTCATTACTTTTTTCAGTTATTGTATGGTCTAAAAAATGTCAGATGTATGCCAGTCTTGGGTATGTTATTTGTCAATGTAGTCACAAATAATCATGATTATGAGTAAAGTACACCAACTATATCTTTACTAATTGTATGTTTCTACATTTTATAAAATCCCAACCCAATTATGACTACTGAGCCAGTTATGACTATGATTTCATGTAATCTTATGAAAGTAGCAGTAAATGCAATGTTGTAATTAGTAACAAATGTTTATATCATTTTGTCAACTGCCAACTGTTGCAAACAAAGATTCATAAACTAATCAACACATTGCACAGTCATTACCATGATAACACCAGGGCTCCAGATAAGAGCTGTATCGGTGTATGTACGGATAAAGAATATGCATGATACGGTAGGAAATAATTTAGAAAACGTAGCACATACGCACCACAGCAATGCTGTACGGTCTTGGAATCATTTACAGACGTATTTATCTGAAAGAGTGTTGTTTTATTGTTTATTGTCCTGTTTACACAAGAGTAGCAATGTTGTGGTGCATATATGAAACCAAACACAGGATTACTGATACGCCATTAAATTCCATTCAGTACTCAAAATGTACTCTTAAGTTTTTCCGGTACTCCTATATTGAAAAAATAAGGAGTACGTACTCCTGATGTTGAAAAATTATCTGGTATCTGGAGCCCTGTAACACTATCTATCCTGATGTGCTATCAGCTGGCTGTGGTGTTATGATACAATGAACAGTAAGGTTATGTTATTCCAGCATGTATGTTTTGAAAGAAACAGAGAAATTTTGAGAAATGACTAAACAGCTGAAGTATACAATATGTGCTTCAATTGAAGCAGGTATATTGCCTCAAGAATAGCGGGATTACATCAACACCAACCACACACCCAAAGCCTGAAATTGTCTGCCAACCCTCAGGAAAGTTTTAACAACAGAAAACTGACTTAGGCCAGCACCAATTTGCATTACTATTATGTATAGGTAATGTCAGTTTATTCACAGGAAATAGTTGTAGAACTACACTTTGTTTCTTTCCTCAAAATGTGCATGTGTTTCGGCCAGATGATTATGTTGTGTTGTGTTTATATTTTCTCTTGATATTTAGAGAGATTTTTCTTTGCTCTGAAGAGAAGCAGAAGTCTAAGAAGTTTTGATCAAGTGTGCCTTTTAATGCTTTTAAGATAATATTTTATGCTTAACATCTTGAGCATGCTAAAGTAAAACCGTTGAAGATTGTGATCCTCAAGAACCTGAAATGGGTTGGTGAAATCACAAGCATGATCAATGTAGCTTGTACGCTTGTCCTGAGAAAATGTTACCGTATATGACCGTCGATAAGACGACCCCCATACTTGACCCTTAAAATCAGTGTCAAAATGGTATGTTTCGTGCATAAGTCGATCCCCCGCGATGGGGTCCTAATTGCGGCAAACACAGACCACAGACAACTGGCAGTTACCAATAATTATAACTTTGGTCCACATTATTCAAAGAATTCACAGTCATATATATTGTGTCTACTCACGGATCGAAACGAAGTGTAGTTGACAGAAAATGCATAATATATTTTGCTTCTCTAAATATCATATTTATTGTAGCAACAAACTGGCTTGCTTATTTTACCCCATTCAACAATCACGAACTGATTACCGCCTCGTTTTCCATTGACTGCTAGTTTACAGTAACATCGGTAAAAATGTGTGAATGTAAATGGCTTCCGTATTTTACCCCATTCCATGTGCGTACAACTTGTTTGCCGGGAAACGTGTGCAACGCTGATTGCTATTTCCGGCTCAAATACACATGGTAATCTTAATTAATTTATAGAGCAAAAACTGTAACTAAAATTACGCAATGCTAGGATATATTTCTTTGGGTTAAATAATAGTATTCTGTATTATATTTTACTGATGACTGCGTCAGAATTCGTCCCGTTATATTATTGTGCATGTTTGAACTTGTTCACCGGGAAACGTGTGCACAGCTGATTGCTATTTCCGGCACACGGTAATCTTAATCCCTGCAAATAATACAATGCCCAGCTAAAACAACTTATAACTTAAAAGGTAAATAATCTTGTCTAGTGATGTTTAATTGCAAATTTGACGTCTCTACTGACAAAGTCGTCTTCTGTTGTTTGTTCACGCGAAGTGATACGATGTTGTTTTCTTACCCCTGGAAAAAAGTTTGACGAAAGCGTAACCCATGGATAAGACGACCCCCTTCTACAGACTGCTTTTTTTGGTCCTAAAAATTCGGCTTATAGACGGTCATATACGGTATTCTAAATGTGTCCAAGATAGGATCAAACAAGTATCTGCACAGTGATAGGGATCTCTGACTCTGAGGTATTACCAACAGACACCAATGATAAAGATGATCACTGATTTTACTATATTACTGTATACTGAACAAAACTCTGTGACCATTCTTTTAACAGACCCGTGAAGGTCTGGGTTAGAATATTGATCTTCAGTAACCCATGCTTGTCGTAAGAGGCGACTAACGGGATTGGGTGGTCAGGCTCGCTGACTTGGTTGACATATGTCATCGGTTCCCCATTGCGTAGATCGATGCTCATGCTGTTTATCACTGGATTGTCTGGTCCAGGCTCACGATTATTTACAGGCCGCCACCATATAACTGGAATATTGCTGGGTGTGGCGTAAAACTAAACTCACACACTCTAACAGACATATTCTGACCGTAACATGACTTGAGAAATAAACTTCCTCTTTTCAGAGCAGGGTTTTGGTTACTGCAATGTGGCTGGTAGCCCATTCATGTTCAAGGCCAAAAAACAGCAGTAATGTTACATGTAAATATGCATGATAGTCCAGTACGACTAGTCACAACCCTGAGATGTACATTTGTCTGCTGCTGATAGTATCTGGATTGTAAGTCAGGATTCTGTGAATAAGGTGAACAAGACGCACATCAACCTCAATTCCTTTGACACAGTGAGTTGAATGATGCAGTCTATTTAAGTCTATTCAACCTGTGATAAAGTTAGAATTGATCTGTAGCAATCATGATCAATGCTCGGGGAATGATGTCACATCCCAATCAACGTGATCAATGCTTTGCTATATTGTATGTTTCAGACTGCATTGTTTACAAACCGTTGTATACCCGTGAAGATCCGGGTTAGAATATTGATCTTCAGTAACCCATGCTTGTTGTAAGAGGCAACTAACGGGATCGGGTGGTCTGGCTCGCTGACTTGGTGGACACATGTCATCGGTTCCCAATTGTGCAGATCGATGTTCATGCTATTGATCACTGGATTGTCTGGTCCAGACTTGATTATTTACAGACCCCGTCATATAGCTGGAATATTGCTGGGTGCGGCGTAAAACTAAACTCACTCTCTCACTCACTTCAAACCGTTGTCATATACCGATAGCTGGAATATTGGTGACTGTGGCATTAAATAACAAACATACAAATCAGAGCTTTTAATATTAATATTTTGGCTATTATTTTTATCCTGACTTCAGCTTAGAGAAAGACATCATTCTACACTGTGGTTTCAAACATCTACTTATAGTTGAGAAATTGTTTTCCCGGTCATTATTGAATAATTTAATGTCAGGTCAGTATAAAACTCAAATATGGTATGGTATGCCAGGCCATAATGCTGATAGACCTTTTAACCATGATAACCTTTACCACAATACATCTTCCTAATTATTGCCAATTACCAAGCAACACTTATCATGCTTATGATAAATAGAAATAAATTATTCATATGGCATGTAAACATGGTTAAAAAATAGGTGATAGATAATAAACACATAAAGCCGTCAATCTTACCATATGTGTCATGGATTACCAGCTAGTTTGCCATTGTAATGGGTCATAGAGCACAGTACTTGAAATGCCCCATGCAATCTTCAGTAACAGCACATTGGCAAGGGATTAATTCCCTTGAATTGTAGATGAAG
Organism: Haliotis rubra; assembly: GCF_003918875.1. Taxonomy (NCBI): domain Eukaryota; kingdom Metazoa; phylum Mollusca; class Gastropoda; order Lepetellida; family Haliotidae; genus Haliotis; species Haliotis rubra. The sequence goes on from NW_025767335.1 coordinate 1,619,580, forward strand.
CATGCTTAGAAAGTGGAGAGGGTAATCTGAATATTGTAAATAGGCGTGAAATTTTCTTTGTTAAATTTAATAAAGGTACCTTTGTGTCTTCTTCATCATTCTGTGTCCGACACTGGTACAAGTGTTCACCAGCTGACAAGGAGAATGTTACCATGATAAATAATATCTCTTCCAATTATACTGGATGACAAGTTGACCTTAGCATTCTTTTGTTCTCATGCATTGACAACACAGCAGTAATGAGGTGGAATTTATGTATATGTTCATACAAAACACCAATGTATGTGGCATTTAAGTTTTTGTCATATTTTCTAAATGTGCTTGGTTTTATCAGGGATAGGGACAGGCTAAACTCTTCCTAGCTCATTTTCAGATATTCAACTGTTTTGGTGAACAGAATGGCTTGTAGAAATCTATGGAAAAAGATTTGTAGTAAAATTATCTCTTATCCTGATCCTCACATGCATATTATATTTGTCTTCAAGTGTTGATAATAACGATCCATGGTTAGCAATGGTTAGTATTTGTCCTTGACTGGCTTGACTACCTCACGCTTGTGTAATAGTGACTTATTTAGATGGGGAAGTCAGGCTCTTTGATGTGGAGGGATTACATGTCATCATGACCCTAGAAGCGAATCACTCTTTCCGTCTCTGGTTTGTCTGTGACTCACTTAACACTGTTGTGGTGTAACTGGAAAACTGCTAACTTGAATTTTGCCATGTTCAATCACTGATGATAAAGGATTTGTAATAGTTATGTGTGTATTGTGTGTTTTCAAAATTTATGCCAGAATTTTCCAGCACAGACAATACAAAGGTTAAACTTCATGCTGATAAGAATGAATATGATCATCATAATGAACACATGGATTCATGCTCCAGCTTGACGTTGCTAGATCATATTTGGGTGTCGTTGATATCATTAATATGTGAGGGCCTCCATGGTCTTGTGGAGAGTCTGCCCAGAGTGGTAGTGTCACCAGAAATGGGCTTCACACTAGTGTTGGGAATTGGTTGAAATCTCACAATTGATGATTGCTTCATTACCAACGAACAATCATTGAAAAAAATTGGTTAGCGTCATTTTTCAGGTTTTCCTATCCAGGTTGTTATTGCAGATATGTATAACATGATGCAACTTGCTACTTTAAAGTGATGACTAATATATCATGAACATAAACTTCCCGGAGTCTTCAAGAAATATTCAGTCATGGCTTTTCAGTTAGTGAAGTGAGTTTTCTAAGAATTAAACACGTTTTCAGGCCCTGACAACTTCAACAATATGTTCCATTGTCAAGTATTTCAAAGACTAAAACAGTAGTTCCAAAATCGTTTATGTTCGAATATGACAAAATGTGATCGATTGCTTGGTCGTTTGGTCACTGCAATCAATCTTCAATTATTTCAATTAATCGGATTACCACTACTTCACACATTGTACCCATGTGGGGAATCAAACCTGGGTCTTTGGTGTGATGAGCATTCGCTTCAAATAACCTCTCCATTTCTGATGCCCCCTGCCATGATATTGCGGGAATATTGCTAAAAGCGATGTAAAACTAAACTCACTCGCTCACTTAAATAGTCTCTAGGCTATCCCACCGCACTGTATTGTTTCAGAAGAAGGAGTTACATCCAGATGATGTATTATGTCCCTACAGCATTAACTTACATATATGGTGAATCCATCATGACAGAGACCATATATCGGTATATGGTCTCTGAGTCTGATCATGATAAATAAATTAACACCTGGAACATGTTCAGCTTATTAACCAAAAATAGAAAACTATGGAAATATGAATTGTGTACATATGTGTTTTACTGCATGTGGTAAGTCTTTGATTATAAAGGTTAGCATTTTGAAATCAGGAAGTTAAAGCATTTTTGAAAACATCTTTTAAAGTTTGTAATGAAATGTAGCATATCTTAAAGTTGTAATTAAACTGAGCCAGGTCGTTATCTTTACGAATTTGTTCAGACGTACTTAGAGACTGAAATTCGGCCTCTTTCCTGTATCAAATGACGGTAAACATGGTAAAAATCCTGTGTTTAAATTTTCAACTTTCCAATTAGTTTGAATCTATGAAGTGAGGACGTCAGGTAAGTCCAATCTTAACAGTTTCACAATTTCTATCAAAATATTCGTGCCAAGGAATTTGTTTCACTGTAAATCCCTGGTCCATGATGTATTTAGTAGAGATACTCGCCCTCTGCTGAAGCATGGCGCTATCAAGTATCCTGTCCCAGTCAGGATACACAATGTCATACCACTGACCTGATTACACTTGCTCTCGTCACAGTTCACTTGTGAAATTGATGAGTTTAGAATGACTTGAGTGGTCCTTAGTGGCTGTGGACCTGCTCCACCCTCAAGTCTCAATGGGACTAGCAATCACTGAAAGAGGCACTGACACAGTCACACGGGACTGTAGGTTTAGTTTCAGGCCAATGTCAACATCACCTGTATTTCTGTTGTGAATTTTCGCTTTGTCACTTAGCATTGGACTCCTATCTCCAGGCCTTTTGTATCTCAAATATATAATTTTGTGAGGCAAAATATTTCAGTTTAATTCTTTGTTTCCATTTGTTGTTTTATTTCCCTTATTATGCCAACAATTATGACTTGGACAAATGCAGAAATAATACAGTAATTAAGTAATGTGTCTCTGTGGTATATACCTGATGTAGCATGGTATGGTTTTGTTATTTGTGGGATCTGTAAGATTTTATAGTGTTTCTTTGTGAATTAGCCCGTGAAGGTTTCGGCTAGAATATTGATCTTCAGTAACCCATGCTTGTTGTAAGGGCGATGATGCTCATACTGTTGATCACTGGATTGTCTGGTCCAGACTCAATTATTTACAGATCACCACCATATAATAATATAGCTGGAATATTGCTGAGTGCGACATAAAACTCAACTCACTCACTCACTCACTCTTTGTGAATTGTAAGTGTCATGCATACACCATGCACTCACCCTTGATCATAAATATCTGGTTTGTTCTTTCAATAATAGTTTGCACTTGTTCATGTTTTAAATAGCTAAATTAGGCCTATTATGTTAGTATGTGTATCCTTCGACCAATAGCATCAGGACTTGGCTTAACTGAACAAAATGTTACCAGGCTACCAAGCTCTTGCTATGAGTATGAACTTGTGGCTTGACTATGACACTGTTTCAATTCGTTTACGTTAACAACACATAAACCACTGTAGTTCCTGAAGTGATCATGATGTTCACGATGCAGCCATTTCTGTCATCCTCTCCCGCTGCCTGGTTTCTCAGAGAATTTTTTAAGCAAAGAGTGTCATCTGAGGGCTTTGTCTAGTGGCCATGTGAACCCAAACTGTGGTAGGGAATGGACCTAGGGAACTGTTTATGAAAGTGGTCGTAGCACCATTACTGTTGTAGTTCCTATATTTAAACCGATATACATTTGTAGGTTTATGATTGCTTTGTAAAACAGACTCCTGGACATTTTATAATTTCAAGATAATATGAAGATAGGGGTGATACACTACAGACACTGCAGTGCATGTCTGTGTAGGTTCATCGTTTCTAGTGTTCAATAATCATGGTAGTGTTCAATCATATGACATACATCTGAGATGGGCAATTAAGACCAGCTGGTTCGTTTCAAGCTTCCCACAAGTTAAAATCAAACCTGTTACTATACATCTACCAATTATACAAGTCACAGTCCAAAAATACATGACATTTAATCATATCAATACTTCCTCCTGGAGGAAAATTATGCAATCCTTTATTATGTTCTGTGCTATTGTCATTTAATGATTGCACTTTGCAGTCAAATTAAAGACCATGATGACTTGAATTGGTAAGGGCCAGTGTCAATCAGCTGACAAACAGTATGGTTCCTGTGTTTGAAAGGGGAAGTTCAGCAATGTATTCTGATCTGTTTAAGACTACAGTCACCATGATCAGGAACAAAATGGTTAACACCTTTTGGTGAATGGTGGGTTACCATGATATTATTAGGAGTAAACATTGACAATAGGTAATTACAGATAGGACAGTGTTGTCATGGTTACAGATTTTGTTTATGTTGCATCTGAAGTCTTATGCTTAAGACACAATTTACAATGTTATTGATATGCTAAACAGATCATGCAGCGATCAAAATAATGCTTAATTTGTGTGCCTAGGCACGGTGAAAATTGAAATGGCACAAATAACATATTTCACCCTGGCCTGGTGGCATGCCTAAAATTATACAAATAATGCTCACTATGAGTATGATTCATTTAATAGAAAGAGTCATAAGTTAGGCCAAGTCAAATGATTCAAAACCTATTTTTGCCATCCATCAAACAATGTATTTGTGGCACTCCAATCTTAACATGAATTGTGAATGCCATAACAGAAAATCCCATATTGGACAGTAACATGGTTTGAGGGTTAGTTTATGGGTCTAGGACAACTGAAGTCGAACTGTTCTCACAGTCATGATAGTGCTAAGGAAATCCAACGCTCAAGTTTACAGGTGTACATTATGTTTACTTATGTATTAACAATAAATTGAAATTGAAATATTTGTTGTGATGTTTTAAGTTTAATTGCATCATCAAAAGATATGGGCACGCTTATTTTCACAAAGGGATGCCTAAATTATCTGTCTGGTGTCCTGTGCCACCCTTCCAGAAAATTGGTGGCAGTTGGGTAGCCTTGTGGTGATAGCGTTCACTCGTCAGCTGAAGACCCAGGTTTGATTCAGCACATGGGCATGGGCATTGCTGACATATAGGCCAAAAGACAACTGCCTACACACATAATTTTGTAAAAATTAGATATTAAAAAACTGAAACGATAAAAATTGTAAAAAATGTTTACACATGAATCTATTTCAACATGCTGAGAGCATGGATATGTACGTATGATAAATATGCACTATTAAAATTATTTGTTCTGAATTAGATATCATGAAAATCGATCCCATGTTCCTAAAGCAATACATGTTGGCTTCCCGAATGTCTCTTAATGAGTTTAGAGTTGCGTCCCATTGCAAATATAGGGATATAACTCTGAGCTTTTTACTTTAACATCGACCCCCAGATTATTAGCAAACCTTTGAAACCGATGTCCAGTGATTTGTGAAGACATAGTATGACAACTATTAAGGTTTGTTCAGCTGAAGGACTGTTTATTAACATTAGTTTTTTGTTATTCTTTACTCTTTGGAAATGCTTTGAAGTCTGAACAAGTGCGGAAAATCTGAAGACTTAAAACATTCTCAATAAATTTAATTAACAATGAATAATCTAGTGCAAAAGAAATTAGTGCATTTCTATCTGTGTCGTGTCTGTTCGATGTATTCTTGGCCATTTGTATTGCTGCAGTATGGTGGAAACAATGCCCATGTAACCTGACTGCATCCCACTCACTTTGTTATCCAGTCGAATGTGTGTTTTCTACAGGATATCCCAACACAGACATCGCTGTGTTTGATTTACGGATAGATATAATGTATTATGGTTTTGTTTAGGTTAGTTCCTGGTTACCATTACGCTGGCTGTGCAGGTTTTGCACGGAGATTTGGGGTTGGACCGCAGCACCCGTACAAACATGCCCATGGATCTGGACAACAATGCACAGGTAGGCCACAACGCTTGTCTCATCGGGCAAATTAGAAGCCATGTCACAAAGTGGTGGTCCCATTAACTGATATAATTGATGATTGGTCGCAGTGACTAAACGACCAAGAAATCAATCATGTTTTTTCATAATCAAACCCAAACATTTTTGGAACACTTATTTGCATTAACAATATTTGTCACAAGGTTTGTTTTGTCTGTCATTATATTTACATTTCATAAGCACTACAAGCTCGTTCAAAGTCATCATTGAATTTATCTTAAAGACTCCTGGAAATTTATGTTCCTAACATACTAGTCATCCTTTAAAGATGTGAAATTTGCAAATGCAGAACTTCATGTTTTTCCTTAATTTTTGTGTGTGCATTAACAAACATAACATGGAAAATTTGATAAATAAGGCTAACCAATTACTTTCGTTGCTGCTCATTGGTAATGATGCAATCATCAATTATGAGATTTTAACCAATTCCCAACCCTATGTCACAGCTTCTTGTGATATTTCATCAATTCTTGTGATCATTATCTGGTGCTGACAAATAATTGTGGTAAATTGGCAGTTCTGTTGAGCTGGTCATATAGTTATGACTGACAGATTCTTCTTTTAGTATGTGTATTCCCCCGCTTATAAAGTAATGGGTATATATAGCATTCATTCTGTCATTCTATCCTTCCATCCTTCTGCCCCAAAACTTTGTCTGAAGCTTATCTTTAAATTTTACACGCTAGGTTCACCAAACTTCACACACATGTTAATCATTACCCATAGATATGCCTTTTACTATTTTCAAGTTTATCAACATTTTAGTTTTGGGTGTTTCTGTGGAAGCATGACTTAGTGCAAAATGTGTTTGATGGTTATCTTGTCTAGAACATATCACCGAAACTATACATGCTAGGATCACCAAACTTAATACACAAGTTAATCATGACCCACAGATGTGTCTTTTCATATTTTAAAGTTTATCAGAATTTCATTTTTTGCTGTTTCCATGGAAACACAACTTGGTGCAAAATGTGTTTGATGGTTAACTTGTCTGGATCTCTGAAGCTATACATGTTAGTCACATTATATATATCAATATCAGTCATTTCCATGTCCTAAAGTGGGAAGCGGAGTTACATCTGGGGATCATGGGATTGAATTATGGACTATGTTTCTTGGTTTCTAAGGAGGTAAACTCTCCTCATGTTGGGTAAAACATGCCAGTGATTATGATGAGGTGGCAATGGTGATATTGAAACTTATGTTGAATATATTCACACACTTCTTTGTCAAGTTGATGATGTTGATCACAGGAGGTGCTGTTCATCCTGATCTGGAAATTCATTGGAATTGCAATTTGTCAAAATAATTAGGAATTGTGAAAATGTGTGTAGGTGCAGTCTTTGTCTATTTAAAAACTAGTTTACAGGACCAATGTAACCTCATTACACTAGTCCTGTAAGAACAAGACAAAAATGTTTAAGGTGTTTACCTTTTCTGACAGTTTCGTTTAATTCAAATTATAGCAAAGATGAAATATTGATCCTGAATTATAGAACAGGCACTACTTGTCTATGAGGACTACCATCAGTAACATTTCTTAGTCTGGGTCGAGCAGACAACCATGAATTTGTAGGCTGTAGGTGGCACCCAGATTGCCAGTAGTCTCTGTACCTTACTTCTGTTTGCAGGCGAATGGTCCATGGACCCAGGGCATGGAGGTTATTGCCAACTACAACTTCCCTGGCAAGTCACATGAAGACCTTTCCTTCCAGAAGGGTGATATTCTCTTTATAGTCCGATCTACACGGGTGAGTTGATACAATCAGGTTATTGGTTGATTTGTGTATGTGGTCATTGAACAAGTCAATTGTACTGGTACATAGAAATGCTCCAGGATAGGAAAAAATGAATCTTTGTTATTTGCCATGTATATGCAATTTTTACACTGATTATAATATAATCTGCCGAAGTGCCGCAACACTTATAATTTCTGAGAAAGGAAAAAGAAATAAAGGTGAAATTGAAATGGAATTATACTTGGAAGTACATATGCGGTGAGTATGATGATAATAACATTTGCCATTACCCTGTGGGAGGATTGATAGTATTCAGAGCTACAGATAACTCTTTTGGTCATTGAGTTATGTACTCGCTTGTGTTCATCACAATAGGGCATCCTAATTTTCATTAGAGTAACCAAATAGATTGTACCCACCTCACTCAAACTCATTTGGGTATTTTGCTGTTTTCCATTGATTGTAAAAATATAATAAAGTTTAAATGTTGGTTTTCATGTTTGTTATTTGTATTTGATCTGTAATATGAGAAACAATAAGAAAGACTGCAAGTTGCCAAGTTCAGAATCATATACACTAGAAGAAATGATATATTCTCTCTGAAACTCAAAGCCTTCACTCAGGAGCAAAAAGCAAGAAATTGACTAGATTGGAGACGGTCATGGGTTAGTTACCCTGTGCATGCTGGCCCTATGTGTATATGAGCATATGAATGGATTGTTTGGATGAGGTGTTCTGAGGCAGGGAGTGTAAAGGATAGATGTTCAAGATTTTGCCTACACTCAGGGTCGAAAACAGTTAGCAGGAATGCAGTATATGAGAATAAAAGTGTAAAGTGCAATTTTTTTAGAAATTCTTAGAGTTAATCAATTTTGTTTGTTTGCAGGATCCCAACTGGTATCGTGCCAAAGACAGCACTGGCAAGGAAGGGATGATCCCAGCCACATATGTACAGCCCCGCACCTCCGTACCCCTCCATGCAATGCCGTATGTACCCTAGTACAACCAACATATATAACTTATCAGAACAGCATTTACAGGAACTAACTGGAAAAAGAAACATGAATAATTGTCATTCAATTACTCAAAATTAAAAAATCTGAAATGAATTCCATTATTATTTGTATTCACATTTGTTTTATTATAAATTGTGCGCTTGATAGTTTGCCTGGGAAATATCTACTGGTGCAGCCTCTTGACAACTTGCTAAAGGTGTTTTAATAATGATAAAGGTATTATTTCCCAGATCCAAATAGCACCTGTGTTCTCAAGGTGTTACTATTGTAGGGATTGTCTGATGCTGTTTTGATTCTGATTACGAATAGTTCCCCAGCAGCTTCTTGTATGAGGTGACTAAATGACTTGGTTGGTTGTGTTTGGTGACCTGGGCCTAGATTTTCGAAACTCTCTTAGTGCTAAGATAGTCGTAAGTTAATGTTAATGTATGGCACTTACGACTATCTTAGCTCTAAGACTAGAGTCTTCAAAAATCTAGGCCCAGGTCGACAATGTGTCATCATGTCCCGATACTGTGCAGCACTGCTCGTAGTATAAGTCACTGGTTTGTCAGATCCACACTTGGTGTTTTATTAGCTGCTGTCATATAGCTTGACTATTTGCTGAGTATGACATTGAACAAGATACAAACTCATCTGGTCATCATGGCCATGAATAAGATGCTAGCCAACTTGTGTGTTTGTTGTCAAGAAATTTGTCCATGTTCATACCAAAGGGATTCCCTTGTTCCTTAAAGATGTCGCATCTGTTTATCATCATACAAAGTGATCTTAGTGCTACTTTTAAAGTCTATGTTAAAGTATGGGAGTTAATATTGCCAAGATAAATGATACATTGGATGTACATTTATTGCTATGGTTATCACTGAACAAGCTTCAAATGTATCAAGTGAACCTTGAAATCAATGATGTTTATCTAGTCTTGGGTTTTGATGGAAGGAGTAATAATGCCTATGTTTTTGTTTCATGAGATGGTGTTGATGTTTCAAGGCCTGTTAATAATAGTAATGGTACATATCCTTGATCCCTATACCACGTGTATTGTAGAGATGTCACTGTTGAAGAGATTCCTACTTACAGAGCAAATGGATATAAGATACAGGTGTCAGAAGTTCCACCAATGTATGGTTTGCCTGATAGGGTATCACAACGATCTGCTTTTGTCCTGAAGTTGGCCTGATCAAGCCTGCCATCTTGTAAATTCTGAGGTTTCAGCTCGCAGGTCTTCATTAAGAGTTCAAAGGGGCCATCTTCTCTTGTAGAAGATATCAGCAACTGACCTCACTGAGTCTACTGTTCTCTTGTAGATGGTATCATGGTCGTATGACACGGGAAGAGGCAGAACGTCTGTTGAAATTTCAGGAGGATGGAGTGTTTTTGATTCGTGACAGTGTACATTACCATGGCGACTACACGTTATCAGTAGTGTATGAGGGGAGAGTTGATCACTATCGGGTGTTGGCTCGTAACAGAGAACTGGAAGTGGATGGAGGAGATTGCACATTTCACAATCTGATAGAGTTGGTTCAGGTAGCTTGGATGTCTCTTGTGTAGCCTTGTCTTCCTCTCACACAGCAAGACGAGCACTAACCATGTCCCTGTTATATGTCAGAACCTCTGTCGCGACTAGCACGTCTGTGTCGCTAGCTGGTTTCATCCATTAAGACTAGCACACTTTCATGTCCTCCTGTCTCAGATCAATGAGTACCGCCTCCGTGGTGTAGTGGCTAGAGCATCCGCCTGGAGAGTAGAAGGTCATGGGTTCTATCCCCAGCCGCATCATACCAAAAGTATTAAAATATGGTACTTGTTGTTCCCAGCCTGGCACTCAGCATCAATGAGTAAAACAAGGACTGGTCGGCTCGGAGTCAGTATAATGTGTCTGAGTGGGGTATTCACGCATAACTGCAGCATGGTATCTCAGTGGGCTAGCACTATAAAACCAGCTTAAATCTGGACTAGTACAAGCAGCCACACATACACATACACACGCATGCACGTCGTCATGTGAACGAAAAATTCATATGTACGAGGTTTAACCCCATTTCACCTCAGATGAATGACGAATTTCATGGCTACAAAAGTAGTAAACCCCATGGTCATGGTTGAACTTTACTTTCATATGGCCGAAGGATAATGCACATATACTCTAGGGTTCATTCCCTTGCTTGGGATTTGAATAGTTAATCATCTGGTTTTTGACATGATGTGACGTCAGATGTGTTAGAAAATAATTCTATGTTGGTAAATCCAGACTGGGTTTGTCTCTGTACTTCATGCCTCATACACAAACACTGGCACCAGTTTGCCAGTTGACATCATATCAAGTAGATTATATAGTGCTTTTAGCAAAGCCAACTAGACTGAAAGACATATTTATAGGCCATGGTTTGGGACAAGTAGTGGCTGAAAGAGCTGAATGCATAAATGCCATGAATACATATATGTAAATAAGGGCAGTGTGGTAGCCAAGTGGTAAAAGCATCTGCTTGTCATGCTGAAGACCTGAGTTCGATTCCCCACATGGGTACAATGTGTGAAGACCATTTCTAGTGTCCCTGCCATGATATTGCTGGAATATTGTTAAAAGCAATGAAAACCTGTACTCACTGTAACTATTCTCTAAATCAGAGATGTCAGTGAACACTTGTGCAACGACAGCAGGGTTGGACATGGCCACTAGTCTGTTAGATTAATTATGATCTAGTGAGACTAATTATTTTACAAGTGTAATTTTATGGAAATAACTTGTCAGAAATGAGGTGTGGACTAGCTAGCTCTGTCTGCTTCTGGACAGCCTACTTTCTGCTTGTCTTGGAGTGTGAGAGGGGCAAGGGAGTTGTCTTTGTGTGCACAGTGTCCTAGGTTAGTGTACACAGCACCTGGTCATGTGTGTTTGAACATGTAATCATATGGAAGTTTGTTGTTGGTCTTAGTCACCATTTTGTCCAGTGCATTGTGGGTACTAACCATGTACTGTGCACCTCCCTGTGTGGTTGCCTTCTCTTGTCATAGCCTGGCATGAACCTACCTTAATTATGTCTTGATGCTTGATGGAATCCAAGCTTTTGCATTTCACCAGTGTGTGTAACGGATTGAGCATGTCTGGTGTTGTGTGTGGTATAACATTAACATTATAACATGTCGTACTTCCTCACACTTTAAGGAAATACATATTAACATATCAAGTTGTTCCAGTTGACATGATTTAGTTTTGATTGGAGCTGATGAATTCATTCTTTGTATATCTGCATCTTGTTTTAATCTATATCACCATGATTGCTATTCATGTTTGGCATCTCTTCGCTATTCCCAGCACTATGCTATTTGTGAATGTATGTGATAAAAGCAGTTTATGTGCTCACATGCGCATGAAGTAACCTTTTCCAGTTCATTCATTACTGTGGACTATGGTGACACAATTTGCTCTGCAGAGTTGCATCCCTTAGTTGTGCCAGGATCGGCAGATTCAGGGTTTGAATTCCAGATTCATATTGATTACCGGTATAACCCTTCGTTTGCCGGCCCATGCAAAGTGGTAACAGTTGACCTTGTCACGTTGGTCTTTCTTTCTGCTCTCATCTGGCAGTCAATGATATAACAGAAAGCTTACTCACTCCTTTATTCTTACACTAAACATCTTTGTGTCAGCTGATCAAACATTTGCTGATGACATCATTTCATTGACTGGGATCCTGTATCAGCAACGTGAAGGTGATTGTAATTATCTGTGGTTTTCACCTCCTGGGTTATGAATTTTTGGATTTGAATCCATGTTTTGCAGTTGATATATTGCACTCATTTCTCTTGTGATGTTTGTTTCCACTGCATCATTTTCAATACAAAAATAAGTTGATTTTCTTCATTTAAATGTCTGTTTATATGAGAGTTTGTTGGATTGATTTGGTTGATGGTTTCAAATTTAATGACATTGTTTGACTGGTGGTTTGCTAAATGGCATTTAAGTGATGCTCTGAACTGACAAAATTGTAACCTTGAATCTGATCCCTCTTCCTAGGGACAGTGTGAATTTAAATTTTAACTCACTCACTCACTCACTCACTCCTAGGGACAGAATCAGTCACAGTCGAGCTTCATTGGTCCAAGTGATCTCTGTTTTACATTGTCACAGGCTCGTATTACAATGTCAGTATCAATCTTCCTCAAAAGTGACTTAGTTGTTAGGAAAACAGCCTACATTCCACTGATAGTATGTTGACAGGCTAGATTATCCTGGTCTGTGCAATACAACATCCTGTTGCATCCATTACATCCTCATCAGCCAAGGGTAGTTTTACAACTGTCACCAGACACACGTAGGTGGAGCAAGACAAGAACTTCCTTACAATCTGATAGTCTGTCATCTGTCTATATTAACCATGGCATCTTGTGACTCAGATTGTCATGAGAGCAGACAACCAGGATGTCACGTTCTTGCTTGTTAAGGTGCCACTTATTAATGTTATAGTAAACAGATTTGCCTGACGGCAGAAGCTTTATAAGGAGTGATAAGTCTTGGCTTTGTCAGTTCTGTGATCATTGTGGGCTATAATTAAGGCTCACATTATCACATGATGTAGGTCCATGTGTTGTCATGATGGGTAGTATCTATAACAACAACTTGTGAAAGATATTTTTGGTCAAAAAATTTGATGGCTCGGTCGAGGTTGTGCTCATCCTCTATTGATTCTCAGCTACCATGGTTGTATAGGTCTGATCAAATGTAAATTAAGGAGGTGTCCGTGGTTGAGTCTTGCTGTCTCCTTCTGCCCCTCCTGTTTGAAGATTTGTGAATTGTGTTTTCTAGTATCTCATCTTATCCGGGGGCGGTGGTGTAGCCTAGTTAAAGTGTTCTGTCGTCACGCCAAAGACCCGGGTTCGATTCCCCACATGGGTACAATGTGTGAAGCCCATTTGTGGTGTCCCCATATTGCTGGAATATTGCTAAAAGCGGCATAAAACTGAACTCACTCACTCACTCATGTTATCCCAGATATACTTCACTTTCCTTTGCTGATGCCATAGCTTGTAGTGATCAGGACCTTGGAGAGATTATGGAAAGTGTGAATTGTCGCCAAGTTCCCTGACAAACATTCTCTAATGATGACTGTAGTCCCTTGTAGTGACTTCCCTGTGTATGCCTCCCCCTGCTTTCCTTGTAGATGGTTTCATGGTAAGATATCCCGAGGTGACGCTGAGAGGCTGCTGAGTCCCCCGGAAGATGGTCTGTTCCTTATACGAGAGAGCAGCAACTACCCCGGGGACTACACGCTGTGTGTGTGTTGTGGCAGTAAGGTGGAACATTATCGCATTCTATACCGCAACAACAGGCTCACGGTCGACGAAGAGGTGTATTTTCGGAACCTTGCAGAATTAGTACAGGTAGCAGAACAAATTGAGAAATTATGAACCGATCTTGACTAGCTATAAATACATGATCATTGTGAGTAAACTAAGTGTTAGCGTGTTACTAAAAAGTCAGATAAGGAGTTGATATGTTCAGCTTGAACACATGGACCACCATGGTTGTTGTGTGAAGGACGTAGGCATGATAACCAATTGTAGTTTTGTACTTTGTGCACTTCTGAATGATGCTGCACTAATATTACAGGCATTTGGAGAATACTTCTATGGAGATATGAGGGGTGTGGAAAATCAAATCGTGATGGCTCAAATAATTGGGAAAACTGAAAATCAGCTTCTGTTGTACATTAGCCACCTATAAATTTAGCAGACTGTTCGTCAGTTTTGTATACAATATCAAATATCTGTAACAAGTAATGAATTAGTTTTGAAAGAGCATAAACATCCTGTTTCCTGATCAATCTGACAGGCAGCTTTGTTGTTGTTTACTTCCTTGTTCTAACTGAGTTCTATTTTTAGAACACACTCTCTGATTGATCTTACTCCCACTTTTGAACATTCTCTGATTGATCTGAATCCCATTTACAGTCCATTGAGACATAATGATAACGATGAATTGCAATCTATCACAAAAACAAATAGACATAAAAGAATCAAACCAACACGGACTGCAATAAAAACAACAGACCAACTCTAGAAAGGAACTGAATAATTTATGTCACAAAAATGAAGAAGTTGTTTAAGAAACTGTCATCATTTATTTGTGCGGTTACAAGGGCGCAGTGGCAACTAAAGGAACAACGCAAAAAGTGAGATGCATGTGCGTTAATGGGTTCTCAACAATTTTTTGAGCTGGCGAGATGACACGTACCCCAGCTCCACATGCAGTGTGCTGTATGTACTTAGTAATTGCATACTTGGGTCACCCCCTGTCATTTTTATCCTTGAAGAAATCATAGACTTTGTAAATAATAGACTTTCATTTTCATTCACTTTGTCAATCAGCAGTAATCACACGTCTCTGACGTCACTAATGCACGTGCATCTCGCTTTTCGGGCTGTTCCTTTAGTTGCCACTGCGCCCTTGTGACAAACCTGGAAAACGCACAAATAAATGATGACAGTTTCTCAAGCAACTTTTTATATTTTTGTGACACAAATTATGCAATTTTTTCAAGATTTTGTCTGTTGTCTTTATTGCAGTCTGTGTTGGTTTGATTCTTTTATGTCAATTTGTTTTTGTGTTAGATTGCAATTCATAGTTATCATTTTGTCTCAAACGGACTGTAGAACATGTTCTTTGATACCATGTAGCACAAATATAGATATAAATTCGTTAGGTTACAGATGTATACAAGGGGTGTATGACAGGTTTAGAAGTTATATGTTTTACATTACATTATGAACTGGAACTAGACAACAAAAATACATTTTCTTCTATTTTGTTTTTGCAAGACACCATTTTTGTCAGTATTCCAGTGATATTTGACTGTTATCCAAGGAGAAGTTAAAACACCTGATATTTCCACACCCCTGCAATATGTGTCCTCCCATGATAATAGTGTGACAGCATGCTGCATGCCTTGTAGGTGTATTGTACTGATACCACTGTGGACCTGTTGAAGACCCTCACCCAGAATAACCACAAATAATCTCTTCAATAAACATGATAAATCTCTTTCATGCTTAAGTTTCAAGTCTACATTCAGTCATAAGTATCTGTAGAATTTTCCTTATCAGATATATTTCTAATTAGCCCATTTGTTTTTTAGTGTCAGTATTTAATATCAATCTGTATTCCTCTGATTTAATGGGTTTGTGTTCAGCTTGAAATGCCAAGCATCTTACAAACCTCAATTTAAGAAGAATCTTGACCATACTTCTGTTGTTTGGATCTTGTAACCATAGTAACTCTAATCCCTGTATCGCTAGCATTACAAGACTGATGCTGACGGCCTTTGTACAAGGCTAGTGCGCCCAGTCAAAAAGGATGGGGAGAGTTTTACGACAGTCAGTGTACAGGATTTCCAGTCCAGCGGCTGGGTCATCAAGATGGACAATCGCTTAGAGTGGGAGAAAATTGGCAAGGGAGAGTTTGGAAGTGAGTATAGTCAGAATTAAGGAAACCTTAAGTTGTATGATTTAGCATTGGGCACATTTTCTACTTTGGCTTTCAACTTGTGGCATTTGATGTTCATAATCTTCCATTTCCATGAAACCAATGAATGTTTCATGTGACAGATGTGTGAAAGAGCATATGAAAGTTCTGTATATATAACAGATATGTAAATAGGTTTCATTGTGTTACAGATGTATACAAGGGATGTATGACAGGTTTATTGTGCTACAGATGTATACAAGGGGGTGTATGACAGGTTCATTGTGTTACAGATGTATACAAGTGGATGTATGACAGGTTTATTGTGCTACAGATGTATACAAGGGGGTGTATGACGTGTTCATTGTGTTACAGATGTAAACAAGGGGATGTATGACAGGCTCATTGTGTTACAAATGTATACAAGGGGGTGTATGACAGGTTCATTGTGTTACAGATGTATAAATGGGGGTGTATGACAGGTTCATTGTGTTACAGATGTATACAAGGGGATGTATGACAGGTTTATTGTGTTACAGATGTATACAAGTGGATGTATGACATGTTCATTGTGTTACAGATGTAAACAAGGGATGTATGACAGGTTCATTGTGTTACAGATGTAAACAAGGGATGTATGACAGGTTCATTGTGTTACAGATGTATACAAGGGGTGTATGACATGTTCATTATGTTACAGATGTAAACAAGGGGATGTATGACAGGTTCATTGTGTTACAGATGTATAGATGGGGTGTATGACAGGTTCATTGTGTTACAGATGTATACAAGTGGATGTATGACAGGTTTATTGTGTTACAGATGTATACAAGGGGATGTATAAAGGACAACCTGTTGCCATCAAACAACTGAAAGATAAGGACAAAGCTGAGCAGACTTTCCTCAAGGAGGCATCTGTCATGACGTAAGTTCCTTCATAAAAAATATTACACCTCAGTAAATCCTGTTGGTGCATCTCATCATTTATATACGATCATAGTCTTTTGTATGTGTAGTGGTATCTCCTTGCATGCAGTCAAACATAACCCATGAACACCTGTATTAGAATTGGTCTTCAGCAACCCTTGCTTGTCGTAAGGCGATTAATGGGATCGGATGATCAGGCTTACTGACTTGGTTGACACATGTCATCGTATCCCAATGGCGTAGATTGATGCTTATGCTGTTGATCACTGGATTGTCTGGTCCAGACTCGATTATTTACAGACCGCCACCAGATAGTTGGAATATTGTTGTGTGCAGCGTAAATCAACAAACCAAACCAAGCAGTCCCAATATACTTTCATCATATTTAAATGGACTCTGTCCGTGCGTGCGTCTGTCCGTCCGTCCATGCACATTTGTCTTTTCCGGAGCAGAACTCTAAAACCGTTCAATATTCCTTCACCACACTTGGCACATACATGGATCTGGTGGTGTACTGGTGCCTTTTGGTAGTTTTGGAATTCTGAATTAAATATTTTTGACGTTTCCATGGCAACAAGTTCTACTTTGACTGAAATTGGTGGTAGTGCTCTTTTCCGGAGCAGAACTCTAAAACCGTTAAATATTTCTTCACCAAACTTGGCACATAGATAGATCTGGTGGTGTACTGGTGCCTTTTGGTACTTTTAGAATTCTGAATAAAATGTTTTTGGCGTTTCCATGGCAACAAGTTTGACTTAGACTGAAATTGGTGATAGTGCTCCTTTCTGGAGCAGAACTTACCAAACCTTTCAATACTCTCCTTCCACTTTTCTATATACACACCTAAATATTTGACATAATCATAACTCGTAGACATAATCATGAAGAGTATATTACCATTGATGACTTTGTCTTCTTGTTTCTAATGATTTGAAAGTTTTTCAGTTTTCTATATTTTGCTTATTTCCACTATTTTGGCCTACCTTGTGTCTAACAGATGTCATCAGATAGGTGAAAGGTACCCATGCAGTATAAAGTACAAAATAGCAGATGCATTTAACTCGAAAAATAATATGCACGGTTAGCAAACACACTGGCAATATTTCTCAATTGATTAATTCAGTCAGCGGACAAGAGTAGTGGTAAATTCCTTGTGTTTTTTCTGCCAGGTCGCTACGACACACCAACCTGGTCCAGCTGATTGGTGTGGTCCTCAGTGATGAGTTCTTCCTTGTCACAGAGTTCATGGGTAAAGGCAACTTGGTAGAGTATCTCCGAAGTCGTGGTCGCAGTGTCATCACGAAAAAGGACCAGATTAACTTTGCTACGTAAGTTGAAAAGTTTCTAGTTTTCACCTGAGCAGAGCTTTCTATGTTTTAAGTCATGTGTTGTCAGACTTATATCAGTTATTATTTTAATTTTTGGGACTGTAACTTTGAACAATAGTGGTTAAGTAGGATTTTGTTTTTAAAATTTGAATGGTTAGGCTCAGTATTTACTAATGAATATTTGACAGTGAGTGAAATTGGTCATTTTCACAGGATAAAGAGTGCATTATCTGATTGATTAAAGGTGATCACTTCATTTGGAGGGATGTTCTTTTTGCAGTGACACGTCTGCGGCTATGGACTACCTAGAGAATAAAAACCTAGTGCACAGGGATCTAGCAGCTCGTAGCGTCCTCGTACATGATAATGGTACTGCCAAGGTACGTTCACAAAACAGGCCTCTATGATCTTTACTTCCAGTAAACCCTCACAATGAAATGTTTCAGTTCTGTTCAGTTTAATGTTTTCATACGTATTGACCCATATTATGGACATGTATATTATCCAGTTGTATTACATTGTGCATGTATCATGGTAATGTGTCGTATTACATTTCTGTCATGAATTTAATCACAGACTTTTCTAGTCCAGACTCGATTATTTACAGACTGCTATATGTGCTGAAGTCCTTTACAATTAACTGTAGAAACATTTTGTTTGTTTGATTTGATACAAGGATAACATTTAGCATATATCATAATGGGATATTTTTATTGATCAAGCTTGAAAACAAACACTGAGATAATTCATGCTTCACAGAGTTATGCCCCTTGTTTGATGTTTTGAAATCTGTGTACATTACCACTAATGTCCCGGAAACCACTGTAGATGAACATATTAACATGGTGTACAGTTCCACTAACTTGTGGGCAATCATTAAGGGATATTTTTATTGATCAAGCTTGAAAACAAACATAGATCATCCATGCTTCATAGAGTTATGCCCCTTGTTTGATCTTTTGAAATCTCGGTACATTAACAACCAAGTACCACATTACCCAAGGTGCCTCTATTGCATTAGTAGTGTCAAGCTATCAATGGAAGTCCCACAATGAATTTTATTGAACTGCTTCATAGAAAATACCGTCTCTACCCATCAGGAAAAGTCACTTCCACCTCCCTAATATGTCTAGAAGTGATGTTTTACAGCATTGTGTAGTGTATGTGTTTTATTATATTCCACGGAACTTATCATATAGCATCACAACAAGGCAGAGTGTCTGTCACGATTGGAATATATACTATGACAACCAAAATACAGAAATTATTGCTATGCTATGATGTTATAGAGGTAGTTTTCTTAGAATTTTGCTTAATGATAACCATTTGTTGTTTCAGTTTATTCAATATTTCACATTATGCCCTTGATGTGATGTTGATGGGGTCCATTTTTCAAGATATTATATGTTTTTGGCCCATGTGTTGACTCTCATTATACATCTGGCTATGATGTTGCACCTCTAATGATCACAGTTTAGTGATATACAATGTTTATGCCTCTTGACAGGTTTCTGACTTTGGTTTAGCCAAATTTGAAGACTTTAGCACTGATGGTGGCAAGTTCCCGATCAAGTGGACAGCACCGGAGGCATTACGGGACAATGTAAGTCAGAAGCAGCAGACAATTCCTTTTTCCAATCTTCAAGGAGTACTTGGCTGTGTTTTTTGTCTCTTAGTGTTGAAGCATAATTTCAGATGCAAATTGTAGAGAAGATGTTATTCATACATTATCATGTATTAAAAAAAATCTCAGTTGTAATATTTTTTTAACTGAATCACTTGTTAATTTTGAAAATGTGTGTATGGCTGACTTTCCAACTCCAGATTGTTTTATAAATCAGTTATACAAATTATTCTTTATCTTGATATATATAAAAGGGAAATGTTGTAGATCATTGTGTCCTGTGATGTTTTTTTTGTTGTGCAAATTTCACACTTTGATTCCCCTAAATTTGATATCTCCAGTTTGTTCACCTGAAGCAATATGATGTAGTTTTGACTGCACATTTTGCAAAACAGCAATTTTCCAATTGTACCTGAGGGTGTCATTATGTTCAAGAGTATACAGTACTAGAAAGGAAATATGTTCTGTATATTACCTGTCACAAAGCCATACAGTCCAGTTTATCCATCTCCAAAGAATGCTGACACAATTTTTCCAATTGCTTTTACAGGCCTTTACAAACAAATCTGACATGTGGAGTTTTGGCATTCTACTGTGGGAGATTTACTCATTTGGAAGAGTACCATATCCTAGGATAGTAAGTATATATATGTTCATTAATCTTCAGTGTTTTCACCAAACTATTCTGTTTGCAATGCAAGAATATTTCACTTAAATTTTTGAGTATATTCCTTCATCAGGTCATCATTCACCTGATGAAGGAGTATGAATATACTCCGAAACATTGTGTTCCTCAAATAAAGAAGTTGACATTGATAAATTCTCGCCTTTATGTGTATCATGTCTAAATGCTGTTCTAAGATGATAGATATATAGTATATAGAATACATGGACAGTGCCTCCCCTTATAACAAGTGATTGTTTGTTTCAGCCTCTAGCTGATGTGGTGGTGCATGTAGAGCGTGGGTACCGGATGGAAGCCCCTGAGTGCTGTCCCCCGGAGGTCTATACCATCATGAAGAAAGCATGGGCATTAAAGCCTGAAGACAGGCCCACGTTTCACAAGGTGTTAGAGGAACTAAATGCCTTGAGATCAGTGAGGGTGTAGAGTTACACTACAAATGACCAACAATGCTCCACTTGATTCTATGAGACTGTTACACTCTGTGTCAATCTTATTTCTACCAAGTGTATTATTTATTCCATGTGACGTACAAAACTTTGTCTCCCTAAATATTAATGAAAGGTCTCACAAACATTCTGTAAGATTCTTTGATTTATCAAAATGGTTACAGGCTATTTATGATACAAATTTGTTACTTTTTAATTGAAACAGGAGCGAAAGTATGGCAATATTATGGCCCACCAAACTGTCTCACAGAACCATCTTGATCTTGGGTGGAAGTTTAAATTCATTGCTCAGGTTCTGTTCCAGATGAAGTTTCTATACTTGATACATTCGTCAAGACATGTACATACCCCACACATCAACACAATTAAGTAGTGAGCATGTGCCCTGCAGATATTTGTTACACGTATTGCCAGCTGGAGTGTACAGGGTTTCACTGTTAACAAATGCAGAGGCGTGGCCAGATATAATTGGATAGGAGCAGGGGTTGTCTACAAGTAGTTCAGCCTGTATGTCTTCACACTGTAGTCAGCCAGCGTGTGACATCAGCAGGTGCCCTCCATAAGGCACAGTATTACATCTGTGAAGGTTGTGCTCGTTGTGACACTGGATGGCACAGGTGTGTTAAGGCACTGTGTGATGTGTGGCGGTGCTGTTGTGCAATGGAGCATACGTTAAATTCAATGCTTGACATGACTACACAACAGTTACGTAAAACAAACTGTAAAGTCTGACCTAGGTTCCAAGTGGAAGAAAACCTGTCTTGATTGCTACAAATAACCAATATTGTGCCTATTTTGCTTTTCTACTAAGTTACACAAATTATGTACATAATTTACAAATTATTTGTGTATCCATTTGTTAATATTATCAATACCATTGATGTGTGGTGTATAAAAGCCACAGGGTTTATTTTTTGGATTGAAAAGCTAACCCTGCACAATGCAAATGCATGTATGCTCAAATGGATGCTTGCGTGCAACTGTATGTATGAACACCCTCACTCCAGTACACATGAGAATAGCCACCAACTCTGAGTACTTATTTATTAGATACAGTCTTCATATCAGTTAACCGATTACCTACATTTGCTTTAGTACTTTAATAGTCTCAACCTCTTTCATTTCCACTATGTAGTTTTAGACATTTGGACTCTGTACTTTAAGTATTAAGTGATGGCCGATGGAACTTTATCCAGCAAATTCACTATTTCACATTACACAAACACAGCTGCATGACCTGTAAGTCTTGTGTTGATGTTGTGAAGTGTCTTGTCTTGCCATGCTTAGCTACATTGGGCATTGTTAGACCATCAGATGAAGACCTGATCATACATCAAAGTAACCATGGTGATCGGTTTCCATGGTGAAAGTGGTTCGTGTCCAACTACTGTTTCTAGTTGGAACACTGCGTGATGACAGCATTATGCACAAACAGTATCTGTGGTGACAGTGGTCAGTGTCCTTGGATGTAGTCTGCAACACAGGAGCCAAAATAATTCATCTATGCAGATTTAAGTGTATTCTGTAAAAACCAGTTTGTGGATGTTACTTAAATATATTGGTGCCTTAATGTTGTAGCTCTGTGTGTCAATGTGGGGGATGGTTTGTAATGGTTAATCAGATGCCACTATTGCTATTGCACAGTTAGGACTCAGCTCATGAGGTGTTCAGGCACTCCAATGGATGCTGGCTAGACACTGCATCTTAGAATTTCTGTAAATGTTTGAGTGTTAACTGAATCCCAATGGCAATGTATTGTATGGGTTTACATCTGTATTGGAAGTGAACTGAAAAGCTTGATGTTAAAATTTTGGCTGAAAAATGTCTGGGTGGAAATCCATGTATGTCATGTTTGTTCTTGATTGCTCTTGGTTGAAAGATTTGAGATAGTGTCACAGTGGAGAGTTGACTATCAGTGTTTTAGGCTTCTGTGATTATCCAAGCCTGCCATTGTGTATCCTATGTATATATACTCCCCATGTTGTCAAGTGGTCCTTGCACCTGTGAATGCTACCTGTTAATGAGCATTTTTGACCAAGCTTCTTCATTAGGTGTTCGAAGGTATGCTCGAGCTACTGTCTTCAAATATGTAGCTGATCGTTCTCATCGTTCTCACGATCAAAGATCTTTGTTTTGACTAAATGTTTTTGAATATTCACTGAGCATTGCTAATGGAAAATATATGTTTTGCAATAATACTCCTTAGTTCTCTTTGGTGGTACATCCTTCAGTGATCTGATCAAACTCCTTCACTAACTGAAGTGATGGAACTGTACAGGTGCTGAACCAACAGCATGTCACAGGACGTCCTTAGTACTTATCAATAGTACTGAGTGATGCCTTTCAGTACTACTAAATCATTGTCACAAACAGTAATTGCAGGCAATTACATATCTTCATGATTGATGCTTTCCAAATTAAAGCTATCTCATATATTTTTATATTTGCAACTTGAGCTTGGTTTTTAGATTTAATTATTGCTATTAAGATATTGTTTGATTTGTCAGCTTATGTTGGATCTGCTTCAGGAAAGGTTTTGTTTCTCCATATCATTTCTCTTCGTCATCATTCTGTATGTCATCCTCATTTTGTCATCAGTTATTTGTACAGATTTTGCAGAATTTTTAGGACCATGATGACAAGGTTAATTTCTTGTAATAAAATGAAATAGTTTGAGAATGCTGAAATCTCCTTACAGCCTCAGTTATTTTATACACAGATTATTATTATCACATAAGGCAGGCATCATGATAATTCTGACAACTTCCTCATCTCGTGCTCATCGCCTTGTCAGTCTCTTGGATGCGCATGGATACAGAGTTCTGTTGTACACAGGTGGACTGCATTTGGCATGACATGGCCATTCACGATGTCAGTTTATCTGCCCATTTTACAGGAAATAATGTATGTTTTACACATTTGAAATTTTATCAGTCATGCTTGTCACCAAGTGACCAGTACCACCACACCTCATGGCTAATATAGTGATTATAAAGACACCAGTATTTTGCTTGTGCCAATGAAGTCCGTCATCCCAGGTTTGTTATCTACCCAGTAACTAGAAGCTCAAGCAACCTCAATAGCATATAGTATTCAAAATAGGTTAAGAACACCCAAATATTTCATAGTTAATCTGCCCTGGTGGGTATTGCAACAAGCAGCCTTCAAGTTATGTGTGTTTCCTGATATCCTTAGAAGAGTTCACCAGGGCAAATACATATTTTGTTCACATTTTCAATCATATCAGCAAGAGCTTGTCCATTCTACTCAAGTAACACCATTTTATAATAGGAATCATCGATAAATCTGTAAGTGTCGAAACATTTCAGTTGTCTCATTGTTTTTTCTTAGAAAACATTGAACTGTGTGTAGTATTTATCATATGTTGACTACTATGCATATTTAACATCATAGTCCACTTGTGGCCAACATCTGTTTGTTGTCATCAAGTGCTGTTTTCATTTCATTATTTTTGTAGATCTGTATCAATGTTCAGCTGTGGTGGACATATTTTCAAAGGTTTTCAGTGAGCTGCTTGAATACACTACTAATAACGCTCTATGTTGGGATGGCTTGTGTCTGAGATCCTGTACCAGTCGAAATAAGGTCTGGTTTCTTTAAGCAATAAAGAAGAATGATTGGTGTAAGCCTACTGCTGAAATATGGGTTTTTCTTGTTCGAATTGTTTTGTGAAAATGACCCCACTTAGACATTTCAAACTGCATTGTGTGTTTTCTTGCATGTCACCACTGTTTAACAGAACAAACAGTATTTCCAGCTCATGTTTGGGATCCAGTAGAGGTTGTTTGTATGCTATGCAATATTTGGAAAGACTTTAAGTACATGAATTTGTAGAACTTTGTACATGACTTTCTCCTTTTACAGTTAACACGTTATAGCTCACCTAAAACCTTTGACTTAACTCCATCAGCATGATCAGTAGCGATTATAACCTCATACTCTGGTGTATTGAAAATGCATTCTTGTATTTTGTAGTTTTTGCAATTTATTATTTTTGTAGCACATTATTTCATCTGATTGTTAACAATATGCCTATGTCATATCAAAATATCAGAGTGACATGTTGCCTGATGATGTTCTGGGAGTACAGAATATTGTAAGACAGTATCCTGACAGTTAGTCCTGCACATTGTTATACTAACAACACCATGCCATACACCAGGTTATATTTGTGGTTCCACAAGGTATACCTTGTTGCTACTATACTATGTACTGCACTTCTTTGAGAGGAATTTTAGAAGTTGTATAGATGAAGGAAAACCAAGTTCTATGGATAGGCAACTTCTTTATTGCAAAAAGTGTGACGTTTCGGTGTAGGTACTAACACCGTTATCAAGCACTTGCAGTGTTAGTACCTACACCGATACGTCAGACTCATTGCAATAAAGAAGTTGACTATCCATAGAAGTTGGTTTTCCTTTATGTACTGCACTGACACAGTCACTTGATATGTGTAATGGAAAAGCAATCTTTTCTCATTTCGACCACTGAGTATGTTCAGGGCAGCTAGTGAGTTGTCTCAAACTTGCAGATAAGCTTTAGGAGGAGGCTGGGAAAGATACTAATACTAACATTATTGCAGTTTGAACCCTAAAGTTGGGTGTAATGACTTATATGGAGGATGCTACAACTCGTCCATAAGGTGGATGCTATAGATTCATGTTATGGATGTTTAAGCTTCATATTGATGTATGTGTTGGATCCTGTTCCATCCGGGTTGATGTAGTTCTATCCAGTTAATGCAGGTTCATCCGGTTGAATCGGTTTCATCTGGTTGAAGCAGTATCCTGGATCCTGTTCCATCCGGGTTGATGTAGTTCTATCCAGTTAATGCAGGTTCATCCGGTTGAATCGGTTTCATCTGGTTGAAGCAGTATCCTGGATCCTGTTCCATCCGGGTTGATGTAGTTCTATCCAGTTAATGCAGGTTCATCCGGTTGAATCGGTTTCATCTGGTTGAAGCAGTATCATCTGGTTGAAGCAGTATCATCTGGTAGATGCAGTTCCATCTGGTTGATAGTATCCTTTCATACGTACATGCATTGAACCATATGATGGATGGAGTAGATCTACTGTAAATCATGAAATCTATTAAAGAGAAGACAAACTCTTAAAATATGTCATGAAGTTCATGTGAGTAATTCTCCTTTGGACAACTAGCAAAGAAAATACATCTTCATTAATAAATGCAGTTGACTTGTGTCATTAGCATTAATTTCATGATTTCCAGTATCTGGTTAATGCAGCTGATCTCTATTGTGGTTGCAGTACAGTGTAGTAGTCAGATGGTATTGGATGCTTGAACCGGTGTGTTTAGTGTAGCCTTCTCCATCGACAGCCTCTGCCTGACAGAATGGATGTATATTTGTACATGGTATCATCATAATAACAAATAAACACATATTCCAAATTTGGAGTTATATTTATATTTTGTCTGTATATGTCAGATTATACTTTAAATGGTGTTAAGAATATGTGAAACATTCCATTTTGAGTCATTATTTGCAGGGTGTGAAGCAGTTCTATATAATAGTGGCAGCTAAATGCGTTGCTCACTAAAGTCAGAGACTTTATGCCTGGTTTTCATTCAAAATCCAGCTTGGAAGTATTTCTGACACTAAAGGCCAACATCAACAAGAGTACTTGGAACACCGTATAAGAATGCATCAATGGGGATTTCAGGAAATCTTGTCCATGATGTTGATGGTGATGTCATGAATGAATCAATAAATGGATGATCCCTATGTATAAGTTCAAGGTCAAACGGTGTCACATAATCATTGTTTTCAAGCAATGCTGTTTTCAGTCCTTTGGTTAGAAATGTCTTGGTGGAAACTTGACTAGATCAGGAGGATGTGATCAAGTGTTAATTTAGATTTAGTTGGCCAGGAGGTAAGGTCAAGATCTCACGAGATTTTATTTTAAAACGTGGGTCAAAACTCGCACCTTTGATTCATGAGACTAAAGAAAACCAACCTCACTTTATTCCGGGAATCTACTTGCCATATTATTACTTGTAGAAACATGAAGGAATAGTAAAAAAAAATCTCCAAGCTTCATTCATATATTCAGATGATGAGTATGGTTCTCTTTGGAACCTTTAGGCTACCTTACCGCCCTCATAGATTAGGACTAGTGATGAGGGTGACTAAATTCTGAAGGGTGCCCCCACATGAACAATGTTTCAGTATACATGAACACCATACATAAGGGTCACCGTCGTATTAAATATCAGGGCTGGCTTGTGCTTGATTCCCAGATGTGTGATACTCTTTCCCCCATTTGTTATGTGGAATACTTGAATATCGTAAAACCATATTTACTCACTCCGTTAATTCATTCTGAATAAAAACCCAACAGAACAGTTGAGACTATATTTCCTGATCGCAAGTCTTTACATACAATCGATACTTGCAATATGAAATTGTCTGGAAGGTCATGTAGGAGAAATAAGTGTTGCAGCCATGATACAGTGGTGTTACCCTCCGTAATTAACCACAGGCTACAGGTTGTGAGATTGTCAAGATAATATAAGTGAGGAAGCACATGAAGGTTTATAGTTTTACTGCATTGGACGCACACGGGTTTTATAGCGGTGAGTATGTTGGGTTTAAGACCTTGAACAGTATGGAAACCAGTCAGAAACAAATGTTGATACAAAAGTGCGTGTTCCTTATCAAGGTGGTTTGAGGTATGGACTTTCTGTTTTACAGTTGTACATATTCAAAAGGGTAATCTCGTTATGAGGTAAAGTTGTATTCAATACAGTATCTGACAACATGTGGGGCGGTGGGGTAGCCTAGTGGTTAAAGCGTTGGCTCGTCACGCCGAATACCCGGGTTCGAATCCCCACATGGGTACAATGTGTGAAGCCCATTTCTGGTGTCCCCCGCCGTGATGTTGCTGGAATATTGCTAAACGCGGCGTAAAACCAAAACTCAGTCAGTCAGTCAGTCTGTCAACATGTTTATTCACTGAAAAGGATGTTACTTGTCTGAAGAGCATGTTTTATATATGTATACATAGGTGCCTAGTTTCCTTTTCTATAAACAAATCTTACGGTACCGAAGGTAGGTATAAACGTTCAATATCGATAGAGAAGACTAAGTCAGCTGGGCTTCGATTGGGTAGGGTGGGTTCATTATACAGATTTTGTAGGAATGTTTAGGAGCATTTAGCAAAATGTGGTAACTGCGCTTCTTTCGTTTTTGTATGGAAATAAATCTGAAATCCAAATCTGGTGCTGACTGACATGACTGTTTGGGCGAAAGTGCATCGCCATGGGACTGTTTAAGCTATCACCAGGTGTAGTCTACTTTAACACTCGTTGACAGTTTCTGCACAGCCAGAATTGTCACAGATGGAGGCCTGGTTTTAGTTGACACCTTTAGAACGTGGGGTCATGGACGTGGAAAAGTACATATTCGTTATTAAGGTTTTTTTAGATAAGGACTTTCATAGATTCAGATGATGAATATGGTTTTATGCCGCCTTTAACAATATTCCAGCAATATGACGGCGGGGACACCAGAAATGGGCTTCACACATTGTACCAAATATCTTAAATAACATTCAATATTGATCGAGAAGACAAAGAATTGCGTTGACGGAGTTTTGTTGCAAGGTACAGAAATGCTTTTGTTTAGGGACCTGTTCGTGGTGCACTAGCATTTACTTTGGTAGTGCTTGGCCCACTGCATCAGTTATATGACTCCTGTATTTTCTCGAAATGAAAGCTTGATCCCTCCCTATTACGTATTCAGCCATCATTTTGGGTTATGTCGAACCTCGGATAACTCGAAGTATTTGCGTATGCCCCTCTGACTTCGACACAATGCTGTTTGACAAAACTTAAGAGAACAGTCAACCGAAATAGATTCCACTCCGCGTGAAAAGCAAAATATCTTCTTTCAGTGGCATTTAGAAGCTGGTATGATGAAGAGGAACGTCTTATCTATTGCAATAAAGAAGCTGTCGGTCCATACAAAAAGTGTTTCTCTTCAAAGGCAAAATAGTGTTGAAAACACTTTGAATGGATCACTAAAACATGGCTTAATTGTGGAAATGCTAAACCTGCTTTTTCAGTAACATTTGTGTTGATTCCGGGAACTAGGGATTAGATTTAAATCGCCCGTTTCAACTTTATACCAAAGGAGGTTTTTGTTGTCAACCGAGGTCCAAAACATCTTGTTCCTTCTTTTATTGTACACTTTCTTGATTCACGTGACTGCAGGAAAACAAATTATATAACACTCATATCAGATTACACAACTTGACCCACCTTGGTCTTGTCTGTCGAAGTATCTCCCGTATTGTACATACTTGATTCACGTGACTGCAGGAAAACAAATTATATAACACTCTTATCAGATTGCACTACTTATTTCACTCTGGCCGTGTCTCTGGCATTTCTTGGTGACTATATATTATGTCAGTCAGTCAGTGCCCAGTCACAGATCCGTATAATGTGGAGGTGCGTTCGTCTAGCAGCGCTTACCCTGCCCTTCTGCCTGTCCATGGTGGGAGGTGCAGCAGAAATATTCAAGAACCCTGGCTTCGAGAGCACCAACCCCCTCAGTAGTTGGGAATGTGTCTCCTGTCATATGGCAGTGGCCAGTGACCACACAGAGGGCAGACACTCACTCAAGGTCTCGGCACGGTAGGGGCAAAGACCATGGTCAGTCGACATTCACATTGTTTGGTGGTTGGATTGATCCACGAAGTGCATTTACCCATATCCATTCCTACGAACAGTTAACACTGTTATAATGTGCAAATTCCGATTAATCTCCACATTCTTTTTTCGTGTTTATACGATCAGTTTGGCTGGTGATACACATATACGGGGGACTTCAGTGAGTCATCTCAACTTCTCTTTTGAAATATATTTATCATAAACATGTACAGTCCGTTTGAGTCAGAAACGGACCGATGAATTGCAAATTTTATCATTGTACAAAATTGCCACATAAATATAAATAGTACACATGTTTATCATTTACTAATACCCAACAGCTTTCTTACATTTGAAAATTTTCCGGCCTCCACCAAAAAAGTTGTTTAAGAAACTATCATCATTGAAAACGCAAAAGTTGTTATCTGTCGCGGAGGTGTGAAACCGCAGAAACGGAACAGCCAGTCATGGCGGGGGACATCTCAAAATCTATTCCGGGAGACCTGTCGGTTCCTCGTCTGTCGTAGTGTCATAGTCACGACTTAAAGGGATGACAAGTGGTGCCACAGTTGCCTGTTGTAAGCCATCCCGAGACCAGTAACCTTGTTCAATGACGATAGCTACCTTGTTTACCCAGTTTTGCCAAGTTACAGTCGTCATTTTGTTAAGGGATTCCTTAACCAAGACCTCTACGTCACGTAATCTAAAAGTTGTGGCAACATCTCCTGTGACAATACCCCATACCATTTCAATGGGGTTAAGGTCACAGTGATAGGGTGGAAGTCGCAGAATATCGTGACCCTTACTTTTTATGTAACTGTCAACTTTGTAGAAAGGTTCACCTTTGTGGGTTTTTATGATCTTATATAGCTGAGGCTTCGTTGCCTTTGAAGGCCGTGCGATCTGAAATTTGTCGAGCCATGATATCATATCACCTTTTCGACTGTTCGATGTCGGGGCTTTACTGTCGGGGTCCTGCACTCTGTGGTATGGGGCATTGTCCATTACGATAAAAGACTTCTCTGGTAGAGCTGGTACCAACTTGTTTTTAACCCAATCGAGGAAAACCGCACCATTAATCTCGGAATGGTAGTCTCTGTTATCTGTGGACTTTGCCCTGAATACCAAGTCGCAGCCTGGGCGAAAGCCTTTGCTGGAGCAACCAGCACGGAGAATGATTAGTCTCTCTCCTTTCCCTAGAGGCAGCTTTCTACGTGACCCCTTATCACCCCCATCGGGTACCCACTGACTGCTGGCAGTGTGCGAGGCATTGACCCAGGTCTCGTCCAAGTACACTGGCTCGAACCCTTCCTCGCGCTTCTTCTTTATAACCCTGAGGAAATTATTTCTCAAGCGAACGATATCAGGGCGTTCACAGAGTACTGACCTATTCTCCCCCGAAATTTTCTTATAACGATACCCGAAAGAGTGTAAGAGTCACCAGAGCGTGTACTTTGATACTCTGAGGTTGTGTTCTTGCTCCAAATGATTTTTTAACATTTTCAGCGACATGTATTTGTTTTCAGAATAGAGCTTGTTGATGGACTGCCTTACAAGGTTCTTTTGAAAGTTGTCCAAATGTTTTACTTTGTGTGATTTTGACATGACCCCTACCTGCTTCGCATCACCCTCACAATGTTTGTGTTCCAGAACATTTGTCAGTACCCTTGCTGATACTCCTAAAGCTTTTGCTGCCTGCTTACGGACTTTATTAATGGCATAAAATGGTTTGCCCCTTTCGGCTTCAGCACGGAAAAAATCGTACACTTTAATCATCAACTGTTTCACGTCAGCATTCAACTTCATTTTTCATCAGGCATGTGTATCCCGTGCACGACGAGATAGTGGCTGTTCCGTTTCTGCGGTTTCACCCCGCCGCGACAGATAACAACTTTTGCGTTTTCTATGATGATAGTTTCTTAAACAACTTTTTTGGTGGAGTCCGGAAAATTTTCAAATATAAGAAAGCTGTTGGGTATTAGTAAATGATAAACATGTGTACTATTTATATTTATGTGGCAATTTTGTACAATGATAAAATTTGCAATTCATCGGTCCGTTTCTGACTCAAACGGACTGTAGCAGGGTGTGGAATCCTAACACAGTTGACATCCTTACTTTGTCAGCTTAAGGATTAACCTCTTTTGACGATTTGGAGAGAAGCGGTAAAAGTCAAGGAGAAATGATAATATGCTCTTTAATGTTCCTGAAAGATAAAGTGAATCCTATGATGCATTAAAGAAAAAATGTCATTTTTAACTGAGTTCGAAACATCCCCGGATAGTTTTAAAATATTGAAGGTGCACATGATCGCCCTATGGGATCAGCTAAATATATGTAGATTCAATTGAAATCGTTCACCCACATCCAGGACATTGTCAACTTATACCTTCTTCAAAGAGTATTTTCTGTTGAAAGCAATGTTTAATTTATGTAACACTAAAATTATTTCGATCTGCGCTTGCACAGTCCAGATGTACATCTTGCTCACGGGAAGAAGATATATGGCGATGTTAGAATAGACAGAAAGTGTCAGATCTGTGTTTTGAAAAATGCCGAAAATATTTATCATGTCCTAATATGCCCGTTGTATGCTTAATTCACTAAAAAATATCATGTATATTGATGTTTAAAATTATATTATATATGCCCCAGTTGAAATTTGTTGTATTAAAGTAAAGGTGCATTGTAGAAATAAGAGACTGACTGACTGAGTTTGGCTTTACGCCGCTTTTAGCAATATTCCAGCAACATCACGGCGGGGGACACCAGAAATGGGCTTCACACGTTGTACCCATGTGGGGATTCGAACCCGGGTCTTCGGCGTGACGAGCCAACGCTTTCACCACTAGACTACCCCACCGCCCCAGAAATAAGAGACACATACTGCTAATGGATATGCATGATACTGGCATAAGCTTATATTTTTCCTTATCCTGACTCATGTATTTTTGCTTGTCTCCTTTCCTTCCCGAACGTTAGTGGAACACTTGTATCTCCTTATTGAAGCTCCCTTCAATAAAACAGATGTAAAATCACTACTCACCACGAGTTATCTCCCTCGCCGTTTTGGCGGGAAAACGGCGCCACCCGTCTCTTCACTCTCTCCTTCTTCGCCCTAGTGGACGGTTGGGAGAGCACCTGTTTCTCCAATACGACACTATATCCTTTGATTAATTAGTTATTACCCTATATACTACCTTTATAGGGGTTTAGGGAGTATCCTTCAACAATATGGTTTGAAATTTATTCGTAATTTGACTGTTTATTCACGGTTTTGTACGTGATTGTTCAGTTGTTTACATTTCATGAAAACCTGTTTTCATTGTAGGTTTAGGTTCTCTGCTGCAGACCCGCATTTATTGTGCCCTAGCTGCACAACAACATGTACTTCCAGCTCTCGCTGTAATCTTTGTCAGCATTTAACAAAAATTCAATTTAATAAATATTTATTCTCTGTACTTAGGCGTGCTAGCGACAAATCCAGGCGACTTTTACAAGTCATGGATAAACCGGTTGAGTCCTTCACGAGCTGTCTATCGTTGTCAGATGACTTACTTCCATCAAGTGACCTGCCGGAGATGTCCTCGGAGGATGGGCGTGGGATGTTGTCCGCCACTTCGAAGAAGAGGGTTTCTACATCGGACAACTCCTCAACGCAGACGAAGAAGAAGAAGCCTTCCTCTACGCAGAAAAAGCCTCACGCCCCTAAGACGTCTAGCAACTCTACGGGGACGTCTGCGCAGACTACAAGGACCTTTTCGGCCGAGATCGTCCCGATGGAAGAGAGAGGATTATATGATGAGCCGCTGCTGATCATCCCTGAGATACAGCATAAGAGGAAGAAGCAGGCTTCTGAGCAGGTAACGTCAGCAGATCTATCTACGCAGTCCGAGGTACCATCTACACTGGCGGCAGATGAGCGATCCCTGGACCAAATTGCTACCAGCGCAGAGAGGGCAGCTCTTCAATCATCGCAGACGTTCAACCCCGGGGCCTTCATGCAGCAGTTCTCTCAGCAGATAATGGAGATGATGGAGAAGCGCTTCGCGCAGGAAAGAGCATCACATCAACCACAGGGCTCCCATGCTCAAGGCATCACCCGCAGAGAGGACTCGGACCTGCACGAAGGCAACACTGACGATACATCGGAGAGGCCCTCCAGCAAAGCTAGCTCCAGGAACAAGCCTGCGCGCAGGACGGCACGCTCGTCTTCAGAGGAGGAGGCAGAGGAAGAACCTTCACGAAGGCTACCCACCTCACAGAGGAAGAAACCTAGGACCAGAGAGACGTCTCGGGACTCGCACCCTCATCAAGATCTCTCACCTTCGCGAAGGTCATCAGACGTAGCCTCAAGGACATCATCAACATCTCGCAGATCATCACGGGATTCAACGAGGCATTCACGAACCAAGAGACGCTCACCTCCACGCAGGTCTCCGCACAGGTCTCCACGCAGGTCGCCCTATAGACGCAACTCAAAGGATTCATCTCCTACCAGGGCTCCGCGCAGGTCGCCCCATAGACGCAGCTCAACGGGTTCATCTCCACGCAGATCTCCACGTAGATCACCACGCGATCGCCACGCAGATCCCCAGCGAAGGACGATCAACCATCTCATAACAGTGGACCTGATACAGAGGACGACTGCAGTATCATCTTCTCGGACTCAGAGATAAAATATTGGATGGCTAATGGACTGGACTTAGCGTCACCCTCTAAGGAAGAGAATGCAGCACTCACGTACCTAATGAAGGACGATGATGTCGACACGATCACTCTACCGCCAATTGATCCCATCTCGGAAGTACCAGAGAACTTGGACGCAGCCTTCAGGAAGGCAATGAAGTCTCAGGCTCCGAATATCCCACAGTTCAACGCAAAGAAGTTCTCTCTACACAACATGGACCCCTTCATGAAGGCACAAGAAATCGATGACAACTATAAGATCATCAACGACACCCGGACCAAATCTTACAAGATTGAGGACAAAAAGCTGGCGCAGATAGACACGATAACCAGAAGGATGTTCTTCGGACTGAACAGATCCAGGGCAGTGAATGACACGCTCATCGCCAAGTTCAGGGACTCTACTGCAGAGGAGGACCGGATGATCTATTCTGCTCTACTCACGCAGAAGAAGGACCAGCAGTTTATGACGGACCATCTATCATCCATCTCAGCAGCGTTGACGTTAGCTAGAAGACAGGGACTACTGTCATCCTGCAACTGGAGCGAACGTTTCACGAAGTCGCTGTACAGAGCCCCATGGTCTACATCATCCATCTTCGCAGGGGAGATTGACGCCGCCGCCAAGGAAGTCACGAAGGACTCCAGGGAGGTCTTAATGATCAAGTCCATCGATACACTAGCCAGTGTCATCAGGCAGACGTCCCAGCGCTACTCGGGCAAGTCCAAGTTTGCAGGCATCCAGAAAGCAAGAGAGAAGAAAATGGTGACCTCCAGAGGAGGAAAGGACTCTTTTCGTCGCCCAGCCGGCAACTATAGAGGACGATCCGGACGAGGCAGGGCACCCAGAGGTGCCAGAGGCTATAGACGTTGAAGGACGGGGTTCGGAACGACTGGAGTCTTCCACCCCCAGCCGTTCCTGTACAACCTTCACAAGTGGGTGGACGTCTACAAAGCTACTGGGAGAACTGGGGAATTCTTCAAGATCCATTTGTATCCAACATCCTAAGAGACGGATATCGCATACAACTACAAGCAGCTCCGCCATTAACAGACAAACCTCAGAAGTTCGACTTTACAACCCATCGGACAGAGAGGCTACGAGAAGCAGTCACATCTCTACTAGAGAAGGACGCCATAGAAGTGGTGGACCAGGACCAGATCTCACCAGGATTCTACTCCCCAGTTTTCCTAGTACCAAAGAAAAACTCCAAAGAAAAGTTCCGACTAATCTACAACATGAGGGCATTCAACAGAGATTATCTACGCAAACCACCAAGGTTCAGCATGATTCATCTACCACAACTACTACATCTCGTCCGTCCGATGGACCACATGGCCAGCATAGATCTACAGGACGCATACCTGCATATTCCTATACATCCGGACTCAAGGAAGTACCTGAGGTTTATACTGGACGGACGACACTACCAATGGAAGGTCCTGCCATTTGGAATATCATCGGCCCCCTGGTTGTTTACAAGAGTGACGAAGCCCATAGTCACATACCTACATCATCGAGGTCTACGCAGTGCGTTCTACCTAGACGACGGGATTCAAGTTCATCAAGATCCCAATCATCTCAGACTACAGCTGGACTTCACCATCAGACTGCTCACACAACTGGGGTGGCTAGTGAATCTCTTAAAGTCGGACCTAGAACCTACACAGGACCTGCAGTTCCTAGGAATCCGGTTCATCACAACAGAAAACCGCATAGCAGTACCAGAGGACCGATGGCTAAAGATACAACAGACGATATCGCAAGCTCTACTCTCTCCGTGGCCACTACGACAGTGGCAGAGTCTCTTGGGTCTCCTCACGTCAGCACAAGACATGACACGCAGAGGGAGACTACAACTACGCCCACTACAGGTCTTCGTGAATGCTCATCTGGACGACCTGGACCCCTTCGGACTCCCGGACGGACTAAAACCATATCTACTATGGTGGACCCAGAGATCGAATGTTTGCGGAGGCACCTATTTAGCAGAGCTGGAGTGCAAGACGCATCTCTACGCGGACGCATCTCTCCCAAGGATGGGGAGCACACCTCGACAACGAAGTGTCAGCTGGGACATGGACCATAGAGGAGAAAGATCTGCACATCAACATGCTGGAAATGAAAGCAGTGATAAACGCCATACTCCACTGGACCAGCATTCTGGAGAATGCTCATCTGACAGTACATACGGACAACTCCACAGTGGCGTTCTACATAAACAGACAAGGATCAACAAGGTCGGCGAACCTTCTGGACCTCTGCTTTCAACTGTTCAGCATAACAGACAACCTGAACATCCACATAAGAGCATGCCACATTCCAGGAGCCAAGAATGTGATAGCAGACGCACTATCCCGTCCAACGCAGCCATCCCCAACAGAATGGATGCTACATCCAGAGATCTTCAAGCAGATCATACAAGAGATGGGAGCGCCACTAATAGACCTATTTGCCACAAGATTCAACAATCAACTCATAACATTCGTCTCACCAATACCAGATCCACGAGCATGGGCAATGGGCGCTCTAAGCATCTCCTGGGAAGGACTAAACGCTTACGCGTTTCCACCACCAGCTCTAATACCGAGGGTGTTGCAGAAAATCAGTCAGACGAAGATCCTACAACTGATTTTGGTCGCGCCTTACTGGCCAGCGAGAATATGGTTCCCCATTCTCATACAAGAACTAGGACAGCCTCAACTGCAACTACCAGAGTGGTCGAATCTGCTAGTACATCCTCACACAAAGCAAGCACACGGCAACCCAGAGGTGTTCCGGCTACACGTGTGGACTGTATCAAGGCGTGCTTGAACAAGAGAGGATATTCCGCCAGGGCAGCGAAAGCAGTCACACTAGCTCTACGCAAGTCTACACGCAACTTGTACGACGACAAGTGGCGACGATTCGAGACATACGCTTTGAAGAACGGCTTCACAGCCATAAAAGCGACACACCCTCAAGTGGCGGACTACCTTTGTCACCTAAGACAAACGAAGCGGTTAAAAGGGTCAACACTCTCAACATACCTAGCGGCATTGAGCTCAGTTATCACCATGAGGACGAGTGCAAAACTGACGAAAGTACCAGAGTTACTGGCCTTGCTACGCTCTTTTAAACTGGAGGACCAACAACAGAGATTTAAAGCTCCGGCGTGGGACCTCAACGTAGTTCTACGACATCTCACCAGTGACGTTTACGAACCATTAGATAAGACATCTTTTGAGTTCTTGACGCAGAAGACGCTGTTCCTGATCGCCTTAGCAACAGCAGCAAGGATGTCGGAAATACATGCTCTGGACTTTGAGAGAACACGGTTTGATGAAAATCAAAACATCGTGCATATGGGACTGAGATGGGACTTCATAGCAAAGAATCAACTGCCAGGTCAACCGGACAGACAGTTCCACATCCCAGCACTATCATCAGTCCTTGGACCACAGGATACGCACGACCTATCCTTATGCCCAGTGAGAGCATTGAAAGTCTACCTACAAAGATCTAAGACCAGGAGACGAAAATTCAAGCGTCTTTCGTCCCGATATCGACAGCGACACAGACGGAGGTCTCCCGCACTACGATATCTATCTGGATCAGAACTGTCATACTACGGGCCTACAAAGCAGCAGGACTTGATCCTCCAAGAGCCTCCAACCCACATGAAGTTAGAGCTCTGGCGTCAACACTCGCTCTACATGGGAATTGCTCTATCAGGACGATAATGGAGGGCTGCTTCTGGAAATCGGACATGGTGTTTGCCAACCATTACCTGAGGGACATCGCCACCGAGGACGTCTCCGGCATTCACCATTTCGGCCCACTTGTTGTTGCACAACAATTGACAGTCCCTCAAAGGCGCTGAGACGGAGTCTCGCCCTTTTTATCACATGACTTGCAAAAGCCTACACTCAGGAGAGTTCAGCTTATAGTCTATATGCACGTCTAAGACAGACTAGCATAAGTGATATGACCCAGTACTTGTAAGGATACTCGTACAGGAAAGGGTCGCTTCTCCACTTGATGCTCGCATCAAGAGATGGAGTTGCAAAATCCACATAAAATGTTAACAGAAGCAAGGACCAAAAGTTAACAATTGTGGTCTCCCCATCAGAGAAAGCTGGAAGTAAAGGGTTACAGCAGCAGCAGAGCATAGCAGTAAAATAGAAGTTCCCATAGGGGGGTATGCAAGATGTAAATCACTACATGGAATCCAGAAGTGGCTTGACCCACCACCAAATCCGACGGATTCTACAAGCAAAAAAATACATGAGTCAGGATAAGGAAAAATATGTAATTTTCTGAATAAAATTGATATTTTATACTTATCCTGACTCATGAGGTAAGCCCTCCCAACCTCCCCCGGACACTTTTGCAAAATTAAAGTGTCGGGCTATTAATTCGGAGAGAGTGAAGCGTGGGAAGACGGGTGGCGCCGTTTTCCAGAAAATTACGATTATTACTC
This sequence comes from Haliotis rubra, assembly GCF_003918875.1. Classification (NCBI taxonomy): domain Eukaryota; kingdom Metazoa; phylum Mollusca; class Gastropoda; order Lepetellida; family Haliotidae; genus Haliotis; species Haliotis rubra. Next base: position 1,658,321 of record NW_025767335.1, read on the forward strand.
GTGGTGAGTAGTGATTTTCATCTGTTTCATTGAAGGAGCTTCGAAGAAGGAGATACAATGTTCCACTAACGTTCGGGAAGGTAACAAAATACATGATTATGAAAATACTATACAAAACATCAATGCCCAAAAGAATACCCAATTGTGACTATCCTCATAAACAGATTCCATGTTGGTGTGAAAGACAGAAATCTGTGAAAATCATACAATGAACCACTGAACATAGTGATGACACCAGGTGTTAGCGAAATGGGTCAGCATATCCCGGCCTAAAGCTACTGGCAGCACCTCCTAACCCACTCAGTTTGCCTACGAAATGTAAGTATTTACAGCCTGACGTCACACAGCAGTGTTCCTGCCATGCGGCGAAGGTTGTAAACAAATAGTCAATCAAGTGATCGATGAATCCGATATTCCATTTGCTAATACGACTACTGCGAAGGAGTTAAGATTTTCCACTGCTTAGAAGAAAAGAAATAGACATGTTTTGGAATGAGAATTGTTTTACAACACAGTGTTGTAATGTCTCGAACCAAACATTTCTCGTCTGAGCATAGACAAATGCTACTGAGCTTCATTTTGAAAATGTGATATTAATGTAGTTAAAATGACAAATAGCAGTCACAAATTCATTTGAGTTATCATATGAAATCACAGTAAATGTAATGTCCACTGAACGATTTAGCTATAGCCAACTTTAAAACATTTTCCACCCATGAAGATCTGGATTAGAATTGGTCTTCAGGCTTGTCTTGAGAGGCGACTAACGGGATCGGATGGTAAGCGAAGCTGACATGGTTGGCACATGTCATCGGTTCCCAATTGCGTAGATCGATGCGCATGCTGTTGATCACTGAATTGTCTGGATCAGAATCGATTATTGATAGACCGTCGCCATATAGCTGGAATATTGCTGAGTGTCATGTGATACAACAAACAAACATAAACATTTCCATGAATCGCTATCAAAATAGAAATGACAAGCGAGCGTATCCTTGACCCATGACATGTAATTTTGAAGCTTCTAAATCCAGAGGTTGTACACTATATCTTCTCCTCCTGCTAGGACTAATTCTCGGTCAGGAATCAGACAGAACGTTGCTCTCCGGGACAAAACCCGGTACTCCCTGCAGTCCTATGTGAAGCAGCTAACCAACCCGACTGGGAAACTGTACCAGCATTACATGATACAACTGGACGTGACCCGAAACAATGGTAGGTGTTTGTATAACCCAGCCATGATCTCATGATCTGTAGAGTAGGTAAAAGGAAGTAGTATATCTAACCCCACTAAGAGAGAGAACGAAAAAAAGAGAAAGAGATAGATAGATAGATACTTTATATATAGATATATAGATAGATAGATAGATAGATAGATAGATAGATAAGCCAGTCTGATCAGCGTGTAATATCTTTCATAGCTACTGTTATGGTAGACTAACAACTAGTCTCTGAAATGAACATATTTTACTGAAAAAATTTCATAATAAAACAACAAAAAATATAATGAAAAGGAGCCCTGAGCCTTTCTTCATTCCTGAAGCTGAGGAAATCTAGACTTGCCACATTTTCTAGACTTGCGTTGGCTTTCTTGGATATATTTGCTTCAGGGTCTGTACGACAGACTACTGTTATCGAAATTACATTAGATTTTAAATGATTAAAATTCTGAAGTTGTCCAATCTTTGTAGGATCTACTGAATATATACGGACGGCCTTTCGTTCGGTCACATCACATGACGGATGGGTTCAACTGCGTAGTGACTTTGTATTCTATAACGAAGGTAAAACAACTCACTTACTTTCATCTTCCTGTACAATTTACACTGCATCAGATCAAGGGAAGCAATTTGGAAGGTGACTGGAGAGGAAATGTTCCCAGAACTAACAGATGGCATTTTCCATTCTGGTAGAGTAATGGATGGGTTGCCGTACAACAATCAATTTCCTCACCTAAATGATAAAAGACAAAATATGTAATCGAGTATTAATCCAGAGTAGGCACTTCCGAGCTGAAGCATAACTTATCTAAAAGACGAACTAAACCAGGCAGATACGAACTGAGAATGATAAAGACCTTGCTATGTTGTGTACATTTTACATCTTGGTACAGTTGTTTAAGCCGAATTGTATATGTAGGCTGATATCTTATTGGTTAAAATACTAGGCCATCCTATGTTTTGTTAGCAGTTAATTCCGCGCATATTACGCGATTGACTATGTTACAGGTTACAGGAGAGTGAGTCTGAGGTTGAATAATCCAGATGCAGGCGTTGACTTCCTGGTTGATCACATGTCACTCACGGAAATACCCGAGGACAAAGATTGGAAATCAAAGGCGGACAAGAGGATAGACCAGCTCAGGAAGAACAATATCCATTTTAAGTAATATAATATAATATAATTCTGTGGTTGAGGTTTACATGATTAAACACAATGAAGAAAGTACTTTAGTTATAAAAATCGGTTATGCGTTATGCATGCTGTTTTAGGCCACACTCGACGTCGCACTCCGAAACATTCCAGCAGTACGATGGCGTTCTTGAAATAATCGGATCAGACACAATATGATGCCTAATAAATACTGTGACTAAGTAGTGGTCCTTGAATATAAGACCCGTGAAGATCCGGGTTAGAATTGATCTTCAGTAACCAATGCTTGTCGTAAGAGGCGACTAACGGGATCGGGTGGCCAGGCTACCTGACTTGGTTGACACTTGCCTAGATCGAGGCTCATGCTGTTGATCACTGGATTGTCTGGTCCAGACTGGATTATTTACAGACCGCCGCCATATAGCTGGAATATTGCTGGGTGCAGCGTTAAACAACAAACAACGTATTTGAATCTGTCGCCCCTGATGTCGTCGACTGCCTTGATGACTCCTCGTTATTATTTGTTCCGCAGCATCCAAGTCCCGCCCCACGTGTCCTATGCGGATCTTGTGATTCAGGTATGTTGTCTCATAGCATTGACCTTGAACATAGAGTTATGACCAGAAAAAACAGCCTTGAAGACATATCAGAGCGCATTTTTTGCTTATGTTCCAGCCTGTGAACTTCGCTCACAGCACCAGAATCTACTGACAGTACCATACCACAAGCTAAAACCTTTTGGTCACAGATCATTTTCGTACACTGTCCCGGTCTGGTAGAACTCACCGACCCTTGACATTGAAGTCTATGAAAATCTGAAAACCTTTAAAACAAAACTCAAGTGAGTGAGTGAGTGAGTTTGGTTTTACGCCGCTTTTAGCAATATCCCAGCAATATCACGGCGGGGACACCAGAAATGGGCTTCACACATTGTACCCATGTGGGGAATCGAACCCTGGTCTTCGGCGTGACGAGCGAACGCTTTAACCATTAGGCTACCCCACCGCCCCAAAACTCAAGAGTCCTCTCTTTACACTGTTCTATGAATCACAGGCATACGTCTTACTGTTTACTTTCCAAATGTATAGGAGCAATATTTTATAGATAGACAACTTCTTAATTGCAATAGTTGCGACGTTCCGGTGTAGATGGTAACACCGTTATGAAGCAAGTGATAGCATCTACACAGAAACGTCGCATCTATTACAATAGAGATGTTGTCTCTCCATAACACAATTGTTCCTTTTCATCGTACCAGCTTCTAAATGCCACTCAAAGAAGTTTTACCAATGTTTCTATTTGTTTTTTAGATCTAGCGCCTATTGTTCCTGATAATATTACACTAGTGCTCAAAAGAAAGTACACAGTGTGTTTGATCAAACTTGAAAAGAAAAGAAAAGCATATATAAATAAACGTCTGTTTAATTTCAAGAGTATTCCATTCTAAAGCAAATGTTCACAATTTCATTTCATACAAAGACACTGAAAGACACGTGGTATCATAAACTGAACCTTTACACAAATCAGCAGGCGTTTTTTTTGTGCAAAATGTCACCAAATATTGAATCAATAGTGAGTGTGACCACAATCGGCTTCAATACACGCCAAAACACGTCGACGCATTGATGACGTAAGACGACAAATGACGTTAGGCGTGATCCGTTGCCACTCCTGTTGGAGACATTATTCCAGTTGTTGAGCGGTGCACGTGACAGGTGGCGCTGGTAGTCTTCTGATCTGTCGATCCAGATAGTCCCGTAAGTGTTCTGTTTGATTCATGTCGGTTGCCATGAATAATCACAAGTCAAGTTTGAGCTCGCCGCAGATCCATCTCCACACCATCACGCTACCGACCCAAACGGTCGGACTTGCTGAACGCAATTCGGCGCTAAACGTTCACCTACTCGTCTGTAAACACGAGCTCGGCCGTCATTACTGTATCGGTGAACATCACACGTCGCCAATCACGCATCTGCCAACGTCGAACTCGCCTGATCCATGTCAGTAGGGTCGACGTGCTCGAATACAATGTTCTCTTACTCGCTGGTACACTGTATGTCCTAGTGCCTTCGCTGCCGTTGACGTTGCCGTTACAAAATGAGTTCTCAGATGAATTGTCCAGATGTGGCGATCATCACCGAGCGTTGGTCACACGTTGTCGACCACTCCAAGGCCTGTCTGACTTATTGCCTGTTTGTCTAAGTCGTTGCATCAGTCTGATGAAATTTTCTCGGGGGCAACCGAAGGTTCTGGCAAAGACGGTGTGGTTAGCTCTTTGTTGGAGACATTCCGACAACTCTCACTCTTTCGAATTTTCTTACTACTCTGTAGCCTACGTGTCGCGTAGGACGTTTCACACCGTCAGTATGCGCGTGCATTTCGTGTTACATCAAAGTCGTTTTGGATTTTTTTGCGCCGTTTAGGTGATTCGTTAACTTATTTCGCCGTTTGGTCCAGGAAAGGATTGGTCTGTACGTGTGTGACATGGCTTTTATCACTTCATGTCTATTTTTGTAAATTTTTATGAAATATTTTGCAGTGTATAGTTTCTTTTGAGCATTAGTTTATTAATACAATGACTTGGAGATCCGACGAAGAATATTCCTACTATATAAGGACTTTGTCGCTTATGTTCAATACATATGCCAGATTATTTCGATAGACTCAGATGTACTTAAGAAACATTCATTTCACTGCTTTTTTGCGGTGAATGTACTCTACTGGGCATTTGTGGTGGATCTCAGTTCATACGTGATCAGTTGTTTCGCATATGTGTTTCTACTTGTAAAACCTTTCACAAAACCCAGTGTATTGAGATTCCAACGTTAGCTACAAGAATCATTCACACTTAGTGTATATATTAAATCCATGACTACTTGTCTTACATGAGTCAAGGTGGATCTCGTGAAACATGGCTTCTCTTTCGGGTCCCAAACGAACACGAAGACACTGTCTCTCGACCCACACTACGCTGATCTGTTCTACTACCTGTTCAACTTCGCCACGGTCAACGACTACTACTGGCACACTGACCCCAAGCCGCTGGTAGGAACTTCCAGTAACATCTTCTCAATGGAATCTTAGGTTCGCAGACCCGTGAAGATCTGGTTAGAATTGGTCTTCAGTTACCCATGCTTGTCGTAGGAGGCGACTAACGGGATCGGGTGGTCAGGCTCGCTGACTCGGTTGACACGTCATCGGTTCCCAATTGCGCAGATCGATGCTCATATGCTGTTGATCACTGGAGTTTCTGGCCCAGACTTGATTATTAACAGACCGCCACCATACAGCTGGAATATTGCTGGGAGGGCGTTAAACAACAACCAAACCAAGGTTCGCAACGATTATGAGTGTGGGTTTGCCAGCACCCTAGCCTTGCTGGTGGCGTTCATCAAATTCGTATCAAACGTCCTTCCCATACCAAACTGACAACGATGCCGTAATATTAGTCTGTCTCACAGTCCCTGAACCACATTATTTTCCCTACTGAATAGCCCTTCCTACAATACTAAATCCCATAATGAAGCAAGTATAGATTTCCTCAGGTCTGAATCTCCTATCTCACTGAGGTTCCTTTTCAATTTAAATGAGATGTGTTGCCGTCAGAATTATAAATATTTGGAGACTAAGCGTTACTGTAATGTTACTGTGTATAGTAATGAAGCATAGATATGGCGTCATTGTCATCATTGCGAGTCAAAGATTTAGCAACATGAATTTGAGAAGGAACACTGTAGTATATCATCCTAATTCTGAAACATAAAATTGACTACGCCATGATTACTGGGAATAATATATTGAACATGGATGCTCTTGTTGCGCACCCGGGACGATCCGGACAAAATTGGTCTTCATCGACATAAAGCAATATACATTGTTTAAATATTTCTCCAGCACAATCCTGATTACAGCGCAGTTTCGAAGACACTTGACGAGCTCCATAAACATGGGTAATGTATTACTTACTCACTCACTCGTAAACAAGTATGGAAAAAACAAACCACCAATGCTCTCTGTAAAAACGTGTGTTTAACGTATCTTTGCATTGCAATTCTATAAACCATTCATCATGTCCAGAGATCTCTGCTTTCGGAGTACCTAGCATTACATGTGGTTAGTTGGATAGTGTTAAACGTCTGTATGAAATGTTATTTATGCCAGTAAAGATCTTTATTTTTTTAATTTGTTTTCATTATGCATGAAGGCCACCGGCCCATATACATATAACATATGTACAATCAAAATATATTGGAAACATGATGTAAAACAATTAAGAGTTTAACCAAATCTGTCTCTTTTTATAAGCAGTATAAATGAATTTGCATAGATTTAATAATGCTTCATTTGAAGGAGAAGTTAGCAGGTTTTTGAATATAAATATATTTGGAATGCGGTTGTAAATATGTGGAAAATAATAGAATCTTTCTTCAGAATAATATTTGCATACTAAAAGAAAATGGAATTCATCCTCTATACGGAGTTTACAGACAGGGCATGTGCGTAGAGATACATCAATATTTAACCATCTTCCTTCATTTATTTTTAATCGTAATAGGCCTGCTCGGAATTTTATATGAATATTACGATATTTGTTTTCATGTATAACACTTAAATATTTTTCCGGTTCTAGTAAACACTTACATTCTCTATACAAATTGTAGCGTGAACTGTTGTCGAGAGTACAATGCCAAGATTGGTAGAACATATTTACACATACATCTTTAAAACATCTAAGAAAATCAACCTTATTGCCTACACTTTGTGCTAACCATACAAAGCCAAATCCATGTGAAAAAAGTATATTACGAATATGAGAAGCATAATTATTTTGCCCAATGTTATCTAAATATACTGACATGTCATATGATTTTTTGGTATTCTACCAGAGTGCATTTCTGTAAGCTTTAGCCAACATTTAATAACTCGACATAAGGCATTTATATACAAAGGATATCGTCCACATTCACCATATATTATAACATTAGGCGTTTGTAATCCTACATTTAGAAATCTCTTACATGCAAGCAAATGAACTTTTTCAATATTCTCATAGCGGCTAATCCCCCATACTTCCGCACCATAAAGTAAAATTGGTTGAATTTGTGAATCAAATATTTTAAAGAATACCCTAGGATCAACCACATCAACCTTTCGTAAGTTATATAGTATTTGTAACAGTGCTCTTTTTCCTCTCAGTGCTAGATCGTCTGTACATTTATTCATTTTAAACGTGGATGAAAATATAATACCAAGATATCTATATGAATTCACAACGTCAATAACAGAGTCTTTATAATACCATATTTCTTTAGCTGATAATCGCCCACCCCTTCTAAAGACAACAATATTGGTTTTATCGAGGTTAACGTCAAGTCCCCATTTATCAGAATATGATTCTAAGATATTCAATTGTTTTTGTAGTCCCGAAGCAACGTCAGATATGAGAATGACATCATCTGCAAAAAGTAATAGCAATATCTCTAAAAAATCAGGAAACAGCTGTACACCAAATTTACCACTTTCTACAATATCAGTACACAGTTCACCAATAAAAAATGAAAAAAGAAGTGGACTTAAAATACACCCTTGTCTTAAACCGACTGGGCAAGCAAAATAATCTGTATAAACATTATCATTGCATCTTACACAAGCTGTAACAGATACATATAAACGTTTTATTGCAGCCAACATTTTGCCATTTAATCCAGAGTTTTGAAGACAGTTCCAAAGTTTATATCGTGAGACGGAATCAAAAGCTTTCTTAAAATCTACGAAGGCAACATATAATTTCTTCTTTTTTATTGCATTTTATTGAATTATTGCATTTAAGGTGAAAACATGATCAGTTGTAGAATACTCTTTTCTAAAACCGGCTTGAAATTCAGGTATTTTATCTCTTATCGTAGCCCAAGTTGTAAGTCTGGTATGAAGAATCCGTGTATATATTTTGCTGAGTACACTTAAAAGGGAAATCCCTCTGTAATTATCGGGATTACTTCGGTCACCCTTTTTATGTATAGGAATTATAATTGCTTTAGTCCAGTTTTCAGGGAAAACACCTTTTTGAAACAATGTATTAAAGAGTTTTCTAAGAAATTGTAAAATAATATGTGTAGAACATGTAAGCATTTCTACAATTATACAGTCATTACCTGGAGATTTACCTCTTTTTAGATGATCTAAGGCTGATATAATTTCAGAATCAGTGAACTCACATTCAAGAATAGTTGCATCAATATCATCAACACAGTCCTTTTCATCTTGACATTCCCAAGTTACTGTATCACTGAGCACAGGTCTATTAAAAACTGTGTTAAAATGATTAAGCAACACATTTTTATTGATCTGAGGTGATAACTTATTTCCTCCAGAGATTGATCGGAGCTCTTTCCAAAATGATTTTGGGTCCGATAATGTTGTATTTAATCTGTTTCTCCTTTTGAGCTTAAACATGGCCTTGGACTTTCTACATATATTTTTATAGTCATTCCTTAGTTTGCAATACGTGCTTCTTGTTTCGTTTGATTTATGTTTTCTGAGTCTTCTCAAAGCACGTCTTGCTTCTCTTTTAGCAGATTTACAATGATGATTATAGAATGAATTATTGACGATATTTTTGTTTCCAAGAGGCTTTTTCATACCATCAGCAGCTCCAAGAATGACAGATACAAATTCATCGACTGCATAATTAACATCGTTCTCTATATGATCTTTGAGTTCTTCATTCCTCCACAGACAACTTAGAGCTTGTAAATATGCATCAGCCTTGTTATCATCCCACCTATATAGGCTGGCACTATCAACTCGTCATGAGTATGCATGTACGTCGCTTCTAGCTTGAAACGTGAAATCCTATTACACCTTACCTCGTACTACATGTACAGTTCTTGCCAGCTCCAACTCATCAATGCTTGTAAGAGGTGTTCAGAAATACTGTGCCATCTAGTTTTATATTTAATGTTTGTTAGTTACGTAACGCCGTAACGATATTCCAGCTACTCGACAGCATCTGGATTATACAAAACCGTTAGTGATGTTATAAGACCACGTAATCATCCCGATCCATATACTCCTCTCTTATGGCCAGCAAAGACTGCGGTTGACAGATTCATTGAGGAATCTCCACCGGTTTGAAGTCTAGACAACAGTAGCGACTGATCCTCTATTTTAGGAAGGAATTCACCCACGTAGTGTTCAGATATTCTTGCCTGAATGCACATTTATTCACAGCTGACATTTTAGAGTTTGATTTGCGTCCATCAGAATAAATGTGCGAGGCCACACCATTTTCTGGGGGACACACGAACAATGGGTTCCAGACTGGGTGAGGGCCTTGACTCCCAGCCAGGTGGAGCAAGCTGTGGATGAGCGGATACAGTACATTGTCAAGGACACCAAGGGGAAGTAAGTCTCAACCTCCCAACAATAACTCACATGGACAAGAATTCTTCAAATGTCGCGTACCTGGTTTAATTTGTCTTACAGATCTCACGTTATTGATATAAGTATTTGCTGATAACATGGTATCAATTCATACGGGCATTACGAGCGATTGACTGGTGGCGAACGAACTGCTTTGCTTAGTGAAATGTCACACATGGCATACAAAGACGATGTAAAGCTAGGAGCGTGATGCGGTTAAACAAAGTTTTGTAAAAGAATGTAACTATCTCATTACATTTCAAGTATACATAGCAAGAGCGGTACTTGTATGCATAAAATAACAGATCAACACACCCACACATCAACCATATGTTCACATATATCCGTACATATATTATCACGTTTATAAATGCACAACAAACAGGGCAATCCACACCTACACGCACGCCTCATCCCCCATTAAACACACCAACACCCCTCTTCCCAGCACACATATACACACCTCTCCCCATTCACACACACACACACCCACACCCAACACCCTCTCCCCACACACACACACACACACACCCCTTCCCACACACACACACACACACACACACCCTCCCAACACACATCCACACACCTCTCCCATGCACACACACCCACCCACCCAACACCCTCTCCCCAACACACATCCACACACCTCTCCCCATTCACACACACACACACACACCAACACCTCTCTCTCCAACACACATCCATACACCTCTCCCCATTTACACCCACACACCTCCCCAACACACATCCACACACCTCTCCCCATTCACACACACACCACTTTCACCAACATACATCCACACACCTCTCCCCATTTACACACACTCACACACACACACACACATGCCAACATCCCTCTCCCCAGAACCCACTGACGGACACACACATGCACGCGCGCGCGCGCCACGCACGCACGCACACACACACACACACACACACACACACACACACGAGAACCCGGTTTCACGGTTCCATCAAACCCACGTACTGTGTTCTTACACACATGTTCTAATGTTGTGGCCCTCTATGTCCTTTCCTACAGACTGCAGCAGTGGGATGTGAACAACGAATTGGTGCGTGGACACTGGTTCGAAGAAAAGACTAGAGACAGATTCTACACTCACAAGATGTTCGCCAAGGTGCACCAGGCAGATCCCAGTGTCAAACTCTTCCTCAATGACAACAATGTTGTGGCCACCGGATTTGCTACTACAGTAGGTTCGGAGCTGTAGCGTTTATTAATTATTATATGCTATAATGGGCTGTATCGGGACACGACAGTATCATATCTTTGCCTGTGATGTAAAATCCAATCATCTTAATAAGTCGACGTCATCATTATCTCATGGAACAGTGGCACCATATACTTTGGAAATAATGAAGAAACTGAAGCAATAAGACATATACAGTGGACTCCCTCTAAACCGACATCCCTATAATCCGACATTCCCTGTAAACCGACATATTTATTTGGTCCCGAATTTGTCCGTATATAATATCATATAAGTAACTCCCTCTAATCCGACATCCCTCTATCCGGTCCGACATCCCTCCAATCCCGTCCGACATCCCTCTATCCGGTCCGACATCCCTCCAATCCCGTCCGACACCCCTCTATCCGGTCCGACATCCCTCCAATCCGGTCCCAAAACATGTTTTTAGCGCAAACTGACTCTCTCTAGACCGACATCCCTCGAGCTCTAAACCCATATTTTTCACCGGTCACGAGCGATGTCGGTTTCGAGGGAGTCCACTGTATTAGTGTCTTGTGATCGAGTGAACAGGCAACGCACATGCTTTCACGTGATGAGTGGGTAAGTGAGTGCGCTTAGTTTTACACCGCTTTTAGCAATATTCCAGCAATATCACGGTGGGGACACCAAAAGTGGGCTTCACACATTGTACCTATGTGGGGAACCTAGATTACCACATCGCCCCTTTCACGTGATAAAGACATCTACCAAAAGATAGATATGATAAGGAGTGGAAAAGCCACATTCTGTTATCATAAGGACCTTATCTATCTAAACACTGTGGTATAGGTACAATCCAGACAAACTTGGAAATGAGTACAGTACAGACAGAGCGAGGGGTGGATGGTAGATGATAAAGGGCTTTGTGTAGTCAGTGGGGGATAAGGATAGAATACAGACATGATTCTTTATTATTGTAGCAGCTTGAAAGCCAATCAATTGCAGTCAATTCATCTGACAGAAGAGTCATGTTCTGACACTTCTGGGTTGATTTAAACCAAATAACATATTGATACTCTAAACACCCTGGAACAGACTCGTGACAACATTTATGAAATAAAATATCAAATATGATCCAAAATTGTGTATATTGAACCTTTGATAAAATCAATCACAACCCACTAAATACTTTGGCCCCAGAAAAGCATGAACTTACACATTACCCAAAGGTTAATCATATCGCTGCGCATGTTTCGGATAAAAACTCTGTCAAACTAAAACATATTTCACACAGGGGTAAATGCCATATTAAATTTTAGTTCGTATGATATCCTGGGAAAAAAGCAGCATTTCTTCTTTTGTCGAGTATATGATAGGGCGATCTTCAACAGTGTGGTAACCTGTACTTCAAGTATCTACCAAGTTCCTTTTTGTCCACAGGCATACGTTGTCCAAGCAAAGGAGTTTAAGGCTGCCAATGTGGGTCTGTACGGCCTGGGTATCCAGTGTCATTTCCTGCCATACACGGCTCCTGATCCAACTCTCATGAAGGTATGAAGAGAATCCCTATTCTCTCTACAATTTTAATGTCAATTTTTCCAGAAGGTATAAACAAGACGATATTGACCTAATTAAATGTGCAAACTGTAAATTGGGTTTTATTGAAGATGAATTCTATGTATTTTTAGTTTGTGATAAATATAGAGATCTGAGAGAGAAATATGTTCCACATATTAAACATGTCCATAAAAACAATATGTTAATGGTAAATTTATTAAACTATCAAAATCATCTTGTTATACATGCAGTTGCAACATTGTTAAAACATATATTTATTGCTAGATAACTATTTCAATTTGTGCTCACGTGACATTAAAAATACATGATATATATAAACTGTAAAATGGGCCATAAGGCCGTATATTACCGAATAAAGTGTCTGTCTGTCTGTCTGTCCTATTCTCTCAGTACTATTTTTTAAACAAACGTTTTGCGATAACAATTTCAGTCTTTAAACGGAGACAACAATACAACACTCTGATATGGCGGTATACAACGCAGCAGTATGTACAAGGGTTCCATAATACTACAGTCTCCGAGGCATGCAATAACACACCATGAGTTGAGTAACGCAACATGGACTGGCACAAATTCATTAATGGCCAGCACGATTCCTGTTAATACATTCAGCAACATGAGGCTCTTGTGGTCCTATTTCAGAGACGCCTGGACATGTTGGCCACGACTGGCCTGCCTCTGTGGGTCACCGAGTTGGACGTTGTGGCCAGTACCGAAAACATCCGAGCTGACTGGTACGACACGGCACTGCGCATGCTGTTCAGTCACCCGGATGTTGAGGGAATCATACTCTGGGGATTCTGGGATTTACATCACTGGAGGGGCAAGGAGGCAGCTCTTGTTAATGGACCTAACTTTCATGTATGTTAAAGCGGAATAATCTGTACTGGTATATATACACACGATACACATATTTCATATGGATCAGATGAAAGCCAAGTGGTTGTAAAATTTGCTCGTCTCTCTGAAGGCCCGAGTTCGATTCCTAACTTGGGACAATATGTGAAACCCATTTCGGATGTTGCTTTCCGTGATACAGCTGAGATATTACTATAACCGGCGTAAAACCATACACCCTTTTATGGAATAATATTGACCCTGAGAGCCTTAACATTTATTACTCAGTCACAGCAAATGTCACTAAAATATGGGCGTGTTGGACGATATGATAAATCAACACAGACGAGGGTTTCTTTAAATTGCACAAACTGTTTCTGTATACAAGGTTAACGCAGCAGGAAAGAGATACATCGACCTCCTCTACAAGGAATGGAGTACACACGTCACACACAAGGTGTCATCAGGGACACAGTTTAACGTCCGAGGTTTCCATGGTGACTACAGGGTCGTCGTCAAATACCATGGCAACCCGGTGATGCAGCAGACTTTTACCCTGGGGAAACAGGACAAACAAGTTAACATCCAGATCACCGACGTCAACCGTGAGTTTGTTTACATGCAACCTTACGTTTTCACTAATCTGTTCGTATACTACTGGAATAAAGTAACTGTGCATTATTTCATGTTATGCCCTTTTATAATGCAAAAAGATAATAACATGATTTGTGATGTTTTCCTTAATCTCTATTTAACTGTTGACAGGATAATATCGAAATCTGTATGATTTGACACTAGGCATCGTGGCACGCCTTTGAAGAGATATGGTGTCAAAAGTCAGTTAACAAATTCAGTATCGTGTGTGTCCACCATTGGCGTTGACGCATGCTTGACATCGACGACGCATAGGCGACACTAAGAGATTGAAGATATTTTTGGGGAATGTTGTTCCATGTCTGAACCACCGCTTGTCCCAATTCAGCTAACGTCAATGGCTGATTGTTGCCTTGACGTAAGCGTCGCTCCATTTCATGCTTCACGTGCTCGATAGGGGACAGGTCCGAAAAACCCATATGGACGAGTATCATCTTACTGAAGCGTGAGATTACGTCTCTGTCCTTGAATGAAGGGTTGCGCATGAGGCCCAATGATCTCATCCCTGTATCCAGAACTGTCAGACTGTCACTGACAATGACAAGTCATGTCCGACCATGACATGTGATGCTCGTCCCTCATACCATAACGCTTTGCGCCACCAAACTGTCGACGTTGAACAATGCATACCGTTCACCTCGCAGTCTGCACACCCTTGTCTTACCATCGGAGCTGTACACATGAAATCTTCCGGCCCGAGGCAAATCTCTCTGGAGATGTTGAGAACGTCTCCAAAGAGATGAGATCGTGTTTCGATGGACACCAAAATGTCTGGCCACTTTATTTTTGGCAAATCCAAACTGCAGCATACCCACGTCGCGGAGACGCCGATTTTCCGTAAGCCGTGGCATGACGGACGCGCAGTTTAGGTTGAAATTAACGTGTTTTCCACAACATTCAGAGGCTGGAGAATAATCAACCATTGTTCAAATTTCAATATCAGGTGTGTGACCTTCAGGTGTAAAAAAGCATGCAAAAAGTGAGTAAGTTCATTGTGCACAAAGTGCACGTACTACGCGCGATACGTGACATCAAATTTTATGCAAAGTTGTTTGCTCTTGCATGTTTATTTAGTGTTATTTTTATAACTTTGCAAATAAGTTTTATTTTATGCACAGTTACATTTTTCCGTTAGTATATTATTTTCAGCGCACTTTTGCCATATACACTTAAAGGAAACTGTATTGATGGATAATTGAGGGTGATTATTTTCTGGCGTTTAAAATTTATTTAACATAAATCACAGAATATCTAATACTTAATTATCATTGAACTCAATGTTAAAACATCAACGTCTCTTCGCCTTGTTTATCAGTAAGATACCAGTTTCAAATACTGTAACCCGTAAAGGTCCGGGTTAGAACTGATCTTCAGTAACCCATGCTTGTCGTAAGAGGCGACTAACCGGATCGGGTGGTCAGGCTCGCTGACTGGGATGACACATGTCATCGTATCCTAGTTGCGCAGATCGATGTTCATGCTGTTGATCCCTGGATTATCTGGTCCAGACTCGATTATTTACATCCCGCCGCCATATAGCTGGAATATGTGCTGTGTGCGGCGTAAAACTAAAGTCACTTACTCACTCAAATATTGTATAAAATCAGTATTTAGAGCTAACATGGCGCGGCAAGGTATAACGAATAATCATTTCAGATATAAACTACACAAATAAGCCGAAGATCATCCGATGCAATCATATCACTGACAACTGGTATACCATGGCAGGGAAGGTGAACTGTTGAAATCTGACAGGATCGGGTTTACTTTGACTTCTTATGCATAGCAAATGTCTGTTTGACAATATATCCAGATCACATAAACATTCCAACAACGAAGTCCCCCATCGACTACCACCGCGTCATTTCTCACCCCGTGGCACACATCAACGAACACTCAATGGGACAAAAGACCTCGGGCACCTCCAGTAAGCTGACCTGTGTCTCGGCTTTCTCGGGCTTCTCTCAAGTTGGGAATGACAAGATGACGGAGGTTGGATGTGCTAGCGGTTACGTCCTGACCGGATGCTTGGGGAAAATAAAGGTTAGCCACTGCAAAAATGCATCCCTGAAAATAATCCAAAATCCAAAAACTAACTGGTAAATGTGCCATGGCTGCCTGTCCGGCGTCGTCCATCCTTATAGCAGAAACTGGTAGGCTCACTAAGATGAAGATTCACGCGCTTGTCCATACAGCCAGCTAAATTTGTTGAAGACGTTCAAATTCGTTTCGCCGTTACAGCCTAACTGGCTGTTAACGTCTATCCCTCGTTCCTTCCTACAATCTACCTATCTTCTTCCAGCAAAACACCATTTAATCATTCATTCACGCCTTCAGGTTCTGAGAAAACATCGTTGGTTGTTTTGTTTGGTTGTTTTACGCCGCACTCAGCACATATTCCAGCTATATGGCGACGGTCTGTAAATAATAGAGTCTGGATCAGACAATCCACTGATCAACTTCATGAGCATTGATCTACGAAGTTGGGAAACGACCACATGTGTAAATCAGGTCAGCGAGTTTGATCAGCTGTTGTCAGTTTGATCAAGAGATTCCATTGCTTCCATTGTTTACTCCTTGTTACCAGGATAATCGTAATACCCGAGATGGGGAGGCAGTTTACATGCAGAATGGGAACCCTCTTTGTCAGACATATGAAGGGAGTCATGCAACTGCACGTGAGTTACTGAGCATGGTACAAGAGAATTATTGCTTCTGATTCCGTCGAGTGAGATGCGGGAGGAAATGTCATTGGGTAACATGTGATGTGAAAGATCAAAGCCTCCTCCTCGGTTTCGTTTGAAAAGTAAGCTCGCGGCAGAGGGAAATTGGGGAGGTGATAATCTGACCTAATACCGTGTGAGAACCAGGATCACAAAGCATGTTAGATTTAACAGTGTGAACATGTGCTCTGTTTACATCTGACAATGAGAGGTGCGAATGACACGTGTTTGTGTTAAAGTAACTGTGTGAGATTCTAGAGGAGCACACGTCAAAGTGTTAGATGTAACAGTGTGAACATGTGCTCTGTTTACATCTGACAATGAGAGGTGCGAATGACACGTGTTTGTGTTACAAGTAACTGTGTGAGATTCTAGAGGAGCACACGTCAAAGTGTTAGATTTAACAGTGTGAACATATGCTCTGTTTACATCTGACAGTGAGAGGTGCGAATGACACGTGTTTGTGTTAAAGTAACTGTGTGAGATTCTAGAGGAGCACACGTCAAAGTGTTAGATTTAACAGTGTGAACATGTGCTCTGTTTACATCTGACAGTGAGAGGTGCGAATGACACGTGTTTGAGGTGCGAATAGATTTAACGTGTTTGTGTTGAGAGGTGCGAAGTGAACTACAAGTGTGAGATTCTAGAGGAGCACACGTCAAAGTGTTAGATTTAACAGTGTGAACATGTGCTCTGTTTACATCTGACAGTGAGAGGTGCGAATGACACGTGTTTGTGTTACAAGTAACTGTGTGAGATTCTAGAGGAGCACGCGTCAAAGTGTTAGATTTAACAGTGTGAACATGTGATCTGTTTACATCTGACAATGAGAGGTGCGAATGACACGTGTTTGTGTTACAAGTAACTGTGTGTGAGATTCTAGAGGAGCACGCGTCAAAGTGTTAGATTTAACAGTGTGAACATGTGCTATGTTTACATCTGACAGTGAGAGGTGCGAATGACACGTTGTTTGTTTTAAACATATTTTATTCATGAGAAAAGGATTGGGTACAAGTTATACAACTTAGAACACCCTCTCCGTAGTATTTACATAGTATTATTTACATTCATTCAAGATGGACAGAGAAGAACAGAGCAGAAATATGGGAAAAAGGGGAACAATTGCAACAATTAAGAAAATCGTTTTGAATGACAAATATATGTTTGAACAATTTTAAATATGTTTTGATTTATGTGAACAGTCAGATCTGCATTGCCATGTAATAGTAACTCATAGGTTATATCCACATTTGTAATACTGCGTAAATTAGTCATCATGGTAGTTCTCTGTACTGTATATAATTGACAGTCAAATAAGTAATGATAAGAATTTTCACAAACATTTCCACAAGAACAACTTGGGTTATCTCTTAAACCAGCACGGAATAGATCATAATTCAACTGACTACACATGTAACGTAGTTTTGTAAGGATGATGTTAGTGATTCTCGGTCCAGAATCAAAGTATTGAGGAGCAGTTTTATGTTTTATAACAATATTCGATATAAAAGAATTCAATGACTCGCTTTTTCTCACTTCAACTGGAAGTTCATTCCACATTCTAATTGTGGATGAAAAATAAGAATCATACGAAAATTTTAATCGCGAGAAAGGAAGTGAGACATCATCAGAGTTGCGAAGATTATAGCTACATTTAGATGCTACGTCCCCAGGAACAAGATCAATAAGGTACGATGGTGCCATATTATTCTGTATTTTGTAAAAAGGCGAAGTTTACGCTTTCTCCTACGTTCTGCTAAAGATTCCCAACCAGTTTCATAATACAGATGTTCATGATGAGTATATTTAGGTAAACCTGTTACAATTCTTGCTGCTTCTAATTGCAGTTGTTCTAATTTATTTGCTTGATATTTAGCACATCCATCCCATACTTCACACGCATATTCAAAATGGGGTCTTATGAACATTACGTAAATTCTATTCAATACAGAGCGCGGTAATAAAAATTTGAGTTTACGTAGAGAAGATATCATTTTGAAGTTATTTTACAATATTATCAATATGGTCAGACCATTTACAATCTTTTGAAAATGTTAATCCCAAATGTTTATGATTATTAACTGTTTTGACACAAACCCCGTTAAAGTAGAGATTTAGTGCATCAACATTCTTTTGCAAGGAGAAAAAGATTGCCTCAGTTTTATCAGGATTGTATGTTATAAGCCACCGCTTTGCCCAAGCCCGCAGCCTTTCCAAGTTTAAATTCAAATCTCTTTCAATGAATAGACGATCATGAGAAGATGACCCAAGAGACGAATCATCAGCAAATAATCGTGTCAAGCAGTTTAAATCATCAGCAATATTATTGACATGAACAAGAAATAAGAAAGGACCGAGGACTGACCCTTGAGGGACACCAGCTTGTAAATACCCCGGCTTGGATAGGGCTCCATTCACAAAGACGCTTTGTGAACGATTACTTATGTAATCTGCTAGCCAATTTAACAATGAACCATGAATTCCGTATTTTTCTAATTTCAACAATAAACCTTTATGCCACACACGATCAAAAGCTTTAGAGACATCACAGAAAACCAAACAATAGTGTTTTTTATCATCTAAAGCCGCACAGATTTGGTCATATATTTCAATTAATTGATGAACAGTTGAGTGACCAGACTGAAAACCTGATTGATACTTATACAATAATCGATTTGCATGAAAATAGTTGTACAGACGTTTAAACATCACTCTCTCAAACACCTTGCCCACACAACTGATCAAGGATATAGACCGATAGTTAGAGGCCACTGAGGGATCACCCTTTTTAAATAGGGGCATTACATATGCTTCTTTCCACACACTTGGATATATACTACTTTTTAATGACTGATTAAATAACATGCACAGTGGGATACTTATTGAATGTACAACATTTTTAAGAAACTTATGACTGATTCTGTTCGGGCCAGAAGCTTTTTTAAGATGTAAACATTTGATTATATCGGACACTTCATTTACATCAATTGTTACACTATCTAAAACAGAATCAGTGCGTTTGTCAAAGAATGGCATATATGTGTTTTCTTCATCAATATTAGATATAGACTGAAAATACTGATTAAGTTTCTCTGCTTTCTGCATATCAGTGAATAACGTTGGGTTTTCATCTGCATCATTTTGTCTTAAAGACGGAATGCAAGTGACTGATCCTGAATCATTAATCAAAAACCGAAGTAATTTCCAATAGGAATTTTTATTACTAGAATACAGATGAAGTAAAAAATCGTTTGTGAGACTGGCATAAAATGAATCCTTTGCATAACATTTCATATTATTTACTTTATTTCTTTGTTTCTTATAAGCCAAAATATCTACTAGACGGTTTGTCTTTTGGGCCTTTTTTCTTATTCTATTTCTTTTTCTACATTCTCTCCGAAGTTCTGAAGTAAACCAAGGTTTATCAGTTGGTCGAATGGTGACCGTTCTAGAAGGAATACACACAAATATAAAACGGTTGAGATGCTTATAAAACAGTGCACAGGCTTCATTAACATTCCTGCAACTACTAAATATGTTATACCAATTTGTCTCATTAATCATAGCATTGAGTTTCTCATAGTCACCTCTTTCATAACATAATACGTTTCTTTTGTAGGCTAACCTGGTATTTACATGAGCATCAACGGTGATATACGTACCTTTGTGGTCACTTATACTTTTACATAAATCTACAACACCACTGTCTAAAACATCAGCATCTTCAGATATAATGATGGGATCAAGCAGTGTGCTCGTTGTTTTTGTTACTCTCGTTGGGTCTTTAATAACATTTTTCAGATTTTTTCTGGCTATTAAATCATGCAGATACGTGTTATTATTCGACAAAAGGTTTGCATTTAGATCGCCAACAACGGTAATTTTACTCGAGATATCTAATGCGGTCTCAATGCTACTATCAAGCCGACTCCAGTATTCTAAACCTTGGTATTGTGGTCTGTAGGTGACACATAACACAAGTGGCTTTTGTGGGATAAATACTTTAACCCATATAGATTCATCACAGTGATTTTCAAGATGACATAATCTCGTAAAACAGAGAGCGTGATTAATATACATGATAACTCCACCACCGAAAGAATTTCTGTCTTTCCGTATGGGTTCATGAAAATTCACCCATTTGAGCGTATCAATATCTACATCGGAATCTAAATGGGTTTCAGTTAGGCAAATAATGTCATATTCAGATAAATATTCAGACAGGTATTTTAGTTTGTGGCGTAAACTTCTCACATTGAGATGGAAGATTGAGAGTGATTTGTCATAGTCTGCACGTGAAAATGGCCCTGGATTTAACTCTACGTCTCCCGCAAGCTGAATTAACAATAGCAGATGTAATACTACATTGATATTGACAATTTGCGACTGCAGCACACTAAGAGTAACTAACACACAGCTTGATTTACATGAAATTGTTAAGATAGTATATATGAAGGAGAGCTCAGTGAGAAAATGTTCTCTGAACGATTTGCCACTCATGCTGAAAAAATAATGTTTTACATTCATACGCAGTTGTTTGCAAAGTCGGACACAATTGAAGACACCGATCGCCACACGATGTTGCATAACATTATTACCCATTTTTTAAACAGACTGATACATAGAATATGGTTACAGTGTGACAGGCGGATCGGATGTCAACAATAGTGGATACATACATGCATAATTGTGACATATGACTGAACGGCAATGCAGATCTGAGGTTGTGCTTGGATACAATAATGGAATATGGATACTGAGGAGAAATAACAGATTTGGTACAAATAATGAGAAAGTTGGAAACAAGAAAGGTAAGGCTATATACAGTGATATATACACACAGAAAACATGATAACAGGATGTATAGCGGCTAAAATGTGGATTTCAAATTTACTTACATTTTACATATTTACAATCCATGAATATCCTTGATTAGCACACATCACAAGAACACAACTAGAACACAGTTATCTCCTGTACTGATCGAGTTCCGACTCGTCGTGAATCACACGGGTACGTCCTTCGATCTGTTCGAGAATGTTCACACGTCCATCTCTTGTCCACGTTGACTCAATTCGTCCCTGTTTCTTGAGTAACTGTGTGAGAATGTGTAGGGGGTCAAAGTGAGATCACAGAGGACATGTAGTAGTGATATATGTATATTGTGAGTTTCTGTGAGATATGTTACATCCCAGGGAAGACGTGCAAGGGTTACCTGTAACAGTACGAGATACGAGAAGCGGCTCTTGTTACAGCTGCTCAGGCGACGGCGAGATGTTGTAAACTGACAGGCCTGAAGTGTGACTACCGGAAGTCAGGGGTCTCACAAGGAGTGCTGGACCAGCGGCTGGAGACCCAGTGTCTCAACAACATGTTCGCTACAGGTGAGAAGGAGTTGACCTGTGGTCATTTCTGTATTGTGTGCAAAATGTACTAATTTAATGAAAGTGAGTGAGTGAGTTTAGTTTTACACCGCACTCAGCAATAGTCCAACTATATGGCGTCGTTCTGTAAATATTCCAGTCTGGACCAGACAATCCAGTGATCAACAGCATGAGCATTGATCTGCACAATTGGGAACCGATGACATGTGTCAACCAAGTAAGAGAGCCTGACCACCCGATCCCGTTAGTCGCCTCTTGCGACAAGCATGGGTTACTGAAGGCACATTCTAACCTGGACCTTCACGGGTCCATTTAATGAAAGTATAATCAGGACCTCTTTGTAACCACTGTAACGTGTTTAACTTACCAGGTTGTACGTCTCACAACAGCAACGAGCACACCGATGGGGCGTTTCCTTCTTCCCATTCGTGTTTTGCCCAGAATTCTGAAAACTATGGCGGTAAGATGAGGACTTTTTCCTGTATATTCACCGTAAGTGGACAATTACAATTAACACAATATCATGGTCTACGATTTCAAAACGAGCAAAGCTAGTGAATACATCAGAACGTTTAAGAATATTGAGTTGGAATATTTTCCATATTCAGCATCAAAGAGTTTTGTGGTCTATGTATCACACACAGGACGGCAAAACGTGGGATCCATGATGACAAATCAAGCAGACGATACCGGATGTAAACAAAACGAACGGAAGATAACTCTGTCACGACTACTTTAAAGATGAAATGAACAATTAACAATATTCAATCGAAAAATAATACTTACGCCAGGACACCGAAAATTGAATTTTAATGTTTGGTTCAGATTTTTGGTAAAAAACTGCTTGAATGGAGTGATAATATTTTATTTAAAATACCGGCAAAGTTCGCATTATGACGTCACTATCGTTGAAGAACCTAGTTTGGTGACACAGCACTTGTTGGATAGCTTTCAACTGGTTACACAACACATGTATGTTTCAAATACATGTAACCAGAAGTATCTCATAAAGATATTTAGAACACGCGTGTAATAAACTGTCCTACACAACCATTTTGTTCACTAAAATTAACCAAGTCATTTTGATCCCCAGTACTCACCCCATTCCTTGTCTTATTCCAGGTGTAACGTCCTATGCCATGTGCTGTTCAGCCCCTAATCTCACCTGTCAAGTAAAGACGTCCAAACCCACGGGCAACAAATTAGGGGACGTGGCCGGTGTTTCATGTGACTCTGGGTGGCAGCTCGTGGGCTGCTCAGGATTTTCTGAGGATGGCAAAGTAGGAGGAGCGTATATTAAAGGTGTGTTCATGATGGAAGGTAGCGGATATTCCGACCGAGTGACTACGGTAATATGAATGGCTTACTATGTGGGGCAGCAAACTTGAGTTGGTTACCTACTGGAGAAGTAAAATCGGAGTGGATGATCTGTTGGAGGAGTTAATTTTAGTTGGCGATTGAGTAGAAGAGTTTATGTGTTTGACTTTGAGGAGTTACTTCGTGGGTGACATTGAGTGTTCATGAGAGAGGTTAGCCAAGGGAAGGAGTTACTGAGAGTGTGTGAACGAGTGTAGGATCCAGGGAGACCGGTTTTGAGTTAATGTTTGGTTTTACGCCGCTTTTAGCAATATTCCAGCAATATCAGGGCGGTAACACCAGAAATGGGGTTCACACATTGTACCCATGAGGGGCATCGAATCCTGGCATTATGCTTCAACCACCAGGCTAACCCACCGCCCCGTTGAGTGTGTAACCTTGTAGAGGGGGTTAATGATAGCGGTTAGCCCAAGGGGTAGGGTGGTGGTGTGTGTGTGATTTTTTTTCGAGTTGCTGACCAAGAGGAAGAGTTAATGAGCGGGATTTGACTGACGAGTCGGAGACCAGCTTTTAAGTGAATTGACCTTTAAGGAAACACAAGTGAAGGAGTAGGAAGTAAATAGTGAGTGAGTGGAGTTTTAGTGACGCTTTAGCAACATTCCAGCATATCACGGTTTGGGGACGCCAGAAATGGGCTTCAGACATTGTACCCATGAGGGGAATCGAACCTGGATTTCCAGCGTGACGAGCGAACACTTTAACCACTAGACTACCCCATCGCCCCCAGTAAACAGGGAGTGAAGCATCTATTTTTATATCTTTTTTTAAATTCCGTTTCAAGTTGCATGTGCAGGCAGAAGAGTGACATATGTTGGCAGTTATATCATCAAGTTAATATACAAAATTGAATATACATATGAGGGTGTACATATATAGATAGACAGGAGCTAGATAAAAGTGTTATAGCTGTAATGGCCACATTAGTTGGTGAAGTTGTGTGTGTGCTAAATTAACATGTCAGAGTAGGGTATCTAAGTGATGCTATTTCTTAGTAAAATAACTAAATTTATTATTTTTCATTGCAATAAACCTTTCAATATAGCACATGTCCTTCAGCAACATAAGAAATCCTGCAAAAGATATATCTTGCTGCTTCAGGCTTGAAGTATAGATTAATCTTTTGGCAGGTAGTATAATGTGATTTACTACTTGGTTGTTTGAGGACAGTCCAAACATAATAATGAATTTAGATAGTGTCAGATTGGTTTGGAGGTCATTATTAAGGAATTCTTCAACTTTAAGCAAAAAGTTGACAAACTGTTATTCAAAGAAAACATCTATCTTCTGAGGCGGTTTTACAAAATGTACTAGGTACAAAAAGAAACTGTGCATTGAATCATTCTACGGTTTTAATCAGTCGTTTTGAAATACATGTATTACACGATCAGGCAAAGTTTATGGATAGATAAGCACATTATGAGTTGAACAATCAGTCAGTAGGTTGTTCTAATGAACGTCAGCGTACCTATAGGTCCAAGAACACTCGAGGGGTCAAAGAGTAATTTCACATCCTTAATATCGGGTTTGACCTCCATTTGCCTGAATCGTTGCATTACAACGACATCTCATCAACCCAATCAGACGTATCAGGAAGACTTGAGGAATGTTATTCCAAATCCTGATTAGTGCTGCAGTCAGTTCTTGCACGGTCGCTGGAGGGTGTGGCTGGCGACGTAATCTCCGCTTCATTTCATCCCATATGTGCTCAATGGGAGAAAGATCAGGTGAATTCGCAGGCCATGGCGGAAGGTCAACATTATTCTGCGTGCGGTGTGCGGTCGGGTGTTGTCTTGCTGCAGAATAACGCCAGGTACATTACGTTGAAGGAAGGGGAGGATGACAGGGGCTACACTATGGTCACGATATCCAACACCAGTGAGGTTGCCCTGGATAACCACAAGTTCAGTACGGTTCTTAGCTGTGATTCCACCCCATACCATCACTGAACCACCACCGAAACGATTCCTTTCAATGACACAGGCCTGAGCATAGCTTTCGCCACGGCGCCTGTAGACTCGTTGGCGACCAACAGAATGTGACAGATTGAACCTTGATTCATCCGTGAACAGGACGTTCCTCCACCAGTGAAGAGGATGTCTGATGTGATGCCTGCACCACTGCAGCCGATTAAGTCGATGACGTTGTGTAAGAACAGGTCGAATTGCAGGTCGACGTGCATGGAGTCCAAACTGACGTAGGCGGTTTCTGAAGGTGTTAGGATGAATTCGCCTTAAGTTAGGAATGGTTCTGGTTGTTGTTACGAGATTTTGCATGCGATTACGTGGGTATTCTGTATCCATCTGTCCTGAGCAGGGTTGGTTACTCTTGGACGCCCTGTCCGCTGTCGGTCTTGAATGTCATTAGTCTGGCGGTATTGTCGTCTTAGAGCTGCAACAGTGTTTCGGTGACAATTGAAGCGCCTGGCAATCTCCTGTTGAGAGACACCTGCTTCAAGCAAACCAATTGCTTGATTACGTTGTGCATTTGACAGTCGTGGCATATTGTCTGAATAAACAGCCAAATTCTTGTTTGTTTTTTTAAAGGGAGGCAGTACAAAGCTTCAAATTATATTGTCAGCATTCACTGATTTCAACTGTTGAAAGTGGTGTATGGTTGCACGTGCAGATCACGTGGTAGTGACTTCCCACGCATGATGTGCATGATTTTATCGGGAAATGCGTAACAATCAATTCAATGTGGTCATAACACGTTTATCATGATATTATTTCATAACTTTACTTCTATTCCTTAATGATCTATACGGGTTTTTGAGATTCACAGTTTCTTTTTGGATATACATGTATCGTCATCAACTAACTTCATCTTCAATCATTCTTTTTTTGGTATAAATTATTCTGTTTATAAATTTGTTTTGAAAGTTTAAGAGCTTACAGCCATTTGTACATTTCCTATAACAGATAAATACATCTTTCTAGTCAATCTCATGCTGAAAGTGTTCCAATATTCTAATGACTTGGGTGTAGTATCATTCTTAATTAGTTTATCATAGAATTTCCTCGAACCTTTAGCATTACAGGTAATATATTTGTATATACTTTTAATATGTGTCTGATCAAATGTAAGTTTCCTGTTTCTTATCCGATATCTCCAGTTATTTGGAATATTGTTTGACAAACGTTGATAATCTAAGAAAGTGCCCTGCATTCTGTATCTCTGTTTTAAATTTTCAAAACATAGCCTCTTTTACATGCACACATTTACTCCTGTAAGTATATTTACTTGTGGAGTAAATTAACTCACAGGAGTAAAAGTATATTTACATTCTGTTCGCATAGCTATGTAACCAATAGGAGATCATCTTATTTGCATACCACCCAGACATCTGGTTTTGAAGAATTTTTGTCTTTTAATCTTCAGACATAAAATGAGTAGGCTGTTGATTTTAAAACGCAGACGAGATCTGCAGTATTTGTTTTACTACAGGACTTGTCCCAGGCTTAACAAACGACAAACATGATTGGGTAAAGGCCCGTTTAAGAGCCTGGTGGACAGACATTGTGCAAGGCACTTTGATGAAGGCCAGTGGGTAGAGAATTTTCGAATATGACTAAAGAAACATTTGCTGAACTGGGACCCTCATTAGTAAGGACTTGTAGCAGCGACCTGAATCAGTTCCATATCGAAACGCGTTAACCCCTTGTAACGATTTGAAAAAATAGCTTACGATGTGTCGCGAAATTTTAAACATGCCCTTTTTCTCACGGCGGATTGCATGCTACAAGTTCTTTACTACAGATAGTACCATGTACTGGCACCTTTATCATTGTATCTTTACAATGGTACTTTTTATTGTAAATTTACTCCAGGAGGGTAAGTACTTACGTGAGTAAATTGGTTTTGTGACGTTTACATGGTTAATTTACTTACCATAAGTAAAGTTACTTACATAAGCGAATTTACTCCTGTAAGTAAATGTATGCATGTAAAAGCGGCTTTAGAAAGCCATTTTCATCACATATATATTTTATACTATGTATACCGTGACTAAACCAGTTATTTTAATATAATTTCGTACTTTGATGATTTAAAGAAATGATTCAACCAAAGTGTCAAGATTTGGTCTACATCATTTTCCTCAAAAACGTTTCTTATAGAATATCCTCCAAGAAGATAAAACGTCTCTCCAATAAGGATTATCATGGTCAGATAAACAGTCAACAGCATTGGAGCCAAGTGAGAATAATTGAATTACGGGAAAGATGTTTATAGATTCTATTGCTTTTTTATATAGTTTTTCAATGAGGATAATTTCAAAGCATTAATTTCTATATCAATCATTCTGAGGCCTCCATGTTGATAGTCAGTCCAGCCGTCAGTCTTAACCACAATGGTGATTATTCAACTTTCTTTCATAGCCATTATAAAATCGGTTACTTATATTCAAACAGAATATTTCCTTGCTGTTTCAGCTAACCCTGACCAGTGCGTGGCGGTGAATGGAGCTGAGAGACTGTGGGGAGAGATGGGGGTCACAGCCTTCGCCACCTGCTGCAGACCACACTGATGGAGTTGGAATAAATACAATATCACTAGGAGATGTATTTGCGTGATTCTCTTCTAGAAACGTGTCAAGCGTGTCAACCGACCTCACGCGGTCAGACGTCCAGAATATGGAATGAATGGAATTGAAAAGTTGAACTTAAAATGACTGTGATACAGAATGCTCTAGAGGGTTGTTCGTATATAGTGAGTGAGGGGGGTATGGTTTTACGCCGCTGTAAGCAATATTCCAGCAATATAACGACGGGGAACACCAGATCTGGGCTTCACACACTGTACCCATGTGGGGAATCGAACCCGGGTCTTCAGCGTGACGAGCGAACACTTTAACCACTGGGCTACCCCACCGCCGCTGTCCGCAAATAAGCAGACGATTGTTGATTGTTGAAACTCAATTACGGATAGAAACGAACCTCGATGTTAAGGACTTTTACTACTGCAGGTATATCGTCACTTCCTTGATTTCTTTTAGCGGCGTTACAAGCGTACAGGACGATGCGATGAAGACGATAAGTTATTTTGACGGTGTCAAAAGCGAAGTTGACGATACTTTTAGACGATGACCTATTGTGACGGTATTGTAAACATATTACGATGACGTAATCTGACTGCGTTACAAGCGTAGTCTACGATTCGACTCTCAATGACTTACATCGACGTCGTTACATGCGTAGTCTACGATGCTGCTCTCAATTACTTACATCGACGTCGTTACAAGCGTAGTCTACGATGCTGCTCTCAATGACTTACATCGACGTCGTTACAAGCGTCGATGCTGCTCTCGTAGTACATCGACGTCGTTACATGCGTAGTCTACGATGCTGCTCTCAATGACTTACATCGACGTCGTTACATGCGTAGTCTACGATGCTACTCTCAATGACTTACACTGAAGGCGTTACAAGCGTAGTCTACGATGCTACTCTCAATGACTTACATCGACGTCGTTACAAGCGTAGTCTACGATGCTACTCTCAATGACCATCACCCATTTGTTATTGTCGTTGTGGACGAGATTGTATTGGGTGTTTTTCAATCTCCTAGGCTACCACCACCACCACGGCGGACTTCCGCTCGCCTATAAGTATTGCTTCTTAATTCTAAACAGTATATTTTGCCTTCGACCCCGGGTTCGTCGAAGCCGCGCGTGTCCCCGAGGTCGGAGATCCCTGTGGTAGGGCATTTTCTAATTCGCATGGCTGTTCCGCGACCCGAAGCTTGAGTCATCGTTGTTTGATGTGCAGCGTGGCGCTTAGATAGCCGATATGCATTGGTTTATGTTTCATATCTAAAACAGATAGTTTGAGTTCCGTGATGTTGCCCCGCATTAACTTTCTGTACTGTAAGGTCGAAAACGATTCCGTTCTGCCGTCGTTGCACTTTTCCGTTTTCACCGGCACGGCTCTCAGCAGCGTGGAAGGACGTTCGTCTTGAATATTATCGGTCGTGCTTACCCGGTCGAGATGAACGAACACCTCGTGATAGACCACGAGGCTCAGTAATTTCGAAGCCTTGACGGTGTCTCAGGTTTGTACGTTGTTCGACGGAAACCCGAGCGTTCTCGCCAAGGGCCTACCGAATTGGATGGGTTTTTCCCCATTCGTGAACGTCAGCGTACCATTCGAATCGTTGAGTTTGAGGCTGGCTTCCATGGGTTTGAAAATTTTGTCATTGAGCATACACACGCTGTAATAACCGTCGGACAACTCGTGGTAATTTCCATCGATGAAGAGCTTGTTGTTCCCTTGACGTTGACTGATGTTCGTCCATCGCGTGTAGTAGAGATCGCAGAGAGTGACTTCGAGGTCCCCCGACGTGTTATCGATCGCGTGCAGCAGTAAAATGGGCTCACCGTTCGTGATTCCGGAGAGCGTGACGTACATGTTACACATATACGAGACACTGCGGTATACTTTTAATATGGCTACACCCAAGTACAAGCCGGGAATGATTTATCCTAAAAGCGATAATTTAAGTGCTACCGATCTCACGCACATGAAAATCGTGGTGGATGTGAAGGAGGGTTCCCACTTTCAAGCTCAATTTATCGATGTTTTTTCAAAGTATAGGCTGACGGTCACGAACGTCAAGGCAGTACATGCTTAGTTTCACAACCCGATGCAGTTCTGGCAATTCTTCAATTCAATTTCGCCGTGTGGTGCGTGACGACCGGGTGCGTCGTGACCGTGAACGACACTCGTCGTGATCCTCTGAGTCGGTCCGTGTTCTCGTTTCACGCATACTACCAGATCAGACACATCCTCAAAGAAATCACCACCCTCATTCCGCAGGACAAGGCGTGGAACGTGACGAACAATCCGGACGATCGTCGTGCATAGGAACGGATTTGCGACGAATTCGAAATCGATCTGAACACGGATTGGCATTTGCCAGGCGTAATCACGGTTTGGGTCCTATCATTCACAACATGCCCCTCGTAGAAGCCAGCAAGAAGTTGAAAGAATGTGGTGGTAAAACGTATGCGAAAGCTTACATCACAAGTTCAGAGTGGAGAGGTGATCTCATGGCTTTTGACGACAGCAAGGATTATCGCGCATGGAGGTATGAGCAGGGACCTGCGGACAATTGGAAACGATTTATGCTGGACACGTCGAAAGGGTTCACTCGCGCAGGTACCGTACGGTTAAATGATTCGATTCGAACGTACGTGTGGGCACTGTTGGATGCGCAGTCGCAAACGCATTCCGACATTGTGGGTCAAGGGACAGCCTACGATGCGCAGAAACAGTTCGTGACAAACATCGAGGATGCCATCGCCAGACCGGTGGATTTACCGAGTGCCATCCGGCGTTACCAGGACACGTTGCAATTCGCCTGGTCGAAAGTCGACTACGTGTTCGGCATGGGACTGTAATGGCTCCGAGCGACATGCGACTGAGGATCCACAAAGTGGTGGGCTCAACAACGAAATCATCATCGTGACCGACCCATCAGAAACTGGGCGTCGATCTTGATGTCAATGCTAGTCGAGTCCCATCCCCTCGAGTACCGGCGAAACGGGTATAGTAAAACCACCCCCGGAGCCGCCCCGCGTTTGACCCACACCACCACCATGCCCCACATCGGCGGTCGAACATCAGCAACACCTCGATCATAAAACGGCGCTCGTGATCGGTGGAATCGTGGTTGGGGTGTGCTTCATTTGGTTAAAGCTTCTTTAGCGGCGACGTACACCAGGCCGGCCACGCCGCCGCCGACTGCCCACAGGTTCTGGCCGAGCCACATGACTTTTTATCTACAAGAAGCCCAGCTACCAGGACACATTGCTGCCCAAGATGTTGGCCAGTCTTGCAAGGGTTTCCCCGAGCGATTTCAACTGTTTTTTTTATCCAGTCTTTGACGTCGCCACCTTTTTTGGGTGGTGCTGGTGCTGGTGTCATGCCGCTGCCGCCAGTCAGCGCTAAGACCAGGGTCGAGACGATGAAGCCCAAAGCCGTCAGAACGCTGGTGATGGTGATCCCGATCCCTTGTTCCCCGAACAACGTTCGGATCCTGTCGGCCTACGTGGTGTCCTCATTCAACAATCGGTCGATGGTTTCGCACACACGGCTGATCTGGGATCGAAGCTCGTCTCGGAAGGAGGACGCCACTTCCAATCAGATCGATCTTTCCTCTTCAAAGTTGCGCAATCTTTCTGCGATCCGACGTCGTCTGAACTCGTCCTTCGCTTCGTCGAGTTTGTTTTTTCCACGAGCGATATGCTCACCGATCGTCCAGTTTGGCTACGTTGTCCACGATTGATCCGCGAATGGTTTGCATGGCCTTGTCCAGCCCTCGCAGTTCATGAAAGGTAAATTCGAACCTGGGCAAGCGTTCGTTCTGGTACGTGGCCAATAGTTTTTCGACGTTGTTTGATGCGTCTTCAGCGCATTGTGGTTCGTCTCTCACATCATCTTGACCGACTGCACCCACCAAGGCATCGAGCTCGGCATTCGCTTCTCGTAAAGCCTTGTCAAACTTCCCGTTCATTTTTTGTCGATAGCTGGTTATATTTAATTTGTCACGGATAAAGTCGGCACCATGGCGACTAGCCAGTGTGGACAAAGCGAGAGGTTTTCTCGTACGGGAGTACATGAGATTGATGCCCGGAGCATCTTTCACTCGCAGTATCACTTTATGTTCGAGTTCGAACTTGGAAGGATCACGATAAAGAGGAGCTATACTTTCTTTTTGCTCCAGGGCATCGTAATAATCATTGACGGTCGTTTTAGCAGATACTCGCCCATGTTTCCTTGCGCGAACGAGGTCTCCTCATCGTCGAGCAAAGGGGTTCTATCATCTCCCGAATCGTCCATGGGAATATCGTTGCCAAAACCACCTTCAGCCATGGTTCTATTGAAGATATAAAAACATACTTTCAATATGAACGATGTCGTTGGCCTATGGACGAAAACGCGATCCTTTCCGAAACTTGAGAGAACCCCTGGCGGTCAAAGTCGTGCGTCAATCCGTGATGATTACCAATAATCCGAGCACGATCGATGAAAACCAAATGCTGTTGGGGGTAATCATGCTTCACTGCGGCATGGTATCTCAGTGGGCTAGCACTATAAAACCAGCGTAAGTATGGGCTAGTACAAGCAGCCGCACATACACATACACACGCATGCACGTCGTCATATGAGCTAAATATTCTCAAGCACGACGTTAAACCCAATTTCACCTCACCTCACCTTCATCCAATGGGGCTAATGTGTAGCCCTGAGCATGAGATCTTGGATATATTTGACTCGCACACGCTTTTCCGAAGAATGTGCTGTTTAACCTTGACTGGGGCAGAATACAATAAACATACATACAGTGATAAATTATTAATTTTTAGAGAGAACACGTGTACTGTGCCTTGTGTCCCTCTTGTTTTCAGGTGCACAATTGGCCTTCCTTTGCATGTGTTTGTTTCGGTACCAACGGTAACACCTGGTATCATTGCTATTTGATATTGTTTGTTTGTTGTTTAACTCCGCACTCAGCTATATTCCAGCTATATGGCGGCAGTCTGTAAATAATCGAATCTGAACCAGACAATCCAGTGATCAACAGCATGAGCACCGATGTACGCTGCAGGGATACAACGACATGTCAACCAAGTCTGCGAGCCTGACCACCTGATCCCGTTAGTCGCCTCTTACGACAAACATGAGTTACTGAAGATCAATTCTAACCCGGATCTTCACGGTTTATTTGATTATGTTTCAAAAAAGTATGCTTGTGATATTGTCGGAATCGCACGGTGGATTCTGCTTTCAGGAGATATTTCTTATGATTCTCGAAACGTTTTTGTCTCTTTTACTATTCAACAACGACAAAACACACCAGAATTTATAGTCCTCCTATATTGAAAGCACACCGAGCTGACCGTCAACATTTTCAGGGAAGAAATCCTTCATTTCTAATCTTGTGCTGTGGTTATTGTTTTATAGAGTTACGTGAACTTGACAGGGGTGGTGGGGTGGGGGTGGGTGGGGTGGGGGGTTAGTATATGAATATTTCAATACAAAATCAAACAGTGAGATTTGCAAGCTTTATTGTCACGAGTCTGTGCGGCAGCAGGTGACATAGGCCGTGGCCCCCATCTCCCCGTACAGTCTCTCAGCTCCGTTCACTGCCTGGCACTGGTCTGCGTTACCTGTATCAATAGATATACCTTAGAATAGGTTCATGTTGGTACCACAAACCAAGATGAATGAGTTTAGTTTTACGCCGCACTCAGCAATATTCCAGCTATATGACGGCGATCTGTAAATAATTGAGTCTGGACCAGATAATCCAGTGATCAACAGCATTAGCATCCATCTACGTATTTGGGATGCGATGACATGTGTCAACCAAGTCAGCAAGCCTGACCACCCGATCCCGATAGTCGCCTCATACGACAAGCATGGCTTACAGAAAATCAATTCTAACCCTTATCTTCACGAGTCACCACAACAATAACACACAGACCTAAGATTTTGCGATATTAATCTTCAGAGTGAAATATTATTTGTCCTCCTTAAGTATATTTGGAACATTAAATGTACGTAATATTATGAACATGTAAATGTATCTTCCGATTTAATGCGTATGAATGTATCATGTGTATATATTTATACTCTGCATATAAATATTCCTCCTTGAGTAATTATAAAAATGTATTTTGATAAACTGGTATCAATATTATATATATATTAAATATAATTATATTGTGTGAAAGGCTATTGGTCCTTGAGATATACAGTATAGCGTCCGCGTTGAAACCTATAAGTTCACTGTCAACCAACTTCTTTATGAGACATATATGTAACAAAAATAATTAATGTTTACTAGATTCTAAACTTAATAGAATGATTTCAATAAGGTAGGGATAAAAGGAGCATTTTCAAAACCACTAAATAATATTGTTCAATGAGGTGTACCTCTAATATAGGCCCCGCTCAGTTTAGCATCCTCCGAGTAGGCTGAGCATCCTACGAGCTGCCAGCCCTGGTCACATGACACGGACGTTGTGTCCCCCAACTTGTCACCAGAGGGCTGGGAGATCTTCACCTGGCACGTGAGATGGGGACCCGAGCAACACACGGCAGAGGACTGCAGCCCTGTAGCAGTGAGAGAGAATTCTCCCGGGGTCATGAACATTAATTGTAGAGTGAGTGAGTGAGTAAATGGTGTCACGGCGCTTATATTAAGACAGACACCACAAATGGACTTCACACAATGTTACCATGTGGGGAATCGAACCCGGGTCTTCAACGTGGCGAGCGAACGCTTTAACCACAAGCTTCCCTGACCGCCGTGTTCATTGTAGAATGTGTACATACATGTGAAGAATTAATTGATTTGGTTAAATCTTACATATATGTAACACTGAGTACACGTATTCATAATTGATGTACTTCTATGCCATATGGTAAATATAAAGTGGTTGTCAAACACTTGTGGCAAACTTACCTCCTTTGTTTTCAAAGTTCTGAGCAATGCACGAATGTGCTGATGGGAAAGTTCCGTCAGAGAGTCGGAAGAATGTGTGTGCAGCACAACCTGATGGGGAAGAAGAAGAAATATAAGCCTTGCAGTCTGAACCTGTAGCTCCAGATGAAAATGCAACTACGATTCCTGGTCAAATAAACCAATCTTAGTCGGTAATTGCATTTCCCGTTTCTAAAGCAAGATCCTTGAGCTCACTTCAAAGGTGACACCATTGATCCTCTGGATTTTTGCTGTGCAACTTTCAGGGTTATTTCTGTACGTTTATCTCTAATGGGCATAGATAAGGCGTTTCGCATGAATCGAACTATACATGGTAGTCACTCGCGACGTCTTACCCACTGCCTCTGATAGTAAGAATCAGGACATTGGCCGTGTTTTACAATATGTACATCGCTTAAGATACGACTCGTGTTACTGTCTGCCTTGAATTCAGACCATGGCAACACTCCTGCCAGGTTTTATTGGTAATTACAGAATGAGATTGCTCTTCACGTGAGGTCAGATGTACGTACATTTCAAGGATTGGAGTAGATCTGTTGAGGATAGTCGGTTATTGAATGTCTATCCACAGCAAACTTCACATCGTTTATATTTGGGATTGTACTTTCTCAGTAAAGTTCAGATTCCAATACCTTTTGAGGTTGCATAATTTAATCGTTAACACACAACGTCAGACAAGTGCCAACTGGGCACTTTCTGAAAGGCATTGTGTATTCACCCTATGAGTGTATTTCCCAGGGTGTTATGACATTTAGATGTATCACCTGTAGCGTACATGTTGTTTTGACATCTAGTCTCAATTCTCTGGCCAAGAAGATCCTGTGAAGGACCGGAAGTCCGGTAGTCACACACGAGACCTGTCAGCATGCAACATCTCGCCACTGCCTGGATAGCTGAAACAGAAGTAACCTGCTTATGGAGATCGCAAACTAGATATAAGATGACGCCATTTCAGTACATACTTGAGAAGGGGACACGGTTGGATTTCGGGTCAGAGCAGGTCCCAAGTATCTGATAGTAATAGTAATTGAAATCAGTGCTATATCAATATTTCGTGAACTTTGAGAATTTCAACACAGGTGTGTAAGATGGTCGACAGTGTATTAAACACGGTTATGGTGATTTGTTTGTTGACAAGTCAGTGTGTTGTGTGATTTCCCTTTGAAAGGGGCGGTTGGGTAGCCTAATGGTTAAAGCGTTCGCTCGTCACGCCAAAGACGTGGGTATAATGTGTGAAGCCTATTTCTGGTGCCCGCGCCGTAATATTGCTGGAATATTGGCATAAGCGGCGTAAAAATAAACTCACTCACTCACTCCCTTTGAAAGGACGTCTCATAGAACACATGACGAAGTTTTTTGTTGGCTGTAAAGAAAGGTTCGACCAGACAATATAGTGATTGACATTATATGAACATCGAATTTGGATGCGATTGCATGCAGCCATCCAGGCCAAGCTCTAAAACAAGCCCAGGGGCTCCTTTCACGAAACAACACTTACTAAGGTTTACCTTAACTCCCATTCTTTAACATTGCACTAAGGTTACCTTAGTGACTTACGATCACCTCAGTGCTTTGTAAAAGGAGGCCCTGGTTTCTAGGTAGGTATATTCTGGGCCAGATTCCCCATGTATAACTTTCGCATAATGTTAACGCCACGCACCAGCCTCCTTCAGATAATGACATCAAAACCGAGTTCCATATTACTGTTAGGTACCAAACCATATTAATTGTAAGAAAAGCAAGATTTAAGGATGTGAACTTCTTTATTGTGAATAACACGACGTTTCGGAGTGTATGCTTACGTCGTCTTTTGTAAGTTCACAGAGATCAGATATAGATACCTAGTCCCTCGTCATTGCCAATAAGAGGTGATTATCATTAACGAAGTATAGTCAGGTCAATAATAGTATCAGAAGTTCTACACTTCTGTTTCTTCAGCTTGACTCACGGGCTGTAGGGGATCCTCCTTCATAGGCACTGCATGTTGGTCCAGTGTTTAAGGATATTTTCTCCCCATCAGTTTGATCACGACTGTCCTTCAATAAGAAATACGTGCATGAACAACCTGCATAAGACAATGACAGATGCAACTATACCGTTTACACTTGGTAAATACTAGATGGGACCAAATAGTGAGTATGTTTTTACCCCGCAATATTCCAACAACATCACGGTAGGGGACACCAGAAATGGACTTCACACAACATACTAATGTGGGGAATCGAACCCGGTTCTTCGGCGTGACGAACGAACGCCTTAACAACTAGGCTACCCCACCGCCTCCGGGACCAAATAGGACCAAATACATTCATATAATTAAGAAACTTATACTTGACGTTCTGCAAGGATCTACCCACGTGTAATCTGCTCATATTTCTCACCTTGACCTTCCCTGAACATCCGGTGAGGACGTATCCGGAAGGACATCCCACTTCCGCCATCTTGTCATCCGCGACTTCCGAAAATCCTGAGTATCTGGTGATACATGTAAGCCGATTGGATGAGCCGGACGCCATGTGACCAATTGTTCGTTCGTTGATGTGTGTCACAGGATGGGGTACTGAATGATGGTAATCCAGAGGGGAAGGAGCCGTGGGGATGTTGATGATATCTGTGAAATAACCAAATTATGGTAGTCTGGCAGGGTATGAAATACGTTAATAATCTCACTATAAAGTATTTAGTTTATTCAGTGTGTGGTGAGAGTCATTGATAACAGCGGAACATAAACAAACTCACTGTTGACGTTGGTGATCTGGATATTAACTTGTTTGCTCTGTTTCCCCAGGGTAAAAGTCTGCTGCATAACCGGGTTGCCATGGTATTTGACGATGACCCTGTAGTCACCATGGAAACCTCTGACATTAAACTGTGTCCCTGATGACATTTTGTGTGTGACGTGTGTACTCCATTCCTTGTAGAGGAGGTCGATGTATCTCTTTCCTGCTGCGTTAATCTGGAACACGCCTTAATCTAATCATGACCTTGGAACATTTTCGATTTCGACCCGACCCCTAAAACTTCACACCCGTGAAGATCCGGGTTAGAATTGATCTTCAGTAACCCATGCTTGTCGTAAGAGGCGACGAACGGGATCGGGTGGTCAGGCTTGCTGACTTGGTTGACACATGATGTCGTATCCCAATTGCGTAGATCGATGCTCATTCTGCTGATCACTGGATTGTCTGGTCCAGACTTGATTATTTCCAGACCGCCGCCGTATACTGGAATACTGCTGAGTGCGGCGTAAAACTAAACTCACTCACTCACTAAAGCTTACATTAAGCTTACATTTGAAATTCTAACGCGATTACATTGCATTTTACTCATTGAAATATCACAGATACAGACAGCAACACATAAAGAAAGCAGTCATAAACAAAAAGTAAATTCAGATGTTTATAAAACTTACATGGAACTGGGGCCCGTTAACAAGAGCTGCATCCGGGCCTCTCCAGTGATGTACATCCCAGAATCCCCAGAGTATGATTCCCTCAACACCAGGGTGACTGAACAGCATGCGCAGTGCCGTGTCGTACCAGTTAGCTCGGGTGTTGTCGTCACTGGCCACAACATCCAACTCGGTGACCCACAGAGGCAGGCCAGTCGTGGCCAGCATGTCCAGGCGTCTCTGAATTATTGCCCAGATATCTGTATAATACTCGGTGAAGCGGAAAAAAGCGAAGCACAAAAAATATTTATGAACAAACATAGATTGAACACTGACATGAATTAAAACTGTAACTCTAATTGCAGTAACTGACAACATGAGCATCGACCACCCAACTAGGACACGATGACATGTAGCAACCAAATCAGCAAGCCTGACCACCCGATCCTGCTAGACGCCTCTCATGCAAAGCATGGGTTACTGATAGACAGCTGTAACCGTTAATTCAAGCTTAGTTCAGGAATGTGTGATCACCGCATTGAGTAAGGGAATGTTTACGAAAATCACATGCTCTACCTGTTGAATAGAAACTAATGTTGAAATCCGATGTGAAGGTCATGCCATTAGCACCACTTCCAAGGTTATATTGAAATGTATTGCATATTTCTGAATGTATTTTCCAGCCAAGGAGTCTTACGAAAAACATTTACAACAAACTCGTGGGACAATACCGTAAGGTTCGCTTTCATTTTGCTTACAGGCATAAATATGCATATGCTTCTCCGACATATCTTATAGTTACATAGTGCGAACACAGTGACTGTTGGCTCACATGCAGAGTGTGGTGTTTTGTCAGTCAATGGCCTGATTACCTGGACTATCCTACAATGGTGAAACATGTTCTGCCTACCTTGATGAGTGTTGGCTCAGATGCAGTGTGTGGTGTTTTGTCAGTCAATGGCCTGATTACCTGGACTATCCTATAATGGTAAAACATGTTCTGCCTACCTTGATGAGTGTTGGCTCACATGCAGAGTGTGGTGCTTTGTCAGTCAATGGCCTGATTACCTGGACTATCCTATAATGGTTCAAATGTTCTGCCTACCTTGATGAGTGTTGGGTCAGGAGCCTTGTACGGCGTGAAGTGACTCTGCACACCTAATCCATACACGCCTACATTGGCCGACTTGAACTCCCTTGCCTGGTCCACGTATGCCTGGAGAGATCACACAGCAAATGAACCTGTACCTAACAGAACACTTCAAAGTGTCACTATTTTCCATTCTGATGAAATAATAACAATATAAACCCTAAATTTGCCTGCAGGTGGGCAGAAACAAAATATCATATCCAGGAAACTGTTGTGTAAGAGACTATGTGCTTCCCATTTGGCGGACGTGTCATCCGAAACGAGGGTTTCGAAAGCAGTTAATTATTGCAGACATAATGATAATAATCTATGTGGGATAACCATATTTCTACATTCTCACCGATGTGGATGTGCCTCTCGCCACAACATTGAAGTCATTGAGGAAGAGTTTGACACTGGGATCTGCCTGGTGCAGCTTGGCAAAGATCTTATGAGAGAAGAATTTGTCTCCAGTTTGTTCCTCGAACCAGTGTCCATGGAGAAGCTCGTTGTTGACATCCCAGTGCTTCAACCTTTGACGAAAAGCATCTTTCAATAGATGTGATTTGTTTCTCGCAGGAAAAAGAAAAATGTCCATCGAGCCGAAATTTCGTTTGAAATGGTTTTCTTTTATTTGTTGTTTAACGTCTCACTCAGCAATATTCCAGCTATGTCTCGGCAGTCGGTAAATAATTGAGTCTGGACCAGACAATCCAGTGATCAACAGCATGAGCATCGACCTAGGCAACTTGGTTAAGATGATATGTTTCAAACAAGTCAGCGAAACTGATCACCCGATCATGTTAGTAACCCATGTAAACTATCCGATTGTGACTTACTTCCCCTTTGTGTCCTTGACAATGTACTGTATCCTTTCATCCACGGCCTGCTTCACCTGGTCCGGACTCAGAGCCTGTACCCACGTTGGTGTGTGGCGAGAATTTCCCCAGAATATGTTGTGACCTCGTACAGATATTCTAACGGCAAGTCAAATATATACACACTTTATTAGACCTATAGACGACAGAGCTATACGACATAACTGCCTTTTCTGAACTTTGAATGCCTTGTTTTGGGGATTGGAATGCCTTGTTTTGGGGATTAGAAACATTTGCCAAGACTTGACAGCAAATCAGTGAGTGAGTAAGTATGCTTTTACATCGCTTTTAGCAATATTGTGAAAATACCTCCTCTCCTTTCCCTGTTTCCACGAAACCGGGGATAAATGGAGAATACCATATCGCACAAGTTCATTGCAATACAGTGAATGGATTTAGTTTCATGCCACTTTTAGCAATTTTCTAGCAATATCAGGACGGGACACCAGTAAGGGGCGTCACACATTGTACCCATTAGGGGAATCGAGCACGGGTCTTCGGTGTGGCGAGCGATCGTTTTAACCATTAGGCTACCCACCACCACGTAATATCAATGGCCCTGTTGAATAGGAATCTCGTCACCACAAGCGATGTACAAATAAATGAATTTATGAATGCCCAAGGGAACAATTATTCACAAAAAACTCTGCCCCAGACTCGCCATTAAATACAAACCGGTAAATATTATTGGAACTCTGTCTCGTGATATTTAAATCAATACTATTAGTCAACTGTTTGACTCAAACACAAAAGATAATATAATAACCTCTGCTCGAAAGAAATTTAGCAAGTCCAGATTCCCTTAGCCGGGGATTGTTCTGGGCACCTTTTGTATTTCTTATATTATTTATTGTAGATATTATGTTTTTAAATATATGAGAACTTTAATTCTGGGACTAAATGTCTGACCAGGTCAGCTGAATTGAGAAACATATCTACTGTTTGACACTGTATATACGTTAGCTATTTCTACCAATTCTCAGGTATGAGCAGGTTGTAAAATACCATGGTCATGACATTTACATATGAAACTTTCAGCGGAAATAGTTAGCCTTGCATTTTTTTTAATTCCATTTTATGTTACAATTTCCATTACAGCAGTTTCGGGTTCTCGAAGTAAAAGTATTTTAAGTGTACAGTGAATAATGTTGATATGAATACATAGTATGTACATTACCTCTTATATACAGTACACTTACATACAAAGTACATATACAGTCAGTCAGTTATAGGATTTCTAAAAAGTAAATGGAAGGATGGCCAGAAAGATTGAAAACTTGCATAATTACAATTAGAAAACGCAATGAACTTTGAAATTTCATAATGTTCTACTATTTCTTTTTGAAACCATATAAAATGGGGTTTTACTGGTTTCGTATGACATTATACAACATATATTTGGTTATTATTATGTGTATTAATAGTGTATTTACCTTTAAATCCAAATAACATATTTTCTTCACTGAAATGAATTTTAAATTCTATGTATCCTTCAATCCATTCAGTAAATTTTGTCCAAATATCTATGGTATATTGACAGTTACAAATATCTATGGTATATTGACAGTTACAAATATCTATGGTATATTGACAGTTACAAATATCTATGGTATATTGACAGTTACAAATATCTATGGTATATTGACAGTTACAAATATCTATAAAGCACATGTGCATGTTTCAGCTGGTTCATTACACAATGACTGACTGACTGAGTTTGGTTTTACGCCGCTTTTAGCAATATTCCAGCAACATCACGGCGGGGGACACCAGAAATGGGCTTCACACATTGTGCCCATGTGGGGATTCGAACCCGGGTCTTCGGCGTGACGAGCCAACGCTTTAACCATTAGGCTACCCCACCGCCCCTCATTACACAATGAACATGCTGGTGACTTGACATAACCAATTATATATAAATAACAATTGGTGCTGGGAATATTATATAAAATCTTAAATTGAAACCATCTTAAGTCACTGCTTTGTGTACATCATTTTGCCATCAAACTATAATTTATCCATTCTGTTTAAGTAATGTGTTTATTAAGATAAAGCTCCCATTTTTCTATAGCCTTTCAGGTTTGCAAATTTAGGGTTTTGCAAAATTTCATAGTATACTTTACTACCTGAATTACTTTTGGATTTTAGAAATATTATAAGGTAATATTAGTTTAAGCCTTGCATAAATACATGTAAATAGTATCGATGATATCATTAATTCAACAGTTACTATCATAATCACATACTAAATCGTACCCATAATATTACCGAGTCAGCAATCCTAGCAGACCTACCCATGCTGATGAAGCAGATCCAGTGTCTTTGTAGCATTACTGTAGTCCGGGTCGTGCTGGAAAAAAGGAAGGGCAGAATAATTACAATATGCTGGTGTTAATATCCGTGATATTAGCCATCGTTCGTCACTATTTTCACTTGAATTGTGTTCGAATCCTGTATAAATAATACACTGCTTATAAAGTTCATAACCTCACACGCAATGTTTTCTCGAAGGATTGTATTAAAATACTATACCTTCCGGGTATCCATTCCCTGCTGGGTGAAGAGGGGCGTATTTCGAACAAGGTCACATGCCACAAGGAGACTTGTGCCAAATGTGCTTCTGTGAGAGGCAAGGGTAGGCACAGGAAGCTCTCTACGTTTCTTACCTTCACCTTATTTGTAGCCTGTGCGTTTTACATAGGACTAAGTGTCCAGAGAATCCAGTGATTATTGGTGACAATAAACCAAGCCGCCTAGGCTGACAACCCCACCCCCCTCAACACACACCTTTGAGCCGCAACATACAAAAGGCGTACTTTTGGCGGCGTCAGGCTATAAATACATATTTATTTCAGGCAAACTGTTTGAATGGCGAGGTAGGACATGCTTATACGTTTTATTTGTTTGTTGTTTTTGTTGTTTAACGCCGCACTTAGCAATATCAAGCTTTATGACATCGGTCCGTAAGTAGCTGAATCTGGACCAGACAATCCTACGACTGATATTTTGAACTTGGGTAATAGCCTTTTCTCGAACACATGGTGTCATCATCCATTTTAAGTGTCCAATCCATATCACAGATATTTCCCCTTTACACCATAAGGAATGTGTTTCTCCGGTAGCGAAGACAGTTTATTCTTCTGTACTAAATAGGGACGTGGTAGGAAAGCTTACCCGTGGTTGATGGTCCTGAACAAAAGGAACGTAAGAACGTGGTTGAAAAGCTTACTCGTGGTGGGTGATTCTGGAACCAGTAGTAGTCGTTCTCGGTGGCCCAGTTGAACATGTAGAAGAACAAGTCATCGTAGTGGGGGTAAGTAAACATCTCATGATATCGTGTCTGGGATCCAAACGGGAAGCTGTGTTTCACCAAG
This sequence comes from Haliotis rubra, assembly GCF_003918875.1. NCBI lineage: Eukaryota > Metazoa > Mollusca > Gastropoda > Lepetellida > Haliotidae > Haliotis > Haliotis rubra. Next base: position 1,702,142 of record NW_025767335.1, read on the forward strand.
TCCACCTTGAATGAGAGTACATCAATATACCTGCCCAACCTAGTAAACCATTCGACAATCTTAAAGACATTATTTCAGTATCAATAATATTTTTGAAAATGCCATTTGCTTGCAAGAAATGACAGAACTATGTCACCAAGGATATATCAGTTCAAGGGAAATTAATAAACTTTTCTTTTTTTACCTCAGGCCATTACTACGTAACGCAAAATGTGTACTTTATCGAAGGTCGGCGTCTTTATCCTTTAGCCAAGCATCTAAGTATACTATAAAGCTTGAAATTGTTATGAAATATAAGGCTTTGGACTTTCATATTAAAAATGCTGGGGTGAAATTCGCTCGTCTATTTATCCTCATGACATACGTATATATGTACTATGTACATGTATGTCTATTTACCTGAATGTCAAGGTCAGCGTTGGACACACCTGACGGAGTTTGGATGCTGTAATAGACATTTACACCATTGATATTCTGTTGATATATTTGACTTTAAAGAAATGTCAGAGTTCAAAAGAAAGTCACTCCTTTTACGTCTTTAACAGCACATTGTCCCCGAGATAAAGAAATGGGGTTCATTTATTGTATGCGGGCCTTCTGCCACGATGCTACACCAACGTATGAACCAATACACAAATACCTGCAATAAATGCCAAACAGTTAAAATGATGGCAACATTTATGAATCCCATCAAAATGATCGTTTTGTACCAATTGTGATATGATGATCTTCTGATCTTTCGTTGAAAAATAGTGAGACAGTGTGATGATCGATGTCATGTTTTGTTATCTCAGACAATGTATGATACATAAAATGTGACACGTTATGTTGATACTGCCTAGTGTCATCCCTAGATCACAGTGATTCATCTTGGTTTAAGGTGTAAATATCATGAACCATGAACTAGGACCAGTGGTCTTCCAGAATTTAACTGTTTAGTCTGTATGTAGGGTATCGGATGTCAGCCTCGTCTATCTACCACCTTGTACATGCATACACACGCATGCACGTCGTCATATGAGCGAAATATTCTCCAGCACGGCGTTAAACCCAATTTCACCTCACCTCACCTTGTACATGCCATATGCAGTAGATATGTGTCGTCATCACCGCCAATGATGGACACACAAGCCTCAACTAGTCATATTGCTATTCGCCCCCCAAAATCTGGCTTCCGAAACATTCCACACCATGTGCGTTTAAGCCTGAAAATACTTAAGTATCGTCCTCAGATGTCCTTTACAACGTTTTATAGCACAGCTTTTGGTATCCTTTTATGGTGTTCAGCATATTTAGAATGTTGTAGGATTTGACGTTCAGTTATCTCTCTTAACCTTTTAACTTTTACATTCAAATGATCCTGCGCAAAACTATTTGACAAACAGGATCCCGTACTTAAAGTGTATGTTGTTCTTTCTGAGCTGGTCAATCCGCTTGTCCGCCTCCGACTTCCAGTTATTGTCCTCGGGTATTTCCGTGAGTGACATGTCATCCACCAAGTAGTTGATGGTTTTGTCTGGCCCGTACACTCTCAGTTCTATGGTCTTGTGATCTGAACAAGAACAAGAATCACATCAGCAGAACCCGTGAAGGTCCGGGTTAGAACTGATCTTCAGCAACCAATTCTTGTCGTAAGACGCGACTAACGGAATCGGATGGTCAGGCTCGCTGACTTGGATGACACATGTCAACGTATACCAATTGCGTAGATCGCTAAAATCAATGGATTGTCTGGTCCAGACTCAATTATTTACAGACCGCCGTCATAAACCGCTGACTGTGGTGTTAAGCAACAAAGAAACAAACAAAAATAACATCAACGGACGATGAGTAAAGTACTTCTAATGACACCGTTTTATGCAGAGAATAAGCTCTTGGGCTAGAGAACAAAATGGAGGACAGTGTCTGTATGATGACGTCCATCATAACTGGTTACTGTATACTACATAAAACATGTTGTTAATTGTATTGTTAACAGCATCAATACATTACACAAGCAATACTCTTACAAATCGCGACATTATTATTACCATCATCAAACGTGTCACATTTCTTAGGGGCTTGATTATGGGTTGGCTTTTCATCATTTCTTCCCAGCAGTTATGCTGGTCGTAAGAACCGACTAAATGGTTCTGATGGTCGCCCATGGTGACGAGTCTGATAGTTTGTCATCGTACTCTAGCGGAGTGGATTATTATTCACAATGTCAATCACTGGATTGTCTGGTTCATTATATAGGAGGCGGTGGGGTAGCGTATTGGTTAAAGCGTTCTTTTGTCACGCCAAAGACCCGGGTTCGATTCCCCACATGGGTACAATATGTGAAGCCCATTTCTGGTGTCTCCCGCCGTGATATAGCTGGAATATTGCTAAAAGCGGCGTAAAAATACACTCACTCACTCATTATATAGACTGCTGTCCTGTACCTGCAATTGTGCTGAATCATACCGTGAAAAGACGAACACACAAACCTGTCTTCTGGAAGATGAAGTAGCCGGAGATTGTTGTCCACCCCTTGTTGATGTAGATGGCGTTGTTATCCACTACGTCAACATAGCTATGAGAACCTGGGAGAGACGTATTCTTCTCAGTGAATATATCGTTACCAAAGGAATTGTACCTTGAAACGTTTCCTTTAGTAATATATATATTTTAAAAACTACCCCATATGATATCAGTTATGGGATAAATCAAAGTGGGAGTTCATCACATGTCAGCAGATCCTGACACGGCTACGGAACGTAACGCATTGTTACTTGCGGAGCTTCAGACCTACGTAACAACCAAACAGTCAGTCATCATCGCACGTTGTAGTCCACTTTAAATTAACCATTACTATTTGCTATAGTCATAGACAATTGGGAACATAAGGCATTATGTACAGCAAGGTGAACTGTGAATACCACATGGGTTATTAATCAAGGTCATGGCTTGGTACAGCCTTGATACACGTTTAGAATACATTGCTCTGTTATCTCAAGGATATTACATTCGCATAAGGTACAGCACTTCCATTGGACTCCACATATGTTCATGTTTAGGTGAGGTGAAATTGGGTTTTACGTCGTGCTTGAGAATATTTCGCTCATATGATGACGTGCATGCATGCGGCTGCTTGTACCAGACTTAAGCTGGTTTTATAGTGCTAGCCCACTGAGGTACCATGCCGCAGTGAAGCATGAATACCCCACTCAGACACATTATACTGACTCCGAGCCGACCACAGTCCTTGTTGTACCCATTGATGCCTAGCGCCAGGCAGGGACCAACAAGTACCATATTTTAACGTCTTTTTGGTATGACGCGGTCAGGGATCGAACCCGCGACCTTCTGCTCTCCGGGCGGACGCTCTAACCACTACACCACGGAGGCGGTCTCATGTTTTGGACGTGTAGATGAAATATTTAAGGTTTTCATGCAATAGTGACTTCGATAGTTGACAGAAAAGACGACTCCCCAATGCTTATTTATGTGGAGATATTTTGCTATTTCAAGTTACCATTATGATGCTGGATATCCATTAAGATGGCAAACTTCTGAAACATCTTTCCAGTGACCTCGTTCAGCTGTTTTACACGGGCCTGGACGAAGTAACGAGTGTTGAGCTGGAGGGTAACCACCTGTCCTGGGCCCGCCCATGTAGCAGTTCTAGGTAAAAGAGTGAGTGAGTATGGTTTTACGCCACTTTTAGCGATATTCCAGCAATATTACGGTGGGGGACTTAAGAAATGGGCTTCACACATTGTACCCATGTGGATAATCGAACCCGGGTCATCGGCGTGACGAGCGAACAGAGTAACATGAGTGAGTGAGGGTGTAATATTTCTCTAATTTCACGGTGTGTCAGTTAAATGTGGGAGGATAACCCAAAGTGATGCAGGCGTTGATCGCTTTGATGAAATACACGAACATTAGCACTGATGCCGTGCCGACAAATCGGAAACAATCAGGTAGAATCCGAGATTCAAATTCATGGTCACAGGTTCCTGGATATGCTATACGATGCAGCTTACAGGGAGAATTGTATACTTACCCAACCCCAGCCTGACGCTATATTGTTATAATATATGAGGGGCGATGGGGAAGCCTAATAGTTAAAGTTGTACTCCCAACACGGGTACAATGTGTGAAGCCCATTTCTAGTGTCCCTCGCCGTGATATTGCTGGAATATAGCTAAATGCGGCGTAAAACCATATTCAGTCACTACAATTATAAGATGTGAAGGTCATGATTAGAGTGAGTCAGTGAGTTTACTTTTACGCCGCACTCAGCAATATTCCAGCTATTTGGCGGCGGTCTGTAAATAATCGAGTCTGGACCAAACAATCCAGTGATCAACAGCATGAGCATCGATCTGCGCAATTGGGAACCGATGACATGTGTCAACCAAGTCAGCAAACCTGACCACCCGATCCCGTTAGTCGCCTCTTACCACTAGCATAGTCGCCTTTTGTGGCAAGCATGGGTTGCTGAAGACCTGTTCTACCCCGGATCTTCACGGGTCGTAATGGTTAGACCCACCTAGATGATGAGTATTGCCCTTACCGTGAAGACACTTCCACCGAATGCTTTCCTTCTACACGATCAGTGGAAGACGTCATGTGACATCCTCTGGCCACCCAACTAGAGTGGGGGTCGGGACTCTCAAATCCAGGGTCTTTGAACATTTCCGCCGCACCCCCCTACCAGAGGCAGGAAGTACCAAAGTCCCAACACTGGCAGTAAAACACGTTTGGACATCGTATGTGTCTTCAGGTGAATGTTGTCCCATGATGTACACTGCAGTACTGGCCTGGACTGTGTGTCGGAAACATCTGCTTGCTGATAAGATAACACACATTATATCCTGAACAGTGCGTATTTGAATAAACGTCTTCAGAGGATATCGTGAAACGTCATCAACAAAATCATGAGTATACCTCTGAAAATAGCCTCAGTACATTACTCAGTTGTGTGTGCATGGCTACATGAGGAGTAGGTATGGTGTTACGCCGCGTTTGGCGGCCGTCCCAGGCAAGAGGTTTTAAAAGTTACATCCAACACCCCAACCACTTCTCCCCTACAAGTAAAATCACCAGTGAAGATCCGGGTTAACATTTCTCCTCCTCAACCCAATTACAAGGATATTTAATAGTCACATACATCCGAGTGGAGTGGAGTGAGTTTAGTTTTACGCCACACTCAGCAATATTCCAGCTATATGGCGGCGGTCTGTACATAACAGAGTCATCAACAGCATGAACACCGATCTAAGCAATTAGGATACGATGACATGTGACAACAAAGTCAGCGAGTCTAACAACCCGATCCCGTTAGTCGCCTCTTAGGACAAGCATGGGTTACTGAAGATCAATGCTAACCCGGATCTTCACGGAATAGATTCAGAACAAAAAAAGGAACAAAGTAACTACTCACCAAAATCTTCAGTACCCTAGAATCACCACCATAACTCTCTCTCGCTGTTCAGGCGTACCACTTGCGTATTGAGGGATTAACACAGCACTGGGGTTTTATGTCAGATTACAATGTACACATATTGTCAATGTAATAATACTGCAGTATACGCAATGTATTTCAAACATCCAGAATTCAAGACACACCGTATGACAAACACTGCCAATGCCATTTCCTCATGTTTGGACTATAGAGTATGTAAATAATCATTTGCGTCACATTCAAACCCTATCTGAAGAAGTTGCGGTATCGTCGTTTCTGTTTCCCTTAATATGTGTTGCCTCATCTTGATGTTTCTTTAATAATGCATTTCGACAAACAATATGTATAACGCGTGAAACACAACAGATGTATTAGGAGTTTAAGCCCCAAGATGGGATTCAGATAATAATATATTAATAATGGCTATTCATAAAGCGACTGTTTCCACACACTTGTGCATGCTCATAGCACCAACGTTTTGTTACCCCGGATAACCCAAGCTGCCTGTAAGGCACTAGAAGGTAAAAATCAGACATATGTCTTATCCCACCGGGTACCCATTCACTGCTAGGTGAACAGAGGCAATTTCATGAACAAACTCACTTGCCCAAGGTGAGACCACATGTGTCACGTTTGCTTCGTTGTGGGTCAGGAAAAAAGTCCTAGAAACTCTCAGGAGTCAAGCTGCCAAACACGGTCACCCATCCAAGGACTGTCCGTAACCAGGACCGCCTCCGTGGTGTTGTGGTTAGAGCGTCTGCCCGGAGAGCGGAAGGTCGCGGGTTCGATCCCCGACCGCGTCATACCAAAAGACGTTAAAATATGGTACTTGTTGGTCTCTGCCAGGCGCTCGGCATTAATGGGTACAACAAGGACTGGTCGGCTCGGAGTCAGTATAATGTGTCTGAGTGGGGTATTCATGCTTCACTGCGGCATGGTATCTCAGTGGGCTAGCACTATAAAACCAGCTTCAGTCTGGGCTAGTACAAGCAGCCGCACATACACATACACACGCATGCACGTCGTCATATGAGCGAAATATTCTCAAGCACGACGTTAAACCCAATTTCAGCTCACCTCACCTCCGTAACCAGCTTAACTTCAACTGACTTGTGACCTGGGCTCTATGCACAAGACCACACACCACCACAATGAAGCCAGATTGTAAAACATTTGTTTTATCTATGTGCGTATCCATGTCACACACACTGAAAACATGTACACACGTGGTTGAATATGACGAACATCACCCGAATGGTACTGAGACCTGTGCGGGAAATTACATCTTTACCCTTAATCATCAATATTGAAGCAATGGACGTACATTACAGTATTCAAGGGATAGATTTAACTTTCCTTTTTAGAAATATTATGAAATACTAGAACACATGCACGTTTTTGCAATGGGCATGTCTTAAATCTCACATGCTAGTACTTTTATCTTTGAATGATATTGTTCCCCTGAATAAAAATACATTTCCCTGTTTCGATTTTGTTTTGTTTAAATATACGAAGACTAATAAAATATGTCCTTCGATGACAGCTTTTATAAAGTTAACACTATATTGTTAATAAGAACGGATAACTATATATTATGATGAACAAATTCTTTATAGCAGTGAGAGCGACATTTCGATGTAGGTTCTAACACCGTTATCAAGCAAGTGATGAGGTATCACGTCGCTCTCACTGCAATAGAGTGAGTGAGTGAGTTTAGTTTTACGCCGCACTCCGCAGTATCCCAGTGATATGTGGGGGTAAATAATCGAGTCTGGACTAAACAATCCGGGGATCAACACCATGAGCACCGATCTAAGCAATCGGGATACAATGACATGTGTCAGCGAGACTGACCACCCGTTCCCGTTAGTCGGTTCTTACGACAAGCATGAGTTACTGAAGACCAATTCTAACCCGGGTCTTCACGGGTCCACTGCAGTAGAAGTTGTTCATCATATATTGTTATCCGTCTTTGCTGCTCCAACTTCTAAATGCGCCTCAAGGAAGTTATGTTTAGTTTGACTTTCTGTCGTCACGATATGGAGGATATATACTAAACGCCAAAAGAAACGTTACCCTCCTACCTTTATGAATTACTTCAAAACTATCAAAGATATGTTATAAGGTATTAGTTTACAAGAAAGCTTAACAACACAGCTTTATGCAAATGACGAAAACAAATTCTCAAACGCATTCATATTCAGGCGAAATGCATCTTTTTCAGAAGAGTTAAATTGTTCTATTTTCGTCCACGCCGAAATAAACCAATAACAGTGAGTTAGATGTCCAAAAGAAAGGTTGAAATAAAATTCTGTTTAAACTAATACCTTTTAACATATCTTTGATAGTTTTTAAGTAATTCATAAAGGTAGGAGGGTAACGCATCTTTTGGCGTTTAGTGTACATGAAACAGTTAGCCAGATATAGCCGACATCTACATGAACTGAGTAAGCCGCCGTGTACACTGGGTGTAAAACAAGATCGCATGACACAGCCCAATACGAGTCGGGATTGCGCCGCGAACAGTTTTTTTCATTCAATTTCTATGTACAGCAAGCCCGCTGAAGAAATGAATTAGTCAATGACCAGGTCTTCAGTGTCGCGTCTTTAGTATGATTTCTTTAGTGTCTGACATAGTCTACAAAATGCCAAACACAATCTCTTTCATATTGTATATATTGAATGTACATACACTGTCACATTTTCTAAAATACATACCCGTGAAGGTCTGGGTTGGAATATTGGCCTTCAGTAACCCGTGCTTGTCGTAAGAGGCGACTAACCGGATCGGGTTGTCAGGCTCGCTGACTTGGTTGACACATGTCATCGGTTCCCAATTGCCCAGATCGATGCTCATACTGTTGATCGCTGGATTGTCTGGTCCAGACTCGATTGTTTACAGACCGCCGCCATATAGCTGGACATGTGTCACCCAAGTCAGTGAACCTGACAACCCAATTCTGCGTGCCACCTCTTACGACAAGGATGGGTTGCTGAAGACCAATTCTAACCCGGATCTTCAGGGGTTTGAAGGAAAACATGTGCAGTTACGAAAGACGTCGTGGCATGTGTGAAATGTAAACAATGACAAACCCTATTGTCAATCCCGATATATACGTTGATATGTCGTGTGAACACGATGCTGGTCACAAAATCAACTTTGCCAGAGCCTTCGTCAACCGTGCTTTCTTAATTTTCTTTCTATTTGAACTTTTGTTTGAAGTTCGATCTCGCAAGTCGTCTCTTACGACAGAGACCAATTTTAACCCGGATCTTCACTGGTCACAGAGCATTTGAGGACACAACCTTCACGAGGACAATGCAGAGAACAAAGAATATGTCTACATGACGTAAAAACATTCTCATTTTCTAAAGCACAGAAATGACATCATGTTGTGCACCATTTCCGTCACTGTGTCCACCGCTGGGTGGAAATCCTGGGATGGTTTAGCCATAGTCAAGTCCCAGAAATCTAAATAAACAATCTGGTGTTGCAGTGAAGCAAATGCCTCATGCCAAATATGTGTGTACAGAAGACCCCAGTAAGATAACATACCATGCATAGGTCTAAAAAATACATGTGGGCCACGAACTGCAAGTGTAACATTAGGAGCGCGCGCCAAGAGGTTCTTTACTGAAGGAACAAGTCCCTGAACATGTCGCCTGAACACATCCGGGTGGACAAGCGTGAAATGAACATACATATACAACACTACGATGTCCTTGGTTGTGTTCGGGAGACGGTCCATCATGACCTGTTGTCCCTGGTTTGTTGACCTGTTATAGCGTCGACTTCCATGATAGAATGGTTCTTCGTGAGCCTGCCAGGAAATTGAAAAATTGTGTTTAACATCAGTGTCTGTAGTGGGCACATGCGCGTCGGTATGAGAAGGAAAGCGTAAAATTGAATGAAGAATCTCTTTAAACTGATTACTTGTTGAGTCCCCATGAAGCCAGAGCGTCTTTCCTCTCAAGCATTGTCTGTAAGCATCAATGGTGCGGGGGAGAGTGTCCGTACACAACAGGGAATGCCACTTATTCTTGAGAAAGAAGCCATTTGGCGACTCTTGTTGCCATGTTATCACCGATGGCAGCTTGCTGCAGGGAGTCCTAGGAGCCGTCAGTTCCATATCATTAGAAGCTGTTAAAAGAAATAGCGTCTCGGGAAGAATTAAAAATTATTATACATACATATATATTTGTGAGTCTAATTTTGGTAATCAGAAGGATATACCCACCACGAAAGTGACGTAAGAGCTATTACCCATGGCGAGATTTGTATTTCTGTGAGCAATGTTTGGCGTGCAATATCTGTGTACCTTACAGTGGCATAAAACTACACTCAGTAAATCATTTTGGCAGCTTGACTCTCCTGAGAGTTTCTGGGGCATCTGTCCTGCCCCACAACGAAGCACATGTGATACATAAGGTCTCACATTAGCAAGTGAGGTTGTTCAAAATTGCCTCTATTCACCCAGCAGAAAATGGGCAGGATAAAGTCATGTGACCATAACCCTCTAGCGCCTAACAGGCAGGTTGGGTTATTTATTAATAAAAATACACAGATTGTTTGATCACTTCGAGCATGCAAATGGATTGTTATTATTATAATTATTATTTATACGCTGAATTGCCACCTAGGGGTTAACGAGTCGACTTGTAACGCTGAAGACACTGTCCTTCCTGTCAACACTGTGAATGGGCGATTTGTCAAGTGACACTCGCGGTGGGCGATTTGTTCCGTAGTGACACATTGCATCTTTTGTGTCACCACTATGGGTGAATGTGAACGGTATACAAAACGAAACGCGTACTTACCTCCTTTGACAGACACATTCATTGAACTCTGTAAAATATCGTTTTGGGGATTCGCCACGGATCTGCGATATAAACAAAACATATTGAATAACTTGATTAAAATTACTTTGAGTAAAAGAGGCTTTTCCTCTCATATTACCCGAACAAAACTTTTACAGCGACTGTAACCGAAAGCTTTCTGTGGCCACTTATCTATATCGTTATTTATTACTGTTACATTTTCGAAGGTTCGAGATGATTCTCGTTCCTTCGACAATGTCTTGTTATTTCGATCGTTTTCTTGTTATTTCGTTTTTCATTCAAAAACACGAAACGTTGTAGCCTTTCACCTAACCATCATACCAAGTTATTTGTAAACCTGATCGTCAGGTAACCAATAGTTTTCGGAACAACAGGTTAAAAATACATACAAACCAAGGATGCTCCTCTCTGTGGTATTGAGTGGAGCGTAAATTCCGTTTGCACTATATGAATGCGACCATGTATTACACGTCAACTGTTTGATTTTTGACTTCCTGCAGTAATAGGTGTATCCATCGTTCTCATTCGTGAAATTACACAATTCGTTCTTTAAGGATTTTTCTTGCCTAACTGAGCACTGTGTTGCATCTGTGAGATTGTTTGCTCGATATTCAGCAAAGAGTGTCCAGAGACTGCAATGCTTTTGGTATATCATGTAGTTGAGAACGATTTCTTCCCTTCTCGTACCAATAAATGCCTTAATTGTTGCTCTTCCTGGCCATGCAGCTTTAAGCAAAGCAGTATAACTTCCATTATTGAGGTCCGCCACCCGACCGGAAATGGAAGCTGCTCTCTCTGGTTTCTCCATCCAAACTCTCAAGAAATCGCCTCCAGTCCTCTTGCGGTTACCATTCATATCATACAGATCTATTTGCACTTCAACCTGATCTCCTAAATTGTAGACGTTGTGGGCGCGTTTGAGATATATGCGTGATTTGTTCGGATGAGCACACAAGGAAGGCACAAAGATTGTTCCATAACGCATAGCCTCCTCTGTGAGATAGGTCACTCCTCTTGCAGGAAGGTAGACACTGAAACAGTACAAATTACTTACTATTGGATCAGTCATGGTGTAAGTTCAAGACATGCCAGACCAATAGATTTAGAAACATATATTGTACATACAAAACAGCAATGCCAGAGAATTATATGACTACATTTTCTGTCAAGATAGAATATATTTGGCGTAAAAGTCAAATTAGTGATGAAAAATATGTGAATGGAGATCTTTTCTTTATAGACAGTAGTTTCCATTTTGGTGCTTCTTGTTTGATGACGAGATTTCAGAATGCTCCCCTCGCAAAAATTGATTCAGTCATTTAATTCTCTTTAGGCAGATGCAAGCAAGTTTCAGGAAGACATTACCTGAAATGTAACTGAAATATGCTTGCTGGAAATGTCTGTTACTCCGACCTCTTGCGATAATTGAGCAAATACACATTACTATCAGTGGATCATTTGTCAAGTTTGTGATATGCAAAACACAAAACGTATCAGGAGCATACGTTTATGAATATCGTGACTAAAACAAGTTCTAAATTCATAATGCATACATATAATATATAAAACCCTGTCAACGAAGGACAGTAAAATCACTCCAGTATCACAAAATGAGTTAAAACTAGCTAGCATTTATCTTAAAAAGTAGAAAACTAATTTTGGACAGTACAATGTAAAAATGGGCTATTGATGCCAACAACTGAATGTAGATCTCCATGCTAGGGACCATGGAGACTTATAGTACTTTTGCTACCTGCATGGACCCTAGCTGGATTTATATCATCCCTTCAGCCGCTGGAGATTGTAGTCGAATTTAGCCATAAATTAAAATCACAAAAATACAACGTAAGAATCTGGTAAGTTGAAATTTACTTTAAATGTTTCGGGACTTACGTATCTTCACATAGTGATGATAGCTGTTGCTTGCGACGAGGCAAGCGCATCCTGACCCACCGTTGTCATAGGTCACAAAAAGATGCAAATGAACTGTCCACCCATAGCATGACTGATTTTAGTACTCAGAATATGTTTTATCAATGTGCCTCAGTCCTTACGCGCATTCCGGTTGCTTTGTTGTATTGTTTGTTTGTTGTTTTACGCCGCACTCCGCAATATTACAGCTATATGGCGGTGGTCTATAAATAATCAAGTCTGGACCAGACAATCCAATAATCAACATCATAAACATCGATCTACGCATTTGAGACACGATGACATGTGTCAACCAAGTCAGCGAGCCTGACCACCCGATCCCGTTTAGACAAGCATGGGGTGCTGAAGACCAATTCTCACACGGATTTTCACGCGCTTGAAGGAAAGCATTATGTAAGCGAAAGACGTCTTGGCATGTGTGAAATATAAACAATGACACACCCCATTTTCAACCCCGTAAAAAGAGTTGATATTTCATGTCAGCTCGCTATTGGTCACAAAATTAACTTGCCAGAGCCACCGTGCTTTCTAAAATATACTTCAATTTGAACTTTTGTTAGAAGTTAAAATACGCTATATGTGAGTGAGTGAGTTTAGTTTTACGCGGCAATGTGTAGTGCATTTAATTTAAAATACTTTACCATGTTGGTGAATGTCACAAGCCTTGCGGTGATTTTCTTGGTAGATTGATTCTCCGTTATACGAATGCTGTCAGGTATGATCTAATTAATACACCTAAGTAAAATTCCAATTTCTTTAACCTCTCAAATAGTGATAGGGTTTCTATAGGAGGAGAGAGAGAGAGAGAGAGAGAGAGAGAGAGAGAGAGAGAGAGAGAGAGAGAGAGAGAGAGAGAGAGAGAGAGAGAGAGAGAGAGAGAGAGAATTAGTTCTAAACATACAATGCGCCATTCATAACACTGCCATTCATAACACTGTACATACATGTACACTGTACTTAGACTGCGCACTGACACACATTTCACTATACACAATTTGTACACAAATATAAACTATGTACATTAAAAGCAAGTGACATTGGAAGTAAACATTTTTCTTCTTAAAAACATTTTTAGGATTAGTTTAGCTATATTAATATCTATATTCTCCATTAAATAGATTAATATGCCATTGGGATACAAATGATAAAATTCAGGCACTTCTTTGGATAACTGAGAGAGAAGTTCATACTTAATGTCACTGTAGAACGGACAACATGTGACAAACTGTTTCTCGTCCTCTACACACCTGAGTGTTGCATAGTTTGCAGTGACGTTCATCCACTGGGATTGGAGGGGAGCTAAATCATGCAATGATACTTACTGTGATAGGTTTAATATATTCCATTTGAAATGTAGATACACAAATAGTGTAGCCACACTAAAACAAGCAATGACAACAAATTGTTTCTTCATGACAGAACAACTTTTTCGTTTCCACTCCTCTGCGGCTTTGGACCAACAAAGACAGGCAATCGAACCGATCTCAGTTATCAGTTGTATATTGACGCGTTTAAGCGAATGTTCACAGCGTTCTACCTGAACTCTGTGTTCTCAGTACAGATACCTAAATCTGGGCAAATCTGTTTTGCACAATCTCAAGATGTTTTTTTTTTTTTCAGTCTGTCCTTGCAGTTGCGCCATTTTGGCAACGAATGTAGGCACTGGGTGAAACTTTTCTGCTCAGAATACGTCGTTATTTATATGTGTGTGGTATTTATATGTGTGTGGTATTTATATGTGTGTGGTATTTAAATGAGTGTGGTATTTATATGTGTGTGGCATTTATATGTGTGTGGTATTTAAATGTGTGTGGTATTTAAATGTGTGTGGTATTTAAATGTGTGTGGTATTTAAATGTGTGTGGTAGTGTGTGGTATTTATATGTGTGTGGTATTTATATGTGTGTGGTATTTATATGTGTGTGGTATTTATATGTGTGTGGTATTTAAATGTGTGGTATTTAAATGTGTGTGGTATTTATATGTGTGTGGTATTTATATGTGTGTGGTATTTAATATGTGTGTGGTATTTAAATGTGTGTGGTATTTAAATGTGTGTGGTATTTATATGTGTGTGGTATTTATATGTGTGTGGTATTTAAATATGTGGTATTTAAATGTGTGTGGTATTTAAATGTGTGTGGTATTTATATGTGTGTGGTATTTATATGTGTGTGGTATTTAAATGTGTGTGGTATTTATATGTGTGTGGTATTTATATGTGTGTGGTATTTATATGTGTGTGGTATATAAATATGTGGTATTTAAATGTGTGTGGTATTTATATGTGTGACGTATTTATATGTGTGTGGTATTTATATGTGTGTGGTATCTAAACGTGTGTGGTATTTATGTGTGTGTGGTATTTATATGTGTGTGGTATTTATGTGTGTGTGGTATCTAAATGTGTGTGGTATTTATGTGTGTGTGGTATTTATGTGTGTGTGGTATATAAATGTGTGTGGTATCTATATGTGTGTGGTATCTAAATGTGTGTGGTATTTATATGTGTGTGGTATTTATATGTGTGTGTGTGGTATTTATGTGTGTGTAGTATATAAATGTATGTCGTACTAGTATTTAAATATGTGTGGTATTTCAATGTGTGTGGTATGTGGCATATATATGTGTGTGGTCTTTACATGTGTGTGGTATTTAAATGAGTGGTATTTAAATGTATGTGGTATTTATATGTAATGGTATTTATATGCGTGTCGTATTTATACATGTACGTCAATCACGGGTTGCTGAAGATCAATTCTAACCCGGATCTTCAGGAGTGACTACTATTATAATGAGTGAGTGAGTTAAAATCGAACGACACATCGACAATATATTTCAGCCATATAGTGACGAGAAATGATAGGTTAAATAGGCGAAATATCGGTCAGGACGGAGTAAAATATCAACAAGACATCAAAACTAACCATTTCAAGTATTCAAATATGCCAATGAACACAAAAATCAAGCATAACCTACGATACTACGGATTATGTGTGTCAGGTTGTCACGACTGGATAGTTAAGGCAATGTCACACTGAGTACTCGAAACATCCACACCCGGTGTCATTAATATCCACTATTATGAGAAGCTTTTCTATAGCATTACCATGTGTAAGATTGTCGCCTAGCTACATTTCAAACAGTGACAATTCTCCTTTGTCAAGGCTAATGGTGGTCAAATATTAAAGGGTGAATACCTTCCGGGTTTCAAAAGGTTATGATTGAAAGCAGACAATGATGTCTTTTAGTTATATGTGAATAGCCCGACAATAATTACAAACACACTGAAGCACCGGGTTACAGCGACGATACAGAATAAGTCTAAATTGACATTTAAGGTCTCTCCAATGACGGACAAGCTGAATAAGACCCGAATAGATCCGAACTATGGCTGTTGGGTCCTGGCGACTATATACCTGCAGTAGCAGCAATCCTTAACATCGAGGTTTGTTTCTCTCCGTTACTGTCTTTCAACAGTCAACAATCGCCTGCTTATATACGAACAGGGGCGGTTGGATAACCTAGTGGTTGAAGCATTCGTTCGTCAAGACACTGGTTCGATTCCCCACATGGGTAAGATGTGTGAAGCCAATTTTTGGTTTCCCGTGGGGTGATATTGCTGGAATATTGCTGACTCACTCATCACTATATACGAACAACCCTCTAGAGCACTCTGTGTCACAGACATTTTAAGTTCAGCTTTTCAATTCCATTCATTTCATTCGTCTGTGGGCGGTGGGGTAGCCTAGTGGTTAAAGCGTTGGCTCGTCACGCCGAAGACCCGGGTTCGAATCCCCACATGGGTACAATGTGTGAAGCCCATTTTTGGTGTCCCCCACCGTGATGTTGCTGGAATATTGCTAAAAGCGGCGTAAAACCAAACTCAGTCAGTCATTCGTCTGTCCGCGCGAGGCCGATTGACACGCTTGATACGTTATAGAAGTGAACCACACAAATACATCTCCCAGTGATGTTGTCTTTATTACAACTCCATCAGTGAGTTTTGCAACACGTGGCGTAGGCTGTGACCCCCGTCTCTCCGTTCAGTCTCTCGGCTCCATTATACGCCACGCACTCGTCAGGGCTAGAGAAAGACGCTGTTTGAACATAAATAACTGATTTTATTATGGCCGTGAAAGAAAGTTGAATAATAACCATTGTGGAACAAACAGATGTTTCACTCACTGTTTACTGTGGGAGCCTAATGGTTAAAGCGTTCGCTCGTCACACTGGGTTCGATTCCCAACATGGGTACACATTCACCCCACCAACCGACCCGCTAGGCTAACCGCTATCATTAACTCCTCCACAAGACCACACACTCAATGAGGCGGTGGGATAGCAAGGTGGTAAAGGCATAAGGCCCGGGTTCGATGCCCCACATGGGTACAATGTGTGAAGCCCAATTCTGATGTCCCCCACCGTAATATTGCTGAAATATTGCTAAAAGCGGCGCAAAACCATACACTCACTCACACACCCAAAATAGGCCTCCCTAGGTCAAACACTCACGCTAAATGCTAAACTCGTTCACACACACTTTCAGTAACGCCTTCCTTTGGCTAACCACTTTCATTAACTCCTCGACAAGGTCACACCCTCAAAATAGGTCTCCCTGGGTCCTTAACTCCTTCACACACTCTCAGTAACTCCTTCCCTAGAACCCGTGAAGGTCCGGGTTAGAATGAACCTTCAGTAACCCATGCTTGTCGTAAGAAGCGACTAACGGGATCGGGTGGTCAGGGCCTAGATTTTCGAAGCTCTCTTAGCGCTAAGATAAGTTAATGTTAATGTATGGCACTTACGACTATCTAAGCGCTAAGAGAGCTTCGAAAATCTAGGCCCAGGTTCGCTGGCTTGGTTGACACATTTCATCGGTCCCCAATTGTGCAGATCGATGCTCATGCTGTTGATCACTGGATAGTCTGGTACAGACTCGATTATTTACAGACCATCGCCATATATTGCTGGAATATTGCTGAGTGTGGCGTAAAACTAAACTCACTCACTCACTTCCCAAGGCTAACCACGCTTATGAGCACTCAATGTCACCCACGAAGTAACTCCTCCAAGTCAAACCCATAAACTCTTCTACTCGTTCGCCCAATAAAAATAACTCCTCCAACAAATCATCCATTCACATTTTACTCCTCCAGCAGGTAACCAACTCAAGTTTGCTGCCCCACACAGTCACCCATTCACATTACCGTAGTCACTCGGTGGGAATCTCCGTCACCTTCCACCATTAACACACCTTTAATAAACGCTCCTCCTACTTTGCCATCCTCAGAAAATCCTGAGCAGCCCATGATCTCCCATCCCGAGTCACATGAAACACCGGCCTCGTCCCCTAATTTGTTGCCCGTGGGTTTGGACGTCTTCACTTGACAGGTGAGATTAGGGGTTGAACAGCACATGGCATAGGACGTTACACCTGGAATAAGACAAGGAATGGGGTGAGTACTGGGGATCAAAATGACTACATGTAGGTTAATTAATTAATGGTTGTGTAAATAAAAGTAGTTATGACAAAAACATCATATTGCGTGAATTGTAATTATCCGCTTACGATGAATATACAGGAAACTGTCCTCATCTTACCGCCATTGTTTTCAGAATTCTGTGCAAAACACGAATTGGCAGAAGGAAACGCTCCATCGGTGAGCTCGTTGCTGTTGCGAGCCGTACAACCTGGTAAGTTAAACACGATAAAGTGGTTACAAAGAGGTCCTGATTATACCAGTATTAAATGAATACATTTTGCACACGATACAGAAATGACCACAGGTCAACTCCTTCTCACCTGTAGCGAACATGCTGTTGAGACACCGGGTCTCCAGCCGCTGGTCCAGCACTGCTTGTGAGACCCCTGACTTCCGGTAGTCACACTTCAGGCCTGTCAGTTTACAACATCTCGCTATCGCCTGATCAGCTGTAACAAGAGATGATTCCTGCATCTCATACTGTTACAGGTAACCCTTGCACGTCTGCTCTGGGATGTAACATATCCAATAGAAACTGTAACACTAGAACATGCTGCACGCATCTCACACATGTAACACAAGAACAGGTCCTCTGGGACCCAACACAGAAGCACAAGCAGCGTTCGAAATTCGGCAGTTTCAAATATCCGCAGGCCCTTGCGGCCTTCAGTACATTATCTGTCTTTGTTTTACAACTGGAATCTTTCCCTTGTGTTTTTCCTTTATTAACGTTCGGGAATCATCTATGATCCATCATGTTACGATAACTTACGTAGTTGGCCTCGACAGGCAGTTTCGCAGGAATTCTCCAAGAAATCCCGGGAATTTCTACAGAATGCTAGGTGATTTTCTGAGGAATAGCGCTTGACTTTGAATTATTTTTCTCGCACAAGTTTAAAGAGTGATATAACTTTCTCTTGCTATTACTGCATGCGATCGTAAAATATCACACTATTGAAAACTTTCAACATTTTGTGGCGATATCTGGTTTCGAACTTGCAACCCTTGCCTACAAGCTTGCGGATTTATCCACTGGGCTACGAAGATCGCTGTGAAGAACGTCATTGTTTGTCAGTATGGACAATGTGTTCGTCACAAGACGGGTGGTGCAGCGCACGTGCAGGACACGGGTAGTGCGTGCAGAGCACATGCATTTGGCATGCAAGGCAAGGTGTCGGCTTCAAGTCGCATCCCAGTTGATTTCAACAGTAAATACCAAATATTAAAATTGTATCTAAAGTATATCTTCGGTCGGTTCATAGGTTTAATCAAAACCTCCTTCTCGGTTTTGTTTGAAAAACTAAATCCCCAATTTCCCTCTGCCGCGGGCTCACTTTTTCAAACAAAACCGAGGAGGAGGCTTTGATCTTTCACATCACATGTTACCCAATGACATTTCCTCCCGCATCTCACTCGACGGAATCAGAAGCAATAATTCCCTTGTACCATGCTCTGTAACTCACGTGCAGTTGCATGACTCCCTTCATATGTCTGACAAAAGGGGGTCCCATTCTTGATGTAAACGGCCTCCCCATCTCGGGTATAACGATTATCCTGCGATGCAATAAACAATGGAGACAATGGAATCTCTTGATCAAACTGACAACAGCTGGAGTATTTTCTATTCGATGTTGTATCCATACCCGGGAAGATTCGGGCAAGAATTGATCTCCAGCAACCCAGGCTTTTCATAAAAGGTGACTAACAGGATTGCGTAGATCGATGCTCATGCTGTTGATCACTGGATTGTCTGGTCCAGACTCGATTATTTACAGACCGTCGGCATATAGCTGGAATATTGCTCAGTGCGGCCTTAAACAACCAACCAACCAACCAATTAACGATGTTTTCTCAGAAAAATCAAATTGAAAGTGTGAATGATTAAATGAATGGTGTTTTGCTGGAAGAAGAGGTAGATTGTAGGTATTAACGAGGGATAGACGTTCACAGCCAGTGATTAGGCTGTAGGGCTGGATATTGCCCTGATTCCCATATTGCAATATATTGCAATAATTCAAGAGATATTGCAATACATATTGTGATATATTGACTGGAAGGTTTCTGTCCAAGTGTGTACATCATATATTCATAATAGCTCTCTGTGTGCGACATCATCTTCTTAGTTGCTGTTACACCATATGTTCAGGCTTCCTGTCCCCACTGTGTAAGGGTGTATGCCAGTGGTGTACAGAAAATGATATAGAGCCTAAATGTGGAATGTTTCATTGAAGCAACTGGATTGCAACAAAGTTTTGTGAACATAATGATAAAGGTAATACTATAACATGATTTTCATGGTCAGCGTTGTTTTTTTCAACAGAATGCACTTCAATGTATGTAATTATTGTTACTGTTTGTCAGTGATTCATTCAGATTCAACTCCAATATAAACATGTGTTAACATGAACTGTTGTAAAATGAAACAAAAACATGATTTAGGTGAACTACTTGACTTTAAAATCCGATGTGACCTCCAATAACTAAGATCCTTCACTAGAATGTCATTATACAGTCCTACAAAATTTATGAGACTTTGGCCTTTATCATAAATTGATAACATATGTCCCATTTTGAAACAAAACAAAAATAACAAAATAATGTGAATTGTGAAATGGTCACTCAGACCCAGTAGCTCTACTTATAAGTCCAAATAAAAGATTGGTCAAATTTTTAAGGGCAATTAGAAGTGGAATGCATAAGAAAATCAAGATTTATGGATGACAACTTTTTTATTGTGGATATTCATGACCTGATGAAGGAGCAAGCATACACTCCGAAACGTTGTGTCAGTTGACATGCATAAATCTTGCTTTTCGTAAAAGATTGGTCCATTTGAGGCCACTTAATTCCTCCAAAACGTCAAATATGAAACCATTCAAACCCAAAACCTTAAAGCATTTGGTAGAATATTTGGCACTTTTGCAGCCACTTATAAAGACACTTCCACTTGTAAAATGTTACATGAAACAGAAAAGAAAGAAAAGCAAATCTGGCACTTTTAGAGCTCATTTTGTTGCTATGGAAATGAAGGGCAGATAATTCGAAGGGAGCTTACTCTGGATGACCCAATATATTGCAGAATCTGAACCATATCGCGATAATCGTATCGCGAGATACTTAACTGGTATATGCCGGTTTACCGGTAATATTGCACAGGCCTATTAGGCTGTATGGGCGAAACGAATTTGAACGTCTTCAACAAATTCAGCTGGTTGTATGGACAAGCGCGTGAATCTTCATCTTAGTTAGCCTACCAGTCTCTGTGATAAGGATGGAATACCCCGGACAAGCAGCCATCCATGGTACATTTACCAGTTAGTTTTTGGATTATTTTCAGGAATGCATTGTTGCAGTGGCTAACCTATATTTTCCCCGAGCATCCGGTCAGGACGTAACCTGTAGG
Source organism: Haliotis rubra (assembly GCF_003918875.1). NCBI lineage: Eukaryota > Metazoa > Mollusca > Gastropoda > Lepetellida > Haliotidae > Haliotis > Haliotis rubra. The sequence continues at coordinate 1,723,239 of NW_025767335.1, forward strand.
ACAATCAACCTCCGTCATCTTGTCATTCCCAACTTGAGAGAAGCCCGAGAAAGCCGAGACACAGAGTCAGCTTACTGGAGGTGCCCGAGGCCATTTGTCCCATTGACTGTTCGTTGATGTGTGCCACGGGATGGGAAACGGCGCGGCGGTAGTCTGTGATTTATATTAAAGAAATCTTAAATGACAGAAAATAATCACCCTCAATTATCCAACAGTACAGTTTCCCATGGGTATGAGGCAAAAGTGCGCTGAAAATAATATACTAACGGAAAAAGTAACTGTGCAAAACATAAAATAACATAAAAAAGTGCTTTGAAAGATTAAAAAAACAACACTAAATAAACATGTAGCAAAACACTTTGCACACAATTTGATGTCACGTATCGCGCGTGGCACGCGCACTTTGTGCACAAGGAACTTACTCACATTTTGAATGTGTTTTGACACCTGAAGTTCACACACCTAATATTGAAAATTGAACAACGGTTGATTATTCTCTAGCCTCTAAATTTTGTGGAAAACACATTAATTTCAACCAATCTTGTCGCACTTCTGCAAGATAATACCCGTCCACGTCTGTTCGCGTCTGTCCCCTATCGAGCAGGCTTGGGATGACATTGAGAGACGTTTACGTTAAATACCGAATCAGTCATTGACATTATCTGAGCTGGGACAAAGCGTTGGTTCAGAGATAGGACAACATTCTCCAAGCTTTCTTCAATGGCTTAGTGTCGTCTATGCGTCGTCGTTGTCAAGCCTGTATCAACGCCACACACGAGACTAAATTTGTGACCTGACTTTTGACACCACATCTCTTCAAGGGAGCGTCACGAAGCCTAGTGATAAATCATACAGATTTCGATATTATCCTGTCAGCAGTTGACAGAGATTAAAGAAAACACCGCAAATCATGTTATTATCTCTTTGCACTAAAAAGTGGCTTGACATCACGCAATGCACAGTTAGTTTGTTCCAGTAGTATATCAACAGATTAGTAAAAACGTAAGGTTGCATAGGACGTAAACAAACTCACGGTTGACGTTGACACCTCCCACCATAGACAGGCAGAAGGGCAGGGTAAGCGCTGCTAGACGACCGCACCTCCACATTATACGGATCTGTGACTGGGTACTGACTGACTCACTGTTGGTCAGAATATATATAGTCACAAGGTCAGGATGACAAAAGCAGTAGTATCTGATAATAATGTTTAATAATTTGTGAATCATGAATGCACAATACAAGAGATGATCACGTGAATCATGAATGCACAATACAAGAGATGATCCTTGATACAAGACCAAGGTGAGATAATTAGTCCAATCTGATAATGTTACATAATTTCTTTTCCTGCAGTAACGTGAATCAAGAATGTGTACAATACGAGAAGGAACAAGCTCCTTTGGATCTCGGCTGACAACATAAAACTTCCTTTAACAGGCGCTTTAAATTCAATCGTTTGTTTCTAGAATCAACACCAATGTTACTGAAAAGTAGGTTTAGCATTTCCACAATGAAGCCGTGTTTAGTGATCCATTCATACAGTTTTCACTACTTTTTTGCCTTTCACGCGGAGTGGAATCTGTTTCGGTTCACTGCTATCTTGTGTTGCGTCAAACAAAGTTGGAGGGGCGTATGCACATACTTCGAGTTATCCGAGGTTCAGCACGACCCAAAGTGATGGCTGAATACGTCATAGGGAGGGATCAAGCATTTACTTCGAGACAGCCATACCTTCGACACATCAGGGCAGTGATTGTATTTCCATGTCGTACCGTCTTCATAGGTGTATTACAAACTACAGGAGTCATATAATTGATGCAGTGGGCCAAGCACGACTAAAGTAAATACTAGTGTACCACGGACAGGTCCCTCAACAAAAGCATTTCTGTACCTTGTGTCCAAGAGCGTTCGTCGGGGTACTCTCGGATGGTAGTTCAGGATGGTGGACAAGAGATGGAGGACAAAAGCAGACGTAGAAAGGTGTTGATTGGCATTTACAGATATCATTAAGAATTAAGGGTCCTGCCCGGAGGGGTGGGGGGTTAATGAAAAGAGTGATTGCTGAATACACTAAACAGAAAAAGGGTATAGAATTTCGGTGCACTTTGTAAATTACATTCGTGTATATTGAAACAATTACATTGTTTGAATATATGAAGTTTTACAGAAACTTATTGAAATGGTTTACTCTATGACACTTGCAACAAACTCCTTTAACGCAGTACTTTGTCTTCTCTATCGATATTGAATGCTCCTACTTACATTATGCACCGTAAGATGTTTTGGGTTTTTTGAAGCATCTTTCTATGGATGTATAAAAACATATGCTCTTCAAACTACTAACGAGTTTTGTGAATAAACATGCCTGTATTGAATACAACATTACCTCGTAACGAAATTACACTTTTGACTATGTACCCCAACTGTAAAACAGAAAGTGCATATCTCTAATCACCTTAATAAGGAATATGTACTTTCCAGCTTTTCTATGCCCTTGACCCTGCTTCTAAAGGTGTACGCTAAAATTAGGCCTCCATCTGAGACAATTCTGTATGTGCAGAAACTGTCAATGAGTGTTAAAATAGACTACACCTGGTGATAGCTTAAACAGTCTCATGGCGATGCACTTTCGTCCAAATCGAGGCATGTCAGTCAGCCCAGAATTTAACACATGCTATATTTCTGGTTACACCATCCCAGTAAAGTTCAGATTCTAATACTTTTATTAGGTTGAGTCCACAATAATGGAAAACTGGTAATTTTGACCACTTTCTAAAATTATGTTTCAGATTTATTTATTTCCAGACAGAAATCTGTATAACGAACCCACCCTACCAAATCGAAACACAGATGATTTAGTCTTCTCTATCAATTTTGAACGTTTCTACCCACCTTCTGCATCGTAAGAATATTTTTCATAAAGACAGCCACTAAGCACCTATGAAGAGATACATATATCTGAACATATGCTCATCAGACTAGTAACATCCTTTTTTTTGTGAACAAACATGCCAGATAACTGTATTGAATACAACTTGACTATGTACTAGAGGTGTAAAACAGAAAGTGTGTGCAAAGACTGCTGTGATCAGTACATATAGTCGCAATTGTACTGCTTGGTTATTTTAAAGATTAAATATTCCAGTATTCCATATATATCACAATTCTGAATGTATGAATGAAGGGTGAAGAATATTTTAAATATTCTTTCATGTTTCTACAAGTAATCATATGGCAAGCAGATTTCTGGAATAAAGTGATGTGGTTGGGTTTTTTATTTTCATGAATTAAAGGTGTGAGTTTTGACCCACGTTTTAACATAATGTCTCGCGAAATCTCAAACTTAGCTCCTGGCCAATTAAATCTAAACTAACACTTGGTCACATCCTCCCGACATAGTCAAGTTTCCATCGAAATATTTCTAACCAAAGGACTGAAAACAAGATTCAATTTGTTTGAAAACAATGATTAATTGTGTGACACCAATTGACCTTGAACTTTTATAGGGGTCATCAATTTATTGATTCATTCATGACATCAAGATGGACCTCGTGGATAAGATTTCCTCAAATCCCCATTATTGATTCTTATATGGTGTTCCAAGTACTCTACCGAGTGTTGGCCTTCAATGCTAAATTTTAGATGTCAGAAATAGTTTCCATCTGGTCTTTGGATGAAAACCAGACACACAGTCTTTGACTTCTGTAGTAAGCACTGTTTGAGCCAATTCTGAGCCAACTCAAATAAAGTATACTCTGACATATACAGACAAAATATAAGATAAAACTCCAAATGTTGAATATGTTTATTTGTTATTATGATGATACCATGTACAAATATACATCCATTCTGTCAGGCAGAAGCTGTCGATGGAGAAGGCTACACTAAACACACCGGTTCCAGCATCCAATTCCATCTGACTACTACACTGTACTGCAACCACAATACAGATCAGCTGCATTAACCAGATACTGGAAATCATGAAATTAATGCAAACGACGCAAGAGTCAACTGCTTATATTAATGAAGGTGTATTTACTTATTATATTGCCCCAAGCAGAATTACTCATATAAACATAGCATATTTTAAGAATTTGTTTGTTTAACGCCGCACTTAGCAATATTCCACTTATATATGGCGACGGTCTGTAAATAATCGAGTCTGGACCAGGCAATCCAGTGATCAAGCACAGATTTACCTATTTGGTATACGATGACATTTGTCAACCAAGTCAGTAAGCCTGACCACCCGATCCCATTACTCACACTTTACGACAAGCATGGGTTGATGAAGAACATTTGTAACCAGGATCTTTAAGGATTCACTATCCAAGGAAAAATAATATTACTGTATATATCAAGCAATGAAAACAGGAATCCATATCCAAACCAATCTCAGGCAACTTAACTATAACTCATTCAGGAATACTAACCTGCTTTCTTTGCAGGAATATTTCTTTTCTTTATCGCTTTCCTCTTATATCTGATATATCTGTTACAAGGTATTTAAATCCATTACGCTCAAAATTGTAACGCTGACGTAGTAGTAGAAGGGGTTTTGCCGCAGATGCGGCTTAGAGGCTTATTTTTATGAAATAAGTTCCCCAGTCCCCCTTAAAAACGGCGATGGTTCAGCGAGAGACATCCTTCGATGTGCCGCCAGCCTAGACCCAAAGTTCCGAAAACCGACTGATCGGGAGTCCCGGTGGTGTGATGGTAGAGCTTAGGACTTGTAATCCAGCGATGCGAGTTCAAGAAGGGGTATTGGTGGAAACTTTTGCAAGTTAAACAAGATAGGACCGCCGTTGCTATGTTAAACAAGATGGCCGTCCAACCTAGTAACGGCGGCCCTGCAGGACCGTTGTTGCTAAGCCAAACAAAGATGGCGGCCGAGCTTAGCAACGGGGTTTATACCGACCGACCCATTTAAATGTAGCCGTAATATTCCACGACGAATTTATGGAGTTGGTCTGCCATGAATTCCTCGAAGTGGATTAAGGAGTACACGACATCGCATTTTTGGGTTTCGAAGCTATAATCGACTTCGAAGCTATAATCGACTAACGTATCCATGAGGCGTTGTAACCGTTTGGTGCACACGAGACCTAAACTATCGTACAGGCAAGTTAATTTCTCTCGACTTATGACTCGACGCAGGGCGCATAATATCGAGGCCATGGACGTCCACCCCGACACGTCTGAACAACCGTTTCTCGATCAATCTCCACATGTTGATAATGAGAGACATAAGACGAATCTTTAATAAGAAGGGGGCAATACCGTGTCGTGAGGGACGATCATCAATTCCTCTTGGACGAATCCCATACCCGGTCCGTCTTTCAAGTAATACAAATTCGGTTCGTTGTCTTTGATATCCACTCGGTTGACGCGTTACATTTTCATGGACCATACGGGGTCTGTGGCGCGACGTTTATCCCCTCCTTCGAGTTCACTGGGCTGGTACAGATACCTCACGACGACTCGGTTCGGTAGATATTTCTCTTGGCCGTGAGGCGATGGTGCAGCCGATTCAGTCGTCACGGATTTCATTCGAATGGCTTCGACGGGTCTCTTATCGAGGAGGCGAGTGACTTCGTTGTTGATCCCGACACCACTCGTGGTAAGCGTACGACCCATTCTGTGGATCGTTTTTCTGGGTTGACCATCTCTCAGGCATACTGATGTCCGAACAAACGCTCGGCTAAAGTCCTGTTGAATCTTTCGACGATGGCTTGGCTTCGGTGAGCTCCAGCCATGCCTCGTCTCACCTGGACTTTATGCTTCGATAACAGCTGCGACACGGCTCCCATGAACTCACGTCCAGGATCGACTTGTAATTCGGTCGGCCAGATCAAGTGACTGCGTTTGTAGATACGTTCTAAGGCCTTAGCGAATCTTTGGTTGCTTCCACGTCCTTGTTGCGACTGGCAACATCCACGACGGTCAGGGCGTACTTGTACGCTTTGTTTCTCACCTTGTCATGCAGGAGAAACAGGAGATCGGCTTGATGGGTACCATTGGGTATGGAAATGTCCAACTTTCATCTCGGGATGTATCGGGGAGCCGGCAGGTACACTTGCCAGATGGCTTGTTTTTTAAGCCAAGCTTTGGCGGTATCCTCGTAGACGCGAGCGGCTTTGGCTAGCTTTGGGATGGCCTTCACACCTTTCCAGTAACCCCGAGGGCTGTAGTAAACCTTCTCCATGATGTATACACCCTATCTTTCATTCAATTGTCTCAACGCATCGAGTGGAGTTTCCTTTATTGGGGGTCTCGGAAACTCCCAACGCATCGAGGTCAACTGTTGGTACCCATAGCTATAAGTGTGAATGCCATCATTCGCAATCCATCGTTTGGTATCCATGGGCGACAGCGACGTTTTGTTGAGAGTGATGCCGTAGATGTTGTGTTTGACACTTCTCAACGCGTTCATGGGGTGTTTGTACGTGCGTTTACCAAAGAGAGCCTGTTTGAAGAGGGTGTGTTTGATGTGGTGTTTCTCCACATATTTCTTGACCACTTTCGACTTTCAGATTTCGCCGTTATTGGCTTCTTGAATCAAATACATTTTAGGTCTTAATCTGATGTATTCCAAGATGGGTGTCCCCACGCATTCGTCCTTCATCTTTTGATATAGCCATCGATGTTCGAGATGGGCAGCATGATCAAGTGAGCATCGTACCCTCTCAAATTATGGAACACCACGGGGATGGGGATTTTTTTGGGATTGATTCTAAGCTGGAGGTTGCACGCTTTGTGAGCGCCACCTCGATCTCGACCAGTGATGTGCCAATGATCTCTCACGACATCCCCGTTCAGGGGTTGGTTGCACACGTGGCAACGCTGAGCCTTTTCGTGAGCGAGTTTATCCTCCGGCGTCATATACATGGGGGCCGGGGCCGACAAAGCTTCCCTGATGTTTCCCTCTTCGTGTTGTAAGAACGTGAGAAACGTTTCGGCCGCGTCTGGACCTCGGTAGATCACGGGAACGTTCGTTCGTCCGTCGCATCGAACGACTACGTACCCGAAGCCGCAGGCTTGGTGTTCTTTTGATGAGCACTTCGAAGTCGGTGTAAATGACGTAGGGCACGGGCATTTGATGTTTGCGAATGATGAACGTTAAGATGTTTTCCTGTTCTTTCCTACGCCTTGGCAATCCTCCCGGTGCGCTTCCAGCAGGTCTTCTTGCTTGAAACCGTGTAGGCATCGTTTGCAGAAATGTTTCTTTTCCTTGTGGTTCGATTGATCGCACAACAGTCCGCTCAGACTTTTGATCCACGCGTAGTGAGACCAGTCACCTTTTTCGATGAGAAAGAAATTGATTCTGCGCACATCATCGGGCCTGGAGCTTATTTGGTGCACGGTCGTCGTATTGCCTTCGTGTCCGAAGACGTTGATGGCTAAACGGTTTTGTTTTTCCACCTTCATCATTTGAGAGATGGGTGTGGGTGAAACTACACCGTCCAAGTTCAGCCCATCGTCTGCGGGATAGCTTGAAGGTCTGTTCGCCACTGAAGAATCGGGTGAATAAGGCAGATCTCAGCGCCCATCTTAAGCAGTGATCGTTGTTATTATTAACGTTAAAATGGCTTTTTTATTCTTGCAAGCCCAGGTACGATCCGCCTCTGAACGGTACGTAGTTCGCTATATCCAAAGTAGATGGTGTTGATACTTCCCACCACCCACCCGGAACCCCTGTGTGTCCATCTTTCCAACGATTCTTGTATTTGTTGTAGCGAGGTATTGAGGGTTGAAGGGATCGAGTCGGATTGAAGTACGACTTTCTGCTTGCCTCTGAAGTAAGGCTCGATGGACTCGGTACTGCCATCCGTCTGCTGTTTGTTGAGCGACATGTGGATGGTCAACTGGTATTTGATACTTTTTAAATCATCCAAGTCTTCTTCGACTTTGTCAGAGATCAGAAGTTTGACGCTGTTGACGTCGATGTTAGACTGCACGGTCATTTTCCATCCTCGCAGATACTTACCCATGGCATGGTCCGTCGGCACGAATCTCAACTCGACCGGCTCGGTGTCTTCCAACAGAGCGTTTGGGCTTTCCTCATGTAAGAAAAACCCTTCAATCCCCGTTCTTTAGCTCGGAGTTTGAGGTCTCTCATGGTAGGAGGCTTGCCATATTTCATGTCGAGCAAAGTGAGCAGTTGGGGTTTCCTCATGCGAGAATAACCCACCAATCCACGACTTTTAGCAAGAGCTTTGAGTTCGCCGACGGTCGTCATGATTTGATATATCGACATGCAAAGTCAAATGTCTAATTGATTTGATATATCCACATGCAAAGTCAAATGTCTAATTGACCTTCTCTTTTTTTTGAAAATGAAGCGCTCATAAATTTCGTTGAGATAATCTTTTTTCTTCTCGTAAATCAGTTGGTTTCGGACCACGTCTGCTCCGTGGGCTTTACATAAACCATAATGTCATTTCACTCCAAAAACGCATTCCGAACACGTGTAATTCACGAAACCCTTTTGGCTGGACATCATGTGTATGCCGCAGTACTCTTCAGTCCTGCATTTCTTGCCGCAAGTCTCGGCTTTTCCCATTGACAATGACATTGACAATGATACGGAGACAGAGCGGGTCTCATCTTCGCTATATGCACTTAGATATATTTTAGTCTAATTGCTTGGCGGCGAATACGGTCGCGGCTAATCCTAAGGCCACAAATATCAGCTCTCGGTCTTGCTGTGCCTTGGGAGGGATGTAATACTGAGAGAGGCTGGGTTCGTCGCCGAGAGGTTCCAATCGTTTGCCGGTAAGCAGGTAGTATTGTTGCATGGCGTCGTCGATGTCCTTGAGCGTTCGAAGGGTATGGTTTTTGCGTTGAAGTTGGGCGTTGATGAAATCGATTCTTTTCATGCGTTTTTTGCGTACTCGGCTTGTGGGGCTTGTAATTTCTCCACTGCCACATCATGCCGTTTCTGTTCCGCTTCGATTTCGGCTGCGTTGGACGTTCGTAATCGGGGAAAAAGGTAATTGCTGCCGGAAAAGGACATGGCGTTGATGTCTTGCAGGTTGAAATCGAGTTTGGGTGCCAGTTGTTTGGTGATCATTTTGCTCAATCGAGCTTAGCCTATGGCCAGCCCGCTGACCAAGGCAGCGTGATACGCGTCGTTGACGAACGTTTTTCCGTCCGGGTTAGACATGATTATAACATAACGTGTGGGTCTACCTCTAATTGTGGTTCTGTCGAAAGTTGGGTCATCACCACCGGTGGTGGTGGTGGTGTCTTTTGTTGATGGAACCATACAACAGCGGCTACCACGGCATACGGAATCCACGGCAGGGTCGGTTTATGATGCTTAGCTAACCCCCATTTTACCGGCGGAATTGGCAGTGCCTCGCCCGTAATGATCGCTGCTGTGATGGGAGCTAAGAATACACTGTATGGGTGATACAACTCAAAACTGGGGGTGTTTAAGGCATGACCGATAAACGGATGCGCGTCGAGATTTTCACACAAATAAGATCGACGTGCCGGTGGAATAGAAAGCAGAGACGAAGCGATCGCGGTGTAACATTGCGTTAGAGTCGACCCTATGGTTTTCGTCATTTCAGCACAAAATCGGGATTCGTATCTTGAGTACAGTTTATCGATGTCCCCCTCGGATATCTTATAAATTTTATCGGTGGTCATGTTTTCGCCCAAGTATCGTTTCCCCTTCACACCCACGACGAGGGCCACAAGACTTTCTCGTTTATCCCCGACATGACCATTTTCACTCTCCTTCTCCTCCTTGGATATCATTTGTACGAGCCTGTGGTCAAACTCCATCTTGTAATACATCAATCTGTTTTTAAATCTAATATAAAAAAAATCAGACATAACCCAAACAGAACGAGATGAATGTCAAGTAAAACAACACGAGAATTTCAAATGTCGTCATGGTTTTTAATCTATAGGAGGTATACATTTAATTTTGCGAAGCAGGTTGCTTGGTTTTGCATAGTAGGTTGCTTGATTTTGCTAAGCTAGCACACCACATAAGCCACGGGTTGGTCTGTTTTCAGCACGAGTTTGGCGTGTTTCTTTTCGGCTACCAAGGTTCTCACGCGTTCTCGCTCGGGTTTGGTCGGAATCATGTCGTTTTCCCCTTAAACATTCCTCGAACGAAGTCCTATCCTTGCAGTGAAACAGGGTGACCCATAGCATCTGTTCCCTCAGGTCTTTCAGGACCGAGTTGAATTTTTGCATGAGGACCCAAACGCTGTGTTTCATGTGACGTCCAGAAAACGCTAAATACGATAATATGTGTCTCTTTGTGGTTATCTCTTTATTCGCACTGCAATTGTCTAGGATAAACAGCATCTATTCTCCTTCGAACTTCTCGTGAAAGGCTCGCAACCAGTCCTGTAAACGTACTCCCGGGTCGATTGTGTACACCTCCGAGTCGTTCATCACCCACGCTCTCTCCATGTACGTTTTAAATTGACGTGTAACGTAGAGCAAAGAATCAAGATATGATTGAACACATTCCGATAGTACCCTTCCAGCATATCCAAGACAAACACGGTCTTCCCGCATCCCGTCTGACCTCACATGATGGCGCAATGCGGAACGCCAGGCAAATCAATAGATGGCTTGACGAATTTTCAATTGTCTATATTAAGCTGCACATCCATGATCACGTACATATAAAGGTTTAATTAACCCGCGTTTTGAGCCTTCTTGGCGAATTGGATCCCCTCGCTGCTGTTCTCGATGCGACGCCCGCTGCCGTGCAACCGATCTTCGTCCGTGGATCGCCTGTCCAGCGTACTTGGTTGTCAGGTACTCTCCTACTGATACGTGGGCGAGACCGAGGTCCTTGACGATCGCGGTGATTTCTGGCGGGCGCTTGATCGCCAGTAACTTTTGGATCTCGTCCCACTGATGGTAAGCGCGCATGCCTTGGCTGAAGAGCTGGTTGGGCACGCCCTCGATGGTCACCTCGACTTTTGTGATCTCAGGGTTCAAACACTTTTTGTTGATCCTTCGAAACGGCGACAATTCTTCCACCGGCAGGATCAAAATGCCTTCATCGATCACGCGGGTACACTCAGATTGATATTCCACAGTGTGTCGCTCTTGTTTGTGACGATCTTCCGAAGACGAAGCACACGATCGTACAGGATGGCTAACATGCCCGAATACTGGTTGCGAATTCGGATTCGTCACTTTGTCAAACTCCAGTGAAATATTGTCGATGGTGTAGCGACCCTCCTCGCCACTCTCCGTCACGATCACGTTGCTGTATTCGTTAAACGTGAGTTCTTACTCCAGCCTGTCGCCCAGTGCAGCTTGGTAAAATGGCATGTAACCCTCCAGCAACTCGAAGTCGAGCGGAATGCAAAATCGCTTCCTGAATGCCTCGGCGATGGCCTTGTGTCTATTTAACATCGCAGCAAGTTCGGCTTGGTCGAAACCGTACCCCGACGGACACTGGGACAAATCCCCTGGTACTTCATGTTTTCCCGTTCACTCGCGGTTCTCCAGAGGTCCGTGTAGCTGAAGGACACGTCGCTGTCGTCGATGCTCAAAATTTCCGCTGATTTTGATGGTCATTCTCTTCCCGATGGCTCGACCCAGCTTCCCCACGACTTCTCGCTTATCATCATCAGATTTCAAACTGATCTGGAAGGACAAGCAAACCGCCCCTGGAACGATGACGTCGTCCACGCCAAGGTTGGGAAAGAGTACTCCCAGATTGTATCACCTATTTCAGCACGGCTCCCTTGGGGGCTGCATAAATCGCCTTACACGCGCATGCCGCGCGTCGTTGGATAGATGTGTCCTGTGGCTACACGGAGAATGTTTCCGTTTGTTTTTACGCAACTTTATAGCCGAGCAATTAAGGTTTCTGTGATTTTAAGCTGTGCGTTTTTCTTCCACGTAGGCCACGGTGGAAGAAACTTGTTCCACCCAGCCTCCGGTGGAAGTCGCCTGCGCCATGGCATTTTTCAAGCCTTCTACTTTGTCATATCTATGCATGTTATACGTTCTTGGAAACCTTGGGAAACGCTCTCTCCAAATATGCAAACGTGAATATTGTGCTGCCCCTGGTAACCAGTCCAGATTGAAACTCCGACGTGATGTTTTGTGTAATTTTACTGAAGTTCAATTCTTCTGTGATATAGCAATTTTCGCCAACATCGCGCAGTCGTGATATAACGGCTACTATTCTAACACATCACCTCAGAATATACATTTCTAGAGCGCGTTTGAAAGCCTATTAAGGCGTGTTTTAGACAATGTATAATACGCACATGTTGCACATTCAGTGGTGGAGCTATATGAGTATTAATGTGCGAACTGCAAAATATAAGGGACGTGATATAGATTGGCGGAATATAGATGAATGTGTACACCGGCTACCGGCGGTGTTAATATTTACATCTATAGTGCATGTGCAAGATCATTCATGTGGGATTCTGGGAATATGTAATTTGTTGTTGTGCGACATTAGATAGTTGAGCAATACAGGTATGAACATGCTTGACATAACTAAAAAGTACAAGCGTTTGGAATCTAACCATAACAGCAATACCTGTAGTGTTATTATTTATAATGTTAGTGTATCAGAAAGCCCTTGAAAATGCGGTTCTGCCAAGGTATAATGTGCATTCGAGTCACACCTGATAGTCGGGCTCTGCGCGCCGTTATATTTTGCTGAAACCGGATCAAATCTATGATCTGGCGTGCATGCTCCGTCGGCCCGTCGGCGTTATGACAGCTATACTTTATCACAAAAGCCGCCTCTATTGTCACTTAATTAGCTTTATATCACACTCTATATATCACATCTACGTATCATCATTGTTTTTATAACGTCTGTTTGACCTGTCCTCGTGGATTCGTTGTATATACATGCACATCTCTAGCTTCCTGTAAATCTAATTATCACTTCATTAGCTGTCCATCACTCTGCTGTGTTTACTGTTTAGTCTGAGGCGTGGCAGGTAATTTCCGGAGATGTAACACTAATCAGCAAATTTAATTTCGTCACCGTGAAGATATCCTCCTTTTGATAAGCAGCTTTGTGATTTTATAATCTTGTCGCCCGACTGATTTCAGCCATGTGCATAGAATGCTTGGTTTTCATTGGGATGGGCAATTCACACCTTTTGGCGTGCCCTTGCCCCTCCAAATGGACGTCATGCATAGAATGGAGATGGGCAATTCACAATTTCCTCCTCTCCCTTAAAATCATCCGACTTGGTCACATGACAGTGACCTTCATCTAAACCATTCCATTGGCTATCTGGCGGGGACGTGGTAATATAAGTGAATGCTCACAATATCATCATCACAGACCGAGTGTCTTAGTGGACGAATACCAGTCGGCGTTGACGATCCCTATTGGCAAGTGAACTTTACTTTTATTACCTTTTGCTTGTTTTAATAAGTCATCTACGCTGCTCAATATATCAAACTGATACATAGCATAAATAGGGTTCTTAAAATATCCAAGTACAAAACTGTGACATCAAGGCCCTTTTCTGTAGCTCCCAGAAACATAGTACAGTGAATTTTTGCCAGTATGCCTTCCACAAATGTATCAGTGGTTTGTCAAAAGTGCAAAACATATTACAAAGGCGTTGCGCATTTAAAAAAATGTTATCCTAACAGTTCTATTGCTGCTATAAACGCCATTCATGCCCAAAATCGCCGCCAAAGCGAGTCTTATACAGCTACTCAGCTTGTATCCATGTCGGCTCTATTGGCATTTTGTGGCACATTCACAACAAACAAAACCAAATCCCTGAGTACATCAGGGTACTAAAACACTTTGGCCACACAATACAAGGAGAGGACGCACCTGTAGCCTCTCCTTCAAATAATAATCCAATGCCGAGTACCAGTACTGGTTTAACTGGGTCGACCAGAAATGGTACTCGGTATAATTACCAACACAACTCAGTCAGGGCTAATCTAACTAACTCTGGCTTATATGATAGGTTCCCTGAAAGTGAATCCACACTTTCAGGGTTTAAGCAATATTTAACCAATATTCTTAAAAAAGCAGGGCGTAATGCTGGTGACACATGTCGCCGCGTTTCTAAGTTTTTCTATTTTATCCAAAAACAGGTATTCCCAAATAGTAATATGGCTTGTATCAATTTTGATATATTTGAGCACGTAGATGAAATACATCATTTCAACATGGTATTTTCGCAAAACGGGGTTTCTGCAGTTGCCATTAAAAATTACATGGCAGCAGTCAAATCCTTTCTCACCTACTGTCAAACATATGTTAAAATGTCACCCAGGGTTTGCGATAATTTGCGTAGGTTTACAAGTGCTACAAATTGTTCATATACAGGTGTAAGTAAACAATATAAACGCGAGGAAGCCCATAAATCTGTTGCAGAATTCAGAGATGAAACCAGGCAACCGCCATCCATTTCCGTTGCTCAAAGGGATACACAGATCCTGCAACCAGACAGGAGGTGAGGGACATCCTGGATCGGGCCAAGGCAGATCGACAATCCGATGACGATCAGCGCCTGGTGATGCGGTACCTGTCCTGTGGGATAATTCAACTTGGTCATGCCCAAAGACCTTCGGTGGCATCCTGTATGAAGTTGGCTGACTTTGATAAGGCACGATCCGTTGGCGACAGGTACCAAATTTCGTTCATGGACCACAAGACGTCCACGAGCTTCCTGGTCAGCATAACCTTGTGCAAAGAGGAGTACAACATGTTCAGGGATTACCGCCGGTATATACGTGGTGACATGCCTGAAGATGTCCAGCCGGAAAAGTCGCCTTTCTTCAGAAAGGTGGACAATGGTACCGAAGTGGGTAACATGTCCCTCGAGTTGGCCCGCTTCCAGGGCGAAAGAGGTTTCTTTAAACCCAACGAGGGAAATAAACGTAAGACATTTACAGCCACGGATGTTCGAAAAGCTTTGGAGACTGAGTGGCAAGGCAGCATCCCGATGATGCTGCAAAACGTAAGATGGCCAGTGACTATCTTGCACATGGCCCAAAAACAGTAGATAAATATTATGCTAAAAAAACACCCTTACAGGCTGCTAGTGAGTGTGCATTTGTAGCCGGTGTCATCAAACAAGCAGCTAGTGCATCAAACGACGGTGAGGAACCTGCCTCGGCGTCCATTCCAACAGCGCCCCAGCCCCAGCCCCAAAC
The DNA here is from genome assembly GCF_003918875.1 of Haliotis rubra. Taxonomy (NCBI): domain Eukaryota; kingdom Metazoa; phylum Mollusca; class Gastropoda; order Lepetellida; family Haliotidae; genus Haliotis; species Haliotis rubra. The sequence continues at coordinate 1,738,395 of NW_025767335.1, forward strand.
CCCAAAGGTAGGGGAAAAGGCAAAAGTAAAGGCAAAGGCAAACTCATCAAGCCCAAAAGGTAATAAATTAGGTGGATAGTGGAAGGTAGGGGGAAGGGAAAGGTAAAAGTAACAGGGAAAGATGATCAAACCATAATCAACTATAGGCTAGAAGTAATAGGATATAACCTGTAATTCCATAACCTAATGTCAGTATTGACGCATTAGGTTTATACAACAGTAGTAAAGGGGTTCGCTGTTCGAACTTGCTGTTGTGGGAATGGTGCAGGAAAATGAAAATGGCACTCTTAAAAGAGCAACCTCCACGTGGTGAGTGCTGGTTAATACGAATAGCTCTTAAATGTTTCTTTGGGGTGGTTCCGACGGGCCATGAATCACCATTGTGCAACTTATTTGATACGTAGACGTACGTGTATTTCGCAACATTTATCATTCATTCATATGACAATGTATATGTATATATATTATATGTTTAAAAGGTCTCTTTTTTTCAGCTATAATGTCTATATCCAAATTCGTGTCCAACGACCAGCCTACATGTCGCTCTTTTTTTCCCGCGTCACGCCCACTATCAGCGGACGTAATAAGTCCTTCATCCGTTGTGCGATCCATAATATCTATAATGCATATGGAAGCCCTTTCAAATTTGACATTTCCCATCTGGTGTGCCGACGCTATCAGCGAAAATCAGCGCATGTTTCGTTTGGTAATTATTTCTATATCTGATGTTGGTCCTTGACAGCTATAATATTCATTATGCAATGTTGGATTCTTAATATCTATAAGGCATTTGAAAGGCCTTTCCACTGCGCTTCTAACGATGTATAACATGCACATTTACGCCGCTGTGCAAAGGTACTATAGATGTCCGTATATAATGGTAATTTCCGTCTCCAATGTGCCATCGGCGGAAGATGTTTTCCGCATAATTTCATTATGCAATGTTGGATTCTTAATATCTATAAGGCATTTGAAAGGCCTTTCCAGTGCGCTTCTAACGATGTATAACATGCACATTTGCGCTGCTGTGCAAAGGTCTTGTTCGCGTATAATGATAATTTCCGTGTGCCATGTGCTATCGGCGGAAGATATTTTCCACATAAATTCATTATGCAATGTTGGATTCTTAATATCTATAACGCGTTTGAAAGGCCTTTCCAGTGCGCTTCTAACGATGTGCTAACATCGGCGGAAGATGGTCATATTGTTGTGCATCGGCGGAAGATGTTTTTGTCATAAATTCATTATGCAATACGATTCTTAATATCTATAACGCGTTTGAAAGGCCTTTCCAGTGCGCTTCTAACGATGTATAACATGCACATTTGCGCGCTTCTAACGATGTATAATGGTCTTATCCGGGTCCCATGTGCTATCGGCGGAAGATGTTTTTGTCATAAATTCGCTATAACGCGTGAAAGGCCTTCCAGTCTTGTTCGATGTATAATGGTGCAAAGGTACCAGTCCGTGTCCCGGTTCCATGTGCTATCGGCGGAAGATGTTTTTTGTCATAAATTCATTATGCATAATACGATTCTTAATATCTATAACGCATTTGAAAGGCCTTTCCAGTGCGCTTCTAACGATGTATAACATGCACATGTGGAGTATTTTGCAACGGTGCTCCACACATCTGAAATTGCCGCCGTCTGTGGTGTTCGTGTCACCTGCGCCATCAGCAGATGTAGTGTTCGGCTATAATTTATATGTCCATGGTCCGATTTTCACTATGTCTAATGCAGTCGAAAGCCCTCGAAAGTACGCTCCTAACGACGTATAACTCATACATGTGCGATGTTCTGCTGAGACGTTACGCACGTCGGTTTATACCGCCGCTTCTTGTGTGGTCGGCCTTTCAAATGCGCCCTTGTTCAGTCTTTGCCTTATCGCGTCTTTGTTTGCTTCTAACTCCGTTATACCTATCTGCAACAAACCTGTATTGGTATCATTAGAAAGCTCTTTTGACGTCGGTGACGGTGGTGAACACAGATTGGATCTATCCTGAAAATTAAAATATATATTGTACAATTTGTTTGTAAAAATCGTCATGTTTTGCTATACTTCCGCAGGAAATCCTATATAACTTTTCTGTCCAAAGTCAGAAATCAAATTGGCTTATATTGCCAGAAAGCCCATTCAATGGCGGAGGTGCATGCAAAAGGGCGTTTTTCTAACCCTTCAAATAAAGTATTTATTAACTTTTTAAAATGCATAGTACTCTCAGGCGAAAGTCTAACTATCCAACGTATTTACGGGGTATTCTTTATACGGGGACAAGAGCCAGGCTGGCCACTGGCTCAGAAATTTGCCTATGTTCCCGGGTAAGACGATGCGACGGGCACGGCGATGTGAAAATTGCGACGCTGCCGTCCACGTCTGCCCACGGAGGTCGGAAAGATGGGGGAACCCAAGGTAGTGCATAACGGGATAATTCCGACCTCCACCATGATCAAGCTTTTCGTTGCCTTGGTGTTTAGCTTGTGTAACCGCGCGCGACGTTGCTCATGCTATTCGTCATTGGTTCTCCCGAAGATGCTCGATGCGGCCACGGTGTAGCAGAACTGAAACACATTGAGTCCCGGCAGGGGCTCAGAGGCGACTTGGCAGTAAGCAAGCGCAAACGGTGTTGGATTTCTCCTGGAAGCAGGACGAAATGATGGTGTTGCATGGGAGTGAAGGGGCGACCCTTAGAGGAGAGGCATTAGCGGCGGAACGGTAGCTGGCGCAGGCAAACCAGTTCGAGTCCCGGCAGGCGCTCAGAGGCGACTTGGCAGTAAGCAAGCGCAAACGGTGTTGGATTTCTCCTGGAAGCAGGACGAAATGCTGGTGTTGCATGGGAGTGAAGGGTCGCCCCATAGAGGAGAGGCGATGGTGGCGAAGCGTTGGCTGGCGCAGGCCAACCAGGTCGAATCCCGGCAGGGGCTCAGAGGCGACTTGGCAGTAAGCAAGCGCAAACGGTGTTGGATTTCTCCTGGAAGCAGGACGAAATGATGGTGTTGCATGGGAGTGAAGGGGCGACCCTTGGAGGAGGAGCGAGGGTGTGAAAACGGTAGCTGGCGCACCCAAACCAGTTTGAGTCCTGGCAGTGGCTCAGAGGCGACTTGGCGGTAACTGTGCATGATTTGCCGTGTCAAATCTTTACAATTCCCTAAGGTGTGGCATATGGGAAAGGAGAGGTATATTGCTGTAGTGTCTACAGCTATGTATGCGAGTCACCCAATTGATGGGTAGGCGCAATGGCATTACACGCCAGACGGACATTGACGTTTTCTGACGTTTGTTATGCATGTTGATGTAAATTGTAGTATGTATTGTTCATCACGTGTAGCAGCTCCACTGCCATTGTCAACAGTACCTGAAGAATTCACAGAGATCTGATCTACCACGACGACCTTCCTGCGTAGACTCAACTGCGCCATCACAGCAATCGGATTTTGAAATCAAAGTTGTATCCTTCCAGGTTTAATGTTTCGTATTATATATTTGTGCTGGCATGTTTGAATCATCTGTCCATTATGCAATTGTTAGAGTATTGAATGCGTGAGCTATGGTTATCCATCTGGGTATATGACTGTGATGCACAAATGCTTCGTCATGATCATGTTCGTCTTACAAATGGGGAATGCAAAAATAAAAGTACAAGTTAACACTGTCTCGCTCTAAACTAACACTAACCACAAACCGATGTAACATAAAACTAGCGTGAAAAGGCAATAAGTCCTTCTCTCTCTAATCTAAAACGCTAACCTAAAAACCGAAAAAAACATAAATTAAAACTAAAAGCCTACGGCCTTCTCTTTAAGCTGAATCCCTAACCCAAACCGCAATGACATAAACTTAAAACAAAGAAGGTTAAAACGTAAACCAAAACCGAAAAAAAAAAAACATAAATTAAAACTAAAAGCCTACGGCCTTCTCTTTAAGCTGAATCCCTAACCCAAACCGCAATGACATAAACTTAAAACAATAACAACAAAGAACTAACAATACCAGTAAATTAAACGGGGAAAAAACATCGAGGTAAAGTCGGGCCTTGGCTCAAGTGATTTTCTACACTTGGCTCAAGTTCTATGAATTGAGTCGGTAGGCCGGCCGAGGCATTGATAGTATTGTTTCCAGGTGAGGGGAACATGCTTTCAATGTCTACGAACTAGCCCGGATATTTGTCTTCAATTCCACCTGGTGTGATGGCGAAGTGAATTTTTGCTATGTTTGCACTTGGTTTGATGTTGTCTGGAAGGATGAATAAAACGTTTTTCATTGCTGCGCTTAGCCGTGGTTTTGTCTTTAATTCCACCTGGTGTGATGGCGAAGTGAATTTTTGCTGTGTTTGCACTTGGTTTGATGTTGTCTGGTTTTTCATTGCTGTGCTTAGCCGTGGTATTGTCTTTAATTCCACCTGGTGTGATGGCGAACTGAATTTTTGCTGTGTTTGCACTTGGTTTGATGTTGTCTGGTTTTTCATTGCTGCGCTTAGCCGTGGTATTGTCTTTAATTCCACCTGGTGTGATGGCGAAGTGAATTTTTGCTATGTTTGCACTTGGTTTGATGTTGTCTGGAAGGATGAATAAAACGATTTCTTTGCTGCGTTTAGCCTTGGTATTGTCTTTATTTCCATGTGAAGAGAAAACGGAGACACGTTTTTTGTGATATTTAATTCTTATTGTTGGTTACTAAAGGTCACCTTCACACAATTACATTCCTAAAGTAGCTTCATAGTGAGTTCTTACTCACCTCATTGTCTTCAAATGAGCCTTGATTGGCGTCACGTTTGCAGAGGCACTTGTTGTGGTGGGGCACACAGGCTCTGCTCTGATGTTTTGATTGTAATGCCAAATCCGAGAGTTTCTGAGTGAGACATGGAAGCCAACCAAGTGGCGGGAATTACGACTGAAAGCGCCAATCGTTGATCGGTTGTTTAATCGCATATGTGAATGGGATGAGTGAGTCGTGTCAGGTTTAAGCTACCAACCGGCCTTAATCCATGAATGATTGATTGACTCTGTGACCTCAATGCAGAGCTTAATACAAACACTTTTCAATCGCTCGGGCTATATATACCTAGCAGTCAGATACAAGCATCACGGCACTTGTGCTAACATTGTTTGACACAACACATTGTTGAAGACTTCATTCAAGCTATGGCCTACACACTTTTTAAAGGTCCTGTTTCAAAGCCCGTCCACTTTGCCATCCTGGGACATAGCTTCGTGCGGCGACTTGATCAAGTCTGTCCCCCCTCCACGTGGCATCATCACTTCCGTGCGTGGGATAGGAGGGGTGACTGTCGCTCGGATGAAAGCAGTGGTGGATGCCCTTGATGCAGGTTTCCAGGGCATTGTTTTCTTTCAAGTGGGAGAGAACGACGTGTCGGCGTCAACTGATCCTCAGAACCTGGTTGAGGACTTGCTGGATCTTCTGGACTACCTTCGGTGGAAACGGCCGGGCTCCAGAGCAGTGATAGGAAGTCTGTTCCCGAGGGTAAAACCAAGGAACATGACGGTCTCTGCCTACAAGCGGAAGGCGGAGGAGACGAATCGGCGCTTGAAGAGGATGTTGCGACGCCGTCTGGATGCCACCTTTTGGGACCACAGCCAGCACATGAGGATGGGACCTGCACTGTTAGGCAAGGATGGCGTCCACTTGACGTCAAAAGCCAATGCCCAGTTCTGGCTTTCCATTCGTAAGTGTATGTGTAGGTACGTTTAAACGCACATGCCCTGTCCGGTAGATCATCATTTTATCGTAATTCCCAAACTCTATAATTGTCGTTTCGGCCCATTGTGTTGATATACAGCAGTGGCAAAAGGGTTCCGCGTGTGAGACGATCAGTGCAAACGGGACGCACAGATCAGTCAAATCTGAGCGCACGGGGCTTAGCTTGGGATGGCTTTAAGGGTGGGAAAACGTGACGACATCCGCACGTGTCGCACATGACGTGAAAGCTAAGACACGGGGCTTTCGATCCATAGTAACGACAAAACCCTGTGGTCGATGTACGAAACATAACAAGCATCTGCAGCGTGAAATACGGCCGTAAATCGGGTCAAATCGGGCTTAAAAGCGCCTCGGCTTCGAACCCGTTAAAGACAGGTCACTTCTGATGATACCACCAGTTGGCCCTGGGAACCAGCTTCACGTCGATGTGCAACATGTCAATGGGTTGCGTATATTTGTCGTCCACGCGACGTATAAAAGATGATCGCAGAGCAAGGCTCTTTTCTTGGTAAAAAGACATGTCTATATCAGATGGCCAAATGGACGTGGACGTCCAACCAGGTGCCCCACGTCGACCCCGTGACGATCCCAGGTGCCTTGTGCACGTGGCAACATTTTCATATATGATATGCGTGCATATGTTTCTTTCTCCGGGTGCGAGACGATTAGTGCAAGCGGGATGCAGAGATCAAACCCCTTTTGATATGAAATCTGAGCTGTTTTGGCTCCCGTCACACGCACGGGGCTTAGCTTCGGGGGGCTTTAAGGGTGGGAAAACGTGACGACACCCGCACGTGTCGCACATGACGTGAAAGCTAAGACACGGGTCTTTCGATCCATAGTAACGACAAAACCCTGTGGTCGATGTACGAAACATAACAAGCATCTGCAGCGTGAAATACGGCCGTAAATCGGGTCAAATCGGGCTTAAAAGCGCCCTGTCTTCGAACCCGTTAAAGACAGGTCACTTCTGATGATACCACCAGTTGGCCCTGGGAACCAGCTTCACGTCGATGTGCAACATGTCAATGGGCTGCGTATATTTGTCGTCCACGCGACGTATAAAAGATGATCGCAGAGCGAGGCTCTTTTCTTGGTAAAAAGACATGTCTATATCAGATGGCCAAATGGACGTGGACGTCCAACCAGGTGCCCCACGTCGACCCCGTGACGATCCCAGGTGCCTTGTGCACGTGGCAACATTTTCATATATGATATGCGTGCATATGTTTCTTTCTCCGGGTGCGAGACGATTAGTGCAAGCGGGATGCAGAGATCAAACCCCTTTTGATATGAAATCTGAGCTGTTTTGGCTCCCGTCACACGCACGTGGCTTAGCTTCGGGGGGCTTTAAGGGTGGGAAAACGTGACGACACCCGCACGTGTTGCACATGACGTGAAAGCTAAGACACGGGTCTTTCGATCCATAGTAACGACAAAACCCTGTGGTCGATGTACGAAACATAACAAGCATCTGCAGCGTGAAATACGGCCGTAAATCGGGTCAAATCGGGCTTAAAAGCGCCCCGTCTTCGAACCCGTTAAAGACAGGTCACTTCTGATGATACCACCAGTTGGCCCTGGGAACCAGCTTCACGTCGGTGTGCAACATGTCAATGGATTGTGTATAGTCGTCGTCCACGCGACGTTTAAACAACAACACCCACCGTTTCTGGCCCGTGATATAGGGCACTCAGACACATTATACTGACTCCCGAGCCAACCAGTCCTTGTTGTACCCATTAATGCCGAACGCCAGGCAGGGACCAACAAGTACCAAATTTTAACGTCTTTTGGTATGACGCGGTCGGGGATCGAACCCGCGACCTTCCGCTCTCCGGGCGGACGCTCTAACCACTACACCACGGAGGATGAAGCAGCTGAAGCGAACATTCCTGTATGAATTCACTGGATATCATGTTTCATGCATCAGACTTAATGATCAAAATTACACATTTTGTGTTTGTAAAATAGTAGGTTCAAAGGTAATTGGTAAAAGGTAAAACTGCAACATATACGCATACCTAGATTTTTACAAATACATTAATTAAAAGCCTTGGTGTTTCAGGTCACCTTATGGCATAGAGCCGCGATAATCAATGCTATCATTCCAAGCTGTTCTAGTTTTTGACATTTATCTTATCAGTGGAAAGCTGTCGTTAGTTTTATTCCAGGACAACCATTTAATCGGCCACCAATTCGGGATCGCTGTGGTCTAGACATGTGGACGTCGTACCGGCTGCTGGCGTGGATACTCGCCCCGACCCTGCTTATTGGGGTAGGAAGGACAGAGATGTTCAAGGACCCTGGTTTTGAGGGTTCCAACCCGTCCTCGAACTGGATCTGTGCCGGGTGTAAAATGGACATCAGCAGTGATCACAGTCAAGGTCATCAGTCAGTCAGAATCACCGGAAGGTAAGTGGAATTTGTCATCAGTTTCAGCAAGGTGTGAACATGAAAGCGACAAAACGTTTGCCATAATCTTTACATATGAACCATTAAAGTAAATGATTTAGGTTTATTTATGTAAAAAAATATGCAAACACACAGGTTCACATATCGTAATAATACACTCGCATTGTTACTATCCGGATTAGAATTGATCTTCAGCAACTCATGCTCGTCGTAAGAGGCAACTAACGGGAACGGGTGGTCAGGCTCGCTGACACCAAGTGATATGTTATCGTATCTAAATTGCGCAGATCGAAGCTCATGATGCTGAATACTGGATTGTCTGGACCACCTCCATATATATACTAGCCACATACAGAAACTGTGCATTGTCAAAATATTATCCCAGTTGATAAGTACGATAACAATGTCAAAGGTACATATAAACTTTAACGGAGGGATCATGAGACCATAACAAGTCGGGAGAATTTCAATTGAAAAGTCAATCACAATGACGTCACGAGTCCACAAGCGGGACAGGGGTCAAACGACCATGTCACAAGCTCAATAACGGGTATGTCCACCATCGGCATTGAGAACAGCAGTGCATCGACGAGACATAGAGCCTATCAAACGTGCAAGGAATGTGCCAGGAGTGCTTGTGGGATGTCACGCCAGATTCTCTCAAGTTCTGTTGCAAGGTCAAGGACGTTATCTGGCGGATGAAGAAGACGGCGTAGACGTCGATCCATCTCGTCCCAAACATGCTCTATCGGGGAGAGATCCGGTGAATTTGCAGGCCAAGGCAGTAAGTCAACGTTGTGGTGTTGCAAGAAATCCATGGCAACCCTTGCCGTATGAGGGCGGGCATTGTCCTGTTGGAATGTTAACCCAGGGCGTTGCAGAAAAGGAATTGCCACAGGTCGAAGAATCTGATCCCTGTAGCCCACACCAGTTGAGTTGCCCTGAACAATCACCAAAGGAGTTCTCTGGCGTGCTGTTATTCCACCCCAAATCATCACGGAACCACCACCAAAGCGAGTCTTCTCCAAGACACAGGCCTGTGCATAACGTTCTCCCACGCGTCTATAGGCACGTTGACGTCCATCACTATGGGAAATGTGAAACCTGGACTCATCTGTAAAAACAACATTTCTCCACCAAAACAAGGGTCTGCGGACATGATTTCGGCACCACATTCGGCGAGCTTGTCGATGACGTTGTGTCAGGATAGGCCGTATGGCGGGACGTCGTGGTCTGATCCCGTGATGACGTAAACGTTGTCGAACTGTGTTGGGGTGGATACGGCGAAGTCCTGTGATGGTTCGGGCAGTCATCACTGCAGTCTGAAACCTGTGGCGATGATGGGTCACCCTTATCCATATGTCCTGTCTTGGCGTTGTTACACGTGGACGTCCATAACGTGGCCGATCGATGACGTCATTTGTGTTCTGGTAGCGTCTCACCAGTGCAGAAATGGTGTTCCGGTGGCAGTGGAAATGTGCAGCCACTTGTGGTTGAGACATTCCCCCACGGACCATCCCAATGGCCTCATGACGTTGTGCAGACGTGAGCCTTGGCATGCTATGCGTTTCAATAGCCGTTTACAACGATCGCAAGGGCAGGGGTTGAGCTTTCCAAAGTGACAGTATTGTGTGGCATTCATTTGCTCTGTTTCTAGTTCCCGGAATGCACGTGCAACAACGTATTGCACTCTGAAGGTCGAACCCACTGACGTCACGGAACGTGGCACGTGCATACATGTCACTAATCTCTGAGTTTGAATCCTTATGTGTCTACACAGGTTTGATAAATTTAGATTTTAAATTTTTGTATGCACAGTTTCTTTATGTGCCTAGTATAGTTAGGATATTGCTGAGTGCGGCGATAGAAGCAACAAACAAACAAACAAACTACTGGCCATACTATTGGCGATGGGTCATACAATCAAATATTATATGATACTTGAATCATATCATGAGTTGATGGTAATTGTCGTCCTTGCAGACAGGCCGACTGGGCGGGTCCTCAACAGACAGTTTACCTCAAGAGTGGCACACGCTATTTCATCCAGGCCCACATCAAACAACTCAATGATATTCACGGACACTTTTCCAGAAGTACACAGTTCTTGCAGACATTGAGAAAAATAGCGGTGAATATCAGAACAGTGACATTGAATCTGGCACTTGATGAAGTTGTTTTCTTTACTTGAAATAATATTCCGTCAATAACAAGGCAGATTCGATCGAAATGTTGCCTGAAAATGAGACCGATTACAACTGACAAAACGTTTTCAGTCTCTTTGAGAATTGTATCGAATGGTATTGACTTGCTCATTAATACTTTGTTTTGTCCTTCTTGACAGTAATGTCATTGACAAGGTTTAGGAAGGATATTACAAATATTCGAATCGCGCCTTTGTCTCCATTGTCGTCAGGCTACCCATTGTTGATGGGGCCCTTGGTTTGGTACCTCTTGGCGCAGATCAGGCGAGTGCCCGCGGCCTCCGCCGGGAGCACAGGCCTTCTGATATTCTGTGTAATGCAGAAGGCTGCAGTTTTAGGGAGTTCAAATATTTCCCAAAAGGTTCCTCGTAGGTCAGACGAGGCAGCGCTTCGTGGGAGAAGTCCCAAGCACAGTCTGGACTGCGTATGAAGAGTCAACGCCCTTAGTGCCAGGATCACTCGAACCCCCTTTGCTGCATTCAGTTATTTAGATCTGTAGATAATAATGATATATCTTACAACATGCAACTGTGGTGATTATACAAATTTTAAAAAGTAAAGATCACATAGTAATGCCATGTCCATATTGCATTGTGATACAGTAAGTACGGATCATACATACTGCATTATTTTTTATATTATTACCACAATGGTCGATAGGCCTTTTATGTTATTTCTCTTAATTATGTTTCTAGGTTCCCACGATTATTCTACTATCCTGGAAAACAAATCTGTGTACACCAAATCAGGATGGATTGAATTGTCTTCGTATTTCCAGTTTTTCAATTCCGGTAAGTAAGTTTCAAATGGTGCGTTCTGAATGTCCCTTCGAATGGTAGCAATGTTTGCCAATGCTTAGTGACAAACGTAATGTAACGATTGATTGATGCTAAAGGCCACGTAAAACTAAACCCACTCACACCTTCCACTGGTCCATGTTCAGATTACAAGAGTGTGTCTCTGAGGGTAAATGGACCATCCCCAGCCATCAACTTCAATATTGATTACATGTCGCTCTCGGAAATACCCGAGGACAAGAACTGGAAGTCCGAGGCAGACAAGAGAATCGACCAGCTCAGGAAGAACAACATACACTTTAAGTACGTTGTTTACATCATACAAACAATGTATCTGAAATAGATTAAGATTTATCAGAAATTAGAAATGTTACTCTGCTAATATCTATCTCGAAAAACAGTCGTATTCTAAACTGTACTGTTAGCACATATCTCTTTTAGTGTCTACTCTATCTGTCGGCAACCCCCTTAGGCCATTGCTTTGACTGACTGACTGACTGACTGAGTTTTGATTTACGCCGCTTTTAGGAATATTCCAGCAACATCACGGCGGGGGACACCAGAAATGGGCTTCACACATTGTACCCATGTGGGGATTCAAACCCGGGTCTTCGGCGTGACGAGCCAACGCTTTAACCACTAGGCTACCCCACCGCCCCCCATTGCTTTGAATCCTGGCGCTGTGGTCTCTTCCGTTGTGTAGAGCGGACGGTCGGTGGTTCGATCCCCTTACCCATCCTCGATAATCTCCAGGGTATACGTTACGATCACTCTCCACTATACCCTGGATGCATCCACGGCTTGACCCAATAATTATATTGCCTGCCTTTCCCGACTTTTTATCCAATCAGGTGTTTTCGCTGGGAAGTTGAGCGAACCAATCACAACTCACTTTCGCTTCTTAAATTATCTAACCGTTAAACTTGGCAACACAATTGATGCAGAGGTACTCTGGAAGAGGTAGAAGGAGTTCTCTCTTTCATATATTTTTTTAAAGTTTCAGATCTGTGAATTTGTCTTTATGATTTCCCCAAAAATCTCAGTGGCGCTGCGAACAAACCTTCGCTACTGCGATCGCTATCTTTGTTGACACTGGCAAGCTCGGATGTAACGGCGGCTTATCTGATTGGCTACTGTTAGAATGCGGAGCCAGCAAAGGGAGGTAATATAATTATCGGGCCAAGCCGTGGATGCATCCAGGGTATAGTGGAGAGTGATCGTTACGTATACCCTGGAGATTATCGAGGGTGTCCCCTTACCATGTAATTACGAAATCCGTTAATAGATGGTACTTATTGTTACCCTGCCTGGTGCTAGTCATAGATGGAATAAAACGAGGACTGGTCGGCCTGTAGTGTAGTGTGGTGTGGTGTGGTGTGGTGTGGCGGTGTGGTGTGGTGTGGTGTGGTGTGGTGTGGTGTGGTGTGGTGTGGTGTGGTGTGGTGTGGTGTGGTGTGGTGTGGTGTGGTGTGGTGTGGTGTGGTGTGGTGTGGTGTGTAGTGGTGTGGTGTAGTGGAGCGGAGGGGAGCGGAGTGGAGTGGAGGGAGGGGGAGGGGAGTTGAGAGGGGTATTAATCATCCGCGTTTCACTACGGCAGTTGATGTGCGTTATAAAACCGAAGAAACAGGCCCACGCACCTTAATGTGAGTGAGTGAGGGATTGTGCGCGTGTCATCTTGATGTTGGAGGAATGGCAAAGGTGACACAGGTCGCTGAATGGTGCCGACATACCAGCTTATGGTACATAATCAGACAAACCTTGATTCGAACCCATGATCTTCGGATCCTGGTTGGACTAGAGGACGAAGAGAAATGTAGAGCCTTAGAGCACGGGGTAACCCGAGACCCTTAATCCTAAACAATCTATACAAAATGGTAAGATGTTAACTGTCATCACGCCATATTAGTACTCTGCATTGAAATCGGATTGTATTTCTTTTGTTTTCAGTGTCCACGTGCCAAGTCATGTGTCAACGGCCGACCTAGAAATAGACGTACGTATCGGTGATATTTACATATGAGATGAACACAGCTAATGTCTGACTGACAGCCACAATTAGGCCTCCAACTTACATATGTTACACCATCTGTCAAACCATTCATTTGACCAAATGACTGATGAACATATTGTATTGTCCACCAGATTCATTCTAAGAAGTTCTTTTTTGGTATAAACAATTCCGTGCAGAAATTTATATTGAAAATCTAACAGTTTCACATCTCTTAAATTCTTTCTACAAGTATGGAAAATCAAATGCCAATCAAAATCAATACAGTCAAATAATGTTTCCCATTTTTGGCACATGTGAGGTTTAACATTTTCAGATAACAATTTATCATAGAATAATCTTGAACCTTTTCTTGGGGATATGAAATCCTTTTGGAGTGAATTTATTGTGAGGTCATTAATGTTTATATATCTATATTCCTTTAAAGTATTTTTCCAAGGTCCAGGTAAAATATATATAACATATCCAAGATCTAAGTAAGTACCTTTCATATCAAATATAAGCTTCAACTGATCAAAGGTTATAAGCCCATGTTCATCACAAAGATCTTTGATCGTCAAGATTCCACTTTTAGCCCAGTGACTAATGATGTGATTTGAGTTTTTGAAATTGTTATTCCACCATAAAGGTTGGGATAAGATTTCATTAATGTTCTCTGCATCTATGGTATTTTTGCTACAATATAATTTCCATGCCTTTAAAACATCTTTCCAAAAAGGATAATCAACTACAACTATATTCTGAAAATTTGCTCCATATGTTAGCATATCCTTAAAAGGAAAATTGCATGAGTTACCAGGATTTGGTTTTTTAAGTATAGTTTGAGTGTAGATAATTTCATGGCGTAAAAAAAGGTTTTAATATCAATCATCCGTAGCCCCCCCCCCCCCCCCCCCCCTCCTTGTTTTGTAATCTTTTTTTAAAGTGCTCCATTTGATTTTGTCATTTTTGTCATTACAGATGAATTTAAAAAGTACTCTCTCAAGCGGTGAGAAAATCATCTGGAGGGTTAGGTGAAGTGTTAAAAATAGGAACTAATTTTGAAAGAGCCAATGTCTTAATAACAGTAATTTTCCCTATCAGCGTCAAATGTCTTTTTCTCCAAGTTGCCAGTAATCTATTAATTTCTTCTAGTCTTTTCTTTGTGTTAATAACCCATAAATCATTCAAATCCGGAGTAAATTTAATTCCTAATACTTCAAATTGTTTTCTTTGCCATTGTATATTCAAATCTTGACATAGTATATCCCTGCTACCAGCTTTTGAGCCAATCCAGATTGCTTTAGTCTTATCTATGTTTATCTTTAGTCTTGACATGTTGTAAAATGTTGGAGCTGAGTCTTTATCAGGAGGCCAGGGTTTCATAAGGTGTAATTGTGCTGGTAGCAAGAGATGTGGAACCAAGAAATGCAAATGCTTTAAGAACAAACTTCTGTGCAAAAGCCGGTGTCATTCAAGTCTCACTTGTCAAAACAAGTAATGCAAAGCTCTATGTTGAAACTGGATAAATAAAGTGTTCACTTAATTTGTTTTGTGTGCGTTTCATTTTTTAACTTAAACGATTTGGTCACTTGGTCAAATGACTGAGAATTTTTAGTCTTTTGACCAAATGACTGATCGTTCTAGTAATTTGACCAAATGACTGAAATTATCAGTCATTTGGTCAAATGAATGGTTTGACAGATTGACTGTAACATATACATTGTTTAAGATATCTGTCACAAGTCACAAGTCGGAATAAACGAAGGGGACATACTAAACACCAATAATTACGAATATACCGTTAAATTGCTTACCATAAGTACTAATAAAATATATTTTGATGTCAATATGGATGAGCATTTTTATAGTGAACAATAATGCTGAATATAATTCCCGATTTATTTATATGGGAGACGTTATTTCTTGGGAGACGTTGGGGTAGCCTAGTGGTTAAACCGTTCATTCGTCACGACGAAGACCCGGGTTCGATTCACCACATAGGTACAATGTGTGAAGCCCATTTCTGGTGTCCCCTACCATGATATTGCTGGAATATTGCCAAAAACGGCGTAAAACTAAACTTACTCACTTAGTTCTTGTAGAGTGCCCTATATCAGTCCGTTATGCGCGTCACGTGACCTCTCTATTGGTAGCCTTGTGTTCGCAGCGTTCGTGTGTCCTCGTGAAGCCTAGCGTATTGCTGAAAGTTCCATAAATAAACATTCACTCATATGCTGTTATTCAGGTAGACCTAGTGAAGCACGGGTATCCTATCGGCTCGCAGACAACGTGGGAGGTGATGACACAACACCCACAGTATGCCAAACTGTTCTACTACATGTTCAACTGGGCCACCCTCAGCAACTATTATTGGGAGTGGTCGCCCCCACCCAGGGTACGCCCTAATGTATTTAACGCTGTAATGTAGATTGAGTGGCTATTTAGTCCGAGTCATCATTGTCAGCATTCTGGGTCACTACTACAAGTATGTCATTTACACAAATATAACAGGTATTGCATTCAAGAAGAAAACGACGAAAGCAAGTTGCATATTTCGATAGCTTAACGTCTTTTATCGCAGCTCATCCCGAGGTTAGATTCGAGTATTTCCTGCCATGATATGAATTTAATTTTGCCAAAGTAATTGTAAGACCCATCCTCGATAACTCCAGGGTATACGTTCCGATAACCCTCCACTATAGTTATCGAGAATGTTGTAAGACCATACTTCTCCCAAAACGGGCCCCAAGAACGACGATAATCGAAATAACAGTAGTGTTTTCCCTTACAGCATAACCCCGACTACAGCAAGGCCACTGCTGAGCTCAATGTCCTCCACCAACATGGGTAAGGCATTTCTATACATACAGGGGTGGCTGAAAGTGAGGTAAGAATTCGTAGGATTTATTGCACACCCGTAACAGCTGTATGTATTAAGTACAAGGGTTATGCTGGCAGCATATTTGTGCAGGCATCAAGTATATATTCAACTGATGATGAAGTTAGGTATCGTGTTAGAATAACCAAGAGGAAGCCTTCTCCATCAGTAGGGCCATACAAGTTGGGGATTGTGTTGAAAAATATCTAGCAACCGACTCCATGAAGGCAGTAGTACCTTTTAGCCACCAATGAAAGATCCTGATCTGCTTTGACAGACTATTTCTTACTGACACAAGCTGTTGTACGTCGCGTATCTAAAGTCTCAGTCCCGAATTTCCTAGATTCCATATGCGTAAAAGGAGAACTAGCAGTGGAAAAGGTATGAATGAAACACTGTATGCCAATGATAACACCACGATTGGTCAATGAAGTAATGGAATGAGTGAGTGAGTTTAGTTTTAACCACGAGGCTACCCCACCGCCCCAGTAATGGAATGAGCATCGGGTGGTAATGAATGTGTCACCCACTCGACCAGGTTTCGGCTGTTTACATGACATACCCCAGCTACGGAATAGCAGTTGCTTTGACGGTTAAGTGTACAAGGAAGAAGAATATTCTGGACTGTTGGTTTCTTATACAATTTTCCAAAATTGCCCAGGTTCCACCAAAATGATCAATATGTACGACCTATTCTCCCCCTAACGCATTGATTTGGTGTGATTAAGTTGACAATGTACGAACAGACACGTAACCCATTCACACATGCACTCATTAACTCATTGAGTCCAAAATGGACCTATTAATCTTAGCTTTTTCATACTCTTCCCAAATTCCATTGAAGCGTTCCTGTCCGAGCACATAACATATTCTGGGGTGCTGATCCCAAGTACACGCCCGACTGGGTGCAGGCTCTGAGTCCGGACCAGGTGAAGCAGGCCGTGGATGAGCGGATACAGTACATTGTCAAGGACACAAAGGGGAAGTAAGTGGAATGATTGCTACGAATAAGGTGGGAGACCGCCTTAGGCTGTTGACAGGGTCGGACGTGCTTGTCAGCCGCTCCGCTGTAAGGGCTATCGAGGGTCAAATATTGGCTTATTTTGCCATATTTGTGTGTTTTGTTGTCTCGCCTTGACTTACCGCACCACGTGGCCTCGGTTTTCGTGCATTGTGTCTGCGTGAAATTTTTCATTTCGTCTTGGTCACAGGAATATTTGGGTATGGAGAGCGACACTGATGGGGATGGGGATGATAATATTCACTCTACCTCATTTGAGGAAACCTCGACAGATGCTGAATTTGCAGAGAAATACGTGTCAATGATTTCCAAACGTTTGAAACGAAAACATGAGTATGACCGAGTTGTAAGTGATACGACTTCGTCATTACCTATCAAAAATTTGTTGTCATTCTTACTTCTGTTGACCCAAGATTACGTTTGACAAACTTGAGTCCAATTGCTTTGGCTCGGGATATCTATAAAAACATTGGTGATGTGGAGTATATGAAAAAACTGGAAAAGGGAGATTTAGTGATACACTGCAGGTCTGCTGAGCAACTTAACCTTGCACTGAATGTAGCGTGTGTCTGTGACGTTCGTGTCAAGAGTTCTGTCCCAAAGAGTCTTAGTGAATCTAAGGGAGTTATTTACAATGTTGACACAGATGTAAATGAGAATGAGATAGTTGAGCAATTGAAAAGTCAAAAGGTTAAAAGTGCCCAAAGACTTTTGCGTGGAAAAGAAAAGGAACTTACTAATTCCATTCTTCTTACTTTCTCAACCCCACATTTGCCTGAACGTGTTAGGATGTATTATCAGTCCTTTCGAGTGCGTCTGTATATCCCACCAGCTATTGGATGCTACAATTGCCAGAAATTTGGCCATGTTTCAACCCGATGTAAAAGTAAAAAGCCTGTATGTCCCAGGTGCAGTGGTGAGCACAAAGTAGAAAAATTGTTCGAAAAAGTATCGAAGTGTTACAATTGTGGTGGTAGCCACAGTGCTGCCTACAAGGGATGAGAAATACAAGGAGGCAGTATCTGTGCAAAGGGTACGAGTAGAGAGTAAACTGTCTTATGCTGAAGCAACTCGTATAGTCAAGTCCACTCCAACTCCATCTCATGCAGCTACTGTAACCGCCGCTCAGAAATCACGATCTGTGTCTGTACAAGCCTCACAATCAACAGTTGGAACCCGTCCTGTTCCTCTTGCAGCTACATCTGGGTCTAACCCTACCTGTATTTGTAAATGTCAGTCACGAGAGTCAAATTTAAGCCAGTGTGTATCAAATCCACCTGTTACAGCTCAAGTCAGGACAGACTAACCAGCAATCTGAATACTAAAAATCCTCGGAGAGGTTGTTGTGCTATATTTATTAAGACTGATTTGTCGTATCAGGTTCAAGAATTACCAAATACAGTGTATGAGGCTAACGCAGTAAAAATTCATTATGAGGAAGATAAAGCCATTTCTATTGTTAATATTTATAATACAGGCAAGCCAAACGTAGATGAATATCTGAAATTAATTGATCCCAATGGAGGCCCATATTTGGGGACTTTAACAGCCATAATATGTTTGGGGGAAGCAACAAGACGGATTATAATGGTCAGATTGTTGAACAATTTTTAGATGAAGCAGATCTTGTCCTTTTAAACGATGGTAATGGACTTTTTCTCCTTTAGATCTATCAATGATATCATCACACATAGCCATTAAGTGTAACTGGGATGTATTTCAGGAAGATGAGTTAGGTAGTGACCACTTTCCTGTTTTTACTGAAATTCAGGTTCGACCATATCGTGATTCTTGTGATAAAGTCCCTCTGTGGAAACTCAAGAAGGCTAATTGGGCACTTTTTTCTAGTCTGTGTACTGAACATATCACATCTGATCTTATAAATGATGATGTTAATATGTCTAATGAAAATATCACAACACAATTAATAAGAATTGCAGAAGAGTCCATTGGAAAATCGTCTGTTAAGGAAGCGGCATTCCCGCCAAAGTCCTGGTGGAATGACAGCTGTGAAAATGCCAATATCGCAAGGAAAAAAGCATATAATAAGGTTCGCCACTCGTCATTGCCATGTGATTTGGCTGATTTTCGTAAGAAACGAGCTACGTTCCAACGTATTGTACGGAGTACAAAACGATTGAGCTGGAGGGAATATATTTCTAATATTAATAGATTTACATCATTAACTAGAATCTGGTCCAAGGTGAAAACGATCGGTGAAAATAATATTCGTTCACCTATACCGGTAATGGGAGAAGCTGGAGAACACGTATCAAAAAGTCAGAAAGTAAATGCTCTTGTTAAACAATTTAAATCTGTTAGCAGTTCTGAAACTTATTGTCATGAATTCAGAGAATATAAACAAGTCTTTGAAACAAACTTTATGCCTGAAATGTCTTCTGCCATGTTGGAAAGTAGCTTGGAAATCAATACAGCTATCACTCATGATGAACTTAAGGCAGCCATATCAAGAACACATAATTCGGCACCAGGCGCGGATGAGTTGTGCTATGAAATGTTTAAGCATATGCCAGATTCTACTCTGGCAGTTATTCGGGAACTGTTGAACTTAAGTTGGTGTTCTGGATCCTTGCCTAGGACATGGAGACATGCAATAATAGTTCCAGTGCCCAAACCAGGAAAAGATCCATCGCTTCCTGCACCATATAGACCGATTGCTCTCACTTCTAATTTATGTAAAATCATGGAGAGAATAGTTACTAATCGCCTGAACTATTATCTTGAACGAAATGAGCTTCTTACCCACATCCAGTCAGGATTCAGAAAGGGGCGTTCATGTATAGATCAGCATGTTCGTCTGGAAACTGAAGCACAGAAGGCTTTATGCAACCAGGAATACATGTTGTGTGTAGGTTCTGGATCACTTTCAACCAAAGCCTCTGCAAAGCCTTATTTCACAAGTAAGGCTTTGGTCGGATATAGCTCTTGCTACCATTACCCCTACTACAAAAGTTGGGGGATGCGAACGCACCTCCTAGCCGCGCTACCGGGGGCATGGCTGGAGTGTGTTGGTATCCTGGGATTGCACCATCCAATACTGGGCTGCGTCTAACGTGCCGCTATGGCACTAGCGTGCGCTATGGCACTATTGTGCCGCTATACCATGTTTACCTCGATGAAACAGTTTAATGTGAATCGCCTATGATCTCTTTGGTGTTTGTAATAAAGGCTTGCGGGCTTTTTCACCTTGTTCTATGTACTTTTTTTCTCGTCCTCGCTGATAGTAGACTTACGAGACTTGGATCGAATCTCTTGTTTCATTTTGTTATATTTTGTGAGTTCAGAGAGTATTGAACTAAACTCATCCTCTGAGATCTTACTGTCAGTAAGTGCCGTGGAAATACGCTCACTTACTGTGTTCAGTTTTGCTTCGGCCAGAACCCTGATCTCGTCGTGTTTCAATGCCTTACGATGCAGTCTACGTGATGCCAACTTAAGCACCAACCCTAACACCCCTGCCACCCCAGCTGTTATTTCAATGCCTAGCACTATAGGTGCAGCCACGATGGTAGCTAACAACCCAACACCTGCCGCTCCCAGCCCCATGCTGGTTGCCATAAGGGCAGCGTCAGCTCCGTCCACGATATTGAAAGCTCTATGGTACTTTTTACATAGTGCTTTACGTGTGTCGCGGTCTTGTTCTAGTTGACGTTTCACATCACATAACTGCCTCAAAGCGGAACCGTCTCACGGTTTCCAGGGTCTTCGCTACTTCCTCTATGACTGGGTAGCCCCATTCTGCGTGCCTATAATATATCTGGGGAAATATTTTTTAATTGGGTATCAGTTAATAACCGATCAACGTACTTGAAGTTTATAAGGCCTACATCCTCAGATAGGTGAATAGTGGAAAGGTCAATAGGTAATCCTTGGCTACCTACCCTAAATATCTTGGAGCTTATTAAGGGGGGCAGCAACCCCCCACTCGAGTCCCGTCGTATAATGATATTACAATGGTAGTCAGGGTTAAAGCCAACATGACCAAGTTGTATGCTCACCCCAGATAAAAGGCCCAATGAGTACTTCATACGGACGTTTTTTAAAAAGAGTATTATGATTAATGTGGAGCCTGGGGGCATAAACTTAGGAAATGGTAGGTCAGAGTATATCTTAAGCGATAACTGTGCCGTGCCCTGGGTAGATCTAACATGTAACCAGGGTGATTTGGGATTTGGGAAATTCTAATTTGTTTATAGCCGTCGGGTTGAAACCCCGAGCAAGATACGCTGTTCTTAATTTCAGCGATATACCTACCATCATGAAAAGACACGTAAGGTGTGGTGAGGGTTATGTTGAGCAACCATTCGGACTCCATAAAGTGGTTGTGTAGATTTCTCATAAAGTCGTCTGGCAGGCTCATCAGCATGTACACACCACCTATTAATTGTAGGACGTACAAGGCGTCTTCGAACCAGGCTGATCGAATCCCTCTAGGTCCCTGAGTGTGAGTTTGGGCAGATGATCGGCCATTGCTGCCCGCCTATACACGTTGTCTTTCAAGTGTAGGATGTATGAGCCACCTTCATCACCAGGCTGATCGAATCCCTCCATGTCCCCTAGGTCGTTAAGCGTAGTGTTGGGACGATGACTGGTCATTGCTATAATACTATTACGATATAATTTCCAACTGGTTTTCTGATAATAGTTCAGGGGTTAACTTCACCCCATGAAGTGTATGTTGTCAGGTAGGAAGATCTTGGTTAGTGATATAGTGTTTTCCACGATCACGGTGACACCCTGCAGACTGGTGTTGGAGCCGACACCCACCCCATGCGTAAACTGTGCAAAGCGTGATACTGGTGTCGTTTCACCCACCCAAGTTTGATCCCCTTCACGATCTCGACATCATTCCCGATGGTTCCCCTAGGTAGACTTTGATGATCAGTGTTGAGTTCGCCGGTAGACTCTCTAGTATCCTGACCACGCCTTCAAATTCAGACACCAACTGCAATGTCACGTTTTGCATGCCCGCTTTACTCGATAGCATGTGGGCTGCCATACTGGCGACTGGGCTGATGACTACGCTACGTCTCTGAGTCGGGACGTAAGCCACGAGCAGGGTTCCGTTGTTAACGACTTTGTTTAGGTGGTTGTCTTTGTTATCCGTGAACACGTAGGGGGAGCCAAGCCTAATATTGAGAAACCAGTCGTCTTTATCAGGTAACAACACCCACTTGTCATCTTCGGTGAAGACGAGTGTATATGGCGTGTTTCGGGCGACGGTAGTGCTCTCAACATCGTCTAAGTCGAACAATTTGCCCCGAACGATGGGTATATTATCCAATTATCATTACCGGTGGTGACTAGGGTGTACTTAGTGTTGACTACCGCTCTTGAGGTATCTACTATATCACCTAGGGCTCCACGGAGAGGACTTCAACAGCGTTTGTAAATGTTGTTTTCAGTTGCAAAGGCGTACAATTTACCATCTACTCCGGGGCGTCGAGCCGCGTGTGTCCCGAGGTCGGAGATCCCCACATTGACGCATTTTTCACCCGGGCCCTTGTGGCTGGTCATTTTATGTGAAGCGTTAAGCTGAGGTATCCTATATTCACGGGATTATGATTTATATCTAACACCGATATTATCAGCTCAGGTATGTTGCCCTGAGTCAACCTCTTATACTGCCGTGGTGAAAACGACTCGGTTCTACCGTCGTTGTATTTCTCCGTTTTCACCGGCCGCGGCTCTCAGTATAGTGGAAGGGTGACCCCTTGAATGTTATGCGTTGTGCTCACCTGACCTAGATGAATGTACAGCTCTCGGTGCGGTACTAGGTCGGGTAACTTCGATGCCTGTGACGGTTGTTGTTGGTTTTATCTCGTCAGGTGACATACCGAGTGTTTTCGCCAATGGCGGCCGAGCCTCAAGGAGTTTCTTCCGTTGTTGATTAACACCACTGTGCCGTTTGAGTCGTTCATCTTGAGTTCGGCTCCCAGGGGTTTGAAGACCTCATCGCTTAGCGAGCACTGCGCTGTAGTAGCCGTCAGTTATCTGGCTGCGAGTTCCACTAACGAACAGCTTATTGTTGCTGGCGTTGATGTTAGTCCATTGCGGTAGGTAGGTGATATCGCAGAGTCGCGACTTCGAGTTGACAGGGACGTATTATCGATCGCGTGCGTCAGCTGAACTGCCTCACCGCTCGTTATTCCTGGAAGTGTTATGTACATGTTAGAGTATATATGCTCATTATATAATAGTTTTAAAATGTATTCCCAAGGAGGAGCCCTGGTGTGTCTTACTCCCCTGGAGTGTTTTACCCTAAACTGGACATAGATTTCTCACCCATGAAGATCGCGGTTGCTGATGGGATGTATTTCAACGCCCAGCTTTTAGATGTGTTCAGCCTGTATAAATTTTCGGTGACTAACGCTAAGGTAGTTCATGCTTGGTTCAACAACCCGATGCAGTTCTGGCAGAATCAACTCAACTTCGCCGTGTGGTGCGCTACTAGCGGGGTGTGGTGTGACATTGACCGACACTTTCGGCGTGGACGCTGAGTCAGTCTGTGTTCAAGTTCCACGTGTACTACCAGGTCAGGCGTATCCTTAAAGAAATCAGCGTCCCGCTCCCACAGGACAATGCATGGAACCCATTAAACAACAAGTACGATAGGCGAGCCTATGAACGTATTTGCAACGAATTCGAACTAAACCCGAAGACGGATTGGCGTTTGCGGGGCGAACCACGGGTTGGGTATCCCCATCGTTCACCAAATGCCCTTGTGGAAGCCAGCAAACTGCTGGTGAAGATTGGGGATACAAGTCGTATCATCTCTTCACAACCAACGAGTGGGATGACCGTTACATGGCTTTCAATGCCAACAAGAATTACAGAGTCTGGAGGTTTGATCAGGGAGGGGCAGCGGATGACTGGAAAAAGTTTATGTTGGACACGTCGAAGGGTTTACTCGTGCGGCACTGAACGCTTAAACGACTCGATTCGAACGTACGTGTGGGCGGTGTTGGGTGCGCAGACGCAAACGCGTTCCAGTATTATCGGTAAAGGGGACTGCTTACGGCGCTCAGAAACAGTTCGTTGTCAGCGTAGAGGATGCTATCAATGCTCCAGTTGATCTCCCGAGTGCCATCAAACGCTACCAAGACGTGTTGGAATATGCCAGGTCGAAAGTCGACTACGTGTTCGACGTGGGGTTGTACATGGCTCCGAGTGATATGCAACTGAGAGTAAAAAGTGGTGGGCTACAACAACGAAATAGTTGTAGCCACGGCGGACCAAAAGTTGAAGCGTCAACCTCGATGTCAACGTCCCCGTCCCACCACCCACGACCCGGTGAAGCGGGTATAGTGGCGCCACCCCGGAGCCTAGGGTTCAACCAACACCCCTGTGGGGTGGCCCCACAACCTGCAGCCTCAATCAGCAGCACATCGATCGTAAAACAGCCCTGGTGGTTGGTGGGGTAGCTTTGGGGCTTATTTGGTTAAAATTTCTTAGCGCTACGTACACCAAACCCACCATGGCGACAATGGCTGCCCACAGGTTTTGACTAAGCCACGTGGCAGTTTTAGCCAGAGCACCCAGCAGCCACGAGACGATGCTACCCAGGATGCGGGTAGGGCTTCGGCAGCCTTACCAGCCAGTTTAGCCAGGGCCTCCCGAGTTTTTATCCACTCTTTGACACCACCTGTGGGTGCAGGCGTGTGGGGTGTACCCCGCCGCCGGCGTGGGGCTACCCGTCAGTGACACCACCAGGGTTGATATGATGAAGCCCAATGCGGTCAGAATGCTGGCGATGGTGATGCCTTGCTCCGGAACAGGATCGAATCCTGTCAGCTAGCGTGGTGTCTTCATTTAGGACTCGATCGATGGTTTCCCGTACTCTACTGATCTGTGATCGGGGGGCTTCCGGTTAGAGGAAGCGGATTCCAACCGAGTCCGTCTCTCGTCTTCAAGTTTTTTATTCTCTCCTCGATACGACGTTTCATATCACCATCCGCCCGGTGAGTTTTATTTTCTCATGGCGATGTGCTCATCGATTTCATTAAGTTTCCCCATGTTGTTCACGAGTTCTCGGCGTACATGTTTCAAGGCTTCGTCTAGGCCTCGCCCAGTTCCCTCAGGGGAAATTCGAGACCCGGCAAGGGTTTGTCATGATGCGTGGTCAATAGTTTTCGATACTGTCCGGCGTTTCTTTAGCATCCCAGTATTGGCCCTGGCTGCTTGCAGATCTTGGGCGGACGCTTTGGGGAAGCTTTGGCCGCGCGCCGCCGTAATCTATGAAGCCTAGTTCATCACGGATCAGCTGACCCCCATGGCGACTGGTGAGTGTTGACAAAGCAAGCGGCTTCCGTCTTTTTTATGATATCGATCCCGGGTGAGCCTTCAATCGCAGCGTGCCCTTCTTATCGACGGTAAACTTGGAATAGTCCCTCCCCAACGGCTTGATGTTGTCTCTATTTTCAACTGCGTTGTAATAATCGTCGACAGCAGGCTGTATAAGTTCAGTACTTAAGGGGGTAGTGAATGAGGTGTCATCCTCGAATGCCTGGGCACTATCATCCCACATATCATCCATAGGTATGTACTCTGCCATTATTTAGTATTAAAATATATTTCATTTATATAACAATGTACGGTAGAAAACTAGATCCTTTCAGAAGATCAAGAGAGCCTCTAGGTGCCAGAGCCGTGCGCCAGTCGGTGACCATCACCAACAATCCCAGCAAGATAGACCAGAATCAAACTCTGCTGGTTAGATTCCCAAACCTTGGCGAGAATGACCTCATTGTACCAGGCGCGGTTCGACTGGCGTTCAACCTCACGTTGACCTCCACCAGCGACAAAGCGTGAGCTAGTGCGGAGCGTAGGTCGAGCCATCATCAAAGAAAACCACCATCAAGATCAGCGGTAGCGAGGTGCTGAGCATCGGCGACAGCGGCGTGTTTCACTGCTACGGGGATCTCTGGAAGCGAGGAGAGCGTGTCAATGGCGTGTACCAGGGTATCAACAAATCGACCCGGTCGCGCATAGGGTATGCCTTCACGCCAAGACCAGCTAGACAAGATCGCGGACGGTGAAAAGGCCATCGCTCAAGCGTCACGGGAACCCGGTTCTGCGTGCCGCTCGACTTCGAGTTGCTCACGGGGGACAGCGCCGTTTTACCAGGCAGCGCTGGGTGATAGGCTTGAATACGAGCTAACGTTTGCGACTACAGCAAAGTAGTGCGTACGCCGAGCGGTGATGAGGCCAGTTCGCCATAGACAACATCTCTCTGGAGTTCGACATGGTCACTAGCCCAGAGCTGGCCAGGCAGGTTCGAAGCCAGTACTCTGGGAAGATGGCCATCCTGTACGACCGCATACTGAGGCATAGATCAGTCGTGCGAGATAAGAAGCGACACTGTGTGGAATATCAACCTGAGCGTGCGGTAGCGATCGATGAAAGGCATCCTGGTCGTCCCCGTGGAGGATTACGAGCCGTTCGGAGGGACAGCGAAGTTTTCAACCCGAGATTGAAAAGGTGGAAGTGACCATCGAGGGCGTGCCCAACCAGCTGTTCAGTCATGGTATGAGGCCATACCAGCAGTGGGATGAGATAAAAAGCTACCAGCCAAACAACACCACATAACCAAGGACCTGGACCTATCCTCCGTGAAGATCGGTGAATACCTGACCACCAAGTACGCCCTATGGTTGGACATGCGATCCACAGATGGCGATAAACTACACGGTAGCGGCGCCGCATAGACAATGGCAGCGAGGGATTACTATCCAGATTACCAAGAAGGCTCAACCCGCTGGTAAGTTGAAATTATATCTATGCGTTATTATGGATGGCGCAACTTAATATAGACAATGGGAGATTCGTGCAGGCCATCTACTGATTTGCCTGCCCGGCAAGCCATCACTGCCTGCCAGCAAGCTATTGCTACCCGCGACCCACACTGCGCCATAGTGTCGCGGGCAGACGGGCTGTGGGAAGACCGTTTTCGTGTTGGATATGTTGGAGGGTTACTACAAGGATGTGTTTGATAACATCGTTATCATGTGCCCTACTCTGAGCATGAATAAAACGTACGGAAAGACCTTGGGTGATGACGGACCGGACGTACACAAAGTCGACCGGGAACACGCCTACAGGACTGGTTGAAAGCTCTTCACGAGAAATTTAAAGGGAACCGACGCTGTTCATACTGGATGACTGCAGCGCTAATCGTGAGATAACAAAAAGAGACATGCTATCGTACCTGGCCTTCTCCGGCCGACACGCAAATCACAGCGTCTGGGTACTAGCGCCAGAAGTTCAACTTCGGTGTTGAAAGACCTCAGGGAGCAGACGCGATGGGTGGCCTTATTTCACTGCAAGGACAGGGATTCGTTCGAGAGTGTTTGAGAAACGATGTGATGAGCAAATTAGAGCGGGAGCGGGTGAAGAAACAGCTCGCTGAAACTAAACACACGCTAAGCTCGTGCTCAAGACCGACCAACCAGTAGCATATAGGGTGTTTTAGCTTAGCAAAGCTTAGCAAAGCTTAGCAAAGCTTAGCTTAGCAATGCTTAGTAAATGCTTAGCATTTAGTTATAGCTATGGTATTTGAAGTGTTCGTCGTGTGCAACTTAACCTTCATTTCCTGTGTTTTGCCTGCATAGGGTATTATATAGTTAAAACTAAATCTTACTTGTTATATTATAAGATGGAGTGTGAGGAATTGCTCGAACAATTGTTGGTACCCCAATCCCACAGGTGGACGATGCAAGCGAGAGAAACTGGTGGCGTTGGCTGTTGGTGGCAAAGCCAAACATTACTTTGGGAAGTACACTCCAGATAAAATTCACAAAATGACAGCCCGAAGAAATCGATAAGCTGTACGCTAGATACGAGTCCGGCTCGGAGCAGAGATGACAAAGACAATAGGATCGGCTATGACCCAGATATACACTGGTATTGCGTCATACTTCCTTCCCATTCCCCAGGCGTCGACTTTACCTGTGGGAAGACCTCGAGAAAGACCCTTTTATCGACACGCCTTGAGCTCTATTAGCTGCGAGCTGTACCACAAATATGGTATGTTGTTAGCCCGGTGACGGCGGCGATTATTACGGCAAAGCATTGTCAATTTGAGAGGAAAAATAATAATAATAGTATAGATGGATGCACAGGAGACACCACACAGGAGGGAGAAACCTCCACGTTGGAGAAACCACAACTGGCGGGAACCCCAAAGTTGGGGGAACCCCAACCCTACAGTAACCAGTAACCAGGCAGAAGAATCCTAAAGAGTAGCTGCCGGTAAAAACGGTGGTGTAACCAACATAAAATTATCAGGGTGACTCACCCGGGCGTCTCTTGTTGGTTGTAGGCGTAACTGCTGCCGTGGCTATCTCGTGGTTATATACGACACAGGAATCCCAGGGAGGAGACCCCAGTGAGGAATCCTAAGGATTCGGTGACCCTCTCCCACAATTAGAGGTCGACCATATCATGTTATAATTTAATATTTTTATATCATATACATAATGTCTGAGGGGAAAACGTTCGTCAACGACGCATACCACGCCACAGTGGTCGCCAGTCTAGCCGTAGGATACGCTCGGTTGACCAAACTGGTGCTTAAACAACCAACTATCAAGCTAGATTTCAACCTGCAGGATATGGGTATGCTCATAATGAACCTTGGTATGGCGATGGCTACAAAAGACATCCTAGTAAAACAAGGGATACTACCTGAAAATATTATGAAGTAAAGATGGCCACGATAGCTATGATGGTCGGTGGGGCGTTAGTGAATGCCCTGGCATTTTCCGGGAGTAATTTCCTCTTCTCGAAACTACGAGAGTCACACGCGGCTGAAATACAGGAAGAGAAGCGGCATGATCTGGCTATTGAGAAATTACAGGCTGCCCAATCCGAATGCGCTAAAAACGCCTCCAGAGGATCGATTACATTAACGAACAACTCAGGCGTGAAAACCATGCCGTTCAAACATTCCACGATGTTGCGCCTTGGCGAAAGAATACTACTTACTAACTGGTAAACAGTTGCAACCACTCAATAAACCCACACTCGCTCAGTACTACACACCATCCAAGGGGCAAATGGACCGTGAACTGGGCTTCATAAGCTGGGTATAGCAGCGACTGCATTGGTTCTTGAAACAATTAGACTAAATACCCATATAAGTATGCTAAACATGAGACCTGCTCCATACCGATGCGAATACATACTTATGGGAAGACCGAGGCCTGTGGTAGGAAATGCAGGACTCAGGGGTACTGTTGTTTCCACATGGGAAGCCCTAACTA
The DNA here is from genome assembly GCF_003918875.1 of Haliotis rubra. Lineage (NCBI taxonomy): Eukaryota > Metazoa > Mollusca > Gastropoda > Lepetellida > Haliotidae > Haliotis > Haliotis rubra. The sequence continues at coordinate 1,767,702 of NW_025767335.1, forward strand.
CGTGTGTTCTGTGTGTGGTATAGGGGTTAAAGGGCACTACTGTCTATGTAAAGCTCACGGGGCGAACGTAGTCAGACATCACCTCATCTACGAGAATAAAAAGGCCTACATAAAAGAGCGTGAGGCGACTTCTCAAGATAGCAGTGTAAAGGCTACAGTGTCCCAATTAGAGATTATACACACCTACGTATAGCTATGTTTGTGGAAATTGAGCCCAGGGAAGGTTGCCTGAGCAGCTGGCAGATGGATGTGGGGAAAAGTATAGATATCAGTGTCCTCAAACCCATGATTATTAGGGAACTATATAAGGGGTGCTCGTTTACAATCATGGTAAAAGTAGGGTTTGATGTGCCATGGGCTGGGCACACTTGGAATTACTTTGATGGTGGGCGAGTAGATGTGCATGGGGATATAGATATACTTGTTGGGGACTCGTTGCAAGTAATACAAAACACCCTACTATGCTGCGCATATTCCGGGTGGGTTGAGGGAATAATCGATAAGGTGTATCTTGATTTTTACCTTTACGGTGGGCCAATTAGACATTGGTTCTCTTAGGTGTGTATGCGCAACTATGACCACTGTTGGTGAACTCAAACAAATTAAGCCAGGCAGAGAGGTGTGATCGGGTATTCTCGAATCACGAAAACCAGCATTGTTGAGATTACTAGGTTTAGAAGCCCCTCCTACGGTAAAACAATTAAAAGCTCAAGCAAAACAGCTTGGATTCACGGGTTATTCAAACCTGGGGAGAGCGGGTTAATCGCATTGTTATCACATGCCCCGTAGCAAAACCTCCCACTGTAAAACAATTGAAAGTTCAGGCACGTGATTTGGGGTTAGGGGATATTCCCGAATGAGAAACCACAGCTTGTAGAACTGTTACGGCAGAATAGAGCTGTCGACCTACAGTTCGTGCGCACTGGCGTGCTGTAGGCAACTATTTGAGAGGCTGGCGTATGCATGTTGATAGGAACATAGATATCGCAGATATCAAACCTCTGATAGCTGATAAGGTCAACCAGGAACTAACCAGTCTAGGAAGTATCAAATTTCAAATCACAGTTAAAATGTCACTCGATAAGCAGGTGGGGAGGTGTCACTGAGTACGTTCAGCCTTACTTCGGGGTAAACAAGAGGTCGTGACCCATATAGAGACCATTGACGCATCAATCGATACTAGTTTTCAGCAGATAAGAGAATACCTAGAGCGCTACACACTTGGGGTCGGGTGGACTGTAGATAAAATCGATAATGTCTATCTAGACATAGCTAACTACGTGCCGTTCAGAGGCGGGTCATACCTAGACTTGCCTCCCTACTATAGGAAAAAACATGCCATAGTCAACGTCAGGAATAGAGGAGACGATTGCTTGAGGTTAGCTATCAGGTCAGCCTTGTTTCCAGCTGACACTAATTCGAACAGGCCTTCTAGTTATCCCCAAGACGATGGGCTCAACTGGGATGGTATAGATGAACCCACCCCCATATCCCAGATAACTAAAATAGAAAAACAGAATAATCTAGCTATAAATGTCTTTGGGCACGAAGGTAACACAACAATAGTGCACAGGGTCAGCCCAGTGGTGGGGAAACCCCAACTGGTGGGGAAACGTGTTATCAATATATTCATGATCCAGCGAGGTGACAAGTACCACTACGCTTGGATAAAACACTTTAGCAGGCTGTTGTATGACCAATCGGCACACAGAGAAAAGACCCACTTCTGCGAACGGTGCCTACATGGCTTCACACGAGCTGATTTATTAGAATCCCACCGGGAGGATTGCCAAGGTGTGGGGCAGACGGCTATACGAGTCGACATGCCTAAAGAAGGTGACAATATCCTAAAATTCGGTAACCACAAGAACCAAATGTCTGTGCCTTATATCATATACGCCGACTTTGAAGCCTTGGTTAAACCAGTTGTTGGGGATACCCCAACAGTTGAGGCTGTTGGGGTACCCCACCACCTCAAAACACAGGAGCATGAAGCCTGTGGGTTTGGATACATTGTCGTCCGTTGTGATGGGGAAACGAAAGCTCCCGTAGTGTATAGGGGCCCTGACGCGGCTGAAAGGTTTCTAAAGTGTTTGCAGGAGGAAGAAAAAATTATTAGGAATGCACTGTATAGAGTCGCTCCCATGCGTATGACCCGAGCCGACAGGCTAGCTCACGCCTGTAGCACTAACTGTCACGTGTGTGACTCACCACTGAATGGTGATTCGGTGAGAGATCACTGCCACGTAACCGGTAAGTATAGAGGCGCGGCTCACAGCACGTGTAACCTCAAGCTTAGAATCAACCCTAAGACAATAAACATCCCGTTGTCTTTCACAACTTGAGAGGGTACGACTCTCACTTAATCATGCAGGCCATCGCGAAAATCGATGGTAATATAACGTGCATCCCCAACAACATGGAGAGATACATCTCCTTCAGCTTAAACGGCCTTAGGTTCATAGATTCAGTACAATTTCTATTGTCTTCATTAGACAGTCTGGTCAAGGCCAACGATACCTTCCCTATCACCGACCGATACACAGACGCCGAGACTAGACCCCTGCTTATGAGGAAGGGTGTGTACCCCTATGAGTACATGGATAGTTGGGCCAAGTTCGCGAGACCAGACTACCCCCCATCAGAGAATTTTACAGCAATCTGACCGACTCGGAAATATCCCAAGACGATTACTCGCACGCTATTAATGTATGGAATAAACTGGGTTGTAAGAACCTGGGGGATTATCACGACCTGTACTTGAGGACAGATGTACTGCTGTTAGCCGACGTGTTTGAGACGTTTAGGCGGACATGTTTCAAGCAGTATAAACTCGACCCGCGTGGTATTACACCAGCCCAGGTCTGTCGTGGGATGCCTTGCTTAAAAGACCGGAGTTAAGTTGGAATTGCTTACAGATTATGACATGCACCTATTCATTGAGAAAGGCTTGCGAGGTGGGATCTCCATGGCAACCAAGCGATCTGCGAAAGCAAATAATCAATACGTTAAGGGCTATGACCCTAGCAAGCCAACCAATCACATTCTCTACCTCGGCGCCAACAACCTGTATGGCTGGGCCATGAGCCAGTATCTACCCACAGGGGGGTTCGAATGGGCGTCACAGGAGGTCGATGTTATGAGCATCGCACCAGATTCGAATAAAGGTTATATCCTCGAGGTTGACTTGGAATACCCCAAGGCATTACACACATCACACAACAGCTACCCCTGGCCCCGAACGTATGAGGGTTAACCCGAACTGGATGTCTGAGTACCAACATAACTTGTTAGGTGGGCGTGTGACAGACGTTGAAAAACTCGTGCCCAACTTAATGAATAAGACCAAGTACATCGTTCACTATCGCAACCTACAGCTGTACCTGTCGTTGGGTATGAGGCTGACCAAAATACACAGGGTGCTCGTGTTCACCCAGAGCCCCTGGATGGAGCCCTACATCAGAATGAACACAGACCTCCGAAAGCTTGCCACCAGTGACTTTGAGAAAAATCTCTACAAGCTCATGAACAACTCGGTGTTTGGTAAGACTATGGAGAACCTGAGGAAAGCAGCGTGACCGTGAAGCTGGTTCGGTCGAATGAGGAAGACAAGCTCAGGAGACTGATAGCCAGTCCGGCATTCAACCGTAGCAAAATATTCACCGATGACCTAGTTGCCCTACACATGAAGAAAAGCCACATAAAATTCAACCGGCCTGTTTACGTGGGGATGAGCATCCTCGATTTATCCAAACACCTGATGTACGACTTTTACTACAACGAGCTCAAGAAACAGTACGGCGACAGGTGTGAAGTTCTGTACACTGACACGGATTCCCTGCTGATGGAGATTCGAACCGAGGACGTGTACGTTGACATGAAAAAACACCTCGATTTGTATGACACCAGCGACTACCCTAAGGACCATGCCATACACAGTACGGTAAATAAAAAGGTCCTAGGTAAGATGAAGGACGAGTGTGCTGGCACGCCCATAGCCGAGTACATAGGGTTGAGGCCTAAGATGTACTCCATACTGAAGGCCGACAATGGTGAAATCCGGAAGGCTAAGGGTGTTAAGAAGTATGTGGTGAAACAACACATCAAACACGCCAGATTCAAAGGAAGCCCTGTTCAAGACCCGTACCTTTAGGCATAAAATGAACACACTTAGAAGTGATGGGCATAAGATATACGGACTGACTATAAACAAGACGTCCCTGTCGCCTATGGACACTAAACGTTGGATAGCTATTGATGGGATAAACACGTACGCGTATGGGCATGAGAAAATTGAACATGTCACGGAACCAAAGAAAGTTTGAGGCTATTTACTACAGCCCGCGTGGGTACTGGAAAGGAGCTAGCGCTGTAGATAAGCTAGCTAAAATGGCGCGAGTACCCCCGGAGGAGGCCAAAGCGTGGCTTGAAAAACAAGCCCTGTGGCAGATCTATTTGCCGGCACCACGCTACGTGCCTAGAAGGAGGTTCGGTATTAACATACCTAATAGCGTTCACCAGGCAGACCTACTGTTCCTACCCACGACAAGAGGTACAAGTATGCCTTAACCGTAGTGGGCGTAGCCAGTCGCTACAAAGGAAGCCGAACCCTTGACCGCGAAAGATTCGGCCCAGGTAGCCAGAGGATTCGACGCATATACAAGCGCAGTCCGCTGACGTGGCCAACAGAGCTGCAAGTTGACCCGGACGGGGAGTTCATGGGTGCCGTGTCACAACTGCTAGCCAAACACGATACAAAGGTCAGGCGTGGCACGGCTGGAGCCCATCGCAGCCAAGCCATAGTTGAGAGATTTAATAGGACTTTGGCTGAAGCGCTTATTCGGACATCAGTATGCTAGGGAGATGGCAACCCCGGGAAAACGATCGACTGAATGGGTCGCGAGGTTACCCAAGGTGGTGTCGGCAATCAACCATGAAGTCACCCGGCTCACTGATAAGAAACCGGCAGACGCTATCAAACTAAAATCAATAGTTGCAGAGCCGGCTGCTCCATTGCGTGGGAAGGAGAAACAGATACCAGATAGGGCCCTAGTGAGGTATCTATACCAGCCGGGGGAACACGAGGGTGATAGCCGTAGGCGAGCCACCGATCCTATATGGTCAGTCAAAACTTACAACATAGATAAAGTGGACATCAAAGCAGACGAGCCTAACTTGTACTACTTGAGGGATGGGCCAGGTAGGGGGTTTGTAAGAGCGGAATTATTGATCGTACCGTACGGCACAGTGTTACCTCCAGCATAGCGGTGTCCCATTACTTCCAGCCATGCCCCGGTGGCGCGGCTAGGAGGTGCGTTCGCATCCCCCAACTTTTGTAGTAGGGGTAATGGTAGCAAGAGCTAAGGGTCCGACCAAAGCCTTACTTGTGAAATAAGGCTTTGCAGAGGCTTTGGTTGAAAGTGATCCAGAACCGCTATCGGCCCAAACTTTTTCATAGTAGGGGTAATGGTAGCAAGAGCTAAGGGCCCGACCAAAGCCTTATTTACCAAATAAGGCTTTGCAGAGGCTTTGTTGAAAGTGATCCAGAACCCCACAATTCCCGGCAGATGGGGGATATTTGTGGCCCCGCATTTGCTTGTGTTAGTCAAATTGAATCTAAGTCGATGTAACACGTGTTCTGATTGGATAGAAAGAAGGGAGATAATTCGTGTTGCGATCTTTTGCCGCTAGGGGATTTTACGAGGACCGGGAAATATGGCCGTATTAGAACAGAGGTTATGTAGGAAGATATGACAGGAGTAACCTCTGTGGGAAGAGAATGGTTTGTCATAGAATCTATACAAAACTGCTTAAGTAAAGTCAGTACATGGTGTTCAAAATGGGGTTTAAGATTTCAAAATCAAAATCAGTGGCAATGCTGATCACAAGACGTAAGATCCCTCATGATATCAATTTAACTCTTGGACACCATAAACTGGAAAAGGTGTCAGTGTTCAAATTTCTTGGTGTGTATTTTGATCAAAGATTAACATGGTCTCATCACATCACACATTTGTATAACACATGTAACAAGATCATCAATCTATTAAAGTGTATTTCAAAACAAAGTGGGGTGCTGATAAGTCAACTATGTTATTGCTGTACAAGGCCCTTATCTTGTCCAGACTTGACTATGGTTGTCAGGTGTATATGTCGGCGGCTAAATGTCATCTTAATAAGCTTGATAGAATTCAGTCTAAAGCTTTGAGAATATGCACTGGGGCCTGTTGTACAACTCCAACCTCAGCACTTCAAGCTGAGTGTTCAGAAATGCACCTTCACCTTCGAAGACAACAGGTATCTTTGAAATATTTCTTGAAAATGAAAACCAAGAACAAACACCATGCAGTCACTGAGATTGTTAATGACTGTGTGGAATATGTCATGTGTGACTGGACTCATGGCAAATTACCCTTTGGCTTGAATATTCAGAGATTAGCTGATCAACATGGTATTTACAACTGTAACCCAGTTGATCCTTCTGCTCCGCCTGTCACACCTCCGTGGCTTCTGCTGAAGCCTGGATTGAATTCTGAACTCAATTTAATCGTGAATAAGAGAATGGACCAAAACATAATAAAAGTGATAACTCAAGACTTTCTGTCTGGAAATTATTCTAATTTCACACATATATACACTGATGCATCGAAAGAACGATCCAATGATCGTACTGCTGGGGCTTTTTGGATACCCAATTTATCGATCGCTAAGGTGTTCAGATTCCCTGATTATCTTTCTGTTTTTGCAGCTGAACTTTTGTCCATTTTGCAAGCATTGAGATGGGTAGATGAACATGACCATGAAGCAATTATCTTTACAGATTCCATGGCAGCAATCAAAGCTATAGAAGCTGGTGCAAATGGATCTAGAGATGACATTGTTCATGAGATATTAAAGTTGAATACATCTTTAAACATGAAGTACATTGCATGCGACATTGTGTGGGTCCCAGCACATGTTGGAATACATGGGAATGAGATTGCAGGTAATTTGGCCAAATCCGGGTTACAGTTTCCTGAAGTTGATTTATTTAAATTTCAACCAATCCCTAAAGATTATGAAAATGTTTTATCGAAATCTGTTACAAGGAGTTGGCAACAGTTGTGGGATACAGGTACTACCGGCCGACACATATGTACAAACTTAGACCATCACTAAAATCTGGTCATAAAATTCGTCGTCGTAAAAGGCGTGATGAGGTTATTCTTTCACGTCTCAGACTTGGACACTGTGGGCTAAATGCTTACAGGAGTATTAAAGATAAGACGGTCTCTTCTAAATGTGGCCATTGCAATTTGGAGACGCCTGAAAACATCGAACATTATCTAATTACATGCCCTGGGCATAACAACATAAGACATAATATCAGAAGTGCTGTACTTGAGGTTGATGATGTATTTTCATTAGAAACAGTTTTTGGCCCCAATATCATGTATGGGTCTGTGCAACGGGCAGTTTAGATTTTGTCTCGTCATCTGGAAAATATGATGTAATCTAGACAGCCGATCGAATGGCTTAGACAGATTTAGTTCTGTGGTTTTAAATCATTTTAACACTCTGTCATCTGAACCTACTGCTTTTTTATTGAATGAGTATCTCATGTTTCAGAAATGGAAGTGATTACTTAAGGTTTTTAATCCGTAACACAAAGCAGAGGTTATTCGACATACGTATACATCTATCAAAATTAATAGTGTTGTCGTTTCTTTTATCTTAACTAAACGATTCCTTTTGGCAATGAAATTACCTATGATTGTTTATTAAATCAAGTCAATGTGTTGGGCGCAAATAGGCCTCTTACTGGCCCACGTCGACCTAAAACTATAAAACCAACCAACAACGAATAAGGTCCGTTTTGTCTGCAGTCTCACGTACGAACGTCTGTGAAAGACATCAGAGGAATGACTCGGTGAAGTAGACATGATAATAAATGTGACCCCTTTTACCTGCAGTCTAATATATGGATGTCTGTTAGAGACATCAGAGGAATGACTCCGGTAGGTAGACGTGATAATGAATGTGACCCCTACTACCTTCAGAGTCCAACATTGGGATGTGAACAATGAACTAGTCCATGGCCACTGGTTCGAAGACAAGACCGGAGACCCTGACTACACCAAGAAGATATTCGCCAAGGTTCACCAGGCTGATCCCAGCGTCAAACTGTTCCTCAATGACTATAGCGTCGTGTCAGCAGGAACCGCAACATCGGTAAGACACGTATAGATAGTTGTAAAACATTTTGAAATCAGATGACGTCTATGATCTACATCAATATTAAATCCATTTCTGACCAATCACCATTGTAACAACCATAAATTGTAATGTCAAGAAGGTACACGATTAAATGTTGTAACTCCAGATCGTTTGTCAGACAATGCTAATTCCATGCACATAATGCAAATGGCGTCCTTGACAGAATTGTTTTCACGAAGGTTGATGTTCCAACCCAAGTATATTTCCAGTAATTTAATATTTTGTTTTGGACAATACATGATCTCATAATCGTCTGGCCAAAATAACCTCAGTTAATTGAGCAACTTCTCTCGCTGTGACAAGTCAGTGAAATACGCATTTTGGAAAATTGACAAACTTGAGGAAGCTGCTTAGAACATAACGATCAACCCTCGTCACTGGGAACTACCTCAGTACTAATATTTTCATGTGCGTACGTTGACAGGCTTACCTGGTTCAGGCAAAGGATTTCAAGGCTGCCAATGTTGGTTTATATGGGATTGGCATTCAGTGCCACTTTGGTAAAGACTCTGCACCAGATCCAACACTTATTAAGGTAAGGATTAAATATCAGGGCCACACACTTACTAGGAATATATCGGTGAAAAATATCACGTTTAATATATTTCCATGAAAGACCAAAGATCCAGATGTCCAAAGATTCATTTTGTTAAAATGGACATCCAATACAACTAATGTATATTATCATTTTTATCACTTTTTAAATAAAAGAACACCCAGTGTCCACCCAGAATCCACCTCCCCCAGTCATCCAAGCAGTCATCGTCAAAATTGTACATGTCCATTCAAATTACATGGCACAAATAAACGACAGCATATAAGGCACAAATAAACGACAGCATATAAGAGTTAATTCGAGGGTTTTCGATTTGGGTAGAAACGTTTGGACCAGCTTGCTACTGCGGGACTGCCTATTTGGGTGACAGAGCTGGATCTATGGACCCACGACGAGAACATTCGAGCTGACTGGTATGAAACTGCTCTTCGAGTACTGTTCAGTCACCCAGCTGTTGAGGGCATCATTCTGTGGGGATTCTGGGGTCCAGATCATTGGCGAGGTCCAGATGCAGCTCTCGTGTCTGGTAATAACTTTCAGGTGTGTATTCCCAAAATTTCAATTATTGCAACAGAAAGAAGTGCAATTGTATTGAGAACAAATGATGAAATGTGTTGAAAAACATCTTTTGATTTATAATGATTCATCGGTAATCATATCTATTCGTTAGACATCACTTTAGAGTGTCTTCGTCTCATTAGAAAGGGAAGGAGAAAGGACTGTGGGTAGCCTTGTTATGTGAAACAGGATTTCTTTTTTTTCTTCTTCAATTTTCTTATTTTCGCTTTCACGGTAGAAATTACCCTTGGAATATACTAAGCAGCAAAAGAAACGTCAGTTTGGAATTTTCCTTCGCAGAAACGGATAACTGTAAACTCATTTAATGTTTTGATTGTATTTTTTTGACAACATCTCCAACTTTGTACCTGAGCAAAGACATTCCTTCCCAATGGAACCCAATGGAACCCCGGAAATGGTCTCAAAAACGCCACCTGATCTCGGAGATGGTACGGTGTTCTCCATGTTTTTCATGCAACTCGTGCTGCACGTGCTGTTCACAAGGTCCAGCCCTATAAAATGCACCCCCAAACCTGGTTGAAACATTCACATTACAACGTCAGCAGGATGCCCATTCTCACGACAGCTCAGAGGCACCAGGTGCTAGGAAGACTTGAAGCTGGCCACACTGCACAAGCCGTTGCCAATCACTTCCAGGTCAACGTTCGGACCATCTACAGGCTGCAACAACGTTTCCGGACCACCAACACCACAAATGATCGCCCCCGTACTGGCAGACCAAGGGTGACAACAAGACGACAAGACCACCATGTTGTGCGACAGCATGTACAGAATCCCTTCATGCAGACATCCGAAACAGCACGCCAGACAGTGGGAACACACGGAAGACCAGCCAGTACTGATACAGTACGCCGACGTCTTAACAGCGGGAACCTCCATTGTCGTAGACCTATACCGTGGACCTATCCTCACCCCTCGTCATCGGCGTGAACGTCTACAGTTTGCCATACAACACCAAAACAGGCGATACAGGCATTGGAGAACTGTTCTGTTCACAGATGAGAGTCGGTACTGCGTATCAACTACAGATGGCAGAACAAGAATATGGCGACGACGTGGACAGTGTTACTTAGACCAATGTGTTATGGAAAGAGACTCATTGGGAGGTGCAAGCATCATGGTATGGGTTGGAATAGGCCTGAACCAGAGAGTGGGTCTTGTGGTGTTCCAGAACCTTGGTCCGGGGAGAGGAGGCAGCATCACAGCGGTGCGCTACATCGACCAAGCTCTCTGATCCCACGCTATACCACATAACGCCCGGGCCCATACTGCCAGAGCTACACGGGACTTCCTACAGCAGAACGGTGTCAACATTATGCAGTGGCCAGCCCTTAGTCCTGATTTAAACCCAGTTGAATATCTTTGGGATGAAATTCAGAGGAGACTGAATAATGTCATACCAAGGCCGAACACAGCCGATTTATTGCTCGAGGCCTTTTTCAGAGTGTGGTTCAAGGTACCAATGGCCTTCATCAATCGGTTGGTGCACTCCATGCATAGACGCTGTGCTGCAGTTATTGCCGCTCGTGGTGGTCACACTAGATACTGAAGTCAAGAGTCTGAATGGACTGCAAACGTTCACGTAATGTCTTGGAATTGTGCTGAGTTATTCATTGATGTGTCAAGATATTGTACGCAAACAATGTTTTTGGTCCGTTTATTATGTCCATTTTGTAATGATTTGATTACAGTGCTTATCTCGTTTTGAATTCGTACTGGCGTTTTCTTTGCTGCACAGTATATTATGTATTCTCTTAACTCAAGTTTATCTTGACCTCTCTTCTCATACATTGTTTTGTTGAGAATAGTCATGCCAAACAAGCAAACATGGTTGAGTGAGTGTGCGAGTAAGTATTGTTTAACGCCACCTTTAGCAATATTCCAGCAATATCATGGCGGGGACACCAGAATGGGCTTCACAGATTGACCCATGCGGAGAATCGAACCCGGGTCTTCGGCGTGACGAACGAACGCTTTAACCACTAGGCTACCCCCACCGCCCCCAAACGTGGTTGAGAGTAATGAGTGCGTAAGAGGTTCTAGCATTACTGCAAATATCCAGAAGTAACTTATATGATGGTGCAAAATGGGCCTTTTAACACGCTTAAGATACATGTATCTCTAGTTCAATGCTGCGGGAAAGAGATACATCGACCTCCTCTACAAGGAATGGAGTACACACGTCACACACAAGGTGTCATCAGGGACACAGTTTAACGTCAGAGGTTTCCATGGTGACTACAAGGTCGTCGTCAAATACCATGGCAACCCGGTGATGCAGCAGTCTTTTACCCTGGGGAAACAGGACAAACAAGTTAACATCCAGATCACCAACGTCAACCGTGAGTCTGTTTGCGTTCTGCTATTGTCAATCAATCTCACTATACACTGAAAAAACTTCGTCAAATCATTTTCATATGTTCAGGAGCTGGCTGATACATCCTAAAGAAAAAGAAAGAAAATCTTTCATGAAGAATTTTATCTGCAACTTGCAAAAGTTATTCTCCCTATAAGCATTCCGAACAGTGGTGCTACATTTTAGCATCTACGACAAAGACTGAACAAAAGTTAAATGTTGACATATGGTATCGACAGCATATGTCTAAGCAATATCATTTTGGTTTGTTTGTTGTGTAACGCCGCATTCAGCAATATTCCAGCTATATGGCGGCGGTCTGTAAATAATCGAGTCTGGACCTGACAATCCAGTTATCAACAGCATGAGCATCGATCTCCGCAATTGGGATACGATGACGTGTCAGTCAAGTCAGCGAGCTTGACCTTCCGATCCCGTCAGTCGCCTCTTACGACAAGCATTGGTTACTGAAGGCCAATTCTAACCCGGATCTTCACGGGTCAATAACATATGTTTCATAACATGTTGAAAGCATATTTATCTATATACACTCCATCTTTGTGCCAACAGACGTCATTCAGATCCAGACAACACAGTCACCTGTCAGTCACCCAGTTTCAATACAGAATCCAGTCGATCATATTGGTGAAAATACAATGGGTCACATGACCTCTGGCTCATCCAATCAGATGACGTGTATGTCCAGATACTCGGGATTCACAGAAGTCGGAGATGATAAGGAGGCAGAAGTGTCCTGTCCATCAGGATATGTTCTGACTGGGTGCTCGGGGAAAATCAAGGTACACTATTTCATTAATAACAGAACACTGGATGGTTCCATATAGCGATTCTGAACGTTAAAGGCATCCTTTGCTTTCAACATTACTACAGTCGAACCGGTAACATCTGTTTGTTGGCTTGTAGGACAAAGCCATGTTGTCTCTGAACTTTGGCAAGCTGATGTTTGGCAAGAAGTATGTGAGTCACGATCATCTCTGTGGAATCATCCTCTGGTTCATAACTTACGGAGATAACAAACTGTCCCACTTAACACCTGATATTATTCTAGAGACTCAGTAGACAGGGAGGATATTCCTGTGAAAGGTTGAAATGAGAAACATTGTTGCCCTTAGGTAACGTGATTAAAGGGACAGTTAGTATATATATAGCTGTATGAATGTGGCTCATGTGTGGCCCTATTGTCCGAGGCACCGTAATTTCTGTTTAATTTAATTTAATTCATGTCCGAAATTTATGATCGTTGATTCAAAAACTGGTTCGTCCTGTTTATGTCTCCTGGTTTGTCAGCACCGATGTGGTGAAAATCTTAGATCAACATCATTGCAGGTTCTCCTCTGACATCAAGCCGAGACGCCCTGGAATAACTGACATATTGATCAGACCACTCTTAGACCGCCTTACACACTCTCTAGAAATATATGAAGGAAGATGGTGGAATATTGATGTTTCTCTACACATATGTCCTGTTTGTAAATTTGGTATAGAGGATGAATTCCACTTTCTTTTGGTATGCAAATATTATTGTGAAGAAAGATTACGTTATTTTCCACATGCTTACAACCAAATTCCAAATATATTTATATTCAAAAGCCTGTTAACTTCCGCTTCAAATGAAGCATTATTAAATTTATGCAAATTCATATACACTGCTTATAATCAGAGACAGACTTTGTTAAACTCTTAATTGTTTTACGTCATGTTTCCAATATATTCTGACTGTATATATGTTATATGTATATGGGCCGGTGGCCTTCATGCATAATAAAGATCTCTGACTTTGACTACACACTCCCTCTAATTTAAACTAAGGAAAAAAGTAAGCTGTTGCCTTCAGACACAAAGCATCATGATAACGTGTGTGATTTTCTATACAGAATAGTCAAGACACGCGGGACGGTGAGACTATCAGTGTGGTCGGCGGGGTCGCTAAATGCCAAGTTTACGATGGAACCGGCACCACAGCACGTACGTACAAACTGAAATACCTTATGGTTAAGACAAATTCATGGACATATTACGTTTAGACAGCTATCCAGTGAAGTGCATTGGTGTGTGACATGTATGTGGTATGTGGTATGTGGTTGTGTGGCATGTATAAATAAGTTACATGGTTGTGTGAAATGTATAAATGGAGTATATGGTTGTGTGATATACGACGTAATTATACACGTAAGAACGACTCCGTTACAGCGGCACAGGCAGTGGCGAGATGTTGTAAACTGACGGGGCTCAAGTGTGACTACCGGAAGTCAGGGCCTTCACGGGACGTATTGAACCAACGGATTGAAACCAGATGTGAGAACAACATGTTTGCGACAGGTAGGGCATTTGAATATGCGTGGCATTCTCACAAATGATCATGAATTGCTAGTAGCGTCTTTAGTGAGGCGAAATTATTGCGACTTCGAGACTTCTGTGTTACTTATTCTCGTCTTCAGGATGTTCAGCCCATTCTTGGTTTGCATTCATGGACGGGACGTTCCCAACCACACACTCCTGTATTGCCCAGAACTCGGAAAACCACGGCAGTAAGTCGTATTTCTTGTGGTGGAGCGTCTTATCTTCATCCTCACACTAACTGGGGCGATGGTGTAGCCTTGTTGTTAAAGCTTCAACTCGTCACGCCGGAGACCCGGGTTCGATTCCAAACATGGGTACAATGTGTGAAGCCCATTTCTGGTGTCCCCGGCTGTGATATTGCTGGAATATTGCTAAAAGCGGCGTTAAACCATACTCACTCAAACTAAGTGACATGTGATATATTTATGAAACATTATGCATACTGTTTTAGGAAGGTTTAGATGAAGTTGCTTAAAAGGTAACACAAATAGACACACCTGGAATCATTTCTAGTGTACGAAACTTTATCATTTTTGTCTTTTCAGATGTAGAGGCGTCTGCTGTCTGTTGCTCTGCTCCCCATCTCACATGCCAGGTGAAGACCTCTAGTCCCTCAGGCGACAAGCTGGGAGATCAGAGAGGGGTGTCATGTGACCAGGGCTGGCAGCTCGTCGGGTGCTCGGCCTATTCAGAGGATGGGAAGCTTGGAGGGGCATATACAGGAGGTATATATATATGCCCATATATTGATGATTGAGTGAGTTGAATTTTACGCCGCACTCAGCAATAATCCAGCTATATGACGGCGGTCTGTAAATAATCGAGTCTGGACCAGACAATCCAGTGATCAACAGCATGAGCATCGATATACGCAATTGGGATACAATGACATGTGTCAACCAAGTCAGCCAGCCTGACCACCCGATCCCGTTATAGTCTCCTCTTACGACAAGCATGGGTTACTGAAGACCAATTCTACACCGGATCTTCACGGGTCCATATATTGATGACTTTTCGTGATGATTTGACTGACCGGGGTTTCCGAGATAATATATTTAAAAAAGGTATATTTCTTTTATTTAATACATTTTACTCACAGGTAATCCCGAGCAGTGTATCGCTGTGAACGGAGCTCAGCGACTGTACAACGAGATGGGTGTTGTGGCCTACGCCACTTGCTGCCGTGTAAACTAATAGCAACCAATGAATAAAATATCGCATATTGTTTGTTGTTGTGTACTTTTTTCACTTAATGAAATTAAAAGGAATTAGCAGTGCTTATATAACACACTTTAGGAATAGTTTTATATGTTCGATTATATACACGACACCAAAAATATTCTTTCGACATTACAATCAACACGCTCGCCAAATGTAAGCGTAAACCGTTAGCACTTCAGATGGAACGTTGATCAACAGTTGTATAAATCGACTGTGTCTTTTTCTGGTTTTAAGTTCTATTTATGGGTCTGTGGCATGTTATACTTCAACCTGTTGTTGGCATTTTCACAAAATCTGCACTTGTTCACGTTAATACTTATTTAAGAACAAGTATCAGTTATATGTGGTTGTTAAAAGACATGACACAAGACAAAAGTTCGGGGCAGACATAATGAAGAGATTGGTTATTGGTTCGGTTCCCGATGGCGTTAGCGTTGGCCTTGGCGTTCCCTATGCTGATCCCAGCCACAAATTGTTCAATGCTTTTAACGAGATTTGGCATATGCGTTGCTCAAATTTTTTGCTATTTCAATGTTTATCAAAATTCTATTTTTATGTTTCCATATGAACAATTTCGACTTTGTGTCACGGGGTAGGGTCCATTTAAAGCGTTTTTCTAAACACTAGTTTGTTATGTTTCCGTGGAAACAATTTGCATTTGCATGAAACCATGTGCGATGACTACACGGTCAACTACTGCCTATTCCAACCATTTTTTTTTCATATTTTTCTAACTTCTTATCTTTTCTTAATTCTCAAGGGTCTTCTACTAAGATTCTTCTACTGATCACGAAGTTAAACTGGTAATTACGGGTACATCCAAACTAATGTTACGTTGGTTATATCTAACAGATTATATCTGTGATAAAACTTTCCATTTTCAAAATGTGGAAGCCCCGGTAACTGAGTGGGTTAGATGGCTGACTACTGGTTATTACGTACCTCACTATGAGTGAGTGAGTGAGTGAGTGAGTTTAGTTTTACGTCGCACTCAGCAATATTCCAGTTATATGGTGGCGGTCTGTAAATAATGGAGACTGGACCAGACAATCCAGTGATCTACGCAATTGGGATACGATGACATGTGTCAACCAAGTCAGCGAGCCTGACCACCCGATCCCGTTAGTCGCCTCTTACGACAAGCATCGGTTGCTGAAGACCAGTTCTAACACGGATCTTCCCGTGTGTCTTAAGGCTTAGGTGAACGTATCCATACATTAACATAGAATTACGACAGTCGTAGAACTGAGGTTGTTAACAGTACCAAAATCTTAACACAATATATTGCCATATAAAATGATGGCTTACTTTCATTTATTTATATTTCCAAGATGTTAACATGATAAGATAAAGCCTGTGGCAATCATGTAGGTATGTGTCAAAGTTCAAAACTCCTTATCTAGTAGCCTAACCTCTCAAATTTGAGATAAGTAACAATTGTTGTTGAGAACAGGTAAGACCACAGAACATGGTTCTGTGGGTATCTGCGTTTTGTGTTCTGTTCTGCTATGTGTCGGCAGCAACAGAGCTGTTACAGAATCCAGGTTTCGAGGCACCAAACCCCACATCCGGCTGGACATGTGCTGGATGTTCAATGAGTGTGTCCAGTGACCATCATGGTGGCAATCACGCTGTCAAAGTCTCGGGTCGGTACGTAGCGTAAATTGGGATTGGAGGATAGAGGCACCGGTAAAACATAAAACTTGAAATATTATACCTTGATTTTATATTCAGTAATTATCGCTGAGCTTTATTATTTTGCTTCATAATGAATGGCTAGTTCTTTCCAATTGTACCATTGTTTTCATTGTTTGTCGCAAGTACTTGAATATAACACAATCCTTTATTCATGATGTCTTATTATGTCGTTCCAACAACACTACCTGAGATCAAGAAACACAAACGTTTCCACATTTCATCAGAAAGCATACAACATATACTACAAAGAAAGCCTTACCCGCATATACTACAAAGAAAGCTTTACCCGCAACTCGGAAACACAGATTATCTGTCCCTAAAGAAATAACATGAAGGATTCTCACCAAGGCATGGAACAACGTTAACTCACTCGTGGCAGACAGTCCGTAATTCCTTGTAGCTTAGATTATCTCTAAATACTAACAACTTATTTCTCCTTTGGAACTTTAACACATCAAAGTCATACAAAATCTAATATAAATCCAATAGTAGAAATGCACAGCACTGTTGAATCTTTAAAACCTAAGCAGACGTCCAGCATGTGTGGCTGTGTTCATATATATCTCTAAAGGACCGCCATTGGCTGCCCGTGAAATACAGAATCTCCTTCAAAGTCCTCTGTCTCGCATACCAGTGTATGACAGACACAGCTCCAGTCTACCTCCCAGATCATCTCAGGATTATGTACCACCTAGATCACTGAGATCAGTGCCTTGTTGTTATCCCAAAAGTCAAACAAGCTAAATATGGACACCTATGCTGTTGCCAAAGAATGGAATGACCTCCCTCAGTTCACCCGATCCAGTTCCGACTATCAGACATTCAAATCTTTCCTAAACACTCACTTCTTTAAACAAGCCAAAAGCTAGTTTTCAGCTATTTAGTCAACTAGTGCGTTTTGAGCATTATATAAAGCCTGAAAAGGCGTGTTATAAATATTATTATTATTCTTTTTATTATTATTATTATTATGATATCTGTGGTGTCCTTCCTCTGTCGACACAGCCAGGCCTACTGGGCAGGAGTGGAGCAGGTCGTTCCTCTGTCTCCCAACACACGGTACCACATAGTGGCACACCTCAAGCAGCTCAACAACCTGCCAGACAAGATGTACCAGGAGTACTCCATACTGATGCAATCTCTCACTGACAATGGTGAGATGTTCTTGTATCCTGAACCCGTGAAGATCCGGACAGAATTGATCTTCAGCAACCCATGCTTGTCGTAAGAGGCGACTAACGGGCTCGGGCGGTCAGGCTCACTGACTTGGTTGACACATGTCATCATATCCCGATTTCGCAGATCGATGCTTATGCTGGTGATCACTGGATTGTCTGGTCCAGACTCTAATATTTACAGACCGCCGCCATGTAGCTGGAATATGGCCGAGTGCGGCGTAAAACTAAACTCACTCATTCTTGTACCCTAAATATGATTAACTCGGCTGGTTTGTTGACCCCGATAAATATGCATGAGTGGGGAGAGTCTCATTATATTCTAGGACTGTATCAGCCTTTGCGGTAAATGCAATGGTATTGTAATGACTTGCCGAGTTAGCCCCTTGAATATTGCTGCCACCACTTGCGAAAGTGACTTGGCGTCGTCAGGTTAATTTCTTTAACCAAACCAACCAGTATTTATTATTTTTCGTGACAATTAGCATATTTTCTTAATTGTTTTTACAAATGTTTCCGTTATTGGTCCGTAGTAAATTAATCCTCGTTGGTTATGCTTGGGAATGTAAATTCTCGAAATGAATAAACAGGAAATCACCCTTTCCCCAAAGTCTCTACCCGCGGAATTTACAATCCTAAGCGTAAGTTCAGAGTCGTGCTTTATCACAAGCCCAACAGTCTGTCTCGATTGAAACAGAACCACTTTGTCAAAAATATCTTTTATATACATTTTGAGTATGATGTGTCAATAAGACGTCATTTTTGTTGTATTCTCTGATTTGTCATTTGTAGGCACCCGGCTGTACGACACCATTGTTGTTGACAAGACCATCTCCACAAGGACTGGCTGGGCATCACTCGACTGCTTCATCATCTACACGTATACAGGTTGGGAAGCGTGGCTGTAGTACATGGAATATAACGGCTGTCATTATGTGGGTGTGGAGCATGGGTCGTCTAAGCCTCAAAGGTGCCGCAAATCGCCAACAAACATAGCTTCCATTCCCTGACTATATGGGTTAGGAGGATTTATCAACATATATCCGAGGTCTTGGGTTCCACCAAAGTGGTAACAATCTGTCTTTAACACTTCAGGCTTTCCCCCGCATCAAATTGACTTGTTGTGATGTAACTGAAATCCTGTTAATAGCGACTCACTGATTCACTTAGTAGTGTTTGTGTAACCATTGATTCTGTGAGTTTCGGTTACAGAAAGTACTATATCCAGACAGTCACTGTAATAGAATATAAATGTGACAGATCACACAGCATTGATGTCTGGTAGTCGTTATGGTGTACTAGTAATCGCATAGTAATTTACCTGAGTTGCAGGTCTATATGCAATATAAATGGAGAGAAGCTGCATTGGTGTGAGTGAGTGAGTTTAGCTTTACGCCGCTTCAGGCAATATTCCAGCAATATCACGGCGGGGGACACTAGAGCTCTCCACACAAAGTACCGATGTAGGGAATCGATCCCGGGTCTTCGGAGTGACGAGCGAACGCTTTAACAATTAGGCTACCCTACCACCCCCGAAGCTGCATTGGAAGATGTGCACAGAAGAGAATACAGATTGTTATCAAGATATAGGGAAACACCGTTGTGTCGAAGTTGTAAGCACCTAAGGAAATACTTCGAGTTAT
Organism: Haliotis rubra; assembly: GCF_003918875.1. Taxonomy (NCBI): domain Eukaryota; kingdom Metazoa; phylum Mollusca; class Gastropoda; order Lepetellida; family Haliotidae; genus Haliotis; species Haliotis rubra. The sequence goes on from NW_025767335.1 coordinate 1,787,547, forward strand.
GCGAGGTTCCGCGCAAACACAAACTGGTGACTAAACAAGATATACAAAGGAACAAACCCTTACACAACCGTGATTTCAACACATCACACTTCCAGACACAGTAGTGTTTGACTGTAGATCGTATAAATGTTAACACAAAGTAAATTACAGATCTGAACAACATACAGTGGTTAATTCTAGGATATATGACACTGTTTTACAGTATGTACAAGTATTTATCAGTATTTATGAAATGTATGCAGAGTTCATGTTAATCGTGTACAGGTATTAAGGAAGTCCGACTGAGGGTGAGGGGTTCAGACGCTGCAATTAACTTCCTGGTTGACGACGTATCTGTCACGGAAGTACCCGAAAACAAGAACTGGAAGTCAGAGTCGGACATTAGGATCGACCAGCTCAGAAAAAGCAACGTCAACTTTACGTATGCACCTTGATTTTTCTGAAATGCTGGATGATGTTTACACTAGTCTAGAGAGTCTATCCCATGAATACCTTCATCAGTTGTGTAGAAGTGGCTTTTTGTTTCTGTTTCTTCGGCAATAAGCACTATGACTAAAAGAACCACATTGGTCATTATTTGGGACCGTTCAAAATTATGTCTGGGGGGTAACCCCGTGATAATGATTTTAAGGTGTGTGTGGGGTGGGGTGGTGGGGGTGCGTCACTTAGATTTTGGACTCACTTTGTACATTTGATTTGATTTGATTTGATTTGATTTGATTTTTTTATTTTATTTTATTTTATTTTATTTTATTTTTTTATTTTATTTTATTTTATTTTATTTTATTTTTTTTATTTTATTTTTATTTTTTATTTTATTTTATTTTATTTCATTTTATTTTATTTTTTATTTATTTGTTTTGTTTTGTTTTGGGTTTTTTTCTGCATAAAATCATTATCACCACCCCAACCCAACCCCCCTGGTAATAAATTATGAATGGTCCCTTAGGGCTACTTGCTCCAACAACATCACATGCAGGATCATGTGTGACGACGATCTGTTGATAATCGAGTCTGGACCAGACAATCCAGTAATCAACAGCATGATCATCGATCTACGTTGTGTCCCATGTTACTGATCCGAGTTAGACATGGTTGTCGCAAGAGGCCATTAGCTTAATTTCGTGGTTGTCATGGTATACCCATTGCGTAGATCGATCCTAGCATTGTCAATTACTGGATTGTCTGGTCCATACTCGAGTTTGTACTGACCGTCGTCATATGGCTGGAATATTGTTGAGGGCGGCAATAAACTCAAGACGAATAAACAAACATCGCTTATAGTTCTAAAGTAATTTTCCAAAACTGAAAAATCACAACCATTCGGACAGACAGATCGGAATGCAATATACAATAACGCAATCTTTACAATCGGAAGTTTTACCTTGTTTTTCACCTGAACTCAAAAATATGGCTGACATAAACAGGTTATACTTTTCCTCCATTAATTTTCCTGACCATGACAACATGTACACACAATCGCTTTCATTGTTATTGGAATCATTCCAAACACGCGCCATATTGGGTACATACACTGAATAGCTAACAGTTAGAGTTATTTCCCCTACATCAGTCACGCAGCATTTTTTCCTTCCAGGGTGAAAGTTCCATCCCATGCATCCTTCGCTGACTTGGATATACAGGTGAATCAAGAGATGAGTCAGTGTATTGTACTACCGACTGTCGACTGTCTATTGGGAATCTATGCATAGTGCAGACATGTTGATATTAGCACTGTAAGAAGTCACCATACACAGAATTAAATCAGGGGCAAAGGTCTGACATGAACCTCATATTCAGTACTAAAACGATGACACCTAACTTGCTCCGTGAAGAGCGCTGGAAAGATATCATATAAATAAATGTTTCTTTATTGATTGCAGGGGCACCAGAGGGCATATAGATAAAGGAATTAATTACAATGTGTGAAATCCATTCCTAGTGTTTCTCACGATATTGCTGGCATATTACTAAAGCTGATTAAAACGCCCCCAAACGTTTATCGATTTCAGATCGACTTGACTCGCCACGCGTTTCCGTTCGGGTCCCAAACCACGTGGCAGACAATGGCACAGTATTCGCATTATAATGATCTGTTCTACTACATGTTCAACTGGGCTACCCTCTCCAACTACTACTGGCACAGCTCACCGCCACCAAGGGTACATGCCAACATGATATTTATCGTCTTATCCCTACACTTTACATCACGTAAACCCACTTCCCATTAAGGTCTGGCTCACCGAATCTACATCCTGCAACCGTGTCATCTGAATCATTTTTATTCACTACTTAACGTCATATTCACCTTCACAATAATGGATACTTTGTCTTTAAAACCATTCAGTAAACAAAGCTTCAATTGAATGCCGACCCGTGAAGATCCGGGTTAGAACTGGTCTTCAGCAACCCATGCTTGTCGTAAGAGGCGACTATAACGGGATCGGCTGGTCAGGCTGGCTGACGTGTCTATGTACCGTCAGCAAACGTGTTTGCATGACATCAGTAATGTTGCTTGCATTGTGTCAACAATGTATGTATCACCTTAAACGAATGTTTTAATAGCGGCAACAATAATGTCTATTGTGCTTCCGATTTGATGTCTGTATTATGTCAACAGGGTCATCGTATCCCAATTGCGTAGACCGATGCTCATGCTGTTGATCACTGGATTGTCTGGTCCAGACTCGATCATTTACAGACCGCCGCCATGTAGCTGGAATAAAGCTGAGTGTGGCAACTAAACCAACCCAAACCAAAAACCAGTGAATGACTTTATAAGTATGAAAACTCGAGGCGAGTATTACTGCGCACAACCAGACACATAAACGAATATCGATATATATATATATATACATTCATGGTCATTGCTTTCAGGACAACCCTGACTACAGTAATGCAACTCATGCTCTGGATGTCCTCCATCAGCATGGGTATGTTCATGGGTGATGGTGATGGTGCTGTGTGTTTGTGCGTATGAGTGTGTCGGTGTTTGCCCTTAACCCTGAAAAGCTGCAGGTTCATAAAAAGGTTATGGGTCCTGATCAGAATGTGTAGGCCCTATAGTTTAGCTTCAATATAAGTAATTACCAGCAAATAAAAATGTGACAACTAACAAACTGAGTTTATAGAGTTTAAAGATCATATCTCAGTAATCTAAATTGCTTCCTCGAAACTGATAGTCGTTTCACTTACAGCTGCCGATCGAGATAAAAACTAGAAATTGCTGAATTATATTTTCTGAAAAATAACAATCTTAGTTTTGGGGTATGAAAAAGCTCTCGGCCATAAGGACCTGCAGAATACAAAAGCTGTGTGTCCGAGTGGTTTTCAGTCGGCTTCGGGCCTAAGGACCGACCTTAATTTCGAACGCTGGGTGTACCTGTCTGAGGTAGGTTTGGATGTACATGTGGGATGCGTCTGTGGGTTTTGCATGTGGGTATATGTATACTAAGCAGCCAAAGAAACGTCAGATTGGAATTTTCCTTGACAGAAACGGATAACTGTAAACTCATTTAATGTTTTGATTGTATATTTGTGACAGCATCTCTAACTTTATCTGAGCAAAGACATTCCTTCCAAAACTCAGAATGGAACCCAGGAAATGGTCTCAAAAACGCCAGCTGATCTCGGAGATGGTACGGTGTTCTCCATGTTTTTCATGCAACTCATGCTGCACCAGCCCTATAAAATGCACCTCCAAATCTGGTTGAAACATTCACATTACAACGTCAGCAGGATGCCCATTCTCACGACAGCTCAGAGGAACCAGGCGCTAGGAAGACTTGAAGCTGGCCACACTGTACAAGTTGTTGCCAATCACTTCCAGGTCAACGTTCGGACCATCTACAGGCTGCAGCAACGTTTCCGGGCCACCAACACCACAAATGATCGCCCCCGTACTGGCAGACTAAGGGTGACAAGACCGCCTTGTTGTGCAACGGCATGTACAGAATCCCTTCATGCAGGCATCCGAAACAGCACGCCAGACAGTGGGAACACACAGAAGACCAATCAGTACTGATACAGTACGCCGACGTCCTAACAGCGGAAACCTCCTTTGCCGTAGGCCTTACCGTGGACCTAACCTCACCCCTCGTCATCGTCATGCACGTTTACAGTTTGCCATACAACACCAAAACTGGCGATACAGGCAATGGAGAACTGTTCTGTTCACAGATGAGAGTCGGTACTGCGTATCAACTGCAGATGGCAGAACAAGAATATGGCGACCACGTGGCCAGTGTTCCTCAGACCAATGTGTTATGGAAAGAGACTCATTGGGAGGTGCAAACATCATGGTATGGGTTCGAAAAGGCCTGAACCAGAGAGTGGGTCCTGTGGTGTTCCAGAAGCTTGGTCCAAGGAGAGGAGGCGGCATCACAGCGGTGCTCTACATCGACCAAGCTCTCTGACCCCACGTCATACCACATTTCGCACGTTACCGGAACAACATTTTCAAGCATGATAACGCACGGGCCCATACTGCCATATAGCCCATAGAGATACACGGGACTTCCAACAGCAGAACGGTGTCAACATTATGCAGTGGCCAGCCCTTAGTCCTGATTTAAACCCAGTTGAACATCTTTGGGATGAAATTCAGATGAGACTGAATAATGTCGTACCAAGGCCGAACACAGCCGATCTATTGCACCAGGCCTTTTTCAGAGTGTGGTTCCAGGTGCCAATGGCCTTCATCAATCGATTGGTGCACTCCATGCATAGACGCTGTGCTGCAGTTATTGCCGCTCGTGGAGGTCACATAGATACTGAAGTCAATTTTCTGAATGGACCGCAGACGTTCGCGTAATGTCTTGGAATTGTGCTGAGTTATTCATTGCTGTGTCAAGATATTGTACACAAAAAATGTTTTTGATCCGCTTATTATGACCATTCGTACTGACGTTGTGTTTTGCTGCTGAGTATATGTGCGTGTGTGGGAATTGGGTGTGGTTTATGTGTGGGTAGTGGGTGTTCTTTTGGGGTGTGGGATTTGGGCGTTCTTGTGGGGTGCATGTGTGTGATTTGGATATGAGGTGTATGTGTAGGTAGTTGAGTGGGTGTTCCTGTTGAAAGATGCCATCGCATAAATAGTGGTAAATCTATTATCGCTAAGTTTAGAGATTATGGCGCTAAAGACTCGGTCACATCAATGCTGTGTGAGGATTTTTCGCTACCTGTTCGAAATAAACGTAAAAAGTTAGAGTTAGAAAGGGACAGAGCACGAAACCAGGGAGAAAAATGTCGATTAAGATTTGATAAATTGGTATTTGAAAACGGTTCAGTTTTAACATATGATTTAGAAAAGAACTGTGTTGTTGAAGTCGCCAAAACACGGCCCTATTCAACTGATACAACAGATTCAGTCAGGTGCACGTGGATATCACGACGAGGAGTTTCACTCACCAGGTCACCAGCGTCAACGTGATCGCAGATAGGATGTAGGCCGGGTCAGAGGCGTTGTAACTGGTCATTACTGACATGGAATGTTCATGGTCTTGCAAACAATATTCTTAATATTAATTTCATAGAATTTTGTACTTCGTTTGACATTGTCGGGTTCAAGAATCATGGAGTAACTGTGCAAACGATACAATAGAACAACAGTTCACTGATTACACAGTATATCGACATGTAAGAGATTATAATAGTAGAGGTGGAGTTTTATTACTGATAAGAAGCATTTGGCAAAAAGGAATTAAATATGTTAATACTTCTTTTAGTGATAGCATTTATGTTCTTCTTGACTCGAAGGTATTTGGCTTCCCAAGAGATGTTTTACTTGGTATCGTGTATGTACATCCTTATGCATCCTCAGTCAAGTCTGATACTCGTAATGTCAAAGGGATTGATTTCATTGAGTCGTGCCTTGTACAGTTGTTGTCACTATTCTGTGATGTTGATGTAATACTTGCAGGTGATTTGAATGCGAGAACAGGTTTACTGGACGACTTTATTTTACATGACGATGACGAAAGTGATTCTTACATTAGTGTTTTGAATGACATGAATTACCAAAGAGATTCCTTTAGATCTCCAAGGAGGTCAAGAGACAAAGACGTTAACACTTATGGTATAGCCTTATTAATCTTTCCTGTTTACTAGGCATACATATGTTAAATGGTCGTTTCTCTGGCGATGCTGACGGTAGTTTTACTTGTCATACACAGAACGGTGGAAGTCTGATTGATTACATTTTGTGTTCCAGTCAAATCTTTGAAATAATTGATAACTTTGAAGTGGTTACCCGCACAGATCAGAGTTACTTCAATAGATCAGAAAATCGTGTTAGTGAAGATGACGGGGTTGTTCACCAAATTTATAGATATAAGTGGAAGCCGTCAAAATATGATATATTTCTTTAATCTCTCAGTGCACGTATATCTCTGTTGAAAATGAACGATTTTTCTGCTATATCAAATAAGCACACGGGTGAAGATGCTAATAAACTTATAAACATTCTCAAAGAAAGCGGAAAAGACGCAAACATGTTATTAAGAAAACGTGTCACTAAAGAAATAAGTGAGGTATGGTACGACCATGAGTGTAAAGACTTAAAGAAAAGAAAGTATTCAGCATTAGATAAATTCCGAGTCACAGGGAACTTCAACTATCTTACCGAATTTAGAATTTATAGAAACAAATACAGAGAAGTTTGCCGTAGGAAGTGTGATTGCTATCACGAGTTTACAACCATACAATTATTACAATCATGTCAGGATGGTAACTATAAAACATTCTGGTCTGGTGTTAAGTCATTATTAGGTAAACCGGTTACACAGGCTACATCTATCAGCAGTTTGCAATGGGTCGCTTACTTTATAAATATTCTGAACATTAAAGATGTTAACATAGACGAAGATTTTATAACCTTTGCCAAACAGTATATGTTGCAAAATGAATTTACATTGATTTTTGATGATTCTAATAATATTCTAAATCAAGAGATAACCATAAATGAAATAACAAATGCATTATCAGCTTTAAAACTTGGCAAAGCATGTGGTCCTGATGGACTACCTCCTGAAATGTGGAAACACGGAGGTCATATTTTACTATTTTATTTGCATGTACTTTATATACTGAAAGCCATTAAAATGCAATTTGACATTCATACTTTCTTTACTCACACTAATTTCAACATATATAAACCTAACTGGCAGATATGTTTTAAGTGAACATCTGTGAATAATTTCATCTGAAAATGTCCAGTCAACAACAGCATCAGTGACGCAACAACGACATCACACAAAGGAGGGGTCACTTGCAGTCAATATCGTGTGTGTCCACCGTGCGCTGCAAGACATGCTCGCAGTCTTTGGGGCATTGAAAGACACACATTTCTCAGGAACAGCTGTTGGATGGTCTGCAGCCTCTGATGGTCTGTGGTCTGATCATGACACCACCCCCTCCAAAACGATCATGTTCAAGGACACAGTTTGGCGCAAGTCTTTCTCCTTTACGTCGATAAATCTGTTGACGTCCATCTGCAAAGGATAAGTTAAACCTGGATTCATCTGAAAAAATGACATCTGGCCATGTTCTGTTGCCAAGATTGGCCCCATTTGCTGCCCATCGCTGTCTGGCAAGTCTGTGACGATGCAATAAGGCAGGACCACGGTACGGGTGACGACACCGGATGTTGAAGGCAGCAAGGCGTCCTTGCACCTTTTGGGCGCTGAAATGACGTTGACTTGTCCCAATTGTCCTCCTTGCCTAATCATCAGCTGTTTGGAACCGATTTCGCAAGTGTGAAACTCATTAAAGTGCCTGGCAATCATCACATCTGAAGCACCTTGGCGGACCATACCGATAACCTGATTCCTTTCGTCTTGTGTCAAGTGTGGCATTTTCTCAAAGTGATTGAGTTCCACAATTCCTTGTGCTTTTACAGGGCCTGGGTGCAGGTAATGCATGTGCACAACTAGTTTCATGAATGTGGTTGTGTTTACGAGAAATGTCAAAGGTTCAGTTTTAAGTATAAAAGTTCATGTGAGAGGAATGCTACGGGACTCGAACTCGAAATGGGCCAGAATAACAGCCTTTTATCCCTACATCCTCTGTATCGCAGGAAAAAATCTTCAATAGAACTTTTGTAAGTTTCAGGACAACAAATACCAATTGCGTTTTTAATGGCTTTCAGTATAATTGTATTTTTAACTCGGGAGACTTTCCTTCTGCTTGGTCACAAAGTATTATCTTCCCACTTCACAAGAAGGGGAACAGAAATTATGTTAATAACTATAGAGGTATTTCCTTGATGGACATATGCGGAAAAATATTCACTTATATTTTAAATGAAAGACTGAAAGCATTTGTTGATGTGTATAGTTTAAATCCAGAATGTCAAGCTGGATTCCGCTCAGGCTATTCAACTGTTGATAATGTTTTTAGCTTACAGGTTTTAATTCAAAAATACTTGTCCAAGGCTTAGGGTCCGATTTTATTGTTTATTTGTTGATTTTCATAAAGCAATTGATTGTGTAAATAGAGATCTATTATGGTATGTTCTTTCTCAAAACAATATCCGTGGTAAAATGCTTTCAATAGTGCGTGACATGTACAATAAATCAATTTCAGCTGTAAAACAATCAAATTCTAGCATTTCGGAATATTTCAATTCCTTGAGTGGTGTACGACAAGGGTGTATACTCAGTCCATTATTAATAAGAATGTTTGTAAAACAACTTGAAGAGGATGTTGGAGCAGAATTTTTAGAGCTCTTTTTATTATTCCATGCTGATGATTTATGTATATTGTCTGACACAGTTATAGGTTTACAAAGAAAGATTAATATTTTATCCAAATTTTGCACAAAACGGGGCTTAAAGGTTAGTTTTACAAAAACAGAGATAATTGTTTTTCGCAACGGAGGTATAGTGAAGAAGATCGAAAAGTGGATGTTTAACCATGTGAAGTTGAAAACTATATGCTATTACAGCTATCTGGGTATTTTATTTTCCAGCAGACTATCTTGGTCAAAAGCAGTCCAGACTCTCGTTCAGAAAGCTAATAAAACCATTTTTCTAATTAAACAGCTTCATCATAAAATGAAAAATCTTTCTCCTACTGCCTTATTTCAAATGTTTGATACACAAATTAAGCCTATCTTATTATATTGCTCAGAAATATGGGGTTTTCAGAGTGGCTAATTCTAGAACGTTTTCATGTAAAATACTGTAAAATTGTTCTTGGTGTTGGTATTACCACAACAAATGCAGCTGTTTTATCTAAATGCGGTCGTCATCATATTTGTTGTCATTCTATAATAGGGTGTGTTAAGAACTGGTGTAAGTTATTAATAATGGAAGAGACTAGATATCCAAAACAAACCTATATTATGTTAAAAAGAATGGACGATATTAACTGCAAGTCATGGGTAACTGAAGTGAGGAAATTAATTTATATTTATGGTTTCAGCTGGGCGTTTCAAAATATTGTTAACACTGACTTATTTTTTAAACAGTTTTTTCAACGAGTTAAAGATTGTAAGATCCAGTGTATATTTTCTATGTTAAATGAACATTCTAATTTAGAGTTCTATCCATGTGTCAAAAGTACGTTTAATATGGAATCATACTTGTCAACATTATATAACAAAGATTTAAGAAGATTTGTATCACTTTTAAGATTCGGTGAATTAAATATTATGAAGAATACAGGTAGAAGAAATAATATCCCACGAGAATTAAGATTTTGTCCATTTTGTAAGAACATTTTAGAAGATGAGGTTCATTTTATGTTTATTTGCCCACAATATGATGATTTAAAAACAAGATACATGTTAAATATTGACTGTAAAGATGGAAACTCTCTCATTCGCCTTCTTCAAAATGAAAATAGCAATTATTTATATATGTATGCAAATCATATTAAGGAAGCGTTTATGCGACGTAACGCATTATTATTGTGAATATATAAAAGTATGTTCTAGTTATTGTGCACGTCATACCTTTTGTATTGTAATATATATTGTACATGGGCCTGTGGCCTTTCTACTGAATAAAGTTATATATATATCCTGTGGGGTGCATGTTGAGGGCTTCAGGTGCGGGGGTGTACGTAGAGTCAGCGGGAGTTCCGGTAGGATATAGGTGCTAGTGTGGAGTGCCGGTGCGTGTGCAGGTATGTGTCTGCGAGTGAAATCTAACGCGCTAACCTATGGTTGCTAGACAGTATGATCCTCTAGTCCAGTGATCAGTTCAGCAACACTATACAGTGCATTCATTATATACATCTGCATTCTCAATATAGTACTGTTTCGATCTATTTATTTCTACCTCAATGTTCCAATCCAGAATCCCTGTACGCGCGCACAATATGTTCTGGGCGGTGGAGAACCAGAATCCAGAATGGATCCGAACCCTGTCCCTGGACCAATTCAAGAAAGCGGTTAATGACAGGATTAACTACGCAGTTAAGGACACCAAAGGGAGGTAAGCGAGTGTACCAAGCTTTTCTCTCCACAGAACTTAGAACTCCTTAATCTACGTGAGAGTACATGCACAACATCAACTAATGAAAAGCAGAGGGACCTTTGTGAACGCTGCAGATAGGAATGACGTGTGTATATTGGTAAATAACACTGGCCATGGCTTTGCTGCAGATATGTCCGCATGAGTAATGCGTGATACTGCACATAGGGCGGTGGGTAGCATAGTGGCTAAAGCATTCGCTCGTCACGCCGAAGACCGGGTTCGATTCCCCACATGGGTACAATGTGTGAATCCTCGGGTGTCCCCCGCCTGATATTGCTAGAATATTGCTAAAAGCAGTGTAAAACGAAACTCACTCACTCATACTGCCCATCTGTTGCAGGGTCCAGCACTGGGACGTAATGAATGAGATGGTCCAGGGTCGATGGTACGAAGAGAAAACCAAGGATCCTGACTTCACCAAAAAGATCTTCGCTAAGATCCACCACGCAGACCCGAATGTCAAACTGTTCCTCAACGAGGATCACGTAGTCTCATCGGGAGTCTACACTTCGGTAGACACGTTGTATCCCTGTGGTTCATGTTGACGGATTTAATATAAATTGTTTGGTCGGTTTGTTTGTTGTTTAACACCGCAATCAGCAATATTCCAGCTATATGGCGGCGGTCTGTATATAATCCAGTCTGGACCAGACAATCCTTTGATCAACAGCATGAACATCGATCTACGCAAGTGGGACACGATGACCCTGTTGACATAATACAGACATCAAATCGGAAGCACAATAGACATTATTGTTGCCGCTATTAAAACATTCGTTTAAGGTGATACATACATTGTTGACACAATGTAAGCAACATTACTGATGTCATGCAAACACGTTTGCTGACGGTACATAGACATTATACATAATACAAGTTTCATACTTGACTTGTTGCAGACATCTTTTTGGACACAATACAAATAGCATTGATAACATGACACAAGGAGAATGTTTGGCATGATTCCTCAAGATGCCACAAACATCATTATTGACGCCATGCTTTTACTGGACAATGCATTCTTTATGGAAGATACTTCCGAGCCACGGATTCTAAAACTGTAATGTAGATATATATTAACCCATGTGTTTTATGCATCGTGGAACACAAATCTCTGACAACCGTTTGTAGGAATTTATACCTCAGCAACTATCAAATATACTTTGACCGTTAACCTCAGTATGCAACTTTACTGAGAATACTCAATGCCTTTTAGACAGTGTCAAATGAGACACGTTATATGTGGGATTATATTTCTTACAAATATGCAATTTCTAGTATTTTCGGGTTCTATCCCATACTGGATTTAAACCCACACTCCAAGAGTTAGGCTGCAAATCGCCAACACACAAAGTCGGCTTCCTAATTCTCAGCCATCGAAGCTTCTAGCCTCCAGCTTCAGCGGCTGAGCGGGTTAGAGAGATAAGAAACATATTGTAGAAACATTGTACTTAACTAAGCAATGTAATCTTATATATTAACTTTTGTCACTTCGGTTGCAACTGTTAAATATACAGAGGCATAGAGCACAGTTTTTGTGTTGTGTTTTGTTTTGTTTAAGGATTTGTTCTATATATTTCATCTGATTGTAAAATAGGCTTACCTTGCCCTGGCCAAGAGCTTCAAGGCTGCTGGTGTAGGACTGTATGGGATGGGTCTGGAATGTCACTTCATGTCCAATAGCCCTCCAGATCCCACTTTAATGAAGGTAAGCTACTGGGGCTGTATTCTAAGGATTTTTGTTAAGTTTTGTCTTAAGTTTTTAAAAATCGACTTAGCTAACAACAAACTTAAGCCTAATACTTTTTGTGAATATGACTAAGAAAAAACATAAATCTTAAGTCAAAACTTAAAATTTTATTTGGAACTTAAGTCATTGTTTAGACTTAGGTCCTTTTAAGAATAACGCCCCTGGTGAGTATACAGTTATTTAGCAAATATTAAGATAATGTCCGGATTGTAATGACTTTTGTTGTTATCCCAGTTGCGCCTGGACCATCTGGGAGCTGTGGGTCTTCCTCTCTGGACCACCGAGATGGATGTTGTGGTCCATGACGAGAACACCCGTGCTGACTGGTACGACACGGCGCTGCGCATGCTGTTCAGTCACCCGGCTGTCGAGGGCATCATTTTCTGGGGTTTCTGGAGTGTCAACCACTGGAGGGGCCCGGATGCCGCCTTGGTCAGCGGAAACAGTTACCACGTAGGTCACGTACTGTAGGTCATCGAGATGATCCCCGTATTGTAGATGACAAGATGTACTCGCCATAAGAACCCCGTACTGTAGATGACAAGATGTACTCGCCATAAGAACCCCGTACTGTAGATGACCAGATGTACTCGCCATAAGAACACCGTACTGTAGATCACCAGATGTACTCGCCATAAGAATCACGTACTGTAGATGACCAGATGTACTCACCATAGGAACCCCGTACTGTATATCACAAGATGTACGCGCCATAAGAACCCCGTACTGTAGATGACAAGATTTACTCGCCATAAGAACCCCGTACTGTAGATCACCAAGATGTACTCGCCATAAGAACCCCATACTGTAGATCACAAGATGTACTCGCCATAAGAACCCCGTACTGTAGATCACCAGATGTACTCGCCATAAGAAACCAAAGCTGTAGATCACCAGATGTACTCGCCATAAGAACCCCGTACTGTAGATCACCGAGATGTACTCGCCATAAGAACGCCATACTGTAGATCACAAGATGTACTCGCCATAAGAACCCCGTACTGTATATCACCGAGATGTACTGGCCATAAGAACCCCGTACTGTAGATCACCAGATGTACTCGCCATAAGAACCCCATACTGTAGATCACAAGATGTACTCGCCATAAGAACCCCGTACTGTATATCACCGAGATGTACTCGCCATAAGAACCCCATACTGTAGATCACAAGATGTACTCGCCATAAGAACCCCGTACTGTAGATCACCGAGATGTACTGGCCATAGGAAGGCCATACTGAAGATCACAAGATGTACTCGCCATAAGAACCCCGTACTGTAGATCACAAGATGTACTCGCCATAAGAACCCCGTACTGTAGATCACAAGATGTAATCGCCATAAGAACCCCGTACTGTAGATGACAAGATTTACTCGCCATAAGAACCCCGTATTGTAGATCACCGATGTACTCGCCATAAGAAACCCATTCTGTAGATCACAAGATGTACTCGCCATAAGAACCCCGTACTGTAGATCACGGAGATGTACTCGCCATAAGAATCCCGTACTGTCCCTTTCAAAAGGGTTTAATAGCGATTCATGCTAGATAAACACAATGTGTTAATTGATTATCTACATGACACTGTATATTTTTCAGTCACTAAAACGTACAGTTAACTATTTTTGAAACAGATAAATGCAGCTGGGAAAAGATACCTGAACCTGATACACCAAGAGTGGAGTACCCACGTGACTCACAGACTGACTTCAGGAACACAGTTCAATATCAGAGGTTTCCATGGTGATTATGATATCATTGTTAGGTATCAGGGAACACCCGTGAAAAAGCAGACATTCTTCCTTGGTAAAACAGACACAACCGTGACAGTTGACATCACGGACGCAACAGGTGAGCATACAGTAGTATTATAGTGGATGTATGAGTGAGTGGATATAGTTTACGTCGCTTTTAGCAATACTTCAGCATATCACAGCTAGGGGCACCAGAAATGGGCTTCACGCATTGTATCCATGTAAGGAATCGAACCTGGGTCTTCGGCATGACGAGTGAACGTCTTTAACCACTATGCTACCTAGTCGCCACGGCAGGTTTGGCATATAGTACATTCAGCGGGTGTGGCATACAGTATCATAGCAATGTGGAGATTATATGGCTGTGACATACAATTTCAGGGGATCATATGAACGTCACATGCAGTTTCGGGGTTTTATGGATGTGACTTGCAGTTTCAGGTGAATATATGTATGTGACATACAGTTTCAGGAGAATATATGTATGTGACATACAGTTTCAGGAGAATATATGTATGTGACATACAGTTTCAGGAGAATATATGTATGTGACTTGCAGTTTCAGGAGAATATATGAATGTGACATGCGGTTTCGGGGGATTATATGAATGTGACATGCAGTTTTAAGGGATTATATGAATGTGACGTGTAGTTTCGGGCGTTTGTATGAATGTGACATGCAGTTTCGGGGGATTGTAAGAATGTGACATGCAGTTTCGGGGATTATATGGGATTTCATACAGTTTTAGGGATAATAAAAATATTTCATACAGTTTCAGGTGGTTATATGGAGTTATATTGATGTGGTACGCAATTTTTTTATCAGAAACCATCGATGCAAGTCGGTACTCGATTTTGTGTGGCATCTTTAAACCAAATTTCAATTGCTAGGACGTTCTGTTGGATAAAGTGAGCGTGAGTGTACGTCTTACATGCTGTCAAGTTTAGGTTTCTTTAAATAAGATGATATTATATTTCAAACTAGGAGCTATCTCCATGGCAACAACTAAGTCCCCCGTCGATTACCAGCGGCCATCACCCCAACATCACGTGACCCACATAGGAGAACATAGTATCGGTCACATGACATCCGGTTCCTCCAGTCAGCTGTCGTGCATCACAAGATTCTCCGGACTGTCGGAGGTAGCAGACGACAAGTATGCCGAGGTCACGTGTCCGGATGGCTATGTCCTCACTGGGTGCTCTGGACGAAGCAAGGTGGGCGATCACGTAACAGTCATTGAGTGAGTGGGTGACTGAGTTTAGTGTTACGCCGCAGCTTTATGGCGGCAGTTTGTAAACAATCGAGTCTGGACCAGACAATTCAGTGATCAACATAATGAGCATCGATCTACGCAATTGGGATACGTTAACACGTGTCAACCAAGTCAGCGAACCTGACCACCCGATCCCGCTAGTCGCCTCTTAAGACAAGCATGGCTTACTGAAGAATAATTCTAACCCGGATCTTCACGGGTCTCTTTGAGTGAGGGAAGCCAACGCAATCTCGAAATAGTCAGATCTATTTGTGTGTGACTTGAGTAATAAGAGCGCGCGTCTCAAGCCAAAAGCGTGAGAGTTGGCAATGTTGGCAATGTTCTAACTGGGCAACGGCAGCCTGTAAGTAAAGGAGAACTGACAACACAAAACTGTCTCTTACATGATGAGAATATATCTATTCAATGTTTATTTGCTATTGTTTGTTTGCTAGCTGTTTAACGCCGCACTGAGCAATATTCCAGCTATATGACGGCGGTCCCCACGCAATGACAAGCATCAACCAAGTCTTACAAAACCAGTTCCAAATCGGATCTTCACGGAATTTCAAATTGATATGTTAAGGATATGAAACAGAATGTTTAAACCCATGTGATAATCTGATAATCGTGGCTACAGATATGTGATGTCTGTGGCAGGATCAGCGCAGCAACAGGGATGGAGAGGAGATGGTGATACACAGCGGTGCAGCCTGCAGAAGCGTTAATGGGGCAGCAACAAGTGCGCGTATGTATGATTAAAAATCCAAACTTTCAGGTCGACTTGTTTATGTGTATTGTATGCAATAACACCCGTCGGCCATTTCTGGGTATTAGTATAACACCAGAATTGCATGTTATAAACACCAACGTAGGTCTTGGTCGTTTATCAGGCAGAATCTGGGACTAAAGCCGACGATAATAGTATCCTTACTCACAAAGGGACGCAACTCTGCATAAACAATGCACCACCCATTCTCCCTTTCCCTTTGTCACCACCTGTGTTTGTCACCAACCTGTGTTTAGTGTCACCAATTCAGTGTCACCACCCATGTTTAGTGTCACCACCGTGTTTAGTGTCACCACCCATGTTGTGTTTAGTGTCACCACCCATGTGTTTAGTGTCACCACCCATGTTTAGTGTCACCACCCCATGTTTTCACCACCCATGTTTAGTGTCACCACCCATAGTTTGTTTGTTTAGTGTCACCACCTGTGTTTAGTGTCACCACCCATGTTTTGTGTCACCAGTCATGTTTAGTGTCACCACCCATGTTTAGTGTCACCACCCATGTTTAGTGTCACCCATTTAGTGTCACCACTGTGTTTAGTGTCACCACCGTGTGTTCACCACCATGTTCAGTGTGTCACCACCCATGTTTAGTGTCACCACCCATGTTTAGTGTCACCACCCATGTTTAGTGTCACCACCCATGTTTAGTGTCACCACCCATGTGTTTAGTGTCACCACCTGTGTTTAGTGTCACCACCCATGTTTAGTGTCACCACCTGTGTTTAGTGTCACCACCCATGTTTAGTGTCACCACCTGTGTTTAGTGTCACCACCCATGTTTAGTGTCACCACCTGTGTTTAGTGTCACCACCCATGTTTAGTGTCACCACCCATGTTTAATGTCACCACCATGTTTTGTGTTTAGTGTCACACCCATGTTTAGTGTCATCACCAACCACCAGTGGTGTCAACACACATGTTTGTAACCACCTCGTGTTTAGTGTCACCACCCATGTTTAGTGTCACCACCTGTGTTTAGTGTCACCACCCCTGTGTTTAGTGTCACCACCCATGTTTAGTGTCACCACCCATGTTTAGTGTAACCACCTGTGTTTTAGTGTCACCACCCCGTGTTTAGTGTCACCACCCATGTTTTTAGTGTCACCACCTGTGTTTAGTGTCACCACATGTGTTTAGTGTAACCACCACCCATGTTTTTGTGTTTAGTGTACCCATGTTTAGTGTCACCATGTTTAGTGTCACCCATGTGTTTAGTGCAACCACCCATGTTTAGTGTCACCACCCGTGTTTAGTGTCACCACCACATGTGTTTATGTCACCACCCATGTTTAGTGTCACCACCTGTGTTTAGTGTGTTTAGTGTCACCACCAGTGTTTAGTGTCACCACCTGTGTTTAGTGTGTCACCACCAGTGTTTATTGTCACCACCTGTGTTTAGTGTCACCACCCATGTTTAGTGTGTAACCACCTGTGTTTAGTGTCACCACCACCAGTGTGTTTAGTGTCACCACCTGTGTTTAGTGTCACCACCGGTGTTTAGTGTCACCACCCAACCACCCATGTTTATTGTCACCACCCATGTTTAGTGTCACCACCCATGTTTAGATGTCACCACATGTGTTTAGTGTCACCACCCATGTTTAGTGTCACCACCTGTGTTTAGTGTCACCACCCATGTTTAGTGTCACCACCCTGTGTTTAGTGTCACCACCCATGTTTAGTGTCACCACCTGTGTTTAGTGTTATGTGTCACCACCCATGTTTGTGTCACCACCCATGTTTAGTGTCACCACCTGTGTTTTAGTGTCACCACCCATGTTTAGTGTCACCACCCATGTTTAGTGTCACCACCATGTTTGTTTAGTGTCACCACCTGTGTTTAGTGTCACCACCCCATGTCACCACCCATGTTTAGTGTCACCACCCATGTTTAGTGTCACCACCTGTGTTTAGTGTCACCACCATGTCACCACCCATGTTTAGTGTGTTTAGTGTCACCACCCATATGTTTAGTGTCACCACCCATGTTTATGTAACCACCTGTGTTTTTAGGAACCAAGTGGGTTGTTTATTGTAACCACTTTTGGTGTTTATTGTAACCACCTGTGTGTTTATTGTAACCACCGTGTGTTTATTGTAACCACCTGTGTTTATTGTAACCACCCGTGTTTGTTGTAACCACTTGTGTTTATTGTAACCACCATATGTGTTGTGTGTTTATTGTAAACTACCGGTGTTTATTGTGTAACCACCGGTGTTTATTGTAACCACCGGTGTTTATTGTAACCACCGGTGTTTATTGTAACCACCGGTATTTATTGTAACCACCTGTGTTTGCTAACACTCAGCCGTCCAGGCCGTCGCTCGCTGTTGCAAGATGTCGGGTCTAACGTGCGACTACAGGATGTCTGGCCCTTCTTCTCAAGTGCTGGATCAGAGGATAGAAACTAGGTGTCTTAACAACATGTACGCTACAGGTGAGATGGAAAGTGTTGATGCATGTAGGGACTCATCTAAGTTAGCTAAGCAAGGTGTGACTAGGTCTATATGCAAGATAATGCTCGTGCCAAAGAAATTTAATAAGGTGTCTGTGGATGTAGGTGCACGTTCGAAAGCAATTTGAAAGGTGTCTTTGAATGTAAGAGCACCTTCAAAAGATATTTAAAAGGTGTCTGTGAATGTAGGTGCACCCCCAAAAAAGGAACGATACCAAGTCGAATTCACTGATATTACAAAACGACAAGCCACCATTGTAAAAAGGGAAGTGAATTTTGATAACAGGTGTCTATGCGCACATCATAGATAAAATGTTATCAGATATTAGGTATGAGATTTTGAAATATAATCAGTTGTCCTGTCGATCCGAGTTTGCAACGAGCGAGTGAATTTTGTTTTATGTCTCTTTGAAGACTGACTGACTGAGTTTGGTTTTACGCCGCTTTTAGCAATATTCCAGCAACATCACGGCGGGGGACACCAGAAATGGGCTTCACACATTGTGCCCATGTGGGGATTCGAACCCGGGTCTTCGGCGTGACGAGCCAACGCTTTAACCATTAGGCTACCCCACCGCCCCGTCTCTTTGAAGAGGTTTTCAGTTATAGACCCTGCTTAATATGAGAGAGAACTAATAGTAAAGCACGTCGTGGCGTATATCACATTTATGCTTACAAACAAAGAATTATAATGAGAACAAATGTGGGATTTGAACCTACGAATAACTGTACAGATCCTGGTGGAGGGCCGCCTTCCCCATCGAAACCCCATGGGGTTAGTGATAACCTGATGATACTACTCATTCAAGAACGCTGCGCGGAAACGCGGAAACCACGGAAATCTCTCTCCACAGCATTTGAGTGCAGTTAAGAGTTAGTATGTATGTCGTAAACCCGCGGTGAATGCGTGTGAGAATACAGGGTGCCGTTGTACAAAGCGATCTTAGCGCTAAGGTGACCGTAACTCCGATACCTTAACATAGACTTAAGGTAGTCTTAGCGCGAAGGTTGGTTTGTACAACAGCACCCAGATCTCCATCAACCTAGGCGTTTCTAAAGAAGCGACAAAACGGATCTGGTACACAGACTCGGTAATTTGGTTGACTGAAGGTCACCGTATCCTGGTGGCTTTCATCCATTTTAACCGTATCATTCACCTGATTATCTGGTCCGTGTCGGTATTGTTCCAGACCGCATTTATTTACCTCAACAAACAAACAATCTTGTGAATGATAGCCTTGACATGTCCCTTCCCCAGGATGCACGGCACACACAGCCTACAAGTACACTGACGGCTCCTTCCCTGATCCAAGCCTTCACTCATGTCTAGCTCAGAACCAGCACTCAGAGGGACGTGAGTACACCGAGAAACCGCGCTAAATTTAAATTTAAATTTATCTATTATACAACAGCGTGGCAGAGACTGTCAGAGAAAACCCAATGTGATGATCGCTGCATTTACTACCTTGGTGTTCACATACGAAAGATCACAATCAGTACGAATCTAGTTTCTGAACCCAGTAACAGCGACATGATCGTCATCGACAACTTGATTTTCATTTGCAATCTCAAGCATCGTGTTATGTTGCAAAAGTCAGTTTATGATCAAGCTCTACATTGAAAACACAGTATGTACACATTCAGTGTACCATCGTACAGTAAGCCAGCATGAAACCGAGACCTAGACTGTACGTGTTTCTGTGTACTCTGACAACAACTAGGGGTCTACTCATATGCCGCGTGCTGTTCCGCTCCCCATCTGACATGCCAGGTGAAGACGTCTCGTCCGACTGGGGACGCCATGGGGGATGAATCATCCGTGACATGTGACGACGGCTGGACACTTCTGGGATGTACGTCTTACTCAGAGGATGCGGGTCTGGCTGGAGCGTACATTAGAGGTGGGGGAGATACGTGTAGGATGTAGATGATACACATGAGTGAGTTTACTTTTACGCCGCAATGTTCCCGCAATATCACGGCGGGAGACTCGAGAAATGGGCTTAACACACTGTACCCATGTGGGGAATCGAGCCCGAGTGTCCAGGGCCTGACCAGCAAACGCTTTAACCACTAGGTTACGCCACCGCCCCAGACGATACATAGTAGATGATGATAGTATGTAAAAGATACATATAGTGTTAAGGAGATGTAGTGTTTAGTATATATCCATATTGCATATAGAAGAATGAATGCAGTAATTCATTATTAATACGAATGAATTTATTCCTACCAAAAATGATCTATATTTCCTCCGATAATTTTGAAGACTGACAACAATAATAGCAAGTTTATCACCTTTAATCACCTTCATAGCAGCTCTTTTATTCCATGTTACTAGGAAACCACCAATGTATTGCTGTGAATGGCCAGGAGAGGTTGTACGGTGACTACCCAGTGACAGCATACGCCACGTGTTGTCGGACACGGTGACCAGACAGCACAGTCCGTTCATAATCATTTATAAACATATAGTTTAAACAAACTGTATAGCTAATGTATTGCGTAATTTATTATGTACATACTGGTTTCATATAACACTGAATGTACTCGTAGATTTTATGTTTTATCAACAAAAGAAAAAGTGGCTAAACACAAGACATCAATCTGGCCTGGGAAAATCCAGGCATATCGTTGTAAATTGAAAATAGATTATTGCAAATTAGTATACTTTGTGTTGTTTATATAGAAATAAGTTCCGTGTAAATGTTCTTGGGTAGCAAGATACTGGATCTATAGCGTCCGGATTTCTTTTCCTTTAAATCTGAGAAGATTTGTGAAATGAAGTAAAATAACTAACTGCTGTGGATGAGGTTGTGGTTACTGAGTTGTCGGAATATGAATGAAGTTAGATAGGTTAACTGACCTACCCATCTCTCGGTTGTTAATTATGGCAACCTAGATGAATTCTCGCCCACGTAAAGAGAAGCGACAAAACCCTTTAGATGTCCATAAGAAACTGTTGCCGCTGGCTGATCAACAACTATATATGATGGGTCTAAAACCGGCGAAAACTAACCATGACTGATTCAATCCTCATGTAATGTTGTCGTGTCTAGTGGCTCCTTGGTATAATTTCAAATCAACGAGTCCAATGAACACACAACCTTGTCACTCTAACCTGACACCAATCAGTGAACACACAATCATATCACTATAAGCTGTCCCTCTTCAAGGAACACAATCAAGTTACTGTAACCTAACCCCGTTCTATAACCTGACCCTTCAATGAAAGCACAATCATGTCGCTATAACCTGACCCTCTCTAAAGAACACACAATCATGTCGCTATAACCTGACCCTCTCTAAAGAACACACAATCATGTCGCTATAACCTGACCCTCTTTAAAGAACACAGAATCATGTCGCTATAACCTGACCCTCTCTAAAGAACACACAATCTTGTCGCTATAACCTGACCCTCTCTAAAGAACACAGAATCATGTCGCTATAACCTGACCCTCTCTAAAGAACACACAATCTTGTCGCTATAACCTGACCCTCTCTAAAGAACACACAATCATGTCGCTATAACCTGACCCTCTCTAAAGAACACACAATCGTGTCGCTATAACCTGACCCTCTCTAAAGAACATCCTCAAGTTACTGTAACTTAACCCCGTCCAGTGAACACACATTCGTGTCACTATAACCTGACCCTCTCTAAAGAACATCCTCAAGACCTCTCCCGTAGACAATCTATATACGGAGGCTAACGGACCTTCCCTTGAACAACGCCGCATTAAACTTTCACCGCAATATATCACTAAATTACGTTCAAATGAGTCCAGTCCAGCATACAATTATGTTTTCAACCCTCTCTATGAAAACAAATACTTTGGTGTTCCAACAGGAATACAACCAGTTACGTTCTAAGTATAACACCCATAGATCCATTTTCACAGACGGATCCAAGGATGATGGCCAAGTTGCCAGTGCAACAGTCATTGGATCCAAGACTGTCTCCTCTAGAATTCCCGATAATAGTTCCATTTTCAATGCTGAGGCCAAAGCTATCTTCACAGCTTTGACCTATATCAAACAACAGAACCATTCCAAAAACTTCATTGTTTTTACACATTCATTATCTTGCCTTCAAGCACTTCAAAATGTTACTTCAAGTCACCCTATCATCCTAGACATTCTAGTACTTTACAACGACCTTTCTACTGGTCAATGTGACATCGTCCTCTGCTGGTTGCCGGGTCACGTCGGCAAAGCAGGTAACACAAAAGCCGATGCTGCAGCTAAAGCAGCTCTTGACAAGCCCTTATCTCCACTGCTAATCCCGTATAGTGGTTTCAAACCCACTATCAAAAGTTATACTCGGGACCTTATGCAAAAAGCTGGGACACCCAAAGAGGAAGAAATAAAATTCATGAAATGAAGCCAACAATTGGTTATACCTACTTGGGTTGTCAGTCAAGACGTGATGAGGTTGTTTTACGGCAATATCATATTGGCCACAGTCGGTTTACACATGACTATTTGCTGAAAATGGATGTAGATGGACCTCCCATGTGTGTCTCTTGCGATGAAGTGTTCACCATCAAGCACATACGGCTTGCCTGGCAAGGAACTCGCATTGTGAAGCGATAAACCTGAAAGACATGTTTTCCCGCGTCAGCGGGCATCTCATTGGTAGCTACCTGAGGGAAGTTGACCTATACCATAAATTGTAGCTCTGTAATATGAATAACAAATTGCCTGCTTTTGAATTTGGTGCTATGGCGTTTTCTGTTTTTAAATAATAATGTAATGAATATATATGTTTTCAAAATAAAACTCATTTATACTTCGTACTTAAAATGTGTATGAATTCAGACTTGATCTCGACACTATATGGCTGGAATAATGCCGATGTGACGTAAAACCCAACTCAACTCAACACTATAACCTGACCCTCTCTAAAGAATACAATCGAGTTACTTTAACTTAGGGGCGGTGGGGTAGCCTAGTGGTTAAAGCGTTGGCTCGTCACGCCGAAGACCCGGATTCCATTCCCCACATGGGCACAATGTGTGAAGCCCATTTCTGGTGTCCCCCGCCGTGATATTGCTGGAATATTGCTGAAAGCGGCGTAAAACTAAAACTCAGTCAGTACTGTAACTTAACCCCGTCCAGTGAACTATAACCTGACCCTCTCTAAAGAACACACACTCATATCACTATAACCTACCCCGTCCAATCAAAGCACAATTATCTCATCATAACCTGATGCTCGACAGCGACAGATAATGCGACAGAAGGAATGTGCCATTTCAAATTAACGATTAAAGTGTCACTGACTATAAATAAAACATTAAATATGTTTCTTATCTGGATTTTGAATTAATACGTTAAACTCATATATGTACATTGAATGTCATCAATACATATTTAAACTACACTAAGATTGCGTTTATTTAGATATAGATCAAATCAAGTCCGTGTCTGCAACACCATTATTAATGTCTCATCATGCAAACCTAATCGCTTGAATGTTTGGAATGTACAAGTATACATGTTTCCCACATTGATTTTGTACATTTTACCTTGACTGAAATTTTAAACTTTAAATGAATATGATCTGAAAATGAAAACTGGAAATTACCGACAGAAAGTAAATTAACTGCAGAAGGCTTTTAAATAGCAATCTCATCTGTAGTCAAATAAATGTGTTACACAACAATACACACAAAATTGATGTGACCAACCGTTGTACCCGTTACATGAACTAGGCCAGTTAAGCCTATAGGTCCTGTAAGTCTCGCGAGGCGCTACTTCCGGTACTAAGCTGATTCCCGGCTCCCTTTGCGCGCGCCGACTTGCGATAAGCGAGACGGGACCCAGTTTACTTCAGGTACCAGATTTCCGGTAAGAAGCGTATATTCAAGAACCACTTCTGGTTCCAAATTGCACGACCGCCAAATAGGACTTAACTAAACCAGACCAAGTGTACGACCATGCTTGGCTGTCACAGCTGTCAGCAGTCGTAATAGCTGGCTAATTTGGGGATAGTTAGATCTGATATTTATTATTCCTACAAGGATTATCGGTTCCTTACTGTTTATTGACAACCATGAGACCATTCGAAAAAGTATGACACGTTGTTTGTCACCGGAAGTACTTAGGTCTCGCGAAGTGCCATGACCTCCTTACGAGCCCTATATCCGGCGAATGGGGGCACGAGACGTTCGAGCAAAGCAGATTTGTCCTTTCAGGCGATCATACGCTTTGACGTGGGAGAGGCATATTTGTCGGCCCAAATATGAAACCCAAACCTGTGTTTGTAATAAGTTATTAGTTATTTTGATCTTGTAGCCTTGGACAAACACGAGTGGTATGACGTTCTTAGAGATCTTGGTTACAAGTGTATGCTCGATTGTACCTCAAAGGTTACTTGATAGGCTGCCTCAGTATTATTCGACTGCAAGGGAAAGTTGACAATTGGAAAGTTGAAGTCTTCCCTCCAATCTTAAGTCTTATGTAAAGCCACTGGATCTTAATGCATGCATTTGAATATGAAGCAGTATGTGAGTGAGTTTGATTTTACGCCGCTTATATCAATATTCCAGTAATATCACGGTGGGGAACACCACATAGATGAAGCAGTAACCTTTGATACAATATCCTATATATATAATTAACGTGGGTAAATGAGTGTCAGAAGATAGGTCATTTGATGGTTATTGAAAATATCAGGTCATCGATCAGTTTGCAATCATTCGTATCTCAATCGTCTTACTATTCCATCCATCCATACACGCTGGTGTGAAGAAGAGGAGCAATATTTTATGGATAGACAACTTCTATATTGCAATAGTTGCGACGTTCCGGTGTAGATGGTAACACAGTTATCAGGCAAGTGATAGCATCTACACCGAAACGTCGCATCTATTATCTATCCAAGTATCACCACGCGTTCGTGTTCAAAACTATTGGAGAGCCCTTATCTTCTTATTACGATTCGTTTGACAATTCTTTTCATGCTTATCTTGTACCAATTACAAATATATTGGCTATAAGATGTCGCATATTCCAGTCAATGTAGGATGGAGACGTTGATGAGGATGTTGGTGCTATGTCGGGTGGTTCTGTGGGTGGGGATAGGGATACAGATTGCGTGGCAACAAAGTCTTGTTGGCAATATTACTGTTGCATTGATGAATGTCAGCAACTCTCGTTACCAATTTTGTGTTGCCAACGGGGGCTGCCTAATGCCAGATTACGACGCCCAGGGCCGGAGTTGCCGTCAGCACTCGGCGCCAGGAGACGGCATCAGCACCAGCGTCCCCGACAATGACATCACGACACAGGCGGACACAGCCAATAAGGTGACGAGTATATGTACATTTACAATTGATAGTTCCAGAGTGGCATTTAATCATTACTTGCTTTACTATTTAGTCAAGAAAGGATGCGCTGTTGTACGGCCTTTTCTTAACAGGAAGTTATAATACGGTATACACATGTAGTATACTCAGAATAGCAATGATATTCAAAGATCAGTATTACATATTTCAGTATTAAGGCTATAACAATTCATGCGTGCATAATAATAGTAAATTAGAGTAATTACATTAAGGACAGTTGGAGATTGATAGCTTCCTAGATAAATATTGCTGGATTATTCAGGAGAGTTACATCACTTGATCGGAGCCATATTTGTAAGAGTATGTTTATATTGAGATTTGTTTGTTGTTTACCATCGCACTCAGCAATATTCCCGTCAAGGTAAAAAATCGTGAAAAATATATGATCATATTGAAAGTACAAACAACATAGCAAACCAAATTGTGTAAATATAGGTAGGGCTATGAACGTTGAGAGATTCAGATACACGCACATGCGTTTGGTTACATAACGGCTCTCATGGGCCCAATTCAGTCTATTTCTGACGAACTTGCGAGCTTGTTTTGGTGATTTTTCGTGCGCTTTCGACATTTTTAGGAAATATAACAATAAATCGCTACAAGTTTCAAAAAAAATAATATTACTTCTAAATATAACTAATCAACGTCAATCTTTTACATTGGTCTCCTTCTTCACGTCTGTGGGGATATTTTAGTCTGACCATTTGGGGGTCATTTATATTTTTTTCAGTGTATTCATTTTAAAATTCCGACAGGGGTATGACAGCAAGATTACACGAATGTATAGTTTGAGAAATATTTTAAAGTAATTTTTGAGTATCTGCTAGGGATTTATTGTAGCTGAAAAAAGATTATGTATTTGCACATTCAATAAAACAAATCCCATTAGTGATAAGGAATTTTCTTCCTCATATGTATCACTTCTAATGCGATTCAAAGACCTGACACATATGTGCAAACTATATGGTGTATCTTATTTTTTTTACAGACATAACGTTCTTACAAACGATGTTTGCCATTAACACTTATATTTCTCAGTCCCTATTCATATGGACCGCCTCCGTGGTGCAGTGGTTAGAGCGTCCGCCCGGAGTGCGGAAGGTCGCAGGTTCGATCCCCGACCGCGTCATACCAAAAGACGTTAAAATATGGTACTTGTTGGTCCCTGCCTGGCGCTCGGCATTAATGGGTACAACAAGGACTGGTCGGCACGGAGTCAGTATAATGTGTCTAAGTGGGGTATTCATGCTTCACTGCGGCATGGTATCTCAGTGGGCTAGCACTATAAAACCAGCTTCAGTCTGGGCTTGTACAAGCAGCCGCACATACACATACACACGCATGCACGTCGTCATATGAGCGAAATATTCTCAAGCACGACGTTAAACCCAATTCCACCACCACCCTATTCATATTTTGAGTATACCTGACCATCGCTACATTGTTTACACTCTCCTACCCAGAGTTCCATGCGGCCAGTCAGCATAGTACCTCTGCATAGTACCAGCGTCCCCGACAATGACATCACGACACAGGCGGACACAGCCAATAAGGTGACGAGTATATGTACATTTACAATTGATAGTTGCAGAGTGGCATTTAATCATTACTTGCTTTACTATTTAGTCAAGAAAGGATGCGCTGTTGTACGGCCTTTTCTTAACAGGAAGTTATAATACGGTATACACATGTAGTATACTCAGAATAGCAATGACATGCTTCACTGCGGCATGGTATCTCAGTTGGCTAGCACCATAAAACCAGCTTCAGTCTGGGCTTGTACAAGCAGCCGCACATACACATACACACACATGCACGTCGTCATATGAGCGAAATATTCTCAAGCACGACGTTAAACCCAATTCCACCACCACCCTATTCATATTTTGAGTATACCTGACCATCGCTACATTGTTTACACTCTCCTACCCAGAGTTCCATGCGGTCAGTCAGCATAGCACCTCTACCCCAGGCCAGAAAGATGTGACGATTCCTCACATCTTGCACAGTCCATTCAATATAATGTACATATTTCTTAACTCTTTTATTTTTTATGAGTCTACACATCTAATTAAACCTCGTTGTTAGAATTGGTTAGATTCACTGAGAAAATATCCTTAAACGTGTAACACTATTTCGATTTGCGTAGCGATCCTTTGTTTACATGGGTTGTACGGCTCCACGTACTGTCATCGAAGCCTTGTTGAGAGCACACGATCCAGCCCCTTCGATATGTAATAATGTAATACTGTCATAAACCTTACTGTCTCAGTTGTAGAAAATTATGTATGTAACAATGTAAAACATTATGAAGACTGCGCCGAATCGCTTGCTTTGGGCAAGTATCTTCTTATTTACGAATATGCGCGTTTGTTTACAAACAAGAGAAAAGTCGGGTCACGTGATATGCAAATTAGCCTGTGGCAGTGATGTTATGCTAAGTCATCGCTGCGCCGGAGTGTGCATTGTTTAGTCGAAAAACTTGGTGACATCATAGATACAAAAAACTGACGCATGCGCATACAGTTATAATGTCTGTATGTTAACGAATATAATAACTCTTCAAATATAAGTGACAACACACTTTCCACATTCATAACAACTCTTTGCTTAATTGTAGATCGATATTACGATTCTGTCTATAAGGTGAGCGTATACGGCCCAAATGGCACCCATTGCAAACCCATGCAAAACCAAGTCTGACATTAAACTGCAAGAACATACGGGATCAAAATGCTGCAATACAAAATAGGAAATTGCATCGGACATCATTTCACTAATGTGTTTAATTTCGAAAGTATTACTGAGACATATACCGGTACCCGAAAAGTTTGAACCATACTTTAATGTGTTTGCTCAGGTTGGCTTTTTACTTATCTTTGCATATGTTCGCGTACATTTTTGCGAACATCTGGTATCTCAACTAATACACGATGATTTGTATGCACAAGATTATGATAGAGTTGGAATCTACAATAGAGATTTCTTGTGTGTATGGTTTACGGGTAAGAACAGACTCAAAACACACCTCTTTCAACGATATGTTTCATAAATCCTTGTATTTTCTTGTACATGAACTGTGACTTGTCAGCGCTTTGAGCATTGCCTTTGAGTGGTGGAAGTCGGCGCTATATAAATACTCTTATTATTATTGTTATTATTGTTACATCTTGAACCGAATGATATTGTCGCATTCGAAAATGTCGAGGTACGAACAATATTATTTTTAAAGTGAAGCACTTTTAACAATCTAGTCCTACGGAGACAGTAAACTACGGTTATAACGAACACAAGGGGCTATTAATTATAGCTTGTAATAGCAATGGTTCGTTACACGCATTTCGACTAAAATAGACAGAAAGCGTCCAGGGCCAAAATAAATAACTTAGCTTTTTGCATTCTTAAGTTCATTATAATGATGTTCGTTATAAACGGACTTTACTGTATGTAGGAATTAGTTCGAACTTTGCAATGAATAAACTTGTGCGACTTACAAACGGTCTATCAAATTATTTTAGTTGTAATATTTTAACAAGACAAGGGTGCAGTTTAAGCCCACAAATGTTTATCATTTTCATAAATAAGCTGATAGACTTTATGAAGGAGAGTGGTGGCAGGGGTGTTTATTTATCTCCCACCTTTGATAATATGTTTGTTTTCATGTTTGCTGATGATGTGTCATCTATGGCTGATTCATGTCTACAGTTGCAAAAAGATCTATGCTCTGGAGCATTTTTGTGACCGTACGGGTATGAAAGTTAATCTGAGTAAGACAAAGGTAATGGTTTTCCGTAATGGTGGTCCATTGAGGAAATATGAAAGATGGTTTTTCAAGGGAGATCCAATAGATGTTGTTTCGTCATACAAATACCTTGGTCTTGTTTTTACACCCAAACTTTGCTGGAGTAAGGCACATGATTCTCTTGTAGCACAGGCAAATAAAGCATTATTATCTATTTATACTTATTCAAGGAAATTTGGCAGTTTTCCATGTAAGGACGTGTTTAAGATATTTGATGCTACAGTTGTTCCAATATTGTGTTATGGTTCAGAAGTATGGGGTGTAAATTATTGTAAGAAAATTGAGAGTTTTCAGATTAATTTATGCAAATGAATTCTTAAAGTGGCAGAAATACTACAAATATTATGGTTCTTGGAGAATGTGGAAGAGTCCCACTTCAGTATATCTATATAACTAGAGTAGTTAAGTACTGGACGAAACTTATTAATATGAACGAAAATAGGCTACCATCGCAATGCTATAATATGATGTTGTCACAGGATGAAGGTGGAAGAACAAATTGGGTTACACATATCAAAAACATATTGTTTAGACTTGGCTTTGGATTTGTTTGGGTCGCACAAGATGCTTAAGAAGACCTACCTGTTCAACAGAAATGGACTGTAAATACACATGTGATATCTACGAACTCTGTTAGCGCTTTGAGCAAACTTTGGTGTGGAGTTTAGCGCAATATAAGAACCCATATTATTATTATTATTAAGATGTAGGGCACCTCGATACCTTAATTTCAGCATTTAAGCAAAGGCTGTTTGATAATCTCCATCAAAATTGGGTGTCAGAATTGGGTGTTTTATCAAAGACACAATACTATAAGCAGTTTAAATCATTATTAAATGTTGTATTGTATTTGCTATCAGATTTTCCTATTTGTATTAGGTCTGCCATAGGAAGATTTAGATGTTGTAATTATGGACTAGCAGTAGAAACAGGCCGTTATGATGGTACTGAATATTTAAGGCTACTCTGCCTTTTTTGCATTAAAGATGGATTATCTTTTGTGGAAGACGAATATCATGTATTATTTGTGTGTAATCAATGTGCAACCATAAGAAGCACTTATATTTTCAAGCATGTAACTTCAGTATCATATCAGTGTTTTATTAATGTTATGGCATCAGATAAAAGTAGTGTTGTCTATGATATTGGTCAGTTCTTACTTAAGGTGTATAAACTTAGAATTGCCCTTACACGTAAAATGGGTGTGTGATATGTAAATCCACATGCATGGAATAATTCATGGACTCTACTGTGTACTTAAGCGCGGATTGTGAAAGTTAATCCATGATTGTATTTTAGGCCAATGGCCTTGGTACTGGAATAAAATGTCTGCCTGTCTGTCTGAATAAACGTATTAAAAATGTGTCGACATCGTGATTTGATGGAAAAATCCATCATCTGCAAACAATTTGTATGGTTTATCGTATCGCTGTCCGTTCTTATTCATATATATAACCAAATGCGACCAACTTTTTATAAGGTTCCGGGATGTGGGTTGCAATCTGTATAAGAACAATTCGGATAGGTACATTTCTTGAGAGGATAATTTACTATGCTCAGAGGCAAACTCATTGTGACTTTGAATATTTTATTGGTAATGTGGTAAATGAATTTTGGGATTTGAACCAGAGAAAGAGTGCGTAAAAATTATCGAAGCAACACAAAACCAAGAGGCTGTTGTTCGAATTGCATGAAATTTGCAAGAAGCATGACATATTCCAGGACAGTGGTCAGCAGTGTTTACTTTAGACACCCAGACCCAGAAGTGTTGAAGTCAGAAAACACCTCTATTCATTGTTCTGGAACAAGTCCGACATGCCAAGCCTAAGGGGAAGTGAATGATGGAGAGCTCTTGATATGCTCTAGTCTGGCACCAGGCAGCGTGGCGTTGTTCGTCCCTAAAAGCACCATTTCACAGTTACACTCGTTTTCAGCCAAACAGTAATGTATAAACCGCCCCGTAGTGGCCGCCCACCAGTAACGACCCCATGTCATGACCCATGCACCTGCGACACTGGTTCCAATCATCAACCCTAAAACTTCATATCATAGCTGGCAACAGAGGTGTATCTGGGAGAACACCCCGACGACATCTACGTATATTCGGCATCCGTACAATACGCCCAGCTCGACCGCCATCTGACGCCAGGACATCGACGTCGAGGTCTCCAGTGAAACAGGCATCACTTGCGATGGGGAGCACTTGAGTTCTCTTCGCAGATGAGTCACGTTTACTTTTTCACAGAGATGACGACAAGACACGCGTCTACAGGCGCAAAGATGAACGTTACATGAGAAGGTGTTCTCGAAGGGATGTGATGATCTATCGTGGGATAATACCTGCAGCAAGCACGCAAGTGATTGAGATTGAGGAAACTTGAATATGGTGAGGTACCGAGACGAGATTTTGCAATTGGCCGCTTTACCGTTTATGCAACAGAACGGCCCTGAGGTGACGTGTCAACACGATAACACCAGACCACACATTGCTCTTGTCAGTTGTACATACAGTAGTATCTCTATCAGAACAACGTTATTATGTTACCCTGTCCCACACGATTCCCAGATTTGTCACCCATGGAACTGGGCTTTGATGAATGGAGCGACGTTACGACGTCATCCGAATCCTCCACTAACGCTTCAGGAATATGGATTTGGAACGATCTTCCCCTTCAGCGTTGTATGTCCTGAATGAGAAGGTGCCAGGCCTGCATCAATGCACCAGGTGGACACACTCGCTACTACCGTGAACACTGGCTTTGGTTTATTTAGATATGGGGGCGGTGGGGTAGCCCAGTGGTTAAAGCGTTCGCTCGTCACGCCGAAGATCCGGGTTCGATTCCCCACATGGGTATATTGTGTAAAGCCCAAATCTGGTGTCCCTCGCCGTGATATTGCTGGAATATTGCTAAAAGCGGCGTCAAACCATCCTCACTCACCTACTCTTACTTTCTTAGAGCTTATGCTGTAGTCGTAGTCAGCTATTTGTTGTTTAGCGCTAACGATATTCATCTACGTTTTTATGCGGTTGGTTTGTTAATAATCGAGTCTGGAACAGACAATCCAGTGATTGACATCATGCCCATGTCCCCCGCCGTGATATTGCTGGAATATTGCTAAACGCGGCGTAAAACTAAACTCACTCACTCATTTGGATATGCCAGGTGCGCTGTTCTGCTGCACTCTTAATCCTACGATACCTTGAAATATTTGTCTGTCCGTGTAATAACATTTTATAAGCAGCATGAAAAGTAAAATTGACTGATTCTGTTTGTTGTTTGTGTGTCACAATAACTTTTTGAACCTTTGAGTATAGTTCGGGATACCTCGCTATAAACCTCTATCCAGTCGGTACGATTAACAAACCTACCTTTCGCTGTGTTCCAATTTTTCTTTCTCATGCATTCCAGACTATATGCGGAAATTACAGGTGTCGTTCGGACCAGATCTGCATCTACATACGGCAGTCGGGACGCTACCTGTGTAAGACAGGTAAGATGAAGGTTTACAACGAGGCGGGTAGGTAATATTACGTAAGTAAAGCTACCTGTGTCAGACAGGTAAGATGAAGGTTTACAACGAGGTGGGTAGGTATTATTACGTAAGTAACTCGGATATGTTGTAAAATTACATTTATGATCTGACAGAGACCAGACTCACAACGCATCTGATTTAGTGCAGTGAAACGTGCAAAGTAGATAACAGGTACAATTGTTCATATGGTGATGGTTCAATAGGAAGACAAACGTTAGCACCGAAATTGAAGTTGGCTGTCAAATGTCCGTTTCCTGACTGTTAGTCGTGTGAATATTTGTGACTTCTACCATGCTCTGTCTTATTGTGAGTGAGTGAGTGAGTGGGTGGGTGAGTGTTAAGTCACATCGACAGTATTTCAGTAATATCGTGACTAGAAAAGTTGTGCTGCATACATAAAAATACATTGTTTAAAATGCAATCCTGTCATTAAAGCCCAGTAAAATAACTAGAGTATCACACGATATCACAGATGTTGTGTAAGCTAGTACTTAACAATAAACAGATATATCAATACTTAACACTACAATATGAGAACAGGATACAGATCGCCAGAAACATAAGGTCGATCACCTTTTATGGCGACTTACAATACGTTTGCTCCCATTCGCTTTTCAAAATTTTATATTCTTCTTGTCAGAACTCGGAGCAACCGAATTCTTTTAAACAAACTCCATTTAAACATATATGATCCTGATATTTCGAAAATATTGATTAATCTGATATATTGCCTGACCTAGACAGAATTCAATATCACAACTCACGGCCAAGACAAGTATACCTGTTAGTTTGCATTTATAGATAAAGGGTTACCATGCATGATTCAATTAGCAGTTCGCCTTTCTTAAATGTATCAAAAGTCAAGTGACAGACACGACATTGTACAAAAACAAACACATATTTTTTGTTTGAGCTTGCTATCGTTGTATTCAGCCTGGAACAGAGATATAACCTTTACTCATCCTTTCTCGAATTTAACCCACCTGACAAGCCCTGTAAGCATTAGAGTTTCCTGTTGAATAGTTTAACATTGTGAAAATATATCAAGTTGATCGTTGTAACTTATACAATGTTTCATATGTTGCTCAAGCTACAAGGACGGCTTCACAAAACGTCTTTTTCATACATTTAAAAAAAAAATCTAGCGTACTTTCTTGGATCCATGTTCCTGAACTGGTATGATTAAATTAGGTCCTTAGACTTAACGTCTAACATTTTAAGACTGTTTCAGCACGGCTTTGAACAATGTAAACTCTTTTTTCTGTCAATTCATATGTTCCAGATAAATCAAATCTCTTCAATGATCTTAGAGGAATCGGTAGCGCAGAAAATAATTAATTCAGTTTTGATAGATGCAAAGTTTTACAGACTGCCTCTTTACCTAGTAATACCTGTGATATGTATCGGTCGTAAATAGATAAAGATGGTGCCAATTGGCGGCCATCTTGAAATTTGACAGCCAGCTTTGTTTTCACACGATACTTTATCATAACAATTTTAAGATTTCAAGCGTGTCAATTGAACAATTCCCCTATATATTGCAATTTATCATTCGCTCCAAACCTGTAACGGGTCTCTTTCATATCATACCATTCTACACCATGTGGCATATAAAAGAGAAATATGCATATTTTTCAGGTGTTATTCATCTCGGTGTATGACATATATATGTTGACAAGTGATAGATTTAATAAACATAGCTCAAGTACCCTGGATCTTTCCTTTGTTAGACAGATGCTTTCTTAGACCAGAGATCCATTGCATTGTATTGCAAGTAGTAAGAGCTGATTAAATGGTTAATCTGGGTGAGTGAGTGAGTGAGTTTGGGTTTACGCCGCTTTTAGCAATAATCTAGCAATATCACGGTGATAGATAACAGAAATGGGCTTCACACATTGTACCCATGTGGGGAATCGAACCCGGGTCATCAACGTGACGAGCGAACGCTTTAACCACTGGGCTACCCCTCCGCCCAATCTGGGTGACTTCAAGGATTGTACGTTATAACAATAAGGCCTGCGATTTATAAACAACATTGATAGATTATTTGTTGACCCAGAGTCGAGTATTTACAGAATGTGTCAAAGAGTGAGTTGTGTTTTACGCCGCTTTTAGCAATATTTCAGCAATATCACGGCTGGGGACACCAGAAATGGGCTTCACACATTGTACCCATGTGGGGAATGAAACCCGGGTCATAAGCGTGACGAGCGGACGCTTTGACCACCGCCCCAGCTCGTCAAAGGACTGGGATATTGAGTTCTTTGTTAAATAAAGTGCTGCATGTGTATTTATTCAGTTATGACGAATTCGTCGACATGGAGGTGCACAAACAGGTTCACTAGGTTTGTCCTGTACAACGGGAGTCAATCCGTGTCCTGTAAGAAGGATGAAGTTCTTACAGACTGCTCCTCGGAAATTAAGGTAATAAGCCATGGTAGTACACGTTGTCTCAGGGGAATTTTATTTTATTACACGTATGGACGGATAACCTGTCACAAATTCCCGTCATAGACTATCGGTCAGTTTGTACGACCAATTTATTATTAAGACAACGTTGAATTAACACATGGCATCACATTCCAGTACTTGAAACCATATACCCCGGAATATTGGTACTAAAAGTTGTACATCAGGTGTCACCGGGGAACGTCAGTAACTAACCACAGACGACTAGCAAGTCTATATGATGTCTAAAATGTGCCTCATTGTCCGACCCGTGAAG
Source organism: Haliotis rubra (assembly GCF_003918875.1). Lineage (NCBI taxonomy): Eukaryota > Metazoa > Mollusca > Gastropoda > Lepetellida > Haliotidae > Haliotis > Haliotis rubra. Next base: position 1,823,455 of record NW_025767335.1, read on the forward strand.
GTCCGAGTTAGAATGAATCTTCAGTAACCCATGCTTGTCGTAAGAGGCGACTAACGGGATCGGGTGGTCAGGCTCGCTGGCTTGGTTGACGCATGTCATCGCTTTCCAGTTGCGCAGATCGATACTCATGCTGTTGGTCACCGGATTGTCTTGCCCAGACTCGATTGAATATTGCTGAGTGCGGCGTAAAGCTAAACCCTCTCACTCATTCACCTCATTGTCCACATACTTATACACAAAATTGGTCATACATGGTTGGATATTATTTACGTTTGTATTCCATTCATATCGTGTCATTTAACAATGCGCAATGCAGCTTATATTGCTGTATGTATTTTAGATGACTCTGATGGTGTTTTGTTATAGGGTCTTGGCAGAAACAATGGCGTCAAAGTAGTCTTGTCCAAGGGCATACGTACATGTCAAGTCGACATTAGTTACTTAATACGTAAGTCTTCATCTATGGCATGTCCATAAGAATAATAACTCGTATATTTGAGCAAGCGATCATATCTTTTAAACTGATGTAAATATAACATGTGAGGGCAAAGGGAACAATAGCTGTGAAAATCATATGAATGAATCAGTGAATATCAGTAAAGACACCAGGTGTTCGGGGAAAGGGTAATCATTTCTTTGAGTGGCATTTTAGAAGTTGGGAAGGACAATATAGAACAAACTTTATGGATAACAACTTCTTTTTATTCGTGAGTGCGACGTTTCGATACAGATTCTTGTACCGTTGTCAAGCATAATGGGACATGAAGAAGGGGGAAGTATATATATACTGGATGTAACAATGTAACAAAGAAAACAACATAATTAACATAATTGGCTGGGCAGAAGGCTGATGAAGCCAGAGAGTAGACAAAGGACAGGCGTAGAAGCCAATGATGTACAAATGATAATGACATGTTTATACAGCAGTGAGTTTATACAGTAGATTGGGCTTGGTGGATGAGTGCATCATAAGCGGATGGAATGAAGTATCCTTGGTCTCGGTTGATGGTGGGCTTTTGGCGTTTGATGTGGATGGCTTCGGTGAGCTTGCGTTTAGTGAAGTCTGTTTGTTTGTCTGTTTGTTAGCCCAATCTACTGTATAAACTCGAAATTGCGACTGATGTTTAGAAGTGGATATTCCGTTGCTTGTAAGTAAAGAAAAGCGTTTGGGAACATTAGGGGTCAGTTTTCTTTTCAAGCTGACTCAGCAAATTAAACTAACGATTGAAATTTATCAGATGATGTCCCTCAGGCACTGCGTGCCGTGGCCAGATGTTGCCGAAAGTACGGGCTTGAGTGTAAGTACGTCTCCAGTGGACCTTCACGCCCAGTAAAGAATGACAGTGCCATGGCCGAATGCTCCAATTCCTCCAAGGTCTTAGGTGAGTGGTGTTCTGATATGCAATCACGTCTATGCATTTCGAATGAACAGGGAATCGTAAACTGCTGTTGTTTCTCTTACATTTCAACTGCTTTGTGACAACTGTATTGACAATTTGGGCAATTGTAATGCAAACTCATATCGCTCTTTCGTTTCCTTCATAGGATGTAGTGCGTACACTGTGGATGGTTGGTTAGATGGAATACAAATCATTCCAGATTACTGCCATGCATTCACAGGATGGTATTCAAAGACAGGTAAGGATGACTTTTCCGTTTATGAAGTGAGAGAGCGAAATAGGAAAAAACTAAACATTAAATTCAATAAACTTTCCTTAAGCAAAGCTGTCAGTCTCACAGTCCCTCACTGGAATATATTCAGTATCAGTCTCTTGTCCTACTAATCGTCATGTTATATCCATGAGAGAGATAGAGATACACGTCCATAATCAGTTATAAGACACAGGATATTGTTCCTTTGTCATTCAGATGGAGCAAAACCAGGCAACTGACCGTTGAGATACGCCATTTATACAAACATGTTTGTATGATGTTCCTGTTCCTATGCGTCCATAGTGTAAAACTTTCCTGGTTGGTTCCCTGACAAATATTTCTCTGAAAATTGCTCCCAATTGCTCCAATTATATGGTTTGGTAATATGGTGTCACGCAAATTTAACGAACCCTGATCTCACATACAGTAATCTTTGTTCAGGTTCTTTATCTGTCTTCAATGACGACAACGCCAGACCACATGGTACACGTGCCGTTGGTGATTTCTTACATCAAGAGGCGATAGCAACTGAGTCAATTTTTTACCGTATTTGTTTCTCTGTACAAACTACGTATTTCGTTCTTGTTTGCGCCACCTACTCGTGAAGTTCCGGATTAGAATTTGTCTTCAGTAACCCATGCTTGTTGTAAGAAGCGACAAACGAGATGGGGTGTTCAGTCTCGCTGACTTGCTTGACATATGTTATCGTACCCCAACTGCGTAGATCGATGCTCATGTTGATGACTATCACTGTCGAAAACACAAATAGAAAGTGACTTTTATGCAGGAGTGACTTCCTATGCGACCTGCTGCCGTGCTCCGGATCTCAACTGCAGTGTATATACTGCCTCCCATCCACCAGTGGGCAGACTGATGAGAGCAACATGTCCTGCAGGCTCCACACTTACAGGTTGTTCGGGATACCATCCAATAGCCCAGCAGCGGGGCTCTTTTATAAAAGGTACAAGTATTGCAGAAATTCTGCTAAAAGCGGTGTAAAACGTCACTCACTCACTCACAATCATGTCCTATCTATCATCGATGTCATATAGGCGACATCGTCAGAGGGACCATGGTGTATTGCTGGAGAGAATATTTCCCGTCGATATACACAATATTTCAGTTCCATCACGAATGTCCGCTTGATGTGTCCACGTCTACTTGGTGTTCAAAAAGTAGAACGAAAATAAGATCAAAACATGATTTGAACTCAATAAATGCATACTTTACATATCATGCTAGATTAAACCCCGTAACATTCACCTGCGACATATTTGAAGTTGTATCCGTATGAAAATGAAACTTACAACTTTATTGATGACAACTTCTTATTAATTGCATAGAGCGACGTTTCGATGTAGATTCTTACATCGTTATCAAGCTAAAAGTGAATACAATCAGATGATGAGGGGTATATATACATATACTGAAAGCCATTAAAAATCATGCCATTCATACTTTCTTTACTCACACTATTTTCAATATATATAAACCTAACTGGCAGATATGTTTTAAGTGAACATCTGTGAATAATTACATCTGAAAATGTCCAGTCAACAACAACATCATTGACGCAACAACATCACACAAAGGAGGGGTCACTTGCAGTCAATATCGTGTGTGTCCACCGTGCGCTGCAAGACATGCAAAGGTTCAGTTTAAAGTATCAAAGTTCATGTGAGAGGAATGCTCCGGGACTCGAACTCGAAATGGGCAAGAATAACAGCCTTTTATCCCTACATCCTCTGTATCGCAGGAAAAATCTTCAATGGATTTTTTGTAAGTTTCAGGACAACAAATACCAATTGCGTTTTTAATGGCTTTCAGTATAGTATGATTTGACAAACAGCAGAACAACATTAACAACATGTAATTGAATAACAACTGGTACATAATTATGAGAGGCCAGTGGGAGACTTAGAACAACAAATGAGACTTGTGACGAAGCCAATAAACAAGGGGGATTAAGTTGTAATAACAAGCTGAAAGCGTGCTTTTATCCGTATTGGGTATCTGTATGATATGTGTTTTCTAATATTTTCATTTGACCTCAAACTCTGGTTTCCAGATGTCTCCGGAACTTCTGCGTGCTACGTAGAAGGGACAAACAACAAGAGTATGATATACTACATATGCTGCAAGTGAACGTGGACAACGGGAGATATCTTGTGATCACCATAGCTCCGCACATACTAACTCACACGACTTGGACACTCACGTTTTATTATACACTCTTCGAAAAAAGCAAAGAAAACGAAACGTTGTTGCAGGAGGAAACACGATTCATCGCTGAACCAAACGCGTTACCAGTTCCCCGGGTTCCATGCCTGTACCCTGTTGCACAATTGGAATCGTCGTTGTCGGTGTAGTCGTGTCAGGACAGGTCCAACGTTTGGTCGATATGCTCGACTTCTCTCAAACAATGTATGATGGTTTGGTAGGAAATTCTTCGAAAACCAGGCACCTGTCCATTGCTGTAGAAAACCGGTGACATAGGTGAAACATCGGATGAATTGGTCCTGAGCAGGAGTGGCCACTCTTGGTCTTCCACTTCTGGGACGATCTTGTGTCGAACTGAAGCGGGTATATTGAAGTCATGATCGAGATATGGTGCTGTGGTGGACGTTGAAGTGTTGAGGATTTCTTATGAATGTGGAAAGGGTTTTGTCGCTCCTATTGCAACAACAGGCTGGGACTCCCCTGCTTCCAAACGTCCAATGGCGATATTTCGGTCAGCAGCATTCAATCTTGGAATTTTTTATCTATCCTAAATTTCGTGATGAAATGATGAATTTGGTTTGGCCTTTTATAGTAGATGTCTCTACTCATGTTTCCGACACGTTGCACGTGCATTTGGTGGAAACTTCTTCTGCATGCATATTTCACGTATCGTTTTAATTTTTTATGACAAACGTTTACAAACATATTTTGGGATGAGTTTGCGCGCAATACACAACAACCACGACATGATTAGCGGAATTCAAAGATAGGAATTGTCTTCATGACAAAATATATCGAAATGAACTGCTGCTTTTTTTTAAGAGTGTATTTTGCCTAAAGATTAACAGTTTGTGGATTATTATATAGCATTAATTGTTTACATTTTTCTATTGTTGGATAGGATGCGAAAGTACATTGGAAGGATATCATGTCTTATTTTAGCATATAATGAACACACTAAACAGAAGTGATCTTCAGATTCTACACAGGGAATAACACAAAAGGGACAGAGTCTTGCACTTCGATCTAAATCTTTCATCCCTCTTCTACCAGCAGAATATGGTTTGAGCAACGAAACTTAGATAAGGCGATCCTATACCCAGGAACAGTAATAATAGATAAATATGATTCAACTAAAATTTTAATGGTCCTAAAAATGTCTAATTTAGATATCTTGCAAATACTTTCAAACCAACTCTGTTTATCTAGCATAGTACATCTTTCTCTAGGATTGCTCCAAGGCTTACTGAATGCTGAGCACATGGATGTACAGTATTTCTATCCCTCGAAGAGTCAAGTCTAGATAAGCGGACACTACAAAGGACCCCAGTCTGTTATTTTTTATTTTTTAGAAATTATCAATCGATTTAGAAGATCAAGTTTTACTTTAGAGTCTAATCTTTCTTTAAATATCTGAAATAAAACATTCGACACATCCAACATCCTGATTTACCCATACATAACCAAAACCATAACTAAAAAGCAACTTTTTAACGCTCAGAGCCCAACACTTCTTCTTGCTTCTGCATGTTAATGGGAATAACTTGCGAACTTACAGAAAGTGTAAGGTCTCCCATGCTGTAGAATTTTATGTAAAAAATGTTATCTTTCGAGACCATCGTCGTATTTTAGCTAAGTTTAGGTGTGGAATTTTACCATTGTATGTTGAAACGGGTATATATACCAAGCCTTCTATACCACTTCAGGAAAGGCTTTGTAAATATTGTAAAAATGTTTGTACATATTTTATTGAAGATGAATTTCACTTTTGGATCAAATGTACTTGTTTATAAAATATTAGATTTAACCTTTATGAGGCAGCCGCAGAAAGCAACTGTAATTTTAATCACCTTTGTGATGAAGATAAATTGTTTTATATAATGAATTCCGATGTTTTACAAAAAGAATTTAATAATACCAACTGCACTTTATAAAATGTTTAATAGACGGCAAATGGCGGATTAATGTTAATTTTATATATACAATGTATATCAAATTTATGCATTTTTATCATGATCATTTTAGGAATCTCCTGTTATTCCTTTTCTTTCTCTTTTGTTGTTTCATCGAGTCTGTTGTTGTTATCAGTGTGTATTATCTACAATCTTCTATCTCCCATATTATATTATATCATGTGTGTACTATTAATTGTTACGGTTAATAAATTGCCGAGACAAAAGGTTTAAAAATCCCCTTTGAACAAACAAAATATAACACAGACAAGTCTAAAATATTCAATAATATATTGAGCAAACAATGAGCAAGATACAATGAATCACAATACAGATTTCTAGTACAATGCAATTGAGTCACAAATCTAAAGTATTTAGTCACAAACATAAAATATCAACTCACCACGAGCCTTGGTAATTACAGTGAGATCAGATATTCTAAATGAAGCTTGTTTTTCAAATGAGAGCAGTCAGGCACGAAATGTCAGGGTCAGACTATGAAGGCAAACAACGATGGTAGGCAACTCCAGTGAAAATGAAAAGTCCTGTGTAATTCCGTGTGTCCGTCCGTGTGTGATTCCACAACAACCAGCCTTTATATACACTGGCACAGATTTTGAACATTCTTTATCCACTGAGAACATTCGCGAAACATGTGAAATATACGACCAGGGCCTCCTTTCACAAAGCACTAAGGTGATCATAAGTCACTAAGTTAACCTTAGTGCAATGTTAAAGAATGGGAGTTAAAGTTAACCTTAGTAAAGGTTGCTTCGTGAAAGGAGCCCCAGGACGGCAGGAGTCAAAACATAATAAAGCCAAGGGAGGCAACTCTGGAGCGCTATCCCAAAAGGCGTGCCGCTAAAATAATATTGCCATTGAACATATATGACGCAAAATGCGACCCACAACCCACACTCAAAACTTTAAAAATTGTGACTCATAATAACTATCACCTAACCTATGTTATTACACATTACAAAAAACACACTCTCGTAACATAATGTCCTAATAATGTATGTATAGTGTCTCGTAAACCCATGTATGGCTGGACGCACTTCCTTTAACCTGTTTTGTATGTGATTCTGTATTTTACTGTAAGTGTTGTGCGTGTGACACTTTAATAAACATTTTGCTGCTGCTACTACTACTACTACTACTACTACTACTACTACTACTACTACTACTACTACTACTACTACTACTGTTTTACATTATATACTGTTAACATCCTGGTGTAAAATCCGGACCCAATATTTGATTATTCTCACATATTGATGGACCTTAATAAAAAAAAAACCCGACACAATTCACCTCGAGCAGCAATACTTGGAGATGTTCTACCCAGATGGTGTACTTGTTTGTAAAAGTTGATATGGAGTTGTTGTTCTGGTCTGAAATAGTTGTAATGTTCATGATTGTCCATTCAGAGAGACACAAGTCGCTATTCGACTTGTCCCAGAATAGGACGAGCGGGTCATGAATGGGGAATATCTACACTTTTCAAGTAAAATGAGGTTGCCCGATTTTCTCATCATAGAGCATACGCCTAGGATTCACCTACCTAAATCCGAAATAAATCCCCAGGATTCATCTGTTTTCGTTCAACATCTGTTTTCAGTCGGCCGTTTGCGTGTTCATTTCTCGCGGTTATTAGCGAGATATTACGTCGCCAGACAGGTTAATTTTAGCAGGAGGTCGACTGCTTCAGCTCTGACTAACAAAATGCTTCGTGTGAAATTTAGTAAGGTACATGATTGCAAACACATGTAAGTGTTACGTTTTAGAACCGAGTTTACTAATGCATAAATTTTCAGCTCCCCCTTTTCAGTATAGCGTCGTCTGCTTGTTTATTGTATGACGTATCATTATCACATGGCATATCACGTGGCGTTGCCGTCGTAAAAATATATATATGGAAACTGGATAGGGTCATCTCTTATTACGATTTTCCAAAATACTCATTTAATTTTCGAAACTGCAATGAATATTTCTGTGTCATGGGCCCAGTGTACTCATCCTGCATGCTATCATTGGGTCCACCTCAAGCTGTGCACCTCCGTATGTGTAGTGAGATCTTCTGATGAGTTTTGGTGCCCTTGTCAGCGCGAACCGAAGGAGTGAAACATGCCTGGACATGTGATGTAACTAGCGAAGTCTTATCATGATTAACTTTGACATGAAATTATTACGACCATAGTTTCTAATAATTATTATTGGAACTATTACAAATATTCTTTTTGGACTGGATGTTTATCAACTTTATATTATAAAAATATCAGCATAGCACGAATACTGCTATTAGATTTCTGTTTTACGGAGAACCAATGAAGTGAACGAAAACAGATGACGTCACTTCCGCATTCACGATCTTTGCCTAGCGAACTATGAGGCCTGCTGTGCGGGTGAAACACGAGGTTAATCCGTCAGATATTTGAATATCATAAATAAATAACAAACAAACGAGGTAGGTGTGTTTATTATCGATTTATTCATGCACTTTATGTCACGTTGGTCGACAATCCTGACATGACCGAAAACCGAATACACAAGGATACTATTTTACCAGATTTTACCTATTTTTTTCTGCCTTGTGTTGATACAATTTTGCCATGGTTATTAGTGTTATTTTAGTATTGCATTATTTTAGAAACCGGATGTGTCCTAGACGATTGGTCAAAGGTAATCATTATTCCTATACATAAGGGGGAAATAAAAAGGACCCGATTAACTAGCGGGGGATATCCCTAATGAGTATATTTGGGAAACTATTCACTTCAATTATGCGTGAAAGACTTACTCTGTTGGCTAGTGTATATGATAAAGTAAGTATTCACAAGATGGCTTTTGGGAGGAAGACTCCACAATAGAAATAAATGTATTTATTTTAAACGCTGGTGTATGAGACAAAAAAGGGTGGAATGTATGCAGCGTTCATTGGCGTTAAGAAGGCGGTTGATACGGTGAAACGTCCAAAATTATGGAAGTACTGAGTAGAATTGGGATTAGAGGCAAGATGCTATAAACTATAATGAATATATATTCTAACGTAGTTAGAGTGTATTCTGAGTTGTTTATTGTCCCGTAGGACTAAAACAGGGTTGTGTTATGAGTCCAATTATTTGTATATATATATACCTGTTTGCTCTAAAAACAGAAAATTCTGATTGTTACGGTATACAACTACATGTATTCCCTGACATCGTGAAACTGTATTGTTGTTGCTTGCTGACGATATAGTTTTGTTTTCGAATCTTGTGCGAGAGTTACAAAAGCAATTAGATATTTTGTCTGAATTTTCAACCGAATATGTTCCCACAGTGATTTGGGAAAAATTAAAAATAATGGTATTCCGAAGTGGAGGCCCTTTAGCCAAAAGAGGAAAGTGTTTTCACAAAGGTATATAGTTATTGTAAAACAATATAGATATGTTGGTGACTGTGCTTTTACGTCCCAGTTATCATGGAAAACAACTACTGAACTTCGGGCTTTGGATGCCCAAAAAGCATTAACGAGTATATTACAAGCAATCAAAAGTAAAAATGGTATTAATAGATGTATTTTTCACAAAAAAATTATACTAAGGTGTTGCCTATATTATGCAATGGGTGTGAAATCTGGGGTCATACTAATTTTGACAACATTGAAAGAATCCATATTTTTGCTTGCAATACATTTTTGCAAGTGAGCAAGAAAACTAATTCCCATGCCGGTTTTGGTGAGTGTGGCGTTACCCTATATATACTTATACGTTAATAGGTTTATTAAATATTGGTTGAAATTAACAGCAATGCCCGAATACCGTCATGTTAAAAAAAGCCTACAATCTGCTTCTTCTCTATGATGAATCCAGGAAAACAAACTGGGTAACCGCTGTAAAAATGTATTATTTTCTGACGGCTTCATGTTCGTATGGTTTAATAAGAGTGATGAAAGATGTATTTTTATACCAATTTACACAAAGGATAAGAGACATATTTATCTCAGAATGGTATGCAGGACTCGAAGCGTCATCAACACTTTCTACCTTTCGTACTTTCAAAACAATGTTTGAACCAGAGAGATATTTGAAAGCTGTGACTATTCCAAAACTCAAACATATACTGGCTAACTTTAGATGTGGTGTATTACCACTTGAAATTGAAAAGGGAAGGGCATTGGGTATCTGTAGAAAAGAAAGATATTGTAAACTTTGTAAAGATGGAAGCTTTGGAAATGAATTTCATTTCATGTTCTTGTGTAAGGCATTTATTGATTTGAAAAAACTTATATCCCCCAAAAGTTCTTAAAAAAACACTGTTTCATGATTTCGTTCTGTTAACAATGATGATATAATTCAAAACACAGCTCAGTATGTTCATCATGGGTTTATGCTTAGAACATCTTGTTAAAATGACTCGTATTGCCTGCGAACTGTTTTGTATACATATTTTCCCTATGTAATTTGTTGTTTGGGGCCGGTGGAATGAAGCGATAATAAATGATGGTGATGATGATGATTCACCTACCTTTCACATATTCGTGTGTATATTTGGTATACGCTCACCTGGTATCATCACTAGTGATTAATAATCTTGATACAGTGGACATCGTACTGTCGGCTCTCATCGTGTCAAAGATTTGATGCATATCAGTGACAAAAATGATGTCCGATGCAATTCCCTATTTTGACTTATACCATACGTTCCCAAATAATTTCAGGTGAACAAATGACCAGACTTAGCATATGTTTATGACGGGTGCCACCGGTGGGGCAGGATACGCTCACCTTTCAGTCATCGTGCCGCATGGTGACAATCACTGGATTGTCTGGTTCAGACCCGATTTGTTTTACAAACAACATGGTACAGCTGTAATACTGCTGAAACAAATATCTGCTCATGATATAGTCACAATTGCACAATCGACTCTGCTTTTGGTAGAGTTCCTTATGAATGTGGAAAGGGGTTTGCCGCTTCTATTGTTGAATATGTTTTCTATCAACAACCAAAACCATTGGCATTATACGTGCGCCTCGCAAAATTTATCAGCACAGCGCAATCGCATTCCAAACGTGAACCAGTCCCGGGGGGTCAAATGTAACAGGTTGCCGTTGTATAAAACAAGATTGTCGTAAGTCTATGTTGAGGTGTGGGACTTACGATCACCTTAGCGCTAAGATTATTTTGTACAACGGGACCCAGTTCTTTGCGGGTAGACGTGCTGACTCAGCTCTTCTTTGGCAGCTCGACAACAAATTGTTGACGAGGATGTCCAAAACGTCAGCAACGATCTCAAACAAAGTTGGTGGGGTGTAAACATTCAGCATCTATGAACGTCCACAATTTTCATGATGTTTGACCTGAAAATTTGATATCAGCCCAGACCACGTGGTATACGATGTGTTCTATTAGACGTAACCGTTTTCAACCCTGTGTCATCTTGATTTTGAAACGGATTAACAAGGCTACGAGTATGGCTCACATGGACCCTGATGAGGAACGTGTATTAGTGAGTGAGTTAATATTTTCAAGTCACCTCGGCAATATTTCAGCCATATCGTGACTAAAACAAGTTCTAATATACATGATAAATACAGAGTTGAATGACAAAAACCTGCCAACGAAGGACAGTAAAATCACTTAAAGATCACAGATTTCGACATAAAACTGGTATGTAAATCCCAAACATGTTAGCTATAAAGACGATACAATATAAAACCAACTGAAGGTAGATCACCATACTAAGGACCATGGGGACTTAAAGTGCCTTTGCTACCTGCTTGGACCCTAGCTGGATTTACATCATCCCTTAATCCTTTGTCGATTGTAGGCAAATTTAGCCATAATTTAAAATGACAAAAAATACTACGTTATAAAAATCTGGTAAGTTTAAATTTACTTTGAATGTTACGGGAATTACGTGCCCTCTCAGGAGGACAATAATTTTACAATACTTTAACCCCCTTTGAAGATACAGCCACCAGCAATCTCAGTTACCCAAATTAAACTTCCAGTCATAAAATATACATCTATTTACAATTCAAATTAATAAACTCTTTTTCAGTTAGTTATATTTCTTGGAAATTTTTTTTAATTAAATGATAAGTTGCATTATTAAAAAGATCCTCTGCTGTGTTTGTACTGGGGCGGTGGGGTAACCTAGTGGTTAAAGCGTTGGCTCGTCACGCGGAAGACCCGGGTTCGATTCCCCACATGGGCACAATGTGTGAAGCCCATTTCTGGTGTCCCCCACCGTGATATTGCTGGAATATTGCTAAAAGCGGCGTAAAACTAAAACTCAGTCAGTCAGTCAGTCAGTCAGTGTTTGTACTGAAATATTTATCCCTTGTGATGGAAAAATCAATACAGTCAAGAAGGACATGCGGGGTCGCGATTCTTTCATCACAAAGGATGCAAAATGGAGGATCCTCACCTTTCAATGAGTATATCTTGAATGGCCAATGCGACAACGTCGCATTATGACCTCTTCTAATCTGGACTGATAGCCCAAGTTGGTATAGCCAATACTTGGCTTTATTCGATGTAATTTATTGATACCTTCCTGATTGTCCCACCCCTTCTGTATCAGATCACGGATTTCAGATATAGTGATAGTTTTGTAATCAGAATATGGAATGAGTAGTGGTGTCAAACATTTATTGAGTGCTGCCTCAGCAACACAATCGGCCATTGTGTTACTAGAAATGCCAGCGTGGCTAGGTAACCAACAGATTGCGATGTCGCATTGGCCAGTAGCAAGATCGTTATATAATTCAATGATATCGATTAAGAGTTGATGTTTGCAAGACAAATTTTAAATATTCTGAAGGCACGAAAGGGAGTCTTAAAAGATTATATATTGTTTATATTTAGGTTTTTTGTATATTTAAGAGCCGTTAATATCGCGTTTGCTTCTACTGGTAAAATAGAGCTGTTATCCGGTATTCTGGAAGGTATTGTTCTGGATCCAATGACAGAGCCACAAGCAAGTGCGCTACCATCCTTGGATCCATCTGTAACTGAGAATGTATATGTATTATATATACTTTTTAATTGATTAAATTCATTAGTTCCTGGTACTTTAAATGCTGTAAGTGTTAGGTCAACTTGTGACTTCTCTGATGTTTTGATGTATAAAAGAAGAAGTGAACCACGAAGACGGGTGACGTTTCGAGCTTCCCTACAAATACAGCCTTGGAAATGACAAAAGGATCTAATTTAATAGGAAAATGGTCTGTTGACTTGGAAATGGCAAAAGGATTCAATTTAATAGAAAGGTAGGCTGTTGCCTCAATCACGAGGAAATCAGAATAATTGAAAGAAACACTTCTTGATGTCTCTCCTTTTCATTACGCGGGGAACCAGATGGTTTTGAAACCATGATGAAAGGAAATTTGTTCAGCACCATTGCTCCCCACACACCATGGAGTGCCTACAAGGACGGTGTCAATATACACCGGATATCCAAGATGCTGACAACAGGGATACAGGAGTGTTATACTCCAGAGAATATGACATGAATAGCTCTATTTATCTACCAATTTAATGCTAGACTGGTACGGCCCTTGACACGAAATTGGAGACATACATTATTATTGGACACATTCTGCCCCTTGCCCACGCGGGGGAAGAGCTATTAGCGTTACCCATTACACACCACGAGGAGGTTGCTTTGCACGAGTGCCAGGAAAGTGTATTAACATGGCCAACCAAATGTTTGAATGTTACAATTTTGACATTCATAGGACCTAAAACATATGGACTCTTGCATACTCCTACTGCTCCAGGTAAACCTTTAAGCGAGACTTATGATACTATAATTGCAATGGAATTTTGAGAAAACAGTGATCTCCTAAAAGACTGAATCAACTGTTGGAAAAGATTTTTAAATATGAGTGGACCGAAATATGTAATAATATATATTTGTTGAAGTTAAGAGAATAATGTCATCGGACGAACTTTGGCACAGTTAATATGCAAGCTTACCTCTGAAGCATCACTGATTTGATAAGTACATGTATATGTGTTACACGTGAGTGAGTGAGTTTAGTTTTACGCCGCTTCTTTTGCAATATTCCGGCAATATCACGGCGGAGGACACTGGAAATGGGCTTCACAATGCATACACGTTGGGAATCGAACCCGGGTGTTCAGCGTAACGAGCGAACGCTTTAACCACTAGGCTACCCCACGAGACGTTTGATGGACATGAACGACCACCGCATATGCCTCAAGATCACTAACCCGCTCTGAAAAAAGAAATATGAACAGATTGACAAAGAGGCCTTGGATTTATTTTGAGTTTGGGCGACAGTTTACACTGATCACAAAACGTCAACCCATACCTTCAATCTGTTATCCACAGATAGGCCTCATTAACTGTGCCAGCTTCAGATCAGCTGTGTTCAAAGCCAATAGCGATTGTTCATGTATGTTTAACATATATGTTTGTTGACTTTACTATGATATATGACTGTACATTATACATGAATAAAGGATAAGGGCCCTTCTCCACACACTGAAAATCTTAAATTGTAAAGTAATGTACCTGTAAATCACTGGTATGACCCGAGATAATGGCTTGCATACAGTACCCGTCCTTTAATGTTTTTTTAAGAATATGCGTCTAAAAACCTGATGTAAAAGCATTTGGTAAACACTGTCTGACAACATCCTAGATCAGAGTGTATTTGCATGTGGTTGGTCATAGACCACAAACACACACTTGCTGAGTTGAATAAAGTTTAATTTCTTTCATATGAACATTTAATTTTCATAAAAATTACTTTCCAAGGTCTAGATTAGGCAAGTCAATATTTGCATAACATGTCACTTTTCATTTAATCCTGGCAAAATGTTACATTCATGCCATTCGCGTAAATACTGACGCAAACTCGCACTGAAGGGAATAATTTTCAAACTAATGTTTTTCAACATTTTACTAATTGAAGCTACAACTTTTGCCAGTACAGTGATGATTCAATAGTACAATGAATTAAGTTGAATCAAGCTGAAATATATATATCAAAACCTATTTGTGAAACCTGTCATATATTCTTAATCGTACTAAAACCACCTTCAATGCATTTCTTTGCTTTCTCTTTGTTTAACGCCGCCTTCAGCACTTTTCCAGCTGTATGACGGCGATCTGTAAATAATCGAGTCAGGACCAGACACTGCAGTGATCAACATCATGAACATCTGTCTACACAGTGGGGATACGATGAACCAAGTCAGCGAGCCTGACCACACGATCCCGTTAGTCTCCTCTTACAAGCGTGGGTTGCTGAAGACAATTTCTAACTCGGATCTTCGCGCGTTTCTTTTATTGCAAAGAGTCCTGATCTTGTAAACAACCTCCAACCATTTGCAAGAAGTGAGATGAATGCAACGTTTCATCAGCAATATGTCAGCCACAACGTGACCAAAATTAACTTTGAATATGTTTTATTGGTAGAATATACACAGGGTGGAAGCGCTGTCCACGCGAAATGTGGAGTTGTCCCAAAAGCAACTCCATTTCCTCGCTAGACAGTGAAAGAAGAACACGTAGCGCAAAAGAAATGATATGTTTTCCCTCGTACTTTCATTATTTTGCAAGTATATCAGCTTTTGCCAGCTGGCAGACGTGTCTAGAAATGTACAAATTATTCTGTAACAGCTTGACACCCTCTATATTTATTACAATTGAGCGTTAAGCGAGGGCACACTCCGGAGTATCGAAACAAGATAGCGGAAAGTGATCGTTTCAACACGAAATAAGACATCCTCATCAGCAGACACGCCTTGTTTTTCCTGTCAATTCTTAGATACAGTGACTTTAGGTCTTCCTACACAGTTTAGGCTTTAATGCGTCTGTATTTTTTCAATTATGTTCCTCTTTCACCGTCCGGCGAGGAAATGGAATTGCTTTGGGGGCAACTCCACATTTTGCGTGGACAGCGCTTCCACCCTGTGATTTAGCATAGTAACTATCCACACTCCCAGCAGATCTCTCCGCTCCAGCATCTCCCTTCTTCTCTCCCAGCCAACCACCAAGACCACTATGGGTGACAAGACTCTTCTCAGCTGCAGCCCCACTACTCTGGAATAGCCTCAGCTGCAGCCCCACTATTCTGGAATAGCCTCAGCTGAAGCCCCACTACTCTGGAATAGCCTCAGCTGCAGCCCCACTATTCTGGAATAGCCTCAGCTGCAGCCCCACTATTCTGGAATAGCCTCAGCTGCAGCCCCACTACTCTGGAATAGCCTCAGCTGAAGCCCCACTACTCTGGAATAGCCTCAGCTGCAGCCCCACTACTCTGGAATAGCCTCTCAATCACTATCAGAGAAACAGCTGTAAAGACTCTTTAAAAAAAAAACCCTAAAAAACCCATATGTTCACAATATCGCTATCATAGTCTTTCAGGCTTTCTTTTTCAGCGCCGTTGAGCAATTACTTTTTGGAAATAGACGCAATATAAATTCATTATCATTATCACTATCACAAGTACAATGTAAAACTAGTTGAAGAATACATGATGAGCCATCAACATGATATAACATGGGCAATAGATTGTCAGCTACTGATGGTAGATGACCACAGTTGGGACCGTGGGACTCAAAGTGCTCTCTATTTCCATAAAAAAACACTCCTCTTGGAATATTCCCATACGATTATGGTGCAAGATTATTTAGCATCCAAAACCGTGTTCCACGCGAGATATTGCATGTGTGAGATCATGCGCATGATGCTTGGATTATAACCAACGATTATTTCGTGTAGTTTAGGCATAGCTGACTATTGAAACGACAATTCTATCCGCTCATCCATTTGAAATACGTTGTTTTTTTATTCAAAATGGTTAAAAGTTTAATAAGTATTTTCATGTGTGAAAAACTATTTGATTATCCTGTTAGCCAAGATTGTGTCTTAAGCCACTTTCTACTTTCATTTCCATAAACTAACTAGTGTCCGAGATGGTGTTGTATCCGGATCTTAGTGAAATCATTATTTTGCTCTTTGTTGTTTTGTTGTGTGCATTTTCCTGAAGTCAGTGTTTTTAATTAATTTACAATAGACGGGCCTTGAATGTCAACCTTGACAAACTTATATTTTTCAATTTTGTATAAATGATAAAAGCTACCAAAGTAAAAAACGTAGACACATAAACCAACTACCCCTGAAATTGTTCCTACCTATCAGTACACTAAACGCCAAAAGAAACGTTACCCTCCTACCTTTATGAATTCCTTACAAACTATAAAAGATATGTTAGAAGGTATTAGTTTACAAGAAAGTTTAACAATACAGCTTTATGCAAAGCACGAAAAAAATTCTCAAATGCATTCATATCTAGGTGAAATGCATATTTTTCAGAAGAGTTAAATTGTCCTATTTTCGTCCATGCCGAAATAAACCAATAACAGTGAATTAGATGTCCAATAGAAAGGTTGAAATAAGATTCTGTTTTAGGACAAAAATAAGCCATTTAAAGTCACTATTTCTCAGCTATTAAAACAAGAAATAACAGTTGTAGAGAGTGTAAAATTGTAAAATAATCATTCCTATGATTTCAATCTTTTAAAACATTTTCTGTTGATTTGCATTAGTGAAAACTAGTAAAACGTGTATTTGATATTGTGAAAAAATGTTTAGGAACATCTACAATGATCTTTGTTAACATTTTTCCTTGCAAAGTAACATTTTTCCATTTTCCGTTTACACATAGCAATATCAATCGCCAAAACGCAGCAATATTCAAGCAGTATTTGCATCCATTTCATATGTAGAATGATTCTATAGGGTATGAAGAGAGCCTAGGAAAGATGATATGATACACAAGTACGAGAAATATGCCACGATTAACAGCTGAAGAGAGAGAAAGAGCCATTGGGATGGTGCAGATGGGGCCGACGGTGACCGGACAAAATCCACCCCAAAATTGCCACCCCGGACAAAATCCACCTCTTCTTAAAAAAAATGGACAAAATCCACCCTTCTCAAATTGCTATTGTTAAAAGTTTTAGTGTGTCCTGATCTTTGATCAAGTTGTTTTTCTCAATCATTGCAAGCATTGTTTTGATAGCATTTACGTTTTCCTAATTGGCTGTTGTTCCTGTTGCATGAATGATTCCTAAATGTGAAATGTGAAAATGTGCAATTGTCATATTTATATGTGCAAAAATGTGCTTACATATGTATTTTGGTTGTTTTTGTTATCGATTATGAATGACTTATATGAATCATATTCATTTCTGTGACTAAACATGTCATTAGTTTGTTTTTTCTTAGGGTGGAATTTATTAGGGGTGGATTTTTTCCTAGGTTGCAATTTTGGGGTGGATTTTGACCGGGTGGATTTTGTCCTGGATTCAATGTTGTTGCCAACGCCCTCGGATGCCACCGTATCACGGTTTGAAGACTTATTCAGGGCTTCAGACAGACTGGGGTCATCGTAGACAGACCAAGAAGTGGACGTCCACGCATCACAACACCAGTTGAAGATAGGTACCTCCGTCATTAACTCATTAAGCCCGAGAGACACTTCACTACTCAACACCTGGAACCCCTCGCTGATTGCCCGGCTCACTGTTGCGAGGGTCATTAGTGCTGTTCACACACATCGGGGATGACAGGAAACTGTCTAGTCGTACAATCAAGCTCTGATTGTTTAATTGTGTCGTAAAGATGTAAGTTAAAAGAAAGCAGGTGTGAATACATATCATGTATTGCAACGTTTTATGTAATTTTATTGCAAGTTTCCTTGTAGACCTTTGGCGGCTTGTACATTTATATGTTATCAACATATGTATGTATTTTTTGTATGTAAGAGATGAGACATACATAAACAAATTCTTTCTTTATATCATTGTATGAGGTTTAATTTTACAAAACATCTATGACAATGACAGACTGTAAAGAAGAATTTACTTACATGTTTTATAATCTTCTACGATATTGGCGTTTTTGCCGAGATAGTGTATACTGAATATTTTAAGGAGAGTTCTATTACGCTAGTCTGTGACTAACATAGAGCACATTCACAGCTTGGCACTTTGTTTCATCTAGATGTAATGCAAAAAACAAACGTTATCATACGAACACACATATAAAAATTGTATAATGCTTATTCCTAGTATAGACATAAAACAAAGAGTCACGTGATAGCACGTCATCAAATTTCCCGAATAGAACGTTCGGCATCTCAACTCTTCAATATAGTGGCTGGTCATTTGTTATCTATAACCAATCGTATCATGAGATACCTGTCACAGAGGAAGGGACAGGTAATGGGGCGTGGGCGAAATTTCTAAATTTGGTTTGGTCAACAGCTTGGGTAGAGATTGATTATTGGCTATATCGTTGACCAGTCGATATGCTGGGTTTCGGCTTTATCAACTCAAGCTATCATGTAACAGTTTGTGTATTGTACACATACATAATCGTAACGATCTATGAAATAATACACATAAGACAAATAGGAGTAGATAGATCTCAGAGATCGAAAACACATTTGAGTGTTTTTCGATAAGTAAAACAAAGTGATTGAAACCCAACCGTTGAGTATTTATTTTCATATATATTTTACGCACACAACTAGTACATAAAACATAATGGGTTGCTGTACATGTAAATATAATCTTCACCTTGATACGAATGAATATCAAAATTAAAGTACACGTATTATAGAATTCAAAAAGTGAATTATTATAATGTAGAAACTTGCAGTTTAATCCCCCCAAATATTTATTAAGATGGGCGTGCCTATATCCATACTGAATGTAAACGAGGTTCATAAGATTACAGATGTGCATGTATGCATAAACATTACTAAGAGGGGCGTGACTCCATAAAGCAGGTTGTCCAATGATATAACATCGCACCTGTTTAGTTTACACTTGTCACGGGACAAACCTTTCAACAAGCGCGCAAATACATATGCATTCTACCGGAAGCTGTTATTTCAAGGTCGAAAGAGGTGGTCAATTATCTTAATACTGTAATCTGATTGAATGATTATACGCATGTGTATCGTTACCGTAACTGATATACTATCCTGCTTTTATTGACGAAGGATCAATAGAGACTGAGTTCAGTGATACACGTGATAATTACACCGGATCAGATAATTACAGAGATCAAAATACAAAAGTTTTTACACAATGCTCATGTAAATTGCACAGAAAACTGACAATTCAAATCAACATGAAACTTTCAACAGTTTGAACAACAATCCTTGAAATACCTTTGTATGGTTTACATGTAATAACTTATGATATTACTTCTGTCTACGTGTAAGAATTTTTTGAATTACCAACTTACTGTGTTTTGTAACAAACGTAGTGAAAGATTTCATTGTTGTAATAACACTGACATGTATATATATTCGATGCATTCGAGCTATCACTTAATATTCTATTGTGTTGGAATTCTTTGTATGTCCTTGAAATTATTGTATTGTTTCCTATTTATTAGGTAGTTGAAGAAATTATAATCTTCAGTAACCTCTAAACCATTACATCTAATTCAATCAATGTGCATAAGAAGCATTTTAGTATCCACTCCCAATGAAGAGTACCAGACACTTTCCTCTGTAAAAACATCTCATAATCCCTTTTCTCGCCGACATGTGTTCATTTGCCAAACGCTGTATAAGCCTATGATATTGATTAGCAATTGCTATCAAAACACTTTAAATACTTCTTCTGATTAATGCTAAAGGTAGCAACTCTCGTACGAAAAGCTAATCTTTGCTCAGTACTACTAAATTGATTGAAATAATAGGTACAGTGCGATTTTTAAAAGTACGACACACATATGTGCGTCTCTCGGTGAATAAGAGGTGCTTACTGTTGTCGCCCATGTGCGGCTATCGCTGAATAAGAGGTGCTTTCTGTTGTTGTACATGTGCGGCTCTCGCTGTGAGAAGCTAATTAATTTGTCGCACATATGCGTCTCTCGGCCTTAATGAGTTTGGAAGGAGGGTAACGTTTCTTTTGGCGTTTAGTGTATCTTGGCGTACTATGCACTAAAACTATAAATTGGTTCATTTCAACTAAGCCAAAAAGCTTTAGTAAATATTACAAAATGCCTTTGTAACTTTAAAGATAAATTATGTATATTTTAAAAGGAATGGAAAGGATATCATTTATTTCATATAAACGATTTCTTCCTTTGCAAACGTCTACACCTAAACAGTCCTCAGAGAAACTAGTAGATATATTTTATATTTATACACTCTTGAACGTTACATATTGTCCACCAGTTAAAAGATTTCCCTATGCCCTCTTTACACACCAATGGTAACACAATAAAATGTTAAATGATTCAGATCTGAACGTAATCGTCGACCGTACTATATGTAATTGACACGTGTGAAAATGATTCTATTCATATTTGGGTTCAGCAGGGACTTGAAGGCAAACGTCATTTGTTACATTTGCTTTAAAGAGGAGGCAAAGATTGTTTTGTGTAAGAGCGGCACGCCAAACTCCAAAATTTTCTACAACTGTACTTATCCCTTATTCAAAGAACATGTCATGTGCGGAGCTATTGTTCAGTTTATAATAATTTCTTGTATCATAAGGGAAATGCAGATACTATAAATAATGCAACTGAAGACGAATACCATGTTCAACTAATTTATGATCATCATAGTAACTTTTGAAGCATATATACTGACGTGCAAAAGAAACTTCCTGTCCTTTGAAATTGAATATATTCAAAAGCAACGAAGTAAAAAGTAAACGGTTTACTCTTTCAACAAATCATTTACACACGTGTTAAACACACAATTTCGAAATCCAAACAAAATATTCAGGTAATCGGAAAAAAGCATCAGGAAAAAAGAATCGGAAAAAAAGAATCAGTTTTTGCTATGAAAAAAAGAAACAGGAAAAAAATCAGTTCACAGCAGTTAAGACTAGACTTCTTAATCCCTCAACAATATACTGACTGTAAGCTTTTCTATAAGCTGATTCTCTTTATACCAATTATATATGATTGGAATATTCAGCCGTAACACATGAAAATACACACACGGGGTGAAAATAAGAGATTTCCCTAACGTTAACAACACAGGAAACTAAATTAAAATGAAAAGTGTAGTCTCTAATAACGGGTATGTCCACCCCTGGATGCATGAGTAAACACGTCACCTGACTCAAGTGGTCAAGCGTCTGATGACGTCAGTATGGATACGCGTCCAATCTTCGACGAGGGCCTGTCTTGTAACTGGCGGATTCTGTCTTCCCCGAATCTGTCTATCGAGTTGATCCCACAAATGTTCGATAGGTGACAAGTCGGGGGAGCGAGCTGGCCATGGCTAAACGTTGACGTTGTTGGGGTTCAGAAAGTTCTGTACAATCCAACGTGTGGGCGAGCATTGTCGTGTTGGAATACGACTCCCTGTGGTTGTATAAATGGCAGGACCGTGCCTCAGCACCTCATACCTCATACCGTTGAGCCCTCAGATTACCGTTAACGACAACAAGGTCAGTCCTATGGTCACCGCATATGGCACCCCAGACCATGACGCTATCACCACCATACGGTCCCGACTCCTATACACAACAACGAGCTGTTCTTTCACCTCTCCTCCTGTACACTCTAAATTCTGCCATCGGGCCTCGATAGACAGAATCTGCTTTCGTAAAAAAAAACCAGTACCCTACGCCAGTCACGTAGCTGCCAACGACTGACCTGTCTGGCCCAGCGTAGTCTCAACTGGCGATGTCTATCCGTTAGCAGCGTTCCCCGGTTTGGTCCATAAGATCTGATACCATGGGCACGAAGTCTTATTCTTACTGTCCAAAGACTCACGGGGTGACCTTGTGCCGTTGCCGAAGATGCCGTCACCGTCGGGAAGCGGTTCCGCAAGTGCAACGTTCTCAGATGCCGGTCTTCCGCTGCTGTTGTTAACCGGGCTCTGACTGTTAATTTTGGTAAGAAAAAGTTTCCTTTGCACGTCATTTGTACCAAGTTACCTTCAAAATATATTTAACCAGCTATTGTCGCCATACAGATCTATTCCGAACTTTGGTTTGTAAACAAACCAGGTAATCAAGTGATCGATGAAACAGACATTCCAGTTGTTAAGTTGAATTGCGACGACTGTGTGGAAGATTCCGCTGATTACAAGTACAGAATGAAAGTTTTGGAAAGAGATTTGTTTTGTTTTACAACACAGAGGGGTCAATTTTAATGTCTCGGACCTAATCTTTCTTTTTTAGTTGAATCAGTACAGATAAATGCTACTGATCTAAATGAAACTAGGGAATCAATCAAGTGATCGATGAAACAGAAAGTCCAGTTGTCAGGCTTGAATTACGACGCCTGTGATTACAAGCACAGAGAAACGTTTTGGAGATAATACTGTTTTACAAAACATTAGGGACGGTTTTGATATCTTTGATCAAATATTTCTTTTGTACTTGGCTCAGTATAGATAAATGTAACTGATCTTTTGATGAAACAAGGGAACTTCGGCCTAACAGCAGAAATGTGGAGTGTGAGTGAGTTTAGTTTTACGCCATACTCAGCAATATTCCAGCTATATGGCAGCGGTCTGTAAATAATCTAGCCTAGACCAGACAATCCAGTGAGCAACAGCATGAGCATCGATATGCGCAATTGAGAACCGATGACATATGTCAACCAAGTCAGCGAGCCTGACCACCCGATCCCTTTAGTCGCCTCTTACGACAAGCATGGGTTAATGAAGATAGACTCTACCCCGCATCTTCACTGGTACAGAAACATGGATTCATGTTAAAGGAAATATAAAGCGCCACTGTAAAAGAACACCATTTCATTTGGTGCAAAGGGCAAAAGACTAACTTCCAGGATGTTTGCTTTCAATTATTGATATCTATTTTATCTCCCCATCTCAAGATCACCAGACACCGATATTACCATAATATTACCACGGGAATATTATATATGGGGCTGACAACTCTCGTCGAGTTGACAATCAGTGTGGGGATGAAAGCGTTGATGAGACCGTGGTTGATTCTGTATGGGATGGTACTGTTGGTTGATGGGGAGGTGGAGATGCCGTTGGAAGAGGGTTTTGGCCGTGTCAAGTTCAAAATGCTAAATGTCAGCAACTCTCGTTACCGATTTTGTGTGGCCAAAGGAGGGTGCCACGCTCCAGATTACGACTCCCAGGGACATGGATGCCGCTATAAGGTGAGGAATTTTACCCAATTACTGCCCAATCTTCATCTTATTTCAAAATATATACACATTTATATCATATTTTACGTAGATGACTTATTATATTTGTTGCATAAATGTATGGATTTGTTAGTAAATGTATGGATTAGTAAACTTCGTAATACAATGTGTGAAGCCCATTTCTAGTGTCCGCCGTGGTATTGCAGGAATATTGCTAAAAGTGGCGTAAAACCAAACTCATTCACTTCAAACGGTATTGGCATCTACTGACTGACTGAGTTTGGTTTTACGCCGCTTTTAGCAATATTCCAGCAACATCACGGCGGGGGACACCAGAAATGGGCTTCACACATTGTACCCATGTGGGGATTCGAACCCGGGTCTTCGGCGTGACGAGCCAACGCTTTAACCACTAGGGTACCCCACCGCCCCGTTGGCATCTACACCGAAACAATGCATTCAAGAAGTCGTCTTTCCATAAATATTGTTCATCTTCAAGAATTAAATCTTTCATTTCTGCTGTTAACATTGAGCTTGAGAATTTCAGCCTACTTTTTTCTCCCCCTTGGCAGAGACCTCAGGTACATCTTACCCCAACTAAACTCAAGAAATCTGAATCAAGTCAATTACAACGATAACAAGAATAAAATAAGAACCAAATGTAATATATTTACAGATGGATCAAAACATAATCACTGGACCATAACATTATCAACTAGATTACAAGATAACTCTTCCATTTTTACAACCTAATCAAAGCCCTTACCCGTGAAGGTCCGGGCTAGAATATTGATCTTCAGTAACTCATGCTTGTCGTAAGAGGCGACTAACGGGATCAGGTGGTCTGGCTCGCTGACTTGGTTGGCACATGTCATCGGTACCCAATTATGCAGATCGATGCTCATGCTGTTGCACACTGGAGTGTCTGGTCCAGACTCGATTATTTACAGACCGCCTCCGTATAGTTGGAATATTGCTGAGTGCGGCGTAAAACTAAATTGACTCACTCACTCTTGGTATATTCCCATATTACAAATTAAAAACATCCAGGCCCTTCCTGATCTTATACGACAGTAAGTGTTCTATTTGTAGGAGCGACTTCCTACGCCACTTGTTGCCGAGCGCCGGGTCTCTCTTGTTGGGTGTATACAACCTCCACTGAACTCAGGCATAGACTAATGAATGCGAGTTGTCCAACCGGCTCAACACTCACCGGTTGCGCTGGATACCACCGCAGGGCTCAAAAACTGGGGTCTTTTATCAAAGGTAAAGATGAAAAGGGTGGGCCATCCCGTTAAAGGGAGGGTTGCACATTCTATACAGGTACGATCACTGACAAATGTAACTCATAGCAGGACTGGTATCGGTTGAGAGTAGCAACACAGAAGGACAATGTCAACATAATGCTATCAGCAGCAGCAGCAAGTCCAGTAAAACCATGCACAGATGGAAGTAAGTTGTTTATCAAATCAACAGATGGATGGAAGTAAGTGGGGTCCTAAAATGGTTACAGTGAATACAGATGGCTCGTATTATAGCGAGGGCCTTACGGCATGTATGTTGCTACAAATGAAAAGAGGATGTTAACACAAACTCATGAATCTTAATTAAGCACCACATAAATCGAAGGGTATGATTCGAAAAGGCGATCATACCCTAGCATACTTGAATGCATTTGTATAGAAAGTTCCATACACAATATCACAAAACCTTTAGATGGCATGTTCACGTGCTGCAAAGACATCAAGCTCATTGGGGTATAAATGTTATCACTGCGGTATGTGAATTACAGCTTCCAGAACTGATTTCAAAGACGATAACTCAAAAATTACATTTCTTGACATGGCAAACCCTAGATTTTCAGAAAATACACGATGGAATGGTATTGACTTAAACATTAGTCACGTCGTTATTAGTGAGGCAGCTCCTGAGACATTCAATGGACAACCATAAGTACTGGATACCGCCGTCGTGAGTCATTTTCATAACCATCCCCTGGCCAGATATTCATCGATGGCAACGCTGGACTTCACCATTCTCAAGGCAGCGTTTGCTGATTTGCCTAACAACGATATCGAAACATTAGCATGGCTCACAAGGAGACCCGATATGAACCCCATCGGACAACTTCGGAATTATCTTGATCGAGCTTGATTGCCACTATTAGGAGGATACTGGCAGATGTTATCCATGCGAGGTTCACTGATGTGTTCGCCAGCAGTGGTGTATACAATCACAGCAAACTTTATTTGAGAACGGGGCGACAATCACATTGGGGGCGTAGTCATGTGTGCATTCTTTCCGGCAGTGTTGATATAAAATTTTGTGTATTCCACTCAGATTGCTAAAGTAACTTGTTACGAAAAAAATGTTTTTCTTCTTCCAAAATGTAAGACATACAATTTCCTCGTTCATGGGAATTGCGTGTTATCAAGCAATCTTTAATTTCTTTCTTTTGCTGTTCCAATTTTCGACTATGAAAACAAATTTGATTTTGCTATAAACGACCAGTTTGTTTGACTTGACACTATTCTGGCTACCTCAGTGGGTCGATCCTGGTCTTCAGCCACCCCTGTTTGTAAGGTTTGACTAGCATGCTCGGGTGGTCAAGTTCACTGACTTGGCTGACTGTGGTGCACATGCCTTTGATCACTGGATTGTCTGGTCCAGACCATACAGGTGGAACAGTTCATCAGCGTTATCCAACAAAGTAACACAAGATACAGTGGTTCAAATATGTGGAGGCCCAACAGAAAACAAGCACTATGATGTCTGTGCACTCTCGAATCTACCTAGAACTTGCTACTGTTGAATGTCTTGTCTTTTACAAAAGGGACCATAAGAAGCATCGATCTCCCCTAAGTCGTGCAGAGCTACCGTCAGGCTTCTAGAAACTATCCGACAACGAAACGATGTGGCTGTCCTGTTCATTGAGGGTGTTTTGTGCTAATTCCCAAGTTGAATCTGAAAGTTTTTCAGGGGAATCAGTCTGAAAAACATCCAGATGTATAAAGAAACCAGCAAAGGAACGTCCTGTCTTCTCAACTGTATTTGAAAAACAAATAAGTTCACAAATCAATATAAAAGTATCACTATGACATAACAAAATAATGTAGCGGTACAAATACAAAGGTAATATAATACAAGAGCAGTGATTATAGCCAAAAAGATAATGATGGTAAAATATTCACCTCTCAGCAACAACAATCCAACTTCCGAAATTTGGTCCAGGTATAATATCCAAGGGTAGAGAGTGATTACACAAAATGCTGGTCCTCTGGTAGACTTGAAATGTGAACCAGTATCAGGTTGCCCTTGTACACAAGAACCAAATGCTGGTCCTCTGGTAGACTTGAAATGTGAACCAGTATCAGGTTGCCCTTGTACACAAGAACCAAATGCTGGTCCTCTGGTAGACTTGAAATGTGAACCAGTATCCAGTTACCCTTGTACACAAGAACCAAATGCTGGTCCTCTGGTAGACTTGAAATGTGAACCAGTATCAGGTTGCCCTTGTACACAAGAACCAAATGCTGGTCCTCTGGTAGACTTGAAATGTGAACCAGTATCAGGTTGCCCTTGTACACAAGAACCAAATGCTGGTCCTCTGGTAGACTTGAAATGTGAACCAGTATCCAGTTACCCTTGTACACAAGAACCAAATGCTGGTCCTCTGGTAGACCTGAAATGTGAACCAGTATCCAGTTGCCCTTGTACACAAGAACCAAATGTTGGTCCTCTGGTAGACTTGAAATGTGAACCAGTATCAGGCTGCCCTTGTACACAAGAACCAAATGCTGGTCCTCTGGTAGACTTGAAATGTGAACCAGTGGAAATGTGAACCAGTATCCAGTTGCCCTTGTGCACAAGAACCAAATGCTGGTCCTCTGGTAGACTTGAAATGTGAACCAGTATCAGGTTGCCCTTGTACACAAGAACCAAATGCTGGTCCTCTGGTAGACCTGAAATGTGAACCAGTATCAGGTTGCCCTTGTACACAAGAACCAAATGCTGGTCCTCTGGTAGACTTGAAATGTGAACCAGTATCAGGTTGCCCTTGTACACAAGAACCAAATGCTGGTCCTCTGGTAGACTTGAAATGTGAACCAGTATCAGGTTGCCCTTGTACACAAGAACCAAATGCTGGTCCTCTGGTAGACTTGAAATGTGAACCAGTATCCAGTTACCCTTGTACACAAGAACCAAATGCTGGTCCTCTGGTAGACTTGAAATGTGAACCAGTGGAAATGTGAACCAGTAGAGCCAAATGCTGGTCCTCGAGCATATCGATATACCCTTAAACAACAAAAATGTACAGGCGCTACATTGATAACTGGAACTGTTTGAGGTAATACCAGTACAAACGGAACCAAAGCCAACTGTTAACAACGATTTCAGACCTGGCGCTCTTACGTCAGTAGTTATGAAGTGCTTTGAATGTATTGTTCTCCGTATGTTCTCCAATCAAGTCTATGACAAGCTCGACCCTTTACAGTTTGCGTACCAGGCGAGGAGTTGAAGACGCCACAATCACCCTGTTACACAACATCTATCAACATCTCGAAAATACAGGAGCTTATGCACGCATTCTATTCGTAGACTTTTCCTGGGCCTTCAATACCATCCAACCTCACATCCACATCAAGATATGGATATATGCCCACAACTCATAAGATGGATAGCACAGAGAACAATATGTGAAATTGTGCGCCCTACAGCGTGCACTCTACGTCAACCATCACAAACACAGGAGCTCCCCAGGGCTGTGTGCTATCACCTATTCTATTCACGCTCTGCACCAATGACTGTGTCAGCACTAAACCCAACTGTGATTGAATGAAATTTGACGACGATACAGCAATAGGCAGCCTGCTTTATGACAACGAGGACTCCTACAAAGAAGAGCTGTCTGGATTTACAGGGTGGTGCAGAGATAAGAACTCATTATTGACTTTCGCAGGAAGAAATCGACCATCACACCCGTTATCATCAACGATCAAGTATGTCCAAGATATTTTTATGGATTAAACTTCTTTGTAAGTTCTCTCACGACGTTTCGAGACCATTCCAGGTCCCTTCATCAGGTGAACTGGCAGTTAGGACTATGACGTCGTCACTATGACGTCATAACTGAGCTATGACGTCACAATGCAAGTGACATCACAGTACACTAGGAAGAATACTGTATAAGTGAGTTTGAAGAGTTATTTACATAATGATGAAAATTCATGCTAAATAATAGAGTTGAAAGTTGAATTGCCAATACACAACAACTGCTAATTACACAAAAGTTACTTGATAGCAGGCTTTCCAAAAAGAATATCAAAAGTTAATCAAGAGGTCCCACGCACTGGGCAGGTCTCGAAACGTCGTGAGAGAAATTACAAAGAAGTTTAATCCTTAAAAATATCTTGGACATCAATGTACAACTTCTAAATGCCACTGAAAGACATCAAACGATCAAGTAGTTGAGATTGTCGAGGAGTATAAGTACCTGGGGACAATAATTGATAGCAAACTGACTTTCACTCAAAATACAAATGCCAGTCTTTTTTTATTATGCATATAATGCCATTGATGTTTTTATCATGTCTTAAATGTTGAATTCTTATGTTCTTAACCCTGATGTACACAAAATTCACTTTCGGGGAATAAAGTATTATCTTATCTTATTATCGTATCTCAGTAATAATAAAGGTTCTGTACAGGATAGGCAATGAATATAGATTCATGATGATTCGCTGCCTGCTCCTGTATATGAGAGACAATGGTATTTGCTAACGGCGTGTTTGAATAATGTAGGAATATTTCGTGTCAGACTATGTTTTTCAGATGTCCTTGAAACTCAAAAAAAAAGAAGAAAGAACTAACTCACTAAAATATTCCTCAGGTGCTGCCGATGAAGCGTGGACTTAATTAAGTCCAGCTATCTTGCCATGTAACTTAAACTGTGTCTTTCAGATGTCCGCGGAAGACCAACGTGCTTCGTGGAGACCGGTTACCCGGAGACTGTAGTATACTTGATATGCTGCAAGGACGGAGGAGGTCATCTGGGCTGAGACGTCGTCTTGTGATCGTCATAGCTATTATCCGTGAAGGTCCGGGTTGGAATATTGATCTTCATCAACCCATGCTTGTCGTAAGAGGCGACTAACGGGATCTGGTGGTCAGACTCGCTGACTGGGTTGACATCGTACCCAATTGCGTAGATCGATGTTCATGATGTTGAACCCTGGATTGTCTGGTCCAGACTCGATTATTTACAGACCGCCGCCATGTAGCTGGAATATTGCTGAGTGCGGCGTAAAACTAAACTCACTCACTCACTCTCATAGTGAATGAGTGTTACTTTTAATCTATGTTGGGTGTACACTCGTGACCGTATGTCCGTCTATAGAGCATATGTCCTCTTCCTCTCCTATGTTGTAAACTACTTGTGCCCTGAACCCGTGAAGATCCGGGTTAGAATTGATCTGCAGTAACCAATGCTTGTCGTAAGAGGCGACACACAAACGGGATCGGGTGGTTAGGCCCGCTGACTTGGTTGACACATGCCATCGTATGATGATCACTGGATTGTCTGGTCCTGACGCGATTATTTACAGACCACCGCCATATAGCTCGAATATTGCTGAGTGCGGCGTAAAACTAAACTGACTCACTCACTGCTTGTGCCATGATCGAGGGTGGTGACAATGCCCTGAGCTTTGTGTTCTATAGAATCAGATCGATTCTGTTTCCGGTTCTGTAAAATTCAATTCAGTTCATATTCTTCATGTTGCATTCAGGTCATTGTATTGTCGTTATCTGCAGCTGAATATTATGCCCTCAACAGGAATTCTGCATGGGCCGATTGCTCTTGTTTGTATGTGAGAAATATTCAGTAACCTTACATTCTTCCGTCAAGTTATTGAAATACACTTCCTTAACGGAAAGTATCACAGCTATTCAGTTAAGTAAAATATATTTCATTGTAGTATTATAAGGTATTCTGGTTGCCTGGTTACACATTTTCTGACATGCTTTGGGCTACACCATCTCAACTTTAGGTATTACGTGACGGCTGCATCCTATATTTCAGTTTTGCTTGAACATAGTAAGGAGTGTGTCTCGTGTTTGCTTTGTCCATCCCATAACCTTATTCAACAATATAAATCACATCATATATTAATATACTGCAATTACCCAGGTAGTAAGTAAATATGGTTTATTTGTTTCCCGACCAGTGGGTCCGATGGACCAGATGGTCGTATGCAGTTATAATATGTCAGTGGATCCGTATGACAGTTATAATCAGACCAGCTGGTCTGTATGCATTCAGTTATAATCGTATGACCAGATGGTCCGTATGCATTCCAGTTATAATATGTGGCGAGTGACCAGTGGGTCCGATGCATTCCAGTTATAATCTGTGGAGAGTGACCAGATGGTCCGTATGCATTCCAGTTATAATATGTGGGGAGTGACCAGTGGATCCGTATGCATTCCAGTTATAATCTGTGGAGAGTGACCAGATGGTCCGTATGCATTCCAGTTATAATATGTGGCGAGTGACCAGTGGGTCCGATGCATTCCAGTTATAATCTGTGGGGGGCACAATGTGTTAAGCCCATTTCTGGTGTCCCCCGCCGTGATATTGCTGGAATATTGCTAAAAGCGGCGTAAAACTAAACTCAGTCAGTCAGTATTATCTGTGGGGAGTGACCAGTGGATCCGTATGCATTCCAGTTATAATCTGTGGGGAGTGACCAGATGGTCCGTATGCATTCCAGTTATAATCTGTGGAGAGTGACCAGCTGGTCTGTATGCATTCCAGTTATAATCTGTGGAGAGTGACCAGTGGATCCGTATGCATTCCAGTTAATGGATCCGTATGCATTCCAGTTATAATCTGTGGAGAGTGACCAGTGGATCCGTATGCATTCCAGTTATAATCTGTGGGGAGTGACCAGATGGTCCGTATGCATTCCAGTTATAATCTGTGGAGAGTGACCAGTGGATCCGTATGCATTCCAGTTATAATCTGTGGGGAGTGACCAGATGGTCCGTATGCATTCCAGTTATAATCTGTGGGGAGTGACCAGTGGATCCGTATGCATTCCAGTTATAATCTGTGGGGAGTGACCAGTGGATCCGTATGCATTCCAGTTATAATCTGTGGGGAGTGACCAGATGGTCCGTATGCATTCCAGTTATAATATGTGGGGAGTGACCAGATGATCCGTATGCATTCCAGTTATAATCTGTGGGGAGTGACCAGATGGTCCGTATGCATTCCAGTTATAATCTGTGGAGAGTGACCAGTGGATCCGTATGCATTCCAGTTATAATCTGTGGGGAGTGACCAGATGGTCCGTATGCATTCCAGTTATAATCTGTGGGGAGTGACCAGTGGATCCGTATGCATTCCAGTTATAATATGTGGGGAGTGACCAGTGGATCCGTATGCATTCCAGTTATAATATGTGGGGAGTGACCAGCTGGTCCGTATGCATTCCAGTTATAATCTGTAGGGAGTGACCAGTGGATCTCTGGGCAGTACTGGGCGAATTAATAAAATGCTCGCATTAATTTCATGATTTACAGTAATCACTGAAGCTGCCTACGGGCCAAAGAAGGATTGTATATCCACCTCACATATCGGGTACCCATTTCCTGAACAGAATCACTTCCTCTGTGTGAGGGCAACATCATACGCTTCGACGTGTTTTGGCGTATAAACGTATTTGTGTGTTCAAAGCCATCTGGACATCTGCCGGCAGAAATAGAGATTACTAAACGAGTGTCTGTCAGATACAATTATTTTATCGTCAGATACCATTTATCTTACAACGAGTTGTAAGATAGATGGTATCCGACAGACACGAGTACAGTAATCTGTTTCTTACACACCATAAAATCGCACCATTTTATGGTCGAATAGATTCAAATTTCATATTTTCTCATCGTAGCTGCGCAACACAACGTTTATGAATGAGTGACGTCACATGCCTTCCTAATCACTACTTACTCATCCCCAAGGTGACCCTCCACAAAAAAGTTTCTGCCACCTCTTCGCGTCATCAAGGCAATGGTGACAATGCAAACTAGATAAGATCACAGAAAATTAATTAAACCCTCTAAAACGATGATGTTACCATGTAAATGTGGATGATTTTAATTCTTGCAAGCATAAAATATTTGAGCGTGTGACGTCATCGTTATTGTTTGGTGGTTGTCGTCATCGGAAGATTGTTTTGGATATCTCTGCAAATTGGGGATCTGTACTTGTGTACGTTCAATGTTCTCCCATCGACCGGAGCCAAAACTATTGAGTGTGTGTAATTAGGTGCACCCAGTGTGCTTGAAGGTGGCATTGCTGAGGTTACGTTCACTATCAATGGGGGACTACTCTTCTTCGCCACAGCCTTCTCGTTTTCCCGAGCCAGAAACTGCCACTTGGAATGTAATGGAATTTATGGAGTTTTCAATATGAAATGTGAGTTGATTACATCCTGTATGTTATCAAGACATAAACTTTGCTTTATCATGCGTCGGAGGAATATCTTAAGCAATGACTTATGTGTAGTTCAACCGTTCCTGTACATGTTCGATTGAATAGAAAGGACGTGTGCCGCCATTTGCACTCATGACGCCTTGCAAAACTTTCCATGTTGTACATTGTTTCAACGAGTGTGTTTTGGTTCTGATTGTCATGAGTGAATTTGATAACATTGGAATCACATAGCATCTCGGAGCTGGAAGTGGGTCTTCATCATGTTTATCAGTGAAAAATGTCATCTTCATCAATGCATCAAAGAAACAACGAGGCAAATCGATCTCACAATGGACAGGCACTGACGTTATCGTGTCAGGTATTTTTGCAAGACGACACATGACACTTGTCGCATCTCTCCAGTAAAAGTACCAATGTTGTACATTTTGAATATTCGTAGGGAATCCCAGGCTTTATCTCTAACGGTGATTTTCACATAATTGTTTACACAGGTATCACTGATTGTTCGAGCCATTTTGAATTCATGACTAGAAATCAAAAGTTGTAATAAAAGGAATTAGAAAATATATAGATTCGTGTAATATTTATTCTACTTGTGATTCATCGTATAAATACCTGTTTATGTTGCAATCGCGAAAATAACAGGTAGGTGTAAAGGGGTATTTTTTGCACGAGTAACAGGTTTCTGTTCGATTGAAGCACAAGTAACTTATCAATGAATTTTAATCAGGAAAGTAGTCCGTCATAACCTGACCCTAGGTCATCACCATGGAGTAGCCAATCACGGGATCGATCTCACACATATGTGTGATACCAGTTTTCTCACATGGGTTTCTCACCCACGGGTGTGTAAGAAAAGTGGGTTCGTGGGTATGTTTCAGTGCATAGAGGTTGACAACACGGTGAAGACTTGTAATTATTGTTGGTCTAAATGTTGAAAAAACACCCGGTCAGTAGCAGAACACGAACTCTGCACCTGGCACTTGCTTGTCAGACTCCTTGTGCACTCTATCCCCAAATCATCATTGCTTTCTGGCATAAATTACAGCCCCGAGAAAGCGATGAGAAAGGGATAAAAAAGACGAGAAAGCGAAATCGCGAGTCGAGAAAACTATACTCTTTCACGTACGTTTCTCATGTTATCGTTTCGTCGATGTCACGATTGACGAAAAGAAAAGCATGATACTTTATGGAGGACAACTTATTTATTATATAATGGTGCCACGTTTAAGAACCTATAAAGAAACGTTGCATCATAATATAATAAAGAAGTTTTTATTATTTTCAACTTCTAAGATGCCAGTCAAACTGATGAATTAAAGGCGAGGATGCGATGTCTCCTGACGGAAAATGAATTTCTGGTGTTGGTGTCCAGCAATAACGACAGAACCGGTCAGGTGACAGGTGGATCATTGCGTAGATCGATGCTCATGCTGTTGATCACTGGATTGTCTGGTCCAGACTCGATTATTAACAGACCGCTGTCATATAGTTGGAATCTTGCTAAACAACAAACAAAATAAGCAAGTGGATACAAGCTGAACTCGTGGAGTTTGGAAACGTTACACTGGTGTGGAGCAACAGGTTAACAACACCGATTATTAACTAGTCATTACTAATACAGTGTTGCACTAACCTGAACTTAGTATGAAGAGGGGGCGGTGGGGTAGCCTGATGGTTAAAGCGTTCGCCCGTCACGCAAATGACCCGGGTTCGATTCCCCACATGGGTACAATGTGTGAATCCCATTTCTGGTGTCCCCCGCCGTGATATTGCTGGAATATTGCTAAAAGTGGCGTAAAACCAAACTCATTCACTTATAACGGTGTTAGCATCTACACCCAAATAATGCAATCAAGAAGTTGTCTGTCCATAAAAATTGTTCATCTTCAAGAATTAAATCTTTCATTTCTGCTGCTCACTCACTCACACATATGGTAGTCGCCCCGACATTTAACACATTAATGCATGATGTAGTGTTGTATATGACAAATGCATTAGTTATTGTTGTAGGTATTTGGATGTTGCATTATTTGTAGGCTTTTGCAATGAGCACATCCATATCATGGAGACAATATTATCAAGAACATTTAGATATGTGAATTACAAAAGAAGATTCAGAATAATGTGTCAAAGGGTATATTCTTCTTAGAGTGTGTGAGTGAGTGAGTATGGTTTTACACCGCTTTTAGCAATATTCCAGCAATATCACGGCGGGGGACACCAGAAATGGGCTTCACACATTGTGCCCATGTGGGATTCGAACCCGGGTCTTCGGTGTGACACGCGGACGCTTTAACCACTAGGCTACCCCACCGCCCCTCTTCTTAGAGTGATACCTTCAACATAGAAACTGCTTTTGGAGTAACAGAAACAGCAGAATCATTCGTTGTGAGGAATGTATCTTCAAAATACCACTTTTAACTTGACGTATATAACTGAAAGTATATATAAAGATAGAGAACTTAAAGTAATGTGGAACTTTAAATGTTAAAAACTAATAGAAGTTGGCTGGTGGACTTATCTGAAATTCATTAATAAATGAGGTGATCGCAGCGATTTCTTGTATCCACAACCAAATGGAAACTAAATGTTTTATTGATGTTACTCCGTCCAAATTATTACCATTTCTGCTACTTCGACCATTTCGACATGTGATCTTGACCCAGCAATTGCACGTCAGCCTGTTATGCGCAAGGTTTCTGGTTGTTACAAATGCGATGTCTCATACCTAGCTTACAAGTTTGTGACACCATTAGTAAATAGCGACTCCAAGCGTTTTAGTTTTGTAAGTCAACGTGGAACATTGTTTCTGTGTCCATTTTGTTCTGAACCGGACATAATGGTTTTCAATACACAACGTTCCTCCACGAAAGGTCGGTTGCAGTATGGAAGCCCCTTGACACTTTCAGGCATCCTACTGTTCGCCTTGCCTCAATATTAGACAACTGCAGGAGGCATTGAAACAGACACTACGTCAATACATGTCATACCTACAAACTTAATCAGCACATTTGTGTTATGTTTGTATATCCTTTGTACTACGGTCTCTTTGACATTACTTATCTATCGATTACATGTATTTGTAATAGAGTGAGTTTAACATAGAGGCTTGGTAAATATTGATTTAGGTATTTAGCAAATAACAGGAGGATAAGACAATGTCATGACAGACAAGCGACAAATTTTTCACACTTACTACATGTAATGAAACAACCTTTTTCCATTAAGTAATTCACTGAAGTGCAATTGCGGAAAGGGCAATCGTTCACACTACGGTCGCCGCGTTCGTCATTGTGAAGCTTATGTCGCAGTCAATACGTATTCAGGTGTATCGATGTGGCGTACATTCTGTACTGCTTTACCTATAGTCTTCAGCAGTCGGATGCCACATTTGTCGGTAGCACGTTGTTAACGTTGATGTGAGCAGACAGCAAACAGGACATATCATTGACTGGAGCTTCAAGCAGGCCATATCATTTACTGGAGCTTCAAGAAGGCCATATCATTGACTGGGGGTTCAAGCAGGAGATATCATTGACTGGGGCTTCAAACGGGACACATCATTGACTGGAGCTTCAAGCAAGACATGTCATTTACTTGAGCTTTATGTAGGAGATACCATTGACTGGGGATTCAAATGGGACTTATCATTGACTGGAGCTTCAAGCAGGAGATACCATTGACTGGATCTTCAACAGGGCATATCATTGACTGGAGGTTCAAGAAGGCCATATCATTGACTGGAGGTTCAAGCAGGAGATATCCTTGACTGGGGCTTCAAATGGGACACATCATTGACTGTAGCTTCAAGCAAGACATATCATTGACTGGAGCTTTATGTAGGAGATACCATTGACTGGGTCTTCAAATGGGACATATCATTGACTAGAGCTTCAAGCAGGAGATACCATTGACTGGATCTTCAACAGGGCATATCATTGACTGGAGGTTCAACAGGACATATAACTGACTGGAGCTTCAAGCAAGACATATCCTCGTACTGCTATTATTGATAGCATCTCACAGGATACATTCGTGTACCACCACTGACCATAAATTCCGACAGGACATATCCGTGTATCACTATTGTCTACAGCAACAGGAAAGCCATATCCATACTCAATCATTTTCTATAACATCAAGCAACAGGGATTTCAAGCATGACATATTCTCGTATCACCATTATCAACAGCATCTCACAGGATACATTCGTGTCCCATCATTGACTGGAGCTTCAAACAGGGCATAT
Source organism: Haliotis rubra (assembly GCF_003918875.1). Taxonomy (NCBI): domain Eukaryota; kingdom Metazoa; phylum Mollusca; class Gastropoda; order Lepetellida; family Haliotidae; genus Haliotis; species Haliotis rubra. The sequence continues at coordinate 1,861,169 of NW_025767335.1, forward strand.
CGGTGTACCACCATTGTGGGTAGCATCTTAAAGGACACACCTGTGTCCCATCATTGAATAGAGCTTCAAACAGGGCATATCCGTGTGTCACTATTGTCTGTATCTAAAGACGAGACATTTTCGTGAATCATTGAAAACAGAAGCTTACAGAGCGCATCCATATACCAGAATTGAGCAGATTAAGCAGGAAATGTCTGTGTACAACCATCGTCTTGAGTTTGAAACACGACATATCTGTGTGTACCAACATTGTCCATAAGAGCAACCAGAACGTGTTGGAGTACTGACATAGATACAGGCATACCAAATACTGGACCAAGGTGGCAAGCATCGCATGGTTCAGTACCATTGTTCGTGATCAGAAAGCTGGGCTTATACGGACACTTGCCTCCTACCGAAAGGCACCTGAAAACGGGAATCATTGGTATTTTGGCGATTGGTATTTTGACGGAACAAACAAGACGGCATGGCCAGAAGTTGTCAGGTAAGTTGTACAAAATTGTGAGCTGTTGCGGAAGTTGGGATGTATAGAACTAATGTTGGAGGAAGGTGGGCTTTACATGACGTATAATTCCTGCTATTTTTGACTCACCAATTTTGTTAGATACTCCCAAAATATTATTTTTCGCAATATTATTTTTCAAATACATATACTTTAACATATAACTCCACAAAACACAATAACCTTAACTGCCTCAGATTACTTACAACAAAGGACATAGGATATGCTTTCACAGCGCTTGCCATATTTAAAATTGATTTTTGACAAAATATTTTCATGACTACAAATTTAGAAAATGACTCCCAAAATCATTTACTGGGAGTCGTTATGATTCCCATTTTTTCCCCAAAAAACTCTGTATAAAGCCTGTGGACGTTGTGGGAAAATAGGGTGTGTAGAACAGGCCTTTCGGGACGATGGGATGTAAAGAACATATGTTGCAAGAAGAGGGATATGTAGAACACATGTTGAGTGTATAGAACAAACGTAAAATGAAGACGGGGTGTATAGACGTATAATGAAGGCAGGGTGTACAGAACAGACGTAAAATGAAGGTGGGGTTGTTATGACGTAAATTGTAATAAAACGCAAATTGTAATACTTGCAGCAAATTGTAATAAACTTGACGTAAATTGTAATAAAAACGTACATTGTAATAAAAATTGACGTAAATTGTAATACGCAAATTGTAATAAAAATTGACGTAAATTGTAATAATTTTCGTTGCGGTAAAATGTAATAAATATTTACGTAAATTGTAATAACAGTTTTAATCAGTCGTACATACGCGGGTGATTGTTTTTCGTTGCATTTCATACATCAAATAAGCTTGTTAGTGCGATAACTCAAGAAAGAAATGATGGATTTTGTTCAAATTTGGTACCAAGGTATATTGACGAGATTCATAGACACAAGTGAAATGGAGTGACCTTGAGATAATTTTCAAGGTCACAGCAAAAATCTGAGGGTTTTGCCAATATAAAGATTGTTAGCGCGATAACCCAAGAATGAATTGACAAATCTTAGCCAAATGGCGAAAATGATATTCGTCCTGATATATACTCTCCCAAAAAAGAAACGCATCATGAAAATAGCAATTTCATGTAGCAATGAATTAAAACGTGATTCATTTTACAAAAGGTTTTGCTCTGTTTATGAGTCCTATGGTGTTAATGTTTTGAAACATCACAACAAAACGCACCATCCGTAAAATACTCGTATGTAACAGCATGATTTTCAATTTCGGCGTGTAGTGTCACAGAATGCACAATTCACATGCAATGCACGTGAACGTTGGGGATCAGATAGTCTCAATGATGGGTTTAAAAGGTTGATCGCTGTCTGTCGATTATTCACGGTTTTTGGAATATTGTTGACGAACGCAAAGTGCCACGTCTAAGTGAAGCCAACCTTCATATCGCCATTGGTTTGCTTGAAGCTGGCCAGTCTCAACGTGCAGTTGCCCGACGCATGAATGTTCACCAAAGCACCATTTCACGGCTCTGGGAGAGATATCGCCGGCAGAATGCGGTAGCAGATGCCCCTCGTAGCGGGCGACCTCGAGCGACCACTGCGGCGCAAGATCGCTACATCCGGGTACATCACCCTGGGTCATCGAACAGCTACGGCGACCAGTACCGCTCGACAAATACCCGGATTGAGGGGGCTTTCTGCACAGACTGTCAGAAACAGGTTGAGAGAGAGGCTGGTTTACGTGCTAGAAGACCTTATTTTGGCCCTGTGCTTCGACAACAACATCGTCGACATCGAGTTCAATGGTGCACCAACGTTCAGGCCTGGAACCTACCAAATTGGCGTAGAATCTGGTTCAGTGATGAATCACGATTTCTATTGGAACGACGCGATGGAAGAATGCGGGTGTACAGACGTCGACGTGAACGTTTCGCCGACGCTTGCGTTCCCCAGGTGGGCAGATTCGGCCGGGAAAGTGTTATGATGTGGGGAGCGATCACCTGCCGTAGGAGAAGTGATTTGGTGATGATCCAGGGCAACCTGACAGCTCAACGGTACTGTGACGAAATCCTACGCTCACACATCCTTCCAATCATTGATCGCCAGAGGGAGTTGTTTCAACAGGACAATGCCAGGCCCCACACAACACGTCACACTAGAGACTTCCTCCAGAACCACAACATCAATGTGCTCCCCTGGCCCTCAAGATCAACGGACTTTAACCCGATCGAACATCTGTGGGATGCCCTGGACAGACGGGTGCGACGCCTTAACCCTCGGGCCCAGACACTTCAGCAACTCGCACAGGCACTACAGGCAGAGTGGGCTGCGATTGGGCAACACGAGATTCTGAGACTTATTCGTTCGATGCCGAGGCGATGCCGTGCAGTTCTGGATGCCCACGGTGGTCACACGAGGTATTGACTTCAGCGCCACCACACGTCTCCATGTGACACTCAAACTGACTTTCCTCGAGTTGGTGCCAAAGACGGATAAGTCTGCATTCCCAGTGTGCAATTTCGCTATATTTCGTTGACTCATAAAGCCTACAAGATGTTTCAAAATAAACATAAAAATACAGTACATTCCTATATGCGTTTCATTTTTGGGAGAGTATATAATCGATATACAATCTCTTACTGTCCTCTGTATCATGTCTTTTCGCAAATATCTTTTGAGGTTTTGATATGTATAAATATAAAGTGGGGTGGGGGTGGGTTTCTAACGGGTATATCAAATCAAGTCAAATCAAATTAGTCATTTGTATAGCGCTACATATCCAGAGTCCTGCTCATGTGCGCTTAGCCGAATGCTCGTTTGAAGATGATGGTTTTGCGACAAGATCGGAAACTGTTGATATTTTCCGATTTTCTGACATTTTCAGGTAATCAATTCCAGAGTACAGCACCTGGTCTGCTAAATGATCTGTCTCGGTATCTTGTGGTTCGGACAAATGGAATAGCCTAGCTGACTAGCAATAAAATGCATCACAAATTAAACTTCAGGAAACAAAATATGCAAGAAACATTTTTGTATGTTTGAGATTGGTAGAGGTCGGCTAGAATCAAACTTAGATTAAACTGCACAAAAAAGCAATTTCAGAACTACATCGCTTGTTCAAATGACTCCCCATTCTGTTTACTAAAAGAACTCGAGAAAGAAATGATGGATTTTGTTCAAATTTGGTACCAAGGTTTATTGACGAGATTTACCGACACCACTTGAATTTAGTGACCTTGAGGTCATTTTAAAGGTCACAGCGAAGGTGTAACAGTTTTGCACATGCCAAGCTTGGTAGCCGCGAACTTAGGAAAGAATCAATAGATTTTGATACAATTTTATATCAAGGTGTATTGGCGGAATCCCCCTACACCAATTGAAACAAAATATGCAAAAAACATGTTGTATGTTGGTAAAAGTCAAACTTAGATATTAAACTGCACAAAAAAGCAATTTTAAACTATAATCGCTTGTTCAAGTGACTCCCCCTTCATGTTTACTGAAAGGGCTTGTTTTGGAGACACTACCCACCCCCTTTCAGTTGACGTCATCATAAGGATATAACTCATCCTAAAGTTTTCACTTATTCATACATGGTGTCAAGGGTTTAAACTAAATACTGAATTGTCACACAAGTGTCAGCTCTCAATATGTTGTATATCTGGACACAATGTGTTTGAAAATTTAAAATGAGGGTGTCCTAAAAAAACAGTCCCCGTCTAAATGTAAATCAAGCAATCCAAATCTTTGAATGTTGATGATGACGGGAAGTCATCCAATACTATGCTGAACATATTTTATATGATACTATCTGAGGGTATAGCATTATCCAAGAGATAGCGCAATAGTGCAGTTGTATGGCGTCTGCCTATCACTCTGAAGGCCCTGTTTCTAGGAGGCACCCAGGTTCGGTTCCCGAGATGGGCACATTTGCGTAGTATCCTTGGACAAGTTACTTAGATCTACACTGTCTCAGTTCACCCAGCTGTAAAATGGGTACCCGTGAGTATGTGCTGGCAATGTGAGTGTTTAGTTCATTGCGCCTAACAGGCAGCATGTCTGTACAGTCCCCAGGGAGTTAAAAAAGTATCGGAAACTACGATATTGTCCTATGATCGGGGATAGTAATGTACGTAGCGCCGTGAGCAGGCAATGTGCCTGGATGTGAGCGCCATATAAGCGGACTATTACTATTACTTGATACCAAATGGGAGATCGTTTTCCATTTTCTGCAAATTTGCAAGAAACATAATACCCCAATGTTGTAATGACTAATATCTCGTTAACCACATTACCCACATGAAATTTTGGATATGACTTTGCTAATGATTCCTTCAAAATAAAATGGAAGCTTTTTTTCAAACATTGGACATCGAGAATATAGTTAGTTTGACTACTTTTTCAACGCCCCTCGTAAAATACTTAAAAGAAAAGAGAACGTCTAAGGAAAAAAGCATTTTGATCTCTGAATACTTCTGAGCTATTTAAATACAAAAAGCAAAGGAATAGAGTAAATAATCTAAAAAAAATAGCCAAGGGAAACGTTTAATCTATTTTTGATAACTGTTTATCACCTCAGTCTACTCAATCAGGTGGTTACTACTTCATCGGGACCCATTCCCCTTCTTGTCACTGATGATTCTGGGATACCTTCAGTTTTTACAGATTTGGATAAAGCTCAATATTTTGTATCTGTTTCAAATGTTACTGATGGCGGCAAGACTTTGCCACCTGTTAGCAATCGCTGTGTTGACAGTATAACAAATGTCATTGTAACCGAAAAGGAGGTATTTTGTGATATTTCAAAAGCTTTTTACAGGGCATGGCATAAAGGTTTATTGCACAAATTAGAAAATGATGGTGTTCGTGGAAACGTACTTAGTTGGTTAACTAACTATCTATCTGGGCCTGGTTGTTCAATACTCGGTTATCTTAACCGCCGGTTAACCCTAACGGCCGGTTAAATCCTTAACCGGCCGTTAGGTAACCGAACGTTAAATATGCGTTGTTCAAAACATGGTTAGTCATGCTGTTAGCTAACGTCGCCGTCAAAGTTTAAGTGTGGTTAACGTGACTGGTTAGCTTCCATATATCCCATAGTTCCGTTTTCTGTTTACTTCCGGTTTACCAAAAATGGAAACGCAAAATGTCGCCTGCACCCCAAGGAAAAAGAGAAGTCGAAATTTCTCTGCTGACGAAGTGATTGTAATCCAGTCAGTGGTTGAGGCCAACTCTATAGTTTATCATAGGCATGCGAATGTCGTAGCGTTACGAACGTTTTGTATTGGAACAGAAAAGACATTTTTAATGAAAAACTATAGCACAGCTATAGATAAAATATGATGAATCCATGACAATAATATTAATATTAGAAGCATGTTGTCCGTGGATAGAAAATGTATAAATATTACACACAGAGTTACGCTTAGACGGCTACAGTCTTAATGAATCTTTGAATTCCCACAAGACCTATCGATCACTTTTCACTCCTTAAATTGTCATGACTGTATGGCCAAGTCGTGAAGATGCTATCAATATCATTTATTAATTATTTGCCAAGTCTGTCTAAAATTGTAATGTATGAACACACATTGCCAAATCTTTTAACATCAAACAATATAGATGTTGTGAAATTAATACCATAGCTTTTATCTGAAATATGCATTCAATACCAATAAGAAACTTAATATGTTACTAGCACCACGTGCAAGTAATCAAACTGTAATCGTCCTATAGGCCCCAGGGCCAACACTGCTGAATAAAATCGATCTATTATCCGACCTTACTTTTGACAGGAATCTCATCAATAATACTGTGCAATATCGTCATTATCTGAACGCCTTCACAGTCGCATATTCCGGAAAGATGTCTTGAAAAACATGAAGCTGCGTCTAATTTATAGATGAACATAATTTCCTCGATACTCATTAATCAGATGAACCTTCATTTAGTTCAATTCACAAGTGACTGCAGAAAATGCACAATTCTTGTTAATGACTTCACGGTCGGAAAACATATATTATATTTCATAAGTGCATTATAGAACGCTGCAACGATTCGACAGAGAAATACTATTGTGCCATAGTATTCCTTATATGAACCCATCAGTATATAACATTAGCATTCAGATATTGTTATAAAATAAGTTACAAATTCCAAATATTATCGTGTAATATGACAAGAGATAGTGTTGTGTTCGTTGTGACAAAAAGGTTTCGATATTCAAATATAACATTTAATCAAAGTGACTACGAAGTAGGCCTGCATATCGCTCACAACAGAAATAGATACATAATAATGTTTTCCTACACATCAGTTGCGAGAGCAATGTTTATGCTAACTAAGTTTTCATCAATTAATACAGCATTTTTAAAAGATGATTTGCTTTAATTAAAACATTCGAAGAATGAAAAAGAAATTAGGCCTAATGCTGAAATGATTAGTAAAAATATAATTAAAATCCATCTATGGGAAGGGATGCCAGACGGACATATCAAAACAAAATCGGATAATTACTTGGAGTATAGACTTTCAAAATAGCATATTAATTAACAATTATATCAGTTTTTAATAAAATCACTAATAATTCTGAAACGTTGCCGATAAGCCTGTAATCGTGTTCAGATGTTTTCATAAATACACTCACACGAACGCCCAAGTGCACTTTGGGCCCTATTGGATAGTGTTTACAAAATCACGTTTCGCGAAGGCCGGTATTGAAACGCCAATTACATCACTCTTGTATTTCATATTCAGCGGCGACAAATGAATCACTGCATTCTAAGGCTGGGACGGGCACTCGGGTACTCGAATCCGGGTCGGGTACAGCTGGAATCGAGTCCTATTTCTAGGAATCGATTATCCGGAAAGGGAGAGAGCTCTGTAATGACAAGGGCAGACAATAGCTTGTCTTTTTCATTTTTGACGTAACACACATTTACATCATTGAGTGAGTGAGTGAGAGAGTGAGTTTAGTTTTACGCCGCACTCAGCAATATTCCAGCTATATGGCGGCGGTCTGTAAATAATCGAGTCTGGACCAGACAATCCAGTGATCAACAACATGAGCATCGATGAGCGCAATTGGGAACCGATGACATGTGTCAACCAAGTCAGCGAGTCTGACCACCCGATCCCGTTAGTCGCCTCTTTCGACAAGCATGGGTTACTGAAGATCCATATTCTAACCCGGAAATTCACGGGTTTTTACATCATTGGTATTGTCCGATTAATGGAGCATAGTTTAAATGACTAATTTATCTGTGCATGAGCAGTGAGTAGTTAAGTTACAGTAGCAGCAGGAACAAAACGTTCGTTGTTATAACGAGGAATGTAAGTAATGGTGTTAGTCTCTATATTGGTTAAACAGACGTAAATTAAATAGCTTGAGGTCAGTTTTAATGTCTTATTACCAATTGGTCAAGTTTTCTACAATAACCTCTGTCAAATCGTGATTGAATATTCAGAAAGTTGACCCGAATGTATTTCTTACATTTCCGGGTATTCGATTCCGATTCGGGTACGTACATGCGGGTACTCGATTCCATTGTTTCCTACTCGTCCCAGACCTACTGAATTCCTCATACATTTTAGAATCTAATTACAACTGGTCTTTTTGGCACCAATACCAAGTGTCTAGATAAAGTGAAACGAAAGATATTGGGGGTGGAAACAACTGCTGTGCTCGAAAGACAACACCTGTTTGAAATGTAAACAAAGAAAATTTCAGACTTTACACTGTGTAGCATTTTCTCAAATTTTCAGACACCAATTTGCATGGAAAGAGCATAGTAGCAAGAAATAGGAAATTAAAAAGAGATACAATACAGGAATGTGATGTGTTTACAAGAAACTGTCAAGTTTCTGTGCTGCGTGACGCCATGACTGACACAAAATCACGCAGAACGACAACGGTAATAATCGGCATTTCTGGCTTCTTCTCTTTCTTAAAATGGGATTGTATTTGGCAGTTTCTCTGAGGTGAAAGTCGGTAGAATAAGAGTATACACAATCACCATATCCCGCCGATTACACTTTCAGTATCATAATGTAATCGTTCGGATATTTTTCATGAAACTAATTTAATTATCTACATGTAGCCTTGTTCAATATCATATCATACGAGGGTAAAGGGTGTTCGTGTTATATTCTTTGAAAGTTTGTTTGAATAATATTTACAGAAGAAATTCACACATTTAGTGTAGTAAAGCATATATAAACCTTTCCACAAGTGTTAAAAGATGAACGCAGGCATCATGTACTTGTACAACATGTATTGTAGTTCCTATGATGTGCATAGATACAGTTTCGTATGTAACTCTTCGTCAGAATAATTTCCAATATCGAAGTCCAGTCCACGATACACCCTATCCTTTCTTTGCGGAACTGGCATCATGAAAGCAGTGTTAGCCATGAACGCCATTTGCGAGTTAACCACACTGTTAAACAGTTAACTTAACGTCACGTTAACAGCCTGTTAAAAGTTAACAGAGTTTTGAACAACAAGATAACCCTCTGTTATTAGGTAACAGTCGGTTAAATGTACTTAACGGCTGGTTAAAAGATAACCGAGTTTTGAACAACCGGGCCCTGATAGACGACAGTGTGTCTCTGTTAATGGAACATTATGAAAAACTAAATGTTGCTGCAGGGGTTCCTCAAGGATCTGCCCTTGGTTAATTTGTGTTACTTGTATATATCAATTATTTACCTGGAAATTTACAAAATATCACAATAATGTTGGCCGATGACACATCAATCGGTGTTGCGGGAAAATATGTAAAATCCATAGAAGCAACTCTCAACTATGATTTAGCCCAATTGAATAAATGGGCAGAAAAGTGGTGTGGTGTGTTCTAACGGTTCTATCTAGCATACTTTAAGACATAGAGGGGGTGGTGGTGGTTCTAACGGTTATATCTCAAATACATGTAGAGGCGGGAGGCCTAACGGGTATGAACAACAATAAAAACTTTCGTGCATTTATGACCCACATTTTCGAACCTTTTATCAGTCTCTAAAAGGGAGCTGGCAATAGATTTTAATGAACTTCGTCCTTCAAGCCTGAAAACCTTTTAATATGGTTGATTAATCCTTTGTCATTTATCAAAAAAAGTAGTGAGGTTGTGCTTTATTGTTATAGATTTCTAAAATATATGGACACTATTGGGACGTTGGTAACTGTCATCACACATTATTTCACGACATTTCTCATGGTTTGAATATAGCCGACTTTATAGAAGATAAATATCAATTTACAACACAACTGCCTAAATCTTGGTATTTTCGGAACCAGAGAAGGGATATGTCGATATTTAGGTCGTTAACCTAGCATATTATGGTCACGAATATAACTTTCTATTTATTACCGAAGTCTTTAATTGCGGAAATTACGCGATAATCTACTTTCCAAAAAAGGCAGGCTCCCCGTCATCGTTGTATTTAGAAGGCGGCTTCTTAGAAGCAACGTGACGTCATAACATTGTTCATGATGTCATGTCACCATGACAAAGTGATATTTTACCCGGTGCATATCGCATGAAAACAAATTATCCCCGATATGTTTGCCCTCGTAGGTTATAAGCATTGCTATGATCATTCTTTGAGGTTAATGCCACCCGTTGAATTCTTTGTTGTATTTTGAGCGGTGAAACTAAATAAATGATTTCTTTAGTCTACCCATAACAATTAAGGTGTCAACTTCCACTGTGTACCTTACGGAAAGAAGTTTTGACTTTACTTTGATAACGAGCACATCTGATCGATTCCTTGAAGCAAATGATGCAATTCAATATCAATTTACATTTTATTTTAAATGCATCAATCAAATTCAACAAATGAGTCTAGACAGATTGACTGCTATGTGGCAAGGAATAACCAGGCGCCAGCGATTTATGATATCCTAAGCAAATGTAACTTAAAATTCCCTCTCATAAAAATACAATAATATGTCGTAATATGATGAAGAAAATAATACGAACCAGGTTAAACTATGACAACGCAATATATGAATGTATGATCGAAACATAAATCATAATAAATCACATATGATTAAAACATTAAATTAACTAAATAATTCGAAAATGAAGAAAAAGAAACGTACATTTCAAAGCGTAAACAAACAATATCCTGTTATTTTGGGATATGCTATGAAGAACTTCAAAATGTAATAGAAATAACAGTAAATTATTGAAAGCTATTGCTCGTAAAATATGTCCTTGCGTCAACATCGAAAATAACTCCATAATGAAAAACAATTAACCTTAATTTTCGAAACATACACAAATAATCTCTGGCTTTATTTAAGACGTGTCACGAATAATTTCACAGCTGGTAGAATTAACATGAAATTATAGAAACAATATGCAAACAAAAATTTGAAAATTAGTAATGACAAAATGTTTGTCACAAACATAGCTATTACCCTCGCCACATGTCGATATCTGAATGTCGCAATTATACTCTGTCTGACCCTGAAAATTATGTAAGCGTTACCGAAACTGTCATCTGATGACTTGATACGAAATGCGAACAAATTCCATCCAATAGGTTTTGAGATATCGCAAGAATACTAGCTGTGACCTTGAAAATAATCCGAAGGTCACTGATTTCGACTGGCGTTAGACGATACTCCCAACGCATGTTGGTACTACCTTTAAGCAAAATTCTGTCTTGTATTTTCGCACTAAAAATTAGACATGTGCAAAACACTTTTCACTGTGAACTTAAAATGAGCACAAGTTTCCCAATCAATTGGTGTTGGGGGAATCCCGCCAATACACCTTGATATAAAATTGGATCAAAATCTATTAATACTTTCCTGAGTTCGCGGCTACCAAGCTTGGCATGTGCAAAACTGTTACACCTTCGCTGTGACCTTTAAAATGACCTCAAGGTCACTAAATTCAAGTGGTGTCGGTAAATCTCCAATTTCCAGTCAATAAACCTTGGTACCAAATTTGAACAAAATCCATCATTTCTTTCTCGAGTTCTTTCAGTAAACAGAATGGGGAGTCATTTGAACAAGCGATGTAGTTCTGAAATTGCTTTTTTGTGCAGTTTAATCTAAGTTTGATTCTAGCCGACCTCTACCAATCTCAAACATAGCATATTTTGTTTCCTGAAGTTTGTGATGCATTTTATTGCAGATTTTACGTTTTTTGGGGAGTACCAAGCCAAGATACAAAGTCTCACAAAATGGGGATCGTGAGGCTGCAACATAGCAAAACCAATTTGCTTGCGGCTGACAGAGAATATGTAGAAAAATAAAACATAAAAACAGCTGCATTTGTATCATATTCTAGGTGAGGCTGACTACTATTTGAACGTCCCTCGTAGTTATACCCGTTAGAAACCCACCCCTACCCCACCCCCACTTTATATGTATACATATAAAAACCTCAAAAGATATTTGCGAAAAGACATGATACAGAGGACAGTTTATATCGATTATATATCAGGACGAATATAATTTTCGTCATTTAGCTAAGATTTGTCAATTCATTCTTGGGTTATCGCGCTAACAATCTTTATATTGGCAAAACCCTCCGATTTTTGCTGTGACCTTGAAAATTATCTCAAGGTCACTCCATTTCACTTGTGTCTGTGAATCTCGCCAATATACCTTGGTACCAAATTTGAACAAAATCCATCATTCTTTCTTGAGTTATCGCCCTAACAAGTTTATTTGATGTATGAAATGCAACGAAAAAACAAACACCCGCGAATTTACGACTGATTAAAACTGTTATTACAATTTACGTAAATATTTAATACATTTTACCGCAACGAGAATTATTACAATTTACGTCAATTTTTATTACAATTTGCGTATTACAATTTACGTCAATTTTTATGACAATGTACGTTTTTATTACAATTTACGTCAAGTTTATTACAATTTGCTGCAAGTATTACAGTTTGCGTTTTTATTACAATTTACGTCGTAACAGGGGTGTATAGAACAGACGTTGCAGGAAAATGGGGTGTGTAGAACAGACGATAAATGTAGCTTCAGTGTATAGAAAAGACGTTATAGATACATGGTGTACAGAACAGTCATGTTGTGTGAAACGTTGGGTGTACAGAAGAGAAGGTTGCAGAAAGATGGGATGAATCGAACAGACGTTGCAGATAGGTGTGGTTATCCTTTGTTTGTCACCGCCTCCGTGGTGTAGTGGTTAGAGCGGGTTCGATCCCCGACCGTGTCATACCAAAAGACGTTAAAATATGGTACTTGTTGGTCCCTGCCTGGCGCTCGGCATAAATGGGTACAAGGACTGGTCGGCTCGCAGTCAGTATAATGTGTCTGAGTGGGGTATTCATGCTTCACTGCGGCATGGTATCTCAGTGGGCTAGCACTATAAAACCAGCTTCAGTCTGGGCTAGTACAAACAGCCGCACATCCACATACACACGCATGCACGTCGTCATATGAGCGAAATATTCTCAAGCACGACGTTAAACCCAATTCCACCCAAACCACCACCACCTTTGTTTGTCATTGGACTTACTTCCACAGAATATAGTCGTCATGAAACCAGAGTTATGTTTTTACAGACCACCATCCTGAGCCTGTTGTTAATGTTGACGTATCGACCATTGAAGTCAGGTGAGATTTTCCTTCTACTTTAGGCCCTTGACTCCCCACTCCATGTTCACTCTATTTTTATAAATGACGTGGACCTATTCAGTGCCAGAGCTGCATTTGGGAAGTCATGTGATCACTTCTCTGATGCGTTACTTCATCACATGAAAAGTTTGACTTTGAGTAATTTTAATTGGACTAAAAAATCATGAGCTTCAAACCTCTTACACTGATGTCTTGGGTCTTGGTGGTGAGGTGAACTGGGGTTTAACTTCGAGTTGAAGATTACCTTTGTTACGACCTGCACGTACGTGTGTACATTTTCGTGAGTGCGTGTGTGAGTGTGTGTGCCCAATGGTATTACTATGGACTGATGCTATATCATCTACCAGCCTGGTTTCCTGGGTCCGTTGCGCCTGCGCTACGCTCCGACAGGGAACCAGGCTGTATCATCTACCTCACGGGGGCGTTCGAAAAAGCTCAGAGACACTACACAAATTTGAAAGGAAACAAAATGCACTTAAAATGTGAAATATTAAGGTATGCGGGATTCCATTGACTGCGTACGGTGACTTTAAAATTTCATTTCATGTTTAGAATTAACTACTTGTCCGACTTCAAACGGTTATGCGCATGACGTCACTTCCGGGCTTTGCGTGATCCTCCTGCCAGACTGGGTGGCTCGTGATGCAGCGGAAAGAATGTGTGAAGACAGAGGGGACCGTCTCGTGTGGCTTGACACAGCTCTGAAAGAAACTTTCTTCAGGGATTTTGCCCGTACGGACGGTACGTATCGCTTATCCATGAATTCCATCCATATATTCCATTAGACGTTAGAAAATGTTTTAGGTCATCATGTGTGACGACTAAAGGTGAGTGAGTTTAGTTTTACGCCGCATTTAGCAATGGGCTTCATATATAGTGGGGAATCGAACCCGGGTCTTCGGCGTGACGAGCGAACATTTTAACCACTAGGCTACCCCACCGCTGCGCCGACTAAAGATTCATTGTGTTGTATGAGCAGCCAAACAACTCACGTCCCACATTTAACTCTCTATGGGCTATGGTCCGAATTTCAACCGTGCATTGATTTATTTCAACTCCAAACAGGTGCTCGTGGGTCTTACCACTGACCTCACACCTGAGTGAGTGAGTGAGTGAGTGAGTGAGTGAGTGAGTATAGTTTTACGCTGCTTTTAGCAATATTCGAGCAATATCACGGCGGGGGACACCAGAAATAGGCTTCACACATTGTACAAAATATGAGCGAATCTGGACCAAGACCCTAATATTGAAACACTCGCGTTTTTCAGCTGTAGAAAGAAATTTATCACCGTAATAATGTGTTATCCCGATCTAATTTCCTTAAGAACATTCTACAACAGAAACATTTCAAATACGCAGTTTTTAATAACTTAATGGCGTGTTCAGGTTCATCAATCTCCGTTAATCCCCGCCTTGAAACTTATTTTGAGAGAACGGCATTCACGTTCACTGTTGCAGTTTCCTCTCCCGGTTGTTTAAAGGCAATCACAGTACTTGTTAGAACGGCCGTCTTTCAATCTTTCTTCATTGACGCACAGCCGGTCCATTGTGCGTAAACGATAATAGTGATGAAGTTACAGATACACGCGCGATAAAGCGGAACTTCCAACCCATAATCTTGTAAGCGGCAAATCTACAGTGTACTTTAATTATCTCCTTTGATTAGTTAGTTTGACAAGACTCGACAGCTTGTTGCCGAAAAAAAAACCCAATGAATTGTTTTGTATCTAGGAAACACCTTGTAGATGCATTGGTGTTCAGTACGTGACCAGAAGTCCGCGGACCGCAATTCGCTGTTCAGAGTTGTTGCCCCCTGGGTACATGGGTTCGAATCCGGGTTATGTGAGTAAGTGAGTATGATTTTACGCCGCCTTTAGCAATATTCCAGCAATATCACGGTTTAGGACACCAGAAATGGGCTTCACACACTGTACCCATGTGGGAAATCGAACCCGAGTCTTCGGCGTGACGATCGAATGCTTTAACCACTAGGCTACCCCACCGCCCCACCTCACAGGTGAAGCTTTTACACAACGTGATATATGTGACTTAGTAAACAGGCTTCAAAATAAACAACTTATTCGCTCCTTGTGCTTTATCAGTTCGTCTTCTTCTAGGTTTTGGAATGGTCTCTTGTTTCATATGGTACTCAGTTACTGGACAAAGTGAAGAACTCGGTTTTACATTCACAGCATCATACAGACTAAGACCCAGTGGTCTGATACATACTAGCCACATAGAGAAACTGTGCATTGTCAAAATATGATTCCAGTTGATAAGTACGATAACAATGTCAAAGGTACATATAAACTTTAATGGAGGGATCATGAGACCATAACAGGTCGGGAGAATTTCAATTGAAAAGTCAATCACAATGACGTCACGAGTCCACAAGCGGGACAAGGGTCAAACGACCATGTCACAAGCTCAATAACGGGTATGTCCACCATCGGCATTGAGAACAGCAGTGCATCGACGACTCATAGAGCCTATCAAACGTGTGCAAGGAAGGCTTGTGGGATGTCACGCCAGATTCTCTCAAGTTCTGTTGCAAGGTCAAGGACGTTATCTGGCGGATGAGAAGACGGCGTAGACGTCGATCCATCTCGTCCCAAACATGCTCTATCGGGGAGAGATCCGGTGAATTTGCAGGCCAAGGCAGTAAGTCAACGTTGTGGTGTTGCAAGAAATCCATAGCAATCCTTGCCGTATGAGGGCGGGCATTGTCCTGTTGGAATGTTAACCCAGGGCCATGACGTTGCAGAAAAGGAATTGCCACAGGTCGAAGAATCTGATCCCTGTAGCCCAAACCAGTTAAGCTGCCCTGAACAATCACCAAAGGAGTTCTTTGGCGTGCTGTTATTCCACCCCAAATCATCACGGAACCACCACCAAAACTGTGGCGAAGGTGGGTCACCCTTATCCATATGTCCTGTCTTGGCGTTGTTACACGTGGACGTCCAGAACGTGGCCGATCGATGACGTCATTTGTGTTCTGGTAGCGTCTCACCAGTGCAGAAATGGTGTTCCGGTGGTAGTGGAAATGTGCAGCCACTTGTTGTTGAGACATTCCCCCACGGACCATCCCCATGGCCTCATGACGTTTTGCAGACGTGAGCTTGGCATGCTATGCGTTTCAATAGCCGTTTAATTTTTTGAACGATCGCAAGGGCAGGGGTTGAGCTTTCCAAAGTGACAGTATTGTGTGGCATTCATTTGCTCTGTTTCTCTTTCCCGGAATGCGCATGCAACAACGTATTGCACGTCTCAAAGGACGAACCCACTGACGTCACGGAACGTGGCACGTGCATGCATGTTGGATACATGTCACTAATCTCTGAGTTTAAATCCTTATGTGTCTACACAGGTTTGATAAATTTAGATTTTCAATTTTTGTATGCACAGTTTCTTTATGTGCCTAGTATAGAAAACGACTTACTTGCCACTGTGTTCTCACTTCTCATTTGACATATTGATAAGGACCCTTTCTTTACAGTACTATCGTATATTAACAAAGACCCTCTTGTCTCATAATTCTGACATATACTTTGCAAAACAAACTAAACGCAAAAGTGGTTTTCAGATGTATACTTAATGTATTATATAAATAATCAACAGATCATAATATACTACAAACAAAAAGACCTGCGTCTGGTTGTATTTCATAGATCTGTACCATATACTGACTGACTGAGTTTAGTTTTACGCCGCTTTTAGCAATATTCCAGCAATATCACGGCGGGGGCCACCAGAAATGGGCTTAACACATTGTGCCCATGTGGGGAATCGAACCCGGGTCTTCGGCGTGGCGAGCTAACGCTTTAACCACAAGGCTACCCCACCGCCCTGTACCATATACTTTACATATACATGTATATATACTTTATATTTGCCTGTTTATTAATTCTGGATATTTTGGCCTGTGTTGTAGATTGTAAACAGTATTGTCATAGCCCATTTTCAAATTGCAAATGATATTGTACATCATTTTTTAATTTGTAAACAGATAATATTGTGATGTTAAAATGTATATATGAAAACTTGCTTTTGACTGTAACTTTGAGTAATTATGTGTTTGTGTGAACTTGACTGAATCAGTGCCGGGGATGTGGGGTAGCCTAGTGGTTAAGGCGTGCGCTCGTCACGCCGAAGACCCCGGTTCGATTCCCCACACTCACTCACTCACTCACTGAATCAATGCCGATGCGGCGTTAAATTTTAACTCACTCACTCACTCTCTGTGTTTCCTTCTAATAAAGCTGCTAACCCTGTTATACCTAAAATATTGATGAAAGAATCAACCACTATTTACTTATTAGCATGTGAACCGTTTGGACACAGCCGTTACTTAAGTGTAGATTTAGATGCTTCTCGGTTCTCGTAATGAAAATAATTAAATGTATTAGGAATTATTATTCGTGTACTTGCAGGAGACAGTTACTGGCTTGGTGGCTACAGAACAGGGTCTGGCAGCTGGGAATGGTCTGACAGCGATCAGTTTTGTCATCTTAGCTGGTATCCCGATCAGCCGGATGGCTCCGGGGACTGCATGGCTGTAGCGAACTGGTATGACTGGCAGTGGGATGACGTACCATGTAACCAGCAAATGCGCCCAGCGTGTGAGTGGCCGACCGTCACAACTATAAGAGGGTGCGGACAGCTGAATACTTCAACACCTATCGGTCAGTGGTTATTGTCAGCGGATTTGTTTATCATGCACTATATGTCTCTTCACATTTCGGACCCGTGAAGGTCCGGGTTAAAATTGATCTTCAGTAACCCATGCTTGGGTGGTCAAGCTCGCTGACTTGGTTGACACATGTCATCGGTTCCCAATTGCGCAGATCAATGCTCATGCTGTTGATCACTGGATTCTCTGGTCCAGACTCTATTATCTACAGACCGTCGCCATATAGCTAGAATGTTGCTCAGTGAAGTCCATTTCTGGTGTCTGGTGATATTGATGGAATATTGCTAAAAGCGGCTTAAAACTAAACTCACTCACTCACTCTTCTCAGATTAGTTCACATCGTTGCTATTCTTACAACTGTGTTTCTGTCCCAAGAAGCCCAAGTCAATACTATTCGTGGAAGAAACAATGTGCATGAAGGCTGTAAATGTGACTAAAGTGTGTTGCAGGGCTGATAGGGTTTCGTTGTTTATGAAAGAAAAGTATACTTGTAAGAGCATGACCCTAAAATATTTGAAATACATTTTATATTCAGAAGCCTAGGAGGATCTGAAGTTCAGCTCAAACAGGCGGGCGGAGGATTGGCGAATGGTGTATAGTCAGAGAAACTTAAACTGTTTTCATTTACACAGTGCATTGTCCCATTTTGAGACAATATACTGTTATACACTCTTGAGTGATGTTTAAATGATTGTCTGTTTACAGTTCTTTCAACCACTGCACCAGATGACGTTGTGAGCTCCCGGATAGAAGTAACCAGTACATCAACGAGCAGCTCATCAACGACCAGGTCAGAGGTCACGGCGACGGCCGTAGTGTGGACCAACCATATTTCTGGGACGTCGGAATCCACTGACGACGTCATGTATGTGTCCGCAGCACCGACAGCAACTACAACTTCCACGAGTCCAGTGGATTTAGACATAGATCGACGCTCGACAAATATTACACTTAGAGTTTCCTCAAACATTACCCCAAGTTCGACGACTGTTACAACGCTCGAGATGCTAGACGCCAGCAGTGCAATGGTAGGCATCGGGAATTCGGAAATAGTACATACACCTACATATACCAGTGTGTATTCTGCGGAATCAGATGGGTACAGAGTGGAGTCAGGCGGTTTCATAATGTCAAGCAGTTATGTCATAGAATTACTTGACTCAAGCGCTTACATCGGTCAGTCAAGCGGTTCTACCATAGATACAAACGTTCAGATCAAAACGTCAAGCAGTTCTACCATAGATTCAAGCGTTCAGATCACAGCGTCAAGCGTTTCTACCATAAATACAAACGTTCATATCACAGCGTCAAGCAGTTCTACCATAGATTCAAACGTTCTGATCACATCGTCAGGCGTTTCTACCATAGATTCAAACGTTCAGATCACATCGTCAAGCAGTTCTACCATAGATTCAAACGTTCAGATCACATCGTCAAGCGTTTCTACCATAGATTCAGGCGTTCTGATCACATCGTCAAGCGCATATGCAGTGTCAACATTGACAAGAAACATTCTGGAAACAAACAGTGACAATGTCATTCCTACCATGGACAATACTGAGAAAACAAGTGTTGTTGCTTCATCCACTTCAGCAATTTCAGATTCGCCAAACCTACTGTACACCATCTCGACCCTTCCTTCTCCAACACAGACGACTGTTACTACGCCTCCAACCACAAGTCCATGTCGGTGTTTCTGCAAGCCCAAACATCGATACAATGCTCTGAGGTTTGACGACCTGCAGCAACGAAAGGAGGAAGTTCGGGAAAGTCTGTTGTTGGACAAGCGGGGGCTGGCGAAGTTCGAGGCTCTCTACACAAGCGCAGATGACCAGCGGCCTTCAAGCATCACCATAGCCAGTGTGGGAATGGCAATATTAGTAGCGTGTGGGTGTTTCATTATCTTGTCCGATGTCATCACTCTGGTTCGCGCAAAAACAAAGAAAACTACACACAAATGAAAACGATTTATTGATACAGACTTTCTACAAGACGTAAGGTATATTATGTACGATTAGATGATAACAGATGAACAAGAATGTGTTGACTATTGATAAGGATGAGGAGGACTGGATGCGACAGTACGATGAACAGAACATGTTAGCGCCGTGTAATCCATCGTGGCAAACAAAATTGAATGACAGCAGAGGGTGTAGTGAAACTTTGTTTGGGGCATGTTTTCGATGGTTCATTCCCACGATTGGAAGATTCATTTATGCAATCTGTGATGGTCCGATTAATCAATCTCTTACTGACAAACTTTAGGTCGTTGTCCACTTGTTGGCAACGTCGAGATGCAAGTCTCCCGAGCACGTCACATGCCTCCGTTGGAAAAGTGGTAACCCAATAGTTTGCTATGGCAATCTGGTGGAGATTTTTATTTCATTTTTAATATTTTTTAAAAGTTTTTATTTATCTATTTTGTTATCATTAATTGTTTTGCTTGATGTTGTCAGTTAAAGATATGTCAACGGTGGAGACGGTCGTTATCGTCTCGAAACACGTAGTCTAGAATGGCGAGCAGGCGGTCCTTCCATTGGCCCCAGTGCATTGCCTTGGTAGATCTGCCAAGTGACTCTTCCAATATGCAGTAGGGGCGGTGGGGTAGCCTAGCGGTTTAAGCGTTCGCTCGTCATGCCGAAGGCCGGGGTTTGATTCCCCATACGGGTACAATGTGTGAAGCCCATTTCTGGTGTCCCCGCCGTGATATTGCTGGAATACTGCTCAAAACGGCGTAAAACCACACTCAGTCTGTCAGTCTTTGATGAACCTAATCCCATCCCATCAATTCATGAATGTAAATATATGGCAAAGAGATAGCATAGTATTAATTGTAACCAGTTTTATCCAACATCACTGTATCTGATAAGCTGGTAAAGTGGCAAAAACTTTGCACCGTAGGCGACAGCTACCCATCTTGCTGGACGTGTTGATGATTTCCAAGGGTTAGGTAAATAACGTCTTGATATCTCACGCGGTTTTAATGTATCTCAACAATCAAGGAACAACACATCACGATTTTCCTTTCATTTGCCATGTTCTTTCTGTTTCCTGTGTCCTGTGGTGTAAATACATATTCAGTAGCCCAGTTGAATAGACCGATCCATACCATGTGGTGATATTCCACGGCGTGCTGAAAGAGGTGCTTACAATAAATGATTAGGTTTCATGTGATCCCGTTTGTTGATGTATGTCTCGTTCCTGCCAGTGACTGGTTGGTCGATCTGTTTATTTCGGCCTTTCAATAAAAGTATAACAAGAGGCACGGTTGCTATGTATAACCATGTGAGTTTGTCAATGTCATTACTGTCAGATCAAAAGTGATCACTACCGCTACAAGACTTTACGTTATTGAAATTATTTAGTTAGTGGTCCGACTACACAATGAAGAACTCGGATTGATCAACGACGGAAATAGCAAGGAAATCCGGTGTCCGGGGATAAATATGAAACGCTGGAGAGAGATATTTACATGTTTACAGTTGTCACAATAATACTACAACAATAGACTGGTTATAATAGATATCGATTATCTCTATGAGAACCTTTAATGGTCTGTTGGAGAGAAAAAAATCAATGTGTATCCAATGTCTTATTATACTGGAAACGTACATACAGTTTTAGACTGACTGACTGGGTTTGGTTTTACGCCGCTTTTAGCAATATTCCAGCAACATCACGGCGGGGGACACCAGAAATGGGGTTCATATTGTACCCATGTGGGGATCCGAACCCGGGCCTTCGGCGTGACGAGCCAACGCTTTAACCACTAGGCTACCCCACCGCCCCCTACAGTTTTAGAACAAGCAGTATAGTTTTAAGACCATGTTTATGATTATAGAGGAAACAAAGAAACAAATCAGAACCCGGATCAAGAAAAGAAAGAGTGAGTCGATGATAGGTTTGTTTTGTTTGTTTATTTGTTGACGCTGTACTCAGCCATTTTCCGGCGGTCTGTGAATAATGGCGGCTGGTGCAGACAATCCAGTGATTGACATCATGAGCATCGATAACTGGATACTGTGACATGCATCAACCAAATCAGCATGCCTGACAACTCTGTCTCATTAGTCGCCTCTTCCGACAAGCATGGGTTGCTGAAGACCAATTCTAACCCGCAATTGATGCTCATTCTGTTGATCACTGGATTGTCTGGTCCAGACCCGATTATTTACAGACCGCTGCCATATAGCTTGAATATTGCTGTGTGCGGCTTACAACAGCATGAGCATCGACCGACGCCTGGAATACGATAACCTGTCAACCAAGTCAACGAGCCTGACCACCCATAAGGACCCTCTTACGACAAACGGATTTTCACAGGTGTATTCCCTGAAGAGGGGTCACGATGAGCACCGTACCCTCGAGATGACTCGACTTATAGCAGTTCTCTCAACCGCCACGTGATGTGGCAATTGCCGTATATCAAAACATCCTTAATTGATATAAACAGCCTTAATCTAGCGAGTGAGTGAATGATCTGGGTTAACTCCCGCTTTTTTACAGTATGCCAGTATAACAGTGACTCACGGTGAGTGGTGACATGTGACATGCATCGTAACATAACCTGCGGGCGGTGGGGTAGCCTAGTGGTTAAAGCGTTGGCTCGTCACGCGAAAGTCTCGTGTTCGATTCTCCACACGGGTACAGTGTGTGAAGCCCATTTCTGGTGTCCCCCGCCGTGATATTGCTGGAATATTGCTAAAAGCGGCGTAAAACCATACTCACTTACTCACATAACCCGGATTCGAACCCATGTACCCAGGGGCCACAACTCTGAACAGCGAATTGCGGTCCGCGGACTTCTGGTCACGTTCTGAACACCAATGCATCTACGAGGTGTTTCCTAGATACAATACAATTCATTGAGTTTTTTCGGCAACAAGCTGTCGAGGCCTTGTCAAACTAACTAATCAAAGGAGATAATTAAAGTACACTGTAGATTTGCCACTTACAAGATTAAAGTTTCAAGGCGGGGATTAACGGAGATTGATGAAGCTGAACACGCCATTAAGTTACTAAAACTGCGTATTTGAGATGTTTTTGTTGTAGAATGTTCTTAAGGAAATTAGATCGGGAAAACATCATTATTACGGTGATTAATTTCTTTCTACAGCTGATAAACGCAAGTTTCAATATTAGGGTCTTGGTCCGGATTCGCTCATATTTTGTATAGTATTTTCTTTTACGGGCGTTTTTTTTTATTTTCTGGAAATATGATGATTGCGTCTAAAAGTACTTTTAACTTTATGATGATGTAATGCGTTGATGTAATGTGATTAAGATACCGGTTTGGATCGAGAATTCATCTTATGGCCGTTGTAGGGTTTTTTTTATCAAGCCTCTCTTTGAGGGGCGGTGGGATAGCCTAGTGGGTAGCCTAGTGGTTAGCCTAGCGTGTCCCTCTGAAGGGACTACGTGATGGATTTGTACCTCTGTATGGAACATGTGATGGGTTTGTATCTCTGTAGGGAATATGCGGTTTTGGTAGGTAGCCCAGAGGATGAGGCGTCCGCTCGTCACGCCGAAGATCCTGGTTCGATTCCCCACATATGTACGTGTGAATCCCATTTCTGGTGTCCCCGACGTGATTATTGCTAAAGAGGTGGCAGAAAACGAAACTCCCTCGATCCTGGAGGTTCATATGTAAAGCACATAAGAGACCACGCCAGGTTTCAATTCAACCAGTCAGCATCTGGCTTTCTGATAAGAGGAGTAGCAGACTGAAATCCACGCATCACATTAGGCATGCTCTGAGCAGTGAATGGGTATCCGGTGGGATGTTAATCCTCCAGCACTTCACGAACAACCTGCGTTACATGCTCGCCAAAGAACTGAGAAAGAAAAACGAGTGCACACAGATCCATTGACACGGTAACAATGCAGGGGCATGTGTTTGGTGCATCAACAATTGGCGCATCACTTTTATCATTTCAGTATCTTCAAAACAAATATCACTGTTATAGAAGGTTGGTCGGCTTGTTTAATGCCGCACTCAGCAATATTCCAGCTATATGGCGGCGGTCTGTAAAAAAATCGAGTCTGCAAAAAGACAATCCTGTCATCAACATCATCAGCATCGATCTACGCAATTGGGATACGATGACATGTTTCAACCAAGTCAGCGAGCCTGACCACCCCATACCGTTAGTCGCCCCTTACGACAAGCATGGGTTGCTGAAGACCGATTCTAACCCGGACCTTTTATTGCTGAGTAATTTGAAATTCGGATTCACCCTTCTTGAACTAATTGTGATTCTTCTCATTGGTCAGAATAAGTATGCAAGTTTCAGGTTCATTGAGTGAGTGAGTGAGTTGGGTTTAACGCCGCTTTTAACAATATTCCAGCAAGATCACGGCGGGAGACACCAGAAATCGGCTTCACATATTATACCCATGTGGGGAATCGAACCCAGGTCTTCGGCGTGACGAGCCAACGCTTTAACCACTAGGCTACCCCACCGCCCCATAAGGTTCATTGATCTAACTAAACATGTAGTTATATTTTTTCTTTCCTCCTTGTCAGCTTTGTACATATGAAATACATATATCATAAATAACATTTTCATATCTTTACCTCACCATTTCCGCCAGGTTTAACCTCTGCATTATATAACACAAGAAACAGTAGTTGAAATATCCATATAGATCTTTATTAAATGCATTTAAAAGGCAGACTATGCTATAATATCAACCATCTGCCTTGCTCATAGACACACAGGTCACGGGGCATTACACCAGCTTAAATGGAAATATACATACAACATTTAATAATCAAATATCTCAAAGTTCAGAAAAATAGAAGGACTTTTCTCCAAGGAAACAACTTACAAATATGTAAATGGTATATAATCATTTTCAAATTACTAGAATAAATAACATCACTAGCAATGTAGTAAACATCTGGTAGGCAATGCTTATGTACATGTGTACTGTTAGTTTGTCCCCTAGGCAGCGCTCCTCACCTGTTGGTTTGTCCTGGGTGGGTGGGAGAGGTTGGGGCCTAATAGGTTTGGATGCTATACCATTTGTGGAGACCCCATATAGCTGAGTGCAGCTTTAAACAACAAACCATTTGTGGAGAGGCCTGTGGAAGGGCATGGACACTGTTGTGGGTGCTGCAGTTAACTTTGTCTCATTACATGGCTATGTTGACAACTCCAGTATGTGTCCTGTTCAGGATGGCCATGGATGTGACTGACGATTTGTAACGTTATTACATTCCTGACAAGAACGCATAGCCACAATTTGACCTGAGCTGGAGTCAGTAGCATCATATGCAGCCTACCCATGTGGCCTTCAGTTCTATGGGATGCAGGGCTGCCATAATTCCGTAGTATGATACACAGGTCTACCACATGACCTGTGGCCACCAATAAGACAACTTGCAGGTCCACCCCATTACCAAGTGGCCATCAAGAGCACAGCATGCAAGTCAACCACAATGCCGCCATGGCAATCAATAGTATGGTATGGAGGTCTTCCACAAGACCTTTGAGGCAATCAATAGTATGGTATGCAGGTCGTCCTGAATACCTGCTTGACAATCAATAGAATGATATACAGGTCTTGTACAAGACCTTTGAGGCCATCAATAGTATGGAATGCAGGTCGTCCCAAATACCCGCTTAGCAATCAATAATATGGTATGCAGGTCGTCCTGAATACCTGCTTGGCAATCAATAGTATGGTATGCAGGTCGTCCTGAATACCTGCTTGGCAATCAATAGAATGATATACAGGTCTTGTACAAGACCTTTGTGGCCACAATAGTATGGAATGCAGGTCAACAAGATGAGGAAATCAACAGCCTGGCATGCATGTTCTCCACATGGCCTTTTGACCACCACATGGTATCACATATGGTATGCAGGTCTACACTACTAATAGTAGATGAGAACAAGCTGGAATTCTGGTTTCTTCAACTACAGGACACACTAACAAAACATACACAATACACATGAGCCACTTGCAATAACACAGTGCATAAATTCCTCAACTGCTACATCATTCAAAGAACAGAAGCAGTCACACAAACTTCGTACACATTTTGTCATCTCCATATCTGAATGGGTAAATCAGATTCTGTAGTTTGAATAGAGAATGATAATAGACAATGGACATTTACAATGAATGATCTTAGTGCTGGCACTGACAATATCCTTGCAACATTCCTCTGGACAGCCACTAGCCTCCATTACAAAACAACATTCATTTTACAATCACCACACTACAAAACTACACCATGTAGATATGTTTTGCAAAGATTCTGGCATTCAAAACCTTGAAAACCGCATACTGAAATTTCAGTAAAAAGAAAACTGTAATTTTTAGAAATTATATGTTAAATTAAAGTGCTATTTCATTGGGGAACTGACAATTACTTTGTAGCTTCCAGCTAATGCCATGCCACCTATGATTGTCGTACTACATACTCTGGAAGGTCACAATGTCATGTTAATGATGAGTACAAAACTAAATGCTGTTGGATTGGGATATTATTCATAATGGTAAATATTGGTACATATCTAAGACATACAATATTGTTATAGGAAATAATGTCCCACATAGATGTGGGTCAATTGGTACTTTCTTACAGATGTATAGGTCAAGCATGTATCTTTGAACAGACCGCCACTTAAATGCAGAGTCAGATAGTTGTGTTTCTTCCTGCTTTAAACACTGTCTTAGTTCTATGGTGTAGTCTGTACTTCCTTCCCTAACTGTTTATGTCTACAAGCACTGACAAACCAAGGATTATATCCAGGATAAAATCCTTACATGCCATTCCTGGCACCTTCGACCATGGGTGGGTAAATAAGTACTTCTGAATTTTGTAAAGAACAAAATTCAAAAATGTTTTGCAAATATGGTAAATGATATCTACAATTTTGGTTATCAGAAGAAATTGAGGAGTCTAGGCAACGCCTCCTCACGATCTAATGTTCTTCTATTCATACAATCCCAATGGGAAAATTTTAAATTAGAATCAGAGAGAACAGTGATGTTTCTGCAGCCTCTGGTTATGTAAATGACCGTCGTGTCTCAATTGGGATTCAGTTTCACAATAGCACCATAAATGTCTGACAAGAGACACAGAATGTAGTCAAGCATTACCCAACATAATAACCTTCAGATTAACCTAGCAATCGGGAGACACACTATGTAGACAAGCATACTGACTTGTAGAGTAACCTATCAATTGTGAGACACACCATGTAGTCAAGCATATCTCTAAAGAAAGATCTGTGGAATCTGATAAAACACATCCGATGGGAGACAGACATCATAGTCAAACAACACCTGTGGAATCTGACGTAACACACTGACACAGACACACGATGGAGTGAAATAAGGTCCGACTACAGACTTGTAGGTCTACAGCAACAGGTCATACAGCCCAGTGTCTATGGAGGATGCCCTACTTCCTATGCCCTTGTCCAATAGCCTGGCACTGACCACTGCTGTCTCACTGTTCCCTACAGATTTACTCATATCAAGGCGAACCTAGAACATGTTCTTACCTCCAGTCTAACAAAAAGATGTGGACTTTTATTCAAGAAACAATATGAGATGCAGCCTTAGAAATTCATGCCAGTTACTCATGCCAACTTGATTCAAAAGACGACATTGTGCAAAGGACGATAAAATCCACTGATGGAATCCTTGCTGACTAGCAGCATTTAAGACCAATAATTCTGAACCAGTTCTCAATTTTTCAATTGGATCTGACCAAACCAAAAGGAAGAAATTGTAAAAAAATTTGCTAACAGGCAAACATTAGTCCACTGGACTTGTTTTCAAAAGAACGGATTTCTAAGGCTGCTTATATCTGTAATGATGACTTTTATTCAAGAAGAAACATGTGGTGCAATGCCAACTTCACTATATAAACCTACAAGATCATCAAAAATGATTACATACATACTTTGAGCACAGCATACTCATAACCATTTATTCGTAAGAAGCATATTTTCATTTCAGTGTGATGTTAGCTCCAAACTCCACACACAAATAGAAGCACTTTTCCAACAATGTTTTTTTAGCTTATTTGTGTGGACAAACATCCTGTTGCCACACAGATACAAATTGGGATGTTATTTCTACTAGAATCTATCACATTAAAATTTATAGCACTGGAATTTAAGCACTAAAATATTAAAATAAATTGTGCTATAAATGTGTACATAGAAGAACTACCTAGAATCTCCAAACAGAGGATTAAAGGTAAGATCTGTTTGTGAATCAAAAGTGGCCATTTTTCTTCCTTTTTGATGCTTGGAGTTGTTATCTGGCAGTCAGTCTTTGGACACCCATTCATGCTCAGTCACACATACACTCTACACGCTCACACTTGTCACGGACGTCATTCTGTCCTCAGCTGGCCTCCTTGATGCTCATCACCTTGCACACCCACTGGCCGATATTGACCTCCTCACTGCTCTCGCATTTCTTTACAAAGCTGTGATTCTGCAAAAAAGAAGAAGAGTGATTGTTCGAGTGTTTGATTGTTGTTTAACGCAGCACTCAGCAATATTCCAGCTATATGATGGCAGTCTGTAAATGACCGCGTCTGGACCAGACAATCCAGTGATCAACAGCTGAAGCATCGATGCACGCAATTGGGAACTGATGACATGTGTCAACCAAGTCAGCAAGCCTGACCACCCGATCCCGATCCCGTTAGTGACCATATAAACAATGTACATGAATTCACAAACAACTTTAGGTGACATCACTCCAACAACAGGAGGATTCAACTTGTGTTGATTGAGAATCAATCTGTGCAACTCGGATACGTTGCCTCTTACGACAGGCATGGGTTGCTGAAGGCCAATTCTAACCCAGATCTTCAAGGGTATAAGAGTGAGTGAGTGAGTTGGGTTTTACACCGCTTTTAGCAATATTCCAGCAATATCACGGCAGGGGACACCAGAAATGGGCATCACACATTAAGCCCATGTGGGGAATCGAACCCGGGCCTTCAGCGTGACGAGCGAACGCTGTAACCACTAGGCTACCCCACTGCCCCAAGGGTATAAGAACATAAGATTGTAAAGTGTTATGTTCAAAAACCAGGAACAGAAGTAGCGACATCCTCCCTCTTTCTGAGAGTATGAAAACTGTCACATGCACCTTCAGTTAAATAACATCATTTCCGGTTGGCGAAGAAACATATACTGCAACCTAAAAACAAGTCCCATCAAACTACCTATAGAAGAAACTTACTTGCACTTCCTGGTAAATAACTTCATGTCTGGAAAAACATGTTTACTGCAGGACAATTTCCACGCCTCTGGGTGTGCGATTGGGTGGTAAACACCATTTGTAACAGTATTCCAGGTTTATCATAATTGTCATCAAAAAGGCTTACACATTTCAGACATAATGACCTTGAATTGCATAACCTTTAATATCAGCTACGGCTGGTGGAACAATGCCGGCCGTTTCCTGACTAGTAGGGTGTGTGCTGAGTTATGAGCGTGCCGGTGCTGTTACAGTACCAGCCGTTTGTCACCCCTCGGTGTGAAGCGTGAAAATAGTACAATGTTACATGACAACTTTTCCGTGATCGATCATAAAACGCCACATTTCAGATCCTGTTGGGTACAGAGGTTTCAGGACCATGTGTCTTATTTATGTTTTGTGCACTTATCCCTATCTCGAGTTATTTAATCATTCATCGTTCTCGTTGAACCCAAATGGACTGTAATTCCATGTTTGATTACTTCAAGCAGAAAACATGGCTGTCAGCTCATACAAACATTTCATGCAAACAAAGTCAGTGTTTTGGTTCAGGAAGCCTATTTACATGGGGCTGCATGATGATTGACATCGATCTGCTTAATGACTGGATATTTGTTTTCATTTGCATTACCTTGAGCTGCAATTGTCACTATTTTGGATTTCTTAAAATGAGAACTGAATTACTCGGACACTTAGATATATTTGTGTGAAATAGATACTGACATGTTCATTATATCAGAATGGGTCCACAGGTAATTTAATATTTTAAAACAATGAAAACACCAGCATTTAATAGCTTAGTGTTCGACTAACCAACAAGAATAACAGGTTAACTATAGTCTAACGAAAACAATCAGGGTGCCATTGTACCAAAGCGATCTCAGCGCAAATGGGACCATAACTCCCATACCTTACATAAAATTAAGGTAGTCTTAGTGCTAAGGTTGTTTAATACAGAGCTACACATAACTGTTTGGGCCAATGAGTTATGTATTCGCTTGTGTTCATCTCAATTGGGTATCCTAATTTTCTTTTGAGTAACCAAACTGTTACTCACCTCAAACTCAATTGGGTATTTTGCCATTTTCCATTAATTGTAAAAATATAATAAAGTTTAAATGTTACTGTCTATTTATATTTGATCTGTAATATGAGAAACGATTAGAAAGACTGCAAGTTATCAAGTTCATGTCCTGAAATAGAACCTCTTCAGTTATTTTATCTATCCACCGGTACGCAAGCTAAGATTTGACATTTTTGTGTGTAGCACGGAAGATCACATTTATTGAGTATTTACAAAAATTCAAGCATACTTGAATATAGACTTAATAGGAATTGAGTGTTCACATAAATATTTGCGTAATTTACACAGATACGCAGCTTATCTGTACCTCTGTTTGTACAACCGCTGCCACGTCTTCAACTTCTCTTGTGTAGTACACATGTATGACAAATATCATTTATTCATTTTATATTGTTAATTAATGAGTGAGTGAGTTTAGTTTTACGCGGCACTCAGCAATATTCCAGCTATATGGCGGCGGTCTGTAAATAATCAAGTCTGGACCACACATCCAGTGATCAACAGCATGAGCATCGATCTGCGTAATTGGGAACCGATGACATGTGTCAACAAAGCCAGCGAGCCTGACCACCAGATCCCGTCAACCCCTCTTACGACAAGCATGGGTTACTGAAGGTACATTCTAACCCGGATCTTCACGGGTTGTTAATTAATGAGGAAACACATGAGGCTAGACTTACCATAAGAGATTGCAGGTCGGCTCTGTCAGAGGGGCACTTCTTCAGACTGTGAAAAAGATTAACAAGTTAACTTAAACTACCTCAGCAAAAGCACTCTGTTATGCTGTGAGTAAGTAAATATGGTACACCACAGCAGCAGTTTGTACCAGTTTGTGCCAGTTTGTGCTAGTATTACCTTACACACATACATTTCACTCCCACAGGTTCAACAATGATCCGTGTACACAACAAAATCAACATACAACCCTTTGTCAGTTCTACATCTATGTTTGCATCATGTTCCTCCATTAGATTCAGCTGCCAAACTGTGTTTTAGTGACATTGTTTTAAGTAAGCAAGAAACTGAGGCGTTTGTTTGACTCAAATCAAATGAATCCTAATCATGCCAATCTGTGCATGACCTTTGTGAACGCTACTAATGCCTGCCATAGAGTAGAACAAATTGCCACAAGTTACAGCTCAAACGAGAATCATTTCTATTTGTTTTGTTTGTTGTTTAAAGACGCACTCAGCAATATTCCAGCTATATGATGGCTGTCTGTAAATAATTGAATCTGGACCAGACAATCCAGGTATCAACAGCATGAGCACCGATCTACGCAATTGGGATACGATGACATGTGTCAACCAAGTCAGCAAGCCTGACCAGCTCGATCCCGTTAGTTGCCACATAAACATTGCTCATGAATTCACAAATGACTTTAGGTGAGATCACTCCAACAACAGGAGGACTCAACTTGTGTCTACTTAAAATCAGGAAAGATATTTTATTTTTCATTTTAGAAAAACAGTGTAATATTAAAAATAACCTAGTCACATCTTAGAATTGCATATTATTTGCCCATCATGAAGAAATGTTGGAAGTTTTAGTTAGGATCAGAACTTACATTTGTTTGTTGACAACAAATAATCAACAAACATCACTATTGACAAAACAGGAAACTGATTGGGCAACATACCATCTTTCTACAAAGTCATCAAACTGTTCTGAGAACTTTCCTTTAGGCAGCGACGGTGGTGCCTGCAACAGAATCATCAGCACACACATGTACCACGTATTTGGCTGCAACGTGGGTGGGTCTCTTCTGCACCAAGCTTCATCAACATCACTCACAAACTTGAAACTGGTTCAGCTATTCATATCATTTAAGACAAAACTTTATTGCACCGACAAATGTTTTACATCTATTTCAATTGATAGTCAGTACAAACCATCTGATGTTTCAGTTCATCAACATTAATCATGTAACGATTACTCAATTGTTAATTAGAGAAATGTTAATATCAAAAGCATTAAAAAGACATGTCTAAGTCTGCACATTATCCGCTAACAACATCCTGTCTTGAGTGCCATCAATATGATCAATAGCAGCCTCTATGATCTGAAACCGTATTCCCCTGACTTAACTGTACACTTGTCAGCATGTTAAAGCCACGATTCATACAGGGTGATATATAGGCAAGCTTTTATGCCACTTTTAGCAATATTCCAGTAGAGGACACCAACAAAGGGCTTCACCAATTGTCCCCATGTGGGAACAAACCTGGACCTTCAGGCCGTTCTGTCTTGAATTTATGACAATGTCTCGTACAAGCAAGTGTGTGTAAAGAATGTCTGTTGCATTCTTGTAGCAGGCAAGTCTCTTAATCAGGCAAAGATGAAAAAATAACAGAAAATCTACTTGAAATCCAGTAATGGCAACAAAAAGAAGATATCATAAGTGCCTTGCAGTAAATTCAGCTGTTGCCTATCCCAGGAACAGACTGACTGAGTTGTGTTATAAATAGTGACATAAGTGAGCCCACACGAGACAAATGAATTGTCACCATCATAATGGGCGCATAGGTGTGAATGGTGTGAGTGAGAGTGAGTGAGTTTGGTTTTACGCCGCTTTTAGCAATATTCCAGCAATATAACGACAGGGGACACCAGAAATGGGCTTCACACATTGTGCCTATGTGGGGAATCAAACCCGGGTCTTTGGCGTGACGAGCGAACACCTTAACCACTAGGCTACCCCACCGCCCCTGTGAATGTTGTGTGACTTTACGACAAACAGCTCTTCAAGTAGGACATGTTATCAAAAGATGCCAGACTGACTATGTTTAACCGAAACATCTGGCTGTCCTGTAAGTGTGAACACAACTCAATACACATGGTCTGACTGAACAGGTTATACGTTCTACTGGCAAAAGTTGATCATTGCAAAAGTACACCAATCAAAACCGGACATGCTCATCATCTACCTGACACATAAACATTGAAATAAATACAACAAAAAAGTTGAACTTCCTAAATTGAACAAATATTCATAAATTCACGGACAATTTGACAACATTCACTGCAACACAACCTACATCACAGCATACGTTTACTCACTGAATGACACCAGCTAAAAGCTGTTATGGTAAATTCTGCCAAAGTAAACAAGACCAGCCAAATATAATAGCTAATAGCAAAATATGAAAGCCAGGTGGTGGTCTATAACCCTCAAAACTGAGGGGTTAACTAGTAGAACAAATCTGCACAAGACCACAAGCTACCAACCAAGAAATGATAAGATACTTCAACAACATGCCAACCACGAAATGTGTGGAGAGAAAAGGTTTGGTAGTCATGTTATTTCACACGGTAGTGACATCATCATCACCATCATCATCATCATCCACATCATGTGAGGTATGTTACGGAGTCAGCTAGTTGTTGTTCATTATTACAGAGACGTGAAACAAGGTCTGGGCTGTGAATGACTAGAAATACTTAAATCAAACAAGTTATGAGACCTCTATGTTCACAGTGGTGTGCCACATATCAAACAAACAAAAGGAAAATGAGACTAGAATCTTGGAGCGGACATGCTGAATGTTGAAGAGCACCAGACGACGTTTTCATGCTCAACATGCACTAACAGTGCGGACAATTACCAAAACAGAAGTCAAAAACGTAAAGGAAGAATGGTTCTGAGGGCATACTTATGGCAAAAATTATTACAGCACTTCAATTATAGAGCATGATTTAAGCATCTAAACATTTTAACACAAAGAAATTTGAAGCAAATGCAAAAGAATCGTCCATCATAAAGAGCACAGCATGATTGGTTTCGGCATACATTTTGTACTTGCCGTCAGACAACTGAAACGATCAACCTAAAACCATGTGTACAAGTTAGTGCTGATTTATAAAGACACAGTACGGTAGACATCCAAACTTTACAACAGTCAGTGCAGCAAGAAAACACAAGATCGATATCTTAACCTGTTACAACTCCATGTAAAACATTTCTTGCAGAGATTCAAAAACATTCAAATGAGTCTTTGATATTTTTGTACACATACCATTTAGTTGCCTGAATTTATACAGTTCGTAGTTTTGAAATATTTTGAAATTCCGTGAACAGGTCACAGAAATTAAACACCTTGACAGGTAATCAAAACAGATGAGTACTGTCACAATTTGCTGTTAACCCACAACCCACCTCAAACCATCAGAAAACAACCCACATTACACCCATCACAACACATACCCCTCTGAATCTATCTCAAGCCATTCGCCCACACCATCTTCAAGCCCATCTATAGTCATAGAACAAACACCTCTTCAAACCCATTTCAAGCTATCAGTTTGCAACTAGTCTTAAACCCAAGTCATCAGATTACAACCCACTTTAAACCATCTCAAGCAATCAGCCCATGACCACCTCCAATCATCAGTCCCAAACCAAAAACACATCTAAAGCCATCACCCCATAACCTCCTTCAACCATCCACCCATAACCATCTTAAATCATCCATCCATGACCACCTTAAACCATTTGCCCATGACCGCCTTAAACCCATTTTAAACCCTTACCCCATAACCACCTTAAACCCATTTCAGACCATTTGCCCATAACCAATGTAAACCCATCTTAAACCATCAGCCCATGACCACCTTAAACCATTAACCCATAACCACCTTAAACCATTAACCCATAACAACCTTAAACCCATCTCAAGCCTACAACCTCCCAAACAAAGCCAGGAACCAACAACCCTATTTAAACCCCGCTCCCACTACATCACCACTAGTACCCTACATACAGCAAACTAAAGTAAGATACCACTTTCAGACCAATGCATATCCAGAAACAAATGACATGCAGAAAAACAACTCAGCAAAAATACCAAAGAAAATGAAATGAAAACATCAACTAAAACATCATGACATGGTCACAGAAGTGCAGAGTGTTGATATGGATGTGATGACTTAGCTACGTGTAGAGGTCTCATAGTTCAGTGTTAATAGCAAATAACTCCCTCTATCTCCCTATACCGTACAGTTCGAGATGAGCTTGTCAGGTCATGCGAGAGCAAATGAATTATGGAAGTAGATTGGAAGGGAGAGGACCAGACGAAGGGATTGTTGTGCATGACAATCAAAACAGATAAGCAATGTTTCAGCAAATTGAAATGAGAAAGGATTGATAAAAGAGAAATCAGTGTCGAAACAGTTAAAGTAATTCTTGGTTTGGGAAGGATCACTGGTAGGAACAGCAAGGCGCCATTGAGGATGTTGGACAAGTCTTGATTAAAAGTAGAAAATACTGAATAAGGAAAGTGGGTATCAAAACGTTTCTAAGTGAACAAGCGTCATTTAGACTGCCCTGAACTATTGTTCACTTCTTAAGACAGGGAGTAAGAGCTCTTCCATGATGAAATGGCATGACTTGTGCAAAATAAAACATTTTGTTGCAAATTAACAAAATCAAGATCTGGGTGCAATTTTCAAGCAAGTGATGAAATTTGAATGAATAGAATCTCACAGCAAACAATGGGGTAAAACTTAACTGATTTCACACAGAAATACCAGTAACAGAAAAGTGGAAATGAATGGTGCAACATCTGAGACACAGAGTACCTGACAGCTCTCTGTGACTATACGGTATACGCAGATAGAGATATACTGCCGCATCTCCCTCACTTAACATACCTCATTCACAATGTAATCTAAAAGCTCAAATATGGCCATGGGTCGGGGAGCGTCAGCGCCCGGCGGGCATACATAGCTATTTCGGCTGCCTAGAAAGCAAGAAGAAAGTGCAAAAAACAAAAATAAACAAAAAATATATATCAGTAAACAAGATGACATGACCACCGTAACACCTCCACCTCAAGAAATCAGAGTTATCTGCCCTTGGTTCAGACTTGACAGGAGACACACAAGTATGTATACGGGTAAGCCCTGATACATGCCTGTTCTGCTTCCTTGAAAGAAATTTGTGAAATTTGGCTACTGAGTAGGAAATGTTACAGTCAAGTATATCTGAGGACACAAACATTCTGAGGGCATGAGACTGAAAACACCTTCCTCCTACCATAGAAACGCTGACAGAACAAACACCGTAAGGGAGTAATGGAATGTTTTAAAAGAGTTCCAGACCCAATACTTAACTTGTGTTTTATTTACATCTATAAACCCCTTATTTGTTGTGCACAGCTTGAGGATTCATTGTCATAGATTGTTTGGGAAAGCTGCGTGTCAGTGTAGGTCAATGAGTGAGTGAGTGAGTATGGTTTTACGCCGCTTTTAGCAATATTCCAGCAATATCACGGCAGGGGGACACCAGAAATGAGCTTCACGCATTGCACCCATGTGGGGAATCTAACCTGGATCTTCAGCGTGACGAGCCAACGCTTTAACCACTAGGCTACCCCACTGCCCCATAGGTCAATGAAGAGGAAGAAGTTGAACCTTTGCATCAACATGGATGAGGAAGACAGGGTTGTACCAGGCATCTTGGGAATTTTGTCTCTTCCCCAAGGTCGGAAAGACGTAAACAGTGAAGCTGCGGACTCTATGGGAGTTTATCAAGGAGTAACTTTATCAAACATGACATTATCAATGCATTACTTTATCAAGGTGTGACTTTATCAATACATAACTTTATTAAAGTGTGACTTTATCAACGTGTGACTTTATCAATGCATTACTTTATAAAAATGTGACTTTATCAACATATGCCTTTATCAACATGTGACTATATCAAAACATGACATTATCTAAGCATGACTTTATCAACGCATGACTTTATCAATGTGTGGCCGTCTCAGCACCTGACTTTATCAACAGGTGACTATCAACATGACTATCAACGTGTTACTTTATTAACATGTGACTTTATCAACAAATGACTATCACGTGTTACTTTATTAACATGTGACTTTATGAACATATGACTTTATGAACATGTCTTTCCTAATACAACATTATGACAATATGAATACCAACAAAGAACACGCCCTTTTCCCACGTTTTCCTAATCATGCGTTTGGTTATACATGAGTTGGGTAACAGTTAAGCTGGCAGCTTGAGGATTATTGTAAGGCGGCTAAGTGAAATGTCGTGCCATGCAGCACAGGAAAATGTATTGCTCCAATTCATGCATGCCATGAATATTTCCCCAAGCAAAATTTAGAATGGAATGCTGACAAGTCTACCGAAAGGCCAAATGAACAAAGGGTTTTAAGTTTCCCACACCAGGAGTCCAACATTGTTGTATAGTCGCCTACCAGTGCCAGATGAGTGTGTGAAGGAAGGTGTTTTCGTAACTCATTCATACAGTGCTTAAAGATGGCAAAGTCTGCACAGTGGACTGGTTCCATATTATGACATTGAGATTACCTCATTTACAATATATTCTAGAAGTTCAAATATAGCCATTGGCAGGGGCCCATCTCCTGTAATTTCAAACTCGCCGGGGCAGCCTGTAAATAGTTACTACAATTTACACATTGCTGCCTCTACCCCTGGCATGAGGTTAGTGCACTTGCACTCAATATGCATTATCTAGGAAGTACTTTGAAGGCTGAAAAAAAGTCTTTGTAGGAAATCATGCATTATCAAGGTGACAATGAAGAGTAGGTCCTTGGTCACATGCATCAGGTCACGTTCTGTAGCTCACCTTCAGTTGTTGATGTCTGTCTTAAAACTAGGCAGAAAACTTCCGGTTCTGATAACAATCTAAACCCACAAGACATCCCTATTCTAATGAATATGTAAATTAATTTTAGAAGGCCTTACAGACCTGGGGTAAATTTTTGTAAAATTCTGTAAAATAGCAATGTGCAGAATGATTATTTGCTGTGCCCAGACAAATAACTGAAATCATGGAATTTCCCCTAATCAACTATCACATGCTACAGCTTCGTGACATCTTGTTTTCGAAATGGTGAACTAACATCCTGGTTTGACCTGTGTACTAGTGCTAAGTCTCTCCATGTTGATGATACCTCAGGAAGCCCTGTACCTTACATATCAGACCGAGGCAATGACTAACTGTGGTTACCCCTCGTGTGTTCCTTGTGTTACATCAAGGTTTCTATGTTAATTCTGAGAGATGGATTGTCCCTCATAGTAAGAAACGTTAGTGGACATGCTTTGTTGAGTTAACAGCAGATTTCTTCATCTCAGACTAGCGATAAATCATGAAAAAAAAACATTGATCCTATTATCCAGGCAATGTACAACAATTTTCAACGCAATGTACGATCCTGTGGCAGGTCATGATGAAGGCAATGTACAATGTCAGTCCTGTTCATGATGAAAGCAATGTACAATGGCAGTCCTGTTCATGATGAAAGTAATGTACAATGGCAGTCCTGTTCATGATGAAAGTAATGTACAATGGCAGTCCTGTTCATGATGAAAGCAATGTACAATGGCAGTCCTGTTCATGTTCACAATGATGATGATGAAAGCAATGTACAATGGCAGTCCTGTTCATGATGAAAGTAATGTACAATGACAGTCCTGTTCATGATGAAAGCAATGTACAATGGCAGTCCTGTGTTCATGATGAAAGCAATGTTCAATGAAGTGCTGTTCATGATGAAGGCAACATACAATGTCAGTCCTGTGTTCATGATGAAGTCAGTGCATATTGTCGGTCACATTCATGATGAAGAATGATACAAAGTCCATAAGAAGTGTGTTAAAGATAATGGAATATACTATTTCAGTTTAAGTCTTGTAGTTTCAAGATTCCACCATGATGTCTATGATTCAATGTTACAGATTTCATATACTTACTGCTCAACAGAAAGACGCTGACAAACAGACAAACATATTTGAGTAGTGCAGTCATGTTTCACAAAGTCACAATTATACAAACTGTTAACTAGAACTCAGAATTGAAACCTCCCTGATTCTACTGAGGAACAAACACACGCTTATAATCTCGAATAATTATGGTATTCT
The DNA here is from genome assembly GCF_003918875.1 of Haliotis rubra. NCBI lineage: Eukaryota > Metazoa > Mollusca > Gastropoda > Lepetellida > Haliotidae > Haliotis > Haliotis rubra. The sequence goes on from NW_025767335.1 coordinate 1,900,212, forward strand.
AAAGGTCCAAAATCAAGTCGATGAACTCAATATTACAGATACAAAATGTACTTGACCTCTCAAAGGCTTCCCTGACTTGGCGGCCTCCATGTGCTCCACCATGACGTTCTCCCCGAACACACTGTTGAGATCCTTGGGGTCAGGAGGTGGGATTGGGTACCTGCCTATAGCCATCTCCACCAGGGACAACCCCAGGCTCCAGATGTCTGACTGTACAGAGTAATGTGTGCCCTGGAGACGCTCCGGCTGTCAAGCAACAATATTCTACTGAAGCAAACAGTAGGGGTATGATAATAATAATAATGATAACAGATTTCTATGGGGCCTGGTATCAAACTCGAAGCTGTTCAACGGCGCATCACAAAGTCAAGGACGAACATACACTGATACATCACAAATACACTTCATGATGCACAAGTCTACCCTTGTATGGGTAAATGGAATACTTTAAAACTGATTTGCATACAGAAACCCAGAAGTTGACTAGCATTACCTCTACACCTATCACAATATCATGCTTGCTATCACGGAGCCAAGAACAGGTCTGGTTATGCTGATATACTGTATACTGTATACAAGACACCAGACCTGAAACTGGGAAACAGCTGCCAAATTGCATGGGATATGGCGAACATCATCAAAAGATAGCACAAACTATATGTAGCAAGACCAATTGTTCATAAGAATCTCCATGGATGACCAACAACATCAAACCATGAAACCTGATTCAAAGTCATACACAGTCAACCCTTGAGGCAGCACCAGGAGCCATGCTCAACATATCCACTTAATGGTGAGTGAGTATAGTTTTACGCCGCACTCAGCAATATTCCAGCTATATGACGGCGGTCTGTAAATAATCGAGCCTGGACCAGACAATCCATTGACCAACAGCATGAGCATCGATCTGCACAATTGGGAACCGAGGACATGTGTCAACCAAGTCGGTGAGCCTGACCACCCGATCCCATTAGTCGCCTCATACGACAAGCATGGGTTACTGAAGGTTCATTCTAACCTGGACCATCACGGGTTATCCACTTAACATACAACCAGGTGACTCATTTGAAAAACACTAACTTGGCTTCTTGTTTCGATTAATACTTTCACTTAGAATATATTGACAGAATATTGTTGTTCTGTGTTGTTTAACTCAGCAATATTCCAGCTATACAACAGTAGTCTGTAAATAATCAAGTCAGGAACAGACAACCCAGTGATCAACAGCATGAGCATCGATCTACACAATTGGGATACAATGACAAGTGAGCCAGACTACCTGATCCCTTTAGTTGCCTTTTATGACAAGCATGGGTTGCTGAAAGGTCAATTCTAACCAGGATCCTCATCGGCTATTGACAGAACACATTCACATCAATGCTAAACTAAGACCATCAGCCTACTGCCGTATAGGACTGTGTGAGTATAATATTACTGACTGACTGACTGAGTTGTGTTATAAATAGTGACATAAGTGAGCCCACACGAGACAAATGAATTGTCACCATCATAATGGGCGCATAGGTGTGAATGGTGTGAGTGAGTGTGTGTGTGTGTGTGTGAGTGTGTGTGTGTGTGTGTGTGTGTGTGTGAGTGAGTGAGTGAGTGAGTGAGTGAGTGAGTGAGTGAGTGAGTGAGTGAGTGAGTGAGTGAGTTTAGTTTTACGCCGTTTTAGTAATATTCCAGCAATATCACGGCGGGGACACCAGAAATGGGCTTAACACATTGTGCCCATGTGGGGAATCGAACCCGGGTCTTCGGCGTGAGGAGCCAACGCTTTAACCACTAGGCTACCCCGAGTATAATATTACATTCATATACATGATGCAGGACTATGTGAGCGTCAACTTACCGCCATATAGGACCGTGTTCCTACAAAGGAGTTGGCCATGGAATCTATCAACTGACCACTGACTCCAAAATCACAGATCTTTATCTCTCCTCTTGAATTGACCAGGATATTGGAGGGTTTCACATCTGTATAATCAGGGAAAAGTATGTATCACATCGATACATTCTACTGGTGTTAAAAAAACATCCATGAATACATTTATAGTTGTTAAGTGACCTCAAAGGATATATGGAGTGAGTGACACTCTACACATGTCTATATATGATATATCCCAAGCTGACAGGCTCACACGCTGGGTACATCACACCAAATCACAAAGATCTCATGTAACTGACATCAGTTCATAAAGGTCAGGAACATGTCCACAGTTTCACACAAACTTGTAGCAGATGATGCAAACAGAGTTACTTCCCTTTATCCAAAACAACTGGATGATCATCTACTCATACTTATGCGTGATATGAACATCAATACTTATGCAACATGAGCAATTGACTTAAGATGTTTTCTGATATGCTTTCTCTGTGGACTTGCCACCTTTGAGTACGCTAAATGACAAATGTATTTCCTGCTCTTAAATCAAAAGCTAATAGTTTAATGTGAGGTAACATAAATAGATGACATACCGTTGTGCTATTTTCTACAAATCAAACCACTGTCAGATACGTTCATAATGTTTTAGTGTCAGTAAATGCATAGAAAGTAATATCGTTAATAGATATCATATGTCAAACAAAGGTCAAAATACACACTCGAAACGAAACATGTTGAGACCCACTACTAACTACAAATACATTACATTTTATGGCATTCTGAACACAGATCCCTGAGTAATGGGCATAAATGGATTTTTCAAAAGGCTACCATGGTGGCATTTCATAAATAATAGAATCATGACCAGAGAGACCAGTCATGAAAGTCATAAACACTGATTCATGCAATCCTCAGCTGCGGAAAGGTATATAAGAGGTACATAATGTCAGGGGCGCAGCTACCATTATAAAAACAAGCCCGGGCTTACACATGATTGGTGCTAACACAGTTGGGCAAGCCCTCAATACTATCTAAATACAAGTGTAAAAGTGAGCACAGCTCACATACCCCCGCTTCCCACTTTGGGACATGGAAATGACTGATATTGATATATATAATGTGACAAGGATCAGCAGCTCACAAGACTTTCTCCTTGACTCTACTAAACTTTATATACATGTTAGATAATTGTTTTGCCATGTACTGATTACAGTAATAATTTATGGAAACATTACTTTTTTTGTGTTTTCCGTGGAAACCTGACACACAATTGAACTTGTTGCACACAATGAAGTGGACGTATATGAAATATTTTTTAGCACATGGCATATCTGTGGGTCATGATTAACTTGTGTATTAAGGTTGGTGAACCTAGCATGTATAGTTTCGATCATATGCTGTGGCCAGGTAACCATCAAACATATTTTTGCACCAAGTCATGTTTCCATGGAAACAACAACAAAACAAATTCTGAAAAACTTTAAAATAACAAAAAGCACATCAATGGGTAAAGATTAACATGTGTGTGAAGTTTGGTGAACCTAGCATGTAAACTTTAAGAGATATGCTCCGGACAAAACCATCAAACACATTTGGCACTAAGTCGTGTTTCCATGGAAACAGCAAAAAAACAAAATTCTGAAAAAAAATTAAAATAGCAAAAGGCACATCAATGGGTCATGATTAACATGTGTGTGAAGTTTGGTGAACCTAGCATGTAAACTTTAAGAGATATGCTCCGGACAAAGTTTCGGGACGGACGGACGGACAGAATGAACGCTATATACCCCCGTAAATTCGTAGCGGGGGTATAATAAAGTTTTGCAAGCTTGCTACATGCCTGGATGTACGATGTAGATGAACCAATGGGACATGACAGAAGCTGAGTTGACTTTCAGTCAGATGAGTTAAAAACACATCACCAACAAGACACAGAATCTTCACAGGCACATGAAGTATGTCAGAGATTGAACATGCCAAATAGATTATGAAAGATTATTGAGAGTGGACAGTGTACAATCATACATATGTTGAGCATTGAACTCTCCTGACAAAAGACCCAAATGGCATAAATTACTTATCTATTCATCCTTAAACCTACCTCTGTGAATAATCTGGTGCCTTTCCCGCAAATAACTTAAACCTTTTAAAACCTGAAACCAAAGAAACATATTTCATTACCAAGGTTACAAGTCGATGGTGAGCACATATGCCAACTAGCATTACTAAAGGATTGTTGAATCATTTTCTACAGCAGGTTGTCTTGTAGACAGTATATATACTGGTTGTCTTGTACACAGTATACATTCTGGTTGTCTTGTATACAGTATATATTCTGGTTGTCTTGTATACAGTATATATACTGGTTGTCTTGTATACAGTATACATTCTGGTTGTCTTGTATACAGTATATATTCTGGTTGTCTTGTATACAGTATACATTCTAGTTGTCTTGTATACAGTATACATTCTGGTTGTATACAGTCTGGTTATTCAGTATATATTCTGTTGTCTTGTATACAGTATACATTCTGGTTGTCTTGTATACAGTATACATTCTGGTTGTCTTGTATACAGTATACATTCTGGTTGTCTTGTATACAGTATATATTCTGGTTGTCTTGTATACAGTATACAGTCTGGTTGTCTTGTATACAGTATACATTCTGGTTGTCTTGTATACAGCATACAGTCTGGTTGTCTTGTATACAGTATACAGTCTGGTTGTCTTGTATACAGTATACATTCTAGTTGTCTTGTATACAGTATACATTCTGGTTGTCTTGTATACAGCATACAGTCTGGTTGTCTTGTATACAGTATACAGTCTGGTTGTCTTGTATACAGTATACAGTCTGGTTGTGTTGTATACAGTATATATACTGGTTGTCTTGTATACAGTATACATTCTGGTTGACAACCAATGCAGGAATACATCCAGCTACAAGTTTGTTTGTTGCCACATTCAGCAGTTAGTTGACTCTTATTATGACAAGCAAGGGTTGCTGAAGACCAATTCTAATTCCAATTCTGGGTTCCTGGTACAAGCCAAACCACTAATAAATACACCAAGGTACAGGACAGCCCATCAAAGAATAGCACTGATACAAAACAAACCAATCAGGAATGTGAAGCCTAGGACAGGACAACCTGCACCCTGGTACATAACAATCTACCAAGATAACACTCTGGTGTTGTACTATCTACCCTGGTACAAGACCCCAAAGTTTAGGTTTGCTGCCAGCTACTCACTGCAACGTTGATGACACCAAGTATTGGTTCTGGTATTCTTCCAGCTCTCTTCAGTATCAGATCTAGTGAACCTCCATCCTGCAACAACACAGTAACTGTTATTCTTGGTAGAGCCATTAACAATCTATGATCAGACACATGTGTGACCTACAGAGGTACAAACCCACCACATATTCCCTACAGAGGTACAAACCCATCATGTATTCCCTATAGAGGTACAAACCCATCATGTATTCCCTACAGAGGTACAAACCCACCACATATTCCCTACAGAGGTACAAACCCATCATGTATTCCCTATAGAGGTACAAACCCATCATGTATTCCCTAACAGAGGTAGGTACATGTATTCCCTACAGAGGTACAAACCCCACCCACAAACCCATATTCCCTACAGAGGTACAAACCCATCATGTATTCCCTATAGAGGTACAAACCCATCATGTATTCCCTATTACAAACCCATGTATTCTCATGTATTCCCTACAGAGGTACAAACCCACCACATATTCCCTACAGAGGTACAAACCCATCATGTATTCCCTACAGAGGTACAAACCCACCATGTATTCCCTACAGAGGTACAAACCCACCATGTATTCCCTACAGAGGTACAAACCCACCACATATTCCCTACAGAGGTACAAACCCATCATGTATTCCCTATTACAAACCCATCCTACAGAGGTACAAACCCACCATGTATTCCCTACAGAGGTACAAACCCATCATGTATTCCCTACAGAGGTACAAACCCATCATGTATTCCCTACAGAGGTACAAACCCATCATGTATTCCCTACAGAGGTACAAACCCATCATGTATTCCCTACAGAGGTACAAACCCATCATGTATTCCCTACAGAGGTACAAACCCACCATGTATTCCCTACAGAGGTACAAACCCCCATTCCCACAGAGGTGTATTCCCTACAGAGGTACAAACCCATCATGTATTCCCTACAGAGGTACAAACCCATCATGTATTCCCTACAGAGGTACAAACCCACCATGTATTCCCTATAGAGGTACAAACCCATCATGTATTCCCTACAGAAGCACAAACCCACCATGTATTCCCTAAATACAAACAAGTCATGTATTCCTTAAATAAGTACAAACTCACCATATATTCCATACAAATGCTGATTTCCCCATCACTGTAGAATGCACCGTAGAAACCACAATATATGGGGAGTTACATTCATGAAGGACTTTCAACTCCCGGAATATCTGGTTCCTGACAGCCGGCTTGATCTCCAGATGAATCAACTGAAACAATCACCTTACTCTCAGTTCCAGGTCTACCTTTTCTGGCCATAATCCTCTGTCAGTGATACAGGTGAGGTGAAATGGGGCTTCACGTTGTACTTAAGAATATTTCATTCATAATGACGACGTGCATGTGTGTGTATGTATGGCTGCTTGTACTAGCCCAGACTGAAGCTGGTTTGATAGTGCCAGCACACTGACATACCATGCTGCATGAATACCCAACTCAAGACACATTATACTGACTCCAAGCCATGTTATACCCATTAATGTCGAGTGCCTGGCAGGGACCAACAAGTACCATATTTTAATGCCTTTTGGTATGCCGCAGCTAGGGATCGAACCCACAACCTTCCTCTCGCCGGGTGGATGCTCTAACCACTACCCCACGAAGGCGGTTCTCTACAAATGTGGGTATGTTCGCACTGGTATGTAAATAAGTGCATGCGAACAGCGTATTAAGACACACAGTAGATATCAACTGAAGGCAAAAAATGTTTCAATTTTCGGTAATATTTTCCCAAACATTTTTACATTCATTAATTATACAACCTCTACTGACCCAGACATTGAATGGAGGTCTCCAGAAGGTGGAAGTGACTGAGGTCCTGCCTTGAGGACATCTGAACTCATTCAATCATCAAATTCAAATGACAAGTGAGTGAGGGAAGTGAGTTTAGTTTAACCTGCTTTTAGCAATATCCCAGCAGTATCACAGCAGTACACAAAAGAAATGGAAATCATGCATTGTACTTATGTGCGGAATCGAAACAGGGTTTTATCTTTTAGGCTTCCCTGCCAAGCCTCAAATAACAAATACTGAAGTCGTCTTATATACAAGCTTTGTTCACCTCAGGCACGGTGACCCTGACCTTCAATATCATACATTCAATGTGATACCATTACTTGTTGGAAAATAAGGGTGTTTCACAAATATAAAATCATTATATTACATCACATTATTTACAACTCATCCCATTTCACAAGTGAATCAACATCAAAGTGACCTTGACAGTCTAACAAAAATGATAGGAAAACACTTACATTTTTCAAGAAATAAATCACAGATTTCATTAACTAAAAACCAATGTTTCATAATTTGATCTCCAGCAACCTGAAATCTGACATGGTGGTCATTTAAAAGATTCCACCTTGGAGAGTGAGTGAGTGAGTTTAGTTTTACGCCACACTCAGCAATATTCCAGCTATATGGCGGCGGTCTGTAAATAATCGACTCTGGACCAGACAATCCAGTGATCAACAACATGAGCAGCGATCTGGGCAATTGGAAACCGATGACATGTGTCAACCAAGTCAGCGAGCCTGACCACCCGATCCCGTTAGTCGCCTCTTACGATACGGGTTAACCTCTCACGGGTTACTAAAGGCCAATATTTTAACCCGGACCTTCACGGGTACACTTTGAGAATAGGCAAACCAAGCCATCAAATTCAGTTTACAAATCCTCAAGATGCAGTACCAAGCTCCATTCCTAAGGAACATTTGTGACGTATAGCCGATATTTTTTACATCTGTCATAAGCAGGTGGTTGAGAAATACATTGGAAGACACAGATTTGAACTAATACAAACAGACCAACTTACAAGGAGCAGCTTAATCATGGCTACCTTATATTTCCATTTTTAATGCACTGCTAAAGAAGTCGGAGCACATATGCTGATAAAGAACTCCAAATTCAAAACACTGCAGGTTTATACAGGGAGAGCTGAACTTGCATATTAATGTGAGGAATCGAGGTTGGAGAATCAAAACATTTTTTTGCCGTGACAGACATGTTCACCACTTGGCGTCCCCACCACTCCTACACATTTAAAAGTAATAATAATAAATAATAATAATAGCCATTTATAAAGTGCCTTATTCCACACACTTGTGCATGCTCAAAGTGCTAACACATTATTACCCTAGATAACCCAAGCTGCCTGTTAGGTGCTAGAAGGTTATAGTCACATGACTTATCCCACCGGGTACCCATTTTCTGCTGGGAGAACAGAGGCAATTTTGAACAAACTCAATTGCCTAAGGTGAGACCACATGTATCACATGTGCTTCGTTTTGGGGAAGGACTGAAGTCCTAGAAACTCTCAGGAGTCAAGCTGCCAAACATGGTCACCCATCCAAGGACGCTCCGCATCCAACGTTGCCTAACTTCAACTGATTTGTGACCTGAGCTCTTATAAGTACCTTATAAGTAAGGGTATAGATATCTACAATGAAAAGAAATAAATGATTTCTATTAAACCAACATCAATAGCAAGGAGTACTTACTTTTCGAGCCATGATAAGTCCTGAGGGCTTGTGACGGACTTTGGTGACTACTCCTCCATTCCCGGCACCGAGTTCACCCAGCTTCTCGAAATCCTCCTCAACAAGCTCTCCAACCCTCTGCTTCTGGGTGAGGAACTGCTCTAATCTTTCTCTCTGTTGGTCATCTATGTCCAGTTCCTTTAATTTCTGTTGAAGAGCCTCTAAGTTGGCGGCACCATTGTTTTGTCGACTGAAAACATGTACTTAATACATTATAAGTTCATCCTTCCTCTAAAGGTAATGAAGTTGACTTCAATGAAAATTCTCGATAATCTCCAGGGTATCTGTTCCAATAAATCTACCCTGGACGCATCTAGGGCTTGGTCCGATAATTGTATTACCTCCCTTTGCCGGCACCACCTTCTCACAGTAGCCAATCAGATTAGCCGTTACAACCGTGCTTGCCAGTGTCAACAAAGATGTCGACCAAAGCCGCTGAAGGTTTGCTCGCTGTGCGACTCAGATTTAGGGAAAATTCATACAGACACATTGACAGATCTGAAACCTTCAAAGAAAAAAGCAAGAACTCCTTCTACCTCTTTCAGAGAACCTCTGCAACAATTGTGTTGCCAAGTTTGATCAGCTAGATAAAAGAAGTGGAAGTGAGTAATGAGAGAAGCCTTTTGTGATTGGTACGCTCAACTTCCCAGCGTAGACGCATGATTGGATGAAAAGCCAGCAAAGGGAGGTAATACAATAATCGGGCCGGGCGGTGAGGCATTCAGGGTACTAGTGGAGATTTATCGGTTGAAAATAACATTTCAAGCTTTGACAACAACCATAACTTTCTGTTGATGGCTTTACGTGTCGCCCTTAAAATCTTCTATCAATGAACAGATCACAAGAACCACACCACCTTACATTATGGTAGCAGTCTAAGTAAACTTAGGCTCAGTATTATTCGTTACACTGCTATAATGAGTCTAACAAAACCTTGATAACTGCAGCAGCCAAACAATCAGGTAAGAATTCTGTGAGTTCTGACCCGTGAAGATTCAGGTTAGAATTGATCTTCAGTAACCCAAGCTTGTTATAAGAGGCGACTAACGGGATCGGGTGGTCATGCCTGCTGACTACCGGTAGGTTGACACATGGCATCATATCCCAATTGCGTAAATCAATGTTCATGCTGTTGATCACTGGATTTTCTGGTCCTGACTCAATTATTTACAGACCGCAGCCATATAGCTGGAATATTGCAGAGGGCAGCTTAAAACTTAACTCACTCACTGAAATCTTTTCTCTCCACTTAAGAAGATGAATACTGTAATATAATAGTGAAAAAGACAAAAACCAAACTATGTCACTGTAACAAATTATGCATATGTAAGAACCCGGGTTCAATTTTCATGATGAGTACAATGCATGAAGTTTATTTCTGGTGTGCCCCCTCAGTGACACTGCTGAAATACTGCTAAAAGCCGCACAAAACCTTACTCACTCATCCCGCCCCACTCATTCCCTCTACCAACCCAGACCGCCTCCGTGGTGTAGTGGTTAGAGCGTCCGCCCGGAGAGCGGAAGGTCGTGGGTTCGATCCCCAACCGCGTCATACCAAAAGATGTTAAAATATGGTACTTGTTGGTCCCTGTCTGGCGCTCGGCATTAATGGGTACAACAAGGACTGGTCGGCTTGGAGTCAGTATAATGTGTCTGAGTGGGGTATTCATGCTTCACTGCGGCATGGTATCTCAGTGGGCTAGTACTATAAAACCAGCTAGTACAAGCAGCCGTAACTACACATAAACACGCATGCACGTCGTCATATGAGCAAAATATTCTCCAGCCCAATTTCATCTCACCTCACTACCAACCAAATTTTTACAAAATAGAAAAGGAATAGAAATGTAAAAGGCAAAGTAAGGAACAAAGACCTACACATATGCCTTCAGTGTGTACTTGCTAGCTTATCTCAGACAATTAACATTCTGAAAGTGTCCGACATATGATGACAGCCATGAATAATTAACTGTTGTAGCTCCATCTAACACACCTTGATTAGTTTTCAATCACTGCTTCCAGAACTGATTATCTATTCAGTACATGTACATGTAACAGATCAAATGAAAATTACACCCATATGAAATTACTTCAGTCAACATGTTGAATTATGTGAGAAAACGTTACCTAATAAATCTCATATGTAGCAATGTATAACAAGCTTGACGATTCAAACATCTATCCATACAAGGATAGGTTACTGTGGACCTACTTTAACCCTGAATTCAACCAGGGTTGTTTAAAGTATGATATCTGATGTGCTTACAAAGATCCACGAAGAAATACTAAAAGGTTGGTGAGTTTCAAAGATTCACAAAGAATCGTGACACAGTCTATGATCATAAAGATGCTCTGAAGTGGGTGGGTGAGTGTGTTTGGTTTTACACCGCTTTTAGCAATATTCCAGCCATATCACAGCGGGGTACACCAGAAATTGGCTTCAAACATTCTACCCATGTGGGGAATCGAACCCATGCCTTCACATGACGAGCGGACGCTTTAACCACTAGGCTATCCCGCCGGCCCCTGCTCTGAAGTCACCATTATCAATATTTGAAACAACTTTAAAAATAGGATAATTATCATATACAAAATATGTACAGTGTCCTTTATGATTTAGGAACTAAACTACTCTAAGGTGCTTTACAGAAAGAGCCATAAATGCTTTCTTCGTGATTTTCATGCCCTTCTTTAAAATGTCATAAGATGTTGAGACCCGTGAAGATCCGGGGTAGAATAGGTCTTCAACAACCCATGCTTGCCACAAAAGGCGACTATGCTTGTCGTAAGAGGCGACTAACGGGATCGGGTGGTCAGGCTCGCTGACTTGGTTGACCACATGTCATCGGTTCCCAATTGCGCAGTTCAATGCTCATGCTGTTGATCACTGGGTTGTCTGGTCCAGACTCGATTTACAGACCGGCGCCATATAGCTGGAATATTGCTGAGTGCGGCATAAAACTAAACTCACTCACTCACTCATAAGATGTTGAGTTTCTCGGGTAACTGTACCCCTGCAACATTTACCACTGATTAACCCTGTATTTTGGTTTACGCCGCTTTTAGCAATATTCCAGCAATATCATGGCAGGGAACACCAGAAATTGGCTTCACACATTGTACCCATGTGGGGAATCGAACCCAGGTCTTTGGCGTGACAAGCAAACTCTTTAACCACTAGTTGACCCTGTCTCTACAGCATACTAAGTGTCCTAGCTTCCTAGTTTCCACTTCAGTGAAACCAAACTGCAGTACAAATGAGGGGAGAAGATGTGTTGAATGAGCTTTTGTGTACAAAATAGAGTGGCACAGGTTCAGAAGCTTACCTTCACTGGACTAATTCACACTTACTTGAGTATGAGTTGAACTTAATTATTGGCATCAACTAACACTGCGGTGGTGTAGTTCTGTATAACATAGGGGACTTTCACTGATTTATTTTTAAAACAAATTACAGCTAACTTCGTCTTTGTAAACATTACAACAGGGTGTGACATATGTCATAGACAGGATTATCTTAAATATCATTGACTACAGTGTTAAACAACAAAGAAACAAATCAACGAAATAATAGAGGCTGTCAAAACAATTAGTACTGACAAGATATTTGATAATTTGACAGAAATAAAAGCTTCTGATGTAAATAGAATCAGTCATATTATTTCATCACACATGAAGGTGATCGAAAAACAAAAACAGAAGTACACTGTATTTATCTCTTAAATACCAAAATAAACCCAAGGGCTTTTTATTAATTTTACTATGTTTTAACAAATACTGAATTAAATAGATGCCAATTAAAATTCATCAGTGCCAAAACAGAAGAGCCCATTTGGTAATAAAGGCTCTTGCATCAGGTCAAAATGGAATACAGCCATTCAAAACACACTAGTGAAGTATCAGAATGAAAACAAAGGTCAAACTAATTTCATATGCCTTGTCCTTCTACTTGTTGTGTTCATTCATAAATTCTAATTAATATTTTTACATATTGTGTACATTGTCCTTCCTCAACTTCTTTCACTGAGTATAAACATGAAATAGGACTGTATATGCAGCAGTCAATTAGAATTTGTTTGTTTATTGTTTAACACTGCACTCAGCAATTAATATAACAGGTATATGGTGGTGGTCTGTAAATAATCAAATAAGGATCAGACAATCCAGTGATCAACAGCATGAGCATTGATCTACACAACCGAGTCAGCGAGCCTGACCACCTGATCCCTTTAGTTGCCTCTTACAAGAAGCATGGGTTACTGAAGACCAATTCTAAGCCAGATCTTAACGGGTAGCAGTTCGTTAGAAAACTAGCAGATTGGTGTTGTGCACAGTATAACAGCTTAAGATGTTAATAGCATTTATAATGCTTAACAGCATTTATAAACAAATCTTGCACATAGTGACTGTTAGTAATGCAGTGATCACAGTGTTGATGTTGTGTTCAGCATTGTCAGCTTATATTAACTTGCTCTCATTTCGAGTTAATAATCCAGTTTACACCAGTTGAAGAATTCCCATGCCACAGATGGTATAGACCATTTAAAAACAGATGCGAACTATTTCAAATATGACAGGAATTATGGAGGAATTAGAAACATTGGGTGCCCACCTGACCCTTCTTTATATCAAAACTACTTATAAAAGATGCTTAAATATTTCTTTCCACTGTTGAAACATATGCCTTTACGTCGTTCTAAACCACGCTTCTGATTCAGACAACATTCAAGGTGCAAGTACCAGTACCAAACCAATGTGTCTACCAGTTGTCACTTTACACTTACTCGCCCGATTCTTGATTGGGTTCGGCGACCGATATGGTCAAATTCATAGGATTTTTCAGAGGCATGGCTGTGTGTTGTTGATGCAAAGCAACGTCTTAGACCATGAGTAACCAAAATGAACGATAAAACGCCCCGGCAAAATTATGTTGAAATTGCTTCCACCCACTCAACTCCGCGATCCAGTCGGGTTGACAGACACGGAAATGTACATATATCCCATAGTTACCGGAAGTGACGTACGAGCACCTGTTTTTCTCATAAATATTCATTTCTGTTTGGACCAATGAAATGCGGATATATTATTCATGCATAAATTTGAATGTATTATATTTAGACGAGATAACGCGAGAATGTTCGAGACACGAGATTCTCTATTACCCACAAATCGCCCTTTCAATTTCCTCTTCCGGTAAAACCGAGGTTCGTGAAATTATCACATATCCGACACTTTCTAAAATCCTTCAATCACATTACTAAAACAGAATAATTCGCATTAAATTGACATATATCCTACTCATGGGTTATATATACATGGGTGAAAACTATATTTCGGGGCAGAAATTACTGGAAAGTCTGTAATTCGAGTTTTAGTTGGAATGGATGCATCGACACAGCATGTAAACATGTCAACATTAGCTGAAGTATGAATATAACTGACAAGAACTAATACGGCATTCGTTTCACATGTACGTTGCATAATTCAGTTTAACAGGTAATAATTAACAGGTATTAAAATATGTTGTGCACGGACTGTCCAGAGATGTGCAAGACAGAGTTTTATCCAACTAAAATGAAGATACTAATGATACTATACTCCATACATAACCCTTCTTGGAAGGTCAATCTATTACAAGAGTATGTTTGGGAGATAGAGGGAGGGGTTACAATATGGGGTGCAAGCGGCTGTTTATGTGTTGTGAAAATGATTAAATTCTATCCATAATGCCAGAAATGATTTCAGTTGGCCTTTGCATGGGACAAAGTTGATGTGGTTGTAGTGCTTTTGATGAGTGTACTTTTTCCAGATTTCAATTCTGACAGACAATTTAACTCGCTTCCCAAAGCTAGGCTAGTGGTAGTTTATATGGATAAACTTGTATTCAAGCCAAGGCCTACATCGAGTTTATACAGCAAGTGCATTTTGTTTGACGCTCCTTTCCACAAGAAATTTGAGTGGAATGGTTTTAGGCAAAAAACAAGAATGAAAACTCAACCTGTCGACTGATGCATGTGCACGTGTTGCTGAATCAAACAATCCTCTTCAAAACGGGACACTTACCTCCACTAAGATCGACTCACTTTATGACTTGAATGACCTGAAACATAGAGACCCCACCTACTTTCCACCATTTGTCGGTCATTTTGGTTATGGTAATTAGCAGTTGTATAAAAAAAACAGAATCGTATTGAACGGACTGTCATTACATGACGCTTTGAAGTAGAGGGAAGGGTAACAAACTTTTTAGCAGTTTCTATTTGTTTGTAAATCCGTTTTAATGCGTTTCCACTTTTTATTCAACTGCTAAGTACCATAACAGTATGGCCAACAAATACTGGATGATTGGGGGCGCTAGGTGTCAAGGCTTTTAAGTAATAAAATGAGTCGTTTTTAGAGGAGGTACGTGTTTCGTTTTGAAGATGAATGTTTGTTTTAGCAATCCATGCACATGATATAGTCGATAGGTTGAGTTTCCATCCTCGGTTTTGCCTAAATCCATAGTGCTTCTCTGCCTAGGGAAGTGCCACTTTATTTCAGAACACAGGCGCTATCAACCTTCATGTGCATATGAACCAGCCATTTTCTCCTCAAATTTGATTTAATATTAATTTACAAAATTTCCTGAGGTTACATGATCTATGTTGGATTATTTCTTTGAAAACTAGTGGTTGGAAATCATAAAAGGCAGTCAACCAGTCTCATTCACTCATAAAAGAAGGTATGCAGATAAACAGATCTGTGGGAATAAAGACTTATGATTGTTGGATCACAGTTTTATCATAATTGTTGATGGCATGCTCCTTGTATAATTCTACCTGTGAAGATTTGGGTGTGAATTGGTCTTGAACAACTCATGGTTGTTGTAAGAGATGACTGACGGGCCTTGGTTGAGAGATGTCATTGTAATCTCATTGTGTGGATGGATGCTCATGCTCTTGATCACTGGATTGTCTGGTCCAGACACAATTATATACAGACCACTGCCATACAGCTGGAATATTGCTGAGTGCAGCATTCAACTACAAACAAATATAAGTATATTCAATGTGACAATCATGAAATTTGTAAATACATAATGATACACACTGTTGGCCCTATCGTTTCCATTTTCTGCTTGCAATTTTGCAATTAACATAATTAACTTACAGTTAGTTAATCGTTAGTATTTTCTTTGCAGATCCATCAACATGGTCCGGTATGCATCTGACCCAGAAAATCCCTCTAAGTGTAAGTAGGCCTAAGGTTGATAGTATGATACCTGAAAACTCTAAATAACAGTTTCATAATGTTATTTTGATGTTAGTACACACAAACAAATGTTTGAGTGGTTTGGTGTATAATACACAGGCAGGTATTGATTGTTGAAGTGTTTATGGTGGGTTGTACACTGTAAGGTTTGTTCCCCAGCTGTTCATGTTTGTGTTTAAATGAGGGAAGGGATATTTTTAACAATTCAACTGTTAGTTTCAGACTTTCGTCATATAATTGGAGTATTGCTCACTGCAACATTTAACAGGAACCTTAACTTAAGCAGTCTATCTATTATTCCTACCTAGTACTTAGTGATTCACATGGTTGAAGTTTTTGGCTCGTCACGCCGAAGACCCGGGTTCGAATCCCCACATGGGTACAGTGTGTGAAGCCCATTTCTGGTGTCACCCGCCGTGATATTGCTGGAGTATTGCTAAAAGCGGCGTAAAACCAAACTCACTCAGTCAGTCAGTGGTTGAAGTTTGCTTCTATTATTTCAGCTGCCAAGGCTAGAGGGTCATATCTGCGAGTCCACTTCAAAGTGAGTAACTAGTTGGAATATTGACAATTGAGTGCAACTTGTTCAGTTTAATGATCTGATTAGTTTGTAGCACTATTAAAAGCAGTCTGCAAAATTTGCACTGTTCCTGTGGTCCCTGGCTAGTAATAATTCAACAGGACCACTAAATGATAAGTTTACAGTGTTCCTGGTGGCCAGTGATAGTTAAAGGTCACATGCAACGTAAAACACAACTTTGCAGATTCTGATACCTTTCGGTATGGACTTACCGAAACAAATCGTCAAAAATGCAAATTCAACTTGTAAAGTTGAAAAATAACGCGATGAAAAAAGACGCGCGAAATCGGAGTTCAAAACTTTTCTGGGGAAAACGGGTTTCAACAGCTGGGCTGCGCTTATAGCACGTGTGCAGTAAAGTAGGTTCGCGCAGCTTGGAAGCGGTTGTCCGGTGAATATTCGGTGAAGGCTTTGGTGTGAGCTATTTTTCTAATGTTTGTTGATATCTCACAGGCGCGAGCTTTTTATATGTTATGACAGTAAATTAACTGTTTATATAATTTCATTTGTCTATTTCACCACACGTTCTTCTAACCGAGTCACTTTCTCAGTTCGATACTTAAAAGCAATGCCATTATTTAGCGTTGACAGAATTTCCAACTGTGATATAGATATGTCGTTGTCACAGACTAAACTCAATGTCTTGTTTTATTGACACCTGTGTGTCTGCCTGCCTGTCTGCTAATGACAATATTCAATACACAGCTGCTATCACTGACCACATGCAATTTGAACTTAACACCAATCAGGCTATACACCATAAACAAAATGCATTGATTTATGGCCCGAGTTTGGTCTCTGTCACATTATGTAATTACACAGACAGGCAGGTGTGATACTTGAACACATGACATGTTATGATGTCTGTTGATTGCAAAATGTTATACACAAAAAATGAGCATGTATTTACAAAACCCAACATCTCTATATATACACACACAATGACCCGTGAGGGCATCAGCAAATGAACCAGCCGTTACACTTGAGTGCACACCCACCCGCTCAGACTGGGTTGGTATCCCGGCTGCTTCGTTTCTTGGGAAGTAAACCGAAGTACACAATATTGCACTTTTGATTTGCGATTGTACGCTTATAATTTTGTTTTATGTTTTTTCATAACCAGCAATGTATATTATATGTCATGAATAAATGATAATTGTGTTTTAATTATGTTTGATTTTTTGGTTGCATGTGACCTTTAAGTAAATATACAAATGTTATTTTGGATCAGTGAAGTACAGACAGGACCACTGATTATTGTCCACTCACTGGTCCTGTGGTTTAGTAGGAAATTTTGAGAGGTTTCTTTCTCTTAAAAGCAGATGTATGATGTACCAAATTTTGTATTTTACATGGCAGAAACAATTATTCAATAGAGGTATTCATCCTATTCATAGTCATAACATTTCGTTACAGACATATGTCCGGTGAAATCCTTTTTATCTAGGTGTTATTGACATACCTGAATTATGTTGTTTTCCTTTATCCTAGAACACAAGGGAAACCGCCCAGGCTGTGAAACACATGCACCTGAAAAGGGCCAATCGTTATTTGAAGAATGTAGTTGAGAAAAAGGAAATTGTACCTTTCCGCAGGTTCAATGGAGGTGTGGGCAGGAAGGCTCAGGTTAGTGAATTCATCTTTTCATTTGTAACCACCTCCGTGGTGTAGTGGTTATAGCGTCCGCCCGGAGAGAGGAAACGTTGAGGGTTCGAACCATGGCCGTGTCATACCAAAAGACGTTAAAATATGGTACTTATTGTTCCCTGCCTGGCTCTTGGCATTACTGGGTAAAACAAGACTGGTCAGCTTGGAGTATAATGTGTCTGAGTGGGCTATTTATGCTTAACTGCGGCATGGTATCTCAGTGAGCTAGCACTATAAAACCAGCTTAAGTCTGGGCTAGTACAAGAAGCCACACATAAAATGCATGCACATCATTATGTGAATGAAATATTCTTAAGTATGACATTAAACACCATGTTACCTCACCTCTTTTGGTTTGTACAGCTTGTTCTACAGGTCGTTCTTTGAAATTTGATTAGTTACCCATTCAAGATCTCTGTAATCAAACTGATATTTTTGTACCAACGTTTTAGTTGATATGACTGATGTTATAACCTAAACTCAGATGCTGTTTGATGCTGCACAAAACACCGTAGATAAGCCGACCCCATAGATAAGCCGACCCCTTAGATAAGCCGAACCCCTAGCTTGACCCTTGAATTGAGTGTCAAAATGGTATGTTTCGTACATAAGCCGACCCCCAGCGATGAGTCGCGGCCAACTCACACCACTAGACATCGGACAGTCGGATGTAAAACGTACACAAGCCGACCCCACGCTATGGCCAGCTCTCATAGATAAGCCGACCCCCTTCAAGAGACTGCTTATTTTTGTCCTCAAAATTCGGCTTATCTACGGATATATACGGTAGGTTGTCGGCCTGGCAGGCGAACGCTTTAACCACTAGGCTACCCCACCGCCAGGAATACCACTGACTACGTAATTTCGTGTTACGTAATGAGGCAGTCTGAATGACAATGACAGCTCAACAATCATTATTTATTGGAAAGTATTTAAATGTATAGTGAAGAGAACTCAACACAAGAATTGTTTAACTATTAGTTACTGATAATCCATCTCTTCTCCCTCCAGGCCAAACAGTTTAAGACCTCCCAGGGAAGGTGGCCCGAGAAGAGTGCCCAGTTTTTGCTTCAGCTTCTCAAGAATGCTGAAAGTAATGCTGAATTCAAGGTAGGTTTTCTCCCTCTGACAAAGCAATATATTTTTATGTATTTGCAAATGGTTCAGCATTATGAAATGGGCAAGAATTATGGGGTACTGGCATTGTTTTTAATCTCTCTATATAGTTACTTGAGTAAATTTTTTAGAAAGTTTGCCTGATGACACAGACTATAATTTAAGACCTTGTTTTGTAGACCCAAAGTGATTTTCATTGAAAATGTGACATGCCGAGTTTTCCAGGCACAATGGGAATAGTTGGTTTGAATAAGTCAACTGCAACCTATGGTAGTTTTTCACGTAACCAAACAGATCAGGTTGCCTTGGTTTCTGTTTGATCGTGTGTTATTGTACTTTGGAAGCTGTTCATAATATCAGTCAATGATCTGTGAAGTTCAGTTATTTATTGGATGCAGCCATGTTTCCGAACATGTTTTAACAATAATCAAGCAGACAGAACAGATTACAGGGAAACCTGTTTGACACTAAAATTGTATGGCAGTGATACCTCACATTTTTGCAATGGTATCTAACTTACTCTATGATCTGATAATGAAATTTTTGTTGTAAAATACAAATGAATAAAGTATGTCAAAGTAGTCCCATTTTCTTCCCTCATGCTTCACAGGCTAAAGGGAAGTTACTGTTATATGTTGTCATAATCCCTGTAGATGGACCCACAAAAATTTGAAATTTGATTGAAAAATTGAGTTTTCTGACATTTTTTGTGTTTATAACAAAAGATGTCTATCTAAACTTTTGATAATATTGGCATTATTACTTGACTGTCCATGTGTTATAAGCATGGGGCAAAATTGCAGAACATGGATAGTTCAATATTTCTTACACTCCTAATCACAGTACTGTTGAGGTTGCAAAATGAATGATGTTGACTGTTGAGAAGTTCGCTGTAGTCTTCCTGACAGTGTTAGGTGGAACATAAGCCAGCTGCCTGTTATTGACTGTTGTTATCGTGCAGGGTCTGGATACCGATCACCTGGTCATTGAACACATCCAGGTCAACATGGCTCCCAAGATGAGGAGGAAGGACGTACAGGGCTCACGGACGTATCAACCGTAAGTTGCTGCTGAGATGCATATACTGCATCTTACTTTTGTGTCCAAGTATAGGAAGAGAACTCACTCATATTGGAGGGCCTATAATGTTTCATTATTATCATGTTCACATTTGATGTAAATGCCTGTTACGGTTTGGGCTGTCTTGAGGCATGAATCATTTATTGTTGTATATTTTGTTGTACCAAATGAAAATGTAAATATAAACTCTGCGCCGATTATTCTTATTCTAAGGTAACAAGTGGTATGTTGTAAAGTTATCTTGTATTGTGAAACATATTTTCTGGTTAAGGAAACTACAAAAATAACTTAGTTTGATGATGGTATTATAGACCCTATAGAAAGTAATGTTATCAGATGGAAAGTATGTGGTAGTGTACAGAATGATTTTCTGTCTTAACAAAATGCCTGCATACTCGCAAGTACACTTCTAGAAGTAGGATTACTGTGAGCTTGATGATGTCAATTCAGCGGAATGATTTCCATGAAATTAAAGTTTCACTGAAAGCTCACCTTATCACATCAGATTGTGAGTGAGTGAATTTAGGTTTACACTTCTTTTAGCAATATTCCAGCAATATCACGGCAGGGGACACCAGAAATGGTCTTCATGCATTGCATCTATGTAGGGAATGGAAGCAACGTGATGAGCAGACCAGGCCTTCAACAACCCATGCTTGTCGTAAGAGGCAACTAACGGGATCGGGTGGTCAGGGCCCTGTTCCTCAAAGTTATCGTAGTGCTACGACTGTCGTAAGTCAATGTTAAAGTATGGAAGTTACGATCACCTTAGCGCTACGATTGCTTTGAGGAACGGGACCCAGGCTCGCTGACTTGGTAGACATTATTGTAATGTATCCCAATTGCTTAGATCAGTGCTCATGATGTTTATGACTGTATTGTCTGGTCCGGACTGGATTATTTACAGGCCGTCGCCATATGGCTGAATATTGCCGAGTGTGGCGTTAAACAACATGCTAACAAACAAAACAGAGGTCCTTGTGTGTATAAGAATTGGAGATGACCCTGTTGTACAAGAGATGAGTATTTACATGTATGAGAATTGTCTGTGTATGAGCATGAGGGATCTTGTATCAGACTGATGTGAGGTAGTGTACAGCATGATTTTCTGTCTTAACAAAAGGCCTGCATACTCACAAGTATACTTCTAGAAGTAGGATTACTGTGAGCTTGATGATGTCAATTCAGCGGAATGATTTCCATGAAATTAAAGTTTCACTGAAAGCTCACCTTATCACATCAGATTGTGAATGAGTGAATTTAGTTTTACACCTCTTTTAGCAATATTCCAGCAATATCACGGCAGGGGACACAAGAAATGGTCTTCATGCATTGCATCTATGTAGGGAATGGAAGCAGCGTGATGAGCAGACCAGGCCTTCAACAACCCATGCTTGTCGTAAGAGGCAACTAACAGGATCGGGTGGTCAGGCTCGCTGACTTGGTTGACATATTATTGTAATGTATCCCAATTGCTTAGATCAGTGCTCATGATGTTTATGACTGTATTGTCTGGTCCAGGCTGGATTATTTACAGGCCGTCGCCATATGGCTGAATATTGCCGGGTGCGGCGTTAAACAACATGCTAACAAACAAAACAGAGGTCCTTGTGTGTATAAGAATTGGAGATAACCCTGTTGTACAAGAGATTAGTATTTACATGTATGAGAATTGTCTGTGTATGAGCATGAGGGATCTTGTATCAGACTGATGTGTGGTAGTGTACAGAATGATTTTCTGTCTGAATAAATGGCCTGCATACTCGCAAGTACACTTCTAGAAGTAGGATTACTGTGAGCTTGATGATGTCAATTCAGCGGAATGATTTCCATGAAATTAAAGTTTCACTGAAAGCTCACCATGCCACATCAGATTGTGATTCAGGGTAGTGCCTATATGATACTGCTCATGTGTGGTCTAAGAAACCATAGAACCCACCAATCTCATGTATGCAGAAGGTCTGGGATGTTGGTCAGGGTCCCTGTTCCTTTATGTGCTCAATCTCTATCTGCAGAGGCCCTGGGTTCATGACTTTGGTCCCTAAATATAAAGATTCTTGTGTGTATAAGACTTTGAGATGTCCCTGTTTGTATAAGTTATTTTTTATTAGATGTGTGTATGCATGTATGAGAGATTCTTGTTTGTTTGTGTGTGTGTGTGTGTGTGCGAGCACACGTCTGTCTATAGTGTCTCTGTGTGTGTAATGTGTCTGTTTGGGTGTGTCTATAGTATCTTTGTGTCTATAGTATCTGTGTGTCTGTCTCCGTCCCCTGGAGCAGCTTCTCATGATGTCCTCTTGTTACAGCATACATGAGCAGTCCCTGCCATATTGAGGTGATCCTCACTGAGAGGGAACAGGCTGTTGCTCGACCCTCAGGGCGGGAAGATGAACCCGTCAAGAAGAAGGTTTCTCAGAAAAAACTCAAGAGACAAAAGATGATGCAGAGAGATTAAATGTACAGCCTCATGAGAAAATAAAAAATACTGGGTTATGTTGCTTGTTTTGTCTTGCTTAGTTTTTGACAGAATCCAGTTTGTCCTCTAATTCAAAACACAGATGATAAACACCTATGATGGTGAATATTCCAGGCTGTGAGGTATCCCTGCAGGTGCTGGATGAAGGTATGATTCGGGGTTTTTTAGATTGAGTTTCGTTTCACCCAGTCGTTGTTTCACTATGCTATTCAAACTGTCATACTTCTGAAAATGCTTTCAACAGAATGTCAACAGAACAAAATCCACATAAGACCAATAAGCATAATTATTATCCCCCGCCCAGGTTTAAAGTATTAGCCTTAGCGGTTGACATTTAACTTCAGCTTTTATTACTTTATAAGTGATTTGATAATTTGCAGCGGGGGATTATGTCACCATAGTGACAGTGCTTTTT
Organism: Haliotis rubra; assembly: GCF_003918875.1. Classification (NCBI taxonomy): domain Eukaryota; kingdom Metazoa; phylum Mollusca; class Gastropoda; order Lepetellida; family Haliotidae; genus Haliotis; species Haliotis rubra. Next base: position 1,923,514 of record NW_025767335.1, read on the forward strand.
TAAGTCATTTGATTAGGCAATTATGATATGAATCGCTTTGGTCTTTTCGATACAGTAGTATTACAGAACTACATGTATTGAGTATCGATGATCTATTTCACCAGAATCCACAGTGGGAGAACATGAAAATGTGAGAGTCAGTTCAGATTCTAGCCAGTTACTCTGAAATAAGTAATTCCGGAGTCAGATGTAGGTAGTGTTGTATTATAATCCAGCCTACCAGTACCAATAATAATCACCAAGGGTAAAGCTTCGTGATCTGGTCCAAACACATTATCTGTTTTGGTTTGGTGTTAAGGTGTATAAGAATCGCAGCTTAGCTTTTTGTTCCTAATTAGATTAGAAAGAACACACGGGTGAGCAGAGGTATGCCATGTGTTTGAACATGTCGAGTGGACAGCTGAGGTTCCCCACACAGCAGGGGTTCAGCATTGAATTAAAGCCGTGTTAACATGCAGACATATTCAATTGTTTTACTATTTGTGATTCAGTGTATGAAATGATTAACTTTTTCGTAAACCTCAATGTCACCCTCATTATACCAGTGGAAGATCATATTACAATCGTGTGTTATGTCTGGTACATGTAGGCTTAGACTAACAACTAGTTTCTGAAATGAACATAGTTTACAGATAAAACAGTTCATAATAAAGAATAAATAAAATACAATGAAAAGGATCTCAGACTTTCATCATTTTCAGATTTCTAAAAGTGTCTTAGAGTTATTGTTAACGTCATATTAAGCAGTATGCCATTAATATCACGGGAAGCAATGAAACAGAAAACAGTCGTGTCACAGAAATCACTGTTCAACAGTCGACCTTCAGTCCATATTTCGGGGCGGTGGGGTAGCCTAATGGTTAAAGCGTTGGCTCGTCACGCCGAAGACCCGGGTTCGAATCCCCATATGGGTACAATGTGTGAAGCCCATTTCTGGTGTCCCCCGCCGTGATGTTGCTGGAATATTGCTAAAAGCGGCGTAAAACCAAACTCAGTCAGTCAGTCAGTCCATATTTCAGTAGACTGGTTCGGAATTCCTGAGGGGTGTGGTTGCCATCAGTTGGTTCGTCTCTGTATTTGACAGCACCATATTTGTGCTCGAGGATTTCACCAAACATCTGCCATCTGCAGCACTAAGGGCCTGCCTTCCACGTCAAGCTGTGGCGGCGGTGTAGCCAAGTGTATATAGCGTTCGCTGGTCACGCTGTTCGATTCTCCACATGGGTACAACGTGTAAAGCCCATTTCTGGTGTCTCCCGCCATGATATTGCTGGAATATTGCTGAAAGTGTCTTCAGCAACCCATGCTTGTCGTAAGAGATGACTTACGGGATTGAGTTGTCAGGCTCGCTGACTTCGTTGACACATGTCATCGTATCCCAATTGCGTAGATAAATATCATGCGGCTGATCACGGGATTCGGTCCTGACTCGATTATTGACAGACCGCCGTCATATAGCTGGTATATTGTGGAGTGCGGCGTTAAACTAAAATTCAGTCACTCACCACGTCAAGTTGATACGCCGTAACCACGGAAATATTGTTCGAGAAGCGAAAACCAGCTCACTCATTACATGTACTGAGCATGCGTACGGCATGAGCTGTATGTCTGTACCACAACTGCACTACCTCAAAGAATATATAGCTGTGTGGGGCAATGTGGAAGTGGTTAAAGCGTTCGCTCGTCACGCCGAAGACCCGGATTCGATTCCGAACATGGGTACAGTATATGAAGCCCATTTCTGGTGTCCCCCGCTGTGATATTGCTGGAATATTGCTAAAAGCGGCGTGAAACTAAACTCGCATATAGCCATGTCTTCATACATCCCCTCATTTGTTTCCGTAGTTGGGTTGGGTATTATTCAGTTAAGTTTAAAAACCTGAATGCCCCCACCCTTCGTGATTCTATGATGAAAATCAGAAATCTCTAAACGCCTCTCGAGAATCAGAATTCTGAGGGCATCGTTGTGTTTGCTACCGGGTAATTTTATAATCTGAGATACAGGAATGGTTGACGTCCCTTACTAATGCTAATGTCTAACTCTGGGAAAACAAATAACTTAATAAAACTTGAAAAGGAGACGGGAGATTAACCTAAATAAAATCTAGCTTCATTTAGGGTGTCTGTGTAAGAGGCAGTCCTGGGTCAAAGGGAAATAGTGTTGACACAGGCTAGCTGTCCTTCCGCTGGTCAGGTTTTGTTTCCTGATCAGAACTCAAGGCTGTTTGGATATTTCGTCATAAAACTCTGCGGATATATCAGTTCTGCCACGAATAAGTGCCTTTCGCCTGAAACGTTCATTTCCAGAACTGTGTGATATTTATGGAATATTGCCCAAACCGGGGTAAATCCCGGGTAAGCGCATGCCTTCGGAAACTTTATTCAAATTATATGGTGTCCTCCCATTACGCAGACAGCCAGTTCGCAGACACCTTAAAACAACAACATTTACGGTTCAGTGAACAGATTATCTACTACCTGTTACCTACACATTATAATGGAATAGTCCAAATAAAAACACAGGAACAAACTGATGTATACGGGCTTTTTTAATTTATTTCGAAAAACTGAAGTAATATTTATTTTGAAAGATGGAAAAACAGTTTATTTGTCAATTGGGAGATAACCGATGCTAACCAATTATATCCTTATTTATTAATCAAGTATAGAAAGAAGAAATATAGTTTATTAACGTGTCACATGCCTGCAATTCATTAAAAAGACATAATCGCCGTTTACGACACGCATGGGTTGCTGAAGACCAATTCTTCACGTGCCATTACAATCCTGAAACAATCAGAACTACTTTATACCTCATACGAACGACATATATTACATAAAGATTATACGCATACTCCATAGTATATGTCACAGGCATTTCCCAAATATTAAATATTAAAGGACGCGTAATGAACCAATGTTATATTTGTAGTAAACAAGTAATGCAGTATCAAAATTAACATTTACTATTTTGGGTTCACGTGTACTCCAACCACCATTCACTGTGTATAAGAGTTGCGTCCCTTGGGTACGTGAGAACTCATGGTCAGTTCAAATCCAAGTTCGTCTCGATAATTTGTCTAGGTTTTCATTACAACCCGTGGCTTTCACCAAAGTGGCTAATATTACTTCGGGTTTCCATCCCCCATTAAGCCGACACGCCGTGACATCACTGGCGTTAAACAGATCTCTTTCACCTTTCCTTACAAAGCAATAGACGAAGACTATGATTATGACTATGATAAGCACAACTACTTACAAAACACGTATAACACCTAGATTCGTCTAGACTAAGGCTTAGTCTCTGAATATATATAATTTTGATAGTAACAAACAAGCCCATTTATATTGAAAAGGAGCCCTAGGGAGACCAGAGATTCAGAACCTGAGGAAATCTAGACTTGCTTTATTTAGGGCTTTAGCACTGCAGAGAGGGCTTGGCAGTAGGGAAATTAATGTGGTTCAGGGACTGTGAGACAGACTAAGATTCGTCCTACAGCTGAGGAATTACATCCATTGTAATAGCAATATATTACTTTCTCCATGTTGGCAGCGAAAGTCTTTTCTAGTTAACACATGCACTACATACGGACATGGTAAGTGAGAGAGCTGGGTTTTAGGCAGTTTATAACAATACGAGGGGCGTTCCAAAAGTAGTCGGCCTAACTATATTCTCGAGGTTCAATTCTATTTTGAAGGAATCATTAGCAAAGCCATATCCAAAATTTCACATATGTGGGTAATGTGGTTAACGAAACATTAGTCATCACAACACATTGGGATATAATATTTCTGTAAAAATTGAAGAAAGTGAAAAACGATCTGTCATTATGTACCTCTTGGATAATGGTATGCCCTCAGATAATATCATATAAAATATGTTCAGTATAGTATTGGATGACTTCTAGTCATAATCAATATTCAAAGATTTGGATTGCTTGGTTTATATTTAGACGGGGCTGTTTAAAGGACACCCCCATTTTAATCTTTCAAAAAACATTTTATTGTGTCCAGATATTCAAGCTGGCACTGTTCACAATATACTGACATCTGACACTTGTGTGACCATTCAGTATTTAGTTTGAACCCTTCGCATCATGTATGAATAAGTGAAAACATTACAATAAGTTATGTCCGTATGATTACGTCATCTGGAAGGGGTGGGGGTAGTGTCTCCAAAACAAGCTCTTTCACTTTGACAAGCGAGTGTAGTTTCAAATTGCATTTTTATGCACTTTAATATCTACGTTTGATTTTTGATTGAGGTTGACAGCTGCATTTGTATAATTTTTCTAAGTGGGGCCGACTACTTTTGGGACACCTCTCGTATTCCAGGAGACAATGGGGAATCGAATCCGGGTCTTTGGCGAGACGAGCGAATGCTTTAAATAACCACTAGACTACCCTACAGTCCTCGACGTACTAACAAGAAAATGAGTCTGCATTATTACTTTATATATGCATATGATATAAGTAAAATACATTTTCATTCCTCATCCACACATTCGTGAATTCATTATTGATTAATTCATAAGAAGCCATCTTTACCTATACCCGTCTATACCAGACTCGATTATTTACAGACCGCCGCCATATAGCTGGGATATTGCTGAGTGCGGCGTAAAACTAAACTCACTCACTCACTATACCTGAGGAAACTTTCAACTTAGTGACCAGACTGAATTTGTAATGATAATTTGGTTGTTAATGAAACTAAACAGCAAGGAATGCAATGTACCGAATATTCGCGTCCCAAGGGCAGCTTACACACAATCTGATTAGAAATAAAAGCGACTGTAAAAATTCAAATAATATGGACAAAAAATATGGAGGTCTCCCCCGCAAGTCTTTTCTTTTTCCCTTTCGTGAAGATCCGGGTTAGAATTGGTCTTCAGTAACCCATAGTTGTCGTAAGATGCGACTGACTAACGGGATCGGGTGGTCAGCAATCAAATCAGGGTTGTAAGAATTAGAATAAGGAAATATCATGCTTTTGACGAACATAGATGCAGTGTCTATCAATATTAATATCAATTTTTATTTCCGTGCTCAGGCGGCATCGGGCTTATAGTACAAATACAGCTAGTGAACAATTAATCAGTAATTTTTTCTGTATGTGGTAGCGTAATAGATATACAAATGTACATAGATATTCTTTCTAAATGGAATTTACTAGAATTGGTTAAAAGGGATATGAATTTTGTAAATGTCAGAATGTACATAGTAGTAGCTCTTAATATACTTATTTCTCAACATATAATAGGCTGGGCATATACAAAGAAAATGGTACTCGTCTTCAATTACATTCAGATTACACATTTTACATATCCTATGTTCTTTTATTAAACCTACATACCTACCAGATTCTATTAGCAAATCAGGAGATGAACAGCGGAATTGGGCAAGGCTTATTCTGAATTTTCTTACGTTTAACACAGACAGATACTGTTCTTTGTGGATAGATTGTGAACAGAAGGAAATAGATGTTTACGTTTTTAGCTTGGGTCAGCGCGCCCGAATACACCCGTCGCTATGCGTATATGCACGTGGGTTTTAAAATTTCGTGCATTTCGTGGTCATAGCTGACGACAGCGCTAATCAGTATTAACATCGGCGATATAGTTAGACATATTGTTGAGGGACAAAGACGTCCATACGCAGCTCCAACCAGGGGTAAAAGTTATTATTTAGAAATAGCTTCCATTATCGGGAAGACATTCATTACATAGAAGCTAAGTTATCATTCACACTTTCGGTGAATGTACAGTGTGGGGGATTTTTCATTGGGTTTACTGTTTTGTTTTAGTTTTGAAGCATTAAATGTTCAAACATAATTATTTGGACTTTTCGTTTATTTATAAATGGGGAATACGAACTGCCTCATTCCCATATGGTAGCAGAGCGTGGTTTCAAGCGGTAAGTCAATTAATCAAGCTGTAAGTCAATTAATCAGTTATGTCTGACATACAGGAAAAAGGCTCTGTATAAAATGGTCAGTTAAAACCCCAAGAACCAAACGGGTCTCAGTCACAACTTGAGGGCATTTTGAAACTGAAACAACAAAAAAACAATGCAAAGTCAGCCTTCACCAAAGCTAAAAACAAGTTGTACAGTCTACTAGAATCACCTAATCAACCATCTCGTACAGACATAAGAGATGGTGTAAATAAAGTAGGTGATGCTGAATGTCTGCCTCTTGGAGCAAGATTTCCCATAATTCTGCCTCGCAAAAGTTGGGTGACAAAGCTCATCATAAAACAGTATCACGAGGATGGTAAACATGTACTGGGAACAAACCAGACATTTCCTGCTGTGTCCGGCACGTACTGGATTATCTCAGGACGAGAAGCTATACGAGAATGGGAGAAGGAATGTGCTAGATGTCATAGGCACAAAGCAAGACCTGCTTGTCCACTGATGGTACCATTACCAAAAATGAGACTCCAAAAGTCACTCCGTGCATTCAGTCAGACTGGAGTGGATTATGCTGGGCCATTGATCACAGTGCAAGGCAGAGGAAAGGCTCGTCAAAAACGTTATTTATGTTTATTCACATGTTTAACTTCTCGAGCCGTTCACCTGGAGATGGCATATAGCTTGGACACAAGTGCATTCCTAAATGCTTTCTACAGAATGGTAAATCGAAGAGGCCTACCACAAGGTCATATCGGACAACGGAACCAACTTTGTTGGTGCCGTTAAAGAACTCGAGGAACTTTTTCGCAATCTGGATCAAGACGCTGTTCAACGTTCCCTGGCTAATCGAGGAGTGAAATGTCACTTCAACCCTCCATACTCGCCACACTTTGGAGGGGTGTTCGAGGTGAGGTGAGGTGAGGTGAAATTGGGTTTAACGTCGTACTTTAGAATATTTCGCTCATATGACGACGTGCATGCGTGTGTATGTGTATGTGTGGCTGCTTGTACTAGCCCAGACTTAAGCTGGTTTTATAGTGCTAGCCCACTGAGATACCATGCCGCAGTGAAGCATGAATACCCCACTCAGACACATTATACTGACTCCGAGCCGACCAGTCCTTGTTGTACCCATTAATGCCGAGCGCCAGGCAGGGACCAACAAGTACCATATTTTAACGTCTTTTGGTATGACGCGGTCGGGGATCGAACCCGCGACCTTCCGCTCTCCGGGCGGACGCTCTAACCACTACACCACGGAGGCGGAGGGTATTCGAGACGATGATAAATCGGCTAAACGTACCATCTTTGCTATCCTGGGGAATGGTGATGTCACAGACGAGGAACTGGAAACTGCATTTACTGGAGCTGAAACCCTGATCAACTCGCGTCCTCTCACCTATCAGTCGACTCATCCCCAAGATGTGATTCCTCTGACACCGAATCACTTCCTGCACGGCCAGATCGGAGGGATATTTGCTCAAGAATCCGTAGACACTACAGATTACCATCCACGAAAGCGCTGGAGACGTATTCAAGATTTGATGAGACACTTTTGGAAGCGCTGGATGAAGGAATGGCTCCCAAGTCTGAACCCAAGACGGAAATCGAGAACTCCAAGCCGAGACCTGTGTGCCAACGAAGTTGTTCTTGTGATTTCTCCGGACACTCCACGAGGACAGTGGCCCCTTGGCAGGATTGTGAAGACATATCCAGGACGAGATGGACATGTTCGCGTGGTGGATGTACGAATCGGACAATCAGTGATTACCAGGCAAGCAAACAAGATCTGTCCACTGGAGTGATCAACTGAGAATTGTGATACAGATTTGTGACTTTGGATACATCGGATACAGCGACTTTGGATACATCGGACACAGCGACTTAGGATACAGCAACTTGGATTCTGTTACTCGGATTCTGTGGATTCTGTAACATCGGATTATGTGATACTGGATTCTGTGAAGACATTGGATTCTGTGGATTGTGTGACATTGAATTCTGTGGAGACATTAGATTCCCTGGATTCTGTGATTTTGGATTATGTGACATCAAGATTGACACTGAACTGTGAACTCTGAGTCTTGAACTTTGACTGTGAACTGTTATATGAACTGTTTGTGACATTATATAACTTGTTATGAACATTGTGGGATATTCGAGGATTAATGGATTATATTGATTTCAGCTTGTAAGTATGGAAAGTATTTAATTTCAGTTTATTGCAGATGCTAGAGGTGTTAGCATTGTATTAGTATTGGTAGAATTGTTTGTATTGTGTTGACAGGAGTCTGTCAAGCAGAGGGGTATGAACAGAAGGAAATAGATGTTTACGTTTTTAGCTAGGGTCAGCGCGCCCGAATACACCCGTCGCTATGCGTATATGCACTAGTGGTGTTCCGATTAATTGAAATAATCGAAGATTGGTCGCAGTGGCCAAACGACCAAGCAATCGATCACATTTTCTCATAATCGAACACAAACGATTTTGGAACCGCTGTAATAGAGTTTGAAATACTTGATGATAAAACATATTTAGGACGTTGTCAGGGCCTGAAAACGTGTTTATTTCTAAGAAAATTCACTTCACTTTCTGAAAAGTCATGACTGAATATTTCTTGAAGAATCTGGGAAGTTTATGTTACACTGGAACTGAATCATTTTACACTGGATGTGAAATTTGCAAATGTAATTTGTGAGTTTAAAAAAACAACAGAGAACCAAATGTTTTTTCTTTATACTTATCTGCAACTACAACCTGAATAGGAAAATCTAAAAAATGACGCGAACCAATTTTTTTCGATGATTGGTCGTTGGTATTGAACCAATCATCAATTGAGAGATTTCAACCAATTCCCAACACTAATATGCACGTGGGTTTTAAAATCTCGTGCATTTCGTGGTCAGTATTAACATCGGCGATATAGTTAGACATATTGTTGAGGGACAAAGACGTCCATACGCAGCTCCAGCCAGGGGTTAACAGTTATTATTTAGAAATAGCTTCCATTATCGGGAAGACATTCATTCATAGAAGCTAAGTTATCATTCACACTTTCGGTGAATGTACAGTGTGAGGATTTTTCATTGGGTTTACTGTTTTGTTTTAGTTTTGGTGCATTAAATGTTCAGACATAATTATTTGGACTTTTCGTTTATTTATAAATGGGGAATACGAACTGCCTCATTCCCAGATTGTTTAATCATTTCATAATAAAACATTTGCTAGAAAGAGAAGTTTTCATTCCAGTTTTGCATGTACATATCTTAAAGTCGTTGTTTAACAGATAGAAGGAATAACGAGTGCGATTGTATATGCTGTTCATGCCATGCATTACCAAATCCAATAGAAAATAATAATTCTTTTACGTTTGTGGCACCATTTCCTTTTCCCATTTCTATCATAAACAATCATCACATTATAACATTTTTTGGTAATCTGCTTGGAACCATACTCAATAATTTTAACCAATATTTAACAACTTTCAAATTTGCTTCAATATACAAGGGAAATATACCACACTCGCCATATCGTCTGATTGTGTCTTAGACTTTGTCCTGCTTCAATAGGAATCGGTTGTGACATTTGATACGGCATTCCTCATACATAGTGTCGTCAGAGTACATATGGGCAGGGTTAACCGAACGTCCTGTGCAAAATGGCATTCAATTTGGGATGCATTGATATAATTTAAGCCAGTTTAAATAATTGTTTGTATTAAATTAAATTTATCATTTATATAGAATTGCCGCTTTCATTCACTTAACTTTAGGCTACTGTGTCAATTCACCCATAATATACCACCTCCTTTCAAACATAATTATCAACGGCCTCACCTTCGAAGTTTCTATAGAGCCACAGTAAGTCTACATTCGTTGGGGCTATCATGTGACCGTGAATCATCACGTGATACAAAATGGCGGTTGAGTACTGATAGTCAAAGCATGACAGATACAGCGGACTGATAATGTTATCGTTGATAGTTATCAAGGTTATCGTCCTCTTCGTGTTATTCCTTTTGACGTTTACGTTAGGATTCATTCCCTTGAAACTGATTCGATATTTTCGTAAACGGTCAACCTCTCGAAATCTGAACAATCAGCTGACAGAAATTGGCAGCTCTCAGGAATCGCGACCAACCTACAAACGTGTCATCAGTTTTCTCAGCTGTTTTGCCGCCGGTGTCTTCCTAGCGACATGTTTCCTGGACCTTCTTCCCGAAGTACGCCGAGAACTGACGAATGTTTTAGATGTCATGAAAATCTACACCGGATTTCCACTGGCCGAGTTTGTTATGGTCATAGGGTTGTTTGCAATCTTGATCACAGAGCAGATTGTCATTTCTGTGAAAGAGAGACATTCATCACGACAAGGTGACAGGGCACCACTCTTAGCAGGAGGTGGTGAGGACTGGCAGAAAAGTGCAACGGAATCCACACGGAGTGAACATTCTATATCAGGAATAAGTGATCGACCTCACATTGAACATAAGAATTCGGAAATACTTCAAGAAAGTGAATCCGAAGAACCTGCATCAGATCAAGATCTCAATTACCAAGGTGGCCACACACACCACAGGCAACAAGAAGAAGAACATGTACATTCTCATATGCGATCATTTTTACTTCTTGTAGCCTTGTCACTCCACTCCATTTTCGAGGGACTCTCTGTTGGTCTGGAAACTCAAAAAGGGAATGTTTTGGGAATTTTTGCAGCCCTTGTTCTCCACAAGAGCATCTTAAGCTTTAGTTTGGGCATGAATCTCGTGCAGACAAATCTCTCTTCAAAACTTATGCTGCGTTCAATTCTGTTCTTCTCGGTGACTGCACCCTTAGGTGTTGGAATTGGCATTGGAATAATACATCTCTGGGACTCAACTGCTTCAAGCCTTGTGCAAGGCATTCTTCAAGGTTTAGCCTGTGGAACATTTCTCTACATTACATTCTTTGAAGTGCTACCACATGAATTTAATTCTCACCATGATCGTTTACTGAAACTTTTATTCCTTCTCCTGGGATACAGCACAGTTACTGGGATTTTGTTTTTAAGCGACAGTACAAGAAAACCGTTTTGTCCAGTTGTTAATCCATCTGTTAATGGCAGCACTTATGGATAAATTCTTTGTGGAAATAGCAAATTTTGTTACCTTAGCTTTTACACATTTATACATGCTTTAGTGAATGTAAACTTATCACCTGTTATGTTACAATTGATATCTGTCAGTGATGTATTGATTTTGAATCCAAAAGTGTACTCTGTATTGTGTACTCAGTATAGCATGGTAGAGTACTTACTGATACATAGAGATTGTTTCTGTTATGATATTTATTGCATTCTCATGTATTGTGTTTCGTCATATGAGCGAAATATTCTCAAGCACGACGTTAAACCCAATTTCACCTCATGTATTGCATTATCCATGAATATGCAGTTAATACATCTGCATAACATGTTTTGTCATTAATATTGTTTATACTTAACAGTGATATGTACTTCAGGTTTCCCAGTATTCGAGGATGTGACTTAGTCATGATTTTTCATATTTTCATAAATATTTCATATTTTCATGATAATTCATATTTTCATCATCTGATATGAACCTTTACTTCAGTTATTCTTGTCATTGGCATTGCAGGGTAAATGTTCCAGTTTTGAATAATACTGCCTTGAAATTTTAATGTGATACATACAGTTTGTGACTGGTTAGGTTCAGGGGTGGAAATAACTTTAAAATTGCCAGTGTACTCCGGTACAGTGGCACATGTAAAATCACTTGCCCTGATATTTTTTCTGCTATACCGGCCAATGTTTTTGGTGATTTTTTATATAAGCAACATAATTAACATTGGAATGTCAACCGGACACGGTACAGCGTGATATGCAAATGTGTTTGCCCGACAGCGAAAAACACTGGACACGGATGTCGGGCAATGGGTTATTTCCACCCTTGATGTTATATGTGCACTTCTGTGTCAGTCTGTGTGGAAAGAGACACATGATTGAACATCTTGTATAATTACTGTACTCAAGTCTGCAGCAAATTTGATCTAAACTTAACTAAATAATTCCATAATTATTTTGCAATGTATTTACTACTATAACTTATAACTACATTTATGGCTTTGTGGAAGTAACCTGTACTCTGTTAAAACAAGAACAGGAGTGCCTGTAGGGGCACTTTGTTAAGAATCTGGGCCCCGTTTCACAAAGCTCTCGTAGGCCTAAGATCTCGTAACTTTTCTCGTAGCATTCGTACCTCCTATACTGTAACATAGGGAGTACGAATGCTACAAGAAAAGTTACGAGATCTTAGGCTTACGAGAGTTTTGAGAAACGGGGCCCTGACCCGTGAAGATCTTGGTTAGGACACTGAAGGTCTGGGTTAGAATTGGTCTTCAGCAACCCATGTTTGTTGTAAGAGGCGACTAACAAGATCGGGTGGTCAGGCTCGCTGACTTAGTTGATACATGTCATTGTATCCCAATTGCGTAGATAGATGCTCATGCTGCTGATCACTAGATTGTCTGGTTCAGATTTGATTATTGACAGGACGGCGTCATATAACTGTAATATTGCTAAGTGCTGCATTATACAAGAAACAATCAACAATTGTTAAGAATCTAATTGTGTAAAAAGGTTTCCCTGTGTTAGCATGCTTTAGGGATGGGGGTGGGGGGGAGTTAAGATGTTTAATGACCTAAATCATGTTTGTTTAGTTTAAGAACGGGTAAGAGGTCTGCATGTTTTCCATCTGACAAATTGAACATTCCAGAGGTTTTATAGTTCAAGTCATTATACAAGAGCTCTGATCATCTACCCAGAAAATAATAGCATAATGAATCTAACAAATGAATTTTTTTTATTATTACACCTCCATAAGTTCTGAATCAGGGATAGAAATGCATTGTTTGAAGGGTGCCAGTGGGCACCAGATAGAAGATTTATGTGTGCTTTTGGTGAAAATGAGTGTACCCATACCTTTTGTTATTCCACTTAAACCATCGCAATAATTACATCATTTGAATTTATTGTTTAATAAATCAGTAAATATGTAAAGGTGTCAACTTGAGAGTTGGATTTTCCTGAACACTATCATGAAAATTCATTTCACAATTTTAGTCGTGAAGCCAGGGCACATTGAAAATATTTCCTTTGTGCTATTTCAATATTTACTGTGCCATGGCGTGCAAATGAAGCACTATTTCAATGCCTGAGATTACCAGCTTTATGAAAATTTGAAAAGTAAAACCTTGAGCTATCGACAATTCTGCAGCTAAGTTTATTTAGTGTGGGGGACCTATAGGAACTAAGCTCGTATGTTAGAGAGAACATTTTAACTGCTCCATTGTTGAAATATGTGTACTCCAGGGTAATGGTAAACTAACAAGTTTGATATTTCTATGCAAATATGTGTCAAAGTGTCCTTATACAAAAGTGTATTATCAATCATTTGCTTTTGTAATGTAATTCTTATGTATACTGACTTGAATGTGTGATCAATGATTAATACGTCTTGAAGCCTTGACATACCTGAGGCAGGATCTGACCTGAGGCATTTAAACAGACAATGAGATCTTTGTCATAATGGACTGTTTGTATTTGTATCCATTGCCACATATTACTTGTTTTTTCATTTGGTATTATTTACTTGGTATATATTTAGTTTAGTTTACAATTACAATTGTACTTCCGTATATATTCATATGCTTATGTTTAGTTTACATTTGAACTGAATTGTACGAGCTGTGGCAAAATTTAAAGGTGCTCTGATCCAGAGTGATTATTGTTTCTCGCCAATAGTTTAATTACGAAGCCAAGCTGCAGGGTGGTCAGTACCTGCTCCCTCGACCGTGATGGACACTGGGACTGGGCTACTGTTTACCTTGGCAGAATTTCTTCAACCTAAACAGTGGGACATTAGGAAGGGTGGATGCCCGTTACTTGAAAATATCCCCAATAGTTCTTGTCAGACTGTAATAAAGAATCCCAGCAGTGTAAACATTTTCAGATTTTCTAATGCCTGGATGGTAAAATGATCCAATTTGATTCTAATTCTGTGTTTTTTACCTTGATATTCAATCATGTCATGTAAAAATATGTTCATTACCTGTGCTATGATATTAAAAACACACATTTGATTTATTTGAATCCGTAAACTAAACAACCCCACTTTGCCATTGCTAGAAAAATCTGAAAATTTAAGTACACAGCAAATGCGTATATGTATTTCTTATTTAAGAAATACAGTTCGCTCTACCACCATGTATAATGTAATAAAACACACTTTCGCCCTGAACTATTATAGTTAAAGTACGAGGACTTTTCTAAGAGGCCAAATTTAATACTTTCTAAGGATAATTACGATTAATTTAAGGCAGAAAACAAACGACGGTGTCGGTGACCTAAATTAAGAATCCTCGCACAGGGCTAACTGGCGCGCTGTTCTATTGATGTGTCTGCCCCCCCTACGTTAAGACAAACGTTGCCAGAAAAAAACAAATGATAACAGTTTGATGTACACGGTTTCCACGTTGGGGATTAAATATCTTCTCTGAATTATTTTAATTACATCTGTCATTAACTTCAAACCAAGAAGCGGGATGCAGCGGAGTAGTTTACTTTTGGAGGCCCGTCGAGGCGATGACAACTGACATGCATCATGATGTAAACGGCTTGCATTGTGACATAATGTAAAATGGTTCGATTACGAGGGGGCACACTAGAATGGTGCAGTGGACGGGATAATGTCATTCAATTGTTACGTCATCAAAACTATACCTTTATTGTCTGATAATGTTTTGTTTTTCGATTGTTCAAACGCTAGGCATCTTAGAAGCAACAATGCAGTTCCGTTCATATCCTCAAAACAGTGTTGGCCCATAAGTGGGTTTTCAGGCAATCAAAATTGCATGCAGTACAGCGATTACTACTCCCTTGCTGTAAACCCGTGTTTGATGGTAAACCTACCGTTATTTGGCATCATTCACTTGGTCAGTTAATGAATTTATTAGTAGTGGTAACACCACTCAGATTACCGACAAAGGTTTCTATTTGGCATTTCTTGTGTCTGGACTAAATGCTGTCCTAACACGTTTTACCACTGGCAGGTGGTTATACTTAAAAATGTTTTCATATGTTATCAAAATAATGAAGATGGAAATTTTATCGAGTAAAACACATTTCCTCTTTGTTGATCAATCTATACTTATACTATCAATTGTGCATGCAGGTGGCGCAGCAGAGGTCACGAACCTGTCAAGAATTCTGGGATATCATCCGGGTACTCACAGCAGAAAAAAAGTAACAAAAGCAACAACCAGTCCACGGAAATTGCTCTGGATCAGTGCCCCTTTAACTAATATCATGATAAAAAAATGGGCCGATGGGATAGCCTAGTGTTTAAAACATTTATTCATTATTCTGAAAGCCCAGACTTAATTTTCCACATAGGCACAAGCCAATTTCTTAAAAGCAACCAAAGACCATATTCACTCACTTACTCACTGTAATTATCATGTCTTCCTTGGAAGTGGTTCTAATATATGTTCATACAGTCAGGCTTTTTTATTATAACCTTGGTCGAAGCATGTCAGATTTAAATCTGAAAGATCTGTTTTCCCATGTGAGAGGGCACTGTAAACACTTGAGAGAATTTGACCTGTATCAGTTGAATTGTAACTATGTAATGTGTATAACATATTGCTTTTTTAAAAATTTGGTGCTATGACTTTTTCTTGGTGAATAATAATGTCGCTATTTGACTGAAAAAATGCTGATGCGACGTAAAATTTTAACTCTGTCACTCTTTCTCTCTCTCCACGTTATATTTTATTGTCTTTGCATCTTCCCTTACAGGTAAATTCCTAGTTTGTAATGGGGATTCCTTTGTTGAGTTTTGGGTTGTGGTATGTGACCACCAGTAACATCTATATTAGTTTGATGTTGTGTGGTCAGAGTGGTATAGACCTGGTATAACCAATGTTGAATTCATGCGAATGTTATCTGGCCTACCTACAATACCACATTTTATTTCCTCAAGTTGCCATTTGTGACCATGGTTACAGGAGTAAAGTTAGTGACTACTGATATGGTTCACTTATTTTTTAATTATGTGGTTAACAACCACTTGTTCTTGGGAGGATTGGGTTTATTTGTCATGTTGAGGAACTGTCGTTCCCTCAAAGAATTTAAAGTTTGAGAAATGGTCTGCGGCAACCCATGCTTGCTGTAAGAGGCGACTAAAGGGATCGGGTTGTCAGACTCAGCTGACTTGTTGGATTAAATTCACTGCACCCCATTTGTGTAGATTAATGCGCATTTGTCAATCACTGGATTATCTGGGCCAACGTCAGATACAACTGCTTACACAACCCCAGAAGAGAGAGAATGAGAAGTATTGCACTGCCTGGAACTACTGCAACACCTCTGTAACACCCAGATAGATGAGTTCTATGGACACTGACTCAAAAACTGAGTAACATCCAGAGAGAGAGATGGGGGTATTGTACTGACTGACACTGTCCAAGTGCATTTGGATCAATCCCAACAGCTGTCCTGATGCAAGATATACATCAGGTTTTGATATAATTGAACTGTGGTATGAAGGGACTTCCTTTAATATAGAAGATGACACATTATTACCAACAGAGGATGTTGAGTTCATTGTAGGTTACTCTTGTAGGTTTGTGACCAAGATGCATATATATCTGCTGACAAGACATTTCATGGCAGTGAATCTTAACAGAGCAGTCATTCGGAATGAATGAAGGTCCCACCAGGGAGGTCATGCAGCACTAACTACACAGGTCCCAACTGGGAGGTCATGCTGCACTGACTACAGAGGTCCCAACTAGGAGGTCATGCTGCACTGACTACACAGGTCCCAACTAGGAGGTCATGCTGCACTGACTACACAGGTCCCAACTGGGAGGTCATGCTGCACTGACTACACAGGTCCCAACTAGGAGGTCATGCTGCACTGACTACACAGGTCCTGACAGGGAGGTCATGCTGCACTGACTACAGGCCCCAGCTGGAAGGTCGTTCCCAACTAGCTGGGAGGTCTTCAACTGACAGGTCCCAACAAGGAGGTCATGCTGCACTGACTACACAGGTCCCAACTGGGGAGGTCATGACTACACAGGTCCCAACTAGGGAGGTCATGCTGCACTGACTACACAGGTCCCAACTAGGAGGTCATGCTGCACTGACTACACAGGTCCCAACTAGGAGGTCATGACAGGTCCCAACTAGGTTATGCCAGGTCCCAACTAGGAGGTCATGCTGCACTGACTACACAGGTCCCAACTGGGAGGTCATGCTGCACTGACTACACAGGTCCCAACTGGGAGGTCATGCTGCACTGACTACACAGGTCCCAACTGGGAGGTCATGCTGCACTGACGACACAGATCCCAACTGGGAGGTCATGCTGCACTGACTACACAGGTCCCAACTAGGAGGTCATGCTGCACTGACTACACAGGTCCCAACAGGGAGGTCATGCTGCACTGACTACACAGGCCCAAACTAGGAGGTCATGCTGCACTGACTACACAGGTCCCAACTAGGGAGGTCATGCTGCACTGACTACACAGGTCCCAACAGGGAGGTCATGCTGCACTGACTACACAGGTCCCAACAGGGAGGTCATGCTGCACTGACTACACAGGTCCCAACTAGGAGGTCATGCCAGGTCCCAACTAGGAGGTCATGCTGCACTGACTACACAGGTCCCAACTAGGAGGTCATGCTGCACTGACTACACAGGTCCCAACTGGGAGGTCATGACAGGTCCCAACTAGGTTATGCCAGGTCCCAACTAGGAGGTCATGTTGCACTGACTACACAGGTCCCAACTGGGAGGTCATGCTGCACTGACTACACAGGTCCCAACTGGGAGGTCATGCTGCACTGACTACACAGGTCCCAACTAGGAGGTCATGCTGCACTGACTACACAGGTCCCAACTGGGAGGTCATGCTGCACTGACTACACAGGTCCCAACTGGGAGGTCATGATGCACTGACTACACAGGTCCCAACTAGGAGGTCATGCTGCACTGACTACACAGGTCCCAACTGGGAGGTCATGCTGCACTGACTACACAGGTCCCAACTGGGAGGTCATGACAGGTCCCAACTACGTTATGCCAGGTCCCAACTAGGAGGTCATGCTGCACTGACTACACAGGCCCAAACTAGGAGGTCATGACCGGTCCCAACTAGGAGGTCATGCTGCACTGACTACACAGGTCCCAACTAGGAGGTCATGCTGCACTGACTACACAGGTCCCAACTGGGAGGTCATGACAGGTCCCAACTAGGTTATGCCAGGTCCCAACTAGGAGGTCATGCTGCACTGACTACACAGGTCCCAACTGGGAGGTCATGCTGCACTGACTGGCACAGGTCCCAACTAGGGAGGTCATGCTGCACTGACTACACAGGTCCCAACTGGGAGGTCATGCTGCACTGACTACACAGGTCCCAACTGGGAGGTCATGCTGCACTGACTACACAGGTCCCAACTAGGAGGTCATGCCAGGTCCCAACTAGGAGGTCATGCTGCACTGACTACACAGGTCCCAACTAGGAGGTCATGCTGCACTGACTACACAGGTCCCAACTGGGAGGTCATGCTGCACTGACTACACAGGTCCCAACTGGGAGGTCATGCTGCACTGACTACACAGGCCCAAACTAGGGAGGTCATGCTGCACTGACTACACAGGTCCCAACTAGGAGGTCATGCTGCACTGACTACACAGGTCCCAACTGGGAGGTCATGCTGCACTGACTACACAGGTCCCAACTGGGAGGTCATGCTGCACTGACTACACAGGTCCCAACTGGGAGGTCATGCTGCACTGACTACACAGGTCCCAACTAGGAGGTCATGCTGCACTGACTACACAGGTCCCAACTGGGAGGTCATGCTGCACTGACTACACAGGTCCCAACTGGGAGGTCATGCTGCACTGACTACACAGGTCCCAACTGGGAGGTCATGCTGCACTGACTACACAGGTCCCAACTAGGAGGTCATGCTGCACTGACTACAGACGTCCCAACTGGGAGGTCATGCTGCACTGACTACACAGGTCCCAACTGGAAGGTCATGCTGCACTGACTACCCAGGTCCCAAATGGGAGGTCATGCTGCACTGACTACACAGGTCCCAACTAGGAGGTCATGCTGCACTGACTACAGACGTCCCAACTAGGAGGCCATGCTCAACTGACTACAGAGGTCCCAACTAAGAGGTCATTCTGAACTGACCATTTGTCAATCACTGGCTTGTCTAGGCCAACTTCTGATACAACTGCTTACACAACCCCAGGGAGGGGTAATGAATGCATTACCTGTAAACTCACTCACTCACTCTAGTCCAGGTCCAGATCCACAAAGCGTTCGTAGCTCTACGGCATTTGTAAGCCTATGGAAAACTATAGAGTTACGACAGGTCGTAACGTTATGAATGCTTTGTGGATCGGGCCCCTGACTTTGATTACTACCAGACTGCCATCATACTGCTTGAACATTCCCAAGATTGGTGTTAAACAAACACACAACATACAACATTCAGTTCACTTTAAACTCACTTTGGGAATCAGTCTTGGCATTGTGCGATGTAGGTGAGGTGAGGTGAAATTGGGTTTAACGTGGAGTGCTTGAGAATATTTAAGCTCATATGGACGATGTGCATGCGTGTGTGTGTATATGTGCGGCTGCTT
This sequence comes from Haliotis rubra, assembly GCF_003918875.1. Classification (NCBI taxonomy): domain Eukaryota; kingdom Metazoa; phylum Mollusca; class Gastropoda; order Lepetellida; family Haliotidae; genus Haliotis; species Haliotis rubra. The sequence goes on from NW_025767335.1 coordinate 1,943,166, forward strand.
GTACTAGCCCAGACTGTAGCTGGTTTTATAGTGCTAGCCCACTGAGATACCATGCCGCAGTGAAGCATGAATACCCCACTCAGACACATTATACTGACTCGAGCCGACCAGTCCTTGTTGTACCCATTAATGCGGCCAGGCAGGGACCAACAAGTACCATATTTTAACGTCTTTTTGGTATGGCGCGGTCGGGGATCGAACCAGCGACCTTCGGCTCTCGGGTGGGCGGCTCTAACCACTACACCACGGAGGCGGTCAGCGATGTAGGGGTGTCACATATTTTATGTATGTCTGTCACAGCTGTGCCACTCAGCTGTGTGATGTAACTGTGTCATGTATGTCTCTCTGTCAAATCTGAGTCGCATAGCTGCAGGAGTCACTAAGTGCTTTGTCTCACTTCCACGAAGTAGGACTGTGTCCGTAACAAAGTCATGCTTCATAGACAGGTCAGCTGATGGGATGTCTGCCTGTCAGTGATAGCTGTGAATGGGAGGAAAGGGATCACTTGCATTATTAGTCATTATTAGTCATTATTAGTCATCATTAGTCATCATTAGTCATCATCATTTAGCTTTGTGTGCATGTGTACCCGTGTGTCTTGTTATATCTGAAATCAGTTCTCCCATTTACTTACTAAATTATTTAATAAATAAGTATGTACGTAAATAAATAAATAAAATAAATAAATAAAAGGGTGCAATATGCATATATATATAATTTTCTTTAGTGTAACTGATATAATAAACACAATCTGAGCCCACTTCACAAAGTTATCTTAGCGCTTAGATCATCATAAACGTATACTTTAAGTATGGGAGTTACAATAATCTAAATGCAAAGTTTGTTTTGTGTAAGCAGACCCAGATTACTGACAGAATTGTATCAATACTCACACTAAAAGAGTATTTAAGTCTAGTGGTTATGCTAACATAACATGGAAATGAGTGAGCGAGCGAGGTTAGGTTTACGCCGCACTCAGCAATATTCCAGATGTATGGCGGCGGTCTGTAAACAATCAAGCCTAGACCAGACAATCCAGTGATCAACAGCATGACCATCGATCTGCGCAATTGGGATACGATGACATGTGTCAACCCAGTCAGCGAGCCTGACCACCCCATCCCGTTAGTCGCCTCTTACGACAAGCATAGTCTCCTTTTGTGGCAAGCAATGGTTGCTGAAGACCTATTCTACCCCAGATCTTCACGGTCGACCTGGACTAGACGATCCATTGATTGACGTCACAGACATGCATGCACTAAAGTCTTCAGCAATGTGTGGCTTAAATTTGTAGTGTAATGTTTGATGACTGATGTTGAGAGATTATGACTTTAAGGTAACACTCTTTTATATTAAAGGTTTAGCATGCTGTTTAATGTCACATTCCATATAGTCAAGCGTTATGTAATGATAGTGTGTGGACCGGTGATTGATATTGCGAGCTACTATCCTCGCTGTTGTGGTCAGATGACATACAGACCCGTGAAGATCGGGGTTAGAATTGTCATAATAGGCGACTAACGGGATCAGGTGGTCAGGCTGCCTGACATGGTTGACATGTCATCGTATCCCAGTTGCGTAGCTCGATACTGATGCTGTTAACCACTGGATTGTCCACAGGTCCAGACTCGATTATTTACAGACCGCCGCCTTACAGGTGGAATATTGCTGAGTGCGGCGTAAAACTAAACTCACTCACTCAGATGACATACAATCAACAATATCACAAAACGTGATCACTTGATCCACTAACTGGCCTCCAAAGACAAGCTCAATCATCCTGCACACAAACAAACATGCATGTAAACTATGATGAGATCTAATAAAGCAGCTTCCATAATGGATGGCATTATGTTTCTTGAATATCATCTCCAACCAAAAACGTCCACTTAATAAACACTCTTTTAAAAGCATGTCCAAGCTAGGCCCCACACTGCAAGGGATTTCTTGACTGTGCACAATGTTGCAATTTTTTAAAAGCCAGGCTCTCTAATGAGTGAGTGACATCTTCCCAAATCAAGGGAGTTAATTAAAGTCCAGTTTCCACCCTTATGAAATTGACATGTGTTTCGTAAAATGCCCTGCCCTGCACAATTTGCAAATAGAAGCAACAAAACGCTTTCCACATCCATAAGAAACCTCCATATTAAAGAGTCGATTGTACAATTATGACAAAAACATGCTGGGGCGTTAGGAGATATTTTCCATATCTTTTCAATTTTCTTATCAACGTCAGCTCCAGTAATTCGATGCACTTTGTGAAGTAAGTCCTGTATCATTACAAAACAGATCTTGACTACCACTCAGATCATCTGGACCAGGAGCCTGTCTTGTAGGAAGCAAATACATGGATAATGATTGGAGGAACAAGATTGGCTCGACACAGAAGGGACATAACTCTTAATAGCCACCATTGGTGCTATGAAAGGTATGGGTGGAAACTGGATGTTTGTCAGTTTATTCCCTATCCTACTGAAGAGTGTGTGATCGAACATGATTTTACCCGCTTTTCAGCAATATTCCAGCGATATATTACTGATCATGGTGAAACTAATATTCTGTATTTTGGTGAAACTTATATTCTGTGTTTATATTTTCCTAATATCTGAATCCTAATATATCGCTTGTAGTGGTAATAATTAATACTGAAGGTGTGTATAAATTATTACTCCATGATAATACCATAAGCTCACTTGGACCTATGTTCTGGATCAGGTAAATACTCACTGAAACATAAATTAAACCCACTGCCTCTAGACATTACATGGCCGAAACTAAAACTGTGCAACATTTCTACAGCTCATTGTAGCAACTTCCGATCAGATCTTTCATCAAATTCTATGCAAGCTTTCGTTGTTTGTTTATTGTTTAATGCTGCACTAAGCAATATTCCAGCTATATAGCGGCAGTCTGTAAATAATCTGGACCAGACAATTCAGTGATCAACATCATGAGCATCGCTCTACGCAATTGGGATATGCATTAACTAAGTCAGCAAGCATTACCACTTGATCCTGTTTGTCGCCTCTTACAACATGGGTTACTGGCCAATCTGCACTGCCATTATGCTACAGTGTTAAAAGAACAGAACTCAAACACTCTGAATACTAGAGATGTCACGATACATAAGTTTCATGAATCGATACGTATCACGATACCCATGTCACGATTCGATACGTATCACGATACCTATTTTCGCGGCATTATTGCGTAAACTTAGTTACATTTTGAACATTAATATTTCATATTTTATAATTGTCCATGAAAGATCAACATTTTTTATTATCAGAGCTTAAAAGTTCTATTTTCTCATCTTTGTGCATGAAAAATAATCATTTATAACTCTCATAACATAAAAAAACATGATACAATTGCAAAATGTAAACGATAAATAAACATATTTAAACCAATACTTTCAAAACTAAATATTGATACAGTTTTGAACGTATCGATAATTGTATCGTCTTAGAAAAGTATTGATGTATAGATGTATTGTGGCATACCTACTGAATACATTGAAATACACCCACTGAGTCACAGTGAGTGTCAAATGGTGAAAGGCTCAACTGATCAAAATAATTAAAAGGGATAGTCCTTGTAAATCCCACTGATATCAGTTTGTTATGTGCCCACAGGATGGTGTATTGGACTTTACACAAACATTCAGCTGGTAGAATTCTATACATCCTGCTATGACTGCATACATCTACTGTATATGAAACAGATCATGAGATTGATCAATGTACCAGAAACAACATGCTTTCTCAATTGTTCAGGATCGGACTCATATTTAATGATATAAGCACGATAAAGAGTCTGAAACTCCAAGAGAATATTTTGATCATGGCAATTTTAACCATAATATGGGGAAATAGCACTCACAGACTTCAAGGCCCATGTCTGACAAGCAATGTTTCACATGCACAGGTGTGTCTGCAATTTTCACTCAAATGGCCAGCTATGTCTCTCACAAACATGTTTTTGAATGTTTCACACCCTTTGCTAGCTGTTTCTCACAAGTATATGAGTGTCTGTATGTTTCACACAATTTGCTGGCTTTGTCATTAACAACGCAAATGTGTCTATATATTTCACGAATATTGTTATCAATGTCTCTTATAAACGTGTCTAAATTTTCCTGCAATTTGCCTTGCAATGTCTCACACAATAGGGATCTGTGAATAGTCAAAAAACTTTGCCACATGTGTCTGAATATTTCACACATAGCTAGGAATCTCTCTCACATGTGTGTCTGAATGTTTCACACACCTGTTTAGCTATGTCCCTCACAAATATAGGTGTGTCCGTGTCACAGATGGATCGGAGTCCAGGTTCAACAATATCTGGAGCTGTTTTTGTAAGAAGCAGCAAGCATTCAGTTGCCGATCTCGTCATTTCATCTTTCACACACTGGGGAGTTATAGTTTCGTCAGCCCCAACGTCATACAGAAACTTGAGAAGACATTTCAGCAAGACAATGGCATGAACTGGGATCCTTGGCCAGACAGTCAGCAGCAGAGACTTCAAGATTGACAACCCATTCAACCTGGAGGTCTCTTCAGGCCCATCATAAATTTCAAGGTAGCTGGAAACAAGGTTCACGAGGCTAGCCATGTGGCAGACGGCATTGATGCCCATGACATCAATGAAGGCTGGTATGTGAGCTGTGAGTGAACGTCTCAGGTGGATGTTGTTTTCCATTTCTGAATCGTGAATTATCATCTTGAAGATTTCGTCATGCCTGAAACAAAGCAGACATCTTGATTATTGTAAATATAGAAAACTAAGCTCCTGCCTCTAACCACATACTTGGGAACTGATCACCTTTCAACACCATGGTGCACACCAAAGCCAACTGGCGACATCATGTAACTTTCAAGATATTTAAAAAGTCACAAATGAGTTTTACTGAAATCAGAGCAGTTCATACTTTCAGTGTGGCTTATAGACTGGTTTGCATAATTATAGTACAAAAATATTACCTACTTACAACCTGAGTTAGTGAGTGAGTGAGTTTAGTTTTACGCCGCACTCAGCAATATTCCAGCTATATGGCGGTGGTCTGTAAATAATCGAGTCTGGACCAGACAATCCAGTGATCAACAGCATGAGCATCGATCTACGCAATTAGGATACAATGACATGTGTCAACCCAGTCAGCAAGCCTGACCACCCGATTCTGTTAGTCGCCTCTTACGACAAGCATGGGTTACTGAAGACCAATTCTAACCTGGATCTTCACGGGTACTTACAACCTCAAAGTGGGGAGAGTGAATGTATAACGTACGTATAAGTCTGCAGAATAATGTCATGTTGGTAAAAGTGACAAACTTACTTTATGAGTGACCATCACTGTGACCTTGACCTTTTGTGGAGATTACTCACAACCAAAAGTGTTTCAAGGCTATAATCTAGAGAATGACATGCCAACATGATTTCACAGGGTTATAAAGGAGATGATATGATATTCTAAACAAATCAAAGCATCATGTGGTTTCTTAGATTAATTTGCATATACTATGCACTAGTGGTGTTCCGATTAATTGAAATAATCGAAGATTGGTAGCAGTGACCAAACGACCAAGCAATTAATCACATTTTATCATAGTCGAACATAAACAAACTACTGTTTTAGTGTTTGAAACACTTGACAATGGAACATATCATAGAAGTTGTCAGGGCCTGAAAACATGTTTAATTCTTAGAAAACTCACTTCACTTACTGAAAAGTCATGTCTGAATATTTCTTGAAGACTCCAGGAAGTTTATGTTCATTATATATTAGTCATCACTTTAAAGTAGCAAGTTGCATTATTTTACACTGGATGTGAAGTTTGCAAATGCAATTTGCACAGTTTGGCACAAAACAAAAAGCAACAGAGAACATGTTTACCCATTTTGTTCTGGGGAAGTAGGGGGGGTTCATCAATTTTGTACACATCTGTTGGTGGGGGTCAGCAATTGTGTACATGTAAATATTAATTAATTATGCTTAAAATTTATGGAAAGGGGGTGGTCATTGATTTTGTACATGATATGCAGGGGTTGTCACTTACTTTGTACATAAATGTTGGGGTGGGGTGGGGTGGGGAGAGACATTCACTTTGCACCGGTACATGCTTTCTCCATAAAAATCATTATCACCCCCCTAACCATAAATTATGAACGGTCCCTTATGATTTTTGTCAGCAAGACATCCTTTGTTCCCATGGTTCTCCACATGCAGTTGACTGTCAGTTTATTCCAAAATGTCCACATTATCAAAGATCCTCATGGTTCCATGTCTTGAATTTATGTAAATGATACTTTATTATACAATGAACCTTAAACCCCCTGAAGCAACACAAACTAACGGCTGACTTCAAAATACTGACATTATATATTCCATTTGTGCAATTGTACATTATGTATAGCACTATCTCACACAAAGTGTACCAATTAATTACCTGGAGAGGTATTTACATAAGCAGGTTTTGCATTTTTACTGACCCAGATTTCTTTGGAAATAAAACTATGTCGAAACCAAACTAATGTCTCTCTTCATGTCTCCTTTTAGAGGACACAACAATTTCCTAAACCCATAGAAAACCCTTACTCTAACTGTGTAGTTATATTACAAGGCCTATACAGATATGTATTGTAAGTCCAGCTCATTCGATGGTTGTTCAATATCCAATATGCTATATACTCTTTTGTGCATTGTTAATTTTCATCCATTACCATTGATTATGATGTATAAATGCAAATTTTGACATATATATGCTTAACATGTTTCAGGATGTTTCTGATATGCATCTAGGAACCTGTTTATTGATCCTCTATATGAAAATAGAAAAGCAATAATTTCAACTGGACAAAAGTTCCCTGACCCCTGAAGTACAAGGAAATAGGTCACACCTTCTCATCATTATCGACAAACAGACTGTCATTATTTCCTTGAAAAACTGTGCATACGAAAATAGATTACATGATTTCATAAATTTTCTGTTACATACAGACCTGTTACAAACAGACATAAATTATTTTCATGACCAGGACACAGACAACATTCAACAAAGTAGTACACAAATTTATAGACAGACAGACACAGACAGACTGACAGACTGACCAGACAGACACAGACAGACTTTTTCATTGGGTCAACAACCAAAGTAGTACACAAATTATCAGATGAGACAGGCAGAGACCAGACAGACACAGACAGACTTTTTCAGACAGACTGACAGACAGACAGACAGACAGACTGACAGACAGACTTTTCATTGGGTCAACAACCAAAGTAGTACACAAATTATCAGAGACAGACAGACAGACACAGACAGACACAGACTGACCAGTACACAAATTATGAGACAGACAGACTGACCAGACAGACACAGACAGACTTTTTCATTGGGTCAACAACCAAAGTAGTACACAAATTATGAGACAGACAGACACACACAGACTGACCAGACAGACTGACCAGACAGACACAGACAGACTTTTTCATTGGGTCAACAACCAAAGGAGTACACAAATTATGAGACAGACAGACAGACAGACAAGACAGACACAGACAGATTTTTTCATTGGGTCAACAACCATAGGAGTACATTAATAACAATATGACATACAGGATAAAAGCATCACATGACCCCCTCCAACATTGATAGCATACACTTCTACCGAAGCCAAATTTTTCACGTTTATTCATAACACAATAGAGCTGTTATCACATGACCATGTTCAATACTATCTTTCAATTTAGATTTTGTAATAGTTATATAAACTGACACATTATAGGATAAGTCCTATAGTTAATGGTACACACCTACCATTATCTAGCACACAAACATACAATGCCTCCTTAGATGATGTTAAAGTCAACAGTAATGATCAAAAGCCTTCTTTGTTGTATGTACATTCTGCCGGTATGTATAAACCTTTATACAACCAACACATATTTTATCCATGTGTGTTGTCGCTACTAAGCAAACAGTTGAACATAGCAGTGTCACCCTGTCCAGTCAAAATTAATAATAGTCCGATATAGTGGTGGTCCGATTAATTGAAATAATCGAAGATTGGTCACAATGACTAAACGACCAAGCAATCCATTATGTTTTCTCAAACAATTCACAAACAATTCTGGAACATTTGTTTGCATTAACAATATTTTTCACAAGGTTGGTTTTGTCTGTTACATTTCATAAACATTACAAGCTCGTTCCAAGTCAGGATTGAATTTATCTTAAAGACTCCAGGAAATTTATGTTCCTAACATACTAGTCATCCTTTAAAGATGTGAAATTTGCACATGGATTTTGTGGAATTTGCAAAAAGACTCATAAGAACTACATGTTTTTTCTTTGTTTATTGTGCAGTAACAAACATAACCAGAAAAATTTGATAAATGATGCTGACCAATTATTTTCGATGATTTATCGGTTGTAATGAACCAATCATCAATTATGAGATTTTATCCAATTCCCAACACTAGTCCTATATATGCAGCATATATCTATCGCACATTGTTTTTTCTGTTGTAAGAGGTTTTCACAATTTACGATGATATGTTTTCTACAGTCTGCTCAGAGCATATCCAGTGAAGGTGTGCATCCACCCACCCCCATCACCCCCCCAAATTTCCCTGAGGAGCATCTCCATCTAAACTCTGCACTTCATGATTTATGTGCACCCCTACTTCTCCAAAATCCCAGATCCACCCCTGCCGCTACTGTAGTGTCGTACAGTCCACAGATTACAGGATCTGGTAAGGTTAATGTCGGATATAACATGGATGATGTGTACTATTTGTCTGGAGGATATCACATGTTATTTTTCACAGATGATGCATATGCATAGCATCTCGACCAAGTTGAGTAGACCTGTACTCGACCAACTCGATCTAATTATCACCTAAACTTGATGTTTTTTCAACCTATTCTTGACCTGGTCTCAGAGAACATTTTTGACATGTCAAAAAATTTCAAAAACTTGGTTGACCTCACTCAACCTTACTCAACTTCAGGTCGAGTAGGTCAAGTAGAGAAGGTCGGCACTGGGACCACCCCATGAGTCATATTGTCAATTCAGCCACTAATGAACAACATTAAACAGTGATCTGGGTTTGAATTGGTCTGCAGGAAATCATGCTTGTTGTAAGGGGTGGGATCAGACTCATCGAGTCACTAGATTGTCTGGTTCAGACTTGATTATTTACAGACAGTTGTCATATAGCTGGAATATTGTTGAGTACAACATTTAACAACAAACAATAAGTATCACACTGTACTAATGTGTTAGTTGTCAGACCATTTACACACAAATTACCTGCTCATATCTCTGGAATGTGCTGTGGCTGCTGCTCTCTCCACAACACGGAGGATAAAGAGCAGGGCAGGGTGAAGGACTGTCATCAAGGTGGCATGCTTTGTGTAGAGTTGGTGTTTCAAGGCTTCATACACGACATCAGCCCGACCATACCATCGCAGTTCCTCATGGGATACATTCTGCATGATGTGGTGCAAACACCTCACGCCGACAATCTTGCTCTCGACCGCGAAATCGTCCACCATATTGAGAGGCAAGGGTAGCACCTGTCCCAGGTACTCACTGAGGTAGGGAGACTTGGTGTGAAGCAGCACCCACACAAAGGAAGCAACAGAAACAGGATAGTTCCGCCACCTATCCTTCGTCAGCGCTTGTTGTACTATTGCCAGGTACTGACTGTACAAGGAGTCTGCTGGATTTGGGAGATCATGTTTGCCTCCTGTCAAGCTAACCTGCAGGAAGACAAGAAAACGCAGCCATATAATCACATCAACATTGTCAAGTAAACAGCAGAACAGCCATGGTATTAAGATTATACTGATATACATAGATTAGTCAACTGATCATGATTGACACAGCATGATTGATGTGTAATACACTGACACTGCATGATTGATGTGTAATACTTTTATTGACACCTCATGATTGATGTGTAATACTGTTATTGACACTGCATGATTGATGTGTAATACACTGACACTGCATGATTGATGTGTAATACTGTTATTGACACTGCATGATTGATGTGTAATACTGTTATTGACACTGCATGGTCGATGTATTACTTTGATTGACACCGCATGATTGATGTGTAATACTTTGATTCTGATAGGCATTGATTGACTCTGATTTGCAATACTTAGACTTACTACCGTGAGCATTATACCTGCAGATATTCCCACCTCGCCTGAAGAAACACCCACCTGGAGAAGATCGGAGTACTCGTCAACTCCGTACAGTGATTTCAACTGATTCAGCACCTGTTTGGCCTTGAGGACGGAGCTGTTGCTGGTCCACAGATTTTTCACCACATTCCCTGAGACCAAGTGCAATAGATGTGGACTTATCTTTCTCAGTGTCTTTCCACCTGCCACATCCTCAGGTGGCACGTACTTCAGTAAGCAGTGTAAACTCTCTAAAACATTCTCCGACAGGGAAGCTCTTCCTCGGAAGACGTCCTTGGTATATTCTGAAGGTTCGACGTCAGATATCTCACAAACGGCGGCTCTGTCAATTAACTGATTTAATGTTTCATGTATTAACACAGAGCCGAAGCAAGATACAATATACGTGTTTTCGGCCTTTTCTACTTGCTTGTTGAAATTTGTCAATTCAGGCAGAAACTGCTCTTCGTTCGTTTCATTCAAGACTAATTTTAGTCTCTCGTGTAATGTCTTTCCCGAGAATGGATTTCCGTTCATTGTAATGAGGTCATATGTTGTTGAAATTAACAAAACACACTCCTTGCAGTCAGATCAAAACACTGCACATGCTGTCATCGCTCGCATGCCCGCCTAAACGACGCCTAGTGGCGCAAAGAGTAGTAATAGAGTTACCTCCCCTATTACTATCACCTCATGTTTGAGGGTTTACCAAAGGTTCACTTTATATTCCTTTTCTGCATTATCATTCGTTTTGACTGAGATTTTCTATGCTGTGCTGTGACATTAATGCCAATGACTAAAATCGTAAAACTGTGTGATTACAAGTGACCAGCAATTACAATGAAAAAATTATGTAAATTTAAGTTAGGGACCGTTCATAGATAGTGATGATGGTTTTATGGAAAAGCATGTACAATGTGAATGACACCCTAACATTTATGTACAAAGTAATTGAAACACCCCACCCCACCCCACCCCACCCCACCCGCATGTCATGTACAAAATCAATTACCCCCACCCCTTCCCGTAATTTTCAAGCATACTTTTCAATGTTTTTATGTATAAAATTGCTGAAATTAAACGTAACAGGATTAAGGTCGAGACCAACAAATAACAAGGAAATGTTACATAACTAGTTTAAGCAATCAACACTTATCTATTCAAAGTAATTGCAATGGCAGTTCACAATAAGGCGGAAGTCCAGCATTCAGAGGTAGTTGAATGGCAGTGGCAATCGCTGTATGAATTAATTTTGAAAAGTCACTAGCCAGGAGGGCTAGTTAGGTAAATTGTTGCTAGCCCACATCATACTTCACTGGCCCTGCAAAATATCAATATCAAAATGCACATCGGTCAGAATTGGTGAGTTGGTAACTGAAGATGTTAAACGTTACATTTGTTTTGTAATGGTTCCTCACCTCTTTTGTGCAAGGCTGTTAACATTTTCTATATAGCATCTTCGTGTGACAAGAGATCATAAATATTCAGGAAACTGTTGCGGGTGGATTTTTTAAAACCTTAATAACTGACTTCATCATATTCATGTGCATATTTCTCGTACTTGTGGATCATATCAATCATGTATTCTTGGCTCTCTTCATACCCTATAGGATCATTCTACATGTGAAACGGATGCAAATGCTGCTTGAATATTGCTGCGTTTTGGCGATTGATATTGCTATGTGTAAACAGAAAATGGAAAAAAGTTATTTAGCAAGCAAAACTGTTAACAAAGATAATTTGAGATGTTCCTAAACATTTTTTCACAATATCAAAGACACGTTTTACTTGTTTTCACTAATGCAAATCAGCAGAAAATGTTTTAAAGACTGAAATCAAAGGAATGATTATTTTACACTTTTACACACTCTACAACAGTTGTTTCTTGTTTTAATAGTTGAAAAATGGCGACTTTTAAATGGTTTATCATTGTCCCAAAGCAGAATTTTATTTCAACTTTTCTTTTGGACATCAAATTCACTGTTATTGGTTTATTTCGGCATGGACGAATATAGGACAATTACAATCTTCTGAAAAAGATGCATTTCACCTAAATATGAATGCATTTGAGAATTATTTTTTCGTGATTTGCATAAAGCTGTGTTGTTAAGCTTTTAGGTAAACTAATACCTTCTAACACATCTCTGATAATTGTTTGATCTGCATTCTAGAAGTTGGTGAGTCAACAAAGGAAACATACAACTTTATGGATGACAACTTCTGGTTTATTTGCTTTTGAGCAACGTTTCGATGTAGATTCTTACACCGTTATCAAACGTTTCGATGTAGATTCTTACACCGTTATCAAACGTTTCGATGTAGATTCTTACACCGTTATCAAACGTTTCGATGTAGATTCTTACACCGTTATCAAACGTTTCGATGTAGATTCTTACATCGTTATCAAACGTTTCGATGTAGATTCTTACACCGTTATCAAACGTTTCGATGTAGATTCTTACACCGTTATCAAACGTTTCGATGTAGATTCTTACACCGTTATCAAAAACGATGTAGATTCTTACACCGTTATCAAACGTTTCGATGTAGATTCTTACATCGATTATCAAACGTTTCAAACGTTTCGATGTAGATTCTTACATCGTTATCAAACGTTTCGATGTAGATTCTTACACCGTTATCAAACGTTTCGATGTAGATTCTTACACCGTTATCAAACGTTTCGATGTAGATTCTTACAACGTTATCAAACGTTTCGATGTAGATTCTTACATCGTTATCAAACGTTTCGATGTAGATTCTTACACCGTTATCAAACGTTTCGATGTAGATTCTTACACCGTTATCAAACGTTTCGATGTAGATTCTTACACCGTTATCAAACGTTTCGATGTAGATTCTTACACCGTTATCAAACGTTTCGATGTAGATTCTTACACCGTTATCAAACGTTTCGATGTAGATTCTTACACCGTTATCAAACGTTTCGATGTAGATTCTTACACCGTTATCAAACGTTTCGATGTAGATTCTTACACCGTTATCAAACGTTTCGATGTAGATTCTTACACCGTTATAAAACGTTTCGATGTAGATTCTTACACCGTTATCAAACGTTTCGATGTAGATTCTTACACCGTTATCAAACGTTTCGATGTAGATTCTTACACCGTCATCAAACGTTTCGATGTAGATTCTTACACCGTTATCAAACGTTTCGATGTAGATTCTTACACCGTTATCAAACGTTTCGATGTAGATTCTTACACCGTTATCAAACGTTTCGATGTAGATTCTTACACCGTTATCAAACGTTTCGATGTAGATTCTTACACCGTTATCAAACGTTTCGATGTAGATTCTTACACCGTTATCAAACGTTTCGATGTAGATTCTTACATCGTTATCAAACCTTTAGCTTGATAACGGTGTAAGAATCTACATCGAATCGTCGCTCAAAAGCAAATAAACCAGAAGTTGTCATCCATAAAGTTGTATGTTTCCTTCGTTGATGTCTTTGATAGTTTTTCAGTAATTCATAAAGGTAGGAGGTAACGTTTCTTTTGGCGTTTAGTGTATATTACAGGCCTGATTCACAACCAGCTATATCATTTGGCTAGCCGGCCAGTGGCAATATACAGTTTGACGGTATCTATTTGGTGTCAGTGAATATTTTGTCATTGCAATGGTTACATTTCAAAAGTGTGGCCTAATAATAATAGCATATCCTGAAAGAATTGATGCAAATAACTTGTGGTGATTATTTTCATTATGATTATTTTTCATTATGCAAATTGCAAGTCCACATATCATACAAACCACACATCGGCTAACACCAAGGTACATATATATACAGCGATAGATAATACACAGTTGGGGACACACATCCTGTTTCTCTGTCACAAGTGTCAGTACATGTACACTGTAAAAGGAAGTATTTCAGATCAATGTTCAGCATGAGAAGCAATATCGGTTTTGTTTATGTGGTTTAATGTGTAACTCGTTACTCTTTGTATGCATGTGTGTGTGTGTGTGTGATAGTTGTATCTTGTCAAAAAAACTGCATCTTTTCTTATGTCTCAAAAGAGGGCAAGGATTTCCCAGGCTCCTTGTCCCCACCTGTAACAAAAATATTAAATACAAAATAAAATGTGTAACTTGTAGTTTCACACTTTACTATTCATACACGGATGTTGATGTGTCGGAGTAGACAGGTCGAGGAACAAGACTACCTCTCCCCGCCTGAGTTGTGTATGGGGATTCCCGCGAAGCTCTGTTTTCCAAGAAGCCGACAAAGCACTTGCGCAGAGAGTTCATGGAATGCGCGCGGGACCTGCCCATTGCCCTAAGCACATAAGTTATACTGCGTTGGTATACTGCGGTAGTACCAGTTTCAGGTGGAGAAATATCTGCAGTTCGTGCAAGGTAAGTGTACTAATCTTGTCTCGGTTTTAAAAGCGGAGTTTGTTCGACATTCTGGCACTGTTTAAAAAAATAACTCAATAAGTAGAATATGGGTTTGTTTGTCAGTTTGTTTTGTATTTTGGCATTACATTAATCATTATTTCAGTTTATAATCCCTTAAGTGAATATGAAACATTGGTAATATATATAATTAAAGCTGACCTTGCCAACATTCGTTTTGGGGACTATTTGCCGGAACTGCATTTGTAGGATAGCTCCTTTAACCCAAGGGAGATAGAAAAGACCCACGTTCAGGAAACTGTTCTCTTCGGCCCTTAGGGCATCATTTGTTATGTGTTTCACGTAGCCACCAAATTCCGAACATGGGTCAGTCGGTCGGGAATTTTTTTAAGAAAGACAAAATTATCTAAATAGTGTTCTTGATAGTTGTTCCCATGCACGCTTGGGTGGAGCTGCTTGCCCTCCAGTCGTCACTTGAAATAGGATCACGAAATATCTACTTATTACATAACGGTATGTGTTCTAACACTAAGTGAAAACAAGGTATTCCGTGTATATTACCCACTGAAATGACAGAAATCGTAAATGTTTATTGCGTTAGCGATAAGTACAACATTTGTTTATCTGCTATGCAACCTGGTTAATGGTTTGCCGTCAGGTGATTGCGAGCGGGTCTGTTCATGACTCGAATTCATGGATTCATTAGAGGACTTATGTCCGGGTTGTGTTGTTTATAGTGTTAGACAACTGAGATGCCGAACCGCAGTTTAATACGGATACCCACTCAGACCACAGGCCCTCGTGTCTTTGCGATGATTAAAAAAATATTGTTTATGAGATGACCCCGACTCGAAATGCTTCACAGTACAATTAAATACATCATGACCTTGTCGGGCATTTCGATTCGGGGGCCATCTCAAATTTTAAAATATTTTACAAAAATCTTTAATCCTCGCAAAAAGACACGAGGGCCTGTGACTCAGACGCAGCATAATAACTCCGACCTGACTAGTCCTTGTTTTATCCTCCCGAGGACCAGGCAGGGTAGCAACAAATACCATCTTTTAACGTCTTTTACTGTGTCGCGACCAGGGATCGATTCACCGCCTAAAATGGATCCACTACATCACAGATGATGCCTCATAGCGTTGGGTGATAGAACTAATGACAACGCTTTAAGATTAACTCAAACATCCTGCCCCCACCCCCGACCACACCCTGAATCCTGAATCCCATTCGCTGAATCTCGCATACCTTTTAACTCAAACCTCAGAAGCTGGTGGGGGGTATGGTAGACTGGTATTTAAACCGTTCGTTCTTTGCGCCAAATACCCGGTTTCAGTACCAAGTATAGTATGTTAAGCCCATTTCTGGTAGCCTTCTATTCCGGTATGTCGTGAAATTGCTGGAATGTTGCTACAAGCGGCGTAAAACCATCCTCACTCACGCACTCACCCCTGAGTCACTCCGGTGAGGAAAGAGTGCGATTACTGCATAATATCGAAAAGATAAAGTATTTCAACGTGTCTCTACAAGCCATATTTTTCATAATGTTGAAACCGTGTATGAAATTCAATGATATCAGCGCACGGCACACCACGCTACAGCTCGGTTACACCAAACAAAATGTTTTCCTATAGACTTCTAAAGTTACATTATATTTAACCAGATCGTTAACAGCCATTACATGTACAATGTACATATATGCACAGTATGACCTTAAAGCTGCAATAAATAAAAAAGTGGCTACGGTATCCAATATTCCTTTCACTTCCTTACACATCAACCCCAGTTCCGCACCAGATGTCACCTACTTGAAAATATCTCTGCACACATTCAGCATAAGTCATCGTGCTAAAAAAAAGCGCTAATGATTGAAAAATGTGCGCAGTTTTAATTACTGGATGGATGTACATATATAAAATACCAAAATCTTACACAAAGTCATCCAATTACAGCTGTTTCCACTGAAGGCTAAACTACGGACTCTGATTTGGTGTACTATAAACCTGCAGAGTCCGGAATGTCCTCTGGCCGAAAAGGCCCAATTGAGTCCACCCCAAACCCCAGAGGATGTGTGTATGAAATATCATGCATCCGTGGAGTCAAACACATAGGAGGCTCAGAGAAATGACGCCCAATTGCCAGCAGAATAAATGAACGCAAAATCTCTGATGAAAACTCGGACATGAAATGTGCCATTTCGGAACACCTCATCAAAAAATCCCGTCCACCATATTTCCTGGCAACAAACCAAGATTATCCATACAGACACAATCAACTGGAAAAAGAGGAAACTTTATGAAAGCATCGATTGAAATCCAAAGAATGAAGAAGAATAGAGAAGCCAGCCATTAACTGAAACTTCGGACAAACTCTCACCTTGCGTTGTGTAAACATGTTCTATTAATTTACGCTCAATTTACACTCTGTGACTCATCATTCATCTGATGAAGGAGCAAGAATTATCTATCGTCATATAAAGAGTAAAAAGCGTGTCATGCATTCACCTCCGAATGAAGCCTAAATGCCGTGTACGAAAAGGGCGTTGGCTGTCTCACCGCGGTCCCAGGTCAGTCTGACATCGGATGTTGTAAACACGCGCTAATGTGCGACAGTGTGTTTGTGCACCTTCGTGTGCATGTGTCCTATTACCTCGCATGTCATTACACTATACTCAGCCAATGAAAGGATAGATGTGGTATGTATTTGCTTTTCTGCAAGTGCTGTGATATTAAATAGACACAGATTCATGATTATAATCTCAAGTGACGTCATACCATTGTCACTTGGAACTTTTACAGTTTTTAAAAACATCTAGTGACTTGATCTTATTGTTCTCAGCACAGGGGCTAGTCACACAAAAGATAGCATCAAGGCATACACTGTCATTATCGGGATCCGTTTACATTGTATAACGCTATGACGAAAGTATCGTGACAGTATTTACCTTGATGCCTTTTCTTGCTTGATGCGGGCGGTGGGGTAGCCTATAATGGTTTAAGCGTTCCCTCGCCAAACTGAAAACCCGGGTTTGATTCAACGCATGAGTACAATGTGTCAAGCCTATTTCAAGTGTCCCCGACGTGATTTTGCTGGAATATTGCTAAACGCGGCATAAAACCATACTCACTCACTCACTCACTTGCAAGCCGTTGCGTTTCTTAGAGGGCGTTCTACAGGATATCACCGTGGCCCAGGTTGATTTTATATCAAATTTCTCCTTCTCAGAGATTTATTTTGCATTTGTAACACACATGACAAATGTAAGTCAAGTCAGGTAGAATGTGTGAAGTACATGCATTCCAGCAAGGTACACGTAACGTCCGTGTCTTGAGTTTCGTGTGTGGAAATATATTATTGCTGATTTTCCACTTGTTATATTTCAGGCTTATAGGGGCAAAGGGGCAAAGTTCATTGTGTACAGTAGTACATGTATACGGAAACCCGCACAATAATGACCCAACACGAATTTCCCTATAAGTTTCAACTTCACATGTAATAAGGAAATCCGTGCTGTCAGCATTTTGTGGGTTTCCATTTTACCAGTACCTCTGGTAATTTATTAAAAACTCTTGCTATCAATATAGTAATCTGTCATACTTGAAATAACGTTTCTAAACATATTCCATCAGTTGTTTATCCTTGGTCTTACAACCACGATCATAAGCGGGGAGCGGTGCGACCTATACATCAATTGACAATCTGTTATTATACCATGACTTCAGTAAACACTGGATTGTGATTGGTTAAATAAAGTCATTCAGAGGTATATAATCACGTTATACAGGTCTCTGTTTTCCGTGCGCAATCATACATGGTTTACGGTAATGCACTATTTTTTGTCTGCCCACCAACATGGCGGACACCAAACAACCTACCGATGCATCGATAAATTACGGCGATTTTACTGTCGGAAATTACACATATGTCTTTAAAGATGGATTTAGCGATGACGGGCTCGACTCACTACTTGCGTAAATCACAGCAATACGTGTTTATACATACAAAAGTACTTCGAAAGGATGGAAACAAATATTCAGTCGAACAAGAACAAAACATCGCTACGCGTTCGGTTTTAAATGAAATTTAGAGCTATTATAATTTCGTTATATACCTCTGATTTTCCCACACAGTAGGTTTATCTCCTAATTATATACCCATTACAACTTCCGTGATTCCAGGCAAACCCCGTTATACGATGGTCCCTGGTAAACCCCGTGATACGATGATCCCCGGCAATCCCGCTATATAATGACCCACTTTCAAACAACCATGCTTGGCCTTCACCAACCCATGCTTGTCGTAAGAGGCGACTAACGGGACCCTGTGGTCAGGCTCGCTGACTTGGTTGACACATGTCATCGTATCCCAATTGCGTAGATCGATGCTCATGCTGTCAATCACTGGATTGTGTGGTCTAGACTCAATTACTTCCTCCATATAGCCGGAATATTGCTGAGTGTGGCGTTAAACAACCAGCCAAACCAACCACTTGGGCCACCATCCTTTTCTTATTCTGTCAAAAAGGTTTAATGTTTTACATTCAACGCGAAATTATCCGATTATCCGGTCAGACACACCAATAATTAATTACATTTTGCTTGTAATGATAAAAATCCACCCTGTAATGAATTACAGATGATACACTCATCAAGTTGCAATGGTAGTCGTCTTTCAGTCGTCGGAATTCGATGTGCAGAGTTTCTTCCCTTGCGCACGCCAGGAACCTATGATTCTGGGTTCGATTCAGTTTTCGTAACGGATATTTTCTAGGTTTGTCAACAGCGTACCCGAGCTCGTGGTTGCACAGTTCATTTTCACCCGTTTTCACGAGAGTTTCAATGGTCAGTTAATATATTTTCAGGACAAAAGAGGAATGGGCACCCCTGCACCCCTGCACACTCCCACCCCGACCCATCAGGATCCGCCTATGGAATATCTTCACTTACAGTATTATGTATTACAGTGACTCTGTTTCTGTGATATAACTGTAAATGTATACTCCTCACAAAAAAATAAGCAACAAGTATTTTCAGTGTAATACCTTTATCAATCTCGAAAGCGATTTTCCGGCATGTTACTGAAAGGTAAATATTCAAAGAATACATAACCTTTAGTGACTGTCAAATTGATTTAGCTGATAACATTGACAGCTTCACCCGAACACAACCACCCTCAGAAACAACATGCAAAATGTGTGGCATGAATGTGCTCCACTCTTCACACATGCACCCTGATCGGTGTAAACCTACCTGTAATCATTCCTCTGGTACAACAAGCGGGTCCTAACTTCAATTTCTAGGGATGATAATGCCCGTCCGTGGATGGTAATGCCCGAGAAAGAGTTGTTAACGATGTTGTTTAGATCAACAACATCACACATATGGACTGACCTGCAAGGTCACTTGATCTTAATCCCACTCAACATGCTTGGGACATCATTGGAAGTCGTGTTTACGGTCTCCATGTTCGCCCCAGACTCTGGATGACCTTGAGCAGACGTTACAGAGAGAATGGCTGAACATTCCACAACAGCAAACTTAAAGGCTCATTTGGTCGATGCAAATACGTGTAGAAGCTTGCATTTGTGCTCATGGTGGTCATACGCGTTACTGAACACTGCTTCGCTGTCCAAAACTGACTTGAACCTTAATGTTAACATTTTGCCCCATCAATGCAGCACATTTTGCACGACTGTTTCACGGGTACATGCTTTTGATGATTTGTAAGTCTATTATTGTTTGATACTATTTCATTTCACTTTGGTAATCGTGTGTACATATATTTCACATTTCAGTTGCATCATTCCATGATTTGCAATTTCAATAAATGAAAATGTAATGAGACTACAATTTGTGTTGCTTAACTTTTTGTGAGGAGTATGTGTGCATATGCATGTTGTGAGGGTGGTGGGGACACCCAGTGGATAGCAATAGAGCGGTAGCTCGTGAACGTCGACGTCACCAAGTGTGAAACCCCATGTTTTGTGTCTCTCGACGGATATATCCCAAAACTTCCACATCCCAATACCACCACACCTTGCTAAAACAACAATTCCTCATCTCCCTTTTGCAGACCGCGCCATTGCTGGAATGTTGCCAAAAGCGAATAAAATTATACTCACTCGCAAGTTGTTTGTTCTAGTTCATTCTACCAAATTAAAATATCGTTGTTTGAATTCAATTTAAGCTAATGGTATAAGGATACGCGTTTAATGATATGCGGGTATCAGGCACATTTGACAGCATCCAGGACTCTCATTGTTTGGCGAGAGATCCAGAGCGAAGACCAATACAGAGTGATGTGTCGCCATAGCTGATCCGTACATACAGTCCAGAAGCGGCGATATAACACTGCAGAGGTGTGTTGGAATTAAAAAATATATACATCCCCCCAATCATGACAATAAATCATTCAAACACAACTGGAGAAAATCCGCCATTTTCCAGGCTTGCTCAACAGTCACACTTCAAGTTTGATATTTGATGTAATCTATAACACTAATGGGGGAGAGTTTATATTGGTATCACCGGTATTTCTCACTTCATTCGGGACATCCGGACATCCATTCAGCTCAACCAGAGTCTACACCTGCCCTGTCCCGACAATCCTGATGTTCACAGTTCACCCAGAAGTACAACCAGAGTCTACACCTGCCCTGTCCCGACAATCCTGATGTTCACAGTTCAACCAGAAGTACAACCAGAGTCTACACCTGCCCTGTCCCGACACTCTTGATGTTCACAGTTCAACCAGAAGTACAACCAGAGTCTACACCTGCCCTGTCCCGACAATCCTGATGTGCACAGTTCACCCAGAAGTACAACCAGAGTCTACACCTGCCCTGTCCCGACAATCCTGATGTTCACAGTTCACCCAGAAGTACAACCAGAGTCTACACCTGCCCTGTCCCGACAATCCTGATGTTCACAGTTCACCCAGAAGTACAACCAGAGTCTACACCTGACCTGTCCCGACAATCCTGATGTGCACAGTTCAACCAGAAGTACAACCAGAGTCTACACCTGCCCTGTCTCGACAATCCTGATGTTCACAGTTCAACCAGAAGTACAACCAGAGTCTACACATGCCCTGTCCCGACAATCCTGATGTTCACAGTTCAACCAGAAGTACAACCAGAGTCTACACCTGCCCTGTCCCGACACTCCTGATGTTCACAGTTCACCCAGAAGTACAACCAGAGTCTACACCTGCCCTGTCCCGACAATCCTGATGTTCACAGTTCACCCAGAAGTACAATCAGAGTCTACACCTGCCCTGTCCCGACAATCCTGATGTTCACAGTTCAACCAGAAGTACAACCAGAGTCTACACCTGCCCTGTCCCGACACCTCCTGATGTACACACAGGTACAACCAGTCTAAGCACCTGCCTTTCGACAATCCTGATGTGCACAGTTCACCCAGAAGTACAACCAGAGTCTACACCTGCCCTGTCCCGACAATCCTGATGTTCAACCAGAGTCAGAGTCTACACCTGCCCTGTCCCGACACTCCTGATGTTCACAGTTCAACCAGAAGTACAACCAGAGTCTACACCTGCTCCCTGTCCCGACACTCCTGATGTTCACAGTTCAACCAGAAGTACAACCAGAGTCTACACCTGCCCTGTCCCGACACTCCTGATGTTCACAGTTCAACCAGAAGTACAACCAGAGTCTACACCTGCCCTGTCCCGACACTCCTGATGTTCACAGTTCAACCAGAAGTACAACCAGAGTCTACACCTGCCCTGTCCCGACACTCCTGATGTGCACAGTTCAACCAGAAGTACAACCAGAGTCTACACCTGCCCTGTCCCGACAATCCTGATGTTCACAGTTCACCCAGAAGTACAATCAGAGTCTACACCTGCCCTGTCCCGACACTCCTGATGTTCACAGTTCACCCAGAAGTACAACCAGAGTCTACACCTGCCCTGTCCCGACACTCCTGATGTGCACAGTTCACCCAGAAGTACAACCAGAGTCTACACCTGCCCTGTCCCGACACTCCTGATGTTCACAGTTCTAGCAGAAGTACAATCAGAGTCTACACCTGACCCGTTCAGATATTCCTGTTCTATAGACAGTTCAAGCAGATTCTACGACTGCCCTTCACAGAATCTATATGTGCCCTGTACGCGATGCCACTACAGCATACAAAGAAAGGTTATACCTGCCCCTCTCAACAACCTAACGTGCACCTATGATCTGGACAAAGGCAAGGTTGTTGTTTTCACCACAGTGTTTTGGGTCTTTTCGAGATATGGAACAAGTGCACAATAGAAAGCAGGGAGACCCTTTTGCCAATTGCAGTGTACATGTACATACGAGCAACAGAGTGTGTGGCGACCGTTGGGGGGGAGCTCTAAACTAACGCTTAGTCCCTGAATGTATATAATTTTGATTGTAACAAATAAACACATTTAAATCGAAAAGGAGCCCCAGGGAGACCCGAGATAACCTGGAGAAATCTAGACTTGCTTCATTTAGGGCTTTAGCATTACAGGGAGGGCTGTAGGGAAATATGGTGCAGGGAGTGTGAGACAGACTAGAGCTCGTGTCTGTTTGTTTTCATAATCAGACTTTCCTGCTGTGTTTTATGAGCATTAAGGCTGCATATGTATTTTCCTCGTGACTATGTTGCTGCACGAACCGATAACATAAACGTTATAACAACAACAGATTTGATAAGTTTCAAAGGATATAAAGTATACACCGGACAGATATGATTCACTTCCTTCCCTGACACTAGACTTGAACTAATGATCCAGGAAGAGATATGGTGGGTTTATGTTGTTTGTGCGTTCTCGGTCTTGTAGAGAGACGATGTATTTGAAATAGAGAAGCAGAGTGACGCTAGTTTAGTTGACTATACACTATGCTCAACTAGTCTGTTGGAATCAACTCACTCACTCACTAATTGTAAATCGGATGCATGTAAGTAAAATTCCTATATATGCAAGGTTAAATGAAATCTGCATTGCTGTCGTCTTCACTGAACACTAATGCGTTTGCTCAGGTTTTGTCTTTGAATGTTGATTAAGCAGTGGAAGTTTTGTCCATACGCAAAATCGCTATTCGAAATGGTTTACCAGCATCCATAAATCATGGATAAAGCGGTGCTGGAAAGAAGATATGAAGTATACAAAGTTTAATGTATCTAATGAATTTAGAGTTAATTGTGCAAAAGATATTCTTTCTAAATATTGTACAATAAAGTAACAATAACAATTGTTTATGCAGAATGAAGACAACAGAAAGCGAAGAAAGTTATGTTCGTGAACTGTAAACGTTAGTGTTATGTGTACAGCTTTCTGGGGAGGACACCTGCATGTACAAATAATAGCAGTTGCAATTGTGCTCCATGCAAGATTAGTCCAAACTGGTTATTGGTTATTTTACGATAATTAAAAAAATTATTGACATGCGTGTGGTATCATGAGTAGGTAGACTTTGTTATTGATAATCATTCTTACTTGTGTGATTTTTTGTATTGGTGGTAATGTCAACGACATGCTTAATAGTATCAAGTGATCCACACATATATTCGACAGGTACAGCTGCAGGACCAGGTAATACTGATCCCGAGATGATGCTGTGTTACCGTATTGTTCCAGTTCCAGTTTTGTCAGTTATGGATAGTACCATCTTGTTGACATTAATCCTCCGTCTGTATAGGCTTGGTATGTTATTGCACGAGTCCATTGTGTGCACTATAAGGTTTCCACACGTACATGCCGATTTGTTGTTCTGAGAGTGCAAACAACCACTTCCTCTAAATCCCCAAATCTGCGTTTCCTCATTGTTAATCCTTGAATACCTAAATCCTCTTAACACAAATCTCAGAATCTCAGCTGTGTGATTAGAAATTACTGAAAAAGTAGAAACAATTATGTACATATACGTATATAACATTTTCTTTTGATTTTTCTCCAAATGATGAATTTTCGCACCAAAAATGATGTACCCCGATGTTCCCTAGATTCTGAATACATATAAGATAGATCTTGGGACAGTGGGGTAGCCTAGTGGTTAAAGCGTTGATTATAGGAAAAATAGTCCTCGGTAAAAAAGTACCGGAAAGAAGTCCTCCGGAAAAAAAGTCCTATTATTGTGAAAACAAATTAAATGGATGTTGACATCAAAGTTATTGTAGAGAAAACATAAAGTGATTGTGTATAAAAGACATGGATTAACTTACTGAATTAACCAAGAACAATGATATTTTAACTGGGCAGATCTAATCCAGGATTTAGCTTGAGTTGTGTTTGTCAAAATGAGATTTTAGCTGCTTGAATCAGAGAATAATTAGTGTTAACTACAACATCAATCCCAGAGTTTCTCCATGGTGTGGCCACCAATATTAGACTGCATAAAACTCAGTAAATGTCAGGAAAGTCTTGCAAATTGTCAATTGTCAATTTGCAGTGCCTTGTGAATAAAATATTACCAAATTAAAAAGTCCTGCAAATGTATCAGTGCAGATGCAATTATTTATCAATTTACATTGTTGTTTGTGAAAGTGCAAATGTATCAGTGCAGATGCATTTTTTTAATCAATTTACATTGTTGTTTGTGAAAGTGCTTATGTGAATAAAATATTAAAAAATTAAAAAGTTCTGCAAATGTATATTTGTCAATTTACATTGTTGAATGTGAATAAAGTATTAGAAACACGAATATCAATATTTTTCTTAACATCTGTTATAAAAAAAAATAGGACTTTTTTCCGGAGGACTTTTTTTCCTAGGCAAATTTAGTTCTTTTTTACCAGTACTTTTTTTCCGAGGACTTTTTTTCCGAACACCAAAGCGTTGGCTCCTCACGCCGAAGATCCGGGTTCAATTCCCCACATGGGTTCCGTGTGTGAAGCCCATTTCTGGTGTCCCCTGCGCCGTGATATTGCTGAAATACCGCCGAAAGCGGCGTAAAAGCTTAATGCCTAAATCTTCACTTAAATAGAGATATAAAACCCAAGTACCACCATGGTACTTCTATCTCTCTCTCTCTCTCTCTCTCTGTGTGTGTGTGTGTGTGTGTGTGTGTGCGTGTGAGATTGGTTTTTTTGTTTTTATGGGTTTTTGTTGTTGGTTTTTGTTTGTTTTTAAAAATTTGGGGGTGGGGGTTTTTGTTGTTGGCATTTTGTTCTGGGGAGGTATACGGGGGTCATATGTTTTTATTTTTTACATGTGTTAGGGTGCGTCAGCAATTCTGTACATATTAATATTTAAAATTTATGCTTAAAAATGCGGGAAGGGTGAGGAGGGGTAATTGATTTTGTACATGACATGCAGGGGGGGGGGGGGAATTCACATTGTACATGTTTCTGCATAAAAATCATCATCACACACACACACACACGCCACCCCCCATCCCCAAACATGCACGCGCCCACACCCACACCCCTTGCCGTAAATTTATGAACGGTTCCTTATGACTGAACTGCGTTTAACCAGGTTCAACGTTTATAAAGTACGTTTGTGTTTTGTTCCAGTCTATTATGATGACCTGAGATGATGTGTGTTTTTGCAGCTCAAGAGACACGATGGCCTGCTGCGTTGACTGCCCGAGACGTTACTTTGTGGTCTTCCTGGGGTTTATTGGACTTCTTGTTTCCATTGGTTTCCGAACATGTTTCGCTCTCGTCATGGTTCATGTGACCAATCACACATCCACAGAACGTGACGACGATTCCCTGTTTCACAATGTGAGTATTCGCTCTGTCGACTAAACCTACGGGTATCATTTACAGTTGACCAGCGCTTTGGAGGGAGGGCTTGAATACTAGAGTGTATTGAAGTTAATAAATACAGTAGCATATACATTGTACAACACGTACCATTTGTAGGGTCTGTTTACAGGTGTAAGTGTTTCATCTGTACGTCTAATACTGTGTGACGCATTGCAGTAAGGAACGTATGGATTGGGTCCAGTCATGTACTGAGGTGGTTGGCTAGAAGGAAAGAAATATTCACCTCTCCTAGGAATATGTCATATTCTTGAAGGACTTCTGCTTGTCCTAGTCCTCTCTGTACTGACAGGTTTCAAATAGAATTTTTATAAAATATACTTATATTTATGTATCACTTCTTTTGTATGTGACAGTGCACAACCTCTCGAGACCTGCAGCTCAACATAGAACCAAGTCATGTATTCCTGTTGCACACTGCCTTCTACTGTGGTAGTCTCGTCACTCAGATACCAGGCGGTATTCTGGCTACTAGATACTCCCCAAAGTGGTATGTGATATCCATTAACAGTGGTAGTCTCGTCACTCAGATACCAGGCGGTATTCTGGCTACTAGATACTCCCCAAAGTGGTATGTGATATCCATTAACAGTGATAGTATCGTCACTCAGATACCAGGCGGTATTATGGCTACTAGATACTCCCCAAAGTGGTAGGTGATATCCATTAACAGTGGTAGTAACAGTGGTTGTCGTCACTCAGATACCAGGCGGTATTCTGGCTACTAGATACTCCCCAAAGTGGTATGTGATATCCATTAACAGTGGTAGTCTCGTCACTCAGATACCAGGCGGTATTCTGGCTACTAGATACTCCCCAAAGTGGTATGTGATATCCATTAACAGTGGTAGTCTCGTCACTCAGATACCAGGCGGTATTCTGGCTACAAGATACTCCCCAAAGTGGTATGTGATATCCATTAACAGTGGTAGTCTCGTCACTCAGATACCAGGCGGTATTCTGGCTACAAGATACTCCCCAAAGTGGTATGTGATATCCATTAACAGCGGGTAGATATCGTCACTCAAATACCAGGCGGTATTCTGGCTACTAGATACTCCCAAAGTGGTATGTGATATCCATTAACAGCGGTAATATCGTCACTCCAATACCAGACGGTATTCTGGCTACTAGATACTCCCAAAAGTGGTATGTGATATCCATTAACAGCGGTAATATCGTCACTCATTCTGGCTACTAGAATACCAGACGGTATTCTGGCTACTAGATACTCCCCAAAGTGGTATGTGATATCCATTAACAGCGGTAGTCTAGTCACTCAGATACCAGGCGGTATTCTGGCTACTAGATACTCCCCAAAGTGGTATGTGATATCCATTAACAGTGATAGTCTCGTCACTCAGATACCAGGCGGTATTCTGGCTACTAGATACTCCCCAAAGTGGTATGTGATATCCATTAACAGCGGTAATATCGTCACTCAAATACCAGACGGTATTCTGGCTACTAGATACTCCCCAAAGTGGTATGTGATATCCATTAACAGCGGTAATATCGTCACTCCAATACCAGACGGTATTCTGGCTACTAGATACTCCCCAAAGTGGTATGTGATATCCATTAACAGTGGTAGTCTCGTCACTCAGATACCAGGCGGTATTCTGGCTACTAGATACTCCCCAAAGTGGTAGGTGATATCCATTAACGGTGGTAATCTCGTCACTCAGATACCAGGCGGTATTCTGGCTACTAGACACTCCCCAAAGTGGTATGTGATATCCATTAACAGTGGTAGTCTCGTCACTCCAGATACCAGGCGGTATTTTGACTACTAGATACTCCCCAAGATACCAGGCGGTATTTTGACTACTAGTGGTATAGTGATAGATGATATCCATAAACAGAGGTGGTCTAGATACTCCCCAAGATACCAGGCGGTCACCCAGATATTTTGACTACTAGATACTCTCCAGGCGGTATTTTGACTACTAGATACTCTCCTAAGTGATAGATGATATCCATTAACAGCGGTGGTCTAGTCACCCAGATACCAGGCGGTATTCTGGCTACTAGATACTCCCCAAAGTGATAGATGATATCCATAAACAGCGGTGGTCTAGTCACCCAGATACCTGGCGGTATTTTGACTACTAGATATTCCTCTGAGTGGGAGGGGCTATCCACTAACGGTAGTGTGTGTTTTAAGTCAAGTCTGTATGTCTGTATAAAGTAGAAATCTGCACTATCCACTGTATCCATCTTCTCTGCCAGCCTCCTGGATCGATGATGGCAGAGGGAAATTCATTCATCTTCATAGACTCGTACTGTGAAAAGATTTAGGAAAGAGCATACATTTTTCTACAATGTCTGCAGTTAAAACTATTAAGATAAACTGCTCGTGAAGATCCGGGTTAACACTGGTCTTCAGCAACCCATGGCCATGCTCCTCGTAAGAGGCTAGTAACGGGATCGGGTGGTCAGGCACCCGACTTGGTTGACCCGACTTGGTTGACCCAACTTGGTTGACACATGTCATCGTATCCCAATTGCGTAGATCGATGTTCAGGCTGTTGATCACTGGATCGTCTGGTTCAGACTCGATTATTTACAGACCGCCGACATATTGCTGGAATATTGCTGAGTGGCGTTGAACAACAAACAAGAAAAATTAATATAAACATTTTGAATGGAGAGTAGTTTTAAATTGCATATCCCTTTCACCGTGTAATTATGCGTTGTCTACCTCCCTAAGGGTGTGCGGACTGAGTATTGTGTTGAGCAGTGTGTTGTTCCTGGTGCTTCCCACGGCCATACAGTACAACCTCCCAGCCGTGTATGTCATCCGGGTCCTCCAGGGCCTAGTCGAGGTAGGTTGTCGTCACTCAACATAGTGAAATGGATTGAGCCATACAATTCGTTAAAGTAACGCGCACAAAAAAAACCCGTTTCTGTACTTGTCTATTTTGACGTCCTCCACTTTTCCCTGGAAGACATAAAATAAGTGACTTGTTACAAATGGGTTTAAGTTTTGCTAAGGGAGGTAACTCTGTCATTAGTCCCACATCTACCTTGCGCAGTGTGGTAGTTCTTTCCAAAGTGCTTATCCTTAGCACTAGATGTCAAGCACCAAGCAAGTATTAGTTAAAGGGAACCTACTTCAGTGTGTCAGTAATCGAGAAAATTGTTTGTTTTGTGATCACCATAATCAATTACTTGTTTCTACCATTGACCATTGTTGTTGGGATGGACGGAAATTCAAAGTAGGCCTTGACATAGAAGCCTGTGTTATGAAACAATAGAATACATTTTATGTTGTATGTGGAACCGATTTTATCTTCATGGAATTTAAGATTGGGACTGTAGGTGCTTTCCTGTACTGATATATCTTGATAATTATAGCAGTTTCAAGATGTTACTGTCTTTCAGGGTTGTTCGATACCTGCTCTGAATGGCATCATTTCCGCCTGGGCTCCCAAAACGGAGAGGAGCCGGATGATAACCGTAGCATACGCTGGTATGTGTTCTAATCCAGTGAACCGCCTCCGTGGTGTAGTGGTTAGAGCGTCCGCCCGGAGAGCGGAAGGTCGCGGTTCGATCCCCGACCGCGTCATACCAAAAGACGTTAAAATATGGTACTTGTTGGTCCCTGCCTGGCGCTCGGCATTAATGGGTACAACAAGGACTGATCGGCTCGGAGTCAGTATAATGTGTCTGAGTGGGATTTTCATGCTTCACAGCGGCATGGTATCTCAGTGGGCTAGCACTATAAAACCAGCTTCAGTCTGGGCTAGTACAAGCAGCCGCACATACACATACACACGCATGCACGTCGTCATATGAGCGAAATATTCTCAAGCACGACGATAAACCCAATTTCACCTCACCTCACCTCTAATCCAGTGATAATAAGCTTCGTTTCCGTGGTGCATCCATGGTACGTCCCTGAACATGTCCAGGGCGTCATGGAAAATGATGCTTTTACGCTTCTTTGGAATAGGCCATATACAGCTTCATAAGAATTCCAGCCAACAAACCTGATCTTGTCCTTTATGATAATGCTAATGAATTTATCTATATCTTTGAATGTTCTATCCCTTTTGCCAGTAATGTGATTGGCAAGATTCAGGAAAAGCATGCTGAATATGCGGACCTCGCGTTTGAAATGTCTCGCTTGCATCTCAAGTACACTGTCGTCAGACTCCCCATTGTTCTCGGTGCCCTTGGTTTGGTACCTCCTGATCTCTTGGCGCAGATCAGGAGAGTGCCCCGGGTTTTCCACCGGGAGCACAGCCCTTCTGACGCTCTGGGTAATGCAGACGGCTGCAGTGTTGGGGAGTCTGCATATTCTCCGAAACGTTCTTAGTGGGTTCGACTAGGCAGCGTTTCCTGGGAGAAGTCCCATTCGCTGTCTGGGCTGCGTGTAGAGGGGGCAAGGGCCCTGATCTGATGATGAGCCTTACCAGCCTGACTGTGCCAGAATCAGCCGAACCCTCTCTTTTCATCTTAATCTGTAAAATATATAACAATATTACACACAAACTAGGGGAATCAGTGATGTGCACTGTTTTCATGAGTCCGGGTCCTCTCTGGACGTGCATAGACGTGTCTGAAGGCGTCTTACCTAACGTCATGCGAACATCAACGAAAGGCAACTTGATATATTTGGTTGGTCTTGATATGGCGTGGTGGTCTGTGGTCCTGTATAGAGAGTCCAGGTCTCAAATCAGTTGAAGTTGAGCAACATTGGTCGGGGAGGGTTCTTGGATAAGTGACTGTGTCTGGCAGCTTGAGTCCTCGGGGGTTCTAGGTCTTCAGTCCTGTTCCACAACAAAGAACACCTGACACATGTGGCCTCAACCTAAGCAAGTGCCCCTGTTCGCCCAGCAGTGAATGGGTACGAGTGCGCGGAAACAGCAGCTTTATAAATAGCCATTGTATTATTATCATCCTGCAAAAACGCAACACCATATTGTTCATCGGAGGGTCACATGATAGCCTTACCTAGACAATATTCGTGATATGGCTGAAATACAGATACTGCGACCCCGTGCACATGGTACTGGCGCCAAAGTTGTGGAAAAAGTGTGTAACAGCTTATTTAAGTCTGTAATATTATATCTTTTCAGTTATATGAGAATAGAGTGTAGGCGTATGTTTACATCCTTGTATCTTCTGTATATTCACACATTGTAAAATATATTGAATACAACACCGTAATTTGATACACTGTAATAATGGGTTTTAGAAAATTTGATGTAAATAATGGGCATTGCACATGAAAGGTTGACTTGATGAGCTTACGATATGCAGTTAGCTGAACATTTTTTAATGCAGGTGCATACATCAGCCCCGCCATTGCCCTCATGACATCGGGCGCCTGTTCCTGCTACGTCAGCTGGAACAGCATCATCTACATCTACGGTAGGTGGCCATTCCATCTGTGACATTTGTGGGTCTATATTTGAAATACGAGAAAATTGTCTGCACTTTTTTCCATCATATCATATGCATTTTAAAATATTGTCCTGGCTCTGCAGGTGGATGTGGCGTGGCGTGGTCAATAGTCTGGATGCTGTGTATCCATGACAACCCCAAGCATCATCCTAGGCTTGGGGCGAGGGAGAGGCAACTGTTCTGCACTGACGACGTCGTCATCAACAGACCTGACCAGGAGGTATGACATCAGCCCGTGTTCTGAATCAACAAGACAAATATTTGTACATCCAAGATCCACATCCACGTCCACGTCCACATTCACACCCACATCACATCACATCCACATCAAGCAAGACCAACATCCACTTCCACATCCACATCCACATCACATCACATCCACATCAAGCAAGACCAACACCCACATCCACATCCGCATTTACATCCACACCAACATCACATCACATCACATCTCATCACATCACATCACATCACATCACATCAACATCAACATCAAGCAAGACCAACATCCACATTCACATTCACATTCACATTCACATGCACACCCACATCACATCACATCCACATCCACATCAAGCTAGACCAGCACCCACATCCACATCCACATCCACAATCTTCCTCTTAGGGTATCGGTTATCTCAACAACTGTTCACTGACCGCCCTTATTTCAGGATATGGTAACAGACTTTTGCTAAACACAAAGTTACATCTTCACCTTTACGTTGCGGTACCTATTATAAGGTATACGCTAAAGAGATAAAAGGGGTGGTGTTTCTTTCATTCAACTCGCCCTTTGCAGGAGAAGATTATTCCTTGGAGAGCAATTCTGACGTCACTTCCGGTGTACGCCATCATCGTCGGTGCCTTCTGCCGGAACTGGATTTTCTCAATGTTGATTACCCAGCAACCCCAGTATTTTAAAGAGGTGTTCCATATGACCACAGCTGACGTAAGTATGGCCACCACTGAAACAAGTGTAATTAATTACGTGAATGTAATCAACTTCCCTGGTATCTCAGTTGTAAGGTATTATCAGGTACCACACCACGAAACGTGGGACATTTAAACACCTTACTGACCACTTGTCAAAAAATCAAGCATAGCTAGAACCTCTGAGTAAACCAATATATCGTCTAGTGTAATTTGATGTCACAGGGGCGGTGGGGTAGCCTATAGTGGTTAAAGCGGTCGCTCGTCACGCCTAAGGCACGGGTTCGATTCACCACATGGGCACAAAGTGTGAAGCCCACTTCTGGTGTCCCCCGCTGTGATATTGCCGGAATATTGCGGCGTATAACCAAACTCACTCACTCACTAACTTAATATCACCGAACGTTACTGGTACCGAGTGTCACTGACAGTGAGTGAGTTAGTGAGTGAATGAGTAAGGTTTTACGCCGCTTTTAGCAATATTTCCGCAACAGCTACCCCACCGCCCCGTGTCACTGTCAACTTCCCCCAACTACAGTGCTGTGTATCTTCTAACTAACGTGCTTGTTGTGATGTGTATATTTGTTGCAGATCGGGTTTCTGTCGGCTGTACCCCACGTTTTGATGACAGTTGTGGTGATAACTGGCGGCTTTGTCGTCGACAACTTCATCAAACGAGACATATTTTCCACAACGGTAGCCAGGAAGCTGTCGGAAACACTTGGTGGGTCACTAATGTATCACCACCAACCATATCTAAACTTAAAGTCATGTGGTAATTACCTGTGTCCCCAGTGCGGCGATATCAAGTGTCCTGTTGCTGGGTACATGTGGTAATTACCTGTGTCCCCAGTGCGGCCATATCAAGTGTCCTGTTGCTGGTACATGTGGTAATTACCTGTGTCCCCAGTGCAGCCATATCAAGTGTCCTGTTGCTGGATACATGTGGTAATTACCTGTGTCCCCAGTGCAGCCATATCAAGTGTCCTGTTGCTGGGTACATGTGGTAATTACCTGTGTTCCCAGTGCAGCCATATCAAGTGTCCTGTTACTGGGTACATGTGGTAATAACCTGTGTCCCCAGTGGAGCCATATCACGATCCGACTACTGGGTACATGTGGTAATTACCTGTGTCCACAGTGCAGCCATATCAAGTGTCCTGTTGCTGGGTACATGTGGTAATTACCTGTGTCCCCAGTGCAGCCATATCAAGTGTCCTGTTGCTGGATACATGTGGTAATTACCTGTGTCCCCAGTGCAGCCATATCAAGTGTCCTGTTGCTGGATACATGTGGTAATTACCTGTGTCCCCAGTGCAGCCATATCAAGTGTCCTGTTGCTGGGTACATGTGGTAATTACCTGTGTCCCCAGTGCAGCCATATCAAGTGTCCTGTTGCTGGGTACATGTGGTAATAACCTGTGTCCCCAGTGGAGCCATATCACGATCCGACTACTGGGTACATGTTGTAATTACCTGTGTCCACAGTGCAGCCATATCAAGTGTCCTGTTGCTGGGTACATGTGGTAATTACCTGTGTCCCCTGTGTCCCCAGTGCAGCCATATCAAGTGTCCTGTTGCTGGGTACATGTGGTAATTACCTGTGTCCCCAGTGCAGCCATATCAAGTGTCCTGTTGCTGGGTACATGTGATAATAACCTGTGTCCCCAGTGCAGCCATATCAAGTGTCCTGTTGCTGGGTACATGTGGTAATTACCTGTGTCCCCAGTGCAGCCATATCAAGTGTCCTGTTGCTGGGTACATGTGGTAATAACCTGTGTCCCCAGTGCAGCCATATCAAGTGTCCTGTTGCTGGGTACATGTGATAATAATGTGGTAATACCTGTGTCCTCAGTGCGGCCATATCAAGTGTCCTGTTGCTGGGTACATGTGGTAATTACCTGTGTCCTCAGTGCAGCCATATCAAGTGTCCTGTTGCTGGGTACATGTGGTAATAACCTGTGTCCCCAGTGCAGCCATATCAAGTGTCCTGTTGCTGGGTACATGTGATAATAACCTGTGTCCCCAGTGCAGCCATATCAAGTGTCCTGTTGCTGGGTACATGTGGTAATAACCTGTGTCCCCAGTGCAGCCATATCAAGTGTCCTGTTGCTGGGTACATGTGGTAATTAGCCCTATGTGTCCTGTTGCCAGTGCAGTCCCATATCAAGTGTCCTGTTGCTGGGTACATGTGGTAATTACCTGTGTCCCCAGTGCAGCCATATCAAGTGTCCTGTTGCTGGGTACATGTGGTAATGCTGGGTACCTGTGTCCCCAGTGCAGCCATCAATCTGGGTACATGTGGTCCTGTGTCCTGTTGCTGGGTACATGTGGTAATAACCTGTGTCCCCAGTGCAGCCATATCAAGTGTCCTGTTGCTGGGGTACATGTGGTAATTACCTGTGTCCCCAGTGCAGCCATATCAAGTGTCCTGTTGCTGGGTACATGTGGTAATTACCCTGTGTCCCCAGTGCAGCCCCAGTGCTGTTGCTTGTCCCCAGTGTCAAGTGTCTGTTGCTGGGTACATGTGGTATCAACCTGTGTCCCCAGTGCAGCCATATGTCCCCAGTGGGTACACCTGTGTCCCCAGTGCAGCCATATCAAGTGTCCTGTTGCTGGGTACATGTGGTAATTACCTGTGTCCCCAGTGCAGCCATATCAAGTGTCCTGTGTTGCTGGGTACATGTGGTAATAACCTGTGTCCCCAGTGCAGCCATATCAAGTGTCCTGTTGCTGGGTACATGTGGTAATAACCTGTGTCCCCAGTGCAGCCATATCAAGTGTCCTGTTGCTGGGTACATGTGGTAATAACCTGTGTCCCCAGTGCGGCCATATCAAGTGTCCTGTTGCTGGGTACATGTGGTAATAACCTGTGTCCCATATCAACCGCGTACATGTGTCCTGGTCATTGCTGGGTACATGTGGTAATAACCTGTGTCCCCAGTGCAGCCATATCAAGTGTCCTGTTGCTGGGTACATGTGGTAATTACCTGTGTCCTCAGTGCGGCCATATCAAGTGTCCTGTTGCTGGGTACATGTGGTAATAACCTGTGTCCCCAGTGCAGCCATATCAAGTGTGTTCCTGTTGCTGGGTACATGTGGTAATAACCTGTGTCCCCAGTGCAGCCATATCATGTCCTGTTGCTGGGTCCTGTTGCTGGGTACATGTGGTAATAACCTGTGTCCCCAGTGCAGCCATATCAAGTGTCCTGTACTGTAATTACCTGGGTACATGTGGTAATTACCTGTGTCCCCAGTGCGAGCCATATCAAGTGTCCTGTACATGTGCTGGGTACATGTGGTAATAACCTGTGTCCCCAGTGCAGCCATGCGGTCATATCAAGTGTCCTGTTGCTGGGTACATGTACCTGTGTCCCCAAGCCATAAGTGTCCATATCACGATCCGACTACTGGGTTACTGGGTACATGTTGTAATTACCTGTGTCCCCAGTGCTGTGGCCATATCAAGTGTCCTGTTGCTGGGTACATGTGTAATTACCTGTGTCCCCAGTGCGGCCATATCAAGTGTCCTGTTGCTGGGTACATGTGGTAATCAACCTGTGTCCCCAGTGGAACCATATCAAGTCCCCGCCATATCCTGCTACTGGGTACATGTTGTAATTACCTGTGTCCACAGTGCGGTCATCCAAGTGTCCTGTTGCTGGGTATATCCTGTGTGGTGTCCCAGTGCAGCCATATCAAGTGTCCTGTTGCTGGGTACATGTGGTAACCTGTGTCCCCAGTGCAGCCATATCAAGTGTCCGACTACTGGGTACATGTGGTAATTACCTGTGTCCCCAGTGCAGCCATATCACGATCCGACTACTGGGTACATGTTGTAATTACCTGTGTCCTCAGTGCGGTCATATCAAGTGTCCTGTTGCTGGGTACATGTGGTAATTACCTGTGTCCCCAGTGGAGCCATATCAAGTGTCCTGCTACTGGGTACATGTGGTAATTACCTGTGTCCACAGTGCAGCCATATCAAGTGTCCTGTTACTGGGTACATGTGGTAATTACCTGTGTCCCCAGTGCGGCCATATATCGAGTCCAGTTGCTGGATACATGTGGTAACTACCCGTGTCCCCAGTGCCCGCTAGCCAGTGGCTAGTCCTAGTACTAGTAAAAATCCAGTCGGGTCAGTAAGTTCCCACAGTTACTTGCCCGACTGGCTGGTTAATTTTCATGGCGTCATTTTGTAAATATATCACTGTCTCCGACTTGTTAAGTTATAATACACTTTTAAATCATGCAAGGTTATGGCCTGATAAAAAAATCATCACATTAGCGGCTTACTGATGGAACCCGTGTCTACATTCAAATTTCGGGCTAGTGAATTATTTTGTGGGCTAATAACTTTCAGACAGCTAACCCGACTGGGTAGCAAAATTTGGAAACTGTTTTGCACACTGTGTATGGGGCCACTCTGTTGGGTTAAGGGGTGGTGATAAAGAGAAATGGTGGTGCGTTCATAAGATGCCTGTCTTTGAAAAGTTTGTTAACGCATATAATTCCTATCCCAAGTGAAAGTTCAGGTTCCCCTACTGTTTTGAAGAATAGATATGAATGGTTGCAGGATGTAACGTGGTAAATAAACTTTTGTTCATTATGATCATATGAAGGAAACTGTTCTAGGGTTCGGTGTGGAAGCAGCGTGCGTCATGGTTATCGCGTTCGTGGACGACAAGCACAAGGCTTTGGTTCTGCTCTGTGTGGGGGTTGCCTTCAGTGGCATTGCTATCTCAGGTAAAACTTTAATGTAACCCAGTATATGTCAGGTGAAGCCGTATTACGTTTTGAGATAGTTTGTTCCTTACATGTGAAATAATTTGGCGTTTTACTTCACGCCATGTCCACTTATCAAGCCTTGTATGAGTGTTCGAAGAATGGACCACAATGGAAACGTTGTTTTGATATTTCATGTCTCTTGTAAGTTTAGACTATACCAGGAAACGTCTGATATTAACCCCCAGGCCCGTTCCTCTGTGCGACCGTAGCGCTACGACAGTCGTAAGTCTATGTTAACGTACAGGGCCTAGATTTACGAAGCTCTCTTAGCGCTAAGATAGTCGTAAGTGCCATACATTAACATTAACTTACGACTTTCTTAGCGCTAAGAGAGCTTCGAAAATCTAGGCCCAGGAGTTTCAATCATCTTAGCGCTACGATCGCTTTGTGGAACGGGCCCCAGAACGTTATTTCTCGCTATTTGTATTCGTATATGCTTCCTACCCGTAGGTTATCAGGTGAATCCTCTTGACCTCGCCCCCAAGTATGCCAGCGTTGTGACAGGTCTGGCAAGACTGGGCATGCTGGGTGCCGTCCTCAGCACCGTGGTGGCCTACTTCGTGAGGGACATAGTCGTGAGTAATATTGATGACACAGCTTTCATTCCCTATTATTCTCACCTCCCGTGAAGATCCGGGTTAGAATCTTCTAGTCTTCAGCCACCCATGCTTGTCGTAAGAGGCGACTAACGGGATCGGGTGGTCATGCTAGCTGACTTGGTTGACACATGTCATCGTATCCCAGTGCTCTTGATCTTGATCACTGGATTATCTGGCCCTGACTCGATTAGTTACAGACAGGTCCCCATTATCCCTCTCTGTCCACCGGTATATGTAGGTCCCCATTATCCCTCTCTGTCCACCGGTATATGTAGGTCCCCATTATCTCTGTCTGTTTTCCGGCATATGTAGGCCCCCAATTTCTTCTCTGTCCTCTGGTATGTGTAGGTCCCATTATCCCCCTCTGTCCTCCGGTATATGTAGGTCCCCATTATCCCCCTCTGTCCTCCGGTATAGGTATGTTCCCATTATCCCTCTCTGTCCTCCGGTATATGTAGGTCCCCATTATCCCCCTCTGTCCTCCGGTATATGTAGTTCCCCATTATCCCTCTCTGTCCTCCAGTATATGTAGGTCCCCATTATCCCTCCCTGTCCTCCAGTATATGTAGGTCCCCATTATCCCTCTCTGTCCTCCAGTATATGTAGGTCCCCATTATCCCTCTCTGTCCTCCAGTATATGTAGGTCCCCATTATCCCTCCCTGTCCTCCGGTATATGCAGGTCCCGATTATCCCTCCGTGTCCTCCAGTATATGTAGGTCCCGATTATCCCTCCGTGTCCTCCGGTATATGTAGGTCCCGATTATCCCCCTTTATCCTCCCTGCGGTATACACATGTCCCCATTAACGCTCTCTGCCCTCCAGTATATGTAGGTCCCCATTAACGCTCTCTGCCCTCCGGTATATGTAGGTCCCCATTAACGCTCTCTGCCCTCCGGTATATGTAGGTCCCCATTAACGCTCTCTGCCCTCCAGGTATATGTAGGTCCCCATTAACGCTCTCTGCCCTCCAGTATATGTAGGTCCCCATTAACGCTCTCTGCCCTCCAGTATATGTAGGTCCCCATTAACGCTCTCTGCCCTCCGGTATATGTAGGTCCCCATTAACGCTCTCTGCCCTCCGGTATATGTAGGTCCCCATTAACGCTCTCTGCCCTCCAGTATATGTAGGTCCCCATTAACGCTCTCTGCCCTCCAGTATATGTAGGTCCCCATTAACCCTCTCTGTCCTCCGGTATATGTAGGTCCCCATTATCCATGTCCGTCCTCCGGTGTACGAAAGCTACCCTTGTTCCATTGACGCAGTGCAGGCCGCTAGAACCCATGTTTCCCCCGATTCAGGATGTGTCCCACTACCTGTGTTTCCCTGTATGTTCTCTAATGGTTCCCTGCACCTTATAATTTTGGGTACATCAGGCAACCTCTGTATATATCAAAGATTGTGCTGGGGACTGTGCTGTAGAAATATCCCACATGCCAGGCTTGAAGTTATAGTTCTAACATTCATGCTTTTGTTAAATCAACAAAAATAGGTGTCAAGTGTAGTGTAGTTTGATGTCACCGAGGGGCGGTGGGGTAGCCGAGTGGTTAAAGCGTTCGCTCGTCACGGAGAAGACCCGGGTTCAATTCCCACATGATTACAATGTGTGAAGCCCATTTCTGGTGCCGCAGTGATATTGCTGATATATCGCTATAGCGGCGTATAACTGACCTATTAACCCACCATGTAGTAGTATGAACTGGTTTCAACCTATCTCTGTCCCTAGACTGACCCCGCCGAAGTGCCCGAAGCATGGAAACGACTCTTCATCATCGCCGCCTCCATCCACTTCTTTGGCGTCCTCTTCTACGCAGTCTTCGCATCCGGAAATCGACAACCTTGGTCAGGATCACCGTCAACGCTGTCAGTCTCCATTACTCAACCAGTCGCAAATGACGACAAGGATTATGACGAGACCACGAGACTGTTACGGCGGCGATTACGACTTCATCGACCTCAGCTTGTTGACGCCGACAGCTATGAATATGGTTCGACAACAAGATTTCTCAATACTATTTGATAAACACACTGTGTCATTACCTTATCAGAAAGTAGCTGAAATGTTACTGCGTAATTGTGAAATGCCTTAAAATCTGACTTGTTTGGTGACAGTTTTAAGTACCGTTGTAATATTTGTAGGTTATTACAGGACAGTGGCTAAACTGTGAGTTTGGATTGAGTTTATTTTGAATGCATTGCTGATCACACACACCAGGGCCTTGATTTTCTAAGCTCTCTTAGTGCTAAGATAGTCGTAAGTTAATGTTAAAGTATGGCACTTACGACTCTCTTAGCGCTAAGAGAGCTTCGAAAATCTAGGCCCAGTCAGATAAATCATGTATCGAGCGCGGATAGTGAGCTTTAAAAACTTTGGCTTGTTGGGCCATTAGGTGGTCAGTTTTGTTTTTTTTATATAAGGTGAGTGAGTGAGTTTAGTTTTACGCCGCACTCAGCAGTATTCCAGCTATATGGCCGTGGTCTGTAAATAATCAAGTCCAGTCATTAACAGCATGAGCATCGATCTACGCAACTTGGATACGATGACATGTGTGAACCAAGTCAGCGAACCTGACAATCCGATGCCGTTAGTCGACTCTTACGACAGATCAATTCTAACCCGGATCTTCATGGATATTCTGTATAAGGAACCACATTGGTTTGTGAGTATATCCCCAATGTCATTGAGTTGTGTACATATGATTTGTGAATAAACACAAAAGACATATGAACATGTTCTTTGTCTTGCTGGGTCCATATGTCATCTGTTGACCATTATGTCACATGGGGTGGGGTTGGGGGACCACCATCCCTATGTTGTAACAGTGAGGGAATCGAACCCAGGCATTCGGCATGACGACTGTCCGCTTTATCCACTGGGATACCCCACCTAGCTTTTCCAGCTCGAACGGAGTCAAAAGTTGCTGGATCAGGTTAACAATATTTAAGGCCGCGTCAATTCTATTTACTAGTATATGGTTCTATTAACTATACTAGACTTATCAAGACGCTTGGTTGACAAACATCGTGATCTTCTTGTGTCATATATTCCGTGTTTAATTAGGTGAACAATTGACTTGTCTTTGCATGTGTTTGTGACGGGTGTCACAGGTGGGACATGATCCACCTCCCATTTCACGAATACCTTGCTAAATAACTATTTAATAGTGATTAAAAACACACTACTGACTGCATCTTGTTGTATAGAAGAAGTATCCGTTTTGGCCAATGTATAGCGATGTCCTTCGTTGCTTCAGATTTCACATACAGAAACGTTGTCTACATTGCAACCGGTGGGGCAGGATACGCTCACCTTTTCGCGAACACCTGGTATCATCACTATGTCATAGTAGTTCATAAACACATGCTCTGTCATCGTATCGCATGGTGACAATCACTGGATCATCTGGTGCAGACCCGATTCGTTTACAAACAACATCATACAGCTGTAATACTGCTGAAACAAATATCTGCTCATGATATAGTCACAAATGTACAATCGACTCTGCTTTTTGCAGAGATTTCTTATGGATGTGGAAAGGGTTTTGGCGAGTCTATCTACACTGCAATCGGAGGATAATATTTTGACAATATGTGTAACGCTCGATTGATGTTTCATCCATACTGTCCCGGGTGTAGGGCTGGCTAGCAACATAGATGATAGGCATCGATAATCGTTAACTAAATATCTATCGATGATAGATAAATATCGGAGACGTATCTTTGAGCAAAAATGCCAAAAAAATGTCTGGCAGAAATGAATATATTTCACATCACTGGTGAGCGGTGACATGTTGTTCATGGATTATTAACACACAGCGTCCTGAACGTAATTTAAAAGCAGGCCATGAATAAAGTCCTAAATTTGTATATTGTGTGAGAAAATGAAACTTCGTTTCGATCACAAAAGTTAATGTACGATATTGTCGATAGCACAATTTTCACATCGATAATCATTAATAATTTTTCCTATTGACGATATTTCTGAATTTTGATCATTTTAGCCAGGCCTACCCGAGTGTAAACCACTTGTAGCGGATACAGGGAAATAAACTGAGGGGCAAAAGAAACGCTGGCTTCTAATTTTCTCATCTAATAAAAACATATGACAAGGTATGTCAACAGATATCATTGTATTTCACAGACACAACAATTAACATCAGGTTGACCGACTTTAACAACCAGATGATGACATTGTAAGGAATAGTGAGCATTCTTGTAACATGTGTTGGATTGTCCATAATTCGTTCACATTCCATTTCATGTTACCATTACACAAATCAGTTAAAAGTCACATTCCATCATCAATAGCGAGTATGTCTACCTATAGCAAGTATGCAGTCCCTGATACGATGTCGTACAGACGTTAACAGTCCCCTCACAATGGCTGGAGTGATATGACGCCACTGTTCTTGCGGTGCCTGCGTCAACGTCTGTCTGTCATGTGGACGTTGCTGACGTTGCCGAATCCGTCTCCAAAGACGGTCCCAGAGGTGTTCTATGGGATTCATGTCAGGGGATCTGGCTGGACACGGAAGAACTTGTATGTTGTTGACAATGAAATACTCTCTGGTAACACGTGCAGAGTGTGGAGTGGCGTTATCCTGTTGGAACAGCGTTCTTGGGTTATTCTGCAAGAATGGAAGCACGACTGGTGTCAAGACCTGGTTAATGTAGCGGTCAGCGTTGAGGGTACCATTTGTAACCACCAGGTCGGTCTTCGTGCCACCACAAATACTGCCCCAAATCATCACACTTCCGCCGCCACGAGGATGCACTTCTTGGACGCAGCAACGTGACGTTCGTTCGCCTCTACGCCGGTAAACTCGCACTCGGCCGTCAGCACTGTAAAGCTGGAACCTGCTTTCATCCGAAAACAGCACTCTGTCCCAATGTTGTCTTTGCCAGCGTTGCACAATGCGAGCCCACCTCAATCTGTTGAGTCGATGTTGCCGGGTCAAGGTCATTCCCCTAAAGGGTTGGTAAGCTCAAACCAAAATGGCGGAGACGTCGGGCTACAGTCCTCTTGCTGACGGGGTGTTGTA
This sequence comes from Haliotis rubra, assembly GCF_003918875.1. Classification (NCBI taxonomy): domain Eukaryota; kingdom Metazoa; phylum Mollusca; class Gastropoda; order Lepetellida; family Haliotidae; genus Haliotis; species Haliotis rubra. Next base: position 1,986,280 of record NW_025767335.1, read on the forward strand.
TAGCATCTCGTGCTGATGACGCCGTTTATAAAACCAGCGTTTCTTTTGCCCCTGAGTTTAGTTTAACCATAACACGGCTGCTTTCGCGTTGTGTTATTATGAACGTATGTGCCTTGTACAGATGTTTAACAGGAATTAATATATACTGAACCACAAAAGAAATATCGCACTGATAGGGGTTTCTTAAGCACACTTTAATTCACTTTAATTAACAATCAAATAGGAGGACTGAGTTCAAACTTGATAAGTATGGTTAACACATTTTCGGGAATCACATTTAGAGTTCACACAAACAAATCACCAAAAATGGTACCATTAAGATACCCCAAAGTCAGTATCGTGTGTGGCCTCTATGGGCATTGAGGAAATCGTTGCATCGTCTGTACATGCAATGAATTAGCCGGTCGATGAAAGCCATAGGCACATGGGTATATTCTGCGAAATGCCTGATCGAGTCCAGCCGTAGTTGTCGGCCTTGGTTGGAGGCTATTCAGTCTTCTTTGAATCTCGCCCCAAAGGTGTTCTACTGGACTTAAATTCGGACTGAGTGCAGGCTATTGTAGGGTTTGGATGCCATGTTGTCTTAGGAAGTCCAATGTTGCTCTGGCAGTGTGGGCGCCACCGCTGTCTCCAAAATGTGGTATTACGTGGGGTCTTATGATTTAATCAATATAGCGAGCAGCTTTCATGTCATTTCCTCATCCTTGACCAAGATTCTGGAACACTGTTCAGACCGATTGCACCCCACACTAAGATGCTTGGACCACCCCACTAGTCTCTTTCAACAATACACTCATTGGAAAACACTTCACCACGCCCTCGCCATACTCTCACTCTGCCATAGACGGTCGAAACACAATATCGGCTTTCATGAGATAACAGCACAGTTCTCCATTGTCGATAACCTCAATTTCGATGCTGAGTTGCCCATTTTGGTCGTTTTTTTGGCGTCGATGAGCGGTGAGGACAGGACTACGATATGATCTGTGACAGCAGGGGTTTCTTCCGTGCAAACGTCGACGCACTGTATCGGCACTGATGGGTCTGTTTTGAGTCAAAAATGGTCTGGCGTGCTGTTTCCGTCGCTCTGGGGAAGCGATCCTGCAGATGTTTGCGCACAGCCTGTCATTATTGACGTTGTGATGTTACTGAAGGTCGCCCACTGTTGACGGTCTTGAATGCTCTTAATGACCTGATACCACTCCTGCTGTCCTAACATGAACATTAAAATGATTGGCCACCCTCCGTGCAGTCTGGACAACTTGCAATCGTCCCACGACTTGGTTCCTTTGATCTCTCGTAAGACGTGGCACGTGACATGGTGGTTGTGTCAAAACAAAAATGATTTCAGGCGAGCTTGGGACCCGCTTTCATTGGTAGGGTTGTCATGACATGCACATGCATTTTCATTTTCACGAATGTCATACGGAACCTTTGACCATGTCTGCCTTTTTCGGTGCATTTAGTCGATATGCGTTTTCATCTGAAAAAAAACTGATGTTGGTAATAACTGTTAATTTGGATTGAAAAACACGTTAAGAAAATGGTACAAACATAATAAAAACACCACCTTGCAAGAACAAAATTTTGCATTTGGTTTTGCAAAGCGACGTTTCTTTTGTGGTTTAGTATATTTATATTTTACAGTCAGTGTGTAAAATCAGTCAATTTGTAAATTGCCTGAAAAATAAGTCTAAGAGTGGCAAGCAGTGTGCAACCAGCAAATGCAGGTGCTTTAAAGATGGAGTCAAATGCAACAGCAGGTGCCACGAAAGTCTCACATTTTTTATATTTTGAAATATTGTTGAAATATTGTTTTGTCAGTAAAGATGTCCCTTGAGTGTCTGTGTCTTTGATTTTTTTCTAAAAGTTCAGTTTTTATACACTGATAATGATAATACACATTGCAACTGACCTTCAGCCAATCTGTCAAATAAATCGACTAATTTTTCAGGCAATTTGTAAATTGTCTGAAGATTTTAGGCAATTTACAAATTGACTGAAAATTTTAGGCAATTTGCAAATTGCCTGATTTTACAAATTGACTGTATCATATATAAGGAAAAACGGCATTATGGCGTAAAACCTGTAAATGTTGCTTCATTTTAGAAATACTCCGGTGTTTGCTTTAAAACAGACTAACAAGGACACAGAATGCTTATACAATTGTGTTGAAGTCAAACATACAAGAAAGCCATAATTCACGTGAATGTCCAGGATAGACGTGGTCTCCAGCATCCCATAATCGATGCATGTTATCGTGTCCCCATAGCGTAGATCGATGCTCATGATGTCAAACACTGGATTGTCTGGTCCAGACTCGATTATTTACAGACCGCTGTCATATAGCTGGAATATTGCTTAGTGCCCCGTAAAACAACAAACAAACAAATATTACAGTTTTTGACAATGCTACATATGATATTTACATATGAAGTATTTGACCCCGACAAAAGCACGATTTGGGTTTCAATTATTTCGCACTGAACATTTGAGTGTTACTGAAAAGGTACATTTGTGTGTGAGTAACACGATTAGCTGATGAAATGTTCTCAAAACACCAAGTCGAGCTACACACTACCATGTACCCAGGTCATGTGTCTTCGCGAATTTCCTTCTGGTTTCACTTTTATCGGAACTGATACAATGGCATTGGGAAGGATGACTGGTGGGAGGGGATGTCCTCAAAACACATTATTTCACCCCGGAAATAATATTTAAGTGCATGACATGAACAATTGAAAAACAACAATCACAATTCACTTAGCTGATCATGGCTCTTGCACCACCTAATCATACTGTCAGACACAGTACAAGCAGAGTTTATATTTGTATCACCCTTACTGACGTCCATAGTTCAAGCCACATGATGAAGCACATCCAATCAGAATCTGCTCATCTACAGCCCAGGTCGTCATGACGTATACAGTTCAAGCCACATGATGAAGCACATCCAATCAGAATCTGCTTATCTACAGCCCAGGTCGTCATGACGTATACAGTTCAAGCACCATCATGAACGACGCCCTTCAATCAGAATTTGTATAGCTACACCTCAGGTCGTCATGACGTATACAGTACAATAAGTGTGTATACCTTTCCTCTCATCATGACGTACACAGTACAATAAGTGTATATACCATTCCCGTCATCATGACGTATACAGTACAATAAGTGTATATATCATTCCCTCATCTTGACGTATACAGTACAATAAGTGTGTATACCATTCCCCTCATCATGACGTACACAGTACAATAAGTGTACATACCATTCCCGTCATCATGACGTATACAGTACAATAAGTGTATATATCATTCCCTCATCATGACGTACACAGTACAATAAGTGTATATACCATTCCCGTCATCATGACGTATACAGTACAATAAGTGTATATATCATTCCCTCATCATGACGTATACAGTACAATAAGTGTGTATACCATTCCCGTCATCATGACGTATACAGTACAATAAGTGTACATACCATTCCCGTCATCATGACGTATACAGTACAATAAGTGTATATACCATTCCCTCATCATGACGTACACAGTACAATAAGTGTATATACCATTCCCGTCATCATGACGTATACAGTACAATAAGTGTATATACCATTCCCGTCATCATGACGTACACAGTACAATAAGTGTATATACCATTCCTCTCATCATGACGTATACAGTACAATAAGTGTATATACCATTCCCGTCATCATGACGTATACAGTACAATAAGTGTATATACCATTCCCTCATCATGACGTATACAGTACAATAAGTGTGTATACCATTCCCCTCATCATGACGTATACAGTACAATAAGTGTATATACCATTCCCGTCATCATGACGTATACAGTACAATAAGTGTATATATCATTCCCTCATCATGACGTACACAGTACAATAAGTGTGTATACCATTCCCCTCATCATGACGTACACAGTACAATAGGTGTATATACCATTCCCGTCATCATGACTTACACAGTACAATAAGTGTGTATACCATTCCCGTCATCATGACGTACACAGTACAATAAGTGTGTATACCATTCCCGTCATCATGACGTACACAGTGCAAGTCAGTTCAAGCACGGTTTATGCCTTTCCCTCCCTGGCGTATATAGATCAAGCAGCATTTATACCTACTTCTATCTCGACATGCACAGTCGCGTGAAGTACACATTTCAAGCACCGTTTACGCCTTTCTCTTCCCGGCTATCCTGGCGTATACAGTTTACGTAGGGTATATATGTCTACAGTACGGCTATCACGATGCAACACTGTACAAAATGGGTCAATGTCGGCTGTGCTTCGATGAGGGGCGGTGGGGTAGCCTAGTGGTTAAAGCGTTCGCTCGTCACGCCGAAGACCCGGGTTCGATTCCCCACGTGGGTACAATGTGTGAAGCCCGTTTCTGGTGTCCTCCGCAGTGATATTGCTGGAATATTGCTAAAAGCAGCGTAAAACTCAACTCACTCACTCACTGGCCCCGATCACCGCGGCGTACACATTTCAGAACACCGTTTATACCCTTCTCTTCCTAAGGATCTTGTGGTATACATTATAAGCAGGGTCTATACCTCCTCATCCCTATTATTATTGCCGTGTACACAATTCTGTGCCCGTGGCGAACCGAATAGACTACCAATACACTAAAACCCTCAGCTACGTCTACCTCTGAAGCTCTGCCAACTCAAACCATTGCCATGGATGCAGCTTCGGATTCTACATACACGACTAATGTATCATCCTCGTAGATGAAAAGTATCTTCTACGCAGATATCATAGACTTAGATGATACACCAGTTTAGACTTTAGCACTTATAATCTTCCATATTGTTAATACCGACGATTTGAAACCAGAAACCTTCCCCAGCCCCGATCGACTTGTTTGTAGCGGCAATAAAATCCTCCTCTACGTCTATGGGAGATAGAAAGGCATCGTTGGCGACATCCGCGCCCTACGACACTCGTAAGGATTCTAGTTCTGAATAGGAGATGGAAGAAGATCGAAATCCCTCTCTCATCATGACGTACACAGTACAATAAGTGTATATACCATTCCCGTCATCATGACGTATACAGTACAATAAGTGTATATATCATTCCCTCATCATGACGTACACAGTACAATAATGTATATACCCATCTCTGTCATCATGACGTATACAGTACAATAAGTGTATATACCCATTCCCTCATCATGACGTACACAGTACACAATAAGTGTATATATACCATTCCCTCATCATGACGTAGTACAATAGTGTATATACCAGTACGTATACAATAAGTGTATATACCATTCTTCCTCATCATGACGTATATACAGTACAATAATCATGACGTATACAGTAATAAGTGTATATACCCATTCCATGACGTCAGTACAATCATTCCTGTCATCATGACGTATACAGTACAATAAGTGTATATACCATTCCCGTCATCATGACGTATACAGTACAATAAGTGTATATACCATTCCCTCATCATGACGTATACAGTACAATAAGTGTGTATACCATTCCCCTCATCATGACGTATACAGTACAATAGGTGTATATACCATTCCCGTCATCATGACGTATACAGTACAATAAGTGTATATATCATTCCCTCATCATGACGTACACAGTACAATAAGTGTGTATACCATTCCCCTCATCATGACGTACACAGTACAATAGGTGTATATACCATTCCCGTCATCATGACTTACACAGTATAATAAGTGTGTATACCATTCCCTCATCATGACGTACACAGTACAATAAGTGTGTATACCATTCCCGTCATCATGACGTACACAGCACGGTTGCAAGTCAGTTCAAGCACGGTTTATGCCTTTCCCTCCCTGGCGTATATAGATCAAGCAGCATTTATACCTACTTCTATCTCGACATGCACAGTCGCGTGAAGTACACATTTCAAGCACCGTTTACGCCTTTCTCTTCCCGGCTATCCTGGCGTATACAGTTTACGTAGGGTCTATATGTCTACAGTACGGCTATCACGATGCAACACTGTACAAGATGGGTCAATGTCGGCTGTGCTTCGATGAGGGGCGGTGGGGTAGCCTAGTGGTTAAAGCGTTCGCTCGTCACGCCGAAGACCCGGGTTCGATTCCCCACGTGGGTACAATGTGTGAAGCCCGTTTCTGGTGTCCTCCGCAGTGATATTGCTGGAATATTGCTAAAAGCAGCGTAAAACTCAACTCACTCACTCACTGGGCTCCGATCACCGCGGCGTACACATTTCAGACACCGTTTATACCCTTCTCTTCCTAAGGATCTTGTAGTATACATTATAAGCAGGGTCTATACCTCCTCATCCCTTATTATTGCAATGTACACAATTCTGTGCCTGTGGCGAACCGAATAGACTGATACACTAAAACCTCAGCTACGTCTACCTCTGAAGCTCCGCCAACTCAAACCATTGCCATGGATGCAGCTTCGGATTCTACATGCGACTAATGTATCATCCTCGTAGATGAAAGTATCTTCTACGCAGATATCATAGACTTAGATGATAAAAACAGTTTAGACTTTAGCACTTATAATCTTCCATATTGTTAATACCGACGATTTGAAACCGAAACCTTCCCCCAGCCCACGATCGACATTTGTAGCGGCAATAAAATCCTCCTCTACGTCTATGGGAGATAGAAAGGCATCGTTGGCGACATCCGCGCCCCTGCGACACTCGTAAGGATTCTAGTTCTGAATAGGAGATGGAAGAAGATCGAAATCGCCCTCTTCATCAAAGATGTTCATGACAATCGAAATGACAGAACCTATAGTCGCAGGTGATGGACGCCATCATGTGGGCCCATCTTGCCTGGACTATGTTCACTCCAGAGACAAGGATTGTTCTCACAGATCATCTGTTACCACCCCTAGGGGGAGGAAAATAGAGCCGACTATTATAAACAGCTTGTTTGACGTTGTACTTCATCACAAATATTGTTTCAGATGGAATAGATTCCGTGGAGTGGTATACTTTTGTCGGGGTCTTATGGCGGAACTAAATCTCAGCTGTATTGTCACACGGCAGCACCAGAACCTCAGTAAAGTATTTTCGCAGGTGAAGCAAGCATACTCATGACTGAGGACAAAATGTTGAAAACATGACGAATATATGCTACCAGCTGAATTTAACATCACTGACATCAGCACAGACGTTACGATGAACTCGGCTGAATGAAATATGGCCATAGCTGAAGTGCGTTTACAGCTAAAATATGCTTGGCCAGTTCATACTGAAACGAGATTATTGTTTCAAATATGTCTTCAAGAGCAGGAAGGTCCTGAAAGGAAGAGGTGAGGTGAGGTGAAATTGGGTTTAACGTCGTGCTTGAGAATATTTCGCTCATATGACGACGTGCATGCGAGTGTATGTGTATGTGCGGCTGCTTGTACTAGCCCAGACTGAAGCTGGTTTTATAGTGCTAGCCCACTGAGATACCACTCCGCAGTCCTGAAATGAAGAATGAGTAACTGTTTTTAAATTATACTGTGCTATGGTGTATGCACTTCATGTCTTTGGGCCTATGGCACGATGTAATCTTGTGAAGTGTATAGTTGTTGTCTGTACCCCACCTCTTGACGACATGGCGGCGTTTTCGTGGTGACAGAATGCTTTCATGAACTCAATGTCGGCCATCAATATCTCGCTGTCATTCTTTTCTACCTTATAGACCGTGTCTTTCTGTTGAGTTTGGCATTTAGAAGCTGGTAGGATGAACAGGAAGAAGTTGTTATTTTTATGAACAGACAGCTTCTTCCTTGCAATGGATGTAGATGCTAACATCGTTAACACCATTGCAATAAGGAAGCTGTTTATCCATAAGAAATCGTACTGTACTCATATCCTGCAAGCATAACGGCCGCCACGAGGATGAGGTATGAAATATACTGCCATTATAAAAATGCCGTAGGTGATGATGATGAAATGACCATGATGATGATGATGATGATGATTTGGAGATGCCCTTTCCGACATAATGCTTATTTCGCATACGGGCTCGCCAGGCCATTTAGTGTTTGTTCGAAAAGGGGTGATTTAACCGGAAGATGTGGCAACCTGAAGGGGACGTAAGGGTTGCAAAATTAATTTTGTATGAATTTTGAATTTTGAACTTTACCAGAAGTTGTTGGGGGCATGAACTGCGGGATAGTTTGGTTGAATCAAGTTTTGTTTGTTTTTATATTTTGTTTTGTTATGTTAGCATTAGTTTGTTGTATGTGATTATGCTGTAGGCAACATAATTCCTGTTATAATATAATTCCAAATATCCTGCTCCAAGTTGACCTCAAGCGTGCATACAATGTGTTGAGCTAGTTAGATGGGTTTTTTCATGAGTGACATTCAGAAGTAGGTATGGTGAACAAGAGCATCTACACCGAAACGTCGCACCCACTGCAATACAGAAGTTGTCTATCCGTAACAAATTGTTTACTTATAAAGGTAGCATGCTCCAGGGAGACGCTACGGTTCAGTGATTACAGATATTAGGTGATCTAGGCTCTGGGCTTATTTTACGTGATGTACAAGAGAGTTAGGCAGGAATACTACGTGATCCTGGTATACTCCGTTTAACCAGGGATCTCTACACGTACTGACATAACTGAAGTCAATTCAAATTTGATTCCTCAGCACACATGTTAGCCAGCAAAGTAAACAATTTAAATCATAAATATTCATGTAAGCTGAATTTCTTATTTATGTACACGTTTACGCCATGACACGGTCCATAAACCATGCATTTACTCAGGCAGTGATGTGCATCACGAGACGCCGCCTTGGAGCATACAGGGTTTTTTGTTTGTTTTTTTGCCGTATAACGCTACACTCAGCAATATTTCAGCTATATGTAGAAATAATCGAATCTGGAACAGGCAGTCCACTGATCAACAGCATAAGCATCGACCTATGTAATTGGTATACGATGACATGTGCCCAGCAAGTCAGTGAGCCTGACCACCAGATCCCGTAATGCCAGTTTGCTGAAGACCAGTACTAACCCGAGGGAGATGAATATATGTATATATACACCAGTGCGTTTGCAGCATTATTGCCTTCACAGGTGTGATCACATCTCTCCTGTTCCTAAATCCTTACATTGGCTACCTAATCAACAGAGAATCAACTTCAAACTTCTCTGCATCAATTTCAGTTGTCTTCAAACTCAAGCTCCAGAATATCTCACTGAACTCATCAGAGAATACATTCAATCAAGATCACTCCGGTCCCAGAATCTACACCTACTACAAGTTTCCAAATTCCACCTAGTTTCTAATGGGAAAAGGGCTTTCTCCTTTACCTCTAGAAATCAAATTCTAAGAATCTCTCTCAATCTTCAAGTCAAAAGTTAAAACCCGCCCTGTTTCACAGTGCCTATGACTGAGTCTTTTCTCTCTATTCTTTTCAGCGCATTGAGCATTCATAAATGTGTGGACATCTGTGCTTTATAAGTGACATAATTATTTATTATTAGGTACCCACAAAAAATCCATTTAAGTTTCATATATAAGCTGAAAACAGTCAGAGATACAGGTGCTAGTCGAAATCCGTGCCGTGGTAATTCCAGGGATCCGTGGTCACACACTTTAACTGATGCACACCAGTGTCCGCCAAATAAAGTTAATGTAGAATATGTAGGTGTTTTACCTCCATACATTTATTAATTATATGAATGAATGATAACTGTCCCCTTTTTACTGTCATAAAACATGGTCAAAGCTCCTCCTGTCGAGATCTTTGCTTCTAATGTCAAACCGTTAGTGTTGTGATATTTATGTAGAACACAAATCCGAATTCAAATTTAATTTGGCGTGTTCGAGTTCAATATTAAGGGAGGACACACTTGCATTGAATAATTATGCAATTGGGACACACACACACACACACACACACACACACACACACACACACACACACACACACACACACATCTGCACCCGAGTCAGCTCAAGTCGGCTTCGTGCGCCACTAACGCACATATGGAAGTAAGGTTAGTACGTAGGTGTATGTATTTATTGACTGCACAGTAGAAAAGTGCTGCATGTGCACTTATGCAAATAAGATACGGATGCAATAATTTGCTTTAAAATACTTTGGTTTAAAATGTACTAATGATACCCCACAAACGATGTATAATCTACTTAATTGAAGTTAATTCAAATAGTGCTGATATTATCAAATCTGTTGCCATTTTCGTAAAAACATTGATGTCCGTTCTTAAATCACGTATAAAACCATTATCTCATGTCACGAGACCAATAGTTGTCATTAAGCAACTTGAATTGTACTTTTGGCCACTGGGCCTCAACTACTGAATAAAACCTGTCTGTCTTGTAACAAAGTAAGTATTTGTACACTGCCTGACGCCGTTCAGTATAGCATCTGCCATACACCGGGGCCTGTCTTTAGTTACAGTGTGGACGCATGCAGAGGCACGACAGCGTTCACTCAAGTAAGAAAGAGTCTCCACAGGTTATGCAAGGAATTCGTTCGCTTTTTAACAAACCTAATTTATGAGCCGTTACCGGTTATGCGAAGTTATTCTTTCGTTTATCAAAAACCTATTTTTTCTAAACAGTCTTCTTTGTTCACCCAACAGAAATTTAAGCACGACAATATATCACAGGTTCAACAGCATTGCAATGTCGTTGAGCTCTAGTGCTTAACCAGGGCGGCGTTACCCCTTAAACTGTCGTGTCTACCCATCCAGCTCAACCAGGGTTGCAGGTCCCAACCAGGTTTGTGCTTTTTATTATTTGAAGTGCAAAAACAAGCCGAATTAAGGTAAGTTCGACTTAAAAGCTTTGTAATCACTACTCCAACTTTATAATTAACAACTGAAACCTAATGATAATAGGGTCACTTACATAGCGCCGAACTCCACGCTGTACGGGCATGACCTAAGGGCATGCAACATCATTGACACTATCAACCCGGGTAACCCAAGCTGCATGTCGGGCGAAGACGTACATTTTCCATCAACAGGCGTCAGTACGATAATGTTGTGTAGCTCTATGATTTCACCATTGAAATAGCCATATAAACAACCAGTTATAGTCGATTTTTATGTAACAGTGTGGGTTCTATCTTTAAATAGAAAAACAAAGTTACAATTTTGTATTTTACAGTTGTCTAACGTAGGCCAAATGTAACAAATCGTGCTGTCGCCAGAGCACCGTTTGGTAGGTATGGCCTGTCTAAAATAACAGAATAACAAATAACATGTCTACCCTTACCACTTAAATACTAGTTCATATGCATTTGGATGACAGCGTATTTTGAGCAATATCAGCAAATAAGAAAATGGAATATTTTGTGACACTAAAGGTAAACACGTTTCCTTTCCTACTATGTATTTAGATACCCAAGCCTTAAAATGAATACTTTTTAAGTTGCAAGAAAAATGTAATTATATGTATAAAAATTCACTCCAAACCCTAGAGGTAACGTATCTGTCTCGTGACAAAATCCTTTTGTCTGTTTTTGAGTGCATCAAAAATATCTCGGACTGTTGAAGGGAAGCCGTTTTAGCATCATGTCTAGGCGCTAGCCAATGTTAATGTAAAACAAAGTATGAAAGGAAAAATAAAGTTCATTTTTGAAAGTTAACAAAAGTGGATTGGCGCCTGTTAGTGGAGAATGAATGTAGAAGGTTAATGGTTTTATGACTTATTTCACCGGGTATCCATGTTCTGTCATTTTCTGCTGGGTGAAAAGATTCGACGTTGAACACTTGCCTAAGCTGAGACAACATGTGTCAGGGTGCATCGTTGTGGGGCAGTCCTAGAAACTCCAGAGTCAAGCTGGCAAACACAGTCGTCCATCCAATGACTCTCCGTTACCTGCTTTGCTTAACTTCAACTGATTTGTACCTGGCCTCTATGCACGAGACCACGCACTGCAACCAGCCTGACAATCTCATAATGGACTCCGATGTTGTTAAAGACGAAATGAATACCAGTGAAAATCAGAAATAGGAGATACAAAGTATACCGCAGCGGTTTGGCATTGAACCACTTACTTTCTGCTCTCCGGACCGAAGCTGTATCTAATAGACCAAGGAGGCGGTCGACTTCCGTATAACATAGCGCCTGATACTCATAAAAGAAGATATTGGGATAACGCAACAAGTGTTGACACCGATATATCATAGCAGCATCTGGCTCTTCGATATCGGTAAACATGGGGTGTAATTCATGACACCAGTGAGTGACGAAAGGGAGAGTTGTGAACGACATTGGTATAATACAGCCAGGTCTATTTATAATATCAGTATATCAAGTTAGGTTTGTTCGAAACATAAGTATGTCAAGTGAGATCTCTTCACGACATCAGTATAACACAATGGTGTCTTTTCATGACATCAGTATATCAAGTGAGGTTTCTTTATGACATCAGGTTAGGTTTGTTCATAACATCAGTACAACACAGTGAAGTCTGTTTATGACATCAGCACAACACAATGAGGTCTGTTCATAACATCAGTACAACACAATGAGGTCTGTTAATAACATCAGTACAACACAATGGTGTCCGTTCATCACGTCAGTAAAACACAGTGAGCTTTGTTGATGACTTCAGTACAACACAGTGAGGTCTGTTGATGACATTAGTATACTGACTTACTGACTGAGTTTGGTTTTACGTCGCTTTTAGCAATATTCCAGCAACATCACGGCGGGGGACACCAGAAATGGGCTTCACACATTGGACATCAGTATAACACAGTAAGCTTTGTTTTATGACATCAATACAACACAGTGAAGTTTCTTAATGACATCAGTGCAACACAATGGTGTCCGTTCCTGACGTCAGTAAAGCACAGTGAGGCCTGTTCATGACATCAGTAAAATACAATGAGATCTCTTCATGACATCATTACAACACAGTGAAGCCTGTTCATGACATCAGTACAACACAGTGAGGTTTGTTCATGACGTCATTACGACACAGTGAGGTTTGATAATGACATCATTACAACACAGTGAGGTCTGTTCATGACATCAGTATAACACAATGAGGCCTGTTAATGACATCATTACAATACAATGAGATCTCTTCATGACATCATTACAACACAGTGAAGCCTGTTCATGACATCAGTACAACACAGTGAGGTTTCTTCATGACGTCATTACGACACAGTGAGGTTTGATAGGTCTGATAGCATCATTACAACACAGTGAGGTCTGTTCATGACATCAGTATAACACAATGAGGCCTGTTAATGACATCATTACAACACGATGAGGTTTGTTCATGACGTCATTATAACACAGTGAGGCCTGTTAATGACATCATTACAACACGATGAGGTTTGTTCATGACGTCATTATAACACAGTGTTAAGACATCATTACAACCTGTTCATGACATCAGTACAATGACACAGTACAACACAGTGATGTTTGTTCATGACATCAGTACAACACAATTAGGTCAGTTCATGACATCAGTACAACACAGTGAGGCCTGTTCATGACATCATTACAACACAGTGAGGTTTGTTCATGCCATCGGTAGAACACAATGGTGTCCGTTCATATCATCAGTACAACACAATGGTGTCCGTTCATGACATCAGTACAACACAATTGTGTCCGTTCACGACATCAGTATAACACAGTAAGGCCTGTTAATGACACCATTACAACAGAGTGAGGATTGTTCATGACATCAGTACAACACACTGGTGTCCGTTCATGACATCAGTACAACACAGTGAGGTTCGTTCATGACATCATTACAACACAATGGTGTCCGTTCATGACATCAGTACAACACAGTGAGGTTTGTTCATGACATCAGTAAAACACAATGGTGTCCGTTCATGACGTCAGTACAACACAATGGTGTCCGTTCATGACATCAGTAGAACACAATTGTGTCCGTTCATGACATCAGTATAACACAGTGAGGCCTGTTAATCACATCATTACAACACAATGGTGTCCGTTCTTCACGTCAGTAAAACACAGTGAGCTTTGTTCATGACTTCAGTACAACACAGTGAGGTCTGTTGATGACATCAGTACAACATAGTGGTGTCCGTTCAAGACATCAGTATAAAACAGTGAGGCCTGTTCATGACATCAGTACAACACAATGAGGTTTGTTCATGACATCAGTACAGCACAGTGGTGTCCGTTCATGACATCAGTATAACACAGTGAGGCCTGTTAATGACATCAGTACAACACAGTGATGTTTGTTCATGACATCAGTACAACACAGTGGGGCCTGTTAATGACATCCTGACAACACAGTGATGTTTGTTCATGACATCAGTACAACGCAGTGAGACCTGTTCATGCCATCAGTAAAACACAGTGAGGCCTGTTCATGACATCAGTACAACACACTGGTGTCCGTTCATGACATCAGTACAACACAGTGAGGTTCGTTCATGACATCATTACAACACAATGGTGTCCGTTCATGACATCAGTACAACACAGTGGTGTCCGTTCATGCCATCAGTACAACACAGTGAGGCGTGTTCATGCCATCAGTACAACACAGTGAGGATTGTTCATGACATCAGTAGAACACACTGGTGTCCGTTCATGACATCAGTACAACACAATGGTGTCCGTTCATGACATCAGTACAACACAGAGAGGTTTCATCATGACATCAGTACAACACCATGGTGTCCGTTCATGACATCAGTACAACACAGTGAGGTTTCTTCATGACTTCAGTACAACACAGTGAGGTTTGTTCATGACATCAGTACAACACAGTGAGGTTTGTTCATGACATCAGTACAACACAGTGGTGTCTGTTCATGACATCAGTACAACACAGTGGTGTCCGTTCATGGCATCAGTACAACACAGTGATGTTTGTTCATGACATCAGTACAACACAATAGTGTCCGTTCATGACATCAGTACAACATAGTGGTGTCCGTTCATGCCATCAGTACAACACAGTGAGGCGTGTTCATGCCATCAGTACAACACAGTGAGGATTGTTCATGACATCAGTACAACACACTGGTGTCCGTTCATGACATCAGTACAACACAGTGAGGTTCGTTCATGACATCATTACAACACAATGGTGTCCGTTCATGACATCAGTACAACACAGTGGTGTCCGTTCATGACATCAGTACAACACAGTGGTGTCCGTTCATGACATCAGTACAACACAATGGCGTCCGTTCATGACATCATTACAACACGCAGTGAGACCTGTTCATGCCATCAGTACACCACAGTGAGGTCTGTTCATGACGTCAGTATAACAGTGTTGACATTAGTACAACACAGTGACGTTCAGTATACAACACAGTGAGGTTTGTTCATGACATTAGTACAACACACAGTGAGGTCTGTTCATGACATCAGTACAACACAAGTTCATGACACACAGTGATGTCCGTTCTGTTACAACACAGTGATGACATTAGTACAACACAATGTGTCCGTTCATGACATCAGCATAACACGTTCATGATGACATCAGTACAACACAATGGTGTCCGTTCATGACACATCAGTAGAACACAAGTGAGGTTTGTTCATGACATCAGTACAACACAGGTTTGTTCATGGACATGTCAATGATGTCTGTTCATGACATCAGTACAACACAGTGGTGTCCGTTCATGACATCATCAATGAGGTCCGTTCATGACATCAGTACAATAAAGTGGTGTCCGTTCATGACATCAGTACAACGCATGGTGTCCGTTCATGACATCAATATAGCAAAGTGAGGTTTGTTCATGACATCAGTACAAAAGAATGGTGTCCATTCATGACATCAGTACAACACAGTGGTGTCCGTTGATGACATCAGTAGAACACAATGGTGTCCGTTCATGACATCAGTACAACACAATGGTGTCCGTTCATGACATCAGTACATCACAGTGAGGCCTGTTCATGATATTAGTAGAACACAAAGAGGTCTTTTCTTGACATCAGTATAACACAGTAAGGTCTGTTGATGATGTCAGGTATTTTTGCTCCCGGTGTATCAACCAAAGCAGATCAAATTTGCTCTGTAACATTCGCATTATTACGATGTGGTTATCTAATTTGTTCTCCTAAAGTATGCAAACCATCACGACAACTATATTTATTTATAACACATTAGTGTTTTGTCACAGATCATCACTGAGATGATGTGAGTGATTTTGCAGATCAAGAGACGACGATGGCTTGCTGCGTTGACTGCGCTAAACGCTATATGGTGGTGTCAGTCGGATCTATTGGACTTCTTGTTTCCATTGGTTTCCGAACATGTTTCTCTCTCGTCATGGTTCATGTGACCAATCACACATCCACAGAACGTGACGACAATTCCCTGTTTCACAATGTGAGTATTCGAGTGGGCTGCCACATGTAGTCTTTCATCTAGAGCTATAAATTCCCCTTACCTTTGACGAGTGTATGATAACGGGGCTGTGCGAGTGAGTGAGTGGGTTGGGTGGGTTTAGGGTGAGTGAGTGAGTGAGTGAGTGAGTGAGTGAGTGAGTGAGTGAGTGAGTGAGTGAGAGGTTGAACGTTGTTTTCAGGTTTTAGATGTGTATCACTTTGTTGAAACCCACGAACACGGGTATGGTTCAGGCAAACGTCATTCGAACCCATTATACAGGCTCCTGGCGTGGGTAAAGGGACACTACTCTGCACAGTGAATATCAGCAATTTAAACAACGTCACCTATGCCCCACCTGAGCACTGGTTTGTATCATAAATATGCAGTGATTAAATGTGTCTGATCGAATTGAAACATTGATCCGTATATTTACTATCAGAATATATTCAAATAATATACCAAGGAAGAAGTAACTGTGCATAACATGAAATTGCGTAAAATAAAAGTTATTTGAAGTTACAAAAATAACCCTAAATAAGCATGTAGCAAAGCACTTTGCATGAAATATGATGTGACGTATCGCGCGTGGCACCTGCACTTTGTGCACAATGAACCTATTTACTTTTTGCATGCTTTTTGACACCTGAAGTTCACACACCTGATATTGAAAACTGAAGAACGGTTGATAATGTTCTTGCCTGTGAATGAAAAACACATTAATTTCAACCTAGACTGTGATTACGTAATGCCACGATGTGGCAAGACATTTTGCTGTCTATCGAAACACGATCTCATCTCTATGGAGACGTTTTCAACATAATGTAAACACGAGAGATTTGCCTTGGACCGACCGTCCACGCGTGACGTCACGTTAGCAAGACAACCGCTTTCGGTTGACTCTTCTAAGGAATCGATTCGTGACTACCAGTTTGGACCATTCCTGACCTATGTCCAGTCAGTTCCAGGACTGCAGGGAACCGACCGAGGGAGCACAACATGCGGTCCTGGCGGCCTTCACCTGATGAAGGAGCAAGAATTAGCTCTGAAACGTCGTGTAAAGAATTTAAAAAAAGTTTTTATCCATAAAACGTATCATGTATTCACGTTCGTCCAACTTCTAAATGCCTTTCAAAAACACCACAAGCCAAGTTAATATCTTTTTGCATTAAGAATTGCACAACATCAAATAATGCACAGTTACTATATTCCAGTAGTATACGCAGGTTTCAGTAGTCTCCCTTCACTTAATTCTGAATGATCTGTTTTAATTACGGACGTGTGATCTATCCCTAATTGTCGTATGGCTTGAACACTGCAACTCTGTTATTTATCCCTTTCCAATCCCATGTGACCCGGGTTAGATTTTGTCTTCAGCAACCCATGCCTGTCGTAAAAGGCGACTAACGGGATCGGGTGGTCAGGCTCGATTACTTGGTTGACACATGTCATTGTATTTCAATTGCCTAGATCAATGCCCATGCTGTTGATCACTGGATTGTCATGTCCAGACTCGATTATTTGCAGACCGAATCCAAGTAGCTTGAATATTGCTGAGTGCGGCGTAAAACAACAAAGCAACCAACCAGCCGGAATGGTGTCACAATCTACGGCGACATCACCACCTACTTTTTCACTGAACTCCTTGGTATCCGTGGTACATTTTCTCTGGCAATTCAAACATACATTTACATTTTTTCCATTTCTCGTGCAGTGTACAGTAACTGGCACCTCTCGAGACCTGCAGCTCAACATAGAACCCAGTCATGTTTTCCTGTTGCACACTGTCTTCTACTGTGGTAATCTCGTCACTCAGATACCAGGCGGTATTCTGGCTACAAGATACTCCCCAAAGTGGTAGGTGATATCATTAAACAGCGGTGGTCTCGTCACTCAGATACCAGGCGGTATTCTGGCTACTAGATACTCCCCAAAGTGATAGATGATATCATTAAACAGCGGTGGTCTCGTCACTCAGATACCAGGCGGTATTCTGGCTACTAGATACTCCCCAAAGTGATAGATGATATCATTAAACAGCGGTGGTCTAGTCACTCAGATACCAGGCGGTATTCTGGCTACTAGATACTCCCCAAAGTGGTAGGTGATATCCATTAACA
The DNA here is from genome assembly GCF_003918875.1 of Haliotis rubra. Classification (NCBI taxonomy): domain Eukaryota; kingdom Metazoa; phylum Mollusca; class Gastropoda; order Lepetellida; family Haliotidae; genus Haliotis; species Haliotis rubra. Next base: position 2,004,770 of record NW_025767335.1, read on the forward strand.
GCGGTGGTCTCGTCACTCAGATACCAGGCGGTATTCTGGCTACTAGATACTCCCCAAAGTGGTAGGTGATATCCATTAACAGCGGTAGTCTCGTCACTCAGATACCAGGCGGTATTCTGGCTGCAAAAAACTCCCCAAAGTGGTAGGTGATATCCATTAACAGTGGTAGTCTCGTCACTCAGAAACCAGACGCTATTCCGGCTACTACATACATAGATTTTTTAATCATACCTATAAATTTAGAACCATCCAATCGCTGCAATTAACTTACATCCCATGAAGTGTCGTATGATTGCATAGTATATATTGCATATCCCTTTCACCGTGTAATTATGTGTTGTCTACCCTCCATCAGGGTGTGCGGACTTAGTATAATGTTGAGCAGTGTGTTGTTCCTGGTGCTTCCCACGGCCATCCGGTACAACCTCCCAGCCGTGTATGTGATCCGGGTCCTCCAGGGCCTAGCCGAGGTAGGTTGTCGTCACTCAACATAGTGATATGCACACTCCGGCACAGCGATGACTTAACATAACATCACTGCCACAGGCTTATTTGTATATCACGTGACCAGACTTTTCTCTTGTTTGTAATCAAACGCGCATATTCATAATAAGAAGAGACTGGACTCAATAAAGCTTTTCGGCGCTCTCTTCATAATGTTTTACATTGTTACATATATATTCTTCCACAACTGCGACAGTAAGGTCTGTGGCAGTACATATTTAGATATCAAACTGGCTGCATCGTTTGCTCTCCGTCGGCTTCGATGACAGCACGTGGAGCCGTACAACCTATGTAAACAAAGGATCGCTACGCAAATCGAAATAGTGTTACGTGTTTTTGGATATTTTCTCAGTGAAACTAATTCATTCTATTAAAGATGTTTAGTTAGATGTGTAGACCCGTCAAAAATAAAAGAGTAAAAGAAATCCGTACATTATATTGAATGGACGGTGCAAGATGTGACGAATCGTCACATTTTTCTGGCCTGTGGCAGAGGTACTAGCTGGCTTGCGGCATGGAACTCTGGGTAGGAGAGTGAGTGATATGGTTGAGTCATAGGCTACCGTTGGTAGGACGGAGCACGGTGGCAGGTGACAATCATGTTCCCAACAGTAAGCAGGTTTCCTTATAATGATAACAAAGTCTTACACATTAAGTCATTATAATCTCTCTTCATCACTGGTTGTCCTTCTCCGCCGCATCCGGGTTAGAATGAGTCGTCAGTAACCAATGCTTGTCTTAAGAGGCGGCTAACGGGATCGGGTGGTCAGGCTCGCCGACTTGGTTGACACATGTCACCATATCCCAATTACGTAGGTCGATGGTCATGCTGTTGATCACTGGATTGTCTGGTTCAGACACGATTATTTACAGACCGCCGCTATATAGCTGTAGTATTGCTGAGTGTGGCGTAAAACTAAACTCACTCACACACTCACTCACGCCTTCTCCCCCGCTTTCCACAGTCGTAAAGATAAGAATTACACTTTGAAATCCATTCGTCAGCACTCGATCCTTTCCGTACCTTCAAGAAGACTCGTCCACCTCTCGATGAATGTTATGTGTGAAAATACGACAAACCCAACAATACAATATACGAGCGCTTCGGTGATGTTAAGTACCAACGGAATTAAAACGGGATAGAGTTATCGTTCTTGTTTGAAGAACCTCTGATGTTCATGCGCCAATATGAAATCCTTCCAGAGGGACACGAGTTCCAATTCGCCTTATCCGGGAAAGAGTGAGTAAGTGAGTCTGGCTTTACGCCACTTTTAGCAATATTCCAGCAATATCACGGCGGGGGACACCAGAAATGGGCTTCACACTTTGTACCCATGTGCGGAATCGAACCCGGCGTGACGAGTGAACGCTTTTACCATTATGCTACCCCACCGCCCCTTGTCCGGGAATAACACGAGTGGGTCACGAATGTTTGAAATCATAACTTAAACGCAGGCCCTGTGAAATAACAGAGCCAATAATATCTAAAACAGACACACATCTTATATCGCCTTCACTTTCACTACAATCATAATAAAGATAATTTTGACCATGGTGACTTTCAGCCATGCTTTTGATGCTACAATATGACTGGATAGTCTTGTCCACAGGGTTGTTCGGTACCTGCTCTGAATGGCGTCATTTCCGCCTGGGCTCCCAAAACACAGAGGAGCCGGATGATAACCATAGCATATGCTGGTAGGTGTTCCAATTTGGTAACGACAGACTAACTGACGGATGTTCTATTAACACATCCACACGCATGCGGCCGCACGCGCACACAAAAACACACATGCGTGCGTACATATATGATCTATTGTTGCTATAATTCAGCAGTCATACTTACATGGCAAACGCTACAATGCAGGTACATACATCAGCCCCGCTGTCGCCCTCATCACATCGGGCGCATGTGCTTGCTACGTCAGCTGGGACATCATCATCTACATCTACGGTTCGTGATTAATTTTTGTTTGATAACTGTAAAATCCTGGTCACAATTTTTTGCAATAAAAATAGTTCCTTTTCATCTATTGTTTTTAAAGATATTGCCCTGGCTTTGTAGGTGGGTGTGGCGTGGCGTGGTCACTAGTCTGGATGGTCTGTATCCATGACAACCCCAAGCATCATCCTAGGCTGGGGAAGAGGGAGAGAGAACTCTTCATCGCTGACAATTCCGTCACTTACCGCCATGATGTTGAGGTACGGGAGCAGACGTTAGATAACCACAAATGTACGTCGTCACTATGAACACATATGTTGCGTCATTTACTTTAAACCTTGTGTATAAGTGATGTATTTCAAACATTGTAGACGAAGATTATTCCATGGAGAGATATTCTAACGTCCTTTCCGGTGTACGCCATCCTCGTCGGCTCCTTCTGCCGGAATTGGATCGTCGCCATGTTGATAACACAGCAGCCTCAGTACTTTGAAGAGGTTTTCCACATGACCACAGCTGAGGTAGGAATGAACACGGTTGAGGTGAGAATGAGGCGAGTATGCTGTTAAGTGACGTAAATATAACCATGACGTACGTGTAAGTATGCCTACAACAGAAGTTGATATGCCCACAGCGGACATAAGTCTGTCCACAGCTTGTGCTGATCACCTGTACCCCAATATTCCCACCTACTCGTAACCCGAGCAAGGGCAGTAAAGGCTGTTTTCCTTGAATGAATTTAGATGTTTTCGTTTTAGTATACGTTATTTAACAAGTAAAGAGCCAATTTGTCATCAAAGTGTGTTCCACTTGAGATATTGCTTGTATGAGATCAAATGATATATCCTAGGAGTTATCATTTTGACAGTAGATTTTGTACAATGCCCTGACGTCTTCAATTATATGAGATCATAATGCTTTGATATTATCAATTACATGACTCACAATGCTATGACGTCAAACCCTGATGACATCACAATGCTATGACGTCAAACCCTGATGACATCACAATGCTATGACATCACTGTACTACAAGTCTAATGGCGGTACCGTGTTAAGAGATGTACATTTTTATTGCAAACTAATGAAGAGTGATTTTGATCATTAATAGAATCATCTCACCTTGGGCCTTCTGATATCAAATATATCAACACTCGTTGATGAAAGTAAAAATATTTGTAACTTTATCAACACGTGTTGATATAATTGATATCAGTATACACATGGGTGAGATTCTCTATATGTCGTTTACTGAAGACTGAAATCGATGTGAGGCCTGTGAAGGCCTGAGTGTGAGAGTGTAACTACGAAGGTCGTATAGTACACTTAAAACAGTTTACATGACTCTTGTATCATGTAAACTTATCTCCGTGCAGTCTTTGTCTGGAGGCATCGATGTGACAAATCTTTCTCAGATGGTGAAAACTGAAAGGTATTACTCCACCAGCCATCTTGGGATGGAATGTGCCACGTTTAGTGGATGCCGCTGCTCCCTTTGCCATTGTTAAGGGATGGGAGCTTGACGTCCAAAAGAGTGGAGAAAGTCTTGAAGGTGATCAAAGATAAACAGGACCTTCAACTGACACCTATAAGGAACAGAAAATGCATGACAAAATATTATACACATCTACGGATGATTGAAGTCTCACTACCGCAACAAACAGAGTAATCCTCTCTTATGGGAGAGTTAAGAATATTCTGAAGAATGACGTTGGCATGACAAAGGCATTTGGTTCCAAGGCTTCTTACTCCTGATCAGAAACGTTCCAGTTAGTTTTGAGGCAGACCTAGGCGATTTCGGTGAGTGGCTTGAACCAAGGAAGAATCACATGTTCATACTTAGGAGCCAGAGGCTAAACATGAGGCAGTGGAAGCAAATAACGTCTCCTCCTTCAAAAGAATATAAAGTCTGTTTGATTAGCTGTCATGGTGATGTTTTCGCTTTTGGGAATTCCAAAGGAATGCTACCAGTGGACTTCCGGAATATTATCCTAAGCTCCTTAGGCAACAAAATGAAAATATCACGGCGAGTACTCACTAAAGGTGCAGCTGTCGCCAAGACTGCAATGTGTTGCTGTACCTTTGAACTTTTAACATTTGCCAGATTGACACCTCACCTTCCCAAACTCGAAAAACTTGAAACTGTCTGTCAAACATCAAATGATAATGTCGGTATGATGTTGAGGACGTACACCACCAGTAGGAAGTCGTCTATACCAGTGGAACCCAGACATGTCGGTATGTTTGGTCCTCGGAGGCTATTACAGTGAAACATTACCTAACAACCAGCATCAGCAATGCAGCCCTTTATTATCAGGCTCAGACCTTCCCACCCACTTTTTTCGGACCCCTTTACTGTTCTAGCTGATATGTATTACTTTATTTACATGCGTTGCAGATCGGGTTTCTATCGGCTGTACCCCACGTTTTGATGGCAGCAGTGGTGATAATGGGTGGTGTCGTTGTCGACAACCTGATCAGCCGAAAGGTGTGTTCAACAACGGTGGCCAGGAAGCTTTCAGAAACAATTGGTAAGTATCCAATATCTCAACATCAGACATACCTACATAATGGACCATGAAGTTGAAATATAGAACCTTGTTAATCCTATGCTACAGTCTAAATAGATAAATGTCTTGGCCTTGTGTCATCTTCATAAATTGTTAGTACGCATTATAGAGCACAGCTTGTTGTGTCTTCACTCTGCCATGGTCAATTAGGATTGGATAGTTTTCCCTACATTTCATGGCAACTGACTTTAATGTTCTGACAGTCTTAACATAAACGCAAAAGTGCAAGTCAGTTGTTCCTGAAGAAATGTCGAACATATGGTACAAGCCAAACCAGGGAACATCATTTCGGTCCAAAAAGTTCCACAAAAATATCTAAATTGTAATTTTGCGAGACACGTTACTCGGACTGTCGTGCTCTGATGAAACATAGCTTGAGTTAGAGTTGAATGACTCTCTTTGCACATTTCTGGAAAGCGCACCCTTGGTTTTAGCTTAGAAGCTGTTAAATACAGACACCAAAGGTTGAAGCTGCTGGAACAATACTCGATAGAAGGGAAACAAAAACTTTTCAGAATGTTGAAATCCTTCGCTTGCCTAAAAGTCTTCGGATATGTTTGTCCGAATATTTATGCTGGACCTATAGTATAGGTGAGGATGATTTTTACTGGTTTCGTATTTCTCTAGGTTAGGTTCGTGAATCAGTAGAGGTAAAGGAATTGTCTTTTCACCATCGATATATCCGAGCCTTAGGTAAATGCCTCAGCTAAAGTCCTATGTTTATAAAAAAAATTAATGTAAGGAAACATTCCGAATAATATACTGAGTCAAAAAAGAAACTGCACATTCTTTCTTCAGGGCACTATAAAAGAACAAGATATGGTAAGATGGTTAAATTGTTATTATTTCATTGATGAGATCTGTGTGATGTACTCGATACACCGACAGTGCCATAATCAGTTCAAGTACAGTAGGCTACACCGCTTTATTTCGTTCCAAAACATGGGTATACAGAATGTCAAGCCACAAGAATAAAAAAACACGATCTCAACTCTAAAATGCCACTCAAACAAAGTTCAATATCGTGTATGGCCGCAAGAAATTTCTCCCGTGTATGGCCGCCCCATGATCACCACTGCCAAACACCGTCTCCTCATCGACTGCCTGATGCTTGTGAAAACGTGGTTGGGGATTCTGCGCCATTGCTCTTGCAAGGCAGCGCCAAGTTCCTGCAAATTCTGAGGTTGGTTCCTAAGACCACGAAGCCTTCTCCCAAGTGCATCCCAAACGTGCTCTATTCGATTAAGGTCAGGGGACCTCGATGGCCAGTCCATGACGTTGATTCCAGCGTTTTGAAGGAAATTTCGTGTCAACATCGCGGTATGCGGCCGAGCATTATCATGCTGGAACTGTAGACCTGGGCCATGAGCCGCCATGAAAGGAACGAGTTCAGGGGTGAGTACCTGGTCGCGGTAAGCAGCAGCTGTGAGGTTTCCACGGATGACCAGAAGTCGGGAACGGTTGTTCCCACAGAAACACCCCCACACCATGCAACTTCCGCCCCCGAATCTGTCGACTTCCTGTACACAACATTGGGCATACCGTTCACGACGTCGTCTCCAGACTCTATGCCTGCCGTCCGCGAATCTGAGGGTAAACCTGTATTCATCGCTAAAGACGACTCGATTCCAGTCTCTCTGGGTCCATCGGAGGTGACGTTGGGCCCACAGCAGACGTTGACGTTGATGAAACGGCGTCAATATTGGCCCACGATATGGACGTCGAGAATGGAGATTGGCAGCCCGACACCGATTTCGAATGGTCTGTGAGGACAGTCGACCTCTAAACATCTCAGCCCTGGTTCGTGTAGCCGGCAGAAATCTGTCACGTAGGTGACCTAGGACGATTTGACGGTCTTCTGCTCGTGACGTCACACGTGGACAACCCGACCTTGGGCGATCAGAAGTGGTGCCAGTTTGTTGTAGACCTCGCAAGTCATACACAGTACGACGGCTGCATCCCATTGCTCTTGCGACGTCAATAACTGATCTTCCCGCTTGCAACATGCCAACGGCACGTTCACGTTGCACATTTGACAATCGTGGCATTTCAAGTACCGTTAGAACTGTGGTTTAAAATTGTTTTTTTCAATTCTTGAGGCCAATGCAAACATGTGCATATGAAGAAACCTTCGATGCGAAGATCACGTGATCGACTGCACGTGCAAAACCTGATTTGACACGACGAATGGATGGGTTTGAGTGGGTTTTTCTAGAGTCGAAAGATAGGGATCCCATTTCGGATACATAGATTTATCATCAGAGAAATATTATTCATTATTTTTCAAATTACATTTTGTGAAGTTTCTTTTTTGACTCAGTATATGTCAGACAAAAAAGGGGCGTTCTAATCATAGTGAGAAGTGGTATGACAAGGAATGTTCGCCCTTGAAAGACAGGAAATATGAAGCTTTGAATAAGTTTAGAATCACTAAAATAACCACGGAGATTTACTTTGTGCAACATGTGAGGAGGAGGATATAAATGACACACTTAATAAGAACATTACAGAAGAAGAAGTTTTGAGTGCATTAAAACATCTCACAGACGGAAAAGCAGCTGGTTTAGATGGGATCCTCCCAGAGATGTTAAAAGTGTGTTAAAACATACTTTTAAAATATATTACAGAATTATTTAATTCCATTTTCCAGTCTGGTGTTTATCCAAGGTCTTGGTCGTCAGGACTTATCAAGCCACAGTGACTACATAAGAAGGGGGAGCGTAAATGACGTAAACAATTACAGAGGAATAACATTGATGGACATATTCGGAAAACTATTTACTTACATGTATATTCTAAACGGCCTCATGCAACACTTCTGTGATGTATTTAAACAGCTTCCGGAGTCGCAAGCTGGATTTAGATCCGGATATTCAACAATTGACAATATATTCACACTGCAGGGACTCGCACAGAAATACTTATCAAAACGGAATGGAAGATTCTATTGTTTGTTCATCGGCTTCCGAAAGGCATTTGATAGTAAACCGATAGTATACACTGGTACATTATTATGAAAAAGGCATTCATGGTACTTTTAAAAAAAAATATTACAAGGAATTTATGCAAATGTAAAAGCTGCTGTCAAGGTCTAACTCATCAATTACTGATTTCTTTGACACAAACACTGGTGTACGACAGGGATGCCCACTCAGCCCTTTATTGTTTTCACTATTTATACTGGATCTTGAGATTGGCCTTCAGAGAAAGATAAATTTGCTATAAGTTTTCTGTGCTAAATGGAGACTCGAGGTTAATCTAGACAAGACGGAAGCAATAGATTTCAGAAGAGAAGGCATTGTAAAACAAGTAGAAAAATGAAAGTATGGACGTAAAGAAATAAGGACTACAACATATTTTAATTATTTAGGACTAATATTTTCTTTACGGATATCAATCAATCAATCAATCAATCTTTATTTACAGTACTGAAGAAGCCGTAGGCCTAAAGTACATTTTACATACAGTAGCAGAGGGTGCAATATAAATGAATATATAGTAAATAGTATCACATCTGTAATGTAGAGGATCTCATATTCATGGCATGGTATATATACATTGCAAAGTACTTTGTGGCTATTTGATTTTGGGATGCCATGAGGGTATAGAATTTGTCTATCCGGGGGTTCAAGTAGAAATATTTCTTTATGTATTCTTTTCTGATATTTGCATACAATGGACAAACAAGCAAGAAATGATATTCATCTTCTACCTCCTGATAAGTACAATATTTACACAATCGTTTTTCCCGTGGTATCCCTAAATGCCTACCTTTTTCTATTAGAAGATCATGGGAACTACATCTGAAACGGGCTAGTGCTGTTCTGAATTTCTTAACATTAATGTCTAGAAGGTATTTTTCTGTAAGAATGAATGATTTAAAACACGAGTAGTGGTTTAAATTATTGTGTAAACATAGTGAAAAGTGACACTTTTGAAAATACATATATTTTCTTTTAGCCTTTTCTGTTACATTTTGTTCTCTCCAGATGTAATCGTAGCCGCAAGACTGAAGTATTAAACTGAAGTTTAATCTCGCCCCCCAAAAGTGTCTATAGTTGTGTACATGGGCAGATGGCCTTTATACTGGAATAAACAATTGAATTGAATATTCTATGCCTTCATGAAGGGGAAAACAAGTGCTGCCCATTCGGGAACGCCACTTCTTTCCGGAAGGTCCTGTCCCAAAGTTCAAACAGATGTTGTCTATAATGATGTCCAGTGTTCACGTGTAGTTTTCTTAGTAAACTTCAGATGGCATTTGTTTTTTAATTTTTGGCAAATTGTCCTGAACTTTTGAAGATTGAGAAGTGATCGAATGAAGGGTCCTGTTGCAGGGTTCGGTGTGGAGGCAGTCTGCGTGATGGCCATAGTGTTCGTAGAAGACTGGAAAGCTGCTTTCCTTCTGCTCTGTGTGGGGGTCGGCTTCAGTGGCTTAGCAATCTCCGGTAAAACTTCAACGTAATTAACCTAGCATTGTAAGACTAACTCCGTGTCAGCACTGTTCTCCTATATCTACCGATAAATTATTAGGGACATTTACCTGCAAGAGGAAATGTCATTGCCGCTGTTTAAGCAATGTATGCACGAAGATTGGAAATATTAAGCAATTCGTGTTAAACGATAAGACTATGACTCGAAATGCAAAGGCATTACACAAAGTTAACATGCACACAATAATTCTTGTTCTTTCAAGAATTCAAAAAGGTTTCTTGTTGAAATTCTGTATCTACCTTCCCCCTGTAGGGTACCAGGTGAATCCACTTGACCTAGCCCCCAAGTTTGCCAGCGTGGTAACAGGTCTAGCAAGGACTGGACTACTTGGTGCCATCCTCAGCACACTGACCGCCTACTTCGCTAGGAACATGGTCGTGAGTATATCGACCATTACAACCTACAACCCGATCCCCTCTCCCGTCTTCATACTTGTGTCGCATTTATTCTGTCTCTGTACTCAGTACCACGATGTTGTCCTCTGATGTAGGACAAGTCTCAGCGACCTATGCTGGTCCTTAGATGCAGGTCACCGTGATATGACCGAACACAGTGATATCCAATAATGGACAAGTCCTCGCTGTGCTTGTTGTCCGCCATTGTTGTCCGATTCATATTCCACAGAAGATGCCGCGTTGCGTTAATACTTGGACAACAGATAAGCAGATCCTTGGCTACAGAAGGTGGTGGCACGTGGCCCGGTGTAGTCTGTCTCACAGTCCCTGAACCACATTATTTTCCCTACTGCCAAGGCCTCTCTGCAGTGCTAAAGCCCAATATGAAGCAAGTCTAGATTTCCTCAGGTTAATGCAAAGCGCACCTGTCTCGGAGATGGTGGTTGAATGCGTTCTTGTAAGGGTTTCACGAAGTCAGCGATCTGACTATATTTAGTATTTTAGCACATTTTATCTATAGCCAAATCAGATCGCTGTTAATTTTCAGTGCGTGGTAGATCAATGCAAGGGTCATCAGACTGAGATTACTAAACACAGGCAAACTCATTATGGATGTTATTATGTCTCGGAATGTCTGGGAAAGATCAGCCCGCTGATAGGTGTCGATTCAGCATGGTTTGGTGCGTGGCGATTGTATACACGATACAATAGAGAAGACATTCGCTGAGTTAGTACACATTCTGAACAAGGGTACCGGCTCTGTGCCACAAAATCAAGATATTTAGCGCTTCCGAAGACGTAACTCCCAAAGTACGGCTTTGATTTTTGTCGTCTACTGTGAGCATTGTTAAATTTGCCCAAGAACGAACTTGGTGTGTTGACCTCGTTACATCCATTTCTTTCAATATAGTTCCACGACCATTGCAGTGACATTATGTCCTTGATGCTAGCGTTACAAGACCGGGCGATATCCATATGCATTTTAGTTAGCACATGTTCTACAAGGGGATGAGCTTGATCTGCAGAAACCGGCATCATTTCAAAGGACTTGCCAAGCTTTGGTACTGTAGCATAAACTTGGGCGATGGGGTAGCGATCGTTCGTCACGCCGAAGACCGGGGCCTAATTCCCCATATAGTACAATGTGTGATGCCGTGATATTGCTGGAATATTGCTAAAAGCGGCGTAAGACCTTAATTACTAAACCCTCACTTTAACAAACACCAAAACCCAAATACCATCAGGGGGTTGGTACCCTCGACTGAACTGCGTGCAACCTGGTACAACGATCTTCAAGGCAGTGGTTTATACAGGGCATGGTGTTAGCTGTTATGACGTCCTGAGATGATGTGACCCGTGAAGATCCGGGTTAGATTTGGTCTTCAGTAACCTATGCTTGTCGTAAGAGGCGACTAACGGGATCGGGTGGTCAGGCTCGCTGACAAGGTCACTAAACTAAACTAACTCACTCACTCGTGGACTCACTCATGTGTGTGTGTGAGAGAGAGAGAGAGAGAGAGAGAGAGAGAGAGAGAGAGAGAGAGAGAGAGAGAGAGAGTGAATCTGGCTGAAATATTGCTAAAAGTGGGGTAAACTTAAACTCACTCACTCATCACTCGGGACATATCCCACTTATCCCCTTTATCAGGTCGCTGGCAATTTATCTTATTTAGCAGCAAACTGTTAGTTTTTAACAGTACTTCTACCCACAGTCTGACGCCGATGTTCCCATGGCGTGGAAACGACTCTTCATCGTCGCCGCCTTCATCCACTTCGCTGGCGTGCTCTTCTACGCTGTCTTTGCATCAGGGAAACGACAGCCTTGGTCAGGGTCACCGTCATCGACGTCAGTCGCCACTACTCATCCAATCACATGTCATTACGACGGTTATGACGAGACCACGAGACTGTTAAGGAGACCCGTAAACCATCGTCGATCCCATGTCCTGGTTTCCGACCTTGATGAATATGGTTCAACAACTAGGTTTCTCAATACTATATGATAATATTATATATATGTAATAAGAAATTATGTTGCACCCACAAATCTGTGGACGAGATAAAATATAAAACATTTAAATAGATATGTAAAGTGTAATTATGTATAATATCAATCTGGCTGTTTTTTTAATACCAGAAGGTTTTAGTGGATATCCACGTATCGTTGAGGGGCGGTGGGGTAGCCTAGTGGTTAAAACTTTTGATCGTCACGTCGAAGACCCGGGTTCGATTCCCCACATGGGTACAATGTGTGAAGCCCATTTCTGGTGTCCCCCAGAATATTGCTGCTGGAATATTGCTGAAAGCGGAGTAGATTAAACCATAATCACTCACACACTTATCGTTGACCATGGCAGTGACACGTGTGTCGGGTCAGTCGCGATGGTGTCCGTCATCACCCCACAGAGTGACACTTTGTGGGGATTGTTGCTTGTCTAGAGATTAATAACAGTGGGAATTTACCATCGTCTCTTTAAATGCTTGGGGATTTGTATAAATTATTGTAAATAATATCTTAAATAAAGATACTAATACTGAAGTGTGGATATGCTTCCCTGACTTGAACGTTGTTTTGTATTATATATGTTTGTTGTTTAACGCCGCACTCACCAATATTCCAGCTAGGTCTGTTAATACTCGAGTCTGGACCAGACAATCCAGTGATCAACAGCATGAACATCGAATTACCCAAATAGGATACGATGACATGTGTCAAACCAGTCAGCGAGCCTGACCACCCGATCCCGTTAGTGGCTTCTTATGAGGGCATGGGTTTCTGAAGATCAATTCTATCCCGGCAGTTCACAGGCAGGCATGATAAGAATGTTGTCACTGACGATGATTTCTCAAGCATCACAAAAGTAGGTTACTACTGAAAAGCAGGTTACTGGTCTACCCTGACAAAACAAGAATACAGCTGTCACTTTTGATGGCGTCTTATCAGGCAAACAGATTACTGTTTAAACAGATGAGAACGGCGGTTCATATTAAATAAGATACAAATATTAAGGGTGTAAGTATGGGCATATTTTAGAACAATTTGCAGATGACACTACCGTAACCCTAGATGGCTCAGAAAAGGGATTACAAGCAGTTTTTAACATTTTAATTTTTTTGTAAATTTAAGACTCAAAGTGAAAACTGAAAAGACAAAATTAATTTGGACTGGTTCCAAACAAATCTCGTATAAAACTATGCAAGGATATGAATTAAGACAAAATTGGAATCAGACAAAATTTAAACTTTTGTGGATTGATGTTGATATAGACCTAGAAAATATGCAAAACCTGAATTATGAAAATAAGCTCACTTCAACTGAGAAAGAAATGAGAATGTGGTCAATGATACATTTAACTGAGAAGAAATGTTATTTTAAATCCCTACTACTTCCCAAACTAAATCACTTGTTTAGTATCTTACCAAATTCCCCTATCAGAACCATAGACACATGCCCAAAAAATATGTTCGCCTTTATTTAGAAGGGGAAAAGAGATAAGATAAAGAGAAGCACAATGAAAAAGCAATTTCGCTTTGGAGGAATAGGTGCACCTGACATACAAAATACTATTTCGGCTCAAAACTTGAACTGGATAAGGATGTACTCCAAGGTTGGGTGAATTATCTAACTAAACATTGTGAAAATGTAGAACTACATTCCGGAGTACTTCTCAATCCATTTGGTGGAATAATAATGCAACAATTGATGGAAAACATTTTATTCAGAATACTTTGAAAAAGGTATAGTTATATTAATGACCTAATGAATGAGGACAGACTGCAATTTTGTTGAATTACAGACAATGTTTAATATGAAAGTGGACTCTTTAAGATTTCAGGGTTTGCGAGCCTCAGTTTATGATTATATTTAAAAGTATGTAACCAAACATTCACAGAAACCGAAATGTCCTTTTCTACTCTGTACTTGTTTAAACCTTGGAGAACAAAAGGCAGTAAACATTTTTATCAAACTTTATTGGATGAAAACAAACCTCCTCAACACTTCAAATGGGGAAAAGAGTTTAATAAAGAATACGCTGACTCTGAAAAGGAGAGTATATACCTGATGGCAAAAAGATGTACCCAAAGTGTCAATTTAAAATGGTTTCAGTTCACAGTTGAACATAACATTCACAAATTCACAAATAAAACCTTACACTAAATCGGTTATGTTGACTCTCCATATTGTACTTGTGAAACAAGGCCTTGAACAATTGTCCATCTATTATGTGAGCGTGATTACACAAAGGTATTATGGAATCACTTGTCTGATTGGTTAAATACAGTAGCTGGTGGGAGAATAGTTTCTACTAATGAGAAAATCATCCTTGGATTTGGAGGAAAACAAAATAATCCATTAAATGTGATCACTATTATTCCCAAGCAAACAGTTACAAATGCGGTAAAAAAATTAAACTATGTTTTAAACATGTTAAGAGAGAGATTCTTATTTGCTATGAAGCAACAAAAATAACATCTTTTCAGAATTGCCAAAACTCAAATTTGTTCCAGTTTTGGTCATCATTCCAGGCTCTCTTTGCTGAAGTTTAAAACCCAACCTTCCAATCTGGCAGCAAAACAACGTTGTCCATCACAGCAATAGTGTTTACTGTTTGTAAACAGATATTGGCAATTTGTATACTGGTCAACTATTTATTCACATGTTGTTTCTACCTTACCATTGTATTGTATGCTGTATCTACACGACACCTGCAACAATTCTGCATATGTAAACGCTGAACTTAAATTCTACTTGATATGTCTTTTAATTGTTTAGGATGTGATCCTGTATTTGTAACATGGAAATGGGAAATAAAATACTAAAATGAAAAAAGGAACCGCCCTTTCTGGTCGGAGGTATAAAAATAATTCCAAGTTTAAAACATGAAAAGAACAAAGTAATTAAAAAATGCACTGATCTAAATGAAACACCGTGCTGCATAGATTTTATTCGTATGTAACTGTGGAAAAGAATCCAGAAAGCATTTTTCAAATTATAGGTTGCACAAATGTTGAAAACAAATTTGAAGTTGAATACATGACAAAACATTCACGTTTGAACATACACATCAAAATCATAAGTTGCATTTTAACTGTTCTGTTGAGTACTGAAATCGTTCCCTGAATTTTATAGGCATCCATGGTGTAGTGATTAAGGTATAATGACGATGAAGTAAATGAATTTTAAGTAAAATGAAAAACAGCAGTATTCTTTAAAAAAATCCAAGTATTAAAATAAACGTCACACTGTACCTCTAATATTGGTATTAAAAGCCTACACTAAGTTTGAAAAGACTCTACACAGTAGTTTTCAAGTTACAGGTCACACAAAAAACCGTAATGTTGACAACCGATGTGCTTGTAAGTACTACATGACACACGCCCCTCAGTTGTTAAAGCTCTCGTCCATAGTACTCCAAGATCCTACAAGAAAAATAGCATATGAAGCATATTCGAAACTCCAGGTCACACATCACGAAAGTCTTTATATCAACTCCCTAACATAACCGGAAGCAGCGTGGTCGTTCCCAGAAATCATAGACAAATTGGTTAAATCAGATGTTCCTCTTGCAGTTGTGATGCTTCCATTAACTGGAGAATTTGACATCTGTTGTATTCCATCCACGACTAACGGGATCGGTGGTCCGAAGGAACGGAGAAATCATATTACTATATATTGCTTGTCTTTTTCCTTCAGCAAACCCGTGAAGGTCCGGCTTAGAATGAACCTTCAGTAACCCATGTTTGTCGTAACAGGCGACTAACGGGATCGGGTGGTCAGGCTCGCTGACTTAGTTGACACATGTCATCGTATCCCAAGTGCGTAGAACGATGTTCATGCTATTGGTCATTGGATTGTCTGGTACAGACTTGATTGTTTACAGACCACCGCCATAAAGCTGGAATATTGTTGAGTGCGACGTAATACTAAACATACTCACTGAAATCATTTCTCTACACTTAAGAAGATGAATACTGTAATAAAATAGTGAAAAGGAAAGACAACTAAACTATGTAACTGCAACAAATTATGTTAGGTAAAAACACGGGTTCAATTTCCATAATGGGCGTAAAACTAAACTCACTCTCTCACTAGAAGCTAGAGAAAACGATTGTTGGAAGACTAACAGGCTCCCATATGCAAGGTGTTACCACTCTGTTCTAGACATCAGTGTTGAGGTGTTTGATACCTACATCCTATCGTTTCCAGAAGTCCGGCGAGTGATGCACAGGTGAAAGCTGGTCCAGACCATAGACAGATGGGTCAAGGCTTGTGTCCGAGTCCAGGCCTGAAAGAAAGGACATCAGCACATGAACAACTGACACACAGAGCAACCCTGTTTGGGCGAACTAATGTGTCCAGAGTCTAGGCCGACCCATTCACGGTTTTGACCAATCTTATAGCGGTCTAGATCAACCGAATTCCAGAGAGCTTGTTCAGTGGGTTAGAATTTGTTTTAAGCAAGCCATGCTTGTCGTAAAAAGCGACTATCGGAATCGGGTGGTCAGGCTCGCTGACTTGGTTGACACATGCCATCGTATCCCAATTATGTAGATCGATGCTTATGCTGTTGATACCTGGATTGTCTGGTTACAGACCACCGCCATATAGCTGGAATATTGGTGGGTGCGGCGTAAAACAACTAACTAACAAACGAACAAACCATTGCTGCAGGCCATACGCTTTCTGATTTATACACAACCAAAGGAGGACTTAACTACGATGAAGTATTACGATCCTTGAAAAAATGAAAAACGGAAAAAGCCCTGGGACTTCAGGATTCACAGTTGAATTTTACAAATTCTTTTGTCTAGATACATAAATACTTGATACGATCCCTTAATTTTGGCTATAATAATGGCTCACTGTCAGTAAGCCAACACAAGGACTATTAACCTGTTTCCCCAAAAGAACAAATCAAAACAACATCTAAAAAATTGGAGGCCGATATCCCTGTTAAATAGCTCTTCAACAATTGCAAACAGACTTAAAACAGCATTACCCGAAATAATAAACGAAGACCAGAAAGGTTTTATAACAAACAGATATATGGGAGAATACACAAGACTCGTCTACGATATAATGGATTATACGGAATGTATGGAAATACCTGGCTTGCATTTATCAATTGATTTTGAAAAAGCTTTTGATTCGGTAGACTGGAACTTTATACAAAATGTTTTGAGTTTCTTTAACTTTGGCCCCTCTGCCAAGCACTGGATAGAAACATTTTTCCGTAATATCAGATCAAGTATTCTTATTAATGGATTCGGAACAGATTTCTTTAGTATTACCAGAGGCTGCAGACAAGGTGACCCATTATCCCCATATTTATTCGTATTATGCGCAGAAAAATTAGCAATAATGCTTCGTAACAATGAAAAAATCAAAGGAAAAAAAATCGGAAACACTACCTCATATCACAGTTCGCTGACGATACAACGCTGGTTCTAAATGGTAATGAAGCCTGCGTACAGAGTGCGTTTAACACACTAGATACGTACGCTGCTTTCTCAGGCCTTAAAATAAACAGGAGTAATACACAACTATTTTGGATAGGCTCACAACGCTCATGAGATGCAAAATTATGTAAACAATGGAAATTAGACTGGGAAAAGAAAAGTTTCACCCTTTTAGGCCTCACCTTTACACACAACCTGGCGGAAATGGCAGAAAACAATTATAAGGACAAACTAAAAGGCATTCAGTCGATTATGAATTTATGGTTACAACGTGATCTAACTCCATTAGGAAGAACTACTTTATTAAAAAGCTTAATCTTACCAAAACTCAACCATCTATTCGCGTCGCTTCCAGATCCTAACGATAAACTAATCAAAGAAATCGAATCACTCTGCTTCAGTTTTATATGGAAAAACAAACCCCATAAAATCAGTAGAAAAATAATTACAAAACCATATGATGAAGGAGGACTACGAGCTCCAAATATAAGGCAGATAATATCTTCTAAAAAATATCATGGATTAGGCGACTATTGAACTCAAGACCCAATTCAAAAACCCTTGATTTATTTCTTTTCAATACCACGCGATCATCTCTCGACCACCTCATAAATAACGAAGATAACCTCACATGTAAACTAACAAATCGCAGAACAAATCACTTCTGGAGGGATGTCCTGAAATGCTGGGAGTTATACCTAAACTTTAAAGGTGATAATGCCAAAAACGAACATGATATCCTTTCCCAAATCGTACGGCACAATAAGAACATTAGAGAAGGAGGAAGCACTTTCTTCTGTAAACACTTCTCTGACAAAGGTATCCACTGCATTAATGACTTAATTGATAACGACTGAAACTATCTCAACCTTTCTTCCCTTCAGAAGAAATATCAGATATAAACAAACTTCCTTGAATATCATGGCATTATCAAATCAAATGAGTCTTATGTTAAAAGTAAACGCGTTAAACTCAAATCAAAACTTCCGACACCAATTCTGTCATATTTTATGAAAGATGTATGTGAAACGAAAAAAGGCTGCAGAATATTCTATGACGCATTAAACACAAACATGTTCGACATTAAGACCAGAAAACACATTCGGAAATAGGAGAACAATCTCAGATGTACCTTGACAGAACAAGAATCGAAAACCATACATTATATACCTTTCCGCACACATGCAAACAGCAAACTACAATGGTTTCAACACAACATCATTTACAGAATACTACCCACAAACGACCTCCTATATAAAATGAAATATACGAATAATAACAAATGTGACTTATGCAAAACTGACATTGAATCAATAACACACCTCTTTTACGAATGTACAAAAGTTAGCCATATCTGGAGAGAACTAGAAGATTGGATCGAGGAGAAAACAGGAATATAAAACTAGATTTTACCAAACAACATATCCTGTTTGGCTATTATGAAAAGCGAAATGATGTTGTAGATCTGATCATAAATACAACTAAATTCAACATTTATAAAAGCAAACGTTCTAAACGACCACCACATTTCCAATATATGAAAAGAGATAAACCAATGCATATCATATAGACAGATATACCTCATCCTTAACTTGTGATTACACCAAATTCACGAAATACTGGTCAATATGTCATTGCCTATTTACCTGAACAATACATCTCCTGTAAAAGCCATAACCGTCAGCTACTGAATTGTCATACCCATTTTGATAAGATACTATGTTTATTGAACCATGAACTATCCATTTGCTGTAAAACATGTACCGGTGAAAAGAAATAAAATTATAAAAAAATATTCTGGTCTCGTAAAATCCTAATCCTGGTCACAGCCAACCCATTCCTGGAGTAGGCAAAGCTATTTCTGGCTGAAGTCACCACACTCCTGATATTAACCTACTTAATCCCCGGATAGACCTACCAGCAAGGGGATACTCCTTTTCTGTGCAATATATGTTGTTTATATCTGTAGTTACACAAGTATATTTCTATAGGTAACATCTAGAGATGGAAATATGGAAGTGTTTGTTTCAGCGATTTAGAAAGGGTCGGGAGCAATTAAAGCTACTTGCCATGTCCGCTATTTGTGTTGTTGGGAGTTGAGTGTTGCGGTGACTGGGCGAGCTCGCATTCCAGGTGATTGCATTTTACTGCAACATGAAGTTAGTCTCAATGAACGATATAGTCATACAACACAATCACTTGTAGTGATATACCACACAATACACTGTATCCCAATGAAACATGTACATTGTAGTCAAACAAAACACAAAATAGACTGGATTTCACTCATTGTGAAGTCACATAACACGATAGACTCTTACTTAAACATGTCACGCTGAGCATAATAGGTATTTCCATAGCATACATTTGTCTGACATTCACTGAAACAGGTAGTTCCTCAGCATACATTTGTCTGACATTCACTGAAACAGGTAGTTCCTCAGCTGAAACAGGTAGTTCCTCAGCATACAATTGTCTGACTGTCACTGAAACAGGTCGTCTCTCAGCATACATTAGTCTGACTTTCACTGAAACAGGTCTTCTCTCAGCATACATTTGTCTGACTTTCACTGAAACAGATCGTCTCTCAGCATACATTAGTCTGACTTTCACTGAAACAGGTCGTCTCTCAGCATACATTTGTCTGACTTTCACTGAAACAGGTCGTCCCTCAGCATACATTTGTCTGACTTTCACTGAAACAGATCGTCTCTCAGCATACATTAGTCTGACTTTCACTGAAACAGGTCGTCTCTCAAACAGGTGAAACAGGTCGTCTCTCAGCATACATTTGTCTGACTTTCACTGAAACAGATCGTCCCTCAGCATACATTTGTCTGACTTTCACTGAAACAGATCGTCTCTCAGCATACATTAGTCTGACTTTCACTGAAACAGGTCGTCTCTCAGCATACATTTGTCTGACTTTCACTGAAACAGATCGTCTCTCAGCATACATTTGTCTGACTTTCACTGAAACAGGTTGTCCCTCAGCATACATTAGTCTGACTTTCACTGAAACAGGTTGTCCCTCAGCATACATTAGTCTGACTTTCACTGAAACTGGTTGTCCCTCAGCATACATTTGTCTGACTTTCACTGAAACAGGTAGTCCCTCAGCATACATTTGTCTGACTTTCACTGAAACAGGTTGTCTCTCAGCATACATTTGTCTGACTTTCACTGAAACAGGTTGTCCCTCAGCATAGATTAGTCTGACTTTCACTGAAACAGATCGTCTCTCAGCATACATTTGTCTGACTTTCACTGAAACAGGTTGTCTCTCAGCATACATTTGTCTGACTTTCACTGAAACAGATCGTCTCTCAGCATACATTTGTCTGACTTTCACTGAAACAGATCGTCTCTCAGCATACATTTGTCTGACTTTCACTGAAACAGATCGTCTCTCAGCATACATTTGTCTGACTTTCACTGAAACAGGTCGTCTCTCAGCATACATTAGTCTGACTTTCACTGAAACAGGTAGTCTCTCAGCATACATTTGTCTGACTTTCACTGAAACAGGTAGTCCCTCAGCATACATTAGTCTGACTTTCACTGAAACAGATCGTCTCTCAGCATACATTAGTCTGACATTCACTGAAACAGGTCGTCCTTCGACATACATTTGTCTGACTTTAACTGAAACAGGTAGTCCCTCAGCATACATTAGTCTGACTTTAACTGAAACAGATCGTCTCTCAGCATACATTAGTCTGACATTCACTGAAACAGGTCGTCCTTCGACATACATTTGTCTGACTTTAACTGAAACAGGTAGTCCCTCAGCATACATTAGTCTGACTTTAACTGAAACAGATCGTCTCTCAGCATACATTTGTCTGACTTTAACTGAAACAGGTAGTCCCTCAGCATACATTAGTCTGACTTTAACTGAAACAGATCGTCTCTCAGCATACATTAGTCTGACATTCACTGAAACAGGTCGTCCTTCGACATACATTTGTCTGACTTTAACTGAAACAGGTAGTCCCTCAGCATACATTTGTCTGACTTTAACTGAAACAGGTCGTCTCTCAGCATACATTTGTCTGACTTTAACTGAAACAGGTAGTCTCTCAGCACAAATTAGACTGAGCATATAGCAATCAGAGGCATAATAAGGTCTATGTCACTATCTCACATTGGGTAAAGATGTGAACAAACCAACATGTCATGTGCATATCATATTCTTGAACGTTAGGGCAATAATTCGGACATACTGATAACAATAATTGATAGCAACCAACGTCACTCAAGTAGGGCATTGGAAGTAATCAATTGCCTCTGGAATGAAGAAATACTGGCAAGTACTGAGACACTGAATATTACACAAGATGGTCACTTACCTTGGAGTCGCTCCTTGTTCTCTGTCATGTGGGTCAGCTGACCTACAGCATAAAACAACTTTCTTTCTTTGTTTCCTCATCATTATTTGTTTCAAATCTATAAATGATTTGGACATATATGCAAATATAGGTATATCGGTTGTGAGTTCCCAGGGAAACATCCACACATGTCTGACGGAAGTTCATCATGTCTCAGGGGGCGGTGGGGTAGATCAGTGGTTAAAGCGTTCCCTCGTCACGTCTTAGACTCGGGTTCGATTCCCTACATGGGTACAATGTGCGACGCCCATTTCTGGTGTCTCCCGAGCTAATATTACAGGAATATTGCTACACGTGGCGTAAAACCCAACTCACCACTCACTCACTCACTCACTCATCAACACGAGGTAACAGGGATTGACGTTCCATTTTCCCATCCACGTGTTTTCATACCAATAGTGAATAGTGATTTCTGAATATAACTTTGAATAAAGCGATCTTTAAAGGAGATGACTCTTGAATTGTTTGATCTTTGGCTTAACCGACGTTTGAAAATGTCGATCTATAAATGTCATTGGCCCTGAATATGATGTGCCTTGAATGTATCGAATTTTGGGTATAATGATGTGCCTTGAATACTTCGAATTTTGAATCTAATGGTGTATGAATGGGGCTATTATATTTACATATATTTGAATGGACATTTCTTTAAATATCACCTTTATTGAAATCAGATCCTTGAATATTCAGTTCCTTGTTCTCCCACTGATGAAGCTCGCTGTGTTCAGGGTTTTGTTGGTGGTCACCTACAGCACCCTGTATCAGCAGCTAACCGCGTTAAAAGGTACATAATGATTGGGGAACTTACGTCTGAGAGTTAATAATTCCGCCACGAGTTTCTTTCTCTCCGGTGTATTCTTCTTCAGTTCTTCACACTGCTTTTCATTACACTGATATGCGGCCCTCAAAGCCTTCTCAAGTTTTTCATTCTCTTCTGATGGAAATGACATACACAGGCATGAGTATCCAATTTTCATAGTCAAGAGCCATTATAATACTAGTACCACGACGGAACCATTTTTGAAAACCAATTGTTTACCCTTATCACATATTACAATCAATGTGACATTTTACCCTAGGTAATGTATGAATTATAACACCTTCATATTTCAGTCATTTGTTTTCATTTCCTAATTTTTAATCCCATCAAAAGGCGTTCCGTGTGATGTTTTAAGCCTCTTTGAACTTCTGAATAATATTCTCGTCAGTTTATCAAATACATTGGGAAAACTTTCGCACCCAGTATGAACCAGACTGTGTGTGACGCATGTATGAGACTATGTATGACCCAACCTGGTGTGAGGTGCATGTGTGAGAGACTATGTATGATCTAACCTGGTGTAAGGTGCATGTGTGTAAGACTATGTATGACCCAGCCTGTGTGTGAGACACCAGGTCAGGTCACACATGCACCTCACACCAGGTTCGGTCATACATAGTCTCACACACATATATCTTACACCAGGTTGGGTCATACATAGTCTCACAAACATGCATCTTACAGCAGGTTGGGTCAAACATAGTCTCACACACATGCTTCTCACAAGAGGTTGGGTGATACATTGTCTCCCACACATACATCTCACACCAGGTTGGGTGATACATAGTCTCACACACATGCATCTCACACCAGGTTGGGTCATACATAGTCTCACACACATGCACCTCACACCAGGTTGGTCATACATAGTCTCACACACATGCATCTTACACCAGGTTGGGTCATACATAGTCTCACACACATGCAACTCACACCAGGATGGGTCATTCATAGTCTCACAAACATGCATATCACACCAGGTTGGGTTATACATAGTCTCACACACATGCATCTTACACCAGGTTGGGTCATACAAAGACTCACAAACTTGTGTCTTACAACAGGTTGGGTCATACATAGTCTCACACACATGCAACTCACATCACGTTGGGTCATACATTGTCTCACAAACATGCATCTCACACCAGGTTGGGTCATACATAGTCTCACACACATGCACCTCACACCAGCTTGAGATATACAAAGTCTCACACACATACATCTGCCACTACTTTGGGTCATACATAGTCTCACACACATGCATCTCTCACACCAGGTTGGGTCATACATAGTAGTCTCACACACATGCATCTCACGCCAGGTTGGGACATACATAGTCACACACATCTCTACACCAGGTTGGGTCATACATAGTCTCACACACATGCACCTCACACCAGGTTGGGTCATACATAGTCTCACACACATGCACCTCACACCAGGTTGAGATATACATAGTCTCACACACATACATCTGCAACCAGTTTGGGTCATACATAGTCTCACACACATGCATCTCACACCAGGTTGGGTCATACATAGTCTCACACACATGCACCTCACACCAGGTTGGGTCATACATAGTCTCACACACATGCATCTCACACCAGGTTGGGTCATACATAGTCTCACACACATGCACCTCACACCAGGTTGGGTCATACATAGTCTCACACACATACATCTTACACCAGGTTGGGTCATACATAGTCTCACACACAGATGTATCTTACACCATGCATCTTACACCAGGTTATACATAGTCTCACACACATACATCTTACACCAGGTTGGGTCATACATAGTCTCACACACATACATCTTACACCAGGTTGGGTCATACATAGTCTCACACATGCACCATACCCCAGGTTGGGTCATACATAGTCTCACACACATGCATCTCACACCAGGTTGGGTCATACATAGTCTCACACACATGCATCTCACACCAGGTTGGGTCATACATAGTCTCACACACATGCATCTTACACCAGGTTGGGTCATACATAGTCTCACACACATGCATCTTCCCACACCAGGTTGGGTCATACATAGTCTCACACACATGTATCTCACACCAGGATGGGTCATACATAGTCTCACACACATGCATCTCACACCAGGTTGGGTCATACATAGTCTCTCACACACATGCATCTCACACCAGGTTGGGTCATACATAGTCTCACACACATGCATCTTACACCAGGTTGGGTCATACATAGTCTCACACACATGCATCTTACACCAGGTTGGGTCATACATAGTCTCACACACATGCATCTTACACCAGGTTGGGTCATACATAGTCTCACACACATGCATCTTACACCATGTTGGGTCATACATAGTCTCACACACATACATCTTACACCAGGTTGGGTCATACATAGTCTCACACACATACATCTTACACCAGGTTGGGTCATACATAGTCTCACACACATACATCTTACACCAGGTTGGGTCATACATAGTCTCACACATGCACCATACACCAGGTTGGGTCATACATAGTCTCAAAAACACACGTAAGAGGCGACTAACAGGAGTGGTGGGGCTCGCTGACTGAATCATCTCATTCGCCCCGCATTGTTCGCTAAGCTTCTGAACCCAAGCTAAAACACATTACAAAGCTGAGTTAAATACACGTGGTGGACACATTACAAGGATGGGTTAAATAAACGTGCTGGACACATTACAAGGCTGAGTTAAATAAACGTGCTGGACCCATTACAAGGCTGAGTTAAATAAAGGTGCTGGACCCATTACAAGGCTGAGTTAAATACACGTGCTGGACCCATTACAAGGCTGGGTTAAATAAACGTGCTGGACACATTACAAGGCTGAGTTAAATACACGTGCTGGACCCATTACAAGGCTGTTCGTCGTTTCCCACTTTAGCTTTGTGGGTCCAAGTGTCGTCTGTCCCAACTATTAGCTGTGTGTGATCTAGTATCGTCAGTTCCAACCTTTGGCTGTGTGTGATCTAGTGTCGTCTTTTTCCTATCTCTAGATTTGTGTTATGTAGTGTCGACTGAACCCCCACACCACCCCACCACCCCACCCCCTATGGTTTGTGTGATCTAGTGTCGCCTATTCCTACCGCTTCTTATATATGTTCTCGTCTCTTCTACTCCTACCTTTAGCTATTTGCACAGATCCTTCTCTTTCTTTTACTTGCATTTCACAATGGGTCACCTGATCTTCAAGTTCAGCTTTCTTGACTTCTAACTCCTCAATAAGATCTGTGAAAAGAGAATTATTGACCCGGTCACAAAACATTCTATTAGCTCTCTACGGCACAATATTAATTAAGATCACGCCTTAACCACCACAATATTTAACATCATGCCTCAGATACTCCAATATTTAACATCATGCCTCACATACTCCAATATTTAACATCATGCCTCAGATACTCCAATATTTAACATCATGCCTCAGATACTCCAATATTTAACATCATGCCTCAGATACTCCAATATTTAACATCATGCCTCAGATACTCCAATATTTAACATCATGCCTCATATATGCCTCAATACTCCAATTTAACATCATGCCTCACATATCCAATGTTTAACATCATGCCTCAGATAATTCCAATATTTAACATCATGCCTCAGATACCCAATATTTAACATCATGCCTCAATATCCAATATTTAACATCATGCCTCACATACTCCAATATTTAACATCATGCCTCAGATACTCAATGTTAAACATCATGCCTCAGATACTCCAATATTAAACATCATGCCTCAGATACTCCAATATTAAACATCATGCCTCAGATACTCAATATTTAACAATGCCTCACATACTCCAATATTTAACATCATGCCTCACATACTCCAATATTAAACATCATGCCCATAATCTAATATTTAACATCATGCCTCAGATAACTCCAATAAAACATCATGCCTCATTATACTCCAATATTTAACATCATGCCCTCAGATACCTAATATTAAAACATCATGCCTCAGATATCTATCCAATATTTAAAACATCATGCCTCAGATACTCCAATATTAAACATCATGCCTCAGATACTCAATATTTAACATCATGCCTCAGATACTCAATATTTAACATCATATTAAACATCATGCCTCAACTCCAATTTAACATCATGCCTCTCCAATATTAAACATCATGCCTCACAACTCCAATATTTAACATCATGCCTCAGATACTCCAATATTTAACATCATGCCTCAGATACTCCAATATTTAAACATCATGCCTCAGATACTCCAATATTTAACATCATGCCTCAGATACTCCAATATTTAACATCATGCCTCAGATACTCCAATATTTAACATCATGCCTCAGATACTCCAATATTAAACATCATGCCTCAGATACTCCAATATTAAACATCATGCCTCAGATACTCCAATATTAAACATCATAACATCATGCCTGCTCCAATATTTAACATCATGCCTCAGATACTCCAATATTTAACATCATGCCTCAGATATTCCAATATTAAACATCATGCCTCAGATACTCCAATTTTTAACATCATGCCTCAGATACCCCAATGTTTAACATCATGCCTCAGATACTCCAATATTAAACATCATGCCTCAGATATTCCAATATTAAACATCATGCATCAGATACTCCAATTTTTAACATCATGCCTCAGATACCCCAATGTTTAACATCATGCCTCAGATAGTCCAATATTTAACATCACATGCCTCAGATACTCCAAAATTTAACATCATGCTTCAGATACTCCAATATTTAACATCATGCCTCAGATACTCCAATATTTAACATCATGTCTCAATTACCCCTATGTTTAACATCAGGCCCCAAATATTATATTTGTATGAGGCCTCAACAGTTTCAACGTTGACATCAGTTGATCAGAGCGATGTTTAAGATTCGAATTATTACTATATAAGAAAAAATACTGTCCTGAACAAATAAAGATCTCAACAATAACAAACCAACAGGGAACTCACTGTCCAAGAGACAGACTTGTATTTACCTCTCAGCGTTGCTTCTTGGGTCTGCCATTCGCCCCTGGCAGCATCATGCTCATGCTTCAGCCTTTCAATCTCATCTGAAATAGTGATTGAAACACCTCACCAGCCGATACACTTATCCGAAACAGTCAGTTGACATGTCTAGCCTTTTTTTCCGATGCACTGAAATCCTATTAGGGAAATGCTACCACAAGATAGCATACCACGAACAGCTATTTTAGCACGACATTGTGTGATACTCGATTCTGATTGGCTGATAGCTCATCAAACCGTACTTAAATGGCAGTTTATTAAAGGACCGATTCACCGCGTATTAATGCAATGAACTCGTTGACCCTTTTGTTCGTAAACAAACATGTCGGACATCGGCGATTTCTACCTAGGCAGCATCTTTGATGTTTTTGAAGTAAAATGCGAATGGTTTGAAGAAGAATGTTTTTACCCTAATCAGTGAAGAAACTACAAAGCTGGAAGATTCGTCAACAGCTAACGCGTTCGGTATTTAAATTACATTTAGCGGTCTTAAATCAACGATAAAGGACCACAAAATTGAAAACAGAGTAGCTTTATCTTCTAATACTGACATATAATGCACTGAAACAAAAGTGAAGACTATATTCCTTTTGCGTGTCTGAGCCACAAATGGTTCGCAGAGTCAGCGATCTAACCCACTGAGCCATAGAGGCTTCCACTAACACGGAAGTTCGACAGCTGGTTGTGTAGATCAACTTCTTTGTGAACTTCTCTACTAGGTGTTGTAGACAGGGGGGTATAGACCTAAAATGACGTCATCATCGAACACCTGGCTGACCTCATTTCACAGGGGTGTCAATGACCGTGGGATCCGTGGGAAACACATCACAGCATCACACCATGACATCACGCTACTATTTTGGACCAATCAGCAACTATTAAATTCAATCCGGTGTGACTCACGCTGACTGAGGGGTCAATGACCGCGCGCCCCGTGGGAAACACATCATAGCATCACACCATGACATCACGCCATTAGTTTGGACGAATCAGCATTCAGCAAACTCACTCCGGTGTGACTCACGCTGACTGAGGGGTCAATGACCGCGCACCCCGTGGGAAAGCATCACACCATGACATCACGCCAGCATCATCAGCATTGCAAACTCACTCCGGTGTGACATCAGGGGTCGCCATTAATTTGCACCAATAAGCGCATAGCACCTACGGAACTCACTTGACC
Organism: Haliotis rubra; assembly: GCF_003918875.1. Taxonomy (NCBI): domain Eukaryota; kingdom Metazoa; phylum Mollusca; class Gastropoda; order Lepetellida; family Haliotidae; genus Haliotis; species Haliotis rubra. The sequence goes on from NW_025767335.1 coordinate 2,033,586, forward strand.
ACTGACCACAAACTAGTTTCATCCGGTTTCAGTTTTAACTATAAAACCCCTTAATTCAACATCATTCATCACTTGTCGACTGCACTTTGAGGTGACTTCACGACCAACGAAACCATTTGAGCTCTTGAGTGTCTTCAACAAGTTCAACAAACGAAAAAGGTATGTTTATAAACTTAATATCTACACTAGATGTTAAAAACAGTAAACCTTGGTTGAAGCGTGGAGATAAACCATATGTCATGTTGTCGTTCACAGTAGGATCCCTTGAGTATGCCTCGGTGTAATGATATATTACACGTATTGTGGATGCATCATGTGTACAATAAAGTTTTCATGTGTCATCCAATCTAAACTTTTTTGGTGGAAAAATCGTGCTAACATACCTTTCATAGTCCATGAATAAAACGGCATACTGTAAAACATGGAGTGGAGTCTTGGAGTGGGGTCTTGGAGTGGAGTCTCGGAATGGAGTCTTAATGTAAATATTTAGCTGACCGAGTTTGTTTTGTTTTGATCATAAGGGAAGCTATACAAGCACATTCATTTCACATCTGTAGCTGGTTGGTGTTATCAGTTTTATCAGAAGAGGCATTTTGTATACACGTATCAATTAGCCCTGTCAACTCCAGAAATGTCATTCTGTAACAGTACCACGCTGCCATCAAGAAGAAAAATGTATATGAATAGATGGAAGGATGGATGAATGGATGGATGGAGAAGCATGTAAATTATTTACAACCTGTAAACAAAATATTAATAATGGCATTATGTATTAGCCAAAAAACGACATATATAACATTGTCACTTGTAAATTCAAATTTGTGTAGAGGAAGCGGTAGTCAGGGAAAAGGTACATACATTAGGTCTATGCTAAGACATACTAATCATCAGGGAATATAACAGTTATTATTGCATGAATTATTTATTTCTTACTTAACAAAGAAATTGATTACATAAGATACATATCACTATATTATTCAAGAACTGGATTTATTGTCAGTGATGGCAAAAGTAACTGTTCCTAAATCATAATTGTTTTGATTTTTGTTCAGAAATAGCCATCTCTCTACATCCTTGAACATACAAACAAAAAGCAAAAATACATGCAGCAGAATATTTTGCAAGCTGATTGTTAGTGAGTTTCATCAGCTCTCTATGGCTTCGAAAATCTTGACTTTCTGTCAGGTTATGTATGGGCAGTCCACTGGAATGTGACAGATTAGAGGAAACACATCACTGATACAATCTGCCCTCAGAATGTCAGAGAGCTAAAGGAATGCTGCTGAGGATTGCCTTTTAATAAAAAATTTACAATCTCGATTACGTTGCTGTCTACAAATGAAAGTATAATTGCACAGAGTTCGAATTTGTGACGATTTATTAATAAGTTTGGAGTAAACTGACAAGCATTAACAAACATTTCTACGAGAGCTGTAAAAAAGAAAGACTAATCTCTAAGATGAGTAAAATAAGATATTTACTTTTGAAACCGGTGATTCCGGAGGTATAAACGACAACTGGGAAGAACCATTAATGGCATATTCTAGACAGTAATCAGTGTTTACAGAAGTGACAAGTACACTTATACTCCATACTCCAGACTCCAGACTCCACTCCAAGGCTCCACTCCAAGACTCCACTCCATATTTTACAGTATGCCGAATAAAACACATAATGATATCCGATGGTAGTGAAAAAATCCCATATGTTTGTGATTGTTTGAAATCAACCATCAGTTCGTATAAGAGTTCAATGTCACAAAACACATAGCTATTCCCCACACGTCCCTGACACTACCCATGCAAATGGAATTTCAGTCTGTTTAGGGTAGACTTGCACAAGTCTCTAAGCTAATAATGAGTCCTTTAAACGATCATTTCTATTTAAAAATAGAAATATATTCCTCTAATAGACTGGGGTAGACTGTCTGCGCTTATCTTGACTAGTTTATTTAAAGGATAGAATTACTATACAGCAACGGGTTTAACCTTTAGCATCGCTTTGGAGCAAAGCTAGTGGCGGTCTCCCGCTTACTGCTCCCAGCCGTTAAAACATTGTTGACCCACATTGCGTGTGTGGCACTATACTGTGGCGGGGGGCAGGGGAAAGCGTTTGTCGACTGTTAGCCTGGCAACATTTCTCGCGCGTGATCGAGTGTGTTTTCGCGAGTGTCAACAACCTGATATGATGGAATTGTGATCGAATTACTCCCTATTCTCAAATTAAAATAGTATGATTTTGCATTGAATGAATGCATCATGATAACACAGTACTTGATGTATTTTAAAACATACAAACACAACGTTATATGCTCGTTAGAATCAACAGTAGCTAGGGCGTGTCAGCTTTGAAATGTGCGTTCTCGTCATTGGGTTTGTACATCATATTTAGGAATGCAACTTTCAACTTTCTAAAATTCATATATATTTATATAGCACTATCGTCCATCCCGCATGCATGCTCAAAGCGCTTGTAACTTTTGTCCTTGGATGTCAATCACAGCCATATTACCATTCTCAACTCCCCGGGGAGAATCTTGGTTGTGGTGGTGATGGTGGTGGTCGTGGTGGTGGTGGTGGTGTTGGTGGTGGTGGTAGTGGTGTGGTGGTGGTGGTGGTGGTAGAGCTGTGGTGGTGGTGGTGGTGGTGGTGGTGGTGGTGCTGGTGGTGGTGGTGGTGGAGCTCGTGGTGTGGTGGAGCTTGTCGTGTGAGTGGGGTGGTAGTGGCTGTGGTGGTGGTGGTGGTGGTGGTGCTCGTGGTGGTGGTGGTGGTGGTGGTGGTGGTGCTCGTGGTGGTGGAGCTCGTGGTGGTGGGTGGTGGTGGTGGTGGTGGTGGTGGTGGTGGCTGCATTGCTCGTCTGTGTTGATTCCTGAGATGTCTAAGCATGGCATCCCTTCTGGAAAACGTCTGATAGCACACGGGACACTTTGCTGACTGCATTGTGGTCCAAATCTTAATGGCAAAGAACCTGTCTACTAGCTGCTTTTATCTAAAAAAACTCGTCTTCCGTTTCTTTGTGCGACTCTGGGAGGAAGTCATTTTTTTGGCTTCAGTTTCCCCGTTCTCCTGCATCTGAATACATGCTTTAGCCTATTGAACGACTTGTTGGGTTGGAGACGTGAGTGCAAAAGTCTCTTTAGAATGGGGTAGGTCTATCTTTACCCCTTGTTTCTCATAATAGATCACATAATCATCCACGTTATTAAAGGGATTGGGGTATCCTTTAGCCTGCAAATAGTAATATTTGGTCCATTTCTTAGGATCGTCCAAATAGGGTCTCCAGTATCTTCTGTTCATTTTCTTGTTCAGAATGAATACTGACTCTCACACAGAGGTTTCAGATGAAGTGTCACTATCACGGGTCCCGTGATAAATGAAGCTAAATCACCGTTTCTGTCCTTTATATAGATGTCTGCTAGCCCTAATTCTAACTCCTAAAAACATGTTGTTAGCAGAGCGTGGTTTCGATCCACGGTCCTCTGGGTTATGAGCCCAGTGCGCTTCCACTGTGCCACTCTACTCTCCCTTCACCTACCTTTTGTTAGGACTTTTATACACCACATCAACCAATGACAACCAAAATTGATTTATTCTCAAATAGTCACAAATACACACAGTATTGTACAATGAACATCACACTCTTACACATGTAAATCTACATGACTACCCCAACGGACCACCTCTTTCTGAGGTACTCCTACCAGGACCAAATACGGACAGTTTGGAGACCATTTTTTTCATGTTCGACCCAAGGATCATCCTCTACGTCCCAGTTCTTGAGAACAACACCACATTGAACACACTTGCAAGCGTCCCCTCTGATTAAGTACACAAATCCTGCCTGGGCCATCTGACTAGGGCTCTGTTTCATCTGCACAGGCCAAGACTGAAAGGAATTCAGCCGTTCTTGGAACTGTGTTCGAGGTCTGAGAGGGATACTGTCCATACATAGGTACCCACCTAGATCATCATGACCATGAGGATACTCTGTCCTGTCTGTCTCTAGTCCCAGCAATGTCATGGCTTGTATCTCTCCGCATTCCTCCAAAGTTTTACAGAAGAGGGTGTAAGCTCGGGGTCCTCGACGGGGAAGGGTATCTAATAAAGCTCTGACCCGGTCAAAGGAGGTTTGTGGTTTTCGATAATCTCTGCCTTCATGAAGATGGTAAGGACTTTAAACTGCATCAGTTTGTCCACCACCTCTTCTACGTGCTTTATAGCTTGCACTAGACCGGAGTGATTCTTCCTCAGGATATGACGGTGAACGGCTTCCATCTTCAAGATAAACAGCCAACAGAGAGAGAGAGAGTTGTATAGCTGGATGTCGTCTGTGTAGTCAGGGATGAAGTGATGCATGATCCGAAATGAAGGGGTTTATATATTTTCATTCCCAAACCGGATTAAACCAGTTGATCTATCCGTATGCCATGATGTCATTCTCTTTCGGTTGCTATGCACCTGATCTAAAAATACCTCTGGGAAAAGTTGTTTATCCCAAGGTCAGCTCAGTACAAGGTCATTGACACCCCTGTGAAATGAGGTCAGCCAGGTGTTCGATGATGACGTCATTTGGGACCTATTTCAACTTAACAGGGATCGAAATAGAGCTGACTTGGCACATTCAGCATTGAAATAACACAGATGAAATATTTTCAATACGCCTGGCGGCACGATTAAAATTATTAAAAATAATTGACACTTTGATTCATTTGATGGAAAATATGACCGACTTAAATGGCTCTAAAGCTATTTTTGCACCCCATCAAACTGTATATCTCTGGCATTCTTAATCTAACAGCTTAACATGGGCGTAGCCATTTTGAATGCCAGTGAGCATAACAGGGAGGCCGGTTTTAGATGATACCATAGTTTGTGGGTTAGTTTTAGTGGGACAAATGAAGCTGAACTAGTCTTGCAGTCATGATAGTTTTAAGAAAATCCTGCTCTCAAGTTTGCAGGTTAGACAAACGCATATTAGTCTCTGAATATATATAATGTTGATACATTGTAGTAGCAAGTAATCCCGTTTACATAGAAAAGGAGCATCAGTGAAATGGGAGATCCAGAACCTGAGGTAATCTAGCCTCATTAACGTTTTTAGCATTGCGGAAAGGGCTGGGCAGAAGGGAAATTATTGTGGTTTGGGGACTGTGAGTCAAACCCTAGTTTACAGCTTTACACGATGTTCATTGATTCGTTTGGACATGCTAATTTTCTCAAAGGCGCAACTAAATTATCTGCCTGGTGCCCTATGGCACCCATAACAAAATTTGTATTTCTATTCCTGTATATACTACTGGATTAAAGAAACTGCATTGTTTGATGTTATGTCTTGTTTTTAATGCAAAAAGATAATAACCTGATTTGTTGTGTTTTACTTAATCATTCTGTAACTGTTGACAGGACACTATCGAAATCTGTATGATTTGACACTAGGCACTGTAACACGCGTACGCTCTTGAAAAGATGTGGTGTCAAAAGTCAGTTCACAAATTCACTATCTTGTGTGTCAACCATTGGCTTTGATGCAGGCTTGACAACGACGACACACAGACGACACTAAGGGATTTAAGAAAGTTTGGAGAATGTTTATCCATATCTGAAGCAACGCTTGTCCCAATTCAGCTAACGTCAATGGCTGATTCTGGGCTTGACGTTCAACCCAAGCGTGTTCGATAGGGGACAGGTCCGGAGAAACAGCTGGCCAGGGGAGTACCGGAATGTTCTGCTGTCTCAGGAAATCTAGATGGGCATTATCTTGCTGAAGGTACGACTCTGTTCTTGAATGAACGACTGCACAGAAGGCCCAAAGATCCCATCCCTGTATCGCAGACCTGTCACATTGCCACTGATAATGACAAGTTGTGTCAGGCCATGAGATGAGATGGCTCTCCATACCATAACGCTATCACCACCAAACAGTAGACGATGAACAACACATGCGTCCGCATACCGTCCACCTTACCGTCTGTACACCCTTGCCCTGCCATCTGAGCTGTCCACCTGAAATCTCGACTCGTCAGTGAACAAAACACCATCAGCTAAACTGGCAGTCTGGAATCGATTCCATAGATGGGTCATTTGAATGTGGTTGTCTTGCTGACGTGACGTCACGCGTGGATGGCCGGTCCGAGGCAAATCTCCCGTGTTCCCATTATGTTGAAAACGTCTCCATAGAGATGAGATCATGTTTCGAAGGACACCAAAATGTCTGGCCACTTCATTTTGGGCCATTCCAATCACCAGCATTCTCATGGCGCGGAGAAGGAGATGTACGCGCAGTTTGGGTTGAAATTAATGTATTTTCCACAACATTCAGAGGTTAGAGAATGATCAACCTTCTTCAGTTTTCAATATCAGGTGTGTGAACTTCAGGTGTCAAAAAGCATGCAAAAAGCGAGTAAGTGCGCGTGCCACTCGCGATACGTGATATCAAATGTCATGCAAAGTGCTTTGCTCCATGTTTATTAAGCCTATTTTTATATATTTTCAAATAAATTTTATTTTGTGCAATTTTATGTTACGCAGTTACTTTTTTCCGTTAGTATATTGTTTTAATGGAGCATGAATGATTTAGCGCCATGAGCAACCACTTGGTGATTGGATATAGGGCGCTATACAAATGTACTTATTATTATTATTAAGAATATAGTGAAGCTTGAGTTACACGTTACTTGAGTATAAGTTGAACATATTTACACATTTACATTTACAAAGGACAATATATCTTCTAAAACTATGAATTAATCTAATGTACAATATGGAACAAGTTTTTATGGATAACAACTTCTATATTTCGTGAGTGCTCCAACTCCAAGTTGGAGCACTCACACTCACATAAAATAAATGTTATACCTTAATCTAATGTACTCAAACAAGTAATCTAATGTACTTTATTTCACTGCATTATGTTGTCGCCATGTGTAGTGTTCTTACTCTGGGAGGGGCGGTGGGGTAGCCTAGTGGTTATAGCGTTCGCCGAAGACGCCGGGTTCGATTTCCAACATGGGTACAATGTGTGAAGCTCATTTATGATATTCTCATATTGCTGGACTATTGTTAAAAGCGGCGTGAAACCTTACCCACTCACTCACTACTACTCTGGGTTGACTTGTCTCCATGGGTCTACTAATCCAGCTTGTTTAATATAGTTCTGTAATAACAATGGATTGACCCTATGTTTATAATTATATGTATCTTTGCTATAATCTTTAACAACATTCCAATCTCCTGTTACTAGGATTGCTCCGGGTAATTGTATTAATATATTTTATAAGTCACGAAAAAAGTCAGAGGAACCGGTCTTTGGCCCATACGGATTTTGTTGTTCAAAATTGTACAGATATACCATACGTTTACTGACACCTGATATACACACATATAATATACAAAAAAATGATTACAGGATTAGACTTGCCATTATACGTGCAGTTTGCTAAAGGAAATAGACAAGCAATAGCAATATGATTTTCAGTATCTGGATCATTTATGGTCGGACCAACTGCGAATTTTAGATGAGAGAGTGAGTGAGTATGGTTTTACGCCGCTTTTAGCAATATTCCAGCAATATAACGGCGGGGACACCAATAAATGGGCTTCACACATTTTACCCATGTGGGGAATCGAACCGGGTCTTTAGCGTGACGATCGAACGCTTTAACCACTTGGCTACCCCACCATCTCAAATTTTAGATGAAACTTCCAGAAATGAATATACTTCTCCATTTTCTCGTTCAGTATAACAACAAACTCATGAAACAATTACAAGTGTTTCAGAAGCTACTTTAACATTGATTTTTAAGGTGAAGATTTACCACGAAGACTGTTCCGATCCGCCATATGTTCACGAGTGATGATGTTAAGTTGGGTCCTGAGCTCCTCTGTCTGAGCGCAGATCACACCTGTTGGCAAACAAATACCGTCATCATTGCAGACAGACAAATAATGTATTCGAGCCTCACCTCTTTACAAACATTTTACCAGGGCCTAGATTTCCGAAACTCTTTGGCGCTAAGATAGTCGTAAGTGCCACACATTAACATTAACTTACGACTATCTTAGCGCTAAGAGAGCTTCGAAAATCTAGGCCCTAGGTAATAAACTCTTCAAACAATCTGATAAAGTAACCACCCACTACATGACCCACTAAAAATCAAGTCTACACTTTCACATGTATATGTACAAATTGTATATGACTGTACATGTTAATTTATTAAACTGATTACTCTGCAATACTGCATGGTATAATACATCCGATCGGGCTATTAAACTATTGAAATGGCAGGCCTTGGACGTGATAGAAATTAATTCTCAACTCAGTGGAATCAAAACGTTTCTAAATCACTAAAAATAGTTAATTATGGACATATTCATGACCGGCATTTGGAAACTGTAACATGTAACTTTGATCTTACTGCTGATCATGCAGTAAAACATTACTTTCATCTTCTGTTTCATCCCTTAAAACGGACAGGGTGCCCCTCCAAGAGATGTTTTGGGGAAGCGTTCGATCACATAGTGTAGCATATCTGGCTTACAACACATAGTGCAGCATATCTACCCGACAACAGATAGTGTAGTACATCTACCCGACAACTCAGAGTGTAGCATATCTACCTCTCAACACATAGTTTAGTACATATACCTGACAATACGTATTGCAGTGTATCGAACTGACAAGACGAAATAAACTTGGAAAATGCTTGACACAGAAAAGCAGTGAAGGTGTGTATCTGCCGTTTTCGTGGCAGAACATACCAGCATGTCATTACGTACCTCGAAGTTTGGTTTTCAACTGCCGCTCGTATATCAGTCGGAGAGCGTGTCGCCAAAACAGTAGAGCTGAAACAATTGGTAGATCTAAGAATTGCATTATGTGAATGTCGCCACAAACTGTTTCTCTTTGGTGTTCCGAGCAGGAACAAAGAGTAATCATGGTATAAATATGGCCCTAACATACTTGCGCACTAACACAACAACTCAAATCCTTATTACGCTCTAACAAACGTAGATGTCACTGCTGATCACCATATCATCTAAAGCCACCACACTGTCACCACTCCACCAACACCACTTCACTTCCACCACTCCACCAACACCACTTCACTGCCACCACTCCACCAACACCACTCCACCAACACTCCACTTCCACCACTCCACCCACTCCACCAACACCACCACTGCCACCACTCCACCAACACCACTTTCACTTCCACCACTTCACACCACTCCACACCTCTCCACCAACACCACTGCCACTGCCACCTCTCCACCAACACCCACTTCACTTCCACCACTCCACTCCACCAACACCACTTCACTTCCCACCTCTCCACCAACACCACTTCACACCACTCCCACCACCTCCACCAACACCACTCCACCAACACCACTTCTCCACCTCCACCACACACCACTTCACTCCAAGCTCATTTCACTATCACCCACTTCACTTCCACCACTCCACCAACACCACTTCACATCCACCTCTCCACCAACACCACTTCACTTCCACCACTCCACCAACACCACTTCACTCCCACCACTCCACCAACACCACTTCACTTCCACCACTCCACCAACACCACCACTCCACCACTGACCACCACTTCACACTCACTTCACATCCACCTCTCCACCAACACCACTTCTCCACCAACACCACCACTCACCACTTCATTGCCACCTTCTCCACCAACTCATTTCACCCACCACCACTCTCACCACTCCACCAACACCACTTCACTCCACCAACACCACTTCACTTCTCTCACCACTCCAGCTCATTTCACTCCCACCACTCCACCAACACCCTTCACTTCACTCCATCCACCACATCCACCTCTCCACCCACTTCACACCTCCACCTCTCCACCAACACCACTTCACTCCCACCACTCCACCAACACCACTTCACTCCACCACTTCTTCCACTCCACCACCAACACCACTTCACTCCCACCTCTCCTCCACCACTCCACCTCCTTCTTCCATCCACCTCTCCACCACTCCCACCACACTTCACTCCACCACTCCCCACCACTCCACTTCACTCCCACCTCCTCCACCACTCCACTTCACTCCCACCTCTCCGTCAACACCACTTCACTCCCACTCTCCACAACAATCCACCACTCCACCACCACTTCACACCAACCTCTCCATCAACACCACTCCACCAACACCACTTCACTTCCACCACTCCACCACCAACACCACTTCACTCCCACCACTCCACCAACACCACTTCACTCCCACCGATCCACCAACACCACTTCACTTCCACCTCTCCACCAACACCCCTTCACTCCCACCTCTCCACCAACACCACTTCACCAACACCACTTTACTTCCACCTCTCCACCAACACCGCTTCACTCCCACCTCTCCATCAACACCACTTCACTCCCACCACTCCACTTCACTTCCACCACTCCACCAACACCACTTTACTAACACCACTCCACCAACACCGCTTCACTGCCACCACTCCACCAACACAACACTGCCAACACTCCGGCAGTACAAATAAACGGCCCCTGCTCCACCAACACCACTCCACCACCACCACTACAACTGCACCACCACGCTATCACCACTCCTCAGACACCACCACACTGCCATCACTTCACCATCCCTATACCAGCGCCATCCGACCATTACACCAGCAACACAGTTTCACTTCAAAATGTTTTTACAATCCTCTAATGGTTCCCGATCAAGTTAACCGTACAACCTTGTGTTTCATAGACAGACCTTTCAACTTACCTTTCTCTCTATGTAATTCTTGTATGTGTCCGTTTGCCGCTTCTACAAATGATAACAGACAGTCAGCTGAATTAGTTTGTTGTTTACACAGCAGCAAGCCCTAAACCACTCTGCCGTCTAAAATATACACTTACAAATTGGTCATATCATCAAATAACAAACGCCATCAAAACTTTAACTCGGTCTGGCTTACAATAGTCACCGAAAAAGTGCATGCCTAAGGACCACTTCGACGTCCGTCTCGAATACATTACCAACGATTAACCATTTCTTGTTTCATTCATTGTTAGTAGTTGCAGATATTCCTATTATATAAGTCCGAAACATTTCAACTTTTCTCACAGCCAGAAGTCAAATTTTGACTTGGAAAAACAGTTTCTGAAAGCATGAACAGTTATCAACGCTGCCATTGTACGATTACAGTTTAGGACACTTATCCATCCTTTAGAACAATGTGTACCAAAATGTACATGTTGACAAGTGATACTTCAATGTTCCAACAATTAGTTCAACAATACCGTTTGCCGTTCGTAATTCGTCTGCTTCTTTCTCAGCTTGTTCTGCAACAGACAACCAGTTGTGACACACAGTTCAAAGCATATTCCGAAAACCATTAACCGTGTTTATTGTCTCAAGAGAGCGTTCGTGGAAATTTGAAAGACGAAATAATGCAATTTCTTACCTCTCTTTACACCCTCCCTTTTCCACGTTAAATTGCACTCAGTCAATCACTGTTGCTTGTTTCCAACATAATTCATCACGTTCTTCCAGCTTTGTCTTTGTTTCCTGTAGATCCTTGACCTTTGTCTTCAGGTTGTTGTCAGTTTCAGTCAAAGTGTTTTTTGGACTGGAGTTCAGCCTTCGTTTTGCTCAGTTCTTCGTTTTTATCGCTTAATTGTTTCTTAAGTGTTTCTAACTCGTCAGTTTTTTCTTTCAAAGAATTTTTCGTGGATTGGTGAGCAGACCCGGTATCATGTAGTTGTTTCGTACGTTGTTCCAGCTTTGTCTTTGTTTCCTGTAGATCTTCGACCTTTGTCTTCAGGCTGTTATCAGATTCAGTCAAAGTGTATTTTGTTGACTGGAGTTCAGCCTTCGTATTGCTCAGTTCTTCGTTTTTATCGCTTAATTGTTTTTTAAGTGTTACTAACACGTCAGTTTCCTTTTTCAAAGATTTTTTCGTGGAATCGAGTGAAGACCGAGTAACATGTAGTTGTTTCGTACGTTGTTCCAGCTCTTTATTTGTTTCCTGTAGAGCCTCGATCTTTGTCTTCAGTTTGTTCTCAGTTTCAGTCAAAGTTTCTTTTGTGGACTGGAGTTCATCCCTCGTTTTGCTCAGTTCTTCGTTTTCATCTCTTAATTGTTTCTTCAGTGTTTCTAGCTCGCCAGTTTTCTTTTTCAAAGATTTTTGCGTGGATTGTAGTTGTTTCGTAAGTTGTTGCGGCTTCTTCTCTGTTTCCTGCGACTCATCGCCTTTATCTGTTTCTGATTGTTTTCCAGATTTGGTATCAGACTGGGTATCCATTTCCTTTCCTGCAGAGTCTTTTTCAGTTGGCTCCTTTTCAACTGACTCTGACTCATGTTCGGGCCTATTTTCACGTGTCTCCTGTGCTGGTGGATGTAGATGGTCACCGTTTGTTGACTCGGCTTCAGGATCTTTGTCGGGGGATTCTAGTAACGGAAAGCTTATACTGAACTTCATATCACATAACACTTGGAATTTACACATCCGATATCTGCAAAATTGTGTACAAAATATGAAACTGTGTGCCCTTGTCATAATCACCACTAGCAAGTCAATTACACTTGAGACCCGTGAAGGTCCGGGTTGGAATATTGATCTCAGTAACCCATGCTTGTCGTAAGAGGCGACTAACGGGATCGGGTGGTCAGGCTCGCTGACTTGGTTGACAGATGTCATCGGTTCCCACCTTGAGCAGATCGATGCTCATGTTGTTGATCACTGGACTGTCTGGTCCAGACCGCCGCCATATAGACCGCCGCCATATAGCTGGAATAATTCTGAGTGCGGCGTAAAACCCAACTCACTCACTCACTCACATACATACACTTGAAGTATTTAAGTGCCAGTTGAGTCCATGTCCATAGGTGAGTGTGCTAGTATAGTCTTATAGTTGTTGCATCACGTCGGGGAACACCAGAAATGGTTGCAAACCTCACACATCGTGGTTAAATGTGCGAACGCTTTAACCTCTGGGCTATTCCAGGCGTATATACACCTAGCAACGCCGCAGCCATTCTCCCTCCATAACTCCGGTAAATCAATCACTTATTGATAGGGCGATCCGACCTGTCATGCTTGAGGTACTATTGTACACCACGCCCTCTATCTAGAACATGTGTTACTGCATACTGTGCAGTCGACACTAGGTCACGATGACCTGCTGATAAACACTCGGCTCTGAGTTTTGTGTACACAATAGAACACCTTTGTGCCCCAAAGGTCTATTTATCTGAGTCATGTGGGACTGATCTACCAGGAAATACAATCTATCAGTCACATATGTCACGCTTAAATAAGTAGTCAATGGTTTTCTAAGAAGGCGGTTCGTCTTGCCTGTGCTCCAGATCTACACCATATAGGGCACTGCGTTCACGTTATGTACACACGTGACAAACAAACCCCATCACCCCCCCATTATCAATATTTCAGCACAACAATGTGACGACACTGCTATTTTGCTATTTCCGCATGTGCATGCAGCTGCTCTACACCCGATGTGAGACCCGCTTTTCATTCAGTCAGTTTCAAGCAATGAACACACACCATTTACGGTGTATACACTCGGCCACGCTGCACGGCAGACAGGACGACAGTGTTCCGCCTCAACACGCGAGTCAAAACTTATCACGCGCGTGAGGGTTTTCTCGTAAATAAGTTATTAGGTGAGACTACTGTTTGTGCTAAGTTTTTCTAACGTTTATACAAGTTTAGTTGATGTACACAGGCACGTCATCTATTTATATACATCCACCTACCTTCAGCGGACATCTCGACGACCCTACTGCAAAGCGAAAGTACCAAGGTCCTCTGTTCTCGGAAGTGTGGCACACGTGACGCCGGGATACTAAGAATCAATTGAATAACGAGTACTGATTAAGGTATACGTTTATTATTATCTGTTGTTATTGTTCATAAGTTGTTTGTGTTTATCTGTTGTTATTGTTCATAAGTTGTTTGTGTTTATCTGTTGTTATTGTTCATACGTTGCTTGTGTTTATCTGTTGTTATTGTTCATAAATTGTGTTTATTATACAATTATAGACTCTTGTAGAGGTCGATATCGGTTTTTATTGACCTGAGTAAAACAATATCGACCGAGCTTGCGAGGTCGATATTGTTTTTCTCAGGTCAATAAAAACCGATATCGACCTCTACAAGAGTCTATAATTGTTTTATTATATAATGAAAGAGAAACGGGTTTTAACATAAACTTTTAATGCACACACTGTGCCATCTATCCGAGTGATCTGATTGGCTGAAAAGCGGGGGAAGCCCCTTCGTACGGGATTCCTTGTCTATTTTTAGTAACCCAAGTCAATATCGTAATTTATCAGAAAACTCAAGTCAATATCGTGTTTTGTAGTCAATCATGTGACGGTCTTTTGACCAATCGTGGTACAGGAAAAATACTACCCATATAATAACTGTTCTTATTGTTCATAAGTTGTGTTTATCTGTTCTTATTGTTCATAAGTTGTGTTTATCTGTTCTTATTATTCATTCATTGCTTGTGTTTATCTGTTCTTATTGTTCATACGTTCTGTTTATCTGTTGTTATTGTTCATAAGTTCTATTTATCTGTTGTTATTGTTCATACGTTGCTTGTGTTTATCTGTTGTTATTGTTCATAAGTTGTGTTTATCTGTTGTTATTGTTCATAAGTTCTGTGCTTGTTCTTATTATCATGTTGTTGTGTTTATCTGTTGTTATTGTTCATAAATTGTGTTTATCTTTTCTTATTGTTCATAAGTTGTGTTTATCTGTTGATATTGTTCATAAATTGTTTTTATCTGTTGTTATTGTTCATAAGTTCTGTTTATCTGTTCTTATTGTTCATATGTTGCTTGTGTTTATCTGTTCTTATTGTTCATAAATTGTGTTTATCTGTTGTTATTGTTCATAAGTTCTGTTTTATTGTTGTTATTGTTCATAAGTTGTGTTTATATGTTGATATTGTTCATAAATTGTGTTTATCTGTTGTTATTGTTCATAAAGTGCTGTCTGTATCTGTTGTTATTGTATCTGTTGTTATGTTTATGTTGTTTGTGTTTATCTAGTTTTATTGTTTATAGATTGTTTTTATCCGTTCTTATTGTTTTAAATTTGCTATTTCCGCATGTGCATGCAGCTGCTCTACACCCGATATGAGACCCGCTTTCCATTCAGTCGATTTCAAGCAATGAACACATAAGTTGTGTTTATCTGTTGTTATTGTTCATACGTTGGTTGTGTTTATCTGTTCTTTTTGTTCAAAAATTCTGTTTATCTGTTGTTATTGTTCATACGTTGGTTGTGTTTATCTGTTCTTTTTGTTCAAAAATTATGTTTATCTGTTGTTATTGTTCATAAATTGTGTTTATCCGTTGTCATTGTTCATACGATGCTTGTGTTTATCCGTTGTCATTGTTCATACGATGCTTGTGTTTATCTTTTCTTATTGTTCATAAGTTTCTTGTGTTTATCTGTTGTTATTGTTCACTCCAGCTCATGCACCCCACCTCACACCCTACATCCCCTCTCACACTCTACAACCCGCCTCACACCAAACTTACACCCAGTCTCTCTTCCCCTCTCACACTCTACAACTCGCCTCACACCACACTTACACCAAATATCCTATCCCCTCTCACACTTTATTCCTCCCACCGAGCCTCACACCACACTTACACCAAATCTCTCATCGCCTCTCACACTCTATTCCTCACACCAAGCCTCACACCACACTTACACCAAATCTCTCATCGCCTCTCACACTCTATTCCTCACACCAAGCCTCACACCACACTTACACCAAATCTCTCATCGCCTCTCACACTCTATTCCTCACACCACACCACACTTACACCCAATCGCTCATCGCCTCTCACACATTCCTCACACCAAGCCTCACACCACACTTACACCCAATCGCTCATCGCCTCTCACACTCTATTCCTCACACCAAGCCTCACACCACACTTACACCCAATCTCTCATCGCCTCTCACGCTCTATTCCTCACGCCCCGTCTCGATGTTACCACCGCGCCTCACAACCCGTCTCACACCCCGTCTCACTGTTAACACCCTCTTTCACACCCCGTCTCACTGTTAACAACCCGTCTCACACGTCGTCTCACTGTTAATACCCCATCTCACACCCCGTCGCTCTGTTAACACCCCGTCACACTACCCGTCTCACTGTTAACACCCCGTCTCACTCCCCGTCTCACTGTTAACACCCCGTCTCACTCCCCGTCTCACTGTTAACACCCCGTCTCACTGTTAACACCCCGTCTCACTGCTAACACCCTGTCTCACTGTTAACACCCCGTCTCACTGTTAACACCCAGTCTCACTGTTAACACCCCATCTCACTGTTAACACCCTGTCTCACTGTTAACACCCCGTCTCACTGTTAACACCCCGTCTCACTGTTAACACCCCGTCTCACTCCCCGTCTCACTGTTAACACCCCGTCTCACTGTTAACACCCGTCTCACTGCTAACACCCCGTCTCACTGTTAACACCCCGTCTCACTGTTAACACCCCGTCTCACTGTTAACACCCCGTCTCACTGTTAACACCCGTCTCACTGTTAACACCCCGTCTCACTGTTAAACACCCCGTCTCACTCCCCGTCTCACTGTTAACACCCCGTCTCACTGCTAACACCCCGTCTCACTGTTAACACCCCATCTCACTGTTAACACCCCGAGTAGTATATACAATGTCGTCCTTCATCTTTTCGCATGTTTCCATGTGTGGAACATTTGTCAAGATTTTCAACACACATTAACCACCTTTCACAGAGTGAATTCTGCTAACATTATGAAAACTAAAACATTCTTCAGCTCCAAAATTAAACTGTTATTTTACGCACGTCTCACTGAGCGATTAAAGTGAATGTGTTGTTTTAATATTTCTTTGAACGGATTATCGTGAGCGAATTAATGTACATGTTGTCTTAAGCGTATGCTCTTACTTGACACTGATTGCGTTCACTCAATGTCAACTGCACCGTATACTGTTATCTTCACCTTGCGTATAATCATATAAAAGACATTATCTGAAGGACATGATTCATAATTTGTTCATCATGGATAACGTGACCGATTCTTGCGTTTACTGCTCATTGAGATGCCGCGAAAGACAACAGTGGCTATATAATAAATTAATTGAAATCTTCATGTCTATATATATATAATAAATTAATTAAAATCTTCATGTCTGTATATATATATATAATAAATTAACTGAAATCTTCATGTCTGTATATATATATAATAAATTAATTGAAATCTTCATGTCTTATATATATATATATATATATGTATATATATATAATATTACTGAAATCTTCATGTCTATATATATATATAATATATTAATTGAAATCTTCATGTCTGTATACATATATAATATAAATTAATTGAAATCTTCATGTCTGTATATATATATATATAATAAATTAATTGAAATCTTCATGTCTGTATATATATATATATAATAAACTGAAATCTTCATGTCTATATATATATAATAAATTAATTGAAATCTTCATGTCTGTATATATATGATAAATTAACTGAAATCTTCATGTCTGTCTGGTTAATTGTCTGTCTGATTATCGTTAATTAACCCAGGGGCCGGTTCGGGTGCGGGGACGGTTTGGGTTAAATATCCAGGGGCCGGTTTGGGTTAAATATCCAGGGGCCGGGTTCGGCTTGGGGCCGGTTCGGGTGTATCCCCAATGATATACAATGATTGTCCGAGTCCAACCAGAACCGCTGTAAAGCTTTATTTCATAAATAAAGCTTTTGCAAGGCCCTTAGATCTCGCCGCCATTATATATACTACTTTTGAATCCCCAGTTAACTTCCCGGTCACTATGACCGCTACAATTATAGACTCTTGTAGAGGTCGATATCGGTTTTATTGACCTGAGTAAAATAATATCGACCGAGCTTGCGAGGTCGATATTGTTTTTCTCAGGTCAATAAAACTGATATCAACTCTAAGCAAAGTCTATAATTGCTTTTATTATATAATGAAGAGAAAACGGGTTTTAACATAAACTTTTAATGCACACACTGTGCCATCTATCCGAGTGATCTGATTGGCTGAAAAGCGGGGGAAGCCCCTTCGTACGGGATTCCTTGTCTATTTTTAGTAACCCAAGTCAATATCGTAATTTATCAGAAAACTCAAGTCAATATCGTGTTTTGTAGTCAATCATGTGACGGTCTTTTGACCAATAGTGGTACAGGAAAAATACTACCTATATAATAACTGTTCTTATTGTTCAAAAGTTGTGTTATCTGTTGTTATTGTTCATAAGTTGTGTTTATCTGTTCTTATTGTTCAGACGTTGCTTGTGTTTATCTGTTCTTATTGTTCATAAATTGTGTTTATCTGTTGTTATTGTTCATAAGTTCTGTTTATCTGTTGTTATTGTTCATACGTTGCTTGTGTTTATCTGTTGTTATTGTTCAGAAGTTGTGTTTATCTGTTGTTATTGTTCATAAGTTGTGTTTATCTGTTGTTATTGTTCATAAGTTCTGTTTAACTGTTCTTATTGTTCATATGTTGCTTGTGTTTATCTGTTCTTATTGTTCATAAATTGTGTTTATCTGTTGTTATTGTTCATAAGTTGTGTTTATATGTTGATATTGTTCATAAATTGTTTTTATCTGTTGTTATTGTTCATAAGTTCTGTTTATCTGTTCTTATTGTTCATATGTTGCTTGTGTTTATCTGTTGTTATTGTTCATAAATTGTGTTTATCTGTTGTTATTGTTCATAAGTTCTGTTTATCTGTTGTTATTGTTCATAAGTTGTGTTTATATGTTGATATTGTTCATAAATTGTGTTTATCTGTTGTTATTGTTCATAAGTTCTGTATATCTGTTGTTATTGTTTATTTGTTGTTTGTGTTTATCTAGTTTTATTGTTTATAGATTGTTTTTATCCGTTCTTATTGTTTTATATTTGCTATTTCCGCATGTGCATGCAGCTGCTCTACACCCGATATGGGACCCGCTTTCCATTCAGTCGATTTCAAGCAATGAACACATAAGTTGTGTTTATCTGTTGTTATTGTTCATACGTTGGTTGTGTTTATCTGTTCTTTTTGTTCAAAAATTCTGTTTATCTGTTGTTATTGTTCATACGTTGGTTGTGTTTATCTGTTCTTTTTGTTCAAAAATTCTGTTTATCTGTTGTTATTGTTCATAAATTGTGTTTATCCGTTGTCATTGTTCATACGATGCTTTTGTTCATCCGTTGTCATTGTTCATACATGCTTGTGTTTATCTTTTCTTATTGTTCATAAGTTTCTTGTGTTTATCTGTTGTTATTGTTCACTCCAGCTCATGCACCCCACCTCATACTCTACAACCCGCCTCACACCAAACTTACACCCACTCTCTCATCCCCTCTCACACTCTACAACCCGCCTCACACCAAACTTACACCCACTCTCTCATCCCTCTCACACTCTACAGCCGCCTCTTCACACCAAACTTGCCACCCACCACTCTCATCATCCCTCTCACACTCTACAACCCGCCTCACACCAAACTTACACCCGCTCTCTCATCCCTCTCACACTCTACAACCCGCCTCACACCAGGCTCACACACCCACTCTCTCATCCCTCTCACACTCTACAACCCGCCTCACACCAAACTTACACCCACTCTCTCATCCCCTCTCACACTCTACAACCCGCCTCACACCAAACTTACACCCACTCTCTCATCCCCTCTCACACTCTACAACCCGCCTCACACCAAACTTACACCCAGTCTCTCATCCCCTCTCACACTCTACAACTCGCCTCACACCACACTTACACCAAATATCCTATCCCCTCTCACACTTTATTCCTCCCACCTAGCCTCACACCACACTTACACCACACTTACACCAAATCTCTCATCACCTGTCACGCTCTATTCCTCACACCAAGCCTCACACCACACTTACACCCAATCTCTCATCCCCTCTCACACTCTATTCCTCACACCAAGCCTCACACCACACTTACACCAAATCTCTCATCGCCTCTCACACTCTATTCCTCACACCAAGCCTCACACCACACTCACACCACACTTACACCACACTTACACCCAATCTCTCATCGCCTCTCACACTCTATTCCTCACACCAAGCCTCACACCACACTTACACCAAATCTCTCATCGCCTCTCGCACTCTATTCCTCACACCAAGCCTCACACCACACTTACACCACACTTACACCCAATCTCTCATCGCCTCTCACGCTCTATTCCTCACGCCCCGTCTCGATGTTACCACCGCGCCTCACAACCCGTCTCACACCCCGTCTCACTGTTAACACCCTCTTTCACACCCCGTCTCACTGTTAACAACCCGTCTCACTGTTAATACCCCATCTCACACCCCGTCGCTCTGTCAACGCCCCGTCTCACTGTTAACACCCCGTCTCACTGCTAACACCCCGTCTCACTCCCCGTCTCATTGTTAACACCCCGTCTCAGTGTTAACACCCCGTCTCACTGTTAACACCCCGTCTCACTGTTAACACCCCGTCTCACTGTCAACACCCCGTCTCACTGTTAACACCCCGTCTCACTGTTAATACCCCGTCTCACACCCCGTCTCACTGTTAACAGACCCGTCTCACTGTTAACACCCCATCTCACTGTTAACACCCCGAGTAGTATATACAATGATAGAATTACCCCCGAACCGGCCCCAAGCCCCCCTTCATGTCTGTATATATATATAATAAATTAACTGAAATCTTCATGTCTATATATATATAATATATTAATTGAAATCTTCATGTCTGTATATATATATATAATAAATTAATTGAAATCTTCATGTCTGTATATATATATAATAAATTAATTGAAATGTTCATGTCTGTATATATATTTATAATAAACTGAAATCTTCATGTCTATATATATATAATAAATTAATTGAAATCTTCATGTCTGTATATATATAATAAATTAACTGAAATCTTCATGTCTGTCTGATTAATTGTCTGTCTGATTATCGTTAATTAACCCAGGGGCCGGTTCGGGTGCGGGGACGGTTTGGGTTAAATATCCAGGGGCCGGTTTGGGTTAAATACCCAGGGGCCGGTTCGGCTTGGGACCGGTTCGGGTGTATCCCCAATGATATACAATGATTGTCCGAGTCCAACCAAAACCGCTGTAAAGCCTTATTTCATAAATAAAGCTTTTGCCAGGCCCTTAGATCTCGCCGCCATTGTATATACTACTTTTGAATCCCCAGTTAACTTCCCGGTCACTATGACCGCGAACTAGCACTTTCCAGATCACGTGGCACTATGTCGTGTTGACCTCAATGAAACAGTTTAATGTGAATCGCCTATGATCTCTTTAGTATGGAATCCTAGAAGGGACATTGTCGCTATGTCGCATTGCCGCGTTGTATGGAATCCTGGAAGGGACATTGTCGGGTTGTCGCATTGTCGCGTTGTCAAAAACAAGTAAAGTGAGGCAAAATAAACCAAAACGCGACACGCGACATTTCGCCCATTTGTCGCATTGTCGCGATGTCGCGTGTCGCGTTTTGAATAATATTTTTCTATTCCTCCAAAGGGCAACACGCGACATAGCGACAATTTTCAAGGTCAAAATATGTCGCGTTGTCGCGCGTCGCCCTATCTAAGATGTGTAAAAAGAAGCCTAAAAATTCACTAAAACGCGACAATGCGACATATTATATGTCGCATTGTCGCGTGTCGCGTTTTCACCCTTTTCGATTACCGGTGCGCATGCGTAGAATGTCAATGAGTCTACGCATGCGCAGGAAATGTTATACTCTATTTCACACTTCAGTGGTCTTTTGTTACCTCCAGTGGTTTTTACAATGAAGAAGTACGCGTAATGATAATGGGGGGCTGCTTTTCTTGAACTTAATGAAAATCTTTCATTGTTGCTTTGAAAATTATTGTATACATTGTAAATGTATTTGACCAATCAAGTGTGTTTTAGCAGCAAGACAAATTATTAGCGCTACTATTCATTGTAATCACGGCACACGGTGACATTCAAGGCAGGGCAATTTGCTGTGCAGAGTTGTGTCTCTTAGTCACACCAGAAAACTATGATCATAGGTTCTAATCCCAGTACCATACACACTCATCACTTTGGACATTTCACCAATATCAAGCTCACAGGTTGTGAAAAACTCAAATATTGTTAAAATTCAGGCCACATCGGCAGAAACATCAAGTGATGTCCACGAATGGGTCACTATTTTCCACAGTGTGGCTTCTCAGAGAGATTCTTGGTACAGTCCTGTCCGACGCTGATGAACTTGTTCAGCCAGCAGTGGATGGATACCAGGTAGAATGAGATGGTAATATCACTTAACCACCCAGCACTTCAAATACAGTTTTGGTCGACTTTGAACGTGATATTCATCTTGGGAAAACGCCATACAAAATGGAATGTTATGATTATGATTTTAAAAGCGGTCAAATCGCTTGGCAGAGTTGCGTACCCTTGGAGTGCCAGAAATCAACCCCTCCCTCCCTCCACTCCACCACTCACTCACTCACACTCCTCACTCCACTCCACTCCGCCCCACTCCGCTCCACTTCACTCCAAACATCGAAAAGTAATCATGGTTGTGATAGTTTATAAAATCCGCCGTAACTAATGAAACGCGACACGCGACAATGCGACAACACGACATTTTGATGAAATGTCGCGTTGTCGCATTGTCGCGTGTCGCGTTTTGTTAAAATATTGAGTACAGTATGTATCACTCACTCACTCACTCCCCTCCCCGCTCCACTCACTCAGTCCTCTCCGCTCCACTCCGCCCACTCACTCACTCCGCTCCACTCCCCGCTCTCTCTCCACTCACTCACTCCCCTCCCCGCTCCACTTCTCTCCACTCCACTCCGCTCCGCTCCGCTCACTGACTCACTCACTCCACTCACTCACTCATTCCTCTCCGCTCCGCTCCACGCTACGCTTACTCACTCACTCACTCACTCATTCCGCTCCTCTCCACCCACTCACTCACTCCTCTCCGCTCCATTCACTCACTCCGATCCCCGCTCTGCTCACTCACTTCACCCACTCACTCGCTCAAATGTAATTTGTTTTACTATTTCCTACGTTGTCTGACCTTCTTTGTTATAAATTGTTCCCGTGCTAGTGGTGCTTGAAATGTATTGTACAATCATCATTCATCGGCTAAATCTAAAAGTAGCGTACGTCTGGTGTTTTGAGTTACATTCAGCACTAGAAATCGAGTGGGCATCAAAACAGTGGGCATCCAAAACATACAACCAAGAACATGTTCTTGGCATCCTTGCAGTTGCCCGTTTACCAGGCTTCAGTTCCATCGTCCTAAGACCCCCGAGTCAAAATAATTAGTGTCCTGCGTTTGCCATTAACTATTCTGTTATACTATATCTGACCATTAGGCTCACACATATTTCAGCACATTTTGTTAGTCAGGTACTCCGGGGTTCTTCTTCTTGTTGTTGTTTGTCTGTTTGATTTATAAATTATGGCTAAAAACAATGGTTGCCAAACTGTGCCTTTCGGCGACATTGGTCCAACAGTCAAAATTGAATGGAAATATAATAGTCACTGTACGACATTGTTACTTATACAATCGACATTTTTAAATCATATGGGTTTTTGGTGCTGGAGTTTGGTCATTTTCCATGTCATTTCGGCTCCTACACCCCAATAAAACCATGATAATTTTATGCAACATGAAATTATGTCATTTGAGATGTCCCTGTTGCAAAGACACAACCTTTAAACACAATGTAGGGTACAGGCGCAATATGTTGTATTAAGGTTAATATGCATTTATGTATGCATTGGTCTAAATGGTTGTATTATAGGCACACCAATATTAATTAATTATGGATCACATACACACACGGGGTTATGAGAAAGGCAAAGGCACAATGCAAAAAATAGCAGCAGCGGCTAAGGTATCTGAATATTTTGCTAAGCAGTGGTTAAGAAACAAGGTCCACGAAATATACTGAGCAGAAAAAGTGATATTTCCACAACTAATGAAGTTCAGCACACAATATTGTCAATGGAATAGCTATTGGTTTCTACAGAATTGATTACTTTGATTACTCTCAGAGTCTGTTGTATTCATTAAAGGGGGAGTGTAGAAAAAAACACGTTTTTCTTTGGGGAATACTAGTAGATTTTGTCAAATTAATTAATGTCAAAGCTTGAAAATATACCACACGTCACAATTTCATTCTGGAAATTCAAAAGTCCAGGAACTCTCCTTCCTGTGGCCAGTTTCTAACAAAATATTTGAGAACATTCAACATGCAGTTATCATCAATATATGCTAAGCATTACAAAAAAATAATTAAACTTTAAATTCCCCATTTAAACTACTCCACTAATTTAGAGCGCCATTAAAACATCTCGCCCATGGGCCCTAAAATATACTTCTGCTCAAAATACATTTTTTATCATGTTTTGGAGGTTGTGAATGAATGAAAGTATGTTTAGAAGTATCATCACACAAACTTTTCATCATTTTTACTTATTTCGGCTAAATTAGAACGTTATAAAAATATCGGTGTAGGCCCTATGCCGCGTCAATATCTTTTTATAAATAACCGAAATCGAGAATAAAGAATCGTTTAAATCCGTTTGGTTGGCACCTATCATGCGAATCACTGAACTATGAAGTTATACTGAGTTAATCCGCACACCCGTTGCAACGTATAACGTTGAAGTTGGTGTATGCACAGTACATGGAGTAGTGAATAGTTCAATTGCATGTTTGAACTGTTCATGCTGAACTGGTTAATGTAATCGGAGAAAAAGTATGGCCATTGATAAATTGCTCATGGAAATTTAAATACCGTCACAATCGTGAAGCCCTTGAAATTATGTATACACAGCTTATATTACCCTAGTTGGATTATTGCGGTCATATCTGCAACAACTGCACTAAAGAACAATCTCATTTTTTTAGAAAAATTACACCTATATGCTATACCAACAATATGTGGAGCAGTATGCGAAACTAGCCATAACAAAATATATGTCGAAACAAATATCCAGCCTTTAAGGATTACAAATTAAAAATTAATTTTGTTCTACAAAGTGGTCAACATCTTAAGGCCCGACCACCTAACCAGATTTGTCCCTCGTGTATCAGATTCAAACCAATACAACCTAAGACATCATAATAACATACAAAATATTATATTAACTGCAGAACAAGTAATTACGGAAACTCGTTCTTACCCTATACTATTATGCCATGGAACAGTTGACCTCAACATTTAATTCATTTAGAGTTAGTGTCGAGTTTTATCATACTATTGAGCACTGAATCAAGAAAATCGTTGGAATACACCTATTTGTATTTCTCTTGCTGCAATAATCTTCCGATACATGTTGTAAAACTTATGAATATGTGTATGCAACGAGTAGGAGAACAGATCTCTCTCGGTATGAGAACATGATACACAGAGTAAATTATGATATTAGCTTTGTTTGCATTTCAAACAAGTCGTCCTTTCCAAGCGCAACATCTGATATATTTCGCTTCATTTCACTGATACACTTGGTATTGGTCACAAAGACTATTTGTCATTTTATTTTGAACTGTATGAGGATTCTTGTATACGTGTAAGTAAGATGGTTTTGAATTACAGTTGTGATGTAATGAATGAAACATATATGACAAGCCACATACGTTTCACGTTCGTGTTTACGTATTTTCCACAACATTCACCCACATTCTCGGTTCATACACTATGTTTCAGAATCGATCAAATAACAACAAATATTTCGGTAATCACGCTGATACACATGTTGTTTTGTAGGGACTTGTATTGTGTTATTTATGTAGAAATTAAATAGCAAACGTACGATGCTGGCACATTCACCGATGGTTAGCTAGAATGACGTATACACATGTTTTTATTTGGGTGAAAGAAAAAACACCACCCACTCAGGTCGTAACACTTTTTTGGTACAATGTTCAAACCGCAACGTCATCGTCGTACAGTGTGGAGCTCACCACTGCCAGGTAGCAGGTGTATCAAAACAGTAGCCTGCATCGATACACAAGAACCACACACCTACACCACGTGAAATAGGTGTAAAAAAGGTCTAATAAACACGTGAGTTAGGCACCACTCACGTCATAATGCAAGGTACATAAGACATGACTATTTCGTTGTATTCCAACCATCGGTTGTGTCAGTACCTAATAAAGTAATATTTCCGTTCGTTCTTAGTTTTCCACACATATCCATATAGCAGTAGTATACTTCACTGCCGTCAATACTCAAGACGTCATTGCCAATAATTTTAATCGTGCTTTTCTTACAGTCGCATGATCCTGTGGAAGTGGTGCTCATATATGTTTAAGTATGTGTCTTATCTGATAGTAAACATGAAAGAATTAAGAAAACAGAGCTGATAATGTTTTCCCCGTGTTCACTAAGAGATACCCAGCCCGTTATTGCGCACTATATGAACACGTTTAGCGAGAACGTTTTGAGAACCACTCTTCCTCTAATTTCTAAACATATCAGTAAATCGAAACTTGTGTTAGGTCAGTTGCATCTGTACTTTAAGTCTTGTATTTTGTATTTCTTATATACATACACGTTATAATTATAGTGTATCTATATATTTGATATGTTTATTACACTCCCAGGAATATCAGATGCAGTCTTTTTAACTGCATCGTTCTATCGAGAACACAATGGAACAACTTGTAGTTGCTCTCTGCGATACACGTATCATATCACACTCGGTCGAACAATATAACAACTTCGCGAGGTAACCATAACTTATTACTATATAAAGAAGAGAGCCATGTTATATTTGATGGTTATGTTACTGCTTGATGAATGTTTTAAGCTTCATGGAGTTAGTCTCACACCTAATGTAAAACCACTTTTAAACAGTGGGGTACATTCTACAAATTTTGTTGGCTCAGTAAATACATTTGGGTTTGCAAAAACAGTGCTCTATGTTTATGAATAATATATAAAACACCAACTTGTGCATATAGGGTATTTGAGTGTCAGACTTCATATTATAAATGATCATAATGTAACACCATGTAACACACATAATAGACAGTGGAATAGTGCGGGGGGCTTATATTCTATCAAAGCGAAAGAGTGCATTCGTTGCTTCGCTACCGATGAGTCGGTCATATGTTCATGAATTGTCCAGAACTCAGATATAATGGATTAAATTACAGAATTCAATTATGTAATTTATAACTTAAAAAGGCCATACAACAAGGCTTTTGTTTGAAGTCTTTCTGGTGTGTGCTCTGGGAGATTTCATCGCTGGGTCCAGGGTGCCGTTCCACTAACCGATCTTATCTAAGACCAGTCTTAGCAAGTTACACCAATTTTACAATTGTCTTAGCTAAAAGTTACACCCGTTCCACTAACCGATCTTAGGCCGATCTTATCCTGTGCCGATTTTACGATCCGATCTAAGCTTAGATGGAGACTCTTTGGTGCGAGAGATAGAGAAATGCGAGGCATGAGTTATCTTCTTTTGCATAGTCTAGCAGACGATGGAAGTAGTTTTGGAACCAAGTATAAACGTGTGGAAAAATCCTCGAGCAAAATTTTAGGGTAGTGAGCACCTTGGTTTCAGGGGCAAGTGCGTGTGAACGCTGGGTATCAGGCATAATATGTAACCTTGTCGATCAGAATAAACAAGGTGTGGCGAGGTATCCTCCACCTCACACCCTGTAATATAGGGCAGGACACAAACCTGATATTCCTTCAAAAACCATTCGTTTTTTATATCTGAGAGAGGTATACACAATCTATACTTGAAATGAAAGCTTGTGATCTGAGCACTAAGAAAAAAAATGATGTGGTGAAATTTATGTGGACATTTTCTTATAAGAACGTTTTTATGTCACACCAATAAAGTCTGTAGAGAAACTCTGCCGTAAAATGAGTCATCAAGAAAACAGTACTACCAGTACTTCCTGCAGTCTGCTGAGACCACTTCCTGTCCTAGCAGTGTTGACATTTGGAACTTGACAGCTTGTTAAATCTTTTTCCAAAGATTTTCATTCGAAGCATTGACAAGTCTTCAGATTTCTTCAATATCATTATTGAGGTAAGTTGTTTTCTAATTGTGTACATTTCCACAGAACCTTATGTTTCAATGATAGAAATTACAGAAGATTACCAGTGGGTTAGTTATGCACTAATCTTGTTTGATGATAAAATTTTGAAATGCATTTCAAATAGGTAATTTGTTATTGTACCTGATATCCTAAGGTATTTTCATGGCATTTTACATGTTTAAAGTCAACTGTTTCATTGACAGATTTCAAGATAACTAACTCTAAAGTTTTAAATGATGAAACTCCTTGAGAGGCCATTTTAAGGATGAAAATATTCATCAAATCCTATTCAGAGAATCTTATGCTTGATCTTTCTATTATTGGTCCAATTATATTTCAGATATTATAAAATTATGATTTTATTAGGTTTTTGATGATTCTTTTCAAAGAAGTTTTGAAAAAATGTACAGATAACATTCTGAAACCCTGAGAGGGTCACCCTTTATAAAATGCATTGTCAGTGTAAGCAATATTTCCCTACAACTTAATATTACCCGATTGTGATCCTCAACTAAAAAAACACACCAATTTTAGCAATAAATATGTTTTGAAGTGATTTTTAAAGAAGATATGTTGATTATAAAAATGTAGAAATGAAATAATTTCTTTCTTAACGTATATAATATCCCCAAACATAATTTTGTTATATATTTTTTTTTTCCACCAAAATATAAACACTACCTTATAATTTGACAGGACAATTTCTTCAAAAAATATTTATTAGATTGAATTATGTTTATAAACATAGACATAATTCAATATGTGCATGCTGTCCAAAATTATTTTCACTATAATACCTTTTAATTAAATTTGAATTTTTGGGTAAAATATAACAAGAAAATTGATTGCAAAGGTTTTTTTCAAAACTGCGCATTAGATTTCTTTATTTGTTAAACTTTTACCTTTAATAGTTTCACATACATTCTTTTATTTATTAATAATATCTTGATTTTTTAAAATACAATGTACATATCCAAAAAAAAATTGCTATCATTTTCAGGTAGCATCATAATGAAAGCTTGTATTTTTTAAAAAGACATTTCCCTTTTTGAAATAGTTTTTCTCTTGTTTTTATTGATACATTACGAATGTAGACAAATTTAATGATTAAACTTAAACTTATACAGATACATAAGTGCCCAATCCTGTCAAGATAGGTCAAGTCCAAAATTGAACACTTTCACGTACCTTTTAGGTATGTATGTATTTCACAGTAGTTTCGCATACAGTCACATATATTCAGGGATGAGATCCTAACTTGTTTTTATAATGAATATTAAACATAACAAAAAGCTCTTATTTTGTTGTGTCAAAATGAATTTTTTTGTTTAAGAAGGGCATTTCTTTTCATGAAATGTTTTCCTCCCTGAAACAATGATATATTTTAAATCTTTGAAGATTTCAAGTTTAATTTTTTTTCATTTAGGTATATTTCTGAAAAACTTAAGCAATGGAGCCAAAGCCAGTGCAGTTTGGACAAGTCCAAAAAAGATCACTCTCTCATGAGCCTTTTAGATATATATATCTCTATATATAGTATCACAGAAGTTACACCTACATTGACTTATTTATTGATAAAATCCTACCTATATTTGTAAGACGTATTTACTTTAAATGTTGCTCTTAACCCAAATCATAATGACCTTTCATGTTTAAGAAAGGAATTCTCTTTATGAGTGAGTTTAGTTTTGCACCGCTTTTAGCAACATTTCAGCACTATCACGGCGGGGGACACCTGAAATGGACTTCACACATTGTACCCATGTGGGGAATCAAACCAATGTCTTCAGCGTGATGAGCGAACGTCTTAACCACTGTACTACCCCACCACCCACTCTCTTTATGAAATATGTTCTACTGTTAATAAATGTAAGAAGATTTAATGATGAAACTTTCCTTATTTCAGGTTAACTTCAAAGAGAAATGGACTTAAAGGGGCCAAGTCCAAAAGAGTAAACATTCATCTGCGGAGTACTGCATCATAATTAGTGCTCGAACAAATTTATCACCTGGAGAATTACAATCACTGCCCAATTGAGCCAAGACGATGTTTTTACCAGACTTGTGCAGTTGTTTGGAAATGATCTTTGTGGTCAGGATTTGCTTTATCATAGATGTTTCTTAGTGAAGATGGGACTGTTCGACTTGAGCATGTGCACGCAGAAATGGTCTTTAGAAGACCATTATGTCTGACAGATTGTCGTGATGATGTCACAATGGCTAAGGTTCTCGCACATCCCATAGGATCAGTTCCTACATTACTTTTCAATGAAGATGGATCAAGGAGGAAGACATCCAATGCCGATTTGACAGACAAATTAGAAGAAATTGTACAGAATATTGACACTTTACCAGACTTTGACAAAAAGACACTGTCCACATTCGCGATACAATGGCAATATTGATAAGTATGAAACCTGCCATTCCCTCCGCGTTGGATAGTGTTGCTGACAGGTATATGCAAAATATGAAGCAGTGTTTCACAAGGGCTGATACTGTCATAGATATGTTCGACCAGTATGACAATCGCAACTCCACTGAGTCTGCAGAACGTTCACGAAGGGCTGACCTCAACACCGGCAAGAAGTATCAAGTGTCATCAGGCAGACAGATTCCACAGTGGAACAAGTTTCTGAGAACATGTCACAGTTAACAACGTTTTGTGTACCAAAGTCCAAGTTGCTACAATGTCAACAGAACAACAAGGAGGATTGTATCTCTCAGGAAGATATGAAGATGGAATGGTGACCAAGTTGATCCCTCCCACTGGTGATGCTTGCATTGATGCACTTGAATGTTCTCAAGAAGAAGTTGATACATGCATGCTCTTCAACGCCATGTACTGCAATGGTGAGTTTGAAGAGAGGCATACCCAAGGAAGTATCATCATCAAGTCCCCTGATACAGATGTTCTCATACTATATATCTGCTATTGTCCACAAATGGAGCATGTCCGTGAAAACTGGAGTGTCTTCTGAAGTCACGGACAAGCACCGGTTCAATCATGTCCATAACATCTGCCATCTTCTTGGATCATCAATGTCATTTGCTTTGCCAGGAATCCATGCCTTTACTGGCTGAGATACGTCATCAGCATTATTTTCATGTTGGCAAGAAGACAAAGACAAAGATGAAAGATAAAGATCTGTTTTCAAGTCATCAAGTCTTATCTTCAGGAAACCTTGATGCAGCAGTGGAGGTCTGCAGGCAATCTAACGTCAGCCTTGTATGACCCCAGGAAGAAGGTTAAACCACGTCACTCTTTGAATGACATGAGATTTCAACAGACATTGAGCTTGCCAAACTTCCCTCATGCGAAAACAGCTTTCGACAGCACGTTAAGCGTGTGATGCCGCAAACTAGCATCTGGACAAGTTCTCATTGTGGTAAACCAGAGTTTGGTAACCTTGAAGATTTTGCCTGGACTAGGGTGAATGGATTGCTCAACCCCACATTGTTTGAACATCAAACTGCTTCGGAAGTTCTTGACTGCCTTGTTTGCACCTGCTGCAAATCCCCATGCTCCTCGGTGTGGTGCATTTCTAGACAGAGCAATCTGTATTGAACTGTGTCCTTGCAAGCGTGGACAGAATTGCACTAACACCATGAAAGATCTTGGTGAAGATAACCAGTGACAATGAAGAATGACCTGTTTAATAATCATATTCCTTTTCCAAGTTGTTAGTTATTACAATAACCTTTAACACAAGACATACTATTGCTTTACAAAAAGAACAGCAAGTGAATCTAGTTTGAAGGATTGTTGGTTCCTAACACATTACACTTATATTTCAGTATCTTTAACAATGTTCTATTTTAGAGATATTAATGTATCTTTACCTGTAATGATGATAGTGATGAGTGATTAAAAGGTAATTTTGAAATTATACCAGTTAGATTTATTATTCTTCTACTGTATCATACCTGACAAAAAGGAGGACCGAAAATTACATTTTTTACCCAAATTTTCAATCATGCAATGAAAATTTTATGTCTAAATATTGCAATCACTATTATTTTTCTATTATACAGAGAGCAACCTTTCATTTGATGGTGAATTTGTTTGAATGGGGTCAATAGTTTGAAAATTAATAAGGATATTTGGAAAATTATGATTTTTAGTGTTTTTGACCCAAAATCCGGTTTTACCAGAAAGTGTCCACGCGAATATTTCTACATCATGTTTAATATTATTCTATAGGTCTTCAGCTTTAATTTGATATATTGATCATGTATACCTCTCAATTTGATCAAATCACCCCCCAAAAATGGGTTTGTTTCCTGCCCTAATATACGCACTGTTTGCTAGTGGTCGTTACAGTTTGCTATGTACAGAGTTGCAATATTGTTGTACAAATGTATTACATTGACTCCCTCGGCTGTGTTCCCATGACGACAGTGGTCAGACTCGCCTCACATTTGTAAGGCTTTAGTGCAGTGTTTGTTTACATCATTAAAATAAACAAATTCATTTCATGGGCGTTTTAGCAGATGGTGAAATGCTCGCTCTTCTTCTTCAAATAGAATATGAAAGCCACCATTTTGGTCTTAAATGGTTTTGAAAACAAGAAGGTCAACAGTGTAGTATTTTTTTAACACATAGAACAAGAAAGTCCCTTGAAAACCTTATCGGTGTTGGGTTGGGTTGGGGTACCATTTAACTCACTCATAAAGGGAGACCTATTTTTTCCAACAGCCCTACATGTGGTTATAATGTTTTGATGTGATAGCAAAGTATTTGTGGCAGCTTTTTCATAAAAAAATGACCTTTGACCTCTGAGGTGTCTCAAAATCTTGGAAAAAAATAAAAAATAATTTTCGCTTCTATGTGAAAGAAAACAAAATTTATTACAAACCATGTAGTAGTCATGAAGTGTTTCTTAGTAAAATATGTCAAAGAGTTGGTGATGGTATAAAGAATAGTTACTATCTTGCACTTTTTAATTTTTTTTTTATGAATGTATGTGTCTGAAAATTTCATTTTTCTGATCATAGTTAACTAACTTGCACCAAACAGTTAAATCACCTTTCTCATCAACTGTACAATCAGGTTTGTGAATGAAATATCAAATACATGTTGTGTTTACACTATTTACCTGATTATTTTGATGCATTTGATGACATTTACATACATAGTGTTCATTCATCATATATGTCATCCTCATCACTGTTATCACAGCTGCCATCTTCTTCATCGGGACCAGTCTCTATGTTTGCACAGGTTTGCAACTTGCACATGCTTGTGCATTTGAGTCCATTTGCCATGCAAGTGCAGTTTGGGAGTTTGCATGTTCTGGAGCATTTGCATGCTAAAAGCTGTAGGACAGCTTCAGGTGCCGGTAGACCACTCATCCACTCAACAGTAAGCACACTTTCACCGTCTCTCTTTTCAAGGATCCATCCTTTGCCGACAGGTGATGGAATTCCAGGCTTGCATTCCATGGCCATCTGCCACACATGAGCGTGGTAGCAGGCTCTCTGTGAGTGCCTGAATAAACAGTCTCTGCAAGGAGGAAGCTGGTGGGATTCAAGTTTGCCCTTCCTCATGAGGAACAACGTGTGGCGAAGATCGTTGACACTCTTGAGGGATGATCCATACAGTGAACACGTAAGGTCTTCCAGGACTTGAAATTGATCTTCTGTAAGCTCAGGATCCTTTCCAAGTTGTTTGAAGCAGTCTTGGTACTTCTTATTCCCCTTGAGGAGTCTGAGAGCAGACAGTTTTCCCTTTCCTGCAAATGAGCTGGTAGTGTCGCATCCTGTGTATGCATGACATGCAGGTAGTGCTTCAGAGACGCTCTGACCGAGGACCTGGGCTACACTTGAAACCTTGATGAGTCTTGTTCTGTTCTTTGTTCCTAGCTTCATGTAGAGATCTGCTTCAAGAGATGATTGGAAGGCAACACAGAGTAGAATACATCTGTATCCTCGGCACAAATGATTATGTTCCCGTAGCCGTTGCTTGAAGCATGTCTGGCGTGGAGTAACAGCCGAGTGTCTGCTTCCTCTTGAGTGGATGTTAGTTCCTCTATCCTCTCTACACTGTTTGGGCCCAGCTTGATACATTCTTCTTCACAGGTGACAATGAGGTCCTTGTTTCCAATCCGATTTCCATACTTCTCACCTCCCCATTCCTTGACAAGAAACAGAACAAGATTCTTTTTGTTGGAAGAGTTGGAAAGGAATTTTCGCCATTGTCTTATGGTGTGGCCTGCTGCGATGTTCTTGTATTGTGTTCCTTGAGTTCCAGAGCGCTCACCTCTCTCTGCATTTTTGATTGACACGTTCCTGTATACATCAAAGACGACATCAATCCTCTGACTGCTGTAACCTTCATGAAGGACCTGGACAAACATTCCTTCTGCAACCAACTGGAAGGTTTTGTTGTCACCTTTGATCTTCTGGACAAGTGCCATACCATCAATCAGAGTACAGGATGGGTAAGGGAGCTTCTCTTCAGGAAGGATGTTCTTTTCCAGTTCTCGAGCTAGGCTTGACTTGTTGGTCTTTCTGATGGAACCATCTGGATATGCGAGTGATAAATGAAGCGGTCCAAGAGGATGCCTGAAAACAGACTTCATGTCAAGTTTTCTGCTTTGAGCTATAATAACCATATGAGCAAAGAGGTTCCTGTCAGCTCTGAGCACAACCTCCACTTGACTTGTTTGGATTTTCTTCTTCTGGCTCAATTCGGTGAAAGTTTTCAGGTTGTTCCTTAGTAGCCGAGCATGAAAGTCCTGTGGTGACAAAGGCTGTAAACGATTTGTACAGAAGTCCATCATCCTCTCTTCCCCAATGGTCTGTGCCTTGAGAAGGTCAGATACCATGGCTGGAGTGGCAGCAGCAGCCGTTGACAAGGAGATGAGTTCTGAATTCAAGAAAGGGTTTACCCAGTTGTTTTCCAACATGTCTACAACAGCAAGAACATCTGCCTCATCTCTTGCTCTCCTTGATTGTTGTAAATCTGGATGACTGAAACTTGATCGGGTCAACTTCGTGAGACTTTTGATCTGTCCTAAGAAGATACTGCGATATTCTGCCATCAGATAATACTTAGCAACAGCACCAAGTTTAAGACTGAAGCCCTTTGTTCCGCCTGCTGTCTGTGTATCTCTGTTTGCTGTTTCCTCCAGAGCCTGGTCTACTGGTACTCTCCCAAAAGGGTTTTCAGTTCCAAGCTGTACAGAAAATCCACCATTCTCTAAGTATTCATGAACGTGCTTGTGAGTAGTTGACAGAGCTGACATCTGACCATGATAGACTGATAGGTATCTCGCATAGTTCTGCTTGTCATATGCAAAACACCAAGGTGCAATGTTCCTGATGCTGGATAGATGCAGTTGCCAGTTGCCCTCCCGTGACGCTCGGATAAGACCCAAGAGCACTTCAATCATATCTGTGTATGAAGTCCAGAAAGCTGACTAATCCCCATTTTCATTCCTGAGAAATTCTTGGTAGGCTTTAAAAGCTGTCACAGTGTCTGTGAAAGATGAACTCTGAAAGAGTGATTCCAAACTTTCTTTGTTAACATTAACATGAAAGTCTTCAATATCTTCCATTGCAGACTGAATTGTAGATAGCAGGCCACAATTTGTTTCCTCGACCCTTTGCAAAAGCCTTTCCATTGCAGTCTCATGAGTGCTTCATACATGATCTTATGGACTCTAACTCCGCGGTTGTAGTGTTTCCCATCAAAAACTCTAGATATAGATCCCTCTGCTAGTAGTCCAGCTTCAACACAAATGTCCTTGAGACCAGCATCTTGGAAACGTTTTCCAATTACAGAGAGGTATGTACATGCAGTGTGAAAAGCACCCACCCTCAAAATGATTCTTTCAAATCTTTCCTTGTGCTTCCATACAATTTCAGATGCTTTTGCATATAGTGCCTGATCCAATGTCACAACAATGTTTTCAAGCCGCAACGTGTTCATAATGGTCAAAGACTGCTGTAAGATTTCATGAACTGTAGACATGCTGGTTGCAGGAGCATTGATTGTTGGAAGATATCCAATGGTGTCCAGTCTTACATCTTCTGCATCACGTGTTTGGATATTAAAACCTGTCCAGGAACTTATTTCTTGTTGCTGAGCACTATGCAATCTTGCAATGATCCATGTAAGGTTTTTCTTCATTGACTCACTGACAGCAGAAACTGTGGAAGACTTTACAAGTGGAACAGAAGGTGGGCCGACACGGTTGCCACTGTTATATGGCTGTAGAACTGGGAGAACTGTGTCAATTGTACTGCGTCTTGTCTTCTGAGCCACTGGTGTTGTACTGTCGTGTGAATGTGGGCCATGAATTGACGGTTGGATTTTAATGCCATTAACTCTATGGGAAGTTCCACCTCCAGTGAGTGTTTCCACAAGTCGGTCAATAGTGTCCCAGGCAAGAGTTGTTGCAACATGTGGGTGGATATCCTGTGGCAAAGGAACAGCACCCTCCTGAGTCAAAGTTAGCTTTTGGAGACAAATAGCAGTTTCAATTTCTTCATACTTTGGATGGGATACTCCATGACCTAATCTGTTCAAAATTTGAATCATCTCAACATTCCCAGTTAGGGTTTTCACAGCAAATGGGAGCAGGATATGCTTAGGTGTCAGCTTTTTTCCTCCTGTAACAGCATAAACAAGATCTTGACCAAACGATTCAGTTAGAATCTTCGTCTTTTGGTGTGTGACATCAGCTTTCAAATCACCTGTCAGAATAGTTGCAAAAAATTCCTTGACACATGTAGGAATGTACCTAGAAGGATTGTCCAAATCACACTGTTTTGGGGGCCATGGTAACTCCTCTTCAATATTCTTTATAGCTTTTCGAAGAAGTAGTGCTGTTTGCTGAAGGGCTTTCCTGCTGTTGCTGTTTTCTCTTATGGCATTCAGTTCTTCTTTCATATTTTGATTTTCAATGGCAATAGCTTCAGTTGTCAATGTACTGGGAAAAAGGAGAAGTCTGGCATTATAATCTTGAAATATATGCAGGCTGTCACCAAATTCTGACTTAAGTTTCCTGTGCAGATGCTTAGTTGTTGAAGTCTTGATATTCTGGCATCCTTTTGCCTCCATGTAGTTTATCAGTCTGTTGGTTATCTCTGACATCTTTACTACAGTTGGATTCTGAAATACAGTGTTTCGTATATACATGAAAAGCTTATCATATGCTGCTGTCAAAGCCTCTTCATAATTTTGCTCTTCTTCTGTGACTTTGGTGACTGAAGTTGAGTGGTGAAGTCTATTATCCTCTCTTGTATAAGATCTGTAGCAACTCCTGTGGTAGTGCGCCTCTGCTGCAACAATATCCCGGCTTGTAGCTGCTATGATTCTGGAATCCAATTTCTCAATGGCTTTTCTCCTCAGTGTGTCATCTGTTCTCAACTGTAATGATATTACCAATGGCTCCCTTGTGTTTGATCCTTTGATGTACTTATTTCTTGTGCAAAATAAACAAAGAGCTTCATATACAGCTGATGACTTGCTGTTACGCACACATGTCTCCCTGGGCTCTGTTGCTGCTTGCCCATCTTCAGGCGTCATGAATTGTTTTAGGTCTCTTTCATTAGTGAACCTGCTCCGGCAATTCCTGTGATAAAGAAGTGATGGAAATTTATCATCATCAGTTTGTTTTCCAATTTCCAAAATGGTTTCATTATGACGAAGCTTGGCGGCCCTCAGCAGTGTTTTCCAAGATGATATGTTGGAAAGTGTACTTAAATCATCAGATGCCTTTTCACATATTATACAAGTATACTTTTGTTTTTTCACTGATGATTGAGAATTACAAATGTCTGCCATAGTTGATTATGATGGTTTGATGTCACCTGCAATAGAAATATAATCTTGAGCAATCATGTGTTATTGTATTGCTGGTATAAGAAGCTAAAAATTTAAAATGCTGTGCTGTACTAATTTCCTCCAAAATTTTGATTTAAAGGATAACAACATTTCATTGCCCTCAGGTTATTTTCATTTTTGAACTGGTATAACAAATTAGAATGCATAATAATAGTAATAATGTAATCCTTTATTAAATTCCCTCCAAAATTTGTATATTCCATTTCCTATATATATTCAGCAAAAGATAAGCACCTAAACATAGGTATAGAACACAAGCAGCACTTATTGTGCATTCTACATGTAATCGAGATTTATTAAATCACAGATGAAAAAAAATCAAAATTTTTTAACATGACCAATAACACAATCAAATCCCTCAAATATTACATAACATCAAATTCAGGTGCAGTTATCACCTAAAAAAAAAATTATGTTCAACAGAGGTATTTACCCCTATTATATAACCTTTGGAAAATACTGTTTCTCAAGTGTTTGTTTATAGTCCCCCAGCCAGGTGAGGAAAACAGAAAATATTGGTCCCCAATATAAGTAATTATATGTGTGAAGTCCTCAAACCATAGTGAGAAGTGTAATCAGTTGTAAGTAAGTACTACTGATTAGAGTTATCCCCTGGTAACCTTTGTTGACAATATGGCTGTTTACCAAGTCAAAGACTAATGTTTACAGTCAATGCACAATAAATATAAGTGTACATTTGTAAAGTAAAAAAATGCATGATATAACTCATTTCCATCACTATCAACTGTGAACATGGTGAATTGTTGATTCTACTCAGAAAGAAACTAGAACATACTATCTTAACATTTTCACTGTTTGAGTCAATGAGGAAAATAAAATAAAAATATTTTGTAGAATAGTATTATTGTTAATAAAATTTCTATGCTCAAGAATTTAGAAAAGAACTTAATTCTAAGATATATTTTAAGAAAAAGTGTTTTAGACATTGAAAATCTGTTTTAAAACATTTTTTCAATTTTTCTTTCATTTTCAGTTTCATGTTTTTGGCCCCCAAAATACACTTGTGTTCCAGCAAACATTATAAATCACTCATGAAAAAAAATATTTATGTGTGATCTATAAATTAAGCTACTAAAACAGTACCATGAGCAATGAGACACCTTTTTAAAAATCATTTTTTTTTCATATTTTTTCACATATTTTGCCCAAAAAATACATGAATGTTAAAGTTAACAGCATAAATCACTCAATATAATATGCATCTGTGAATGATGTATATGTTTAGCCTCTTAACAGGTTATTAACATAGTAGAGCCTTTTTCTGTTTGGTTGGTGGACTATTATATTTTTCTACCTGGCCAGTAAAAAATCTAAAAAACAAAAATATAACCTGCTGAATCATATGCAGGAATGATAACTATATTTAATAAACAATAAATCTAAGTTTTGTATATCTTCTGTAAGCTACATATTTCCCATATTTTGGACTTTAGCAAACTTGACCATAGTTTCCACATGTACTCTTTTTTAAACATTTATGAATGGAAAAAGGATATATGTTAAAGAGGAAGGTACTTACCCAGTGTAGACTTGGATTCTATGAAGATAAAGTCCATGAAAATGAAACTTGGACCTTATGTTCTCCCACAATCTATGGAGCGGTCACACTGACATATCTACAGCCATAGCATGGAGCGCTAAAAATAGCACATGGAAATACTACTATCCTGCTACTCATTACATATCGTGAAGACGGCTATGAACTTCAGAGGTTATGCAATAAAGTGCTGTAAAAACTAAAAGCTGTGAAATCTACATTGCTATCACATGAAAACATGTTGCCAGGGGTTAGAACTATATTTCTATACAGGTGAGACTTTGCCCCCCCCAAGTTGTACCAATATTTGGTTGGGATCAAGGGCTATGAAGAAGAGATACTGTTCAAACGGAGAGGTCTTGTATGGGTGACCGTGTTTGGCAGCTTGACTCCTGAGAGTTTCTAGCACTTCAGTCCTGCCCCTAAACGAGCACATGTGATACATGTGGTCTCACCCATAGGCCTCCACTGCGGGTCAGAAAATCGAAAACTAAGCCCCGGTTTACTATCCAGTCCAACTACTATATAATAATTCTAATTCAACTTAGTATGTAACACGAGTTCTGATTGGTCAATGCTATAAATTTCCGACCGTATAATCAGCATATACGGTCGCAATTTGAAAACCGATTCACCGAAAGCTTTGAATGTATCCCTACACTATTGGGGTAACGCTGTTTCGCAGGACATTGTCATTTGCAGAAGCCATTGGTCAATTAACTCCCCTATCCAGCTAAAATGGGTGGAATTTGTGTTAAAAAAGACAAAACAGTATCATAAATTTAATTTTAAGTTCAAACAACTTACTCGCAATGGGCTGTTGACCCAACACTGTTAGATCATGAAACAAGGTTTATGACGTCATTATGGAGCGTGACGTCACCTGCTATGACGTCATTTGACAACAGAACTGAAACTACGGGCCGCTCATTTCTGTAACTAGAGGGCGGTTTCATCATAATACCGTCCATTTTATCTATAATACTATGATCTATTCATCATTGTCAAATTTAGTCTGTGTGCACATAATAAACGTGTGTAGTTTGAAAAGGGAACTACTTTCTCTGGCGATGGTGTAAGTTGAAGGAGTGATATGATTAACCTTTGACCTAGAGGAACTTTGACCTGGGCCCCTATTCTCGAAACGTTCGTAGGCCTAAGAACTTCTTAAAACCGTTCTTAGCGCTTACGAACTTTTACTATCCTATTCTCGAAACGTTCTTAGCCTTACGAATTCTTAAATTTAAGAAAAAAACTAAGACAGCTAATAGGCTGTCGTAACTTGAGTATACGCAAATTCAAGATGGCTGCGTTGATTGTTTTTATGAATGAGGAAGATGTAAAGGGTAACCGGGAGAGAGTTTACAGAAACCGGACGAGATATTTGGATTTGTTGGACGACCAAGAGTTAGTTGCGAGGTACAGGATGTGTCGCCGAGCGATAGAGCAACTATGTACATTGATCAGGCCCCACCTGGACGCAGCGTTCTGTGCCCCTTGATGCAGAGTTGCAGGTGCTTGTCACCCTTCGCTATCTGGGAAAGGGGGGTTTCCAGTCTGAACTAGCTGACCTGCACGGGGTTTCCCAGCCGAGTGTGTCCCGGTTTATATCTTGCTGCCTTCACGGGTTTGTCGGAGCGTTGGACTTGATCAAATTCCCGATCGACGATCAAGCGC
The DNA here is from genome assembly GCF_003918875.1 of Haliotis rubra. Taxonomy (NCBI): domain Eukaryota; kingdom Metazoa; phylum Mollusca; class Gastropoda; order Lepetellida; family Haliotidae; genus Haliotis; species Haliotis rubra. The sequence continues at coordinate 2,074,831 of NW_025767335.1, forward strand.
TTCGGCAAGTGAAGGCAGGATTTTACGGGATAGCCGGGTTCCCTCGTGTTGTTGGAGCGATCGACGGGACACTCATCCCCATCACTCGACCGGCTGCCGACGAAGAAGCGTTTGTTTGCCGCAAAGGTTTCCACGTTTTGAACGTTCAAGCCATTTGCGATTCAACCTTGAGGTACGTACCAAATAGGGCTACAAACGTAGTACACACGTATCTATCGGTACTCACAACAAGGTTTCTCTGAAAGAAAATGGCATCGTTATTTCAACAACATTTATAATATCATCGATGCGTGAAAACATATGTCTTTGACCTTCACCTTAAATTTTTGGCCCCTCTTTGTTTAGTTGACTGCACAAAACAACTGGCTGTCTGCCATTCCAACCAGCCAAGGCCCACAGACTTGTGTATGCTGCCTGCCAACTGCACAACTTCTGCATCAATTTAAGGGAGGCAGTCCCCCCACAGCTGGAGGAGGAGGGAGCAGACGAGGGGCCCAGGTACCAGGGACCCCAGGCACAGGATGGATATGCAGTCAGGCGGAAGCTAGTACAGGACATATTTACATGAAGGTGTGTGTTAAAAATGTATTGCAATTAAGAGTATTACAAACAACAAATATGATATTGTGTGTCATCAACTGTTTAATTTGTGTTGTTTTCAATTCAACTTTTTTACATGTAAAATGGACTGAAAATGAGGTAGTCACTGACAAAATGAATACACAAAAGAAACTGCCTTACCTATAATACATTATTATTATTATGTACATAGCAAGTGAAGTATGTTACACAAACATACATCTATTTTGAGCTCAATATTTCATTTGTGCAAGGTCATATAGGTAAAATGTTATCATCAATGGTAAGGCCATGATACCAGTTAGGTTTGATGATCAGGCTATTCAACTATGAAATTGACTATTTTGAATCTAGTATCACAAAAAGGTTTCAAAAAGATATGACGGGTGACAAAAACAAGTCAGATCCGTTTGAAGTCTGCTGCCTCAGGCAATGGAGAATCTCCCTCTCCACAGCCAGGCGTTCCTTCTCCATGGCCAGCCGCTCCTTTTCTGTGGCCAGGAGATCCCTCTGTACACAGAGCTTCTCCCTCTCCACCTCCAGAATGCTTAGTGACAGGTTCTCACTTGACCTTGCATCTGTTGAAATAAAGAAATGTCTTCATATAATGACAATAATAAAATAATAGTCTGAAATCAAATAAGACAAATTTAGACTGAATTATTCCTTAACAGTACCAAATAGTGGAATGTCATTTCGACAAAAACAAATTGATTATTGACTAACATAGGTTTATTAAGTCCATAGTTAAAAAATAGATATCACAAGAGTTGTATTGACAATTGTATTGTCTAAGATACAGTGTCCAGACATTGATATCATATATCGTGTCACTCCACATGTAAAGTTCTTACTCACTTGTTCTATACTTGACTCTTTTCTGATTTCAACTGAAAATGTACATTTACATTGGATATTAGGTTACCTATTTATATAAAATGAGATAAACATGTTACTATCACATTGACTTGGCTTGATGCTATGTGTACTTGCCAATGAGATATCTGAGGTAATTTTTCATGTGTTTCTTAAATCATCATTTTTTCACCCTGACCTCAATTATTTATCTTATCATTTACATCACACCATATATAGAGAAATTAATCAGTGGCACACAAGTTTATTACACATTGAGTAATAAACAAATATAATTAACAAAATGTGATATTTTCAATGTGCGAGTAATTCAATTATTTCCTTATTGTTCTTCACATGTCTGTTTTCATATACATATTGATTTGTCTTTTTCACAGTGACGATTACCTTCTGAGTTTTCAAAAATATTGAAAACGCAAATTTAACGTTATATCGGCTCCGCTTACGCGTCGCCGATATAACTAAATTTGCGGCTATATAACCACCGGTATACGTCCCCAATTCGTCAAACACAGTACAGTTATCCCCTAAGTGAAGGTTCATCACAGAAGTACGGCGATATGATCGAAATCCGCACAATTACGTACATCAATCAATATATCATATTTTAAAGGTCTCACAAGTATCAAAAGCTTTTGTCCATATCTTCGATGTGTGAAGGATGCATATACGCGTGCCTTCCATGGGGATGCATTTGTTGGTTTTTATTAAATCACCAAACACCTAGTAGCTGTGCTTGAAGTATGCACAACTATACAAAGTACCCACCTGGTGTTTTTAGGCTAGCAATGTTCCAATCGGGTACGGTATCTATGGTGTTATTGCAACACGTACACAATATTTGTGACTTGTGAGTCACAATCAAAACACTTTTCTAAACATTATGCTGTTTTTAGGAAAACATTTTACCAAAGCATCAGGTGTGTACTTTCACGTCAGTTTAGGTGGTCAGCGCTTGGCTTCTATAGTATATATATACTATTCTAAAAAAGAAACGCATAACCCAGAAATCTATTGCGAAAATGTAGTATTTTCAAACATGTATAACTCGTCCACAAAAAGACATTAAGAAATGAATTTTTACATAAGTTGAGAACAAGCTAATGTCTATACAAGCAAGTGGACAATTTTATATAACGGACACGTTGAGCGCGATGGTGACGACGTAGAACGGTCTCCTGGCTCTCAGTCCAATCTCTCTCAGCCTTTTCTGTACAGTTTGACCGGATATCCTCCGAAGTCCAGGCACCCTGGCTGCTGTGCTCTCACACGTTGCAGTACGACCACGCAAATGTAGTACCCGGACGTACCGATCTTGGCTGACTGACTGAGTTTGGTTTTACGCCGCTTTCAGCAATATTCCAGCAACATCACGGCGGGGAACACCAGAAATGTGCTTCACACATTGTACCCATGTGGGTATTCGAACCCGGGTCTTCGGCGTGACGAGCCAACGCTTTAACCACTAGGCTACCCCACCGCCCCTACCGATCTTGGGCTGCATTGGTGACTCTAGGTCTGCCTGTAATTTGTTATACCTGTTTGGGTATAACGAGCTGCAAGCAGTCATATCGTGCTCCATATCTCCAGCGTGCATTCTTTCAATGGCGATGTTCCGTGTCGCAGCGTCAAGACTAGGCGTAGTGATTTGACCTTGAAACTCCTTCAAAACATCTTATCTAAATTCACACATTTTCAGGTAAAGTCGACTTTTCACTTGTGCAATTGTGTAAAATCATGTTATCAACACTTTTGTTACATATTTTGACGATTGTTTGAACAAAATAGGTAAATAATAGATTTTTAAAAATACAAAACGCCTATGCGTTTCTTTTTTGGGATAGTGTATATACATGAATTAGAAATTTGCCGAAACAACTTTCTCAATAATTTCTGGCAATACTATATTATATTATATTGGTATGAATCGTGTAGGAACATTTTTAGCAAGACACACGAGTTGCCGATAAATAGAACTAGCACACTTTCTTAAAGTAATGTGTCATAAGTCTTACCATTTGAGTAATGATACATTCACTTAGCCCTGGATTTTGATATCAGGTTATACTGTCAATAACATGACGTATAAAGTAATGTAAGTCCCATATTTAAACTCAACGCATAAGGTGTATGACAGATAAACCTTCCCAAATTCATTTCCTTATGGTTTTGCAATCCTGTCATTTGCATCACTTTCAAACCGTATTAAACCAACTTAGGTATTACCATGTTTATTACTTTCAGCTCTGTAAAAACTATAAATCTATGATGCATTTATTCCGTTGTGTTCAAGCACTATTATGAATGCATGGAAATACTTCATGTTAAGCCACTATAACTTTCCATACGTTATGTCGCCTATGGGCAAACAATTCCAAGGCTTACTTCAAACCTGAAATAATATTTGGAAATGCACAATTTCATGCAGTCACATATAGCAGCATGTAATATTTCTGTGTCATTTTCACTGCATTTTCTGACATAAAGCCATTTTTTTTGTTAATTTCGTATTATGATCTATCTGTATGGGATATATTTAGCCAGATATACAATATTCGTCCACAAGGAAGTGCGTTGGAAACGCATCATGTCTACATAGAGACATAATTCAGTTCTTAGTTCATTCTCTTCCCACAGAGGTACTCGGGGACACCATGAACGTGGGTGGTCGGCGACGTCATTACTGTTTCCAGAACGCCTGACCAATGCAGATATCATATTATGATTGCATTGGAAATGTGCTGCCACCTGTTGTTGGCTCATGCCTGCTCGAACCATTCCAATGGCTTCATGACGTTGAGCAGATGTTAATCTTGGCGTGATGTGCATGTGACTTCTCATGTGAATTTGTGAACGTTTGAATGACCAAAGATGAAGCTTTCGACAGTGACAGCATTTTCCGAGTTTCACATGTTGTGTGCAGCAGCACAGGTTGCAGGTGCAGTAACACATTGCAAGTGCATAGGCCACCATCAATGACGTCACGTCGGCTTGCACCTGCATGAGCGTTTGATTGTCTCCAATACTTGCTATGTTCACATCTTTAGTTATATTTTCTGTGTGCACAGTTTCTTTATGTGGCCAGTATATATGGCAACTAACATTCATTTTGGTTAGTATATTTTGATTTTCACTTTGCTAAGAGCAAATAAGTCAAAATATGAACTTGGCACCCTGTAGTATCTCCCAATTAAAGAGTTCCAAACCAAGAACGGTAACTCTGTTTTGCACAGATGATAATGGGTATGAGTGAAAAAATAGGAAAATGAGCCTTGGGTCTTGGGGGTGGCAGGTTCCCATGCCATATGCAATGACCCCAGTGCGATGAAATCTGGAATTCCGTGGAAATTCTCATCCATGGATTTGACATCTTCGGAAAGGCGAATATGGCATCGTTATCCTGCTGATATACCTGGGTTACTTAGCATATATTCATTTATTTAGGAGCAATAATTTATCTACATATGGTGAACGCAATATTTCCTTTTGTCCTCTTATTTCAATTGTAATAATTGTAAGGTTTTCCGAATTTTATTCGAAGTTTGTCCTGTTATTAAGGTCCAAAGCAATCAGTGCTCCAAAGATTCCTCAACATGCGACACAACAGAAGGGGGTGCAATGCGAAAACACTGCCCACCCGGAGACTGCGTGTTGGGTGGAAGCATACTGATGCAGGGCATACCCGCCTCATATCAGAACCTAAGGGAGGAGGAAAGCAATTTCTTGACGTGGACAAGTCGTTCACGCTCGAACAGTTGACAGAAGAAGTGAAGGAACTATATTTCCCAAGTGGCAAAAGTCAGCTCATGGCCATAGACGGTCTTAAGTATGATTTAGAGTTTTTCAATGGCATGAGGGTGTCAGAGAAATGGATGGAATCTGAGACCCTCGACGCTTACCTAAAAAAGGAAACAACGCATCCTATAAGATTTTACCTGCACACTGAGGTAACAATGTGAAATAGACTTCTCAGTCATGTAAAAATGCAGAACATACCATGATTTTGCAAGTACCATTCACATTTCAAAATCACCTTTTAGTATCAACTTATGACTGAAATGTAAACCTGAATACTTGTGTTTGGTGTTTATTACGATAAATTAAACGTAGGTGCCAGGGCCCCTATTCTCGAAAGGATCCTTGCCCTAGCATATCCTAAATTTGCTCCTAGGGTCTAGGATAGTTGTCCTACGTTATTCTCAAAAGGTATGCTAGCGCTAGGTAATCCTAACTGAGGACAAATACTAAATTAGGTTCTGACCTGTGCTAAGTCTATCTTAGTGGAAGTCAACATGTGTGGTACTTGTTTGTTCACCAATTTTGACGTCAATCAATATAAATTGCATTTCACAGCACACAGGTTTGATGGGTTAAGAAGAGTTGTTTGTGTTTATAGTATCAATTTATCGGTAATGAATAGGCACATTTGTTGCCATACACATTCTTTAGATCTCGTTCAATTCTTACCTATCCTAGACCTTTTTAATCACAACATAGCTCTTTTCTGTCACATTGCTGTAAAATGTGAATGTAAACACCAGCTTGATAAGTGAAGTAACTCCTGTTTATTTCCTAGGTGAATTTTCACTTTGTTAGATGATGCATAATGGGATTTGAAGTCATGATTTTCATAAAAAAGCAAATATAATGAAAATATTTTTGCACATATGTTAATATTTTGTTAGTATTTCAAACTCTGAATTATAAAGTTTATCTCCTTGTAGAATAAATAAATGTTCAAAACCTTTATAAACCATTATAGAATGATGAAAACATAGAATACATTAAGACATAACGATACACTTTTTCTGGAAGTAGGGTCATTAGAACAGATAGATATTAACAAATTTCAATAGATATTTTAGATATCCGAATATGAGGTGCCTCTATTTTTCTGGATACAAGAAATGAATTGTAAGTATAAGGATAATGTTTCCATCTGGATCTACTAATTGCATCAAAAGCTGTATTTCACTGCTTTCAAGCTTTTTAGTTTGATTTCTAGTCTTTCTATGTATCTTGTGAACGACATTGTAGGTGCCTTTATATATGTGATTTTCATGCAATGAATGAACGTACTATTTAGGGGAATACCCAAGTTAATTAAGGTTTGTTTTTCTATCTCACGTGCTCAAGAGCTCACTATCCCAGCCAGGATCGGTAGCTCAAGTTAGCACAGGGATGGGATCGTTTCGAGAATGGGTCTTATCCTAAAAAACGAAGCAACAAGATAATGATCATATCTGTGAGGAGAATTATCAGTATTTTAGCTGTCACGCCATAATAGCTTGTTGTGTCCGACAATACCATTTGTATACCGTTGCAGCTATTCCAGATGTTGTGTATTTACTGGTGATTCACCAATGATACATAACTAGCTTTTTTCAGCTGCTGGTGCACTTTTCGATCCAATGAGTCTTACATTTTCTTTTCACAGGCAAATACTCATCGGCCAAGTGAAACCTCGGAAACAGTGGTATGCATACATGTTATGATCATGATAAGCAATCTAAATTGTGTTTCATGGAGCTAAGTTCAAACAGAATAAGTGCGTGAAATACCTTGATAATACCTGAGTTTATCTGAGCAGGATAACGCAAACATTTTCTTTACATCCATCCAGGAGTCTGGCAACACTCAGGATTTTCATACACCAGAAAGTATGCCACGAAGGAGATCCAGTGCAAGGTATGTGATAAACCTCAATGATGTGTTTGCATGATATTAGCTATGTAATGCATATTTCAAGAAAATGCATGGAAACACCACCCAAATACAGCCAATTGTTTGCTCCCTATACTCCAGGGGCACCGGTGGAGCCTCATCTACAACAACAACAGACTCCACTACCAACACCGCAGGTGTCATCAGTTTGGTAAGTTCTGTACACTTAATCCGATTTTGAATTTAACATTATGTTTTCATATCATAATCCATAATAATGTGAGCTCATATATCAACACGTACAGAGCAAAACCGCGCTTAAGTCGACACAGCTTGCTCCGTCTAATTTGTGTGTTCTGTGTGTGAGACTTAGTTATTTTAACTTTGAATTACTTATTGTGGTTGTTTTTTTCTATTTTCTCTTCATCAGTTTAACAACCAACCACTATACGTATAACTTTCAATACATCATTTGCAATTTTACTGATACTTTGAGGAGCACTTTCTTCATGATTTCGTTGTGACTATTTTCCTTGTACAACTGTCACTAGAAATGCACCAAATTTCAAAAGGTTTATGTTTATGTTTGTACAAAGAGACACAAGTGTGATATGAAAGTGTCACCCCACACAATTTTCTATATCAAAATTGCAAAATAATTCATTTCTTTTATGAGTACATTGATTAGTGATACTAGTGTAAACATAAAACTGCCCCTCACCTCACAAATCAAATGAAAACATGACTGAAACATGTAGCTGTACGATATTTTCCTCCAATATCAGTACTTGTATATTGTATTATCAGTGTGATATCCCATATAATATACAACTATTTCCATTGCAAAGGGTTTTCTATACCGAGTGTTAAAATGGTGACGGATTTATTTCTTTAGGTATGGTATTTGTGTAATATGTTTGGTGAAGAATTAAGGTCACGTGAAATAAAGTAACAGGTTTAATATTTTGTATTACTATGTGGTTGATGTTTCGTTTCTTAGTTTCTTCTGAATATATGACTTTGGTGTACATGTTTATGCAACACACAAGGAACGTATTCAAATATTTCAAACAGCGCCAATATCACTTATGATATTAATGTCATATCATGTACGGTTCACAGCGCACCAGGAATACACGTAGCCGTTCGCGAGGACGAAGGTTAAGCACGAGGTACGATATATAATAATTTCCGATATACATACGTTCAAGTGATGTTTAAAGTGTCCTCCACGGACGCTCTTTTTTTCTGTAAGCTGCACAGAGGCATTTACAAGGTGGAGCAGTAAGGCAATATAACAATATGTGGATGAACAACTTCGAGCGACGTTTCGGTGTAGGTTCTAACACCGTTATCAAGCAACTACTTCTATAGATTTCAGTGACAGAGAAGCTTACAAGTGACTTTAGATATCAATGTTCTGTGAAGCATGTGATGTTTTGTTCAACTTCAGGCGTACCACACGTGGTGCAGCAACTGATACTAATGCTCGAGAGATCGATGAGGCACAAAGCATAAATGTCAGTGAGCAACCTTTGGTGAGTTAAGAACAGAAGTAACCTGTCTTTTTGAGATATAAATCTAAACGCATGAAAAAAATTGTAGGTGTGGTACGTGTGGATAGTAATGAGATATAAACAGGACAAATGGGGACTAAACTTAACCGACCGTACTAAAGAACGAGGCTAATAACAACAAAATATGTTTTTACAATATGAACATATGTCAATGAAAAAAAACTGCTGCCATGTATTATGCTTATGATATTACATTTACTTCTGAAAAAAGACCAAACATAGTGGTTATTGTTTACAGAATAAGAAGCTTATTATCATTTTAGGAAGTGGCTGATGACGAGGTCATTCCAACCGACACCGGCACTCCCACAGTATCCTTCTTGACAAGGCAGGGACAAATAATGATCCATGACCCCGTAATGGTAAGTGACGGAGTCTTCTGTACCTGTGAAAGGTGAGTGACTGAATGAATATGCGTTTTAAAATTGTTTCATGATATTTACATACCAATTATATTCTATAAACCTGTGAAACGGAATTAGCAGTATAGAGTCATCACTGAATTGGACACATTTGCAAGGTAAAATGATAGCTACACATGTAGACTCATACTTATATTGTATAGACATATTTTCAGGATAAACTTATGGTGTCAAATGATGTGGTAAGGATATAGTTCGCAAACATTTTAGATGTAATTCTTTCATTTTCTTTCGCTTTTTCTGTCGTTCGTTTGTGTAGTAACTGTATTGTTCACAGTATTCAATTCTGTGGTTGGCAGTATATGTTCCGTATGTAGCTATATTGATAAGCTCATATGTCCAATTCATATACTAAACATTTCTTTCATGACCATGACTTTAAAATGTGCAAGCTTGGTCAAAATGTGAAAATGTCAAGGTGAATGGTAATATGCTATGATTTACCTCATCCCATTTTCTTAATGGAAACAAGGTTAATTTCTGTGTGATGATTATAGTGCCGCGTCAAGATTATGTATAGCCATTGAAGGCCTGGGGTGGTTGGGAAGACCAGTGATTAAAGCCTTAGGTCGTCACGCCGACGTTTGGGCTTCGTTTCCCCATATGTGTGCAACACCCCCGTGATATTGCAGGAATATTGCTAGAAAGTGGTATGAAACCATACTCGCTCATTCAGTACTCTCATGAATATATAACATACACAACTATTTATCAAAGTGTACTTTATATATTTGACCTACTTAACCGTATGGCTTTTGTTAAATTCACTTTAGTTAAGCACATGAAATGTCCTTACATGCAATCCTTTGTTTCAGGATGTGGATGAGGACGAAGACGACTTGCCAGACCTTCAGCTTACTCAGCATAACGATACCAATTCAACATTCGAACAGTAATGCATAGAAATGATAAACATACCCTGAGTAACTTATAACTAGAGCGAGTGAATGACATACTGACTGAGTGAGCTAACCAACATGGTAGGCTTTTAGCAGAATAGCAACAATAATACCTTGTGGGACACCAGAAATTGGCGACATTGTACTCGTAGTTGATTCGAACACATGGGTAAAAGTGGTGAGCGAACACTTGAACCTCTATTCTACCATACTATGCCAATACAAGCTAGACACAATCTCAAGTCTGAACAAGTTCAACCAGTCGTGGTGACAGGAAGGTTTCATGAATAAAGAACGGACTAATATGAGACACGATCTCATGTACACCGCAACCCACGTGTGCCGATCAATAACACGGGCACAACATATTTACCTAAAGAATGGTTCTGCTCATGCCACTGCTCAAATGGCTGCAAGATACCACACTTGTCACTTATAGATATGACTACTACTGGCCTTGGCCAATTGTGTTCAGAAATGGGGCTGATTAGGGATGGTGACATTTAAGCTAAATACTCCATATAACGCCAATAATTACAGTACGGTCACCAAGTTCTGTTATATGTGCAAAGTGTGCAAGATGGAACGGTTGTGAAGTTTCTTGTTCAGTTCTTGTTCACTAATCAGTATTATAGCTCTGCTTTTATCTCAATGTAGTTGAAACAAGTTCTTGCCACTGACATATGGATACAATATATTGTTTCCCACATTGACATGCATTATTCCTACATAGCCTCATTAACATTCTAGGTCTCATGTCCACTGAGCAACCACATCGCGTCATTACAGATAATCACTCAACCATTACATTTTTGCGACAGGGAAGATAGTGAAGGACATAACCATTGAATATATAATATGCGTGTACGCTGTCGGTCATAATTATGGTCATATTTGTATCGCTCAGGGGAAAGGTAGTATTTAATTTGTATTAATGTTACTTCAAAACAGTAGTAGGAGTTAGGTGTGTGTTTTGGTTTCAAGTCACTGCATAGAACAATGTATTCTTGTATGTTTTCCATTAGGCTGACCTTACAAGGGAGATTACAAGCTTGGGCACTGGCCATGGTGAACGCTGAAAAGACCCAAAGTATTCTCATACAGCGAGAAAGGGTTTTAGCCACTGCTCTGAGGGCCACGACCAAACCTTCCTTTGATTTTTTGGCAAAGGTAGAAGTTGAATTTTCAAATGAAGACGTGGGGTCGGAACTTGCTGCAGATTTTGGGGGTCCAAGACGAGAGTTTTTTGGGCACGTGACAATAAAAGCAGTTGTTTGATCGAATCACTTTCCTTCCTGATTTTCAGCAAATACTGGCTTTTGTTTTATTTAGAAGGCAATAGGAAACATATCCACGTATGTACTTAGTAGGTTTAGGTTGTATACTGAAGTAAATGTGTGATCAAAAGACAATTACCAGTTTCATCTATTTCGCTCAAAATGCACTAGGAAATATATAGTGAGGGAAAAGATAAGGGAACACCACTTTAGCGCAGTGTTCCTTTACTTAGTACACAATGCGATACGAAGGCTGGCGAAAAAAACCTGGAACAGAATAACGGAACACTTTTATTAGTTCCATTATTTGCTGTGCATGGTATACTATACAAAACTAGCAGGTTATATTTTGTTTTCATGTGAAACTACAGGAATATATACTGATAGGTTGCATTAAAAGTAAGTGGTTTATGTGGGAATAACATTTCCAAAGAAATCACACTACACAAAAGTATGATGATAATTAATAACGTGACCACGGAAAACACAGAGAAGGAGTGAGTGAGTGAGTGAATATTATGGTTTTACCCTCTTTGAGCAATATTCCAGCAATATCATCGCGAGGGACACCATACATGAACTTCACATGTTGTGCCCATGCGGGGAATGGAACATTCAGCGTGACGAGTGGACGTTTTAACCACTAGGCTACCCAACCGCCACCCAGCAGGTTGGGGAGGAGGGGTATTTTCGAACTAGTATTGCCATACGGAATCGGTTGTGAAAAAAGAGGTACTGTTTTGAAACAAATGCTCAAACAAACTATTGTTAGCACATTTAATGATAAAGGAAGTAACAGTTATGCGGTAGCTGCAACGTTGCACAAACGCTGCTGTGGGTGCTGACCCTTCCCCTATTGACGTCATTGGCAAACCTCTCTCAATGAAACTGATGTCAAGAGACCAGATGATATTGACTCATCGACTGATTAAAAGCAGGGTTTTACCCCATGCTAGTGACATTGACTGCAAATATGCGCATTTCAAAATTTGACAACCTACGATGCTTTGACGATGCTAGTATAGTCACAGAAACTACAAATATGTATTAGACCTGATTACCTACTCCATATAGGTAATATACTTATGAAGAACATTCGTAGACCAATGCTTTGAAGGGGAAGCAGGGCATATGGCTTTTAACCACAACGTAAACGCCCTTGACGCTTCTAGTTATCTGCAAGCTGGAATATTGGTGGGATGGAGCCTTCTGCATGGGGGCCCTGGGATCCCATGTATGGGAAGGACAAGTTATGCCCTTATGGTTGGGAGGGATAATTGGGACATAAACCTGGATGACATTCCAGACTTTGGAGTCCGCCAGATGCTTCACAAGGTGATTAATAACTGAATAGAGTGGAAATGTTGTTGCTGTAAACCATAGAAAGAATGACATGTATGAAACCTTATCTGTTCTTTTATCTGTCAAATTGGATGACATTGCACACATTTTGTAACTCCTTTCACCAATGCATCAGTTACTGATTTCAAAACACACAAATTCAATACTCGGTGCGTCATATTGTATGAGTAGATTATGTTACTATAGGTACAAGAAAAATATACATAGATTGAACCTTTCTCATGTATCTGACCACCTGTGTGGGGGCTATAGGCCTATATACTGCTCGATTAAAGGTATGCTGCATGGACATGGTGATGGTCAAATAAGAGTCAGTTTTAAAATGTGCTCCACTTGTATACCACAGACATTTTGAAAGGTTTCCGAAGGCCTTGGATTCAGAGTAACTTCAATTTTAATTTCAGAAATGTTAAATGACAAAGGGTAACGTAAATGTTTCATTACTTGAGCAGATACGAACCTGTGAAACTACTGAGGAGCTCAAAAACTCCTGCAGTGAGATGAGCGACTGGCTGATAGACCTTGGCTACTGCAAACCCACAACATCCCTGGACATCTTGCAGTTGAATGAAATCCTAAGAAGTCTCGTGAAGACGTATATTTATTACAGGTAGGAACTTACATAGTCTACACAAACATGGTCATGAAACTTGTGCAATTTGACACGTGATGGGTTCCCCTAACTGAGTTCAACACACGAGTACCACTCTCTGGTACTGATGTTACAGATTTGTTTATGATAGATTTGTATGTTTTAGGGTGCATGCAGAGATACATCAATTCACATCGGGGCTCAATGTACTGGGATTATGGGACGTGGTAATGTCTGCACCCAATACATTTGAGCCTCTGTTTGTGGAGGCTGATGGCCCACTCACCCTCAGGCAGCTGAAGGATCTGTACAGGGTGGAGCTGTCACCGAGAGGCTCCAACAAAAGACTTGCAGAAAATGATACCATCTTTGCATGGGAAGACTTCCTTCGTGCTTGTGATAGTAAGTTGAACTAACATCACAAGCCATGATATGTGTTACTGATGGTTAAATTTAGGATATAGCCTTCAAGTGTCCACCATAAAACCATTGGAAAGCGTTATTATAGTGCTGAATGTTGTGGCCTTGATCAACAAACAGCTGAGCGAACGTAGTATGAACATGCTTGAAGTACTCTAAGAAAGAGCATGTTCGATGGTGCAGGAAATGTTATAAAAGGTATAAACCAAACTTTATAGCTGCTGCATCATTAACAGACAAAGGGAGAACTCATTGTTCTGAGGGGCAAGTGATCCATTTTGTAATACTGTATGGTAAATTGTGAACAATGATTAGCATTACTTCAACTTAACATTGATGTTATTTCGTTACACTAATTTTATGTTTTCTTCCACAGGAGGAGATATGGAAATAAGCATAGTTGATGTGCTACAGTTCTGGACCGGCAGTAACAGGATCCCGCCCATGGGATTTGACAAAAAACTCTCAATCGAGTTTGTCCCTAAACGACAACCACCACCGTTACCGGTTGCCCACACCTGTGGCCTAGTCCTCGAACTAATGCGTGGCTACGACCCTGATGTTCTGGCATCAAACATGATTTATGCTATCAAGCACAGTGGGGTTTTTTTCCTTGCATAGCACGCTTGTCCTAAACGGATGCGGTCGGTCAGGCTCGTTCACTTGTTTCTTTCATTATACCCCCGCTACTAAGTAACGGGGGTATATAGCGTTCATTCTGTCCGTCCGTACTTCCGTCCTTCCGTCCCGAAACGTTGTCCGGAGCATATCTCTTAAAGTTTACATGCTAGGTTCACCAAACTTCACACACATGTTAATCATTACCCATTGATGTGCCTTTTGCTATTTTAAAGTATTTGCAGAATTTTGTTTTTTACTGTTTCCATGGAAACATGACTTGGTGCCAAATGTGTTTGATGGTTTTGTCCGGAGCATATCTCTTAAAGTTTACATGCTAGGTTCACCAAACTTCACACACATGTTAATCATTACCCACTGATGTGCCTTTTGCTTTTTTTTGTATTTGCAGAATTTTAAGGTTTTTGCTGTTCACCAAACTTCACACATTAATCATTGCCAAATGTGTTTTTTGGTTTTGTCTGTAGCATATCTCTTATAGTTTACATGCTAGGTTCCAAAACTTCACACATGTTAATCATTACCCTTTCTCTGCCTCTATTTCCCTCGTAACAAACAGTTTATTAAACTGTGTCAATATTTTAATGATAGTTTCCGGAGATATCTCTTTTAAACAACTTTTTTATTTTTAGGACAAAATTCTGCAGAAACCTCAGCGTTTCATTGAGAGTGGGTACATATGTTGATCATTACCCATTGATGTGCCTTTTGAATATGTTATGTTTATTATTTGCGAGTTATTTTGTTTTCATGCTGGTCCTTTTGAGCCAAAAGGACTGTAGTGCCAAATGTGTTTGATGGTTTTGTCCGGAGATATCTCTTAAAGTTTACATGCTAGGTTCACCAAACTTCACACATATGTTAATCATTACCCATTGATGTGCCTTTTGCTATTTTAAAGTATTTGCAGAATTTTGTTTTTTGCTGTTTCCATGGAAACACGACTTAGTGCCCAAATGTGTTTGATGGTTCTGTCCGGAGCATATCTCTTAAAGTTTACATGCTAGGTTCACCAAACCTCACACACATGTTAATCATTACCCATTGATGTGCCTTCTGCTATTTTAACTTTTTTCAGAATTTGTTTAGTTGTTGTTTCCATGGAAACATGACTTGGTGCAAAATGTGTTTGATAGTTACCTGGCCACAGCATATGATCGAAACTATACATGCTAGGTTCACCAAACTTAATACACAAGTTAATCATGACCCACAGATATGCCATGTGCTAAAAAATAACAATCTTCATCTATGTCCACTTCATTGTGTGCAACAAGTTCAATTGTATGTCAGGTTTCCATGGAAAACACAAAAACATAATGTTTCCATAAATTATTACTGTAATCAGTACATGGCAAAACTATTATCTAACATGTATATAAAGTTTAGTAGAGTCGAGGAGAAAGTCTTGTGAGCTGCTGATCCTTGTCACATTATATATATCAATATCAGTCATTTCCATGTCCCAAAGTGGGAAGCGGGGGTATGTGAGCTGTGCTCACTTCTACACTTGTTTGTATATGAATTGCGGAAATGTTTTTTATTTCATTCAATTGTTTGGGTGGTTTATTCTTGATAATTTACAGACCGCTTTCACAGTTGGGATGTTGCTGCGCAGCTTTAGACATAAACTAAAGCAAATGAAACTTCACTGTATTACAATTTGCGATGATGGGGAGGGGTTCTTCAGTTCATTTTGGGGTATTAAATTTCCATTTGGTCAATGTATCATTTTGAGGTCTCGCTATTCATATGATATTTGAATGCCTTGCGTGACATTTGCAATGCAGCCGTGGACTATGGCAATGGTGAAGATATGGAAAATGATAGACTTGTAATGGGAAGTAAACGATATGTACAAAGGTACAGTTTGAATTTTTGCCTTGTGGGAGCTGGTGATGTGCACATTCTATTTCCAATTTTGATAATACGTCTCAACAGTTAAGTGGTGCTAGAGGTGTTTGGTGCTTTGAATAGGATTCAAGTTAATGGTGTTGATATTACCACGTTTCTAATGTATTGTGATGGTTTACCGCCTATCCTGTGAGAAAAGTATCAGCTCAGGCTGAACCGTTTGCAACATGGAAAACTTTAGAATTTAAGTTTTCATGTGGGTAATGGTTAATCTGAAAACGCTAACTTTATAACACTTAAATTATAAATTCGGAATAAACACGGATAAGAATTTGTTCGCAGGATTAAAGCTTATACCCTAGTAAACATGATGTGTAGTGTGTGCTGCAATAGAAAAGTCTTGCCACAACAATTAGGTGTGGATCATTACATTGTTTGTTCACGCTGATGATGTTTTGTTAAGTAATTTTAATAATCATAGATAATTTATTACAGCGTCAAGTAGCAACTGTATTGAAAAATGAATGTGTACTTTACGAGCACCTGCAGGTTATTTATTTCATTCAATACATGGTATGTTTCTCCAAAGTTGACCTGTACAGTAATAAACATCTTCTATGGATTACATGAGCTCATCATAACATAGAAACGATTACAAACATTCACATGTAGTTTGGCTTTTAAAGGTGATGGGGTCAAGGTAACAAGAGGGCGGACCATTCCTTATAATAACATTTAGGTTTAAATTGTTTTTGAAGTATTACAGCGATGTATGGAGTGTGTATTCCACATGTATGTGTTCACAGAAACATGTTGTTTGTTGGGAGCTATAAACCATGAAAGACTATGAGAGAATGTTAGACTCACAGAACTGAAATAAAGATGTTCACAATGCATTTATTCCGAATTGTGATTTTTCTTTTTGTACAGTTGTATGCTTTAATACTTTAATCCCATACAATGGTTATGAGAGCACTGTGACACAAATATTTAAAATGTTAAAGAATAATTAAGTTCTACATATCAAACGGACATTTTATACTCTTCTTCAGGGAATGCATACTTGCATGTAGACACATGAAAGTGTTTCATATCCCCCTCAGAGTATCAAACAACCACTCAAACAGGATCAGCGCTTCATGACTGTTGCTGGGTTGACGCTTTCCGTTGCTGTAGACAAGGTGGTCACACATCTGCTTGAATACTGGAGTGACACCTTTTGGATTCGGCTTGGGGTTTGTGCTCGGATATCGTCAATGTCAGATTTATTGAGGGGAAGGATGTAATCTACTGCTCCTATTGCATAGAAGAAAATGCGATACAAAATATGTAACTGCATAAGTGATTACGTTTCTACGTATTTATTCCATGCATTTTATCACAAAGTGAAATATCAGCGTATCGTTAGAGGAAACCCACACGCACTGACAAAACTAGAACTGAAATGATGGCCATAGTGAGATACAAACCAACAATAATATATTGTATACACGCATGCAGAAACTAATGGACTCACAAGATCGTGTAGCTCAACAGAAATGTGAATACCTGAATCTAAATTAATTGACACTTCAAACTGATTGTTTCCATCTAATTAAAGCCGCAGTTGAAGGCGGTGAATGTATTATGAAGCCCTTACTTAACAATTTCGCGAAAGAAACCATCTCGATGCATGCAATAGGGATACGCAATGAACCAAGTAAAAACATGCTTGATTCATGCCACAAGTATCGGTTCCTTAACATTCCTACCCGGGATGCCTACAGATGGTGGGTCATTTTAAGATGGCGTCTATAGTATTTGCAGTAAAGAACATTTATGTACAATATCATTAACAATGATGAGTTTGTTTACTGACATTATTACTTTAAGAAACATAAAATTGTAATAATTACCACAGACGACATTTATAATCATTTAAGAAAAGCAAATGTGTTCCCACTGCAAAGGTTACAGTTGGTTGTACTTGGAGTTCTAATGTGATGTACTTTTTAAGGACTAAAGCTCCAATAATATGACTACCGATTGGTGACACGCTCGTGAAATTGCCTATGTCAAATACGGCGACGAATATCACGAAAATGTTGGGGCTTTTTTTTAAGTGTGTGCAAGTTTGGTACATGGAAACTTTGTCTAGATCATACTAACCTACAGTTCCTGTTTATGTTGATGTTCTGTATGATGTATGGTCTTTCATGCAAAGACATGTTTTTGACAATTTTACTGAAGCGTATGTAGTGTGTATAATTTAAAAGAACGTGTTGCTACACTAGTGAGAGGTGGGTTATGAGATATGCCCTTCAATATTTATTTGTACGCGTTCGGTTTTAAATGAAATTTAGAGCTATTATAATTTCGTTATATACCTCTGATTTTCCCACACAGTAGGTTTACATCCTAATTATTTTTGATGTTTATACAAATGCTGCTCTTCACAGTTAAATCGGATTGATTTTGTATGGATAATGTGAACTCACCGAATAGGTGTGGCATATAGTACATGAGGTCTGGTCTTCCGTTGGAAAAGGCTCACGTTTTTTACGTCTTGGCTGATGGCAATTC
Source organism: Haliotis rubra (assembly GCF_003918875.1). Taxonomy (NCBI): domain Eukaryota; kingdom Metazoa; phylum Mollusca; class Gastropoda; order Lepetellida; family Haliotidae; genus Haliotis; species Haliotis rubra. Next base: position 2,093,554 of record NW_025767335.1, read on the forward strand.
CACTCGTCCTTGATTCTGTCAAGGTCACGTTGAATGACGTCCATACAGCAATAACGGACACATTGCCTGCCAATGTTGTTGACATGTGTTTATCATTTTATTAGGAGGGTATACAGTATGGACCAACATAAAGGGAAACATGAATATTTAAACGCTGTTGTTGTGTTTTGTAACGCTACCTACATGTACAGACTCAAATATGATACAGATGACGAGAGCAGAAATTCCTACCCATCAGCAAGAAGAAGATATATCATATACGCCCTACCACACACTTTTACTTATATTTTAACAGCAAGGTTGTACAGCATGTGACATATTGTTTCCTGTACAAAATCCATTGCACTATTGATATTATACCACGTGCTAAAAGGCTATTTCTCACCAGGTGACCAAGATCAGCATACTTCAATTTCACGTTGAATACATTATTTTTATACCTTTCTAACTGATTGGTAAAATTGAGTGAGTTTCCAGTTTGTAAATCCTTGAAGAGATCAATCCAATATCCTACTCCGCTTTCTTTCATTGACCTCCACCATCGTTCGATCCTCTACAACATAAGTAGATAAAAAAACATAATACGTGCCCTCTTCAGCATGAAAACATCTATGTATATATGTTTCTGTCCGTCCGTCCATCCATCCACCCATACATACATCCATCTATACATCCACGTATCTATTAATACATGAGCCTTCTCGCCTGGTTTGATTTTGATCCAGCAATAATGGCACTCTTGTCTGCGGCCATGTCGTCCTCGTGCATCCATCGAAAGGCTTTCTGTATATCCTCAATACATGTATTTTCTGTTCCGCCATCCATACGTATGCATCTTGGTACCCCTGTAAAAATACTCCAAGATATTGTGATGTTCTGTGAGAAAGAAAGACTGAACATGAACACATTGTACCCATGAGTGTTATCGAACTTTATGAATACTTTCAGAACTAGGCTGCCTAACCACCCCCCGTGCACAAGTTTGCAAAATGCTTACCTTGCATAGCGTCAATGAAGTTGACAAAGTACGAAGCTACCACGTATGGATTATTGTTTGTTTCCGACACATTTAGCCACTGCAACTTTTCTGGAGTACCTACATCGACAAACAAATATGTTAGAAGTATGTGTGAGTCAAAGGTACACGCGTTTTAGGTGATGAAAAACAAACATGCACTAGTGATAAAAGTTTACACATCTGTAATTAATGGCGTTTCCCTTTTTACTAGTGAAGTTATTGTGATTTTATAATAATACTGATAAAACAACCATTGTACTGGTAAACATATTATGTTATGGCGTTTGCCTAATCAAGTGTTTTAACATGTATAACGCATGTATAAATTCATCAAATTAAACCACGTACCCACAGATGGCTCCGTGTATTGCAAATCCAAATGGTTTCAATTTATCATAACCATCGATATGTATGAGGAAGTTAGGACCACTATTTCGGTACAGTCTTCTTGTCAAACGGTGAGACGAACGCATGTCCACGCCTTCAGGGTCAAGTGTGTGCTGCAGTCTTAGCACTGTATCCCTATTGATGAAATCAATGTGGAAATGACCGTGTTTCCACTTAATTGTGTAACATTTCATTGTGGTTATCTTTTCCAAAAAATACAAAATGATCGATAGGTTAGTAAAATGGGCCTGTCATTTGTTTACAGTGTTGGGGACAAATTCATTTTCATTGGAACATATGTTAAGTCTGGTATATTTGTTACAATTATGACGTTAATCATAAATGTATAACAGTGCTTTCATATCATCCCTAACAAATTAAGATTTTCCCCTAAAAACATGACTCGACGGCATGCAAACATTAAACGAAGTGACTTATATAGCTATGGACTCCACACCATTCATAGAACTGCACATTAATGTATTTTACTATTAATTTTAATACACACCTCATCCCGGTGATTTACTGCCCTACTCTAGCATATACCACGTAAACGTACACGACACCTTTTCCTCCCACAGTAAGCTGGCATGACGTGATATAACATGAATACTGTTTAAAAGCGGCGTGATGCCAGTTCACTCATTCCACACCCTTTGCACGTACCTTGGTACAGAAAGACCATACGAGGACAAGAGACGTGCTCTCATAGATCTACAGCCGAGATAGGATCCCGTGTCATTGATTTCATGCTGAAACGATCAGAAGAGTTATGATGTAAACATTTACTTGAATTGATATTTTTGAACGGGTTATTGTAATATGGTTGATTTCTTACATAGTGGTGTTGCGATGATCGAAACAAATCGAAAATCGATCGAAAGAAGGATTCAAAATGATTATCGATTTAACAAAATATATTTTGTTGTTTTTGTATAACACCCTTAAATTAAGTATACTAACCATTTAATTTGATGAATATTCACGAACTAACATGCGCTCAACAGCGTAAAGCTATGCGCATTGTAAAAGTTTAACCACTTTTATTGTTGAATTACAATTCCAGGGTCTTATTTGCATGCGTGCATTTCATTACATAACAGTATTAGTTATAAAAAAAACAGTAATAAGAAAAAACTGGGGAAAAACCCTTCAATTTGGTGATTACATTAAAAATGTATATATTTCGAATATTTTCGATAATCGTTCACCACAAGTACTCTGATAATCGATAGTGGATTTGGTTTACGATTCCCAACACTATAATCTTACATACCCGTGGGTGGGGAACTGATGTGAGGCATCAAACATGTGCAAGATCGAATTCTAGGTTTGTGGCTGGCTTCTCCATGGTGATGACCTAAGGTCATATTATGACGTACTCCTTTCCTCTTGTGGTTTTTCTTCCAAATTCAGTTACGTTTGTGTGGAAACTTGTGGGTTTAGAGTGCGAATAAACGTTCATAGGATTTTATCTAGCTTTCGTTATCATTAAAATGTTGAAAATACACAGGTTTGACTGAAAAGTTTGTGTGGAGGGTAACACTAGGAATGAACAATAACCAATACTTTAAATGAAGTAACAAATGTTATGTGTTAATGCGACATTCTGGTGAACAGAATATACTATGCGGCAATTCAATGGTGACATGGTGAAACCTCGCTGTGTCCGCTGCTTTTGTTTAGATTACTAGTGCACTCAACCATGGTTGACAGGCAGACAATGGAGGGATTAGTTAAAGTGTGTTATGAAAATACTTATAAGAGTATTACCATTTGAATAATAAGAATTTATAAAATTCCAAGACCTACAAACTTACACACAATATCAACATATGCAAACAAAGTCTTTCAGTCTGCCAGTAGATTGAGCTCGCAGGGAACCGTGGAATTCCTGAATCATGCCAATAGATTCTTGTATGCTTCCTGGCCTTCATACGAAATCAGTGTCCATTATAAACTAAGTTCTGTGCACCTTGAGAGGGTGTGCTCTCACTTAGCCAGATTCTGTGAAAGCGGTAACCTCCCATTACCCCTACATGCCACTACCCCTACAGCTTATAACAACATAGTTTATGGTCTGTTGCATAACTAATCTCCTGCCTGTTACCTATTCCATACAGTGGACTGGTCCACTTAAGATGCACAACATGACACAAGACAGATTTTAAAAGTGACTTTAATACATGTGTTATCACAAAGTACCACATCATTGAGATCAATTGTCAAGTTTTTCAGTCTATTTACATTCAGTGTTTTCATATCATCATATAAGGATGAACAAAAGATCACATTATCACAAGTGTTTCATATCAACATATCAGGATGAGAGAAAGACCACATTATTACATTATCACAAGTGTTCAAGTGTCAGTGTTACAGTCTCATCCAAGCTTGAGCAGGTAGCCGACGGCGTCAAGAAACTGAAGAGGGATTTCTGTCCACGCTGAAGCTGTTCCTTGAGTCTGCACAGACGGTTGTCGATCTCTGTACACTCGTTTTCTGTTTGTTGGCGCAGCACCAAAGTCAATCTGAGCAATCCTCACTCTCTCGGCGTGTTCGACTCTCCTGATGACTTCTACAAATCTGTAGATGTTCGGGTGCCTGTGTGGAATTTCTCGATTCAGACGGTTGTGGAATCCTTCCAGGTTGTTGTTTGTCCTCGGCCCAGCTGTCAAGTTGTGGTTCCACAGGTGAAGAAAAAATCTGGCAGTGTCGTCGACCCATGTTGTCACGATGTAGTCGTTGAAGTCGCCAGCTCTTGGGACGTCAGGAGTGTCATCCATGGCTTCAATCCAAGTGTCTTGGACCGCGGCTTGAGGAAGTAGAGGTAGTCCAGCTGCTCTCCTGATCCACTTGGTGACTTGCATGGATGATGTATACTTGATTCCACAGTGCAGGACAGGCTGTGAAAGTTCCATCCATGTAGAGGTTGTCAGCTGACTGCAAGGCTTCAAGACTCTCTTGTGTTCCGAAGGCCAAGATCTTGTCGTCATGGCCGTCCGCAAACAGGAGGAATTATTATATCAGACAGGTAAATGCTAGGTGTTGTTTTAACTAGCTGTAGGGGTACTGGAGTGTAGGGGTAGTGGCATGTAGGGGGTTATGGGTGTGAACCGTGAAAGCAGGTGTGTCACGTAGCCAGAGTGGGATTTGGCTGACTTGGATTAGTGGTTTAATAAAACTTAGTTCAGATGAGCCATAGTGTGGATTAACAAAGTGCTCAATTAGTAAGATTACTAAAACATTGAATTAACGTGAGATATATTGATACGGTACTATTTGAATTTCTTTACATGTGTCATATATGTGTGTTGAGCCAAAGTCTGTATCAACAAAAATGATAATCATTAAGAAATGCTTAATTACTAGTGAGATTAGTGAATTTCTATTAAAGTGAGATGCATTGATAAAACCGTAACAATTAGAACCAACGATGCGGCATGAGTGTAACCTTCACTCGAAAAACGAAACTATGTGAGACCGAATGTATCAATGAATGGCGAAACTATTAAAGAAGTTGATAACAAACTTACACACAATATCAACATATGCAAACAAAGTCTTTCAGTCTGCCAGTAGATTGAGCTCGCAGGGAACCGTGGAATTCCTGAATCATTGGTACATTCTTCGTAAGTGACGTTTCAGTTGTCGAACACTGGAAAAGAAATGCATTTAAAATAAGTGGGGGAAAACGAAATAACTTTGAATGACAATTTAATAACCAACTGTGATGAGACATAATTAAGGATGACATGCAAACTGAAATGAACTTGAATTAGAATTGGAAAAAATACATTGGCGTGTGGCTGATTCAGGTGTGCAGAATAAATTATGTTTAACTGCATTATTGCAGACCAGCCTGCAATGACGCCGTACTTGGTGAAGTGGAAAAACGCCCATTGCATATTCCGCATTGGTGACAACAGTGAACGAAGGATAATAATTCTATGCTGATATATCCTTTTTAAATATATATATATATGGTGAATAACAGACCCGTTTTGTGGAGAGGTATGCTACTTACTAAGGCCACTTTTTATGTTTTTCATGTCCAAACTGGCGAACATTTTAAAAAAAAGAATAAAAGAGCAGTTTGGCATCTCTTTTTTAACCTGGTGACAGAAAATGACCCTACTACAATACCCAGACCATAAAAGAGGCTTTTATTATTGTGAAAAACCTTTTTTCGCAATTTTAGACAGTTCATATAGCATTAGATATAACGAAAATATATGAAATACTGAGAGAATGCATGTATTGACTCTTCATTAAAAAAGTTATGCTACAAACTCTCAATAGAGCCTCTTTAAATGTGACACTGGATCAAAATATAACAACAAAGTAGGTTATTAAAAACTGCCACTTTGTTTATTTTTGGAGAGATTTATAGTTAGGTGCAAAATCAAATATGTTCTCGTCACGATATGGCTGAAATATTGCCGATGTGACGTTAAATCTTAACTCACTCACTCACTCACTCACTCACTCACTCACTCACTCACTTATTGTTAGGTGCGTGAGTGAGTGAGTTTAGTTTTGCACCGCACTGAGCAATGTCCTCAGCTATATGGCGGTGGTGTGTAAATAATAAATTTAGGTGGGTCGGGAGATGAGAAACACAGAAAAAATACGGACGGCCTAATGGAAATGTGTCATCATGCAATGAGTTCAAAGTAAAGTTACCGTGAACGTATTTAGTAGTATATTACTTTATGATGAATAATTATACTGTACTATTATACAAGCAAACCTTGTAAGCGGAGCGCAGTGGAGTGGAGTGGAGCGAGGCGTGAGTGAGAGAGGGAGGGTGTTAACAGTGAGTCGGGGTGTTAAGAGTGAAATTTGGTGTGAGACGGGGTATTAACTGTGAGATGGGATGTGAGACGGGATCTTAACAGTGAGACGTGGTGTTAACAATGAGACGGGGAGTGAAACGGGGTGTTAGCAGTGAGACGGGGTGTTAACGGTGAGATGGGGTGTTAACAATGAGACGGGGTGTTAACAGTGAAATGGGGTGTTAACAGTGAGATGGGGAGTGGGACGGGGTGTTAACAGTGAGACGGGGTGTTAACAGTGAGACAGGGCATTAACAGTGAGACGGGGTGTTAACAGCGAAATGGGGTGTTAACAGTGAGACGGGGAGTGAGACGGGGTGTTAACAGTGAGACTGGGTGTTAACAGTGAAATGGGGTGTTAACAATGAGACGGGGAGTGAGACGGGGTGTTAACAGTGAGACGGGGGGTGTTAACAGTGCGACGAGGTGTTAACAATGAGACGGGGTGTTAACAGTGAGACATAAAAACCTGTTTTCATGATAAATATCTGCTAATCCGTGGCATGATTCCGACCATATCATGAGCATGTGTTTGTGAATCATAATCAAATAGTGATGTTACAAGGCGTCCATGCCGCGTCAACAACACATGCAAACGCACGAGAATTGCAATACGAGCCTCTACACCGATGATTCTCCGTGACCTGGAGACACTTGTGATTGAGCGTATGTAGGGACGTAGTCTGTCATACAGACCCTGAAGCAAATATATCCAAGTCCACGCAAGTCTAGAAAATGTGGCAAGTCTAGATTTCCACAGCTTCAGGAGAATGTCTCAGGGCTCCTTTTTATTATATTTCTCTTTTTAACTATGAACTTTTTTTCTGTAAAATATGTTCATTTCAGAGACCAGTTGTTCGTCTAGTAGGGACGGGTAGAAGACAAAAGACAAAATGGATACTCGTGCTGTCATACTTTTGAATTATATGTAAACATTCGTTCTTGTCTCGGGATAAATGTATATTTTCCAGTTTCAACCAAATGTACATTCGAAGATATCGAAATCTAGGTTAAGCTATTTGAATCATATTTACAATTAAAGACCCAAACAATGGTCTGTTGTCCAAATTGTTGGTTTTCCATAACCTTGTCCCAGTCTGTATCACAGTCACAGATCGATAGTATTTGCCCTTCTGTCCAGCCCTTACTGTAATATGCATACTGCAATACTGTATATGTTGCACATATACTACACAACGTATTATGCATGTAGTCAATTATATATGCTAAGCAACGTCCACTCGTATTCAAGATTACACCTGGTTAGAGATGCAAACAAATGTGTATTCGTATGTGCATTTTAATGAAATGAGGAACCAAGCAAGCAAAATCATAGTATACATAAAAATCAAGTTGATACACTGGGACTTGTATGGACGATCTATTATAAGTACGTGTTGTCTGTCTGTAGTAGACAGAACCGTTACATAGCATGTAGAGCACGGATACACTGCTCGTGCATCCCACACACTCACGTGCACGTGCTTCACAACATTCGCAGCGCGTTCACCGTTAACATCTGGCGGTGCGTGTCACTGACTGAAGACGTGAAGGGAGGCATTGACAACTTCATGAGCACATATTATCATATTTCAACGTTGAGAATAGGTTGGTCCTCAACGTTAAAATTAGATTGAAATTAGGTTGTATATGAAAGTTTTTTTAGACGTAGATATCCGACGTGGAATCAACGTTGAAGTTCGACATATTATTAACGTTGAAAATGGGTTGTTCCGTGGTTGTGTCTGGGAGGTATTCCGCTTTCCTGTAAATAGACTCGCACTTCATCTTTAAACTACAATAAAGTAGCACCAAACTCATGCATCCAGCTAAAATACCCAAAAAGCTACCTGCAATAAACAGTGTTCAAACAGAAAATTGCAGTAAAAATATTTACCTGATAAAATACTTGGTTAAAATTCCACATTAAATATAATGTTCATTTAAGTTTTATGTCAGTTGGACGTATAATTCCAGTAAGAAGAAAAGAGTATTCCAAATTAAGAACAGCTATTTACTGTTGTATTCATCTTGAAAAGGTGGAATTTGTCCCGAGAAGACATTTTGTCTGAATTTCAGCTATTAGACAGACCCCTGAATAAAGACAATGCAATTACTTTCAACATGAAAGGGATCCAAGATGACCAGGAACTATACCTGAAGACAGCACATAAAACAAGTCACTTTTCATGAAATCTTTATGAACACACACGCACACAGAGAAACGTGGTTTAATGCATAATGTAAAATATTACACATGACATAGTCTGTAGGTGATCTCTGTTGTGCTAATAACACAATATCATCTGCATATAGCATTAAACTGACATTTACGCCACCAATTTCAATACAACAGTTCAGATTTTTCAACACAATTACAACTCCAAAAACACAATTATCAGCTCCTCTTCTTTCTGCCACTCCCTGCCTGGCGGTCAGGTGGATACTTCAGAAACGTTCCTAACTCTTTCTTGAAATTTGCTTCGGATGCATTCCCATCTCATTCCCATGAGATAGGACACATTCTGAAATTTTATATTTAAATACATGAATAATTTATATGGAAGATATATTTGTCTTAAATGATTCAAGTATTTGTTTAATCAATCACTTGAAAGGTTCATTTCACTGCTGTAACTTGGCATGTGAACATGTGAACATATGAACAGCATCAATACAAAATATGATGAAAAGTGTAAACAATTTATATTTTCAACTAAAGGAATGGAAGTTTTCTTAAACATTTTCAAAGAAAATCCTCAATTGCAAGTTGATTATTCAATTAGACTATGAATTAGGATGAATTAGACGATGCTTTACTGTCATATATTATTTGCTATGGTCATCATGAAAATGCTGCATTTGGTAATTAAATTACCAGAGATGATTGAATACAACCTTGTATCCTTAAAAGAAAACTTGCCGTTTTGCCCATCAACATTCATTCTTGATATCAAATTGTTTGACATTGTCCTGCAAAACAATGGAAGATTGTTGTTATTCTGTCAGATTTAGTTTACTTAGAGATTCTCGGAAACAATTATTTCAAATTAAATAGGAGTTGTACTGATGTAGCAATTTTGCTAACAGGAGTCATACATTGTAACAAAAGCCATTTTACATTAGATGATAAGAAAACAAAATGGGTGGTGGTTCACAGGTCAAAGAACAAGTCTATTGTGGGAGGTCTTCCAACACCATTTGTTCCCAAACACAAGGAAGTATGGATCATGGAGTTCTGAAAACAATAATGAGCTCTCATAAGTATACAATATATTCCCTATTATCTACTCTCTCTCTCTTTGCCATTTGTACACTCACAAAACTCAGATAAATAACTTCTTCATTATTCAGAAATGTTTACACTTAATCTCTTATAGGAACACTTACAAAATCTCTCATATAATGAATTATGTGTGCGTATAATAAACTAGTGTCCAAAAGAAACGATACCACGTTTTTCAAAGATCACTAAATGAAAAAAAAAAACCATAGACATTTCAAATTGATATCTTTCATTAGATAAATGATGTTACGGCATGTGTACAAAAAGTCATGGCAACCAAAGATTTACAATCATTAACACAGGGCTTTAAACGAAGTGTGGTGCCCAAAATTGAAATTTCATTTTAGCACAGTGGAGGAGGCTAGCGAGGGTAGTCTCTGAAAACAGTCTTAACGCCACTTTAGTACCGGGTATGTCCACCAGCAGCTGCGATACATGCCATGACACGCCTCCGAGCTGATGACGTCAAACGTCGGATGACGTTAGGGGCGATTCGCTGCCACTCATCCTGGAGACAATGTTCCAATTGTTGGGAGGTTGGCTGGGGGCGCAGGGCGTTTCTGATTTTCCGATTGAGGTGATCCCATATGTGCTCAATGGGATTCAAATCCGGTGAACACGCTGGCCATGACAAAACCTGTATGTTGGCGTTGGCAAGGAAGTTCTGGATCAATCTTGCCGTATGAGGCCTAGCGTTATCGTGGTGGAACACGATTCCTCCTGGATGCTGTTGGGCGAATGGCTGCACGACTGGTCGTAAAACCTCATCCTGGTAACGCTGTGCATTCAGGTTCCCCCCGAATAATGACGAGCCTCGTTTTCACATCACCGCAGATACTTCCCCGCATCATTACACCTTCGCCTCCAAATGCATGGACTTGCTGGATGCAGTTCGGCGCCAAACGTTCGCGAACTCTTCGGTATACTCGCTGCCGACCATCGTTCTTGTAAAGGCAAAACCGGCTTTCGTCCGAAAACAAGACACGTGCCCAGTTTCGACGTTGCCACCGCCGAACACGCCTGGCCCATATCAATCGGTTGACTCTGTTTTGACGTGTCAGGTAGACTCCGCGGTAGGGGCGACGTGCACGGATACCATGTGCCTGCAGTCTCCTGTAGACGGTTTGTCGACTGATCCGGTGTCCCAGTCCCGTCCCCGCCGTTAACGTCGCAGGAACGAAGCGGTTACGTAGGTGAAGTAACCGGATGTGGTTGTCTTGAATAGGCGTGGTCACCTGGGGTCTCCCGCTTATCGGCCTGTCTGTTGTTCGGCCTGTTTGACGCAACCGTCGCATTAACCTGGTAACGATTATGCGCGCGCATCCAAACGTTCTTGCTACAGCGGCGTGTGATGCTCCCTGTCGGACCATTCCAACGGCTCTTTCTCTCTCGATCGCTGTCAAACGTGCCATTTCTTTTGTGTACTTTTTACTGCTGTGGGCACAACGTGTCGGACCAGTGGTTTTATACAGTTCATCTGCACGTGCATTTCGTGCTACACGACTTAACGTCATTTTGAGTATTCGTGCGATTGCTTCTTAAGTGAATAAATGTTACCGGTTTTTTCGATCGAATACGTTTGGTTAGGAACGTGGGATACACAGAAATATGTTTTTTTCTCCAAAAAGTATCATTAATTCAAAAATATTGAAAAAAATATTTGGTATCGTTTCTTTTGGACATGAGTTTATCTGCGACGTCATAACTATGCTTCTCTGAATCATGAACAATAAAATAATGAGATTAAACTCTGCACTGCCAGAAAAAATCTATCATACCCTGAATAATAAGACATTGAATAACATCTCTTACAACTCCAATCTACACTCAAAAAGACTTAAATGTACTCGTAAACAAACATCGCTGGCACACGCAAATTCTTTGAAACAGTGTATCGCTGATTCTACCATGAATCAAGAAAATACTAGATTCTGATTGGTTGTTCAGAAAATTCAGACGGCATCAATTGTGGATTGACGCTCATCTGATTGTAAGGCCGCTTCACCGCCCATTAACAAATCTTATTGTGAGAACTACTTCCATTTGACCACAATGATGGCGGATCATAACAACAACTCCATGGATTTTGACGCTGACTTTCGAATTTTACACATAGGCAATTGGAAATTTTTGGATTAAAAATGCGTTTGATTTCATTGCGCTTCACTGCGCACGTATAGAACACTGCCCCACTACTTCAGCTTGACCACCAACATGACTAATATCAACACAACAGACGTGATGGAAATGCTGATGAAACATTTATTAAACTCGAAAAATACAGTTTTATATGATATCCCCCCCATAATTATGAGGGAACCTCACTATCATATAACCTTCTATTATAAAAATATTCAAACTCAATTACAATACACAGCCCCAAACATAAACAAAACAATATCTAACATATAAATCAGAAAGCCTTGTAAAAATACATCCCTATCTATACAAAATATGCAGCAAAACATAAGTAAACATTTACCTACCTGGTAAATGGTATATTTAATTCCGTTTAGAATGGGAAATTTGCAAGATAGATCTAACGGTCTGGCGAAATACCACATTTATGCCACTCATAGTCATACTCCATCATATCCCGTTGCATCGTTCAAAAAACAATTCTGCTCTCTGCCAGCTTCCCCGCAAGGTTGTCACTGTAATGTTCATCTACTTTGAAAAACGCTTGGACACAGTCCAGTCCCAAACGATGAAAACAAAGTTCCAAGGAATCACAAGTTAGTCGCATGTACACTAAGCAGCAGCACTGTGACTCTTTTGTCGCATGCCGGGGTGGAGGCAGTACGTGAAATCATGATCGGCCGGTCATAAAAATCAACAGTCTTTGATGAGTTACAGGTTGACCAGGAAAGGATCTATTCTTCGATTCTGCAGGGTTCAGATTCAACAGTCAGTCAAGTATTGTCCACTGTCACTTCAAATTTCAACCTTTCGCAAAATGTAAACACTGGCTCGTCCGCCATTTCAAACTGTTGCGTAACTGTCTACTTCGAAGAAAATAAGTAGGTCAGACGATTCCATTATAGTGTGGCCAGGGGGGTACAGTTTCACGGCACACAAAACAATAGGCTGGTTTTAGTCGTGTGGAGTTGGGATGGAAAAAACAAGATCTCGGGTATTACATAATTGCATTGAATAAACAGTAGTTTGATTTCTTTGGACAGAATATTGTTATGTTGTAATGTTAAAAAAATACGAACGGCACCTACCGCTCCCTTCACAGACGAGTTCAATTCGCCTCTCGTCCCATGCCGGATTACGCAGTGTCTTCCGCAGAGCGAGGAAGTTCGATTTTAAATGGGTCATGGTAGAATGGATATAACCCTAGTGTGTTTGAAAATCAGAGACATGCTTTACTGAATTGATGGCGACTAAACATTTTAATTGAAACCCCACGCTACGCGTTCGGTTCCAATTGAAATTTAGTCGCAATCAATTCGATAAAACATGTCTCTGATTTTCAAACACACTAGGTTTATTTCCTATTCTACCATGAATCAAGAAAATACTAGATTCTGATTGGTTGTTCAGAAAAATCAGACGGCATCAATTGTGGATTGACGCTCATCTGATTGTAAGGCCGCTTCACCGCCCATTAACAAATCTTATTGTGAGAACTACTTCCATTTGACCACAATGATGGCGGATCATGACAACAACTCCATGGATTTTGACGCTGACTTTCGAATTTAACACATAGGCAATTGGAAATTTTTGAATTAAAAACGCGTTTGATCTCATTGCGCTTCACTGCGCACGTATAGAACACTGCCCCACTACTTCAGTTTGACCACCAACATGACTAATATCAACACAACAGACGTGATGGAAATGCTGATGAAACATTTATTAAACTCGAAAAATACAGTTTTATATGATATCCCCCCCATAATTATGAGGGAACCTCACTATCATATAACCTTCTATTATAAAAATATTCAAACTCAATTACAATACACAGCCCCAAACATAAACAAAACAATATCTAACATATAAATCAGAAAGCCTTGTAAAAATACATCCCTATCTATACAAAATATGCAGCAAAACATTAGTAAACATTTACCTACCTGGTAAATGGTATATTTAATTCCGTTTAGAATGGGAAATTTGCAAGATAGATCTAACGGTCTGGCGAAATACCACATTTATGCCACTCATAGTCATACTCCATCATATCCCGTTGCATCGTTCAAAAAACAATTCTGCTCTCTGCCAGCTTCCCCGCAAGGTTGTCACTGTAATGTTCATCTACTTTGAAAAACGCTTGGACACAGTCCAGTCCCAAACGATGAAAACAAAGTTCCAAGGAATCACAAGTTAGTCGCATGTACACTAAGCAGCAGCACTGTGACTCTTTTGTCGCATGCCGGGGTGGAGGCAGTACGTGAAATCATGATCGGCCGGTCATAAAAATCAACAGTCTTTGATGAGTTACAGGTCGTAGGTTGATCAGGAAAGGATCTATTCTTCGATTCTGCAGGGTTCAGATTCAACAGTCAGTCAAGTATTGTCCACTGTCATTTCAAATTTCAACCTTTCGCAAAATGTAAACACTGGCTCGTCCGCCATTTCAAACTGTTGCGTAACTGTCTACTTCGAAGAAAATAAGTAGGTCAGACGATTCCATTATAGTGTGGCCAGGGGGGGGTACAGTTTCACGGCACACAAAACAATAGGCTGGTTTTAGTCGTGTGGAGTTGGGATGGAAAAAAAACAAGATCTCGGGTATTACATAATTGCATTGAATAAACAGTAGTTTGATTTCTTTGGACAGAATGTTGTTATGTTGTAGGGGCGTTGGGGTAGCCTAATGGTTAAAGCGTTGGCTCGTCACGCCGAAGACCCGGGTTCGAATCCCCACATGGACACAATGCGTGAAGCCCATTTCTGGTGTCCCCCGCCGTGATGTTGCTGGAATATTGCTAAAAGCGGCGTAAAACCAAACTCAGTCAGTCAGTGTTATGTTGTAATGTTAAAAAAAATACGAACGGCACCTACCGCTCCCTTCACAGACGAGTTCAATTCGCCTCTCGTCCCATGCCGGATTACGCAGTGTCTTCCGCAGAGCGGGGAAGTTCGATTTTAAATGGGTTATGGTAGAATGGAGATAAACCTAGTGTGTTTGAAAATCAGAGACATGCTTTACTGAATTGATGGCGACTAAATATTTGAATTGAAACCTCACGCTACGCGTTCGGTTCCAATTGAAATTTAGTCGCCATCAATTCAGTAAAGCATGTCTCTGATTTTCAAACACACTAGGTTTATCTCCTAACTCTCAATTCCAAGAAATGGAAGTCCTACTCTATTTGACCAAAGGGGTGACAGGTGGCCAAAACAAATTGAAATGTAGGTCATACACTGAAAATAACTCTGATTTAATACACTACAAATATACACCTTCTCTCTATTATATATATACTCGATAGATGATCTTGACAAGGGAACATGTTCATAAAATGCTGATATCTAACAATACCTGTACTCTAAATAATGGACTCTTCCAAATCGCAGTATGTTTCACTGCACACACATTTAAATGCAAAATAATGAAAAACCTACACTTTGACAATAATAAAAAAACATCATATTCAAATTCTACAGCTGACCAAATACCTGAAGAGTTTGTCTCCCAGCAATAAACATCTATATATCTCTATAATTTATGACTTCTGTCCTCTGGCGTGCTATCTCGCATCCAGCTCTTTACGGCGAAAAACAATATGGCGCCAAGCAAGGGAGTGTTCATTAAACTAAACATCTCCGGGAGAAATCATTGTCAAATTATTCTCTTACATGATCAACCTTAATATATAAATGAAGATAAAGACCAACTATTATCACCAAAAAAGACCAAACATCACAAATATTCAAAACAGGTGGTAATGAAAGAGCATTATCATCTTTCTCTTAAACTTTGTGGTGGATATACTGGAAACAAGTGAAATGTTAAAAACTTGTTACCTTAGCATTGTTCCTTTTATGTGATCCACAAACTTGCTGCCACCCAGTCTTCGAAGATGAGATTTCTGCAAATTCCATTAAAATTATATCTTATTTCATAATTAAATGTTCCTTACTAAATTACTTCTTTTGTATGTAACATTTTAACCTTTAAGAGACATGAATCATCACATCCCTTCCAAATAAGTGTAAGAATGAAAGTCTGTGGGTGCAGTTTTGTTAATTGTCCCATCAAAGAATCATTAGTGAAGTTACACATTTTGTAAATAAATAAAAGTTCAAATAAATTATATGCAACTTCATCCTTAACAAAGACTTGCACAAGACATTTTGATGTGCATTTTCGTTGCATGATATGAGAAAGATTTCCTTTCGCCATTCTCCACCACCCCCTCCCCCCAAATGATATGCATATGTTGACAGGGTTCAGAGCGTGCTCAATGCATAATTTACTGATAGATCTATTCAAACGAACAAATGTTCATAATAATGTTATGCAAAATAAAATGTTGATAAATTCTATTCGATTTTGTATAGCCGCCCTTAGGGACCGTTCATAATGTATGGCTTGGGGGTGATGATCATTTTTATGGAGAAGCATGTACAATGTGAATTACCCCACCAACACCCACCACCCGTAAAGTGTATGTACAAAATAAGTGACGCCCCACCCTGCATGTCATGTACAATATCTATGACGCCCTCTCCCCTTCCCATATAATTATGAACGGTGCCTTATATTGATGTACTTCATTGATTATTTGAAAATGTATATTTGCAAAATTCAAATCAGGTGATGGGTACGAAAGGAAATCTTATTCGCTTATATAATAAAATGCCAAATATATGCATGCAAATATATTGAAAAATAACAAAACAAGATTATGGAAAACACGGGCTTCCACTAAATTTTGACAAAAATGTACGTGACATACCGGTAACCTTGTGAGATAAAACATGAGCCCTAATTCAGAGTTTCTTGCTACATTGACCTGCTAGATTTAAACATTTCTACGTTTTCATTATACATGAGGACATACTTACCAAATAAACACCAGCATGCCGTGAAGATGTTGAAAATAGAACGATATTGCGTTGAACTTCGCCAAAGTGAACTGACAACGATCAGCTGCCTTTGCGCGCGCGATAATTGTGCGCATGTCCGGATATGGCCAAACGAGGCGATCGAAAGGTCAACATCTGGCATGTGTTTGAAAGCAAATTGTCGGGAAAATATCAAATGTAATGCAATCGGATAACTGATGACTTTATACCTAAAATCATTGATGTTTTTCATTTTCAATTGCGATTTACGTAATAGTTCCGTCCGTTGATTGATGCACAATCAAACAATATATAAGATTATATCTGTCACTAGCTCGATCTTGATCTTTTATGAAATTAATGTTCCGAAATGATAGTTGCTAAGTTGGATAACTATTACCAATATGAATTATGTATCAAATTTGCCAAGGGAACAATTAGTTGACATTTTGTTGGTTCCTTACGTTGAAACAACGTTGACAACTAAACGAATCTCGACTAACTTTCTTTGGTCGCATGATAAACGTTGAATCAACGTTTTTGAAAGGTTGATCAACCAAACAACCAAAATTCAACGTTGATTAAACGTTGACTCAACGTTGTGTGCCCGCTGGGTCACATGTGAATCTCTGCAAAAGCGCAATGTTACTGTAAACAACACAGTTTTATGCCCAGTTATACTGATGTTAACATATGTAAAGCATGGAGTCATGATGACTATCGACAGTAACTGTTCATGAGATCGTGCAAGGGCATTATGGGTATTTCAAACAAGTTATCTCATGACTGTAATAGTATTCATTTGTCTTGACTCAGACTAATCACCACCTTGAGTTTAGTAGACTTGCACACTTCATTGAAGTGCTGTTGGCCATCTTTCTCGCCGGCCCGTCCCCCATCTTAATGAGGATGCATGACCCCGCTGGTCACCCATGACGCCTCAACTTTCTTATACAAGACCAGTTGGCGGGCCGTTCGAGCTTGCACTGCTCGGGTCCGGTAAGATCTTCATTGATGATAAATCGTGTCAACTGACAAGTTATGCGTTCTCCTAAGGTCCTCATATAGCTTCCCGTCTCGATTACGATTTGTGAATCTTAAATCTGAATCCTATATGTGTTATTCAGAATGTGGTTGCATTGTATTCTCTCTTCAGAAACAGTTTTAAAAAGGAAGTAATACAAATATGTTTTTCAATGGCAATGCTAGAAAATAAAATTTTATATATACACATACTTCACTTTTCGAATGAAAGCATATATGAAATTATCTGCTGTGTCCATATATGAAAACAACCATAGGAATGTGCTTGATGTTTAACAAATTATGTTCTGGTCACGTGTCCTCGTTGATCATGGAGGGTCGGTTTGCTTGGCTAGTGGTTAAAGCGTTCGCTCGTGGATCCGGGTTCAATTTCCCATATGTGTGAGGCCACCCCCGAGATATTGCTGGAATATTACAAAAAGCGGCGCAAACCACACTCACTCGCTCACTCGTTGATTACAGAGTAACAGCATGCTACGAGATTCCTTCTTATCGTTTATTTGCATATCTCCTTAAAGGCATTGTAACTCTTTAATCTTGCATGAAAACGCATTAAGATGATATCAGCTTTTACTGACATTTTTGTAACATGCAATTTGTATGTGTCTCTGTATGGTTCATACACGGACATGGGCGACGGCAAAATAGTTGGGGCTGCATGAAATACATGGACAGTGTCGGTTATAATGAAGTGAGTGGGTGAGTTTAGTTTTACCCGCTTTTAGCAATATTCCGGCAATATCACGGCGGGGGACACCTAAAATGGGCTTCACACATAGTAACCATTTGGGGAATCGAACCCGGGTCTTCGGCGTGACGAGTGAACGCTTTAACCACTTGGCTACCCCACAGCCCAGATAATGGCTGATCGTTTGTCAAGTTATATTTATCAATAATACCATTTGCAAGGCATTACATGTACTTGACTTCATACTCATAGGCATATATGGAGAGATTATTCATATTGGTCAACCCATTTCGATCGTTATTAAAAAGTCATTACTGCAAAATTTACACTAGTCTTTCATGTTAAAAACCTGTCTTTGAAACACAGTTTCTATTCCGAGCTGATTTGCTTTTCAGTCACTTCACGTCCCATGCCCAGCGATGACATTGGCATTATGTGATTCACACCAGCCATTAATGTTAAATAGCTGTCTTTGAAACACAGAAAGTATTCCAAGCTGATTTGCTTTTCAGTCTCTTCCCGTCCCACGCCCAGCGATGACATTGGCATTATGTGATCTGACAACGGAAAACAAATGGAAGTTCTTGTGCTTATTTACTCTTTGAAGTGTAGCGTTTCTACAACTTAACACATGTTAAATGATACATAATAGTGGATAAAAAGAAACCTTTTTTAATTTAGTTTGTAAACTACTGACTGTTTTTTGCTATTGAACACTCACTGAGTAAATGTTGTGACAGCAACCATCTGTCGTCGTATATCTCATAAATCGAGAGCGTGTAGTGAACGCCTGTGTTTGTTCGTGCTGTTCTTTCCTTTGGGAACATGAATCTAATCAATGCCCTGTATGGTGTTTATGCATAAATCCATGTTGAGTCACTCACTCAACAACGCAGGGAGTTTTGATCACGCAGTGAATGTCGAAGATATTCAGTCGCAGATGATATTGTGAAGATAATTCATAACGCCATTCGTGTTGAACATGTAACGGATATTACTTCATACGTTTACACGCGCACCACCTCCTGTACAAACTTGACAGAGAATTGTTCTCTATGAACGGTTCTATGTTCATGATATCTGTCTCTTACAGTAATATGTAGAGTTTCAAGTTAGGGTTTAGTACTACGGAAGCGTAGTAGGGCCACGGTGAAAAAAATGTTTGGTCTCACTATCTCCTACGTAGGACTTAATATCTCCTACGTAAGGCATATTTTCTCCTACGTAGGACAAATTATTCCCTACGTAGTACTTAATATCTCGTATATACGTAGGAGATGAGCGATATATTAATAGACATTAATCTGATATGGTCGACTTAGATCCGCAGACATATATATATATATATATATATATATTTATATATATATATATATATATATATATATATATATATATATATATATAGTTATAGTTATAGTTATAGTTATATATATAGTTATATATATATGAATTCATTCTTGGGTTATCGCGCTAACAATCTCTTTATATTGGCAAAGAGCTCAAATTTTTGCTGTGACCTTGAAAATTATCTCAAGGTCACTCCATTTCACTTGTGTCGGTGAATCTCGCCAATATACCTTGGTACCAAATTTGAACAAAATCCATCATTTCTTTCTTGAGTTATTGCCCTAACAAGCTTATTTGATGTATGAAATGCAACGAAAAACAAACACCCGCGTATTTACGAGTGATTAAAACTCTTATTACAATTTACGTAAACATTTATTACATTTTACCGCAACGAAAATTATTACAATTTACGTCAATTTTTATTACATAATGCATATTACAATTCACGTCAATTTTTATTACAATTTACGGGTTTTTTTACAATTTACGTCAATTTTTATTACAATATCCGTTTTATTACAATTTACGTCGTAACAACCCCATTTCACTGTCAACATCCCGTCTCACTGTTAACGCCCTGTCTCACTGTTAACACCCTGTCTCATTGTTAACACCCCGGCTCACTGTTAACACCCCGTCTCTCTCCCCGTCTCATTGTTAACACCCCATTTCACTGTTAACGCCCTGTCTCACTGTTAACACCCGTCTCACTGTTAACACCCAGTCTCACACCCCGTCTCATTGTTCACATCCCATTTCACTGTTAACGCCCTGTCTCACTGTTAACACCCTGTCTCATTGTTAACACCCCGGCTCACTGTTAACACCCCGTCTTTCTCCCCGTCTCACTGTTAACACCCCATCTCACTGTTAACGCCCTGTCTCACTGTTAACACCCGTCTCACTGTTAACACCCAGTCTCACACCCCGTCTCATTGTTCACATCCCATTTCACTGATTACACCCCGTCTCACTGTTAACACCCCGTCTCACTGTTAACGCCCCGTCTCAATGTTAACACCCCATTTCTCTGTTAACACCCCGTCTCACTGTCAACGCCCCGTCTCAATGTTAACACCCCATTTCACTGTTAACACCCCGTCTCACTGTTAACGCCCCGTCTCAATGTTAACACCCCATTTCTCTGTTAACACCCCTTCTCACTGTTAACACCCCATTTCACTGTTAACTCCCCATCTCACTGTTAACACCCCGTTTCATTGTTAACACCCCATTTCACCGTTAACACCCCATCTCACTGTTAACACAACATCTGACAATTAACCCCCCATCTCATTCTTAACACCCCATTTCACTGTTAACACCCCATCTCACTGTTAACACCCCGTCTCACTGTGAACACCTCGTCTCACTGTTAACACCCCATTTCACTGTTAACACCCCATCTCACTGTAAACACCCCATCTCACTGTTAACTCCCCATCTCATTGTTAACACCCCATTTCACTGTTAACACCACATCTCACTGTTAACACCCCGTATCACTGTTAACACCCCGTCTCACACCCCATCTCACTGTTAACACCCCATTTCACTGTTAACACCCCATCTCACTGTTAACACCCCGTCTCACTGTTAACTCCCCATCTTATTGTTAACACCCCATTTCATTGTTAACACCCCATCTCACTGTTAACACCCCGTTTCACTGTTAACACCCCGTCTCACTGTTAACACCCCGTCTCACACCCCATTTCACTGTTAACACCCCATTTCACTGTTAACACCCCATCTCACTGTTAACACCCCGTCTCACTGTTAACTCCCCATCTTATTGTTAACACCCCATTTCACTGTTAACACCACATCTCACTGTTAACACCCCGTCTCACTGTTAACACCCCGTCTGACTGTTAACACCACATCTCACTGTTAACACCCCATTTCACTGTTAACACCCCATCTCACTGTTAACACCCCATCTCACTGTTAACACCCCATCTCACTGTTCACACCCCGTCTCACTGTTAACACCCCGCCTCATTGTTAACACCTCATTTCACTGTTAACACCCCGTCTCACTGTTAACACCCCATCTCACTGTTAACACCCGGTCTCATTGTTAACAGCCCGTCTTTCTGTTAACACCCCATCTCATTGTTAACACCCCATTTCAATGTTAACACCCCGTCTCACTGTTAACACCCCATCTCATTGTTAACACCCCATTTGACCGTTAACACCCCATATCACTGTTAACAACCCATCTCACTGTTAACATCCCATCTCATTGTTAACACCCCATTTCAATGTTAACACCCCGTCTCACTGTTGACACCCCGTCTCACTGTTAACACCCCGTCTTACTGTTAACACCCCGTCTCACTGTTAACTCCCCCCCATCTTATTGTTAACACATCATTTCACTGTTAACACCACATCTCACTGTTAACACCCCGTCTCATAGTTAACAGCCCGTTTCACTGTTAACACCCCGTCTCACTCCCCGTCTCACTGTTAACACCCCATTTCATTTTTAACACCCCGTCTCACTGTTAACACCCCGTCTCACTCCCCGTCTCATTGTTAACACCCCGTCTCTCTGTTTACACTCCGTCTCACTCTTAACACCCCATTTCATTGTTAACACCCCATTTCACTGTTAACACCCCGTCTCACTGTTAACTCCCAATCTCATTCTTAACACCCCATCTCACTGTTAACACCCCGTCTCACTGTTAACACCCCGTCTCACTGTTAACACCTCGTCTCACACCCCATCTCACTGTTAACACCCGATTTCACTGTTAACACCCCATCTCACTGTTAACACCCCGTCTCACTGTTAACTCCCCATCTTATTGTTAACACCCCATTTCACTGTTAACACCACATCTCACTGTTAACACCCCGTCTCACTGTTAACACCCCGTCTCACTGTTAACACCCCGTCTCATAGTTAACAGCCCGTTTCACTGTTAACACCCCGTCTCACTCCCCGTCTCACTGTTAACACCCCATTTCATTGTTAACACCCCGTCTCACTGTTAACACCCCGTCTCACTCCCCGTCTCATTGTTAACACCCCGTCTCTCTGTTAACACCCCGTCTCACTCTTAACACCCCATTTCATTGTTAACACCCCATTTCACTGTTAACACCCCGTCTCACTGTTAACACCCCATCTCATTGTTAACAACCCGTCTCTCTGTTAACACCCCATGTCATTGTTAACACCCCATTTCACTGTTAACACCCCGTCTCACTGTTAACACCCCCTCTCACTGTTAACACCCCGTCTCATTGTTAACAGCCCGTCTCTCTCTTAACACCCCATCTCATTGTTAACACCCCATTTCACTGTTAACAGCCCGTCTCATAGTTAACACCCCGTTTCACTGTTAACACCCCGTCTCACTCCCCGTCTCATTGTTAACACCCCGTCTCTCTGTTAACACCCCGTCTCACTCTTAACACCCCATTTCATTGTTAACACCCCATTTCACTGTTAACACCCCGTCTCACTGTTAACGCCCCATCTCACTGTTAACACCCCGTCTCACTGTTAACACCTCGTCTCACTGTTAACACCCCGTCTCACTGTTAACACCCCGTCTCATTGTTAACTCCCCGTCTCACTCCCCGTCTTACTGTTAACACCCCGTCTGACTGTTAACACCACGTCTCACTGTTAACACCCCATCTCACTGTTAACAACCCGTCTCACTGTTAACACCCCGTCTCACTGTTAACTCCCCGTCTCACTCCCCGTCTCACTGTTAACACCCCGTCTCACTGTTAACACCCTGTCTAATTGTTAACACCCCGTCTCACTGTTAACTCCCCGTCTCACTGTTAACACCCCATCTCACTGTTAACACCCGGTCTCATTGTTAGACAGGTCAATACCTCATCACCAGTCTATAATTGTATCATGTTGATTAGTTATACATGGGGGGCGGTGGGGTAGCCTATTGGTTAAAGCGTTGGCTCGTCTCGCCATAGACCCGGGTTCGAATCCCCACATGGGTACAATGTGTGAAGCCCATTTCTGGTGTCCCCGGCCGTGATGTTGCTGGAATATTGCTAAAAGCGGCGTAAAAACTAAACTCAGTCAGTCAGTCAGTCAGTCAGTTATACAGGGACACATTGTTTTGAAAGTCGTAACGATTTATAATATTGTATTTCCTAAAATGTCTCAAAGCGAACGTAGAATCTCCAAAACTAGCGCCCAAGATCGTCAGAAATACATTCAATTTGTACCCGTACGCGTATTTGACTCTCTCAACGTCCATGGCACTTTCCTCCTAAAATCGATACAAGGCAACACCGTTCTGTTAGCCACGTTCTTTGTACTTTCAATATGACGATATATATTTTTCATTATTTTTTAAACAAAGACATAATGTCATAAACGATCTAAGTACTCGGGATTCTTTTTATCAAAGTACCGCAATCATTACTCGGGTTCTGATTGGTTTGCCGTATTTTCGCATATGACAATCATCGAGACGGGGACGAGTCCATTCGTGACCAACTCGTGTTATTCCGGGACAAGCCGAATAAGAGATTACGGAAAGGGGCGAGTGGTGACGAATATATGAAATATAGGGACACGAGGGACACGAATCGCTTTTCGGCTTGTCCCGGAATAAGACGAGTTGGGTTAAAAGGACATGTCCGGATTGAAGGAATGAGACAATAAATGAGAGGATTGTGAAATGGACCCAGCAATGGTATCCTGTATCCAGCATATTATGTTGGCGTGAAATTATTGTTTGAATTATTTATTCAATGTTTCAGTGCTCACGAATGGGTTAAAAGGACATGTCCGGATTGAAGGAATGAGACAATAAATGAGGGGATTGTGAAATGGACCCAGCAATGGTATCCTCTACCCAGCATATTATGTTGGCGTGAAATTTTGTTTGAATTATTTATTCAATGTTTCAGTGCTCGGTGAAACAATTCTTTGTTATATATTTGTTACAGTCAATGTGAATACCCGTGGCCCGTAGATAGTTCCTTACTGTCCTCCTGTCCTTACTGTCCTCCTGTTCCTTACTATCCTTCATCTGCATAAGGTTTGCAGTTGGTTCCCCTAAGTTAGTGGGTAGTGTATATATATAATTCACAATACTATAGAAAAAAAATAAATCGATAGCCCACAACAATGTGATGAGTCATTTTATAAAGGATAATTCAGGCAGTTTGTTTCCATTTTTTCTTAAAGTAGCTATATCTGTTATTTTTTCTTGCTATGAATTGTTCAATTTAACAAATGTCCTTTATTGTTAAAACAAATCTGTCAAAGACTTGAGATGTAGATAAATATTTTGGCAATGAGTAAGATATGATTAACTAAAAAAAAATGTTTTTCCTTTTGTTATGTGAGTGTTTGAGCCTAACCCAGACATAATACAGTATTTTGTTACTTTCAGATAACTTTCGAAATAGTTACTGATGAAATTCTCTACTTTCTGCCAGAATCTGCTGAAAACAGTCTGACATTCATTGAAGACATGTAAAATATTTTCAGGGTCAGTTTTACAAAAAGAGCATAGCTTATCATCGACTAAACTCATTTTCCGTAACTCTTTTTTTTGTTGGTGTGTATATTACTCTGTGAATGAATCTGTACTGAGAGTCCAATAGCTTGCAATCATTTGTACATTTCCTATAACAAAGAAGTTTCTTTCCAGTTGATACCATGATCAAAACATAGTTCAAATGTTCTAATACCTTGGGAATATTATCATTCTTAATTAATTGATCATAAAATATCCTTGAGCTTGTATCATTTGAGATCATATCGAGATTAATATTGATATTCAGCTGACATAAATGATGTGTTTTGTTTCTAATAAGACGCTTTCACGTATCTGGGACATTGTGTAATAAACTTTGATAATTTAGGAAAGTTCCTTTTATTCTGTATGTCTGTTGGATTTCTTCAAAGCTGAGAAAGGCACTTTCACCACAAATATCTCTGATGCTGCGTCAAGCACGATCAAACCAATTTTTATCATATATGAGGATTTAAAATGGTGATTTAACCACAGTGGTTGTACTATGATTTGGTCTATATCGTCATAGTCTAGATTGTGTTTTCTATAAAATATCCCCCAGACGAAAAGAACATGTCTCCAAAAAGGGTTGTCTGAATTAGATAAAACAATCAACTACATTTGAGCCCAGAGTTAACAAATTTAAATGTGTTAATGGAAAGATGTTTTTAAAGCTTGTATTCTACTTTTAAAGCGTTTTAATGATCATAATTTCAAGACATTGATAAAAGAATCTAGATCTATCATTCTGAGGCCACCTTCATTATAATTTCTAGTTATTGTTGTTCTTTTAATTTTATCATTTTTATCACTCCACAGAAATTTAAACATTATGCTGTTCAATTCCTCAATAAAGGTTTTGGGTGGGTAAAGATGTGTGCTAAAGTTGAAATAGCTAGGGTTTTAATGACAGGGATTTTTCCAATTAAAGTCAAGTTCCTTTTTCGCCAACTAGCAAGCAATCTATTCATATGTTCTTTCCTTGTGTTAATCACCCATAGGTCATTCAGTGAAGCATTCAACGTAATTCCTAAAACTTCAAAGTTTCCACGGTGCCAGTCAAGATTCAAATCACTAACTAATGTGAGTTTACATTGAGCCTATCCAAATAGCTTTAGTTTTGTCAGTGTTTATTTTGAGTCCTGACATTTTATGAAAGGTATTTAGTGTTTGAATTGAGGTATTAATGCTTATATCTGATCCAACGTTGATCTGGTAATTGTCCCATAGTCTTCTAATGGTGCTTCGAGACACTTGGAAAACTGAGTTACGTTGATCTTGTGTCGGTCGTATGTTTTCACTATTCAATTGGTGTACAATTGTGATGACAGACGAATGAACAACCATGGTTTAACAGCCCAACCATTTATGTTGCACGTGTTCATGTTCTTGTGTTTGGCCACCATGCACCCACGCGGTTGCGATTTTTCTTATTTGTTTCCCCACATTTTCGGTATTTGTTTGGATGTACTTTATTCTACCCTCACAAATCACCCCAGTTGCCTACAAACATGAGAAATTCACATTTGGTATTCATGTTGCATGAATATGTGACTAAGATCCAGGTGGAGGTGGAATAAGAACCTGGTGCAGGCGAAGAAGGATTCTGGTAAAACTGGTGTAAGATGTCCTGGAAGAGAGAATGTTAGACACAGATGGAGGTAGGGTAAAGGTGTATTCTCAAGGTGCAACTTGTAGTAACAACTCCACCAGGATCTTTCTCCATCCCTACCAGGATCTCATTCCACTTCCAACAGGATCTTTCTCCATCCCTACCAGGATCTCATTCCACTTCCACCAGGATCTTTCTCCATCCCTACCAGGATCTCATTCCACTTCCACCAGGATCTTTCTTCATCCCTACCAGGATCTCATTCCACTTCCACCAGGATCTTTCTCCATCCCTACCAGGATCTCATTCCACTTCCACCAGGATCTTTCTTCATCCCTACCAGGATCTCATTCCACTTCCACCAGGATCTTTCTCCATCCCTACCAGGATCTCATTCCACTTCCACCAGGATCTTTCTCCATCCCTACCAGGATCTCATTCTACTTCCACCAGGATCTTTCTCCATCCCTACCAGGATCTCATTCCACTTCCACCAGGATCTTTCTCCACCCCTACCAGGATCTCATTCCACTTCCACCAGGATCTTTCCCCATCTCTACCAGAATCTCATTACACTTCCACCAGGATCTTTCCCCATCCCTACCAGAATCTCATTCCACTTCCACCAGGATCTTTCTCCATCTCTACCAGAATCTCATTACACTTCCACCAGGATCTTTCCCGAAATCTACCAGAATCTCATTCCACTTCCACCAGGATCTTTCCCCATCTCTACCAGAATCTCATTACACTTCCACCAGGATCTTTCCACATCCCTACCAGAATCCATTACACTTCCACAGGATCTTTCCCCATCCCTACCAGAATCTCATTCCACTTCCACGAGGATCTTTCTCCATCTCTACCAGAATCTCATTCCACTTCCACCAGGATCTTTCCCCATCTCTACCAGAATCTCATTACACTTCCACCAGGATCTTTCCCCATCCCTACCAGAATCTCATTCCACTTCCACCAGGATCTTTCTCCATCTCTACCAGAATCTCATTCCACTTCCACCAGGATCTTTCTCCATCTCTACCAGAATCTCATTCCACTTCCACCAGGATCTTTCCCCATCTCTACCAGAATCTCATTACACTACCAGAATCTCATCTCATTCCACTTCCACCAGGATCTTTCCCCATCTCTACCAGAATCTCATTACACTTCCACCAGGATCTTTCCCCATCCCTACCAGAATCTCATTCCACTTCCACCAGGATCTTTCCCCATCTCTACCAGAATCTCATTACACTTCCACCAGGATCTTTCCCGAAATCTACCAGAATCTCATTCCACTTCCACCAGGATCTTTCCCCATCTCTACCAGAATCTCATTACACTTCCACCAGGATCTTTCCCCATCCCTACCAGAATCTCATTCCACTTCCACGAGGATCTTTCTCCATCTCTACCAGAATCTCATTCCACTTCCACCAGGATCTTTCCCCATCTCTACCAGAATCTCATTACACTTCCACCAGGATCTTTCCCGAAATCTACCAGAATCTCATTCCACTTCCACCAGGATCTTTCCCCATCTCTACCAGAATCTCATTACACTTCCACCAGGATCTTTCCCCATCCCTACCAGAATCTCATTCCACTTCCACCAGGATCTTTCTCCATCTCTACCAGAATCTCATTCCACTTCCACCAGGATCTTTCCCGAAATCTACCAGAATCTCATTCCACTTCCACGAGGATCTTTCCCCATCTCTACCAGAATCTCATTACACTTCCACCAGGATCTTTCCCCATCCCTACCAGAATCTCATTCCACTTCCACCAGGATCTTTCTCCATCTCTACCAGAATCTCATTCCACTTCCACCAGGATCTTTCCCCATCTCTACCAGAATCTCATTACACTTCCACCAGGATCTTTCCCGAAATCTACCAGAATCTCATTCCACTTCCACCAGGATCTTTCCCCATCTCTACCAGGATCTCCCTCCACTTCCATCAAGATTTTACTCCACATTCACCAGGATCTCCCTCCATCTCCACCAGGATGTTACTCCACCTCCAACAGGATCTCCCTCCACCTCTACCAATATCTCATTCTACCCCCACCAGGGTATCCTTCCATCTCCACCAGGATCTTACTTCTATGCTACAACGTGCCATGGTTGTCTTGAACGTTATGCATCATATAATCTATCATGGTTGTCTTGAACAACAAGTGTCCTATAACCAACCATGGTTGTCTTGAACGATATGTGTCCTATACCTAACCATGGTTGTCTTCAACGTTATGTACCCTATAACCTACCATGGTTGTCTTGAACGTCATGTACCCTATAACCTACTATGTTTGTCTTGAACGTTTTGTACCCTATAACCTGCTATGGTTGTCTTGATCGTCATGTACCCTATAACCTACCTTGGTTGTCTTGAACGTCATGTGCCCTATAACCTACTATGGTTGTCTTGAACGTAATGTACCCTATAACCTGCCATGGTTGTCTTGAATGTCATGTACCCTATAACCTACTATAGTTGTCTTGAACGTCATGTACCCTATAACCTACTATGGTTGTCTTGAACGTTATGTACCCTATAACCTACTATAGTTGTCTTGAACGTCATGTACCCTATAACCTACTATAGTTGTCTTGAACGTCATGTACCCTATAACCTGCCATGGTTGTCTTGAACGTCATGTACCCTATAACCTACTATGGTTATCTTGATCGTCATGTACCCTATAACCTAACATGATTGTCTTGAACGTCATGTACCCTATAACCTACCATGGTTGTCTTGAACGTCATGTACCCTATAACCTACCATGGTTGTCTTGAACGTCATGTACCCTATAACCTACCATGATTGTCTTGAACGTCATGTACCCTATAACCTACTATGGTTGTCTTGAACGTCATGTACCCTATAACCTACTATATGGTTGTCTTGAACGTCATTACCTACTATAGTTGTCTTGAACGTCATATATCCTATAACCTACCATGGTTGTCTTGAACGTCATGTACCCTATAACCTACCATAGTTGTCTTGAACGTTATGTACCCTATAACCTACTATAGTTGTCTTGAACGTTATGTACCCTATAACCTACTATAGTTGTCTTGAACGTCATGTACCCTATAACCTACTATAGTTGTCTTGAACGTCATGTACCCTATAACCTACCATAGTTGTCTTGAACGTTATGTACCCTATAACCTACTATAGTTGTCTTGAACGTCATGTACCCTATAACCTACCATAGTTGTCTTGAACGTTATGTACCCTATAACCTACCATAGTTGTCTTGAACGTTATGTACCCTATAACCTACTATAGTTGTCTTGAACGTCATGTACCCTATAACCTACCATAGTTGTCTTGAACGTCATGTACCCTATAACCTACCATAGTTGTCTTGAACGTCATGTACCCTATAATCTACCATAGTTGTCTTGAACGTTATGCATCCTATAATCTACTATCGTTGTCTTGAACGTTATGTACCCTATAACCTACTATAGTTGTCTTGAACGTTATGTACCCTATAACCTACTATAGTTGTCTTGAACGTCATGTACCCTATAATCTACCATGTTTGTCTTGAACGTCATGAACCCCATAACCTACTATAGTTGTCTTGAACGTCATGTACCCTATAATCTACCATGTTTGTCTATAACCTACTATAGTTGTCTTATGTACCCTATAACCTACCATAGTTGTCTTGAACGTCATGAACCCTATAACCTACTATAGTTGTCTTGAACGCCATGTACCCTATAATCTACCATGTTTGTCTTGAACGTCATGTACCCTATAACCTACTATGGTTGTCTTGAACGTTATGCATCCTATAATCTACCATGTTTGTCTTGAACGTTATGTACCCTATAACCTACTATAGTTGTCTTGAACGTCATGCATAACCTACCATATAATCTACTATATAGTTGTCTTGAACGTCATGTACCCTATAATCTACCATGTTTGTCTTGAACGTTATGTACCCTATAACCTACTATGGTTGTCTTGAACGTTATGCATCCTATAATCTACCATCATTGTCTTGAACGTCGTGTATCCTATAACCTACTATGGTTGCACTGATAGTCACTCATTCATAAACGTTGTGCTGTGGATTAATGCGGACCTACGATGAGAAAATATGAAATCTGAAAATATTCGACCCTAAAATGGTGCGAGTTTAAAGTGTGTAAGAAACAGATTACTGACACTCGTTTAGTAATCTCTATATCCTATAATGTGCCATGTTTGCCTTGAACGTCCAGGTTCACGATGAACGTTAGGGATCCGTGACTTGCTATAGTTGTCATACTCCAAAACCACCAGGTTCAGCTCGTGTTGATGAATGCAATAGCAATGAACGAAGCCACACATGCACATATTGTTTCATAATTAGGCCTCTACTGTGTTGAGCTGGCAATGAATGAAACACAATGTTCTTCTCACAACTTTATTTCCAAGTCATAGATATTGAACCGCTCCCTTGGAAGGACAATACTGAGTATACAGTCAATGTTTAGTACATGGACATGACCAACATTCATGACAGAACGTCAGAAGTGACGACGGTATATATTTCACTCTAGTTTATTTCGTAATGACCTGAGGGTGTAAGGTAAGTAGCACTCTTGTTATCGGATGTTTGGCCCACATGCAACCAAAAGTCCAAGAGTCCAATGTTTTTATCGGTTTTTATCTCCCATAAAAGAGACACCAATGTTATCACCCACGTTCAGTGGGACTCGGATTTCGTTATACAGATTGACGTCCATATGCAGCTAGACTTTAGGTTGTTGACGCTACTTGTCTCCCGCACACGAGACTTGTAGGTTGTTATCAGGTCTTTTATCTCATATACGATACTTGAAGGTTGTTACCAGGACTTATATCTCACATACGATACTTGTAGGTTGTTACCAGGACTTATATCTCACATACAAGACTTGTAGGTTGTTATCGGGTCTTATATCTCACATACGATACTTGTAGGTTGTTACCAGGACTTATATCTCACATACAAGACTTGTAGGTTGTTATCGGGTCTTATATCTCACATACGATACTTGTAGGTTGTTACCAGGACTTATATCTCACATACAAGACTTGTAGGTTGTTATCAGGTCTTATATCTCACATACGATACTTGTAGGTTGTTACCAGGACTTATATCTCACACACAAGACTTGTAGGTTGTTATCAGGTCTTATATTTCACATACGATACTTGTAGGTTGTTACCAGGACTTATATCTCACACACAAGACTTGTAGGTTGTTATCAGGTCTTATATCTCACATACAAGACTTGTAGGTTGTTATCAGGTCTTATCTCGCATATACGAGACTTATAGGTTGTTACCAGGACTTATCTCCTACGATTGATTGATTCCGATCACCACGATTAAATGCGATATGTTGCGCTTTGTTACAAGGCAATACGATCTGATGCGATGAGCACGATTGACAATTAATCGCGTTGATCGTAGCAAATGTTTTAACCGTCCAAAAATTTTATACGATCAACACGATTGCCACGACTGACCTCAAGATCTGATAAGATCTGATAGGGTCACCACGATTAGTCCACGATTCGTGATAGTGTGAACATAGCACGACATACAAGATTCCAATGCTGTTTTCGGAATTTAAATTCCATGCATAACGAACCTCCCAGCTTGTTAACGACGGGACTCCTATCATTAAAGGTTAACGAGGTTGTATTATTACCTATCCCCACATATGAGATTTTTATCAGGTTGCAATGGGACCTGATCTCCTACAGATAACGAGACTTGTTGCGATTTTGCTCCGACATGCAACAAAATTCAGTGTCTGTTTCGGGATTTGAATTCCATGCATAACGAACCTCCTAGCTTGTTAACTCGACATGATGAAGAACATGCCATAAAAAACTATACGTTAGCATGTACGACGTATGTAAAGATATTAGGTCTAACACCAGCGGCGCGTCTGCATTCAGTCAAGAGCCTGACTTGACTCTGAGACAGAGGCGCAAGAGGGATGCTGAAAGACGCTCTGGAACACGTGTTATCATCATGGTTGACTGCCTTTGTACAACTGATTGTACATGGCAAAGAAGGCAAATGGTCTGACCGACCCAGTAAACAAAGATTATCACAGTCGCCATGCTGATACTATAACAACGATTTGACAGTAACGCGACGGTAGCATGTGACACATGTTTAAACGAAATCATGATAAAAGCACCATGGCAATATATCTGAAATTACAGATCCGTTGAATACTGACCTAAAACACTGTGGTTATGTAGACGATTACTAGTTACAAGTCTTGTGTGCATGTTGATTTGTACACGTGACGATGATGAATGCTTTCAGTAATGTATGAAAACCGATCAGCTTGTTTTCACTGTGGGATCATTTACAAGACTGCAACAATGTAAACATCTAAAACGATTCATTCCCTCCTTGATACAATCTTTGATGATCATGATGTTTACAATCATTACATGTTGACACAATGCGCCCAAACAAAACAAAAAGTCAACAAAACACTGCAACAATAACCATAGTTCTCGAACAAATTCCCTACCCATAAGGCAAGCTAATCCCGTATCCATAGGCGTAGAAATGAGGTGTGAAGGACACATATATGTCTGGAAGCATCGAACCCGAAAGGAATACAATATACACGACTGAGTGGACAAACAGTAAAACATTCATTAACATCAACACGTATAGTTCACCCACTTCCTTGTGAATAAACGTCCTTGATAAAGATGTTATGGTATCTATCTTCCAACGTTTCAAGGGTCTTGTTTTCCGAAGTTTTTCTCACTACAAATGGAAATCGGTCTTGGAGCAGATGACAAGGGAGCCTTGCTCTACAATAAGAAGGAACATCCATCTCCATCCTGTGGTCATACGAGTTAGAAACACACATGTCGATGTTATATGTTACTTGCAAGAACTCTCGTGTCTTCATAGGTGCTGGAAGCATCATTCCCATGAATGGTCTCATGGTCAGAGGAAACACTATATTTTTGTTAAATTTCTTTTTGGCTTCTCTAGCATCTTGAATGTATGTGGGATATTCCACATAGAAGAATATGTCAACGAATGGCCAATTCCATGGTTTTTTCGCCGCCTTGGGTGAGTCTTTATGATAGAACTTCCATGTATTGTTCCAACCAGTGTAATGCTCATATTCTGGTGGAAGAGACTGCAGTGTTTTCAGTAGTGCCGCCCTGTCGTTGTTGTTGACGATGATGTCCATGTCGTCGTCCCAAGGAATCAGCCCATGGTGGGAGTAGGATCCGAGAAGCGCCCCCGCGTACAGGAAATATGTAACATTTTTCGACACCCTTTCACTAAATATTTTTATTAGATCCCTAAATTTATTCTTTTCTTCTTCTGATATCCTTTCAAAAAATAACGACCTGGCTCGATGGAAATTCAAATCCTTACGGTTCCTGTTCCACTGTGGGGTATAACCGTGCCTTTCCTTTCCGATACAGCTCGATAGTAAGTCTCGTGTCATATAGGCGTACAGGAAGTAGGTACTACAACAGAAGGTCAAGGTCACACATACTAACATGCCCTTTTTAGACGTCATATTTTAGTCAAACTCATTCGTTTTCACTATCTTGTTACACTCAAGGTCAGGCTGTTCCCATTCCGTGTTCTTTTATCAGATTCCAGTAGTCCCTGAAAATGAAGCAGTAAATCATGGGGAATAATGAATGGTTGACTTGGATGGAAACGAGCAAATGTTATCATTGATTCTGTTACTTTATCAAAGTAATCACAATTACACAAAACAGTGGCTTTGATTCACAATAAGCACCCATAACAGGTACTAGATACCAGATCTCAAATATATCAGTGACGAAATATCACACAAGAGATCAACACTAATGTTGTTAACATGACAATTCGTCCTGATTACTCTCACACATACACACACACTCACACTCTCTCACACTCTCACACACTCACACAAACTCTCACACACACACTCACTCACTCACACACACACTCACTCACTCACTGAATGAATACGGTTTTAAGCCGCATTTAGCATGTTGGGAAATCGAAACCGTGTCATCAGCGTGACGAGCGGCCGCTTTAACAACTAGGCTACCCCACCGCCCCTACACACACATGAACTTGTCGCTGATGTTACGTCGTGTTGCTTGGAAACAGATACACAGGGGCGTGTCTCGCTTTGAAACAGCATTAGAAAGACCTATAGGTATATAGACCCTACCCTACAGATCACTTGAATGTCAAGGCCATCTATGGCCGACAAGTGGGTTTGATTGCCGATGGTTTTGGAGAAAAAGCCTGCTTACTGTCGAGGAAATGATTTGTAGATGTTGCAATAACTTTTTAGACCCGTGGAATGCCGCTGCCGATCGAATCTAGCCCTACATAGGTGCTGTCAATGTGGCTGGAATTAATATACGAATTTAAAAGGTGAGTTTTCGCTGTCTTGGGTGATCATGATTTTGGCTTGGAATTGCGGAGGTAGCTGTTTTCGGTGAGTCGTGGCGTATAACTTTTGAAATAATGATCCGATTGTGACCATTTATAGCTCATTTTGTAGGGTAATTATCTCGCTTTCGATCCGTAGTCCTCGACGGGGCCTTAAAAATAGTTTACGTGGTGAAATCTAACTTTGATTGAGTAGGTGGTGGTTCCGTCGTTACATCGCTTTCCTTTTATATAGTTCTAGGGTAGGGTCTATATACCTATAGGTCTTTCTAATGCTGTTTCAAAGCGTGACACGCCCCTGTGATCAGATATGTCTCTTAAATCTCCATAAAACAGGTTCATATAAACCTGCTCCCAGCCATAAACCACTTTAACATAACTACATGGAAGCACAGCTAGGAGGGTCTACCTGTAAAATACCCGCTGTAGAGGGGGCGATACACACTAGATAGGGAAGGAGGGATTTTCATGTACATGCCGGGAAGGGGGAGAAATATGCATATACCTGATTGTGACAGGAGAAATATGCAGAAACCTGCTGGTGATATGGGACAAATACATATACCTGCTGGTGATATGGGACAAATACATATACCTGCTGGTGATATGGGACAAATACATATACCTGCTGGTGATATGGGACAAATACATATACCTGCTGGTGATATGGGACAAATACATATACCTGCTGGTGATATGGGACAAATACATATACCTGCTGGTGATATGGGACAAATACATATACCTGCTGGTGACATGGGACAAATACATATACCTGCTGGTGATATGGGGGAAATACATATACCTGATTGTGACAGGGGAAATACATATACCTGATTGTGACAGGGGAAACACATATACCTGATTGTGACAGGGGAAATACATATACCTGATTGTGATGGGGGAAATACATATACCTGATTGTGACAGGAGAAAAATACATATACCTGCTGGTGATATGGGACAAATACATATACCTGCTGGTGATATGGGACAAATACATATACCTGCTGGTGATATGGGACAAATACATATACCTGCTGGTGATATGGGGGAAATACATATACCTGCTGGTGATATGGGACAAATACATATACCTGCTGGTGATATGGGACAAATACATATACCTGCTGGTGATATGGGACAAATACATATACCTGCTGGTGATATGGGACAAATACATATACCTGCTGGTGATATGGGACAAATACATATACCTGCTGGTGATATGGGACAAATACATATACCTGCTGGTGATATGGGACAAATACATATACCTGCTGGTGATATGGGACAAATACATATACCTGCTGGTGATATGGGACAAATACATATACCTGCTGGTGATATGGGACAAATACATATACCTGCTGGTGATATAGGGGAAATACAAATCCCTGATTGTGACAAAGGAAATACATATACCTGCTGGTGACATGGGACAAATACATATACCTGCTGGTGATATGGGGGAAATACATATACCTGCTGGTGATATGGGACAAATACATATACCTGCTGGTGATATGGGACAAATACATATACCTGCTGGTGATATGGGACAAATACATATACCTGCTGGTGATATGGGACAATACATATACCTGCTGGTGATATGGGACAAATACATATACCTGCTGGTGATATGGGACAAATACATATACCTGCTGGTGATATGGGACAAATACATATACCTGCTGGTGATATGGGACAAATACATATACCTGCTGGTGATATGGGAGAAATACATATACCTGCTGGTGATATGGGACAAATACATATACCTGCTGGTGATATGGGACAAATACATATACCTGCTGGTGATATGGGACAAATACATATACCTGCTGGTGATATGGGACAAATACATATACCATACCTGCTGGTGATATGGGGGAAATACATATACCTGCTGGTGATATGGGACAAATACATATACCTGCTGGTGATATAGGGGAAATACAAATCCCTGATTGTGACAAAGGAAATACATATACCTGATTGTGACAGGGGAAATACATTTACCTGCTGGTGATTGGGAAATACATATACCTGCTGGTAATATGGGACAAATACATATACCTGCTGGTGATATGGGACAAATACATATACCTGCTGTTGATATGGGGGAAATACAAATCCCTGATTGTGACAAAGGAAATACATATACCTGATTGTGACAGGGGAAATATGCATATATCTGCTTAGTTTGGGATTATACATATTCCAAGTCGGGGAGGGGAAGGAGATGATAGACATATCACTGCTGGTGACGGGGCAGATATACCTGCTAAGTTTAGGATTAAATACCCTTACGGTCCTATTTGTGAAGGTTTGGATAGTAGAACAATTCAGGATCTCATGCAAAATCCATGTTTGTCTTTGACTTTTTCGTTATACGTGCTTCTTCCGCCGCTCTGTAATGTTAGCGAGTTGGATGAAGCAGATAAATTCAAAGATCAACACATTCGCAGACATTATGATGGAGAGTGTGGGGAACACGATTAACTTCAACGTGATAAGACTCCAGTCAGTTTGAATTATGTATGATGAATAGTGAACTTATGAAACGGTAAATAATTAATGGGAAATACAACGTGTCCCATTGCAGGGAGGTGGGAGCACACTGTACCTGCTCGGGAGACACAACGCCAATATCCTTGTTATTCTGTTATCCCAGTCAAGATTGTTGGTGCTCTTGCGCGGCTTTGTCAACTGCAAAAGATAAATCGTAGAGCTGTATCTTATGCGAGATGGAATTACCCATGCACATGAAAACCATGTCGATGTGCGTGTGTGTGTCTGTGTGAGAGAGAGAGAGAGAGAGAGAGAGAGAGAGAGAGGAAGGAGGGAGAGAGAGAGGGAGAGAAAGAGGAAGAGAGAGAGAAAAAGAGGAAACAGGGAGAGAGAGAGAGAGAGAGAGAGAGAGAGGGAGAGAGAGAGGAAGGACGGAAGAGAGGGGAGAAAGAGGAAGGAGGGAGAGAGGGAGGGGAGAGAGGGAGGGAGGAGAGTGACTCTGGTAAATGGTGACATGTCCACAACGATTGCCGCTGACATCGTTTGTCCTTTAAATAACTTAATTATATAATACATCCTCATTTGAAGGCTAAACGACATATTTCACAGTGGCGGATCCGGGGTGGTGGGGTTGGTGGTGTGTGTTTCAGGGGGTTAGAACCCCCCACCCCCACCCCCCTCCCTTTTGAAAATGACTTAAGATCACATTGAAGATTTTTTTTTGCGTTGGCGGAGCCAATGGGGGGCTCCTTTCAAAATTCCTGGATCCGCCCATGTTTCAAATCCCGTAGCAGGGTGTGCAAACCTATAGAGCAGCTCTTAGGTTGGGGACAGTTCAGCTATCTACATGCATGGTATTTAAGAGCTGATTATATATGAGCGGCCACGAGGTTCAGGGAGAGTCACTGGAAATCAATCTTTCTCATTCGCCATGCAAGTTTTTTAGAAAAACATATCTTCAACAATGGCGAGCTATGTTGGGATGCTCTTCGCAGGCAGTTACACTGAGTATAGTATCATCTAATACCACGACAAATGACTAATACGAGTCGGTACCAGATCCCCGTTGCAGCTCAAGTCTGCTGCACTTGGCGGTTTCATCGTAAAAGCAGATACGTCCTTATTGATCAGACAGGAATAAGGTTGCCAAGCAACGCTCGCTTTCTCCCACTCTCTGCCGCGTCACGCAAGAGCTTTGTCGGAATTATCCGAACTGACCATTTTGTGCCTGTTACAATGCGTCAAATCAATATTACTAAGGAGCTTGCATTTGTCCCCATTACAGATTTTCGGCTATTATGATCCTTCGTTGTCAGTACCGTCTTCTTTGATGGCATTGGAAGAGACAAACAGCCACTGCCTGTATTGATTGATATAGTTGCCCCCTGAACTGTGATAAAGGGCTCTCCACTCTTAAAATACATTGGTAGGGCGTTAACACATGGCATCACCACATACAGACGGTCTTATCTATATAGCATCACTACATACAGGCGGTCCTAACTAGATAGCATCACCACATACAGGCGGTCCTGTCTATATAACATCACCAAATACACACGGTTCTGTCTATATAGCATCACCACATACAGGCGGTCCTAACTAGATAGCATCACCACATACAGGCGGTCCTGTCTATATAACATCACCACATACAGATGGTCCTGTCTATATAGCATCACTACATACAGACAGTCCTGTCTATCTAGCATCACCACATACAGGCAGCCTATCTATCTAGCATCACCACATACAGACAGCCTGTCTATATAGCATCACCACATACAGACGGTCCTGTCTATATAGCATCACCACATACAGGCAGCCTGTCTATCTAGCATCACTAAATACAGACGGTGTTGTCTATCTAGCATCACCACATACATACGGTCCTGTCTATATAGCATCACCACATACAAGCAGCCTGTCTATCTAGCATCACCACATACAGACGGGACTGTCTATCTTGCATCACCACATACATACGGTCCTGTCTATATAGCATCACCACATACAGGCAGCCTGTCTATATAGCATCACCACATACAGGCGGTCCTGTCTATATAGCATCACTACATACAGGCAACCTGTCTATCTAGCATCACCACATACAGGCAGTCCTGTCTATATAGCATCACCACATACAGGCGGTCTTGTCTTTATAGCATCACCACATACAGGCGGCCCTGTCTGTATAGCATCACCACATGCAGGCAGTCCTGTCTATATAGCATCACCACATACAGGCAGCCTGTCTATCTAGCATCACCACATACAGGCAGTCCTGTCTATATAGCATCACCACATACAGGCAGCCTGTCTATATAGCATCGCCCCATACAGGCAGTCCTGCCTATATAGCATCACTACATACAGGCAGCCCTGTCTATACAGCATCACCACATACAGGCAGCCTGGCTATCTAGCATCACCACATACAGGCAGTCCTGTCTATATAGCATCGCCCCATACCGGCAGTCCTGTCTATATGGCATCACCACATACTGACAGTCCTGTCTATACAGCATCACCACATACAGGCAGCCTGGCTATCTAGCATCACCACATACAGGCAGTCCTGTCTATATAGCATCACCACATGCAGGCAGTCCTGTCTATATAGCATCACCACATACAGGCAGCCCTGTCTATATAGCATCACCACATACAGGCAGCCCTGTCTATATAGCATCACCACATACAAGCAGTCCTGTCTATATAGCATCACCACATACAGACAGTCCTGCCTATATAGCATCACTACATACAGACAGTCCTGTCTATATAGCATCACCACATACAGGCAGCCTGTCTATCTAGCATCACCACATACAGGCAGCCTGTCTATATAGCATCACCCCATACAGGCAGTCCTGTCTATATAGCATCACCACATACAGACGGTCCTGTCTATCTAGCATCACTACATACGGGCGGCCCTGTTTATCTAGCATCACCACATACAGGCGGCCCTGTCTAGATCGCCTCACCACATACAGGTGGTCAGGGACTGACCATCTAGCATCACCACATACAGGCAGCCTGTCTATCTAGCATCACCACACACAGGCAGCCTGTCTATCTAGCATCACCACATACAGGCAGTCCTGCCTATAAAGCATCACCACATACAGGCGGTCCTGTCTATATAGCATCACCACATACAGGCGGTCCTGTCTATATAGCACCACCACATGCAGGAGGTCATGTCTATATAGTGAAGCCCATTTCTGCTGTCCCCCGCCGTGATATTGCTGGAATATTGCTCAAAGCGGCGTAAAACCAAAACTCAGTCAGTCAGTCAGTCTATATAGCATCACCACATACATGCGGTCCTGTCTATATAGCATCACCACATACAGGCGGTCCTGTCTATATAACACCACCACATGCAGGAGGTCATGTCTATATAGCATCACCACAAACAGGCGATCCTGTCTATATAGTGAAGCCCATTTCTGGTGTCCCCCGCCGTGATATTGCTGGAATATTGCTCAAAGCGTCGTAAAACCAAAACTCAGTCAGTCAGTCAGTCTATATAGCATCACCACATACATGCGGTCCTGTCTATATAGCATCACCACATGCAGGCAGTCCTGTCTATATAGCATCACCACATACAGGCAGCCCTGTCTATATAGCATCACCACATACAGGCAGCCCTGTCTATATAGCATCACCACATACAAGCAGTCCTGTCTATATAGCATCACCACATACAGACAGTCCTGCCTATATAGCATCACCACATACATACGGTCCTGTCTATATAGCCTAACCACATACAGACGGCCCTGTCTATCTAGCATCACCACATACAGGCGGCCCTGTCTAGATCGCCTCACCACATACAGGCGGTCCTGTCTAGATCGCCTCACCACATACAGGCGGCCCTGTCTAGATCGCCTCACCACATACAGGCGGCCCTGTCTAGATCGCCTCACCACATACAGGCGGTCATGGACTGACCATGTAGCATCACCACATACAGGCGGTCTTGCATCACTACATCACCACATACAGGCGGTCTTGCATCACCACAACTCCACAAGGCTCATGCATGGAAATTGTTGTTTCATCACCATGTAGCATCACCACATACAAGCAGTCCTGTCTATATAGCATCACCACATACAGACAGTCCTGCCTGACCAGCATAGCATCACCATACATACTGTCTAGGCGGTCTTGCATACACGGCCCTGTCTATCTATCACCACATACAGGCGGGTCTTGCATCACCACATACAGGCGGCCCTGTCTAGATCGCCTCACCACATACAGGCGGTCAGGCATCACTACATCACCACATACAGGCGGTCTTGCATCACCACAACACCACAAGGCTCATGCATGGAAATTGTTGTTTCTGTAAATTGAACACAATGATCTGAAAATAGTAAAACTGTTTCAGCAAGCTGTTGGATCGCATAGATGTCACTATAAGAATCTGTGAGGAAATGTCGCTATCAATGAAAGGTTAAACGCCCCTGAAAAGGTATACTCAGGGATCAAACAAAGCACATACATTATCAGTATGTTATAACTAGACGCGTAGATTTCAAGATGATAATACGTTGTAGACAATAGCATATACATCCCAGTCCTGCATGTGTTACCAGAGCCAGAACTGTTGAAATGTGATCAAATAACGGTTTATTCAGATTCCAGAGCAAATGGCTTAATGTAACAATCAACGGGGCAGATGTTCAAGCTTTGTCATCCGGAACCAGACTGTCATGATAAATAGCTTTAGGCATTTCATCTGTGGTATGAGCTATTGGTACCATATTAAAATACAGTAGCCTTAACAGGTCACAGTAAGACTGACTGTATTTATCAGACATATATAAAAAAATGATGTATTTATGTTCCACACATTTAAAATTAATGTTGCATTTTACGTGACCTGTTTACATAGGAACAGTGTGAAAAGAGATTTATACAGAGTGCCACATAAAACACAAAGCGATGAACTTGTAGCCTTGTATATTTACATGAACTGTGAAAAAT
Source organism: Haliotis rubra (assembly GCF_003918875.1). Classification (NCBI taxonomy): domain Eukaryota; kingdom Metazoa; phylum Mollusca; class Gastropoda; order Lepetellida; family Haliotidae; genus Haliotis; species Haliotis rubra. Next base: position 2,136,341 of record NW_025767335.1, read on the forward strand.
CAGTGTCTACCATGTGAACCGAAGATGATGTTTAAGCTTCATCTCTGTTCAGAATCAATAATTTTTGGAATGTGATGATAAACTTTATCGTCTTCTATTCAGTATCATATCCGTAGGCTGTGTGACTGCAATTATGATGACTGGAGACGGATTCGTTGGTGGGAGTAAGAGAGACAATAAACCCTGCATATTCATGAAAGGGGTCATGTAATATTGGTAACACACCCTCCTGCCACCATGACATACACCAACAGTGGTGCCGCCCCCAGTTCTTGAGTTGATGGTTGAAACGCGGGGTTCCTTACTGCATGATTGCAAAATACGCGCTTGCCAGTGCCAATAACGGTACTTTAACACAAATGTGTTGAAACGTAGTTGAATGAATAAGTAGAATAATTAATAGAATATGTAGTTATAGGGGAATACATGGGAGAAATGTCGGGAGTTATTGAGAGAGAGCCGTCCTTACCTTATGTGGATCAGGCGATGAGGACACTATAGATCAGTCTGCCTGTGCTTCTGCATGATGAGTGAAGCTCTCATAAGTGCCATGGCCAAGCTGCTCACAGCAGATCAAGTGCGGTTTCCCCAACGACTTCTCACTTGGTATTGACAGACACGGCCTTTAAACGAATGTCGCGGCGATATTTTCCATGTTCTAGCGTGTGTGTGAAGGTCGTGTAGCCTGGTGCGTTTGGGCGGTGATAACAGATGTGGGATCGTTTGTGTACACATGATAAAATTGGTATTGTGGTGGGTGTTTGTGAGAGGGTAAAGGTAATACAGAGGCAAGATGGCTGCGTTTTGATTTTGTACAGATGGTTGAGATTTCAATTCAACAGCTTTATTCAGTGAGAGGTTTGCTTGGGAAAATGCGTAGAAAATATTAAATATTTTTATTTATTTTTAAATGTGTGCTCCTTTTCTCGTTTGCATGATATAAAGATAGACATATATATATATAATATTCGTGTCGGTGTTCTCAGTTTTGTGTTCTTGTGCTGTGTTTGTGTGTAGAGATGGTATTGTGTTGTGTTCATTTTGAAATAACAGTATGTTCTGTCGGTGTGAACACAGCTTTCTGTTTGTGGACATGCTAGTGTGTTTGTGTGGAGATTATAGTGTTGTGTTTGACTGGACAGTGTCTATTGAACACAAATGTAGGTGAAATATATTTCATCTACATCTTGACCCAGTCTTGACATTTTTTCTGTACCAACTATTCGGTATCCCACAATCAGTCCTATCTAATGTGATTGTAGCTTACCCTCTCAGGCATGGGAGTTCGAGGGAAATAAGCAAACATAAGCAAACAGGCATTGGTTAGGAGGAGATGACAATGGCAGAGCTAACCAGGCAGTTCCTTATATGCAACTTGGATTGTATGGTTAGGAGGAGATGGCAATGGCAGAGATAACGGGCAGTTCCTCATATACAACTTGGATTGTATGGTTAGGAGAAGGCAATGGCAGAGCTAACCAGGCAGCTCCTCATATGCAACTTGGATTGTATGGTTAGGAGGAGATGGCAATGTCAGAGTTAGCCAGGCAGTTCCTCATATACAACTTGGATTGTATGGTTAGGAGGAGAGGGCAATGACAGAGCTAACAGGCAGCTCCTCATATGCAACTCGGATTGTATGGTTAGGAGGAGATGGCAATGGCAGAGTTAGCCAGGCAGTTCCTCATATACAACTTGGATTGTATGGTTAGGAGGAGAGGGCAATGACAGAGCTAACAGGCAGCTCCTCATATGCAACTCGGATTGTATGGTTAGGAGGAGAGGGCAATGGCAGAGCTAACGGGCAGTTCCTCATATACAACTTGGATTGTATGGTTAGGAGGAGATGGCAACGCAGAGCTAACCAGGCAGTTCCTCATATGCAACTTGGATTGTATGGTTAGGAGGAGATGTATGGAAAGTGTCAATAAGAAAAATCTGACAAATATTGCTGAAGTGAAAGAAGAGGTGGTCCGATATTGGGACAGCATGGACCACGACTTTCTAACTTCTTTGATCAATAGTATGCCCCGCCGCATTGAAGCCTGCATTGCTGCCCATGGTGACTTGACAAAATACTAACTGTTCACCTTTCTTTGAATCTGGAGTTATGTTCTGCTAATATTCACATTTAATACGTGAGTAATGAGTGAAAAAAATATAAAAAATTACAATCTTAAATTCTCAATAATATCTGGTTGTACTGTATATATGCAGCTCTGTGTGTGTAATTGCCATCTCCTCATATGTGTGTGTATTAGGAGAAGACAATTACACACACACACACAGATGGTTATACACAGACACATCATGTATGTATATCTATATAGAGTTAGTGGTGTGTGTGTGTGTGTGTGTGTGTGTGTTTGTTGTTGTTTGGGGGGGGGGGGTGCGTGCGTGCGTGTGTGTGTGTGTGTGTGTGTGTGTGAGAGAGAGAGAGAGATTCTCATCACCAACATTAATATTATAAGCTGTCCTCATCAGCTACCAGTCGGCATACCAGAGTCGGTAGGCTACAGTATAGGTTCTCGGTTCACGTTATCACTGACACAGATAAAGACTTCTCATTCGTTGCCAGGCTAATGTTGAGCGCACACCGTAGATAACGTTCATCATGACATTGTGAGTCATGTAGTGTTTAATGCAGAGGGTTAGTTAATGTTAGTGATAGGTCATTCTAGAATTTCAGGCAGACCATGATTGTGACAAAGTAAGGACAAGTAACGTTTCTTCCAGATTTAATAATAATAATAATAATAATAACAATAATGTTTTCTGCTAGTATTGCGCTTAAACTCCATGCGTTTCATGCTCAAAGCGCTGACAGGTATCAGGGAAAAGGTGGGTTTTGAGAATGCGTTTGAAGAGTTCACATGAATAAATGGCTCTGAGCTCTGTAGGGAGAGAGCTCCGAAGTTGTGTTGCTGCAAGTGAAATAATCTGTAGCCATAAGTTTTCAGTTTATATGAGAGCAGTTGAAGTTGTAGTTGGGTGGTGGATCACAACAACCTTGCAGGGGTATACACACAGACAAGGTCTTGCAGGTACTGCGGAGCTTTGCCGTACACGCGCTGGTTGGTCAGTACTGGCTCTTTAAACTCAATCCGCTGTTTTTACATGTAGCCAGTGAAGCTGCCGGAGCATTGGTGATGTGTTAGACTCCATCTTTGTTCAAACCACAATTCTGGCAGCAACATTTTGAACCTTCTGCGAGCGCTTGATGTTCTCTGCTGATGTTCCAATGAGGATGCTGTTTCAGTAGTCGAGTCCTGACAAGATCAATGACCTGACAGTTGACGCAGCTGCTGACTGTGTGATCATATGGCGGATACTTCCGATAGATCTGATTACAGGCAAACAATAGCGCAAATAGGGTTGCGCAACACAGAAAAATTACCAGTCTTCCTATATGCGAGCGAAGCGAGCAAAGGTTAGCAACGTACATCCCTCGCTTCAGTTCGAGAAATATTTTTAGCATCAAAATATTAATATCGCCCCCACTAAAGGTAGACATCCATTTCCTCACAGGATTGTGCTCTCAGATTTCCAACCTCATATCTAATAATTACATTTTAACATTTTAAGCGCCACTTATCAAATCGTTCTTCGCCTCCATTATCCCTGCCAGCTTCCGGTTCAACGGAGTGAGAAACAGGGGAGTTAACTCTTATTATTCTTGTTGAATCACATGTGTGAAGCCCATACTTGCGACGTTACCTCCCCTGTTTTCATTCACCCACTACGTCAGCAGTGCTTTTTTATAGAATAAATGCTCTGAAAATTCTAACCATAACGACGGCAGAAAGGAAAAATAATCTTCAACAGTTTAATGGTAAAATTAGGCAATATGATATTTCTTTATAATTTCTGCTTATTCTTGTTACTTCACTCCGTTGAACCGGAAGCTGGCATTTTATCGTGGTAATTCAACAAGTCCAAGTAATCACTTATTAAACTGAACATTGTCAACTTGTACATTTTAGCTTCAGGCGAATATACTAAGACTACATGCGGGGAGCTATTGTTTTATTGATTTTCCAGATCAGTTGGCTGCCACCAGTAACGTTCTTGACCCGAATAAGATGACGCTAAAAATAGCAGTCCAACCACATTACATCCATAACGAGAGAAAAACTGTGCTAAGAGGCAGATGCGATGGATGTGGTGACGTCACTTCCGCACGAAATTATGGTGGCAGCTGGGAATTATTCCAGGGAATTAATCATTTTGGCGGTGTGGTACCCTGGATAATCGAAGATATTCAGTGTGAGATATACAAATGATTATGCCAGAGATCTAGTTTATGTGAGTGTGGGATATACAAACATTAATAACAGAGATCTGGTTTATGTGAATGTGAGATATACAAATGATTATAAAAGAGATCTAGTTTATGTGAGTGTGAGATATTAAAACGACAATAACATGGATCTAGTTTATGTGAGTGTGAGATATACAAATGATTATGCCAGAGATCTAGTTTATGTGAGTGTGAGATATTAAAACGATAATAACAGAGATCTAGTTTATGTGAGTGTGAGATATTAAAACGATAATAACAGAGATCTAGTTTATGTGAATGTGAAATATTAAAACGATAGTAACATAGATCTAGTTAGATAAAGATCACTCGTACATATCCCGTCATCAATATGTACCACCAAGTCTGACAGCTTTCCGCATCCTGCCATCCATGTGTACCACTGAACATGACAGCTTTCCGCATCCTGCCATCAATGTGTACCACTGAACATGACAGCTTTCCGCATCCTGCCATCAATATGTACCACTGAACATGACAGCTTTCCGCATCCTGCCATCAATATGTACCACTGAACATGACAGCTTTTCGCATCCTGCCATCCATGTGTACCACTGAACATGACAGCTTTCCGCATCCTGCCATCAATATGTACCACTGAACATGACAGCTTTCCGCATCCTGCCATCCATGTGTACCACTGAACATGACGGCTTTCCGCATCCTGTCATCAATATGTACCACTGAACATGACAGCTTTCCGCATCCTGCCATCAATATGTACCACTGAACATGACAGCTTTCCGCATCCTGCCATCCATGTGTACCACTGAACATGACAGCTTTCCGCATCCTGCCATCAATATGTACCACTGAACATGACAGCTTTCCGCATCCTGCCATCCATGTGTACCACTGAACATGACAGCTTTCCGCATCCTGCCATCCATGTGTACCACTGAACATGACAGCTTTCCGCATCCTGCCATCAATGTGTACCACTGAACATGACAGCTTTCCGCATCCTGCCATCAATATGTACCACTGAACATGACAGCTTTCCGCATCCTGCCATCAATATGTACCACTGAACATGACAGCTTTTCGCATCCTGCCATCCATGTGTACCACTGAACATGACAGCTTTCCGCATCCTGCCATCAATATGTACCACTGAACATGACAGCTTTCCGCATCCTGCCATCCATGTGTACCACTGAACATGACGGCTTTCCGCATCCTGTCATCAATATGTACCACTGAACATGACAGCTTTCCGCATCCTGCCATCCATGTGTACCACTGAACATGACAGCTTTCCGCATCCTGCCATCAATATGTACCACTGAACATGACAGCTTTCCGCATCCTGCCATCCATGTGTACCACTGAACACGACAGCTTTCCGCATCCTGCCATCCATGTGTACCACTGAACATGACAGCTTTCCGCATCCTGCCATCAATGTGTACCACTGAACATGACAGCTTTACACATCATGCCATCAATATGTACCACCAAGTCTCACACCCTTGCACACCCTGTCCTCAATGAATACAAATCGACAAATACCGCCATGCACACATATTGTGCCATTAATGTTTACCACCAAGAATGACACCTCCATATATCCTGTCACCAATATGTTATCTGGGTTTATTTAAAGTATTGCAGATATTAAACTGTCGTCTTGGGTAGACTTATCAGTTTTGTTTCATTATTTATTGTCTTTGCTGTTATAAAGCAACGTCCTCAGCTAAATGTCAAGCACCCAGTGTCGTTTGGGACGGGTTGTTAAAGGAGCTACCACTGATACCCAACACCCCACACCCCACCCCCCAAGCACTAGAGCAAGATCGGCAAGTCATTCAGGGTTATGTTTCACCAAAAGGAGGCTTTTGTAGCGATGCTCACTTTACCCTTCTAAAGGAAGCCTTGATGCGATGATGACAATATAGAAAACTTTCAAACTAAACTATCGATAACAGTTGGGAAACTAGCCATAAAGTGTCCGACTCAAAGAACATTTGGCATGCTAATATGTGGGTTCATAAAATATCATTATTTTGTCACAGTGGCGGCAGAGTGAGAAGTCCAAATGGATAATATACATTAATAGGCATTTGCTAATCAAATCATTTCGCTGAAAATTCTCCTGGTGACTACGGTATGCATATGTCGACCTGTACACGGACATGAACGTTGATGGTTAACTACCAGATGTCTGACGGAGAACTAAAAGATCGATGACAGTGTATAAAGAGTAACTTTACTTCCTTTGTGAAAGTGTGGGATATCTATATGAAAAAGGGTATCGTTAAAAATAATAATTTGACGTATCATGGTGATATGTGGATCTCTGGGGGGCGACGTGCATCTGTTCATCTGGTTGTCTAAATGAAACTGTCACTTAATTCCGCCACTTTGACATCAGCAGGGACGCCCGACGTCCAGCACTGCAACATGATATATCTGATCGGTACCATCTGATCAGCCGGTGTGTATTGAAACGCTACATTGCACAGCGGGATTTGGCAAATAATCCTGAACAATTGACATATTTCTCATATTACTTCAAGGCAGCTGTTGCCAATGGTATATGCATGTACACCAATGTTCAATGTCTTGACTCAGTAGGCGTGGCGCCTGACTGGGGTATACATTACTTGGCCAAAGCAACATATTGTGTAGCAGTAAAACGTGTTTCGGGGAATCTTATACACTAGGGATCGAATACGCCTTGTGAGTGGATGGATTGATGTACATGTAGTTCAACTGGTGCTGATTTAGTGAGCGTGTGAACGTTGTGTATGGATGTATGTGTATGCATGTATGAATTATATTTATTGTTTATGCATTATAGATGTGTTATTGATTTTACAGTGTCCCATAGGTCAATCTTGGCCGTATGTTATACTGTTGGAGTGTTATTTGTCCACGTTTTATGTGTGTGTGTATAACTGGCGACACTTTAATAAACAATTGTCTCTATATATATATGTGTCTGTCTGTCTGTTGTCTGTCTGTCTGTACGACTATATACATGTGTGTATGCACTGGGTATCAGGATCTGCAGGTACCAAACGTCGCGCGTGTGCCTCATGAGCTCATCTAAAGTACTCACGGAAATAGAAATAAAATGGTTTGTTTTTTTGGCGTATATTTTCTATTACTTCATTAAAATAGGTAGTTTTAACAGATATTAGAATAACTATGTTTTTACCAAATAGAGCTTTTAATTCGGTCCTCTTATCATCATCCAAAATACCATTTTACAGGTAAAAATAACAAAAATGTGCATGTTTTCAACAAATTTAGAAATATGTTATAACTTACGTTACAATCAACAATGGGCGGTAACAACTACCTGTAGCACTATTTAGACGGGAAGATGCATTTACACGTGCGTTGCCATAGCGACTGCGCAGTTGACAATCAAAGCTATAAATGAACTCGTAAAAATAGTAAACCTTCAACAAGAGTACAGGCAGAAAAGTGTACTAAGAAAATCGCTAAATTGATTATTCAGTATATCAATTCTGATACAAGAAATTAAGGATGAATGGTATATCACGTTTTCCATGAAATATATTGTGTACGCGAACCAATGGAGGGTACATCTCATTTGCATACTATAGCTTGCATCAAAAACGTACATTTTGACATGAAATACCAAAGGGTAAAATGACACCATATGCTCTCCTGTAAACTCAGCTTTTTCGGATGATTTTCCAAAAAGTGTTAACAACAAAAGTTGAGAAAAACGATAGTCATAGAATATTTAACAATCAAACTTTAGTTGCGTTAAAACCTACGAAATGAACGCCAAATACCATTTTATTTCTATTTCCGTGAGAACTTTAGTGTCTGTCATTTTCCCTTTGTCAAACCTCATTACTGGATTGAATCTACCAACAATGGCCACAGATAGGTCGCTATTCATAGCGGTAACAGATGTTGAAGCTTCTACTCCTCAAACAAGCTAATGTTGTAAGCGTTCATCCCTGCAGGTAGCCTTGTATGCCCTGAAGTGCCCTGATTATGCATGGTATATAATCAATGCTTCTATGTGGCTAAAGCAAATCGATTTCATATTATATCTGTATACTGGAGATTTATTTTCACGAATTTACCTCGTGTCGCGTATTCAAAAGTGTGAGTTTGAACGGCGTGTTTATCTCTGAAAGTGATGAAGTATGTTGTGCTGCTCATGTCCTGTATGGTCTTGTAATTTCAATTAATTCCGTGTGTGGGCTGTGACATTGTCTCTATGTAACTAGAGGCGCTGAGGTGGTCAAGTGGATAAAGGGTCTGCTCGTTCCCTCTTTCACTCACTCTCGCAATTACGCAATCACTCAATCACCCACTTGATCGATCGATCGATTAATCAATCAAAATATCAGTCGATCCCACAATCAATCAATCACGATCAGAGTATAGTTTGAGGGGTTCGATCAAATTCCAAATTAACAGTACATATTACTGGAAGTATCCCATATGTCTGGAAAATGTAATTGTCAACACAACCGTTTTTACAAAAAGATCCATCTGTAGTCTTCAAAACAGGAAAGGGGTCATGAAATGCAATTGTTAAAACCAGCTTTTGAAACAAAAGTAAGCGTTGACGACATATATCATAATTAATAAATATTCTAAAACCAATATTAAAACTCACACGTACCGAGCAACATGAAGTTAGAAACGGATTCGGGATTGGGGATTGGAGATTCGAATTCCGAGTCTGAATATTATTTTCAGATTCGGAATTCGAATCCCGAAACTGATTTTTTCTTCATATTCGGGATTTGAATCCCGAATCTGAATCTTTTTCATATTCGGGTTTTATCTTTTGCACATACGGCGTCCTTGTACTCTTTGCACCTTAACCTTATCTATCCTCGACGATAATTAATATTGACCGTGTTCGTATTTCTTCGATCGTCATCGAGGGTTGATGCCTGCAATGAGGGAAGTGCTTCAGGACCGTTAACTATCTCCGAGGGTGCACGTCAACGTCGAGGATAGATAAGATTAAGGTGCAAAGAGTATACTTACAAGGACGCCGTATGTGCAAAAGATAAAACCCGAATATGAAAAAAATCAGATTCGGGATTCGAATCCCGAATGTGAAAGAAATATTCAGATTCGAGATTCAAATCCCCAATCCCCAATCCCGAATCCGTTTCAGCTTCATGTTGCTCACGTACCGCACGTTGTAGCGCAGCTCATTGCTATGCTCGACGGCCACGTGTTTCCCTGTCCCTTACAAATCGTCATATCACGAATAGTCCTCAGTGGTGTAAACAAACTCGAAACTAGGATAATCGTAGATGGTGAATATGCGTTGTCATGTCTGGCGATGTCAAAATGGCCCTTAAACCAATGTCAGCCTTAGACCTAATGACCGATTTGGTAGTGGATTTGTGATGGGCTTGCATTAGTGTGACTGTGGGACCCCAATCTAAATTTTACTAGGAAGGCTCATTGGGAAGAAGGGTCGGGACGACATACTTACACCTTGTATATCGCCATTTACAAGGCGTATATGGCAAGAACTTTCAGGACCACAAAGCATATGTCCTCATTGGGCACTAATCGTCAAGACGAGCCTCCAGCAGTACCACATCCACGGAATGTCATTGCCAGCAATAAGGCCGTTATCATTCCCCATTGAGTGAGTTTGTGAGTATGGTTTTACGCCGCTTTTAGCAATATTCCCGCAATATCACGGCGGGGGACACCAGAAATGGCCTTCACATATTGTATCCATGTGGGAAATCGAACCAAGGCCTTTCACGTGACGATCGAACGCTTTAACCACTAGGCTACCCCACCGACCCTTCTCGACTGAACTTGATAGGGACACAGCAACCCCATTTGACTTAAACAAGAAAGACTACCTCGAATGCCATTGTGACATCCGTACGTCGAATGTGAAAAAAAATGCGTGACTGAAAACGCAAAACTGTTCCATCAACGTAGAATTATAAATTTCCAATTTCACCCATCATCCTTCAAATGTGCTGCTGGCCATAGCATCTACTGCCTTACTTCACGACCTGTTATAATGGTTTTCATAATCGTTCATAATTCCCATACTACTTTCACTTGAAACTAAATCTCTTACAGTTTTGGAAGTTTTCAGATGTTTCCGAGAAGGCTTACGTTAAGGTGTATATGTAGTCGTATTGTAAGTCCAGCACAAGGTATTGGCGAACATTATTAACCTAGATTTCCCAGGGAACATAACATGTCATTATAATGAATCAGGATTTATGCGGTGAGGTGAGGTGAAATTGGGTTTAACGTCGTGCTTGAGAATATTTCGCTCATATGACGACGTGCATGCGTGTGTATGTGTATGTGCGGCTGCTTGTACTAGCCCAGACTGAAGCTGGTTTTATAGTCCTAACCCACTGAGATACCATGCAGCAGTGAAGCATGAATACCCCACTCAGACACATTAAACTGACTCCGAGCCGACCAGTCCTTGTTGTACCCATTAATGCCGAGCGCCAGGCAGGGACCAACAAGTACCATATTTTAACGTCTTTTGGTCTGACGCGGTCGGGGGTCGAACCCGCGACCTTCCGCTCTCAGGGTGGACGCTCTAACCACTACACCACGGATGCGGTCTTATCAGGATTTATGCAGAATTTCTGCCAATGTAAAATACGTTCACAGCAATATTTTGTTGGTATGGAAATATCATTTTCACACATTAACGCATCGAATAATTTTGATAACTTATAACTAATCGTCTACCTGACTGATGGCAATCCTGTTACTTAACACCGAGTCAAGATGACTCATGTATAGCTTGTTATTCACCATCTAGCACCGACCGTCTAACTGTTAGTATGTGGTCTGTTATTCACCATATAGCACCGACCGTCTGACTGTTAGTATGTGGTCTGTTATTCACCATCTAGCACCGACCGTCTGACTGTTATTCACCATCTAGCACCGACCGTCTAACTGTTAGTATGTGGTCTGTTATTCACCATCTAGCACCGACCGTCTAACTGTTAGTATGTTGTCTGTTATTCACCATCTAGCACCGACCGTCTGACTGTTAGTATGTGGTCTATTATTCACCATCTAGCACCGACCGTCTGACTGTTAGTATGTGTTCTGATATTCACCATCTAGCGCCGACCGTCTAACTGTTAGTATGTGTTCAGTAATTCACCATCTAGCGCCGACCGTCTGACTGTTAGTATGTGGTCTGTTATTCACCATTTAGCACCGACCGCCTAACTGTTAGTATGTGGTCTGTTATTCGACCCTAACTGTTCTAGCACCGACCGTCTGACTGTGGTCTATTATTCACCATCTAGCACCGACCGTCTGACTGTTAGTGTGTGTTCTGTTATTCACCATCTTGCACCGACCGTCTAACTGTTAGTATGTGGTCTGTTATTCACCATCTAGCACCGACCGTCTAACTGTAAGTATGTGGTCTGTTATTCACCATCTAGCACCGACCGTCTAACTGTTAGTATGTTCTCTGTTATTCTCCATCTAGCACCGACCGTCTGACTGTTATTATGTGATCTGTTATTCACCATCTAGCACCGACCGTCTGACTGTTAGTATGTGGTCTATTATTCACCATCTAGCACCGACCGTCTGACTGTTAGTATGTTGTCTGTTATTCACCATCTTGCACCGACCGTCTAACTGTTAGTATGTGGTCTGTTATTCACCATCTAGCACCGACCGTCTGACTGTTAGTATGTTCTCTGTTATTCACCATCTAGCACCGACCGTCTAACTGTTAGTATGTGGTCTATTATTCACCATCTAGCACCGACCGTCTAACTGTTAGTATGTTGTCTGTTATTCACCATCTAGCACCGACCGTCTGACTGTTAGTATGTGGTCTGTTATTCACCATCTAGCACCGACCGCCTAACTGTTAGTATGTTCTCTGTTATTCACCATCTAGCACCGACCGTCTAACTGTTAGTATGTGATCTGTTATTCACCATCTAGCACCGACCGTCTAACTGTTAGTATGTGGTCTGTTATTCACCATCTAGCACCGACCGTCTGACTGTTAGTATGTTGTCTGTTATTCACCATATAGCACCGACCGTCTAACTGTTAGTATGTGGTCTGTTATTCACCATCTAGCACCGACCGTCTGACTGTTAGTATGTGGTCTGTTATTCACCATCCAGCACCGACCGTCTAACTGTTAGTATGTGTTCTGTTATTCAACATCTAGCACCGACCGTCTAACTGTTAGTATGTGATCTGTTATTCACCATCTAGCACCGACCGTCTGACTGTTGGTATGTGGTTTATTATTCACCATCTAGCACCGACCGTCTAACTGTTGGTATGTGGTCGGTTATTCACCATCTTGCACCGACCGTCTAACTGTTAGTATGTGGTCTGTTATTCACCATCCAGCACCGACCGTCTAACTGTTAGTATGTGGTCTGTTATTCACCATCTAGCACCGACCGTCTGACTGTTAGTATGTGGTCTGTTATTCACCATCTAGCACCGACCGTCTAACTGTTAGTATGTGTTCTGTTATTCAACATCTAGCACCGACCGTCTAACTGTTAGTATGTGGTCTGTTATTCACCATCTAGCACCGACCGTCTAACTGTTAGTATGTTGTCTGTTATTCTCCATCTAGCACCGACCGTCTGACTGTTATTATGTGATCTGTTATTCACCATCTAGCACCGACCGTCTGACTGTTAGTATGTGGTCTATTATTCACCATCTAGCACCGACCGTCTGACTGTTAGTATGTGGTCTGTTATTCACCATCTTGCACCGACCGTCTAACTGTTAGTATGTGGTCTATTATTCACCATCTAGCGCCGACCGTCTGACTGTTAGTGTGTGGTCTGTTATTCACCATCTAGCACCGACCGTCTGACTGTTAGTATGTTCTCTGTTATTCACCATCTAGCACCGACCGTCTAACTGTTAGTATGTGGTCTATTATTCACCATCTAGCACCGACCGTCTAACTGTTAGTATGTTGTCTGTTATTCACCATCCAGCACCGACCGTCTGACTGTTAGTATGTGGTCTGTTATTCACCATCTAGCACCGACCGTCTGACTGTTAGTATGTTCTCTGTTATTCACCATCTAGCACCGACCGTCTAACTGTTAGTATGTGATCTGTTATTCACCATCTAGCACCGACCGTCTAACTGTTAGTATGTGGTCTGTTATTCACCATCCAGCACCGACCGTCTGACTGTTAGTATGTTGTCTGTTATTCACCATATAGCACCGACCGTCTGACTGTTAGTATGTGGTCTGTTATTCACCATCTAGCACCGACCGTCTGACTGTTAGTATGTGGTCTGTTATTCACCATCCAGCACCGACCGTCTAACTGTTAGTATGTGTTCTGTTATTCACCATCTAGCACCGACCGTCTAACTGTTAGTATGTGGTTTATTATTCACCATCTAGCACCGACCGTCTAACTGTTAGTATGTGGTCGGTTATTCACCATCTTGCACCGACCGTCTAACTGTTAGTATGTGGTCTATTATTCACCATCTTGCACCGACCGTCTAACTGTTAGTATGTGGTCTGTTATTCACCATCTAGCACCGACCGTCTGACTGTTAGTGTGTGGTCTGTTATTCACCATCTAGTACCGACCGTCTGACTGTTAGTGTGTGGTCTTTTATTCACCATCTAGCACCGACCGTCCGACTGTTAGTATGTGGTCTGTTATTCACCATCTAGCACCGATCGTCTGACTGTTAGTATGTGGTCTGTTATTCACCATCCAGCACCGACCGTCTAACTGTTAGTATGTGGTCTGTTATTCACCATCTAGCACCGACCGCCTAACTGTTAGTATGTTGTCTGTTATTCACCATCCAGCACCGACCGTCTAACTGTTAGTATGTGGTCTGTTGTTCACCATCTAGCACCGACCGTCTGACTGTTAGTATGTTGTCTGTTATTCACCATCTAGCACCGACCGTCTGACTGTTAGTATGTTCTTTGTTATTCACCATCTAGCACCGACCGTCTGACTGTTAGTATGTGATCTGTTATTCACCATCTAGCACCGACCGTCTAACTGTAAGTATGTGGTCTGTTATTCTCAATCTAGCACCGACCGTCTGACTGTTAGTGTGTGGTCTGTTATTCACCATCTTACACCGACCGTCTAACTGTTAGTATGTGGTCTGTTATTCACCATCTAGCACCGACCGTCTAACTGTTAGTATGTGGTCTGTTATTCACAATCCAGCACCGACCGTCTGACTGTTAGTATGTGGTCTTTTATTATCCATCTAGCACCGACCGTCTGACTGTTAGTATGTGGTATGTTATTCACCATCTAGCACCGACCGTCTAACTGTTAGTATGTGGTCTATTATTCACCATCTAGCACCGACCGTCTGACTGTTAGTGTGTGGTCTGTTATTCACCATCTAGCACCGACCGTCTGACTGTTAGTATGTTGTCTGTTATTCACCATCTAGCACCGACCGTCTAACTGTTAGTATGTGGTCTGTTATTCACCATCTAGCACCGACCGTCTAACCGAATATTATGTGTTCTGTTATTCACCATCTAGCACCTACCGTCTAATTGAATAGTATGTGGTCTATTATTCACCATCTAGCGCTGTTCGTCTAACTAATAGTATGTGGTCTGTTATCTCTAGCACTATATCGTCCAACTGGCTGACACCATCTAGCACCGACTGTACTGAAAATAACATTTTTGTCAAAAACCTGAAGCAAGATGATAAACAATAGCATGGCACTCCCTAAGGTATCAACACTGTTGAAATATGTTCTTTATTGGTGCCATGTACAAATACTCAGAAGGAAATCAAGGGAGATAATACTGACCTTTGGGGTTGCTAGTAAAGTAGAGAGGGACACACCACTCAAAGTTGATAGACACAGTTAACTGTTGAACTGTATACAAAGATGGTGTAATGAGACCAAAACCTGATCGCCAAACAATAGTAAAAGCACCTTGGACGAAAAAAGAAAATGTCTAACGTGTCGGTGCCTTGCTGCTAACCAAGAATAGGACATATGTATGTCGGATCACTGAAAAAAATAATGAAAACTGTCAGTTCAAATAAATCATTTTATGAATTTCTCACTAACAAAGTCTAATAATTGCCAGGTAATGAACAAGCGTGTGTACTGAAATTTCAATTTCACACGTACAACTCGCATACCTGGCTGTTCTACCAGCAAGTGGTCCCCCCTCGTAAAACATAGCGATAAGTGATGAGACAAATCATCAGAGTTGGTCTGTCGATTTCATGTGACTGTGCAGAATTTGTTGCAATTATTAGATTTTGTGCTAGAGAGCAATTCATCGGTCTCAAATGAAATCAAACGGACTGTAAATGGAACACACCGTATTGGGTTGTTAATAGACTTCAATGTGCGCGTGTTGAATAGACGTAATGGGCACAGAGGTGTTACATAATATGTGGCTCGCTTGGAACCTCTGTCATCCACTATTTGTTGGTACTGTTTTTAATGAATTTAGTGTACAGAAAATGTATGAAGCAATCGGGCCAAATGCATTGCAGTGTCCCCAACTATCCCTGAATATGCACTGCTTTAAAAATGGAAGCTGTGTCAATCCAGAGTTTTCAACAGTGGACGGAAACTCAACAATAGCGACAAAACACTTTCTAAATCGATCTGTGCTAAAAGCAGAGTCAAGTTACAATTACGACTACAGCATGAGCGTGCTGATAAATCTCGATGAAATATTAATGATTAAGTACTGTCGGAAATAGAAAAAAATGTTTTTAGGCTGTTACTCTGTATCTCTACAATTTACACATATGCATATAGCATATGTCGAAATAAACCACATCGGCCTAACTTGGCGTTCAGTGGGATGCGTAAATAGGATATCCAGAAAAGCATGTTTAATCGTAAAATCGGACAAACTTAGAAAAAATACGAATAGCTGCTGAAAACAATAGATTAGACTATAGATGGCAATTTGGTCGCTCAACCAGGTATGGCGACGGACCGTCGACTCACCTGGCATGAAATGCGTGTGCTTCCTACGGGCACAAGGGGTCATCTCAAAGATATTTTATGCTTTTCCATGGGTGTTGAATATGTCTCATCTGTTGATTAATATCGTACGTGTCTTTTTTTCATAAAGTTTATGTTGAGATATGTAAAAAGTATGATACCCATGGAAAAGCTTAACACAGCCATCGTATTAAATATCTCAAAATATATAGGTGGCATGACCACCCGAAGATCGACAGGACTGGATATTATTTTCAAATTGTTATGACATGCCGTGTGCTTCCCCAGTTGAATTCCCCTAAAGGATTATCTTATCTCAGCTTATATCTCTATCCTCCTACCTGTTTCTTTTTATAGTGAGAGTGAGACCCCATGGTAGCTTCATCTTTCATAGTGTCAGTGTGTTTTACGTCAGCTATCGTTTATAAAGAAGTTAATTTTAATTAGCTTAATTTCAAAATGGGCATTTAAAAAGTGTCTTTTGTAATACAATATCATCGCACACTAATTTGCATAAAGCCATAGTCTGTTCCAAATAATCGCTTTGGACTTTGGGAAAAACGCATTACTCATTTCTGCACTAATCTTTCCTCAGTAAAGTCCTTATTTATGTTTTCTATCTCCCTACCACTGAGACTGTAGGTCGAACTTAGTTTAACAGATCTTTCACATATAAACTACATAAATTGTAGATATCAATGCGAAAAAACCCAGTTTTTTTCTATTTCCAACAGTAATTTAGGTGTTCGTGGAAATGTGAACGTATAAACACACGCAAAGGCAGGTTCATTGTTCACCTAGAATGCATTTGAATGTCTGCTACAAACCCAGGATAGGGAACAGTTTGCCACTGCAGTGTAAGATGTGGAAATGCCCTCCGTGTCCACCACAAACTATTCGAACGTCATGCTTGAGCCTTAATCAAACAGGGTACTTCCCTGAATGCCGGCAGGTATTGTCTAAGGTAGGCAAAGCAATGAAGCGTGTTAATCCTTAGACAATGGGAAATTATGGGGGACATCTCCTAATCTTAGGTGAGCGAAATTCAGAATTCCTCAAGTGAGCGAGGGTTCAAATCGGACAATTGTCTTGAGTGAACGAAAGTTTACTATTTGATTGCGGGGTGATATAATGGATTAAACTTAAAACAACTCACTAAACACAACTCCCTGTGGGGTATATATAAGGTCATCATACATCAGATCATCCTGTCAGAATCAAAAGTAGACGACAAAATAGCAGCCATTGGATATGCTCAACACCAGGCTGTACCGTCAACACCAGGCTGTACTTCAACCGTCAACATCTGGCTGTACTTCCACCGTCAACGCCAGGCTGTACTTCAACCGTCAACACCAGGCTGTACTTCAACCGTCAACACCAGGCTGTACTTCAACCGTCAACACCAGGCTGTACTTCAACCGTCAACATCTGGCTGTACTTCCACCGTCAACACCAGGCTGTACTTCAACCGTCAACATCTGGCTGTACTTCAACCGTCAACACCAGGCTGTACTTCAACCGTCAACACAAGGCTGTACTTCAACCGTCAACATCTGGCTGTACTTCAACCGTCAACACCAGGCTGTACTTCAACCGTCAACACCAAAGATGGCCTTGTGACTAAGCAAGGTCAGGCCCACACCCATCCTGCAGATGATACCAAGATCGCCGTAGAAAGTTTTCTTTCTAATCTCAGGCAGATGGTTAGAGAAGACTCTACACCTGCCTCACAGATTTTCAGAGTGGAAGTTTGAAGTAAGTAGGAATTTTTGCAGATCATTACTTCTGATGTCCATATACAATTTTTCTAACAAATCTTCCTCTATGTTTCAGAACTTTGTGCCACAGAGGGAGATGATACTGTTAAACGTGTTCCAACGTTTTACACCGCCAGCAGCGGCCTCTACCGCTCTCGAGCGAAAGATTTCCCGGTTCTGCCACAACGTCGAGAAGACATTGAGCTCCCCGATGCGTACAAGACAATAATCAACGGAGATCCATTCCTTCTGTCTGCAGAAGGACGCGACAAGAAAATTATGACATTTGCCACAAACAAGAATCTACACAAACTGGTGTCTTCTAAGCGACGGTACATTCGACATGGCCCCATCCGTGTACCATCAGATGTATACCACACATGCCTTCGTCGATGAAAAAATGGTGCCCCTCGTTTGTGGACTACTTCCGAACATAAAGCTTGAAACGTATGTCCGCTTCTTCCGTGGCATTAAAGAGAAAGCAGAAGAAGTCGGTGTTATCTTGGCCCCATCACAGGTATTCACCTACTTTGAACCAGCAGCACAGAATGCCATCAGACAAGTGTTCAACACTGACATGAAGGGCTGCCTTTTCCACTTTCGGCAGTGTATTTGGCGGAAAGTGCACTCTAAAAACTGTGACTGACTTTAATGCTGATAAACAATTCCAGATACGTGTTAGACGTGCATCTTCATTACCCCTCCTGAGGCAATGTGGAGATACGTGGTTGCGTGCATTGGATGAATCAAATCTGGACAACTATACTCGGATAAGACTTAATATGTATTTTTACACTACCGGTTATAACCTGGATACCATTCTTAAGGGAAACAAAGAACTTACTCCCTGTGTAAACCAGAAAATAGTTGAATCCGTCCACGGCTATATAACCAAGACACAACGCTTCACATTTTCTCAGGAAAATAATTAAATTTACTCAACAACCTTCTCATGATTGATGTGTGAAGCCCATTTCTGGTGTCCCCCGCCGTGATGTTTCTGGAATATTGCTAAAAGCGGCGTAAAACCAAACTCAGTCAGTCAGTCAGTCAGTCAGTCTCATGATTGATTTATATTTCTACAATGGCTTGTTAGACACACACAACTGTAACTGTAACCAAAAAGGTTCTTTAAGAAACTATCATTAAAATTTTGACACAGTTCACTATTTGTTACGAGGGAGGAGTGCAGAGAACGGGACAGCCAGGTGTTAGAGAAGCACGTGCACAAGTGCCCACCAAGTTATTGATTCATTGGCCTGTGCTGTGCCGTCTCCATCCTTTCTCGCACACCTGGCTGTCCCTTTCTCTGCACTCCTCCCTCCTTACAAATAGTGAACTGTGTCAAAATTTTAATGATAGTTTCTTAAAGAACTTTTTTGGTGGAGTCCGGAAACTTTTCAAATATAAGAAGTGATAAACATGTGTACTATTTATATTTATGTGGCAATTTTGTACAATGATAAAATTTGCAATTCATCGGTCCGTTTCTGACTCAAACGGACTGTAGTTCAGCAACCGTTACATGCCGGCATTCCGGGAGTAAACCATCAAACAACCCGAGAGCAAGAGTCTTAGGACGCTCTTTGAAATCATGATAAATCAAGAGCATCTCAAATGTTGTTAAATGTAAACACCATATTGGAGTTGTTGGTATCTTTAAAATGTGACATTTCCTGTTACATTCGTCACCAGTCGCCCTTTCCGTAACCTCTAGACTCTCCCCTCGATGAATGTTGTGTGCAAAATACAACAAACCAATCGGAACGCGCGTAATGATTGCGGTATTTTAGAAATAATCCCGAGAACTTAAATCGTATATGGCCTTATGCGATTGTTTAAAAAATCATAAAAATATATGTGTGATCATATTGAAAATAAAAAGAACATATAACAAAATTGTGTTGCATAATGTGAAGCATATAGGTAAGGTCATCAACAGTGAGAGGTTTAGGTACTTACACATGCGTTTGTTAACAGAAATGCTCCCATGGGTCCAACTGAGTTTATTTCTGACGAACTTGCGAGCATGTTTTGGTGATTGTACGTGCGCTTTCCAACATGTTTTAAAGAATTATAATTATAAATTTCTAAGAGTGGCAAAACATTATATTCATATATAACTAATCAAATTTGATCTTTAACATGGGACTTACATTTCACATCTCTGGGGATATGTTAGTTGGACCTTTCTGGGGTCCTACATATTTTTTCAGCGTATTCAAAATTCCAGCAGGTGTATTGCAGGAAGGTTACACGAATGTTCAGTATTGTAAACAAACACGCTCTTCAAAGTGAAGCTCTTTCCACATTCTCTACATATACTCTTTAGCACAAGTCTTCGGTCTGACTGCCAGAAGCACCTTAAACATCACTGATGTATCCCAAATGGTATTTAGAGCCAGTACTGTATCTACCTAAATACCACTTTGTACCGTCATTATACATCACTTGGAAAGATAACTTGTCACATATCCCAAAGTTCCTGTGGTCATGCAAACTCTATTGTACCTTAGTTCGGCACTTATCCTCAAATCCCAGTGGTCATGAAAACTCTGTTGTACCGCAGTTCGGCACTTCTGCTCAAATATCTCAGGCCATGCACATTATGTTGTACCGTTAACGTTGTTCGGCACTTATCCTCAAATCCACGTTGTCATGAACACTCTGTTCACAGGACCAAAAGCCTGATTGTACACCACAGATATAAACGCAACCACTATAGGAAATCCTATGACCGGATTTGCATATGTTTGCAGATATTTGGGGGAGAGAATTTCGGGGATATATTTCATACAATGCTATACCTTTGCAGCATACGATCATCGTATATTTTCGTATGCAAAAGCACCTCTTTCATGTATGCTATGACCGGATTGTCAGGCATTTCCAAGCATGAATTCAAAAACAGGCACCCCAGCAAATCATCGAGTATTTCCAATGCATTTCTTTTAATTGCAATAGGTGTTAAAATTTCGTTCATAGTTTACTAGGGTTGGAAACTTGGAAATTTCCCTAGCGGGAAACATACCTAAATTTTCAAAGAGTCAAATGTTTGCACAACTAAGATATTTATGTATTAAGTCGGATATCAAGGGTATGTATATGAACGGGGGTTATATGTTACCGGTACTCAAAGAATACGATCGTATGTTTCCTTCATGTGAAATATTTGGTTCATGTAACTTCATTTTCACACATTTTAATACGGTTGAAATCAAGGTTTATGTGACCTCTTTAATCGTATCACCCTAAGAGCCTGAAAACAGCATTATGCAAGCTAACACGTCTTATTGAGTTGCATTCGCTCTTGCTACCAGTATCAGATACGCCTTGTGTGTACTGTTGGCAAATGGTCCTGAAGCCAGGCCCCCAAAATGGTGAAAATGTGGTGCCGTTTTGGCGACCGAATGGGATGTGATTTTTCACAATCAGGAATGATTTAGCTTTGGTTTAAAGCCGGTTGTCATCAGCTGCCATGCGTGACGACCATGCAGGGGCCCTGTTAAGGTGCAACATGTTATGTCAGTTATGGCAATATCTTAACCGATAGCTGGGTGGTTTAATTTAATAACTCTGGTTTGGATTGACTGGTTTTCATCAAAATAGTAGTTTTGGAATGCTCCGATCATGATTTAAAATTGTGGACAATAATATTACATATATGCTCATCACAAGAATATATTGGTAAGGTCAAAGGTCAATTTTAATATAAAGTGCATTTGATGAGAAAAATATGAGTTAAACATTACAAATTAAAGGTAATTTTTATTAAAATTATGTTTTTCTAATTCAGCTATTATCATTTGAAGATCATATACGTTTGTTTGGCACCGTATGCATGAAAAAACATTACAAGGAAACAAAAGTTGGAACTTTGTATTTAGATCAGCAAAATATTACATAATGTCTGTTCAACAGTAACAGATCCATGCTTTACATAGTATCAGTGATACCAAATATGTCGAAGATACTGTTGGGCTATCATTACACTCACACAACATAACAGAAAGCTCTTAAATGTATAATTCTATTAATAATAATAATAATAATGATAATAATAAGTCATCTTCTATAGCGCACAGTCTCCAAACACCAAGTGATTGCTCGCGGCGCTTAATCAGAATCTGATTATTATTACCCCGGATAACCCAAGCTGCCTGTTAGGCGCTAGGTTATAGTCACATGACTTTGTCCAACCGGGTACCCATTTTCTGCTGGGTGAATAGAGGCAATTTGAACAAACTCACTTGCCTAAGGTGTCTTTCTTTCCTCATCAAAGAATGATGAGTCATCATAACGCAAGCAACATTACCTTCATATCAATTCGTATATATTGTTCTTATAGTCATAGTGTATTCCCAGTTGACATGTTAGTCAATGTCCACAATGTCAAGGTCACGGGAACATGTTTCAGGTCCACATCTACATGCTGAAGTGCACAACAGGTTCAACCTCTTACAGCTACACCTTCCTGTACACTGGCTTTTAAATGTACAGATATGAAGCTGAAGAAAGTCCATGAGAAAGTCTAAACTTATTTGCAACTTTATCACAGTGGAATATTTGATAAATATATGTTATGACAGAAATGTATTGCTTTAAATACAAAACATTAAGTGCCTGCTTTTATGGACAACTCAAAGATATTCCTAGATACAATTTATACAAACATTTTGCTTCTACTATAACGTTCATAAAAATAGACAGGCCTCAGGTTTAGTAATATCTAATGATATACACAAAAGAGTTACACATAACATGGTCATGACACTGTGAGCATCGATTTTCGCAAGTGGGATACGATGGCATGCATCAAACAATAAGTGAGAACGACCACCCGATCACATAAGTTCCCTTTTTACGACAATATAGGTTGCTTTTGACCAAGATTGTTTTAACATATTTGTGAACCTGTGAGAACGGTAGATGAATATATGCATAGTCAGTTTCATAATATGGATAGTAGATCATTCCAAATGCTGTTATAGACAACACAATGTTTGTCGCCAATATCATCTGGCCCCGATTTTTCGAAACAAACTTAAGTCTGAGTTTTGACTTAAGTTAGAGTTTTTACTTAAATTTGAGAAAATGCATTTCCCAGAATGAGCTGAAATCGATATTTAATTCAAACATAGTAGATAATTTAAGTTTGGTGAATAGAATACTGAATTTGTTTGGGCTTTTTGCATTTTAAAAATGCAGCTGAGTTAAAATTCAGCTGTTTCAAATAGTCAAACTCAGTTTGAAATTTGAGTAAAAACTTAAATTTGTTTCGAGAAATCGGGCCTGGTCTCTGCATAAGTCGTACATCAGAGAGGGGAATTGTCAAGCTACATTTAATCACAATCATCTGTTCAATACAAGCACGGAAGTTGGTATAGGCGTTGGCAGACGAGTTAGATGCTTTAGAATAAGATATTGCGCGGCGAGCCTTGAAATCGTATATACATATTGACAGTAGTGGTGATGGATGGATGGATACTAAAAGACCAACTGTCGTTCATTTCCCGATTTCAGTATATCGCATGACTACGTTGTCCTTCAAGCAGAGAGTTAATGTATTGACAATAGTTAGCTCATTATCGAATTGGCCCTCGTGAATCATTATCTTCATCAGCTGATGAACGCCAACAATAAAACGTCAGTCCTGAAACATTGAGAGGAACCTCCCACATGAACACTACCAAGTCGGCTGTAGTCAACTGCAAACATTATGAAGCCACCAGCTGTCATCAGCAGAGCGTGTTTCAAATGAAGGACATCTTTTTACTTGCCCAGATCTATAGATTGATTTTCCAAAATACAAATACAAATATTACTAGATTAGGTTTTTTAAAATGCGTTTCCCTCCTTGTAAGAACCACATTCGCTCTGTATCGTTGGGACCTTACACATGCGGTGGGGTAGTCTAGTGGTTAAAGCGTTGGCTCGTCACGCCGAAGACCCGGGTTCAATCCCCACATGGGTACACTGAGTGAAGCCCATTTCTGGTGTCCCCCGCCGTGATATTGCTGGAATATTGCTAAAAGTGGCGTAAAACCAAACTCAGTCAGTCAGCCTTAGACATGCCAGTAGTCTGTCCCATACTCCAAACTTTCCGCCCAACCCTTTCTGCAATGCAATAGTCCAAAATGGAGCAAGTCTAGATTCCCACTGGTTCTGAATTTCCGAGCTCACTGGGGCTAATTCAGTATAAACGGAGTTATCTATTTCTATCAACATTTCCTACTTTCAGAGCCTAACGCTTTGTATATCGTGCCAGGATCATGTGATTGTAGATCGAAACATGCCGCGGATATGCTAACTGGTTTTTCAAGACCGTACCTATATTTCTGAATTTCTCCCAGATTAGGCGACTGTTGTAAGACCCAGTATTCAACTTGCACGCTGTGTAGCTTTTTTATGGCATTTGCTTGGGTTCTATGCGTGTGTTTTGTTGTTTGGTTCTTGTTGCATTTGTATGAGCTGGGCTATTCAAGAGGAAATCCATCTAAGCAGGATAACTTGATTAGTTTCTGACGAAGACGAACACAGAAGTTGCGAATGAAGTGACCTATTTTGTGTTTGTACTATACTGATGGGCAAAAGAAACTTTCTGGTGCAAAATCCTTCATAATATTAACATAAGAAAATATAATCAAATGCAAATTGCCCCATAGTTATTGCCAACAACACGAGTTCGATTCTGACGAATAATTGCGCTCAAACGCACCTCTTGACAACTTTGCATGGAAAACAACAAAATGGGTGCCTTCTTGATATCTTGTTCTCCTTATTGGTGAAATGCCTACACACTACATCCTAATCACTATGTTTAATCATGGTTAAATCTTTTTAATGTTTGCACTGTAAACTGATCAACATGTATTTATGATAGTGAATATCTGCTTGATGTTATGGAATATTGAAAGGCTAATCCAAGTACATTGTATGTACGATGTGCTTGTCCGATCTTTTGATTAGCATGATTATATTCTCCAATTATCCGTAGAGTAGTGGAAATAGAGAAAAGGGACGTACCTGTTCAAGACGTTAATGCGTTCATACGTCTCCAGACCTCCAGATAACATGCAGCGTTGCATAAAATACTAAATCAATACATTTGAAACAAGCAAACCTGAAAGAACTGAAAAGTATAACAACACTGTCAGTACCTGTCAGTAACGCAGATGTAAGCAGGTTTCGATCACAAGTATGTTTACAGAGTGTTGCTATTGATTGAATGCAGGAATCCTGAACGAATCAAGAACTGCATTGTATAATACACGGATGCGGAAAAAGTCGCAAATTGTAATGTTGTCGTCAGAAGAGAGTAAGTAATAACATATTGCATAACTATCAAACCACAATGTTAATGACAACATGTAAGCCTGTAACTTATGTAGCCCTTTCTCCCTCTCATATTTGTCTAAAGAACTGACAAAATTGAAGCGAAGCGATTAAGCTGGTGATGTAATGGTAACCTGTCCGCTTGCATAACAATGGTTTGCTCAACCAGACCCTGATTTGGTATGAGCCTTAAATTGAAGGCTTCAGCAGATGCGAATAACGCAATGTGAACCCAGTTAGTCTGTGACCATTTTGTTTTAGTACTGGTAACATGAGCATATAAAAAGTGTTCAAATACCCTTGGTATCAGGAATAATGCAACAGATTTTAAGCCATGAAGACATTTTAAAATTTACAAATTTAAAAACATTTCCCCACCTTAGTAAATATTCATATTTCTAACCCTTGTAAATTTAGAAAAGAAATTGTATCATCTATTACAATCAAAAAGGAATGTATTGGAAATACTGTATGATTCAGCATTTCAGAGGTATATGACTGGTGTATATATTTGGTGGAAGGATACCAATATGCCTTTCTGATCAGTGTGTATAGTACCTTCTCCTGTTCTCGCGGGTGTAGTATTCTCGCGTTAAATACGTTTTCTGCCGATATCGCCGATGGGCGACACCGAGCGGTTGTTAACCTTGCCGACCGGTAACTAGGAAGTGGCCCAAGTCTGCAAGTGATCAAAATCTTGCAATGTCACGAATATTTGTGAATTTATACCAACTTGGATATATCATAACTTTTTCCCGCCCTTTCGGGAAGGATTGCTCTTCCATACACTTCATAACGTTACGTCCTCGTTATACCGTGAGAATGGGAGAAGCATCATGTCGTCAAAAGCGTATGGCATTGTTTATCACCGGGCTCACAAGTGGTAATTCACCTGATGGATTTATGCTAGAGGAGAAGGCCCTTCATTTAAAAACAACAGGCCTTCATACGATAAGAATTGTTTGTGTTATTTTTTTCAGCCGATATCTGTAAGTACCGGAAGAATAAGAAACACCTTCAGGATATCCTTTACAGTGTATAAATAATTGCCTGTGTAAAATACATGTAGTGTACGTGGAGCGTCAAGTGGCACAACTATAAACAATATTAACACATATCAAAACATATCTCCTTCTGACATCAGCTGAATTGTTGTTTCTGCAAGACTGTCAATAAACGGAAAGTTGTATGATAGTCCAACAGTTTCTCTGGCATATTTGTCATTGTTGATACTTTGTAAAGCATGGAGCTGAAATTATCTTACTTTTTGCTGATCTAAATACAAGTACCAAATTTTGTTTCCTTGCAATGGATTTTCATGCATACAGTGCCAATCAAACGTATATATCATCTGCAAATGATATACCTGAATTAGACAAACGTAGTTTTGGTAACATTATCTTTACTTTGTAAAGTTTTACTCATATTTTTCTCAACAAATGCACTTTCTATTAAACTTGAACTTAGACCTTACCAAAATATTTTTTCCAATGAGCATATATGTAATATCATGGTCCACAATTTTAAATCATTATCTGGGCATTCAAAAAATACTACATTGAATTTTCGATGAAAATCGGTTAATCCAAACCAGAATTACTAAATTAAACTATCCAGTTATTGGTTAAAATATTACCTTACCTGAAATGATATGTTGCACCTTACCGTCACGCACGGTAGCTGATGGCAACCGGCTTTAAATCAAAGCTAAATCATTCCTGATTGTGAAAAATCACATCCCATTCGGTCGCCAGAACTGCACCACATTTTTGTCATTTTTTGGGTTCTGGCTTCCAGACTATAGGGCTTTACGTCAGACAGGCAGTTTGAAAGTTTATGCGAGGAGTGGTTAGAGAACACCACACAATATATAATCGTGTTTCGACATTTGTTTTGAAAGAGTAGCATTGGCATAAGATGTTGCAACGAGTCTATTATATATGAACACATGAAGTTAATGTATCACTTCCAGTAACATGTAAATATACGATTTCCTGATCACATGTCTCCCAAAATATGGAGCAAATGTAACCCTTTTACAGGGTACTAGTGAAGGTGACACCTGATGTTCTGATTTTTCTGAGTGTAAAGTGAGTGAGTGAGTGAGTGAATTTAGGTTTACACCACACTCAGCAATATTCCAGCTGTATGGCGGCGGTCTGTAAATAATCGAGTCTGGACCAGACAATTCAGTGATCAACAGCATGAGCATCGATCTGCGCAATTGGGAACCGATGACATGTGTCAACCAAGCCAGCGAGCCTGATCACGCAAACCCGTTAGTCGCCTCTTACGACAAGCATGGGGTACTGAAGGTTCATTCTAACCCGGACCTTTACGGATTGAGTGTAAAGTATAGTTTATAACTATTTACGACATAGATAAGAACTCTTATACCAAATGAGTCATACAACAATATCAACTCGATCTGCAACTGGATTACGGATACTGACGCTTCTTTTTACGACAGATGATAACGAACCTTAGTTATCACAGCTTATGCACTAATTGTAATATACTCATGGAAACAAATATGGGAACACATGAAAGTAAAAGTGTTGCTTTATTTATTTCCAGAATTTCACCCACAGTGCAATACATACCTTGTGAAGAAACCTGGAAAAGAATAAAGGAACACTTGTCCTTTCATGTGTTCCCTTATTTGTTTCCATGAGTAGATATAACTAACAGGTATTGTCAAATAGGTGTGGGGTAAATGAAATTTGAGAAAGCTTCCGTATGGAATAATGTCTGGATTCCGGATTAAAAAGAGGTTATAGCATGAATATGCATGTTTACACTATCTACCAGAGTATTTACAGTTATCACTAATACATTGTAAGTTTTGTTTTTAAAGTATAGCTAATGATATTTCTGCAGCATTGACCAGTCACACAACTTTTACATTTGTGTAAATTTCATTTTCATAAGCAGTGTACATAGGGTCAGTTATTTAAAATGTAATCTAATTCCAAAACAACAGGTCGTAAAACTATTACTATCTGATCAGAAAAGCTTATGAGCACCCAATCACCAACTATCGGATGCAAAGTACCAATAAGATCTATGTTACATGTACTTATTACTCATCGTCCTACACTTACACAGCTAGGTTCTAAAGAAAACACGCTCGCCCCAAGAGTGAGTGAGATAGTTTAGTTTTATGCCACACTCAGCAATATTCAAGCTATATGGCGGCGGTCCGTTAATAATCGAGTCTGGACCAGACAATCCAGGGATCAACAGCATGAGCATCGACCTGCACAATTGGCCCTCGCTCAATGAACCTTTAAATAGACATGTTGTGTGGGTCAAGAAAGCCCTTAAATTATAGGTGCTAAGTCCTGGGTATAAGTAAACCATATGTTTCTAAAACATCTCATTACATTATGGCGTGGTCGGAGGCGCTAACGAACCAGGGCGTCAAAGCGATCGTAGCGCTAAGATGATCGGAACTCCCATACTTTAACATAGACTTACGACTATCGCAGCGCTACGATCGCTTTGAGGAACGGGGCCCCGATGTTACAGCTATATTACCAAACTATTGAATTGCATGTTAAATTAGTGTCAGTGTTGCAACACTCCATTTACCCAATACCAATTATTTACGCGTGTATCACATATTTGACAAACCTAAACCTGGTCATACGAGATATCAAGGGTAATGAAATCCATATCTAACATTAACAGCATTTTCGTTTGTTACACATGCCAGAAAGTAAATGAAAACAAAGGCCAGATTTACACACATATGAAGCACGAGTAAATACAGAGTTGAGTGTTTGTTTATTTCAACACCTTGGTAAACACGTGCCAATCTGAAACGTAGATTTCAAACGTTGTTCATATGGCTGCCGTGCATTTACTAGGGTAAGTTAATATGGGAAATACTGTTCCTTCGTGCGGTGGTTGTACCGTAGTTCGGCACTTATCCTGGTTGTACCGTAGTTCGGCACTTATCCTGGAATCGCTGTGGTCATGAAAACTGTTGTATCGGAGTTCAGCACTTTTCCTGAAATCGCTGTGGTCATGAAAACTGTTGTATCGTAATTCAGCACTTATCCCGGAATCGCTGTGGTCATGAAAACTGTTGTATCGTAATTCAGCACTTATCCTGAAATCGCTGTGGTCATGAAAACTGTTGTAACTCTGAGGCCATGCATGATATAATGTACCGTTGTTCGGCACTTATCTTCAAATCCCCGTGGTCATGAAAACCCTGTTGTGCCCTAGTTGGGCGCTTATCCTACAACATGTAAGGCCATGCACAATATGCTGTAGTTTAGTTCGACATTTATTCATCTTCCCGTAGCATGCACACCCTTCTTGACCGTAAGGAGACGATCCTCCAGTATCTCAAGTGTTCTCTTTGCTTCATACACCCGACGGACAAACGGAAACCGACCCCTGAGATGAACACATGGGAGTTTTGTTATGTGGTCGCACGAAATGAACTGTTCCCTCCTATGGTCGAACGAATTGGACATACACATATCGATATCATACGTCACTCTCAAAAACCCAAGAGTGTTTCTTGGGGCTGGTAGTGACATGCCCATGAATGGCCTAGTGATCAAAGGAAACACGTCCCTTGTGTTAAACTTCTTATACGCCTGTGTAGTATCTTGAATATATGTTGGGTATTCATTATAAAAGAATATATCTAGATAAGGCCACTTCCAGGGCTTTAGCCCAGCCTTTGGGGAATTGGCGTGAAATAGCTTGCAGCAGGTTGAGTAGTTGGTATACCCATACCTAGGGACTAGGGACTTGAGCGCATTCAGCAACACTTCCCTGTCGGCGTCTCTGACGATGATGTCAATGTCGTCGTCCCAAGGAATCATTCCATGGTGGGAGTAGGATCCCAGAAGCGTCCCTGCGTAAAGGAAATATGTTATGTTCGGCCCTACTTTCTCATGAAACACTCTCACCAAATTTCTGAATTGTTCTCTCTCATCTTCCGTAATTCTTTCAAAAAATAAAGACTGTGCCTTGTTCTGAGCAAAGGTATCTCCTAGTATGATATCAGACAGCCTGGAAAGGTGTTTTGTGAGAGTACATCTGTCAATCTTGGAGAGGGCGAGATACGCTAGTAGAGATAGGACGAGGAGAAATCGTACCACTCTCTTTGAAGGCATGAGGTTGTGGTCCCTGTAAAAGACAATAGGTGCATCACAATACAAATACCTCACTGAACAAATATATGATTAAATGATACAAGAGAGTTTGTAATCATTCCATCTTCAAGTAAGGTAGCGTGCGAGTATGGTGTCATGCCACCAGTGGCAATGTTCCAGATTATATATCGCTACATACAGGCTATACTCCTACATATAGGGCATATCGACACATACAGGGCACATCGATACTCACAGGTTACACACACCATACACCACCACGCACAGGGCACATCTGACCAAGCAGCGTACACCACACAAGGGCACATTTCCCCAAGTCCCGTTCATCTAGAGTGTAACACTCACTCGATCCATGACACAAGCACGCTGCAACACACGCGAGGTTCATGGGATGGTAGGAAGACGTATGTATATGACATCTGTATGGATGTACTGACTAAAGGACTCACGGAAATAGAAATAAAATGCTTCATTTCGTAATTTTGATTGTTAAATATTCTATTGACTTTTCTATAACTATCGTTTTCCCTGTTCCCGTTTAACACTGTTTGTAAAATCATCCGAAAAGGACTGGTGGAGCAAATCGTATCATCTTTACCCCTTGAAATTTTATCCTAAGTCAAAATGTACGTTCCTAATGCACGCTACAGTATGCAAATGAGATGTACTCTCCATAGGTTCACGTAGATAACGTAGATAAATTTTATAAAAAAAACGGCATATGCCATTCATCCTATATTTCTTTATCCTAAATGATATACAAAAAATCGATTTAGCGATTTTCTCAGTACATTTTTCATGCCTGTACTCTTCTTGAAGGTTTACTATTTTTACGAGTTTATTTATAGCTTTGATTGCCAACTGCACAATCGCTATGGCAACGCACGTGCAAATGCATCTTCCCGTCTAAATAGTGCTACAGGTAGTTGTTACCGCCCATTGTTGATTGTAACGTAAGTTATAACATATTTCTAAATTTGTTGAAAACATGCACATTTTTGTAATTTTTACCTGTGAAATGGCATTTTGGATGATGATTAGAGGACCAAATTAAAAGGCCCAGTTGGGAAAAAAACATTGTTATTTTTATAATTGTTAAAACTAGCTATTTTAATGAAGTAATAAACAAATAACGCCAAAAACTATTTTATTCTATTTCCGTGAGTACTTTAATGCAGGTTTCTACTAAAACTGCTGAAAAAACAAACAAATATTTCTTACTGTGGAAAGTGACGCGGCATCCTTCAGGTCTTCCGCTGATAACGAAATGGGACACCCTGCATACTCCTTGTAGTCATCAGTTGTCGTAGGACGATTAGGACGATTGCGGCTACTGACGGCCTTTTGTGTCTAAGTCTGATATATAGCTGGGAAGGAGGCAACTACGTGAAAGCCTCGCCCAAATAGGTGGAGCTAATGGTATTCCTCTGTGAGGTGGTGCTACATGAAGCTGGGAAGGATGAGACAACGTGTCTAGTTGAGAAACTATCACGAGGTATCATATCCCGTAACGATATATATTTTACAATATCGTATTGTTATAAGGCACGTGACATGGAACAGCTGGAGATGGGTGAGATAGTTTTCCTTTATGCGGATATTGAGTGACATATTTTTCGAACAGGGTAACTGCTTGATATTATTGATAATTTGCGATATTTGCATTTTCCTTTTCGTTTGTGTGTTGTAGCAATGAAAAGAATTATTCCACTTAATTTACGTTATCGTTTTGAATTATTTCGACAGATAACACTTAGCCGTTTATCTCACAAACCTTTCCGTTTTATACGTGTGTGTGTAAAATATGTTAATATAGGTAATTTATAAAATTCATAGTAATTTACTGAAAAAAAACCCAGATCGACTAAATTTTTCATGCCGTTCCAAAGTAACATAGTGTAATCCCAAATATAGCATATGTTACATTTGACCACTTTCTAAATGGCATTGTATATTTCACAGTTCCAAAGTGTTTAAAAGTATAATAGATAAATTATATGCAAAATATATATATACGTACGTTGACTTCAATACGTACATTTAGTTCCGTTCTCTTTCGAAAGATTGTGAATGCTATTCTCTTATAAAAGGATGGTATGTCCTCATGTGTAGGTCCTTAATGTATCAAAAAGGCATCAATTCTGGTTCCAATTTTGAAATTTTATTTAATGCAGTTCTTGACAGTGGTGTTTTCCCAGAGAGGTGGAATACACACATACACGCGCGCGCGCACGCACGCACGCACGCACGCACACGCACACACACACTCTTCACCCCACCTCACCCCCACCCCTTTGTTGCGCAACAAAGAGAAAATGACCAGTCTTCCGAAGGCTGGTCATTTTCTCTTTGATGCGGAACCGTATTTGCGCTACAATTTGCCTATGGTCCGCCCATGCTATATCATGTAAGGACTATCTTGTGTAGAAGTCATTTTAAGTCATTTTTATGGGTTGTTCTTATGTTAATGTAGGGGGTCGGGACGTGAGTTGCATTGGTGCAATAGAACAATAGATCCCTGGATGACCTTTCTGGTCTGTGGCGTTTAGCATACATAATTGCTTATTAATAAATTAACTTGAAAACAGATCCGCACATGTCCTGCATCTTTATAGGGAATGGAAGATGTGTAATGATGTGACCTATCTGTTTACTATGAAAACTGCTGCTAAAAGGCGTACATCAGACCGTATTACCCGAGGGAGAAGTTTACAACGTATTTATCTCACCGCCATGTTGAATATACAAAATATCATGTTATTATATTTTGAAGATCGATAAGCTCGCTACCGGCTATATAACATGTGAAAAAATGGCGCCTTCCTCTCGACTGGATTTTTAAAATCAGTGACATCATATTCTGACAAGCTTAAAACTGCTATAAAAATGGTTAATTATGTTTACGTTCAGTGTGCAAACGATTCAATATATAAAATAGTTTAAATAAAGCAGTGAAAGTCGGTAACATATATGTGTACATAGTGAACTCAAAAACAGCTAATCGAACGGTTGTTTAACTCCGTGTACTGCATATTATGACGTCATACGATTGTTAGCGATACAGCTTCTCGGCGGAGAGTTTTGGCGGTTACCGTGGCAGCGGGTAATATTTTTTCCGGAAACTTGTTAAAGCGCCATTGACCACTGACATTAAAGTATTTTACATGAAGGTAAAATAATCAGCATCTCCGACGGGCGAGTAATAACATACTCTTTTTCATCACCTGACATTTTCTATGAAACAATCGCAACATTACCAGTGTAGCACCACGACAGAAAGGAAACCACACAGAGACATACTTTTCTGGAACAATTACATTCATCCAATTATTTGTACATGCTCCGATACCGGAAATCCGGGTAGTTTGAAGATAACAACTTCCGGGGTGGCATCAAACGTCACGCTGTCTGATGCATGTGTGAAACTTGCCGGCACTGGAACGCCGTCTTTGGTAGATATTCTCCAGGCACTCAGTGGTTTGGTCGGAAGGCGGAAGGAGGCTTGAAATGGTTTTGTGTCGTCTGCTGTGACCGGTCGCCAGGCAACAACGTCAGTTGCCCACATACCTGCTTTTCCATTGCCCACGTCTCCGAATATGTAAACGTAGAGGTTGCTGTCTTCTTGGAGTACCTTCAGGAAATGTTTGTCTCCGAGTGTTGTCAGGAGGGCATGGAAAGAATGGAAAACTTTCTTCTTGGTGAAACCATGGAGTACGGAGGATGTCAGACCACTCCTACAAAAGATGTGATTGTCACATGTCTTGCTGTCAGCGTAGAAGAACCAGCGCACTACAACTATACTGACATAAGTTGAATGTTATCACGTTCAATGTACCGTCGGAACTGCGTTCGGGCGGCAGTAGACCCTACTACAGTTACCAATACTAATATTGCTGACTCGTGAAGATCCGAGTCAGAATTGGTCTTAAGCAACCCATGCTTGTCACGAGTAAGAGGCGACTAACGGGATCGGTTGGTCAGGATCGCTGACTTGGTTGACACATAGCATCTTATCCAAGTTCCGTAGATCCGTGCTCATGCTGTTGATCATTGTATTGTCTGGCCCAGACACGATTATTTACAGATATATATTTTTAAATATATTCAGAGACTAAGCGTTAGTCTAGATCCCACAGTATCTTGGTATGGAGCCTCGTGGTGAGATGAAATAGCCCGCACATGGTTAGAGTGAGTGAGTTAGTGAATAAGTGAGTGAGTGTAGTTTTACGCCACACTCAGCAATATTCCAGCTACATGCCGGCGGTCTGTAAATAATCGAGTCTGGACCAGACAATCCAGTGATCAACAGCATGAACATCGATCTGCGCAATTGGGAACCGATGACATGTATCAACCAGGTCAGCGAGCCTGACCACCAATCCCTTTAGTCGCCTCTTACGACAAACATGGGTTACTGAAGGCCAATATTCTAACCCGGAGCTTCACGGGTGAACTGGATAACGAGTCGTCCTATAATTCGATATTGTCCGTCAGTATCGTACCATGTCTTAATAAACCCGGTGTTCTTCTTAAACCTGTCTCCATAGTATTGGGTCCATAAGAAGTCGTACCTCATGGTGCCATATTTACCCAGAGCCCCGTTCCTCAAAGCGATCGTAGCGCTAAAATGATCGTAACTCCCATACTTTAACATTGACTTACGACTGTCGTAGCACTGCGATCGCTTTGGGGAACGGGGCCAGGCCTTGTATACACAAAGAACTTAATATTTTTGCAATGACAGGTTTTCAACACGTATATATAACGTGTCGTGGTGACCACGATGGAACCATATGGGTTTTTCTGACCCGTACGGTATGATCCTTTGACTCATAAAAACCGACAAAATGATTGGAATCATACTGATTTTATGATGATAATTGTTCATTTTAAAAATAAGACTGGTTTTCATACAAAACCATGTCTGTACAAGTATGGCCCTGGAATGTTTCTTCAAAATTTCATTTGGACGCTGTAATTGTACCTTTCAATACTTTTGTATCATCAAAAAGTCTTGCTCAGTGTGGATTACTTGGAATTTTTTCCATGGGGTAGCGGGAGCCGGCAAAACACGTCAGTCCTCGACCATGCGCAACCGGAAGCTCCCCGTCACACTTGCTTACCGTGTTTTACTGCACAAATGTATACTCTCCCAAAAAAGAAACGCATATAGTAATTTCAAGTGTATTTTTATGTTTATTTTGAAACATCTTGTAGGCCGTATGAGACATCCGTCTTTGGCACCACCTGGAGGAAAGTCAGTTTGAGTATACACATGGAGACGTGTGGTGGCGCTGAAGTCAATACCTCGTGTGACCACTGTGGGCATCCAGAACTGCACGGCATCGTCTCGGCATCGAACGAATAAGTCTCAGAAATTGTGTTGCCCAATCGCAGCCCACTCTGCCTGTAGTGCCTGTGCGAGTTGCTGAAGTGTCTGGGGCTGAGGGTTAAGGCGTCGCACCCGTCTGTCCAGGGCATCCCACAGATGTTCGATCGGGTTTAAGTCCGGTGATCTTGAGGGCCAGGGGAGCACATTGATGTTGTGGTTCTGGAGGAAGTCTCTAGTGTGACGTGCTGTGTGGGGCCTGGCATTGTCCTGTTGAAACAACTCCCTCTGGCGATCAATGATTGGAAGGAGGTGTGGGCGTAGGATTTTGTCACAGTACCGTTGAGCTGTCAGTTTGCCCTGGATCATCACTACATACCCCCCACATCATAACACTGTCCCGGCCGAATCTGTCCACCTGGGGAACGCAAGCGTCGGCGAAACGTTCACGTCGACGTCTATACACCCGCATTCTTCCATCGCGTCGTTCCAATAGAAATCGTGATTCATCACTGAACCAGATTCTACGCCAATTCGGTAGGTTCCAGGCCTGAACGTTGGTGCACCATTGAACTCGATGTCGACGATGTTGTTGTCGAAGCACAGGGCCAAAATAAGGTCTTCTGGCACGTAAACCAGCCTCTCCCAACCTGTTCCTGACGGTCTGTGCAGAAAGCCTCCTCAATCCGGGTATTTGTCGAGCGGTACTGGTCGCCGTAGCTGTTCGATGACGCAGGTGATGTACCCGGATGTAGCGATCCTGCGCCGCAGTGGTCGCTCGAGGTCGCCCACTACGAGGGGCATCTGCTACCGCATTCTGCCGGCGATATCTCTCCCAGAGCCGTGAAATGGTGCTTTGGTGAACATTCATGCGTCGGGCAACTGCACGTTGAGACTGGCCAGCTTCAAGCAAACCAATGGCGATATGACGGTTGGCTTCACTTAGACGTGGCATTTTGCGTTCGTCAACAATATTCCAAATACAGTGAATAATCGACAGACAGCGATCAACCTTTTATACCCATCATTAAGACTATCTGATCCCCAACTTTTCACGTGCATTACATGTGAATTGTGTATTCTGTGACTCTACACGCCGAAATTGAAAATCAAGCTGTTAAATACGGGTATTTTACGGATGGTGCGTTTTGTTGTGATGTTTCAAAACATCAACACCATAGGACTCATAAACAGAGCAAAATCTTTTGTGAAATGAATCACGTTTTAATTCATTGCTACATGAAATTGCTATTTCCATGATGCGTTTCTTTTTTGGGAGAGTATACATTGATTTCCAGTTCTTCATCATGTATCATACAGAATGGTCATTTGTCTTCGTTTTTCAATAATGAAAATGATCCAATCTCACGCTATCTATTTTTGTAGCCG
This sequence comes from Haliotis rubra, assembly GCF_003918875.1. Classification (NCBI taxonomy): domain Eukaryota; kingdom Metazoa; phylum Mollusca; class Gastropoda; order Lepetellida; family Haliotidae; genus Haliotis; species Haliotis rubra. The sequence continues at coordinate 2,173,587 of NW_025767335.1, forward strand.
AAATACTAGGTATAATGATAAGTGACAAGAAGAAAATTAAGGGTATATTGTTAAATGAAATTGAACATATCATTGGCCAATATGCTGACGATACTGAACTATTCTTAGTCGGTTCGGAAGCCTCTCTTAATGAAGCAATGAAAACACTTATCACTTTCTACAATATGTCTGGTCTGAAGATAAACATTGACAAAACAAAAGCGGTTTGGATTGGTGCAATGGCTGGTTGTAAAATAACTTTATCCCATGATTTCGAGCTGGACTGGCATTGTGACAATTTTGATGTTTTGTGAATAAAGCTTAATGCTCATTTAGAAAACTTGTGGGTGATCAATACAAAGAAGAGACTTGAACATATCAAAAACATTCTTTTGAACTGGAAAAAACGAAACTTAACCCTGATTGGAAAAATAACCGTTATTAAAAGTTTAGCTTTATCAACTATAGTTCATGTTCTTACATCTCTTCCCAATCCTCCGAAAGATGCCATAACAAAATTGAATAATTTATTTTTTAAATTCATATGGAATGATAAGAAAGACAAGATAAAGCGAATTAATTTAATGCGAAAATATGAAGATGGTGGTCTGAGAATGGTTGACATCAAAACTTTTATTGATTCACTAAAAATTGCATGTTTAAAGAGATACGTGTCAAATTCCAATTGCTATAGTTTAGCTGGTTTCCCTTTAAAAGACATTCTTCTATTAGGCTCAAATATTAGTAAACAATACAAAATCGAAAACCCGTTTTGGAAAGATGCACTTGAATAGATATGTGGAATAGATATATTAAGGGCTGTGAATCGAACAAAGATATAAATGAAATTCTTCTGTAACCTGTGTAACCACCCTAATTTGATTATATTGAACTGGTTCCAAAAAGGAATTGTACACATTAAGGATATTTGTAATGACCATGATTTCCTTACATTTCCAGAACTTAATGCAAAATTTTATATTATGGGTACGATATTTGATCGAAATCGTGTTCTTCTCAGTATTTCCCAAAAATGGAAAGAGGTTATACGAACGACAAAACATTCAAATAAATCAAAATTGTCAATATGTTCCCCTTGGAATGATTTGAGCAACCCCAGTAAAGGCTCAAGATTATTTTATGATAATTTCATATCTGAAAATAATTTTCCCAAAGTCTGTCAGAAATGGGCAGCGAATTGAGTGATCATTTAAATTGGAAGACTATATTTTTACAATATAGACAATCTAACAAAGACACAAAATTCCTAGAGTTTCAATATAAATTTATATATAAAGCCANTTTATACAAAAAGGGAGTTGCTTAAAATGAAACTGGTTGATAATGATTTATGTTCATCGTGTGGTTCGGTAAGTGAGAACATCTATCATGTATATATTGAATGTCCAACTATTAGACTGTTTGGGAAGAATTCATCAATCTTGTTAATAGACTATTGAACATAACATATGAACTTTCTACTATAGATATTTTACTTTGCGGCAATAGCAACCACCAACTCAACCATTTCATTGGCCAAACGCCATATATATGTAATGAACATAAAGGGTTTGTTTTAAAAGATGTGTATCAAATTGAAAAATATATTTGTTCGAAAAATATCAACATGGATTCATTTAATAGAAAATGGATGTAATATCACCAGCATTGTCACTGTTATGACTTCATCTCACGATGATGCAGTACTTGCATTTCATTCTGATTCCACGATGTTGCATATAGTCTACTATTCCCAGCACATAATGTAAGTGATTATGTAAGTGTTCCCTTCTATGCATGTTGTCTCTCACTTTAAGTCTCGCAAAATTGACGTTTGTATCCAACTGAAGTGAATAAAAAATAAAAAAATTAAAAGTGTGACGGCCTACACCTGTACAACCCCAATATGTAAAAACTAACGCAATATGTAAAAACTTAATGCAAAACGTAAAATATGACGCAATATGTAAAAGATTAACGCCAAATGTAAAAAATATCTTTAACGCAATATGTAAACACCTAACGCAAAATGCAAAAACAATTTTTAACGCGATTTGTAAAAGATTAACGGAATCTGTAAAATACAGCTTTATTATTGTTTATTGTTTTGGCGACTGAAATTCGTTTTTTTAGAAACTTTACTATATTGGGGGTTTTTAAAAATAACTAAGCTATTGCAATATTTCTGACAAAATTAACCTCATTTCTAACTTAATTGATATCTGATCTTTTGGGTCGTTTAACAGCCGATAATTGTGTAATATACATGTATAGCGATACTTGATATCATAATCTATATTCGACAGTATCCAAGTAAATCATTTTATTCTTCATAGTATTTTTACATAAATGGTCATATGGGTTGTATTCATTATGTCCTATTCAAGGAGGTTTTACCTTTTGGCCTTTTTTATCCCACAACGCGCATGCAGCGCGAGGTTGGGGACATAAAATTATCCTCCGTCCGTCCGCCAGTCTGTCCGTCCAAATAACTGGTTTGCACTATATCTCAAGAAGTGGTTTATCAATTTCTAATGACATTGGGTACGGTAACCAAGGTTCAACTTGGAATTCTGCAGATATCATTTTTTTTTTTGTAAAAAAAAATGTATTTTTCTTTTCATTGTTTTTGTTGAGAGACCAGTAATTGTTTTTAAATTTGTCCTATTTAGAGGTGAATTAATAGCAAAACATTTTCCTTTATGGAATTAATGTATTAGTTACTTTTCCTGGTAGTGTGTGTTTTTAATCTCATCTCAAAATACACAAATGAAATGCAACAAATCCTGACAAAAAAGTGTAAATGCAAGATTGCATGTTTCGTTATTCCATAAAATGTGCTAACATTGTTTAAAGTTTAAACTTAATTTCAAACTAACGTTTACTAAAATTTCACATTCAAATATGTCAACTCTTTGGTATAATGGTTAAGGCTGTGGATTTGTATTCCAAAGGTTGCAGGTACAAAACCCCACTTACACCAACTAAACTTTTGTAACTAATTTAACTAATGTACATAACGTATTTAAATTAGCCTCATTTCTAGCACTTGTTTATCATATGACCTCTCTAAGAAAGCACATGGTTTGGAAATGCATGCACATCAGTCTGTACCTGACCACCATGCTGGAAAGTTGTTTCACCTCACTGTCTGCGAATCACTGCATGTCAAGGAACAAATGTAAGTTACTTTCAACTCATAGCATTTCTAACTTTATTGCATTATTATCATTTGTATTAATAATCAATTATTGGTAAACAATTTTGATAACAGTTCAACGAAATGTTGTTCAAATGTTCAGTCATCAAAATGTCCTTATACAATTTCAATATGCATTGCAGAGTTTATTAATGCCAAAAGTAAATAAGTTTAAAGTGCATTAATGAGCAAAGATTATGGAATTGTGTTTGCTTATATTGTAGTTTTGTTAACCTCATCAGAGCTCATCAGTTTTCATCGATGCTCATCAGCTGTGAAACCCTTCTCAGCCTGATTCGTTGTACAACCGTTCACCAGTCTATGTCAACGTTTGAAGGATATCATGTTCATGTTTCAAGGATACATTGTAACCAGACACAGTTATAATAAACTCTGATGCGAGTATCGGATCTTTTTGTTCTTGCATCTACAAAAAGTTTGAGCCATCCCATAGGAATTACGAGATACTGGGGAATTTGTTTCAGAAACACTTTGAATGAATTTTAGAGAATTTTATGATGATGTATTTACAAATATTATATTACTCCAAAATGTGAAAATTACTGTTTAATTATAAATGCGTCGCTGGACACAAATATCTTTGATTTAGAAATGGTAAATCCATCTTGCAGTTTTAGGTGCAAGATGCATCGCAGTGATTCAGGTATTTCCATTCCAATCATATCTGATTTCCTTCAATCAAGTCACAGGTAATATTGCTGCAAATGAAATCGAGTAATACCAGATACATTTGAGGTTTGATCCCAATGTTGATCGCTCAAATTTACTTAAATAAAGTTGTTGTATTTGATGCAATTTAAGTAATATGGAATATTGATGTAAATGGGTAACATGACTTGTTGTTCAAGGTTTCAGAAAACTGAATCCATCAAACATGCCAATGCCAAGATCAATGATACCTGCATAGAATTGCAAAATCACAAACCACGCCTAAGGAATTATAATCGTAATTCACCAATGCCATTCATGCGATGATTTGACGTATATCAAACATTAACTAGTACAAATGGAACCAGTTATTCTATTGTTTATCTAACTGGAGACATCTCATTGTAATTAACGTCTTCAATATCTGAAAAATTGCTGAAGGTGTGTTTAACCTTATTAGCTCATTCATTCACTCACTCGCGGGACATCAGAACAGCCATATCATTTTCCAGATGACCCATGCATCTTTATCATTAAAACGTCATTTAATAAATGTACACATTTGAATAGCTCCTTTCACATTCTCAGCTGGTTTACTTTAAGTTGTTTCCCACCCGCAAATGAAGCTATGGCGGTTCAAGATGAACGCATCTAGGAACTATTCTAGTATTCCCTTAAGCCGCCCATCGTTGTTTGAAATACATAGTCAAATCATAACTATTTGCGCTCTCTCCTAGATAGTTTGCTAGGTCCGAAGTCCAATGGTCAGAGCTACCATCTCGATGACAAGTACCAATTGCAATTTATTCGAACCCCCGTACACAATGAATTAAAATTAGAAACATTACTACAACATGCATGTTCAAACCACATTAAGAAGGATCAATAAGCGGTTTTCACAGATTATCAACAACGGAATGGACAGTTTGAAGGAAAGGTCAAACCTTCTTGAATAAGATATAATGAATATAACCCAAAATACCATTTAAGAAACAGCAAGTTTGAAGAATAAAATTATTCCTTTAAAACTTTCGAAAATAGACTATAAGATCGATTAAAATATCTCTAAATACAAGTAAATTATATGTTTATCGACTGCTTACATGTATACTGAACGAGGTAAAAGTTTGTAAAAAAATGTAATATGAAGAGTATTTTGTAAGAAATATTACGATATCTTAGTTTTTGTAAATAAAGTCAATTTTTGCCAAATTTGTGAAAAAAATGGATTTCGATTGCCACGTCTAATATTCAAACCTAAAATTGGATTTTACATATTTCGTTAATTTTTTACATATTAAGTTAAAAATTGTTTTTACATTTTGCGTTACGTATTGTACTTTTGGCGTTGGATTTTACATATTGCGTTAATATTTTACATATTGCGGTTTTTTTACGTTTTGCGGTAAGTTTTTACATACTGCGTTAGTTTTTACATATTGTCTTGATTTTACATATTGGGGTTGTACAGGGTTCCCCTGTAGCTTCATGTGCATTGCAGTTCTCCGAGTGAATCCCGTATAGTATTTCTTTCACTGAATATTCTAAGCGCTCGAATTGATTTTAATTTGAAATTTTAAAGTATCCCTGTAAATCCAAGGTGACATCTTATGCCTGTTGGGGTTAATGGTTGAGCAGTGGGGATTATCATATCCGTATCCTTATCAGATTTGAGTAGTTTATGAATCTGATTGTACCGAGCGACAACTGGAAATGGGTTACTAGTTGGCCTGTTTGTAGCTGGCACGCCTTTCACGCCGATTAGCATGGCTAGGAACTTTACCCTTGGTAAAAATCTTCCAGTCTTACCACGTGGCCGGAGAATTACTATTTACTATACCCATCGGTCATTCACCGTTAGCTAATACTTACACAGCCTTAAATATTCTGTCGCTCCCAGCAGAGACATGGTCTCTGCTCCCAGTTATTACGTTCTATCTACATATCTAGATTTATTAACAAGCAGCGATAGCATCCATTCTGTCACGAAATAACCGCAATTCTATATCATAGGCGTACTTGTCTTGTTTAGAGGATGCGATTATACCGTACAATTATAACAATACCATCAGGAGTCCCCATTGTTGACAGGTCATCGTATCCCAATTGCGTAGATCTCTTTCGATGCTCATGCTGTTGATCACTGGATTGTCTAATCCATACTCAATTATTTACAGATCACCGCCATAGCTGGAATAATGCTGTGTGCGGCGTAAAACTAAACTCACTCACTCAAGACCGATCCACCATTCATGAACTTGCCTCTTCAAATGGAAAGTATTGCATTTCTCGTGCCCAGAAGTTGTTATATACCTATGTCATTAGAAAATGACTCTGAAAGGAGAACCTGCTCTTTCAAATTGGCGTCTCATTTTGCAGAAAAACTGTCTTGTATGGCTACTGGCAAGCCAGTACTGTCTTATAAATGTCCCATTATGTGCATACCAAACTATCGTTAAATTAATGTATGTGTAGTACCAGGATATAGTCGTTATGAGAGAGACGCTTTTCCTACTTAGACAGACCTGGCCGTTTTGACTAAACTGTCTCTGTAATTTAAGTTTCACTTATAGGTTTTTATCCCGAAGGGATAGACTGGCCAGCTCAGTATCAGGGACCATTCATTGAAAATTGTTAATTTCAAAATCAAGAACAGCAATTAGTTGGTTGCTCGATTTTCGTTACTTATACTCGTTGAAAATGTAATACAACAGAGATTATACTGTTGAAAGTTATTAGATATAATCTTGAATTTTCAAAATGTCAAGACATCACAAAATGCCAATGACTTATCCCTTGGGAATGTTTACAAATGGCGCTCAAAACAAATCTATGAACTTTGGCCTGTGATGTGACATGATAGATGTCTGAATTCTTTTGTCAGGCCCTGACAAATATAAGACGATCCGTTTCATCAACACTACCCATCCATAAATGAAAAACACTTCTTTTTCGCTGACTCACATGCAAGTATCCCGAAGTCATGGATTCCCGTCACACAGCCGGTGCAAGTGACTGAGCGAGCCATTATAACAAGTTAGGTATGTTGTTTTGACGGTGTAACAGTTTACTACCATCAGAATATTATCAGACAATGCAATAATCTTACTTTAACACATTGGGATAATGTGATGTAGGATTTTTGGGTAAAATAATGAAATATTGAATTGTTTAAGTTGGATATGAATTAGGCCTTGAGTCTTGACTAGGGGACAGAGAAAACAAATATAGTTCCTTCACTCAACGAAAATTAGTAATTAATGGGATGGGTGTAACTTTATTTATGTAACAAGTTCAATAAACCTTTATTAAATGTGTGCATTTTATGATGTTTTATTGACATGCTGGTACCATCTGACAGGGGTGGGGTGGTGTGGTAGCCTAGTGGTTAAAGCATTCACTTGTCACGCCGAAGACCCGGGTTCGAATCCCCACATGGGTACAATGTGTGAAGCCCATTTCAGGTGACCCCACTGTGATATCTCTGAATTACAGCTGAAAGCGACGTAAAACCAAACTCACTCACTCACTCACCAATCACACTCTATTTTTAGATTGTATATTAATTTAAAATAACTCACTCACTCAATCACCATCTGACAATTTATTCTTAAAATGATATACTAGGCCTGATATACTTCTGTTATAAAATAACCAAGGCATACATCGTTCAGTAAGTCATTACAAATTATTCGGGAATAGAAATACAAGGATGCCATAGGGCACCAGACAGATTATTTAGCTGTGCCTTTGTGAAAATAGGTGTGCCCATACCATTTGATGATCCAATTAAACGTAAAACATCACAACAATTATGTCATTTCAATTTACTGTTTAATAAATCAGTACCAGGGGCGTTAAAAAAAGTAGTCAGCCTAACTATATTCTCGATGTCTAATGTTTGAAAAGCTTCCATTTTATTTTGAAGGAATCATTAGCAAAGCCATATCCCAAATTTCACATATCAGGGTAATGTGGTTCACGAGATATTAGTCATCACAACCTTTGGGGTATAATATTTCTTTAAAAATTACAGAAAACGATCTGTCATTTTGTACCTCTTGGATAATGGTATGCCCTCAGATAATATCATATGAAATATGTTCAGTATAGTATTGGATGGCTACCTGTCATAATCAACATTTAAAGATTTGGATTGCTTGACTTATATTTAGACAGGGGCATTTTTTTAAGAACACCCCCATTTTAATCTTTCAAAAACATTGTGTCCAGATATTCAACTGTTAACAATATATTGGGTGCTAACACTTGTGTGACCATTCAGGATTTAGTTTGAACCCTTTGCATTATGTATGAATAAGTGAAAACATTAGAATAAGTTATGTCCTTATAATTACGTCATCTGAAAGGGGGTAGGGTAGTGTCTCCAAATCAAGCTCTTTCAGTAAACATCCCTGTCACTTTACCTAGCGATCGTAGTCTCAAATTGCTTTTTTATGCACTTTAATATATAAGTTTGATTCTAGTGGACTTCTGCCTATCCCAAACACACAAAATGTTTTTTGAATATTTTGTTCCCTGATGTTTGTGATGCTTTTATTGCAGATTTTGCCTTTTGGGGGTACCAAGATAAAAAGTCAAACAAAATGGGGATCGTGAGGCTGGAACATAGCAAAACCAATTTGCTTGGGGTTGACAGATAATATCTATAAAAAGAAAACATAAAACAGCTGCATTTGTAACATTTTCTAGGTGGGGCTTAGAACATTTTGGACGCCCCTAGTAAACCTATAAACTCGATGGCTGGACACATTTTTCTTAAACACTATCATGACTGCAAGAATAGTTCAGCTTCAGTTGTCCTGGACCCATAAACTATCCCACAATCCATGTTATTATCCAAAACAGGATTTCCTGCCAGGGAATATTTCATCTGTGCCATGTCAGTTTTTACTGCGCCATGGCACACAAATGAAGCACTAATTCGATCCCTGTTATGAAAACATCATGACAAATGTGTATGGCTAATGGAATACAAACTTGCACACTTATTAAATACATTATAATATTTACCCATGGTGATGCTAGTACTACTAAGTAGTATATTAACACAGAGTTGAACCCTTTTCACGTATCTTACAACTTTATGGATATCACAGTGGAACCTGCATCTCTGGACACCATATATACCCTACGTAAAGTATAAAGTGTACTGACTGACTGACTGAGTTTAGTTTTACGCCGCTTTTAGCAATATTCCAGCAATATCACGGCGGGGGACACCAGAAATGGGCTTAGCACATTGTGCCCATGTGGGGAATCGAACCTGGGTCTTCGGCGTGACGAGCCAACGCTTTAACCACTAGGCTACCCCACCGCCCCTAAAGTGTACTGAACAAAATGTTTCATTTGGTTTCAAATACTGTACTTCAAATGCAGCTTGTGGATCCTGATAGTGAATTATAAGTGCCACTAGTGCGAAATACAGAGTACTGTATCCCTCTTCCTGGATAAAAGCATGCTACACAAAGACTGTTTTGCAGTTCATCACCCCACATGCAATATGAAATATGACATGATCATTAAGGCTGTTACGATTCACGTGCATATTCGGTGAATCGAACCGTAGCCCTTCATGAATTCAATTCATTATTCGTGGTCACCAGAACCGAATATTTACGAATATTTTAAAGGAGTGTGTTTTACTTGAACCATTATGTTCTTTTTCAAAGTGAGATATGCAATTATGGAATATGTACTAGCCTTGTTGTAGCGCACGCTATGTTAGTTTGCCAAGGTCACACATGGTACTGTTGACTAACTATTACATACCAAATTTGAGTGTCGTGAGATCACTGATTATTGCTGTGACAAATTAACACTATCAACATGGGCGTTCCACTTAGTGCATCAATCACTTAACTACAATATTGTATTCATGAATAATTATTCATATTCGTTACCCAATATTCGTGATACGTATCATACTCGCCAAATAGTGTATTCGTTGCAGCCCTAATGATCATTGATGTCTTTTAGCGGCATTTAGAAGTCGTTATAGATGACCAAGATATTTAAGACTTCACCTGATGAAGGGATCTGTAATGATCCCATAATGTTGTGTGGGAAAGAATAAAGAAGCATAAATCCATAAAATATCTTGGATCATTGTTTAAAGTGTTGATCTACTCATGTCATTACACATACTGGTTGTACATAAATGTTCTTTGTACATCTGGACCGAGGTTTGTAATCTGCTTTATAATTGTATTCAAAATTTCATTCAATATTGTTTGCATTAGTTTTGGCAAAATCATGACTGATCAACCAAATCACTGTTATGTACACCAACTACTAGCAGTTTACCTCCATTTAACCTTTGAAATGAACAGTAGTTGATAATCAATGAAAATGTCAAACCTTCAAGAATTCAATATCTTTATTTGTTAAGGCATGACAATTATATTCCCACATAACGTTTCACAATCGATATAAACTGGGCCATGGGAAATCTTAACAATGACTGATCAAGCTGTGCCGTATATCAAAATATTGACAATAGCGGGTTACCTCACCGAGTTGAGTAGAACCATAACAGCTGTTGCTCATTTCCTATTGATTGTCAGTCTGTCGCATAATTATGTTTCATTGAGTGGAGAGTTACAGAACTGCCAATATTTCACGCTTCATGGAATCATTGGGACCTCATTGTAAACAAATGTGAACTGATCTCTTAGTAAATGAGCTCTAATTATTTGTGATTATGTCCATGGTCCCCTCATAACACATTGGGTAATTACATTAACTTATCACTAACAAATTCATTACATTAGCTTCCTAATTGTGTGAAGATATCCTCATATTGCATGTTGGTTAATTAAATCCCATTGGTTGGACTACTAATGCACAGGCCTAAGCAAATGAATTAGATTTTCAGTTTGAGATGTTGGGATATGGATTAGCCTATGATGATAAATGATGATTTTTATGGAGGAGTATGTACAATGTGAATGACAAAGCACTGACACCCCTTAAAATTTACGTACAAAATAAGCGACCCCCCTGCATGTCATGTACAAATTAAATGAACCCCTCTCCCATAATATTTAAGCATAATTGTTAAATATTCTTATGTACAAAATTGCTGACACCCACTACCCACCCCCATTCCATGTGTACAAAATTAATGACCCCTCTACCTCCCAAGAACACGCACACGCTAGAAAGTGTCCTGAGCTTAATATTACCCTTTGTCAAGAGTCTGAAACAACCTTGGATGTAAGAGGCAGTGTACAGGATTGGGTGGTAGGGTGACTTGTGCGGTGGTGTCTCAACATGTCCAAACAGCCTAGATCAGGGCTCCAGATACATTTTCAACATCAGGAGTACGTACTCCTTACTTTATTCAATGCAGGAGTACTGGAAAACTTTGAGAGTACATTATGAGTACTTAATGGAATTTAATGGAGTACCAGTAATCTTGTGTTTCGTTTTATGTATGCATCACAACATTGCTGGGGCGTGGGGTGCTAAGGGTTGTGTAAACAGGTCAAATAAACAATAAAACAATACTGGTGTCCCCCGCCATTGATGTTGCTGGAATCGTCTGTAAAACCAAACTCAAATGTCAGTCAGTCAGTCACAACATTGACTTGTGTACATAAACATTAAAACTGTAGTTTTTGAATAAATCGCTACTGTAAATGATTCTAAGAAATTATTTGCCTACCGTATCATGCAGCATTTTATATCCTACCATATAAGGTGCACATTAATATATCCCATATGATACAGAGCCCTATCTGAGCCCTGCTAGATTATTGTTCATAATATCAATCACTATTTATAAATTGTTTTACACTTTGCATGCATGCACAAAATTTTCAAGTAGAGATCAGTCAGCATAATTAGTAATTACTGCACTAATACAATATTTTGGTTAATATGATTGTATGCACAATATGGCGAAACTTAATAATTATTGACATACAAATTTAGTTAAGTGATTGATGCACCATATATGAACATATGTTTGAAATGTTAATTTGTTATAATAACCAGTTATCTCATGACAGTCAAATTTGGTATGTAATAGTTTATAGTGGACTGTACCATGTGCGGCCTTGGCAAACTAACATGACTTGTGCTACTGCAAGGCTAGTACATATTCCATAACTGCATATCTCACTTTGAAAAGAACATAAGGGTTCAAGTAAAACACACTCCCTGTAAATATTTGTTAATATTCGGTTCTGGTGACCACGAATAGCGAACTGAATTCATGAAGGGCCATGGTTCGATTCACCGAATATGCGAGTGAATCGTAACAGCCTTAATAATTAGTGAAAAGAAACCCTAATGAACTGATATGGTCTGTTTGAGCCCAACTCAGAAATCAGCATCTTTTTAGGTGTTCAGTGTTTTCAGACAAAATATTTCAACAATATAACCATTGTCTTTATTGTGTTTATATGGTACAGTAGACTGTGTATAAGGACCACGCTTTTAACGACCTGATGGATAATAAACTTGTTTTGGGCCCTAGTCACTTGCAGCATACTTTTATACAGGCTGGGGTAGCTGATGGATAATAAAGCTTGTTTTGAACCCGGGTTCGATTCCCCACATGGGTACAATATGTGAAGCCCATTTCTGGTGTCCCTTATATAGCTGGAATATTGCTACTATAGTAAAAACTCACTTCACTATGGTTTGTAACAAACTACAGTCATAACAAACTAAAATTAGTGGATCCGTAGAGCTCTTTGCATTTGTAATATACTGTATTACTTCATAATATTGCTGCATTTTTAAAATAGCAAAAATCTTTTAAACATGTTAGATAGTCAGCTCTGGAATGAGCTGTTCTATTTCATTGTACAATAGTTAAAACAAGTTTTCCTTCATAATGAAAAGGATTGGTGCTTAAACATGTTAAGCAGAAGTAATAGCAAATGCCTTTGACCTTTTTTCTATAAGATTATCATAATTATGTTGTTTAAATGACATACAGTTTGCGCTCACATTATTAATGTTGACTGGAATATCCCTTTACATTCTATTAGGATGCCATGTCTACATAAATAATTGTAACAGAAGTAAAAAGTTGTATTTATTGATATGCTTTGTACATATATATCAGGATACATATCTATTCAGTTTTGGGACAAGTGTTTATTAGGGAGGAAACAGTACGCTCTTACCACGGTATGGTGTATATTGCGGTACAAGGCCTTCGGTTCGGTCCGTTTCGGTATGGTATATGAGATTTGAAATATCGTCCGTCTAGCAAAAAAATGCATGGATTCTGAGAAAATGATTCGATTTCTAGACATTTTAGAAAAGGTTTAAAAAGGTTGATAAAATGACGGTATGAAATCCGAAAATACCAAATTTTTGGATTGCACTATGGTATACTGAACCGAAGGCAAAATGCTGTGGTTCTACTAATACCGCGGTATGCTGTTTCACCCCTAGTGTTTATATGCTGCTTTTGTAAAACATGTGTCTGTATTCAGAAGATAAAGCTACTCGGTTTTCAATTTTACGGTCCTTTATCGTTGATTTAAGACCGCTAAATGTAATTTAAAAACCGAACGCGTTAGCGTGAGGTTTTAAATAAAACATTTAGCGGTCTTAATTGTATTGTACTATGTGGCCTCTTTGACAGGAATAAACTATATAGGATCAGAGGTACAGATAAGCTGCGTATCTGCATAAATTACTCAAATATTTATGTGAAAACTCCATTCTTATTAAGTCTATTGCGTAAAGTATGCTTGAATTTTAATAAATACACAATAATTTTGATCTTACATGCCTACACACGAAAATGTCGAATCTTAGCTTGCGTACCGGTATAAAATAACCGAGGTATATTCAGACGGTTCTATTTCAACACATGAACAAGGCAATTTGCAGTCTTTATTATCGTTTCTCATATTACAGATCCAATATGAATAACATTTAAACTTTATTATATTTTTACAATTAATGGAAAATGGTAAAATACCCAATTGAGTTTGAGTGAGGTGGGTACAATTTATTTGGTTACTCAAAGGAAAATTAGGATACCCAATTGAGTACATAACTCAATGACCCAAAAAGTTATCTGTAGCTCTGTAGGATGCCTGTCAGGTAGGTCTGAAACTGATGTCAACTAAAACAAAAAACATGAAATCGTTGTGGAAGCAAGTAGCATTTGATAGATATGTCCTGCTACTTTCCAGAAAGATGTCTGGAAAATAAGGGATTGAGAGCAGTAGGGATCCCTGTGGAACATGTCGAGGGGCAGTGGTCGCCTTGGACTGATGGGTGCTCTCCATCGCCAGTCCATGTTTGATGATAAACCCACCGGGTCTGACACAGCCAGTGCCACCCAAGCCAGACTTGAGAGGGACCTAAAGGTGATCACTAAAACACTGTTGTCTTCTAGGCTGGCTATTGATGTAGATCAGAGACATTGATAATAGACTAAATATGAATCGATTATTGATAAATGTCAGAAGAAACTTTGAACAACATTGCAAAAATGTCTGAAAGAAATCAACATATTCATGTCCTTTGTAAATGATGATACATTTGTGCATGTATTACTAACTAAAATAGTATACCATACAGAACATAGTATAGAAGCAGCCCAAGAATAAGACTTAACTTTGTGTATGAAATCAAAGTCATGCCAGCGGACCTGGTTATGGACTGTTGCTATGTAAGTTATAGTGAATACATTCAATTCCATCACAAGAGGCTGCCTCCGTGGTGTAGTGGTTAGAGCGTCCGCCCGGAGAGCGGAAGGTCGCGGGTTCGATCCCCGACCGCGTCATACCAAAAGACGTTAAAATATGGTACTTGTTGGTCCCTGCCTGGCGCTTGGCATTAATGGGTACAAGGACTGGTTGGCTCGGAGTCAGTATAATGTGTCTCAGTGGGACATTCATGCTTCACTGCGGCATGGTATCTCAGTGAGCTAGCACTATAAAACCAGCTTCAGTCTGGGCTAGTACAAGCAGCCGCACATACACACGCATGCACGACGTCATATAAGCGAAATATTCTCAAGCACGACGTTAAACCCAATTTCACCTCACCTCCATCACAAGAATTTTACAGCAGCAATGATGACAAAATATGACCTGACAATATGACAGTCTGTTGACAATTTCAATCAGTTAGTTTTTTTCACTGTCAGGAGGCCAAAGATGACAATGCTCTCCTCCGTTCACAACTTGAAGAGGCCAGGTGAGTGATGCACGATTCAGAATCTTTCATCTATGTTTGACTGAATACACATTTATTAAATTCAATAGATATCTGAATGCAAACAAATATCATCTTAACGTCTCAGTGGATTGATCATCTTCACTTTAACTGAATATAATGTATCTCCTCAATATGTTGCAATGCAGATCTACCCTGAATATGTTGGTGAAGCAGAGTTCCCATGAAGGGTTTGATGAGAGACGAGTCAACCTCCTTAAGTGCCAGCTCATACAGCAAGAGAGACAGGTACATCAGACTGGTACAATGGACTGGTACAACAGACAGGTACATCAGACTGGTACAACAGACAGGTACATCAGACAGGTACAACAGACTGGTACATCAGACTGGTACATCAGACAGGTACATCAGACTGGTACAATGGACTGGTACATCAGACTGGTACATCAGACAGGTACAACTGGTACAACAGACTGGACAGGTACATCAGACTGGGTACATCAGACTACATCAGACAGGTACATCAGACTGGTACATCAGACTGGTACATCAGACAGGTACATCAGACTGGTACATCAGACTGGTACATCAGACTGGTACATCAGACTGGTACATCAGACTGGTACATCAGACTGGTACATCAGACAGGTACAACAGACTGGTACATCAGACAGGTACATCAGACAGGTACATCAGACTGGTACATCAGACTGGTACATCAGACAGGTACATCAGACAGGTACAACAAACAGGTACAACGGACAGGTACAACGGACATGTACATCAGACAACAAACAGGTACAACAGACAGGTACAACAGACTGGTACATCAGACAAGTACAACGGACAGGTACAACGGACAGGTACATCGGACAGGTACAACGGACAGGTACAACAGACTGGTACAACAGACTGGTACAACAGACAGGCACAACAGACTGGCACAACATAACAGACTGGTACAACAGACTGGTACATCAGACTGGTACAACAGACTGGTACAACAGACTGGTAAACAGACTGGTACAACAGACAGGTACAACTGACTGGTACAACTGACTGGTACAACAGACTGGTACAACAGACTGGTACAACAGACTGGTACAACAGACTGGTACAACAGGTACAACTGACTGGTACAACTGACTGGTACAACAGACTGGTACAACAGACTGGTACAACAGACTGGTACAACTGACTGGTACAACAACAGACTGGTACAACAACAGACAGGTACAACAGACAGGTACATCAGACTGGTACATCAGACTGGTACAACAGACAGGTACAACAGACAGGTACATCAGACTGGTACATCAGACTGGTACAACAGACTGGTACAACAGACAGGTACAACAGACAGGTACATCAGACAGGTACATCAGACTGGTACAACAGACTGGTACAACAGAGAGGTACAACACAATCAGACTGGCTTAAGTCATGACGATTCCTGACCAGTGAAGATGTTGGTCCAGGCAGCCATGGCAGTTTGATATGTTGACTGTCTAATCCAACACCTGGATGGTTTTCTTGCAGATGACAACAGACCCTGAACCTGAGAAAAATCAAGACATGCTTATTTAGAACATTAGACAAAGTCCTAAGGAGAAGATGGTTCAGGGACTAGTAATGTCACAACATTCATTGTTGAAATACACAACATTCATTGTTGAAATACATGTAACCTAATATAATGAAAGAAGTGATTTATGTTGAGTTGTAATAATATGTAACACTTGTTGTTGTTTATCCAGATCTTACTTCTCAATGAAGCAGTAGGAAACCGAGCCGCAACACTGATGGAGGTAGAGAATTCCCTGTCCTGGTTGGCTGACACCTTCAGGTAAGTTCTGTCCTTATTTCCTGACAGGTAATGCAGTAATGGAGGCCAAGAATGCTCTGTCCTTATGTCCTGACAGGTAATACAGTGATGGAGGTCAAGAATGCTCTGTCCTTATTTCCTGACAGGTAATACAGTAATGGAGGTCAAGAATGCTCTGTCCTTATTTCCTGACAGGTAATACAGTGATGGAGGTCAAGAATGCTCTGTCCTTATTTCCTGACAGGTAATACAGTGATGGAGGTCAAGAATGCTCTGTCCTTATTTCCTGACAGGTAATACAGTGATGGAGGCCAAGAATGCTCTGTCCTTATTTCCTGACAGGTAATACAGTAATGGAGGTCAAGAATGCTCTGTCCTTATTTCCTGACAGGTAATACAGTGATGGAGGTCAAGAATGCTCTGTCCTTATTTCCTGACAGGTAATACAGTGATGGAGGCCAAGAATGCTCTGTCCTTATTTCCTGACAGGTAATACAGTGATGGAGGTCAAGAATGCTCTGTCCTTATTTCCTGACAGGTAATACAGTGATGGAGGCCAAGAATGCTCTGTCCTTATTTCCTGACAGGTAATACAGTGATGGAGGCCAAGAATGCTCTGTCCTTATTTTCCTGACAGGTAATACAGTGATGGAGGTCAAGAATGCTCTGTCCTTATTTCCTGACAGGTAATACAGTGATGGAGGCCAAGAATGCTCTGTCCTTATTTCCTGACAGGTAATACAGTGATGGAGGTCAAGAATGCTCTGTCCTTATTTCCTGACAGGTAATACAGTGATGCTCTGTACTTATTTCCTGACAGCTAATACAGTGATGGAGGTCAAGAATGCTCTGTCCTTATTTCCTGACAGGTAATACAGTGATGGAGGCCAAGAATGCTCTGTCCTTATTTCCTGACAGGTAATACAGTGATGGAGGTCAAGAATGCTCTGTCCTTATTTCCTGACAGGTAATACAGTGATGGAGGTCAAGAATGCTCTGTCCTTATTTCCTGACAGGTAATACAGTGATGGAGGTCAAGAATGCTCTGTCCTTATTTCCTGACAGGTAATACAGTGATGGAGGTCAAGAATGCTCTGTCCTTATTTCCTGACAGGTAATACAGTGATGGAGGTCAAGAATGCTCTGTCCTTATTTCCTGACAGGTAATACAGTGATGGAGGTCAAGAATGCTCTGTCCTTATTTCCTGACAGGTAATACAGTGATGGAGGTCAAGAATGCTCTGTCCTTATTTCCTGACAGGTAATACAGTGATGGAGGTCAAGAATGCTCTGTCCTTATTTCCTGACAGGTAATACAGTGATGGAGGTCAAGAATGCTCTGTCCTTATTTCCTGACAGGTAATGCAGTGATGGAGGTCAAGAATGCTCTGTCCTTATTTCCTGACAGGTAATACAGTGATGGAGGCCAAGAATGCTCTGTCCTTATTTCCTGACAGGTAATACAGTGATGGAGGTCAAGAATGCTCTGTCCTTATTTCCTGACAGGTAATACAGTGATGGAGGTCAAGAATGCTCTGTCCTTATTTCCTGACAGGTAATACAGTGATGGAGGTCAAGAATGCTCTGTCCTTATTTCCTGACAGGTAATACAGTGATGGAGGTCAAGAATGCTCTGTCCTTATTTCCTGACAGGTAATACAGTGATGGAGGTCAAGAATGCTCTGTCCTTATTTCCTGACAGGTAATACAGTGATGGAGGTCAAGAATGCTCTGTCCTTATTTCCTGACAGGTAATACAGTAATGGAGGTCAAGAATGCTCTGTCCTTATTTCCTGACAGGTAATACAGTGATGAGGTCAAGAATGCTCTGTCCTTATTGGCTGTACTGATGGTGAGAAAGCCTTGGGCATCTATTCCATAAGGGATCTAAATATAATCATTGCCTTTACACTTTTACAATCTACGCTTACCCACTTTCCTGATGATGTTATTGGTCTGTTCAGGTCTCACATTGCAGCAGAAGTAAAGGGCAGCACTGTTCCAGTGCTAAGATCAGACCTTGTCAAGATGGTCGAAACAGCCGAGTCGGCCAGAATCAAACTATTCAAAAATATCCAGGTACATGTAATTATATGTTTTTAGACAAAAGGATGGCTGATTTTGGATATTGAAGCAAGGTTATGATTTGATGGAAAAGATAAATTGCCCTAGAAACTGCTTGAAATAAACAATAACGAAAGAAATTGTTCTGCTTTAAAATTATATTTATCACTCTCATGGTGAGTTTATTTGACAAGTATTCAGGCTCTTATTTAAAAAATTCTGGTTTTGCAGCTGTAGCTGAGAAATATTTGTCAACATATAAATTCCAAGGTCCTTCCCCGCCCAGTCCCAGAATATCAAACGTTCAATTTTAAACTTTTCCTATCTCACGACTTGCACCTCTCTCTCTTGCTTCGACTTTTAGTGGAACGACTGTAAACTTTTTTCCATAAGCCTCCTTGTCCATTCACCCGTGCACTCCATGCTGCTCTCCTTAATTAGCTTCCTAGTTCCTAATAAAGCTTGCAGCATGCTCCACTAATTGCCCACGTGACTACCTTGTATGATCATTCTCTTTCTTGTTGCACGACTGTGTGGACGTGCTGTATGTTAGGGATATTATTTCACCCTAACATCATGGGGAAAACAGATAATCAGTCAAGGAATAGGAAAGTTTGTGCTCAGTGGAAGACGAATTATTCGTCCCTCGACCCTCACTCGTCTTGCAGTGACTGTATTGGACAATGTAACTGGAACAAACGATGTGGCAAGTGTTATTCAAGATGAGGATTTTAAGGCCTACCTTCGTGTTTGCTCTCGGAGAAACGCCGATAGGAACAGGAAATCAACAGAATCTGATCCCACTCCCGCCAAGCGTATCAAGTTACAGCGACACAAAATCGTACCTTCACGCAAGAGAGTGACGTCTGTGGTTCAAGATGATTTTATGGAAGCTTCATCAGATTCTTACTTATCTGAGGACGTTCAGCACCTATTACGTACGCATCAGTCACCTCCTTCCATAGCGTCAGATCACTCACGGGGGTTGTGATCGATAATTCATCGTTGCCTGTCCCATCTACACTACCAGGGGACCTTAGATCGACTCTATCATCATCCAGATCATCGGTACATATCCCCTCGACTGTCTCAGTTTGTTTGGAGCCATGCCAACTGCGTTCAACCAGCCAACTGTTCCCCCACAGTTCATGGAACCGGACGGAGCTGGCTACAACAGCGTCGTCGGGGGACGTTCATCATCAATCAACACTTCAGGTTTCGTCACCTAATCGCCAATCCAGATCACCACATCATTCTAGATCACCACATCATTCTAGATCACCACAACGATCTAGATCACCTTCACGATCCAGATCACTATCACAAACCCGATCTAGATCACTGGATCAATCCAGATCAGTCACGATCCAGAGCACAACTACAATCCACATCGCCTGATCAATCCAGATCACAACATCAAAGTAGATCACCTAACCGATCCAGATCACCAAATCAAGCCAGATCGCAACTGCAAACCAGATCACCTGTTCGATCCAGATCACCTTATAGATCCAGATCACGATCACAGTTTCCAGTTAGTGCATCGTATCGATCCAGATCACTTTACAAAT
The DNA here is from genome assembly GCF_003918875.1 of Haliotis rubra. NCBI lineage: Eukaryota > Metazoa > Mollusca > Gastropoda > Lepetellida > Haliotidae > Haliotis > Haliotis rubra. The sequence continues at coordinate 2,194,078 of NW_025767335.1, forward strand.
CCAGATCATCTTACCAACCCAGGTCACCTATACGATCTAGATCACCTTACAGAGCCATTGACCAAGCGGGATCACAGTACAGATCCACATCTCATGGCCGATCCTATTCGAAAGCTACATAGACGATTGCATCCAGGCTCAACAGGATCCGATCGTATTGCTTCGCCAGCTACAGTTCACCACCACGCTGCTCAGACAGTTAGGGTGGCTGTTGAATATCGCGAAATCGGAACTAATACCGACTCAGACACTCCAATTCATCGGAGCACTGTTCGACACCGTCAGGGATGATGTTCGTCCCTCACGACAGGTGGATAAAGATTCAGCAATGCATTCCTCCAGCACTGTCTCAGGCGAGAACCTTACGACAGTGGCAGGAGCTACTGGGCCTTCTAACGTCAGCTCAAGCCTTGACGTACAGAGGCCAGCTCCAACTTCGGCCAATACAGCGATTTCTACTCCCGTACCTTCAGGCCGACAACCCCAAGGAACTGATTTGCCTTCCAGAATCACTTCGTCCAGTCCTTCAATGGTGGCTTGACGAACAGAATGTTTGTGCCGGAGTCTCTATGATGCCCTTTGCACCGACTCATCACCACCAAGTGGCCGGGCTGTGGTCATCCAACGAACGGGTACTTCATATAAACGAGCTGGAATTCAAGGTGGTAATTCAAGCCATCTCACATTGGGCAACAGAGCTTCAATCAACCAGTCTGTTGATCCAATCAGACAATTCGACAGTGGTTTGGTATATAAATCATCTAGGTTCGACAGGCTCGGCGAATCTGCTACAATGGGCGATCAGGTTCTTCCATCTCATCGACTCACTCAACATTGTAGCCAGAGCCAGACACATTCTCGGGGTAAAAAATGTGATCGCCGATGCCTTGTTCTGATCCAACCGACCATCCCCGACAGAGTGGAAGTTACTGCGCCAGATCTTTCAGTCGATAATCTACCCACTATCACGGCCTCAAATAGATCTGTTCACCACAAGGTTCGTCAATCTAAGAAGCCTGGCAGAGCCAAACCCAGTACCGCTTTCCAACCGGGACGACCTACTTCTTCACCCTCTCTCGGAACTGCGCCACGGGTCACCTCAGACCCTCAATCTACATGTTTGGCGCATCTTCAGAGGTCTCTCATAGCTAAGGGCTACTCTCGCGGAGTAGCCACAGCTATCACTTCAGCGCATCGTACTTCGACCCGTTCCTTGTACAACAACAAGTGGAAGAAGTTTGAAGACTATTGTAAGGTTAGGGGAATTGCATCTCCCACTTCTCCCACTGAGTTTCTCCAGCATCTCCGGACTACTAAGGTATTACGTTAGCTACCTACTTAGCCGCCATCAACACAGTTTTGGCTACCACCACGGGCACGAAGATTTCCACTGTTCCTGAGTTGCAGAGTCTACTACGCTCCTATAGACTCGCTGACCAGTCCAGGAAGTTCAGACCTCCGGCCTGGGATCTGTCCGTCGTCCTTCGTCATATGATTTCTACAGATTATGAACCTTTAGAAGACAAGGACTTCAAACAAGTGACATTCAAGACATTCTTCCTGGTAGCTTTGGCTACCGCTGCTCGTATATCTGAACTGCATGCGCTTGATGTCAACTGGACCGGATGTTTACCATTCCCCCGTTGTCCACCATTCTTGGGCCTGGTGATTAGGAAGATTTGAAACTCTGCCCTGTTAGGGCTCTACACGTTTACCTTGCTGCCTCCAAGGATCGTCGAACCGCTACGGAAGCGCCTCTTCATACCCTTGTCGACCGCTTCAAGAACTGAGGTTTCCCGGACCACATTGGCCCTCTGGATGCGTGCCACGATCCTGCGAGCCTACACCTTTGCAGGGTTGCATCCTCCAGCCGCTTCCAATCCTCATGAGACTCATGCCTCAACGATGGCCCTCCATAGCAACTGCTCCTTGATCGCTATCATGGAAGGTTGCTTCTGGCGTTCTGATACAGTCTTCTCTTCACATTACCTGCGAGACCTGTCTGTCACGGATGTACAGGGACTACACCAGTTCCGGACCTCTTGTACTGGCTCAGCAGCTTACATCGACCCAACAACGCAGATGAGGAACGGTTCCGCATTCATGTTACTGCTTCCTTGTATATACTTAATAAAAGTTGAACTGGATCTAAACCTTTTGTTCTCATTATATGGGTTTAAGAACTACTTCACTTGGCATCCATACCAAGGCATCGGAATATGTCCTCCTAGCGGCCACCTTGGAGATGCCGAGTTGTTTCTCTTTCACCCGCCTCGGTCGGTGTCTGGGGGGCCTTCTTGAAGCAGGGGCTGGCACGATTCTAGTCGCAAGACTTTAATAACAGGGGTACCTTGTAAATCGTGCCAAGTTGCGTCCTTTGTCTTGTACAAGGTTGCGGCCGAACACCACATCGCTCGGGAGCGCCCATCTCCCTGGGAGTCGTTGTGCTTAGTAAACCAAGGGGTTCCGGAGAACCCACTACAAGCATAGGAGTTGCGTGCATGCGTAACAGGCCTCCCTTGTACATCGCTATCTACGGTTGTCATCAGTCCACACAGCTCCAAGACCAGCTGTTCGCACTGTCCAGACAGAAGGGTAATCTGTGGCCCGCCGTCCAACCGTAGGATAAGTGCAAGTCGTGAGATAGGATAAGTTTAAAAATTTTGAAATTTTAATATATATTGTATATTTATATACTTATCCCGCGATGGATGCCCGCCCGGCCTCCCCACTACTCAGATTACAAAGTTGGCTCCAAGATGAGAATGATCATTCAAGGTAGTCACGTGGGCAATTAGTGGAGCATGCTGCAAGTTTCATTAGGAACTAGGAAGCTAATTAAGGAGAGCAGCATGGAGTGCATGGGCGAATGGACAAGGATGCCTATGGAAAAAAGTTTACAGTCGTTCCACTAAATGTCGAAGCAAGAGAGAGGTGCAAGTCGTGAGATAGGACAAGTATATAAATATACAATTTATATTAAAATTTCCAATTCCTTACTTATCTAGTCAGTCCTACTAGACATGAGAAGAGAAATGTTTGGTCAGTCAGGTATGTTTACTGTGATTCTGAAGATTGGTATTGATACAGCCCCTGTCCCACTGATACCCAGGCACTGTGAGTGACCTTGATTCTCCCACAAATTGGACAATGATGGATAACAAAAACAACATTGTACTTGATATCAAACCATTTTGTATTTCAGAATTCTTCCCAGGAGCATTTGTCGAAGCCGCTTCTACTGATAAATGACTTCCTTCGTCCTGGTCTCCAGAAGGACTATACTCTGCTGGATGTGGCATCAGGCAAACTGGAGCACCTCAATCTCAAACGAGTGGTATGTCTCTTAAAGCATGATCTGAACCTTGACTGTAGTTTTGGTGTTTGTATGCTGTTGTATGTTGTGTTGACTGGTTGTGTCATGTGTTTGCTAGATGTGGCTGTGTAAAATGTGTTGATTGTTTCTGGTTTAAGGATGTGTTCTGCTTAAACTGGATGCAGTTCTGTGTTTATTGGATGTTTTGTGTTTTCAGGATGCAGTTATGTGTTTATTGGATGTTGTTCTGTGTTTACTGGTTGCAGTTATGTGTTTATTAGATGTTCTGTGTTTACTGGTTGCAGTTCTATGTTTTTTTATGTTCTGTGTTTACTGGTTGCAGTTCTGTTTTTACTGTTTGCAGTTCTGTTTTTTATGTTCTGTGTTTACTGGTTGCAGTTCTGTTTATTTATGTTCTGTGTTCTGTGTTCTGTGTTTACTGGTTGCAGTTCTGTGTTTACTGGTTGTGGATGTTCTCTGTTTACTGATTGCAGTTATGTGTTTATTGGATGTTCTGTGTTTACTGGTTGTAGTTCTTCTGTGTTTACTGATTGCAGTTTGTGTGTTTAGTTTGTGATGTTCTAGTTCTGTTTACTGGTTGCAGTTTTGTGTTTACTTTGAAGTTCTGTGTTACTGATTGCATTTGATGTTCTGTTTGTGTTTACTGATTGCAGTTATGTGTTTATTGGATGTTTTGTGTTTACTGATTGCAGTTATGTTCTGTGTTTACTGGATGTTCTGTTTACTGATTGCAGTTTTTGCAGTTATTGGATGTTCTGTGTTTACTAGTTGCAGTTATGTGTTTACTGGTTGTAGTTCTGTTTACTGATTGCAGTTTTGTGTTTATTTGATGTTCTGTGTTTACTGGTTGTTTTGTGTTTATTTACTGATTGCAGTTATGTGTTTATTGGATGTTCTGTGTGTATTGGTTGCAGTTATGTGTTTACTGATTGCAGTTATGTGTTTACTGGTTGCAGTTCTGTTTACTGATTGCAGTTTTGTGTTTATTTGATGTTCTGTGTTTACTGGTTGCAGTTATGTGTTTACTGATTGCACTGGTTGTTTTGTGTTTTCAGATGCAGTTATGTGTTTACTGGTTGCAGTTTGTGTTTATTGGATGTTCTGTATTGACTGGTTGCAGTTATGTGTGTTTGCAGTTATGATGTTTACTGGTTGTAGTTCTCTGTTTACTGATTGCAGTTATGTGTTTATTGCATATCTGTGTTTACTGGTTGCAGTTATGTGTTTACTGTGTTTACTGGTTGCAGTTCTGTTTACTGATTGCAGTTTTGTGTTTATTGGATGTTCTGTGTTTACTGGTTGCAGTTATGTGATTACTGGTTGTAGTTGCAGTTTTGTGTTTATTGGATGTTCTGTGTGCTGGTTGCAGTTGCAGTTATGTGTTTTACTGGTTTTGTAGTTCTGTTTACTGATTGCAGTTTTGTGTTTATTTGATGATGTTTTTGTGTTTACTGATTGCAGTTGTGTTTATTGGATGTTCTGTGTTTACTGGTTGCAGTTATGTGTTTACTGGTTGTAGTTCTCTGTTTACTGATTGCAGTTTTGTGTTTATTGGATGTTCTGTGTTTACTGGTTGCAGTTATGTGTTTACTGGTTGTAGTTCTGTTTACTGATTGCAGTTTTGTGTTTATTGCATGTTGTTCTGTGTTTACTGATTGCAGTTATGTGTTTATTGGATGTTCTGTGTTTACTGGTTGCAGTTATGTGTTTATTGGATGTTCTGTGTTTACTGGTTGCAGTTATGTGTTTACTGGTTGCAGTTCTGTGTTTATTGGATGTTCTGTGTTTTCAGGATGCAGTTATGTGTTTATTGCAGTTCTGTGTTTACTGGTTGCAGTTCTGTGTTTACAGTTTGCTGTTATGTGTTTACTGGTTGTAGTTCTCTGTTGTAGTGTCATTTGTTATAGGATGTGGCTGTGTGTTTACTGGTTTTGTGGCATTTGTTTACTGGGTCTGGTTTTATTGCAGTCCCAGCTGGAGGCTAAGTTAAGCAGCCTGTACAAGGAACTGATCCGCATGCATCATCTGATCTCCGACGACAAACTGACTGGTGAGAGGATGTGTTCAAGTCACATGACCTCAGCAATAAAGGAGCGACTCAATACACAGGTGCTCCGATCATGTGCAATGATGAAGGACTGTGCTGATGACCTGTTGACCCTGTCACTGCTTTTCCCAAGTGCACCCTGGGTAAGAATGTTAGAAGAAGCAAACATGTTCCTTCATTTATGAGCAGAGTCTTTCACAATGAAATCTCTACTATATGATTTCAAATTACAAATCAATAGCTCTGTGTTAGGATCTGTAAACAGGGGGCGGATACAGCTTTTTGAGAAAGTGGGGATGCACAGTTCATTTTCACCAGTTTTCACGAGAGTTTCAATGGTCATTTAATAAACTTTCAGGACAAAAGCGGGGAGGGTTTTTCTTCAAGACTTGGTAGATATATCCAACAGAAGCTAAAGTGGTGCCTTTTGCTATTTGCAGATTTTTATCTTATTTTTTTCTCGGTTTCCATGGAAACAATTTGAACTTAGTCTCAAAAGGGAGGGGTTGGGTTTCGTTCCAGATCACAACTTGAAAACCATTCAAATTTTTAAATTTATCCTATCTCGCGATTTGCACTTCTCTCTCTTGCTTCGATGCTGAGTGGAACGAATGAGAACTTTTCCTGTAGGCCTCTCTTGTCCATACGCCCGTGTTCCCAAGGCTGCTTTCTTTATAGGACAGGTCCCTAGTCCCCGGCTCAGCGTGCAGCCTGTTCCCCTGTCTACCCACGTGACTACCTCAGAGTGATCATTCTTCTTCTTGTCGCACCACTGTGTGGACGTATTGTGAGAGTTCTCAGCTTTTCTTACAAGTTAACATGAGAAATATATCATGGGTAGTTGACTCTAAGTAGCGTAATTTTGCGCACACTGTAACAATATTTTCTTCCTCGGATCCCCACCTGTCATGTGTGGGTTGTATTGACCTGTGTTCCTGGAGCAAATGTTGTCGGGAATGTGCTCCCTTATCAAGGACGTTTTTAGAGCATATAGACATGCTTGCTCCCGTTGGCTGGCAGAAAGAGCTTGTCACACTTCAACAGTTGATCACCTGACAAAACCCACGCTTTCAACGACCAGTATTAACTGCTCGTTGTCCGGAGATTCCAATGTCGGAAGGTGATGATCTTATTGGCGCATCATCAGATGTCTACTCGTCGTTCCGCCTCATTGAACCACTCTGTGTTGCCAGCTGACTCGCACCGCCAATCTACATCGTCAAATCGCCAAACCGATAAACCACACCGAATGGATTCACCAGACCGAACTGTTTCGCCCCGGCGTATTGGATTACATCGACTCAATTTGCCATAAATAAGACTGTTTCTTATCGCCGAAACGGTGATAAGTCATCGAGGCTAATTAACGGGATCGGGTGGTTTCGATTCACAGCACCGAAACGGTTCGCCTCGCCATAACGGCTCTCTTCACCGAAACGATTCACCTCGTTGAACCAATTCACCTCGGCCGGAACATTTCACCTTGCTTCACCGGTTCATCTGATCGTTCTAGATCTCTCCATCAGCTGAGATCATTTAAACGTTTCGGATTACCGAACCGATCCAGATTACAGTCACAATCCAGATCACAACACCGATCCAGATCACATTAACGTTCCGGCCCACCACCCAGAACCAATTTACCAGCCCGACTCGTACTGTTTCACCAGGCCGAACTGCTTACTATCGCCGAACCAGTTCACTTGGCCGTTCAAGATCACTGAATTGCCAGCATTCATCGAACTGTCAGCATTCGTCAATAATCCGTTCCTCGGACCTTGCCAGCAATTGAGCTGATTCACGAATTGGGCGATTGACCACTCGTGTTATTTCCAACACGGTCATCTTACCAGCCTATCAGAGCCTATGCCAAATGTGTCTGGGATGCCTATTGATTACATTCAACATGAAGGATCGGGGACTTGTAAACTGGTTTTCTACATCCTCAACGAGGTTCGTGAACTTGCATCTAGATACGGCCAAATTTGTCGAACTCTGCTAGTTTTCAACATGATCCTAGTTTTCAGGGCATCTGTGAGGCGCTGAATTCCTCATTACGGAGTGGCAAGCTCTAAGCACAACAATTTGATTTGTTTATCAGGTTTACCTTACAGCTTGTAAGGCGATTAATGTTTTTAGTCACATAACTTATCCCACCTGGTACCCCCTTTTTCGGCTGGTTGAACAGAGGTAGTAGCTATGTTCTTCACCATGCCGAATCAATTTACATTTGATTTCAGTAGCGCAGTCATCTAGACATATCACGCTCGGCACTTGTCGGTCTGACGATCCCAGTTCTCAAGAGTCCTCCGTGACCAGGGCTCATCTCATTACAGATTTAATCTACCATCCGATCTTCACCTTTGATGAATGATTCGGTTCAACGAATCTACCATTCGGTGTAGATATCAGTTCTTACCAGATAAGCTTGCTAGCCAGGAATACTTTACGACACTTCACTGAGTCTTGTTACTACAGACTACACGTAACAGCATGTTTGTGTATCGCTGGGTGCAATTATTGCAGATGGTTCGTCATCTTCAGCTCCCTTTGTTTTACATGATAAGCAAGTTTCTGGACAGATAACAGATGGGTCAAGTTTTTGCGCATGGTACCAGCAGTGATGTTTTGTCAAGTAGCCAGCATCGCTTAGCCCGGAATTTATCGGTTGCGACTCGCCCGGTTAACCGAAGACCGTGATGTCCGTTTTTTTGTCACTATTGCACCATGTGTAACGGTTGCAAATGGCGGACTACTGTTTGTTTACCGGAATTTTGATGATTTGAGTGACTATGAAGTGCCCTTGCAGACTTGTCTTGGACCCCTAGACAGCTGGTCTAACCCACAACTTTTTGCCAGTGGCAGAAGTTACTAGGGTGGTTGAACGTCGGCACTGTAATTGCGCTGACTTACAGGGCCAGCTGCAGCTTCAGCCCTCTCCGGATGTTTCTGTGCCCATACATCCAGGACTTGATTACAAACCCAGGGAGTTGATTCATCTTCCTGTACAACTACATTTCAGTGCATTTGAGTCGATGGTGGCTGAATCCAGAGTGAAATGTTTGCATTTAGGGTGGAGTCTCTATGGTGCTTCTCTCAGATGGCTGGGGGCGCCACTTTCTCCATCAAGTGGCCTAGCAGTGGTCATCAGGAGAAAGGGCCCTTCATATCAACGAATTGGAATTCAGCACTGTCATTTCCATCGCCTAGCGTCATCGGTATTGGGCAGTTGAACAGTTCACGGTCCTCTCATATACTGATTCAAGCAGATAATTCGATGGTAGTTTGGTACATAAACTCTCAGGGGTGGACAGGATCAGCAGTTTTGCTTCAGTTGATGTTTCAAATTTATCATCTGATGGATTCACTAAACATAGTGGCCAAAGCCCGACACATTCCCGGGATGAAGAATGTCATGCCGATGTCCTGCACACCCCGCCACCTTGCGGAGTGAAGAAAAATACTGCCCCTGATATTCCAATCGATGATCTACCTGTTGTCATGACCAGATGTAGACCTGTTAGCCACTCGGTACAACCATCAGCTTCAGCGCAGGTGATCACCAGTTGCGATCGTTTCTGCTTTGTGTACAATCTGAATAAAATGCTGAATTTTATTTCTGATTTGTGTCTTCGATTCTCCCGGGACTTAGATTGCTCCTCTCAATATAATTTGAGACTCTGGAGAGTCACCACCTCACTTACTGTCGTCTGCTCTATGGAGTAATTACATCAGTGAAGTGAGTCATTCCCGAAGTGTTACACTCCGTAGCATTCATGCTCCTAAGTACCTCTACACATCTATGTGATCTTACTGTGGTGGAAGTCATAGGATGATGTTGTACTGAACATTAAAATTGTGAGTTTTCCGATTCAATTACCCTTTCACCCTCCACGGGATGGTGTCTGTGGGGGTTGTTTCGAAGCAGGGGCTGGCCCGATTCTAATCGTTAGACTTTTATTACAGGGGTACCTTGGAAATTGTGTTAATGCGACTGATTACATTCGCTAAGCTGCGTCCTTTCACTTTCGTGAAGGTAGTGACTGAACACCACATTGCTCGGGAATCCCGGTCCCTGGGAGCACTTGTGCTTAGTAAGTCAATTGGTTCAGACTATCCCTTGGTAGTTATTGACCAACCTTGTCGTTGCTTCCTACGTATTTAGAAGTGTTAGACAATCTCGCTTGCTGACCTCTACTCCACGGAGCAATCATGTCAGTGTAGTGAGTCCTTCCCGATTTCCTTATGGATTTCGTAGCGTTCTAGCTCCTAAGTACCTTAGCACACCGTTGTGACCTAACTGTGGTAAGTAGTGGAAGTCATGTGGTGTTGTTTTGGTACTGAACATTAAACTTGTGAGTTTTTCCGATTCAGTTTCCTTTTCCCCTCTTCGTGATGGGGTCTCGGGGGCAGTCTCAAAGCAGGTACGGGCCCGATTACTAGTTGTAATTACGGGGTACTCTGATAAATCATGGTGAAGCAAGGTTACATGGCTAGTTACATTTTCTTGCATATGCAAGGGTTGCGGCCAAACACCACATTGCTCAGGAGCACCTAGTCCCTGGGAGCGATGATGCCTAGTACGCCAAGAGGTTCAGGAGAATCCATCACTAGTATAGGTATTATGCCAGTCGGATCCTGTGGCTGAACACCACATTGTTCAGGAGCACACACTCCTTGGGAGCGATGTTGCCTAGTACGCCAAGAGGTTCAGTAGAACCCATCACTACATCAGTAGTATAGGTACTATGCTAGTCAGGATCCTCTTTGACGAACACCACATTGCTCAGGAGCACCCACTCCTTGGGAGCGATGATTCCTAGTACGCCAAGAGGTTCAGGAGAACCCATCACTAGTATAGGTACTGTGCTTGTCGGATCCTGGGGCCGAACACCACATTGCTCAGGAGCACCCACTCCTTGGGAGCTGATGATGCCTAGCAAACCAAGGGGTTCAGGGAGAACCGTGGGATAAGTGCAAAATCGTGAGATAGGATAAGTTTAAAATTTGGAATTTAAATATAAATTGTATATTTATAAACTTATCCTATCTCACACGATGGATGCCCACCCAGCCTCCCCTCTACTCAGATTACGACGGTTATGTATAACTGTCATTGGCTCCAAGAAGAGAATGATCACTCTGAGGTAGTCATGTGGGTAGACAGGGGAACGTGCTGCACGCTTAGCCGGGGACTAGGGACCTGTCCTATAAAGAGAGTAGCCTTGGGAGTGTATGGACAAGAGAGGCCTACAGGAAAAGTTCTCATTTGTTCCACTCAAGCGTCGAAGCTAAAGAGAGAGAGAAGTGCAAATCGTGAGATAGGATAAGTATATAAATATACAATTAATATTAAAATTTCCAATATCTTTCTACAGGACTTGACATATTTATCAAACAGATCTTGAAGTCGTGCCTTTTGCTATTTGCAGATTTATGGCATTTATATTTTTCATGATTTCCATGGAAACTATTTGGACTTAGTCCAAGAAAATCAAGTTGGACGTTAAGTAACTGTCAGATGATTTGTTCTTTCAAATTTATGAGGGCCGGGGGGATTTGTCATCTTCTGATGACTCTTGTTTATAATCTATCTCACCTGACGCTGTAGGTCCTCAGAGCTGTTTGACCACAATAGCATCTCTGTCTCTTTCAGCCAGTTCTGAAGCGACCAGTCATGAAGGATGTGAGCGCTGATGAGTTCCTGTCCTATCTCCCATCCCTGCCACGTGGCAAGTCACAGACAGTACACCATTTGGTGGACAAACTTCTCAAAGTGTGCAACTACCGACACCACATCCAGGACAGAGAGGTATGTACACATCATCTACAGAGCATCTTCTTCACAACAAAACACTTCAAGGATTTAAAACATGCTCTTTCTTGAAGTCCCAACTGTTCCATCAACTTTCATTTACCTGTTCTTGCAGAATACTTTCATTAAATGATCAAAGTGTTGAAGGATAACTGTAAGCTGATGTGCCCTCACTTCATCTTGTTGTAGCAGTGCATGGCTCCAAGTGAGCTCATTCTTATCAAATTTCATCAAGTAGGTTGCAATACCTACCTTGTCTTGACATGGGAGAATGTAGCAGGGAGTGGTGTTATCACACAAATGACATCCCACAAAAGACATCATCACTTGTTTATTGATGTAACGTCTTTGGTTAGATGGACAAAGTGTCCAACCTTAGCCCACAAGTTCCCTGGTTCGAATCTTATAACATGACTTGATAGTATTATGACATCTGCATTGTGTTAGTTCAAGTATTCCTTGACCCTCAGGAGTAGTCCTACATACTTCCTGAAATGAGCACACAGGACAACACTACATTGTGTTAGTAACTTTACCCCTTAGTCATACCTACTTCCCGAAATCAACTGTAACAAGCTATGTTCTGGAGCTGTCCTTGTTGTTTCTTTCTGCTGATGCAGATATATTTTCCAGCTGAAGGCTTTGAGAGAGGAAGTGAAGTTCCATCAATCTGTCTATGATCTGCAGCTGGAGTATACCCATTCTCTCCTGGATGCTGTTAGGTATGTAGACCTAGGCTAAAAGTTGGCATGTTGTTAGAAGTGACTTAATGGATTTGGTTGTGGTGTCCTGTTGCCTTGATCTGGATGCCATTGTACCTCAGCTCTAGAGATGTGACTCAGTCACCGGTTTGTCTGGTCCAGACTGTATTACTTACTGGTCATAATTACAGCTGGAATATTGACTTGTGCAAAGGAACAGCTTAAGGCATAGTTTGGGAGTACACCACCCTTTGCTGTTACTGACAGGTACATTCTCTTGTCAGTGATAGTACTCACTACATCTGTGCAGCTAATGTTTACTGCAGTATCAAATCAATGTGAGTGTAGGATTGACAAGACAATCAGATATAATAAGTCTACCCACCCTCTTTCATGCTTAAATGGTTAAAGTGGAAGTTTACACGATAATACATGTTTTTTCTTTCTTGAAGCAAATTTTGAAATTAGTTAATATAAGTGCTTGACACTATATACTGTGAGTTATTTTGACATATGCTATTTGCAATCTGTGTAAATACAGAGTAACAGCCTTAAAACAGTTATTTTCTATTTCCCACAGTACTTTAATAAGGTCTAATGACATCATTCATTTATCAGTTGGCACCCGTGATGTCATATTGCAAGGGACCCATGAAGATCTGGTTTAGAATATTGATCTTCAGTAACCCATGCTTGTCATAAGAGGCGACTAACGGGATCGGTGGTCAGGCTCGCTGACCTGATTGACACAAGTCATCGGTTCCCGATTGCGCAGATCGATGCTCATGCTGTTGATCACTGGATTGTCTGGTCCAGACTCGATTATTTACATACCGCTGGAATATAGCTGGAATATTGCTGACTGCGGCGTAAAACTGAACTAAACTCTCACTAAACTCACTCACTCACTCACTCATATTGCAAGGGACATAAGCCATTGTGTGTTTATTTTATTGTGGACATAGAGCTCGCTCTCAATGAATGTGCATAATATCAATCGATATAATGCCAAAAAAATAAATTAGGTGCTCATATCTGTACAGTTTTGGCTATGGAACTACTTGACAAGCAAGACAAAAAAGATTGTGTTCAGGAGCAGTGGATTAGCCTTGTGGGTAGAGTGTTTGCTCGTTATAACAAAAACCTGAGTTCAATTTCCGAATTTCCCCACATGGGTCCAATGTGTGAAGCCCATTTCTGAAGTCCCACACAGTGATATTGCTGGAATACTGCTTAAAGGTGCATAAAACCATACTCACTCATTTCGTGTTGATACTTTTCAGAGAAAGTTACAGCGAGTTTGAGACATCTACAAGTGAAGTAATAGTGAAACCTCTCACAGGTAAATATCACAGTCCATTTCCTTCAAGTGAGTTTCATTCAGAGAGGTTGTAGCATTGAAAAGCCCCATGCTCCTAGGTTTTGTCTCGGTTTGATCATTTATGACAGCCCTTGTGGTGCATATGTACCTATATACTAGGTATGACCTTGTGGTATTTATAATCTGTCTGAGTGGGTATTTACACTACAGCTGTACAGTGGGCTGACTATTAGTTACTGGGCTGTATACACACGCATACAGAATGTACAAGGGTCTTACCAGGTATGACCTTGTGGAAATAACAGCCATGGGGATACTATTGTTACACACAACCCCAGTCCAGTGTGTTTTTCTGTCGGGCTAGCAAATTTGTATGTCATACTGTACCGTGTCCACTTGACTCTCCAATGTTAATTATGTTGTTTACAAGAAAATCGGCCAGTATAGTGGAAAAATTATCAGGGCAAGTGATTTTACATGTGCCACTGTACCGGAGTACACTAGCAATTTTAAAGTTATTTCCATCCCTGTCTTACAGAAGGGCACCCACAGGTCAGGGGAAAAGTCAGGGGAAATTTGGCATTTCTCTGAAAGTCAGGGAAAAAGTCAGGTAATTTTGATATGTTTTCAAAAGTCAGGGAATAGTCAGGGAATTTGGGGTTTTGGTCAGGGAAAAATAAGACTCAGAATGTCGCTAATCAGGTATGGTAGTAGTCAAAGTCAAAGAAGCAGCACATGTTACAGACATTTCATGAAATAAATTACAGTTCAGATAAGAGATTGCTTTTAAGCATAACAGCATGTTTTACATAAAGCCCTAGATTACATATTACATTTTCATTTCTGGAGGATAGAATGGAAACAAAGTCACTTGAAGGATATTTTTACAGATAATTATTTGGCATGTATTGTTTTCTTAAATCAGCATAATGTGAATTTCATCTTCTACAGATGGGTTACATAACAGACATATTCTTCTATGAAGCACAATCGGTTGGATTTGTGAATCAAACAATATGAAACATATTTTCCGGGTTAAAATTCCAATATTCTGGGAAAGTGACATAAATTTGATAAGAGCCTTCTTAGCATGTGATTTCAGATTTATAACACTCTTTTTATTTGTATACCGTTCAAAAATATTATAAATAGTATGATAGCTATGGTGGTTTCTTGCAAATTGTGAAAGCCCATTTTGACCAGAAATACCCATATAAGTTTCATTGTTAAAGTACAGCATAGGTTTATAATATGCCCTATGTTCTGACATATGCTGTTTATTCACAAAATTGAAAGTGGTAGAATGGTGTTCATAATCTGTCATGGTTGTAGTGAATGTAAAGTTACATCTTGCATGTTTATTCTTTCCAAATACGCCTTTGATAATTACAACATTTTGTGATAATGAAGAAATTTGTTCCTGACTTTGAATGAAACAATTCAATTAAATCATTAGTTTCACATTTATGCTCTTTGTCAAAAGCCTTTAATATAAAATACAAAGTTTTCAGATGATATATTACTGACTTCACCTGAGAATATATATTTGATGGTCACAGTCAAATGTATCTAATAGTATTATGTAACATTGTGGCAGGAGAGTCAAGGAAAATATTCTTCATCACAAATATCAATGTTTTGGTTAATATAATAAATTAACAAATATTGTATGTATTTATGATATGTGTGAAGGAAATATCTAACAGGGTGGTTAGGACTGACTGAAAGGGAGGAAGGAGGCCAGTTTTTACACTTAAATGGTCAGGGGAAAATCTATACTAGTCAGGGAAAAGTCAGGGAATTTTGGCCTGCCATGCCTGTGGGAACCCTGTGTAACAGTCCCGTACACCCTTTCAAAACACCATGTGACGAATTTATTACCCTTAAGATCTTTTGTTTAGCTTATCTTTAAACAACAACATTCAATCATCGGCAGAATGAGACGCAAAACGTTTCGCCAGGATTTTTCCTGAACTGTCATAAAGGGAGATAACTCGGGATGGCTTAGTTTATGATAAAAATTATCGAATTTGAGGTTTTGCTAAATGACAAGTGAAATACAGAAAAAAATTATTTTTTAGATATATTTATTGACACAAACAAATACGAAATTATGACAATAATTTTATTACTCTGTTTATACTCATTATTGTATACGCCAACTCTAAAATTTCAAAGCGACCAGGCGTTTGGCAGCCACATTCCATCTAAGGTCAAGGTCATTAGTACAACCCGTGTAGTGTGTCACATGGCAGATTTGACTGGGGGAACGGTTCGTACGCCCTGGAAAATCCGCCTTCATGGCATTGTATGCTTTGGCTATTAACCAATCAGAACCCGACAAATTTATCTTTAGGGTAATAACTAACTTTATACTAAATATAGCCCTATACTAAATGTAGCCTCTATAACAGACCTGCTATAAACTCTGTATAGCCGTATGCACCATTCAACCGCAATAACAGACCTGTTGTATGGTGCAGACGACTATATTGAGTTTATAGCAGGTTTGTTATAGAGGCTACATTTGGTATAGGGCAATATATAGTATAACGTTAGGTATCCCATGTATACGGTCTACAATAGTCCTACTTCTGTGTGCGTATGATACATTTACTATCATGAAGGCTACTGCTAACATACATAGCAGCAAGTGGAGACGCAGTCAAAGAAAACTTAATTAAGTACATATTTCATGTAACATTTTCAGCTCTGCTGGAAGCATACACCATCTTGAAGTCAACAACAGATGAAGATGCTCTCAGGACCTTCCTGTCTGTGTTCAAGGACAACGAGGAGCTGGTAGGTAGTCATCTTACATTGTACAGTATCTTACTTAAATTTCTTCAGCTTCATTTATCCTTGCACTGTGTGACTTACATTTGTACAGTAGTACATATCTTTGTAGTGTTACTTATCCTTGTACAGTGCTATTTATCCTTCTATCTTCAGCTTCATTTATCCTTGCACTGCAGTACTTATCCTTATACAGAGTTACAGGAACATTGTTTGTTTGTTTAATGATATCAAAGTTAATAGTTCACCTTGATGTTTTTTCATGATAAAGTATTTTCATCTCTTCAGTTTTCAGATGCAGTTGGAAAACTAGCTCTACACTCCAAGGGCATCAGAGATGAAAGTAGGCCACCTTGTTAAACCTATCTCATTCTTGTAACCCCAGTATGGATTTAAGATTTGAATCAGCCCCCAGAGTTAAGCTGATTTTACAAAGCTGCATACCCAGGTTGCCAAACTAGGTGATTTGGTTCAGAGCGTGTCATCCCACCCAGATGATGTTTAGTAGGGCTGTAACGATACATCGAACTATCGATGGATTGCAATTGTTGAGTCTCCGATAGTAATTAGTCGATGGTAGAAATGAAAAACAATCGATGTATGGATAGTATGTGTGACTATCGATTGTTTAGTAATTGCCTACCATTGATAAATGCGGAATGCAAAATACAGGATGTTTGGGTGCAGACTTGCAGCTTCATTGAGTTTGTTTTAACTGTTCACTGGCTTGATATTACACTTGAACATTCAATGCTCACTGCGGCTACAAATACCAACTTTGCACTTGTCTTTATATTGTGTTGTCAGCCCTACTGTCCAGTGAAAATTTCTGCACATCTACATGACTAACAGGATCTTGAAACCTTTATCTAACTGTTCATATAAATTGAAGTCTTCCTTGTCATCAAATTCAAAATCATGCACTCCACTTACAAAATCTTCCCAGCACTCATCAGTAGGCATTTGCCTTCATGAACAGATACCCAGAATGTGAATGAGAAGTGTGCAGTTTTCATATCCAGACCCAATGTGTTCAGTAAGGGCCCATGTAAACGTTTGTTTGGCAATTCATGCATTTCAATCTTTCATGGACTTGCCACCACATGTCTGCACAATTTGTATGTGCTCCTTTTTAGTTGAGGTGAGGTGAGGTGAAATTGGGTTTAACGTCGTGCTTGAGAATATTTCGCTCATATGATGACGTGCATGCGTGTGTGTGTGTATGTGCAGCTGCTTGTACTAGCCCAGACTTAAGCTGGTTTTATAGTGCTAGCCCACTGAGATACCATGCCGCAGTGAAGCATGAGTACCCCACTCAGACACATTATACTGACTCCGAGCCAACCAGTCCTTGTTGTACCCATTAATGCCGAGCGCCAGGCAGGGACCAACAAGTACCATATTTTAACATATTTTGGTATGACGCGGTCTGGGATCGAACCCGCGACCTTCCGCTCTCCGGGCGGATGCTCTAACCACTACACCACGGAGGCGGTCTCCTTTTCGGTTGAATGAATATATTTGAGTGTGTTCATATATGGGTCATGTGTTGATGTATATCTCTATAGTTGTGGTGATTAGGCCCAGATCTCCAGCTGTATTAATATCAACTGATACACCTCAGAAAGTGTTTATATATCTCCCACTTGTACATTTCTAGTTATCCTGAGGATGGTATATATCTGAGTAATCTTCACCAATATTTTGGACCTTGTATTTTTTTCAGCAATGAGAACATCACAAACATGACTTTGATATGGTTGTAGACTGTTTACAATATTGTTTTGATGCTAAGATATCTAAGATGGTTTTGTTTTAATTGTTCTTCAGAAAATTCTTCCCTTACTGCTTTTGGTGATGAATTCATGACTATGTTGGACCAACATGTCCTGGTACAGCAGAGGAAGCGAGAGAGAGGTGTGCAGGAGAGACAAGACTTGAAGGTGGAACAGGAGAGGCTAGATGAGGAGCTCCGCACGCTACTCAAGGACATTGAATACGAGAAAGAAAATGTGAAAGATGTCAGCTGTACAAGCAACTCAAACAGCCAACCAGGGATAGGTATTGAAAGTGGTGGAGCTTCTCCAAAACTTAGCTCAAATGTTGGAATACGAAAAAAGTAAATCGGACTTGAATATTGAGAAACATGACTCTTCTCCTGAGAAAGACGACTCCTTTGAAAATGAGAAGACTGAAGCTGTGGATGAGAGGGAGGTAATGTCTAGCAGAACCCCCCAGAGTAGGCAGGGCAGGGTGCACAGGAAGCCTCCCCTCAAGAACAGAAGTGATGCCACACCATCACCCCACAGACCCTCCTACAAACCTCAACTGTATGTGCCAAATAGAACTCTCAAACTTCGCAGGTCAGGAAGCTTAACTCGAATTTCTAACGATACAGCCAGTCCTTACGCCAGGGCAGCAGAGGGTGCAGGGAGGGAAGACAGGGAAGGGGAGGATGTTCGTGTCTGTAAAGATGAGGGTCAGGACAGGATCCGCTCAGATATCCCGAAACTCTCACGCTTACCGCAGAGGAAGGCTCCATTCAAATGACCCATGATGTGTGGTGCCATGAGAGCTGTGTTTTATGGTTGTGATAAAAGAGGATGCTTCTTAACTTTTACCAGTAGACAGCTACATGGGGATGACTACAGCAAGGAACTGCAGCTGCAGCTGCTTGTGACTCTTCTGCAGGGATCAAGGCAGAGAATCCAATCGGTCGGTCATCCTTTTATAACTGGTCAATGAGCACAGTGTACTAAAGAAGCAGAAGTCAAATCCTTGATTTGTAAGAGTGGATGAATTCTACACATTCCAGTATTTTCTAAGCTAATGCAATGGTACATGTATATGCAATGCCCATCTACAGATGGCAATACTGATACACAGTGTACATGTGTTAGTTAAAAAGTATATATTTGATTGCTCAATGGTTTATTTTAATGCCAACAACACCAATAAAATACAACGAATTCAAGGTTTTGTAGTTTTATGTTATTTTGGCAATGTTTAGATCTGCTGTAGTGTCACCGACAATAATAGATGGCAGAATTGTGATGGGTGCTGTCATCCATCCATCCATCGGCTGCATGTCATCCGTGGTTTACAAACTTTTTCAAACTGTGTGAAGGGATGAACCCATGAGCGAGATCTGTTATTGTGTAAATTACCTGTTTCAGGGATGACACCAAATTGTGAAAGTCGGTAAAAAGTCTACTTTTTTTAAAGTTAATCGTATATATCAACGAAAGGTGTGGTGAAAGATCATTATCAGATTAGTCATGCTTCAATCCAATAATGCTTATTTTGCTATACAAACAACCCCTGGAGGAATCCGGAGATTTCCTTGGGGTTAAAACATTGGGTCGTCACATCAAAGACACTAAATGGCACCTCCAATTAGTCATTTGAGAATCAAACTCAATCTCAACTGAAATCTCACCATCCCTCTGATTCTCCGAAATTGGTACGTATTTTGGTCTCCCTTCAGTGTGATGTGTGTTGAATGTTGTACATTTACAAACTCACTCTCTCCAACAGCAGGTTGATTTTTGCTTTATTTCCTTACACCTACAGTCCCAACTTAATATTTCGTTGTTGGCCTCATTGTCAGGTGGTGCTTTCATTGTCCTCTACAGAAACGGCATGTTTGTAATATAGAATGAAAGAGTATTTGAATGAAATCCTTTATTCTTCTCTTATGCTCCACTCTACACAACAACATTTACACATCCATCAACACAGGGGACCAGCCATTTATCTCCATAACATGGCTGGGTCAAGGCTCATATACTGAACTGAACTATGCTGCTGTAAGTTAAAGTAAATTTTCAAATGCTTAAATTATGACATACACCAACCAGTGTCAACTTACATCCCTTCCGACCAGCCACCCCTTGCACCCCTCATCATCACCCTACCACCTCAGAAAGATAAATGGCTGATCCCTAACCTGAGCTAACGTAGATTTGTTAACCTACATAGGGAGCTGGATGTACAGCATGCAAGGGTGTCCGGCAAAAGTTTATTTCAGACATTTAGTACATTAAAGAAAGAAATCTCATATTAGTCAAAGGTTTAATTTCATGCATCATTGTTTCCACAACACCTCATCTCAGTAACCATCCATCATTACAGTTTACAAACCAAGGCAAATATTTCATTGTCTTTTCATTTCATTGGACTTTTTGCCTTGTCCTTGCAAACATGGTTGTTATTGACCACGATAAAACATTGCGTCACAGCTTTGATTAATACAACAATTGTATCATGCAGATGATACAAATTCCGGTTTGCTGTATCTCAACTCATGTGTATCATATGAGCCACACAGACATCCCATAATAAACTCATTCTGGACAACAAGGCATAAAACATAAAAACAACTAGGGAAAAAAATCATTTGAGCCAATACAGCATTAAAGCATGTTGTTTGATTGAAAAACAACGTATATCAATACATGTTTTTGATTTGTTAAAATGGTTTGCAACATAACCTGCTGACATTTCAAAGGCTTCAGAACGGTTGACATTGTGATCAGGTCTGGTGTCACATTCTAACATCATGAAAAATAAAGTGTCACATTCTTACAAGCTGATCCATTCATCTTAGTATCTAAACAAGCCGATCCACAGACCACAGTGTCTGGGTGAGCTGATGTAGAGATCTCATATCTCACCAAGCTGAACTAAACGTCTCGTGTTTAAGCAAGTGATCTATAGAAGTCAGTATGCAAGCAAGCTGAGCTACAGATCTCGGTATGCAAGAAAGCCAAGCTACAGATCTCAATATGCAAGCAACCTGATCTAAAGATCTTGGTATGCCAGCAATCTGATCCACAGACCTCAGTATGCAAGCAAGCTCATCTAAAGATGTCTGTATCCAAGCTGATTCACAGATCAGTGTATAACAATATTGCACAAATAGAAGCATCTTAGAAGCAAATCACGGATCGGGCATGTCGTGTCCTGGTTATAGCAGTATATATGGTAATATTCTGATATAACAGGAAGCTTGGTGAGCATGATACAGACAACCTCTGTACTGTGCACCTATTGGCCACATCCTCAGTTATCAAAGGTAATTTACCTCCATTCTATACAACTTTCCCAGTGTATCATGTCCATTCTGTCATGATAAATAACCCAGAACTATTTGTGAATTATGTTGGTGAATGGGTTCTGGGTATTTAGCATAAGATTCTGTGAATATCTACTCTGACTAGATCATATATAAATGATATATAAGTGCATCTAGGCATTGGCAACATTTACAGCTTGAATCATTGACCTAGGTTTAATCTTTAAGATTCATTAAGACATTACAGGAACATAATTAGTCATATGTACAAGGTAATTATATATTACTTATATCAATATATACAGGCTGTTAACTCAACTATCTGATGTAAGTCAGATGTGCACACTGTCAGGTGGACCTGACAATATGAGGGAACTATGGTGGCACTCTCTTCGCTGTGTTCAGTCCAGCAAGTTTGTTCAGACAAGTAAATATACGTAGTCCTGCAAGTGTGGGTTCAGTTTGGCAAATATATTCAGTCCTGCTACTGCATTCTGTCCTGCACCTGTTCATCCCTGCAAGTGTGGTCTGTCCGGCCAATGTGTGTATTCCGTCCTATAAACGTGTGTTCATCCCTGCAAGTGTGGTCTGTCCGGCCAATGTGTGTATTCCGTCCTATAAACATGTTTTCATCCCTGCAAGTGTGGTCTGTCCTGCCAGTGTGTGTATTCCGTCCTACAAACGTGTGTTCATCCCTGCAAGTGTGGTCTGTCCTGCCAATGTGTGTATTCCGTCCTACAAACGTGTGTTCATCCCTGCAAGTGTGGTCTGTCCTACAAACGTGTGTACAGTCCTGTAAGCAGGTGTTCTGTCTTGAAAGTGTGTGTTCAGTAATACAAATGTTCAGGATCAGCAGTTTCACAGACACAAGCGGAAACCAATCAATCTCATGTACCTAGCAGTATACAACACTTTTTCACATTTTTTTAACACAATCATGTACCTATAGTTCAATACATGTACAAGGAATGCAGCCTATGTTCCCTGCTGCAGCATGACCCGCCAGACAAATCCAGTGTTACACCATGTTTCAGGTTACATACACTGGGTATGAGGCAGGTTTCTGGTGGGTCACTGTCCTTCCACCTGGATGTGCACAGTAGGTCAGGGATGTCATGCTCAACCCCCTTTCTGATATGTACAACTTCCTTCACAGCAATTTCAGTTTGGTGTACAAACATGTATTTCCTGTTTAAATCATAACAACAGCAAATGTATACTGACTTAAAAATCAATCTAAATTTACAATTTCATTTTCAGTCCCATATCCTGACCGTTGCTTGATTTTAACTTTCTCCCTGAGGAATGATGTTACATCTTCTGACTGGAAATCCTTTGACTGATCTATGTTGAAAACTGTTTCCATTGAGGTCCATGGGTCAGATGATGCTTGGACAGAGCCATCTATGGCTGGTACTTGGAGGTAGCTGAAGGACAACAGAATAACATCATGACACAAAGGAAACATATCAAGCATGGTATATGGAGGTAGCTGAAGGACAATAGGATGACATCGTGACACAAGGGAATCATATCAAGGCTGGTATATGGAGGTAGCTGAAGGACAACAGAATAACATCATGACACAAAGGAATCATATCAAGCATGGTATATGGAGGTAGCTGAAGGACAATAGGATGACATCGTGACACAAGGGAATCATATCAAGGCTGGTATATGGAGGTAGCTGAAGGACAATAGGATGACATCGTGACACAAGGGAATCATATCAAAGCATGGTATATGGAGGTAGCTGAAGGACAGTAGGATGACATCGTGACACAAGGGAATCATATGAAGGCTGGTATATGGAGGTAGCTGAAGGACAACAGGATGACATTTGACACAAAGGGAATCATATGAAGCATGGTAGCGACAATGGAGGTAGGAATCATAGGATCCAGGTATATCATGAAGGCTGGTATAGACATCGGAGGTAGCTGAAGGACAATAGGATGACATCGTGACACAAGGGAATCATATGAAGGCTGGTATATGGAGGTAGCTGAAGGACAATAGGATGACATCGTGACACAAGGGAA
Organism: Haliotis rubra; assembly: GCF_003918875.1. Taxonomy (NCBI): domain Eukaryota; kingdom Metazoa; phylum Mollusca; class Gastropoda; order Lepetellida; family Haliotidae; genus Haliotis; species Haliotis rubra. Next base: position 2,217,214 of record NW_025767335.1, read on the forward strand.
TCATATGAAGGCTGGTATATGGAGGTAGCTGAAGGACAATAGGATGACATCGTGACACAAGGGAATCATATGAACATATGGAAGGCTGAAGGTATATGGAGGTGGCTGAAGCTATATAGGTGGATGACAGACAGGACAATAGGATGACTTCACGTCAGATGAGAGGGATCATATCAAGGCAAGGGTATATGGAGGTAGCTGAAGGACAATAGGATGACATCGTGACACAAGGGAATCATATCAAGGCTGGTATATGGAGGTAGCTGAAGGACAATAGGATGACATCGTGACACAAGGGAATCATATCAAGGCTGGTATATGGAGGTAGCTGAAGGACAATAGGATGACATCTGAAGATACTGTACATTTACACTTTGATTGACACCACAATACAAAGGCGTGGATGACAAGTGAGCTGTTTTTGTGATTGGTTAATGTACTTTGACAGACAGATGCGGTCACGTGGACTTAAAGTGATTTTGCTTTACGACAATGCTGCAAGTCACAAGTGTGCTTAAGCTAATTTTGCGAAAATGTGACCAAATACCACGTCTCATATTCAACCGATGGATGCAGGAATAATTCCGGACATTCAAGGCATACTACAATAGATCGCTTGTTAGACATTACCTCACCTGTGCTGAGGAAGGGCGTGATCGAGACACGTCGGATCAACATCTGCGGATGTCACTCGGTAAAATTATTGATGTGATGAATTAAGCTTTACATTAAATGCTTATTTGTTTTATCCAGATTCGTGTCGTTTTTGTAATAGTTAGGGGAAGCAACTTGGGTCTTGATTCAGTAGTCGGACTATTACGCAATCCGGACCAATTTACTGACATATTAAGGCTGGTATATGGAGGTGGCTGACAGATAGGATGACATTATTAGAGGATGACTTCATTGGCTGATGACCAGAGACATCATATTAAGGCATATTAGTGAGTGAGTTCAGTTTTCGCGGCTTTTAACATGGAGGTTGCTGACATGACAATAGAACCGGGTCTTGAGCATCATTAGATGAGAGAGACAAATTAAGGCTGGTATATGGAGGTGGCTGACAGACAATAGGATGACTTCATTAGATGAGAGAGACATATTAAGGCTGGTATATGGAGGTTGCTGACAGACAATAGGATGACATCATTAGATGAGAGAGACATATTAAGGCTGGTATATGGAGGTGGCTGACAGACAATAGGATGACATCACAAAGGAAACATATTAAGGCTGGTATATGGAGGTGGCTGAAAGACAACAGGATGGCATGTTCTTATTTGTCAACCATAGACGTGTCAAGTGCAACATCATTATAATCAATTCAACACCTCACACAAAACTTTAATTCAAACCTCGAGATGCTGACTGCACCTCCCCAGCCCTCCACCCCAGCATTCTGAACTCCAACCACACCACACCACCCCACCCCACCCAGCTGGCATGCAGGTAACCAACCCCTGTCACCCTTCCTGAAGCAGTAAAACAATCACTTCTATGTTTTTCCAATAAATCTCCACTATACCATGGATGCATCTACGGCTCATGATTTTATTACCACCTTTGGCTGGCTTTTTATCCAATCAAGTGTCTACGCTGCAAAGTTGAGCGTACCAATCACAACTCACTTTCACTTATTTTATCTAACCGATTAAAAATTGGCAACATAATTGTTGCAGAGGTACTCTGAAAGAGGTAGAAAGAGTTCTTGCATGTATATTTTAAGGTTTCAGACCTGTCAATTTGTCTGTATGATTTCCCCCTAAATCTGAGTCGCACTGTGAACTCACCTTCGCGGCTGCGACTGCTATCTTTGTTGACACTGGCAAGCTAAGTTGTAATTTTGGCTTAGCTGATTGGCTACTGTGAGAATGTGGAGCCAGCAAAGGGAGGTAATAAAATTATCGGGCCGAGCCATAGATGCATCCAGGGTACTAGTGGAGACTTATCGGAAAGTATACCCTGAAGATTATCGAGGATGAGGGTGCCCTTGTACAAAGCAATTTTAGCACTGAGGTGGTCGTAACTCCCATACCTTATCATACATCGGCTTGCGACTGGCGTAGTGATAAGTTTGCTATGTACAACAGTACCCTGATTGTTAGTAATACAACATCCACCACACACCATGAAACAAGGACAGAAATAATGTCTAAAATGCTGCTAGATTTGGTTAAAAATGGCCATCACTATATTGAAACTATATTCAACAATCCCTATAATGTGAATACTGTCAATAGCAATGAACATTCTAACAATTCTGTGTCACATAAAATGTCATATGTAACAATGGTTACAGTGTTTACACAGTTCCATGGTTACCATAGCTGCATTCTGTCCTGTGTCCATGGTTACATGCATCAATTAGTCTACATCCACCTGCCGCAATATGGCGGAAACAATGCCACTCACACTCTACATCCACCTGTCAATATGGCTGAATATTCTGATGCGATGTTACATTATATATCACACACTACATCTACCAGCTTCAGTTGGTATTCTCTTGTCATAAAATATTGCAATTATAAGTCCAGGAAAACTCTTCTTGAGTCCAAACTTGTGTGAACAAATGCAGCTAAAAAGTTAAAATACACCTCCAAAAATTATCAGTAGAGGGCGTACATTAGCAGAATGCTCTGAGACCAAAGGTTTGGTTTATATCATCTTGTGCCTGTGAGTTCATGAACTGGTCATTGTAAATATATTACAGCATGGATTAAACCTCAGCTATTTTCCAAATCTGGAACACCACCTTTTGTGATGTGGCAAGTTACAACACATCAAATAATATGAAATCATTCATGACAACTGAAAAAATTAGTCACATGATTTGATCAGTCATGAAAAGTGACATTTTTCTACTTCTGCTACTAAACGTGACAGCACAAATCAACTGTTTTCAAAACTCAACACAAAGTGAAACTGGTAGCACTGCAAGTTACCTAGGATACCACACGTGGAACCATTTACCAATGCACCAGTACCATGGCGGCAGTGTCATCGATATAATACTTTACAAACTTCCCCTGTATTTGTATGTCTCATGTAACAAATTATGTTCTTTATCAAATGATATACAAACTGATACTGCTTCACATCAAAAAAAGTCTTAGTGGTAAACAGTTGAAGACAATGAGAAACTCAAACTGACAATGAGAAACTCAAATTGACAATGAGAAACTCAAATTGACAATAAGAAACTCAAATTGACAATGGCAAGGTGGGCCAAAAGTCATTGTTTTCTCTAAAGTTTCTATATCAAAATGAAACAATTGAATGATATTTTGGAGTTTGTGAAATGTATCATATCGCTAACAAAGCATGACACATGGTACCTGGTCTATTGTTTCAGGTCTACTAGCACTTATAAGTGATGGGACTAGCTACGGACACTGTCATACCCCGAGTGTAGCGCCTCTGGCCATACAGTGTATATGGCGTTTCATTGGAGGCTGAAAGCAGAAGATGTTTAGCAATACACATGACAATCAACATCAACTCTCGTCCTTGTCCATGACGATACCATGGTTACCTGCAGCACCGACGGGAAATACAGTACAGCACAGGTTCTGTCCATTGGTACCTGCCATTTCTCATAACCCAACTCAAATGTTTAACACACAGGGACCTTGAGAAGCACACTGTTATAACAGTGCTCTACGTTGCTGTAACAGACTACCACACCGATATAACCGTCCACCATGTGATATATGTACACCATATTGCTGTACCAAAATGATATACTAGTAACAATTTACCACATTGTTATAAATATCTTCCCAAGGAAAAAAGGTCCACAAGTCTGTTACAGAGACTAGTTTTCACCCTTGCAAGTTCAAACCTACTCATCTAGGTTCCAACATGGCACACCTTGAGTAGAACACCAGTTCTGTCACTTGATATTAAAATGGAATATCTATCAGATCACTGCTCGTATTTCTAATGGCTCCAAAAATATGACTACCATAGCAAAGTCCTGGCCAGTCTGACAACGAAAATATATGAGATTTATGACAAACAATATGACCAGATAACTTCAATAAAGATACTTAGACTTCAGCAGCGTTCTCTTGCAATACTAGAGGCATACAGACTACACAGTATTAGTAACACGAAACTGTGCAGAGACATGAGTGAGTGAGTGAGTTTTATCACAGCGGGGGACACCAGAAATGGGCTTCACACATTGTTCCCATGTGGGAAATTGAACCAGGGTCTTCGCCGTGACGAGCGAACGCTTTACCCACTAGGCTACCCCACCGCCCCTGCAGAGACATGAACTGCTCAGCAGGGGTTGTCTAAAAATAACAAAACTTCCCATTCAAAAACAATGAAGTTTGGGCACAGACATTTAAGTACATGTACTGATTAACTCTTTGGAAATATTTGTCTTCGCTTAATATATTTAACGCAAATTTGACATGCAATGGCTGTAGCAGTGACCATGTTTTCAGAACCTGGATGTTGTCTTTAGATTCTTTATCTGATTCGACTCTCAATACGACCGATAGTCATCCCCAACCAGGATCCCGTTTCACAAAGCTCTCGTAAGCCTAAGATCTTGAAACGTTTCTCGTAGCATTCATACTCCCTATGTTACAGTATAGGAGATACGAATGCTACGAGAAAAGTTACGAGATCTTAGGCATACGAGAGTTTTGTGAAATGGAGCCCTGGGCTGTATGAGCACAGGAAGGTTGGTTTGACAGGGCAAGGGTGGAAACTACCTCATAAGGATGGGAAAGCCACAATAACTCTGTGAGCCTAGTGGGTGCAAGAGTTGTATGATACCCAGGGAGTTGAGATCGATAATACGATGTGCCATTGAGATTGACATCCAATTATCGAGGGAAAAAAGTACCAGCACCTTGAGCATGTACTAGTTACGTGGATATGTGCGCTATATAAATAATCTATGATGATGATCCTTGGGAAGATGTGCTATAACAGTCTAACTGCATCTGAGAAAAGAGAATGATTTGATAGCTTAGCTTTCCTGAACATCACAGTATGAATCTCACATCAAAGATAAGTCAGAGAAAAGAAACGTCATCCAAGAAATATATATAAATGCTCATTCATTTTACAGTGGAAATGGTTATATCTGAAACAATACTTACACATTCTCTGTGGTGTCGGGTGTCGTCTTCGCCTCGGAGAGAGCTCATGGGATAGCTTTTCAAATAAATACTTAGCCATTTTCAAAATAGCAGCATGGAGAGCATATTGAAGAACGAGTGCACCAAAACCTTTGTAAAATCCAAAAGGTCCTTCCTCTAACAATATGCACTTGAAACAGTCTACAAAGCCCTCGTATCCTGTGCTGATAGGTAGAACACCGGTGCCTAAGTCTGTGTTGTCAATGATGGTGCGTGTTCCCTGCACATACATACGATGCAACACCGTCTCTAGTGGGTAAAGCATCAGGTCTGCCAATACGTTGCCTGTGAAGGTCGCCAGGAGGTCAGGGAAGTATATCTCATAAACTGACCTCCCTGTGTCTCCAACATCAACACTGTGGTCCTGTCAACAAACACAATCTATATATCCAGTGTCCCTAAAATCATCTCAGGTCCTGACAACAATCACTGAAGTCCAGATATGTTTTATACCTAACATCATCACTGTATTCTGAACAAGCAAGGAAACACTGTATGATTATACCGACACTAAGCCTGACAATCTTATAAGGTCACCTCCCATACAAACAACAGAACCTGTTCTAACCTACTGCATCGGACATCTGCCTGTTACTGATGTGGTTGAGTACTGACCCGGAGCTCCTGTTGTTCTAACCTACCTGGCGAACCGCCTCCGTGGTGTTAAAATATGGTACTTGTTGGTCCCTGTCTGGAGCTCGGCATTAATGGGTACAACAAGGACTGGTCGGCTCAGAGTCAGTATAATGTGTCTGTGTGGGGCATTCATGCTTCACTGCGGCATGGTATCTCAGTGGGCTAGCACTATAAAACCAGCTTCAGTCTGGGCTAGTACAAGCAGCCGCACATACACATACACACGCATGCACGTCGTCATATGAGCGAAATATTCTCAAGCACGACGTTAAACCCAATTTCACCTCACCTCACCTACCTGGCGGGTAGCAAGGCAATTTTTCGTGTAAGCCCGATAGGTCACAACACTTTATATTTAGATATCATTTGAGGTGTTTTGCGCAAGAATTAGAAAAAAAAAATTACATAGCAAAAATCATGTGTAAGCCCGGGCTTTTTTCTACAATGGTAGCTACGCCCCTGCCTACTGCATCTGACATCAGTCTGCTACTGATGTGGTGTAGTACTGACCCGGAGCTCCTGCTGCTCTGACCGGATGGTGGATGTCACGGTGAACTGTGCTATAGAGGTGATGATGTAGTGGGACAACTGGTACGCAACTGTGGGCAGGATTAGGCGCCACACTGGCAGCAGACGTGTAGTCTGTGGCATCCCCCACCCAAACACCCTCGTCAGACCTTCCTTCACACAGTCCAAGATTCCCGGCTTCTCACTGGCTATGTCACTCTGACCAAATACAAAATGATATTTGAAACATCCCAAAGAAAGGGAGGTAATCAAACATGGCTCAGTTGATGGAAATGGGAAGAATTTAAAATATTTCCAGAACAAATTACGCTGAAAGAAGCAACTGTGGTGAACTCAGTCAATGGTAGTCTGTTGTCTTTCCGTTGGTCAAGCAAAGTCTTTGTCCTTGGATGCTGATGCAGGTAGGTATCACATCAGAATAAATGGTCAGACCTTACTGAGTGAGTGAGTTTAGTTTTTCGCCGCTTTTAGCAATATTCCAGCAATATCACGGCAGGGGACACCAGAAATGGGCTTCACATATTGTACCCATGTGGGGAAACGAACCCAGGTCTTCGGCATGACAAGCAAACACCTCAACCACTAGGCTTTATCTGTATGATGGAGTACTGGGGATACACAAGACACTACCTGGATTGTCTCAATGAGGCTGGCAGCAAAGAAGGGTGTGGTCACCACGGTGGACAGTCTGAAGAAGACATGAACATTCTGTGGCAACACCAGAAATACCTCTTCAATATTACAAACACAAGATTTGCTACAATTCAACAAATGAGCTACAATTTTTAAAGGACTAATAAAAGCACACAAATGATTTATCTTGTTTACCCAAAGAGTACAAATATTAAACAAGCGAAATATTTCAACTGTAGCTAATTTTGCTGATGTGTCATTGCATGGTTTAGCAGTTTGTCTTTTAGTGAAAAGATTACACAATCTGGCTTTGTCTGTGTAGCTTGATCTACTTGTTAAAACTCCCAGCCTGGTTAAAGACAAAAGACACAGGATTGTTATCGCCACTGACAGTGACCCTCCCATGAGACATTCTGCAACTGACAGCTTGCTTTGATTCCTAAATTATTCAGAGATATACTCAAATGGCACAGAATCGTGATTGTTACCATTATTAAAGTTTCAATTATTCTGCAAAACTCTGTTCAAGTACCGTGACACGTTGCTTACATTGTGAGGACAACGTTTTAAGGGATCAAAGTTTCTTAAAAGACTTGTGTGCCTCTGTAAGAACTCAAGAATTCAAGAATAGGATACATGACTTCTTTAAAGCAATGCCATTCAATATACAGCTAGTTCACTTTTGCTGTTGCCATAGGCTATACCCACTGCACTGGGGTTTTTTTTAACTGATTTCAGGAATTTTCAATTAATTCTCAATTTGGACATTGCTTTCTGGTAATTTGAAAATAAGCTGTCATTACATTAAGGAACTGAATCAGAATCCTTTTAGAATACAGTCCACAAAGAGCTGCAGACACAATCACTGAGCCAAGGATGGAGTCCATGTGTCAGCTAAGCTAACCTCACGTCTCTCAGATCGAACATGAGACTACATGTACATTCTGTCTGTCAGGTGTAGCACAGTTAAGCCACAACAGGCCTAATCTACATGTTAAATTCAATACATTGTGGTAACTCACGCTTTCAAAAGGAGATGTTCACCATATTTCTTCAAGGAACTGTGTCGAGAAATTTCCCTGAAAAAAGTAAAAGAAAGCAAATTTTATACTATTTGAGTAGGCTTATATCAACTGTGTTTTTTTGTCAATTAACACAGCAACATTCCATCTACATGACGAATGCACACAATCAAGTTATAACCAGACAACTGATTGAAATATTCCATGCTGTCAGTGTACAATGACACGATCATCCAACACAACAAGTCTGATCACTTTTCATGTCTCCCATCGTTGTCCGATTCTTCTGTTATGACTAATGTTTCTCTCTTCTGAGTGAGTGAGTGAGTTTGGTTTTACGCCGCTTTTAGCAATATTCCAGCAACATCACGGTGGGGACACCAGAAATGGGCTTCACACATTGTACCCATGTGGGGAATCGAACCCGGGTCTTCGGCGTGACGAGCCAACGCTTTACCCACTAGGCTACCCCAACGCCTTTCTCTCTTCTGAACATGGAACACAGTAATTGAAGTGCTATAGTATGACAACTCATGGTGAGATTGGTTGGTTGGTTTTTAACGCCACACCCAGCAATATTCCAGCTATATGACGGTGGTCTGTAAACAATCCAGTGATCAACAGCATGAGCATCAATCTACGCAATTGGGATACGATGACATGTGTCAACCACGTCAGCAAGCCTGACCACCAAATCCCGTTAGTCGCTTGTTACGACAAGCATGGGTTCCTGAAGACCAATTCTAATCCGGACCTTTACGGGTCACTCATGATATGAAGGTGAATAGGTTTTATTTGTCCATACAGTCTGCACAGTCAATAAGCACAAACTGTCTGTATGTTTAATAAACACAAACTGTCTGTTTGTTCAATAAATGCTGCCTTACATTCCATAAAACAACATGTCTGTATGTTCAATAAATGCAAACTGTCTGTTTGTTCAATAAAATGCTGCCTTACATTCCATAAACAACATGCCTTACGACTTATACATAAATGCAATCTGTCTAATGTTCAATAACAAAGACCTGTTTGTATATTCAATAAACCAAATCAATCAACACAAATTGTACATTTAAGGCACTTAATAGACACAAGATGTCTGCCTGTACAACAAAAAAACCCACCATACCAGTACTTCCTGCATGCTCAGTAAAACAGACAGTCTGTACTTTCAAGAAACAATAACTGTGTATTTGTTCCATAGATATGAACAGTCTGAACACCCAATAAAACTGTCCATTCACAGGATGCCAACACATTTGGGGACTAAGTGTAATAATAGAGGTCGGGTAAAAAGTGTAAACCTAAAAAAATACATCTCGAACAACAAACGTTTTCACGAAAGGAAGATTCTAAACAGAAACACATGTGACCAATCATATGAAGCTCCATACAAGAAAATTGTTGGTCATGTGACTCAAAAACCCACCATGCTGTAACCAATAGGCCATTTTGCACCCTGCAGGCTCAGTAAAACACTCCCTTTGAAATTTTACCCACCTTCAAGAAACAATAACTGTAATTTTGTATTTGTTCCAAAGACATGAACAGTCTAAACACCCAATCAAAACTGTCCATACATCACAGATACAGCTTAGCCTGTACAACGTACAGTTTGACAAATGAACATATACAGAATCTTACTTAGGTAAGGGTGTTAGTTCACTGATAACAGTCTCGCTGACCATGAAGATTCCACGCACCACAAACACACTTCCAATGCCCTTCCACATAGTAGTCATGCCCTGCAACACAAAGAATGGCCATCCATGTCACAGCTTGACAATAACTGTGGATACCATTATGAAAGACTTCGTACAATGAAATCAGGGTTCATACACTATACAGACTGGCAAAATTCAATGACTTTCCAGGGTACTCGAAATAAGCAAAACAAACTTGCACCAATGACAACCTGGACAGAGCATCCTAGATGCATACCAGCCAAATAAATACCAAGCCCAACATTTTGGCAATACTGTTAATTAAAGAAATATGCTATGGAAATTATTCATTGGTTTCAAGCAAAAAATGACACAGACTTTAAAAATGCCTATCATGTTAGAACAATGATTTATTTTTCAAAAGTAATTTGCACCTGGTGCAAGTCATGAAAAATAATATTTCTTTTTGATAATCATTCTCAGTATGTACCAGTGTAAGTGACAAAGCACTAAATGAAACCCTGCAGGGTATCAAAACAAATCACTCTGGAACAAACTGTAACATCAAACTATCATGACAAATCATTTTTGCTTATCAAAGCATTATTAAACTGAATTGTGAGGGCCACCTATAAAATCTGCATCAAGCCCAACATATGGAAATACTCTTATTAAGTAATTAATGTTGGAAGGAATGTATAACAGCCGATTGTTTTCATGGTTATGTTTCATTTATTTTCCAGTCACCGACATAAGTCTGTTTTATTACCTTAATCGTGCGCCAACTCGGGTAACAAGAATTACCATCTTTTAACAGCTTTGTGTATGAAAAGGCTGGGCTTTGAACCACTTATCTTCTGCTATCCACTGAGACGATTTATCAACTAGACTACGAGGCAGTGCAAATAAGGTATGATACCCTGCATAACAGTGTCAAAGCCTTTGTACTGTCCGTTGAAATATTTCATCCACACTGTACTTCATACCATCAATGTCAAGGCTTTATCAGGGTTTTTACATGACGTGATTCCTGCGTATTTGACGCAACAATTTTGTAAACGACTCTCAAAATATTATCATACGAGTCAAGCTTGACGCAAGTTTTATGGGTGGCCCTCACAATTCAGTTTAATAAAATCGATTTGATAAGCAAAAAAAGATATTGTTCGATGATAGTTTGACTTTTACAGAGCTGTCAGATTGTTCCAGAGTACTCAGACTCAGAGGAGACAGTAATCCTGGCTGTTTGAATTGAACAATGCTGTAGTTTCATTTGGTGGTGTGACATACACAGTTACATACTGAGAATGATAAACATAAAGATTTCATGACTCCCAAATATTGAAAATGACTCCCAAAAATATTGTGAGTCACCATTACTCCCATTTTTAAAAGTCTGTGTAAAACCCTGCTTTATATCAACACTGAACATCTACTAGAAATACATCAATATCCAACAAAAAGGTTTAGTGATCACCTTCATCAATAATACACTCACGTGTTGCTGTGAACAGACAAAGATCATCTTCAAAGTCCACTTTACACTGTATACCAATTCTATTACTTAGAAATGTACAAACTCGGGATGATATGATATATGGTTATCCCACAGAGAACCTGAGGAACCTTTCAGAACCGTATGTTGAGATAGTTACCTGATGCCTCTGGAGGTTGATGAGAACCTGGAAGAGTGTGAAAGGGGTAACATGGTACCACTCTCCGTTGTGGTGTACCTGCAAGAAACAATAGGACTAACTCAAGCATCACAGAATAGGGAAGCCAAATTCAAGAAAATGCTTTTCACCATGTCCCAAAAGCATAATAGTACTGCAAGTTCCTATTGACTACCAGTACATATTCTTCATACACTGAACCATTCTGTCACTAGTGTTCTTCACATTTCACATGTGATAGAGGACTGTAGTTTTAATATTTTAATCTGGCTTTGTATTCAGCATTGAGACAAAATATCTTCCCCAGTATTTCATGGAATAAATTATTTCCTTTAAAAAATCCAATTTGTGCCTGTTCTTCACATTGTAGTAAAACAAATCTGTCTGCAATTTGTGTCCATTCTTCACATTTTAATAGGGGTGTCGCGATACGCGAATGTATCGATGCATCGATACATTTTTACTGATGATATGATACGCGATACATGCTTGCGTGTATCGATTCCTATTTTAAAACTTTATCGATTCAAATTTTTATGCTATATCCATCTCCGTCAAAGTCTTGATAGTAAAATTATACGAGACCGCTCCAATAAATAGATGTAGCTAGCTTTACTTAAAAAATAGGTTGGAAACTAACAGCTTTTGTGATTGGCTAGACTATTTTGATGGACCAATCAGCGAGCACGTACGTTGCCGGTAAGGTAATGCTATGAAAAGGCGCGAAAATTATGTATCGCGATACATATCATATCCTTAAAATCATGATACGTATCGTATCGTGAGATTGGTGTATCATGACACCCCTACATTTTAATGAAATGTATCTGTCTGTAACTTGTCAACCCATGAAGATCTGGGTTAGAATTGGTCTTCAGCAATCCATGCTTGTCGTAAGAGGTGACTAACAGGATTGCGTGGTCAGGCTAGCTGCCTTGGTTGACCATGTCATCGTATCCCAACTGATACAATCAGTATCACTGTTGATCACGGGATTGTCTGGTCCTGATTTGATTTACAGACCACATATAGGTGGCATATTGCTGAGTGTGGTGTTAAATAACAAAAAACCAAAACCTGTCACTGTGCTTTACATTTTCATCATACCAAGCTGCCTACATTTGTGTCCATTCTTCACATTTCAGTTAAAGAAATCTGTCTGTGCTTCACATTTCAGTCTGACTAATCACTCGGACATTCTTTCTTTGTTTTGCCAAGGGAGAACACTGAGCACCTTACCTGACACTGTCTCCTCAACACAATACATGGATGTGACAGAACCTGCTCTGCAAATATACTGAAACAAACACAAGTCAAACGTGTTAAAGTATGTAAAATACACATGATGGATTTGAGATTATTGTCATAACACTACTTGTACTGTTACTGTAGAGTAAAAATGTCAGATCTATAACTTTGATGCGACACCTCTCTGCATGAAGATCTGACGTCACCTTCATAGGAGGTAGTGTCAGTAGAACATTTCAATCAAGCCAATTAGGTTCGAACATTCTAAATTCTCAGCATAATAGAGCAAAACATGACAAGCATATCTGATTTATAAAAAATGAATATAATTGGGGGAATTGTAATTCCCTAAAACATATTGTACATATTTAATACATCAATCTCATTATAGTTCTTCTCTTATTATTTTGCCAGTGGTTAAAGCCTTCTCATTTGCTCCCCTTAGACAGCTGGTAATGTGTATATGTGTGTGATGTGGGGAACTAATATTACCTGCACACTGGTGAAAACGATTGATGATTACACTCCTAGACTTACAAGCAATCACAAGGTAATGGCTTAAATCATGAAGAAGGGTTTAACACAAACCACAGCCATACATATCAAGCTCCAGATTTTTTTCTTGAGTGCATGCAAAATACCTACCTTGAGAGTCCAATGCTGAAACCAGCGAATTTCTGGATCTGATCTGAAAAAAAAGAAGGATTTTCTCTCTAAAACTGTGCCCAGGCTGGGAAGCTAAATTTATCAGGCTTACCAGACAAGTCAGATGTCTGACCACTTAAAGTTAATTTGTTGCTCCAGGAATTGCTCCACAATTTGTAACTATCTGATCTATATTATTTGGATCATCTGATCATCTAATCTAAAATTAAACCAAAAATTGCAAGTATTAAATTTTTTTAATTAATCATATTGTACATATTAGTTGTTTTAAAAACAAACAAACTCCGTGAAGTAAGATCTTGTTTGGACTGTTGAACTCTTTCCTGGTTGTTTGGCTTGATGGGCTATCTAAATGTCCCATAAAACGAACTCCTCTGCATCCCGGTAATCTATAATATGTCTCTAGTTCGCCTGTACTTATCACTTGGGTTTCCACCAACCAAAAGCAGATATAAAATTTAACTTCGAAATCTGTGATCAGAGCTAAATCATTAGACTTTGATCTTGACGAAATGTCAATGTCATAATATTATCGTTTGTCATGAATTAGTCAATACCTATCTGGGTCTTAATGCTGTCACCAGATGCTCTTTCGTCGGTATCCTCATCTTCATATCCTCGGCGTCTGTCCCCATCAGCGGCATTCAATGGGCTCGAAAAAGGCCTGTCATTCATTATATGAGTACCCATCGAAACTGACACAATTCCAAAATTTTCATTATTTTTCCTTAAACGGTTAAGAGTTATTTCCCTTGGGTTAAAATACGGAAATTACGTGCAAATGCATAGTCGGAGCGATCCATTAAAATATATTAGAATGTATCTTTTGTGGTACAGCGTTACTTCAGCTTTAATCGTTTGTTCATCTCAAACAGTTCCACTCTCCTTCTTTTGCACATCATTATTTATTACACAACATGGTGCTAAACGTGAAATGGAAAGAATGCATTCCACTAAAACTATGTAAACTGGTACGCGGTATCCGAAGCGTGCAAGATTGTTGCCCAGTCGGTCCGACTCGCTCTACAGCAACGCTGTGAAAGAAAGTCTGGAAAGAAATGCTGTTTTGAACGAAAAATGTCAGACGAAGGGTTGAGGAAATTTTGTGCAGCTCTGCCAAAAATAGTATGTTATTCTAGACGTATTGGTAAAATTAAACGTTTGTTTGGGTTATAACCCTTGAAGCGCTGAAGGGACCTGATGAAATAAAATTTATCTTGAGCGCACAAGTTAGTATCTTGAGCTAGTATGTTGAGCGCTCAGCTTGGTATCTTCAGATACACTGCTCCATAAGCAGTTCATGTGGAAGCAAGGAGGAGCGGAAACGCTAGCTGATTCATGCTTATTTCAGTCTTGGGTTCCAATACAAACACATAACACATCTTCTTGTCAAAAATCATGGTATAGTATAGTACGCCACTTGGAGCGTATTCTGAGGTGTATGTCCCTCTTTCGCACTAGATACCAGAATTGCTGATGTTACAGTGAGTGAGTTAGTACGGTTTACACCGCTTTTAGCAATATTCTAGCAATATCACAGCGGGGGACACCAGAAATAGGCTGCATACATTGTACCCATGTGGGGAATCAAACCCAGGTGTGACGAGCGGACGCTTTAACCACGAGGCTACCCCACCGCCCCGCTGATGTTACAGACTTTATTGGGGACAACTTCGACGATCTGGACAAAGACATGGTTATCGTTGGATGCACAAAAATGTATCCAATGCGGTTTAATCGTGAAACAGGATACTTTACGGTCGTTGCTTAGAGTGTTGGACCCGGATGGTGTTGAATTTCGCTCAAGACAACGTCTTCATCAATGTTTTTATTCTTTAACTTCCTGTGTTGTTAAAACATGTTAAATAGCTACATACTTATACATAAGGGATTGAAACGGAGGAAGTAAAATGGGGAACATGGTATTTTAGTAAGAAATAAAGTCAGAAATAAAGTTGGTGTATGTGCTATACATGCACATACTAATGGCTCAAATAAATCAGGCGGGTTTTATATGATATAAACTATATGAGTTAAACTGCCATTGTACCCACGTTAGGAAACAGTTACTGATACCAGCAAACCAAGACTACAGACTATAGTTCCCTGAAAGTGGTCGACTTTACTTCTAATACATCAGACATCAGTTTTATAAATAAGATAATTAAGTATAACACTCAATGTTAACATTTTTCATGGTCATGTAATACTATATATACATAATAAAGCCGTAGCACAAAACAAGTTATCCAAGCTTTTACGCTAGTGTTCATAACAATATGTACCAATATAAGAAGCAAGTAAAAACACTATTCATCCCTGCAATAAACTCCTAGTCATGTTTATGTTTTAATTCTTATTATGACATTACACATACCTGGGCCTGCTGTATGTAATAAAACAAAAAGTGGTAAAATCAGATACAAAGAATAGTATTGACAAGCATAAAGATGATGAACGTTTACATGATAAACATTATCAATGTTCATGATAAATTTGCAGACTTTTACATAGTTTCATCATAACCACCTATTTAACTCTGACTTTGCATCGTTTGAAATCTTCCAAAAAGGATATAAGTTTGTATACTTTAGCCAGCAGTCAAGCAAATGTGCGCTCCATTAATGCCATAAGATGCTAAACACGAAGTTGAGCGCTCAAGATATTAACTTGTGCGCACAAGTTCGTATCTTGTGCGCTCAAGATTTTAATTTGTGCGCTCTGCATACTAACTTGTGCCCTCAAGATGTTAACTTGTGCGCTCAAGATAACTAACTTGAGCACTCAATATATTAAATTGTGCGCTCAAGAAAACTTAGTTGAGCGTTCAAGATATTAACTTGTGCGATCAACATACTAACTTGTGCGCTCAAGATGTTAACTTGTTCGCTCAACAAAACTAACTTGTGCGTTTAATATATTAACTTGTGCACTCAACATATTAACTCGTGCGCTCAAGATAGATTTGATTTCATCAGGTACCTTCAGCGCTTCCGTAATAACCAGCCTCAGATTTTGTCCTATTTTCACGACATTCCAATGAAGCAGCACGTCCTCAAATAGCAAGCAAGCAGAAATTAAGTTCTTGAAAGAGTTGTTATTATTTTCAACCTTTGAATTTGTCAAGAATTTACACATGTCAACTTATTTTCAAACCTGTCAATGGAAAATAATTCCTTGAGGTCAGTCAAAAGCATCACAATTATCAGGTTACGAGTTATTTGTAGCTCATGTTATAATACTGATCAGTCATCTAAAGCCATATGTCCTGTCTGCCTGGCCATCATTGGTTCAGCAAAGTATGGCCAAGTATTGCTGGGGCTTATGCCAATTAATTGTCTTGGGTGTCTGTCTTTTGTATCAAAACTTGTGAGCTGGCTGTGATCTGTCGTCTGTCTGCACATCTTCGCAAGCACAATCTCCATGACCCCTATCAGTCGGCTTATAGTCCTCTCCATAGCACTGAAACTGCTTTGTTGAAAGTTCTGAATTACATACAGTGTGTTGTGGACAATGGTGACATTGCTCTTCAAATTCTTCTTGATCTAAGTGCAGCTTTTGACATGATTGATCACTATAACAACCTGTTGACACATCTTGACTCAGAATTTGGAATAAGAGGATAGACACTGAAGTGGATTCAATCCTACAGATAGAACACAGAAAGTAGTCATCAATGGAATTTCATCCAGTCCTGTTTAACTTCAATGCGGCACCCCACAAGGATCGGTTTTGGGACCCACACTGTTCAGTCTTTACACCAGACCTCTTGGCAACATCAGCAGCAAACATATGCATGATCTCCTGCACCACTTGTATGCTGATGATGATCAGCTGTGTACTGGTAATCTTTTTATGCCAAGTCCTTCTGCTGCTGCCATGGCCATCTCCTGAACATCTGATTGTTGTGAAGAAATCAAACTTTGGATGACCAACAATTAACTACAGCTGAACCCCCGGAAAACAGGTCCACTGCAGACGGGTCAGAAATGCCAAATTCACCCTGTTGAGAGTGAACAATTCTACTATACCTCTGTCATCCCATGTGAAAGACCTCAGGGTTGTCAAGCAAATCAGCCACCTCTCTAAAGTCTGCAACCTACAATTAAGGAACATCAGCAAGATCAGACCCTGTCTATCACTAAAGAAGCTCCTTTGTCTGGCATTCCAATGCTACTCGCAAACAACCCCACAGTACCTCTGCGACTTACTTCCATTGCACTGTCCCAGCAGAACCCTTCGGTCTGAAACCAAACATCTGTTTTCTGTGCCAAAAATGAAACTCTCTAGTTTCGGGAAGAAATTGTTCACATATGCTGCAGCCGCTGCCTGGAACAATCATCCCCTTGATGTCCACCAGTGTCAAACCTCTTCTATCAAAACCCATCTTTTCCACCAAGCTTTCTTCTGATAAATCCTGACCGCCTCCGTGGTGTAGTGGTTAGAGCGTCCACCCGGAGAGCGGAAGGTCGCGGGTTCGATCCCCGACCGCGTCATACCAAAAGACGTTAAAATATGGTACTTGTTGGTCCCTGCCTGGCGCTCGGCATTAATGGGTACAACAAGGACTGGTCGGCTCGGAGTCAGTATAATGTGTCTGAGTGGGGTATTCATGCTTCACTGCCGCATGGTATCTCAGTGGGCTAGCACTATAAAACCAGCTTCAGTCTGGGCTAGTACAAGCAGCCGCACATACACATACACATGCATACACTTCGTCATATGAGCTAAATATTCTCAAGTACGACGTAAAACCCAATTTCATCTCACCTCACCTCTGATAAATCCTAACTGTACTGTGAGCATAACATCCAAGTATGGAAAAAGCACAATGCAAACTCACTGTTATTATTATTATTATTATTGGGTGCTGCTCCTTTCCCTGATTTAGTGATCATGTGTGAAGCTGTTGATAGTTCATCCCCACAGAGATATTGCTTGATTATAAGCAGCTAAAACTATTACAGTGTTTGAAATATAAAGTGAAAGGAAAGAGATCTATGTCCACAGATTTATTAAAACCTATTCAGAAAGTGTGAAGAAAGACACAGAAAAGATTCCCAGTTTTAATTAAAAATGTCCCATTTGCACAGAATTTATGGAACTCAGAACTTTAAAATCATCAAATATTTAAATCATGTTTTTGTGCCAAGTTGCTTAATGAGGACACCTAATTTTGATTCTTATATAAATCTCTGATGTCATTACCCTAATATGAAAGTTAACTTTTACATTATCACTATATTCCAATGCCCTTGTTAGATTTGATCACTGCATAATATACTGAAGGGAAAAAATAAAGGATTGTCTCTATTCTCTGACCTATATATATACAATGAGGACACTGATTGTAAGTATGCCCAGATGTTGCCAGACAGTTGCAATAGCATGTCAGGGACATACTCGATGCTGCCTTTCTTTATTTAAACTGAAAACAATGAATCAAGTCTGTTATGTTTGGCGTGATTAAAATCTGAAATTTTATGCAATCCCTCAATTTTTTCTCTCAGTATATATTCCATTCTCTTCCCTCAGAGGTTACTTGTCATATCTTCCTACGAACCTCTGTTCTAATACGGCCATATTTCCCGGTTCTCGTAAAATCCCTTAGCGGCAAAAGATCGCAACATGAATTATCTCCCTTCTTTCTATCCAATCAGAACACGTGTTACATCGACTAACACAAGCAAATGTGAGGCCACAAATATCCCCCATCTGCCGGGGACTTGTGTTGATGTTACACACAAGAAGTTTAATGGCTAGTCAACGAGGGCGATGGAGACGCCACTGATCCGCCATAACATGACTGAGTTCTGTCTAGAAGAAACGTTTAGTTTTCTCGAAGTATACGGAAATTACCAAGGCCTTGCGAATGATCACTTTTGAAACAACGTCGCTGATTGCACAACTAAATCTGATTGCCTCCAATCACGAGTCTTGAACGCTCACACCATGAAAGGGCCGTATTAGAACAGAGGTTACGTAGGAAGATATGACAGGAGTAACCTCTGTGGGAAGAGAATGTATATATTCATGCACAACTACATTGAGACAATATTTTGTGTTCTGCAGGAGCTTCATGCACACCTCAACACCAGTTTCAGCAAAGTGACGCTACAAGCTCTAGTGGACAGGAAGGTCAAACATGACCCGACCTTCACCTCCAACAAGATGACCTTTGATGGGAATGAGACAGCTGGAATAGAAGAGTAGGAAACAGACTTTCATAACTAGTCACATAAAACATAAAGAAACCTCATGCAAGCATGCTGAACCCTAAAGAGATGTAAACCATCTTGATACATGATCAAAACTATATCCATGGTAGAATAAGTTATCACATATCAGCTTGTCAATAAAGGTTTCATTAATATAGACAGGTAATTTCAGAAATGTTATGGTCAACCTTTGTGGAGGACTAAATGTTGCAGGTAGACATACTTCTTTATTATCTCGAAGACAGCATTTCCACTGTACATGCTGCCCCTATCTGACCTACAGCCAATTCACAGCTTCTACCAGTAACGTAATGACAATTTGAATTGTCACCTGTAGGCCTGGTATGATGCAGGGATTTACAGGACACAGACTCCTGCATCCTACATGCTTCAAAATTGACAATGGACGCAGCGAAATTTATTAACGCATCCACAGGGACGCAGAAAAGTTCAAATACTTTTGTAAAAATTCCAATCAAGTAACAATAATTTATCATTGAGTTTGCTACTAGCTGGGTTATGGTATCATTTGCAATTTAATTACTGTAACAATTAATGTGATGATCATGATACACAATACAATAACAGTATTTATAATAATATTTAAGTGCCTGGGACCCCCATTTTGTTGTCCAGGACCCATGAAAATTATAAGCATGAGTCCCAGGGACCCTCAAATGGCTGATGATGGCTGACAGACATCAACATTTTCTGATGTTGATCTTTCCCATTACAGGTAAGTGCTCTCCTTATATATTCATTCTACATCTATCTAATATTTTACTTAATTACTAATCAGGTAATATAATCATCAAGGTAGTTAATTCTGGGTTGTTGATCACATATAATGGAAATACACCACTTATCACTCATTACTAACTTAAACATTGCACTGGCATTTCACGTAAGACAGTGTGTGAGAGGAATAAATTGAATATATTTCATATCATAAAAAACATACTACACCAAGATCACTATTTCACAGATTTCACTGACCTTGTGCCGATTTGTGACGTCGGTAACCTAGTTTTCATTTTGATGGCTACAATATGCAACACCTGAGTAATTAAAAATATTTTGCCTATTTCACTTAATCCATTATTTTATTTATTGAATGTAATACAGACAGTTAATTGTCACCAGTCCGCCTGGTATGACAACCGACAGACATCAACATTTTCTGATGATGATGTTTCTCATTACAGGGATGTAAACAGCTTTTAGAAAAACTCCTTAATATTTGTCTGGGACAATAGGAAGCCTGAACCTGAGACAAAATGGTGCCCAAACAGGGACGGAGTTACCGTATATGAATGTTCAAGCGTAAGACAATGCCTAAGGAAAAGTTTCCTACAGGTGTGGTAGTGGCCGTTCATCCCAAGGGATGGATGGACGAGACTCTCGTGAACCGTTGGGTGGAGGACGTGTGGTCTGCGAGACCAGGAGGAATGAGAGGATGCAACGCACTCTTAGTTTGGGATATGTTTAGGGCCCATTTGTGTCAGTCAGTGAAGACCAGGTTAGTGGAGAAGAAGATGCACCAGGCAGTAATTCCGGGTTGCTGCACATCTATACTACAACCACTGGATGTTTCCCTGAACAAGCCGCTCAAAGGTGAACGAAGGGAAAAGTGGTTGAATGGATGATCAATGGTGAGCACACTTCTCACCAAGTCCAACGCAATGAGGAAGGCTCCACTCCACCGAAGTTGCAAGATGGGCCAGGGACTCGTGGAACCTAACTTCCCACCTTCATGGTTAAGAATTTGTTCTTGAAATGTGGCATTTCAAATGCGATGGACGGAACCGAGGACGATGCTTTGTTTTCGGAATTTCTGACGCCAGAAAACCGAAAAGAAGAAGAAGATGTGCTTATTTGTGACAATCTGGATGATTACTATGATGATACAACCAGCGATTAAGCGGTGACCTGAACTGGCTGGCGAGGACATGACACAGAATTTGATGGGTTTTACGGCCGATGACTTGTGAAAATCTCAGAACTCTCTTTGCAAAAAGTCAGTGTTTATTGTTAGTGGACTATTTTTCTTATTGTCATATATATATAGATGAAATATGGACACTTAAATAATATATTTTGAAACAAAAGTTGACTTCAGTTTTATTTTACCGATGGTACTTTTCTCTAACGGGTTCATATTGTATTGCACAACTAAATCTGATTGCCTCCAATCACGAGTCTTGAAGCAGCTCACACCATGAAAGGGCGTATTATTAGAACAGAGGTTCACGTGGGAAGATATGACAGGAGTAACCTCTGTGGGAAGAAAGAATGTATATATTCATGCACAACTACATTGAGACAATATTTTGTGTTCTGCAGGGCTTCATGCACACCTCAACACCAGTTTCAGCAAAGTGGCGCTTACAAGCTCTAGTGGACAGGAAGGTCAAACATGACCCGACCTTCACCTCCAACAAGATGACCTTTGATGGGGAATGAGACAGCTGGAATAGAAGAGTAGGAAACAGACTTTCATAACTAGTCACATAAAACATAAAGAAACCTCATGCAAGCATGCTGAACCCTAAAGAGATGTAAACCATCTTGATACATGATCAAAACTATATCCATGGTAGAATAAGTTATCACATATCAGCTTGTCAATAAAGGTTTCATTAATATAGACAGGTAATTTCAGAAATGTTATGGTCAACCTTTGTGGAGGACTAAATGTTGCAGGTAGACATACTTCTTTATTATCTCGAAGACAGCATTTCCACTGTACATGCTGCCCCTATCTGACCTACAGCCAATTCACAGCTTCTACCAGTAGCAACGTAATGACAATTTGAATTGTCACCTGTAGGCCTGGTATGATGCAGAGGTTACAGGGACACAGACTCCTGCATCCTCACATGCTTCAAAATTGACAATGGGCCTTGTGAAATTTATTAAGCATCCACAGGGCGCATGAAAAGTTCAAATACTTTTGTAAAAATTCCAATCAAGTAACAATAATTTATCATTGGAGTTTGCTACTAGCTGGGTTATGGTATCATTTGTTGCAATTTAATTTCACTGTAACAATTAATGTGATGATCATGATACACAATACAATAACAGTATTTATAATAATATTTAAGTGCCTGGGACCCCATTTTGTTGTCAGGACCCATGAAAATTATAAGCATGAGTCCCAGGGACCCTCAAATGGCTGATGATGGCTGACAGACATCAACATTTTCTGATGTTGATCTTTCCCATTACAGGTAAGTGCTCTCCTTATATAT
This sequence comes from Haliotis rubra, assembly GCF_003918875.1. Lineage (NCBI taxonomy): Eukaryota > Metazoa > Mollusca > Gastropoda > Lepetellida > Haliotidae > Haliotis > Haliotis rubra. The sequence goes on from NW_025767335.1 coordinate 2,239,921, forward strand.
TCATTCTACATCTATCTAATATTTTTGCTTAATTACTAATCAGGTAATATAATCATCAAGGTAGTTAATTCTGGGTTGTTGATCACATATAATGGAAATACACCACTTATCACTCATTACTAAGCAAACATTGCACTGGCATTTCACGTATAAGACAGTGTGTGAGGAATAAATTGAATATATTTCATATCATAAAAACATACTACACCAAGATCACTATTTCCACAGATTTCACTGACCTTGTGCCGATTTGTGGCGTCGGTAACCCTAGTTTTCATTTTGATGGCTACAATATGCAACACCTGAGTAATTAAAAATATTTTGCCTATTTCACTTAATCCATTATTTTATTTATTGAATGTAATACAGACAGTTAATTGTCACCAGTCCGCCTGGTATGACAACCGACAGACATCAACATTTTCTGATGATGATGTTTCTCATTACAGGGATGTAAACAGCTTTTAGAAAAACTCCTTAATATTTGTCTGGGACAATAGGAAGCCTGAACCTGAGACAAAATGGTGCCCAAACAGGGACGGAGTTACCGTATATGAATGTTCAAGCGTAAGACAATGCCTAAGGAAAAGTTTCCTACAGGTGTGGTAGTGGCCGTTCATCCCAAGGGATGGATGGACGAGACTCTCGTGAACCGTTGGGTGGAGGACGTGTGGTCTGCGAGACCAGGAGGAATGAGAGGATGCAACGCACTCTTAGTTTGGGATATGTTTAGGGCCCATTTGTGTCAGTCAGTGAAGACCAGGTTAGTGGAGAAGAAGATGCACCAGGCAGTAATTCCGGGTTGCTGCACATCTATACTACAACCACTGGATGTTTCCCTGAACAAGCCGTTCAAGGTGAACGTAAGGGAAAAGTGGTCGGAATGGATGATCAATGGTGAGCACACTTTCACCAAGTCCAACGCAATGAGGAAGGCTCCACTCCACGAAGTTGCAAGATGGGCCAGGGACTCGTGGAACGAACTTCCCACCTTCATGGTTAAGAATTTGTTCTTGAAATGTGGCATTTCAAATGCGATGGACGGAACCGAGGACGATGCTTTGTTTTCGGAATTTCTGACGCCAGAAAACCGAAAAGAAGAAGAAGATGTGCTTATTTGTGACAATCTGGATGATTACTATGATGATACAACCAACGAATTAGCGTGGACGGAACTGGCTGGCGAGGACAGTGACACAGAATTTGATGGGTTTACGGCCGATGACTTGTGAAAATCTCAGAACTCTCTTGCAAAAAGTCAGTGTTTATTGTTAGTGGACTATTTTTCTTATTGTCATATATATATAGATGAAATATGGACACTTAAATAATATATTTTGAAACAAAAGTTGACTTCAGTTTTTATTTACCGATGGTACTTTTTCTCTTGGGTTCATATTTCCATACTCACCGATTTCACAAAATGGCATCTCGTTGATGCAAGCAGTGATCGTCGGGATATAAAAAGGAACACAAACACATGTTGCCACAATACACCGGTAATCTTTATTATGTAATATTCTCACCAACACTTACGCTGTATATCCACTTTCCAAATGGTGTCTCGTTGTTGATGCAAGCAGTGATCGTTAAAAAAGGTAAACAAACACTGGTAATCTTTATTATGTAATATTCTCACCAACACTTATGCTGTATATCCACTTTCCAAATGGCGTCTCGTTGTTGATGCAAGCAGTGATCGTTAAAAAAAGGTAAACAAACACCGGTAATCTTTATTATGTAATATTCTCGTAATGGTGTCTCGTCGTTGATGGAACATACTTACCGGGTACCCTGGTCTCTGTTGGCCGCGACCCATCGCGGGGGGCCGGCCTATCCATGAGAGATATGATTTTGACACTGATTTTGAGGGTCAAGTTTGGGGGTCGGCTTATCCATGGGATTGGCTTATAGACGGTCATATACGGTACACAACGTTGATGATGAGCCTGCTTACATGTGCCACAAACAATATATCAACCATATGTTGAACTATGAAACTTTCATCTGTGATATTGAGTGTGATTGACTTTTGACAAGTAGTCATCTTCAGGAAAACTTACGCATAATTGTTTAATAAACACATTGTCACCGATGTCATCCAGACCTGTAGGTCCTAACTGAAGTGTTCTGTGTAAACATTCATTGTACATCCGATTATCTGTCATTGAATGATAAAGCTTCATAAATAAACTTGCTTTAGTTCTATCTTCACACCGTTAGTTGTATTATTCACCTATCATTTTGAGCTAGTATAGTTACATCTGCAGTTCATACTTTTAGTTCATGTGCTGATAGTATATAGATTAGCATTTAGTTTTAGTTAAGTTTGTTAGATTTAGTTTTATTGTCTTAAGCTCATAGTCTTTTAAAGGACAATGTTTAGTTTAGTGTTGTCATCGCTCTTGGTCGTTTGCCATTCATTATTGTTCATATCATGTGCATGTGTGTTTGAGAATTTTTCCATCACATACACTTGCACCAGTAAGGATCTTTCTCATTACAGGTAAGCACTGTCCTTTCATTCTACATCCATCTCTAATTGCTGGTAGAATAATGAAATCTAATATGTCACTTAATTACTAATCAGGTAATGTAATCATCAACGCAGTAAGTGTTTGGTTATTGATCATGTATAATGTAAATATCCCACTAACTTAGGACCTGATATAGGAAACACCCACGTAACTAACATGGGACCTGATATAGGAAACACCCACGTAACTAGCATGGGACCTGATATAGGAAACACCCACGTAACTAACATGGGACCTGATATACGAAACACCCATGTAACTAACATGGGACCTGATATAGGAAACACCCACATAACTAACATGGGACCTGATATAGGAAACATCCATGTAACTAACATGGGACCTGATATAGGAAACACCCAATGCGTAACTAACATGGGACCTGATATAGGATACACCGCGTAACTAACATGGGACCTGATATAGGATACACCCGCGTAACTAACGTGAGTCCTGATATAGGAAACACCAACGTACCGACGTAACTAACATGGGACCTGATATAGGAAACACCCACGTAACTAACATGGGACCTGATATAGGAAACACCCATGTAACTAACATTGGACCAGATATAGGAAACACCCATGTAACTAACATGGGACCTGATATAGGAAACACCCACGTAACTAACATGGGACCTGATATAGGAAACACCCACGTAACTAACATGGGACCTGATATAGGAAACACCCAGGTAGCTAACATGGGACCTGATATAGGAAACACCCACGTAACTAACATGGGACCTGATATAGGAAACAACCATGTAACTAACATGGGACCTGATATAGGAAACACCCACGTAACTAACATGGGACCTGATATAGGAAACACCCAGGTAACTAACATGGGACCTGATATAGGAAACACCCACGTAACTAACATGGGACCTGATATAGGAAACACCCACGTAACTAACATGGGACCTGATATAGGAAACACCCACGTACCGACGTAACTAACATGGGACCTGATATAGGAAACACCCACGTAACTAACATGGGACCGGATATAGGAAACACCCATGTAACTAACATTGGACCAGATATAGGAAACACCCACGTAACTAACATGGGACCTGATATAGGAAACACCCACGTAACTAACATGGGACCTGATATAGGAAACACCCATGTAACTAACATGGGACCTGATATGTTATCAACTTTTCCTGATGTTTATCTTTCTGAATGCAGACAAATAAACAGCTTTTAAAAACCCTGTCTTCTTAATATTTCTCTGGGACAATAGGAAGCTTGAACTGTGACAAAAATATGACGCTAACTTGTCAACATGATATGTGATTCTATCTCTTATTTGACCTGTTCATTGAGTTTTGGTACCTCCGTTCTCACTGGCATTTAGTTTTTTAATGAAAATTGAATTAGTTCCAGCAATACCAACAGTGCAGGACAAGCTTGCCCTTTCCACAAACATCTGGTGTCATAGTAATCCATTCATGTAATTTCCATCTCTAGTTTGGCATCATGCCACATAGAAACTGGTTCGTCAGATATCCGAAACTGACTATCCTCTGATATTTTGAATTCACAATTAATTAAAACAGTCACATGTGTTCCGTGCAGTATGTTGTAATCACTTTGTTTACTTTCCAGATCATTCAACATTTTTAAACAAATCCACATGATATGCAATGACGCTCACGCCATCTACACTGTAAGTACTAGCAATAACCATTGGATTCTCCCTTCTCGTAATAATTGTTGTCAACAAGATACAGATTCACCTGCAATCAGTCATCTCCACAGCAGCTTGAGCTGGAATTTGAGCTTTAATATTTCCAGGTTTTAACAAACCTGTATAGAAAGGGCAGAGTTTTTATTCATTATAGCTGATTTTCTGACATCAAAGGGGCGATGGCGTAGCCTAGTGGTTAAGGCGTTCGCTCATCACGCTGCAGGCTTGGGTTCGGTTCCCCACATTGGTGCTATGTGTGAAGCCCATTTCTGGTGTTCCCCGCCGTGATATTGCTGGAATACTGCTCAAAGCGGCTTAAAACTAAACTCACTCACTCGCTCACTCCGAATCAAATTGTTCTTGTTTTCTTCCTTTCATGCCATCTTTTGGTATGATGTGTCTTGTGATCAAATCTCCAATCTTTCCCTCTCTGGGCATACACTCTGTATCCATGAGATCACCAGTTCATGATAGCAACAAGGACTGGTCGGCTCGAGGTCCGTATAATGTGTCTGAGTAGGGTATTCATGCTTTACTGCAGCAAGGTATCTCACTGAGCTAGCACTATAAAACAAGCTTCAGTCGGGGCTAGTACAAGCAGCCACACATACACGCATGCACATCGTAGTCATATGACCGAAATATTCTCAAGTACGACGTTAAACCCCATTTCTCCTCACCTCTCTGTTCCTTGTCATGAATAACATTGATCTGCCCTCAGCTGACCCATGACATCATACATGAGTTTGCTGAGGACAACGTGAAGTACCTGGAGCTCCGCTCAACCCCAAAGACAATCCCAGAGACTGGACTGACCCCCGAGGTGTATCTGGACTGTATGTTGAGGGCTGTGCGTGAGTGTGAAGAGGGAGGGGTGGACACCATTGTGAGGATACTCCCCTCCATTGACCGCAGGAATGGGGTGGACGTGGCGTACAAGACTGTGGACCTGGCCCACAAATATGCCCAGTCATCCAATGGTGTTGTGTGCGGGATCGACTTTAGTGGAGACCCATTGGTAAGTCTTCTGTAATGAGATAAGTTGCTTGGTTGTTTAATATCACACTTAGGAGATAAACATCATGTGTTGGCCAATTTCCGGGTGTTATTGAGTATTTGAAGCACGGGAATTCATTTGGAACCAACGGCGTCAGCCAGAGGTTTCAAATGAAATATTCCCGTGCTTCAGATACTCAATAACACCCGGAAATTGGCCAACACATGATGTTTATCGACATTGTAAACACAAAATTAAACCAAAAGGTCCACACACGTTTTTGTGTCTGCACGGGTACAGCAGTGAAATGTCATCAGCCGGATGTTCGGCTGTCTCCCGTGGTAGCATCTGGACCTGCTCATTTGTGACGTCATTCGGACTTTACGTCACAATATGATTTTAATGACGTCATCACAGCTGACGACGTAACAATACAATTGTGTGAGCAATGTTTGTATGTATTAATACGCAGTGAATTTCCGGGAATCGAATACCATTTGATCACGTTTTTCAACCAATCAGATGAAAGAACATAGTGACTTTTGGTTTACAATCAGCAATATTCCAGCTATATGACGGCTGTTTTCAAATAATGAAGTTCAGACCAGACAATACAGTGATCACCAGCATACGCATCGATATACGTAATTGGGATATGATGACGTGTCAACCAAGTCAGCGGATCCCGTTAGTCGTCTCTTATGTATGACAAGCATGGGCTACTGAAGACCAATTCTAACCAGGATCTTCAAGGTCATTCTAACCCAGATCTTCATGGGTCTTAATTAGATAACCACATGTCAAGGTGGAATATGTCCGATGTACCTCATGCGTGTTAGAAGAGGTTTCTGTTGCAAACAGGATTTATCTTGGCCATGGTATCAAATGTGTAACTGGTGAGCATCTGGTTTAAACAGTCTGAATTGATTGTACGCAACAATGCTTATTCTATAAACCATTGGTTTCCACAATGGCGTGACTTATAATTCTTAAATATATTGTACATTGCAATGAAAATATATGAGGGTTTTTTTTAGAAATTGTGACATTTCAAATCAGTGAATGATTCATTTTTAGTTCATGTAGAATGTGCTGTGTACTCTTTCTGTGGCCCAACCATGGATGCATTATGTGTCATGCAAAACGCTGTAATGATGTTTCATGTGCAACATTTTTGGTGAAAAATTTAATGATCTGTTGACCAGTGTCACTATTCTAGAGTAATGAAATACAGTGCTGTGGAGAACTAATTTGAGTAGTACTGCATTAATTATGTTCAAATCCAGAGAATAATAGTCTTGATTATCAGCCAAAACAAATTCCACTGGACATTTATGGAAAAATATTGGAGAAAAATATATGAATATATGACAAAAAATCAGTGATGACACAATTAAATGTGGAAAGGGTAGCCATTATGTAAGTTGTTTCTTGTCACAGGTTGGAGATGCTGCAGACTATATCCCTGTCTTCCAGTATGCTCACAGCAAGGGGCTGAAGCTGGCTTTACATCTAGCTGAGGTGAGTCAACACAGCTTATGGTATACATAGGCTCCTGTATCAGAAGACCAGTCAGTTAAATCTATTACATCTGACAGGCATTAACATACCGTATATTACCGTCTATAAGCCGAATTTTGATGACCAAAAAAAGCAGTCTGTAGAAGGGGGTCATCTTATCCATGGGTTATGCTTTCGTCAAACTTTTTTCCAGGGGTAAGAAAACAACATCGTATCACTTCGCGTGAACAAACGACAGAAGACGACTTTGTCAGTAGAGACGTCAAATTTGCAATTAAACATGTTGAAAGATGTCAAATTGTTCAGTGTTAGTTCTGGCAGTGTTGTTTGTCATGTAAATCTTTGTCAACACAGATTGGGTTTGGTATGGTTTGTGTTTCACGTCACACTCAGCAATATTCTAGCTATATGGCGGCGGTCTGTAAATAATTGAATCTGGACCAGACAATCCAGTGATCAAGAGCATGACCATCGATCTACACAATAGGGATACAATGACATGTGTCAACCAAGTCAGGAGCCTGACCACCCGATCCCCTTAGTCGCCTCTTACGACAAATATGGATCTTCACAGGTATTGTCAACACAGACCCGACATAATCCCAGTTTCTATACTTAAGTCTGATTCGGTGTAGATTGCCAGCTTCAAGGAGACCTATGAAGTTATCAAGGGCACTACTGTTGGAAGGATAGGTCATGGGACGTTTCTGCATCAGTGTCCCGAAGACTACAAGGACCTAACACAATGTGTTCTACAACAACGCATCCCCATTGGTGAGTGTTGTCCAGTACGAGCACTCCTTGCCATCACTGAGGGTAATGGTAGCCTAGCTATCACAAGTAACAACACAATGCCCTTGGGGTTACCAGTTTTAAACATAGATAATATTTAAAAGCTGTTGATTATACCTAACTTTCAGTTCAGTGGAAACTGACAGACATGTAGTTATTTCTGGAAACTCTGGGTAACCTCTGATCTGCTTCTCCCTACTTCAAATCTAGGGATTGCAGTGGGGTAGACCAGTGATTAAAGCGTTCCTTCATCATACCAAAGCCTGGGTACAATGTGTGAAGCCCATTTCTGGTGTCCCCTGCTGTGACATTGCAGGAATAATGCTGGAATATTGCTAAAAGCGGCGAAAAACCCAACTCACTCCCTCCCTCACTCACTCACACTCCAAATTTAGGGTGATTAAAGGGCACTTTTGCTTCTCTTGGGTCCAGTCTGTTGGGTATTCTTACTCCAATATGAAGCTCATATCTGGAATCCCCTTGATAACTTGACAACGATACAAGAATCTGAATCCAAATGTCGTAATCACAAAAAAAAAGCTGTTTGTCAATATTGTAGTTCCCAGCTTCTAAAATGCCACTCAAAGTAGTCTTCTTTCACTGACTGTGTTCCAGAAACATGTATGACCTCCAACTTGAAGGCTCAGACAGTGTCGGACTACAGCTCACACCACCTGGAGTACTGGTACAACAAGCAACACCCAGTCATTATCTGTGTAAGTTACCTCTACTACTATCAAGGTTGATTGTCATCCTTAAGATCCTGTCTTTGAACTCAAGAATAATGGTTTGTACGTCAAAGAAGCTTGGTATTCAACCATCATGATGGCAGGGCTTCCCTCTTGAAAGATCGTGGGGCGGGATCGGAAGACCCGGGTTCGAATCCCCACATGGGTACCTTGTGTGAAGCCCATTTCTGGTGTCCCCCGCCGTGATGTTGCTGGAATATTGCTAAAAGTGGCGTAAAACCAAACTCACTCACTCACTCACTCTTGAAAGATCGTAAGTGACCTCTTTGTAAGGACACAGTGATGTCATATTCTAAAGTAAGATATTTTTACTAAAACTCCCTTTCTGCATATGTGTTAAATCTTACAGATGCAGGGTTTGTGACTGGAACACTCAGATTACCCCGCAGTTTAACCGAAACTTCAGTATCGCAAAGGCCGTTTTTGCGAAGGCTGACTGTACTTGGTTTGATAGACTATTTTATGACAGTGCATGACTGGAACACTCAGATTACCCCGCAGTTTAACCGAAACTTCAGTATCGCAAAGGCCGTTTTTGCGAAGGCTGACTGTACTTGGTTTGATAGACTATTTTATGACAGTGCATGACTGGAACACTCAGATTACCCGCCCAGTTCTTGAAACTTCAGTATCGCATAAAGGCGTTTTTGCGAAGGCTGACTGTACTTTGGTTTGATAGACTATTTTATGACAGTGCATGACTGGAACACTCAGATTACCCGCGAAGTTTAACCGAAACTTCAGTATCATAAAGGCCGTTTTCGCGAAGGCTGACTGTACTTGGTTTGATAGACTATTTTATGACAGTGCATGACTGGAACACTCAGATTACCCGCGGTTTAACGAAACTTCAGTATCGCCAAAGGCGTTTTCGCGAAGGCTGACTGTACTTGGTTTGATAGACTATTTTATGACAGTGCATGACTGGAACACTCAGATTACCCGCAGTTTAACCGAAACTTCAGTATCGCGAAAGGCGTTTTGCGAAGGCTGACTGTACTTGGTTTGATAGACTATTTTATGACAGTGCATGACTGGAACACTCAGATTACCCCGCAGTTTAACCGAAACTTCAGTATCGCAAAGGCCGTTTTTGCGAAGGCTGACTGTACTTGGTTTGATAGACTATTTTATGACAGTGCATGACTGGAACACTCAGATTACCCCGCGGTTTAACCGAAACTTCAGTATCGCAAAGGCCGTTTTTGCGAAGGCTGACTGTACTTGGTTTGATAGACTATTTTATGACAGTGCATGACTGGAACACTCAGATTACCCGCGCAGTTTAACCGAAACTTCAGTATCGCATAAAGGCGTTTTATGCGAAGGCTGACTGTACTTGGTTTGATAGACTATTTTATGACAGTGCATGACTGGAACACTCAGATTACCCCGCAGTTTAACCGAAACTTCAGTATCGCAAAGGCCGTTTTTGCGAAGGCTGACTGTACTTGGTTTGATAGACTATTTTATGACAGTGCATGACTGGAACACTCAGATTACCCCGCGGTTTAACCGAAACTTCAGTATCGCAAAGGCCGTTTTCGCGAAGGCTGACTAATACTTGGTTTGATAGACTATTTTATGACAGTGCATGACTGGAACACTCAGATTACCCGCGGTTTAACCGAAACTTCAGTATCGCCAAAGGCGTTTTCGCGAAGGCTGACTGTACTTGGTTTGATAGACTATTTTATGACAGTGCATGACTGGAACACTCAGATTACCCAGCGGTTTAACGAAACTTCAGTATCGCCAAAGGCGTTTTGCGAAGGCTGACTGTACTTGGTTTGATAGACTATTTTATGACAGTGCATGACTGGAACACTCAGATTACCCGCAGTTTAACGAAACTTCAGTATCGCAAAAGGCGTTTTTGCGAAGGCTGACTGTACTTGGTTTGATAGACTATTTTATGACAGTGCATGACTGGAACACTCAGATTACCCCGCGGTTTAACCGAAACTTCAGTATCGCAAAGGCCGTTTTTGCGAAGGCTGACTGTACTTGGTTTGATAGACTATTTTATGACAGTGCATGACTGGAACACTCAGATTACCCAGCGGTTTAACCCGAAACTTCAGTATCGCAAAGGCCGTTTTTGCGAAGGCTGACTGTACTTGGTTTGATAGACTATTTTATGACAGTGCATGACTGGAACACTCAGATTACCCCGCGGTTTAACCGAAACTTCAGTATCGCAAAGGCCGTTTTTGCGAAGGATGACTGTACTTGGTTTGATAGACTATTTTATGACAGTGCATGACTGGAACACTCAGATTACCCCGCCATTTAACCAAACCCACGGTATCTCAAATTGCGAGGGATGATTCTACTTGGTTTTATAGACATTTGTATGACAATAGACAGTTGAATGCTAAAACTTCTTCTCCTTCATTTATTGTAGACTGACGGGAAGGGTGTGTACCAGACCACAGTCACGGAGGAATACCTACATGCAGCACAAGCATTTGGACTGACACGCCTCCAGTTGTGGCAGCTCTCACTTCAGTCAATAGACCATATATTTGCAGATGAAGCAACTAAACAGACTCTCAGACAAAAGTGGAGCTCTATCAAACCATCCTTGGACTTCCAGGACGAGTGAGGGAAAAGCAGCTTATGTCTTCACATGCCTTTCTATGAATTCATTTCACTGAGAAATGCCAGCTATAATGATATTAAACTAGTCAGTCCTGGGCCCACTTGCACAGAGCAATCTTAGTTACAATCAATCTTAGGGCCTTACAATCAACTTTACAATCACCATACAATTGCCCTAATCCACTTGCACAAAGCCGATCTTAGAGCGATTGTAAGACCGTATGGATTTAAGATCCCGATCTTAGCTAAGATCGCACTCTTCAACGGTGGAGGTGCGAATTTCTTAAACTCGACTCCTGTCTACAGTTGTCTGCAAGTGCGCATAGCATACTGCGCAAATAGAGAGTGATACTGGTCCCAGCACACAATACATACCTCCCTCAATCGCACCTTGCAGAATTTTCATGACAAACATTCCAAGAAATCTTGAAGGAACCGACACGTGGGCGATAGCATATATTTTTTCTACATTTTAACTGTCTTGATTTATGAATTGAGAATGTGATATTTCAACCACGGAAATACCTACCCATGTTTTATGAAAATATTGAACTGCGAAAAATACATTCATAAATTTGGGTCTAGATTTAGTGACTTAATAATTATGAAAATTATAATAATATATCAAAATATCGACAATATTTACTTATGATATAACACCTAAATGCATGATTTGCCACTGGTTGTCAATGAGACATTGTTTAATGCACAGCTGGTTTTTTTTTTTCCTTTTTGTTTTTTGTGTATGTAAAATCAAAATATACCCTAGAAGTATTGGTTTTCTCACAATATAACCAGAAAATGTAATATGGCTACAGAAGTGTTGTAAAGAATTCATGACAGGGAAATCACGAATATCAAATAATATATCGAGAGAGCAGTTGTTAAATTTTTTCCTTATCCTGACTCATGCTCTTTTGCTTGTCCCCTTCCTCTTGCGAACATAGTGGAACACTTGTATCTCCTTAATTGAAGCTCCTTCAATGTAAAATCACTAATTGGTACTCACCCACGAGTTACCTCCCCTGCCGTGGCGGGAACAGGTGTCGCCACCCTCTGGCCTCATGCTTCACTCTCTCCTTCTTAGCCCAGTGAGCAGGATGTGAAGCGCCTGTGTCTCCTTACACACTATATCCTTTGGTTTTCTTAGTTAGTTACCTTTTATAGTTTACTATAAAGGTATAGCTAGTATCCTTCAGTTATTTGCGTTAATAATTAATCATTATTTCTACTGTTTATTCCGTGAGTTAAGTGATTGTTCAGCTAGTTTTACATTGATGAAAAACTGTACTATTTGTAGATTACGTTTTCGCTCGCGGATCGCATGTGGTATGCCCTAGTTGTACTCGCCTTGTGCGTTTGACTCCGTTGCAGTTACTGCATAAATTTAACCAATTCTGCCTTTGATAAATACCATCTTTGCGTCTTGAGGCGTGTTGCAGATAGAGTCCGCGCAAACTAGGTGTAGACATGGCGATCGTCCGGATTGCCCATCCAGTCAACTGCTGTCGAGTGATCCCCTCCGTCTGGTGTTCTGCTTGAGACCCCATCGGAAGGGGCGTGGGATGCAGTCCGTCACCTCTAAGAAGCGACCGGCCTCTCCAGACATCCAGTCGCGCGCAGACAAAGTCAAGAGGGCCTCAGCGTCTTCTCAGCGCAGACCGTACCCCAGGGCAGCGTCTTCCTCAAAGGGAAATCACGAAGTCATCGAGAACTTTCTCAGGCGAGATCGTTCCAGCAGCAGAATTGGGCCTCACGATGACCAGCCGATCATCATACCGACATGCATACAAGAAGCGACCAGTGACAGCGACAGTGGCGTCAGCAGAGATCAACAAGCAGCCTGATGCCTCTACACTGATGTCAGGCGAGATGCGGCTGAGGCCCCACCGCTAACACAGCAGAAAGGGCACCATCTACTCGTCGCAGATCATCCCAAAGCGATCTTATGAAACAGATCATGATTATGATGGAAGGCCACTATAGACTGGAGAAGCAGCCATCCCAGGGTCGAGCCAGCGAAGGCTCCAGCGTGAACAGCACCCAGGGGCACCATCTGTCAGCGTAGCAGCCCGCGACAATGCAGCCAGCGAAGGAAGTCACAGACCACCTCGGCGAAGGACCCAGATGTACAGCCAGCGAAGGCCTTAGCGGCGGGAAGAATCATCACCTTCTTGGCGTCATACTCAGATATGGAATCTGATCGCAGACCACCGCAAGCCTTGGCGAAGGTCATATCATCGTTCCCCAGGACCCGGACATCTGAAGCTGAAGAAGCGAAGCGTTGAAGGACACCTGAACCCAGATCGTCTTCATCTAAAAGATCAGCAAGGGACTACACAAGAGCTTAGCGAAGCTATCAGTCCCCTCATAGATCGCCAAGAAGGTCAACCTATCGATATAGATCACCAAGGCGATCACCTCGCCCGATCACCGCGTCGATCACCTCACAGGTCTGCACATAAGCCTACAACTAGATCTCCACAAGCGTCAAGCGATATAGAGATAGAGCCACACAGCCCTACATCAGAAGAGCAACAACCTCTTATCTATGATGATGGAATGGAAGATGATGGAGGAATTATTTTCTCAGATGCAGAGATAAGATATTGGATGGTCAATAATCTAGATCTCTCATCACCTTCAAAGTGGCAATAAAGAGCAGACTTATCTGATGAAAGAAGATGGCGCAGATGCTATTACACTACCCCAATCGACCCGATTGCGGCGGTACCTCAGAACCTAGATACAGCATTTAACAAAGCCACAAAGGTTCAGGCGCCACATCTGCCAAATTTCAGAAGCCAAGAAGTTCTCCCGCATAATATGGAACCCTTCTTCAAAGCGCCAAGACATCGATGAGAACTATAAGCTGATCTCCGATGCCAAGAACAAGTACTACAAGATTGATGATGGAAATTGGTTCAGATAGAAACCATGGCGCCAGTATGTTCTTCGGTCTAAATAGATCTAGAACAATAAATGAGACACTTATCTCCAGATTTGAACCACGACCTCTGAAGATGACAGAATGATTTACTTTCGGCCCTACTGATGCAAAGAAGGACCAGCAGTTTTAACAGATCATCTGGCGTCTGTCTCAGCAGCACTGACCTTAGCTCGTCGTCAAGGCCTCCTAGCTTCCTGCAACTGGGGTGAGAACTTTACAGCTCCACTATATACAGCCCGTGGTCTTCCCCATCCATATTTGGCGGAGGAATAGACACAGTCTCAAAGAAGTCACCAAGGATTCTAGAGAAGTCCTGATGATTAAATCGATGGACCGCTAGCCAGTGTCATTCGACAGACTTCACAAAGATACTCAGGGAGATCTAAATTCACGGGCCTACAAAGAGCTAGAGACAGGAAGATTGCCAGTTCAGGGGAAGAGATTCTTTTAAATTAAGCCCATATGGCAACTATAGAGGAGGGTCAGGGCGAGGCAGGACACCCAGAGGTTCCCGCAACTATAAGCGCTGAAAGACAGGTTGAGCGACTGGAGTCTTCCACCCCAGCCGTTCCAGTACAACCGTCACAAGTGGGTGGGCGTCTTCAACTACACTGGGAAAACTGGGGAATACTTCAAGACACCTATGTCTCCAACATTCTTCAGCAGCAGTTTCAGTATCCCACTACAGGCCAAGCCTCCACTAACAGTCAACCCTCACAAGTTCGAGGTAGAGGCACAACAACTACTAAAGTTAAAGAGGCGGTTACATTACTCCTAACCAAGCAGGCCATAGAAGTAATAGAGCAAGGAAACATCGAACCAGGTTTCTACTCCCCAGTTTTCCTAGTACCCAAGAAGAACTCCAAGGAGAAATACAGACTCATTTACAACATGAGCTTATTCAACAAGACTTACTTAAACAAACCACCCAGGTTCACTATGATACATCTACGCAGCTACGGACAGATGATTAAGCCCCATGGACTACATGGGCAGTATAGATCTACAAGATGCTTATCTGCACATCCCAATACATCCCGAATCCAGGAAATACCAGCCGGTTTCGCTAGGCGGGTTACATTACCAGTGGAAAGTACTCCCATTGAATAGCATCAGCCCCATGGTTATTCCGAGGGATAGCGAAACCGATTGTTATCTATCTACATCGTCAAAGGGCTCGCGCAGTGCGTTCTTCCTCGACTGACGGGATACAAGTAGATCAAGATCCACAGCATCTCAAACTACAGTTAAACTACATCATAAAGCTACTAACACAGCTGGGATGGTTAGTAAACTTACACAAGTCGGACCTAGTACCATCGCCAAGATCTGCAATTCCTAGGAATCCGATTTATCACCAATCTCAACCGTATAGTGGTACCAGAAGACCGTTGGCTCAAGATCAACAGATCATTCCACCAGCTCTACTGTCACGCTACCGCCGACAATGGCAGAGCTTACTAGGTCTTCTAACATCAGCCCAAGACTTGACAGTCATAGGCAGATTACAGTTCGTCCGTTACAGGTCTTCGTCAATACACATCTCGGCGACCTACAACCATTCAGTCTACCGATACATCTCAGACCTCATCTATTATGGTGGACAAAGAAATCGAATGTCTGCGAAGGGATTTGTTTAGCAGAGCAGGAATTCAAGACCCATCTATATGTAGGCAGCGTGGCTCCAAGGTTGGGGAGCTCATCTCTCCAACCGGACGACATCAGGGTTATGGACTCAGCTAGAAAGCAAACTCCACATAAGCGCATTAGAGATGAAAGCTGTAATCAGCGCCATAAGACATTGGAGCAACATTCTACAGAATCGCACCTGATGATACATACCGACAACTTCGACAGTGGCGTTTTATGTGAACAGACAAGGCTCAGCGAGATCGCCCGAACCTTTTGAATTTAACCTTTCAACTGTTGAATTAATCCAAGATCTAAATCTACATGTCAAAGCATGCCACATTTCCGGGCCAGGAATATACTAGCAGGCGCTCTCTCGGCCACATCTACCGTCGCCCGACAGAATGGATGCTCAATACAGAGATATTTGCACAGATAATCAAGCAAATAGGGGGCCGCTAGTAGATCTATTAAGCCACAAGGTTCAACAATCAACTACCGACATTACGTGTCACCAGTGCCAGACCCACAAGCATGGGCAACAGGCGGCTCTAAGCATTTCATGGGAAGGCCTCAATGCGTGCAGCGTTCCGCCCCAGCAATAATACCTCTAGTATTACAGAAAATCAACCAAGCGCCAGAGCCTACAACTCACTTTGGTGCAGCCCTATTGGCCGGCCAGAGCGTGGTTTCCGCCTTAATACAAGATATCGGTCAACCCGGCACTAGAACTACCCAAAGTGGCGCAAACCTGTTAATACATCCTCACACCAAACAGGTGCACAGAAACCCAGAAGTATTCAAACTTCGCGTATGGACTGTATTAAAATGTGTTTAAACAAGAGAGGATATTCTACCAGAGGCAAAAGCGGTCACGCTTGCATACGATACTCAGCGCGGCAATGCGATGACAAGTGGCAAAGTTTGAAAATTATGCAACAAACAAAGGGTTTTACAGCGAGATGCTCACGCATCCTCAAGTGGCAGACTATTTGTGTTACTTACGGCAAAACAAACATTTAAAAGGCTCGACATTGTCAACATATCTTGCAGCTTAGTTCTGTGATTTCTATGAGAGCGGGTGTTAAATTAACAAGAACACCAGAGTTACTGGCCTTACTACGTGCTTTCGATTGGAGGACCAAAGCGGAAATTCCGCCCAGCTTGGGATCTGAATGTAGTTTCACGACACCTCACAAGTGAGGATTACGAACCATTGGAATCGACAGCGTTTGAATTTCTCTCACAGAAAACAGTCTTCCTGTTATAAGCTAGCCACGGCAGCCAGAATATCTGAAATTCATGCTCTAGATTATGAGAGGATACAGTTTGATGAAAATCAAAGACAAGCACCTGGGATTAAGATGGGATTTCATCGCTAAAATCAACTACCAGGTCAACCAGACAGGTTATTTCACATCCCTGCGCTATCCTCAATTCTTGGATCTCAAGATACATTGGACTTATCTCTATGCCCAGTACGAGAGCTCTCATAATCTATTTCGTGGATTTCCAAAACAAAGGCGAAGATCGGCTCAGAAGATTGTTCATCCGTTATAAGCCTACAAATCAGACAGAAGTCTCTCGTACCACCATATCAATATGGATAAGAACTGTCATTTTCTGGCCTATAAGGCAGCAGGACTGGACCCTCCAACAGCATCAAATCCCCATGAAATCAGGGCATTGGCATCCACCCTCGCCCTTCATGGTAACTGTTCATTGAATACAATTATGGAAGGATGCTTTTGGAAATCTAACATGGTGTTTGCTAATCACTATCTCAGAGATATCACCACGAGGGCGTCTCTGGCATTCATCATTTCGGTCCTTTGGTCCTCGGCTCAGCAATTGACAGTCCCTCGTGGCGTTAATATTCACTTACGAGATTATTAGATATATGATACATATATTCACTAGCTTATAACTCCATGGAGTTCTAGGGCTATGTACATATTTAGCTTAGGTTATTCAACCTTAAGCTCATACTGAGTTATATTCAGTGTACAGCTACGTTAGAGTAGCAGTTTATATATATATATTGATATATCAGTATATTAGTAAGGTAATACCCCACTTATAGTGTATATATCTATGGATTATTATAAGGAAATATCCTAAGTCTCAATGCCTTATGAAGTTCCCATGAAGTTATTACAATATCACTTACTTAAATCACTAATTAATCCAAAGTATTCTGTTTACCCACCACCTCTCCGATTGGATTCTACAAACAAAGAGCATGAGTCAGGATAAGGAAAAATATGTAATTTTCTGAGTAAAATTGATATTTTATACTTATCCTGACTCATGAATTAACCCTCCATCCTCCCCACATAACACTTTGGATTTCCCTGTAAATTCAAGTGTTGGGCTCGCAAAATCAGGAGAGAGTGAAGCATGAGGCCAGAGGGTGGCGACACCTGTTCAGCTTCTACGGCAGGGGAGGTAACTTCGTGGGTGAGTACCAATTAGTGATTTTACATTGAAGGAGCTTCAATTAAGGAGATACAAGTGTTCCACTATGTTAAGCAAGAGGAAGGGACAAGCAAAGAGCATGAGTCAGGATAAGTATAAAATATCAATTTTACTCAGAAAATTACATGATCGCGATCTTAAGGATTTACAATAATTGTAGCGCTAAGATCGTTCTGTGCAAGTGGGCCCTGGACATGCTGGAGCACAATCACTAATGAACATAAAAGGAGCCATACACTGAAGGCCATTGAAGGTACCAAGTATTCATGGCTGTTGGAGCCATACATTGGAGGCTGTTCAAGGTGTCAATCACTGAAGGCCGCGGTCAACTGTAAAATCAAGCTTTAAATATAGTGGTTACTCATTTCAGTCATACAGCACTGATATTGGTGAGGGGCGGTGGGGTAGCCTAATGGTTAAAGCTTTGGCTCGTCACGCCGAAGACCCAGATTTGAATCCCCACATGGGCACAATGTGTGAAGCCCATTTCTGGTATCCCCGCCGTGATGTTGCTGGAATATTGCTAAAAACGGCGTAAAACCAAACTCAGTCAGTCAGTGATATTGGTGAACTGAGATTAACATGACCACCATAAACATGTTACTCAGAGGTGCTATTTGGAAATAAACATGAGGCAATCATTCCTTTACCTATAATACAGCAGTGTGGTCTGTACTGAGTTGAGTGTGGCTGGTGAATACTGCTTGAGACTCCGTATTGGTAATATATTGGCTTGTAGGGTCAGTCCCAGGGGGAAAGACAGCTTTGCTTTCATTCTACTCATCCTCACCCGCCTTGGCTCTGTCTTGTTGTCCCTTGCATCTAATCCTTCATGTTTCTTTCCCTCACTTCCCTTCATTGCTATGACTGTCCTGAATTTCTTTCTCTCCTTTCCCTTGCCTCTCTACATTTGTCCTCAACTGCCTTCCTCTGGATTTCACGGGGCAGTGGGGTAGCCTAGTTGTTAAAGCGTTCGCTCGTCACGGCGAAGACCCTGGTTCGATTCCCCACATGGGTACAAAGTATGAAGCCCATTTCCGGTGTACCCGCCGTGATATTGCTGGAATATTGCTAAAAGCGGCGTAAAACCAAAACTCACTCACTCACTCCTCTGGATTTACAGTCCTTAATCTATCTGTCCCTTGCCTTCTATTTCCTTTGGTTTAATGCTTTGACCCAACAGAACTAAAAACTTGTGCAGGAGGCCATTTAATGTCCCAAAGTGAAATCCATGAGTTTATTGTCATGCTGCTGTCTATCTTTCAAACACCTAAAGAAACCAATGCAAAAAATTAATTAAAAACATCGACTTATGACCCAAAAATGTGGTGGTGGTATCCACAGAAAGAGGAGTCTGAAGGTTTGGTTGTTTGTTTATTCTCACAACATGAAACATATCTCTGTACACGAGTTACGAATTTATACATGTGACAGAAATAGAGTATGTACATGCAATACAGCATATTGTACACATGGAAACAAGGCCTCTGTGTAGTCTTCAACATATACCCATAACAACATCATCAACAATTTCATCATATACATCAGGTTCACAAGTCCATGCAACAACATCGTCTATGTGTAAACATACAACTCCTGTAACTTGCTGAAGATTCCAGAAACATTTCACCATCAGTAGTGCTGTCCATTCCTATACAAACTGGACAGATGTGTTTCCCTGCAGGTGCTCTGTGAGGGCAGCTTATCCCCAGAATATTAATACTATGTGCAGTGAAAACAATAATCCAGGCCTCGTTCCACGAAACAATCATAGCACTACGACTGTCACCAAGTCTATGTTAACATACGAGATTTACGACCAGCCTAGCACTACGACTGTCAGAAGTCTGTGTCAAGGTATTGGATTTACGACCAGCCTAGCACTACGACTGTCAGAAGTCTGTGTCAAGGTATTGGATTTACGATCAGCATAGCACTACGACTGTCAGATGTCTGTGTCAAGGTATTGGATTTACGACCAGCCTAGCACTACGACTGTCGGAAGTCTGTGTCAAGGTATTGGATTTACGATCAGCATAGCACTACGACTGTCAGATGTCTATGTTTCTGTATTGGATTTAAGATCAGCTTAGCACTACGACTGTCGGAAGTCTATGTTTCTGTATTGGATTTATGATCAGCTTAGCACTACGACTGTCGGAAGTCTATGTTCCTGTATTGGATTTATGATCAGCATAGCACTACGACTGTCGGAAGTCTATGTTCCTGTATTGGATTTATGATCAGCATAGCACTACGACTGTCGGAAGTCTATGTTTCTGTATTGGATTTAAGATCAGCATAGCACTACGACTGTCGGAAGTCTATGTTTCTGTATTGGATTTAAGATCAGCATAGCACTACGACTGTCAGAAGTCTGTGTTTCTGTATTGGATTTATGATCAGCTTAGCACTACGACTGTCGGAAGTCTATGTTTCTGTATTGGATTTAAGATCAGCATAGCACTACGACTGTCAGAAGTCTGTGTTTCTGTATTGGATTTAAGATCAGCTTAGCACTACGACTGTCAGATGTCTATGTTTCTGTATTGGATTTAAGATCAGCTTAGCACTACGACTGTCGGAAGTCTGTTTCTGTATTGGATTTAAGATCTATGACTGTCGGAAGTCTGTTTCTGTATTGGATTTAAGATCACGACTGTCGGAAGTCTATGTTTCTGTATTGGATTTACAATCAGCATAGCACTACGACTGTCGGAAGTCTGTTTCTGTATTGGATTTAAGATCACGACTGTCGGAAGTCTATGTTTCTGTATTGGATTTAGGATCAGCTTAGCACTACGACTGTTAGATGTCTATGTTTCAGTATTGAAATCTATATTAAAGTATTGAGCTTTAAGAACAGCTAAGTGCTACGATCAATAAGTTGAACGAGTTCCAGGATATAGCGGTTTCAAGTAAACAAATGAAGAGACTAAAACGTCCCCTGGTATGTTGTGCTGTCCCTCAGAGCTTCAGATAAGATTTAGCTCATGTGGGTACTGTACCCACTGTATTTTTTTGGGGGGTGGGTATAATGAATGTTGAGTCGGTATTTCATTTTCCGTTACCCACTGCTTTCAAATATGTGGGTATTTCAGTGATTTTACTCACCTAATTATATGTCATTGAGTAAGTTTACTAAGCAGGTATGTTCTGCCTTATGTCATACCGAAGCAGAACCAACTTAAATATAATGGAAATGATTTCATAAAAAATCACTCAGCCTGTACTGACAGTACAACACTAGTCCTATACTAGCAATACAACTTGATACCAATCAATGTCTTTTTCATTACGCAAGTGATTTTTATAGATATATTCCGGACGCATATGTTTTAAACTTTGTGCGTATCTAACATTTTAAATGAGTAATTGGTACGCAACAATTATTTTTCAATGCGTAATTGGAAATTTTCTGTGCGTATTTTACCTAAATACACAGCTTATCTGGGCCTCTGGTCCCTCTTACTTGTATGTGCACATTCCCACAAACCACTAGATTGTAGGGGTTCCAGACTAGCCAGGTTTCACTGTATCTCTTCAGTCAGTCTCCCATAGTCCTACTTTTCCCCAGTCAATTCAGGGAAGCCATGTTGAAATATTTGTCATAACATGTGTTGAATATCCTGCTATCTAACTTGACTAGTCACTGGCCTGATATCATCATGGTGTAATGTTTGTTGTGTCAGTGTTTGCTGGTCTGTCATGATTGCCTCTCGTCACACCTTGAGGCAACTGGTGTGAAAAGTCTTGTGCTTTTGGTTTGGTTTGCTTGTCAAACGCCGCACTCAGCAATATTCCAGCTATATGGTCTATATATAACTGAGTCTGGACCAGACAATCCAGTGATCAACAGAATGAGCATCAATCTATACGATCAATTGGGATACGATGACATGTGTCAACCAAGTCAGCGAGCCTGACCACCTGATCCTGTTAGTCGCCTCTTACGACAAGCATGGGTTACTGAAGATCAATTCTAACCCGGATCTTCATGGGTGCCTTGTGCACTCATAATGACAAGTTAGTTACCTTCAATCTCGAAGTGTACAAGGTCATTCATGTCATTGCTTGGTGTTTGATATGTCTACAGTTTAGATATAACAAATAACTTATTGGTTGCTGGTCTTAGCAGATCAACTAGCCACGCACAGTACTGAATACTTGGTTGCAAGTCGGAACACACAATAACATCCTCCAGTTGCAATGCAAGCTGACATGGCCACAGAGCTGCAGAATAGTCGAGTATATAACGTCCTTAGGTTTGAATTGGTGTGCCACATGTGATGGGTACAAAACATTCTACTGCCGTGTGTTCCAGAACATTCAGGCACAGAACATCCTAAGCTGGGAGTTGATGTCCGGGTCCACTGACTCCATGAGACGGTCAAAGTTGACTTGTCCGTGACTCTGCTGACACTGTGTGAGCTGTGACACCATGTAGTCCTTCAGAGACACACAGTGGACTGGGTCCTGGCGAGATAGCTGTGGAGAGATGTACAGAACATTAACAGCATGAAGGAGATGTGCAGAGCATAAAACATGTATGAGAAGATGTGCAGAGTGGTAACAGCTTCAGGAAGATGTGCAGAGTGGTAACAGCTTCAGGAAGATGTGCAGAGTGGTAACAGCTTCAGGAAGATGTGCAGAGCATTAACAGCTATGGTTAAAGATGTACAGAGCACTAAAAGCATAGGGGAGATGTGCAGAGCATAACACGGGTATGAGACGATGTGCAGAGCGATAACAGCTTCAGGAAGATGTGCAGAGTGGTAACAGCTTCAGGAAGATGTGCAGAGCATTAACAGCTATGGTTAAAGATGTACAGAGCACTAAAAGCATAGGGGAGATGTGCAGAGCATAACACGGGTATGAGACGATGTGCAGAGCGATAACAGCTTCAGGAAGATGTGCAGAGTGGTAACAGCTTCAGGAAGATGTGCAGAGCATTAACAGCTATGGTTAAAGATGTACAGAGCACTAAAAGCATAGGGGAGATGTGCAGAGCATAACACGGGTATGAGACGATGTGCAGAGCGATAACAGCTTCAGGAAGATGTGCAGAGTGGTAACAGCTTCAGGAAGATGTGCAGAGCATTAACAGCTATGGTTAAAGATGTACAGAGCACTAAAAGCATAGGGGAGATGTGCAGAGCATTAACAGCTATGGCTAAAGATGTACAGAGCACTAAAAGCATAGGGGAGATGTGCAGAGCATAACACGGGTATGAGACGATGTGCAGAGCGATAACAGCTTCAGGAAGATGTGCAGAGTGGTAACAGCTTCAGGAAGATGTGCAGAGCATTAACAGCTATGGTTAAAGATGTACAGAGCACTAAAAGCATAGGGGAGATGTGCAGAGCATTAACAGCTATGGCTAAAGATGTACAGAGCACTAAAAGCATAGGGGAGATGTGCAGAGCATAACACGGGTATGAGACGATGTGCAGAGCGATAACAGCTTCAGGAAGATGTGCAGAGTGGTAACAGCTTCGGGTATGGAGATGCGATGTGCAGAGCGATAACAGCTTCAGGAAGATGTG
The DNA here is from genome assembly GCF_003918875.1 of Haliotis rubra. NCBI lineage: Eukaryota > Metazoa > Mollusca > Gastropoda > Lepetellida > Haliotidae > Haliotis > Haliotis rubra. The sequence continues at coordinate 2,263,426 of NW_025767335.1, forward strand.
CAGAGTGGTAACAGCTTCAGGAAGATGTGCAGAGTATTAACAGCTATGGTTACAGATGTACAGAGCACTAATAGCATAGGGGGGATGTGCAGAGCATTAACAGCATAAGGAAAATGTGCAGAGCATAAAACGGGTATGAGAAGATGTGCAGAGCATTAACAGCTGCCAGAAGATGTACAGAGCATGAACAGTTGCCAGAAGATGTACAGGGCATGAACAGTTGCCAGAAGATGTACAGGGCATGAACAGTTGTCAGCAGAGCATTAACAGAATAAGGGAGGTATCATGATTTCTGTTGCCTTCATGCTGCTCATCGTCTTCATCACCTTCATGAAATCTCTTTGTATATTCTTTATCATTTACACTATACTCATTCACTGTGATGTATTATAATGTTTTCTTTTTCTTTCCGGCATTTAGACACTTTACATGGTACTTACAATAATCCTCCTCAGTTCTGGTCGAAAACATGAAAAACCTCAAACTCAGGTAAAACCTGTGAGCCCACCATCCAGAAACACCTACCATCTTCTTCCTCCTCTCATGTTCGTTATCTTCCTGGTCCCCGTCCATCCCAGCCTCCGGGGGACCATCCTGGTCACCCATCACCAGGAAGCTGCAACCAACCCAACAGTTAGTCATTTGGTCAGTCTGTCAGATGCCTGGTTGGTCTGTCAGTTGGTTTGTTGTTTAACACCGCACTCAGCAATATTCCAGCCATATGGTGGCGGTCTGTAAATAATTGAGTCTGGACCAGACAATCCAGCGATCAAAAGCATGAGCATCGATCTACGCAATTGGGATATGACGTGTCAACCAAGACAGCGATCCCGATCCCGATAGTCACCTCTTACGACAAGCATGGGTTACTGAAGATCAATTCCAACCCGGAACTTCATGGGTCCAGTCAGATGCACTGTGTTGGGTGCAACGCTGAATGGGAGATTAATGTGGGTGCAAATGAGAAAATGAAAACGTTTCTAACAAACACACGAGTAGCCATGGTAACACTCACTCCATCTGCACACCCGTAACCTCATCCTGCCGGCACACATCATGGAGGACCTCAACACACATGTTGATGATGCTGGAGAATTTGTCCACCACCGTGCTAAAACACGACATAGGAAACAACTTAGGTCAACACACAGCCCAGTAAACACCTATATTCAACATGTCTCAAGTACCTAGATACCACTGGTGGCTTCATAACATGACCTGACGCAGTAGTTGGAATCGAAATGGGTTCTGGCTGCAATTTTCTCCATGTTTAAGAATAGGTGTAAGTGAGTGAGTTTAGTTTTATGCCGCACTCAGCAATGTTCCAGCTATATGGCGGCGGTCTGTAAATAATTTGGACCAGACAATCCAGTGATCAACAGCATGAGCATCAATCTGCGCAACTGCGAACCGATGACATTTGTCAAACAAGTCAGAGAGTCTGACCACCCTATTCCATTAGTCGCTGATTACGACAAGCATGGGTTCCTGAAGACCAATTCTAACCCGGACCTTCACGGGTCACGGACCTTCACGGTGAATAGGTGTAAGACTGAGGAATGAAGTGGGTGCTAACAGGAGTTCAATACCATACTCATAGATTGAAGCCATTTTGTGGGGCACCATCCTGATGAAAGAGCACATCTTTTCTCACCTTCCCATATCTCATCGTCTTAATTCCCTCCTGTAAATGCCACATGACTGCAGCATAAAAGACTATCTACTGGCTGTCCTTTGGGAAGATAGTCCACAATGATGACACCCACACCATCCCAGAACATGAACGCCAAAACCTTCCCATCTAATGAAACAGGCTTTGCCAGCTTTGGTGGTGGTGAAGTCAAATATTGCACTGTTTTCATTGGATAAAGCAAACAACTTTATGGATAACAACTTCTTGTTTATTGCATATAGAAAGAAGTTGTCATTCATTAAGTTGTTTGACTTTATTACTGACTCACCAACTTCTAGAATTGTCATTCACTAAGTTGTTTGACTTTATTACTGACTCACCAACTTCTAGAATGTTGATAAAACAATTAGCTTTCATTGTTGTGGAAATCCCAGGTGCCACCCATACCCGCAAGACCTTGCAAGAACCTTCTGCACCAGCTTCAAACATCATGCTCAAAACCTATAATCACCTTTCTTATCTGGTTACAGACTGGGTCCTGTGTCTATCATATGCCAGCAATACCTGAGGTTGACTGTAAGGAGTGATGACAGGGCAAGAGCACAGATTTTCTTCCGCTCCGGCTGAGAGACCCAGTCCATCTTTTCACACCACAGATCGAGGAGATTCCCCAGTGCCTGCTGGCTCTGAAACAAACATTTATATTTCCTTTATTAACAAATACCTCTGAAAGTTTGAAAGATTTACACCATTACTACCCTCTCCTATGTCACATCAATCCCATCCCTTCATTATAACTCACATCCTGTCCCAGGTGAGGTGCCGTCTGCTCCAACACGGACCACATCAGTTCCTGGCTCTGCAGCAGCACACGACTGAACAGAGACAGGTACATTGACATCAGCATGGGATTCTCCTGGAACAGAAAACATAATGTCTCACTCACTGGCTAAATAAGAAAAAGTATCATCGTGTCATGTTTTTGGACATCATAAATTTTTGAATGGCAGAGTTTGCTCTTGCTTTAAAGAGGTGGGTTGCATCACACAGACATTGTAAATACTCAGAAGATGGCTTGTGTTTAAGATAAAGTTGTCTTTAATAAGTGAGTGACATGTTTCACAGTTGTCTGTGCGATAATCGAGAGAAAAATGGGGATTTTGTCCAAACAATTAAAAAAACATTACAGATAGGCCTCGTACATCTTCTGCAACTTCGAACAAACCAACACATAAAACAGCTTACCTCTGGAGCCAGAAGATCCTTCAGCAGTCCTGGTAGCATGGGGGAGAAAAGTCGAGGACCGTCTGCGGGGAATGCTCGAAAGACAAGTTCGATCAGCTGTCATATGAAACAAGAATTGAATTAGTGCATAACAACATACATAAATATTTTACATGTTTCATCAGATTTACACTAGGTGACAGGCGGTTGGCTGTATAGCTGACTTAGACCATGGGCTGTGAACTATAAAATGAAAAATGTTTTCAGAAGTGTATTTGAAAGAATTCTTTAACTACGATGCAACTACATCAATGTGAGAAATCTGTGATACTTACTTCGCAGGATGAGGATAAGGCCCTCGGCCCGGATGTCGGTCATCAGACTTGAGAGGCTGGACACCAGCACTGTGTGGAAGTGCTGCAACCAATCACAATGAGAGAGCCAGTCAGGTGTGTTTTCTGTTTATTGCTTCATTCAGCCTTCAGCAACCCATGACTTGGTTGACACATGTCATCGTATCCCAATTGTGTTGATCGGTAACATATATATCTTAGCGAGATTTCAGTGAGACAGACATTCCCCCTATTCACCAGGTTGAGACCGGTCTACTTTGATATGAATTTTCACAGGGGCACAACCAATAGAGTGCAGGTGACATTTTTTAAAACGATTAGCACAAGCAACCATAATGTGTTTCCACTGGAGTACGGGCAAAAGAGTTTCAGAGTGACATTCACTGGATGGTCACATGAGGGTCCAGTGCACCTGTGCATTTGGGTGAGATGTTTTCACTGTTTTGGGAGAACATAAAACAGATGTTTCCACTCAATCTAGGGTTAAGGGAAAGAGAAGCAAATAGTATGGGTCAGTCGAAGGTAAAATAATGATACTTGTTTCTTTTGTGTCGAGAGGGAGAGGTGGCCTACCTGCATGAAGTCTCTAGGGCCCAGCAAGATGTATGCCTCGATGATCTTCAGACACACACGCAGGTTCTCTGTACCCAGCTCTGTAAGGAAGAATATAGCATGAAAAACCATATCTCTTTACTGAAGGTGTGGTAAAGAACAACATAAACCTATAATTTCACTGACTTAAACAAATACTGGACTACAAGGTGGATCCTTACAAACAAAATAGCAATGACGACATGTATCACTGACAATATAAAGACAGGCAACCAACCTGTACATGAAAGCATATTACCGACAAAATATGGACACGCAACCAACCTGTACATGAAAGCATATTACCAACAGAATATGGACACGCAACCAACCTGTACATGAAAGCATATTACCAACAGAATATGGACACACAACCAACCTGTACATGAAAGCATATTACCGACAAAATATGGACACGCAACCAACCTGTACATGAAAGCATAGTACCAACAGAATATGGACACACAACCAACCTAGCAATGAAGGCATAGTACCAACAGAATATGGACACTCAACCAAATTAGCAATGAAGGCATAGTACCAACAGAATATGGACACACATCCAACCTAGTAATGAAGGCATATTGCCAACAGAATATGGAGACACAACCAACCTGTACATGAAAACATATTACCAACAGTATATGGACACGCAACCAACCTGTACATGAAAGCATATTACCGACAGAATATGGACACGCAACCAACCTGTACATGAAAGCATATTACCAACAGAATATGGACATGCAACCAACCTGTACATGAAAGCATAGTACCAACAGAATATGGACACACAACCAACCTAGCAATGAAGGCATAGTACCAACAGAATATGGACACTCAACCAAATTAGCAATGAAGGCATAGTACCAACAGAATATGGACACACATCCAACCTAGTAATGAAGGCATATTGCCAACAGAATATGGAGACACAACCAACCTAGCAATGAAGGCATATTGCCAACAGAATATGGACACACAACCAACCTAGCAATGAAGGCATAGTACCAACAGAATATGGACACTCAACCAACCTAGCAATGAAGGCATAGTACCAACAGAACATGGACACACAACCAACCTAGCAATGAAGGCATAGTACCAACAGAACATGGACACACAACCAACCTAGCAATGAAGGCATAGTACCAACAGAACATGGACACACAACCAACCCTAGCAATGAAGGCATAGTACCAACAGAATATGGACACACAACCAACCTAGCAATGAAGGCATAGTACCAACAGAACATGGACACACAACCAACCTAGCAATGAAGGCATAGTACCAACAGAACATGGACACACAACCAACCTAGCAATGAAGGCATAGTACCAACAGAACATGGACACACAACCAACCTAGCAATGAAGGCATACTACCAACAGAACATGGACACACAACCAACCTAGCAATGAAGGCATAGTACCAACAGAACATGGACACACAACCAACCTAGCAATGAAGGCATAGTACCAACAGAACATGGACACACAACCAACCTAGCAATGAAGGCATAGTACCAACAGAACATGGACACACAACCAACCTAGCAATGAAGGCATAGTACCAACAGAACATGGACACACAACCAACCTAGCAATGAAGGCATACTACCAACAGAACATGGACACACAACCAACCTAGCAATGAAGGCATAGTACCAACAGAACATGGACACACAACCAACCTAGCAATGAAGGCATAGTACCAACAGAACATGGACACACAACCAACCTAGCAATGAAGGCATAGTACCAACAGAACATGGACACACAACCAACCTAGCAATGAAGGCATATTACTGACAGAATATGGACACACAACCAACCCAGCAATGAAGGCATAGTACCAACAGAATATGGACACACAACCAACCTAGCAATGAAGGCATATTACCAACAGAATATGGACACACAACCAACCTAGCAATGAAGGCATAGTACCAACAGAACATGGACACACAACCAACCTAGCAATGAAGGCATATTACTGACAGAATATGGACACACAACCAACCCAGCAATGAAGGCATAGTACCAACAGAATATGGACACACAACCAACCTAGCAATGAAGGCATATTACCAACAGAATATGGACACACAACCAACCTAGCAATGAAGGCATATTGCCAACAGAATATGGACACACAACCAACCTAGCAATGAAGGCATAGTACCAACAGAACATGGACACACAACCAACCTAGCAATGAAGGCATAGTACCAACAGAACATGGACACACAACCAACCTAGCAATGAAGGCATATTACTGACAGAATATGGACACACAACCAACCCAGCAATGAAGGCATAGTACCAACAGAATATGGACACACAACCAACCTAGCAATGAAGGCATATTACCAACAGAATATGGACACACAACCAACCTAGCAATGAAGGCATATTACCAACAGAATATGGACACACAACCAACCTCGCAATGAAGGCATATTACCAACAGAACATGGACACACAACCAACCTAGCAATGAAGGCATAGTACCAACAGAATATGGACACACAACCAACCTAGCAATGAAGGCATAGTACCAACAGAACATGGACACACAACCAACCTAGCAATGAAGGCATAGTACCAACAGAACATGGACACACAACCAACCTAGCAATGAAGGCATAGTACCAACAGAATATGGACACACAACCAACCTAGCAATGAAGACATGTATCACTGACAATATAAAGACATGCAACCAACCTGTACATGAAAACATATTACCAACAGTATATGGACATGCAACCAACCTGTACATGAAAACATATTACCAACAGTATATGGACATGCAACCAACCTGTACATGAAAGCATATTACCGACAGAATATGGACACGCAACCAACCTGTACATGAAAGCATAGTACCAACAGAATATGGACACGCAACCAACCTGTACATGAAAGCATAGTACCAACAGAATATGGACACACAACCAACCTGTACATGAAAGCATATTACCAACAGAATATGGACACACAGCCAACCTAGCAATGAAGGCATAGTACCAACAGAACATGGACACACAGCCAACCTAGCAATGAAGGCATAGTACCAACAGAACATGGACACACAACCAACCTAGCAATGAAGGCATAGTACCAACAGAATATGGACACACATCCAACCTAGCAATGAAGACATGTATCACTGACAATATAAAGACACGCAACCAACCTGTACATGAAAGCATAGTACCAACAGAATATGGACACGCAACCAACCTGTACATGAAAGCATAGTACCAACAGAATATGGACACGCAACCAACCTGTACATGAAAGCATAGTACCAACAGAATATGGACACGCAACCAACCTGTACATGAAAGCATAGTACCAACAGTATATGGACACACAACCAACCTAGCAATGAAGGCATAGTACCAACAGAATATGGACACACAACCAACCTGTACATGAAAGCATATTACCAACAGAATATGGACACACATCCAACCTAGTAATGAAGGCATATTGCCAACAGAATATGGACACACAACCAACCTAGCAATGAAGGCATAGTACCAACAGAACATGGACACACAACCAACCTAGCAATGAAGGCATATTACCAACAGAACATGGACACATAACCAACCTAGCAATGAAGGCATAGTACCAACAGAACATGGACACACAACCAACCTAGCAATGAAGGCATAGTACCAACAGAACATGGACACACAACCAACCTAGCAATGAAGGCATAGTACCAACAGAACATGGACACACAACCAACCTAGCAATGAAGGCATAGTACCAACAGAACATGGACACACAACCAACCTAGCAATGAAGGCATAGTACCAACAGAACATGGACACACAACCAACCTAGTAATGAAGGCATAGTACCAACAGAACATGGACACACAACCAACCTAGCAATGAAAGCATAGTACCAACAGAATATGGACACACAACCAACCTAGTAATGAAGGCATAGTACCAACAGAACATGGACACACAACCAACCTAGCAATGAGACATATTACGGACAGAATATGGACACACAACCAACCTAGCAATGAAGGCATATTACCGACAGAATATGGACACACAACCAACCTAGCAATGAAGGCATAGTACCAACAGAACATGGACACACAACCAACCTAGCAATGAAGGCATAGTACCAACAGAACATGGACACACAACCAACCTAGTAATGAAGGCATAGTACCAACAGAACATGGACACACAACCAACCTAGCAATGAAGGCATAGTACCAACAGAATATGGACACACAACCAACCTAGCAATGAAGGCATAGTACCAACAGAATATGGACACACAACCAACCTAGCAATGAAGACATGTATCACTGACAATATAAAGACACGCAACCAACCTAGCAATGAAGGCATAGTACCAACAGAACATGGACACACAACCAACCTAGCAATGAAGGCATAGTACCAACAGAATATGGACACACAACCAACCTAGCAATGAAGGCATAGTACCAACAGAACATGGACACACAACCAACCTAGCAATGAAGACATGTATCACTGACAATATAAAGACACGCAACCAACCTAGCAATGAAGGCATAGTACCAACAGAACATGGACACACAACCAACCTAGCAATGAAAGCATAGTACCAACAGAATATGGACACACAACCAACCTAGTAATGAAGGCATAGTACCAACAGAACATGGACACACAACCAACCTAGCAATGAAGGCATATTACGGACAGAATATGGACACACAACCAACCTAGCAATGAAGGCATATTACCGACAGAATATGGACACACAACCAACCTAGCAATGAAGGCATAGTACCAACAGAACATGGACACACAACCAACCTAGCAATGAAGGCATAGTACCAACAGAACATGGACACACAACCAACCTAGTAATGAAGGCATAGTACCAACAGAACATGGACACACAACCAACCCTAGCAATGAAGGCATAGTACCAACAGAATATGGACACACAACCAACCTAGCAATGAAGGCATAGTACCAACAGAACATGGACACACAACCAACCTAGCAATGAAGGCATAGTACCAACAGAACATGGACACACAACCAACCTAGCAATGAAGGCATAGTACCAACAGAATATGGACACACAACCAACCTAGCAATGAAGGCATATTACCAACAGAATATGGACACACAACCAACCTAGCAATGAAGGCATAGTACCAACAGAACATGGACACACAACCAACCTAGCAATGAAGGCATAGTACCAACAGAATATGGACACACAACCAACCTAGCAATGAAGGCATAGTACCAACAGAACATGGACACACAACCAACCTAGCAATGAAGACATGTATCACTGACAATATAAAGACACGCAACCAACCTAGCAATGAAGGCATAGTACCAACAGAACATGGACACACAACCAACCTAGCAATGAAAGCATAGTACCAACAGAATATGGACACACAACCAACCTAGTAATGAAGGCATAGTACCAACAGAACATGGACACACAACCAACCTAGCAATGAAGGCATATTACGGACAGAATATGGACACACAACCAACCTAGCAATGAAGGCATATTACCGACAGAATATGGACACACAACCAACCTAGCAATGAAGGCATAGTACCAACAGAACATGGACACACAACCAACCTAGCAATGAAGGCATAGTACCAACAGAACATGGACACACAACCAACCTAGTAATGAAGGCATAGTACCAACAGAACATGGACACACAACCAACCTAGCAATGAAGGCATAGTACCAACAGAATATGGACACACAACCAACCTAGCAATGAAGGCATAGTACCAACAGAACATGGACACACAACCAACCTAGCAATGAAGGCATAGTACCAACAGAACATGGACACACAACCAACCTAGCAATGAAGGCATAGTACCAACAGAATATGGACACACAACCAACCTAGCAATGAAGGCATATTACCAACAGAATATGGACACACAACCAACCTAGCAATGAAGGCATAGTACCAACAGAACATGGACACACAACCAACCTAGTAATGAAGGCATAGTACCAACAGAACATGGACACACAACCAACCTAGCAATGAAGGCATATTACGGACAGAATATGGACACACAACCAACCTAGCAATGAAGGCATATTACCGACAGAATATGGACACACAACCAACCTAGCAATGAAGGCATAGTACCAACAGAATATGGACACACAACCAACCTAGCAATGAAGGCATATTACCAACAGAATATGGACACACAACCAACCTAGCAATGAAGGCATATTACCGACAGAATATGGACACACAACCAACCTAGCAATGAAGGCATATTACCGACAAAATATGGACACACAACCAACCTAGCAATGAAGGCATATTACTGACAGTATATGGACACACAACCAACCTAGCAATGAAGGCATATTACTGACAGAATATGGACACACAACCAACCTAGCAATGAAGGCATATTACCAACAGAATATGGACACACAACCAACCTAGCAATGAAGGCATATTACCGACAGTATATGGACACACAACCAACCTAGCAATGAAGGCATATTACTGACAGAATATGGACACACAACCAACCTAGCAATGAAGGCATGTTGTTGAAGAGTTTGAGGAGGCCTTCAGTGAGGAGCGGGGAGTGATGCAAGGTCATAAGCCAAAGGTCAAGGCCATCTTCCAGCAGGTACACATGCGGGTCCTGGGTCACATCGGTACTGAGGTGTATCACAGGCAGCAGGAAGTCATGGAAGTTGGTACACATGGACCCAAAACCCTGCAAGGGAATTAGACACTCTGTCCTGATTCAACTTCACAAAACATCCCCTTCCCAAATGCAACATATAATCTCACCTGTATTGGAGAAGACAAGATGGCAACCCTTTACTCACCTGGACAAGGTATATGAGTGAAGACAACATGGCAACCCTTTACTCACCTGGATAAGATGTATGAGTGTAGACAATATGGCAACCCTTTACTCACCTGGACAAGGTGTATGAGTGTAGACAAGATGGCACAGCGGAGCATGTTGTGGTCAGCAGACTCCTGCCAGAGGCCAGGTAGATACTGTAGCAGGGCTGCTGTATAGGGACGGATCATGGCCCCCATCCTCTCTATCACAAACGAGAAGACATGAAGCACATGCATCTGCAAGAGTAAAGTACATTAGGTGATGACCATGTAGGGAGGAACAAAAAAGATGATTCCAAAGAGTTATAATGTAACAACCTTTTCTAACCAATTAAACATTATTAACAAGAAGACAAAGTCATCAATATCCCCCGCAATGGCAAAATACTCTTCATGATTATGTCTACGAGTTATGATTATGTCAAATATTTAGGTGTGTATATAGAAAAGTGGAAGGAGAGTATTGAAAGGTTTTTTAAGTTCTGCTCCAGAAAGGAGCACTATCACTAATTTCAGTCTATGTCAAACTTGTTGCCATGGAAATGGCAAAAATATTGTATTCAGAAATCCAAAACTACCAAAAGGCACCAGTACATCACCAGATCTATGTATGTGCCAAGTTTGGTGAAGAAACATTTAACGGTTTTAGAGTTCTGCTCCAGAAAAGTGCACTACCACTAATTTCTGTTTTAGTCAAACTTGTTGCCATGGAAACGCCAAATATATTTTATTCAGAATTCCAAAACTACCAAAAAGGAACCAGTACACCACCAGACCAATCTATGTGCCAAGTTTGGTGAAGAAATAATGAACGGTTTAAGAGTTCTGCTCCAGAAAAGAGCACTACCACCAATTTCAGGCTAAGTCAAACTTGTTGCCATGGAAATGCCAAAAATATTTTATTCAGAATTCCAAAACTACCAAAAGGCACCAGTACACCACCAGATCTATCTATGTGCCAAGTTTGGTGAAGGAATAGTGAACGGTTCTTAGAGTTCTGCTCCGGAAAAGACAAATGTGCACGGACGGACCGACGGACGCACGCACGCATGGACGGAGTCCATTTTAATACCCCCCGCAAAACGCGTTGAGGGGGATAACAAAAGGTTTTCATTTATAAGCAATACAAAATGGACAATTCTTGTAGTCAAGGTTTACCTTTGTGTCACATTCCCTGACATGGGTAAGCAGCTGGAAGAGGTGTGAGAACAGTGGCTCCACATACTGCAACACAGTGAAACATGGGGGTCAGAGAATGTACTGCAACATAGTGAAACATGGGGGTCAGAGAATGTACTGCAACACAGTGCAACATGGGAGAATGTACTGCAACATAGTGAAACATGGGAGACAGAGAATGTACTGCAACATAGTGAAACATGGGAGACAGAGAATGTGTTGCAACAAAGTGAACAAGAGTCATCAGAAGATGACATATCCCCCCGGCCCCCATATCTTTGAAAGAACAAATCATCTGACAGTTACTTAAAGTCCAGCTTGATTTTAGACTAAGTGCAAATCGTTTCCATGGAAATCATGAAAAAAATAAAAGACAAAAATCTGCAAATAGCAAAAGGCACCACTTTGGGATCTGCCTCACATATCTGCCAAGTTTTGCTGAAAGATATTAAGAAGTTTTCGCGTTGTGCTCCGGAAACAAAACCTACCCCTCCCTTTTGAGACTAAGTCCAAATTGTTTTCATGGAAACTGAGAAAATAATAAATCACAAATATCTGCAAATAGCAAAAGGCACCACTTTGGCATCTGCCTCACATATCTGCCAAGTTTTGCTGAAAGATATTAAGAAGTTTTCCAGTTGTGTTCGAAACAGAAACCCATCCCTTCCTTTTTGAGACTAAGTCCGAATCATTTCCATGGAAACTGAGAAAATAATAAATCACAAATATCTGTAAATAGCAAAAGGCACCACTTCAAGATCTGCCTCACATATCTGCCAAGTTTTGCTGAAAGATATAGAGAGGTTTTTGAGTTGTGCTCCGGAAACGAAGCCCACCCCTCACTTTTGGGATTAAGTCCGAATCGTTTCCATGGAAACGGGAAAATAAAATGCCAAAAATCTGCAAATAGCAAAAGGCACAACTTTAGGATCTGTTTGATATATCTACCAAGTTTTGTTGAAAAATATTATACGGTTTTTGAGTTGTGCTCCGGAAACGAAAGCAATCCTTACTTTTTGTGACTAAGTCCAAAATGTTTCCATGGAAACCAAGGAAAATAAAAATGCCAAAAATCTGCAAATAGCAAAAGGCACCACTTAAGGTTCTGTTTCATACATCTACCAAGTTTTGTTGAAAAATATTGAACGGTTCTTGAGTTATGCTCCGGAAACGAAGCCCACCCCTCACTTTTGGGATTAAGTCAGAATCGTTTCCATGGAAACCGGGAAAAATAAGAATACAAAAAATCTGCAAATAGCAAAAGGCACCACTTTAGGATCTGTTTGATATATCTACCAAGTTTTGTTGAAAAATATTGAATGGTTCTTGAGTTATGCTCCGGAAACGAAGCCCACCCTTCTTTAAGACTAAGTCCAAAACGTTTCCATGGAAACCGAGAAAAATAAAACTGACAATTATCTGTAAATAGCAAAAGGCACCACTTTAGGTTATGTTTGACATATCTACCAATTTTGGTTAAAAAATATCGAACGGTCTTTGAGTTATGGTCCGGAAACAAAATGATTACGGACGGACGGACAGACGGACGAGGCGACGACTATATGAGAGTCAGAGAATGTTCTGCAACATGGGAGACAGAGAATGTATTGCAACATAGTGAAACATGAGAGACAGAGAATGTAATGCAACACAGTGAAACATGGGAGACAGAGAATGTATTGCAACATAGTGAAACATGGGAGACAGAGAATGTACTGCAACACAGTGAAACATGGGAGACAGAGAATGTACTGCAACATAGTGAAACATGGGAGACAGAGAATGTACTGCAACACAGTGAAACATGGGAGACAGAGAATGTACTGCAACACAGTGAAACATGGGAGACAGAGAATGTACTGCAACACAGTGAAACATGGGAGACAGAGAATGTACTGCAACACAGTGAAACATGGGAGACAGAGAATGTACTGCAACATAGTGAACCATAGGAGACAGAGAGAGTAATGCAACACAGTGAAACATGAGAGACAGAGAATGTAATGCAACATAGTGAAACATGAGAGACAGAGAATGTACTGCAACATAGTGAAACATGGAAGACAGAGAATGTACTGCAACACAGTGAAACATGGGAGACAGAGAATGTACTGCAACATAGTGCAACATGGGAGACAGAGAATGTAATGCAACACAGTGAAACATGGGAGACAGAGAATGTACTGCAACACAGTGAAACATGGGAGACAGAGAATGTACTGCAACACAGTGAAACATGGGAGACAGAGAATGTACTGCAACACAGTGAAACATGGGAGACAGAGAATGTACTGCAACACAGTGAAACATGGGAGACAGAGAATGTACTGCAACACAGTGAAACATGGGAGACAGAGAATGTAATGCAACACAGTGAAACATGAGAGACAGAGAATGTACTGCAACACAGTGAAACATGGGAGACAGAGAATGTACTGCAACACAGTGAAACATGGGAGACAGAGAATGTACTGCAACACAGTGAAACATGGGAGACAGAGAATGTACTGCAACACAGTGAAACATGGGAGACAGAGAATGTACTGCAACACAGTGAAACATGGGAGACAGAGAATGTACTGCAACACAGTGAAACATGGGAGACAGAGAATGTACTGCAACACAGTGAAACATGGGAGACAGAGAATGTACTGCAACACAGTGAAACATGGGAGACAGAGAATGTACTGCAACACAGTGAAACATGGGAGACAGAGAATGTACTGCAACACAGTGAAACATGGGAGACAGAGAATGTACTGCAACACAGTGAAACATGGGAGACAGAGAATGTACTGCAACACAGTGAAACATGGGAGACAGAGAATGTACTGCAACACAGTGAAACATGGGAGACAGAGAAAGTAATGCAACACAGTGAAACATGAGAGACAGAGAATGTACTGCAACATAGTGAAACATGGGAGACAGAGAATGTACTGCAACACAGTGAAACATGGGAGACAGAGAATGTACTGCAACACAGTGAAACATGGGAGACAGAGAATGTACTGCAACACAGTGAAACATGGGAGACAGAGAATGTACTGCAACACAGTGAAACATGGGAGACAGAGAATGTACTGCAACATAGTGAAACATGAATGACAGAAGATGTACTGGAACACAGTGAAACATGAGAGACAGAGAATGTACTGCAACACAGTGAAACATGGGAGACAGAGAATGTACTGCAACACAGTGAAACATGGGAGACAGAGAATGTAATGCAACACAGTGAAACATGGGAGACAGAGAATGTACTGCAACACAGTGAAACATGGGAGACAGAGAATGTAATGCAACACACAGTGAAACATGGGAGACAGAGAATGTACTGCAACACAGTGAAACATGGGAGACAGAGAATGTACTGCAACACAGTGAAACATGGGAGACAGAGAATGTACTGCAACACAGTGAAACATGGGGACACAGAGAATGTAATGCAACACAGTGAAACATGGGAGACAGAGAATGTACTGCAACACAGTGAAACATGGGAGACAGAGAGAGTAATGCAACACAGTGAAACATGGGAGACAGAATGTACTGCAACACAGTGAAACATGAGAGACAGAGAATGTACTGCAACACAGTGAAACATGGAGTATGGGAGAAGAGAATGTACTGCAACACAGTGAAACATGGGAGACAGAGAAGTAATGCAATACAGTGAAACATGGGAGACAGAGAATGTACTGCAACACAGTGAAACATGGGAGACAGAGAATGTACTGCAACATAGTGAAACATGGGAGACAGAGAATGTACTGCAACACAGTGAAACATGGGAGACAGAGAGAGTAATGCAACACAGTGAAACATGGGAGACAGAATGTACTGCAACACAGTGAAACATCAGAGACAGAGAGAGTAATGCAACACAGTGAAACATGGGAGACAGAGAATGTACTGCAACACAGTGAAACATGGGAGACAGAGAATGTACTGCAACACAGTGAAACATGGGAACACAGAGACATGTACTGCAATACAGTGAAACATGGGAGACAGAGAGAGTAATGCAACACAGTGAAACATGGGAGACAGAGAATGTAATGCAACACAGTGAAACATGGGAGACAGAGAATGTACTGCAACACAGTGAAACATGGGAGACAGAGAGAGTAATGCAACACAGTGAAACATGGGAGTCAGAGAATGTAATGCAACACAGTGAAACATGGGAGACAGAGAATGTCCTGCAACACAGTGAAACATGGGAGACAGAGAATGTACTGCAACACAGTGAAACATGGGAGACAGAGAATGTACTGCAACATAGTGAAACATGGGAGACAGAGAATGTACTGCAACACAGTGAAACATGGGAGACAGAGAATGTACTGCAACACAGTGAAACATGGGAGACAGAGAATGTACTGCAACACAGTGAAACATGGGAGACAGAGAATGTACTGCAACACAGTGAAACATGGGAGACAGAGAATGTACTGAAACATAGTGAAACATGGGAGACAGAGAATGTACTGCAACACAGTGAAACATGGGAGACAGAGAATGTACTGCAACACAGTGAAACATGGGAGACAGAGAATGTACTGCAACACAGTGAAACATGGGAGAAAGAGAATGTCCTGCAACACAGTGAAACATGGGAGACAGAGAATCTTCTGCATCAGAAAATTACTTTCTTTATCATTTTTATAAGATATTGTGGAAAAATTCTTACCGGCAGCAGTTGTTCTGGGTTGAATTCAAAGTCATCGACAGGTAGTAACATTAAGGAATATTTCACAAATCACATATTCTACTACTTGTTCTTGCGTGCGTGCGTGTGTGCGTGCATGTGTGCGTGAAGGAGGGAGGGAGGGGAGGGAGGGAGCGAGTGTAAAATTACGCCACAATATACCAGCTATATGATGGCAGTCCGTAAATATATTGACTCTGGACCAGACAATTGAGTGATCAACATGTGCTACTCTGTGCTGGCAGTATAGAACACTAGTTACATTGAAGTACCTGCACACATCTTGGCATAAATTTCTGAGATCAGAATTGTTTTCTCATTTTAAGTCAGGAGTGAGTGAGTGAATGAGTTTAGTTTCACGCCACTTTTAGCAATATTCCAGCAAAATCACGGCGGGTGGCACCAGAAATGGGCTTCACACATTGTACCCAGGTGGAGAATTGAAGCCAGTATTTGGCCTGATGAGTGAACTCATTAACCACAAGGCACCGCCCCTCACATCAGATAGAACATTCAGGGAGGGCGGGAGATAGGAAACACATGAAATATATGTTCATCCTTAAAGTACTCAGTGGTAAGTAATGTCGTGGATGACACAGCCAAGGATATCACTCCGTAGTGTCGCTGCTGCTTCCAGTCTGACGGCCAGGTCCTCCTCTGTCCGCAACATCGTCAGGATGGCTTCATACAGTGTCTGTCGCAGCTTCACCGACAGCTTCACACTCACCCACTGACCAATCAGCCAGATGACACGCTTCCTCACAATACGGTAGCTGAAACAATGTCTGTATGTTAGAGTTGTTACCTAGCAACCAGTACATAGCAATGCACATTGTGTGCCTGTGTTGATTCTAATAGTCCAGATATTGGCCTGTTTTCTTGTGCTAGCCTACTGAAAAAGCAACGAGTGGGTCCTTTTAACATCTTTTGGCATGATATAGCCAGCAAATCAAACCATCAAATTTTACACTCTGTACTTGATGATACTGTCTATCCGGCTAGACAACTTCACAACAAATATTCCTTCCTAACCATGCTGCAGGGGGTGGATATATCACACTCATGATACCTTCCCATACTGAACTATAGTTTGGAATATCTACAATATCTTATTCCCAAAACAATAACATACTTGATAGCCCAATCATCAGCACAATTAACACTACAGTCTGTTTGGGTTCAAATGAGAACGATGAATGAGTAAACAACTCATATAGAGATAAGTGCACAAAACATAAATAAGATACGTGGTCCTGAAACCTCTGTACCCAAAAGGATCTGAAATCTAACGTTTTATGATCGATCACAGAAAAAGTTGTTTAAGAAACTATCATGTAATATTGTTCTATTTCAAGCTGCCCCCCGAGGGGTGACAAACGGCTGGTGGAACAGAGCCGACACACACTTCAGGAGCACGTCAGCACAGCCCCTTAGTCAGAAAACAGCTGGGTGTGCTCTAATGCAGAGCATGTCATCACACATAATTTGTCTTTGAGTGTCCATAGAATAAAACTGACTTTGTTGCCAGCTTGAAATGAATTCTCTTACCTGTCATTTTTAACTCGCAGTTCCGCCAATAGGGTTGACGAAAACCAGTTGTCGAAATCAATGTCGTCATACAGATCATATGATGCCAGTCCAACAGCATTGTAAACTGAAACGAGGATTATGTACAATAGTTCTCACTGTATAACAAATGTAAACATCCACATATCAGACACAAAGCCCTCAAGAAACTTCAGATTCCCAGATCTATCACAAACAATAGCATATTGCTGGAAGTTAGGTACAAGATCATTGCAACTGAAAAGTAAAGTATACTCATACCAAAAATTAATACTTGAGGATTTGACACAATTTCTTCTTCAGTCGTGTGTGCATGCAAGTGAGGGAATGTTGTATTAAACCAGCAGCAGTGACATAACAGCCAGTAAATGATCCAGCCAGACAAACCAGCAGTGGACAGTATGGACAATGACCAATATGACCAATAACCAGTGCCCACACTACAACAATATGACCAGATCCAGTCTCATCTGTCCTGGGCCATGTACCTCAAAGTGATCGAAGCGCTAAGATGATCATAACTCCCATACTTTAACATAGACTTACGACTGTCGTAGAGCTAAGATGATCGTAACTCCCATACTTTAACATAGACTTAAGACTGTCGTAGAGCTACAATCGCTTTGAGGAACAGGGCCTTGATCGTCATACACCATAAGCCCACAAATTTTTTACTCCTGTGAAATTCAAGAGGGTCTGTTGATTTCTTCACAAACTTAGTCACAGTAAAACTAACTAAAAATGAGCTTTCAACTAGCTGGTTTTCAACCCAAATTGTCTGTGGCCTCAATATATGAACCGACTAGTAAAATGTTACCAATGTCTTCGGTGAGAAAACACCTGGTCGAAGTCAACTTTTTAGCTGTGAATCTGAAGCAATAAACTACTTACTCGCATCCTTTTTTAAAATGGCCTCCAGGTTCTCAGGGTCACATGGTCCGTGAATGGACTGTACCATTTCCATTAGGATCGGGGTGAGTGAGAGGCTGAACTCCTTGAAGATTGTCAGGAACAGCACCTCTGTGCATGGCTACCAAACAACAGAAAGCATTATACAACACACCAACCCCATTATACAACACACCAGGCCCCACTATACAACAAACCAGGCCCCATCATACAACACACCAGGCCCCACTATACAACACACCAGGCCCCATTATACAAAACACCAGGCCCATTATACAACACACCAGGCCCCATCATACAACACACCAACCCCATTATACAACAAACCAGGCCCCACTATACAACAAACCAGGCCCCATCATACAACAAAACCAGGCCCCATTATACAACACACCAGGCCCATCATACAACACACCAGGCCCCATCATACAACACACCAGGCCCAATTATACAACACACCAGGCCCATTATACAACACACCAGGCCCCACTATACAACACACCAGGCCCCATCATACAACAAAACCAGGCCCCATTATACAACACACCAAGCCCATCATACAACACACCAGGCCCCATTATACAACACACCAGGCCCCATTATACAAAACACCAGGCCCATTATACAACACACCAGGCCCCATTATACAACACACCAGGCCCATCATACAACACACCAGGCCCATCATACAACACACCTAGCCCATCATATGAAACACCAGGTCCATCATACAACACACCAGGCCCCATTATACAACACACCTAGCCCATCATACGAAACACCAGGCCCATCATACAACACACCTAGCCCATCATACGAAACACCAGGCCCATCATACAACACACCAGGCCCATCATACAACACACCAGGCCCCATCATACAACACACCAGGCTCCATCATACAACACACCAGGCTCCATTATACAACACACCAGGCCCAATTATACAAAACACCAGGCTCCATTATACAACACACCAGGCCCATCATACAACACACCAGGCCCCATTATACAACACACCAGGCTCCATCACACAACACACCAGGCCCATCATACAACACACCAGGCCCGTCATATGAAACACCAGGCCCATCATACACCAGGCCCATCATACAACACACCAGGCCCCATTATACAACACACCTAGCCCATCATACGAAACACCAGGCCCATCATATAACACACCAATCCCATCATACGAAACACAAGGCCCATCATACAACACACGAGGCCCCATTATACAACACGCCAGGTCAATCATACAACACACCAGGCCCCATTATACAACACACCAGGCCCATCATACAACACACCAGTCCCATCACACACCAGTCTCATCATACGACACACCATGCCCATCATACAACACAACAGGCCCCATTATACAACACACCAGGCCAATCATACAACACACCAGGCCCATCATACAACACACCAGGCCCACCATACGACACACCAGGTCCCATTATACAACACAGCAGGCCCCATTATACAAGACACCAGGCCCCATTATACAACACACCAAGGCCAATCATACAACACACCAACCCCATCATATAACACACCAGGACCCATCATACAACACAACAGGCCCCATCATACAACACAACAGGCCCCATCATACAACACACCAGGCCCCACTATACAACACACCAGGCCCATTATACAACACACCATGACCCATCATACAACACACCAGGCCCCATTATACAACACACCAGGCCCACTATACGACACACCTGACCCATCATACAACACACCAAGCCCCATTATACAACACACCAGGCCCGACTATATGACACACCAGGCCCCATTATACAACACAACAGGCCCCATCATACAACACAACAGGCCCCATCATACAACACACCAGGCCCCATTATACAACACACAGAGGCCCATTATACAACACACCTGACCCATCATACAACACACCAGGCCCCATTATACAACACACCAGGCCCAATTATACAACACACCTGACCTATCATACAACACACCAGGCCCCATTATACAAAACACCTGACCCATTATACAACACACCTGACCCATCATACAACACACCAGGCCCCATTATACAGCACACCAGACCCATTATACAACACACCAGGCCCCATCATACAACACACCAGGTCCATTATATAACACACCAGGGCCAATCATACAACACACCAGGCCCCATCATACAACACACCAGGCTCATTATACAACACACCAGGCCCAATTATACAACACACCAGGCCCATCATACAACACAACAGGCCCCATTATACAACACACAAGGTCCCATCATGTAAACACACCAGGCCCATTATACAACACACCAGGCCAATCATACAACACACCAGGCCCCATCATACAACAAACCAGGCCCCATCATACAACACACCAACCCCATTATACAACACACCAGGCCAATCATACAACACACCAGGCCCATTATACAACACACCAGGCCCATTATACAACACACCAGGCCAATCATACAACACACCAGGCCCCATCATACAACAGATTTGTAAATCATAACGAGTATAGTAACTTTATTTTAAATTCCTTGGAATTCCAAAGTTAATGAACAGAAAGACCACCAATGATTTACAGTATAACCAGAAATTATTGAGAATTTAAGATTGTAATTTTTTTTTTCACTCATTACTCACTTATTAAATGTGAATATTAGCAGAACATAACTCCAGATTCAAAGACAGGTGAACAGTTAGTATTTTGTCAAGTCACCATGGGCAGCAATGCATGCTTCAATGCGGCGGGGCATACTACTGATCAAAGAAGTTAGAAAGTCGTGGTCCATGCTGTTCCAATATCGGACCACCTCTTCTTTCATTTCAGCAATATTTGTCAGATTTTTCTTATTGACACTTTCCTTCATAAGTCCCCAAACATTTTCTATTGGATTTAGGTCAGGGCCATAGCTTGGCCAATCTAATAATGTCATATTTTGGGCCCGAAACCAGGCCTGTGAATGCTTTGAACGATGTTTTGGGTTGTTGTCCTGCTGGAAAATCCAAAAATTTCCATAGAACACGTGAGCAGATGGAAGTAAATGTCCCTCGAGAATATCTGTGTACCGCTCACTGTTCATATTCCCTTCAAATACACAGAAGGGCGTTGCCCCTAACACAGATATGCCACCCCACACGTTAAATTTCGGACTGTACTTTGGGTGCTGATACAAAGGTTTTTCAGTTTGTTTGGTCCAGAATTTCAGTGTATTAGGAAACAGCCACACAGAACTTTCATCTGAGAAAATCACATTGTCCAAGTTAAAATTTCTATGCTGTAAGCACCAGTTCAACCATCGCTTCTTTTGTTCAGGTTTCATGATCGGTGATGGAATTCCTCGACTTTTCTGCCAACCCATTGCATGCAGCTCAGTTCTAATTGTCTCCTTACAGACAGCCACAGTTCCTCTATCAATCATATCCAGCCTTAAGTTTTCTAAACTCCTTCGTTTGGTATTAGAAACAAGAATACCAAGTCCGCCTCCTGTCACAGACAGTCAATTTTCTGGGCCTACCTGCGCCTCCCTGGTGCTCAATGCCATATCCGTTTGCAATATTTTTCAAAATACGATAAACAGTGGACAAAGGGATGCCTGTTCTACTTGAAATCACTTTAGCTGATTTGATGTCCTTGTTATAATACTCTAAAATCAACTTCCCCTTCTCTAAATCATCCATACTGAGGATCACTGAAAATGTCGTCTGCTAGCAAGTAAACAAAGGGGGATAACTCTTTGCAAACTAATGAAAAGGATTAACAGAGTTGTCTCTCTTGAATGAAACCAAGCACTTGATAGCTGGTCAAGGTTGTTTATACTAGAAATCCAATTTAACATATTCCTAAAATTCTCAATAATTTCTGGTCATACTATAACGTGGCTTCTAGTTATTGTACAACTAACAAACTCACCCGGAGAGAATATTTGAATGAATCCCCTCCTTCTTCCTGACCTGAAAGAAAAGCACATGTTTCTGGTAATGAGTCACTTGTTTCAGTTTACTAGTATATCCCCTAACCAAGTAATAGGTTCTCTAGAAGAAACGTCTAGCTTGTACTTAAATACCCTGCTTTCACATGCATAAAAACACTGACATCTTTTTTTCTAGAGGACCAATACAAAATGTACCATATCTATTCTTGTTTCTCTAACAGGTCAATTCTTGCTTATACCCTTTGGGTTATCTTATCTTATGTTAAGCCCAAGCCCATGGTAGACTGGCAACAACATGTGTTACATAATACACTGACACAGCAATAATGCTTATAAAACAATAAGCTGAATTAGCAATAATGCTCTCTACACAATATACTGACAGCAATAATGCTTATCAAACAATATGCTGAATCAGCAGTAATACCCTCTACACAATACACTGACAGCAATAATGCTTATAAAACAATATGCTGAATCAGCAATAATGCCCTCTACACAATACACTGACTCAGCGAAACTCACAGAACTCCTCAGCATCTGCATCCCAGGTGGTCAGGTCGTCTGTCGTCAATAGAAAATACTGCAGCACGAGACGGCGGCATATCTCCGCCAACATTTGGAACGTAAAGAACTCCTTCACTATCTGATGCGCTTCCATACTAATCTGGCTCACTGGCTCTGAAGGGTAACAATTGGAAGCAACAATTATTCCAAGAGCAGAACCAATAAACTGACAAAGTGAATATTTCATAGAAAAATTACTTGGGAGTGTTTGACTCCACAAGGAAACATCTTCCTGACATTCTTCCTTGGAATATATTTTCAGTCGCTGTAATTTTCAGAAAGATTAAGTCAAATAGTTCTTACGAATCCCTAACAACAAGAAAAGGATTGAAACATTTCTGGAACATTATGTTAAACTTGAATAAGGGGTTTATTGCTGCATAGTCACCTTGGTCTTGAACAGCTTTCCTGGGTTTGTAGGTCTCACTGAAAAGGATCCCCTTCATCAGATTGAAGCAGTTGACGGCAAACCGTTCAAAGAGAAGACCTATATGAAGAAAGGGAGCAAACAACAACGGAAGCATTAGATTCAGTACTTGTCACGAATTCATAATAACACAGAGAAGTGGTGGTTCATTGTTTCGAGACACAGGCACTGCAGCTAAACAAGTAGTTTCTACAAGCATATCTTTCGCTGTTAAATTCTGCTTGTACAAGCATACCTTTCCCTGTGAAATTCTGCTTGTACAAGCATATCTTTCCCTGTGAAATTCTGCTTGTACAAGCATATCTTTCCCTGTGAAATTCTGCTTGTACAAGCATACCTTTCCCTGTGAAATTCTGTTTGTACAAGCATGCCTTTCCCTGTGAAATTCTGCTTGTACAAGCATACCTTTCCCTGTGAAATTCTGTTTGTACAAGCATGCCTTTCCTTGTGAAATTCCATTTGTACAAGCATGCCTTTCCCTGTGAAATTCTGCTTGTACAAGCATATCTTTCCCTGTGAAATTCAATTTCTACAAGCATACCTTTCCCTGTGAAATTCTGCTTGTACAAGCATACCTTTCCCTGTGAAATTCTGCTTGTACAAGCATACCTTTCCCTGTGAAATTCTGCTTGTACAAGCATATCTTTCGCTGTTAAATTCCATTGTACAAGCATACCTTTCCCTGTGAAATTCTGTTTGTACAAGCATACCTTTCCCTGTGAAATTCTGCTTGTACAAGCATGCCTTTCCCTGTGAAATTCTGTTTGTACAAGCATGCCTTTCCCTGTGAAATTCTGCTTGTACAAGCATACCTTTCCCTGTGAAATTCTGCTTGTACAAGCATACCTTTCCCTGTGAAATTCTGTTTGTACAAGCATGCCTTTCCCTGTGAAATTCCATTTGTACAAGCATGCCTTTCCCTGTGAAATTCTTTTTGTACAACCATACCTTTTTCCGTGAAGTTGTATTTTACTACAAACTGCAGCGTAGTTTTGATGTAACCAAGAAACGAGTTTGGATGCATGGTGAGGACATCGAGGAGCTGGAAAACAGACAGGGAGGATGTGAATCAGGGAGGACATGTTTCAGACAGGGAGGACATTACTCAGACAGGGAGGACATGTCTCAGTGAGGACATTACTCTGACAGGGAGGACATGTTTCAGACAGGGAGGACATGTCTCAGTGAGGACATTACTCAGACAGACAGGACATGTCTCAGTGAGGACGGACATGTTTCAGTGAGGTCATTACTCAGACAGGGAGGACATGTTTCAGTCAGGGAGGACATTACTCTGACAGGGAGGACATGTTTCAGACACGGATGACATGAATCAGACATGTGAGGACATTACTCAGACAAGGACGACATTACTCAGATAGGGAGGACAGTACTCAGACAGGGAGGACATGTCTCAGTGAGGACATTACTCAGACAGGAAGGACATTACTCAGATAGGGAGGACATGTCTCTGTGAGGACATTACTCAGACAGGGAGGACATGTCTCAGGGAGGACATTACTCAGACAGGGAGGACATTACTCCATGAGAACATTACTCAGACAGGGAGGACATTACTCAGACAGGGAGGACATTACTCAGACAAGGAGGACATTACTCAGACAAGGAGGACATTACTCTGACAAGGAGGACATGTCTCAGTGAGGACATTACTCAGACAGGGAGGACATTACTCTATGAGAACATTACTCAGATTAGGAGGACATTACTCAGGGAGGACATTACTCAGACAGAAAGGACAAGATTCAGACAGAAAGGACAATGAAGGTACTGGTAGCATGGTAACTGAGGATTAAACTTACTATCTTGGTCAAGGTGACAATGACCCTCTCACACTTCTCCACTACATGGTGGTGACCCCACAGACTCCGCCCTGAAACCATAAGAGAACATCAGGACTTAGATGGGGTGTTACAGGTACTTTAGTTATCCTGGTAGATAACCTGGAACGGTAATAATGGCATGGGGCCCAAGCGATCTTAGTGCTATGACTACCGTAGGCCAGTGTTGAAGTATGGGAGGTACAATCACCTTTGTACTAAGACTGCTTTGTGGAATGTGGCCTGGACAGTGAAGGTACTCGTGACAGTCCATTGTTACTGATAATCTTGTGATATGACAGTCTGGCAGAGTACTAGAGAACTGATCAGTGAAAGTACTCCTGACAATCTGTCATGGTATTACTGATTGGATCAGGAATGACAGTCCAGCAAGGTAGGAATATTCTGATCGTACAGGTACTTACGACAGTCCAACATGGCCTCCAGGTGCGGGAAGATGGAGCCAAGGAAAGAAACCGTTTCTTGGTTCGTGTGAATTTCACGGAATCCAAATGCTGTCTGCTTCCTTAAAACTAGAGAGTGAGAGACATGGGTCAGTGTTTGCGATAAGATGAGGGCTCCCGGGTCAAGATAAACAATGTTGCATTGTACATCCTTTACACTGCATAGTTACACAAACAGATGCTGATGAAGATGAGTGTGAGAAAACAACAAGATCTTACTTTTGAGCGTGAGAATGCAGCGGTCTACCGCCAGCACCATGCCCTCGTCGTGGCTGCTGGCCAGTTGCAGAAAGTGGGACAGATGGCTGTTCCACAGACTCAGGACGTAGCCAAAGATTTCCTTCGTCACCTTGGGTAAATGGACAAACAGTAAAACAACATACACAAATTTGTTCAAACCCAACCCAAATACGTTCACACATGTTCATCCAGAGAAAGATCTATTGCCAGGATCTTGCCATTCAGAAAAGACGCTTAACTATAACTTAAAACACATCAGCCTTTCTGGACTATCAGTCACTGGTATGTTTGGCCCAGACTCCTCTATTTGCAGGCTGGTCTGATATACTAGCTGAGATGCTGCAGACAGTTGCACTCAACAACACATACACACAATCCAGACCTGCATAAGTGTAGATAGAACAAGTATACAGTCGTGCCCTTTATCCGAACCTCAGATATCTGGAAAACTCGCCTTCTGAACAAAAAATCCTCAGAACGAATTCACAATGTTGTAAACTTACTCACTTATCCGGAAATCCGGTTTCCGTAACCGGACAGGCATTTTCACATACAAAACGCTAAATTCTATGCATTTTTTTCTCTTGTATATCCGGATGGCTGAGCATGTGTCCGTATGTTTACACAGGCATTTTATAGAGTGGCCTTGCGTGCCCTAACATGAAAGAAATCGGCAGTCTTTGAAGCGTGAGAGAATTAACTACCTGTAATTAGCAAGTTGACACTGAGTTAATTTGGAGTTGGCAAGGCTAGACGTACCCGTTGTTTTGGTAGTGACTTTAATCCGGAACTGTTTCGTGATGGGTTGCTTGCATTTGACAGACAGATGCATGTACAGGTATGTTCGCACGTGTTGTTGACTTGACTACTTTATTTGACAAGATGTGATTTTATGCATGCATTGTTATTTGTTGATGTCTTATCAAGAAAGATTACGTCTGAGGTTAATTATGTTCGTTTCTTTGTATGTTTTTTTACATATGGTCCGGGCTTAAGATATCCGGAAATTCATTTATCCGGACAATTTAAAAAAAAACGCAAGTGTCCGGATAAACGGGGCACAACTGTATATGGATGACAACTTCTTTAGTTCTAGAGCACGACGTTTCGAAACATGTTCTTGTATCGTTTTCAAGTGAGAAAACGATACAAGAACCTGTATCGAAAAGTCGTGCTCTAGAATTGAAGCAGTTGTCATCCATATATACTTGTTCTATCTGACTTCCAACTTCTAATATGCCACTCAAGAAGTCACTGCATAAGTGTGGCCATGTGTGAGGCTTGAGAAAGACAATTGTAGGTAAAAAAAACTATAAAACTAAAAAACAGCTGTTTGCAGACAGCTTTGTCCTTAAGAAAAGACAATATCTGCAGTTCATTACACATTAAATAATTCAGAGCAACAACTATAAGAACATATTTCTAAGGCTGCCTTGGCCATTGCTGACATCTTCACATGAAAAACTCTCCTAATTCTCATACCATTTTCCAAATGGATGGATAATGTCTGATTCTCTGGATGGACAGATTCAAACAACATAAAAAGGGAACATTCCTGGAATATACATGCTCCTTAAACTTTCTAGTTACAGCGGAGTGAGTGAGGTTTTACGCCACTTTTAGCAATATTCCAGCAATATCACGGCGGGGGACACCAGAAATGGGCTTCACACATTATACCCATGTGGGGAATCGAACCCAGGCCTTCAGCGTGATAGTTTGGGAGGAAGTATACAAACTGGTGATTCCTGGAAAGACATTACCAAGCATGCATCTGTGTCATCAAACCGTCAAACTGTGTAAAATTTGACTTCATAATTTTTCATTAAGTTTGCCAAGCATGTGATCTTAATTCAGCAAACATTTTCCCTTAAAACTACTTACATCCTCAAACATTTTCCTATCCGCAACTAGTCGTTTGGATGCAAGCATTTTTGTCACGTGATGCAGTGTCAGCAGCGCCCTCTCCTGGACTAACTGGTCATCACATCGCACAGCTTGTAGAACTGTCGGTATAAGCTCAGGCCATCCCCGTGGACAGTCGAGGCGTGCAACTTTTGCCGTCAACACCGACACTTGGGTCGCTACCTGGAGGACACAAGGGGACCTAACTTGTGATAACTGACCAAAGTGAAGTCTTAGATTTGACTCAGAGTGAATAGAGTCAACAGATGGTAGGTACAAGGGAGACAATTCTATGGATGTAAAACTTTATATTACAATGAATACAAAGTTCCACTTGCTCAATAACGGTGATAGGATCTACATCAAAATGTCAGGGTTTTTTGTTCAAAAGAAGTTGTGCATCTACAGAATTGTCTCCCTTGTTCATCACACCACCTTATAAATGCCTTTCAAAGAGATGGTGGGTAGTTTGACAAATGTGAGGAATAACGACAAGTGGTGCCAAAATAACATACTAACAATCTGAACCATCAGAGTCAAACAGGTAAAAAAGGATTTTGAATAAACTACATGATACTGGAATGCATGTAAGTGTGAAGGCATTACACAGGTCAACTCCCTACCTGTGGAACTGGTTCATTGAAGTTGGAGATGAGTTGTTTACGTATCAGATCCTTTTCTGTCTCTGCCAGGGCACTGAAATATTGAAGGGGACATTGGCATCAAATGAAACATGGCAGACTCCAATGCCAGAGACAGCATATCGTCCTCTGAACTAGCTGTACACATTGTCCTCAAACCCACAGTCACTGAAAGCAATATGCTGAACTTTTGTAGCTAAGGTAATGTTCATAGAATGAGTGAAAAGATCGTCCAATCATAGAGTGAATTGGTGAGTCAATCTGAGACAAACAAAAGCCTCATAATGAATTTGTTGCAGCCGTACATCAAGTATGCCATTGTGGCCATTCAATATCCAAGTTAGCCAGCAGCAAGAGACAAGGGGTACTCACTGAGGAGCCGTCTTCCTCCAGTACCTGTCAATGCCATTCTTACAGTACAGCACCGCCAACCACCGCACGTTTGTGTCTATATCGTGGTTGCTAAATATACTCTGAAACACACAACACATGATTACATTTCTTACCAGGACACCGGCCCACATAATCTCATAGGTAAAGCGATCTAGGGATCTACATGGAGTCCTGTGTTTGAGGGTCCCTGGTACTCATACTCTTAATTTTCAGGGGTCCTGGACAACAAAATGGGGGTCCCAGACACTTAAATATTATTATTAATACTGCTTTTTGTATCATGATTATCACATTGTAACAGTAAATAAATAGCAAATAATACCATAACCCAGCTAGTAGCAAACTCAGTGATAAACTATTGTCACTTGATTGGAATTTTACAAAAAAGTATTTAGACTTTTTCTGAGTCCCTGTGGACGCGCTAATATATCTTTTTGTGGCCACTGTCAATTTTCATGCGTATAGGATGCAGGAATTCGCGTCCTGTAAATCCCTGCGATCGTAGCTTCCATACTAAATACAGTCAGGCCGCGTTAATCCGAACCCTTCTGTTTTTCATCAAAAACGTTCGGATAGTGAAACGTACAGACTACTGAAACGAACCATTATGTACACCACTACAGTAGAGTTACTTCCCTTGGACATACCGAGACAAGAACATAAGAATTGATGGTGCCAGTTGCGTTTGCACACGTGAGGCCTATTAATTGATTAAAATCACAAACTAACGACATGTTGGGGACTTAACCTAGTTCCTGGCCTGGCTACACACTTGGCACAATACATAAAGTTCATTCCTTCTCAGCACAATCAACATTACAAATGAATGTTGCTTACTAGAAGAAGGTAAAAGTGTGAATATATTCTAACAATTGTGTTACTATGGCATTAGCAGTCCCAGCCAACAAACTAACATCATCTATCCCAGCCAACAACCTGTGAACATCCGGGTTAGAATATTGATCTTCAGTAACCCATGCTTGTCGTAACAGGCGACTAAAGGGATCGAGTGTTCAGGCTCACTGACTTGGTTGACCCCACATGTCATCATATCCCAGTTGCATAGATCAATGCTCATGCTGTTGATCAATGGATTGTCTGGTCCTAACGCGATTAGTTACAGACTGCCATAAAGCTGAAATATTGCTAAGTGCAGCGTAAAACTAAATTCACTCACTCACACACTATCCCAGCAACAAAACAACTCAGCAATCATTTAATAACAGGACCGAGAATAGTGAAGAATGAGCACAAACAAAGTAACACAGCGTACAGCGACAATGGAGTAGAAGCCTGGCTGTGTCTCCCACTGCTGCAGTTGATGCTCGGCAGGTTTCAGTACGCTGGCGTCCTGGCTACACGCCCTAGACAGCACGTCTAGCACCACCGGCCCTGCTGTTGCCATGTCCATAGTTCCGAGCTGGACCAGTCTACTCCTCTCACATGGTAGTCTGGTAGTTGAATCTGGAATCAACCGCTGATCCTATAGTACTGTTGTTGACCTGATAATGTCATCTGAAATCATTCATACTTGTTCTTATTTTTTCATCCATATTGAATTTGCCTGAGTGAGGACAGATTACTGTCTTGCCCTGTCTTATTTCTTGCTGAATCATTAGAGATAAGAATGAACTGTGATCAGATAAGATGCATATTTTCTTAAAGGAAGAGAACGTGTGTGTACTTAAATCATGCATAATTTTGTTTTCCTGGAGAAATGATACACTTCAGTGCAGACATGATTCAGTTCTCAAACCAAAACAATAGAGCTCCACACAGTGATGCCCATAACACAAGAAATGCACAGAGTAAACCTGCTTTAGTCATGTTTCTTATATTATTAGAAGCTAACTGAAGTGGATGTTTGGGTGTTTGTCTTATAGATGAGTCACTAATTGCCAACTTGATCAGATTAAAAGCCAGTGTCTATCAAAACTTTGATTACAATTATATCTATTATAATATGCCTCAGTCATATGAAGCCAGTATTTTTCCAACCTGAAGCTTCTTTTAGGGCAGACCCGTGAAGATTGGGGTTTGAATTGATCAACAGTAACCCATGCTTGTCGTAATAGACGACTAACGGGATCGGGTGGTCAGGCTCGCTGACTTGGTCACATGTCATCATATCCCAATTGCACAGGTCGATGCTCGTGCTGTTGATCACTGGATTGTCTGGTCCAGACTCGATTATTTACTGGCCGCCGCCATATAGCTGTAATATTGCTGAGTGCAGCATTATTCTAAACTCAGACACTCATTCACTCTTGGGGGGGCAGCTTTGTACATGTGTCATATTATCACATTTTACACAGTCCTGTTAGGTGTTTTTTATCTGACAATTCCCGGGTAGAATAATCCAAGCAAAGCCGAGGAAGCTCTAGGGTTATCAGCCTTTCTTTCCAAAGAATGCTTCAGAATGGCTGATATCCTGTTCCTATAAATTCAAAAATATGTTTACTTTGTAACCATCAAAATAAATAAATAATTTTAAACTAAGTATAAAAACCTTTCATGTATTGGCCTTGTTATGTAGCATTTGAGAACCTAAGAACAACATAATCACTCCAATTTCCAGACGACAGATATTCATTGGGTTGTATACTCTGTACAAAGTCTTTTAAAATGTTAAAACGTCAACATGGTCAAAGCCACACCATAATAAAGATACCCTGGTATTGAGTTCAGCAATATATTGCTGAAATCTGAAATGGAAATCTTAACTTCACTTTGAGATTAAAAGATTTCGATTTATCTAAAACTTCACCCTGCAGCAAACACTGTGTACACTGTAGTAAATGATTAGACAAAAAAATGTATTGTTAGCATATATATCCACGGTGAAGTTGTTTCCTGGCTTGGAAATAACGGATGAACACTGTCTGATTGTATTAACATCAGGTTATTTAGTACCAAGATATTTTACATACAGTAATAAACACTAACAAACAGTGGCATAGTCACAGTCTAATAAAATCGCCGTATGTTAGATGACTCAATGTGAATGTGGACATGTGTAAGTCCAAATGAGTGAGTCTCGTTTTTCGCAAATACTTCATCAGTTCCACATTAAATCTGCTATTGTTTTCATTATATATTGCGTGACATATACGCTGAACACAAAGTAGCAGAATATACTGTTACTTTCAATTGTTATACATACATGTAGTCACAGTTTTACTTTTAAAATTTTAGGTGAAAGCTTCAGAATCCATGCCTTCTTTCCATGCCCCGAACACTGGGCGCGGCCATGTTGGTTGTTTATAAAACTGAGTACATGGAAACGGATTACTGTTAAGGTTGTGTCATTGTTCCAATGATCACCAAAGTGATATCATTGATCGATTGTCGGGTTATATATGTTTAATTGGTGTTTCCGAAGACGTACATTTACACAGAATCATTCGACAGTGAGCTGAAATATCGTTTATCACACATTTGTTCGTTCACAATTCAATCATCATTCAATGGGCAACATAGATTTCTAGGTAGGAGAGTGACCGATCTGTTCCTTATCAATTTTCAATGCCTTTTAACTGTCCATTTGAATATGTTTCTGTTACAATGAACAACGATTGGTAGATAACATGGCGTTTCCAGATTTCCAATACTGACCATCATATAAATGGGAACAAAGTATTTTCAAAAAGTCACGCTTTTTGTTGACTACGAGGAAGAGACAGTTAGTTTCAGAGTGAGTGAGTGAGTATGGTTTTACGCCGCTTTTAGCAATATTCCAGCAATATCACGGCGGGGACACCAGAAATGGGCTTCACACATTGCACCCATGTGGGGAATCGAACCCGGGTCTTCAGCATGTCGAGCGGAGGCTTTAACCATTAGGCTACCCCACCGCCCCAGTTAGTTTCAGAAGCCAATAGAGAAGGCTTCAGGTTGCCTAGCCCAGTGCAAGCAGTAGCTAACATCTTACGTCTGACAAATGGACTTTGTATACAGTTTATGGTTGTAAATTTCATTCAGCTGATTCCCTACAGTGTATGCAGACAAAAGTAACACATCTCAGCGAAGCAGGGGCATGGATAATATACACTCTTCAAAACAAGAAACGCATAAGCCATTTTTAGAAGAATTTATTGCGTTAGTTTAAGAGCAATTATTTCATGTAATTTCAATGGTAAAAAGGTGAAAATTCACACGTCTATAGCAAAGACTTCGCCAACACAACAGCAGCCTTTATTGTTGTGTTTCTGTTTCTTGAGTCCACACGATGGTGTCCAAAGTCAGTACTTTGTATGGCCACCATTGGCAGCAATAATACTGCTCGGCACCGTCTCGGCAAAGACCGGATAAGTGGACGAAGTTGTGGAATTCTTCCCCACTCTTCCTGAAATGCGATGCATGGCCTTGGGAAGGCCATGGCAAGACATTGACGGTAGACTTGGCAAGGTAGCGGACCGTGACGTGTGCTGCAGGCCCATGTGAAGTAGCCTTGTCATGCTGGAACAACTCCCTCTGTCGGTCCATAATCGGAAGCATATGTGACGTGCAAGGACTTAGTTGATGTACCGATTGGCTGTCAAATTCCCCTGAACCACCACTAAATCAGATCAGGGATAATATACGGCGAAATTAAACGAATATGTGAAAGAAGTTTTTATCGATAGAATTTAGTCTTTCTTCGCTGTGTACCGAGAATGGAAGCCAACGGCGAGTTACAACATGCCGACCTGAAAGTTTACTACAAATCTACTGTACTAATACTGACTCTAATACCAATTATTTGACTTAAAATGAAGTGACAAAATAGGTGACTTTCCTTCTACGTGTAGGTTTCAGTTGTCACAACACTCAGCGAATGTAATCATGCTCTTTAAAATAAATCAGGCTCAATAGTAAAAATTAAGTTGCCGACATATTGGCTAAACTGGTCACGTGACGAGTCGAGGCATACCCTAAGAGGCTCGTCGAGGAGTGACCACTCCCCGTCTTCTATTCTCCCTGGTTGTGCAGTCTCCACGGCTGTGGCAAGACGATGACTCGAGTGAGCAACCCGGATGTAGCGGTCCTGGGCTTGGTGGTAACTCTTGGGCGGCCGCTTCTCGGGCGATCTTTTGCGGAAATGGTCCTCAGGAAACGATCCCAAAGGCGAGATATGGCGGTGCTCTGATGAACGTTGAAATGTCGGGCAACTGCAGATTGCGACTCCCCAGCTTCAAGGCGGCCTATAATGACGATGTTTCGAGTGGCGGCGCCCAGCTGTGTCATGAAGATTTCCTCTTTTCCAGGCAAAACGAATGAAAAATATAAACACTACGTTTGCCTTTTATAGTCATCGATACCCCATGCTTTTCCGCTTACTTGCACGTGCATTTTGCTTTGTATGTTTTCTTGGTGACGTTTTGGCGAATATTTCTTCAAACGCTTCTAAAACAAGTGATAAGTTAAAACTGCTGCGTTTTGGCGCTGAAGCTGTTTACAATCACACAAAGATAACGGTTTGGAAAGAAATAGTATATTTGTATTGTTTAGCCTCAGCTACATGAGTGCAATACTCTCAAAATCACTCATGCGTTTCTTTTTTTCTTTCTTTCTTGAAGAATGTAGATAAAAAACCATTCAGATAGATTGTTGGGGGAAAGGTGTAATTATCTCTGTTACATATTGTAGGGTGATTTTGATTCAAAGTTAAACTACATACCTTAAGCTATATGAAAATCATAGTGGCTGTTTGTCCCTCAATTTGGTAGTCGAATCCACATTTGCAAGGTCTGGCTCAAAGATTAAATGTAAATAAAGCAAATTGTACTTTTAACTTAATCTTGACTTTGACAAAGTGTGGAAGATGTGCATTATTTGGAAACTTTCCATTCTGCATTAAAACTGGTCACGTCAAACCCCTACCAGGTATCACTGTCTTTTTCAGTGTCGTAAACAGATTCTTTCACAACGGGGAATGCTATCACTTCCACGTCTACCAGTTTCTATGAGAGATGAGAGAATGATCGTTATCTTGTGTACATCTATGTATACAGTTTAAAATTTTGAAAAGATAACCCTCCAGACCAAATTTCACTTTAAATTCCTTATGCAAGTAGACAGGAGGTATGTAATAGCCTTGATCACGGTTGACTGATGGTGGGAGTTGACATTGATGTGGTTTGCTTTCTTGGAATTTTCTAATTTTGAAGATATAAGGGTATACAGCAACACCTCACTCCTAAGTGTGTTTAAAAAGCTGTTCATCTGTATATCTCTGACATGATCTAATGTTTGTATACATTTGGGGTTGATTTCCCATTTTTGGCAGTCTGTTGTGCACTGGACCAGGCAGGTGTCGTATCTCACTGCCAAAACTGGGACAAGTGTTCTAGCTCGTTCACCAGGTCTGAAAATTGACTGCCAAAAGTGGGAATAAATCGGTCCATGGTAACTAATTGTGTTTCAATGTGTTAATTCACAGTACAGTGTTACAAAAACAAACATCGATCAAAGGATTAACCGATAACACGCTGATTGATTAATTGCTTTTATCTTGCACAGTTTATTTGTCAAAAGGTAGTGTTTATGTAGGTAGATTTACTCATCTATACTGAAAAACCCTGTCGTAAAGTGCCTGTGTATAAAAACAACGTCCTTCCTTGAAAGGATTAACCGCCAATAAATTGATTGATTGCTCATTATTGGCTAACTAAATTACTTTTTTAAAGAATGGCGGACATTAGTTGCCAGGTGTGCTATCTTGGGTGACCAATAAGACTATACACCACTGTGAAAAACCTGAAACGATATATTACTTTTTGGCATATTATACTGTTAAAAGACACATGCCATGGAGCAAGATTCTTTGTCAGCTGCAGATGAATGGCATATCGTTCTTTTATGTGGATGTTAATGGATACGTTCCTCGAACAAGGTAATAGCCTGACATTGTAACTGATTGTGTTTCAGGATGTTAATCCACACAACAATGCAATATACGTATTATTATTTACGCAAGGTCAATACTTCGGTAAGTGCCATGTTGAGGCATGATATATCATTATTAAACTTACTTTCCAAGTAACGTAAAGCTGGTGTGTATGAAAGTGTGAAACATTAAAAAAAAAATCGAACCTAAGCGAGGGAAGGACGGCAAGCCTTTGCTCGCTTCGCTTGCATATAGGAAGACTGGTCATTTTCCTCTCTGTTGCTCAGCCCTATTTGCGCTACAATTTCTGAATTTGCCTGTGGTGAAACACATGGAATGCTGGATCGCATGTTACGAATGTTCGTTTTCATGCCATCAAGACCGTGGGAAAACCCAGAGACTCGCGTGGTGTTTCGTGTGATGAGTGTTACTTTACAGATTCTCAAATCATCAAGGACAGTTGGATATTCTAGTGGCTAGTGTGTTGGATCGTCTGCCGACTGTTATGCTCTGTCGATTCTCCACCATCAGTGACAGTGGGTTAGCCATGACGGCAGAGTGTTGTCTGACGGGTGTTACTATAGATTCTCAAATCATCAAGGGCAGTTGGATATTCTAGTGGCTAGTGTGTTGGATCGTCTGCCGACTGTTATGCTCTGTCGATTCTTCCGCCATCAGTGGCAGTGGGTTAGCCATGACGGCAGAGTGTTGTCTGACGGGTGTTACTATAGATTCTCAAATCATCAAGGGCAGTTGGATATTCTAGTGGCTAGTGTGTTGGATCGTCTGCCGACTGTTATGCTCTTTCGATTCTTCCGCCATCAGTGGCAGTGGGTTAGCCATGACGGCAGAGTGATGTCTGACGGGTGTTACTATAGATTCTCAAATCATCAAGGGCAGTTGGATATTCTAGTGGCTAATGCGTTGGCTCGTCTGCCGACTGTTACTCTTTTGGTTCCGGCCCCACCAAATGTAGTTGGATATTCTAGTGGCTAGTGTGTTGGATCGTCTGTCGACTGTTATGCTCTGTCGATTCTTCCGCCATCAGTGGCAGTGGGTTAGCCAAGAAGGTAGAATGTTGTCTGACGGGTGTTACTATAGATTCTCAAGTCATCAAGGGCAGTTGGATATTCTAGTGGATAATGTGTTGGATCGTCTGTCGACTGTTATGCTCTTTCGATTCTTCCGCCATCAGTGGCAGTGGGTTAGCCAAGAAGGTAGAATGTTGTCTGACGGGTGTTACTATAGATTCTCAAGTCATCAAGGGCAGTTGGATATTCTAGTGGATAATGTGTTGGATCGTCTGTCGACTGTTATGCTCTTTCGATTCTTCCGCCATCAGTGGCAGTGGGTAGAGTGATGTCTGACGGGTGTTACTATAGATTCTCAAATCATCAAGGGCAGTTGGATATTCTAGTGGCTAATGCGTTGGCTCGTCTGCCGACTGTTACTCTTTTGGTTCCGGCCCCACCAAATGTAGTTGGATATTCTAGAGACTGTGTTCATACCATAAGGTAATGAGGTAGCACAGCAGTAAAAGCGTTGGCTCCTCTGGTCGAAACATTCGATTGTCAATTTCTGGTCACCCTAACACAGCTATTTCTCGAATAGTCGCTTGAAACCGATAAAATACCATCCTCACTCAGACATGTACTTCAGGACAAGATTATTTTCCTTCATTCTATTCTAGTGGCTAATGCGTTGGATCGTCTGCCGGCTGTTATACACTGTCGATTCTTCCGCCATCAGTGGCAGTTGGTTAGCCATGACGACAGAGTGTTGTCTGATGGGTGTTACTATAGATTCTCAAATCATCAAGGGCAGTTGGATATTCTAGTGGCTAGTGTGTTGGATCGTCTGCCGACTGTTATGCTCTTTCAATTCTTCCGCCATCAGTGGCAGTGGGTTAGCCATGACGGCAGAGTGATGTCTGACGGGTGTTACTATAGATTCTCAAATCATCAAGGGCAGTTGGATATTCTAGTGGCTAATGCGTTGGCTCGTCTGCCGACTGTTACTCTTTTGGTTCCGGTCCCACCAAATGTAGTTGGATATTCTAGTGGCTAGTGTGTTGGATCGTCTGTCGACTGTTATGCTCTGTCGATTCTTCCGCCATCAGTGGCAGTGGGTTAGCCAAGAAGGTAGAATGTTGTCTGACGGGTGTTAC
The DNA here is from genome assembly GCF_003918875.1 of Haliotis rubra. Lineage (NCBI taxonomy): Eukaryota > Metazoa > Mollusca > Gastropoda > Lepetellida > Haliotidae > Haliotis > Haliotis rubra. Next base: position 2,301,986 of record NW_025767335.1, read on the forward strand.
TATAGATTCTCAAGTCATCAAGGGCAGTTGGATATTCTAGTGGATAATGTGTTGGATCGTCTGTCGACTGTTATGCTCTTTCGATTCTTCCGCCATCAGTGGCAGTGGGTTAGCCATGACGGCAGAGTGATGTCTGACGGGTGTTACTATAGATTCTCAAATCATCAAGGGCAGTTGGATATTCTAGTGGCTAATCCGTTGGCTCGTCTGCCGACTGTTACTCTTTTGGTTCCGGCCCCACCAAATGTAGTTGGATATTCTAGAGACTGTGTTCATACCATAAGGTAATGAGGTAGCACAGCAGTAAAAGCGTTGGCTCCTCTGGTCGAAACATTCGATTGTCAATTTCTGGTCACCCTAACAGCTATTTCTCGAATAGTCGCTTGAAACCGATAAAATACCATCCTCACTCAGACATGTACTTCAGGACAAGATTATTTTCCTTCATCAGAGTGTTTATTAAATAATCAAATTACCATTGAATACAAATTCCAACCGATTATTTTACGCGAGTCTTCTCCGTCTCCCCGAGCAGAGCCAGCCGGTACACGCTCGCTGTATGGAAGCATCAAAGTGCAAACACCCATACAACTCCCCAGTATCGGGATTCAGGGCGCGGCCCTCGATTGTGTAGTCACCCTAGTAACACAGAAGAAGGTTCTTGAGAGGCATTTAGAAGTTGGAAGAAGAGGAAACCTCGATAAAAGAAATGTAAGATTATGAAACAGATATTATAGTTTCTGACAGAACAGAATATATTCTGACACAATTCTACCAGAAGTCAGGGCCGAAGTGGTCACACACAGTATTCACTAGAGTTGGTTTCACGAGGCTTTTGGCAATACCCAGGATATATAACGAAGAAGGGCTTCTAGCACACCTGTTGAAACGTCACATATAGCACTGATGGGCGTGCGTTGGCCTGATGGTTAAAGCGTCCAGATATGGGTTTCACACATTGTACACATGTGGGAATTCGAGCCGGGATCTTTTGCCCGACGAACGAACGCTTTAACCGCTAGGCTACCCACATTTCACACATTGTACACATGTGGGAATTCGAACCGGGATCTTTTGCCCGACGAACGAACGCTTTAACCGCTAGGCTACCCACATTTCACACATTGTACACATGTGGGAATTCGAGCCGGGATCTTTTGCCTGACGAACGAACGCTTTAACCGCTAGGCTACCCACATTTCACACATTGTACACATGTGGGAATTCGAACCGGGATCTTTTGCCTGACGAACGAACGCTTTAACCGCTAGGCTACCCACATTTCACACATTGTACACATGTAGGAATTCGAACCGGGATCTTTTGCCTGACGAACGAACGCTTTAACCGCTAGGCTACCCACATTTCACACATTGTACACATGTAGGAATTCGAACCGGGATCTTTTGCCTGACGAACGAACGCTTTAACCGCTAGGCTACCGCACTATCAGGTACCCCCAACCCATTCGGCCCCTACATCATGTACGGCAGCCCCCTAGCGGAGTGTACTCACATCAGCCAGAATATCCGCTGCCTTGCCAAGTTCTGGGATTTTGAGAGTGAAGGTCTGCACATTCAGGCTCTGGGCTGCTATTGGGCAGTCCGGGCTGAAACTGTTATCCGACAGCATCTTCTTGACCTGAGATACGACAGACTTCTGAGCTGCATCGCCGGTCAATGTGTCCAGGATTGTACAACCGTCATATGTGCTGAAAAGACAGGGTTGTAAATATAGACTGTGAATGAAGCCACGAGATTTATTTGTTTAAATCGTATATTTAAAGTGACGGCTATATATTGCGATTAAGTCTCCAAGGCCGGTCATGTATACCATAAACTCACCAAGACCGGTCATATATACCGATAAATGCACGAGGACCGGTCATGTATAGCGATGAACTCACCAAGACCGATCATGTATACCGATTAACTCACCAAGACCGGTCATGTATACTGATTAACTCACCAAGACCGGACATGTATACCGATAATTTCACCAAGACCGGAAATAAAGATCGATTCACTGAGCAAGACCGGAAATGAAGATCGCTTCACTGAGCAAGACCGGAAATGAAGAGAATTTACTCACCAAGACCCGATGTTCTCGGTACACGGCACCAGTACAGTTGCGACGAATGTATGACGCTTAACGCTCAACTTGAGGCTCCACTTAGGCATACTTTTGGTGACCTGAGCCTTGACGTGGAGGACCAGATCCCCCCGGCGTCTTCACCGGCATGGGGGACACCGAGAGTTCCAGGAACTTCACAGCCCGGTTGGAATCACCCGCATCTGCAGAATTATATCTTACATTGGGAAAACTCGAAGCTGTGAGAGAGTTTTCTCTGTCCCTCGAACATGGAGACTATATTACACTCCTAAAGGGGTCTGGTGGATTGAGTGTCTGCCCGGGAAGTCAATGGTTCGATCCCCGGCCACCACATATAAAAGATAGTAAAATACAAAAAAAGTGTATAAAGAACTGACGGATATAACGTTGTTATATATTTTAGTTGAAATACATTCAAGGAACGTTGTGACAGTAGTTTAGCTGTTGTACTTGCTGTTGCTCAGCGGTAAAGGGATAAAGGGTCTAAAAGTGGAATCGTTGGAAATTGCGGCATGGTTAACCGTCGGCTACCACAGAAAACAACGCAAGTCCTGACTAGTACAAGCATGAAACACGCACACGCACACCCGCCATGAACGTTGTTTAATATGTGCAATAATCTCTAACGCCATTTAAAACCACCATACAATGCTTTCGGTTACTGTTTACAATTCTAAACTCGAAGAAGAAAGATAATCTAGCATATTTTACCATAAGTATATTCATGATATATTTGTGTGATCTATAAAGCTGCAAACGCAACCGTGCATGTCAAGGTCACCATGTATCTTATCTCGGAGTAGCGCCCTGGGTAGGGCGTTCGACCTATAACAATACGGAAACTTTCAGGTACACAAGCTGGGCTGTTTCCAAGAATACCTGTACTTGGCATACTGTACTTGGCATACTGGTACATTGTTACATGAAACACTCACACAGCGTTTATAACGAACTGGCGGATACAACGAACCGTTGTTTTGTCTAGACCACGTGCTGTATATTTTAGTAGAAATGCGTATAACGAACTACGGTTATCACGAACTCCAATTGGTGGTCCGTTTGAGTTGATAGTTAAAACTTTATATATATGACAGCTGGATATTTCAGTTCCATCATGGCCTGTCACTGTAGAGAGGAAAGCCCCCAGTGGTGCAGTTAGTCGAAATCCACATGCAGCTCGCTGTGCTGATAAGCCAGGAATTATTACGAGAAATATCTACAAAAATAATGAATTGATAACATGATATAATTAGAAGCAATTCTGTGTCTGTCTGGAGATGAGAAAAGTTCTCCTAGCACAGATACACGTTAAGCAGAAATCAGTGATAAAAATATGACGTAGGCACTTATGTGAATTACAAAGCCATGTTTACAAAAGTTGATAATACAATTATATAACAAAAGAAATGTCCCTACCACAATCACTCCATGTAAATTGCGTTATTTTGGCGCTGACCGCCAGGACGAGACATGGAAGGAACAGGAGAGCCTTCATTGTTGCCGGGCACGTGTTTCAGTATGTGACGACTGAGGCCAGTTGATAGCAACACCTGCGCCTGTTTGTGACGTCACGTTGTTTCCGCGACATGTCCAGAGCACAAAAGACTAGACAATAAAGAAAGAAATATCGAAATGATATTCAGAAAATGATTATTTGTTGCACTAGCATCTTATCCAAATGGTCTACGTCATGAACATCGGTGATATTTGAAGAACGTGTTCGAAAGTCTCCTCAAAAGAAACCATCTGGACAACTAAAGGGATCCATTACTGCCTGTGTGATATGACGTTTAATATAGGAAACGTGAACTTCCGGCAGAAGTATACATCATGTTTGATGATGGCTAAAAATGAAATTAACAAGTAAGGGTTCTTCAAAGAAGATGCTTATTCTCATAAATCACATGTTGTGACATAGAGAGAATACAGATAAAGTACAGTATGAATTTGTACATGAAAAGATACATAGAGATTATTAACCAAGTGTGTTTCCGTTTCATCAATATCATAATAAAAATTATATTAGGAATACAGATTGCATTATGCGAGCCTTTGGCGAGTGAGTGAGGAAGTGGTTAAAAATCTCTTTATCATATAATGTCATTCTTAAAATTACTCTAAAAAAGAAGCAAATCGAACGTGAATTTATATGAAGAGAATCGAGCATTCGCGTAAGAATACTTAGCGGTACACCACGGTGATGGTCGTTCATGACGGCGGCATATAGACTAAACTCGCAACGACGTCGTCAATGAAATGTTAAAAGTTTTAGGATTCGCAGTGCGTGTATGGAGTTTTGTGAAAGTAGTTCGTGTATTGACCTAATTTGCATATTTATCACATTTGGATACCAAGTTTATCAGATTGCTTTATTGCACCGATAACACATAATTACATGATAAAAGTATGCACATGATAGATTTCATTTGTACAAAAATAATCCGTGTGTGTATATATATATATATATATATATGCATATATATTTCGAAAATGGGAGGGTGGGGAGGTGGCAGTTTAATGAACACAGTATTACAGGTATAATACACCGCCGAGTCACCATCTCACCTTCAGCAACGTTGGAAATCTATTTCCACACGACCCTTACTGCTGCTCAGTGGCGCATTGTTTATTACCATAGTTAGTAATAATAATTGATCAGTATGGATAAAAAGTTTGATAAGTAAGAATTTGAGTTGTAGGCATCATTGAAGAGAAAACGTTTTCAAACGGCTACAAAATGAATGGTCTAGGTCTCTGCACTCTTGATTTGTATGTTGTGGCAGGTGATTCCACAAACTGGGAGCCTTCACAGAGAATGCTCTATCACCCATTTTGCTGTTTGTGTGTGGGATTGTGAGGAGGTCATTTTCTGCTAAAAGTAGGGAGCGCCTCGGACAATACTTGTGAAGCAGGGACGCTAAATACAATGGTGCAGTGTCACTGTACAATGCTTTGTACGTCAAGGTGAGGATCTTGTAGTGTATACGCTGCTTGATGGGGAGCCAGTGTAAACTGCTGAGCACTGGAGTGATGTGGGCGATCTTTTTGCTCCTTGTGATGACTCGTTCAGCATTATTCTGAATCCTCTGGAGATGTTGCACTGCTGCGGCGCCGTGGATCAGTGAGTTGCAATAGTCCAGACGGGAAGTTATATAACAGTGTGTCAGTAACTTGCGGTGTCTTCATCAAGGTACTTCCTGATCTTACCGATGTTTCTCAGGTGCCAGGATGCAGATTTAGCGACAGAAAGTACCTGCCTTGTCGGAGGACATTGTTCTGTCAAAGAGAACACCAAGGTTTTTAACGTGTTCAACTGGAGCAACAACAGAGTCATGGACCACAATTGGTGCCATGGATGCCTTGGTCAGTTGTTGACGACTACCAAAAATGATGAATTTTGTCTTGTCTGAATTGAACTTCAGGTAGTTAGCAGTCATCCATTCCTGCACATCTTTGATACAGAGCTGCAGCTGCTCGCGGCTGATGTCGACGCGAGAGGGAGAAGCACGAATATACACTTGATTTGTCGCTGTATAATCATGAAACTCTAGGTTATGTTGACGGAAAATATTTCCTAAGGGCAATATTTAGTTGAGGAACAGAACTGCCCAAGGACGGATCCCTGGGGAACGCCACAGTCTGGAGAGGACCGTTTTGAGAAATGGGACCCAAGTTTGACAAACATTGATCGGTCAGACACATATGATTTTAACCATGCCAAGGACACTCCATCAATTCCCATTGACAGTTTCATTCTTCTGAGCAAAATAGAGTGAACAACAGTGTCGAACGCCGCCGACAGATCGAGCATCACAAGGAGACACATCTGCTGCTGATCCATTGCTCTGTGAATGTCGTTGTGCACTCTTAGAAGTGCCGTTTCCGTACTGTACCCAGCTTTGTATGCAGACTGGAATTCCTCGGAGAGTCCATTTTGTTGAATATGGTCCTTTAGTCTGCTTAGTACTACCTTTTCAAGGATCTTGGAAATGAACGCAAGATTTTAGAATAGTGTGATCCAGCGTCGGTTTCTTCAGAATTGGGGTAATTACCGCTTCTTTGAAGATGATCTAATGTTGGGTCGATCGGTCGGTTCAAAATTCGAAAAATATGAATTGAAAAATTTGATTTAATATTTGGATGTGTTATATAGGAATACATAAAATATATTCTTAAAAATTACAAAAATAGATATACACTTAGATTTGTTCATCTGCATCCGAAAAGAAGACAAAACATGTGTAACTTTGATTCTGCTGTATCTCCCTGTTTAAGAGTGCATGTGGGAAATCTGGGTATGGAAAGGAAGTAAACACCTGTCCAAACTAATCTTACCAGTGAGGATCCGGGTTAGAATTGATCTTCAGTAATCCATGCCTGTCGTAAGAGGCGACTAACGGGATCGGGTGGTCAGGCTCACTGACTTGGTTGACACATGTCATCGTATCCTAACTGTGTAAATCGATGTTCATGCGATGTTGATACCTAAATTGTCTGTTCCAGATCCGATTATTTACAGACCGCCGCAATATAGCTGGGATATTGCTGAGCGCGGCGTAAAACTAAACTCACTAACTAACTAATCTATTCTGCTTTCTTTGGTATTCAGGAAATATACAATGTGAGGTGAGGTGAAATTGGGTTTTACGTCGTGCTTGAGAATATTTCGCTCATATGACGACGTGCATGCGTGTGTATGTGTATGTGCGGCTGCTTGTACAAGCCCAGACCGAAGCTGGTTTTATAGTGCTAGCCCACTGAGATACCATGCCGCAGTGAAGCATGAATACCCCACTCAGACACATTATACTGACTCCAAGCCGACCAGTCCTTGTTGTACCCATTAATGCCGAGCGCCAGGCAGAGACCAACAAGTACCATATTTTAACGTCTTTTGGTATGACGCGGTCGGGGATCGAACCCGCGACCTTCCGCTCTCCGGGCGGACGCTCTAACCACTACACCACGGAGGCGGTCATATACAATGTATACAGCCTTATCATTTTTGTGTGAAATTTGCAGATTTTAATCCATAACACAGATTAACATAACATAGAAAAGCAGCAGAAACATCAAAATATATTGAATCAGATGTTACTGTCACAAAGTTAGCCACCTTAGTCTTCTTGTGAAGCTTCACTTGTCATCTACTTGCAGCCTTCATCCCAGCACTGACTCATTTGAAGATTATCGACTGGGGATTTGCTGATGTGTACTTCTTCATTGCACAGACTACCCTTCCGGAAGCGCCAGCATGACCCTCACATATTGTCATAAGAACAGGGCCACTCATAAAATGGGCTGCGAACCCGTCACGAGACAGTATTCGTACGCTATACCTCTTGAAATAGTATACCTACACCCACCCCCACCCTCCACCCCCGCCCCGCCCCCACCCTGCATAACTGGAACCCCTACTCGATCCAATACAAGGGTGATTACAGCACCGACAATGCGAAGTCGGTCACTGCCAGCAACAGACAGGGTGGGATAACCCAGGTCACTGCATTTGATGGCTCCAACAGCATGCACTGGTACCATACACCTAAAGAGTTCTTTGACACAGCTGCTTTGGACAAAAACAACCATGCCCATAGAGTGGTGGGTGTTTTGGACTCAGGAATGCGCACCATACTTCCGAAAATCCCAGGAATTGGCTCAGTGAGGACTCGTTATCCCATTCTTCCGGTGCACGGTTAAGGAATGAGTGTCTGGAAGGAACTGGATGTTGTTAAGGACATCACTATGAAAATACAATCGAACACTGCAGCGTTTGAGAAGAACCCAGTCCATGCTGGCAAGGCACCTGTGATTGGCAAAGCACAGCCCGGTGTCCACTTGTCCACTTCCTTGTAGGCCCATCGGACCAAGCTCACGGCAATCACACCCACAGTATTACCCTGACATTTGCACAGATGGAGTCGCTCGGTACTGGGCAGACCGTCAGTGTCAAGACATCCTTCAACTCTGGGCACAGTCATCAGGTTGAGATCTACGTCAAAAACCGGGCCCGGGCAACATTATGATGAAGAGTTGCGATGGCCACGCTGGAGCCTGTTCTGATGGTCACCCCTTGCTCCTCACTATCGTCCAGAACTGAACGTCGAGCTTATCAGGTGGCAATAAACAGAAGCATATTTCTTTGGGTTACATTTTTGTTTTTCAAAAGGCGTGAGTGATTGAGTGAGTAAGGATTTACTTTAAACAATCTCCCGGTAATATCATGCAGACAAACACGTGAAACAGGCTTCTCTCATCGTATCTGTATGGCGAATCGTACTTTGTCCTTCGAGGGAACGATGAACACTCGCTGTGACCTCTATCCAAGTTCCCCAACCAATATCAGATGTGAAGGGTAAATCTTTGATACATCCATGTGCCTGTAAACTTCGAAATCGACCTACGCAGTTGTGATAAGAAGTCAGCCAGTCTGACCAGACCATTCTGTTCGTCGCCTCTTACGACAAGCATGGGTTGTTTCTGCCATAATTATGTACAGATGTCAAATTATATTTTTCAGCAACATTTATTGTTGCTTATAACATTTTCTCATTGCTGCGATGATTTTCTCGTTACTTCAAGTATTTTCTCGTCATTTTAATTATTTTCTCGTTACTCCGATAATCTTTTAGTTATTTCGATTATATTCTAATTATTTCAAGTTACTTTCGAAACTTCGAAATTTCAAGAGACAAATAAAAATGATAAAATAATCGAAGCAATTGAATAACGAGGAATTAATCGGAAGAACGTCAAAATAATCAAGGCAACAAGAAAATGATCGGAGGAACGAGGAAATATATTCGAAATTTTACGATTTTGAGAGAAAATTGAATTAACGAGAAAAATAATCGAACCAGTGAAAAAATAATCGAAGCAACGGGATGATGATGATGATGATGATGATGACGACGACGACGACGACGACGACGATGATGATGACGACGACGACGACGATGATGAATTATGAAATACCTTTTGCTACAAAAGTGGCAGCATTAGGTTTTCGTAACATGTAAGCTCTCAACTTTTTCTTTATTGTATTATTTGTCATCCCACTGGGACCCACACAGACAGCCGCCATATAGCTGGAATATTGCTGAGTGCGGCGTTAAACAACAAACCAACCAACTGGTCGGATTGCACATTGGTTACAAAGCGTCCATTGTCACGCTAAAGACCCAGGTTCGATTCCCCACATGGGTACAATATGTGAAGTCCATTTCTGGTGCCCCCGCCGTGATATTGATGGAATATTGCTAAAAGCTGCGTAAAACCAAACTCACTCACTCACTCTGTCACGGCACCATTACACATTATGATATATCATTATAACTCACTCACTCTGCAGAAAAAACCTGAATATAACGGTTTTGTTCATACCTAACATTTAGAAAGATTTCAGTTCTACTCGTGACGGCAAGTGTGACCTAACAGTTAACAGAACAGGCAGCCGTATCTGTGCAAGCCGCAGTGTTCCGTTCTGATAGAAACCATGAGTTTGACACACCACTCCTATGTACACATGCAGATAAAACTCATTACGGTTAAAAACAGGAAGCATGTCTACACTGCGATAAGTAACATAACATGTTTACATCGAACGCGAACATTTATAATAACCTCTAACCACAACACGTGATAAAATCAATCCTATTGGCTAGTTGAAGTCTTGTACTTGTGAAATGTAGTTCGCTCTACACCATGTCACTGTAACAGAATATTCGACTTTCCCCAAAGCGTTGTTATCTCCCTTTATAAAATATTTAGAGTTATCTCCCCTTAACATTGTCTTCTTGAGTAGTTTCATCAAAATGGCGGCGAAAAGTGACGTTGACATGGTTGAGATCAAAAGTGATGTAAAACCTGATTCAATGAACAACTTTGCCCTTAACTATTTGCCCTCTACTATTGTATAGTGAAAGCACGACTATATAATTAGAAGATAAATAGTTACGTTTGTGAAATTTCCGGGATTCAACACCCGCAAATTTAGTTTAAAACCGACATACACGAATGCTTGAGCAGTTTATTTGTGAATAAATATCATTGAACGATAATATGTTTTGGCTCTTCAATCACTTTACTATTATCTCATCACATATGATTATGTGTCATGTGATTGTACTCACCATTATCTTTGAATAATTCTTCCAAGAATTTGTCGTCATCAAAGATTGAATCAAAATCCCCGATACAGAAATTCAGGTGGTATTCTTCCTCCATTATGCAAATTCATGCAGCGAAGGTAGTACGGTATTAGTGCCAACGTATTAATGTGCGGTTATTAGGCCAACATTTTCAGGGACGTCGAACACTATTCGACAAGGGTAATATTAACCAATCACATTGCGGAAAACACTCACTATTGGTTTACAATACAAACTGACATACAAAGAAAGTACGCGCCTGGTGCCTTGGCATTACTTATTAAAAAGCAATGTATTTATTTATATAAACGTTCAGATTGTGACTTACAAGGCACAAACATAGTGTAGGTGTTGCCACTTCTCAACAAGATCAGAGATTATGGGTAACTTCGTGTTGGAAACTATTTACATGATTAAGGGATATTCTTCATCTGGTAGACTGTCGTACAGACCCTGAAGCAAATATATTCAAGAAAGCCCATGCAAGTCTAGAAAATGTGGCAAGTCTAGATTTCCTCAGCTTCAGATTTGTTTAGTCTCTGAAAATGAAGAAAGTCTCAGGGCTCCTTTTCATTATATATTTTTTTACTATGAACTTTTTTCAGTAAAATATGTTCATTTCAGAGACTAGTTGTTAGTCTATTCATTTGGGTGGGGGCGTCATTTGGGCCTGTGTGTTGCTGTACATATAAGTGATAAAAGCATATTGAAAGCATTTCTAATACTCATTAAGACTGAAATTAAGTCTCTCTCTCTCTCTCTCTCTCTCTCTCTCTCTCTCTCTCTCTCTCTCTCTCTCTCTCTCTCTCTCTCTCTCTCTCTCTCTCTCTCTCTCTCTCTCTCTCTCTCTCTCTCTCTCTCTCTCTCTCTCTCTCTCTCTCTCTCTCTCTCTCTCTCTCTCTCTCTCTCTCTCTCTCTCTCTCTCTCTCTCTCTCTCTCTCTCTCTCTCTCTCTGTTTACATGAGGCGCCTGTCACTACACAAACGTACAGTTCGAGTGAGTTTAGTTTTACACCACACTCAGCATTATTTCAGCTATATGGCGGCGGTTTGTAAATAATAAAGTTTGGACCATACAATCCAGTGATCAATAGCATGAGCATAGATCAACGCAGTTGGGAAACGATGACATGTGTCAACCAAGTCTGCGGGTCTCACCATCTGATTCGTTAGTCGCCGCTCACGACCACATGGGTTACTGAAGATCAAATTCCAACCAGGTTCTTTCTGGGTCGACGTATAGTTGAAAGAAATCACAGTCAATACTTAGCCGATTACAGTCACGACATCAACAGTAAAGTAACGTTGATGACAGACGTCGATCTGGTCTACCAAACGTGCCAACTGGCACACAAGACCGTTTTATCAGAACGACAGTGTTACAAAACCGTTTTCAAAGTGGAACATGCCCGGCGTCCATGTTATCCTACGATTGACTGCAAGACGTCACTGGTGTCAAGAGCGGCAGCACGGGGTCGTTGGGCGGACGTTATTTTTTCGGATGATAAAGGTTTACTTCGGACATACTTGACAGCAAATTTTGGCGTAGACGGGAATGGGCGTTTTCATTAGACAGAACGAGTGTTTTCGGGGTGGCTCGGTGATGGTGTAGTGTGGTAACACTCTGACTTGCAGAACACCTTTAATAATGATAAAGTGAACTTATAATGCGCCTTTTCCATGTACAAGGCACATGCTCAAAGCGCTAACACAGTGATTATTATTAACCCGGATAACCCAACCCAAGCTGCCAGTGAGGCGCTAGAAAGTTTATAGTCACTTGACTTATCCCAGCGAACAGGGGCAATTTTGTACAAACCCACACGCCATTTTAATCCTTGTTGGTTTAATATAGATTATGACACGTTCTCATTAATATGAATTTACATGTTATTCACGGACGTGTCGCCGGACCGTTACAGCGTCACAACATCTTGGAGGCACTCGTTGTGCCATTTGCGCGCCGCCATGTACGTCGTTCTGCGTTTCCTGATGACAACGCATGAGCACACGGGGTTCGTATTGTTACTGAGTACCTCCAACAGGACAACATGACCACCTTGCCATGGCCAGCACACGGGGGCCGTATTGTTACTGAGTACCTCCAACAGGACAACATGACCACCTTGCCAAGGCCAGCACACGGGGGTCGTATTGTTACTGAGTACCTCCAACAGGACAACATGACCACCTTGCCATGGCCAGCACACGGGGGTCGTATTGTTACTGAGTACCTCCAACAGGACAACATGACCACCTTGCCAAGGCCAGCACACAGTCAAGACTTGTCACCCATCTAACATGTCTCGGATACCTTTTAGACGGCACGTACGTCACCGTCAAAAACCATCAACGATCTGGGCGCTGCCCTGTAGGAAGAATAGGACGTTTTATTTTGAGTATGCGTGGGATTGTCTTTGGAAGAGAGAAAATGTTCTGGCGATATTAATGAGTTTGACTTTTTAAACAGTGAGGCGCTTTGGCCTGTCATCTGACAAAATCCATGGTCACGTTACGTTGAACGACTGATGCAAATCTCAGTGAGTCTGTTACAGTGTTAAACTAATTATCTAACTGAAGACACAAATGATCAATTGTGGTGACACCTGTGTATTGAATATCACCTGTTTTATAGTAGACTGGAGATGGATAGACATCAAACGAGGGGTCGTGATTTGAAAAGTCTCGAACATGACTAACTGACGCGTTGTTTCTCCTGTGTTATCCTGCAGAGAGAGACAAAACCAAATACCACTGCAATAGCTAGTTTATGGACATGTGTATGCCACGTGTGTCACAGATGTCACAGGATACGGTTATTTGTCATGCTTTTGATTTCTTTAAAGGGGTACTCGGCTCCACTAAATGGGTATCCCTACCAAAATCGAATGTAGTTAATCAAAACGATCTTAAATTGTCTGCTTACTCAAATATTTAATTGTTATGAATCTAACGATAAGTCACATGCAGAGTTTGACAGGGAACTAAAACAGCGCCACAACTTAACTGGAAATGGACTTGAGGAAGTGCCGCTTAGTCCCTATTTAACCAATCAGAATCATCATTTTCTCACCCACCCACCCTTACACACACACACACACACCCACCCCCACACCCCACCGCCCCAGCCATACATTATGAACAGTCCCTGAGTCAGAACCTCATTTCCCTTCAGGAAAAGTATTCCATTGGCTCATCACATATCATGGTAAATCAACGTCCTTGTTGGGATACTATAAAGAGCTGCATATTGTGCCTAAAGACAAACGCGGCGAATTACAGTGCTACGTTGACACTCCAGTGACCACAAGCAGCATTGTCTCCAAGCAGTATGAGTCCCGGACTGGTGTTTGTCTTACTGTGCGCACTGGCATCTGTAACTGCTGCTGAAGGTAAATATTTTCATCATAATATTTCAATTTTATCTCACCTTACTGAGAGTCAAGTGAACCTATGTGAGTCGCTTGTCCGGGATCTGTCGAAGAATGAAAATGTGAGAGGTCTAACTTTGTGTTAAAGTTTCGACTTTAATGGATTGTAAGTGTGGAGTATTGGAGTAAGTATTGGAGTTCAATATTGCTAAATGTGGAATTCCAATGTTCAATAACCAACAGTTGAATATTTAGTCTGCTGATTTGTTTTGCAGATAGGCCTCGGTGTCCTAGGGGATTCCTTGAGCACGGATCTTCTTGCTATTGGTTCTCCAACATAGAGGGATCATTTGCTGAGGCAAGTGTAAGTATGTAACTGTTGTATTTAGACAGAAACTTCACGACACGTAAGCATCCGGCTTTACTGAGCTGGAATCTTAAACCTTATAGACGTCACTGGTGTACGCTGAACCAGCTATATGGAACCAAGCATATTCGAATCTCCAAACATGTTTCACTCACAAATCACTTTGAAATCACTAAGCATGTTGAACCGATGTTCGAACACCCACCCTACCCACCCCTTTGAAAATTCCTGGGCCTAGATTTTCGAAGTTCTCTTAGCGCTAAGATAGTCGTAAGTTAATGTTAATGAATGGCACTTACGACTATTTTAGCGCTAAGAGAACTTCGAAAATCTAGGCCCTGGATCCGCCTATGACTGCCGGGTTAGAATTGGTCTTCAGCTACCCCTGCATGTAAGAGGCAACTAACGGGATCGGGTGGTAAGGCTCGCAGGCTTGGTTGACACATATGAACGTATGTTAATTGCGTAGATTGTACATGTTGTTGATCAATGGATTGTCTGGTCCAAACTCAGATATTTACAGATCGCCATCATATAGCTGGAACATTGCTGAGTGTGGCAACAACAACAACCAAACAATCAAACATTCCGTGTTCTCTTTCCAGTCCTACTGCCAGTTCTTTGGGAGTCACCTGGCCAGAATAACTAGCGAAGATGAGGACGACTACCTGAGAAGCCGTGCAAATGAAGAAAAAGGTGACCTCTGAATTTATTTCCAAATGGAGTTGCATTAATGGTAGCAATATGAAAACCGTCGTCATAATCTTCTACACACCATAGGCAACACTCATCTTGTTTTATTCACGTTGCTGTATTAAAACTCACCATGTGTTATTTGTAGTGTTCAAAAACTCACCATGTGTTATTTGTAGTGTTCAAAATCCCACCATGTATTATTTGTAGTGTTCAAAAACCCACAATGTATTATTTGTAGTGTTAAAAATCACATCGTGTATTATTTGTAGTGTTCAAAATCCCATCGTGTATTATTTGTAGTGTTCAAAAACCCACCATGTATTATTTGTAGTGTTCAAAAACTCACCGAGTGTTAATTGTAGCGTTCAAAAAACCCATCGTGTATTTTTTGTAGTGTTCAAAAACCCACCATGTATTATTTGTAGTGTTCAAAAACCCACCGTGAATTATTTGTAGTGTTCGAAATCCCACCGTGTATTATTTGTAGTGTTCAAAAACCCACCATGTGTTATTTGTAGTGTTCAAAAACCCACCATGTGTTATTTGTAGTGTTCAAAAACCCACCATATGTTATTTGTAGTGTTCAAAATCCCACCATGTATTATTTGTAGTGTTCAACATCCCACCATATGTTATTTGTAGTGTTCAAAATCCCACCATGTATTATTTGTAGTGTTCAAAAAACCCACCATGTATTATTTGTAGTGTTCAAAATCCCATCGTGTATTATTTGTCGTGTTCAAAAACGCACCATGTATTATTTGAAGTGTTCAAAAACTCACAGTGGTATTTGTAGTGTTCAAAAAACCCACCGTGTGTTATTTGTAGTGTTCAAAATCCCACCGTGTATTATTTGTAGTGTTCAAAAACTCACCGAGTGTTATTTGTAGTGTTTACAAACCCACCGTGTGTTATTTGTGGTGTTCAAAACCTCACCGTGTATTATTTGTAGCATTCAAAAACCCACCATGTGTTATTTGTAGTGTTCAAAAAGTCACCGAGTGTTATTTGTAGTGTTTACAAACCCACCGTGTGTTATTTGTAGTGTTCAAAACCTCACCGTGTATTATTTGTAGCATTCAAAAACCCACCATGTGTTATTTGTAGTGTTCAAAAAGTCACCGAGTGTTATTTGTAGTGTTTACAAACCCACCGTGTGTTATTTGTAGTGTTCAAAACCTCACCGTGTATTATTTGTAGCATTCAAAAACCCACCATGTGTTATTTGTAGTGTTCAAAAAGTCACCGAGTGTTATTTGTAGTGTTTACAAACCCACCGTGTGTTATTTGTAGTGTTCAAAACCTCACCGTGTATTATTTGTAGCATTCAAAAACCCACCATGTGTTATTTGTAGCATTCAAAAACCCACCATGTGTTATTTGTAGTGTTCAAAAAGTCACCGTGTCTTTATACATCACCAGGACCAAACAGAAACAGCTGTCACACATTGTCATCATTTCCACGTGCATATTTCCAGGGCGGTGGGGTAGTCTGGTGTTTAAAGTGTTTGGTTATCACGTCTTATTGGCACTATCCTTCATGTGAATATCGCGAAAATCATCAAGTAAGAACAGAAATCACTGCATCATTCATGACTAACTTATTACCAAAGCATTCTGAAATTCCGATCTCCACTCGCCAAATAACATCTTAGATCTGTTATAGTTGTTTTTACCAGTACCAGATATAGTAATATCTTTTCCAGGCTCTATAGGCTACTGGCTGGGTGCGACTGATCTGATCAAGGAAGGGGAGTTTATGTGGGAGGGGGGCGTTCCCCTTAACTACACAAACTGGGCTCCTGGGGAACCTAACAACGAAATGCATCCAGAGCAGTCAGGGCATTGTCTTATGCTCCAGATGACAACTGGCTATAAGTGGAATGATAATGATTGTATTAAAAAGACAAAGTTCATCTGTGAAAGGAAAGTGTCCATGTGTTGCTGCAAACACTGAAATGTACACAATGACGAATGAAATACAACTAAACATCCAGACTGTCCTTTCAAGCTTACTTCACAAGCAACCCAAGATAACTGAATCATATCTGACTTCACTTTCGTATATGTATACTGTCATGTAAAATAAACATTAAACTTTCCTAGATGAACCAAATGATTCACAATTCTTGTTCCACTTAGTTACGTGCATCATCCTCATCCTAATCATCATCATCATTGGCATACACATCGCTAAAAAAGGACGATCTTGTGACGCTACATTTTATAATGAGTGAGTGAGTGAGTTAGGTGTAACGCCGCTTTTAGCAATATTCCAGCAATATCACGGCGGGGGACACCAGAAATGGGCTTCACACATTGCACCCATGTGGGGAATCGAACCCGGGTCTTCGGCGTGACGAGCGAACGCTTTAACCACTAATCTACCCCACCTCCCCTACATTTTATAACAATGGTGTAGACTTGAGATTTGGTTACTGGGTATTGAATACACAATGTCACACAGAAAGTGGTGAAATGTAAAATATTTTATATTTGGGAATAAGTACTTTTGTTAGGTTCGGTCACCAATCTGACCCTCCACACGGCTCCCCCCCTCCCGAATGGAAGTCAGACAACCGATCACAAACTTTGTGCACCCCTTGCGTACTGTGAAGCATTTTAGTCAAAGTCATCTCAATTTAATTTTTTTAATCTTTAATCCTCGCAAACACGAGGGAGGGCCTGTGGATTAGATCGCTGGCTGTGTGTGATAACGACTAGGTGCCTATAATTATCTCTATTGGAGATATCTTTAAGACAATTGGAAATATTAGTATTTCAAAATAAAGGTGAAAACCATTCACCTGCAGTATGATAAAGGTTTCTTGACACAGGTGTGTGGATTACGTTGAAAAGTGATTAGCAAATATCATCAATGCAGCCCAGGCTCAAAACCTGGGGACCTACCCTCGTACTGGATATCTCATATCCTGACTCAGACAAGGCTTTGCCTATTCTGTGGCAAGGACAAGTTCATGTTTATGGCAGTGCTTGGGCTGAGAGTTGAATACCCAGACAATTGACATGATTGTATCCTCAACCTGTTCATGAACAGAGAGCAACCTAGAGTGTTGAAATTCAATATGTAATATTGAATATCGTTTGGTGTGTCATGAGTTCGAAAACAAGATTTGACTGATTGTGGTCATAGGTTTGTCTACACACTTTCTACCTGTTTCTGAGGGTT
Source organism: Haliotis rubra (assembly GCF_003918875.1). Taxonomy (NCBI): domain Eukaryota; kingdom Metazoa; phylum Mollusca; class Gastropoda; order Lepetellida; family Haliotidae; genus Haliotis; species Haliotis rubra. The sequence continues at coordinate 2,319,871 of NW_025767335.1, forward strand.
TAACCAAGATTTGTCAAAGTCTCCCTTGCCATGTCTATCCGAAACACGACATGGTAAGGTGGTCACCTTCAGTGACATACAACATATGTTATATTTGGGATTCGGCTTTCTTAGCAACGTACATATTCTAGTACTTTTTGGGGTTGAGTCCCATCCGGGATTCGAACCCACACCCTCAGAGTCAGCCACCAAATCGGAACCGCCTCCGTGGTGTAGTGGTTAGAGCGTCCGCCCGGAGAGCGGAAGGTCGCGGGTTCGATCCCCGACCGCGTCATACCAAAAGACGTTAAAATATGGTGCTTGTTGGTCCCTGCCTGGCGCTCGGCATTAATGGGACAACAAGGACTTGTCGGGTTGGAGTCAGTATAATGTGTCTGAGTGGGGTATTCATGCTTCACTGCGGCATGTTATTTCAGTGGGCTAGCACTATAAAACCAGCTTCAGTCTGGGCTAGTACAAGCAGCCGCACATACACATACACACGCATGCACGTCGTCATATGAGAGAAATATTCTCAAGCACGAAGTTAAACCCAATTTAACCTCACCAGCCACCAAATCGCCAGCACACGAAATCAGCCGCCTAACCCGCTCAGCCACTGCGGCTTCAGTGACATAGTTGTGTCAACGATCACGGACAGCATGACTAGTCTCACTATATCAGTCACTTTTAAATCTGTCTGGTCAAGTATCAGTTATCTACAGGCCACCATCATACGGCTGGAATACTGCTAAACATGGTGTTAAACAACAAATGAAAACAAATACTAAGAACAGACATCCATTACTGCTAAACAACAATGTTTTGACAATGTGATTTGAGATAGTGAGTGAGTAAGTGAGTGACTTGAGTTTTACGCCGCACTCGGCAATATTCCAGCTATGTGGCGGCGGTCTGTAAATAATCGAGTCTCGACCAGACAATCCAGTGATCACCATCATGAGCATAGATCTAAGCATTCGGTAGTTCCTGATTTCGAGTCTGTGAAAATGATTGATTGATTGTTGTTTAACGCCGCACTCAACAATAATCCAGCTACATGTATATGGCGGCTGTGGAAATATACACAAAACACAAAAAGTATTCTCTTTTCGGGGGCGGCTAAATTACAGTCACATGTTGCCCTTACCTAACGACCCAGATGATTCCAAGTTTTCAGTGGGGTTTGAGAGGGGGCATGGGAAGGGTGGTGTAGAGGGCTTGATTCGACCACACCCCCGTTTTGTGCAGACAGATCGTCATCCATTTGTGTCAAGGTCGTTTAGTTGAGAGTCAAAATCGGGTTTCAGTCGACTTGCAGAAATAACGATAAAGAATTGGTAGGTGGCATGAGTGGTGATCAATAGGCCAATTACCCATGATTATGTTTACATTAAGTTTTAATCGATTGCATGCGACGGTGGCGTAACGATCGGCAAAGGAGGCGGGTGGGGTACACCGAGGTGTCCGGCCTTGTCATAATGTATTATACTGTGAAGAATTTCGAGTCGAGGGTCATCTCAAATTTTTTATATTTTTCTTAAAATCTTTAATCCTCGCAAAGACATGAGGGCCTGTGATTTACAGCTGAAGGATTCTCGAGCAAAGCGTATCAATCAATGCATGGACACTAACCTTACAATAGCAAAATCCAGCCTTTTGTCCAGATTACGTAACTGCCACGCAGGTTAAACTCAGTTGTTGAACTGCTACTTTAGTCACTCAACTCTGAAACAGTCAAGCAGTCTTACACAGCAGTGAGAAGTTTGAAGGTCTTCTGGGAATCGGCTCAACTCTGTACATGTATTTCCAATACAAGGCAAGTCGTTCATCTGCACAGTAGCAGATTGTGTTTTAATCAGTTAAGATGTGCGATGTGTATATATAGATATATTATAATGTATTACCCATACGGGTGAGGAGATCCCGTGTAATATCTTTTTGATATTTGCACAATGTGCAATTTAGTGATTCTCGACGTTGATTGGTTGATCGTATATTTGTACATTTTCATTGGATGCCGGAACTACTTTCACACACTACGTTCATTCATAAAGTTTCATCGATTCATTGATAAATTGACATTAAGTAATGTAATCACACATTCCGAGGAAAAAAAAGAAAACATTAAGGTTAAAGAATATGAATATTCTTTTTATTAGACGTTATTATTTTGGAATAAAACTGCGTTATAAATAGTAGTCTTTTTAAATTATATAATCTTTAAAAAAACCACCAAACAATCGTTTGCATTGTTTGTAAACAAACTTGGCCGCCGTTAGGCTAACCCTGATCAAGGTCACTTACCTAGTTAAAGTTGACGGTGACCAAATAGGAAGAGTGATAAGAATTTTACAGCCCTTGAATTCACAAAACCTGTTTGTTGTTGAAACGGAATTCGGGGAAATAGAAACAGCAAGATACCGACTAAAGATGTTATCTAAAATTGTAACAAGTAAGTCGGACACGGCGTCCATGCCATCGAACCAGAAAACAGCTCCTTTCTTACCGGAATCAGTGCTAAATGTTTTTCTTCAAGATGACTTTTTATATCCATGCATTCCTAATCAATCTGAGAGGTTGGTCCCAGTAGCCGATGCAGAGATTGACACATTTCATAGACTCGGATTCCGACTAGAGTTATCCTTCTTGGAACTACTGTAGTCGAGAGTGTAACACGCCTTCCACAGAACAAAATGTTGTTTAATCTTCAAACTTGTTGAGTTTCTTGACAGAAAACTTTTTCTAGATGTATTCGTGGGATGGTTGTCTTTTAGATTTCCCAACTTTTAACCGTTGACTTTCCCCAAAATTGACGGTTTTTGCCACAGTGTGTTTCAACACTACACCGTCACCCGTCACTAGAAAACACGTCAGTCGTGAATGAACGATGTTCCGTCGCACTGACTTGATCGAATAAATGTTTAGCTCTTCTTAAGTTCAATGATATATTTAAAAGATCATTTTTATCATATTAACGAATGTTAATTAATTACTCCAGGCATAATAATTTTGTTGTATTTTAAAGCGATTTTATGATGTACTATTTCCATAGCGTAGTTATGTTATTACCGCTGGAGAAGTTAGGTTTAATACGCGCATGAATACGAATCCGCTGTTTCAGGTCACAAGTCCTGTCTCCGGGTGGTTTTTATTTCGTGGTTCTTCCTTTTAAATTACATTATGGGTAATAAATAGTGTAACCAACGAGGTACGAGTGATTACGGGAAATATGCCCTCGTTAAAATAATGTTCAGTGCCTCGCCAAGGCTCGGCACTGTGAACACTATTTGTAATCACTCGTACCTCGTTGGTTATTCTCTAAATCTCTACGATATTCCGGTAAAGTAGAAATACTATGGTCTACTCAATATGCGCGTGTGTATGAAACAACAGCCAAGTAATCAACAAGCGTGTGTAGTAAAAATTTTCATGGAATAGTGAGTGAGTGAGTTATATGATGTATAATAATGTGTAATGGTGCCGTGACAGAGTGAGTGAGTTTGATTTTACGCCGCTTTTAGCAATATTCCAGCAATATCACGGGCTTCACACATTGTGCCCATGTGGGGAGTCGAACCCGGGTCTTCGGCTTGACGAGTGAACGCTTAAATCCGTAGGTTACCCCACCGCCCCTACATAATAGTGTACGTATACTAAGCAGTGATCCCATCTGCGATTCGGTTGGCACTTGCATGGATTATTCTTTCGATCTTCCAACTTTTTCATTTTTTTTCAAAGGAGAGTACTAAAGATTCTGACACTTTGACTGTTGAGGAACCAGTTCTGGACAGGGGAGAAGTTGGTTAAGTTACACAGAGAAGACCCAGAACGAAAAGATCTTGTCAATAGGGTATTCTATTTAGAAGAAACCGACAAGGTTCCAGTTTGCTATTATTTCAAGGATAGGGTTTTGACGAAGGAACATGCCGCGAGGTGTACCTGGTGATAATGAATGGAGTCGCTTCCAAATTCCTATCAAAATAATGTTTTGAGGCAGGTCATTTGCGTTTGAACAAACTTGTGACAAAACCTTCCGGTAAGAGTTCCTCCCGTTCCCACATCCCAAATAATATTTATAAATATACTAAAAATTATTAACAAGACTTAACACAACAATTACTAGAGAACTCACAAAATGACTAAAAGTCCAAAATTTAAGTTAGGGTTAGGTTTTGGGTTGGGGGGAACGGTAGGAACTCTTTCCACTTACTGAAAGACATATCCAACTTCTAAAATGCCACTCAAAGACATTCTTCCTCATTGTTAAAATTTAGGGAGGATACGGGCGGAAGTCTTACCCTCCAGTGGTTGACTATGGTCTGACACTGCATGGTCATAAGTTCTGAAACTTCTGGTTACTCTGTACATTGCCACTGCAAGTCGACAAATCACGAACTTCGACAAGTTCGTCTGTTGAGTTGTGAAAGCTTTGGCTGGATCATTTCGATGGTATGAGGTGGGGTGAAATGGGGCTTAACGTCATACTTAGGAATATTTCGCTCATATGACGACATGCATGCGTGTGAATGTGAGGCTTATCGTACTAGCCTAGACTGAAGCTGGTTTTATAGAGCCAGCTCACTGAGATACCATGCCGCAGTTAAGCATGAATACACCACTCAGAAAACATTATACTCCAAGCCGACCAGTCCTTGTTGTACCCATTGATGCCGAACGTCTGGCAGGGGCCAACAAGTACCATATTTTAACATCTTTTGGTATGACGCGACCTTCTGCTCTAACCACTACACCACGGAGGCGGTCCTCGATGGTATGAGTGAGTGAATATGGCTTTACCCCGCTTTTAGCAATATTCCAGCAATATCACGGCGGGCGCTAGCAGAAATGGGCTTCACACATTGTATCCATGTGGGGGAATCTAACCCGGTGTAGCAGGCCATTTCTTCCCCGGTCTAAACTTTCCCCGGGGAGATTCTGGCCTAAGCCAAACTTTATCCGGGAGCCAAACTCCCCCCCAATTTGAACTGGGATATTTTATTCTTTTTTATATGAAAAGTGATTCTGGCTTAGCTTGGCCCCTTCTTCCCCACCCTTGCTATTAATCAAAAGGGGGAGATTCTGGCCTACCTAGGTTACTTCTTCCCCACCCTTGCTTTTATATCAAAAGGGAGAGATTCTGGCCTAGCTTGGCCCCTTCTTCCCCACCCTTGCTTTTATATCAAAAGGGGGAGATTCTGGCCTAGCTAGGCTACTTCTTCCCCACCCTTGCTTTTATATTAAAAGGGGGAGATTCTGGTCTAGCTAGGACACTTCTACCCCACCCTTGTTCTTGTTTCAAAAGAGGGAGATTTTGGCCTATAGCTAGGCTACTTCTTCCCCACCCTTGCTCTTATAAACCCACAGTAGTTTTGACTTATATTTTGGTACACATTTTTGCCAAACAGTCCATTTTGCCTCTGACTTGGGAGGGAGGGCAGGGAAATTGGGTTAACTTCGTGCTTGAGAATATTTCGCTCATATGACGACCTCTGACTTGGGTGTAGTGATTTGAATGCATACATGTTTGAACAGCATATATCTCTAAATCCATTCTGCTCCTGCCGCCATTCCTATGAAGACACATTGCATTAGTTCATCTGTCCAAATCATGTCGCCATAAGAAGTAAACATTCAATCATACATCTGATGGGTAAATGACATGTAATATACACAGGTTGCTTGCTCTCTTATCATGCTGTTTATTATCTAATATTTGTTGAATTTATGTATACATGGCTAGGGGGAAAGTTTGCTTGTCAGCCAAATGCCCGGTGTAACAGGCCAAACGCTTTAACCACTAGGCTATCCCACCCCCCTCAATGGTATGAGGGTAGACGTGGGTGCTTTCGCGTGTGAAGTTTTTGCCATCATCTAAAATTATTTCAGGTTATGTTATGGTCTACTTGTCCAACTCTTAATGTTAAACAATGCTTCAAAACATATTTACCCACAGACACTTAATGTTTGCAGAAATTTCCAAATTATATGTCTAAACTGATCAAACTGTTTAAAACAACAACAGACAAACTGCATACTAAATGACATTTTAATCATAAAGAAAATATATGTATATATGTATATATAATATATGACAATGCATCAAAATATAAGGTTGTTTTTCACAGATTAACCCCTTCAAACCTGCCAAGGTATTGCAATGTCCTCCCTTCAACTTGCTAACACCCACTGTCAGGGCAATGTATTCCCTTCCAGGGTCTGGATATTTTCACCCGTTTTCGAGTCACTTAGTAAACTTCCAGGACAAAAGGGGTGTGAGCATCCCTGCATCCCCCCCTCTGGATCCACCTATGTCTTCACTCTCTTTACAAGCCTACTGAGAAGACATTGTAATGTCCGTTCTTACCCACTGCCATACTTCTTGTCAAGGCATTGCAACATCTTCTGCCTTACTAATATAACTCACATATTCAATTGATTTCAAATAGAAAACTGTGTTTCCCAATATTGACACAAATAACTTCTCAACAGCAACACTTCTCCAAAGTAGATCCACAATGTAGAAGAATGAACATCAGGTGATATGTCCTGATCGACTATTCAGCTGATATGCTCACATAAAGACATAGCATTGCTCGCATAAAGAACTTTTATCGCTCTGAATAGGGATTTCTGAACATGTTCAAATTAGTGAAATAACATGGATGTATAATCCTTTTCTTCGAAACATGTTCACAAAGAAATCAGGTCCATGCTATCATTTATAGTATCAATATCAGTCATCATACACACAGATGGATGATGTACCAAATGTCAGCACACTTATAACATTAGATTAAATCATTTCCCTCTGAACGTGTTGTTCTATAAGACAGGGAAAGACTATGATGGCTTCAGCAACATGTCAGCTATACTGCCTGACGTCCAATGTCATCTGGACTGAGGGAGAGACTGATGGTGGCTTCAGCAACATGTCAGCTATACTGCCTGACCTCCAATGTCATCTGGACTGAGGGAGAGACTGATGGTGGCTTCAGCAACATGTCAGCTATACTGCCTGACCTCCAATGTCATCTGGACTGAGGGAGAGACTGATGGTGGCTTCAGCAACATGTCAGCTATACTGCCTGACCTCCAATGTCATCTGGACTGAGGGAGAGACTGATGGTGGCTTCAGCAACATGTCAGCTATACTGCCTGACCTCCAATGTCATCTGGACTGAGGGAGAGACTGATGGTGGCTTCAGCAATATTTCAGCCATACTGCCTGACCTCCAATATCATCTGGACTGAAGGAAAGACTGATGGTGGCTTCAGCAACATGTCAGCTATACTGCCTGACCTCCAATGTCATCTGGACTGAGGGAGACACTGATGGTAGCTTCAGCAAGATCAGCAACATTACAGCTATACTGCCTGACATCCAATGTCATCTGGATGAGGGAGGGACAGATCAACCTGCTACAATTCGGCAGACCAATGTCAAGAATGTGTGCACTCTCCTTGCCATCATAAGACATAGACCTCCCCAGTCTGGAACAACCCGAGTGCTCCAGTGGCCAGTCATTCCCTGTTTGCCCACCCTCGGACATGGAATTAACAAACTTAAATTTGTCAGTGAAATTCTATTGACTGTTGTGGCCCAACAATCCCCATGAAATTCTAACAAGCATAAAAAGGACATATTCTAACCTATGTTTGTACAACAAACACCTCGCTCTCCATAACCACCATGTTAGCACAGATTGATGAAGAATCAATGTTATCACATTCACATTCATTGATAACCAGCAGATAACACATGTAAATATATCACTCAACTTCAGATAGGGATACTAATATATTTCACATTCTGCGGTGACAATACAAAGGTTTGTACTTTGATTGGTTCAAATCCACTGCTGAGGAAAGGCTTGTTTGAAAGCACTCAAACCAGCAACATTTACTGACATATTGGAAATAATGTGTTGTAGGTATATATATACATCAATTACATGTCAATCCCAAGAACCAACATTTTCTGATTTTTTAAATCAAAAACATCAAGCTCACTCACATATTTCTATGAAATTTACAGAAACGAAATCTATATCTGACACTTCTAAGTTGTAAATTCTGCATCTAGGTTGGAAAGTCTTGTCATCTGACCAGTACTTCAACTGACACACGGTATAAGGCTCTGCCACGTTTAACATGTCAGCAGCTACTGCAGAGGTTCTGGTAATGAGCAGTTGACATGGGAAGGTGCCACTGGTGTCAGGTGTTTTGGGTAGGGCTGGGACGGGTCCATATTTTCTACCCGGGTACACTATCCCCTACATCCCTACCTGGATACCCGTTATATTAATTCCTGACATAAAAATTTGCAAGAAATGTCAACATATTCTTCAGCTCAGAGGCTAAAAGTTTGCGTTTTTTCTTAAATCTTAACCATATTCAAAAGAAGTTATTGTGTAAATTATGTCTAAATCTTCAAAGAAAATACAAGCTTTAAATAATGAAAGAATAACATATTACATTGTTTAATCTATTAGTCACATGATCATAACGGGTCTGGGTATTGAGATGGGTACCCGGGTCCAACTCATTACCCACCTGTAACCAGGTTACCTGTCCCAGCCCTAGTGTTGGGTGTAGGTTGCATTGTGTTGTGGGGTTCTGTGTTGTATTGGGGTTTGAGTTGCTGAGTGGGGTTTGTGTGTTGTATAGGGATTGTGTGTTGTATTGGGATTGTGTGTTGTGATACTGGAGCTATTTGTTTTGATTCAGTGTTGCGGACATGACTTGAAGCAAAGTGTTTGGGTACTGGCTTTGCAGGACAGTGTTAGATTGAGCACTTTCTTCATGGGTAACCAGTAGCGCTATTGCCTGGCAACAAGACATAACAATGGAACTGTATCACAGGGGAATCAGTTTAAACAGGTGAGATCAGGTAATATTAAGCAACAATATCAAAAAGACAAAATAACACATCTGAATAATTTCAACAAAATGACTCAGTCTTACTTAACTTCTGAAAGAAAGTGAAAGATCAAAAGTAGCCAACAACAGATCACTGCCATGAGGACAACCATGTTCCTGCATCCATTCTGTCCCCCATCGCCATGACTACAGACACATTACATATATTCACAACATAGGGTGAATTAAACCTATAACATATTCACTGGACAAGTTTAAAGTTGGCAGATTTGTGTGTAAGTCAGAGATATACTGTGAATACAAACCAATGGCATCATATTCATAAGACAAGTGTAAAGTTAGCAGATTCTTATTGTGAAAGTGTAAACCAGGCATATACTGTGAATACAAACAAATGACATATCCTTTGGACATGTTACCGTTTTTAAGGGCAGATTATTATAATGAATATCTAATACATTGCAAAAACATAACGGGTTAACATTGCATGTCGGCAGCAGAAAATATCTCAAACACATTTGTCAAATGTCTACCATGTAAAAAGAAACATTCACCTACGGCAAGTATCTGCAGCCACTGTCGAACACTACAGTTTAAGCTTCATCGTCAAGAAAGCCTAATTCATATTGTAATGGGAATAGAACTGTGAGCTAAGTGCCATCAAATGTATCTATTGTGTATCATACATAAGATTCGCAAAGTCAGACATCGGGGCAAAGAAAATCGCAAATATACTGCTCACAAGAAGTGAAGGATCACTTGCCATGACAAATGAACCTTATTGTAAAGGAACAATTTGATTGAATCCCAGATTTTCCAGGATTATGGCTTCTGGTTTTCGCTGTATTATCCTTGTGGTCATAAATTCAGCAGTGCTAAACATCAAGTCATGCATCACTTTGGGCCTTTCTCAAGCAATAAGTTGGCACACTGTGGCATAACTAAAACACTAATCAAAGGGATGTTAGTGCCTCAACAGGTACACTCGACTCATTAATACAAAGTTGTCAACTTTCCCCATGACTTCTTGAGCTCCCTACCACAGCAAACCCTGCACTACTAATGCAACCTTGGATTAATCAAAATCTTAACTTGATGCCTTAGTTTATTCCAGGCCAGACTAATTCCTTAGACCTTATCAGAGGCTTACATTCAGATTCAAGCCAGCTGCAAGTAACAGTAACAATTTTCATTTTCTCAGAAACACATTCAATTTTGATCAAAATATTTTTGAATTCTAAATAAATTCAAGCATTTTATGCATTAAGGATTTCTGTCCGTTAAAAGAACTGAAGTGACCAGAGAAATACATTTGAAAACCTCTTCTAATAAAAACAGAAATTACTGACTGAATATATTTTAGATTTTGTCTACTTCTATATTCTGTATTTGAATTTAATGTTTTACCCAAGAGAACAGGAAAGAGCAGAATGTCATTGTCAATTCTAGAAGCCACTGAGGTTCCAAAACACATTTATTATTAAACTTGTTAAACAGTTATACACATTGGTATGGTATAAATTGGAAAAGTAACTTAACTCAATTTACCGAAAAACTCTGCCCATCTTATGTGTCCTTGTTTTGAGTATCTCAACACACAATTACACGTCTAAGTCAACACTGTGTCAAGATAAAATAAAAAAGATTCGCTTTAGAAAAAAACCCAATTCTTCTCCTTACTCATTGTTCTCACAAGGCCCAGTTGCACAGAGCTATCTTAACACTAAAGTGATTGCAACTCACATACTTTAACAGCGGCTAATGCAGCAGGGCCTACACCTTTATATCCCAATATATTTATATTTCTTGGGTAGATTAGAATCACAGGCTACACATGGAGCCTGGAGACTAGATCAATAAGATCTCAACACTGACTGATATGGGGGTGGAAGGTTTGATATGATCACTGATTAACGCTATTTACAAACTCTGAAAATCAGAATGGCTGTAGAAACATTATTTCAAGTCTAAACCAACATGGAATTTCTATAGCAACAAGCAATAACTGATTAAATCTATTTTACATTGTGCATCAGTTTTAGTGTTTGTGGGATGTAAAAAAATAGAAAACGATTATTCCATTTGTAATATATACATACACATTCCAAGAAACAAAGAAACGAGTTTGATCAAATGCTGAAACAGGAGGATCTGTTTTGATTCACTAGATTAAATGACATCTCTGTACTGTTGTTAGTTCCATGACAGTTTTTGAAGGTAACACTACAACTGAGAGATAAGTCTACTTCAAGATAAACAAAGAGAAAAGCATTTGTGAGATTGATTTGTTTGTTTCACGCTGACAAAAAATGACCAGTTACTCTGGTAGCATAATGTAATATTGAACATATTTTGCAGGAAAAAATCCAGTTTTGATAATCAACTCAAATTTGATGCTAAAGAAATACTCTTTTAGATAAGAGACAGTTTATCCAGTTACCGTATACACCGGGCAGTAAATAACACGAGGACCAGCTGCCATGTATTTGTCTAGCTCAGCCAGAACAGAGCAACGCTTACACTAGAGCTTGAGTGAGTGAATGAGTGACTATTTACTCGCTTTTAGCAAAATTTCAGCAATATCACGGTGGGGGACACCAGAAATGGGCTTCACACATTGTACCCATGTGGGGAATTGAACCCGGGTCTTCAACGTGACGAGCGAACGCTTTAACCACTAGGCTACCCCCCAATAGAACTTGAAAATCGTAATGATTCATCAGTGAATGATGAGGTGAAGAAAGACTTACTGTCTTCCATAATGAAACTGTCTTTATGGTAACTGTAGTCTGACATGTGCCCATACACTCAGCCTCTTTGAGAAGGAATACCTATCTTCCGACAAGTTTGTGATATCTGTACCTAATCTTCAAACGTGGTAAACAAGGTGTGTCAAAATGAAAGCCTGAGATTTATCATGTTATACAAAAAAACAGAAGATGTAAAAAAACTGCTGCAAATGGAAGCAAGCTTCTCTGCTGTATTGGGTGACATTCTTGGAATTATGCACAGATATATTATAGCCAACAATTATATCACAGGAAACTAGCTCAGCTCATCCTCATTATCAAAATCGTCTTTTGTTAGGCCAATGAGGGATTCCTTATCACTACAAGGTAATTTGTTGTAATTATAATAGGACCAGCAAAGGCGCGCTGGTTGGTTTTGGCATATATGAATCCGGCAATAACAAGTATCATTACAATCATGATTCCACATATAGACACTAGTACCACCACGACACTGCGTATCGAGTCGGGCATCCAGATCTTGCTTGATGGACGTTGTCTGTGTGTACGTTGATCATCCACGTCAACACACTTATCCCCCAACAATTCCTTCCCAGCTACACAGGAAGTGCACTTGTTGGAGAGATCAGCACATTTCTCACACATTCTGGAGCACCTTAGGCATTGACCATCATCTGTGAAGTAAGACATTGCAGATGAAAACGATCTGACAAACTGCTTCAGATTCAGCCTTACATTTAAATTCTGAGCACACTCATCAATGAATCTTTTCTGTCTCACACAAATACCATTTTGCTCCGGAACAAACACTTAATAAAATATGTATGTATATCAAAACACACCCTTCTCACACATTCCTAGTCTCACACCCTCACTCATGCACATATGTTTGTAAATATCCACACAGGTACATTCACACACACACACTCAACATGTTCGATAGATGTTTGTTTACTTCAGCACAGGTGCGACTGCCTCCGTGGAGTAGTGGTTAGAGCGTCCGCCATTAAGCGGAAGGTCGCGGGTTTGATCCCCGACCGCGTCATACCAAAAGACGTTTAACTATGGTACTTGTTGGTCCCTGCCTGACGCTCGGCATTAATGGGTACAACAAGGACTGGTCGGCTCAGAGTCAGTATAATGTGTCTGAGTTGGGTATTCATGCATCACTGCGGCATGGTATCTCAGTGGGCTAGCACTATAAAAACAGCCGCACATACACGTAAACACGCATGCACGTGGTCAATATTGAGCGAAATATTCTCAAGCACGACGTTTAACCCAATTTCATCTCACCTCACCTCAGCACAGGTGCATTAAGCAGTAATAACCTCATAACTTGTTCAGAGATTGGGTTCATATGAGAACGATGAATGATTAAATATCTTGAAATAGGGATAAAACATAAATAAGACATGGCTGGTGGAACAGCACCAGCACACATTCAGGTGCAACTTGGCACAGCCAGGTGAGATGACCCCCGCTTGTCAGGCGCTGTTCCATCAGCCGTTTGTCACCCCCGGTGTGAAGCGTGGAAATAGAACAATATTACATGATAGTTTCTCAAACAACTTCTTCCATGATCGATCAAAAAACGTTATTTCAGATCCTGTTGGGTACAGAGGTTTCAGGACCATGTGTCTTTTGTGTACTTATCCCAATTTTGAGTTATTTAATAATTTGTCGTTTCCATTTGAACCCAAACGGACTTCAGTTGGCATTGAAGATGAAGCAGGGCTCCAGATAATTTTTCAACATCAGAAGTACGTACTCCTTATTTTTTCAATATAGGCGTACTGTATAAACTTAAGAGTACATTTTGAGTACTGAATGGAATTTAATGGCGTATCAGTAATCTTGTGTTTCGTTTAATATATGCACCACAACATTACTACTCTTGTGTAAACTGGTCAATAAACAATAAAACAACACTCTTTCAGATAAATACGTCTGTAAATGATTCAGAACGTACAGCACTGCTGTGCGTATGTGCTACGTTTTCTAAATTATTTCCTACCGTATCGTGCATATTTTTTATCTGTACATACGCCGATACGGCCCTTATCTGGAGCCCTGTGAAGTCTGTTGAAATTCTTAAAGATGTTAAGGTGTGATGACAGCTAACAGGAGAATTTATGGCTGTGATCGATGTACCATCAGTACTGTACTTACTTTTGTAGAAGCCATCAAAGCATTCTTCAACACAAACATGCTCCTTGGAAGTGATCAAGAGATAGTGTCCGTCACGACACGTGATGCAGTCCGACATCAGTGGCCCACGGCACGTACTGCATGTCTGATGACAGCGTTGGCACATGTTCAGTTCCTTGTAGTAGCCGATGGGTTCACACTCTGCTACACACTCACTGCAGGGACAACAAAAAGGCTCAGTAAATCACAGCTGATTTCTACTGAAATACTACTTTTAAAATTGAATTTGGTCTAAATATTTCAAGAAATGTGCCCACATCAGCCAACAGAGTCTGAGTGAGCTTAGTTTTACCCCGCACTCAGCAATATTCCAGCTATATGGTGTTGGTCTGTGCAAAATCAAGGTCTGCACCAGACAATCCAGTGATCAACAGCATGAGCATCGACCTACGCAATTGAAATACGATGACATGTGTCACCTAAGTCAGCGAGCCTGACCACCGTGATCCCATTAGGCGCCTCTTATGACAAGCATGGGTTGCTGAAGACAAATCTAACCCAGATTTTCATGGGTAACAAGAATCTGAAGACAAGAAGACAAATTTGAGTGAAAGACTGGACTTACCCTGTGTCAGTGACCCTGAAATTAGCACACTGTAAACACTGTGTTGGGCTGGGGCCGGTGCAGTTGAGGGCACACTGCTCGTCACACTTATACTGCAGGAGGGAAGGTAAAACACAGGATATATAATCACAGTGAGGTAACACAGAGGCTTAGTCAGAAATGAAAAAGTTGATGAAATGGTACAGCGCAATATTTTATAATGCCATATAGTCTTGAAAAGGAACACTTTTTATGGATAAACAACTTCTTTATTGCAACAGATGCGACATTTCTGGGAAGAAAACTTTAAGAAGCCATATAGTCTTCACAAAAGCATGACAACTGCAAAATAGGCTACACACTGTTTTTTGGAATTCAAACATTCAGTGAAAGGCTGATTGTACATACCTAGTCACACACAGGGTATACATCTACAGACAGAGGCCCTAGCTTTGTTTCTTTATTAATTAACACAGACCCTCGCTATTCTTCCAGTCAGGTCGAATGAGTATAATAAAGTGAAACCTGTGGTTGATATCACAAGCATCACCCGATAATGGCATGGGGTGGTGACAGCATCTGCCCTCTCTTACCGGTGTTGTCGATCCAGTGCCTGGAGTCCGTGTGGACGCTGCGGTTGATGGAGTTGTGGATGGTGCTGGTGAGGATGAAGCTGGCTCCGGGGGGCCCTCGGGGCGGAGATGGACTGGATCTGTTGCCGTACCGTGCAGGACCAGTGACCACTGCTGTAGAGTGCCTGTGTACCAAAGAATGAGAGTACAGCAACAGCTTAAAGCACTTAATCTGCTGCTATGGTCATCATCCTGCCCAGTGCCTTACATCTTAGTGGCCATTGTGTGCCAGCATCCTCATCTTAATCCCTGTTGTAACTGATGACCCAGACACCAGGACTAAAACTAAAATGTCAATTATTGGACCTTAAAATACATGTCAAAAGATGAGCAAAGGAATTTCTGTTTAACTTAAATTTTTCAAATATTTAAAACAATGTATCCAATCTAACAGAAGAATTTACATATAAATGAATTACTTCAACAAGAATTTGTTGACATAATGTTGAAGTGAATAAGGTGAATCTAGGTGTGATATGTATCCTGACCGTGATCAGTTAGAGCACATTAGACACTGATAGATGATAGGAGGTCAAAGCAGGAACTCACACACAAAGCAGAAGCAACTAGATGGGTACACGGTCTACGGAAGACAACTCTAACTACTAGATTGAGAGAAGCAAGACAAAAGCAATGCTGTAACACACAGCAGAAAGCAGCAAACACCGAATGTAAGCAACACAAATATATACCAGTCAACTAGGGATGTTAAGACAATATTAACAAATACATTTGATGGTCATCTCAAAGTGAGCAGACGTACACATGAATCTCACCTGTCAGTCTCACCTTTCAGTATAAGTTATGTCTCACCTGTCTGCACTTCTGTCCTGTCTCACCTGTCTGCACTTCTGTCCTGTCTCACCTGTCTGCACATCTGTCCTGTCTCACCTGTCTGTACTTCTGTCCTGTCTCACCTGTCTGCACTTCTGTCCTGTCTCACCTGTCTGTACAACTCTCATGTCTCACCTGTCTGTACATCTGTCCTGTCTCACCTGTCTGTACAACTCTCATGTCTCACCTGTCTGTACATCTGTCCTGTCTGCACTTCTGTCCTGTCTGTACACTTCTGTCCTCTCATGTCTCACCTGTCTGTACATCTGTCCTCATCTGTCCTGTCTGCACTTCTGTCCTGTCTCACCTGTCCACATCTGTCCTGTCTCACCTGTCTGCACTTCTGTCCTGTCTCACCTGTCACTGTACATCTGTCCTGTCTCACCTGTCTGTACAACTCTCTGTCCTGTCTGCACTTCTACCTGTCTGTACAACTCTCATGTCTCACCTGTCTGTCTCTGTCCTGTCTCACCTGTCTGTCCCTACTTCTGTCCTGTCTCTCCAATTAGTGATTTTATTTTGAAGGGAGCTTCAAATAAGTGATACAAGTGTCTCCACTATGTTCTAAGAAGAAGAAGACAAGCAAAAAGAGCACAGTCAGGATAAGGAAAATTTTAACAAATACATTTGATGGTCATCTCAAAGTCATGTCTCACCTTGCCTCGCACTTCTGTACAGTCTCACCTGTTCGCAGGATCTGTCCTGTCTCTCACCCGTCTGCACATCTGTCCTGTCTCTTCTGTCTGTCTCACCTGTCTGTACAACTCTCATGTCTCACCTGTCTGTACATCTGTCCTGTCTCACCTGTCTGTACAACTCTCATGTCTCACCTGTCTGCACTTCTGTCCTGTCTCACCTGTCTGTACAACTCTCATGTCTCACTTGTCTGCACTTCTGTCCTGTCTCACCTGTCTGTACAACTCTCATGTCTCACCTGTCTGTACATCTGTCCTATCTGACCTGTCTGCACTTCTGTCCTGTCTCACCTGTCTGCACTTCTGTCCTGTCTCACCTGTCTGCACTTCTGTCCTGTCTCACCTGTCTGCACTTCTGTCCTGTCTCACCTGTCTGTACATCTGTCCTGTCTCACCTGTCTGCACTTCTGTCCTGTCTCACCTGTCTGTACAACTCTCATGTCTCACCTGTCTGTACAACTCTCATGTCTCACCTGTCTGTACTTCTGTCCCGTCTCACCTGTCTGCACTTCTGTCCTGTCTCACCTGTCTGTACAACTCTCATGTCTCACCTGTCTGCACTTTTGTCCTGTCTCACCTGTCTGTACAACTCTCATGTCTCACCTGTCTGTACAACTCTCATGTCCCATCTGTACATCAGCCTTGTCTCACCTGTCTGTACATCAGTCATGTCTCACCTGTCCGTACATTGATCATGTTCAACATGAAAATACTTGGTGTTGATTAAGATATATTGCTGTTTTTAATAAATAGCAGAACTGTCCCACGATTGAAACATAAATCAACTAAAGATGATGTTTCTCGTTTCATCAGTCAAGATATATCTACAAGCAGCCCTATCTCAGTCATTTATTATACAGGGGATCAGGGAGAGGCACCAAATATAACAAGCATTAGGGAAATAATTTCAGTACATTAGTGTACCAGGGACACATCACTCACCACCACCCTGACCCCCTTCTAATAAATGAACAGTCCCAAAATCAAGTGATCTGACACATTTAGGAGATAAACATCATGTGTTGGGCCAATTTCCGGGTGTTATTGAGTATTTGAAGCATGGGAATTCATGAAATATTCACGTGATTCAAATACACGAGACCCGGAAATTGACGAACACATGATGTTTATCAACACTGTAACCACAAAAGTAAACCAAAAGGTCCGCATGCATTTTTCTGCCTGCACTCAATGACATCAAGTACAGCTACAGCAGTCAAGGGCGAAAAAAGTGTGAATTTGTACATATTAATACGCAGTGGCTAGTCTTGCAATTTCTGGGAATCAAATACCATTTGATCATGTTTTTCAACCAATCAGATTAAAGAACACAGTGACTTTTGGTTTACAATTTGCATTAAGCATAATTGCACAAATAAAAGCAACAAAAAACATACCAAGCACAGTAACAGGGAGTAAAGACAAGCCGTTATAGCGATAGTTGTGCCCAAAGTAGGGCAGAGAGGAGTAGGGGGACAAACTACCTCCCCCAGACCCGTAGGTGCCAGTGTCCTCAATCTCCAGCGTCCACTCCCCTTCTGACCCCTCTCCCCAGAAGTGGACAGACAGAAACGCCCAGTTGTTGAAGTTTCCACCCATTGAATCGTTTGGACGCCGTGGTAGAAGCGTGGATCTTGTCCCACTGGGAGAGGTGAGGTATATCTTGACGTCCCCTCGGCGGTGGGCGGTCAGTGACACTTTGGCCTGGACGTGCTCCAGAAACTTCACGTCTCTATTAGTACCACCACATCCATCTGTCCGTATTCTTAATGTTACTTTTGAACTTGATAACGCTCTGTAAAACAAGAGAAAGCCACATCAAGCAAAGCCATGAAGTTATCAGAGTCAAAACACTATCATTACAAGTCAAGAGAATGGCCATCAACAAAAGTTACACAATTACAAATTGTTCTCCTGCCACCATCTGAAGTTCGGGATGAAGGGATAAGAACTCCCATACCATACCTCCCATGGGCTCGCAACTGTTGTACTGGGCCTAGATTTTCTAAGCTCTCTTAGCGCGCTAAGTTAGTCATAAGTGCCATACATTTACATTAACTTACGACTATCTTAGCGCTTAAGAGAGCTTCGAAAATCTAGGCACTGTATTCTATCATGGCTGGATGTAAACTGAAGGGAATTTTCACTTATTGGACAACAGATGATGTTGTAAACTGTCAGATGCACCAATACTTTCAGAAATGTATCTCTGTAAATTAGACCACTTAGTATGACTTAAACATGGGACTTACTCAGGAATAAGGTTACCAAAATTTGGTCCAACCTGTCCACTAGTACTGATTAGATATTTCCAAAACAAATTTCTTACATCAACATGTATGTACATTGTAGGTGAATGATCAACTCCAACTTGAGTGAGTGAGTGAGCTGGGTTTTATGTCGCTTTTAGCAATATTCCAGCAATATAATGGCAGGGGACACCAGGAATGGGCTTCACACATTGTGCCAATGTGGAGAGTTGAACTTGAACCTGAGCCTTTGGCATGATGAGCGAACACTTTTACCACTAGGCTACCACACCGTCCCTCCAACTTAAGGAAGTATTGATGTTGAATACTGATCTCTTCCCTCGATCTTCAAGCTGAATGACAGCATTCTGTTCATAATGGAGTGACGACCAGAGACTCCAATGATTGACATCATCAACATCAAACTACACTGTTGGGATATGATGACATTTATCAACCTAATCCTGTGAGTCACTGTCTTACAAACTGAAAGGATGCTGAACACAAGTTATAACTCAGATGTTCACAGTTGTATAAAGCCAAGAGGTAGTACTAACACATTTTGCTGTGTGGAATGAACTTCACAGATATGCTGCTCCGGAACGTTGGTCCACTGAAGGGCAAGGTCAACCATCTTGGCTCCGTCCATTAATCCATATCCATATCTCAGACTCACTGACAACAGAGACAGTTAGGTGAGGGGACAGAAAAAAATTCAACCTAAAAATCATGACACTGATATTGTTGTGTTGACATTATCTGAGGTGTATTAGTCTAGAAAATACTGTTGCACAATGATTTGATAAAGATGATGGTTCTACACATCTATTGACTATGTCAAACTGATTGCATTTTCCCTCAACCCAATGTTAAACGCAATATAAGAGCCACTGAAGAATATATACCGTATATGACCGTCTATAAGCCGAATTTTGAGGACCAAAAAAAAGCAGTCTGTAGAAGGGGGTCGTCTTATCCATGGGTTACGCTTTCGTCAAACTTTTTTCCAGGGGTAAGAAAACAACATCGTATCACTCCGCGTTAACAAACAACAGAAGACGACTTTGTCAGTAGAGACGTCAAATTTGCAATTAAACATCACTAGACAAGATTATTTACCTTTTAAGTTATAAGTTGTTTTTGCTGGGCATTGTATTATTTGCAGGGATTAAGATTACCGTGTGTATCTGAGCCGGAAATAGCAATCAGCTGTGCACACGTTTCCCGGCGAACAAGTTAAAACATGCACAATAATATAACGGGATGAATTCTGACGCAGTCGTCAGTAAAATATAATACAGAATACTATTATTTAACCCAAAGAAATATATCCTAGCATTGTGTAATTTTATTAAGTTTTTATGTAAAATATATATAATCAACACTAAGGTTATACGGACCCTCATGAACGTGGTAAGCACATGGAATGGGGTAAAATACGGAAGCCATTTAAATTCACACATTTTTACCGATGTTACTGTAAACTAGCAATCAATGGAAACAGAGGCGGTAATCAGTTTGTGATTGTTGAATGGGGTAAAATAAGCAAGCCAGTTTGTTGCTACAATAAATATGATTTTTAGAGAAGCAAAATATATTATGCATTTTCTGTCAACTACACTTCGTTTCGATCTGTGAGTAGACACAATATATATGGCAGTGAATTCTTTGAATAATGTGGACCAAAGTTATAATTATTGTTAACTGCCAGTTGTCTGTGGTCTGTGTTTGCCGCGATTAGGACCCCATCGCGGGGGATCGACTTATGCACGAAACATACCATTTTGACACTGATTTTAAGGGTCAAGTTTGGGGGTAGTCTTATCCATGGGGTCGTCTTATAGACGGTCATATACGGTATGTCATTATGAGAGCAGTTATTTCATTGATCTAGAACTGTAAATCCAGTCAACAGTAGATTTTGTAGACCTCTAAACCCCACAAACCAAACTTTTTACTAGATATTAACATTTTCAGTAATTCAATAGTCCACCACAAACTTTCAGAGATGTTGTAAATGTTAATGTAATGCATGTATCACTCAATGTTGAAAACAAAAGCCTTTATAGGAAACCGACACTTACAGTGGAATCAGTATGTGAGATACCAACCAGAGTAATCTCTTATTACCTTTCCTCTTCAAGGCATTGACAACCCACTGTCCATCAACAAAGGGCTCCGGTGTGGCAGCCATCAGCGTGATATACTGGACATCCCTCCACGTCAAGTTGGGGCTGAAACAATACAAAACAAGTCAGTGAGTGGAGTTTTACGCTGCTTTTAGCAATATTCCAGCAATATCATGGCAGAGAACGGCATGAATGGGCTTCACACATTGTACCCATGTGAGGAATCAAACCCGGGTCTTCGGTGTGAAGAGCGAACACTTTCACCACAGGGCTAGACCACCGCCTCCAGAACATCTAGAGTGAGTCCTTGAGTGGGTATGGTTTCACGTCGCTTTTAGAAATATTCAAGCAATATCAAGGCAGGGGACACCAAGAATGAGATTCATACATTGTCCCTATGCCGATCCCGGGCCTTTGGTGTGAAGAGCTAAAGCTTTATCCACAGGGCTACTCCAACCCCCTCCCACCCCAAATACAACACAAGGTGTGACTGGGGACACATGGTGTGATTCAGGGTGCACTGTTTGACTTGAGGTGTATTGTGTGACCGAAGGTGCAAGCTGTGAACTTACTTTGCCTCGAGAGTCAGAGCAACAATCCCGGCAGCAAGGGGTGCGGAGGCAGACGTTCCTGTGTGGGAACTGGTGCACCTGTCATGGAGATCTACTGTTGTCTGTCAGTAGTCAAGATGAAACAAGAAACAGTGGATGAGTCAGCTACTAGAGTCTCACAATATTGCACAAGGGAAAATCAAAAGTCTTGTTTGTTTTGTATTGACGTCCTTTGCATATTGTAAAATGAAGGTCAACATTTCATGAAAACTAAAACATCTGCCCACATATTCATTTTAGCAATTCTGCATGCTGATAGTTGAATCAGTATCAAATTACACTGATTCATTTGTCATTGTTCATATCACAAACTGACAATGCAAGAGCAAAAACATGATTTCAACATTGCAATGACATAACTGACATATAACATTTCTTTATGCTCTTGAACAAATTAAATTATCTTAAAGTTGAATACCTACTTCAGTCTTGCAAAATATGTTCATCTTGAAAGGATTTCTTAAAGTCTACCACCACCATTCCTCCTCTATAAATGCTAATTCCTCCAACTACCATCCTCTATATACCCATACCACCATTCCTCCTCTATAAATGCTAATTCTTCCAACTACCATCCTCTATATACCCATACCACCATTCCTCCTCTATAAATGCTAATTCCCCAACTACCATCCTCTATGTACCCATACCACCATTCTCTATTGATAAATAACCGGGACCCATTCTCTCGAATAGCTTGACCTATCAGACTTTCTTTCAGTCAGGAGTCATTTGTTTGGGTTGCCATGTTCTGTGTTGTACAATTAAAGCTACAGTGATGGTTGGTTCGAAGGCAATTCTTACAGAATGGAGATGTAACATACAGAAGATACGTAGCTTGTTGTTTATCGACTAGAGGTGCTTGAGGTAACTCACGATCTGTTTCTCATTGTAAGCACCACTGCTGTAGGTGGTGGCAAGGGTGGAGCTGCACTCCTCTAGATACCATGGCTTCGTCCCCTTCTCTGAGGTGCTGCTGATGGAGAGGGTGTAGATACTGTTGGTGTACCCGTCACAGTTGCAGGAGTCCTGCGCACTGCCACCATTACCAGATGCCCACACAAAGATGGATCCTTTCCCGCCTCGGCCCTATAAACCATGCATGGAATTGGGTTACATCAACCTAACTGATGTAGCCAGACCGTATCTGGACTGATATCTGATGAAAGAATTCGTCATTCATTCAAAATATTTTTAGAGTGCCTCTGGATTTATTGCACTCACTGGTTTCGCTTTTGCTGAAAACAGATTGTATGTAAATTTGTTATAAGACAAATCATATGGATAACGACTTCTGTTTTTGTTTCTCACGACGGTCATGGTTCATCCATCTGAAGAAGGGGAAAGAAATAGCCCAGAAATGTCATGAGAAACAAATGAAGAAGTCGTTATCCATAAGATTTGTCTTGTATCATTACACCAACTTCTAAATACCTTTGAAGAATTTAAATTTGTTAGTTCAACACTGAAACAACCTTCAAAGCATCAGTACACATTCTCAGATGATGGAGGAATGTAGTGCATACCAATGTAAATTATTCATTGTGTACAAAGAAAAAATGTAAGCTTGGTTTAAAGAAAGGAGACAAATGACTGGAAAGAGTTCTTCCTCTGAATGACCTATTTCTCTACCTTTACTATGCCTTCTGAAAATGCTTTCTTGGCAAGCGGTCCAGGCCCATCAACAACTCGGCCATCGTCATCAGGGCCCCAGCTGGCGGAGTAGATGTCAATGTAGGTGTTGTTGAAGCTCAGTGATGTTGCCTCAACAGCATCGTATACCTCACCATCCAACATCCGTACACCTATAACACAGGCGTAAGATATTTATTTATTACCATCGATTCCTATACTGCACTTATCCACCTTTCTAGTAGCTGCTCAAATACAGCTTTATATGTTGCCCAACCAGTGAGTGAGTGAGTTCAGTTGTACACTGCATTCAGCAATATTCCAGCTATATGGTGGCGGTCTAAATAATCAAGTCTGGACCAGACAATCCAGTGATCAACAGCATGAACATGATAAGATGACATGTATCAACCAAGTCAGCGAGCCTGACCAGCCGATCCCGTTAGTCGCCTCTTATGACAAGCATGGCTTACTGAAGACCAATTCTAACCTAGATCTTCACGGGTCGAGGCGCATTTGAAGCAGTGTGCGAAATAGCCACTGGTCCGCTAACCCTTGGCTAGTAAAAATCAGTCGGGCCAGTAAATCTTCACAGTCCAACTGGCCAGTGAAATTTCATGTGGTCATTTTGTAAATATATTACTCTCTGAAAACGTGTTAAGTTCTAACAAACTTTTAAAACATGCCACACTATGGCCTGATAAAAATCATACTAGCAGCTTAATGATGAAACCGTGTCTACATTCAAATTTTGGCAAGCTAATTATTTTGTGGGCTAGTAACTTTCATTCATAGCTATCCCGACGGGGTAGCAAAATTTGGAAACTATTTCGCACACTGATTTGAAGCCACTTGCACATGGTGACACAGGTTTTGACACATGGGTCTAAAGTGTATTTACACATTCATGTTTCCACCATCTGCCATAGGATGAGTGGGTTCTTTTGATACGCTGAATAACAATCTGGTCACTGTGGGATACGATCTCATCACCGTGTTTGCTAGCCTTGTGCTTCACACCACAAAGACGCAGGTGTTCATTATATATAATAATAATAATAATGGATAGCATTTATATAGCGCAAATCTCCGCAAAGGACTCTTTGCGCTTGCTTTGTTTTTCCCTCGTTCACTGGATGTCAATCTCAATGGCACATCGTATTGTTAATCTCAACTCCCTGGGGAGCATACAACTCTTGCAGCAACTAGGCGCACCGAGTTATTGTGGCATTCCCATCCTTACGAGGTACCCATTCACAGCTGGGTGGACTGGGACACATATGTGTGCCATTCATGTATAATTTTTGATTGATGAAAGGTCAGAGAAATCAGTGAAATTGTGAATACTACACATTCCATAATCAATAATCAGAAAGTTATTCCAAAGAAAAGTTTGGGTACCTCCAATTCTGGACCTGTAAGCAATGCCGACTCCACACTTGGAGTTGTTGGCGGCTGCAGACACCTCCCCTGCACATCGTGTGCCATGTCTGGAACACACAGGACACTGAACATGTGGAACACTGTGGAAATCTAGTTTGTCATCAGATCAAAATTGTAGGATTTCTTGTTTAAACGAGTCATCAGAAGATGACATATCCCCCCGGCCCCCACATTTTTAAAAAAACAAATCATCTGACACTTAAAGTCCAGCTTGATTTATTTTAGACTAAGTCCAAATCGTTTCAAAGGAAACTGAGAAAAATAAAATCTGTAAATAGCAAAAGGCACCACTTCAAGATCTGTCTCATATATCTGCCAAGTTCTGTTGAAAGATATTGAACGGTTTTCGAGTTGTGCTCAGAAACGAAGCCCACCCTCCTTTTTGAGGAGTCAGAATCGTTTCCATGGAAACCAGGAAAAAGAAAAAATGCCAAAAATCTACAAATAGCAAAAGGCACCACTTTGAGATCTGCCTCACATATCTGCCAAGTTTTGCTGAAAGATCTTAAGAAGTTTTCTAGTTGTGCTCCGGAAATGAAGCCCACCCGTCCCTTTTGAGACTAAGTCCGAATAGTTTCCATGGAAACCGAAAAAATAACAAATCACAAAAATCTGTAAATAGCGAAAGGCACCACTTTAGGTTCTGTTTGATATATGTACCAATTTTTGCAGAAAAATATTGAACGGTTTTCGAGTTATGCGCCAGAAACAAAGCCCACCCCTCCCTTTAAGACTAAGTCTAAAACATTTCCATGGAAACCGAGAAAAATAAAAATGACAAAAATCTGTAAACAGCAAAAGGCACCACCTTAGGCTCTGTTTGATACATCTACCAATTTTTGTTGAAAAATCTTGAAATGATTACGGACGGACGGACAGACAGACAGACAAGGGGGTTGATTATATCCCCCCGCATTACATGCTGGGGGGATGAAAATACTTGTGACCATTCTTCTCTTATGGAGTGTACACTGTTTACAGTGTATTACTATGTTTATCAGCCATAACAATATTGTTCATAACATACTTGTTGATTTAAACCTAGTGTTATACAACAATGTAGATCATGTTGTTAAACACCACGGACAGGGCAAGCTTAGTTGGAAGAGGTTGTCCCCTACTCCCATTCACCTCTCGTGTATAGTAGTGTTGGGAATTGGTTAAAATCTCATAATTGATGATTGGTCCATTACAACCGATCAATCATCGAAAATAATTGGTTAGCGTCATTTATCAAATTGTCCTGGTTGTGTTTATAAATTCACAAAAAATAATGAAAAAAAACATGCAGTTCTTTCGGGGTTTTCTTGTTGTTGCAAATTTCACCTCTTTAAAGGATGACTAGTATGTTAGGAACATAAATTTCCTGGTGTGTTCAAGATAAATTTAATCACGACTTGGAACGAGCTTGTAGTGCTTATGAAACGTAACATTCAAAACCAACCTTGTGATAAATATTGTTAATGCAAACAAGTGTTACAAACTTGTTTGTGTTCAATTATGACAAAACATGATTGATTGCTTGGTCATTTAGTCATTGCGACCAATCTTCGATTATTTCAATTAATTGGACCACCACTAGTGTATAGTGAGTGAAAAAAGTTTTAAGCCGCACTCAGCAATATATATTCCAGCTATATAGCTGTGCTCTGTAAATAATCAAGTCTGAACCAGACAATCCAGTGATCAACAGCATGAACATCGATCTACACGATTGGGATACGATGACATGTGAGCCTGACCACCTGATCCCATTAGCAGATCTGTTAGTCGCCTCTTACGACAAGCAAGGGTTACTGAAGACCAATTCAATGATATGTGCATTGTGCCAAGGAACAAGCATGTACTTTCATATCTTCTGAAGTGTACAGCAACACGAACTCCAGCTATTATTGTCATAATCCACACATTTATACTAAAGCTTCAATTGTACCCGGTACCAACTAACAATGGTCTTGCATTATCAGGAATCATTATCAACCAAATGAGATCCACTGACAAGTGACACAACCATTCCAGTCAACTCATGTTTACGGTAACCACTTTTCATTCTCATATCAAGACTAATTTGTTATCAACAGTATATAACCATATATATCCCAGTTATCAACAGACCACAGACCTGTTTTCATTTGAGGGGTCGTATCTTGGCATGGGATCGTTATCATGGCCATTGACATCATAGCTGGCGTAGGGATCCTGCAATAAAACACGTCTCGTCCACTCAGCATATCATCAACACATCAAACAGCTGTGTACTTCCATAGGTTAAACCATACAAAGAATAATCAAACTTATATTTGTTTCACCAAAAATACCAGAACACCCAAACAAATTACTGCAATAGGTACTGTTTGAAAAAAATTATTTGTATACAAAACATACACAGCAGTCCTACTATGCAGCAATTTGCAATATATTATCAATATATTATCAATATATTATCAATATTGCTAGTCCATAACTCTATACATAACCTGAATTCTGCATGTTCTATATTATCCTAATCTGATTCAATTTGAAACATATGAATAACTTAAGGTGACACCTTATGACAACCTTTAATAGTGGGCAGCTTGGGAATCTCATCCCTGCTTGCAACTATATCCCTAACCAGCTGTTCATAAATCTATTTCAGGAAGATGTTTTGCTTGGATTTTTTCCCGCTTATTGCTGCAAAAGTTCTGCCGTGTGTCTGCAGCCAGTAATGAATCAAGCCTGGGCTTGTCAAACCAATAATGTGCATTATGAGAAATGATCAACATGATCAGAACATGAAGAATTGTTTTCATAAGAAAAAAGTATATTGGGTGAAGTTGAAATTCCCCCATATCCTGACAGAAAGTAAAAGCCTACATAGTTATCGACGAGATCAGCATGGTTCCTCTCAATCCCATCATCCAAGATCGTGATGACAACACCCTTGCCTGTGTAACCACGCTTCCATGCCGGTATGACATTCATGTCGAACCCATTAGCAGCCCCTCCATGCTGTAAGAACAAAAATCATTGATCACAAGATATGAAGTCATTCGTGTGACTGCTGTAATCACAAGGGGCAGCTGATTATGCCATCCATTAGTGAAATAACATCGCAGCAGGTTTACTTGGAGCATTTACTTGAAATCCTTCTCCCAAATGGTTTGGTTTGTTTGTTGTTTAACGCCACACTCAGCAATATTCCAGCTATACGTCAGCGGTCTGTAAATAATCGAGTCTGGACCAGACAATCCAGTGATCAACAGTATCAGCATTGATGTACGCAGTTGGGTTGGCTTGTTGTTTATCACAGCACTCAGCAACATTCCAGCTATACGTCAGTGGTCTGTAAATAATCGAGTCTGGACCAGACAATCCTGTGATGAACATCCTGAGAATCGATTTACACAATTGGGATACGATGACATGTGTCAAGCTAGTCTGACCACCCGATCCCGTTAGTCGCCTTTTATGACAAGCACCTCCCAAAAGGATTCTACCGCTACTCAATATACTCGTATCTACATGCTCTTTGAGAAAGGGGGATGCACACTTTTGAGAGGGAGGGGGGAGAGGAATGCACACTTCATTTTCACCTGTTTTCATGAGAGTTTCAACGGTCATTTAATAAACTGTCAGGACAAAGGGGGCTGGGGGTTTGCACCCCCCTGCACACACCCCTCCCTCTGGATCTGCCGGTGTGTTACTTTGAATCTGGATCAGGATCCCCAGAAGTCTTACATGTCCTATTTTACATGGCACCGTAATGTCACTGCTTGGAGCATTCACATGAAACTGACATATTTCCAACAAAATGTCCAGTTGACATTTACCTAGAAAACATTTCCCAAACTAGTATAAAACATCCACAACATTAAGTGATATTTGAGACTTCTATAAATAAATTTGTTGATGTTTAAATTTCAATTGTTGAATGGGAAGCAAAGAAATTCTGTTGTTGATCAGATTGATTGAGTGATTGAGTTGGGCTGTATGCCCTTTTTAGCAATATTCCAGCAATATCACAGATGGGTACACCAGAAACGGGCTTCACACATTGTACCCAAGTCGGGAATCGAACCCGGGTCTTCAGTGTGATGAGCAAACACTGGGCTACACCACCATCCCGTTGTTGATCAGAAGAAAGGGTGACATAACACATCCTACTTCAACCTGACACACCCTAGGGTCACCTTATATATCCCCCTGCCATGATTCACCCTGGTGCCACATGTCACATCCTACACTACGCACATTACACACGTAACTACACGTCAACTTACCAGGTACCACTGGTCTTTGTAGTTGGGGTCATTCAGAAGGAATGGAGGTGCAGGCTTGAGGTCCCTTTTCACCCTCTTCTTCTCGATCTGCTGCTCAAACCACAGCACCTGCAGCAACAACAGCAACACATTCAGCACACCCAGGAACATACTAACCACATGTTTCTCACGGTACATTTTCATTCCAGTTGTTCTCCAAGGGCCTAGACACGGAAAGTTTGACTTCAAACTCTACCATAGCGTACGTTGTCTCGTATAGCTGTCATTAGGTCGCACGGTATTACCAGTATAACGGTATATCACAGTACGCTTTTCAAATGTCAGTATTGCAATATTTTTTCTGAGAACCGGTATATTGGGCAAATAACATATATGAAGTTTTTGTGATTATCCTTATGGCTTAAATTAAAATCTACACAGACTTTCGTTCACAACAGATGTTTTCCTTAGTTATTCAATGACAAAACTGCATACTGTAATACTGTAAATTGTATAAAAAAGAAAATAGAATCCCTGACTATGCAACCTAATTCTGAGATTGCTGTTATCCGAACCATAACATATAACATAACATTTAGCGACTTATAATGTAGAAAATAGGATTGACAAGCCTAATTAGTATCACTCAGTGTCAAACACTTAAGTTCCCAATATATCGCTATACATATCGCTATACAGGTACCTGAATCGCAATGTATTGTAATACAACTTATTTGCCAATACACAGCCCAAGTTATGTTATACAAAGGTGCATTGTAGAAAACTTCAACTGATCATCAGCCAAAGATTTTTGTTCTTTTTTATATCAACTTCTTTATTTGTTAATTATGGTATTTCAAAGTTCACTCTTATTGCTTGTTCTGGAAAATGAATAAGAGGTTGATATGAAAACAAAGGCTGATTCAAGCTCATCACATCTAAATGCCCTCCAAAGTAATGAAATTCATCATGCTGCACAAAGATATTCTGTACACAATTTCCATTTTTCATCCTAATGAACAAAGGTATTCTGTTCACAAAGCATCATTATCTTTCCTAAAAAATCTGCTGACTTCAACAATATTCAAAATCTTTCGACTCAAAAAATTTATTTGCAACGAGACCTTTGAAATTGTGACATGTATCCTTCATAATTTCAGAGAGAATGTTATTGATGTTGAAACAGTGAAGATTTGAATAGGCTCCATGGTGCAGGAGTTGGTAGGGGAGATTGACGTGCAGGCCGCAGTCACGAGTACAGATTAGTCATATGGAATACTTCCACAGCTTCAGTCAACATTGATCACAAACCGTACTTGTAAAGCTTCTGTAAGCATTAACGAAGTTAAAAAGTCGAAAAATACATTATTCATTCCTTCTCAAATGTTTTAGTCAGTAACGAGAAAAATGCAATTTGATACCAATTGCCGAGTTTGGAAGTCCCTACTGGTGTGATAAGATCCTCCTCGTGACCAGATGTGTTCCTCAGCATCAAGCTTGACTCGTGCTGGCCTTCTACTTTGCAGGACATCAAGTGATATTACAGATATTATCTTACACAAATATTCCTGCAGCTGCGCTGTATGCACACAAACCTCTCACACATTGTTCACGCTGGGGATATCACTACACCGCTTCACATCGTACACGCCGGGGATATCACTACACCGCTGCACATTACTAACATGAACTGGGATGATGGATGGAAACACTAATAACATCCTAAAATGACCCCCAACAGAAGCTGATGAATGTGAAAGGCTAAATTGCATCATGCCTGCAGTTCTGAATCTCCAATCCCACTAAGGGTTCCCTTTAATCTTTAATGGAGCCACCTGTTTCTTTCCAATTTATATATTTGTAAAAACTAAGCTTTAATCTAGGAATTCAGGAACATTTCAATACCACAATTGGCACAGAGCAGTCATACCCACATGGAACAGAGCATTCATGACATACCCACATAGCATAAAGTCTTCAGCAACAGATACACATGGCACAGAGCATTCAACTATGCATGTCTACATGGCACATAGCATTCAACTATGCATGTCTACATGGCACATAGCATTCATACCCACATGGCACAAAGCATTCAGCAACAGATACACATGGCACAGAGCATTCAGCAACACATGTCTACATGGCCCACATCATTCAGCAACAAATGTCCACATGGCACAGAGCATTTCGTAACATAAATAAAGGATAATGCTGATGACATATCTGTATTCTGTGTGTTCTAATTCAAGACGAATCATAATTGATTTTCCATCATCGTTCTTTACATTTTTTTGCCAACTAATTTGAGCTAAACAAACTGCAACTTTGGGCCCTATTCCATTTTCATTTTCCTGAGGGAAATAATCTCTTGTTCACATAAAAAATACCAGTGATGTAATTGATTCCAGTCTCATCCAATTCATCAGCCTGAATCATGCATTTTTTGTGCCTGAGAGGCATTCCATCGGCCAGCTTCTGCAGCTTCCAATATGGCAGCCTGACGCAGCAACAGGTGAATCAATCACCACTGGGTGACTCGGCCTCACTTAATATCCAAGTGCATCGACTACTGTGACACAACCTCGGTAATAACAAACTGTACAGACCATCGTGACAGAACGTCAGTTGATAACAGAGTTCACACAGCCTCAGTAAATGTATCAGCACTGAGACCACTATCAGTCACTTATGTTCCACCTGCAGTTATGTTTGCTGCAGTGTCCAACTCTTGACACTGGTAACATACAAGCAGTCAAGTACAAATGCATGCATGTAAAATATTTGCCACATAAGTTAGTGAGTGAGTTAAGTTTTACGCTGCACTCAGCAATATTCCAGCTACATGGCGGTCTGTAAATAATCGAAGTCTGGACCAGACAATCCAGGGATCAACAGCATGACCATCGATCTACACAATTGGGATCACGATGACATGTGTCAACCAAGTCAGCGAGCCTGACCATCCCATCCCGATAAGTAAGCCTCTACGACAAGCATGGGTTACAGAAGATCAACTCTAACCCAGACCTTCACGGGTTTTGTCACATAAGATATAAGGTATAAGATTCACACCAACGACAACATCAATTGATTTCCTGAAAATACATCTAAAATGCATGAGGCTGCAAGGATGTTAAATTACCACCCTACAGAGCTGATCCTGATCTGGTGATTCAACAGAGGACTGAAGATACGCTAAACAGTTTTGACTTACAAATCAGAGCCCATTTTCATTACCCAGGACTTCATTCCAAATCTAGTTTCTTACACAAACCTGACTATAAAAATGCACTTAAAACATTGCTGTCTATCTTGCTATCAAACATGGATTGTTGCGTCATGTACAACATTCCCCTCTTATCTGTGAAATTTCAAAACTACACTAACATTACCTAAAGACATATAGTTCTAATGATAAGGCTGATGGGTGAGGTGAGGTGAAATTGGGTTTAACGTCGTGCTTGAGAATATTTCGCCCATATGACGACGTACATTCGTGTGTGTGTGTGTATGTACTAGCCCAGACTTCAGCTGGTTTTATAGTGCTAGCCCACTGAGATACCGTGCCGCAGTGAAGCCTGATTACCCCCGTCAGACACATTATACTGACTCCGAGCCGACCAGTCCTTGTTGTACCCATTAATGCCGAGTGGGACTAACAAGTACCATATTTTAACGTCTTTTGGTATGACACGGTCGGGGATCAAATCCACGACCTTCCGCTCTCCGGGCAGACGCTCCAACCACTACACCACGGAGGCGTCCAAGGCTGAAGGGTCTGTGAGTTTATTGTGTAGAGTTGAGTCATGGGTTTCAACTTCTTCATTTGTACAATGTGATGTTTAGATACAGATGCCAGTAGCAATATCAACCAAGCAGACAACACCTGTTCTGTAACATCGCACTGAAAGAATGAAGAAACTGAACTCCATAACTCAACTCCTACAAAGAGTCAGATAAAACCAATGTACCGGGGTATTTCTTTTTGAGTGAAACCTAATTGCAAGCCATAAACCACTTCACATAACTATGTATGATTTCATCTTGCTGATTGTAACATGTTGTGAACAACTGGAATTAGTAAAAACTACAATATTGAAATGACTGAAAGAATAGTGTGGGCGTGTGAGGTTATGCCATGTATTCCGAGCTGAATTTAGATATTCATCAGTATAGTTATCCAGCCATGAAAAAGCCTAGTAGTAATAGAGTGGGGGTTTTGCATCAGATGCGGCTTAGTCTTATTTTATTTAATAAGTTCCCCAGCCCCCCCTTAAAAAAAATAGCGAGAACCATCCTCCGATGTGCAAGTTCAAATTAAAAATAGCAAAAGCCCTCTGTGGCCACAACCCACAGAGGAAGAAATTGGTGTTTTGACCAGAGACCGCCTGGTCTTCAAGCGTGACGAATGGCGGACGCTTGAACCACTAGGCTACCCCACCGCCCCAGTCTTGAAAACAAGTATATTAGATTGACAGAGTTAGTCATGACATAATTTACTGATACACAGAACAAAATGAAATGTACACATTACTTGACCTATATTCACACGATAATCAATAATCTTTATCTGGGCAAGGCCCTTTTAATGTTAAGGCTGAACATTGACAAAGATGTGGATGACATTAGATATTGGACGAGCATCTGACAGATATTGACAGGAGTCAATTCATTCAATTCTATTGAATTATTATACCCACTAGCCGATGGCAGTGGTCTTATTAGATATAACCATGACCTTTTCACAGAAGTGACCACCCACATGTAATCAAATGGAGCCATGTCCTGGAACTCATATGTACCAATGTTCAGTAACACTGCCAATCACAAAGTTGTTGATTGAATCAACATGTGACATTATGACCCCAAAGACAGAAGAACTAAGCAAAGCACAGTTTCAATTTGTCACCAAATTTGTCCTGATGGGGCCGTGATTGTACTTTACTTCAATCGTTACCAAATCTATAGCTATTTAAGGAACGACTCAAGTGTAAACTGTATCAATCTGTGCAGTCCGTAGTGGTAAAAGATGGTCACATTTGTAGGAAGGGCTTAATTTTATACATCTAATGGGAGATGAACAATAACAAATGACCAGCTCAGCTAATCAGAATGCATGAATTTCAATACAACAATTTCATTATACACTATAGTCTGTTTTCAGTGAAAACATACCGATGAATTTCACTTTAAACAAAAACGTAAATCAATATTTGAGCATCTAACATTTTAAATGCGTAATTGGTACGCAACAATTTGTAATTCTATGCGTATTTTACCCGGATACGCAGCTTAGCTGGGCCTCTGACTATTAATTGTATAAAAAAGAAAACAGAATCCTTGACTATGCAACCTAAATTTTGAGATTGTTGTTATCAGAACCATAACATATAACATAACATTTAGCGACTTATAATGTAGAAAGTATCACTCAGTGTCAAACACTTAAGTTCCTAATATATCGCTATACATATCGCTATACAGGTACCTGAATCGCAATGTATTGTAATACAACTTATTTGCCCAAGTTGTTATGTGGTACAAAGGTGCATTGAAGAAAACTTCAATTGATCATCAGCCAAAGATTTTTGCTCTTTTTTTATATCAATTTCTTTATTTGTTAATCATGGTATTTCAAAGTTCACTCTTATTGCTTGTTCTGGAAAATGAATAAGAGGTTGATATGAAAACAAAGGCTGATTCAAGCTCATCACATCTAAATGCCCTTCAAAGTAATGAAATTCATCATGCTGCACAAAGATATTCTGTACACAATTTCCATTTTTCATCCTAATGAACAAAGGTATTCTGTTCACAAAGCATCATTATCTTTCCTAAAAATCTGCTGACTTCAACAATATTCAAAATCTTTCGACTCAAAAAATTTATTTGCAACGAGACCTTTGAAATTGTGACATGTATCCTTCATAATTTCAGAGAGAATGTTATTGATGTTGAAACAGTGAAGATTTGAATAGGCTCCATGGTGCAGGAGTTGGTAGGGGAGATTGACGTGCAGGCCGCAGTCACGAGTACAGGTTAGTCATATGGAATACTTCCACAGCTTCAGTCAACATTGATCACAAACCGTACTTGTAAAGCTTCTGTAAGCATTAACGAAGTTAAAAAGTCGAAAAATACATTATTCATTCCTTCTCAAATGTTTTAGTCAGTAACGAGAAAAATGCAATTTGATACCAATTGCCGAGTTTGGAAGTCCCTACTGGTGTGATAAGATCCTCCTCGTGACCAGATGTGTTCCTCAGCATCAAGCTTGACTCGTGCTGGCCTTCTACTTTGCAGGACATCAAGTGATATTACAGATATTATCTTACACAAATATTCCTGCAGCTGCGCTGTATGCACACAAACCTCTCACACATTGTTCACGCTGGGGATATCACTACACCGCTTCACATCGTACACGCCGGGGATATCACTACACCGCTGCACATTACTAACATGAACTGGGATGATGGATGGAAACACTAATAACATCCTAAAATGACCCCCAACAGAAGCTGATGAATGTGAAAGGCTAAATTGCATCATGCCTGCAGTTCTGAATCTCCAATCCCACTAAAGTTTCCCTTTAATCTTTAATGGAGCCCCCTGTTTCTTTCCAATTTATATATTTTTAAAACTAAGCATTAATCTAGGAATTCAGGAACATTTCAATACCGTAATTGGCACAGAGCAGTCATACCCACATGGAACAGAGCATTCATGACATACCCACATAGCATAAAGTCTTCAGCAACAGATACACATGGCACAGAGCATTCACCAACACATGTCTACATGGCCCACATCATTCAGCAACAAATGTCCACATGGCACAGAGCATTTTGTAACATAAATAAAGGATAATGCTGATGACATATCTGTATTCTGTGTGTTCTAATTCAAGACGGATCATAATTGATTTTCCATCATCGTTCTTTACATTTTTTTGCCAACTAATTTGAGCTAAACAAACTGCAACTTTGGGCCCTATTCCATTTTCATTTTCCTGAGGGAAATAATCTCTTGTTCACATAAAAAATACCAGTGATGTAATTGATTCCAGTCTCATCCAATTCATCAGCCTGAATCATGCATTTTTTGTGCCTGAGAGGCATTCCATCGGCCAGCTTCTGCAGCTTCCAATATGGCAGCCTGACGCAGCAACAGGTGAATCAATCACCACTGGGTGACTCGGCCTCACTTAATATCCAAGTGCATCGACTACTGTGACACAACCTCGGTAATAACAAACTGTACAGACCATCGTGACAGAACGTCAGTTGATAACAGAGTTCACACAGCCTCAGTAAATGTATCAGCACTGAGACCACTATCAGTCACTTAGGTTCCACCTGCAGTTATGTTTGCTGCAGAGGCCAACTCTTGACACTGGTAACATACAAGCAGTCAAGTACAAATGCATGCATGTAAAATATTTGCCACATAAGTTAGTGAGTGAGTTAAGTTTTACGCTGCACTCAGCAATATTCCAGCTACATGGCGGCGGTCTGTAAATAATCGAGTCTGGACCAGACAATCCAGGGATCAACAGCATGACCATCTATCTACACAATTGGGATACGATGACATGTGTCAACCAAGTCAGCGAGCCTGACCATCCCATCCCGATAGTCGCCTCTTACGACAAGCATGGGTTACAGAAGATCAACTCTAACCCAGACCTTCACGGGTTTTGTCACATAAGATATAAGGTATAAGATTCACACCAACGACAACATCAATTGATTTCCTGAAAATACATCTAAAATGCATGAGGCTGCAAGGATGTTAAATTACCACCCTACAGAGCTGATCCTGATCTGGTGATTCAACAGAGGACTGAAGATACGCTAAACAGTTTTGACTTACAAATCAGAGCCCATTTTCATTACCCAGGACTTCATTCCAAATCTAGTTTCTTACACAAACCTGACTATAAAAATGCACTTAAAACATTGCTGTCTATCTTGCTATCAAACATGGATTGTTGCGTCATGTACAACATTCCCCTCTTATCTGTGAAATTTCAAAACTACACTAACATTACCTAAAGACATATAGTTCTAATGATAAGGCTGATGGGTGAGGTGAGGTGAAATTGGGTTTAACGTCGTGCTTGAGAATATTTCGCCCATATGACGACGTACATTCATGTGTGTGTGTATGTACTAGCCCAGACTTCAGCTGGTTTTATAGTGCTAGCCCACTGAGATACCGTGCCGCAGTGAAGCCTGATTACCCCCCTCAGACACATTATACTGACTCCGAGCCGACCAGTCCTTGTTGTACCCATTAATGCCGAGTGGGACTAACAAGTACCATATTTTAACGTCTTTTGGTATGACGCGGTCGGGGATCAAATCCACAACCTTCCGTTCTCCGGGCAGACGCTCCAACCACTACACCACGGAGGCGTCCAAGGCTGAAGGGTCTGTGAGTTTATTGTGTAGAGTTGAGTCATGGGTTTCAACTTCTTCATTTGTACAATGTGATGTTTAGATACAGATGCCAGTAGCAATATCAACCAAGCAGACAACACCTGTTCTGTAACATCGCACTGAAAGAATGAAGAAACTGAACTCCATAACTCAACTCCTACAAAGAGTCAGATAAAACCAATGTACCGGGGTATTTCTTTTTGAGTGAAACCTAATTGCAAGCCATAAACCACTTCACATAACTATGCATGATTTCATCTTGCTGATTGTAACATGTTGTGAACAACTGGAATTAGTAAAAACTACAATATTGAAATGACTGAAAGAATGGTGTGGGCGTGTGAGGTTATGCCATGTATTCCGAGCTGAATTTAGATATTCATCAGTATAGTTATCCAGCCATGAAAAAGCCTAGTAGTAATAGAGTGGGGGTTTTGCATCAGATGCGGCTTAGTCTTATTTTATTTAATAAGTTCCCCAGCCCCCCCTTAAAAAAAATAGCGAGAACCATCCTTCGATGTGCAAGTTCAAATTAAAAAAATAGCAAAAGCCCTCTGTGGCCACAACCCACGGAGGAAGAAATTGGTGTTTTGACCAGAGACCCGCCTGGTCTTCAACGTGACGAGCGGACGCTTGAACCACTAGGCTACCCCACCGCCCCAGTCTTGAAAACAAGTATATTAGATTGACAGAGTTAGTCATGACATAATTTACTGATACACAGAACAAAATGAAATGTACACATTACTTGACCTATATTCACACGATAATCAATAATCTTTATCTGGGCAAGGCCCTTTTAATGTTAAGGCTGAACATTGACAAAGATGTGGATGACATTAGATATTGGACGAGCATCTGACAGATATTGACAGGAGTCAATTCATTCAATCCTATTGAATTATTATACCCACTAGCCTACGGCAGTGGTCTTATTAGATATAACCATGACCTTTTCACAGAAGTGACCACCCACATGTAATCAAATGGAGCCATGTCCTGGAACTCATATGTACCAATGTTCAGTAACACTGCCAATCACAAAGTTGTTGATTGAATCAACATGTGACATTATGACCCCAAAGACAGAAGAACTAAGCAAAGCACAGTTTCAATTTGTCACCAAATTTGTCCTGATGGGGCCGTGATTGTACTTTACTTCAATCGTTACCAAATCTATAGCTATTTAAGGAACGACTCAAGTGTAAACTGTATCAATCTGTGCAGTCCGTAGTGGTAAAAGATGGTCACATTTGTAGGAAGGGCTTAATTCCATACATCTAATGGGAGATGAAAGCAATAACAAGTGACCAGTTCAGCTAATCAGAATGCATGAATTTCAATACAATTTCATTATACACTAATAGATATCACACCTCATACAAAACAAAATTAAGGCACATTTCTTTTCTCACTTGAATGGCCATTTGTGGAAAAGGTATCATGTAACATGACACGTCTTTCTCATGTTTTATTTATACTTGAAATTTTCTGTTGAAATATAATTTGATTACGTTCATCAGCTGCAAGCTTGACTTTCACTGGTAACCATGAGAAACATCTCCTTTACATCTATAGGTCTGGTTGACATGGAGGTGAAAGTGTCTGTTATGTGAACTTAATAAACAGTATTTTTAAGTTTTCCTTACTGATTTCTTGCTTTAATGTAGAGGAAGATCTTGTAAACATTTTCCCATCTTTTCAAATTTAGATATTAAATCCTTGTAGGAAGAAATAGAATTTTTCTGAATTTTTGAAAACTTTGCTTTGCTCTGAGTGAGTGAGTGAGTTGGGTTTTATGTCTCTTTCAGCAATATTACTGTATTAAGATAGGTTTCATACATTGTGGAGAATCGAACTCAGACATTTGGAGAGACAAGTGAGCTCTTAATCCACAAGGCCACTCCATCATCTTTGCTACATCAAGCCAAGAATGTACAACATATTCTGTTTGATATAATATTGATACACCTGTTTCAAGAAGATTTGATCTATCATGGTACAAGAGAAGGTATTTAACTGATTGTGACAAGCCTTGTGGCAAGTTTTAGGGTGAAGAATTCCAAATGAGAATAAGTAACCAGTGCTTCATGTTTGCCAACTTGTAGTATGAATACCTAACAAATGTTCTAAGAGAACACTGACACGCAGATAGGGTGTTAATCTGGTAAAAAGATGTAATATCGTCCCTACCAGTGGTTCACTGTTCATGCAGTCAACCACTAGTTCTTCTCATCAACATCAACAGAGTCAAAACACCACAACTTCAAAATTGGGACTGCAATTTAAAACATCCACATCATGCCTTGTACTGCAAAGGTTGAGCTAAAAAAATTGAAAAGCGAAGACAGCGAAGCAAATTGGAAACGAGATCAGTTTGACAAGCCAACAAAACAATCACCACTGCCAGCAAACCTGCACCATGCATGTGGTCCGGGCTGAGGCAAATCGATGCACTGCAGCATCACATCAACAAATCACAATTTCCCTCATCAGCCAAGCCTGCTGGAGGGGTGTAACAATCATCCACTTTAGCTGCCACATTATTTAGGACCAACTCATGACAAGAAGATGTATCTTCCAAAATTCTGTCTCATTTGTCAAATTACAGAATTTTTTTGTATGAAGAAATTTATTGATGCTATCACCTTCACCACTGAAATTGAATGGAATTTACATGTACAATTAAGATGTATGTGATGATTTAGTGAGAGTGTCAGCAGTCTGCGAATTTTGTCACTAGTCCAAAACCCTACTTCTGTGTGACCGAACAAGTTCAGCTAATAACAGCATTGTAATAGTTTAGTATCAGTAATAATAAGTTCTTTTGAAACTGATATTGTGAGCCATGTTCGAGCCGGTAGAGTCCAGGTTTTTGGCACAGACTGTTTCAGTTAAAAGACGTCATCCATGAGAACCTTACCGACTAGCCCATATCTTGACTGTTTACAAAGACTGTTTTTCCTGCTTGAGTTACAGGTTTGTATGACAAATGCTAGTCATCAGTAAGAAAAAACAAAGACATCTTCAAAACACTGCATGAAATAAATATTGCCATGTGTGACATTATTCAAACTGGTCTTGCAATTCAAACTATTGTTCCCAAATATCAGATCAAAATGCAAGTTTATTAAACAAATAAAAAAACCAACATATTCAATGGTTTTTTTAGGCATTTTAACAGTTTAAATAACCAATAAATAACAATTGACATATTACGAAGAGCTATAAACGTACTCTGTCAAACATGAAAGTGATTTGCACCAACCATTCTGTGGTCAGTACTTGGTAAAACAACAACATAGACCCAGGGAAAACATACAAACACTGCAACTTTTAGGTCAAAAACACAACCACGAATTCAGCAATATTCCAGCTATATGGCGGCGGTCTGTAAATAATCAAGTCTGGACCAGACAATCCAGTGATCAACAGCATGAGCACCGATCTACACAATTGGGATACGTTGACATGTGTCAACCAAGTCAGAGAGCCTGACCACCCGATTCCGTTAAAGTCGCCTCTTACAACAAGCATGGGTTGCTGAAGAAGAATTCTAGCCAGATCTTCACGGGCATCTGTTTAGGTAATTTACAACAAATGGAATTGATGAAGGTGTGAATATGAAAGGTCAGGTTGCTACTACAAACAAGGTGTCATCTTTGTTGGTTTAT
This sequence comes from Haliotis rubra, assembly GCF_003918875.1. NCBI lineage: Eukaryota > Metazoa > Mollusca > Gastropoda > Lepetellida > Haliotidae > Haliotis > Haliotis rubra. Next base: position 2,360,825 of record NW_025767335.1, read on the forward strand.
GTTCTTTTCCCCATTTTAAATTCAGAGATATAATAGTCACATATCCAGGCCTACCAAAGAAAACTTTCCCACTCTGCAGAAAACCCCACATTAATCGTGGAAATAGCAACATAAATACATTACCTCACTACTGAAACAGTAAAAACGGCAACAAACTATGAAGCATTTTTATATCAGCGAACTTTGACCTCTACTGCGCATGACCATCCAGGCTTCTTTCCAATTTCCGAGCAACCGTGAATCGCTTGGCGTAGAAAAAGTATTCAATATATTGAAATAATTGCTGTCAATCGTTTCATAAGAATGGAAAGTAAAGTAAACAAGTGTGCACACAAGTATCATGATGATAAATGCCAAATAACATAACAGAAATATTTAAAAAGGAATGTAACTTTTGTCCAAGCTGGAAAATGTCAACATGTGGTCGAGACTTCCTCTTCCATGTGCGCATGCGCAAAATCGAAGTTGTGGGCTCCTTGTTTTATGATGCAGTCTTAGCGATTTAAAGTTGCCGTTTTTAATGTTTCAGTAGCGAGGTATTATGTTTATGTTGCTATTTCCACGATTAATGTGGGCTTTTCTGCATTTTTCTGCACAGTGGGAAAGTTTTCATTGGTAGGCCTGATATCAGGAAAACTTGCAGTGTTTAGATAATATTCATGAGAGAAGGAAACATTTTTGCAATTTAAGGACATTATCTGAGGTTATCACCCTTGTGTTTGATGGTAAATATAATGTATTGGGAATCAAAGTAGTCAAAACCTCTTATTCACCCAGCAATACTATGACAGATATTAGTGGAAACATATTTTATTCAAAATAAATTGAACTTGGATTGGTAAATAAGCCGTAATGGCTTATTTGAATACCTCTCCATTTCATTGATACATGAATAAAACAAATATTAAATAATATGCAGCATGATAGGAAAGCAAGCAACCTGAGTATTAAACATTATTAATCAGTTATCAAACCTATGCGATTTTATTATAAAAGTATGGACAGATTGTAGTATGAAAGAATTTACAAGTTCATTTTTGTTTGGATTACCATATGACAGATATTGTTTCCTGCTGTAAATTTGGTTTTCATCCATCTATTCAAATGAAGCAGCCAATATAGACATCATGATTAAACGCCTATCCAAATTAATATCTAAGTCTAACATTGAAAAATTAGTCATAATATTAGTTTCTACTGTTACACTGCACCATGTTATTACAAGGATTGTGAGGACCTGTTCAGGTGAGGTCCTGCAGGTGTTGTACAATCAATATATACAGACAGCGCTTCAGGCAATAAACACTGCTGGTGAACGTTGGTACAAGTTACATTTCATTCATGGGAGACGGATAGTAACAAAACCATGACAGTGCATACATACGGCAGATATCAATTTGATTGTAGTCACTGTCATGATATAGTGCATATATGTTGGATGTAATAAACAACTATCTCCTCTCACTGTAATGTCTGTGCAGATGGAGGATGTTGAGCAACATGGAAACACAGTGTGTACCTTCGGCATAATATGTTATCAGTGTTCTTGCCAAAAATAATTGGTTGAATTACATTAAGTTCATGGTTTATGATCTTAAAGGTCACATGCAACCAAAAAATCAAACATAATTAAAACACAATTATCACTCCTTCATGACATATAATATGCATTGCTGATTATGAAAAAACAAATAAACAATATTATAAGCGTACAATCGCAAATCAAAAGTGCAATATTTTGTTCTTGGGTTTACCTCCCTCGAAACGAAGCAGCCGGGATACCGAACCCAGTCAGAGCGGGTGGGTGTGCACTCAAGTGTAACGGCTGGTTCATTAGCAGATGCCGCCTTCACGGGTCATTGTGTGTGTATATATAGAAAGTTGGGTTTTGTAAATACATGCTCATTTTTTGTGTATAACATTTTGCAATCAACAGACATCATAACATGTCATGTGTTCAAGTATCACACCTGACATCATAACATGTCATGTGTTCAAGTATCACACCTGCCTGTCTGTGTAATTACATAATGTGACAGAGACCAAACTCGGGCCATAAATCAATGCGTTTTGTTTATGGTGTATAGCCTGATTGGTGTTAAGTTCAAATTGCATGTGGTCAGTGATCGCAGTTGTGTATTGAATATTGTCATTAGCAGACAGGCAGGCAGACACACTGGTGTCAATAAAACAAGACATTGAGTTTTGTCTGTGACAGCGACATATCTATATCACAGTTAGAAATCGTGTCAACTCTAAATAATGCTTTTAAGTATCGAACTGAGAAAGTGACTCGGTAAGAAGAGCGTGTGGTGAAATAGACAAATGAAATTATATAAACAGTTTATTTACTGTCATAACATACAAAAGCTCGCCTGTGAGGATATCAACAAAACATTAGGAAACTAGCTCACACCAAAGCCTTCACAGAGTATTCACCAGACAGCCCGCTTCCAAGTTCGCGTGAACCTATTTCACTGCGCGCACGTGCTATGGCGCAGCCAGCTGTTGAAACCCGTATTCCCCAGAAAAGTCTGTGGAAAATTAGTGAAACGTTTGAACTCCGATTTCGAGCGTTTTTTTTCATCGCGTTATTTTTCAACTTTATAAGTTGAATTTGCATTTTTGACGCTTTGTTTCGGTAAGTCCATACCGAAAGGTATCAGAATCTGCAAAGTTGTGTTTTACGTTGCATGTGACCTTTAAGCTAATGAGACATTGTGAGATAATCCTTCAGTACATGGTCAGACAAGGGTCGATGGCAATTCCAGTTGCCAAATATCCAAACAAAGCTATGGCGGCAAGTAGGTCAATCAAAGGTTGGACATGTAAGAGATTATGCCTGATATTGGAAAAGGGGATAATTGTGTCTAGAAATTCCATCCTGAACAAACCAACACTGATTATCTCTGAATAATTCCATGTAATGTGCATAGTTGTATTGTGGTTGATTGGAACACAGCTGTACCATTTAATGTGAACATAGTGGTACTATCATGTTTGATATGAACATAGTCATGGTGTGCTTGATACAAACTTGATACAAACATAATTGCACTTATTTTCATTTGATGTGAACATAGTTGTACTGTATAATCTCCAAATAGTGGTACTATTATGCTTGATATGAACATAGTCATGGTGTGCTTGATACGAACTTGATACAAACATAATGCACTTATTTTCATTTGATGTGAACATAGTTGTACTGTATAATCTCCAAATAGTGGTACTATTATGCTTGATATGAACATAGTCATGGTGTGCTTGATACGAACTTGATACAAACATAATGCACTTATTTCCATTTGATGTGAACATAGTTGTATTGTGCATGGTATTGTGGTTGATGTGAACACGGATGTACTACTGCATTTGTTGTACTTTGTGTTTTACTTTTGTGGTTGATATGAACAAAGTTGTACTCTAGTGTTTTGATAAGAACTAGTTGTGACACTGTGATAGTGTGATTGATGATATGAACAAAGTTGTACTCTAGTGTTTTGATAAGAACTAGTTGTGACACTGTGATAGTGTGATTGATGATATGAACAAAGTTGTACTCTAGTGTTTTGATAAGAACTAGTTGTGACACTGTGATAGTGTGATTGATGATGTGAACAAAGTTGTACTCTAGTGTTTTGATAAGAACTAGTTGTGACACTGTGATAGTGTGATTGATGATATGAACAAAGTTGTACTCTAGTGTTTTGATAAGAACTAGTTGTGACACTGTGATAGTGTGATTGATGATGTGAACAAAGTTGTACTCTAGTGTTTTGATAAGAACTAGTTGTGACACTGTGATCGCTGTGATTGATGATATGAACAAAGTTGTACTCTAGTGTTTTGATAAGAACTAGTTGTGACACTGTGATAGTGTGATTGATGATGTGAACAAAGTTGTACTCTAGTGTTTTGATAAGAACTAGTTGTGACACTGTGATAGTGTGATTGATGATATGAACAAAGTTGTACTCTAGTGTTTTGATAAGAACTAGTTGTGACACTGTGATAGTGTGATTGATGATGTGAACAAAGTTGTACTCTAGTGTTTTGATAAGAACTAGTTGTGACACTGTGATAGTGTGATTGATGATGAACAAAGTTGTACTCTAGTGTTTTGATAAGAACTAGTTGTGACACTGTGATAGTGTGATTGATGATGTGAACAAAGTTGTACTCTAGTGTTTTGATAAGAACTAGTTGTGACACTGTGATAGTGTGATTGATGATATGAACAAAGTTGTACTCTAGTGTTTTGATAAGAAAGAGTTGTGACACTGTGATAGTGTGATTGATGATGTGAACAAAGTTGTACTCTAGTGTTTTGATAAGAACTAGTTGTAACACTGTGATAGTGTGATTGATGATATGAACAAAGTTGTACTCTAGTGTTTTGATAAGAACTAGTTGTGACACTGTGATAGTGTGATTGATGATGTGAACAAAGTTGTACTCTAGTGTTTTGATAAGAACTAGTTGTGACACTGTGATAGTGTGATTGATGATGTGAACAAAGTTGTACTCTAGTGTTTTGATAAGAACTAGTTGTGACACTGTGATAGTGTGATTGATGATATGAACAAAGTTGTACTCTAGTGTTTTGATAAGAACTAGTTGTGACACTGTGATAGTGTGATTGATGATGTGAACAAAGTTGTACTCTAGTGTTTTGATAAGAACTAGTTGTGACACTGTGATAGTGTGATTGATGATATGAACAAAGTTGTACTCTAGTGTTTTGATAAGAACTAGTTGTGACACTGTCATAGTGTGATTGATGATGTGAACAAAGTTGTTCGTGACCATTTTTTTCCTCTGTGGATGCATTACTTACGTCAGGATGTGCTGTCAGGGATTCATGATGCTCAGAGCTGTGACTTGCAGATCTCCGAGCACGCCCAGGAATCTCAAACAAATAGTGATCAGCTAGGCTTCCCAACTGAAACAAACATAGCAAACAGTCACATACCAACAGAAAATTCAGGTTACAAAGGACACTTGAATAAGGGTTATAAGAGCAATTTTACAAAACATTTATCAGCCTTTGCCTTCAATTGAACCTACATGATTGCAACATCAAACAATGACTCACATACTACAAACAAGGAGAGTTTTGAATCTTGTCCATTTCAGGGAAAATCATTGGCACAAGTGTAAACATTCAGGTCAAGAGAATAGTATGACAGTCCATAAGAGCAAAATGTTGTCATATTTCTGTAAACAGAACAACAAAACCCTTTTCCACATCCACAAGAAATCTCTGCTATAAGCAGAGTGTACAATTGTGACAAAATCCTGAGTATATATTAACTTCAGCAGTATTAGAGCTGTACAATGTTGTTTTCAAACAAATCAAATCTCAACCAGACAATCCAGTGATTGTCACCATGCAATCTGGATCAGAAACATCAGAAGTTCAAAGTATGAGCATGAAACCCAAGGAAAAGTGTGTAACTGAAATTCCCTAGTAACCAAACACCATTCATTATCAATAGTCATTGTGACCATTTGATAACCACGGAAGTTAGCTCTGAAAAGCACTTACTATTGGTGAATACTGTGACAAGCATACGAACAACAATGGAACCCATCAGATGTGATCAAGTGAGTGAGTGAGTGAGTTTAGTTTTATGCCGCACTCAGCAATATTCCAGCTATATGGCAGAGGTCTGCAAATTACAAATCTGGACCAGACAATCCAGTGATCAACAACATGAGCATCGATCTACGCAATTGGGAACCGATGACATGTGTCAACCAAGTCAGGGAGCCTGACCACCCGATCCCGCAGATGTGATCAAAATAATGTTAGTTAAGAGATGGTACATGCTTGGGTTGCAATGCCTGGTCAGATTTGTTACACAATGAAAGCTATAGGTATTATGAAAACAACCTCTGTATGTCCCTTGTCCCCAAGCCTTTATCAATCTATCATTAGGATGTTTCAAAGATAAAATGTTCAGCATTACAGCTTCAGGGGAAGCATGTGCAATAACATCTAAAACATAACATATAATGCATCCATCTTATGATCTGACAGCTTGATTAGCACTGAATCAAAATTTAATACCACCACCAGGCACAGAGGCGTTGTTCATTTTTACAATGAACAGGCTTTCACCAACATTCTGAGCTCAATACTGAAATACCGTATTTCTTCAGTAAAGTGCCCCACTTCTTTTGCGTAAAACATAGCTATGTAGAGGGGTGTGCACATTATACATGTCATAATAATGATTGCAGTTTTTATCCCAAAAGACAATCATTACCTTGAACAGGTAACACTGTAAACACATTGTCAAAACATAGAAAATTACACACGCAATTTAATTATGTAATTACACTATCTGGTTACAAAAAGTGTTCACCATATAACTAGACTTAGGGGCGGTTCATAATTTATGGCTTGGGGGATAATGATGATGATTTTTATGGAGAAGCATGTACAATGTGAATGACACCCCCTAAAATTTATGTACAAAGTAAGTGACCCCCTGCATGTCATGTACAAAATTGCTGACCCACCCCTAGTACATATGTACAAAGTTGACAACCCCAACCCCACTACCTACCCAGCACAAAATGGGTGACCCCCCATTAAAATCATCATCACATCCCCTTGCCATAAATTATGAACGGTCCCTTGTGTTTTGGATGTTTTATAAATTTTATTCAAGTTTTCATTTAATATTGTTTACAGTAAATACACTGAAACTGTGTCAAGTCATTGGCAGCGTTCCAACTCACCTATATTCACAACAATCATCATTAGATTATACTTGGCTGTGCACAATATTCAGAAAATACGGTGCATTTCATATGCAAACATAAAAGTGCTCTTACTCATAAATACAGCACTTTGATGTAACGCTGAGCAAAAAAGTGACTCAGTCAAAAACCTATTCATCTGAATAAAAACTGTCTTGCTTTCACATGGTTTGACACAGTAGTCTGTGTATACAAAGCCCTTCTGATCCATCAGAGGCATAAACTCCCTTTCACCATATTGATGTGGAGAAAGAGCTAAGGGGGCTGTTTGTTCAGCTATCAGCTGTTCTTGGGCTGTATTGACTAAATGTCAGACTCATACATGATCTGCATCCAATACATTGCAACATACAGGGTAAAACACACTGGGAAACTTGCACATGAAAAACAAGAGCCAAGGTACATGACAAAACACATGGCATTTCATCCTACATGGTAGAGAGTCATGGTAACCCACGTGGAAGACACATTAAAACAAAGGCTGTGATTCCAACACACTTGCCAGTACAAGGTAATATATGTATGCCAGCCACATATGACATCACATATGGCAGACACATTGCCAGATGCACATGGCTTTTCATATGGCACTAAGTCACTACAAAAACACAAGGAAGACATATGTGGCATTGCATATGGCAGACATATTTCATTAGACATGGCACATGACACATTTCATAACACATGGCAGACACATATTCAAACACACATGGCAGACACATTTTCCAACACACATGGCAGACACACTGCTTCACACATGGCAGACACATATTCCAATGCACATGGCTAACACATATTCCAACGCACATGGCAGACACATTTCATTAGACATAGCAGACACACTGCTTTACACATGGCAGACACATATTCCAACGCACATGGCAGACACATATTCAAACGCACATGGCAAACACATATTCCAACGCACACAGCAGACACATTTCATTAGACATAGCAGACACACTGCTTTACACATGGCAGACACATATTCCAACGCACATGGCAGACACATATTACAATGCACATGGCAGACACATATTCAAACGCACATGGCAAACACATATTCCAACGCACACAGCAGACACATTTCATTAGACATAGCAGACACACTGCTTTACACATGGCAGACACATATTCCAACGCACATGGCAGACACATATTCCAACACACATGGCAGACACATATTCAAACGCACATGGCAAACACATATTCCAACGCACACAGCAGACACATTTCATTAGACATAGCAGACACATATCCAACGCACATGGCAGACACATATTGCAAACACACATGGTAGACACACTGCTTCACACATTGCAGACACATATTCCAATGTACATGGTAGACACATTTCATGACACATATTGCAAACACACATGGCAGACACACTGCTTCTCACACTGCAGACACATATTCCAATGCACATGGCAGACATATTTCATTAGACACAGCAGATACATATTGCAAACACACATGGCCAACATATATTCCAACGCACATGGCAGATACATTTCATTACACATGGCCAACACATATTGCAGACAACACATGGCGGACACACTGCTTCACACATGGCAGACACATATTGCAGACAACACACATGGCTGACACATATTCCAACACACATGGCGGACACACTGCTTCACACATGGCAGACACATATTGCAGACAACACACATGGCTGACACATATTCCAACACACATGGCAGACACACTGCTTCACACATGGCAGACACATATTGCATCATATATGGTAGATACACCAGAAACATGTTGAATGTCGGAGTTGCCTAACCAATCATATGAGCACAAGGTATCAAATTACAAACATACACAAAATCTTTATATCAATGCATCAAGACACATCGGGAAGAAACATAATTAACTGTCCGTGTTGCATGTATTTATGTGTGCCCTAAACCGTGCTGACGTCACATCATAACACCTAAGTTACATGTGTGCTCTTTGTTGGACACGTAAAGGTGGGCAGTTATCAGAAACAACTCTTCCTTATCCATGGTGTCAATGTGCGGAGTGATTATGGTGTGGGTGAAACTGTTATTATTAATTATGAGCAGGGATTTACCGGGTATTTTGCAGGGGTCACAGCCTATGATTGCAGGAATGCCAGGCTACAAAGATACCCAATTTTCTCCGTGAGTGTGGGAGGGAGCACAGATGTTGGTTCTGAGTGTAAATGTGCTAATAGGGGATATTGGGTTGTAGACGGTGTTGTGGGTAGGTGAAGTTGTGGGTGGCTGTTGATTCAGATGTGGGTCACAGTTGTTGTTTCAGGTATTCAGATGACTGAAGTGACCATAGAGACAAAACTGGATCTACTTGGAAAAATAACTCAAAAGGTTCCATTCCTGTTGACACCTTGGTCTGACCACCAGTCAGAAAGTTACATGTACCAGGTCCCCGCTCCACACAGCAATCACAGCACTATGTCTAGTAGAACTCCCATAGTTTAACACAGATTGTGCAACGATCATGACACTTCGTGGACAGTACTCCAGTCTGGGTTTTACCAAGACTCACAAAAGTGGGGGTCCAATGGGATCCCCCATCAACAAATGTTACGGGCCCATGCTGCCTGAGGGTCCAGTGAAGTATGGAAATGGTGTAGTGCAGTGTACATTCAGATAGTTACACCAGCCCTTAAACCACTACACCACAGAGGCGGTCGGCAATATATGTCCTGTGCAATGCTACTTTGACATGTTTGAAGAAAACCAATCTGATGCCACCAGCAAAGTTAATAACAAAGACACATATGTACCTCTGGTAGACAATAATGTGAGCAAGTGGGTGACTTTAGTTTTGTGCCGCTTTTAGCAATATTCAAGCAATGGGCTTCACACATTGTACCCATGTGGGGAATCGAACCCCAGTCTTGGACATTGGCGAGCAAACACTTTAACCACTAGGCTACTCCACCGCCCCAACAATAATAGGGGGATACAGTTCTTGCTTGCAAAAATACAACTTTAAACACAGAAAGGCCCATGCCTCGACCTACATCAAATGTTAGGTGTAATTAAAATAAACATTAAACTTAGAAAGTAGATGCTAAAACTCAATAAATCAATGCAAACATAGAAGCCATGTATTTTTATATGTCTGCCATGGGGGCAATTAAGAAAACCGACTGAGTAATGACATCACATAAAATTGGATTTAAATTCTATGGCCATGTTTTAATGCTACTACAGACGGAATCCTTCACACAGGGGTTTAGCTTAATGAGCTTTGTGATTCACACACAGGAAGATGTTCTCGACAACAGTACAACCGACACTATTCACGTTCATAAGCTTAAGCTGACCTCCGGCTATGTCACTGCATGTTAAGATGAAAATATGTCTCACATTGCATTGAAATATTTTCAACATGAAAGTGCAAACAGTTTTTTAATAGTATCTCATTTCTAGCCACAATCATAATTTAATAAAGTTTCAGTGCAGAAAAAACGAATGGATTGGAAGAAATATGAAACAATGTTGTTTGCCGCATGTTTGTTTGTTTTTCATTATATATATATTGACTCTTTTTACACTTGTATTTTTTAAATGTAACACGAGGCTGTCTGAATTGTGCAAAGGAAACATGACAATAGCCAGATTCATTGTATGTTTACATACAGAAAAGATCAAAACATAAAAATCCTGTCAAGTTTCCCATGAAGGTCCGGGTTAGAATATTGATCTTCAATAACCCATGCTTGTCATAAGAGGCAACTAACGGGATCGGGTGGTCTGGCTCACTGACATGGTTGACACATGTCGTTGCTTCCCAATTGCGCAGATCGATGCTCATGCTGTTGATCACTGCATTGTCTGGTCCAGACTCAATTATTTATAGACCACCGCCACATAGCTGGAATATAGCTGAGTGCGGCGTAAAACTAAACTCACTCACTCCTGTCAAGTGCTGGCATGGCACATCTCAGCCAACCTAGATTCGTCTGTTTATGTCAGAAGATCATACACGATATTATTCCCAAGCGATAACTCATGGCACAGCAATGCAGCAACTGACCCAGAGAGTACTACCTACAATATATAGCACTCCAATCCTGATACCATGACAGATAACTACAGTAATGTGAGAGAATATAGGTGGTATGGTAAAACTCTTGTCTGACCTTGACATTGTGTTTTTCTGACTTGTAACTTTCCCAAATAATGATTTGGGCATGGAATGAGATACTCTTCGGAAACTCTAGTCCTCAGATGTTTTGAGACTGCAGTTTCATGATAAAACTAATTGCAATTCAATGTGAGATTATGTTGTGATGACTGTAACCTGATATAGTTTAACAGGTTAAAAGAACATGGTCATTGCTATTAAAGAGTTTACAACATATACTAAGACAAACATACAGGCTTTGCAAAGACCCAAAACATTCATGTAAAACTGAAGATTTTATCCTTTATCACTGAGCCTTATCCTTTATTATGTTTATATCACACACTGATTAACTTCTCTCTTACTGTTCATGAATACCCCAATTCAGTTTCCAATATTCCAATGACTTCATTTCCTTCAGATTACACATCACTCGCCACAAGATCACTTATGCTACACTGTGGAGGCCCTTTGAACAAGATTACAGTAATTCTAGATAATATGATTTTGATTACAACAAAGTATTCATACCTTTGGTTTTATCTGGTCCACAGGAGAGCATTACACATGTCAAGTAATCTAAGCAAATCAATATTAATTTGTATTAGGTTACAGTCATCACAACACGATAAAAAAAACATCTTAAATGTACAACTACACGAGACCATATCACCCCTGTACTCTCATCATTACACTGGCTTCCAATCAAGTTCCGGATAGACTTCAAACTTCTTTGCATTGTGTATAAATGTTTGCAGAATCAAGCTCCTTCATATCTCTCTGAACTTCTCACTGTGTACCCCCCTACCAGAACTCTCAGATCTCAAGATCAATGTCTTCTCTCCATTCCCAAAGTTCTCCTTTCTTCCTTTGGCAAGAGGTCTTTCCAGTACGCTGGTCCTACTCTGTGGAATTCTCTCCCTCCCCACATAAAGCAGTCTCCCACATTGGAAACTTTCAAAATTAAGTTGAGGACTTTCTATTTTTCCAAAGCCTATCCCTAAAATCAATCTTTCTGTCATCAATTTCAATGTATACTTATTTTACTATTTTATTCTCTGTATGCATTGTATGTATACTTTTATGTAGCACCTTGAGCATGTATCAGTGGGTGGAAAATGGCGCGCTTAAAATATCCATTATTATTACTATTACAATAAAATATGTTCTTTAGAACCCCAGCATTCTAAAAGACACAATGCACAAATGCAGAAAACTATTGTGGACACTAGCATCTCCAGGAGACTTAGTCTGCCTCAGTAATCCAGCCTTCTATTTGTCACTGCCCAGTATTCAGACATCATAAGATGCAGTCAGACGCAGACACATCTCCAGCAGTCAGCGCAAGTCCACAAATCTACAGATGGTCTCCGTGAGGACTTTCAGCCAATTTATTCTGATCATGAAATACTATCAGATAATTAGACGGCCTGACAGCACTGGAGTGTGATGCATACCACCCAGTGTAGGTGATTCCGCATTACTCTCCCAGGGCCCACTGTAGAGAGGGAAGGGAATTGAGTCAACTGTAGTGAGGAAGTGAGTCAAGTCAACTGTAGAAGGGTATCAAGTACTGGAGTGAAGGAAACAAATCCACTGTAGTGAGGGGAGGGAATCAAGTCAACTAGAGTGAGGAAGTGAGTTAAGTCCACTGTAGAGAGGGAGGAAGTCAAGTCCACTGCAGTGAGGGGCGGGAATCAAGTCAACTGTAGTGAGGAAGTGAGTCAAGTCCACTGCAGAGAGGGAGGAAGTTAAGTCCACTGTAGTGAGGAAGTGAGTCAAGTCCACTGCAGCGAGGGAGGAAGTTAAGTCTACTGTAGTGAGGGGAGGGAATCAAGTCCACTGCAGTGAGGGGAGGGAATCAAGTCCACTGTAGTGAGGAAGGGAACCAAGTCCACTGTAGTGAAGGAGGCAGTCAACCCACTGTAGTGAGGAAGGCGGTCAATTCCACTGTAGTGTGGAAGGAAGTCAAGTCCACTGTAGTGAGGAAGGGAACCAAGTCCACTGTAATGTGGAAGGCAGTCAAGTCCACTGTAGTGAGGAAGGTGGTCAAGTCTACTGTAGTGAGGAAGGAAGTCAAGTCCACTGTAGTGAAGGAGGCAGTCAAGTCCACTGTAGTGAAGGAGGCAGTCAAGTCCACTGTAGTGTGGAAAGCAGTCAAGTCCACTGTAGTAAGGAAGGCGGTCGAGTCCACTGTAGTGTGGAAGGGAACCAAGTTCACTGTGGTAAGGAAGGCAGTCAAGTCCCCTACAGTAAGGGAATCAAGTTCACTTTAGTGAAGGAAGGGAATCGAGTCCACAGTAGCGAGGGAAACAAGTCTACTGTAGTGAGGGCAGGGGTTCGAGTCCCCTGTAGTGAGGGAAGACAATCAAGTCCCCTGTAGTGAGGGAACCGAATCAAGTCCACCGTAGCAAGGGAAGAATCTGTACATTACGCTCAGAGCAAGCATATTGGTGTTATTGTCATGCATTTTCCCCCTACAAATAGCAGCTGGCTACAGAAAGCCTGCAACCCAATCGAGGAACAAAACACTCAGGTCACAACATCCATAATACTGGGGATTGACTGAATAACTTGAACTGGTAATAGCCATGAGGAGACCTTAAACGCTCAGCAAATTGGCTGACTTTCTTGGGCTGCCCTAATCTCCAGCCTGCATCAGACTTGTTGTGCTTGTTGTCAACGGTTCTTATGTACATCAAACAGCAAGGTTTTATCAGGGGCTTTGCAATCGGAAACAGTATCACAGGAAACAAGTCCCGTACATTTCCTCTGAACTGTCTGGACGTCTGTTTAAATGAGGGTGTAATTATCTGTTCTGATCAGTCAACATGGTCTGTGATAATAGTTCAAGTACTTCCAGACACCTTACCATGTCTGTGGTAATATGAAACTTACTTAACACTCTTGACAGATGACTAATAATTTATTGATGTAACTTTCTATTTTAAACAGTCACATCTCAAGTTATTTTCTGGAAAAAAAAACAAAAAAACATGTAGCTTGTCTGACCTTACCATATCTGAGGCAATATAATCTTTACTTTAAAATCTTGAAAGATGACTATTAATTTGTTGATGCAACTTTCCATTCTGAGCTGTCACAGTGAGTTTCAGAAGAAAAAACAACAACATAAACATGTAGCTTATGTGATCCATCACACAGAAAATATGAACAAGTGTACAGCAAGGCATATACTGATCAACAGCATCTAACCAACACTGACCAACGCTGCGCATGAATTAACCAACACTGACCAACGATGCGCATGAATTAACCAACACTGACCAACGCTGCGCATGAATTAACCAACACTGACCAACGCTGCGCATGAATTAACCAACACTGACCAACGCTGCGCATGAATTAACCAACACTGACCAACGCTGCGCATGAATTAACCAACACTGACCAACGCTGCGCATGAATTAACCAACACTGACCAACGCTGCGCATGAATTAACCAACACTGACCAACGCTGCGCATGAATCTTGGTCTGGGTTTTGTGTGATGCAGAAATGTGCGTCAAGTATGCACAAAGATGAAGAATGTACTCAAAAAGTATATATAATCCGCCCCAAGGGATGCACAAACATAATCATTGTACAAAATTCGTGACATGAAATGTGAAGTTTTTGTTATAAACGTAATTATTGCATCTCCACAATAATTATTATTACACTGTTTGATTACTTTCAGAACCCTCATATTTTTACTGCTAGTACACTTGAACTTTGTATTTGGTGGTCCTCTGGACCCCTAGTTTTGTTCTGCACAGTAAAACACTGATCAGGTAAAAAAGATGCCATTTTATTTCACTGCGACATATCATGCATCTACATCCTGATTTACTAGTTCATGAACCATGATGGGATTCCGGGTTACAACTGTTTGGCAGCCAACAACATTTGTCAGATGAGGTGAAATGGAGTTCGCACTAAAGATTATTTCGCTCATATGACGACACGCATGCCTGTGCATGTGTGGCTGCTCGTACTAACCCATACTAACTCTTTCAACACCAGTCAACCAGAGGCATTTACTGCCATGACACCGAGTTCCCAGAGACCCTGAGGTCATAGATGAAGCCTATGTTTATGAAGGAAATTATAAGCTTGTAAAACGTTATTGCTACTACATTCCATACACCATTTAAAAGATCTAATCCTACTGTTGATAAATATGAAGTTTATTTTTATAATATTATTCAAATAATACAACTACAACTTAAATAAATGTATTTTTGAATGAAAATGCAAGCTTACATTTATAACGTCCAGATAAACCATGAAAGAAGCAAAAACTATGGCGATTTTTTTCCATCTGTGACATGTGATAACATGCCCGTGCCTTTTTCTTTTATATTTTTATTTTTACGTCATCAGAAAATTATTATAAAAAGATTTCTTAAATAATATGTATGGTCGCCTATTTCCCGATATCTGTGGCTTTCCGCTCGGTAACATGACATAACAACGGAAAATACCTCCGTTTTCGAAGCTTCGTGTGCATAACATGCGAGGCTTAATCGTTTGATGTCGGGCATCGCTCGAAAGCTCTGAACATCAACAATATCACTGTACCCTTGCCAAGAGTATTTTCACAGTTGTAAGAAGCGATTTTATTGGATAAAGATTGGTTTCTAATGACGCTTTTAAGCCACAGTCTGCTATAAGGGTCGTTGATTGGTCAAAATCAGACACGTTACCTGAGGCAGCCAATCATATTACGGCAATGGATACCGGCCCTCGTAAAACGAAAACCTTCAGATTTAGACAAAAGTTTTGGGTAAAATAATGCTATTCTGAACATATTAAGCAAGAAATCGCTACCTGTACGTAAATTATGGAACTTATTGGACGTATCGTGCTAGGTTATGACCTGTGACAAAAAGGCTTCATGTATATATTTTCGCATTAAACATCGTGTCCGAGCGTGAAGATTGAGGCGGCGAGAGCCGAGATGTCACTCGTCAGTGACTTGACTTGCATTACATGATCGCACAAAAAGATGGAAATAGTAATTTTATATGTCCGTTTGACAATTTTTATGAATGCTGTTGTTGATTTTATTCATTAGTTTATTCAATTTATTTAATGAATTCCTCGAAACATCGTTACTTTGCTCTTTGACAATGTTGTTGTAGACCCGCTGCCGAAGCATGTGTCCGAGAATCGTTGTTTTCAATAACATTGCGAAAAATAGTTTATAATTTTAATTCTGCTGATAATATATGATAAATTGAAATTTAATAAGTGTTTTCAGACATTGTAAAATGTGATAGATTTAATATATGAATCATAAGTCAGGTAGGTTCCTAAAATTATGTCTCATTTTGACGTGACTACTGCCTGGCCGCTTAATCGGCCTCCGGTGTCTGGGGACTCATAACGTTGTGGCCGCTAAAGCGGCCTGCGGTGTTGAAAGGGTTAAGCTGGTTTTATAGCGCTAGCTCACTGAGATGTCATGCCGCAGTGAAGCATGAATACCCCACTCAGACACATTATACGGACTCCCGAGCCGACCAATCCTTGTTGTACAAATTTATGTTGAGCGCCAGTCAGGGACCAACAAGTACCATATTTTTTTGTCTTTTGGTATGACATGGCCAAACCCGGGACCTTCCTCTCTCCCATTTGTCAGAGCGACTGTATGGCTTGATGATGGGACTGATCTATCACTGGACTGACTGACTGAGTTTGGTTTTACGCCGCTTTTAGCAATATTCCAGCAACATCACGGCGGGGGACACCAGAAATGGGCTTCACACATTGTCCCCATGTGGGGATTTGAACTCGGGTCTTCGGCATGACGAGCCAACGCTTTAACCGCTAGGCTACCCTACCACCCCTTCTTATCACTGGAACGTATGGTAGACACTTTACTATTTACATGCCACCATCATCTCGCTGGTATATTTGCTAAGTGTGGCATCAAATACCAAACAAATATTTGTACAAAATACAGATATCCGAGTCGAACAATGTTCTGGATGTAGACAACTGTCCGAGAACGAAGACGCTGAGCCACAGAAGCAGCCACAGATTACATGGATCTGTGTCACCTAGCTTCTGGAACAAAGCCATTACAGTGGAAATGATACTTCAGATGTTCCAGATTTAACATCAAAGTACTGATGTTATGCCACAAAGAAGTACAATCAATACAGCGTGTACTGTGATTCCCCACTGTCACTGTGAATGTGCTTGATCTCCACATCAACATGTCCCCTGGCACTTTACCCTCAAAGACAGGATTCTTCTACTGTTACATTCACGTCAACAGGAATCTAGGTATCTAAAGTCCATAAACTGAGCTCTGCATGCAAGGCCCACATCACATGTTGATGTATATCATGTACCGTATATAACATATCAATATATATCGTGCAGCATGCATGCCACCTTGACATACAGATATTATGTACCCTGAATATTACATTAATATATATCATGCAGCATGCATGCCACCTTGATATACAGATACTATGTACCCTGTATATTACATCAATATATATCATGTATCATATATAACATGTCAATATATATCATGCAGCACGCATGCCACCTTGATATACAGATATTATGTACCCCCGAATATCACATCAACATATATCATGTACCATATAAAACATGATTCTATTTATCAAGTATCATGCATGATGAAATGATATGACATGTATCCTAAGTGATACATCGATATATATAATGTATGATACATACATGTATATATATATATCATGTACCACATATGTCATGTTGATGTTGTGTACCCTGAATGATACATCGATATATATATAATCTACCATACATAATATGTAGATATATTATCATGTACTGCACATGTCATGTTGATGTGTATCCTAAATGATACATCAATATATATCATGTACTGCACGGGACATGTTCATATTGTGTACCCTGAATGATACACATACCTTCTGAATTCATACACATCATGTACCATACTTAACATGAAGATATATATCATGTACCACACAAGACATGTAGACACTGAGTACTATAATGATCTATTGGTATGTTGTACAAGATTAGCCCTGTTTTAGTTGTTTGACTGGACAACTGTGACCTCCTGAGGGTAATGTTTGAACTTTTGTTTCATCCATAAAAGACATGGAGACTTGTTCGAAACAGAAACATCAATCCAAACCCATTCCTCAATCACTCTGTTATATACAATAAAAAGGCCAATTAAATAATGTTTCATAAAAACGGGTATCAAACAAGCATAGAGTAGTATTCCTTATGAACCAAGCACCAAACACACCGACATACATCATCCAAAGATATACCTACATACATTTCTATTTTTTTTATTTTCCATATTTCATGGTACAGGCAAACGTCATAGATAAAGTTCATGATAATACAATGGTATATGTATACATGTATAAAAGTGTACAATTGGCTGAAAATGTACAATTGGCAGGATTATTTTCCAAGTAGTAAATGTAGAGTTGACCAATATTGTAAAAACATTTGCTCAGTTCCCGTTGATAGGTAAACATATCCTGACATATCATAGTGACGGACAATTTCATTTTTTAAATATTCTAAATTTGGTCTGAAACCATTTATGCTGCATCTGTAGATATAGTGTTTGACTACTGAAATTATTTCATTAATAGGATTATTGTTCTTTCCTTTCATTCCCAATATAACAATTTTATTTGTAAGTTCCAGTTGTACCAACATACATGGTACACATTGTAACTTGGACTTCTCACTCTCAGACTGCTTGGCTCCAATTATGGGCATTACAATAGGCTAAGATCCTTCATCATGGAAGAACAATTAGATCTATAAAAGCCAATTTCCCCGTTCCACCATGTAGTAATAGGTTTCAAGATACCATCTTCACATCTGTCTGCCTTGGTCTTTACTGATATAATCTGTTGTCCTAAATTCTGGTTGCCATGGCGAAGAATCTCAGGAATGTATGGGGCTTCAAGAAATAGTAATTGGTATTGTGAAAAAGAAAGACTTATGTGCCACTGAGATCAATAATGACCACCCCTTCCCTGGCACTTGGAGGCATCATTGTCACCCCTGGGTGGACTCATGCTTGCCACAAAAGGCGACTATGCTTGTCGTAAAAGGCGACTAAAGGGATCGGGTGGTCAGACTCGCTGACTTGGTTGACACATGTCATCGGTTCCCAATTGCGCAGATCGATGCTCATGCTGTTGATCACTGGATTGTCTGGTCCATACTTGATTACTTACAGACCGCGGCCATAAAGCTGGAATATTGCTGAGTGCGGTGTAAAACTAAACTCACTCACTCACTCCCTCCCTGGGTGGACCAACTGTTCCAACAGGCCAAACACATCACACATAAATGTCTGTAACCCATCAGGAATAAGTTAGTGAGTTTAGTTTAACGCCGCACTCAGCAGTATTCCAGCCGTCGATGCATTATTCATTACATTCAGTGAAACAAAACGATTCTTTGACATGTTTTGTCCATTTAGACAGTGTTAATTAATCACGACTAGTGATTAATAGAATATATAAGGGTATATTTAACAACCTATTTAACAACCTATTTAACAACCAGCTTGGATAGATTCCATTTTGCATATTTCACTTTGATGAACAACACCAAGTTCAAGAAAAACAAATCCTTTAAAAACAGGCATGATGATTCAAATCTAGTGACAATGGATAACAAATTCAGGAAGGATTCGGGTCAATTCACCGAATATGCAAGTGAATCGTAGCACCCATAATAAATAATGCATCAACTTTGTGAATGAATATTCCTATTCGTTATTCAATATTGCGGATGAAGCATATTAGCATCACTGATGAATATAGTGAACTCACACACATCTGTATTCAATGCCCTCAACCTGGTCACTTTAACTACATTTTGATCTATACTCAGAACCCATAAGAGGTGACCTAACATACAAGTGTAACAGGATTGTTATCAAGTACACATTGCCCCTTGACCTTGCACTGCAGAAATTTCAGATTTCTGCATCCCTGAGATGCAAGGCCACACATTATTGCAGGTAGTCAATAATATCTCAACCGGTTAACAATTTGTCCAAGCTTTTTGAAAACATAATTCAAAACAATATTCCCAATTCAGTACAATAAGGTAACTAGAAAGATTCCATGTCTTGTCAAGTAAGTGTTGTGTAATGTTGCAGCCTGTAGAACTTCATCCATATCATGACAGTCGGTCAATAATCCAATCACGAGCAAGCAAACCAGTCATCAGATTCCACAATTAATGCCAGTGAGGTACGATGACATCTTCGTCACAATGCTTCACTGCCAAATCCATATTTCAGATGGCTCCTTTGACAAACATGTGAAGGATGACTTTTTTTTACTCAACAGTGGAAGAAGGCTTCTTCATCGTCCTAACATTTTCTCAACTCTCTTCTCCACTTTCGATGTGCCCTGACATTTGCCATGCCCTGCTAGGCTATCTTCTCCACTTCAGACACATCCAAGGTTGAGGGGTGAAAACCAGGACATGTAAAACTTTCTCCTCAACTTGAGATGTCTCAGACATCTCAACTTGAGATGTCTCAGACATTTGACATGTCCTGCTTAATGCTCTTCTCCACTTCGGTAGTTCTGACATTTGCAACTGGCCCTGCCTCCTGATCTCACCACAGCCCTGCTCACAACTCAGTCATAGATCTTCATCTGTCCTACCTTCATTTCCCCAACACAGACATACGAGGACAGCCTTGGCACTGTGTTCGCATGTGAAATACGAGTAAACCCTGTAACTGCCTAACAACTGCGTAATAAATACATGTCTTAAAAGAACCACTACGATTGAGTTGTACAGAAATTCTGCATCAGGGTCCAGTTTCACAAAGCAATCTTAGCGCCATGATTGTCGTAACTCTATGTTAAAATATAGGAGATACCAGAGTCGTAGCGATACGATTGCTTTGTGAAACACGGCCCTGGACTAAAAAACACTATTATGATTTAATGATTATGGATTTCATTCATTGTTAATGACTTTATTCCTTGAAAAACAGTTTAATTGGAGAAATGACTTTTACAATACTTCAATCTGATATTAAATAAGATTTTGTCTTTGTTCTTTTATTTTGTCTATCTCATTTTGCAGGTGTTGCCTAGTTACCTGCTGGAGATCCACTTGGAGCATAAATCTATCATCCCTCCATGCATGGAGGAGGCCACAGCTGTACATTGTTTTATATATTGATCACTAAGTACTTGTACAAAGGAATCCAATCTTTTTTCACATCTTTCAATATCAATTTTCACCCTAATTATTGGGATTTCGTGACAGATTGCAAATAATGACACCACAGTACAAACAACCAATATTTACCACATGTAAGTGATTAGAATTAATGTGGGTGGGACAATATTCTAGATTGTACAGAAACACATTTATTACCACTTTATTGGTCCAGTGGAGGTTTCATTCATTTTGGAGAAATCTGAAGCTAGGCTAGCCCTTGATTATGAAATAGAAATAGATTTATCACCAAGAGAGAGCACAATCTAACAAATGTGTTCTAAAGAATAGACTAAGTGCAGGAAACTATGTCATGTGAACCAAGTAAAACATCTCCGTGTAATGGAGGTCATTTTAGAATAATATTATGTATTATGACCTTATTAATGAAAGTTTCAGTGTTTTATTATCAATGATTATTCACTGGCTACCACATAAAAGTACAGTTCAAACTTATTTCCCCTAAATTCACATCAGTACAAGGGACAATGATGATATATTTCACAATGAGTTTTGATGTATTTTTCAACATCCAAAGACACACAGTCCGCTTTTAGCAATATTCCACCAATATAACAGAGGGGACACCAGAATTCTTGTTTAAACAAGCTTTCCTTTAATGTGACCTTTCCGTCCAATTTTTGTGAAAGAAATGCGTAACGAGTCCTTTCAGAGATTAGCGCTATATAAATACTATCCATTATTATTATTATTATTATTATTAATTGGCTTCACACATTGTACCTATTTTGGGGAATCGAACCAGGGTCTTCAGCATGATGAGCAGATGCTTTAACCATTAGGCTACCTCATCGCCCCTTAACCACTGGTACATGTTTTCATTGGGGAATTCCATTGGTGCAATTTTATACTTATATATGATCATGTGTACAATATACAGTGGTTCTATTCCAAATTAATGACAAAACAAGACTGCTGTGTTAAGTAACCAACACCAGCTGCAGTTTCAGGTCATTTTAAATAAACTCTTTCAAAATAGTTTTCAAAATTCCAAACCAATTATCAAAATCAGGTAAAAACACTGAAGCTTACAATGTACCTAATATTCTATGTATTCATTATTAACATAACGAACGTAAGAACAAACAATGCATTGAAAATAACATCTCTGATTACATAGTATTGCTAAAAGCATGGGCTGAATTGGGTAATGACTGGTGTAGGTAGATTAATTTCAACTCTTTTGTATTTTGTAATTATATTGGAAGTGATCACTGGACAAAATATTTGCTATTAAAACAGCAAATGTCATCAGAATTGTGCCACCACTGTAACTTGATAGCTGTCCATATATCCTTTACCAGAGGTAGTTCATTATTCTATTGTCATGTGATATCATTGGTTGCCATACATATCACTGGCGTCATGTTTCTTGGCTCTGACGTCTTCCTTCTAATGGTTAATGACGATGCTATTTCTGAATCACTGACGTGACTTGTGAGGCTGTTAACACAAATTCTAACCACCTCAAAACATATATTATGGAACAAGTTTTCAAGGCATTACGATTTGCAGATTTGTAAGGCAGTTAATGGCAGACCAGAGGATTCCTGCAAATGAGTGAAAAATAATGTTCCTTTATAAAAGCTATCAGCTGTACAAAATAGCTATGCTTATTGTCAGTATTACTTTAAATATATATAGTAAATGCTGCAAACACGATATTGGAAATTAATATAAATACCCGGTAATAAAATAAAATCTGCAGATACTATTTCTTCCTTAGGATTGAATCTAAATTCTTTATTTTCTCATTTTTTACCTAAATGATCTGTGGTAGATCTGCTCTGAAATAATGACTAGCAGAACAGGAATTACAGTTTAAATTGTAAATTTTTATGTTTTCGTTTTGTCTCAAATTTCACACTTTATTTGGCCAAGTATATCACGTTTTGGTTTACCTGAATTAGCTGAAGAGATACAATGTAGTAATCTATTTTACTAATAAACTATTTTTAAAAAACCTGTCCTTTTGACAGGTTGTGCAATAAGCTTGTTCTTCCTCTACAATCTACTGAAGTTTTATTCAAAATATCTTATCATTCTATTGTAATCAATTATATGAAAACAAATTCATCCATCGATGCCAGCAAACCTACCATAACATGTGGATGGAGCCCTGTAAGTAAGGATGCAGTCCCAACACTGTCTGGCCACTATAGATGTATGGACATGATTAATATAGAATCTGTGAAACACTCAAATATGTATTATCCTCTTAAACGTGTATAACCCCTCGAACATGTATACCCTTAACAAATATGTGTGATCCTCTCATCTCATATGCATAGTCCTCTCAAATCTTGAGCCTTGAGTAACTAGTTGAGTCTTGAGTAATATCTATCAAAAACACATACGCTTCTCACAAGTGTGATTAATCTGAGGTGCGCATATTCTGAAAATTAAAACTTATACCCAGCTTACGATCATAAACGTTTTTGTACACTGTGAAGAGCCTAGACAAACACTCCCAAAACACAATGCTCCAGGCAGGTATAAACGATGAATTCCCACACCAGGAAGTGCCAAAGCAGATCAGGTGTTGCCAATCAAAACCCCTCTTCTACGTACATACACACCAGGTCCTGATCAACAAGGAAGCAAAGTCAACCAGATATAAAAACGCCACTTGCGCAATCAGCTTGAAAGAATTTGTTCTCTAAGCACTCAACCTCAAGAAAACACTCTGGTTGACAATAAAAGGCAAGTCTCCCGCTATGACAGTCACTGAAAGGCAAATTGAACACTCCGTGATCCATGAACGCGTTCCACTACATGAAAGAAGAATCTACACACATGAAACATAACAACAGAGCAAAATAATTGCTACATATGGACAAATTGAAGCAAAATTAATTCAAATAAATCTTTTAGAAAAGGGGGTTAACAACAGAGGACGAAAAACGTCACTTATTTAACTGTGCCATTTACATTATACACAACAAAGAGAACTGGCCCTCAAATTTTAAAATGAATATTCATCATTATAACAAAACAACTTTGATATGCTGGTGACTTAGAAGCCGACTTTACTCTGCAACTAGCCCTTACTACAACTCAGTAGCAATATAGGTCATGAGCAATCAACAACAGGGGAAGGCTCAGTGTCAGAGACATGACAGCTGTCAAGATGATCATCACAACCATTTTCAAGTCCAACACAGGCAGGTTCAGCTGTATTGATGACTACTGGATTGGGTGGCTGCAATCATCCAATCATAACACATTTTTCATGGACACTAAGACAGACAAAATACAGTTATTTTGCGACAATCGTGGCAATGTAGAACTGTCCTTTTTAGTGGGTATTAGACTTAACCTGTCACAGCAATCATGGAGACGGTGGAAAAACAACAGTACGGCAAGGGTAATATGAAATCTCAGAATAAACTGTTCTACAGTGTCAAACAGTCAGGATATATAATACGATGAATATAAACATCAGCGAAAAGATTTGTCTAAAATTACAGATAGTGTTGGGAATCGGAAACCAAATCCACTATCGATTATCGGAGGACTTGTGGTGAACATTTTTAATGTAATTCCAAATTTTAAGGGCTTTTCCCCAGTTTTTTTCTAATTAATGTTTTTTATAACTAATACTGTCATGCAATGAAATGCACGCATGCAAGAAAGACACTGGAATTGTAATTAAACAATAAAAGTGGTTAAAATTTTACAAAGCGCACGCTTTACGCTTTTGAGTGCATGTTTGTTCCTGAATATTCGTCAAATTTAATGGTTAGTTTACTTCATTCAAGTGTGTTTTACTAAAAGTTAAAAACAACAAAATTCTGATTAATCGAAAATAAAACTACAGGATGGTGACTTGTATCTGTTGAATTCAGTCTGTAACTGACAGCGGTGTCATTACATGCTGACTGGGAACACAACACAACACTATCATTTCATGGCTGGGCCGACTTTAGGAACTCTTTGATTACTTGCCTCCTCCTCACCATAGTTTCCTTGATATCCAAGAGCTCTGTAATTAGTGGTGTTCTGATGATTGAAAATAATCAAAATCGATGGAAAGAATTATTAAAAATGATTATTGATTGTAAAAAACATAATTTGGCCTGAGTGGGATTAAGGTTCAACTTCAAGACAATGCTTGTGTCCACGCCTAATGATTCATGTGACTGTCTTTGCAAATTAATGTTGGCGGACCAAAGAGTTTTGAAAAAAGAAATTTTTTAAATATTCCAGAAAAAACTGTTGAATTAATAGCCCTTTTAACCAAAGATAGTACTACCTGGAGAGAGAATCTCCAGGAGGGGAAAAAGTATATCCTATTACAGCATGAGATATCCTGCAGCTTCACCCAAGTGTTCAAATTATTGTTCTGATTCATTCATTATTGACACAATTTACTACTCATTTACACTCTGTAGTGATAGTTTTCTTTAGTATTTCATGGCATGTATTTCCGTGCAAGCAAATAAATATCAACTGGGCGAAAGTGATTTAGTCTGTATATATTATGTAAATTAGCAGTTCCACTTATTCAAAGAAAGGCGAAAGTTTTTGTCATACACCAAAGTGGCGACCACATACCCACGTCAAACATAGACAATCTCATAACAAGTGTGGACCGTTGCAACAGCCAGTGTGGACTGTGAAATGTCAGTGTTAAATAGTGTTGAAAATTGGTTAATATCTCATAAGTGATGATTAGTTCATTAAAACCGATCAATCATCGAAAATAATTGGTTAGCCTCATTTATGAAATTTGTTAAGGCAAAAAAAAAATAATGAAAGAAAACATGTAGTTGTTGGGGGGGGGGAAGAGAAACGACAAAATTTCACATCTTTAAGGGATGTCTAGTATGTTAGGAACATAAATTTCCTGGAGTCTTTAAGATAAATTCAATCCTGACTTGGAACGAGCTTGTAGTGGTCATGAAATGTAACAGACAAAACCAACCATGTGAACAATATTGTTAATGCAAACAAGTGTTCCAGGATTGTTTGTGTTCGATTATGACAAAACATGACCGATTGCTTGGTTGTTTAGTCATTGCGACCAATCTTCGATTATTTCAATTAATCGGACCACCACTAGTGTTAGAGACTGTCATCATTCTATTACTGTCAGAATGAGTGAGTTCTGTATACCTATTCTGGCAATATTCATGCAATATCACAATGGTCAGAACCAGACACCAGGAATGGTCTTCACGTACTGTATCCATGGAAGGAACTGATCTTCCATGACAACAAACACTTCCAACACACTGGAAATGGGCTTACAGTTGCTGACTCTTATCAGTCCCTTATGATCAGAATAAGTGAGTTAGGTTTTATGCCTCTTTGGGCAGAAGCCGAACTTCCACAGCGCCACACACAGCTATAGCGCTAAATTCCATACACCAAGTGCATGCTCGAAGCGCATACAAACAGACAGTTCATTATTACCCCGGATAACCCAAGCTGCCTGTGAGGCGCTATAAGATTATAGTCACATGACTTATCCCACTGGGTACCCATTTTCTGCTGGGTCAATAGAGGCAATTTTGAACAAACTGACTTGCCTAAGGTGAGACCACATGTATCACATGTGCTTCGTTGTGGGGCAGGATTGAAGTCCTTGAAACTCTCAGGAGTCAAGCTGCCGAACCCATTCGTATTTAGTGAATTATTGTATCTTGAAATCGTGACCTTTGTGTGCTTGTTACTGCATGTACTACAGTGTGTCTACTGGCCTGAAATTGTAATTTGGCAATATTTTCAAATACTAGTCGAGGTATATGGACTAGTTTCAGCTTATCTTCCTGGAACATAACAAAATTGCTGCAATGAATCTACTTAAGAGGCGAATCCAATACATATCATCATATCACGAATATTGGGTAATGAATACGAATATTGAATACAATAACAATCAGCAGTCATGAAATAATAAAAGAAATAAGATATTATCTGACATATTTCGACCACCCTAACAATGTAAATGTATAACTACAATGACCAATACTCAGTGTTCAGACTGCTATCCTGCCTGGTTAGATGGATTTCATTTTGCAGATCTCATTTTGATAACCAACACCGAAATTCAAGTAGAAACATTTCTTTTAAAACACTCATGAATATTCTATTCTAATGATGCCAATAGCCAAATGTATTTCAAGAATGGATACAGTTCAATTCACCTAACGCGCGTGAATCAACTGCCTATTTGAAAAGGGCTTTGCATTAGTGAATATGTCAAAGGCGGGTAGTGCAGGTAAAAGAATTTGCTGGATTTCAAAACACATTTGTACAGACGCTGACTCAGAAGAGAAACCTAAAGTCACTTCAGTATTTCCAAAACATTGTGGTCAATTATTATAATGCTGAAATTTGTTGACCGAAAAACAGGAAAATAACCAGTAATTCTTCCTGACAGAGCCACAAAGCATAAGTAGGATTGTGATTCCTGACAATTTTCGGAATAGTCCTCTGTCTGTTTGGGTATAAATATAGTGTATTTGTCTGGTGTCTCAGCTTGCTGTGGCCTGAGTGCCTGCAGCAGTGGTGTGGGGTTACGGATTCTAGTAATCATATCCATCTGTCAACTCAGGCTTATTCCAAGGCAGGAGTGTCCCAGACAAATTAGGGTCAGTCTCCGCTTGTTGCATCACATCCATGCTGCAAAACAGCTGGAGATGAAGCCAGACTCCAGTTTTCTACTCTGCCGTGCTAAGAGAACAAACTTCAACCTGTTCTTACATTACAAAGAAATAACAAATTGACCTAACAATTGTTTGCTTGTTTAAAACTACGCCAGCAATTCTAGCTACCTGCAAACTATATCAGACAATAAAGTGATCAATGTCATGAGCATCAATCTATACAATTTGGACACAAATACAAGCGCAACAACTAATCCTGCTTGTCGCTTCTTACAAAAACTATGAGATGCAGTTACCATGAATAAGGTATGCATAATTGGTGATTTGAGTTGGGTGTCATGAATATAATGCAGCCTAGTGTGGCAAGTTATCATGACGGAAAACTCACTACAAACCTGACAAACCAACCATAATGGATCAAATCTGGGATTCAAACCCATGATTACACCAAGGTGTACTTCACGACACAAGGGACAACTGTAAAAAATTATGTTATCTTGTTACAACCATGGTCATGCCATCTAGCTACAACCATGGATATGAAATCTGGTTACAACCATGGACATACCCTCTAGCTACAACCATGGACATGCCATCTACTTACAACCATGGATATGAGATCTGGTTAAACCATGGACATGCCATCTAGCTACAACCATGGACATGCCATCTAGTAGTCTGTCTCACAGTCCCTGAACAACATTATTTTCCCTACTGCCTAGCCCTCTCTGCAGTGCTAAAGCCCTAAATAAAGCAAGTCTAGATTTCCTCAGGTTCAGGATCTCTGGTCTCCCTAGGGCTCCTTTTCAATATAAATGGGCTTGTTTGTTACTATCAAAATTATATATATTCAGAGACTAAGCCTTAGTCTAGCCATCTAGCTACAACCACAGATGCACTATCCACAGTAGTCTGTCTCACAGTCCCTGAACCACATTAATTTCCCTACTGCCAAGCCCTCTCTGCAGTGCTAAAGCCCTAAATAAAGCAAGTCTAGATTTCCTCAGGTTCAGGATCTCTGGTCTCCCTAGGGCTCCTTTTCAATATAAATGGGCTTGTTTGTTACTATCAAAATTATATATATTCAGAGACTAAGCCTTAGTCTATATCCACAGCAATGCATTTCCCTATCACAGGCTATTTATTACAGTCAACTGTAACCAGCTTTAGAGACGTGAGAAATGATACAGGATATAAACCTGGCACTCCCAATAAAACACACTCAAGTATGAAAGAATATGTTGGCTTAACATGTCTCATAACGGTTTCATGCCTATGTACCATTGCTTAGAATACAACATTATCAGATATATTATCAGATCATGCCAATCCCAAAAATTGCTTTTGTCCATTCATCACTATCAGCAGAGAATTGTTGATAATGAGAAACCTGACCAACACAAACAATCCCTTCCGATAACAAGCTCTTTCCTAACCATGATAACAATGATCACCACTGCTCAAGTTGGTCCATTAAACAATCTCCTTTGTAAGCTCAGCATTATAATAATGACTGCTAAACATGCTAAAAGCCCTCTAAGCTGGTTAAGTCTCTGTGGCAAGATTTCTCCATGCATTCCCCACAGCTGTTCTCAAGAGCTATCATGTTGCAGTTTGGGCATAAATCAATGTGACAATCTGTGGACTGCTATATTCCTGCACATCAGAGCTGGAGGAAAATACATGTTGGGCAACACAGGGATTATGTCTATTCATGGCTCACAGATCCTATCTGTATTACATCAGAAGGGTTAAACAAGAACCTGCCTAAGGTCTGCAGCAAACAAGTCTGTCTACCTGGTGAACATGTCCTGAGGAGTGTCCACCAGATGTTAACATATACAGAAGTTTACCTGAGTATACAAAAATAAATTACTAGATTTCTGACAAACAGACTTGTAAGCATCATGATTTCACTGAGTGAGTGAATTTAGTTTTACACCACACTCATCAATATTCCAGCTATATGGCGTCAGTCTGTAAATAATCCAGTCTGGACAAGACAATCCAGTGATCAACAGCATGCACATCGATCTACACAACTGGTATATGATGACATTCGCCAACCAAGTCAGCGAGCCTGATCCCGTTAGTAGCCTCTTACAAGCATGGGTTACTGAAGATCAATTCTAACCTGGATCTTCACAGGTAGATTTCACTAAGTGGAACATTAATGAAAACTTACTTCAAGTAAAAGTAAAGCTTTTCTCCCAAATTAACCAGATAGCTGTGGTATAACTGAAGTGCCATTTTAAGTGAGGTAAAACCTACCTCCCTCAGACAACATACCTAAAAAACTATACTCTATTCTAATTCACATAGCCTGGCAATATGTACTATTGATCACAATGGTCCATAGTCACCAAGAATTCACCAGGATTCTCACTCATGCCAGCACTCTGCACTCATACTATCACACATCGGAAATAAAGGTGGAGAATATTTAACTCCCACAACGAATACATTGAGACCCAAACAAACAGATGATATTGTTGGGAAAACAAAATATCCTGGTAATATTTCACAAAATCCCAAGGTGACAGATGAAAGCATGCATGCAAATCTTCCTGAAACTGAATATGATTTGAAAGGTTTAAGGTACAACCTTTGAGCCTCACAAATAATCTCCATGCTTAAAGAGCAAGAACCTTGTTGACCGTGACGTAAGTCCTCAACAAAATAAATATATTCTAGCGCTAAAGATAATTTATCTACAAATATTTATCTATGTATTTAATGAGCGGTCTCCCCTTGGCAGTGTTGCTGCTACTGTGCCTCCCGTTGTTGACTCAGACAAATCTCGGCAAGTGACAAACACACGCCATAATTGCCCCAACTGCAGAGAGTTTGGCAGTAAACATTTCAACCATGGCCTCTGCACTCTTAAACAAACGTGTAAGTTTGGAACTAAGTGCAGTGGGAGACAGTGGCTTGCAATCGCCAAACATACAGACAATGGTGCTATTGTTGCCAGAATGACCCTGAGTCTAGCACCATGTGACACACGTCAGACCAGCCTGCATTCAAACATGAAAATGTTTCTGAAATGATTACATCTCATCTTGCATCACCATGATATGATCACAGCTGTGGGTTTTGCGAGTCAGTGAGTTTAGTTTTACGCTGCACTCAGCAATATTCCAGCTATATGGGGACGGTCTGTAAATAATCGAGTCTGGACCAGACAATCCAGTGATCAACTGCATGAGCATCAATCTGCGCAATTGGGAACCGATGACATGTCAACCAAGTCAGCGAGCCTGAGCCCCCGATCCCATTAGTCGCCTCTTACGACAACCATGGGTTACTGAAGATCAATTCTAACCCGGATCTTCACGGGTACTCTGGGTTTTGTGAAAGTGTGTCATGTCCACATTGAAATCATGTTCAGGGGGTCAGGCCAAACTAACACTTACTGACTTAGTCTCTGAATATATATCCAATTTTGATAGTATTAATAAACCCATTTAAATTGAAAAGGAGCCCCAGTCAGATGGGAATTCAGAACCTGAGGGAATCTAGACTTGCTTCATCTAGGGCTGTAGCATTGCAGGGAGGGCTAAGCAGTACGGAAAATAATGTGGTTCAGGGACTGTGAGACAGACTAGGGTCAGAAGAAATGTTAAAGTTAAACATACGAAATTTCATGAAAAACTGCTTGCATTTCAGAACAAGGCCCCGTTCCTCAAAGAGATCGTAGCGCTACGACAGTCGTAAGTCTATGTTAAAGTATGGGAGTTACGACTGTCGTAGCACTACGATCGCTTTAAGGAATGGGGCCCTGGACACATTGAAGACTATGATACTGACATCAATTTGAAGGATTAATGAAACCAGTGACAGCTTGCGATACAGTTATGTCTTCATAATCTACCTCAACTTTAAAACTTGCACATACAGTTTTCCAGCATTTCAGAACCTTACCAAAAAGCAAAAACATCATTAGAATTCATTTTGTAATAATTTTTGTTACTTGATCAACTTCTACATGAAGTGACATCCACGCTTAACATTCTTAATCCTGCAGAGGAGGTGATAAAGAAGAAATTAAGTATTGAAGTCAAAGGGTCCTTGTTAACATTATATTCAAACTAAAGAATAATTGCCTGCAGACAATACTTGATATGATTGCTCAATGAATAAACCATTGCAGCAAACAGCGGGTTCCTGAGTTCCTGAGTGTTAGCACTGCTTTCATAACTCTTTCCTCAAGATAAGCATCTTTCACATTCAACTTCTTAACACCTAGCATCACAACAATTTTGAATTTCAAGCCAAGTACACACTGACATGCATACATACACCCACACACATAGTTATGTTTATAATCAGCTGATGATGTTTTCTTGCTCCCAGTGACTTGCTGAACAATTTAGTAAACATGCGTACACGGTTATAATGAACGTAAATTAGTGGTTCCTTGAGATGATTATAACTGTAGTTTACTCTGTGTGGGGTGGGGAAGGAAGGGGGTGGGGAATGGTCTGTGCTTACTTGTGTATATTACCATGATTATAGGAAACAATTTTTGTAATAATTATTGTCCAACATTATACTATTGTAAATGTTCTTCATCGACTTTGCCCAAAGTAGAAGTGATTCCCCCATGATCATTTATCATCACAGACATGCCAAATCCACATCCCCTTCTCACCCCTGTTTGCACTGCTGGCTGGGATGGATGAAGAGAGAACAGCTATCTGGACCAAATCCTGAACAAACTCCCTGCACAAGACAGCCAACATCCCCTGAGCAAGTCAGGGAAACCCTGAAACCCATCCCCACCGTCCTTGATGGCTGCTCTTGATAAGCATCTTCTCCACAGTGATATTGGACAAATATTTCTCCTCCAGTGACACACTAGTCTCTCATACAGACCCTGAAGCAAATATATCCCTTTTTTCAGTAAAATATGTTCATTTCAGAGACTAGTTGTTAGTCTAGGGACACACCTACAGGTCATGAAGTAGAACACAACCAGGGCATGTTACTGTCTCGAACAGCAAGGACATCCATATCTGTCAACTTCACAATGTAATACACGAGAACTGTCATAATCATGACCGTTGTCCACGCCTTAAACGTCTAATAAGTGACCAGCTAACTACAAAGATCATGGATGTACAATAGATGCCACAGACATGCCATCTCCAGAAAATAAGAAGAAAAGAAACACTCTTGAAGTCCTTGTTAAATAAACATATGCCAAATCATCATCTTGTTTCACATATCAAACCCTATTTCTCAGACATCCCTACTTTAGCCAGTTCATTATGAGTTATGTATCACAAGCACCTGTTTCAACAATGGATTACGACACTGACAGGACTTGATATGTAATAATGGGATTAAACTATGTGTATATGGCTTGTTTGAGAGGCTTTTTTATAAGTTGGAGAGTCAGATTTGGTAAATCTTTATGGATCGACAACTTTATTATTCAGGTGATGTGGCATTTCAATACAGATTCTTGCAGGGGTGGAAATAACTTTAAAATTGCTAGTGTACTCGGAACAGTGGCACATGTAAAATCACTTGCCCTGATAATTTTTCCACTATACCGTCCGTTTTCTTGTTGATTTTTTAAAATAAACAACATAATTAACATTGGAAAGTCAACTGCACACCGGTACAGTGTGATATACAAATTTGCTTGCCCGACAGAAAAAAACACTGGACTCGGACGTCGGGCAATGGGATATTTCCACCCGTCTTGTACAGGATTCGATTTCATTTTTTTAGCACCTGCACTGAGTGCAACCTGGCTGATAGTGATAGGTTTGGATGCGCCTTCAAAATTTCTTTGCACCGTAAAATGTCACTGGTTCTAAAACATAACAAATACTTGTTTAGCAATTTTAATAACAAGTACTCACTATCAGATACATTCAACAGAATCTGACCCCATGATGATGATGATGATGATGGATGATTCTGTTTCAATTTTACATTACCTGTATTTAAAATCTCAATTATATGATTACTGCTACATAACTGATTTAAAGAGTACGCAAATGTTTCTGCTTGTAACAAGTCACAAAATTAATGTTTATGCTTAGAATTTTGAGTCTTATTTCCTCTCCAGTCACCTTCTTCCCAATTAAAACACATGATAACAGCTATAAGATGTTGGAGGATTCATTGTTACCTGCACCGGGTGCTACCTGTTACTAAAAGCAGCCTGCACCAGCCACTTTTAACATGCACCAATGCAGGCTGTAAATAGTGAAATCGCACCCTGTATATGCAGTAGCTGGATGCTGTTTCTCACCTGTGATATAAAATGCTTGTGTTATAAATATGAACAAGAAGTGAACAGAGTTCTAATGGATTAGTCCACTGATATGACTTTGATATGTCATGTTTTAGAACTAGGTATATATGTAGAAACTGGATGCTTTTATCACAGCTAAAGTGTACTGACACACATAGGGTGGTAACTAAGGCTGTTACGATTCACTCGCATATTCGGTGAATCGAACCGTAGCCCTTCATGAATTCAATTCGTTATTCGTGGTCACCAGAACCGAATATTAACGAATATTTATGAATATTTTAAGGGAGTGTGTTTTACTTGAACCATTATGTCCTTTTTCAAAGTGAGATATGCAAGAATGGAATATGTACTAGCCTTGTAGTAGCGCACGCTATGTTAGTTTGACAAGGCCGCACATGGTACCGTTGACTAACTATTACATACCAAATTTGAGTGTCGTGAGATCACTGATTATTGCTGTGACAAATTAACACTATCAACATAGGCGTTCCACTTTGTGCATCAATCACTTAATTACAATATTGTATTCATGAATAATTATTCATATTCGTTACCCAATATTCGTGATGTGTATCATACTCGCCAAATAGTGTATTCATTGCAGCCCTAGTGGTAACGTGTATCACATCAGATATGTTAAACAAGGCATCTAAATATAAGCTAACATATTACACATCAACGTAACATGACACAATCCTCACGGCAATCACGCAGCCAGAGACAAGAATGATATATCACTGATTTATCCTTCAAATTACAAAGACAAGAACAACCCGCATTGCACCCTGATGACCTTCACGTTATGGCCACAGTCATAGCATGTTCATAATTCATTCACCTCAGTGTCCTCTGGACAAGTAATCAAATGATTTATGTAGACTAGACAGGGGAAGGGCAGGGTGATGGTAAGGCATTCCATTAGACCTTAAAATTGTAAATAAGATACTATGCCTAAACACAAAATAATTGATATGATTATTATTATTTCATTACCATCATAAAGCTCATCAACATAGTCTCTATCAAAATAAGAAAAAACTGTTTTATGTACTAATATAAAGAAGTTTCATATTCCTTACTACTGAGCAATTTTTGACAAATTTTCTCAAACAGCTGAATTTGACAATTTGAAACAGCTGAATTTCTAATTTAGTTGAATTCTAAGACCAAAAAGCCTAAACAGCTCAAGTAACCTTTCTACCAAACTCAGATTATCTACTAACTTCAAATTCAATTTCAGTTTAATCTGGGAAATGCATTTTCTACTGTTTTCTCAAATTTGAGCTATAACTGTAACTTCAGGGAAAACTCAGACTTAAGTTTGTTTCGAGAGATCGAGGCCTGATTGTGCCCAGGGTGAATGAAAGAATAATAGTTGTAATAATGATTTTTATTTTGGGCTTCTGTTATAGTCCCAATGTCTAGAGTAAAATCCTTAGACTCTTTTGTCACTGCTTAGATTCAAAAGCTCAGAACACAATGATCGAGACTGTGACTGATCTTTGTTAGGCAGCAGACACAACAGATTACCGCGACTTCTATGTCTGCGTATACAGTTGATGTGCCGGTCATACGTCACTGAGTGACAACATTGCCACCAGCAGAGGACACGCAGTAACTATAGCTGTCATTGTTACTCACATGTCGCTATAAGCTATCGACTCCCTCAGGCATCTGTAACTAGTGGGAAGAATATCAGGCCTAAGTTTTCACAATTTCTGTTGTTGAATACAGTTGATTTACCCGTAGATGTTGTTATGGATAAATTACACCATAGTTGATAAATGATGCCACACCAATAGCCGATTAAATATCATGACACTATCAATATGATTAGGACCTTGACATCTATCATTGGCTGATTGGTTAGTTGTTTAATGCCTCACTCAGCAATATTTCAGTTATATGGCAGCAGTGACATCTATCATCAACATGCTGGATCATGTGAAGTATTTCACTGTACAGCAGTAGTCATGTTAATGACAAAATGCAATATTCCACTGCTTTCCATATCAGCATTCAAAGTAATTGATTTCTAGTGAATAAACATTCAACACTGATTAGTCAGTCAATGAAGACTGTAAAAGATTGAACTCATTTTGAATACACCATGTTGACAAATTATCCAAAAGATATTCATTACGGTCTTGTCTAAATAGATTATTTAAAATATAAACTTGATAACACATCAACAACTCAAAATCATTAATCAGTCATGAGCATCACAATGACATGCCTCGTGATGATGATCGATCTGTATGTTCAATACCTTGGCAATCACATGAATATGCTAGTCTAGACTTTGCTGGGATAGCAGTGGCCACAGTTAAGCATGCGAGTCAAGGGAACTTCGGGATTGACAAAAGTAAGATTTACAGATCCATAGATCAGATACCACACATGACCCCAGATTATTGCAAAGACTCTTTGATGCTATCATGGTACAGAATTTCACTTGAATTTTCAGTGAACAGTTTTCTCCTTTACATCATCAACAATCTTTTTCACTCGATGTTGCTGGAGTTTTAGAAGAATATTGATAACTAGTGCTGAATGGTCTGCAGATTGATCACAAAATTCCTTATTTTTCACTTATTATCACATGCAACTGTCTATATTTTCTCGAAACTAGTGTCTGCTGAAGTCAAATTTTAAGTCAATATGTAGGTATGTCACCAACATATATTTAAAACACATCGATAAAGATAGATCACTGTCACTGAACAAGAAAACTTGCCTCAGGGGGGAGGGAAGGGAAATTTGGCCAGAATCCACAATCACAATGGGCAGGGTTGATTTAAATATGACCTGATCACAATTCTGACAACCAATTACCAGTGAAAACAAGTGGCCATGTATATATTCAAACAAAGGACCCATTAACCAGAAGGGAAGGTCACCATGGTATGTATCACCGACTCCCCACAGGCAATGTCTACAAATGCACCATTGACAACAATCAATGTCACAAATGATCACTTACTTACCAGTTTACAAAAACAACAAATAATGTGCCTGTTTTAATTTGTGCCAACATGACATCTTGCTGCAAAAATTGTGGCACCAAGAATTGTATACAGGTGTATGTAATATTAAATAGAGGTTTTAAGTGACTTCCTGATGAACATATTATGTACATGTAGCATAACATATATATTTCATTTACCCATTATACACCAGATTTACAATTGCATTCAAAATCAAACACTACCAAGTAACAGCTGTACAAGAAGGTTAATCAGTGAGTAGCCTGTTTTAAAACATGGAGGGTGAATGAAAGGCTTTTATAACAATTATATAACACTTGCAGGTGAAAAACAATTCTGTTTCCCACTAAGTAAATTCTACAGGAACGTGGTCATTATTAATGTCAATATATTGTTTCTGCAATCCAAAGTTAAAATAAATCTCATGACCATTTTTAAAATATGTTATGTCTATACTAGGCAGCAACTGAAATGACCTTGAGAAAGTTAACATGCATAAATTCTTAGACATGCGACTGGAAGAAACTCAGCAAATGCCAAAAGTATAAACTTCACTTATATATATCTTTCTGACTGAGATAAATGTCTTATATATAAGGCGGGGACACCAGATACATAACTGTGCCCATGTGGGGCGAAATAGCGCTTTAACCACTGGCTACCCCTACAGATATATAAGGACTGACATACAATTTGGGTATCAAATGTGTCTCATTCGAGAACTGTGTTACTAGAGCACCGATCTTGACACACAGATAGAGGACTCTATTTGCAACTATAGTGACAATAACAGAACTAATTTCTTTAAACGTGAGAAAGAAGATACCATGCAACTTCATTGCTATATCGTGTATAACTATGGACAAACTTTGTAAATTATTACAGTCATTAAATAACATATCAAAAGACAAACCAAGTATGGGTACCCCTACTCAAGACCCACCCAACATGTGTACTAGTTAAGCCTATCAGCCCATAAGTAAACAAACTAGGGTAATAAATTAATGATACTAAACGACCTTCCGTATAATACCATTTTTATGAAACGAGTTATGATTTGGCATCAAACGAGTGAAAGCGAGTTTGATACTAAATCTTTCACGAGTTTAATAAAAATGACATTTCACGGAAGTTGGTTTAGTATTCTGTTTATTACTTTCCAACATAATTTGATAGAAACTGCCTACAGTGCCTGCGAGTGAAGCAAGGTCCAATACCACTGTGACGGAGATATTAGCATTGTGACATCATAACTGTAAACCATTATGACGTCATATGTCTAGCGGTATTACACTAGTGTAATATTGCTGTAAAAATTGTTACACTGCAATATCTTCCACAGGCTAAATGAACTGACCCATTTATGATTTTGTGCCAAATGATTTGCAGCTATGTTTGTTTACATAAGCACTCACACATCACTGTCGACCTACTTTGTCCACAAATAAATGAATTAAGTTTCAAGTATGGTGTGCCATGCTATGCTGTATGTCAACAACTGAGTATGTGACTTATTATAATGTATTAATGTATTTTGTGGCAAATCATACAGAACGCCAGATAATTTGTTCTTACGACTATTTTTTCAATATTTACTCGAAAACCTTAAGCCTACATTTAGAGTACTAAATGGAATTTAATGGTGTATCAGTAATCTTGTGTTTCGTTTCATATATGCACCACAACATTGC
The DNA here is from genome assembly GCF_003918875.1 of Haliotis rubra. NCBI lineage: Eukaryota > Metazoa > Mollusca > Gastropoda > Lepetellida > Haliotidae > Haliotis > Haliotis rubra. The sequence goes on from NW_025767335.1 coordinate 2,399,589, forward strand.
TAGTCTTGTGTAAACAGGTCAATAAAAAAATACTTTTTCAGATAAATACGTCTGTAAATGATTCTAAGACCGTACACCATTGCTGTGGTGCGTATCTGCTATGTTTCCTAAATTATTTCCTACCGTATCGTGCCAATTTTTTATCCGTACATACGCCGATACGGCCCTTATCTGGAGCCCTGATACATAACCCCCCAAAAGGTTTCTTCGACTACTTTATTTTCCCTTCGCATCTGTGGTGGTGACAGCTCATAATTTGTTCTTAATGGTTCACTTTGATGAGAAAGTTTGAGTTTGCAATCCATCAGTTCATTGTTTCACAGGGATGCAAGCAGTCAACTACCACCCTCGAAAGTACATTACACAGAGAACCAGAGTGAAAAACACAGGTTCATACGTGAAACAATTTCATATCATTTGATTAATAATTTCACTTACAGGCATAACTGCATGCAGACAAGGGAAAAAAGGAATGAAATATGTTGAATTGTACTTTTGCTGAGTGTACACTTGCCTCATACTGTCAAAACAAATCACTAGACAACATGAATACCTTGACATGGGCTGTGTACAATAAGACAACAGAAAAGTCATAACTAATTTAAAATTTAATTTGTTTTATCAAGGTTTTCAACTTACCTGTCCTTTATTAACTAGTCCTGTTGATCTTGCCACTCTGCTAGCGGTATCTTGTCCCCCTTTTATGTTGACAGCTATATGGTGAATGTAAACGTTCTCCTCCGCCAGACTCAAGTCTGCTACAAGGAGCGTCACCATAAACCAAACATACACATTCCCATACAGGCATCTTCCAACGTTTCTCAGGAAGTTCGACATATGGACAGTTGTTTTGCAAGACTGCCTCGCCATGACTCCAAAGCCTTCAATGTGACACCAATTTCAATATACACGTCGCGTGACAGTAAGGTAAGACCCCACACAACCTGACAAGCCAAACTGGGAGAGGTCAAGATGAGAAAATGGGGAAGTGTAATAACTTGAGCCCGTTATAATCCAGCTGCATTGAGGTGATTCGAATAAGTATTGAACCAGGCCGCAATTACATACTTCAATCAATACATAATTATCCCGGACCTTCAAGCGATTTGTAAGTCAACAGAACACGTCAAACAAGACCTAAACGTTCGTCAGAGACAGGAAGTATTTTCACTCACTTGAGTTTCAAGCGCCCCCTATTGTGACATTCGTCATCACTCGTATCTTTCCGTAACACGCCGGTCGTCCCGGAATGGTACGATTGGGTCATATTCGGCTATTTCCGTCAGGTCTGAAAACCTGTCCAAGGGACGTTACTGGTGTGTTGCATGTAATATTTCCTCGAAACGATATTGCGGGTCGTTTGCAACCGTTCGAATCTCCTCATTCCAAACCATTGCGCCACCATTTTTCTTTTTACAATTATACTCACAATGCCAAGATAAATCAAGTAGTCCGTCATAAAGGGTTGAAATATTTTATCAAATATGAGCATGCTGATAACGTTTTTGATATGTTGGGAAGTACAATATTGACAAACTTTATGGATAACAACTTCTTTATTCCCAAACAGAACCAGTTGCTATCCATAAAGTTTGCCACAGAGACTGACAACATCATTCACTGGGATTCCCCGGCAGTTCAAGGTAATGAAAGTAGTCGTGGGGCGCGGTGGGCGAGCTGGCTGAGGCGCCAGGCTAGTGATCCAGAGAGGTTGAGGTGTCGGGATCGAGCCCACCTGTGACCGGGTGTAAAAACCTTGGAGTCAACTTTGTGTGCAGACTCTTTCATTGTTGTCACAACCCCTAGTGTACAGTACACAACCCTGTGCACTTAAAAGAACCCACGAATCCGTTGGTATATGACCAGATGGTGGCCACATGAATACGTGCAAACACCTAGTTGCGGGTACAGCAACGTGCAGTAAACATGGACAAAGTACTGTGACTATGTGTCCCAGTCCACACAGCTGTGAATGGGTACCTCGTTAGGATGAGAAAGCCACAATAACTCGGTGCGCCTAGTGGCAGCAAGAGTTGTATACTCCCCAGGGAGTTGAGATTGATAAGGCGATGTGCCGTTGAGATTGACATCCAATGATCGAGAGAAAAATACCAGCGCCTTGAGCATGCACCAGTTGCGTGGATATGTGCGCTATATAAATATACTACAATAATAATAATAATAAAATAGTCCTAACCAGTGTATAAAATACAACGGTCCACCGACTGGCAGTCCAAAAAGTGACCAGTCCTGAACAAACACAGCCAGTCCCCAAAACTAAAACAATAAAAAATCAACAAGTTAAGTTGATCTTTTTCAGATATTTCCCCAGACCAAAGGACGGCCTTACTTATTTGATAGACAGTCCTTCACAAAAATAGACCTTCAAGGACGGTGGGACGGGCCATATTTTATACACTGCCATAACCTTTCGGTAAGTGTTGATGAATTGTTCACGTTCATTGAAGTGTGAACCACAGCGTATCGTCATGAATTAATCACAAAATATACAACAAATTACTCACGATACCCATAAAATCCGTTTATTTTTTATTTGTGTAAGGTGGACCATCTTATGCATGTTATACATGTTATACTCGACATGAAAAAATGCTATTCTGGCTGTAAGAACTTACCGTAGTTTCTATTCTTGATGCACATGTTTCGAAGAATGCAAGGAAACTTGGGGGTATAAGATGTCCATCGTATAAGGACTTAGACCAGGGGAGGCTACGCCAACTGAGAGCCATGTTTGTCATACCGAGGACGAAAACAAGGTATACCGTGAAGCTTTGCGAAAATAAATAGGGATTAATGGCCTTTAAGTATATTTTAAATATATATATATATATATTTAATAGATTGCACTCATGAAGAATTACTGTCCAAACTGTGAAGTTCTCGATACTCATTAATTTGTCATTCCTTTTTTAATGATTTCAAAATATTGTTCATGTTATGCGAAATAGTATAGTTTTGAGTGTTAACACGGTTTCAAGATTTTCAAAAGTATTTTTGGGAGGGGGAGGGGGATATGCCTCAAAACATAAGGATTTAGGGTCCTTACCCTACAAAGAATATTTGAACTGACCCCTCACACGAGTGACCACCCGTGAATATATACGCATGTCATCGCATCCCAGTTGCGTAAAAATGCACAATATGTTAATCACTGGATTGTCTGTCCGAGACGAATTTATTCACAGACTTGGATATCAATGACTTTACAGGTTGAATATTGCTGAGTGCAGCTTTACAAACATAAGGTTCTTGAGAGGCATTTAGAAACAAACAGTCTGTTCTGTTCATCAGGCCGAATATCAGGATTTAAGGAGCGCTTCGTCCCAGAAGCTACGTCGAGATGGGATGGACATATATACAAGTTAGGTTATGAAACTGTGTTGTATGTGTGTTCTATGTTGTATACCCGTCAAGATCCGGGTTAGAATTGGTCTTGAGAAACCTATGCTTGTCGTAAGAGGCGACTAAGGGGATCGGGTGGTCACTCGCTGACTTGGTTGACACATGTCATCGTATCTCAGCTACGTAGAACGATGCTCATGCTGTTGATCACTGGATTGTCTGGTCCAGACTCGATTATTTACAGACCGCCGCCATATAGCTGGAATATTGCTGAGTGCGGCGTTAAACAACAAACTAACTAATCAATGATGTTGTACGGTTCAGAAATTTGAGCTTTTATTGTTTCTTTCTTTAACGCCGCACTCAGCCATATTTCAACTAAACTGACGTATAAAAGAAAGTACACACCTGGTGTTTTGGGATTATTTGAAAAGTGTTGTGATTTTGACTGGCAACTTCGCAATTGGGTACGATATCTGTGGTATTTTGGCAACATATTAGGAAAGTCTGTGAATTATATACTCATGTCAATAATGGTTGTCTCCCCCTTCAATTTTTTTAATTGGTGTGTGTGTGTGTGTGTGTGTGTGTGTGTGTGTGTGTGTGTGTGTGTGTGTGTGTGTGTGTGTGTGTGTGTGTGTGTGTGTGTGTGTGTGTGTGTGTGTGTGTGTGTCTGTGTTCACAACCATTATTGGCATGAGTATAGTATGATCAGTAGCCTTGTAGATCCGGGATAGAACTGGTCTTCAGCAACCCATGCTTGTCGTGAGAGTCGACAAACGTGATCGGGTGGTCAGGCTCGCTGACTTGGTTGACACATGTCATCGTATCCCAATTGCATAGGTCGATGATCATCCTATTGATCACTGGATTGTCGCCATATAGCTGGAATATTGCTGAGTGCGGCGTTAAACAACAAACCAATTAACCAACCAAAGTATGAGCAGGAGATTTCCCCTATGCGTTGTTGTGTGATTTGTGGCATTGCTACGATAAAAGCAATGAAAATATGTTAAAGTGAAAGATTTGCGAAAAGAATAACGTGTTTAGATTTGTCAATTTTAAACTAGATTAAATAAATTTCCCCAAATTGTGATAGCAATATCTCCTATGAGCTGATGTTTCATCTCATACAAGCAATGCTTTAGAATCATGTCTTTAATGTATGTACTGATATTTTAATAATACATATATGCGTGATACCTACCTACCTGTGCTATATAATGAAAAGGACAGGAATTATATTGGTTCACACATTTATACAAACATGTAGTTTATAATACATCCTTCTAGGTCACATCAGATGATAGGTGTACAGATGAAAAGCCAAAAATGTATCTGATATCACGGGTTAACTTGTGTAGTCTACATACCGCATCTTACCAGGTACTCATAACTATAAACATTTAACTCCTTATGTGTTCAACTCATAAAAACATATTTTTTTCTCATTCACTCGTAGAACGAACACAAGTCAGACAATATTTTGAGAGAAGGCTACACCAGTTGGGTCCTAGTCAAAATAGCCACAGGTCAATATGACCACAACCCCCAGTCAAAATGGCCACAAACCCCTAGTCAAAATGGCCACAAACCCCTAGTCAAAATGGCCATACCAAAAAGTTAAAATGGGCATAAAACATCCAAGTCAAAATGGCCACAAAAAAATCAAAATGGACACAAATGGTCTTTTCAGCAAAGGAGCGTCCAGACTGGCGATTTGCCATGGCGGCTTCCTTCACTTGAAAAGTATACGAACAATTACAATAAACACAGAGAGTCACTATTAACTGATCAATTACGACTTTATTAGTTAAGGAGGTACTTCTGGATTCACATCTTAATTAAGGTTACACAATGTATGTAATCACATGTTGATTAGTAATTAACGAGCCAATGAAAATAAACTTGATAAATATATCACGATACGTTATAAAGTATATATTATATTTACATCCCATAACAAAGTGTATATATGTTACAGGGAATATGTATAATCAGGAAATATGCATAATCCCTGAAACTTTCAGGTAATATGTGTAATGTCTGATTGAGTGATTCACTCGGGGAATATACATAATACCTAAACTTTTCAGGAATTATACATATTCCCTGGTTTTAGGAGAGTTTTTTTAGACATATTCCCTGAAACTGTTTGAAAGTTTAGATATTTTTGTGTGTGACACCTTTGATGTAAATATATAACTTTAAGCTTGTTACAGGTCATTGGCTCCCTCCCTCTGCAAGCAGTCTGCGTTCTGCTGTTTATTTTGTTGACAGTTACATAGACAGATTCTTTAATAAAAATGCATAAAATCGGTGATTTACAATGTGATTAGGTTGTCTGACAAAACATCCACTTGACAGTTTGGGATCGATTGGGTCATTGGATGAAGAGATATTTACAAAAAACCATGTCCACATGCATTTCATGCCAAACTATACAATGAATTACTATTATTTTATATATTTGAGAACAGGGAAATACCTTTTGGGCATATGCATGTGTATCCAATAGACTCCATCAGTAGGGGTTTTCCCTTCTGTGAGTCGGTCTTGAGAAGGGTGAACTGCTCTTCCACTTCAGGAGTCTCGTCTTTGTCTTCCTCAAGGGACAGCTCCATTGACCTCTCAGCGACATCGACGACTTCTTCCACACCACCACATTCCACATGCATATTTTTGAAGTGGCAAGTTCGGCAGCAGAGCTTCCTAGTGCGACTGAGAATGTACCAACTTCGATCTGAATTGATGAGTTTCCATGGTCGGAACATCTGCAGCATGTGAAGGGAAAGTCAGCTCCACTATCCACAAGCTGTAGATGTAGTCAGTTCTTAACACCCCGGTATCACAAGTCCTGTGACATGTGAGTCCACCCATTACAGCCATCACAATCAATTGCATGCTGGTTTTCCGGACGGTCTTCGTACATTTGTAACTTGACACACTTAACAGCCATGTTAAAGGGAAGTGATATCCAGCAAAGTTCTTTCCAGCATTATAAAGTAAAGTATCATGACACTAAGTCATGACATTTATAAGTCAATTACTTATTGTCATGTTATCAAAACACAAATGATCAAGGGTCGTGAAATAACATCTAAAAGTATTAATTAAGAAAACATTGCGAGGAGTAATTAAACAGTTCAAAGTATAACATAAGAAAATATCTCAAAGTAAAGGATAAAAAAAAATCTCAAAATATTAAATAAGTAACAATCTCAAAGTATCAATTAAGAAAATGAGTGAGTGAGTTTAGTTTTACGCCGCACTCAGCATTTATTACAGCTATATGGCGGCGGTCTGTAAATAATCGAGTCTGGACCAGACAATCCAGTGATCAATAGCATGAGAATCGATCTGCGCAACTGGGAACCGATGACATGTGTCAACCAATCCAGCGAGCCTGACCACCCGATTCCGTTAGTCGCCTCTTACGACAAGCATGGTTTACTGCAATTAAGAAAGCATTTCAAGAACAATACTCATTAATATTTTTTTTTAATGTATGCCCATTTTTTCTTTTTCTATGGCCATGATGACTTTATAGTATGGCCATTTTGACTAGTGGTTGTGGCCATTTTGACCTTTTTTGTGTGGCCATATTCACTAGGGTCAGTGTGGCCATTTTTTCGTGTGGCTATTTTGACCTGTTCCCCACCAATTACCTCCCTTCCCCGACTTCCCTTCGTTTGCCAAGATGGCTGCCTCAGCGGCGAGAACAGTGTTGATGGTAACTTAGCGATTACTAATGTATCATAAGATGTGTTCTGAGTGTCTGTTTTTTTTCAAGCTTAAAGCGTGTGTTTGAACATGAGATGTTCTGATTCAAAGAAATGTTTAGTTAAGTGATATGTCAGTTAATTCCACATTCTTTCACTATTTGACTTCTAACAGCTCATGTCGTGCTCTTCAATGTCATTCACTGACACAGCCTAGTAGGGCTGTGTATTGGCAAATATATGTTATTGCAATATTTTGCAATACAGGTAACCATCTGAGATTCGAATAGCAATGGAGTGGAACCAACACAGTTTGACAGCGAGTGACACTCTACAGATACCATATAGTCTTGGGCCAAATGCCGATATAGTATCAAAATCAGGTATAATATGATAGACCAGGCCTTATTACCCACACTGCATATCTTGACCATGTAGAACCTTAGTGCTTGTCACTCTTGTTTTGACCAGGGGGTTAATACTTAAGCAGTTGGTCAGTGGACATGTGGTCAAGCAGGGGGTAAACCTGTTTTTTTAGAAAACCTAGAGGAAATATTTAAAAAAAAATTCTCTTTTCCTATTCTGGACACTTAGGATATCCACTGTCTCAGTTATAACATGAACAATTATTAATCATGTCACTCACTCAAAAAGTTAACAGCAGACAAAAAGAGCGTTGAATGCCAATCAGATGCCAACATTTGTAAATATCAATGATGGTTATTGTCTTGTTTTAACATACAGTATCCCTACAGTGCAAGTAATTTCTGATGCATAGATATTCAATTACAATATGAGCCTGTTGAATAGTTTCTTTGCCAGATGCATGTGCAAGGAATATTTTTCTTTTATGTGGATATTTACAGATAAGGTAAATGTCAATAAAGGTAAATGGGCCTACCTTTAGAATACAGCACCACAAACTTTAAAAATACGTCATAATACCCTTTTACGTAATGTAATGTGATTTTGTTCGAAAGCATGTTCTGGATACAATGCCCTATGACGCCTGCATGGCAACACGGTTGTCTGGCTCAGCGAGTGCGTATAAGCTCCGCTCACTGGTGTTTCATCTCTACGAGCTATGTCATTGCATAAGCCCAACGATGTTGAGAGTTTCCAGTAGTTGTATACCGGCGGATGCGCAATATTTTGCAAGCACCAGTTTGAAATATTTTTCTTTTTTCACTAATAGTAATACGCTCATATTTATTTGTATTACGGGCTGCTGAGGTGTTATGTTTTGTGTATTTTGTATTTTGTAATTTTTTTAATTTACATATATATTTTTGTCATTCAGTAATTTGCACCATTACATAGAAAAGTGTTTTATTAGTATTTTATTTTTCGAAGCGGTAATAATGCATTACACTAGACACGTCAGTTGTGTTTGTGCCGGTTCGGTCAGTGCATTCTATTTATTAGGATTAATTCAAGGGATTGGGGTTAGGGTTAGGGTTAGGGCTAGGGCTTAGGGCTAGGGTTGGGGTTGGGGACCTAATGCAATATAGTAGGTACATGTCCGGTGGTTCGGTCAATGCATTCTATTTATTAGGAATATTTCAAGGGGTTAGGGTTAGGGTTAGGGCTGAGGGTTTAGGGTTTAGGGTTAGGGTTAGGGTTAGGGACCTAATCCAATATAGCAGGTACATGTCCGGTGTAATACGTGAGTACCATTGTTGTTTTCCTTTTGCATTTTAATACTTTTTTCACACAAAAAGCGGAAACCAAAACATCGAAAGTACATTATGAAATGGGTTAATGTTGAAATTTTGGGCTAATGGAAATTGGCCTGGAATTTGCACTCAAAGCCTCTTTCACCGCATAACATAAAATTTTGTTCAGTAATCATTAGAAGGCTAACTCACCCTCGTGCGTCACTACACATGCTCATGTCTCCATCGTTCCTTAGTGTGATCCACATTATCCTTACAGTGTTCCCCTACATCACTTTTCTGTCACAAAATCACCGATTTATATAAATCGCGTCATTCATGCATGCACCGTGAAATCTCGTCTGACGCCTGGCGTCAACAACCCTTTTCAGTTTGAGGCATATCGGCTCATTCCATGCCACACCTTAATTTGTAGATTACGGAATGGGGCCGAGTGTGCCAAATGGCATCGGATCCATTCGAGCAATTGTCCAGGAGAATAAAATCCACGAGACACCAAGTCTACCCGTAACCTTCGTAATTGTCCGTGACCTATTCGACTCTTTCCGTTCATTTCCGTGACGTCACAGGAATGACTCGATAAATTTGCACCTTGTGCAACAGTGTGGACGTAGCTCAGTCGGTTAGGTGTCGAGCTAACAATCCAAAGGTCGCGGGTTCGCGTCCGACGGGTTCTCACAAACTGGTTGCTTGTCTTTATGACATGTGACCTACGGCAGAGATCGTCCTCACGAGAAGTTGTGGTGCTGTATTCTAAAGGTGCTCCGGTAAATGTCTGATATTATTCATATAATTTGTGTGATTTGAGGAATTCAAGCTTTCGAGCAGAGATATAATATATAATATGGTCTCTGTTTCGAGTAATTGTCAATTTTTTACATTTAAAAACACAAGTCAAATAATGCTCTGAATCGCACTTTTGTAATGTGTCCAAAATAACGACGTTTATGATGTACCCAATTTTGTTAGGTCGTTTTGAGCACTTCTGCTTTGTCTAAGACGATAGTGGACGATATCAAGAAATAACAAATTTCCCAGAGAATTACAAAATGTGAAGTACATTTGTGTGCGTGATATATTTTCAATTTTATTTGACTTCAAAGTGTGGGTTAAAGAGGAAGGACATATATGTCCCTCTGGTATCCAGATGGTTAAGGATGGCACAGCAGAGGTTGTGAATCAGTTAAAAATGCTATGATATCATCTAGGTACCCAGGTGGAAAAAACAATAACACAAGCAACAACCACTCCCGTAGAATTGCTCTAGATCAGTATTCCTCTAAACCATACAGATAATGCCAAAACCTAATATATTTTTTTATACCCAGTATACCAATATGTCCTTAGAAAAAATATTGCATTGCAATGCATATATTTGAAAAGCATGTTGGTTGCAGTAAATCAGTAATACTGTCCATTCTTGGACACAAGACACCAATCATCTTCATCAATTTGTTATTTCATCTGTCTGGACATATTTTTTTTACCTTTACCTTTTTGCGGAAAATTTATGAAGCAGTGCAAATTTGCATAGGGAAAGAATTATTTGTTTAATGCAAGTCACTGCAGAAAATAATATTGATGTTGGTGAAATAAGCAAGACGATGTTGCTGATGTTCTTGTTTAACAAACTTACAGACAAGGCCTTATTTGTAAGTATAAATTATAAGGTTATGTAGTTATATAATATTTCTGTGAAGAAACACTCTTCTACAGCCACAGTTGCAAAATGTCTTGTCTTTGGTATACAGTTTTCAGTCCATGTTCTTCGTATTGAACCATGCTCCAACTGCAGTCCCTTTGATCTCAGCCGTGGTGTATTGTATAGTTACACCATGGTTTTGAGCTGCCTTCAACAGCAACTCCCTGCCCTGATTGGCTCTTTGCAATTTTAGCCAAGCCTACATTTAACAAATATAACTGTCTGCCTCAAATTGATGTAAACCTTGTAAAAATACAATTCATCGATCAATCACCAGCGACCAGGCCGTGGTGTATTTGGACTAAACTCTTGTATTAGAATGAAGCAACTACTAATTTGACCATCAGGTAGTTCATTGGTAAAAGCGTTTGCCCCATTAGTATGAAGCGCCAGGACTATTTCTGGTGTACCGAACCATGATACTGCTGAAATATTGCTAATAGTGGCACCTACTCTCTTCCTATATTCAGTGTAGGAAAGATGTAGAAAATCTAGCCTGTCCACAGGACTGGCAGGTCAAATTTTTTACCAGTCCTGCCAAAATCTAGCCTGTCCTCCAAATATAAATAAAACACCTTCGGCAGTAAATATTCAAAAAGGTTATAATCATTATATATATGTCATTGGTTTGCTAAAATTGACCCGACATGAGGACGGACTAGATATTTTTTTAACCCGTCCTCCATAAATTCACCCGTCTCGGACGTTGGGAGGGGCTATGTTTCCTACACTGCTATATTCCCCTTGTTTCAATCAGAAGACAAATTTTGAAAACAAAGAATGTAAGTTATGGGAATTGTTGTCCTGTTTCATGGAAATACACCCTAGTTCATTGTATCAAACACAGATCTCAGTCAAAACATTAGTATGGGCATTAGTTACTGAGATTAGCTCTTACAGATGTTGTTCAAAGCACTGTTGACTGACCTTGAAACCATGTACCTCAGCGTTAATTTCTAGCCCAGGCTTTGGTGGTCCTTGTTACGTAAAGTAACTGTTGCCCTATGAATCTTGCAAATCCTGTACTTTGACAAATACTTTGTCTTAGTCTGTTTGGGTAAATATGATACAGATGAATCACAATCTAACTCCAATTGGGTTCATGATTAAACATTCATTTCAACACAGAATGTTTTGAAAACATCAAACCAACTCTGGAAAAAGTTTCATAATGTTTGTCTCCAAAATGAAAAAGTTACTTAACAAACTATCATCATTTTGATTTGATTTTCCATGCAAAGTAAAATAACAGTAAACTGTTGTGGGAACAGTATCATTTTGAGCCAAACAGACTATACATGTTAGTTGTAAGTTTACTTTGTTCATTGAGCGTTGGTTTTCGTGTTTGTTGTCAGTTGTGATGTTCATGTAATGTTGCTACATATTATTTACCTCTACTTTCACTTACCTGCTTCTATTTTCCAGACTATAAAACCACATGTGCCTTTGATAAAGTTTCCATCCAGAATTCTTCCCTCAGGTAGGTTTGTTACGATTGTCCAATCTTAATCAAGTTACAGGTATTTTTGTACATCAGAATGTCTTTTCATGTACATGAGTCAGTGTTTTAACATGTCAGTGGAACAAGGACATGTTGTTCGTTTGGAGGTTGCTGTAGTTCATGATGCAGAGAAGCAATAGTGATTGAATATATGTGTCAGATAATCCAGTGATTGTTGATTGATACCAAAGATTGACACTGATTATCATTATTGGTTTGTCAGCACTGTATCAGTTTCTTTTGGGCTTCACCACATGGGTACAATGTGTGAAGCCCATTTCTGGTGTTCCCCGCTGTGATATTGCTGGAATATTGCTAAAAGCGGCGTAAAACCATACTCACTCACTTACTCTCTTGGGCTTCAACTTTCAGCCAAGCAGCAAATATGGCGACCTGCATCACAGTTCTCTTCCCATACTGACCCGTGAAGATCCGGGTTAGAATTGATCTTCAGTAACCCATGATTGTTGTAAGAGGCGACTAACGGAATCGGGGGTCAGGCTCGCTGACTTGGTTGACATGTCATCATATCCCAGTTCTGTAGATCAATGCTCATGTTGTTGATCACTGGATTGTCTGGTACAGACTCAATTTTTTACAGACCGCCGCCATTTCGCTCTATTATTGCTGAGTGTTGTGTAAAACTAAACTCACTCATTTACTCACTCTCCCAATACAAAGCTGTCATGACATGATACTATCATTCTTTATAGCATCAATAGTGTCCCTCACTCACAGTTGTGTTATATGTTGTGCATGTCAGGTGCAGCAGCAGCAGCTGCATCCCCCCCAGCCACGGCATCTTCTCCAGCAAGACCACCAGCAGACAGCAAGCCCATTGGCCGAGGAGCTCGAGGGTCAGGTCTTGAATATAGTGATCTCCCCTTGAAATACCATCGGAAAGTTATATCCCTAGATGAAATGGAATATATAGAGGTAAGAAATTTCACCTTGTTGAGTAAAGCACATTGTGAAATTCAGTGCATGTGTTATTGAACAGTTTCATTAACAAGGTTTAAAGGTTGTGGAATAAGAGGGTTGAATTTCCGGTAAGAAGTGAGTAGAGTCCAATAGAAGACCGGTACATCAAGACACACCCTCTCGAGGATGTCATGTATGTCGTATGGTCATCATTATCTGACTGCTTAAATTGAAAAGTTACACGAGTTGGTTTAACTAGACTGTGTAATTGTTTCCCTGAACATTCAACATTATCAAGGATTTAAATCCTGGTTTCTAGGTTTGTCAGCATTATCAGTGCTCATGGGTTTCACAATAGCAGTAAACATCTGACACTTGCATCAGGTCAGGTTTTACTTCCACATTCAGGTGTCACCCCGATATGACTGTAATGCTTTTCCAATTCACGCACTCTCATGAACAGTGTCTGCCGAGAAATCAGAAGGTCTGTGATTCGATACATGACCATGTCATACCTAAGGGACAGTTCATAATTTATGGCTTAGGTGGGGGTGGTGGTGATGATGATTTTAAGGAGGGGTCATCCATTTTGTTCTGGGGAGGTAGGGGGTGGGGTGTGTGTGTAGGGGGGTCATCAGAGAGAGAGAGAGCGAGAGAGAGCAATTTTGCACATTGGGAGGGGGTATGCATTGATTTTGTACGGCATGGAGGAGGAGGTGGGGTGTCACTTATTTAGAGGTGTCTCTGTGTGTCTGTGTCTGTGTGTGCGTGTGTGTGTGTGTGGGCGTGTGTGTGTGACATTGAACATGCTTCTCTATAAAAATCATCATCATCACCCCTCCTGGCCATAAATTATGAATGGTCCCTAAAGATGCTACTGCTTGTTTCCCTGACTGGTGCTTGTCATCAAGGGGATGATAAAAGGACTGGTTAATTTGGAGTCAGTATGCTAAGTTTATGTGAGGTTATCCTTGTTAAACTGCAGACTGGTATCTTGGTGGCCAAGAAAGCCTGTGTCAGTCTGAACTAGGACAAGCATCCACACATACACACACATGATGTGTGCACATAAATCTTTCTATAATTTCTAAGCATAATTTCAACATATTTTCATGTGCAAAATTGCTGGGGGACCACCCCCACCCCACCCCACCCCCAGTACTCGTTTGGGTATTTTGCCATTTTCCATTAATTATAAAAAAAATTAATGTTAGTGTTTGTTATATATATTTGATCTGTAATATGAGAAACGATAAGAAAGACTGCAAGTTGTCAAGTTTATGTCCTGAAATAGAACCTCCCAGTATACATCAGTTATTTTATCTATCCACTTGTACGCAAGGTAAGATTTCATATTTTCGCGTGTACGCATGTAAGATCACATTTTTGAGTATTTACAAAAATTCAAGCGTACTAGTACGCAACAGACTTAGCAGGAATTGAGTTTTCACATAAATATTTGTGTAATTTACGCAGATACGCAGCTTATCTGTACCTCTGTGTTTCATTGAGGACTACATGAGGGCGTCCGTATTTAATTCTGTGTTTCTCATCTCCCACCGCCCGTAAAAATCCCACCCGCCCATACAATAAAAAAAACTATTTTTATTTCTAAACTTTGCGCTGACCATTCTCAATTGTACACCACCCATGTTTCACCACAAGAAAAAATAAAAATTGAGTTATAAATGTATTAAATTTCATTGGAAAACGAAAAATGAATCTTCAGCAGGTATTTAAAATGAAGCAACTCTTGCATCTCTACTCCCTGTCACGATTTATGATTCACATCCACTAATATTTACGATCCAGCAATGTTAGGAGTTTCGCGATTTTCACGTGCAAATATGGTGGTCAACTCCACAATATCGTGTATCATTGGTAGGGAACTTGGTTACAGTGAGAGTCTTTGTGATCTTAGCATCTGTAAGGCGAGGGTAAGGTACAATATATCATTATATGTCCTGTAGGCATAGTTTTCTCTATGCTTAGATTTACTTCAATATTCCGGAAGTATATAGTTCAATAAAAACCAATTTAATGAATCCACTTATGGGATTAAAATAGCCATAAATCACCACTTGAGCAGGGATGTAACAATACAGTCTGTTCCTTCAAGCTTGTAGTGTTTATTCACACATTGCGTTACATGAGACAACACTTTACAGTTTGAAGTCTATTTATGATTGACAGATAGTCATCATTTATCTACAACAATGTGTAGATCACAATCATCATCAAAATCATCATGAACATTGACTAAATTTTCTTCTTCTGAAAATAATTGTTTCTGTACAGACTATGTGAGTTAAGCATTGTGAATGGGTCTTTGTAAAGGTTCCATTTCGAGAGGTAATGATGTTGTGACTTGCAATCGCTTGCGGGTAATATAGAATGGAGAACTGTACCTGATGCACACATTTCCCTTGAGATAATAAAGAAATCATCTTATCTTATGACTTGTTCATTTGGGCGACTGACATAATTCGTTATGAAAATCCAGTTCTTCAAGGGTTGTTAATCTGGGTGTTTTACTCATATTTATCATCAAAATGACTTTCATTGCAAGTTATGATAAAAATTATATCTATGCTATTGTTATATTTATTTAAGTAAATTATAAAGTTGCAAGACAACTCAATGCTGTGTGTTCCACATGCAAGGACCACCACCTATGGAGATCGATCTTTTGCCAGAGCAGCTCCACGAATCTGGAATGATCTGCCACTAGAACTGAGACTTATAAATAACTTGGCCACTTTTAAAACCAATCTCAAGACTCACTTATTCTCAAAGACATACGCCTAGACCGAGTGGACTTTGCTGATACATGTGACATGCATTCTCTCAAAGCGCGTTTGAGCAGTTATACTGACTGGATTCTTGCGCTATATAAGTTCCTAGTTGATGATGATGATGATGATATTATGTGTTGTTTAGGAAACTTATAGTCTTTAATATCACAAACTAAAGCTATAATTACCATTTTATCTTATTAAAACACATATCATTGCAAAGACTCTGTGACAAATCACAAAGACTCTGTCAGAAATCATAAAGTTTCTGTCTCAAAAATCATAAAGACTCCACTCTTACTGTAGCCAAGTTCCCTACCAGTGAACATACACACTGGCAGGGAACTTCGGGGCAAACTGTATTGTCGTTACCATGATTCTCCGTGCAAAAGGTGAGTATACATTCATATTTGAATATTGAATAGTATTTTTTTTTCTTTTGCCTTTTTTTTTTCCGCCCGCCCCAATCTTGGAACAGTCAGGCGATGAGAAACACAGAATTAAGTACGGACGCCCTGATATGGACTCCCCAGGTTGTTAGTTTGAATCCTGATTGGTGATACATCTTGATCACACTTGGTTAATGCCAACTCATTCCCATTAATTCCTTGTCAGAGACAGATGATTTTCAAACTTTTGGACTTTTTCAATTTTCAAACTTGTTACTTTGTGTTTCAGAAAGGCGGCCAAGTGTGATGTGATGTGTGGCCACTCTGTGCTTCATGTAGCTCCTCCACACAGCTCCTCCACAGCTCACTCCATAGAGAATTACCTCATATTTTCACAATCAGAGTACCAAGATTGGAAGTAACTTAACTTTCTGTGAATGGTTATGGTGGTGTGTTCGTAGTACTTGATAAGGCTGTTGATGTTGTAATTAATGTATGACTGAATGAATGTTTGTTATAATAAAATGTTATGAGTGTTCTCTGAATTTTTCTTTTTTGTCCTGTATAAAACATGATCTTGATACTGGAATATTCTCAAAGAGATCATCCAAAGACCTTTAATAAAAAGAAAACACACAGATATGGACGTTGCTGCTGTCATTTGGGATTCAAGGTTTGTCAAATTATCAAAATCAAGCTAAACACCTGAAGAAGTTCAAGGTGAGCATAATAACCACACTCCAGTGCAGCGATGACTTAGCATAACATTACTGCCACAGGCTAATTTGCATATCACGTGACCGGACTTTTCTCTTGTTTGTAGACAAACATGCATATTCGTAAGAAGATACTGGCCCAACGCAAGCGATTTGGCGCCGTCTTCATAATGTTTTACATTGTTACATCAATAATTTTCTACAACTGCGACAGTAAGGTTTATGACAATACATATTTATATATCAAAGGGGCTGGCTGGATCAGCACGTGGAGCCGTACAACCCATGTAAAAAAGGATCGCTACGCAAATCGAATTAGTGTTACACGTTTCAGTGAAACTAAACCATTCTAACAAAGATGTGTAATTTGATGTGTAGACTCATCAAAAATAAAAGAGTTAAGAAATATGTACATTATATTGAATGGACTGTGTAAGATGTGACGAATCATTCTTTCTGGCCTGTGGCAGAAGTGCTATGCTGGCTGGCCGCATGGAACTCTGGGTAGGAGAGTGCATACTAACAGGTCCCAAGTGCAAATACTTCCTGTAAGTGTCAACTGCCTGGACTGGTTGTTGGCCTCTGTGACTTGTTTCATTGCGTGTCATTTACCCCTAACGACGGAAGAGGTTGTTCATAATATCAATCACTGGCTTGTCTACTACATAGAACTTTGCCAAGTCCCGCCTTATGCAGCTAACATCCTGTCTCATTGATTTCAGTGGTCAATCACGATATGGCTGAAGAATTGCCAGTGTGACGTTAAATATTAACTCTGCAAAGATAGAACTGTTATTATTATCATACTGGATATTTGTATAGTGCCAATATCCAGCTCATCTGCTCAAAGGCGCTTTGATTTTCCCTCCATCATTGGATATCAAACTCAAATGACAGACCATATTATCAATCTCAACTCCCTGGGGATTATACAACTCTTGCAGCCACTAGGCGTTAATGTGGCTTTGCCATCCATACGAGGTACCCATTCACAGCTGTGTGGACTGGGACACATAGTCACAGTACTTTGTCCAAGTTTACTGCACGGTGCTGTACCCGCAACTAGGTGTTTGCACGTATTTATGTGGCAACCATCTGGTCATTTACCAACGGATTCGTGGGCTCTTAAGTGCACAGGGTTGTGTACTGTACACTAGGGGTTGTTACAACACTGAAAAAGTCTGCACACAAAGTTGACTAAGGTTTTTACACCCGATCACAGGTGGGCTCGATCCCAGCACCTCAAACTCTCTGGATCACTAGCCTGGCGCCTTAGACAGCTCGCTCAACACTCCCCATCACAAGCTACTTCAGTTATTGAATGGAGGGATGATGCTACACCTGTTAAGATGCCAACACAAATTAAATTTACTCTTTCAGATTTTTAATTTTCTTGTTTGTCCCTGAGATCAAGTTAATACACAATCTCACACGAACCATCCTGAGCATTGACAGTGTCACGTGACTCCCAGCACAGGAGACGCATGAAGATCTGGGATAGACTTGATCTTCAGTAACCCATGCTTGTCATAAGAGGCAACAAACGGGATCGGGTGGTCAGGCTCGCTGACTTGGTTGTCACATGTCATCGGTTCCCAATTGCATAGATCGATGCTCATGCTGTTGATCACTGGATTGTCTAGTCCATACTTGATTACTTACAGACAGCCACCATATAACTGGAATACCACTGAGTGCAGCAAAAAACTAAACTCAATCACTCAGCGGAGGATCAGTCTTTCATGAATTATAACAACCACCAATGGGATAACAGCATATTTATTGCTTAACTGCTGTCGTCAATACAAACATTGCTCACTATCACTGGTATTGTGACTCGTCCCTCGCGAGGACAGCACCTCCAAGAGCACCGAAGTGTAGCACTTACCACAGTGATGCCGACCATAAACACTGTGTAATCAGCTTTGTATAGGTATGTAACAATGCCCATGTTTAAACGTGAATGTCTGAACATCAGTAATATACATACTTGACATGTTATTGTACCTTTTTGACATGAAGAGTTCCTTAGTAGCCTTAGAAACTATTGTTTAACAAGACTAGTGGAACCTAACTTTGGAGCTAGACCTGAATGAGATACTTTTTTACTATGGTGAGAACTGGTTCAAAATTACAGACCTCAAAAGCTACTTATCAATTCCGATTATAACTGAAATTTTACTTATCCTCTGCACTATTTAGTAGTCTGGCTGGTGTAATAACATGAATTTCGAAGGCTGCTAAGGCAGTGGTGATACAACTGGTTGTCATACTGAACAAACTGCTGGCATCCATTATTCATGATTCAAAGCCAACTCATTGTTTGAAGTGGTTACCAACAACCAACACATGCCCCTGTGACAGCTCTCACTGCCATCATGGGTCATTTAGGTTAAAACATGGGTGAACTATGAAATACATCTTTCAAAAAACACAAAACGATTCTTATACACAAGACACATGAGGGAATCTTTCCCACCTAAGCTTGAGAATATAATTCATAGCTGCCAAGGCATTCTTGGAATGAAAACATGAGACAACAGAAGCACTGAGCATGAACATGAAAATAACGTGTGAAACATGGTTATTCTAATATTTACCTGTGATATGTACAGTAAATAAACACATTCGTCTCATCAGCCTGAATTGACACTGAGGATGAGTGTGGAGTGTGACTTGGGCCGTGTTCAGAAGAAATGGCAACATGAGGAGCATTACATCACGTTCCTGTAACTAATGGCACTCAATGACAGGACTAGCAGAGAAATGTTGCTGAGTTTTCACGATATTTGACGTTGACAAATGCTTCCTATGGTTTCTCAACTTACTGTATTCAAAGTATCCGATCATAACCTTCTATTCTGCTGAAAACTTTGATGATACTTGATTCAGAAATTGACTTCACTTCGGGTCACATTATTATCTGAATTTGATACTGGTGTGTAATGTAAAATAGAAAAGACAACTTATCAAATTTTGTAAAAATACTAAATAGCAACATTACAAGAAAATATCTGATCTGTTTTTGTTACAGTCAAGCATTTCTATCAACACAATCAGATATCACACATTTACAATGAGAGTCATGGCGATCTGGTATCTCAACTTGCTATAAGGCAGAAGGCTGTTGGCAGTCACTGAATATTTGAATAATTCCTATTAATGCTTCTTTGAAGATAACTATGTTAACAGTGAATACAGGGTGGATATTTCCATCTTGTTATGACTTACATGAGACTGACATGGCATTTGGCAGGTCACAACCTTCTCGTTGAAGATTCATATTTGGGCAGTAGTGAGACAGAACACATTATATTCCCAGTAAATGCAATTTGATTGAACTCATTAGACTTGACTTAAAGCATTACTGAGTAAACAAATCCTTGACCAACACAGAAGAATAAACAAACTGACCTCTCAAATTAAATATGACCTTCCAGCACTCATGCAATAAAATAATAACATAAATATACTCAAATTAATGCCTTTGTTTGAGGCCATCATATCAAATTAAAGTGGTTTCCTTTCAAAACTTGCTTGCAAACGTTTCAAGTCTATGAAACACAAACATCTGAAACACAAACACTGTCGCAAACTCACACGGTTTCATTCATACAAATGTCAGTTGAACATAATAAAATATGTGTCAGTTTCATTGAAACAGTCAAGAAAGAAACTTTCCATTTCCATCTTTAAACACAGAGACACAAGAGTCCACTGAAGCTTGTACCCACTGGTCACAAATGACAGCACTTCTGTCAATAGCTGTCATGGGCTTCAAGCACTCAAATTTGAAAGCAACTTGCTTTTCCAAATAGAATACTAATTACGAAATAGATTCTGAGATCATATTCCTAATTTTCTTAACTATGTCAGATTCAAGGTTACAGAGGTCAAAGTTGAAGGATGTTTCCGTGACCTTGAAGAGACCAGTCTGACCAATCAAGTTGGCAATCTGCTGCAGTATCTTGCGATCAGTCATTCTACAGAGGGTCACCTGCATGTCCAGCAACTCCTTGATATTTTCTCCATTTGATGCCTTCTCAGGGATGCCATTTTCTGACCCACCACTTTCCTTTTCTTTTGATGAGTCTTTCTTCTCCTTCGACCCCCGACTGTCTTTACTTGAGTGAGAGTGTTTAGAGGAAGAAGATTCAGATCTTTCTTTCTTCTCTTTTGAGTCTTTCGATTTTGTTTCTGGCTTCGAAGGCCTTCTTGAACTTGATGAACTGCCATGTTTGGACTTCGATGATTTAGATTCAACTTTTATGGGAGAACTTTTTGATTCATTTTTGAGTGGAGATGATTTCCGATTGTCTGAAGTGTTCTTTGAGGGTTTGGGTGAATTGTGTGAGTGGTAGTGAAGCTTGTTGTCCGCCGAATGAGTGGACAGGACATCCTCGTCCTCACTGCCACTGCTGGAGTCAGGCTTGACAGGCTCACTATCACTCTTATTGGAGCTGCTGCTGCTGGAATCATCCTCAGCCTTCCCCTGCAGGATCTTCCTTGTCATCTCCTCCTCGTCCTCTGAGAGTGATGACAAGGTTGAGCTCTTCGGTGTTGGCAGGGGATGCTTTGGACTTGCACTGGAATCACTGTCACAGTCCGAATCAAGCGTGTCTGGCTTGATGGGAGGGGGGCTGGCAGATCTTGAAGGGCTGTCTCTGAGTGGGGATAGCAGTTCAGTCTCAAGTTTAAATTCTGGCAAAGATTTACTCAAATTAGAAGAACCCTTAGAATGTGAAGTGTCTGACTTATCCTTTTTCTTGTCTTTGTGAGATTTCTCTTTGCGATGTTTGGAAGAAGATGACTTTTTCTTTGACTCGCCCTCTTCAGATTTATTTTTTTTGCTCGATGACTTGTGAGACTTGTGTTTGGAGGACTCTGTGGTGGAGGAAGTGGAGGAGCTTCTCCTCATCTTTTTCCCCGACGTCTGCTCTGTGGGAGATGTGGTCGAGGGGCGCTTCTGGCCCATCGTCTCTCTAGAGGAAGAGGAAGAGGAAGATTTGGATGTCTTGGGTTCCTTGGACGCAATAGGCTGCGTCCCGGGGCCGGAGGAGGATGAAGATGAGGATGTGACAGTGGCGGAGGCATGGGATGACTGTGGTGTGGAGGGCTTAGACACCACACTGCTGCTGCCTTTGCTCTTTGAGCTCTTGTCCTGAAAACACAACATACATCAGCTTCTAAGTCTGCATCAAAATACCAGCAAGTGATTTGTTTGGTTCAAAGCCACTTTGAAAAGTCAGCTAAAGGACATCCAGCATATCAGTGTCTTGCACTAGCCAGCTAGGCCAGATATCTTTTACTAGCCAGTTTCAGATATAGTGACCAGCTGTGTTTGTACCAAAACTGAATGAGAAATCTGGTGGAA
Organism: Haliotis rubra; assembly: GCF_003918875.1. Taxonomy (NCBI): domain Eukaryota; kingdom Metazoa; phylum Mollusca; class Gastropoda; order Lepetellida; family Haliotidae; genus Haliotis; species Haliotis rubra. The sequence goes on from NW_025767335.1 coordinate 2,421,748, forward strand.
CAACTATTTCAAGTTAAAACAAGGTTGGACCTACAGGACCTGTATATCCATATGGACACAGAGGTACAGATAAGCTGCGTATCTGCGTAAATTACGCAAAAAGTTATGAGAAAACTCAATTCCTATTAAGTCTATTGGGTACAAGTACGCTTGAATTTTGGTCAATACTCAATAAATGTGATCTTACATGTGTACACATGAAAATGTCAAATCTAAGCTTGCGTACCGGTGGATAGATAAAATAACTGAGGTATATTGAGAGGTTCTATTTCAGGACATGAACTTGACAACTTGCAATCTTTCTCATCGTTTCTCATATCACAGATGAAAAATAAGTAACAAACACTAACATTTAAACTTTATTATATTTTTAAAATTAATGGAAATATTTAAATGATGATTAGTATGTTAGGAACACATATTTCCTGGATTCTTTAAGATAAATTCAACCATGACTTGGAACGAGCTTGTAGTGCTTGTGAAATGTAAATTTAATGACACAGACAAAACCAGTCTTGTGAAAAATATTGTTAATGCAAACAAGTGTTCGAAGATTGGTCGTGTTCGATTACGAGAAAACATGTTTAATTGCTTGGTCGCTTAGTCACTGCAACCAATCTTCGATTATTTCAATTAATCGGACCACCACTACTCCACACACTGCTACATATATCCTTGTCAACAGAAGGGGACTGCTTAGTTCAGTAATGTATTGTGCTCATAAGAATAGAAACATTCCTTAGTCCCACGTTAGAACCATGTACAATTTCTGGGTCCTCTCATGGGAGTCTCACCACAGACTTCCTGTTTTGAGGTTGGATGCCTTGTCCACATGATGAAGGATTTGCCCTATCTGTAAACTCACAAGTAAAGGATGACAAAGTCATGGCTCACCCTGTTGTTGCTGCTACTGGAGGAGGAGATTCCGGCTGGCCTCTTGTTGCCAGTGTCGGGGGTGATGGGAGGTCCGAACAGTTCGGTGAAGGGTTGCTGGGAGTTGCTGTTATACTGCACCTGTACACAACACATACAACACACATCATTACAGTTTGTAAATGGTCTTACCTCAGCTATATCCACTATATGGCAGCCTTGATACGACCCTGGCTGGACAAAGCAGACATTTTCAGCAACTGTGGTGCATGATAACGTTAAAACAATGGAAAGATTTCCGCCTGTAACCCCTGTATTTTTAATCATTATATACCTAGAATGGATGTTTTTTCGTAGAAAGGGGTGCTTTTAAAGAGGGTTTAGAGTTTGGGGGAATAAAAGGATTTATAAAAAGATTCAGATGTCAGGAAAGTATCCTAACCCTACCCCTAGAATTTCAAGCGGGGATTACGGGCGGAACTCTTACCAATAGAATCAAGTTGAGACGATCTGATCCAACTTATTCACCTTTTACTGTTGCTATAGAGCTGGAATTTACTGAGTGGTGAGTTAAACAACGAACAAACAAAACACCTCTTACTACAAGCAAAGTTTACAGAGGGTTTATATTATAAAGTCTCAGCACAAGAGCATGTGCCCTGTGCATATGGTGCATGTTTATTCAACCACTGGAATTACTATTGCCAAACACTCCTCATAAGTAATTTCATCTGTAACACCTGCTTGAAATGTTGTTTGGGTTAAAGCAATCTAGCCCTACATAAATAAGTTTGTTTACCTCTAGTCAGGATTTGTTATTTTAAAAAAAATTCTAGGCAGGGGTTACAGGTTACAAATTGTGAAAACAAACTGGTAACTATAGTAACATAATCACACCCATAAACTCTGAGAGTGGAAATATTCTGAATATGACCCGACATAATTTTTGCACAAGAGTCCTCAAACAAAAGAACCCAAAAAATGTTGCAAATCATTCAAAACATGGGGGATCAGGCATATTACCTTCATGATAAACAAACAGATGACCACATCCAATTCTGCTTGTATTCCATACAGTGTGATTAACCACATATGTCTGTATCCAACTGTGTAAGGAATGCTTTTATTCCCTGCAGATCAACATTAGACTGCAGCAGCTAGGGTATAACCATGGTATTACATGTGGTGAGATACAGTGGAAGCTGATACCCAGACTACCACCTGTCTTCACAACACAAAAGCTCAGGTGTGTAGACCACTAATTACCCAAGCTGACCAACACACAGTGGAGTTCAGAGCCAAGCTTTTCACCTGCTCGTTAGCGCTTTGACTTAATTAACCTTCCTAATACAAGCTGGTCAGCTGTTTGTCACGGGCTATTGTAACTGTTGGTTAATTAGACACACACTTGTTTACATGGTTTAGCTTTGATCACATGAAATGGTAGCATAAATTGTGTTGGTATAACATGAGTATAATACGTACCCACAAGCCTGGTTATCTAGTGGAATCTGGCAACGACTTCTTCTTGTTTTTTTTGGTCAAATTTTGACATGTTACATAAACCATTTTCAAGCTCGTATGTGTTAAATCATGCTGTTATATGCCAAGTTGGAAAAATAACACACCTGACAATTTATGTGAGAAAGCAGGATTGGAAACCTAAGCAAATTATTATATTTAATCCACCTTTTTTCTTTTGTATTTCAAATTAAATTGTAGAATTCCTCTAAGTTTTTAGGGAAAATGCACTAATTACCCAATTGAAGTATAAGTAGTTTCACCATCTCATCTGCCCTGACAACACTCCACCCACCTTCCATGACAAGTCACTCTACCTTCCTTGACAATACCCACCATCCCACCTGCCACGACAACACTCACCCCATCTGCTACAACACTTACCCCACCTGCCAACAACACTTACCCCACCTGAATAACACTTATCCAACCTGCCATAACAACACTTATTCCACCTGCCATGACAACACTTATCCCACCTGCCACAACACTTACCCCACCTGAATAACACTTATCCCACCTGCCATGACAACACTTACCCCACCTTCCATAACACTTCCCACCTGCCACAACACTTACCCAACCTTCCATAACACTTATCCCACCTGCCATGACAACACTTATCCCACCAGCCATGACAACACTTACCACTTATCCCACCTGCCACAACACTTACCCATGAATAACACTTATCCCACCTGCCATGACAAACACTTATCCCACCTAAAACCTTAACACTTGCCCCCACCTGAAATCACTTATCCCACCTGCCATGCCATGACAACACTTATCCCACCACCTAAAAGCCACAACCTTACCCAACCTGAAATAACACTTATCCCACCTGCCATGACAACACTTGCCCCACCTGAAATAACGCTATCCCACACGATAACCTGCTTATCCCACCTGCTATGACAGCACACTTATCCCACCTGCTTTACACGACCATTATCCCACCTGCTACAACACTTATCCCACCTGCCATGACAACACTTACCCCACCTGCCATGACAACACTTACCCCACCCAAAACGACAACACTTACCCCAATTGAAACGACAACAATTATCCCACCTGCCACAACACTTACCCCACCTGAAACGACAACACTTATCCCAACTGATACGACAACACTTATCCCAACTGCCACGACAACACTTATCCCACCTGCCACAACAACACATCCCACCTGCCACAACACATCCCACCTGCCATGACAACACTTACCCCACCTGCCACAACACTTACCCCACCTGAATAACACTTATCCCACCTGCCATGACAATACTTACCCCACCTGCCACAACACTTACCCCACCTGAATAACACTTATCCCACCTGCCATGACAACTTATCCCACCTGAAGCGACAACACTTTACCCCACCTGGACCTACAACATCCCACCTGAAGCATGACAACACTTATCCCACCTGACAAACCACTATCCCACCTGCCCCACCACAACCTTACCCCACCTTTACCCCACCTGCGATAACACTTATCCCACCTGCCATGACAACACTTACCCCACCTTCCATAACACTTTATCCCACCTGACAACACCACCTACCTTCAACACTTACAACACTTAACACTTATCCCACCTGCCATGACAACACTTATCCCACCTGCCACACTTACCCAATGAAATAACACTTATCCCACCTGCCATGACAACACTTGCCCCCTGCTACATAACACTTATCCCACCTGCCATGACAACACTTACCCCACCTGCCACAACATAACACAACACTTATCCCACCTGCTACAAACACTTATCCCACCTGACAACACTTACCCCACCTGCCATGACAACACTTACCCCACCTGCCCGCGATAACACTTACCCCACCTGCCATGACAACACTTATCCCACCTGCCACAACACTTATCCCACCTGAAACGCATGACAACACTTATCCTACCTTCAATAACACTTATCCCACCTGCCATGACAACACTTACCCTACCTTCCATAACACTTATCCCACCTGCCATGACAACACTTACCCCACCTGCTATGACAACACTTATCCCACCTGCAATGACAACACTTACCCCACCTGCTATGACAACACTTATCCCACCTGCAATGACAACACTTACCCCACCTGCTACAACACTTATCCCACCTGCCATGACAGCACTTATCCCACCTGCCATGACAGCACTTATCCCACCCGCTACGACAACTTATCCCACCTACAATGACAACACTTACCCCACCTGCCATGACAACACTTATCCCACCTGAAATGACAACACTTATCCCACCTGCCATGACAACACTTACCCCACCTGAAACGACAACACTTATCCCACCTGCCATAACACTTACCGCACCAGAAATGACAACACTTATCCCACCTGCCACGACAACACTTATCGCACCTGCCATGACAACACTTACTCCACCTGCCACAACAACACTTACCCCTCCTGACTTCAGCAGCTTCTGTCGGAACTCTTCAGTGGGGTTCTGGAAGGTGAGTTTCTCACAGCGATTGTGGTTTATGGACGGACCACCTTCAGCATTCAGGTACAAATCATAATTAAACCTGAGCTTCTTGGGCGATTCCTTGTTGCGGAAATAGATGTCGATCGGCAACAGGAAGCTGGCGTAGCCCGATTCGGTCACCTGATATGGGGGCTCCTTGACGGCTGCAGGAAAAATGTCTCCATCAGACAACATGGACTATGTGACATCAATAAGAAGGTTTCAGAAACATGTTGACAAGGTCACCCTATTCAAAGGCAATACAGACAACTTCAATGCTCCTGTTGGAAAGGTCCTGTATATCACAACATACACGCAATAGTCAATAGTGCTATTTCACAGACTATCTGAAGGCTTGCTTCGACCACACCCCTGTTTTGTGCGGATCAATGTCATCCATTTGTGACCAGATCGTTTAGTTGACGGTCAACTTTGGCTGTCAACCGACAAACGATATAACGATAAAGACTTGATAGGTGTCATGAGTGGTGATCGATAGGCCAATCATCCATCAATATGTTTACATTAAGTTTTAATCGACTGCATGCGGTGGTAGCATAGCGAAATGCAAAGCAGATGGGTGGGGTACACCGAAATATCTGGCCTAGTCATGCTTTATTGTACTGTGAAGTATTTCGAGTTGGAGGTCATCTAAACCAAAAAAATTTAAAACTTTAATCCTTACAAAGACACTAGGGCCTGTGACTTTCACAACATATTTGTCACTCAAAAGCAATGAAAATAATAATAAAATCTGAAAATATTGAAATAAATTGTCATTTCTGAACCCAATCTGTACATACTGGGGCTGTAAACTAAGTACCCAGGTACCCAACACCCTCAAAAGCCACGTATAGTGCTTAACAAGCTTGGACACCATGCTACCAAATCCATGTATACAATATACCCTTCTTTGAGTGGCATTTCAGAAGTTGGAATGTACAATATTGAACAAACTTTGTGGATAACAGGAATAACAATGGTACAAATATCTCTATCGAAACATCACACTCACAAATAGAAAATAAAAGAAGTTGTTATCCATATCCAAGTTTCTTCAATACATTCATCAAAAATTGCACATCATATGTGTTGTCATTTGACTGTATATGTCAACATATTGTTTTGACTTTCGCGGTGGAGAATATGGAATATGGAATGTTTTGCCTTATATAATGGTTTTCAACTGAACTCCAACATAATTTACTTTATCACCTATGAGGGCACAAGTATCGGGGTTCATATTTTTCGTACGATGCATTTGGATAAAATATTACTTTGTCATGGTGACATGACATCATGAACAATGCTAAGATGTCAATTTTTTTCTATGACGTTGCGTTCTGCATGCGGCAACGGCGGCTAGCCAGCCTATGTTTGAAAGTAGATTTGGGTTTATTTTCCTCAGTTCGTGCCTAAATATATTTTAGGTATATCCCTCGCTCATGCTCGGGAAATACGAACATTTAGGCACTCGTATCGTAAAGATAGTATGACATGGGCACTCGAATAATATCCTCTATATATGTTTTATCTAGAGACTGGGGACATCTCATGTCAAGAAAATGTAAAATGTAATTTGATTATTGGTTACATTTAGTATTCTATATAATTCAAAACAACAGCATAATTAGACATGAAAGGTATGACTGGAAATGCAGCGATGATTTCCATGAAACATATGTTAAAAGTAACTGTAACATAAACATGTTAAAGCTGATCTGACATTACATATCAATCTATTTCTCCATTTATTTTGTCGTCAGTCTGGCTGGTAATCCTATAGATCAAAGCGAGTCACAGTTACCTGTAACCTTTTGAAAAGAAAATTGTCAAGTTTCAATGTCAAGCTTCAATGCTTTCAAATATTAGCTGCAAACAAATTACTTTTTGACACATTGGAATATATAAATTAACATCCCTTGTGACATTACAGTTTCAGATACAATGTCTTATGAATATTGCAACAACATTTGTGGAGTTATTGTGGGTATATTTAACAAACAAAAAACAACTAGCAGGTTGGTGAGAAAGTGTGGGAACAGCTGATTGCTATTTCCAGCTTGGGGAAAGAAAATAATATAACTCCTACCTTTTGATCCCCCAAAATTCATGAGGCCAAATAAAAAAAATGTTGTGGTTTCGATTACACCTCTTTAACATTTTAGGGTAAGTAGGTAGGATTTTATATATTTAAAAAAAAAAATTTTAAGAAGTAAATTACAAACTAATAACACATTTATCAATGTGTAATTGCTTATTCAATCAAGCTTTCGGCCATCATGTTGACTTTCTCTATCAGAATGACCGATGTCTCTCGGTGCCGGTGTAGCAGCCCAGAATAACCCCCGACCAGATTATACCCCAGGGTATACTATAGGCTAGCCCAGTTTATACCCCGGGGGTATATTCTGGAGCAGGCCAAAGCATACCCCTCCAGCCCAGACTATACCCCTAAAACATTAAGTTGACAATTCACTCAATATGAGTGTGTGACTCAGGGTAATTGTCTTGGTGTCATTTAAAGGAATTTGTAGGTGCATTTCATTTACATTACTGCATAATACAAAATTTAGGAAGCATTGTTTAGTGCCTCTCTGCGATGTGATATTTTTGACTATGTGTAACCCAGCCATGCTGATATATCATCAAGGTTAGTAGTTAGTTATCTGCTTTATTTAGTGTTGCACGCACAACTATGGGCTAGCCCAGTTTAACCCCGGGTATAGTCTGGGACAGGGGTATACTCTGGCCTGTTACACCGGGAAAAAATAATGGTATCTAATAGCTTATTTTATTCAGATCATGAGCATTCATGTGCTTTGATAATATTCATGCTCCTTGTGGATGCATAGAGCTCTGTATAAATACTCATTATTATTTATATCGCTTAAAAAGAATAGGAATTCAAGGGTCGGTCGGGTAATCGGAATCACAACATACTTTTTTAGGCCTAAACAGGAAACACTTAGTTTAGGTTTGGCCTAAGCACATGGTTTATCAATGTGAACCTGAGCTAAATCAGGAACTGTTGGCCATATCCTGTATCTGCTTCTCTAAGGAAAACAGATACGACTCTACAGCATCCTATCCACCAAAAGCTCAAGTTACAGTCAACATCCTTTTTGGAAATGTAAGTTTCACCTTTGTCCAGTGTATCGACCCATGAAGATCCGGGTTAAAATGGTCTTCAGTAAGCTTGTTGTAAGAGGCAACAAATGGGATCACGTGGTCAGGCTCACTGACTTGGCTGACATGGCATTGTATCCCAATTGCATAGATTGATGCTCATGGTGTTGATCACTGGATTGTCTGGTCCAGACTCAATTATTTACAGACCGCTGCCATATACTGATATAGCTGGAATATTGGTGAGTGCGGCATTTAACAACAACAAACCAACCAATCCAATATATAATCAACTGGATTCTTGTTTCACACAACCAGGTAATTCATATTCATAAAAATAATGATAAAAATACTACCCTATCATGCCGAAGACCCGGGTGCGATTCCCCACATGGGTACAATGTGTGAAGCCGATTTCTAGTGTCCCCTGCCGTAATATTGCTAAAACAGGCATAAAACCATACTCACTCACTCACTCACCCAGTTTGCTGTAATCCTTTGGCTTATAAAGGATATATAACTGCAGCACCATAAAGACTTTGGACAACAGTAATCTGTTGATATGACAAGGGATGATCTGGGTTATTTCTTTTCAGGGCCCTGGAGACTTACAGCCCTTAAGGTCCTGGGTGTCGCTGTACCTTAAAGCTACGTCATAAGTATTGGGAGTTACAATAACCACAGTGATCAGATCACTTTGTACAACTACACCCAGGTTAAACTAATGACATCAGAAATGACATTCACACATTGTACCTTTGTAGGGAATGGAACCCGTCGTGCAACACCCAGGTTAAACTAATGACATCAGAAATGACATTCACACATTGTACCTTTGTAGGGAATGGAACCCGTTGTGACGACACCCAGGTTAAACTAATGACATTAGAAATGACATTCACACATTGTACCTTTGTAGGGAATCGAACCCGTTGTGACGACACCCAGGTTAAACTAATGACATCAGAAATGACATTCACACATTGTACCTTTGTAGGGAATCGAACCCGTTGTGACGACACCCAGGTTAAACTAATGACACCAGAAATGAGATTCACACATTGTACCTGTGTAGGGAATCGAACCCGTTTTGACGACATTCAGGTTAAACTAATAACACCAGAAATGAGATTCACACATTGTACCTGTGTAGGGAATCGAACCCGTTGTGCGACACTCAGGTTAAACTAATGACACCAGAAATGAGATTCACACATTGTACCTGTGTAGGGAATCGAACCCCTTGTGACGACACCCAGGTTAAACTAATGACATCAGAAATGACATTCACACATTGTACCTGTGTAGGGAATCGAACCCGTTGTGCGACACTCAGGTTAAACTAATGACACCAGAAATGAGATTCACACATTCTACCTGTGTAGGGACTCGAACCCGTTGTGCAACACCCAGGTTAAACTAATGACATCAGAAATGACATTCACACATTGTACCTTTGTAGGGAATGGAACCCGTTGTGACGACACCCAGGTTAAACTAATGACATTAGAAATGACATTCACACATTGTACCTTTGTAGGAATCGAACCGCCAGACGACACCCAGGTTAAACTAATGACATCAGAAATGACATTCACACATTGTACCTTGTAGGGAATCGAACCCGCTTGACGAATACACCCAGGTTAAACTAATGACACCAGAGAGATTCACACATTGTACCTGTGGCCGGGAATCGAACCGCTGTGACGACACTCAGGTTAAACTAATGACACCAGAAATGAGATTCACACATTGTACCTGTGTAGGGAATCGAACCGCTTGTGCGACACTCAGGTTAAACTAATGACACCAGAAATGAGATTCACACATTGTACCTGTGTAGGGAATCGAACCCCTTTGTCAACCACTACACCCAGGTTAAACTAATGACACCAGAAATGGGATTCACACATTGTACCTGTGTAGGGAATCGAACCCGTTGTCAACACCCAGGTTAAACTAATGACACCAGAAATGAGATTCACACATTGTACCTGTGTAGGGAATCGAACCCGTTTGTCAACACCCAGGTTAAACTAATGACACCAGAAATGGGATTCACACATTGTACCTGTGTAGGGAATCGAACCCGTTGTCAACACCCAGGTTAAACTAATGACACCAGAAATGAGATTCACACATTGTACCTGTGTAGGAATCGAACCCGTTGTCAACACCCAGGTTAAACTAATGACACCAGAAATGAGATTCACACATTGTACCTGTGTAGGAATCGAACCCCTTTGTCAACACCCAGGTTAAACTAATGACACCAGAAATGAGATTCACACATTGTACCTGTGTAGGGAATCGAACCCGTTGTCAACACCCAGGTTAAACTAATGACACCAGAAATGAGATTCACACATTGTACCTGTGTAAGGAATCGAACCCGTCTTGACGACACCCAGGTTAAACCAATGACACCAGAAATGAGATTCACACATTGTACCTGTGTAGGGAATCAAACCCGTCGTGACGACACCCAGGTTAAACTAATGACACCAGAAATGAGATTCACACATTGTACCTGTGTAGGGAATCGAACCCTTGGTGCAACACCCAGGTTAAACTAATGACACCAGAAATGAGATTCACACATTGTACCTGTGTAGGGAATTGAACCCTCGGCGACACTCAGGTTAAACTAATGACACCAGAAAATGAGATTCACACATTGTACCTTTGTAGGAATCGAACCCGGCAGACCCATGTCAATTCCAGGTTAAACTAATGACACCAGAAATAGATTTACACATTGTACCAGTGTAGAGAATCGAACCCCCTTGTCAACAGGAGGTTAAACTAATGATGCCAGAAATGAGATTCACACATTGTACCTGTGTAGGGAATCGAACCCATTGTGACCAGCTAATTCAGGTTAAAACTAATGACACCAGAAATGAGATTCACACATTGTACCTGTGTAGGGAATCGAACCCCTTGTCAACACCCAGGTTAAACTAATGACACCAGAAATGAGATTCACACATTGTAATGAAGCTAGTGTGTAGGAAAGATTGGGGAAGCATTCTGTGTATTACTCAGGTTAAACATAATGATTTTACAGAAATGAATTTGGGAGAAATTGTACCTGTGTAGGAATAATATACATAAGGTTAAAACTAATATAATCAGAAATAGATATCACACATATGTACCTGTGTAGGGAATCGAATATAATGACGACACCCAGGTTAATACCAATGACATCAGAAATGAAATATATATATCAAAATCTCAGCAGACATCTCTCAATTGGCATTCAAAGTTTTGGTGTTCCGCTGGATGCACTTTGTATATTTTTCTGCAAGTCTACATATGTTTGATTAAACTGGTAGTAATTGTTGGGTTAAATTATTGGTAGATTATACAGACCCTCACTGCTCAAAGGAAATTTATGACTGTTATAATTCACATACTTTAACATAGGGCCAATGGCAATCACTACTGCAAGGTCTGTGGAACACATGGTGTTCGACCCATCAAGTTCAATTAAACAAACGTCAACGGAAGCATGATGTAGAGGCCATTTCACACACAATGTCAGAGTGTACAACAGAACAATGATGCTGGGTTATAAACAACAGATTCAGGCTTGAAAAATATGATGAGCTTGCACATTATTTTCTATGCTCTTCTTCTCTAAAATCTTAGTGTTGTGGAGTGAGTGAGTATGGTTTTATGCTATTTGTATATTTAGTTCAGCAATATCATCACGACAGAGACCACAAATGCAGCGTCCATTTTAAATATTATTATTAAACAGGCTTAACACATTGTACCCATGTGGGATATCAAACCCAGGTTTACCACCTGGCCATCCCCCCACCCCAAAGTGTTGTGGAACACATTTTGACTACCCCCCACCCCCAGATCTGATAGATGTTTAATGCCCAACCATTATGAACAAAGATCAACTCTGTTGATCACAGCTTGGCAACCAAATAAATGAATCTGACCACCTGATCCTCAAGCTGCTTCTTACATCCAGCTTAGTTTGATGGAAACCAGTTCTCACTTGGAACCCCACTTATTACCTACGAAGGACAAACATGTCGGGGTTCATATTTTTCATACGATGCCCTAGGGCAAAATATCACTTTGTCATGGTGACGTGATGTCATGAACAATGCTATGACGTCACGTTTCTTCTGTGACGTTGCGTTCTACATGTAGACAGCCTATGTTTTTAAGATTTGGGTTATTTTCCTTAATTTGACGACTTCGGTAATAAACAGATTATTATATTCGTGCCCATATCATACTATGTTTACGACACTCATGCCTAAATATCGGTATATCCCTCGCTCTCGCTCGGGAAATACCAACATTTAGGCACTCATGTCGTAAACATAGTATGACATGGGCACTCATATAATATCCTCTATATAATTTACCATGCTACATCTGGTGAGAGTGAGTTTATTTTTACGCTTTTAGCAATACTCCAGCACCGGGTGACACCAGATATGGGCTTCACAAATTTGACCCATGAATCGAACCCAGGTCTTCGGTGTGACGAGTGAATGCTTTAACCACTAGACTGCCCCAGCCTTTGGAATAAACCGGCCTTGAAAGGTGACAGACATTTGTGTGGCTGAATGCACAAGAGATCACACTGATTCATGGGACTGATTATGTTTTAGTTTTAATTTTATAACATCCTGGTATCGGGGCCATATGTTTGTCTAAAATGTAAACTCAGTTGAATTTTATAAAAATCCCATAATTACAATACTTCATTACTTGGTTATATGTTTGTCTAAAATGTAAATTCAGTAGCAGTTTAGAAGATCCCAATTACAAAACTTAATTACAAATCTGGAGAACAATACGCTGCACTGTACCTAGGCTAGTAACTCCATGCCCTGTATAGGACACACCCCAGCTGTTTGACCATCACAGGGCCACAGTGGACATGACACAGAGAACTCACCGGCAGGAAGCTTGAGCAGCAGTGACCATGGTGATTCGCTGCTTCAGTGTGACATACAGCTATATTCCGGCCCTCTATATATACACACAGCGGATCAATACTGGGACGAAACTGCTGACTCGGCCCTCCTGTGTCAGATTACTGTATCACACCTGGCCTGAAGTGTTTCTGTGTGTCATGCCAGTATTGATCTATGTTACGGTCTACTATCATCATTCTGCTTACTGTGGTTTGTGACTATTTTGTTTTTCGTCACATTTTCTTTGTTTCCCTATTTCTTAATAGGGAACCTTTTTATGAATTTGTTGATATGGAATTAAACAGTTTGTTTATTTCAGGATATTAGATAAGATCTCAGGTGCACCAAGTATATCCTGTTGCTATTGTGGCATATGGACGTGTCACCACACTTGTAGACTCCTGGGACACCTGTCAGTGGCATCTGTTGTGGCCCGAGTGAGTGAGTGCATTTGGTTTGGTTAAAATGTTGTACTCAACAATATTCCAGCTGTATGACGGCAGTCCCTAAATAATCGGTCTGGACCAGACAATCCAGTGATCAACAGCATGAGCATCAATCTACGCAATTGTGATACTATGACATGTGTCATCCAAGTCAGTGAGCCTGACAACCCATCCCGTCAGTCGACAGTTACGACAAGCATGGGTCACTGATGACCAAACCTAACCTGGATTTTCACGTGAGTGAGTGAGTGAGGACTCAAGGTAACACATTTCATGACATTTGCGACATTGCTTAAACCACTGGCTCCCATAAAATTCAATATATAGATCTTGTCATAGGAAATAGCAACAAACTGAAGTTAATCCCCTGCTACACTACCTTGCAGTGAAAAAGTGTTTATTTTACATACTACTTTCATTCCAATTGTCATGTTTACAATAATTTCGGAGAAATCACGTGGACTTATTAGGCCAGACCAATGTTATTTCTTGTTTTACGGATCCACCTGTCGTATTTTTTCAAGAATAAGAAAACAAATAAAAATTAATTTTCCCTGCTCAAAAAATAAAATCCTAATGTTTCATTGGCCAAAAATGTAAACATACAAGAAATTTTGTTTTAGATTGTTTTTTGCCCCATATACACTTCATAAATTGCCCAAAGTAACATACTTTGAGTATTTAGAAGGAATATTACTTTGACTTGTGATTTTATTTTAATTTTTTTCCCCTCCTGCCTTTAGGTTTTCTAAGGACAAAAATCTGTAAAACAAGAAATAAAATTGGTCTGGCCTTAGCAGACTACACCAACACACTCTATTTATAACCATGACAATATGACTACCATAACAGATGCCTTAAAACAAATTTCAATTGTCACAGAATATTTTCTTACATCATAAATGTCACACTTTTTTGACTTGTTAAAAGTCACATTTCTGTAGTTTGACATTATATGATTACCCAATGTGTAACCTCTAGGCTACCCAGCCGCCGTGTCTAGCAATGTGAACCTGAGAGTAATCAGGAACTGTTGACCATACCCTATATCTGCTTTTCTAAGGAAAACAGATACAACTGTACAGCATCCTATCCACCAAAAGTTCATGTTACAGTCAACATCCTTTTTGGAAACAGAAGTTTCACCACTTTGCTCCATTGAATCTATCTGTGAAGATCCGGGTTAGAATTGGTCTTCGGTAACCCAAGCTTGTCTTAAGACTAGAGGCGACAAACGGAAATTGGGTGGTCAGACTCGCTGACTTGGTTGTCACATGTCATCGTATCCCAGTTGCATAGGTTGATGCTCATGCTGTTGATCACTGGATTGTCTGGACAAGACTCGATTATTTACAGATTGCTGCGATACAGATGGAATATTGCTGAGTGCGGCGTTAAACAACAACAAAACAACTAATCCAGTGTATCAACTCAACAACTAGATTCTTGTTTCACACAACCAGGTAATTCATAGTCATTACAAAACAAAATATACTACCCTATCTAAGTTGACAAAAACTGTGTCACATTGCTGTCAAATGAGTTTCCAAGTCTGATCATGTCATCTGTATGAATTAATTCACTGATATTTCCCATCCGATCCCTCAGTGAAAAATCAAATACATGGTAGGCTTAAAAACCACGGTACCAGGGGTGGAAATAACTTTAAAATTGCTAGTGTACTCCGGTACAGTGGCACATGTAAAATCACTTCCCCTGATAATTCTTCCACTATACCGGCCGATTTTCTTGTTGATTTTTTTTTAAATGAACAACATAATTAACAAAAATCAGTGGAAAGTCAACTGGGCACCGGTACAGCGTGACATACAAATTTGCAGCCCGACAGAAAAAAACCCACTGGACTGGGGCATCGGGCAATGGATTATTTCCACCCCTGGGTACCCAGGTGGAGAATCGTTTCCGTGTCTTCAGCATGACGAGAGAATGCCTTAACCACTATGCTACCCTGCCCTGCTGCAGACGGAAAAGCTAATGCATATGCAGACACCTTACATTATCATGCTGTGTAATTTTCTCTGACATTTATTAAAATTAATGGCAAGTTTCCCCCTCACAGTGGTTCCGATAGCTGCTCATACAATACCTTCTTAAAGGTTTGTCCAAAATTAGCATCACTTTTAGTCCACATAAACTTTTTTCAACTTACATAATGTATACTAATAAAATAAGGTCATAAGACCAATTTAAATAATTACAGTTAATCATTCAGGGCTGGTGAATGTTTTAACCAACATCCATCCACACGTAGCTGTTTTGAACTCAGGGATGGCAACAGGAAAATCTATTGTCAGCTGAAAACTAATATTGGGTCATTGAATGGGGGTTCAGGGATTTAGACGAATCACAAAATTGTTCAATTTGAAATAAAATTGGCAGAAATTTGCGGTCAGCGGAAAATTGCCATAACTGTGTACTAGTTTTGAGTGATACATAACAAAGAGACAGAAGCAGGTTCAACGTATCTACCTGTTAGCTACAATTAATGCCAGCAGGTTCCAACAAATGGAGACATCCAATTGCAAGTATACAAATGCAGTTTTATCTAACGGTGCCATACTGGCCCATACAGATAATTTAGGTGTGCTTTTGTGAAAATAACTGTGACCATACCTTTTGATGATCCAATTAAACTTAAAATATCACAACAATTATGTCTTTTCAATTCATTGTTAATAAATCAGTAGACATCACATACCCTCGTAAACTTGACTTCTAATTTTCCTCAACAAATCCTGACTGCAAGAATAATTCAGCTTCATTTGTCCTGGATGTTTAACCAACCCAGAAAATACTGATATGTTATCATCCAAAACAGGATTTCCTGTACTGTGCACTGGCGCTAAAATATCCCACACAAGTGTTAAGCTGAGCGTGCAACCAATTAACTGGTTACGGGTGTACAAAAATGGGTTTTGAATCATTTGAATTGGTAAAAAATTTCATATTTTCCATCAAAATGAATCATTGTGAGTATCCTCTGCACAAATTTAGGTGTGTCATGAAAATATTTCATCTCTGCCATCTCAATATTTACAATGCCGTTTTATGTACATTAAGCATTTTTTTCAATCACGGGATTGGCATAGGTTTGGGAAAATCTGCATTTTGGTAACAGGGGTGGAAATAAGTTTAAAATTGCTAGTGTACTCCGGTACAGTTGCACATGTAAAATCACTTGCCCTGATAATTTTTCCACTATACCGGACACTTTTCTTGTTGGTTTTTTAAATAAACAACATAATTAACATTGGAAAGTCAACTGGACACCGGTATAGCGTAATATACAAATTTGCTTGCTCGACAGAAAAAAACACTGGACTGGGGCGTCGGGCAATGGGTTATTTCAACCCCTGGGTAAATTGCCAGTCTACTGCCCATAACTCAGGAGAATCCTGTAAAGGATCAGACATGACTGAGTAAACAAGCATTTCTGTTGAATGATATGTGACAGCTTCATGGCCAAAGACTATGGTGACTGACTGACTGACTGACTGAGTTTGGTTTTACGCCGCTTTTAGCAATATTCCAGCAACATCACGGCGGGGAACACCAGAAACGGGCTTCACACATTGTACCCATGTGGGGATTCGAACCCAGGTCTTCAGCGTGATGAGCTAACGCTTTAACCACTAGGCTACCCCACCGCCCCAAGACTATGGCGATGATCCGGGTTAGAATTGATCTTCAGTAACCCATGCTTGTTGTAAGAGGCGACTAACGGGATCGGATCGTCAGGTCTTGCTGACTTGGATGACACGCCATCGTATCCCATTTGTGTGGGTCGATGTTCACGCTGTTGATCACTGGATTGTCTGGTCCAGATCTGATTATTTACAGACCGCCGCCATATAGCTGGAATATTGCTGAGTGTGGCGTAAAACTAAACTCACTCACTCACTGTGCCGAATCCTTTTGAGTTTTATAACCCGAACTTGGCTTTCCATCATTTTCAATAGATGGGTATGATATTTAAAAAACAGTTATTACTTGACCTGAAAAGACTAAACAGAATTTTTACGACTCAGGGTGTTGATCAGTGGGTAAATTTCCAAAAGTATAATACTGCGGTAATGCATATTTACGCTTGCATTCTGTGCTGAAATCTCAACTCATAACAAAACCTGCCTTGCTTCTAATTATAGTACTATGAGCAAGTGAGAGGTAAAATTACACCTATGACACATTAATTATCCATAAAATGGTTACCATGGTTACTTGGTCACTGTTGTCACAAATACAATAAATAACTGTGACAAACTCATTAATAAGACTGCATGGTCTTATGCCGCTTTTAGCAATATTCTAGCAATATCACAGCAAGGGACACCAGAAATGGGCTTCACACATTATACTCATGTGGGGAATCGAACCTGGGTCTTCGGCATGGCGGGCCGACCCTTTAACCACTAGGCTACCCTATCACGCTCAATCCAAAAGAGGCCAGAACTATTCTTAATTTCTGCCTAAAGGTAAAGCAAGCTAGACTTGTCAGTGATTCTAGACTTGTTGAGTTGGGACTCTTATTTTCAGTATATTTAGTAGAGGTGTGACGATACAGAAATTTCACGATACGATACATATTGCGAAACCATGGAACGATACGATTCGATACGATGGATACCATGATATGCTATCTTTAGTTATTTTCTTTAAAAAAGTGTATTTTGATAACAAGTAACAGAGCAAATTTTGACATAACCGTTAATTTCTAGTGAAAATTTTAAGGTCAACGATACATATCACGATATGGAAAAAAGTATCGATATATTTATTGTCAGAAAAAGTATCACGGTTATCGATACTACGATATATCGTCACAACTCTAATATTTAGGGTAAATTTATTCCTGTGTTGAGGCATGGAACAGAATCAGTGGATTTTGCAATAAAAATATATATTATGATTAGTTTTGTATCAAACGCTGGGCTGAGTGAACAGAGTGAAAAGAGGCATATTATGCACAAGTCACATGCCTAAAGTGAACCCAGATGTGTTACACTGGCTTCGTTCTGAGGCGAGACCAAAGTCCTAAAAAACTCGCAGGGGTCAAGTTGCCCATCCAAGGACTCTCCACGACAAACATTGCTTATCTTCAACTGATTTGTGACCTGTGCTCTTTGCACAATAACACATGAAGGTCCGGGTTAGAATGAGCCTTCAGTAACCCATGCTTGTCGCAAGAGGAGACTAAGGGGATCGGGTGGTCAGGCTCGCTGACTTGGTTGACACATGTCATCAGTTCCCAATTCCGCAGATAAGTGCTCATGCTGTTGATCACTGGATTGTCTGGTCCAGACTCGATTATTTACAGACCGCCGCCATATATATACAGTAGAACACGGATATAACGAACTCCAAGGGACCAAGAAATTTAGTTTGCTATATCCGTTGTTCGTTATTCACATTTGACCGCCATCTTGGATTGTACAGATGTAGACATTCAAAGACATTACCTATATCATGTTGATAAATATGAAGTTTATTTTTATTTGTTGAATGGGTTAAACACGATATGTTTGTTTTGTTAATTAATTAATGACCATCAAACAATGTTGATTCACCGCCAACAAGATTGATGTATACTGTAACGCTAAGTGGCTGGGCTGACACTGAGTGAGTTCGCTAATCACGTCGTTAATTGGGTCTTGGGGGTCGTAAATCAGTTCGCTATAGCCGTTAATTCGCTACTCACGAGTTCGTTATTCACGTATAATTTTAATGATATTATAAAGGACTGTTGACGGGACTTTTAAATTTGTTCGCTATATCCGTTTGTACGCATATCCGTGTTCGCTATATCCATGTTCTACTGTAGCTGGAATATTGCTGAGTGCGGCGTAAAACTAAACTCACTCACTCACTCTTTGCACAATACCACCAATACATTTTCAGTGTAAATTTATGCTAACTGTAGATATGAAATCTGACTGTTTTTTATATTACAACCTTATGCTAATGAGTTCAATTTTTAACAAAATTTACAGGTATCAAATTAAGTTATAAACCTCTATAATGATAACAAATGTTTATCTCATATATCTGATAACCAAAGGAATATCTGCATGAAGCTTCAACTGATTCAGCCTTACTTCTCTTGGGTCTGCTAAAGGTGTCATGGAGGTTGAAAACAACTTTCTCAATGAAATGCTGAATCTTTGATCCGTCAGGACCTCGTACGAACACTGTCCAGTCATGTGTGAACCCCTCTGATGTTGGTTTTTTTGCGGAAACTTGCTGTGTGGCCAAGTTCGATTGTGACCTGAACTTGGCTTTGTGACTGAAACAGAAAGAGTCAGTTTTAGAAGGCAAATTGTTGCAGAAACTTTTCCATAATTTCAATATCTTATTCAGTTCAACGGTACTGAACAAGAAGATCAGTTAATGTAATAAAATTGGAAACAAAGGATTGCAAATAAGTATATATCAGAGATTAACCTTTCATTTTTGTTCATTTTGTGTCGTTTTTCAATATTTTTGATTTATCATAAATCTGAAAATGTACTCAGTACTACCTCAAAAACATATCGATGGGCAGAGTCACTTGATCAAGTTGTATGGGAAATTTGGGGAATTGCTTATGGGGTATATTACTTTTTTGTGCCATTATCTGGCATCTAAAGACACAAATCACTGATAAGATATAACTAAAACACAATCTATTTAATGACCAAAAAACAAATTCAAATAAGCCAAAATTTTCAAAATTAACAAAACTACTGTAATATTGAATATTATTTGAACCTGTTAGTGATGCAACAATTAGTGATGCAAAAAAAAAGTATATATCAGTTTATCATATATATATTTTAACGCCATGGTGTGTGGTAACATAGTAGGTAATATATCAGTGAATCTGTATATATTCAAAGTTCTTGGGTTAATCAAGACCATGAGTATTTGCTACGACGGAGTAAACACAACATGAACTGCATGGCCTTCTTACCCACTGACAGCTCATAAAATCACTTTTGGCGGGATTTTCTCACTTAAATATTCATGTATCAGTGAAAACTTGTGCCACACTTACCAGCTGAGACATTTTATCCTGAAATATTTATATGAATGACCTGTGAAGGATTAAAACAATGAGTAGATTTGTAAACAATCATTTTTACAGATCAACCGGAAATATGCTGATAATGTATTCGAAATCCACGATTTGATATATCAAGCGGGCTGAAATCCAAAATGAAGAATCATAAAGTAAATATCTTTAAAATTTCATCATATCTATGGCTATATTGTTTTTGCACTAAATATATTTGTACATCTTTGTGTCATATAGCATTTTGAAGTTAACAGACAATTGATTAACTATTATTCGTTCCACAACAGCAGTGCTATTTTCAAAAGTAATTGTTATCTCCCTTTCAAAGATGGCGGGAAATAGGATACCGTTCAAGCACCTGGCGTGAAACATAATTACACTTTGGTATCTATTTCGATTGATCCATCTTGTATACGTGTCACCAAAGTAAAATAAAGATAACAGCACTTGTTTTGTGATGTTATGCTATGGACAACCATTTATTTCGTCACATAGCCGGTGAAAGTTTCATGTCAGCCCCTCATCTTATGAGTATAGACTGACTGACTGAGTTTGGTTTTACGCCGCTTTTAGCAATATTCCAGCAACATCACGGCGGGGACACCAGAAATGGGCTTCACACATTGTGCCCATGTGGGGATTCGAACCCGGGTCTTCGGCGTGACGAGCCAACGCTTTAACCATTAGGCTACCCCACCGCCCCTATGAGTATAGAGGACATTTAGAGCATATCAATGTACAAACGCCATTTACGTTTTGAGAAACTATGTTTTCATGCGACTCGTACTTTCACACGCAATGAAGACAATGTTTTCCTTTCTTACATGAGACCCCTGAAGATCCGGGTTAGAATTAGGGACCGTTCATAATTTATGGCTGGTGTGTGTGTGATATGATTTGGGGAGGAGGAGAGAGACCCATTTTGTTCTTTTGCGAGCTAGTGGGGGTCATCAAATTGTACACACGTACTAGGAGGGTGGGGTGGGCATAAATTTTGTTCATAAAAATATGTTTCAAATTATGCTTAGAAATTATGGGTAGGGGAGTGGTCATTGATTTTGTACATGACATGCAGGGTGGGTCATGTATTTTGTACATAAATTTTAGGGGGGTCATTCACATTGTACATGTTTCTCCATAAAATCATCACCCCCCCCTTTGCCATAAATTATTGCTTGTAATTAATTCACCTAATTTTCTCTTATTGTTTACTTCTCAGCTGACAAGTAGTGACCCAAGTCAATAATTAACACTTGTACTTTCATCATGTTCATGTGTTCCAGTTTTTGTTTCCATCAGTTGAAACAAACTCTCAAAGTGGTGTTTAATCCATACTACCCTAGGACTGGGACAATACACTATGTCACGATACAATACGTATCGCGATATTTTACCTGCGATACGATACGTATCACGATACATACACCTTGAAAGAATGACACAGTATTAAGATTTAAAATGATTTATTTCAAGGTATTTGTATATAACAATAACACCATTGTAATAAACAAACAAGTTTAACATATTAAAGATAATACTGGTTTCAAAAAAATTATGTATCGTTATCGATACACCAGTCGACTATACAATAACTGTATCAAACTTAAATGTATCGTGATGTATTGGTGCATCGGTGAAACGTCCCAGCCCTATGTTACCCACATACTTACTATAGTTATCGTATCTGTTACATGTAAGGATGGTGGGGTAGCCTAGTGGTTAAAATGTTTGCTCGTCACGCCGAAGACCCGGGTTCGATTTCCCACATGGGCACAATGTGTGAAGCCCATTTCTGGTGTCTCCCCGTGATATTGCTGGAATATTGCTGAAAGCGGCGTAAAACTAAAGTCACTCAATCACTCACTCACTGTTACATGTAATGATATACCCCAAAAATGAATCCTAGGAAAGAGTTCCTTTCGTTCCCCCAACCCTAAACCTAACTCTAAACCTAACCCTAAACCTAACTTAAAGTTTGGACTTTTAGTAATTTTTGTGAGTTCTCTAGTAATTGTTCTCTTAAGTTTTGTTAATTTTAGCATATGTGAATTTATAAACATTATTTGGGATGGGGGACGGGAGGAACTCTTAACAAATCCTAAAATATGCTAGCTGTTGTGGCAGTTGATGCATTATGATCTTGATAGTCTTCTCATGCTGCTATCAGAGTCTGGGACAAAAATCTTTCAATCTGCTGATACAAAATCTTTTAGTAGATTTTCTCATCAACATTTAGACTCTTTATCATGATTATGACGGTAGATTTAAAATCAAAGATTTCGTTAGACTTTGACGTGGGACTACTCTCTTGTAGCAAGGTCAAGAGAAGAAGTTGCCATGGAAACAGACACTGATGAGCTGGAGGATGAGGAGGCTGACGATTGGCTTGATACTAGGTGGTCTGGAGCTGTTGATCCGTTTTCAGTGCCACTTGGAGTTGCAGCATGTCGGGAAACTCTTTGCCATCCATCATCATCTGGTTCAGCGCAGCAGCAGGACACATCAGGTACAATATTGCATCTCTTTGTTGAATTCTTAGTATTGTGACTGAATGCATGTTGTAGGGATGTTTGTACAAATGCATGTATGTTTACTGCATTGGTGTCAGCAGTTCAAATGCATGATGTGTTTACTGCATTGGTTCAGATGTGTTTACTGCATTGGTGTCAGCAGTTCAGATGTGTTTACTGCATTGGTGTCAGCAGTTCAGATGTGTTTACTGCATTGGTGTCAGCAGTTCAGATGTGTTTACTGCATTGGTGTCAGCTGTTCAGATGTGTTTACTGTTGTCACATGTGTGTTTACTGCATTGGTGTCAGCAGTTCAGATGTGTTTACTGCACTGCATTGGTGTCAGCAGTTCAGATGTGTTTACTGCATTGGGTGTTCAGATGTGTTTAGCATTGGTTCAGATGTGTTTACTGCATTGGTGTCAGGTGTCAGCAGTTCAGATGTGTTTACTGCATTGGTGTCAGCAGTTCAGATGTGTTTACTGCATTGGTGTCAGCAGTTTCAGATGTGTTTACTGCATTGGTGTCAGCAGTTTACATGTGTTTACTGCATTGGTGTCAGCAGTTTTATTGGTGTCAGCAGTTCAGATGTGTTTACTGCATTGGTGTCAGCAGTTCAGATGTGTTTACTGCATTGGTGTCAGCAGTTCAGATGTGTTTACTGCATTGGTGTGTTCAGATGTGTTTACTGCATTGGGTCAGTCAGATGTGTTTACTGCAGTTTACATGTGTTTACTGCATTGGTGTCAGCAGTTTACATGTGTTTACTGCATTGGTGTCAGCAGTTCAGATGTGTTTACTGCATTGGTGTCAGCAGTTCAGATGTGTTTACTGCATTGGTGTCAGCTGTTCAGATGTGTTTACTGCATTGGTGTCAGCTGTTCAGATGTGTTTATTGCATTGGTGTCGGCAGTTCAGATGTGTTTACTGCATTGGTGTCAGCTGTTCAGATGTGTTTACTGCATTGGTGTCAATTGTAACAGTATTAATGTGTCTTGTGTCCCAGCTGGCGTCTACTGTTCACCCTGTGTCTTGTGTTCCCTGCAGGTGCTCCCCCTGTTGTGGTGTCGGCTGTTCAGGGTCCTGATCAGATGCTGACCAGGATGCAACTGAATGACAACAAGGCTGGCATGGATGGACTTGACAAGGAGAAAATCAACCAGATCGTCTATGAAGCCAGCAAAGGTGACCTACTTCATCCACCATATAGAGACTTTGTCAGTAGTGAGCTCATCTGACCAACAGTAGTGAGCCCATCTGACCAACAGTAGTGAGCCCATCTGACCAACAGTAGTGAGCCCATCTGACCAAAGTGTGTCATCCATAAGAGTAGGTTGTCAGTCTTTGTAACTACAAGGTAGCTAGCTCAGTGTTTGCGTCAACACAAATATCTGCGTGTTTCACGCAAAAGAATCTACATTTCAGACGCAATATTTTCTGCCTGCATGTTCTGCATGCATAGAATTTTATTTACATTTCTAAATTACTTCCTAATTCTCATGATACTGAAATGTAACATCGTCCGTTTTGACATGTTGAAGTTACCGAAACTTGGAATTCCCCAGGTTTATAAATAAAGTCCTCGCCAGATGGCATGCAAAACTCCAAACCATATCTCACGAATTCATACCACAAAAGTCAAGTTCAACCTTCTTCAAAATAATGACAATGACTTGGGGACATATGAATCAATGGTTTGTGGAACACAACAGGTAACCGAAAAACATATTTTTCCAAAATGAAATAAAGTTTCTCACAGCTATTTTGACTTGCGATTGATGATAAAAGGCTCTGAAATGCAAGGAAATGACGTCTAAATTTCAACCCCAGCCCCCCCTAGAGACTTGCATGCACACGCAAGATTCCAGGGGCTATACGTGTAAGGAATGCAAGGTTGTTTTTTTTCTACCACGAACACTGTAACTGCCAAATCGTACACATTTGACAAACATAATGAGGTCTTTCCTATTGGAACCTTGACCTGTGAGGATCCGGGTTAGAATAGGTCTTCAGTAACCAATGCTTGTCGTATGAGTTGACTAACAAGATCAGGTGATCAGACTCGCTGACTTGATTGACATGTCTGGTCCAGACTCAATTAATTACAGACTGCAGCCATATAGATGGATTATTGCTAAGTGCAGCGTTTAACAACAAACACATATTTGACTTGAAACTTGTTCTTGTAATCTAATCACTCCTCACACCAACATTTGTCACAATTCTTGCTACACAACACACAGAATGTTTGAAATTTTAAAGAGTTTTCTGCCGTTTAATATTTTATATTAGTAATTGCGACTCTATGGATTTTGTGCATGCTATCAACATTTTAAATTCCTATCATAACAGTACAATTGTACAGCAAACAAATGCAATTACACTCGCGAATTGTTGTTTCTATTCAGGTTCCAAATATTTTGAGAATGAAAAGAAGAAGGAAGAACAGGTTCAGCAGAGGATTGAGGAACTGAGACTGAAGCAGTCCAAGATAACAGAGACCCAGCTGAAGCAGGGTCTGGAGGAGGTGAGGTGACACTGTAGACAGGTTTACAACCTTCCACCAACACATACTTGTTTAGGTAGTAGAGGAAGCTTCCACTGAAGCAGGGTCTGGAGGAGGTGAGATGACACTGTAGACAGGTTTACAATCTTCCACTAAGACATACTTCTTTAGGTAGTAGAGAAAGCTTCCCATTGGTCTTGCTTCTGAAACACACGCTGCTAAAATGTTATTTACAATTAACAAACAACTGTTTCCATGGTTACAGGCAAATCGACTTTTGGAGGAGCTCGAGATGTCTCGGGATCTGAGTCACACCATCGTCCACGTCGACATGGATGCGTACTATGCTGCAGTGGAGATGAGAGACAATCCCTCCCTCAGAGACAAGCCTATGGCTGTAGGAGGGAACTCAATGTTGGTGAGTGTCTCATCACGTGTGTTGCTGGTGATTGAATCTTGGATCACATATCTTGATGTTGAGAGAATCTGGGATCACACCTTGATGGTGAGTGAGTGAGTTTAGTTTTACGCCACACTCAGCAATGTTCCAGGTATATGGCGGTAGTCTGTAAATAATCGAGTCTGGACCAGACAATCCAGTGATCAGCAGCATGAGCGTGGATCTACGCAATTGGGATATGATGACATGTGTCAACCGAGTCAGCAAGCCTAACCACCTGATCCCATTAGTCGCCTCTTACGACAAGCATGGGTTACTGAAGATCAATTCTAACCCGGACCTTCACGAGTGATGAGTGAATCTTGGATCACATATCTTGGTGGTGAGTATATCTTGGATCACATATCTTGGAGGTGAGTGAATCTTGGATCACATGTCTTGATGGTGAGTGAATCTTGTATCACATGTCTTGGTGGTGAGTGAATCTTGGATCACATGTCACCATCTGGTGTGTCACACATCACATGTTGCTGATGAAGGAGTCACACATCACATGTTGCTGATGAAGGAGTAGCTCATCACATGTTGCTGATGAAGGAGTCACACATCACGTTGCGGATGAAGGAGTCACACATCACATGTTGCTGATGGAGTCACTCATCACATGTTGCTGATGAAGGAGTCAGACATCACATGTTGCTGATGGAGTCACTCATCACATGTTGCTGATGAAGGAGTTAGGTATCACATGTTGCTGATGAAGGAGTCACACATCACATGTTGCTGATGAAGGAGTCACACATCACATGTTGCTGATGAAAGAGTCACATATCACATGTTACTGATGAAGGAGTCACATATCACATGTTGCTGATGAAGGAGTCACATATCACATGTTGCTGATGAAGGAGTCACATATCACATGTTGCTGATGAAGGAGTCACATCACATGTTGCTGATGAAGGAGTCACATATCACATGTTGCTGATGAAGGAGTCACATATCACATGTTGCTGATGAAGGAGTCACATATCACATGTTGCTGATGAAGGAGTCACACATCACATGTTGCTGATGAAGGAGTCACATATCACATGTTGCTGATGAAGGAGTCACACATCACATGTTGCTGATGAAGGAGTCACACATCACATGTTGCTGATGAAGGAGTCACATATCACATGTTGCTGATGAAGGAGTCAGGTATCACATGTTGCTGATGAAGGAGTCACACATCACATGTTGCTGATGAAGGAGTCACATATCACATGTTGCTGATGAAGGAGTCACACATCACATGTTGCTGATGAAGGAGTCACACATCACATGTTGCTGATGAAGGAGTCACACATCACATGTTGCTGATGAAGGAGTCAGGTATCACATGTTGCTGATGAAGGAGTCACATATCACATGTTGCTGATGAAGGAGTCACACATCAAATGTTGCTGATGAAGGAGTCACACATCACATGTTGCTGATGAAGGCGTCACACATCACATGTTGCTGATGAAGGAGTCACACATCACATGTTGCTGGTAAGTCACCATCTCATGTTGCTGGTGTGTCGCACCATGTATTGTCAGTAGATACTCACACTGGCCTTTGTTTCAGTCCACCTCCAACTACCACGCCCGGAAGTACGGAGTGAGAGCAGCCATGCCCGGGTTTATTGCCAAGAAGCTGTGCCCACACCTTGTCCTGGTCAACCCGAACTATGAAGAGTACACTGCTGTCAGCAAACAGGTGAGGGAGATCCTTGCTGACTATGATCCCAACTTTTCTCCTATGAGCCTTGATGAAGCCTACCTTGATATCACAAAACATCTAAAACAGAGAGCTAACCTCACCGACTTGCAGAGATCATATTTGGTAAGGTCATGTGATGAAATGGGACCTGCATGGTGTGGGTGTGACCTGAATGAAATCCTAAGGGACAGCGTTGTAGGGGTCTCCCTGCCGAAACAAGTCGACCATGATCATGACAAGCAAGATGACCAGTCAAACAAACACCTGCAAGATAACGAGTCAGAGAAGCATTTGCAAGGTAACCAATCAGACAAGCACCAGCGAGAGGACCAGTCAAACAAGCACCTGCAAGAGGACCAGTCAAACAAGCACCTGCATGATGACCAGTCAAACAAGCACCTGCATGATGACCAGTCAAACAAGCACCTGCATGATGACCAGTCAAACAAGCACCTGCAAGATGACCAGTCAAACAAGCACCTGCAAGGAGGTGAGACTGGCTGCACAAACAGGTGTCCAAGGTGCGGCAAGATGTTTCCCCGGTATAGTGTTGAGGTGTTTGGGCAGAGTGTGGAGGAAGCTGTGAAGGAGATGAGGTGTCGCATTCAGCAGAAGACGCAGCTCACAGCAAGTGCAGGTAACATCAATTTTAGTGAACTAACAACTTAAACTTTATCCAATGTACACGTTTGACAGCAGCTTCCTGCAGTCAGTATGGCTTGTAGTCTTCATTGTTTGATTGTTGTCCCAGATATTATAATGAATTGTATAGATTGAGTGTCCCAGATATTATGGGTACAATGAAATTGTACTGGAATATTGCTGTAAAAACCAAACTCAGTCTATAATGAATTGTACTGTATTGTAGTCTGTGTGCCCCAAATATGATATGTTGTCGTCTCCATTGTTTGATTGTCATCCCAAACACTTCACTGTATTGTCGTCTCAATTGTCCCAAGGATCATGATATGTTGTTGTTTCTATTGTTTGATTGTCATCCCAGGCATGTAACTGTATTGTGGTCTCCATTGTTTGATTGTCGTCCCAGGCATATAACTGTAATGTGGTCTCCATTGTTTGATTGTCATCCCAGGCATTTCACTGTATTGTGGTCTCCATTGTTTAATTGTCATCCCAAGAATTTCACTGTATTGTGGTGTCCATTGTTTGATTGTCATCCCAGGCATGTAACTGTATTGTGGTGTCCATTGTTTGATTGTCGTCCCAGGCATGTAACTGTATTGTGGTCTCCATTGTTTGATTGTCGTCCCAGGCATATAACTGTAATGTGGTCTCCATTGTTTGATTGTCTTCCCAGGCATTTCACTGTATTGTGGTCTCCATTGTTTAATTGTCATCCCAAGCATTTCACTGTATTGTGGTCTCCATTGTTTGATTGTCATCCCAGGCATGTAACTGTATTGTGGTGTCCATTGTTTGATTGTCGTCCCAAGCATTGTTTTCACTGTATTTCACTGTATTGTGGTCTCCATTGTTTGATTGTCTTCCCAGGCATTTCACTGTATTGTGGTCTCCATTGTTTGATTGTCATCCCAAGCATTTCACTGTATTGTGGTGTCCATTGTTTGATTGTCATCCCAAGCATTTCACTGTATTGTGGTGTCCATTGTTTGATTGTCATCCCAAGCATTTCACTGTATTGTGGTGTCCATTGTTTGATTGACATCCCAAGCATTTCACTGTATTGTGGTGTCCATTGTTTGATTGTCATCCCAAGCATTTCACTGTACTGTGGTCTCCATTGTTTGATTGTCATCCTAAGCATTTCACTGTATTGTGGTCTCTATTGTTCCAAGTATCATGAGGGCGGTGGGGTAGCCCAGTGGTTAAAGCGTTCGCTCTCCGAAGGCCCGGGTTCGATCCCCATGGGCACATTGTGTGAAGCCCATTTCTGGTTCACTGATATTGCTGGAATATTGCTAAAAGCGGCCTAAAACCCAACTCACTCACTCACTCACTCCAAGTATCATGATATGTTGTTATCTCCATTGTTACATTGTTGTCTTAGGTATTGCACCAAACACTATGCTGGCCAAGGTGTGCTCTGACCGGAACAAACCTAACGGTCAGTTCCGCATCCTCCCTGACAGACAGCAAGTGATGGACTTCATAAGAGCTCTGCCCATCAGGAAGGTAGGCTTTGCAACCCTTACAATAGTGGAGGAGGATAAAAATCAGCTCTTGTGTTATCATGTTATTTAGGGGCGGTGGGGTAGCCTAGTGGTTAAAGCGTTGGCTCGTCACGCCGAAGACCCGGGTTCGATTCCCCACATGGGCACAATGTGTTAAGCCCATTTCTGGTGTCCCCCGCCGTGATATTGCTGGAATATTGCTAAAAGCGGCGTCAAACTAAACTCAGTCAGTCAGTCAGTCAGTTATCAAGTTATTTAAGAGAATTCCAAAAAGCCTCAAATTCTTTTCTCATTCCCATGGTAACAGCTATAAATCCATTACATTCTTATACCTAGTTACTTTCATTCCACACTATTCCTGATGCTATGTCCTGCAGATACCTGGAATCGGTAAAGTGTCTGAGACAATGCTACGATCGCTAGGAGTGGTCAACTGCCAGGACCTGTTTGAGAAGCGTGGCCTCCTGTATCACTTGTACTCCACCGTGGCCTTCAACCACTTCATGCACATCTGCCTCGCCATCGGCAGCACCACTGTGGAGAGGTCAGTACCGTCTGGAAGGAAATAGAGCTTTGTTAGAATCCCCCATCCCTGGCTTTCTAATGCTGTTTGTAAGAGGTGATTAAATAAGCTTGACTGGCTGTAAACCACTACATGCGCATCTGCCTTGCCACCAGTGCCACCACTGTAAATACTGAATGGTTAGGGGCCCCAGCTGAAACTGGTTTATGGCAGCAAACAGTTGTTTATGGGATCATAGAAATACTTTGACAGGGCTCCAGATAAGGGCCGGATCGGCGTATGTACGGATAAAAAATATGCACGATACGGTAGGAAATATTTTGAAAAGCGTAGCAGATACGCACCACAGCAATGATGTACAGTCTTAGAATCATTTACACTCGTATTTATCGGAAAAAGTATTGTTTTATTGTTTATTGACCTGTTTACACAAGAGCAGCAATGTTGTGGTGCATATATGAAACGAAACATAAGATTACTGATACTCCATTAAATTCCATTCAGTACTCTAAATGTACTCTTAAGGTTTTCCAGTACTCTTATATTGAAAAAATAAGGAGTACGTACTCCTGATGTTGAAAAATTATCTGGAGCCCTGCTTTGATATATTATGAATTGATATGTAATGGCGGCATATCACAGCGCTCCCATTCTGAAGCACAACTAGTAAACATTTCTCTGCTTTACAAAATGTGTCTGAACAAACTACTCATCATGCTCATATCTGTGAAGAAACTTATTCTGGGTTTGAATCCCAGATACGTTTCTAGGTTTCGCTGAACTGGTAAACATCCAAGGCCTGCCCCTATCAAGTTACAATGATAATGATAATGATGTGTACATCTGTATTCCTAAATTCCATACACCAAGTGCATGCTCAAAGTGCATACAAACAGACAGTTCATTATTACCCCGGATAACCCAAGCTGCCTGTGAGGCGCTAGAAGGTTATAGTCACATGACTTATACCACTGGGTACCCACCAGGTGAACAGAGGCAATTTTGAACAAACTCACTTGCCTAAGGTGAGACCATATGTATCACATGTGCTTTGTTGTGGGGCACGACTGAAGTCCGAGAATCTCTCAGGAGTCTAGTTGCCGAACACGGTCACCCATCCAAGGATTCTCCGCACCCAACGCTGCTTAACTTCAACTGATTTGTGACCTGAGCTCCATGCACAGGACCACACACCACCACCAAGTTGACACACCATGCAGTGTTTGACATAAGCATCTACTTGCAGGCATGTGGCAGGTAGAGCTAATGTGAGGCTGGCAGTTTCACATGACAGGTTGGGCCTGTAGTAAATATACCTGTCTGTCACAATATGCTGGAGGTTTTTAAATGAAGGCTGAAGAGTTAAGTCACAGCCTGCAGCATCTACTGTCTGTAAGTTCTGAAGCCAGCCTGGTATTTTCTTTTGTTTCAAATTCTGACACCATG
Source organism: Haliotis rubra (assembly GCF_003918875.1). Taxonomy (NCBI): domain Eukaryota; kingdom Metazoa; phylum Mollusca; class Gastropoda; order Lepetellida; family Haliotidae; genus Haliotis; species Haliotis rubra. The sequence goes on from NW_025767335.1 coordinate 2,453,540, forward strand.
ATGTTACTGGATTAGTAGGATTACTGTTAAAGCAGGTGTACACCCAAATCCTGAATACAGGTGAGGTGAAATTGGGATTAACGTCGTGCTGGAGAATATTTCGCTCATATGACGACATGCATGCGTGTGTATGTGCAGCTGCTTGTACTAGCCCAGACTTAAGTTGTTTTTTTAGTGCTAGCCCACTGAGATACCATGCCGTAGTGAAGCATGAATACCCTACTCAGACACATTATACTGAGTCCGAGCCGACCAGTCCTTGTTGTACCCAGTAATGCCGTGCGCCAGGCAGGGACCAACAAGTACCATATTTTAATGTCTTTTGGTATGATGCGGTCGGGGATCGAATCCGGTCCACTAATATAGATGTGGGAGGCCTAACAGATTCCTTTACTGATGTGTGTTAATGTTCTGCATGTGACAACCTTTCCAATCACTGTTTTTAAAGCTGTACATTAATGTCCTTTATGTTTTAAGTTATGTTTCAGTTTTTTTCAAATTGTAATTTCAGAGACAGTGAGCGGAAAAGCATAAGTACAGAACGGTAAGATTATCTCTTTATCTACGATTTTACTAAGTTGAAAATTTAAGTTTGAAGCAGTGAAGTGGGCCATTGCCCATTCTTTCACTTGATATTTTGCCAATGTCATTAACATCAGGGTGCCATTGTATAAAGCAATCTTTGTGGTAAGGTGATCAGACTAGCAGGGGTCGATACAGTTTCACTCAAGTTTCAATGGTCATTTGATAAACTTTCAGGACAAAAGGGTGTGCACACCCCTCTCTCTGGATCCGCCTATGCTGCTTTGTACAATGGTACCAGGATCTTGTCATATACCACTATGTCCAGAGACCGCCTCTGTGGTGTAGTGGTTAGAGCGTCCGCCCTGAGAGCGGAAGGTCGCGGGTTCGATCCCCGACCGCGTCATACCAAAAGACGTTAAAATATGGTACTTGTTGGTCCCTGCCTGGCGTTCGGCATTAATGGGTACAACAAGGACTGGTCGGCTCGGAGTCAGTATAATGTGTCTGAATGGGGTATTCATGCTTCACTGCGGCATGGTATCTCAGTGGGCTAGCACTATAAAACCAGCTTCAGTCTGGGCTAGTACAAGCAGCAATACATACACATACACACGCATGCACGTCGTCATATGAGCGAAATATTCTCAAGCACGACGTTAAATCCAATTTCACCTCACCTCACCTATGTCCAGAAATGACAGAATGTATGAAATATTGGTGGTGAAACGATAGGGCTGTACAGTACAGTGAGTGTGAGTTTAGTTTTACGCCGCACTCAGCAATATTCCAGCTTTATGGCGGCGGTCTGTAAATAATCAAGTCTGGACCAGACAATCCAGTGATCAACAGCATGAGCATCGATCTGTGCAATTGGGAACTGATGACATGTGTCAACCAAGTCAGCAAGTCTGTTTACCCGATCCCATTAGTCGCCTCTTACGACAAACATAGCCGCCTTTTGTGGCAAGCATGGGTTGCTGAATACCTATTGTACCCCGGATCTTCACGGGTCTTGGCTCCAAAGAACAGTGAGCAGACTGTCCAGACTCGATTATTTGCAGACCGCTGCCATATAGCTGGAATATTGCTGAGTGCGGCGTAAAACTAAACTCACTCACTCTTTGGAGCCAAAGGCCATTGCACTACAGACTAGGGCCTCCTTTCACGAAGCACTAAGGTTGTCGTAAGTCACTATGGTAACCTTAGTGCAATGTTAAAGAATGGAAGTTAAGGTTAACCTTAGTAAAGGTTGCTTCGTGAAAGGAGCCCCAGAACTAAACAATGTTGGCAGAGTATTGAAACGCTGATTGCTGTAATGCTGTTGGAATATTGCTGCAATGTTGCTGGGATATAGCTGTAATTCTGCTGAAATTGACCCTTCCCTGACAGAAGATATCTCATTCCAGGACATTCAGTGAACTGAGTCGGCCTAGTGACCTCTACAAGAAGTGTTCCGAGCTGTGTGCTGCCCTGGTGGAGGACCTCGGGCAGCAGGAAGTCAGGGTAGGTAACTCTACTTGTGTTCTTAAGCATCGCCCTTTAAAATAAGGAAATTACTCTGCACTAGTATACACAAATGTGTTCAAATGTTACTGATTTCAGGGTAAGACGGTGAGTATCAAGATCAAGACGGTGAAATTTGAGGTGAAGACCCGGGCTCACAGTCTTGCTCATCACACAGCTGAGTACCAGGACATCTTCACTGCGGCCCGGGAGCTGCTCAGGGTGGAGATTCAAGCTGTGCAGCCTCAGGCCCTCCGGCTCCGACTCATGGGTACCTCATATGACTTCTGGGGTTCTGGCTCGCTAAAAATAACTCGCTCCCTTCCACCCCTCAATGTCACCCACATGTCAAATATTTAGTGCTCAGTTCCTCAGTAAATAGGGGCGATGGGGGTAGCCATGTTGTTAAGGTGTTCGCTCGTCACACAGTAGACCCGGCTTTGATTCCCCACGTGTGTACAATGTGTAAAGGCCATTTCTGGTGTCCCCCACTGTCATATTGCTGGAATATTGCTAAAAGCGGTGTAAAACCAAACTCACTCATCTTTGACATGCAGATTGTAATGACTGATTTGATTTGATTGTTTTTGTTATGTGTGATTTGTATTAAATAAATTCTGATCCCAGGTGTGAGATTGTCCAACCTCCTCCATCAGAGTTCGTGTGGTATGAAACGTCAAGACACGATTACAGGACTGTTCAAGAAGATGGCGGCCAGGAGCCCACAGAAGACTCAGACATTAGATTCTGTCCGCCATATTGATTCAAGGCAAATGGACCTTCCTCAGCTGCCTGTCTATTTCAGTGATGTGTGTGATGGAACTGGCAATGAGACCCCTGACACACAATGTCAAGATGGTATAAGAATTGCAGGAACTGATGATAAGGACATTGAGAAAGAATGTTCTGCAAAAAGAAGCATATCTGAGCTTGCGGCAGTCATAAGAAAACCTAAACCTGTTAAAGGTCGATCTAGAAATACCAGGAAGAAAACAAATCCTAAAACACACCCACAGTCAGTAGCACTGGCAGATCTTGTAGGGACAGACATTGATAAGAAAACAGCTGTAGGTGAAGTGAACCATGACACATTTGATGACGTCCAGAGTTGTTACTCCGATTCCAAAGGATCTGGCAGAGGGAAAGCATCAGGACAGAAGGGCAAGAGGAAACGGCAAACTGATCTGGATGTCAACAGTCACCCAGCTGAACAGAGTGGAGAATCTTCTGGTTATGAGAGTGCAAAACAGGCAGAGCACTGGTCATCTACAGGTCAATGTGCAGACTTGCCTGAACATAATAAGAGCCATCATGGAGGTTCTGATAATGTTCCGTCACCTGATGGTTCTGTTAAGAGTGATCCTTCTGCTGGAAGTTCTTCTGAGGATGTTCAGAATCTCAAGGTTTTCCAGTGTCCGGTATGTCAGCAAGTGGTTGAGTGCAAGAACCTTAATTATTTCAACGATCATGTTGATGTCTGCCTCTTCAGACAAATCTCGTCTCAGAAGGACCACCAGAAGAATGTTGTCACTGATGAGGAAGATCACAAGGCTGGTGGTGAAGGGCTTACTTATGTAGCCAGATCTTCAGAGAGGGATCACACATCAATTAAACATGCCATTCCAAAGTTTCCTCAACTGGAAACAAACAATAATGAAACTTCAAAGATGGTTGATTCTTTTGAGCCTTCTCAGCAAAATCAATCCAAAAGTAACAGAGTACCGTCCGGGAAGATTCCATCCCACCTGGGAGATAGGGAAGCTGACTGGCAACACTCTACACTGAATGGGACTGACACTGGAGGCTCCTGTGAACCAACTGAAGGGACTAATCCTGAAGCTGACCAAGGTGAGGTGAATGCTGTAGAGTATTCTGGTACTGATACAGCACCTGATCAGGCAGTTCCTCATCAAGAAGCTGAGTTCTATGCCTGTCCTATCTGCAATGTGGAGAAGATTGGTTGTAGTCTGGAGGACTTCAATGAACACGTAGACTCATGTTTGAGCAGACGGGCAATCAAGCAGATCCTTGAGGAACAGAAGATAAGTGACTCCCCGCCTGCAAAGAGGTAAGCAGTCCCACAAGGCCCAGGGCATGTTTCAATTCAGATTAATCTATTTAAGTCCCTGGTAAAGTGTATGAAAATTGCACAGTTTATGACAACAAACATTTTTCAGCTAAAGGGTTATTAAACAGGTTTTGTAATTCCTGTAAGATAAGCAAAAGATCATGAGTCAGGATAAGTATAAAATATCAATTTTACTTAAAAAATTACATTTTTAAAAAACTATCCCATTCAAGTCTAGTTTGTTTATGTTGTTGACATTTCCTTGTGAAAATTCTTCCCAAGTAATCTATGCTGATTGTGAGGTCAGACTGGGTCATTTTTCAAGGAATTGCTATGTAGCCATTGATCTATCTAACACACAAGTTGATTATTTAAAACAGCTGTCACATTGTTGTTGATTGTTGCTAAAACAAACTATATGTCAACATGCTCCATATTCTGATATGCTCATGATATCAGATCAGTTCTAGTTTACTAGGACATTGACTTGTTCAGCACAAATTTGGGAATGATTCTTTCTTTTTCAATCTGGACTAATTGTTTGAAGCACCCCATGAAGATACGGCTTAGCACTGGTTGTCAGCAAGCCTAGCTGGTTGTAAGATGTCATTAACAGGAATGGGTGAATCTCTGACTGTTGATTTTATGTTATTGCAACCCTGCATAGATCGATGCTCATGATTTCAGTCACTGGATTGTCCAGTCCAGACTTGATTATTTGCGAACGACATGATATTGCTGAATGTTGCATCACAACAAACAAATGTCTCAACCAAAAATATGCTTCCTTCCCCAGACCCACCTCGTCCACAAGTCCATCACAGCCTCCGCCAACCAAGAAGAAGAGGTCTAGCTGTGGGCAGATGAAAACCATTTACTCTTTCTTCAAGCCTTGATCACATGGTCTCACAAACAAGGCCTTGAACACATCCAGTGAGAACACAGTAAATCATCAAGTCCTTCCAGCCTTGAACACAAGGCCCGAGACTGAACTCCTTCTTCAAGCCTTGATCACTTGGTCTCGCAAAACTGTCACTCATGCCTTGAACACATCCAATGTGAACACAGAAATCATCAAATCCTTCAAGCTTTGAACACAAGGCCTGAGACCATGAATAACCATCAACTTTTCATACCTTGAAGAGGGGCAGAGGTGGCCTGGTTGTCAAAAGCACTGCACTAGTAGAGTTGCATCCCTTGGAGTGCCAGGATGTCATGATCGCGTCTTGGACTCCAGTCAGGTTATCTTGGTTTGTTATGATATAACTGGGCAAAATGTATGATGCAACCTCAACACAAGGTCTCCCTCAACATTGACTCATGCTGAGCTTATACTTCATATAAATGGAGATTGTTGTTCATACTTTATTGGTTGTTTTCTTTTGATAACTTTATCTTACATACATATAATAGTAATGCTTGTCTTTCAACACATGGATAAAATAAAGGTTTAAATAAACATTTATCATATTTCAGTTGTATTCACTATTGTGTCAATTCATAGGAAAGAGGAACTACAATGTAGTGATGTGTCGGCCTCCTGCAGTTGTGTACAAGACAGGTGATTGCAGTGTTGACACTCTTTCCATTTGGCAAAGGTTAGGTGATACAGTGTCGGTCCTCATATAGCTGGGTTCCGGGGAAAGGTATCCCGAGGAAGCGGTCGTAAAATCTCAAAGATCTTCATATGCAACTGAAATTGTACTCCCAACATCCGTGAAACAGGGGTACCAGGTATCGATTTCTTGCTTCACGATCCAGAATGAGAATTAGACAACTATTATTTACTATGAATTCTAAAATGTCAAGAAAAGGCATTAAATACTCCTATACCATTGCATGTGTCTAAGCAGGAAGACTATATAATGTTGTAGATTAATTATCCCTGGTGTAAGTCAACTATGTTCACTTGGTGTTTCTGCAAGTGACCTTAATTATAATTCATTCAACAACTGTATTTACTCCGGACATTTTGGCTATCGCTTTCTGCCCTTCTAGTGAAACTAGTATACGCAGGTCAAGCACCGGATGTCGTAGAGAGGTCGAGGCGCCGCCGGACGCGGAGTTACTGACGACGTAGTAACCCATTACGAAACCAGTCGACTTCCCAGAATCAAATTCGGTAGCAACCCTGTCTCAGGCATCGTGCAAGATCAATCTTCTTTGGACATCCCTGTTGGCTGCAAGCTCTATACGATCCCGTACCCAGCAGTCAGCAGACAGCCATGTCTGTCTGTCTGTCTGTCTGTCGTCCATCTTTTTTGTAGCGCATGTCACTGTATTCCATTCGTCACAACTCGCCCCTTTCCGTAACCTCCAAGAAGTCCCGGAATAACACGAATGGGTCACAAATGATGTCATTGTGTTATCGTGAGGGAAGCCGCTCCTCGTGGTTTTGAAGATGTTCCAGAACGTAATATGCAACATACATACACAACAACAACAACAACAAATACTCGCTGACAACGCTTGCTCTGGTCAACATCACAAGTATAGCGATGGGCGGAGTTTCTAGTTCTAACATGCGTGAGCTTCTACTCCAAGTTGAACGGTTGATACAGTTGCCAATATTTAATACATCAGCATATATTACGGTTGTTCATTTAACTGATGCCGATTAAAAGGATATTTGATGCACGTGCGATATCTAGGGGCCACCAGCTGACTTCGGGTGTTAGTATCTCTTTTATTCCAGTACGGAAGAGGCCACAGGCCAATGGTACAAAGTCAGCTAGCAATAATGGCATACAATCACAATGTTTGCGGGCGTTGTTTTCTATGTACAAAAGCATGGTGGATATACATACCAAGTTTGCGAATATAAGTTGTATTATTACAGTTCATTAACAAATTAAATTTACACGTAGTAGCATAGGCATGGTAACATTGTTGTAGATATTTTGTCCTTAAGTCAGTGTAGTAACGACATACCAGCAAAAAGAAGTAATATTGTGTCAGATGACTTCAAAACACAAAATCCCGAGGTAACCGGATGTTTGGAAGGAAGGGGCAGTTCATCGTCTAATGTTTTAAATAATGGCGTCTTGTTACCGAAGGCGACAAAGATTGGGATGATCTTGGCAACACCGTATTTATAAGACGAATCAAGGTTTGGCATCCGATTCACAGAAGGGAGGAAAACGTTGTTGACGTGCGTGTGAGTGTGTGTGTGTGTGTGAAACCCGTCTTGACCATGATCGACATGGGGTCATTAGTGTCATTGCGGAATCCCACATGGTAGACCAACAGCTAGTCTCTGAAATTAACATATTTTACAGAAAATAAAAGTTTTTGAATTAAAATTATAAATACAAAAAAAGGAGCCCAGAGACTTCCTTCATTTTCTATCTAGACTTGCCTCATTTTCTAGACTTGCGTGGGCTTTCTTGGATATATTTGCTTCAGGATCTGTATGACAGTCTACCCACATGGTAGCCGAACCGTTCCTGTTATTGTGAATTGACATTTGACTGGTCACTAATTGCTGGCTGGAATCATCGGCAGAAATTTGGAACTGCAAGATGACGATACACAGGTCGTCAACGGACATTGAACTGGTCCCTTAAGTACTCGGACATGTGCCCCTTTTGTGGGTGTTCTTAGATGCTGGGACCCAGTACAAGCCAGCGTATTCCAACCGGGGTGATGTATATCTCCATTCCCCGAACAAGACAGACAATTCCAGACGATTCATGCAGGCAATTTTTATAAAAGGTCTAAATGTTTGAAAAAATAAGAAGTACCACATGGCTTAAACATCACAGTAGACTAATTATGCTAGGATTATACGTAAAAAACTATTAAATAGCACACTGACTTTCGTTTCCCTTAATCCTATTAATATATGTGTCGAGTAATGAAATAGAACAAAAAAATGTTTCGAATCCGTTATCACAGTAAGTTAATGAGTGAGTTAATATTTTAAGTGACATCGGAAATATGTAAGCCATATCGCGTTATCACGATAAAATAAATGAACATTTGTTCAGTCAGTCTCTAAAGAAACTGAATTATTTAGGATGTTCATATATATTACACAATGAGTCATTTTACAATCTGACAGTGACACAGACAAACGATAGGATAAGTTATGATCACTTGAAATCATTAGTTTGTGTTTCTAGTAAAAATAGTCACAGATATATACCGCTGCGGCCACCCACATGCCTTTTCCCGTATTAATTCCAAGAAATAAACACTATTATATTTTGGTTGATGAATGTGAGGATCTGCCACTGTAAAGGCAATAAATCAAATTGTGTGCATCTTCTAAAGTAGCCCTAAACCAATATTTCGCGAATTCATTCAACTCTCAGTAGCGCATGTATTATCCACGGGACGCGATCATAAGCTAGCACTGTCGTCTCATGTCTGGATGGTTGCCAAGGGGACATTGTCCCACTCTTCATTAAAAGCACTCCGGCACAGCGATGACTTAACATAACATCACTGCCACAGGCTAATTTGCATATCACGTGACCGGACTTTTCTCTTGTTTATAATCAAACACGCATATTCATAAAAAGAAGGGACTGGACTCACGAAAGCTTTTCGGCGCTCACTTCATAATATTTTACATTGTTACATATATATTCTTCCACAACTGCGACAGTAAGGTCTATGACAGTACATATTTAGATATCAAACTGGCTGCATCGTTTGCTCTGCATCAGCTTCGATGACAGCACGTGGAGCCGTACAACCTATGTATTCAAAGGATCGCTACGCAAATCGAAATAGTGTTACACGTTTTTGGATATTTTCTCAGTGAAACTAAACTATTAAAGATGTTTAGTTAGATGTGTAGACTCGTCAAAAATAAAAGAGTAAATGGATTCTGTACATTATTGAATGGACATTGCAAGATGTGACGAATCGTCACATTTTTCTGGCCTGTGGCAGAGGTACTATGCTGGCTTGCCGCATGGAACTCTGGGTAGGAGAGTGCATTAAAAGCACTGCCGAGTTCCCGTAGAGTTGCCGGAACAACAACACGTCGTGATGGGACGTTCTGCATCTCGTCCCACAAGGGTTCGATAGGGTTGGGTTTTGGTGACCGGGCTGGCCACTCTTTACGGGCATTTACATAAACATTAGTTCCAAGCAGGCCCATTGCATCTGCCTAATTCTTCAGTCGTCAAATGACACCTATGGCCATTAGCGGGCATAAGAGCATTCAGTTGTTGCAGCCCTCGGTAACAATTAAGTGTCGTTGTGCTGCCTGGTAACGGCGTCAATGATGAGTAACGATCCATAGGAAAGAAAACAATATATAAATACCCAGGTTTTCAAGCCCCTCATGCACGTCGTGTCCACGACTACATCCCATGTCCGTTCATCGTAATACTGAGGTTACCAGATCAATGTGCACCAGGATATTGAAGTCTCTATTTGCTGGAACACTTTGATATCAATTGTTTGATTTGTTGGGATTATATATGTATAAGCGTCTATAACTTCAGCAGAAAATTGACGGTGATATAGTCGAGCCTGAAATGTTTGTCATTTAGTTTAAATTTTGACTTTGATCAGTTAGCGACACTTTTGAACATTTTTGTGTTTTTCTTTTATGTTTTCAGAGAAACGGAATCCAAAGCATTTTGTGTTGTTTGTCCTCTGTGAAAATATTGTGTCTAACCAAAGGGAATTTCAATGTTGACCCTCTGGCTAAAATGTTTTGTATCATCACCGAATAAAAGAGTCACAGCGCAGTACTGACAGGAACCAGTCTATTGTTGAAAGGCTGACCGTAGGTGAATTCGCTATAAGCTCTCCTTGAGTGAGTGAGTTTAGTTTTACGCCGCTTTTAGCAATATTCCAGTAATATCACTGCGGGGGACAACAGAAATGAGCTTGACACATTGTGCCCCTATCGTTGAGAATGTACATACGGTACGATCAGTTTGATGAGTTTCTTGACCATTAATTTAGTTGTTATGTATGTCTTGGCAATAAAAATTATTTTTTAAAAATTTAATTTAGTTGTTTATGCGATAACAACGTCAACAACACCGGGTTTATACATCACCAGGACCACACAGGAACAGATGTCAAACATTGTCTTCATTTCAACGTACATATTTCCAGGGGCGGTGGGGTAACCTAGTGGTTAAAGCGTTCGCCCGGGTTCGAATCCCCAAATGTGAAGCCTATTTCCGGTGTTCCTTGCCGTGATATTGCTGGAATATTGCTTAAATCGGCGTAAAACCTCACTCACTCAAGTAGGATGTCTGGCTGTTTCAGTTTATATAGTGGGTCGCCACATATAGCTGGAATATTGCTGAGCGTGGCGTGAGACAACAAAACAAACAAAATCAGTCAAACGGGCCATTGTCGGTGTTGACTTGGTGTCTGTTGACTGATTGCGCAGCGAGTGGAGTATATTGGCTTGGCCCGCCGCCAGCTTTATCTGCACATCGCTGACCTCATCTGTGACCCGTCTGCCTCTTGTCACGTCGTCAGCCCCCACATGCCCCACTTCGCCTACATGGCCCGCGACGTCAGCTCATGCATTCCGTTAACACAGACAGCAGGGATGTTTATGGGATATACTTCATCATATAAAAACTATTTTAAAACATACACCCAGACGGACACGGCTTTCTGGAAATGGTGATAGCATTTGAAATCGGTTTCAACGTTTGTTCCCGGTTATTGTACAAATACAGTGCGTACGTGCGTGCGTGCGAGTGTGTGGAGCCTTTGCAAGCGGGTGCGTGTGTTCGTGACTGTCTTTCGTGTGTTTGTTCTCGTCCTGTTGATTTGCCTTGCAGACCCGGAGATGACGTTAATCGACGGACAACGAAAATACGGCCATTATTACAGAGTGAGTGATCATGAGTGTGTTATTGAGCAATAAGTATTTCAGCAATATCACTGCGGAAAGGCACAAGAAATGGGCTTCACACATTGCGTCCATGTGACGAACCCCGGTCTTAGGCGTGTGCTACGTGAACGCTTTAACCACCAGACTGACTGAGTTTAGTTTTACGCCGCTTTTAGCAATATTCCAGCAATATCACGGCGGGGGACACCAGAAATGGGCTTCACATTGTGCCCATGTGGGGAATCGAACCCGGGTCTTCGGCGTGACGAGCCAACGCTTTAACCACCAGACTACCCGACCGCCCCGATTTGCATAAGAAGTTGGTTTAACATGAATACTAGTATATGAAACTGGGTGTGGATAAAACAGAATTGAAAATTGATTCAAAGGTGTTAAATGCATACGGAAAATGTCATGCCATGACGAGAGAAAAATATCTTCCACTTTAAAAAAAACATAACAAAAAACACCCATACAAACGATCGAATGAATGGATGGTGTTTCATTTTTTCTTTTGCGCCTCATCGGAAATATTACAGCTATATATCTCGGCCACGGGCCTATGAGTACAAAAACACCTCATCGGTGCAGACATGAAATATAATGATAACAATGAAAGCATGTACAACATATACAGTCTTAATATGACAACATTGATTTCCTTTTTTCTAATGCATAAAACAAATATTTAGCAGTATTCAAGGAAATGTCTACATTTTTGGATGATAACAGCGAATTAAATTTTAGTATATTGGGGGAAAACTTAGAATTGCAACAAAAGATAAGTAAGAAGTGATATTCATTTTCAGTTACGTTTAATGTTATAGTAACGACCTCTTTCAATTTCTAAACTACGGGAACTTAACCTAAATCTTGATAAACAAGATCTATATTTGGATGCAGTAATGAGTTAAATATGTTTCACAAGAAATTGTTGATTTAAAACATTACAATACGTAAACATTTTTGGTCTCTCAGATAAATCACTGTGCCAAACTTGCCGAATATTATCTTTCAGTCGTTGAAAAAACAATTTAACAAAAACGTTTTTATCTCCGTAGGTATGTGATACCCAAACATGACCAAAACCTAATTTAAATATGATATTTATAACTTTGGTAACCCAGCTCTCATAGGCTTGCTCATCATACATACGCATCATATTGTAACATTTTCGAGGCAAACGGCTTTCGGGCATGTTAATAAGATTTAACCAATATTTAATACATTTTAAAACAGCAGGTAATTGAATTGGATATCTACCACTCGGCTAATACTTCATTATTGGACGTTGATAACTTAACGTTTAGAAAACGTTTGCAAGCATATAAATGTACTTTTGACAGTTCTTCCATATTATTAAGCCTCCAAATTATCGTTGACTCAACCTTGGGAGTTACAGAGTCAGGCCACCGATTCCTTGTTAACTAGTGGACACAAATTACGACCAGCATACGTTCTTCCAATCCATTCAGACCAATTATCTCTTTAATCTTTATTGTATCATTTTTTCGTTAATGCCGAGATTGCTTCCATATTTTAATTGGAATGCCTCTTTCGTGTCAACATGCATATGGTTTCAGTTAACTCTTGCCTTTCGTTCTCTTGTATGTATTTTAAAAATATAAATAATTTGATTGAAAACTTTAAAGGAATGTACCTTAGATATATTATCTTTCAACTTTTATAAAACTGTTTTCTTGGAGACACATTTACAACATTTGGAGCAGGGTAGGGATCATCTGGCTGCACATTCACTAATTACTCGGCCGTCAGGTGACCACTTCAGATACAATTCCCCACCCACAAATTACTTTTTGCAAATGCTGCCAGAAAGAGTGATAGTTTAAGGGACTTATTAAATGTTAATAACGGTTCTTTCAGTTTTCAATAACATAAAAACCCACCAAATTTTCTGTCTGTTTCACATCGGAAACGTCAAAACGTTTTGATGTTAGTATCAGTTTATTGCATGAAGGCCAGAGGCCCATATACAGAATAAATATGTATGATATGTACAACATATACAACATGCGACACACACGTTACATTGAATCTCTTCTCAATATAAGCGCGTGATAAATAAATAGAGCTACCTTATATTGTAATAGGGATGCTTTACATGAAAGTATTGAATACAGTTTTGTAGCATTAATATTTGATTGTAGCCATTGCGGAAAATACAGTTGCCTTAAATCATTATATGCAGGACAAAGAAATAGAAAGTGTAATTCATTCTCTACAGTATTACAAAATGGACAGAACCTTTGTGATTTTATAATAGATGAATATCTTCCTTGATTGATATATAAATCATTTAGGCCAAGTGTCAGGCGCATGAAATCACTACGAAGCTTTTTACTACGTAAGTTGTATAGATACGACTCAGGTTCAAGTAAAGATTTAAACTCACGATAGCAATCATATCTTGAACTTTCATATAAAGATGAATGCCAGTCTTGTTTAAAGATATCAATAGCCCTGGTACGAAAGAGTTTGATAAATGCATTAACGTCGCCCAGGGTTTGGGATAGCCAAACAAATCCAAAGCCGTATCTAAACAAAAGAATACGAATACGGGTTGCCCAAGTATTTTTACCAATATTATCAAGATGGACAATCATATTGTAGGTTTTTTTGGGCAGACGATGTTCTGGCATATTTATTACTTTACACCAGTACTTTAAACCAAATTTTCTGTCTGTTTCACATCGGAAACGTCAAAACGTTTTGATGTTAGAAAGGTCACTTAAACCAGTCGTGACTTGTGTTTATTCATGCAGTTGAAATGAAAACCTTATTACAAAGTTTGTAAATGTCAGGAAAAATACTGTCTAATGAGCGACCCCTCGAGAACCGAAGGAGACTACAGCTGACATAGATCTATGTACAGTATACGTTGGTATGATGTATATGACAACGTGGGGTATTTATTTTGCAACATCAAGATAGAAAAGTTGATCTAGTTAAGGCGGTTGGTCGTTTTTGCCACATCTAGACTATACGAAATTTGCAGTAGACAAACATATCAATTTAAGACAAAAAAGAAATCTTATAGTTGATGATAGTTAATTATCTATCAAATCTGAAGGCATGAAAATGCAACATAAAATGTTTAGTGGGTTCAAATTGCAGAAACGGAGTTGTCTCCCGTGACTTCCTGTATGACGTCATTTGACATCATGACCCAAGCAAAATGGCGAAAGTAGATGTGTTTACTATGTGGAAACGTGACATGTAACCGTGAATGCACCTAACATTTCGAGCCCCTAGGTTCTGGCTATGAGCCAGAAACGAATTTTAAGACACTAGAAAATATGTCCGAAGAAAGAGACATTTTGAGTCTCACAGATGATGAAGACGAATTCGAAGAAGAAGCCCATGTCCCGGATAAACACGGCACGCTGAGCAAATGGACAAACTATTTACATGGTTGGCAAGATAGATATATTGTACTCAAAGATGGGACGCTTAGTTACTACAAGTCCGAAACAGAAACAACGTTTGGATGCCGGGGAGCCGTAAGCTTAGCGAAGGCCTGTGTAATCGTAAGTTTTCCAGTTTGAAATCAACAAGTGATAGAACACTTGATGTGTCGACATTATTCACGTGACTTGCAAGCAGATGCATGCACCGTGACTCTTGTCACTAGAAAGGGGCGTGGCACTGATTTGTTTCTCATAATCACCTTTTTCACGAAACAGATTTAATGTGACACATCTCAAAATCGTACCATCTAACTTACCTATGGCTATTATTAAATTAAATTAGACTAAACACTTCCATTTTTGATTTAATGATAATACGATTGTGAACACTTGGTGTAATGGTTCTATGTTTAGTGAAATATATCCTTAATGATTTGGTCAGTGGTGTTTAAGTCAGCTAGTTTGATAAAGCTGTTAAGTACTTTGATTAACATCAATCATGGTAACAAGTTTAATGTTAGGTGTAATCATTATAATTATGTTAATAGAGACTGTGTTTTAGTTTCACAATTTCAGCATGGAACATTTTCCTCTCATGTAGTAGGCTGTTAAGACATCCTCGCTCATGAATATCTGCATTGTGAAATGTAACATGGTACGAGACAGAATCGGCAGGAAATTTGTATGCATAACAGGAAGAGTTTTGTGTTAGTGATCCCTGAAAAGATATCCATGATAATTATTGTTCAGATGTAGAAATGGTGACTACATAATGCCGTAATGTTATGGAGGCAATTTCTGCTGATGTAAGTTAGCTTGACCTAATGAACAGAATGTCTGACCTTAGCTTGACTAGCTTGTATTACTGTTACAAGTACTGTGAGTGTGAATACGATCTTGTCATTTGTTGGTTTTATTATCTTGTATCATGACAGGAGGTCTTTTTTACACAACAGATAGCGGACAACAGACCAGATAAATCAGTGGAAAGTTATGATATTTACTGTCCTCATACGACTTGGGTGTCTGAGTCTTGTTTTTAATTAGCAGCATGTGGAGAATGGAACTGACTCGTGAAGCAAGCTGAGTTAATCCATTTAGCCACCTCTTTACCCTTAGATTACCACTTAGTATTTATTGCTTTCTTACCAAGTGATTATGACCTAATTATTTACCTTCTTGAGCAGTTGCCAGATTCTCTAAAAAACTAAATTCCATATAAAATTGTACAGATTTTACTCCATTTACACTGATTTGTCAACAGATATAGCTAACCCACACCTTAACTTGCAAGAGGTGTTTGATCAGAATTGGGTGCCTAACCTTAAATTATACAGTCGAGCACCGTTGTGTCAAACTCTGATAACTTGATATCTCGGTTGTCTCAATATAACATCTCGGTCCCAGCAAGATCCTTCATAATTTATCATTATTCAAGCTCTTTTAACTCGATATGGATGTCTTGATATTTTGGATATCTCAATATAATTTCATGGTCCCAACAAGCAAACTGACCATTTTAACATGATATTTGCAAAGAAACTCAATATTCACCTTCCTTGCATGGGCAAGTATCCCTCTGAACTGAGGTTGTTTCCACACGTTTACACACGGTGTGGCATGAGTCAAAGGGATGCGGTAGTGTAAACTAATTAGGGCTAATTGAGTTGAAGGTGTCACTTGTTTGTTATTTAATTAGGATTAATTAAGAAGGAATTAATTAGGAAGTACTCACTGTTACGAATAAACACAATTCATGATGACAGCTTATAGTTTCCAATCAAAACAAACTGAGAAGCATTTTGTTTTCTTTCATATTGATATGAAATGATATGCCCTGGTCGGATGGTGTTGGCTGTCTCGAATTTCGGATAATTCGATATTTTTTTCTTGGTCCCATGAATATCGAGACAGCGGTGCTCGACTGTATGATTGTTTGATAAGGAAGAGGTACCATAATAGAGCCAATGGTTGACCGTCGCCCGAAATACCTTAGTTGTGAGTGAGACGTAGACTAAAGCTTAGTCTCTTAATATATATAATTTTGATGGTAACAAACAAGCCCATTTATATTGAAAAGGACCCCAGGGAGACCAGAGATTCAGAACCTGAGGAAATCTAGACTTGCTCTATTTAGGGCTTTAGCACTGCAGAGAGGGCTAGGCAGTAGGTGATTCCTGCGTATTGGACGAAGAAATTTGATAAAGTACCCCCAAACTGAAATAGGGTGCGTCCTTGTGGACCCAATACAATTTTTTTCTGGGAAAGGACTTTCTGAGTTTGTAATAATATCCCATATTAAAATATATTCTGATTACAATCATTATTCTTTTATTAAATGGGAAGTGTCCATGATAATTGATTTCATGCAAATTGATGTACTTCCAATTTTGAAAATGGACTCCTCCCAAAATATTCCCCCTGGGGGTCCCCCAACCCTCTGGATCCGCCAATAAGATGGACATGTCTGTCATTCTCTTTGAATCTAACTGACTGTGCGGGTTCCATTTATGGTTAGGGGAGCAGTGGTGTAGCTTAGTAGTTAAAGTGTTTGTTTGTAATGTTAAAGACTCAACTCCCAGCATGGGTACATATCACATACCAAATTCATTCTATTTACAAATGATTTAGCACCATCGCTCTAAAAGCACCCCTTGGGCAGCTTTAAGACAAATCTGTATGTTATCCTTATGAAATGCCAAAAATATTGCCATGATTAAGTAAAAACAGCTTTGTAGAAAAAATATGTAACCATGGTGACTGCATAGAAACTATTACAGAAAACATTCTAGCTGAATGGATCTTTAACTAATTCTTTTCACTGCCTCTATATCTGTCAACAAATTTAACGTTTTTAGTGCATGGATTTTACCATTACTTACAAACCTGTGCTGTCAAGGGACACAAGGGCTCCAGATAAGGGCCATATCGGCGTATGTACGGATATAAAATAGGCACGATACGGTAGGAAATAATTTAGAACACTTAGCAGATACGCACCACAGCAATGGTGTACGGTCTTAGAATCATTTACAGACGAACGTTCTGAAGAAGTATTGTTTCATTGTTTATTGACCTGTTTACACAAGAGTAGCAAAGTTGTGGTGCATATATGAAATGGAACACAAGATTACTGATATTCCATAAAATTCCATTCAGTACTCTAAGTGTACTCTTATTGTTTTCCAGTACTCCCATATTGAAAATAGAAGGAGTACATACTCCTCATCATGAAAAATATCTGGAGCCCTGAGGGTACACCCAATAAATACTATCAAGGATTTGCTAGATATTCAAGAGAAATGAAATGGTGTAGTGTAGTTCAGACTTAATTACAGGGCCTTTTTATTCTGTGTAAAAAAAAATGATATCATGATTATTTTTGTATGTCAGTTAGGATGAAATAATATTTTGTCTGCTACTACTCTGCACATTTGTGTGCCAAGCACAAGCCTGTCTATAGTTTTGATGGCAAGAATAAGCTGGTGCATTACTGATAATTGATCATGTTTATTGTGCTTTGATTCATCTGTGAACAGATTGCCCTGATCATAGATATGCAAAACTACAGTCATTATCATGATTATGTTGTTATTTGTTTGAAAGTGGGTCACAGTCCAATATTAACTGATGCCTGCTATTGACTGTAACATGCATACACAGTATAAACATTCTCATGCTGATTTATGTTGTCTTGACATGCCACATGTGCAAGGCATGTTCTCTATCTATAAGTTGATGGTTGGGTGCCAAGATTGGTGTGACAGTTTAACTAATGACCTCAGATTCATTGGCAACACAAACATTGTCACGAGTAGGGCCCTTCATTCTTATTATTGAATAAGAGTATGAACATGATCAGTACCCAACAGGAAAAAGTATACTTTTTTTGAAGGATATATTATATATTGTAGCATCAGTCTTGTTAATGACCATAATGTTGATCTGCTTATCACTATGATGTTGGAAATATTAATGAGCTACCAGTACCACATGTTATGAGGGATTCTTGTGTATTTGCTTAGGTAATGTTGATGTGTAGGGAGTGGTTCATTTAGAAAGCCTGATTACTCTCATCATGATATCTAATCATTAGTGGTGGTCCGATTAATTGAAATAATCGAAGATTGGTCGCAATGACTAAATGACTGAGCAATCGGTCATGTTTTTTTCATAATCGAACACAAACAATTTTGGAACACTTGTTTGCATTAACAACATTTTTCAAAAGGTTGTTTTTGTCTGTTACAATTCATAAGTACTACAAGCTCTTTCCAAGTCATGATTGAATTTAGCTTAAAGATTCCAGAAATCTTATGTTCCTAACATACTAGTCATCCTTTAAAGATGTGAAATTTGTAAATGCATTTTGTGCAATTAACCACAAAAAACCAAAAGAACTACGTTTTTCTATATTTTTTGTGAATCAACAAACATAACCAGGAGAATTTGATAAATCTCGCTTACCAATTTTTTTCAATGATTGATCGGTTGGAATGAACCAATCATCAATTGTGAGATTTTAACCAATTCCCACACTACTAACCATGCTAATGTTGCCTTGTTATGCAGGTATCATCTCATCAGTAATGTATTGTTTGCTGGTTGCAGTTATTGAAGAGCAAGGTTTTTAATTGGTGGTAGGCTGAATGTACATGGTATTTGTACTACACTATCGTGGCAGGTGACATTGGTCATCTGATAGGCCACAGGCAATGCCTCAGTAAAAAGGTATGCAAAAACCGCATACAAGTCTTCGTGTCCTGGCTGCCACAGGAGCTGAGCGATTGGTACTGATTATGCTGATACATCTTGAATAAAACCCCTCATCAGGCTTGACCTGGGTTAGAATGGGTCTTCAGTAACCCATGCTTGTCGTAAGAGGCGACTAATGGGATTGGGTGGTCAGGCTCGCTGACTTGGTTGACATATATCATCATATCCCAATTGAGTAGATTGATATTCATGCTGTTGATCACTGGATTGTCTGGCCCAGACTTGATTATTTACAGAATACCGCCATATAGCTGGAATATTGCTGAGTGCAGCATTAAACTAAACTCATTCACTCACCATGCTCACTGGCCCCATAAAATGTTTAGGTTCGGTTTTATTCCACAAGACCACATCTGGCTAAGTGTGAGCCATGGTTACATTCTCTAAAACATGTTAAAAAGGCTGACCAGCCTTGTTTGTGGATATGTAAACATTAGCATTTTAATAACAAATCTGATAATCTAATTTGAGCCTACCCTTCTTTCTAATCATGCTGATAGACATCAAAGCATGCCAAAACCGTATTTTAATTGTAATCATGTAAGTCATTATTATCAGATAATTGATCTGGGTCAGAATCAACAAGTTCAAAGGGGAACGTTATACATGGTGTAGTACACTTAGGGATATACATTATCCTTTATCATGCTATATGCTTATTTATACCACGTATACACAGACACAATGTACTTTGATCATGGTGAATATGGGTCCACTCTTCATCATGTTACATCTTTAGAAGCCTTCTTCATCATTTTCAGAAATGCACTTAAGTTGTTATTAGGTTGACATGTCAGAGAACAAGGAAACATTAAGTTCAAATGTGTACTATATTTTCAAAACATGACGTTTGATATCTTGAGTGTGTCTATGAGCAACATTCTGCAAACTCCAGTGTTAATGTTGTAGTTAACCTGAATAGTTCCAGGTGAAACACAGCTGGCTCGGTAAACTCTCACGTAGATGTCCCTTTGATGTGAGCAAGTGGTGTTGTGGATCACAAGTCACAGTAAATAACCTGTGAACACTTCCTCTTGGTCACTGTAACAGCGACCCATGAATATCCAGGTTATAATTGGTCTTCAGTAACCCAAGCTTGTCGTAAGAGGTGGCTGACAGGGTTGGGTGTTCAGGCTCGCTGACTTGGTTGACACATGTCATCGTATCCCATTTGTATATTACAATGCTAATGCTGTTGATCACTGGTTTGTCTGGTCCAGACCCGATTATTTACAGACCACTGCCATATAGCGGGAATATGGCTGAATGCAGTGTTCAACGTCAGTCAGTGGTCGGTAACACATAAGTGTAACAAGAGTACCTGGCCACAGCTGTTGGACATAGTCTCTGCTAAGGCCACATTTACCATGCTTACCACACCATATCCAAGTATGTCTTGCCATGGTCTTGGTATACCATTGACAATGTGTTGTCCATCATCTGTCCACATCATCTTCAAACTGCTTTAACAAAGGGAAGCCTAAAACTTTGCAATAACGTTTAGCATCACATTCATATGATTACAATGTTAAAAGAGATAGATAAATCTTATCCTGCAAGTCCTTGGAATCTCAAATATTGGAACTATTGGTTCTGACAATGGTAGCAGCAATACATTAGGATTCAGATTTGTTCATTGCCCTAAAATGAAAAGTAATCTTTTAAAATAGTTCTATAAGTATTCTTAAACAACTGTCTTTCCAATCTCTCAGAAGCCATTGAACTCAAGATGTGTAAGCATAAAATAAACATTTGATTTATGGATGAAATACTTTAGTTCTTTTGTGCACATGGAACTGATTGCTCTAGGAATCAGAAAACTTGGATCACTGTTGATGTGATGTGTAAACTAGTATGGCTGATTATTGGGAACATTTTCTATAATAGCCCACACAGTTGCAGTAGCAGTTCGATAGCTGTCACCTGTTGCAACAGGATTGTGATCTACAAGGCAAGCATCATATAAGAAATATATTGTGACACATAACCCATTTTTATTACAAAGTTAACATGGTTAAGGATCATGCATGCTCTGATAATGTGCTTCGATCAGGGTCGTGTTATTGACGTGATATGTAAATTAGCATTGATTTTGAAGGCTTGTCGAGAGGAGTCATCTTATACGTGGGGTTGGACTATATGCAGCGATATATATATTTGAAGGCTTGATAATTACATTAACCTATGTAATAGATTGACTCTAGTATTACTGACAACCATTGAGACAGCCTTTTTTTCTCCATACTCTCACCAAAGTTGAGCAGGTCTGATCTGAATTCATAATCCTTGCTAACCAACCACCCAGGCAGATCTGAAATTCACATGATATAGGTATTATATACTCCTAGTAGCTATTGAAATTATTGATTTTTGTGCACACCACTGACAATATTTAAGATTTCTGTTGACACAGTACTGTTGTAGGCAAACAACTGCAGTAGTTTGTAGGGGTGGGTATTGCAGAGAATTTTCATATTGCGATGAGAAAGCATATATTGTGATATGTATTGCAATATATTGCAAGAAGTTTTTTAAACATAAAACTACTTACGATCGAGTTAATGCTTGATTTGTAAAGCAAAAAAACACACAAAATTTCTATGTTTGATTAAGCTTTAATAAAAACTTCTAATCATGACAAAATAAATAAATGTAAACTTTTTCAACCCAAAATGCTGCCATACTGAAGCCTTTGCCCTAGTATTGGGCACCATAATAAATTGTTTGTTGTTTGGGGTCGCCATTTTACAACAAACGCATGACTTCCAGTGTGAAAAACAGCAATATCCGAAGATTTCTGAGTGTTATGAAGTTTTCCGAATGCATGTCAAAATACTGGTTTTCCATCAGCGTATCACAATATGTATAGTTTTCATGTCTGAACCGGTAAATACCGGTAAACCGGTTATATTGCACAGCCCTAGTAGTTTGATATATCTCTCTTCTAGGTACTAGTAACACAGTGGTTTTATAAACTGAAACTGTCCACTTCAGTAACATGAAGTAGAATTGCTGTATTGGCAGAAAATGCATCGAAGGCACTGGATTACCAGGAAGCAGCTTATCAAAACATGTCCCAAATAAAATTGATCTTGCAGTAGAAAACACAATGTGTTTAAACATAGATGAAGCTAATTATCCTGACAATAAGCTGATAATAGTCCTCGGGCCATTACCATGTGATTACCTTGATTACAGGTAGTGTTTCATGTGGAGAAATCAACATACACAAGGATGTAAATCAATATATGGACTGGCATGTCAATTGTCAAACTTTATGTGGGGTGCTTTCAAAGATTACTTATATATTTTTTTTGTAGGTTGGTGGATAATATAGACAAGAAAATACTTCTTGAATGCATTTTCTTTGAGAAGCCTAAAGGCTCTGAGAGCTTTTACCTATGGCAGGATGAGAGCACTACAATAGTACATGGACATCATATTTAGATTAAGAAATAAGCATTTGGAAATAGAATGCAGAAGAACTCCTCATATGTGGAAAGTTTGGGTACAGGAGGATATTTATGTGAAATGAAATGAAATGTATATTGCAGAAAATGCTTCTTTTGTAGAGAAATCAGGTTTCGGATCCGTACAGTGAATGTCATTTACCAACAGGGCAAAATACTCAGTATTGTATCCCACTCACTGGACTATAACTGTGCTTGACAATGAACTCAAACTTTATGGATAACAACTTCTTTATTTTGTGAGTGCGACGTGATACAGATTCTTGTACCGTTGTGAAGCAGGAATGTTATCTGTTGACAAAGGTACAAGAATCTGTATCAAAACATCACACCAATGAAATAAAGAAGTTGTTATCCATAAAGTTTGATTTCATTGTCAAGCACGGTTATCTTGTACTTCCCAGCTTCTAAAATGCCACTAGAAGAAGTTATGTTTGACAATTGTAGTTTTGCAATTCATCACCCTGGCCCTCGGCAAACATTAGAGACATGGGTATTGTGTGATTGCAGTGTTAATATGATCATGTCATTAGACTTACTACCAATGAAAAATGTTCGTGGTATATTGGGACTGATGTTTACTTTCTGTTTTATGAAGTTTATTAAATAATTCATTGAGTAGTGGAAGCATCTGCTAAATGATTCAGATGTCTGTGAATTTGTTTATCCAGACAATATTTGAGGAAGGTTACCGTCCTGATAAGCAAGGTTATCACAGCTATCAAGATGAAAGTTTGTGCAGAGGAGATTACCTACTTTTATACACCACCATCTGCACACTTCATGTTTTCTAGGGCCATTTGTTGATGATCTTGCTAATATAAGAATACATTACTTCTCAGAAACCCCTTTGCTAAATGGGGTAGTAACTTTACCAATGTTTAACATGGTTATTTCACACTGATTAATCTGCCCTCCCATCAAGCACATCACAGTAAACTGGTGCACCAAGTCTGCAGGCGATAAGAATGATACACCTGTATATGGTCTACAGGTGATATCAGTTGGTGCAGGTGATACACCTGTATATGGTCTACAGGTGCAGGTGGTACACCTGGCTATGGCATATGGGTGTTACAGGTGATGCACTTGGCTATATGACTATGAGTATATCCTAATGGTGATTATGGTGGTACACCTGGCTATAGCCTACAGATGATACAGGTGAAAAATGGCTTTGGCCTACTATACATCCTATGGGATATATAGGTAATGTACCTGGCTATGTCCATCTTGCTATGTCCAACAGGTGATACATTATTGATACACCTGGCTATATCATATGGGTGTTATGGGTTATATACCTGGCTGTGTCCTAAAGGTGATACAGATGATACACTTGGCTATGTCCTAAAGGTGATACAAGTGATACACCTGACAATGTCATACAGGTGATATAGGTGGTACACCTAGCTATGTCCTAAAGGTGATACAAGTGATACACCTGGCTATGTCGTACAGGTGATACAGGTGGTACACCTAGGTATGGCATACAGGTGATATCAGTTGTACATCTTGCTAGAGGTGATACAGGTGATACAGGTGATGATACACCTGGCAGTGCTATACAGGTGATGCAGGTGGTACACCTAGCTAATGCATACAGGTGATACAGGTGATACTAATTGTACATCTGGCTATAGGCTAGAGGTGATACAGGTGATACACCTGGCTATGTCCTACATGTGATGTAGTTAGTAGGGGCGTTGGGGTAGCCTAGTGGTTAAAGCGTTCGCTCGTCACGCCGAAGACCCGGGTTCGATTCCCCACATGGGTACAATGTGTGATGCTGATTTCTGGTGTCCCCCGCCATGATATTGCTGGAATATTGCTAAAAGCAGCGTAAAATTAAAAACCATACTCACTGTAGTTAGTAAACCTGTCTATTGTCTCTGAGTGTGGCGATGGGGTCATGTCATGACCATTGGAGACTAGACAAGATAACCAGTTTATTACTATCAGCATGATCAGCAGATAACCCTATTTGATATGGTTTTGATAACAGACAGATTTATTTGGTATTTGTTTACACATCAATTGGTTGAGCTGAGAATATGGTAAAGGTATCAACAAGTTATTGTGTTTGTTTACTCAAGAATTGTTTTGCCTTCTTGGAGGTATAAACATAAAACAAGTGTGCACTCTTTATGGTTTTGCCTCAAGTCAATTCCAAACTTGTTGATGCCTTTACTATTTACTCTTTACCAAGTTTCTAAATGGGTATGAAACATGCACTGTGTGCCAATACATACCGACAAATTATAGTGCGATTTCTATATTTGTCAGTACCTGAACTGGGTACAACCTGGCTTATACATTTGGCTGCACCATCATTATGGTTGCACCACAAAATAATGTCACTGGTTCTAATAAGTAACATAAATACTTGTTTAGCAATTTTCATAACAAGTACTCAGTGTCAGAGACATTCAACAGAACCAGATCCCATGATGATAAATGATGAAGGATTCTGTTTCAGTTTTGCATTACCTTTATCAAATCTCAATTTTATGATTATTTATTTGACTGACTCCATCACTGGATTTTTGGTTACGCTTATCACCACTGGATTTATCAGGGGCCAACAGTATCGGCAGATTGAGACTGTGATGTAGTGTAAAGTGCACCTGATCAGAAAAATGATTTCAGCGACGATTATTTCTTCATACTCGTGATACTTTCATTTAAGTTGTTTTTGAAAAGTTTGGCCCGGCTTAGATCTACTTATCACCTTTTCATTCCTGTAGTCGAAAAGTCATGGAACCATTCTGGATGACATATAGCACAGTGAACCCTGACCTGCCATTAAATGTCATTCAATGTGTGCTCTCAACACCAGTTTCGCACAACAAACACACACAAGAATCTGCTTCCTAACTGATTTATGAGTACACAAATGTTTCTCCTTGTAACATGGGTGAAACATATTACTTCCCGTCACTTACTTCCCAATTAAAACACTCGACGACAGCTATTCGTTGGTTTCACATTAATTTTCGACTCACTGTGCGCATGCGTAGAGCGTGTAAAAATATCCACTGGTCAACTTCCGGTTTGGTTGTATTACCGATAGTGTAAACACACTCATAAGATGTTGGAGGATTTATTGTTACCTGCATCGGGTGCAACCTGTTACTGAAGGTAACCTCCACCAGCCATGTTTAACACGCACCAGTGCAGGTTGTAACTAGCGAAATCGCACCCTGTTTATTATTCTGTACGAAAACACTTCCTTTAGTGCAAGTTATCCAGTTAAATGAGTCATCAAACAACAGAGCTTCAAGCATGGATCAGGGGCGGTGGGGTAGCATAGTGGTTAAAGCGTTTGCTGAAGACCTGGGTTGATTCTCCACCTGGGTACAATGTGTGAAGCCCATTTCTTGAGTCCCCTGTCGTGATTTTGCTGGAATATTGCTAAAGTCGGTGTAAACCCCAACTCACTCAAGCATGGCTCCATTTGATCCACATATCACTAAAATCAACCAAAATGTTGCAGTACAGCAAAACCAGGAACTGCTTCTGACATGTCCACTACCTTGTCTGTGAAGGACCTGATACCATTGTAGGGAGCTTTGGAAACATGTCTGAGTGAGTGAGTGAGTGAGTGAGTTTAGTTTTACGCCACACTCAGCAAAATTCCAGCTATATGACGGCAGTCTGTAAATAATTGAGTCTGGACCAGACAATCCAGTGATCAACAGCATGAGCATCAATCTGTGCAATGGGGAACCGATGATATGTGTCAACCAAGCCAGCGAGCCTGACCACCCGGAAACATGTCTGAACACAAGAAGGTCACTTCAGTATGTTCACAGTTCGTAACTAATCCATTTCTGGTGTCCCCCGCCGTGATATTGCTGGAATATTGCTAAAAGCGGCGTAAAACCAAACTCAGTCAGTCAGTCGTAACTAGTCTGTAGTCAAAGTCTAGAAAACTGCTTTGGTCTAGTGAGCTCAGCTATTAATAGTTTTAACAGTTCACAGAATAGCACCATATGGTACTGAATATTATGCTTAGAGCCAAACTGATTAAATTGGGCAAGTAGTGGAAATGTTTCGAGCACAGACTGTGAGCATAAAGATGAAATGTGGGACTTAGTGTTGGATCAAGCTGGCTTTGTAGTCCTGAAAGGTTTTCAACAGAAAAAATATAATCATAGTGGTGATATAATAGAATTAGTTAATATAAATGCATGCAAAACAGGCAGAGTCTTATGTTCCAATATCCATTGATTGTGTGTTAATTCTTGTTTGTATCATCATGGCCACGATGACCATCTGTTGTGTTACACTGCTGGGGCTGTGTGAAGATCTGTATGAGCTGGTGGATGAGTTGGGGATAGCCGTAGCCATCCTTGGAGTCCTAATGTATTCATAGATGTTGTGGGCGGTGGGGTAGCCTAGTGGTTAAAGCGTTGGTTCGTCACGCCGAAGGCCCGGGTTCGAATCCCCACATGGGTACAATGTGTGAAGCCCATTTCTGGTGTCCCCCGCCGTGATGTTGATGGAATATTGCTAAAAGCGGCGTAAAACCAAACTCAGTCAGTCAGTCATAGATGTTGTTTGCTGAAACAGTAAGATTTGGCAGCTGATTGCTGATTTCTATGTTAATACATGTATGTACCAACATCGAATATGCAATGACTTTTGCGTGCTGGTGATTTGGGACCTCACTCAGTGTGGGTTTGAATCCCGGATGGACTTCACCCAAACAGTACTAGAATTTGTACTTTTCCAAGTGTAGTCCAGATATAACATTTGCTTGCCGAGACAATAAGATTTGGCATCTTACCAGCAGACTTTAATGGTTGTATGTACCAACATGGCTGAAACAATAAGACTTGGCAACTTATCAGCTAACGTCTATGCCAGTATTTACCAAATGTTGCCAAAACAATACGACTTGGCAAGGAATCAGCTCGATTCTATGTTAATCCCTACCAAACATTGCTGAATCAATATGACTAGCAACAAATCAGTTAACTTCTATGTGACTTCTAATGTTTGCTGAACTTGCTGAAATATTTAACTATGTTAATCATGATTAAAAAGGCATAACTGTTCATCATCACGTCATGTAGGAAATCAGTAAGTTTGACTAATATTCACATAAGGCCAGACCAATTCTTTTCTTGATTTACAGAATTTTGTCTTCAGAAAACCTAAAGGCAGGAGGAAAAAAGATCACCAGTCAAACCCAAAAGCCACACAAGTTTTTCAAGGCATTGTTTTTCAACTTCACACTTGCTGAGATGCTCGAAGCACTGATTTCTACCTCAAATATTGTTAGATAATGCAGTTTAAAGTCTCTGAGAACAGATACTGGTGTTTCAGTGTCCAACAAACTGCCTTTTGTAGTCGAAGTCTCCTTCCCGTATTAGGATTTTATTTTTTAAGCGGGGAACATTTTCAAAAAAATTCTTTCTTGAAAAATGTGACTGGTGGATCTGTAAAACAAGAAATAAAATTTGTCTAGCCTAATCATGATAATAGCAAATAAAATACTATTTTCTGTGATTTTGCTGGAATGTTGCTAAAAGCAAGTGTAAAACTAAACTCACTCACATCCTTTTCATCGTGTTTCATGTCACCCCCATCCATATTCCATCATGATTGTATAGCCATTGTATCAAATGACTAGTGGTGTTCCGATTAATTGAAATAATCGAAGATTGGTCGCAGTGACTAAACGACCAAGCAATCGATCATGTTTTCTCATAATTGAACACAAACAATTCTAGAACATTTGTTTTCATGAACAGTATTTTTCACTAGGTTGGTTTTGTCTGTTACATTTCATAAGCACTACAAGCTCGTTCCAAGTCATGATTGAATTTATCTTAAACCTTTAATTGACTTAAATCGACCTTTTTGACAACAGTGCACAATTCTTTGAGCGAAATTTCAACCAATTGTCTGGCGTCATATGAGGAATAGCTTTGAGGGCCAATGCAGAATTCATCTACATTTTAGGGGTTAAATTATCTTGTTTACAGGCTTGTATAAACCTGAAATCATTGACAATTGTTGTGGAAAATGAAAGCTATATGTTCTCACAATCTACTGTCATTTAATTTTGTCTCCTGCTTTGCCTAGTTTCGAGTTACAACTTGTTTTCATAGACGATTCTGTCAAAATCGATTGGTGTCGTTAGGCCCTATTTGTATAATGACTGATCCAAATTGATCCCATTTCTGTGTTTTTTTACCTCGATATTTAATCATGTCATGTAAAAATCTGTTTGTATTCTCAAAACAGTGTCGGCCCATAAGTTTTCACCTTACACAGCGGAATTGTCAAAAGGTAGTGTTTATGTATGTAGATTTACTAATCTATACTGAATACACTCTGTACGTGTCGGTGTCTGCGTAAAAACAACGTCCTTCTTTCAAAGGATTAACTGGCAATACATTGATTGATTGCCCATTATTGGCTAACTAAATTACTGTTTTTAAAGAAAGGCGGACATTATGCAATTGGTTGCCATGTGTGCTATCTTGGGTGACCAATGAGACTATACACCAATACCTGACCAAAAGATTTATCACTTTTAGGTATATTAAACTGTTAAAAGACACATCATTTGGAAAAGTTTTGTGGATATTGATGGATACATTCCTCGATACAAGGTAATGGCCTGATATTGTTCCTATAACTTTAATCTGTTTTAATTTTAATATTTGCATTTTTTTTTTATTCATTTGTAAGTAGCATTCAACAGAATCATTGTTTTCGCCGTGAAGTGTAATGAGACAGACAACATGCACTAGGGTGTGTGTGCGAATTATGATTCACATTGGCAAGCTATAAAATGTCTAGATATTACAGTTCTGTTATAAATTCACTATAAGTATCAGCAGATCGTCTGCTTTTATTTAGTTTCAAAATGCATACAAGTATGATAATAAACTAATTAGGATTATAAGACCAAATATAAAGGCATACATTGACTAGTATCTACATACTGGTGAGTGGACATTAACCATGGGAATGTAGCAAGAAATTTATCGTGCAGTATTGTGACTTCGACCCCACCTTGCTTCGTGGAAGAAATCGTTATGTTATAAGTTGTGTCATGCAAAATCCCTTTGGTTATGATTCCAATACATATTTAACTTCTGAGTAGAAAGTAGTCTTGATTTTCTAACTTGATGAAAACAAACCATAATCTCATTAATTCTAACAGATTTTTTACGATTTTTAAAATGGCGGCGCCTGTGAACATCCGCCAGTCTGAGGATAAATGGTATTTAGGTTTGTTTTCCCGAGTTACAAAATCAAAACTACCTTTCTACTGGTAATAAAAATGTATTTTATTGATAGCCAATAGGATTTTGCATGACATAACTATAACATAACAATACTCGATGAAGCGAGGTACAATATAATACTATACTTATTTTGCCGCACAAAAAAGTCGTTATGCAAGTTGTTTCATGGAAAATCTTTATGGTAATCAATCATATATATACTGTAAGCGTAATTGACGTGGTGCAATTTTAGACGGAATTGACGGTTTAGACTACATCAGGCGGTCAATTATTGGCGCCAATCAGTAATTGCGGAACTGCCAGCTGTCTCTTTGGCGCCACTAATAGCAGTGAAAACAAACAGAGTGGCTTAACCTGTCAGGCAAGATTTATTGCTTACTCACAGGAAATCCTATCTGTGCGATATACTAGTACACAGTAATCTGTTTACTCGGAAGAGATGAAAAACACATCAGTCTTATGTTCGAATTCTAGCGATCTGGCCGAATTAACTTATACTGTATATGAAGCTCTTTGTGATTTCAAACAAGCGGGTTGTTGTGAGATGAGATGATTGAGTGTTAAGTGACTATTACGGCTTCATGATGTACTGGTGAATAAAATCTTAATGAATAAATAAAATACTGCTGTATTATTTCTTTCCGAGTGGTTTTCACGGTAATCTTTTGTATCAAACCATGTCATGTGACCAATTTCCATGGCCACAACACACATTGCTGTTTTAAGCTAATTCGTGATGGGATTTGGCTCATTATTTAATTATGTTTTGGGAAATCCATTACAGCGACAGTTAAGTATGATCACTATCAGTCATTTTAAGATTCCTGTTGATTTCTGTCTTCAAAGCGTGATGTGTTATGGTAACAACTCAGGCGAGCGTGGCTAGACTGAATGAATGACAGGTTTATTACAAGCGGTGTATAAATTTTCGCACTAAAATGTTTTTCTTGTGAAAATAAAACCTCTTGTGAGAAATATATCGTTTACAGTAACAATTTCTCTTGTGGCGAAGGTGGGTGATCAATATAATACTACTTACAATATTATTGTTACGCCGACCACAACCTCACTTCGAAGAAATCGTTATGTTACACAAGTTGTTTCATAGAAAATCTTTATGGTCATCAATCATATGCATATTTTACCACAACTAGTAAGTAGTTTTGATTCTTTAACTTCCGTGAAGCGATCTGAACACAAGTAAGATATCGTTTCAGGCTTCCTAGCGCTTCGCCGCACTCCACAAACATAACCCATTTAGCACGAACTTCTGCGGGTCCTGTGGAAATCTGTGCATGGTGACACCATCGCCCGGCCCTAGCAGCAATTGGCGACAAAGCAGCGATTTGGCATGTCATCGTTGATGTCGAGAAATCATCAAAATGATGGCGTGCTACACATTTCTATACAACTAACTGAAAATCGTTCCTCATATGGCGTCACTGCAGTGCTCTGGCGACAGAGTTACGTAACCTGTCTGTGGTTTTTCGTTGGCGAGTGAGAGGAAGCAGGCGACGACTTTTGGCAACTTTTTTGCTTTCGGTATTAATTAACCACACATTTTTTAAGAATGAATTTGGTGGTCTGCATAAGACTAACCACAAATCTTTCATATGTAATGGTTAAAAGAGTAACAAAAAACAAAGTTTATTGGTTCATTAAAGACTCTAAGAAATTTATGTTCCTCCATACTAGTCATCCTTTAAAGATGTGAAATTTTGCCCCAAACAACCCCCAAGAACTACATGTTTTTTTCCTTATTTTTTTGTGCATTAACACATTTCATAAATGACGCTAACCAATTATTTTCGATGATTGATTGGTTGTAATGAACCAAACATCAATTATGAGATTTTAACCAATTCCCAACACTACAAATGACATGGAGCTGTTATTTTAGACTGCTTAAAATGGCACAATGCAAAAAAGGTCTGTCTGATCAAATTATACTCATGGATGATAAGATATATTTGAGGAGTTAATGATACAGATATGGAGATATCATGCCTGAAGCACATCTACAGTGGTGAATTGGTCCAGGCTACTTTAAAATTGGGTATGGTTTATAGATGGTAGAAGTGAGATTTAATGAGCTGTATGATGTATTCAGTGAACGGTATTGTTGTTACTCTATGATAAGCCACTAAAAGATTTCTGTATTCTCCTTACAAATTTAATTTAAAGATAGAAGTGAGATTTAATAAGCTGTATGATGTAGTCAGTGAACGATATTGTTGTTACTCTATGATAAGCCACTAAAAGATTTCTGTATTCTTCTTGTTAATATCACTTAAGTTAATTTGTACATTTCAGCCCCATCAGTTTGATGAGTGTCGGTTTGACGTGAGTGTCAATGACAGTTTGTGGTACCTACGGGCAACCCATGAAGATGAGAGGCAACAGTGGGTGGATGCTATTGAGCTACACAGGGTAAGAGACAAAGTGATAAAGTGCTGAATTTGTATGTCTTGGTTAATGGATACACTGGACATAAAATCAGAATTGTGGATGGAATAATCATTCCTGTTTAAAGCTTTGCTACCCATCCTGATCATAATGAAAATAATGTGCCCCAGGCAATGTGTGACTTTGTTCCCATGTAAAATGATTTAATCACTATAAACAGGCTTCACAAAAATGCCAAATTTGAGGTTTTGTCGCATCAGTGTTTACGATACCAGTGTTTTCATGTGAAGTTGTTATTTCATTCTGTTTCAATTACCAGCCCAACATTACCAGAGTAAAAGAAAAGGCTTGATGATACTTACAAAACATATAGTGTTAGCATGGTTAAAGTAGAGCCTGCATGTGTTTGTGTCAGCTTCCTTTAGTAGTGGTATCATTTCAAATCTCAGATACACTGTGAGAGTTAGTGTTAGTAATGTTACATACCAGGACCCGTGAAGATATGAGTTAGATATGATCTTCAGCAATCCATGCTTGTCGTAAGAGGCGACTAACGGGATTGGGTGGTCAGGTTCGCTGACATGGTTGACACATGTCATCGTATCCAGTTGTGCAGATTGATGCTCATGCTGTTGATCACTGGATTATCTGGTCCAGATTTGATTATTTACAGACCACTGTAATATAGCTGGAGTATTGCCGAGTGTGGCGTAAAGCTAAACTAACTCACTCACTGTATACCACTTCTGTGGTCTAGTGGGGCGATGGGGTATCCTTATGGTTATCAAGTTTGATTGCCCACATGGGTACAACGTGTGAAGCCCATTTCATGTGTCCCCTGCCATGATATTGTGAGAATATTACTTACTCACTCTGTGGTCTAGTGGATTCAGAGTCCGCTCTGAGAGTCAAAGGTCTGTGGTTTGATCCCCTGTCACCAGATCCAAATACATTCATGGCACTTGTTGTTACCCTGACTGGTCCCCCCTCGGCATTAAGGGGATAAAAACTTTGGTCCTCTCTTGATCAGTTTCAGTGTCCATGTCCAAGTTTTCCATGTTTAACCATAGCACTAAACTGGCACTAGTCTGGTGTTGTGGTTGTTACTATGTATGTGCTGTGATCATAAACATGACATTAAACCCTGTTTGACCTCACCTCAGTGGTGTTGTACACCAGTGTTTTATACCATAGTCCGTTTGCCTCAAAAGCGGACCGATGAATTGCAATGTAACTCGAAAACTAATAAACATAACATACTCAATGAAAAGCTGATCATAATCAAAACATCAGACCAACTCTGTGATTTGTTTGCAGAATTTATGTCCTAAAATTAAAAAAGTTGTTTAACAAACTATCATTAAAATTTTGACACAGTTCACTATTTGTTACGAGGGAGGAGTGCAGAGAAAGGGACAGCCAGGTGTTCGAGAAACACGTGCACAAGTGCCCACAAAGTTATTGATTCATTAACCTGTGCTGCACCGTCTCCATCCTTTCTCGCACACCTGGCTGTCCCTTTCTCTGCACTCCTCCCTCGTAACAAATAGTGAACTGTGTCAATATTTTAATGATAGTTTGTTAAACAACTTTTTTATTTTTAGGAAATAAATTCTGCAAAAACCTCACGGCGTTGGTCTGACGTTTTAATTATGATCAGTGTTTCATTGAGTATTTTATGTTTATTAGTTTTCGAGTTAGATTGCAATTCATCGGTCCGCAGACTATAGCTGCCTATCACTGTTCAAGTCGTCCAGACTCGATTATTTACAGACCGCCGCCATATAGCTGGAATATTGCTGAGTGCAGCGTAAAACTAAACTCACTCACTCACTGTTCAAGTCTGGACGAGAAATGTCAGTGGTTGATAACATGGTTGAGCTTGGGCAAACATTAGACAGATAGGACCAATTTTCATTTATTTTTCAGCAAGCCGAATCCGGGGTATGGAAGCGAGAACAATCTGCGGCGCCATGGCTCCATGTTGTCTCTTACCTCTGGCACCAGCCTCTCCACGGCATCGGCGTCATCATTCAAGGTAAACACTTTGATAATGTACACAATCTGCTTGTCACACTCTTATTTAAACCACTATCACAAAGCACATGTTATGCTGTCTGTGATGTATACCAAGAATCACAATACTTGGGGGAATGTATGCGACACCACATGGCGACTCGTCTTTCAGTCAGGTTGATATTATTTCAGTTGACCCAAGTAATATATATGCGACTACATATGTGACTTGCCTTCAAGCAAGGCTGGCATTGAGTCAGTTTGAGGTAATATATTTGTGACAGTATTTGTGACCTTTCATGTATTGAGGTTGGCATTGTTTGAGTTGACTGGAGTTATTATATATACATTAGATATGTGACAGTACATATGACAGATCAGGAGCTTGATTTGGTTTGAGTTTGAAAGTTATGTGAAAATGACAGCACATTTTGTCCTCCAGTGGGCTTAATAATGTAGTAGTTGATTCAATGTACTTTACATATGTAACACTACAAGTGACATGTCTTTAGTTGACTTCAGGCAATACAATGTGACAGCACACATTACAGTATGCATGACTTTACTTGCAGAGAGGTCGGGGTTGCGTGAGAAGTTGATGGAGATGGAGACGTTTCGGGATATACTTTGCCGGCAGGTGGATACACTCCAGAGCTACTTTGACAGCTGCGCCTCTGCTGTGTCACATGGGGTGGTCCAAGAACGTGAGTAGTGAGCCAGTTTAGTTTTATGCCACACTCAGCAATATTCCAGCTATATGGTGGCGGTCTGTAAATAATCGAGTCTCGACCAGACAATCTAGTGATTATCATCACGAGCATCGTTCTAAGCAAAGGGATATGATGACATGTGTCAACCAAGTCAGCAAGCCTGACCACCTAATCGGTCTGTAAATAATCAAGTCTGGACCATACAATCCAGTGATCAACAGCATTAGCATCGATCTGCACAATTGGGAACCGGTGACATCTGTCAACCAAATCAGCGAGCCTGACCACCCGATCCCTTTAGTCGCCTCTTACAACAAGCATGGGTTACTGAAGACCAATTCCAACCCAGACCTTCACGGGTAAAGAATGTGAATCGTTCCCCTGTGTACTATTTATATATAAGGATCTCAAAAGGATTATTTCAGGATTGCGATTGTTTCATTGTGTGAATTATTTTTTTAATAAAGACTGATTTTCATGTGGATTATATAGAACATTTGTGATTGGTGAAGATTGATGACGCTGAATGTGCATGACATGTTGCTGCGTTGCAGTGGCTGAGCCAGATGACATCGATGCTGATGTAGACATTGACAAGCCGGCCACGCCTACAGAGGAGCCTCACCACACATTTGGGGGCTTCAAGGGTCGAGACCTTGGTGAGTATGGGTAGGCCATGATGAGAAAGGATATAAACAAAACAGAAACAGAATGTAACCCTGAGATTGCATACCACACCAACTATAAACAGTGTAATGTATATCTTTATCTTTTCATAATGTTCAGCAGTATATTAAAGGTAGACAAGTGAATGTAGACTCTATTTTCTTAATTAATGGTTTGTATGGATTGCACAGACTGTGGTTAGCTTGTTGATGGGAGTGTAACTGTAAAGTACGGGTCATGTGTCTGACATCCACAGCCTCTGTCCTACAACAACATGGTGGCCATGCTGTGGACTTCAAGGGAGAGGCCTTCACCTTCAAGGCTACAACGGCTGGCATTGTGGCCACACTCTCTCACTGTATTGACCTGATGCAGCAGAGAGAAGAGGCGTGGAAGAAGCGTCTGGAGAGGGTAAGTGCTGTTTGATACATGGACATATCTCCATCCCATTCCTGAGCAGTGTTTGATACATAGTCAAATCCCAACCCGTTTGGTGTAGTGTTTGACACACAGTCATATCAGTGACACTTTTAGGCAGACCCTTGAAGGTCCGGGTTAGAACGAAACTTCAGTAACCCATGCTTGTCGTAAGAGGCGCGTGGTTGTGTGGTCAGGCTTGCTGGCTTGGTTGACACATGTCATCGGTTCCCAGTTGTGCAGATCGATGCTCATGCTGTTGATGACTGGATTGTCTGGTCCAGACTCGATTATTTACAGATCGCCACCATATAGCTGGAATATTGCTGAGTGTGGCGTCAAACTAAACTCACTCACTCACTTGTAGGCAGGTTCAGGGGCACTGATGTATGACAGTAATTGTGCTTTCATTTTCAGGAAGTGGAGAAGAAGAAGAAGATCGAAGAAGCATACAAGTCAACAGAAAAAGTCAAACCTGTTGTTGTTGGTGGACCAGACTATGAGGTACGTGCAGGTTCAAAGTGACTGGTTTATAAGGCTATTGGAGGAACAGTGTTCATTAGTCCTCACTGACTATTCATCCAGTTGTAATCGTAATTACAATTCTGCTCCATTATTGTCAGCAGGGTTCCTTGTTTTCACATTTTCATTTCTTTTGATCTGTGTATTTATCATTGTTACGTAATTTTCACTAATGATCTTGTTGATGTCATACCACAAGGCAGTAATTGATCGCTAGTCAGGTGAAGTTGAGTTATGTCAGTCTCACAGATGGATGGTGACGATATTCATCATAGTAAATTTTAAGACCCCATGGAAACATGTTACATATGGTGTCCACCCATGAATTATTTAGAATTGATCTTCAGTAACAATGCTTGTCGTAAGAGGCGACTAACTGGATCGAGTGATCAGTTTGCTGACTTGATCGACACATGTCATTGTATCCCAGTTGCATATATCGATGCTCATGCTATTGATCACTGAATTGTCTGGTCCAGATTGGATTATTTTCAGACCACTGCCATGTAGCTGGTATACTGAGTGTGACATCAATCAATCAATCAATCAATCAATCTCAATCAATCTCAATCAATCATATCTCAATCAATCAATCAATCAATCAATCCAAATGACTTCAAATTATGTCTCCATTCACACAGTAGTGAGTGAGTACTGAGTAGGATGAGATGATAATGTTGATGTAACCTTCTAGTGCCTTATACAGAAACCACTTGGCTAGTAACCTTTTCATATCATTACTGTTTCTGTGCCACTGTCTTGAGATTACGATGCCATGTGTTTTATGTGTTCCAGGAAGGTCCGCACTGCATGATTACAGAGGATGAGTTCTACGATGCTGTGGATGCTACCCTAGATAAACTAGGGAGAAGGAAGAAGAGAAGGTACTCAGTTTATCTGTAACCAGGGACCTTACCAGTATCCGACATGTGGGGCAGGGTAGTGGTTAAAGTGTTTGCTTGTCCGCTGAAGACCTGGGTTGATTCCTGCTAGGGTACAATGCGTGAAGCACATTTCTGGTGTCCCCCGCTGTGGTATTGCAGGAATATTGCCCCAAAACTCATTCACCAACATCCCACACTGTTACAGTGTAGGAGGGCTGTGTTTTATCCAGTTGACACGAGGAGTGATTGGTATCGATAGATGTATTTGCTTGTGAAATTAAGGCTACTGTTCACTCACCTTCTGTGGAGAATATGGCAAGGATTTATTTGGATATATATGTGCTGAATGTAGAGTATTTATGAGTTAAAAATGTTGGTTATAGGAAAATCAGAAGTTTTGGGATTTACTTAAGCATTTTGATCTGTGTATTTATCATTGTTACGTAATTTTCACTAATGATCTTGTTGATGTCATACCACAAGGCAGTAATTGATTGCTAGTCAGGTGAAGTTGAGTTATGTCAGTCTCACAGATGGATGGTGACGATATTCATCATAGTAAATTTTAAGACCCCATGGAAACATGTTACATATGGTGTCCACCCATGAATTATTTAGAATTGATCTTCAGTAACCAATGCTTGTCGTAAGAGGCGACTAACTGGATCGAGTGATCAGTTTGCTGACTTGGTCGACACATGTCATTGTATCCCAGTTGCATATATCGATGCTCATGCTATTGATCACTGAATTGTCTGGTCCAGATTGGATTATTTTCAGACCACTGCCATGTAGCTGGTATACTGAGTGTGACATCAATCAATCAATCAATCAATCTCAATCAATCATATCTCAATCAATCAATCAATCCAAATGACTTCAAATTATGTCTCCATTCACACAGTAGTGAGTGAGTACTGAGTAGGATGAGATGATAATGTGGATGTAACCTTCTAGTGCCTTATACAGAAACCACTTGGCTAGTAACCTTTTCATATCATTACTGTTTCTGTGCCACTGTCTTGAGATTACGATGCCATGTGTTTTATGTGTTCCAGGAAGGTCCGCACTGCATGATTACAGAGGATGAGTTCTACGATGCTGTGGATGCTACCCTAGATAAACTAGAGAAGGAAGAAGAGAAGGTACTCAGTTTATCTGTAACCAGGGACCTTACCAGTATCCGACATGTGGGGCAGGGTAGTGGTTAAAGTGTTTGCTTGTCACGCTGAAGACCTGGGTTCGATTCCCTGCTAGGGTACAATGCGTGAAGCACATTTCTGGTGTCCCCCGCTGTGATATTGCAGGAATATTGCCCCAAAACTCATTCACCAACATCCCACACTGTTACAGTGTAGGAGGGCTGTGTTTTATCCAGTTGACACGAGGAGTGATTGGTATCGATAGATGTATTTGCTTGTGAAATTAAGGCTACTGTTCACTCACCTTCTGTGGAGAATATGGCAAGGATTTATTTGGATATATATGTGCTGAATGTAGAGTATTTATGAGTTAAAAATGTTGGTTATAGGAAAATCAGAAGTTTTTGGGATTTACTTAAGCAGTGTTTAAAAAATAATTACATGAAGGTTTCTCAATAGCATTTTGATCTGTGTGTTGCAGAGAGCATCAAGTCCGGCACCTGTGAAGTTACCACCCAAAATATCACTTCTACCCAGCAACAAGTTCTACGAGGAGGTTTGTATGGTCTATGATGGTTAATTGGGTTCATAACATTATTCAGTAAAAATGTAATTGATAACAGATTTGAAACAGTTGTGTGGAATATTTGGAAAGTATGTGTGGGTTTACAATAAGAGCCATTCTGACAATAGCATTACATACAATGTCCCAATATATCTGTTTGAAACCACACGTTGAGTTTAATGAGAGCAGTCTATGACAAAAAGGGTGGGGTCGCCTAGTGGTTAACGTGATTGTTGTCACCCTGGAATAGCCAATTTGATCCCTCATGTGATATTGCAGGGATATTGCTAAAACCATACTCCTGAAAACATTAACATGAATAATGAATTTACAGGAAATATGATATGAATAAGACTAAATGAAAAAACACTATACACTATTTGTTACTTTCAAATGTAACCTTCAGTATGTTGTGAAATGACTTCAGTTACTTATGATTTGAGGCAGTGCAGTTGCCCAGTGGTTAAAGCTTTGGCCCCTCACGCCAAAGGCTTAGGATTTGTACTGGCGTCCTCTAACATGATATTGCTAGGATATTGCGAAAATACGGCAAAAATCCATACTCACTCTCAAACTCACTGTGCTCAAAATTATCCACCAAACGTGCATCTTGCAGTTATTTTTGGTGAATTGTAGTCTTCTTGGACATAATAGTATACAGAATTATATCCGCTGATCTTTACTAGACCAAACGAAAATTCACAAGACTTGGTCTTCAGACATGCAGCTAATCATGCTAATGTCACCAGTGACTGTGAAAGGTATAGCCTTAACCCTGTGTTGAACATGACACAGATCAATCGCGTGGTTGATGAGCACATGTACCGGCTGTACGAGAGGACGTCCGACGGGGAAGACACATGGACCTGCATCGCGGAGGATGGAGAGCTGCGTGTTTACAAGCGGGAGTTGGAGATTGAAGGAGTTGTGGTGGATCCTCTCAAGGCTGTCACAACTGTCTCGGTAAGACCTCATGCAGTTCCCACTCAAGCAGATTACGAAGAAATCATATACTGAGATTAAAATTTATGGGGAAATATATTTTGATAGTTGCAGGTATATCTTGGATTACACTTTCACAGTAAGCGGTGTAAAAATGTGATCATTCTGAACAAACTCACTTGCCTAAGGTGACACCACATGTATCACATGTGCTTCGTTGTGGGACAGGACTGAAGTCCTAGAAACTCTCGGGAGTCAAGGTGCCAAACACTGTCACCCATCCAAGGACTGTCCGTGCCCAACGTTGCTTAATATCACCTGATTAGTGACTTGAGCTCTATGCACAGGACCAAACACCGCCACTAACATTTCTAAATGGCATCATGTATTTACAGGTCTTATGAGTGACAATGCTGGAGTTTTCTTGTAACATGTAATCTAGTATTATGATACTTTGTCGATGCAAGTCTTGCATTAAACTGTCCTCATCAATGTATATCACTCATCAACGTCATTTTTCATTACATATCGTATTGCCGCCTCTGTGTTATGAGCGTGATTACTGACACTGTTGCAGGGTATTACTGGCCATGAGTTGTGCCACCACTTCTGGGACATTGATGTCAGGATGGAGTGGGAAGGTAGGTACAGCAGCGTGGAACTACAGTCCTACTGTTATGTAATGTAATGCTCTGTAATGTTGTGTCACTTGGCTAGTTTCTGCATAGGAATGTCACTTTTCATGACAAAATTAGGTTTAACTGGGCATGTTGGATTCATATGGAGAATGGAACAAGAATTCTGTTCCATGAAGTGCGGTGGGTAGCCTAGTGGTTAAAACATTTGCTCATCACGCGGAAGACCTGGGTTTAATTCCCCATGTAGATACAATGTGTGTAGCCCGTGTTTGGTATCCCCTTGCCCTGATGTTCCTGGAATATTGCCAAATGCTTCATTAAAACATAATCATTTGATCATTCTGCTTCATGAATGGATCTTAGAAGTGAAAGATTATTGAAGATTCACAGTTGTTTGATCATGTGACCATTAGTCACCTCTTACGGCAAGAATGGGTTGCTAAAGACCAATTCTAACCCGGATCTTCACAGGTCTGTAAGAACTGTACTGAGATTAATGCATTGTTATAGACAT
This sequence comes from Haliotis rubra, assembly GCF_003918875.1. Classification (NCBI taxonomy): domain Eukaryota; kingdom Metazoa; phylum Mollusca; class Gastropoda; order Lepetellida; family Haliotidae; genus Haliotis; species Haliotis rubra. Next base: position 2,494,829 of record NW_025767335.1, read on the forward strand.
TAAGAGAAGTCTCTGAATGTAACAGCATTTTGTCCTGTTAAGCTATGTACCTGCTTGACTAACTTCCACCTCTGTAGGGGCGGTGGGGTGGCCTAGTGGTTAAGACATTCACTCGTCATGCTGAAAGTCTGGGTTCGATTCCCCACATTGGCACAATGTGCCTTGATATTGCTGGAATATTGCTAAAAATGGCGTAAAACCCAACTCACTCACACACTCCATCTCTGTTCTGTCAGCCACCCTGGAGACGTGCAGGACAGTGGAGTGGTTGTCAGAAGACACGCTCATCTGTAACAATGTCATCAAGCGAGTGTGGCCAGCGTCACAGCGAGACGCCCTCTTCTGGTCCCACATACGCAACATTCAAGGCGAGAACGAAGATAGTCCGGACAGCTGGATAGTCGTCAACTACTCCTGTGACCACCCAAACTGTGCGGTATGTCTTTACGTGGTTTGTTGTGGAGTGAGGGCACCTGTTCCACAGGCTTTTTTTTATGACACTTTCATGAGGTTCAGGTTTTTTTGAGTCCAAGTTGTTAATTAACCCACATGCAACACCTGATTTCAGTTGATTAATGTAGAGGTGAGGTAAATGATGTTTAACATCGGATTCGAGATTATTGCACATAGGGACCGTTCATAATTTATGGCTTGATGATGATTTTAAGGGGGGTCACCCATTTTGTTCTGGGGAGGTAGGAGGGGGTCAACAATTTTGTACATAAAATTATTAAAACATTTTGCTTAAAAAATATGGGAAGGGGAGGGGTCATTGATTTTGTACATGACATGCAGGGGGGTCACTTACATAGTACATAAACTTTAGTGGGGGGTCACTCACATTGTTCATGCTTCTCCATAAAATCATCACCCCCTAGCCATAAATTGTGAACGGTCCCTTACAAAGCAGTGTGTGTTAGTGTGTATGTATGAGCATACACTTGTACTAGTCCGAACTAGAGATGCTTTATCAGTGCTAGCCTACTGAAATATTATGCTTCAGAATTTTTACCAACCAAGAAAATGCATACTGACCAGTTAGCCCCTCAATCCTTAGTACCAGGGAAACAAGAAGTACTGTCTTTCTGCTTTTCGTCTTTTGTTATTATGCAGCCTTGGATCAAACCCTGACCTTCTTCTGTCCTGACAGGTGCTCTTTCCACTTGGCCAAAGAGATGCTTTTTGAAAAGAATAGGTGCATTTGGTCTGGCCACCATGGCAGCTATGTATAAATCAGATCAGATAAGTGGAGCAGATTTAGGGCTACTTCCTTATATTGTTGCTCATACTGGTTGTTCAATGTTCTCATGTTGTTACCGTGGTTACAAATCTTTTTCCAGGGTGGCAAGTATGTCCGGATCACAATGAATGTGGCTATGATCTGTCAGACAATCGTAGAACCGCCAGCTGAGGGTGAAATCAGTCGGGACAATGTCAAGTGTAAGATCACCTACACCGCTGATGGTAAGAGCCCTGACTCAGTCTTGTATTATGTTTTGTCTCTCTTAGTAACCGTTCATTGCATTAAAAAATTAAACCAGCATTACACTTTAACCATCTTCCACTGAGGAAATGTTGTAAATCCAACTAGGGTCCATGCAGGTTGCAAAAGTACTGTAAGTCCCCATGGTTCCTAGTATGGATATGTACCTTCAGTTCCTGGCGATCTGTAGCCAAGTTTTACGTGTCGTATATAGAAATTATCGTTTTATGGTTCCTTGCTAGTTTTGTGTAAATCTGTGTTACTCTTTTTAGTTTGCTGTCCTTAGTTGACAGATATGTATATTTTGGTTTATTAATATAAAGTTTTCGTAGGCACGATATATAGTAATCGTATATATTTTTAAGGGGTGTAATTTTCGGTGCACAGTTGTTTTATCACGCATTTCAAACACCTGAGTGATGGTATCCATCACATTTTCAAAACCGATAGACATGCAGTGATCAAAGCTAGCCGCCATAACTGAATCGTGTTTACTAAAACAATCAGAGAGAGAGGTGGGATTATACTTGTGTCAACATGACAACACCTGTCCCATATGAGAGATTAACTGACAACGAATTAAGGAAGAGTGTATACCAGTACTAACAATAATTATACATAGAAATCATAAAGTAGTGTTTGTTGTTTATGAACACGTGTTGTTCATATGGTCAAATTGTTGATTGGCTGCATTAAACAAATTGCATGTTGTTCCTACTTGAGTATTTGTCATGACTTGAACATGGATATTTCGCTTGGTATGATTATTGACGCACGATATTTTTGCGCTAAAAGCACGAAAATTAATCCCACGCGGAAATAACTACGATTACAGTAGCTGAAATACTGCCAATTTGACTTTTTGTAAACTATGTAACATGGTTACCATTTACAGTCTTCCAGACTGGGGGTAGTCCAGAATTCAACCCACAGTTACAGTACAACCAATGGGGGTAGTCTAGAATTCAACCCACAGTTACAGTACAACCAATGAGGGTAGTCCTAAATTCAACCCACAGTTACAGTACAACCAATGGGGGTAGTCTAGAATTCAACCCACAGTTACAGTACAACCAATGGGGGTAGTCTAGAATTCAACCCACAGTTACAGTACAACCAATGGGGGTAGTCTAGAATTCATCCCCATTTCACTGTAACCATTAGTCCAGAATTATGAGCCCAATAGTTTGTTGACAAATTGTCCAGAGTGTATAGTAAACGATAAAAGGATAGTTGTTAAGTATCGTAATTCTTTGGCAGTAGCAAAAACGCCCCAAACAGTTAGCCTGTTATCAGACAGACAGTAAAAAGACCATTGTCACACAATACAGGCAATGTTTACATGCATAAAGTATACATGTCAATGAATTAGTCAAGTGTCTTTTAACTGCTGGACTTTGCATAAAGATACAGAAATGTCAAAATTTTCAGTTGAAATGGCTAGTTAATCTGTTATGTCAGTATCAAATGTACATGGAGCTTATAGTTAATCAGGTCATTCTCCCTTTACAGTGAACCCTGGAGGCTGGGCGCCAGCATCAGTATTGAGAGCTGTTTACAAACGCGAGTACCCTAAGTTCATCAAGCGTTTCACCTCGTACGTGAAGACAAAGACGGCCGAGAAGCCGATCTTGTTCTAGATCTACTCACACGTACTTGAAACATCATCCACTGACCACGCCCAAGGGATGGGATGTGTTGTCAGATGGTCATCACAAGTGTCCACTCAGGGGCCTGTGGGACAGGTTCCGTGGACCGCGGGTCAAGAGGCGAGTCTCAGTCTCTCTCCTTGTACAGTTTTATTTTGCAGGTGTCAGTCTACAGCTCTCCTACATGGGATAGACACATGGGCAGAATGGAATGAGTTAATTCGATTTATGCACAATTTACAACCATGTTATAGCATCTGCTGAGACAGCATGTCAATTTAGCTACAAACTCATCATCACTCTCAAAGAATCAAATTCCCACATCGGTGCACCGTAGGGTGTCATGATTTAACTCATGCTAAGATTTGTATTAACACCTGGTTGCTGTGACTGCAGCTGTTCAGTATCTGATGCTGCTGAATCAGTAGACTATTCGCTCCAATTGCCCACAGACGTAGTGTTTAGGAAGGCCTTCTTGGTTTGTTAGCACTTGGTTTCTAGTGTGCTCTTTACACCAAAGCCCAGGTTTGGATTCCATCTGTGGGTATAATGTTTGAAGTCCATTTCTGGTGTCCCCTAATATTGCTAACATAAAGTTTAGACTCACTAGTGTAAATGTAGCCACTTACTTCAGTCAACTGATCTAAACTAGATTTTGCAAAATATTCTATACAGTTTAAAGGTACTGTTTACACATGAACTGATGTATTGTAAAACAAATTTGTAACGTTGAAATGATTATTGTCATCAGTTCAATAAATGATGAAACTCCATGAAAATTGGTGAATTCTTAACAAAACTTTACACCAAAACGCAGCTGTTCACATGCACGATATTTGCACATACTTTTCAGCAATTTGATGCATGATCCTCGTGCAATTCATCTGCATAAGGTTTGCAGCTGGTTCCCCCAAGTCAGTGGAGAAATTCATCTTCGATGTAACCACATATATATACTTAACATGTAGTGAGTGTTTTAAGTGAGTCTAAACTTTTGATGGGTAGTGTATTACTAAAAACATCTCATGGACTCTCTTGGTTTCCATTTGATAAATTTGTAGAAACTGAATGGAATTTGATTTTAGGAGACTTAAGTTTCCACCTATTATGTCCATAAAAGTATTTCAGCAAATAAAAGAAAATGAAATTAATTTGCTATACACCAGGATTTAGGTATTTCACTTGTCTGTAAAGTAACATGAGCCAGCTTGTTGACATGACTTGACACTTTACACAGTAAACAGAGTGAAGTGGGCATTAGGCTTGAGGTTGTTGATACTGTCAGTATTGCGTGTACAGTTGTATATGTATATATGCTGTTGTATAGGTAGGACTCTGGTGATACACAGGTACATGGTGGTGGGAGCTATTGGCATTACCATCATCAGACTAAATAGTTCCCCATAACAGAAACTCCCCTTAGATGACTAAATACTGAACTGTCAGCACACTCTGGTTCACGCTGTGAGGTTCACTCTGTGAAGTTCACACCATGAGGTTGACACTGTGAGGTTCATACTGTGAGTTCACACCATGGGGTTCACATTGTGAAGGTTCATACCACGAGGTTCACATTGTGAGGTTCATACCGTGAGGTTCACATTGTGAGGTTCACACTGTGAGGATCATACTGAGGTTCATACCATGGGGTTCCCATTGTGAGGTTCACATTAGTGTGATTGTGAGGATCATACCGTGAGGTTCACATTGTGAGGATCATACCGTGAGGATCATACTGTCAGATGTTCATACCATGAGGTTCACATTGTGAGGTTTACACCGTGAGGTTCACATCTTGAGGTTCATACCATGAGGATCATACTGAGGTTCATACCATGATGTTCACATTGTGAGGTTCACATCTTGAGGTTCATACCATGAGGATCATACTGAGGTTCATACCATGATGTTCACATTGTGAGGTTCACATCGTGAGGTTCATACTGTGAGGTTCACAGCATGAGGTTCACACTTGTCAGGTTCCTGTGAGGTTCACATTGTGAGGTGTGGACACATTAAATACTATGAGTGTAATTACATTGGTCATGACAACAGTTTTGTAACCGTATCAGATGAATCAGTAGCAATTAGGTGGTTTTGTTCAATATGTAGTAGAAGTTAGTTGCTGTTTTCAAAACACCCAATACAACCATTGGTATTGTTGACATGTTGTATTGGTTTTAAGTAGAATACTTGTGTCTGTACAGGTGTATCTTTAGCAGGACCTGTCCCCTTAGTTGCCCTTAGACTTAGTGTAATTATCAGAGCCGCAGCCAGCTGTCCACCAGCATTGTGGCCAGTGCATGATTGCTGTATCATACATCTTACATCATCTTCTTTGACCTTTGTGCAAGATGGTACAGGAATTATTTTTCTACCATGAAATGCTATATTCTTTAAATTATGTCATATTTTTACATAGAAAGCTGATCTATTTCTTGCAATATTATCTGGTGTGTATGTCGTGGATACTCTATATTTGTTGTGTCAAACGGTTTATTTTTCAAAGGCAGAGATTTCTACTTTGGTGTCAACCTTATTGAACCATGCTTGTTGGGCTTCTCAGTTGGTGACTCTTGCTTGTCAGATGGATTACAAAACTACTTTTTCAGTTAAAGAATGCCTGGTGTTCTGAAACCGTATAAAATAACTCCTTGTTGTAAGTTGTTGAAAGAACTGTCCACATAGCCTGCATCAGAATCAAACCTCAAAGTATGACCTATTGTTGGTCAAGGGGCTAGTACGTATGTCTGCCAACTAACCAAAGTAGTTCATGAGAGAGTGAATATTCTGGCTGCCATCAATGAATGCACGTCAAGGCTATTACCAGATCCAGCTATGGCTTGTCCTTCACACTTAATTAGTTGCTTCTGTTTAATGTGTGAGTTGGCCCTTCACACTTCTTGGGCTAATACTTTCTGGAATGTGCTTCTGGTTAATATATGAGTTGGCTCTTCACACTTTTTGGCTTGGTACTTTCTGGAATTTGCTTTTTGCTAATGTGTGAGTTGGCCCTTCACACTTCTTTCTTGGGCTAATACTTTCTGGAATTTGCTTCTGGTTAATGTGTGAGTTGGCCTTCACACTTCCTGGCTGACATTTTCTTGAATTTGCTTCTGGTTAATGTGTGAGTTGGATCTTGACACTTCCTGGGCTCCGGTAGTGATTGGGTAGGTTAGCTCTTCACTCACCTCAGGCTCAAACAATCTGTTGTATGTGCTGCTGATTATCATGTGGGTTGGCACGCTGTTATGGTTGAGATATACAGTCAGGGACATGTTGCTGTTTGTTGTTGAGTTTTGAAGATGTTGACCAGTTGACCAGTTGACAAGCAGTAACAAGCATGCTGCAACACCATGGCTTTTTTAAATCAAACCCAGTACAGATTTGATTACTTGCAAGGATAGCCTTCAGAATCGGTAGCATACAAGGTTAGGGTCGACACTGGTACACTGATCTATTTAAGTCTGATCAGGGGCAGTTGGGTAGCCTAGTGGTTTAAGTTTTCACTTGTCACGCTGAAGACCCAGGTTCGATTTCCCACATGGGTACAATGGTTAATGCCCATTTTTGGTGTCTCTGGCTGTGATATTGCTGGAATATTGCTAAAAGCGGCATAAACTAAACTCACCCACTCACTAAAATCTGATCATAAGATATGTCCCTCTTTTCTTTTGAGGTGTATACACGCTTTCATACTTCTACATCTTGACAACACACAGCCTTATTGCAGTCACTTGGATCAGATCAAGGAAATGTAAATGTACAATTTGGGCTGTTCCCAAGTTCCAATTGCTCAAATAATCATGAAATGCAGGTGTTTGGAATTGTATTTGAGTTAACTTAGTACATTGATGCTTTTGTGTTAGTGTTGGACATTGCTGTTCTTCTGTGTAGTTGTTGGGCAGTGGGGTAGCCTGATGGTTAAATCGTCTGCTCGTCACGTTGTAGAGCCAGGTTTGATTCCTCACATGGGCACAATGTGTGAAGCCCATTTGTGATATTGCTGGAATATAGCTAAAAGCGGCGTAAAATCATACTCACTCAATCACTCACTGTGTTGTTGTTTCAATCACTCAGTTTGTTAGTTAAACAACATGAAGGATGATTTGACTGTGAGGGGGGAACAACCAATATCTTAGTGTTTGGTGACCAAGCAGCTTTAGGGGTTTGACTCGTAAAGGTGTGCATTGTGTTCCCACAGTGCCAGGTCCAATATTTTAATAAGTCAGGAAGATGTTGAAGGAAGATGCCAGTGTCTGAATGATCTGAAGTGTGAATATTAGACTTGTCGAGGGATGAAGATTAAGAACGTTAGTGATTTTCTCATTTGGAGTCTGGAAATGAAAATATGCCGGTTTTGGAAAACTAACCCCTAATTGTCTGTGTGTCTACGGTGAAGTGTGTAATTGCAGCAGTCTCTGTCAGGTCATCTTGTCCTGTAGGATTCATCGGTCAGCCTCCTGTTTGTTGTGCGTCATGATTGGCAGGAGGGTGTCTGCTCTCTTGTATATTGATGAGGCTCAGGAGATGACTTGTGTGAGAAGGTTACTGAAACCTTCCCTTGTTCCTGACCCAATTCATTAACACAACTTAGGCAGGCAGGCTTCTCCCATAATCTTCCAAACCCACCTTACCCCCTCTACATAACGCCCTCTCTACAGCTAACCCTTTGTCCATCAAACTCCCTCTCCATCAACCCACCCTCTCTCTACCTGATCCTTTGTCCCTCAAACTCCCTCTCCTTCTACCCACCTCTATCTACCTGATCCTTTGTCCATCAAACTCCCTCTCCTTCTACCCACCTCTCTCTACCTGATCCTTTGTCCATCAAACTCCCTCTCCTTCTACCCACCTCTATCTACCTGATCCTTTGTCTATCAAACTCCCTCTCCTTCTACCCACCTCTATCTACCTGATCCTTTGTCCATCAAACTCCCTCTTCTACCCACCTCTCTTCTACCTGATCCTTTGTCCATCAAACTCCCTCTCCTTCTACCCACCTCTTTGTCCATCAAACTCCCTCTCCTTCTACCCACCTCTCTCTACCTGATCCTTTGTCCATCAAACTCCCTCTCCTTCTACCCACCCTCTCTCTACCTGATCCTTTGTCCATCAAACTCCCTCTCCTTCTACCCACCTCTCTCTACCTGATCCTTTGTCCATCAAACTCCCTCTCCTTCTACCCACCTCTCTCTACCTGATCCTTTGTCAATCAAACCTTCATTCCATCTACCCCCACTCTCTCTCCACCTACCCTCTGTACCTCATCTCCATGTAACCCCTTGTCTATCAAACCCCTCTCTATCTTAAACACCCCCTCCTCCTGTCTACCTCCCTCGTCACTGCTCTACATCTCAATCTCAGTTAAAAGCCATCATTTGTAAATAGTGCTATAAGGCCAGACACATTAAGAAATGTTGTGTTTTGTTGTTAAAATGAGTAATCTGTGTGGAGATACACACCAGACCATGAAGATAGAGCCATGTTGTCCTTGAGCCTTGCTCAAGGTATCCGTTAGTGTACATTACTGATGATAAGAATGGACCTACCATCAAAACTGACCATCTCAAATTGTACCTGTTCAAGGTTAACACACAGTTGAGAAAAATCGTGAATTCAGCAGGTGTCTTGAAAACCTTTGCATTCAATACTTGGCAAGATCAGCCCTTGAATTTCACCATTTAGCCTTGAAAATAGAAACAATGGTCCTTGAATTGGGTAATAATATATAGATGTTAAGTTTTCTTCAACTTGGAACTATTGAATATATTTTTGGTGTATTTCCCACTTTTAGGCACTGATTCTGAACACTGCTTCTCATTTGTCCTGATGAGTTCAGTGTAAGTCATATACTGAGAGAAACAAATAAAGGAACACAGGAAAATTCAAGTGTTCCTTTAATATTTTCCAGTCCTCTTAACCAGCTTTGTATAGCGCTGTGGGAGGAAATCTGAGAATAAATAAAGGAACACTGCCACGAAGTGATGTTCCCTTATTTGTTTCCCTCAGTATATCATTATCAGTACTTTGGTTGTTCAAAAATGTATGAGTATAGTTGTTGCATTGTGGGAGTCCTTGAAAAATATTGCCTTGAAAAATCCTTGAATTATAACACTCTATCAACTCTGCTTGTCAACCTTTGTGATGTGATAACATGAAATCTCGTAGATATTTCAACCCATCTGAAAATGAATACTAGGTTTTCTGCCTTCTGAAATGCAGACTGTTATGCATCTTTAGGAATGACAGCATCATTTAACATTTTCTGCAGAGTGTTTCGCAGCGTCATGTGAAGATATCTTTTTGAAATGATTACTGGTTATAGCAAAGAAATCTTGAATTTGGAAATGATAATCTAAAAGCCTGAATAAACAGAAATGAACTTGATGAATTCATGATTTCGATAACTTCCATATATCAAAAACTGAAATGTAGTATTTATGTGATGTGAGGTAATTGTATTTGAAAACCGGAATTGCTGGATGATGGCCGGAGTTGACAGGAGAGAGCGTTGAGAACATAGGATGAGCTGATGCGATACAACCAAAACAAGACTTGATGAGATTTACTTGAGACCTTGACTAATGATCTGAAAAACTGCTTGTTCTGTGATACTGTGATGAACACTGGGCACTTGGTTCGCAAATACTCCTACACTTTCATGTGGAACTTCAGACTCTGTAGGTTTGCTGGACTCTGTAGGTACCAAGTCCAGTACATGCTCCTGTAGGCTACAGCTGCCATTGACTCAAGTTAATTCTTCTGTTAGCTACAGCTTCTTCTGACTCAAGTCAGTGCTTATTTGAGCTACAGCTTTAGAAGGCTACAGCTACTACAAACTTTAGTCAATGATTCTGTAAGCTACAGCTACCTCTTACTTGAGTCCATACTTATTTACGCTACAGCTGCCATTGGCTTGAGTCCATGCTTGTTAAGGCTACAGCTGCCATTGGCATGAGTCCGGGCTTATCAGTTCTACAGCTACTACCATCTTGAGTCCTTGGTTGTCAAGGCTACATCTACCACTAACTTTAGTCCTTGCTTGTTAAGGCTACAACTACTACTTACTTTAGTCCGTGCTTATTAACACTACAGCTACTACCAATGTTAGTCCGTGCTTATCTAGGCTACAGCTACTACTGATTTGAGTTCCACTTGAGACTGTTGAGTGACATGGTGCTTGTTCTGTACAGTGCTGTATTCATAGGTTTGCTCATTAGATTTGAAGCAGAGGCTTCACTGTTGTATGGCAACTTTGTATGACATTATTTATAGACAAGCCACTTGCTTCAGTGTTACAGATCCTCTGAGCACTCCATTGTATATTTGTCTCCAGGCTGTGTATTCTGCTTGTGTCATAATTTATTAAAAACCAACTTATTCGTGTAATAAGGTAGACATGAGACTAGTATTGCAAATTCTTGTGAAATGAAGACAGAAAGCAGACATGTATTATGCTACTATTCACATATACTTGGCATCAGCTTACCTTCAAAAAGCATGAGGTGTCGACAAACATTGTACATTTAGTGGTTGACAGTTGCATGTAATGTATCAGTCCGTGTTCTTTAACACATAAGACCTAATGTTTTGGGGTGTCTTTCTCTGCTATTCGTCATCAGTCATTATTTCCTTTCATTGATATGTTGATAGTTTCTGAAATTTATACCTTTCAGATATTCTGATCAATGTGGACTTAACATTTTTCATTCAGAAACCTTTTGCATTTATTTTGACCAGACCGTTAATCTCAATATAAGATTCTGTGTCGCAGTGAATTAACTGACAGTGTTGAATAAGCTGCTGTCTAAGAGCGATCAGGGTGATCGTACAACATTGTTACTATGGCAAAGAATTTTGGCAAAGTCATTGTCACTGATAACTCAAATATTGATTGTACAAAACTGAGCTTTGGCAGTTGAATTGTATGCAACACAGGGATTAAAGATGTCATCATTTCATGAATGACAAATTTCACTGTTTGGTTCGGTAGCATCTTGCCCATATCCTGAATTCTTGAATTCCACTGGTAAAACAATTTATGGAACAATATTTGTGACCTGTCTTGACACTAAGACCATCTTTCCAAAGTGGAAGAGAGCTGGTCTGTCTTTAAAAATATTTATTGTGTATTCTTGTGAGTTCTATGTTTCGTACACCCTGATGTGCACGGTCAGCTCCACTGCACCACTGATTACAGCTGATGTCATTATTATGCATGTTGTGTTAACTCCACGAAAATAACTTGTAAAAACAATATATTTTGGGATCTTTTCTTTTTTCTACCATATCTTTTATGATAGCTTGAAAGGCTAAAAACTTTTCACACCATTTTGGACATAATGCTCAATCGCACACCAATATTGGTTCCCAGATTGTAATACCCGGTCTTTTCATTACTTGCAACAACATTGACTGAAAAGACAAGAAGCTAGGTAGCAATTTATATCCTGTGTGGAGTTTCATCTGTACATATGTCCACATGTCTGCTCAACATACCTGTCCCGTATGTAGGTAAACCTGGATACCCATAATAAACATGTTTAGTTTGTTGATCCATACTTGTTGGTTGTTTTTGAGAAAGGCAAATGGTCTATTATTTAGTATGTCAAATACCAGTGAAGATCTGGGTTACAATTGGTCTTCAGTGACCCATGCTTGTCACAAGAGGCGACTAACGGGATTGGGTGGTCAGGTTCCCAATTGCATAGATCGATGCTCACGCTGCTGATCACTGGATTGTCTGATTCAGACTACATTATTTACAGACCGCCTCCATATAGCTGGAATATCGCTGAGTGTGGCGTTAAACAACACACCAACCAAATCACATTATCAAAACATTGTTTGTTGTTTAGCAGTGATGGATGTCTGTTCTTAGTATTTGTTTTCATTTGTTGTTTAACACCATGTTTAGCAGTATTCCAGCTGTATGATGGTGGCCTGTCAATAACTGATTCTTGGTCGGACAGTTATGTGATTGATATAGTGAGCAAATAGCCATGCTGTCTGTGTTCCTTGACACGCCATCAACCATGCACTGAACCTGACCACCTTACCATGTCGTCTTTGGGATGACATGCCATCAACCATGTCACTGTACCTGACCACCTTACCATGTTGTCTTTGGGATGACATGCCATCAACCATGTCACTGAACCAGATGACCTTACCATGTTGTCTTTGGGATGACATGCCATCAACCATGTCACTGAACCAGATGACCTTACCATGTCGTCTTTGGGCTGACATGTCATCAACCATGTCACTGAACCTGATGACCTTACCATGTTGTCTTTGGGATGACATGCCATCAACCATGTCACTGAACCTGACCACCTTACCATGTTGTCTTTGGGATGACATGCCATCAACCATGTCACTGTACCTGACCACACTGAACCTGATACCATGTTATCTTTGAACCTGACCACCTAACTTCGGATGGCTTGTGCTGCATCAATATGTCCACCCTGATCGTCTTTGGGATGACATGCCATCAACCATGTCACTGTACCTGACCACCTTACCATGTTGTCTTTGGGATGACATGCCATCAACCATGTCACTGACCAACCAGACATGCCATCAACCTTACCTGATGTTGTTCTTTGGGCTGACATGTCATCAACCATGTCACTGAACCAGATGACCTTGTCGTCTTTGGGCTGACATGTCATCAACCATGTCATTGGGCTGACATGTCATCGGATGACGTGCCATCAACCATGTCACTGAACCTGATGACCTTACCATGTCGTCTTTGGGATGACATGCCATGCCATCAACCTGATGTCACTGAACCTGACCACCTTACCATGTCGTCTTTGGGATGACCATGCACATCTTAACATCATGTCAACACTGACCTGACCCTGACCACCTTACCATGTCATCTTTGGGATGACATGCTGAACCTGACCACCTTCAATCTTTGGGATGACATGCCATCAACCATGTCACTGAACCTGACCACCTTACCATGTCATCTTTGGGATGACACGCCATCAACCATGTCACTGAACCTGACCACCTTACCATGTCATCTTTGGGATGACACGCCATCAACCATGTCACTGAACCTGACCACCTTACCATGTCATCTTTGGGATGACACGCCATCAACCATGTCACTGAACCTGACCACCTTACCATGTCATCTTTGGGATGACACGCCATCAACCATGTCACTGAACCTGACCACCTTACCATGTCATCTTTGGGATGACATGCCATCAACCATGTCACTGAACCTGACCACCTTACCATGTCATCTTTGGGATGACATGCCATCAACCATGTCACTGAACCTGACCACCTTACCATGTCATCTTTGGGATGACACGCCATCAACCATGTCACTGAACCTGACCACCTTACCATGTCATCCATGCCATCAACCATGTCACTGAACCTGACCACCTTACCATGTCATCTTTGGGATGACACGCCATCAACCATGTCACTGAACCTGACCACCTTACCATGTCATCTTTGGGATGACACGCCATCAACCATGTCACTGAACCTGACCACCTTACCATGTCGTCTTTGGGATGACACGCCATCAACCATGTCACTGAACCTGACCACCTTACCATGTCGTCTTTGGGATGACACGCCATCAACCATGTCACTGAACCTGACCACCTTACCATGTCGTCTTTGGGATGACACGCCATCAACCATGTCACGCCATCAACCATGTCACTGAACCTGACCACCTTACCATGTCATCTTTGGGATGACACGCCATCAACCATGTCACTGAACCTAACCACCTTACCATGTCGTCTTTGGGATGGACATTACAAGGGAAATCCTGACCACTTTTGGTTAAACACTCAGAAACAGGTAGGGTGCAGACAAACCTATGACCACAATCAGTCAAATCTTGGATTCGAACTCATGACACACCAAACGGTATGCAATTCTGCATATTGAATATCAACACCCTAGATTGCTCTCTGTTCATGAACAGGTTGAGGATACAATCATTTCAATTGTCTGGGTATTCAACTCTCAGCCCAAGCACTGCCATAAACATGAACTTGTCCTTGCCACAGAATAGGCAAAGCCTTGTGTAAGGCAGGATATGAGATATCCAGTACGAGGGTATGTCCCCAGGTTTTGAGCCTGGGCATCCTCGATAACTCCAGGGTATTCGTTCCGATAAGGTCCCTATCGGGTATTGGAGAGAGATGGAGAACCCTGGGCTGCATTGATGATATTTGCTAATCACTTTTCAACGTAATCCACACACCTGTGTCAAGAAACCTTTATCATACTGCAGGTGTATGGTTTTCACCTATATTTTGAAATACTAATATTTCCAATTGTCTTAAAGATATCTCCAATAGAGATAATTATAGGCACCTAGTCGTCATCACACACAGCCAGCGATCTAACCCACAGGCCCTCATGTCTTTGCGAGGATTAAAGATTAAAAGAGAAAAATTGAGATGACCCCCGACTTTAATAAATAATGATTTATTGTACTGTGAAGTGTACTTTAAGTTTGGGGTCATCTCAATTTTTCTCTTTTAATCTTTAATCCTCGCAAAGACATGAGGGCCTGCGATCTAACCCTATCAGCCACGGCGTCAGTCACGCACAATGTTTGTGATCGGCTGTCCGACTTCCATTTTGTGGAAGCCATAGTGGGTTAGATTGCTGACTTTGTCTGCTGGCGATTAGGTGCCAGACTTAGTGTGTGTGGGTTCGAATCCTGGAACAAAAATACTAGAATATGTACATTTGCTGAGAAACTGTAATTCCAAATATAAAATATTTTACATTTGACCACTTTCTGTGTGGCATTGTGTATTCAATACCCAGTAACCCAATCCATATGTCATTGTTATAAAATGTAGCGTTACAAGGTCGTCTTTCTTCAAGCTATTTAGCGATGTGTATGCAAATATAGATTGGATGAGGATGATGCCTGTAACTAAGTGGAACAAGAATTGTAAATCATTTTGTTAATCTAGGAAAGATTAATGTTTATTTCTCATGACAGTATACATATGCCAAAGTGAAGTCAGATATGATCTAGTTATCTTGGATTGCTAGTGAAGAAAGCTTGAAAGGACAATCTGGATGTTTAGTATTACATTCGTCATTGAGCGCCTGTCAGTTGTTGCAGCAGCACATTGACACTTTCCTTTCACAGATGAACTCTGTCTTTTTAATACAATCATAATCATTCCAGTTATACTCAAAGTTCTTGTAGAGCGTTAGACAATGCTGCTGTGGCGAGACGTTGTTAGGTTGCCCAGGACGCCAATTTGTGTAGTTTAGGGGAGAGCCCCCCTCCCACACAAACTTCCCTTCCTTGATCAGATCAGTGGCACCCAGCCAGTAGCCTGTAGAGCCTGGAAAAGAGATTTGTGTATCTCGTACTGTTGGTCAGAGGTGTGTGTGTGTGTGTGTGTGTGTGTGTGTGTGTGTGTGCGTGCGTGTGCGTGTGCGTGTGCGTGCGTGTGTGTGTGCGTGTGTGCGTGCGTGTGCGTGCTTGCGTGTTGTTTCAGGGGATACTAATCAGATGTAAACATTTGCTCCCATGACTCCGACCCCCCACCCCGCACCGCCACACCTCCCAAAAAGAGTCAAGAAAGAACAAGATTGTGTATTGGAACGTAGGGTGGAACGTAGGGGACATGCTGACATGGTTGTATGCAAATAATGAAGGAATTGGCCACACATTACAACCTGTGGTGAAACAGGATAGTAAATGTTCTGGCCACCAACGCTCATGGAGAAGATAGGACAGGAAATTTCAAAGTTGACAATTTTGCGTAACACAGTAACGTTTTATGAAACAAAAGGTGTCAGCATGTTGTCTCTGTAGTACTGTCCAGTGACGCTTCTTTTCACAATGTGGAGTAGGATTCACACATTGTACCCATGTGGGGAATCAAACCCGGGTCTTCAGCGTGTATGAGCGAACGCTTTATCCACTGGGATACCCCCACCGCCTCTTGAAATATGTACGTTGAAATGAAGACACTGTGTGACAGCTGTTTCTGTGTGGTCCTGTATAATGTAATGAGTTTTTGAATGCTACAAATAAGGCATGGTGAGTTTTGGAACACTACAAATAACACACGGTGAGTTTTGGAACACTACAAGTAATACATGGTGGGTTTTTGAACACTACAAATAATACATGGTGAGGTTTTGAACACTACAAATAATACATGGTGAGGTTTTGAACACTACAAATACCACATGGTGAGTTTTTGAACACTACAAATAATACATGGTGAGTTTTTGAACACTACAAATAATACATGGCGAGGTTTTTGAACACTACAAATAACACTTGGTGAGTTTTAATACAGCAACGTGAATAAAACAAGATGAGTGTTGCCTATGGTGTGTAGAAGATTATGACGACGGTTTTCATATTGCTACCATTAATGCAACTCCATTTGGAAATAAATTCAGAGGTCACCCTTTTCTTCATTTGCACGGCTTCTCAGGTAGTCGGCCTCATCTTTGCTGGTTACCCTGGCCAGGTGACTCCCAAAGAACTGGCAGTAGGACTGGAGAGAGAACACCGAATGTTTGATTGTTTGGTTGTTGTTGTTGCCACACTCAGCAATGTTCCAGCTATATGATGGCGATCTGTCAATATCTGAGTTTGGACCAGACAATCCATTGATCAACAACATGTACAATCTACGCAAATAACATACGTTCATATGTGTCAACCAAGCCTGCGAGCCTTACCACTCGATCCCGTTAGTTGCCTCTTACATGCATGGGTTGCTGAAGACCAATTCTAACCCGGAAGTGATATCAAAGAAAGTATTACAAAGTGTGGGGTGGTGGGGTAGCCTTGTGGTTAAAGCGTTCACTCGTCACGTCGAAGGCCCGAGTTCGATTCCCCACATGGGTACAATGCGTGAAGCCCATTTCTGGTGTCCCCCGTCGTGATATTGATGGAATTTTGCTAAAAGCGGCGTAAAACCATACTCACTCACGCACAGGATGTATGATGTACTGATTGGTCGTTGTTGTCGGGTCTTACCGGCTGTGTGAGATAGGAAGAAGTGTAACAGATATTTCAACATGCTTGGTGATATCGACATGTACAGAAAATCTACAATGTTTAGTGATTTCGACATGCTCAGAAAATCAAACATGCCCAGTGGTTTCAACAATCTTAGTGATTCTAAAATGCTTATAGATTTCAGCATGCTCAGAGGTATCAACATGCTTAAGATATCAACATGCTTAAGTATTTCAACATTCTCAGAAAATCCAGCGATTTCAACATGCTTAGTGATTCCAAAATGTTTAGTAATTTCAACATGCTTAGTGATTCCAAAATGTTTATTTATTTCAACATGCTTAATGATTTCAACATGCTCAGACAATCCAGCGATTTCAACATATTAAAGGAGATTCCAAAATGTTTAGGAATTTTAACATGCTTAATGATTTCAACAATGTTAGTGATTCCAAAATGCTTATTTATTTCAACATGCTTAGTGATTTCAAAGTGATTTGTGAGTGAAACATTTTTGGAGATTCGAATATGCTTGGTGATACCGTATTGTATAGCTGGTTCAGCGTGGTAGTATATACAATAGCGGTACGAGATCAATTCCAAGAAAAGACTCTGTAAAGCTTTATTTATGAAATAAAGCTTTTGTCAGGCCCTTATCTCTCTCCGCTAGTGTGTATACCACTGTTTGAATCCCCAGTTAACTTCCTGGTCACTATGACCGCGAACCAACACTTCCTGGTTACGTCACACTATTGGGATTACTCGACAAGGTAAGTGTTAAATATTTTGCTTGGGGGGTAACATTGTGCCGTGGGGTATGATCAATAAATCCTCTCTGACGAAACCTCTCGGCGGCCCATCTTTCAAGTAGTACAAGTTCGGCTCGTCGTCTTTGATGTCCACTTTATCTATGTTGTATGTTTTGACCGACCATGTCGGGTCGGTGGCCCGTTTCCTAGTGTCTCCTTCATGTTCTCCCGGCTGATAGAGGTATCTCACGAGAACCCGGTCGGGTATCTGTTTCTCCTTCCCACGTGATGGTGCAGCCGTCACTGATTTCAGTTTGATAGCGTCGGCCGGTTTCTTGCCGGTGAGCTGAGTTATTTCGTGGTTGATAGCCGACACCACTTGAGGTAGCCGCGCTACCCATTCAGTCGATTGTCTCCCCTGGGTTGGCCATCTCTCTTGCATACTGATGCCCGAATAAGCGTTCGGCCAAAGTCCTATTGAATCTCTCGACTATGGCTTGGCTGCGATGAGTCTCGGCCGCGCCACGCCTGACTTGGACGCCATGCTTGGTTAGCAGTTGTGACATGGCACCCATGAACTCCCATCCGGGATCCACTTGCAGCTCTGTGGGCCATGTCAGCGGCCTGCGCTTGTATATGAGTTCGAATCCGCGGGCTACCTGGGCCGAGTCTTTCGCGGTTAAGGGTTCGGTTTCTTTGTAGCGGCTGGCCACGTCCACGACGGTTTGGGCATACTTGTAACTCTTATCGCGGGGTAGGAACAGTAGGTCGGCCTGGTGGACGCTATTGGGCACGGCAATGTCGAACTTTCTTCTAGGCACGTAGCGTGGTGCCGGTAGGTAGATCTGCCACAGGGCTTGTTTTTCCAGCCATGCTTTGGCCTCGTCCGGGGATACTGTCGCCATTTTGGCGAGCTTGTGTATGGCACTCGCTCCTTTCCAGTACCCATGCAGGCTGTAGTAAATAGCCTCAAACTTTCTCTGGTTCCGTGACATCGTATACATACGGCTATGTCTTTGGTTCAGTTTTTCTCAGGCCGTGACAGCGTGCGTGTTGATTCCATCGCCCGGCTATCCAGCGCCAGTGTCCATCGGCGACAGGGACGTCTTGTTTATCGTCAGTCCGTATATCCTGTGCCCTTCGCTTCTCAGCATGTTCACCTGATGCTTGAAGGTGCGGGTCCTGAACTGGGCCTCCTTGAACCTGGCGTGTTTGATGTGTTGTTTCACCATGTACTTCTTGACACCCTTCGCTTTCCGGATCTTGCTATTGTCGGCTTTCAGGATGGAGTACATCTTGGGCCTCAAGCCTATGTACTCCTCTATGGGCATGCCAGCACACTCGTCCTTCATCTTACCAAGGACCTTTTTGTTAACTGTGCTGTGTATGGCATGGTCCTTGGGGTAGTCACTGGTGTCGTACCTGTTCATGTGCTTCTTCATGTCCTCGTACACGTTTTCGGTTCGAATCTCCATCAGCAGGGAGTCCTTGTCTGTGTACAGCACCTCGCACGTACTGCTTCTTGAGCTCGTTGTAGTAGAAGTCGTACATCAGGTGCTTGGAGAGGTCGAGGATGCTCATCCCAACATAGACGGGTCGGTTGAACTTGATGTGGCTTTTCCTCATGTGCAGGGCCACCAGATCGTCGGTGAATATCTTGCTCCGGTTGAATGCCGAGCTGGCTATCAGTTTCCTGAGCTTGTCTTCCCCTTTCGACCCGGACCAGCTTCAGGGTCGCAGCGTTTCCTCAGGTTCTCCATCGTCTTACTGAACACCGAGTTGTTCATGAGCTTCTACAGGTTCTTCGAAGTCACTGGTGGCCAGCTTTTCGCAGGTCCGTGGTTCATTCTGATGTAGGCCAGGCGGTAGCCGTTTGCAGTGACTTCGTGTAATGCTGCTGGGTATTCCAAGTCAACTTCGAGTATGTAACCTGCCCCGAATCCGGGTGTATGCTCATGACGTCTATCTCCAGGCACCCACCGAAACCCCCGGCTCATGGCCCAACCGTACAGGTTGTTGGCGTTGAGATAGAGGAGAGTAGTGTACCCTCGTCACCCTAGCGCCTTTTCAAAATGGCGCCACATCCGGTCCCCATGGGCGCCGCCATCTTGGATCCGGTCACTTCCGGTCAGGGAGATCACTCGGGTTCGGTTCCGGTTCCGGTGTAATGCGCCGCATGGCGATGACGTCACGTCGGTTCCGGTGGAGTGCTTGTAGCGTGAGGATGGCGTCATCTCCCCAAGATGGCTGGACGCGTTTCAAGATGGCGGGCCGCGTTTCAAGATGGCGGACGCGTTTCAAGATGGCGGGCCGCGATCCAAGATGGCAGAACGGGCGAGCTGCGGGACGGGGACGGAGAGGGGAAAGGAGAGAGAGGGAGGGACGGAGGGAGGAGAGGGGTGAGGCGGACGATGGCATGGCTAGACAAGTGTGTGTGTGTGTGTGGTTAAAAGCTTTTGGATGTAGCATTCTTTCGGCGAGGTGGGTGGCCCTGAAAAGGGCCGTTGAGGTATGAAGTGGGTGAGAGATCACCGAGGTATCTATTGTGGTGATGGTGGTGCACTGGAGGCAGTGCTGCTGGAATCGTCCATGGGTTCGACAAACTCCAAGATGCGTTGAAGTAGAGAGTACATGGTGTCTATGCGATCTTGAACGAGGAGGACCTTGTCATGGAGTAGAGCCAGTAGATGTTGGCTTTCAAGTTTACTCACTTTCTTTGGAGGTTCACTTGACTGGTGGGTGGGAGCCGGTCGTTTCTGGGCCTTGTTAGAGCAGTTCATACTCTTATGGTCCTCTTTACCACAGTGACGACAGGGATGTGGACAGTCGTAACTGAGATGACCTTCGTTTTTTCCACAGTTGTAGCAGGTGTTGTTATCGTGCTTGTTGTTGTCCTTGGTCTTCTTGGGACATACGTAATGGCGATGACCTTGAGCACCACACTCGGTACAGGACACCTTGGGACAGTGTAGATAACTGTGGTCATCTGTTTTGCACAGCCGCAACGGAAGGAGGCGGAGGCGGAGACGTCTGCATGCTTCTAGTTTCAGTGAGCAACTGATGGGGAGAGCTGGAAAACCTCGACTTTATATAGCTGGGGTTGATGACGCCACTTTGACGCATCTGGTTCGCACCGGTTGCATCGGTTCGCACCACTCTCATCCTGACTCAACAGGTCGATAGGCTAGTGTGACGTCATGGGGTATGGCATCATTCCTATAAATAACAAATGAAGCTCATGGTGTGCATTGCAACGCTTTAGGACACCCTATTGTGACGTCATAGGGTGACGTGACCTTTATAAACCGAGACTCAAGCGTGGGTCTTACCAGTTCTCACCATGCCCGCCACCACGAATGAACGAGGATGAACTTGAAGAGGAGCCTGTGCTCTTACCAGTTGGAGCGGACGACCCAAAACAACCAAGAAATTCGGACTGATACTCAGCTGGCTACAACCTGAAGTTCAATCCAGTTTGGCTGCAGCGTCAACAGCCTGAAGACCTCTCCGTCGTGCTCAGAGAACAGTTTGATGCAGTGTTAGCAGATTTGAGGGACGATGTGGGTGGTCAGGATGGTGATCGCGTGGGGATTAACCCTGGAACACTCCAGCCCTGGATACACCCATCCAGATCACGCGTTCGCGTGGATGGGTGACCTGCAGGGGGAACACATCATGGCCGAAGCGGAAAAAAGTACAACAAAGCAACCTACGACTTATATATCGATGACACCATGGACATTTTCTTACTGCATGTAGAGGATCCTGATCGTACGTCGGTGAGGGGCAACGGCCGCCAAGGCACCTCATTGGCTTAAACGCGCCTTCCTGGAAAAGAAACAATGCATCGTATAAATCAAGAATGAGGATCAACTCTGCTTTGCCCGCGTCCTGGTCGTGGCAAGTCACCATGCACACCAACCCGATCCTGTGTCCAAAGAATGGACTGAAGGAATGGAAATACCTGTGTGACCATCGTAAACCAGCGCGGTTTGAAAGCGCTAAGGGCTTGTTTAGATCAACTCAAGATCCCTGAAGGGCCTTGGCGCACAGGACGTGCCACGTGGGAGTTGTTCAGCCAACGTTTGGCACCTTACTATCAGCTCAAAGTCTGCTCCCAAGATGTCATGAATCGACTCCTGTACAAGAGTGAAGTGCCTCAACCCACCAAGATCCTTCACTTGTATCATCACCATCAGCATTACGATGTCATTACATCCATGCCTGCCTTCACAGGTCGTGTCTATTACTGTGAAACTTGTGACCAAGGATACGACCACGCTGAAGATCATCGCTGCACCCGAGAATTTCAATGCCACTGGTGCCAATGTCTTGGATACTGTGGCGACGTGGACAATGAAGGACTCTCCTGTCTCCAATGTGGCGGGTGGTTCCGAAACCCTACCTGCTTTCAACGCCATCAGACGGCCTCCGCCAAGCATCCCAGCACCTGTTCCACCATCCACACGTGTCATCGATGTCTGGCCAAAGTCAACGTGAGAAAAATCCAGGGCATGGCCAACCACCAGTGTGGCACGAATCGTGACTGTAAGATCTGCAAAGAACCCTTGAAACCCAACCACCAGTGTTACATGTCCGTCATCGAACCACGAAACAAAATGAAGATGGTGAAAACAAGGATGAAGACAAAGAACGACAACAGCGTCAGTTCATCTTCTACGACTTTGAATGAACTCAAGATCAAGGAACTCATGTTCCCCAAACTTGTGTGTGGTGCATCTGGGATGTGGAAATTGTATTTCCGAGGCCTCGGATCAACTGTGCGAAAAGTGTCCCTGGCGTAAAGAAGGAGAAGGGCCTAGCCGCATCAAAGTGTTTCGGGGATCTACGACCTTTGAAGGACATGGGCGACTGGCTGATGCGTTTGGCGGAAAAAAAAAAGAGAAGCAGAAGAAGAAACGTAAGGCATCCCAGCAGCAGCCGTCAGCCTGTGCCTCGAAACAACCCAAACTGTCATCACCAGAACCCGATGATGATGCAGAACAACAAGACGACGACAAAGAACAAGACGATGGAAGACGACATTTCCCCTACCATTGATGATGACGACGTTTGGGTCATTGCTCACAACTACCGTGGGTATGATGGACACTTGCTCCAACAGTACTTCCATCAACATCTCGTGAAAGCACCCCAGGTCACACTTCGAGGGAATCACATCTTGCAGATGACCGTGGGACGCCTTGTTTTCAAGGATTCACTCCACTTCCTCACGATGGCTCTGAAGCAGTTTCCAAAACGTTTGCATTGACGGAACTCAAGAAAGGCTACTTCCCTCACTTCTTCAACACCGAAGCTCACCAAGGCTATGTGGGTCCTTATCCTCCCGTGTCTACTTTACGATCCTGAGAGCATGTTTTCTGCCGAACGTAAAGCTTTCTTGGCCTGGTACGATGCACGGGTGGCTGAAGGGACTGTCTTTGATCTGGATGAAGAATTGTTGACCTACTGTCAGAGTGATGTGGACATTTTGCGTCGAGGCTGTGCTGCATTCCGCAACATATTCATCCAACAGAACAACGTGGACCCTTTCTATGAAGCAGTGACTCTACCCATGGCTTGCATGCTCACCTTCCGAAAACAGTTTTTGGAACCCCGCACCATTGCCATCCTACCTACTCAAGGTTATCACCCCCAGCGTCGCTACTCGCTTCAGTGTCTCCACTGGCTCAACTGGGTCATGCATCAACACCCTGGGGTCCACATTCAACATGCTCGGAATGGTGGAGAAGTAGGCTTTGACTGTGCTGACGGTAGTCGCTACATGGTGGATGGCTACGACGCCAAGACACGCACCGTGTACGAATACTTGGGCTGTTTCTGGCATGGATGTACTCGCTGTTACAAGACGGGCCGATGTGAACCCCACGGACCTTGGGTACAACCCTTGGGAATGATACCATCATACCATGTACCGACTGGGTGTGTTACGCCAACATCCCGACATCGACCAAGTGGTGACCCTCTGGGAATGTGATTTTCTGAAACAACAGAAAGACAATGGTGACCTGAGAGCCTTCCTGACCCCACTGCAAGGACCCCATGCCTACATGCCTGACCCGTTGATCCCAGAGATGCTTTCTTTGGAGGTCGCACCAACGCCACCAAACTGTACTCACGGCCAAGGAAGATGAAGAAATCAAATATGTGGACGTTTGCTCGCTGTACCCCTACATCTGCAAGTATGGTACTTTTTCCGCGGGGACATCCCGAGATCAAAGATCATCCTCCCGTGTCTGACTTGTTTGAGCTCCACGGTCTGATCCAGTGCCGAGTCTTGCCACCCACCGACCTCTATCCTGTTCTTCCTTACCGTGTCCAGGGTAAGTTGTTATTTCCTCTGTGCCGTACGTGTGCTGAAGAGCAGTTGGATGCTTCCTGCCCCCATGGGGATGAAGACCGGCATGGATCGGTACCTACGTCAGCAAGGAGCTTTAGTTTGCTGTTGAAAAGTGTGGCTATCAGGTGCTTCACATCTTTGAGGCTTGGCACTTTGACACGCTCGCCACCTACGACCCTGACACTCAAGAAGGAGGACTGTTTGCCAAGCATGTGAACAATTTCTTCAAGATCAAGCAAGAGGCCAGTGGATACCCCGAAGGTTGTCCAGACCCAGACGCTTACATCAACGAGATACAGCAAAAAGAGGGAGCCACCTTGGATCCTGCTCACATTCAAGAAAAACCCAGGACTACGTGCCTTAGCCAAAGCCTGCCTGAACAATCACTGGGGCAAGTTTGGTCAACGCTGGGTTTGACAAGACGGAATATATCAGTTCCCCTGAGAGGTACTTTGCCCTCCTCCAGGATGAGCGCTGTGTGGTGAAAAACATTAACATCATCAATGAAGATCTCATCTGTGTCACTCGCAAACCTCAGACAGAATTTCACGACCCCACCCAGCCCACAATGTGGCCATTGCAGCCTTGGTGACATCACAAGCCCGTCTCAAGTTGTATTCTTATTTGCAACCCTTGGATCGACGTGTCCTCTATTTTGATACGGACAGTATCATCTACATTCACCATCCACTAAGCTACAATCCTCCCCTGGGAGATACCTTTGGGGAGCTGACTGATGAACTAGGAGGGGGCAACAGCATTCAAACCTTTGTCTCAGCAGGACCCAAGAATTATGGCTACAAGCTGCGTCATCCTCAATCTGACGGCAGTGTGGGCATCAGCAAGGTCCGGGATTTACTTTAAATCACAGGGCGAGCCAACATGTCAACTTTGACAGCATGAAGAACCTCGCCTGTCAGAGGGATCAAGCCAACATCACGGTCCCGCACTCCGCACCGCATCATTCGCGGAGGACTTCGTCAGGGCAACGTGTTGTTGTCCAAGGACACCACCAAAACCTATCGCTTTGTCTACACACCAAACGCCGAGTGCAGTACGACCCACAAGGCGTCCCCAGGGAAACTCTCCCCTATGGCTATAAAGAGTGAACACATCCCTCCCATGGACTTTTGATGCAGACATGCTCTGATCTATTGATGTTTAACCCATAAAATGTGATTGCCTTGTTCATCTGTTGCTCTATCATTCAATAAAATGTGATTGTATTGCACTCTTGTGTTATGTTGTCTCTCTCTTCAGGGCCAGACCTGGTGGAGTCCATGGTCTCCCCTCAACCCTGTTCTTAGACTCAGACCTGGTGGAGGCCATGGTCACGCTTTACCATGTCATAGGTACTGTCACAAAGAGAAGGAGAGCAGAGTGGCGAGTGGAAGCGTGCTGGGTTCATAACCCAGAGGCCCGTGGATCGAAACCATGCTCTGCTCTGTAGACGCATTTTACAGTGGCTTGACAACCAAACACTTGAACGCCCTACGCATAACAGGATCCCCTGCTGCGCGACCCCTCTACCAAGGTTCCTTTGCCCCAGATCACTTTGCCACCACCGTGCTGTGTGAACAGCAGGAGGGACATTATCCTTAAGCCTACATTGTCAACACGGACCCCAGCCATCTCCCAGGACAACACTGGGTGTGCGTATCGCCCAGCACCAGGTGCCATGGACTACTTTGACAGTTATGGACTCCATCCCTACCAACAGCATCCAGACTTTTCGGAATGTCTTGACCTTCGCCGGATGGCTCCAACAACAGTGGAATGGTCAGTCACTTCAACCCTGGTTCAGTGCCTCTTGTGGGATGTACTGTTTGTATGTACTGGCTCATCGTGCCCGTGGATGGTCTTTTGACGAAGTGATGGAACAGTTTGATCCCTATGATACCCTCGTCAATGAAGAACGTGTAAGACGTTGGTTTCAACCCACACGCCTGACAGACAACAACGCTGGCCATGATCCACACCCCTGCCAAAGGACACAACCTTATCGTTCTGATGTGATGATGTTACAGTTCTGATGTTACAGTTCATACCGTTTGTAAACAAAAGATCAGGGACGCCCCTAATCCTGTCTCTTTTGTCAAAGTGTTCTTGTTAGCGGGGGAAATAAAACGTTTGAAAAATGTCAACCTAGTGTTGTTGTTGTTGTTGCCATTGAAATGAACGCTTCTTTTTTGAGAGATGGATGGCCCTGAAAAGGGCCGTTTTTTAGAGTGTACCCCTCACTCCAAGGGACCAGAGTTGGCACCTACATTGGCAGGGATGAATGGCCATCTTTGTTTTATGGGGCACTTGCTCCCATGAGTTAAACGCCTGATATAAGTGTCCTTTAACACTGTCTTACAGTAGACACATTGAAAGGTACCATTGTACACAATGGAGCCATTGGCGTAGACGGGCAGGCAGCCATGGCATTGCTGACACTGCCATGCCGGTAAGGGTGGTGATGCTGTCTCCAAGGACATGAGTTCCAGATCCCAGTTTTCTCCAGACATGATTGCTGGTTGTAACACTGCTTCGGTCATCCCTCTCATCATATATAGTGAGAGCTCAGCCAATCCAAGGCCATGGGGCGCTTTACCACCTCACGGTGACGTCATCGGTTCTACGTCATTACCCTCACGCGCGACCATGACGTCATGGATACCACGTCATCGACGACACATCATCGCTGTCTCGTCGCCCATATATAAACTCCAGCATGGGTCAGTGAGGGCTATCTTGATGCAACATGGATACAAGAAAAGTGGAAGTCATGCGACCGCGCCTTACCGGAAAAATTGTGGTAGACGGCAATGCTTGCGGTGCAGCCCTACCTTACAAGGGAAGGCTGGCATCAAAATGGAAGAGGCAACAACAACACCTACAGAACCGGTACCAACAACGGCAACAGAAGCAGCGGCAGCCCCACCACCACCTACAACAGGAGACACGGTAGCGCCACCACCACCAACAATGGCAGCGAAAACATTACCAAAATGGTCATCAAAATGGCGACTGATTATCTGCCCTACCTGTTTTAAAGCGTATCCCTCGAATCACTTTGATGTCGTCCCAGGAGCTGACTTCTACATATGCCTCTACTGTGGGGAAGGCATCATCAAGAGAGGGCAACAGCAGCACGATGATGTGTGCCCCGGAAAATTTATTTTTCGGGGTCTCCATCTCCTCTGTGAATGCTAACCTGCCTGGTTCACATACCAACGGCCCTTTTCAGGGCCACCCACCTTGCTCGAAAGATTGCTACATCCAAAAGCTTTTAACCACACACACACACACACACACACACACTTGTCTAGCCACGCCATCGTCCGCCTCACCCCTCTCCCTCCCTCCTCCCTCCCTCCCTCCCTCCCCTCCTCTCCTTCCCCTCCCTCTCCGTCCCGTCCGCCGCTCGCCCGTTCCGCCATCTTGAAACTCGTCCGCCATCTTGGATCGCGTCCGCCATCTTGGATCGCGTCCGCCATCTTGAAACGCGTCCGCCATCTTGGGGAGATGACGTCATCCTCACGCGCGCGCACCCACCGGAACCGGACGTGACGTCATCGCCACGCGTGCGCACACACCGGAACCGGAACCGGAACCCGAGTGATCTCCCCTGACCGGAAGTGACCGGATCCAGGATGGCGGCGCCCATGGGGACCGGATGTGCCGCCATCTTGAAAACGACGCCAGGGTGACGAGGTACACTACTACTGAGGAGATGATTGGTGGGCTTGCTAGAGTCGTAGTCCCTTAACATACTTATTGTTGGCTCTCGCTGCATCCGATTGGCAGCCATGGAGATCCCCCCTCGCAATCCTTTCCTGATGAATAGGTGCATGTTGTAATCGGTAAGGAGTCCAAGCTTAACTCTGGTCTTTTTCAGCAAGGCATCCCAAGAGAGACCGGGGCTGGTGTAGTACCACGCGGGGTCGAGTTGATACTGCTTGAAACACGTCTTTCTGAACGTCTCGAACACGTCAGCCAGCAGGAGTACGTCCGTTCTCAAGTACAGGTCGTGGTAATCACGCAGGTTCCTGCAGCCCAGTTTCTCCCACACATTCTGGGCGTGGTCGTAATTGCACTGGGTGATGGCCGAGTTGGCGAACTTGGCCCAGCTGTCCATGTACTCGTAGGTGTAAACACCCTTCATCATCAGCAGGGGCTGAGTCTCGGTGTCGGTGTATCGATCGGTGATGGGGAAGGTATCGTTGGCCTTGACCAAACTGTCGAGAGACGACAGCAGGAACTGAACTGAGTCTATGAACCTCAGGCTGTTCAGGGAGAAGGAGATGTATCTCTCCATGTTGTTGGGGATGCACGTCAGGTTGCCGTCGACCCTTGCGATGGCCTGCATGATCAAGTGAGAGTCGTACCCTCTCAAGTTGTGGAAGATCAGGGGGATGTTGATTGTCTTGGGGTTGATTCTGAGCTTGAGGTTGCATGTGCTGTGAGCGGCGCCTCTGTACTCACCGGTGATGTGACAGTGATCTCTCACCGAATCACCGTTCAGCGGGCCGTCGCACACGTGGCATACGTGAGTGCTGTCGTGAGCTCGCCGGTCAGCTTGGGTGATACGCAGGGGAACCACAACCTCTTCCTGATGGTTTTTCTTCGTGCTGCAAGCACTTTAGAAACTTTTCAGCCGCGTCGGGACCCCTGTACACCACGGGAGCATTCGTTTCCCCATTGCATCGGACGACCACGTATCCGAACCCACAGGCCTCGTGCTCTTGCATTTTGTACGTGTTGGGAGCCGGCCCGATGTCAACGGGTTTAACGAGGGCTTCGAAGTCGTCGTAGATGATGTAAGGCACGGACATCTGGTTCTTGTGGTTGTCAAATTTTAGGATATTGTCGCCTTCCTTGGGCATGTCGATTCGTATGGCCGTCTGCCCACGCCTAGGCAATCCTCCTGGTGTGATTCCAGCAGGTCGGCCCGGTGAAGCCGTGCAGGCACCGCTCACAAAAAATATGTTTTTCCCTCACATTTTGATTGGTCGCGTGCGTGAAGCTTTCCAGGTATTCCCGTATCTGCTGAAGACTGGTGTCGATGGACTCATCTATCGTCTCGGGCTGAGTCGCGACTTTTGTTTACCTCGGAATTAAGGCTGAACGTACTCAATAGCACCGTGCGTCTGCTGTTTATCAAAGCTGCACATCTTTACCGTTATTTAAAACTTGAGGCTTCCCAGGTCGTTCAGTTCCTCATTAACTTTGGCAGTCATCAGGAGGCTTGACGTCGCCGATGTCTATGTTCTTATCTACATGCATGCGCCAGCCTCTCAGGTAGTTACCTAGAAGCACGTTCAGTGCGCACAAACTGTAGATCAACGACTCTGTGCTGATGGAACAGTTCGACGAGCTCGGGTTTCCCCATACGGGAATGCTTTGAGTTTGAGTTGTTTCACCGTGAGTCGTTGTACGTGTGTGTGTGCAACAGTGCGACTAGCCCGGCTTTCCTCATACGGGAATAACCCCCAGCCCCAGCCTCTGGTTTGGAGTCTGAGTTGTTTCACCGTTGGAGGGGGTTGAATGTCTAGTAAGCTAAACAGCTGGGGTTTCCCTCAATCGAGAGTACTCCACTACACCTCGTTCTCTCGCAATATGCTTGAGCTCGGACAGTAGGCATTGTTATACCAAGGTGTATACAATCTCTAATTGGGTCACCAGCAAGGGAGGTAACTCCTCCAACCTTAACTAAAAAATAAAGGAGGCGCCATAAAATCCTTAGTGGAACTTTGCTGTGAGCGGGTGGAGGGCTGGTGCTAGTAGGGCTACTTCAGCGTCGTAATCGGCTATGCTTAGGTAGACCGTTTTGATTCTGCACTCAACCCGCTCTGAACCTTGGGGGAAGCGTTCCAGGTATTCTTGTATGTTTTGTAATGAGGTGTTGAGGTACTTATCTAGCTCAGGTTGAGTCGTGATTTCTCGCCCACCTGTGATGGGGAAAGTATACCTAACGCCACCCTTAGCCCATGCCACTTGCATGAAATTGGAAGCGTCCCAGGTCATTCAGTTCCTCTTCGAGTATACCGGTGATCAGAGCATTGATGCCGGTCATGGGTATGCTTTCAGCTTTCCAGCTTTTCAGGTAACCTTCGGGGTTATGGTACGCACGAATGCAGGCATTATTATACCTAGGTGTACAGTCTCTAATTAGGCCTCCATTTTAAGGAGGCGCCTACGTTCGTTTATGTAGTCCTTTTCCTCTCGTAGATAAGCTGGTGCGCGGACTACGTTTGCCCCGTGGGCTTTACATAAGCAGTAGTTGCATTTAACCCCTCGATACCGCACGGAGCACGTGTAGTTCGCGAAAACACCTCCTGTGAAACAACAGTAGTACCTCGGTCCTGCATCTCCTACCGCAGAGGTCTTGGTCTTCCCCATAAGCACGCACTGGCATCGATACGGGGCAGGTCTCATTGTATACTCATATGTGTACCTAGTTTAATTGCTTTTGCGATTAACGCAGTCGCTGCTAGGCCTATCATGACGAAGGCTAGTTCTCGGTCCTTTGCCCCGGCTGGGTGCGTAGTCCTGGGAGAGTGTGGGTTCCTCGATTGGTTCGAGCTGTTTGCCGGTTAGCAGGTAGTGTTTTTTCGCGGCATCGTCGAAGTCCTTGAACGTTCGAACGGCATGGCTTGAGTTGTTCGTTAATGTAATCGAGCCTCTGCATACGTTTCTTCGCGTTCCAGGACGTTGACTAATGCCCCCGACCATCATAGCGATCGTAGCCATCCTATATATGCCTATATTTACTTCAAAAATATTCCCCGATATGATCCCCTTGCTTCACGAGGATGTCCTTGGTGGCCATCGCCATACCCAGGTTCATGATGAGCATGCTTGGTAGTCGGTTGTTTGAGGACCATCTTGGTCAACAGAGTGTATCCTACGGCTAGGGCCGGCGACCACAGTGGCGTGGTATGCTTCGTTAACGAACGTTTTCCCTCAGACATGATATATATGATATAGAAACATATATTTAATTACAACATAATATGGGGGTTGACCTCTACTTGTTTCTGTGGGGGTGTGGTTGGCTTTGGGGATTTACGTAGCATGAAAACCGCGGCAACCGCAGCAGTTGCACCTACAACCCACAGAGTATAGTTACTGTGGCGCTCAGCCAAACCACCTTTTCTACCAGCGGCGACTCTCTTAGGGTTCTTCTGCTTAGTGACTTGTGCCGGGGCCTCCTGTGTCGGGGCCGGGGTCGGGGTTTCCACCTCTTCCAAGAGCAAGGGATCAACATCGTCAGCGTTCTGACTGCATTGGGCTTCATCATATCGACACTGGTTGTATCGCTGACGGGTGGAGGTACACCAACACCCCCAAGTGGTGGCGACGCCAGAGACTGGGTTAGAAGACACCTGGAAACTCGGGGAGGCCCTGGCTAAACTTCGCGGGTAAGGTCGCCGGGTCCTGCCCGCATCCTGGGTAGCATCGTTCGTGGCTGCTGAGCATGCTGGCTAAAACATGCCACGTGGCTCCGGCAAAACCTGTGGGCAGCCATCGTTGTGGCTGGGCTGGTGTATGTCACGGCTGAAGGAATTTTTAATCAAATGAGGGTAACCGCGTTGGATGGCACTCGGTAGATCAACTGGAGCATTAATAGCATCCCTCGACGTTAGCCACGAACTGTTTCTGAGCATCGTGAAGCAGTCCGGCACTCCACGATGCTGGAACAGCGCTATCCGCACTCCACCAGCGCCCTCCGCGACGAAATCCACAAAACGCCCACACGTGTCCACGTTCGAATCGAATTGTTCAATCTGGTGACACCGCACGAAACTCCGCGTGGTAAACCCATCTTTTCGACGACCCCGGAGTAGCGGGTGGACTGTATCCTTTACAACTTACAAACAGCATTTACAAATGCGCGTTGAAGTCCCCTCCGGTAGAACCCTAGGTGATATAGTCGATATATCAAGAGCGGCCCTCAACACTCGGCTCGACCTAGTCCGCAGCTGTTGTCGGTGATGATAGAGGGTCGGTATACCCATCGTTCGGCGGCAAACTGCTCGACCTAGAAGACGTCGAGAGCACGACCGTCGCCCGAAACAAGCCGTATACCCTCGTCTTCACCGACAACGACAAGTGGGTGTTGTTACCCTCTCACTACTGGTTTCTCAACATTAGGCACGGCTCTCGCCATACGTGTTCATGGAGAACAAAGACAACTAGCTAAACAAAGTCGTGAACAACGGAACCCTGCTCGTGGCTTACGTCCCGACGCAGAGGCGTAGTGTAGTCATCAGCCCACTCTCCAATATGGCAGCCCACATGCTGTCGAGCAAGCCCGGGACGCAAAACGTGGGGTTGCAGGTGGTGTCTGAATTCGAAGGCGTGGTCAACATCCTGGAGAGTCTACCAGCGAACTCCACGCTGGTCATCCAAGTCTACCTAGGTGAACCATCGCAGCGCGAAGTGGAAGTTGTGAAGGGGATCAAACTATCACGTTTGCACTGTTTACGTGCGGGTGGGTGTCGACTCCCACACCAGTCTGCAGGGGGTCACTGTGACCGTGGAAGACACGATATCACTCACCAAGATCTTCCTACCCGACAACATACACCTCATGGGGGTGAGGTGCACCCCTGAGAAGTTATCAGAAAAACAGTTGGAAACTATCTTGTAATAATAATATAGCAATGACCAGTCATCGCCCCAACATCACACTCGGGGACCTAGGAGACACAGAGGGATTCGATCAGTACGGCGAGGAATACACCTTATACGTCCTACACTTGAAAGACAACGTGTATAGGCGGGTGTCCCTGGCAGACATTAAAGAACCCGAATGGTTGAGCAACATGACCCTCACCACACCTTACGTCTCATTTGACAAGGATGGTTATATCACCGAAATTAAGAACAACGGTATCTTGCTCGGGGTTTTCACCACGGCCCCTCAGAGTCTAAGAGTTTCCCAAACACTACATCGCCCGGGCTACATGTTAGATACAGCCAGTGGTGCACCTTTATCATTCAACTTATACGCTGACCTACCATATTCTATGATGATGTCCCCAGGCTCCACACTCATCATAGAAGTCTTTGTCAAAGGCGGCATTGATGAGTCTGGATGGGGGGTTAGGGTTAGCGCCTTTTTACCTTTACCACAATAGATTTGTCAGATTCATATCCATTTTGGCCTCCCTTGTCGTATCGTGATATAACTGAGCTCGGACCCCTCACTGGGGGTGTGCCCTTAATAACACACCCCCTTGAAGTATAAAACAAACGTCACCTATTGACCTCCTTTATTATCCTACCCAAGAGGCTAGGCCTTATCAGCTTTCAAATATACATTGATCGACTATTAAATGAAGACCAATTAAAAACCCCGTTGGTTAGTATAAAACAGTCGTAGAAGAAGTAGCGAAGACCCTGGAAACTATAGATGGGTTCCGCTTGAGGCAGTTATGCGACGCAAAACGCCAACTAGAACAAGACCGCGACAGACGGGCAGCGTTATACAAGAAGTACCATAGAGCTTTCAATGTTGTGGACAGGGCTGATACCGCCCTTATGACAACCAGCATGGGACTAGGGGCGGTAGGTGTTGGGTTGTTGACCACCATCGTGGCCGCACCCATAGTGCTAGGCATCGAGATAACAGCTGGGGTGTCAGGGTTGGTGGGGATGGTGTTTAAGTTTGTATCCCGCAGACTGCAAGGTAAAGCATTGAAACACAACGAGATCAGGGTTCTAGCTGAAGCAAAGCTGAACACGGTAAGTGACCACGGCCCTCACTGACAACAAGATCTTGGAGGAGGAGTTTCGTTTGGTCCTCTCTGAGCTCACCAAGTACCACGAGATGAAACAAGAGATTCGAACCAAGTCTCGTAAGATTGCCGTCAGCGAAGCCGAGAAAAAAAAGTACGTAGAACAAGGGGTACAACAAGCCCAACAAGCTTTCATCACGAAGACCAAAGAGCTCATAGGCGATTCACATTAAACTTTTTCGTCGAGGTCAACATGATATAGGGCGATCACAATAGTGTCACGTGATCAGGAAAGTGTTGGTTCGCGGTCATAGTGACCAGGAAGTTAACTGGGGATTCAAACAGTGGTATACACACTAGCGGAGAGAGATAAGGGCCTGACAAAAGCTTTATTTCATAAATAAAGCTTTACAGAGTCTTTTCTTGGAATTGATCTCGTACCGCTATTGTATATACTACCAGCGTACACCAGTGACGTCTATAAGGTTTAAGATTCCAGCTCAGTAAAGCCGGATGCTTACGTGTCGTGAAGTTTCTGTCTAAATACAACAGTTACATACTTACTCTTGCCTCAGCAAATGATCCCGTTATGTTGGAGAACCAATAGCAAGAAGATCCGTGCTCAAGAAATCCCCTAGGACACCGAGTCGTATCTGCAAAACAATTCAGCAGACTAAATATTCATCTGTTGGTTATTGGACGTTTGTACAATTCCACATTCAGCTATAGGGAACTCCAGTACTGAAGCAAAGGGGAGCACGTTAAAACATACATGTATCTGCTCAGTGGCAGTGGCGTCTTGTTAACACACTTACAATCCATAAAAGTGGAAACTTTAACACAACACAACGATTAACGGATTCAAAGTCAGACCTCTTACATTTTCACTGGTAAGTGATTGAGTAAGTGGGTATGGTTTTACGCCGCTTGTAGCAATATTCCAGCAATATCAAGGCGGGGAACACAAGAAATGGGCTTCACACATTGTACCCATGTGGGGAATCGAACCAGGGTCTTCGGCGTGACGAGCGAACGCTTTAAGCACTGGGCTACCCCACCGCCCCTCATTGTTAATACACAAATGTAAGAACAGACATGTAACTATGACACCATCGTTTCAAAATAGCAGTACTTCCTGGCAAATTTCTAACTAAGATCTATAGATTTAAAGAAAATATGTCCTGAAATGTGAATGAATTTTATTTGGACAATAGTATTCAAGCAATAATACGGCCGAGGACATGAACATGTAAATGTCAAGCGAAGAAAAAAATCAGGAAATACAGACCATATGTGCTTTGACAGCCATATTGAAATCGGACTTTTTTAACAAACTCAAATTTAATTCAGAAATATGACGTTTCAACGGTCCAGTGTTATTTGACAGATCCCGGACAAGAGGCTCACATAGTAAGATGAACTAAACTTGAAATATTATGATGAAAATATTTACCTTCAGCAACAGTTACTGATGCAAGTGCGCACAGTGAGACGAACACCAGTCTGAGACTCATACTGCAGGGAGACAATGCTGCTTGTGGCCACTGGTGTGTCAACGTAGCACTCGAAGTCGCCGCGTTTGGCTTTGGACACAATAAGCAGCTTTTATGTATCCCAACATGGTCGTTGATTGCCAATGTTGAACAGACAATGAAATACTACCTAAATTTCCTGAAGGGAAATACGGTTGTGACTCAGGAGCCACATATAGGTCCATTTCCAGTCAAGATGTGGCGCTGTTTTAGTTCCCTGTCAGACATTGCATGTGACTAATCGTTCGATTCATAACAATTTAATATTTGAGTAAACAGACAATAAAAGATCGTTTTGAATAACTTAATTCGGGCTTGGTAGGGCTACCCATTTAGTGGGGCCGAGTACCCCTTTAAAGATATTATAAGCCAGACAAGTAACGGTATCCTGTCACACCTATGACACACGTGGCAAACACATGTCCATAAACTAGCTATTGTAGTGGTATTTGGTTTTGTCTCTCAATAGGCAACACAGGAGGAACAACGCGTCAGTTAGTCATGTTCCAGACTTTTTAAATCACGACCCCTCGTCTTTAAGATCTTATGTATATCCATCTCCACTATTAAACAGGGGATATTCAATACACAGGTGTCACCACAATTGATCATTTGTGTCTTCTGATTTTTGTTTCTTTAGATAAATAGTTTAACAGTGTAACAGACTGACTAAGATTTGCATTAGTCCTTGAACGTCAAGGGACCATAGATTTAGTCAGATGACAAGCCAAAGCGCCTTACGGTCTGTCACGTTATTTACCATGAAACGTCAAACTCATTACTCTATTCTCTCTTCTTGGGACAATCCCACGCATGCTCCAAATCAAACGTCCCATTCTTCCTGCAGGGTAGCTCCCAGATCGTTGAGAGTGGTCGGTGGGTTTTGACGGTGATGTACGTGTCGTCCAAAGGTAACCCTGACAAGTCTTGACTGTGTGTTGGCCATGGCAAGGTGGTCATGTTGTCCTGTTGGAGGTACTCAGTAACAATAAGACACCCGTGTATTGGCCATGGCAAGGTGGTCATGTTGTCCTGTTGGAGGTACTCAGTAACAATACGACCCCCGTGTGCTGGCCATGGCAAGGTGGCCATGTTGTCCTGTTGGAGGTACTCAGTAACAATATGACACCCGTGAGCTGGCCATGGGAAGGTTGTCATGTTGTCCTGTTGGAGGTACTCAGAAACAATATGACCCCCGTGTGCTGGCCATGGCAAGGTGGTCATGTTGTCCTGTTGGAGGTACTCAGTAACAATATGACCCCGTGTGCTGGCCATGGCAAGGTGGTCATGTTGTCCTGTTGGAGGTACTCAGTAACAATACGACCCCCGTGTGCTGGCCATGGCAAGGTGGTCATGTTGTCCTGTTGGAGGTACTCAGTAACAATAAGACACCCGTGTGCTGGCCATGGCAAGGTGGTCATGTTGTCCTGTTGGAGGTAACTTCAGTAACAATACGACCCCGAGTGCTGGCCATGGCAAGGTGGTCATGTTGTCCTGTTGGAGGTACTCAGTAACAATACGACCCCCGTGTGCTGGCCATGGCAAGGTGGTCATGTTGTCCTGTTGGAGGTACTCAGTAACAATACGACCCCCGTGTGCTGGCCATGGCAAGGTTGTCATGTTGTCCTGTTGGAGGTACTCAGTAACAATACAACCCCGTGTGCTGGCCATGGCAAGGTTGTCATGTTGTCCTGTTGGAGGTACTCAGTAACAATATGACCCCGTGTGCTGGCCATGGCAAGGTTGTCATGTTGTCCTGTTGGAGGTACTCAGTAACAATACGACCCCGTGTGCTGGCCATGGCAAGGTGGCCATGTTGTCCTGTTGGAGGTACTCAGTAACAATATGACACCCGTGAGCTGGCCATGGGAAGGTTGTCATGTTGTCCTGTTGGAGGTACTCAGAAACAATATGACCCCCGTGTGCTGGCCATGGCAAGGTGGTCATGTTGTCCTGTTGGAGGTACTCAGTAACAATATGACCCCGTGTGCTGGCCATGGCAAGGTGGTCATGTTGTCCTGTTGGAGGTACTCAGTAACAATACGACCCCGTGTGCTGGCCATGGCAAGGTGGTCATGTTGTCCTGTTGGAGGTACTCAGTAACAATAAGACACCCGTGTGTTGGCCATGGCAAGGTGGTCATGTTGTCCTGTTGGAGGTACTCAGTAACAATACGACCCCCGAGTGCTGGCCATGGCAAGGTGGTCATGTTGTCCTGTTGGAGGTACTCAGTAACAATACGACCCCGAGTGCTGGCCATGGCAAAGGTGGTCATGTTGTCCTGTTGGAGGTGCTCAGTAACAATACGACCCCCGTGTGCTGGCCATGGGAAGGTTGTCATGTTGTCCTGTTGGAGGTACTCAGTAACAATACAACCCCGTGTGCTGGCCATGGCAAGGTTGTCATGTTGTCCTGTTGGAGGTACTCAGTAACAATATGACCCCCGTGTGCTGGCCATGGCAAGGTTGTCATGTTGTCCTGTTGGAGGTACTCAGTAACAATACGACCCCCGTGTGCTGGCCATGGCAAGGTGGTCATGTTGTCCTGTTGGAGGTACTCAGAAACAATACGACCCCCGTGTGCTGGCCATGGCAAGGTGGTCATATTGTCCTGTTGGAGGTACTCAGTAACAATACGACCCCCGTGTGCTGGCCATGGCAAGGTGGTCATGTTGTCCTGTTGGAGGTACTCAGTAGCAATATGACCCCCGTGTGCTGGCCATGGCAAGGTTGTCATGTTGTCCTGTTGGAGGTACTCAGTAACAATACAACCCCCGTGTGCTGGCCATGGCAAGGTTGTCATGTTGTCCTGTTGGAGGTACTCAGTAACAATATGACCCCCGTGTGCTGGCCATGGCAAGG
Source organism: Haliotis rubra (assembly GCF_003918875.1). Lineage (NCBI taxonomy): Eukaryota > Metazoa > Mollusca > Gastropoda > Lepetellida > Haliotidae > Haliotis > Haliotis rubra. The sequence continues at coordinate 2,533,215 of NW_025767335.1, forward strand.
TTGTCATGTTGTCCTGTTGGAGGTACTCAGTAACAATACGACCCCCGTGTGCTGGCCTTGGCAAGGTGGTCATGTTCTACTGTTGGAGGTACTCAGTAACAATATGACCCCCGTGTGCTGGCCTTGGCAAGGTGGTCATGTTGTCCTGTTGGAGGTACTCAGTAACAATACGACCCCCGTGTGCTGGCCATGGCAAGGTGGTCATGTTGTCCTGTTGGAGGTACTCAGTAACAATACGACCCCCGAGTCACCCCTGCCCCATCGGTCAAGAATCCGATGGGGGGGAGACGTAACCCTGGCGAAAGACACAAACTGACCACAGGGACCTACACCAAACATAGAATGGGGGAAAAGCCGGGTACGGGCAAGGAATGTCAGCTATGTCAATTAATGGATGGTATAAATGATTGTGAACCAGCAGTGCTGGGCAGTTCGGACTGAAACTCAGAGATCAGAGCCACCCCTTGTAACTAGACCAGAATAAATCGTGTGGACCCTAAGACTGACCTATTCAACAGGAACCCAAACGCTTGTCACTGAAAGCTGTACAGGGACTGATAAATATGTTTGGGATGAGTCAAAGGTGGATGTACATGTGTCCAATCTTTCCCGTGAGGAAATTAAATTATCTATAAGCAATGCAACTGACATGCTCCACATGCTGATGTTGATGTGTATTTCTATGTATGCAGCTAAATGTTTAGTCAAAGCATCCCATTGTAAACATCAACCTGTTACAAATGTGTGGTATGATGAAGAATGTTATGATTTAAAACTGGATAGTAGAAGGTAGAAGGACGTCACAGAAAATGTATAGCACGTCATACTTATATTATACTTACAGTATAAACAGGTTTTGTCAACAGTTAGAGGTAAAAAGCAGGCACTCAATAAGAAAGGGGTGGATAAATTATGCTTTCAAGCCTCAAAGAATGATCATCGTAAATTCTGGTCCTGTTTGAAGCATATGCGTAGGAGAGGCGCTCCCGAACCGATTTCATGTGGTTGTTCATTTCACCGGATTATATGACAGCGCTGGTAGTGGGTCAGTTGAAACTGACATCCTTGTTGAGAATCATGGGCTTTGTTTGGATACAGATTCAGTTGATAGTGATGACGAGTGTGAGCAGTAAACCAGCAGGTATTGATAATTTTGGCGGAAATGATTTTAAAAAGTAATCCATTTCTCATTGGTTATATGGTGAAGCTGTTCAACACTATTTACGATTCAGGTGTTTTCCCTTCGCACTGGTCAGAAGGTATTATTGTACCGTTGATCTCATGATTGTCCAGATAATTATAGAGGCATAACGTTGTTGTCAATCTTGTGTAAAGTATATATTGGGTCTCTTAGAATAACTATCTGGGCTCTAGGATAATGATGAATCGCGAATTCGGAATCTCAGTCTGGGTTCAGAGCTGGATATTCTTCGGCTGATAATCTTTTTACTTTGTGTACACTTGTGCAAACATATCTATGGGAAGAGTAAACTTTATGTTGCCTTTGTTAATTTCATAAAAACCTTTGATAGTGGAAACAGAAATAAGTTGCTGTTACTTCTTCGCAAAATTGGTTTGAAGGGAAAGTTGTTTCGTAGCGTTAAGTATATGTATAAGGTATTTAAATCCTGTGTCAAGACAAATGGAGGTTTTTCAGGTTTCTTTGAATGTCCGAATGGAGTAAGGCATTGCTGCGTCTTGAGTCCTGTTCTATTTTCCTTGTCCATTAATGAGTTGGCGAATGAAATAATTAATTCAAACAGTAGAGATATTCAGGTGTATCTTGCTATCATTGAAGTTTTTCTGTTATTTTGCGCAGATGACGTTGTACTTGTTGCAGATAGTGTAAATGAAGCGTCTTGATATTCTCCAAAGTCATCGGATTTGACTGTTAATATGTCTAAAACTAAAATAATGTTGTTTTTAGAAAAGGTGGAAATTATCTCTTTTTGAAAAGTGGACCTACAGTAGAAATAATGTGGTTGTAGTTTCTAATTATGTTGTCTTCCAAAAAGTAGGTGAAATTCAATTTTAATTTACGATTGAAAAAAATGGGAGATATATCGGAGTCAATCAATTTGATATGATAATGAATGTTTTGAGAGTACATCATCACTTCCTTATGGCCACAGTTGGTTTGTACAGTAATCGCTCTTGAAAGATGAGTAGTGTATGACGTGAAATTTGCATGTGTACGATTTTCATTCAGTAGTGCGTGATTCCACCACGTAGGGTCAGACATTCATTCAGACAACGAGGCATACTGCGGGTGAGTCTCCCAATGACCAATTGGGGGAGTCTGTTCCATTCTTCCTGAAGCGCACGGCCAAGTTCCTCCAGCGTTTGACGTTGACGCACACGTCTCCCTATCATGTCCCAGGCGTGTTCGATGGGAGAAAATTCAGGGCTCATTGTCTGCAATGTCAAACGACCGATGTCATGTTACTTGAGGTGATTATTGACGATGCGTGGACGGTGAGCACGGGCGTTGTCATCCTGAAAGAAGGGGTTCGGTCAGTCAGAGTGATACCACCCCATACCATAAGTGATCCACCTCCGAATCGATCGTGTGGTCTCACGTTGATGTTGGCGTGACGTTCATTTCTTCGTCGCCAGACCCGATCAAGGAAGTCAAAAGTGAATCTACACTCCTCCGAAAACATAACTAACGACGATTCCTCCAGCATCTACGTGCCCTACACCATTATCTTCTTACAGTCATGTGACGATCGGTCAAGGGTGGGGACACCCGGGGCCGTCGAACATGACTGACTGACTGAGTATGGTGTTACGCCGTTTTTTAGCAATATTCCAGCAATATCACGGCGGGGGACACCAGAAATGGGCTTCGAAAATTGTACCCATGTGGGGAATCGAACCCGGGCCTTCGGCGTGACGAGCTTACGCTTTAACCACTAGGCTTCCCCACCGCCCCCCGTCGAACATGAAAGTGAGCAGCATGGAGGCGATTCCCAATCGTCTAACCCGTAACTCGAATACCAGTAGTCTGATACAGATTTGCTGCAATCTGACTGGCCGTAACAGCTCGATTTCTTAAAGCCTGGTCCGAATGAAACGATCCTGTACCCTTATTTTTGACCATGGACGACCTGAACGGTTGGTTAGCTGATATCTGTTCCAAAGTCTGCTAATGACTGACTTCGAAACATTGAAGGAATTTACCACTGGTTTGTGCCTGTTTGCAACATGCCAATTGCACGTAAACGTTCATCACGTTACATACGCCGTACGCCAAATTGAAAAAAAAAAACCCGGCTAGAAACAGACACTAACAACTGTTTGATCAACAGATGCAAGATGATTGTCAAACTTAATGTTCTACAGTGGTTTATCGACCTTCTTGAAAAACGCCAAAATCAAGAATGACACCCCATGCACGTGTATGGGGCTACTGCGTTGTGCACGTGCATCCCATGCGTTGTGTTTATAGTCTGTTTGCAACGAAAACGTACCAATGAACTGCAATTTAAACCAAAAAGTAAAACAAATAAAGTGAAATTAAGACTGCGAATCCTCATAATTTTACGTTGCCAATTATACATTTAAATCTCTTGAGTTTATTCAACTTAGGATAAAAGTTGTTTACCAAACGATCATAGTTTCACATCGCTATTATTGGTTTGTATTACAAGGGGGTATGCACATCAAATGAAACACCGAGAACGACAAGGGCTGTTCTAAGTTAACGCTCTTCACGTACCCGGGTGCATTTGTTTCACTGTTCCAACTACTGCGCTTACCCCATTGTAATACAAACCAGTAATAGCGATTTGAATCTATGATCGTTTCTTAAATAACTTTTATCCTAAGTTGAATAAAATTCTGAGATTTATATGTTCAATTGCCAAGGTAAAATTATGAGGATTTGCAATCTTAATTTCACTTTATTTGATTTACTTTTTTGTTTAAAGTGAAATTCATCGGTACGTTTTCACTGCAAACAGACTATAGGAGTGGTGATCAAGAGACATGGTGGTGGGTCCATAAGATATGTCTCTTCGAAAAGTTTGTGAATGCTTATACTTCCGATCCTAATTAAAAGTTCAGATTCTTCTTCTATTTTTTAAGAGGTGAGGTGAGGTGAAACTGGGTTTAACGTCGTGCTTGAGAATATTTCGCTCATATGACTACGTACATGCGTGTGTGTGTATGTGTATGTGCGGTTGCTTGTACTAGCCCAGACTTAAGCTGTTTTTATAGTGCTAGCCCACTGAGATACCATGCCGCAGTGAAGCACTAATACCCCACTCAGACACATTACACTGACTCCGAGCCGACCAGTCCTTGTTGTACCCATTAATGCCGAGCGCCAGACAGGGACCAACAAATACCATATTTTAACGTCTTTTGGTATGACGCGGTCGGGGGATCGAACCCGCGACCTTCCACTCTCCGGGCGGACGTTCTAACCACTACATCACGGAGGCGGTCTCTCTTTTTTAAGAGCATATAACAAGCTTGGTTTTGTTCTTACAAGTTTTTCACAGTGTTACAATATTATTGCAATCAAGGCCCAGAAAGCCTTATTTGAAGTTTTAAGAACGATGTATTCCCATTGGCAGTTTCCTCCATGGTTTTCTTTACAATATTTGGGGCGGTGGGGTAGCCTAGTGGTTAAAGCGTTGGCTCGTCACGCTGAAGACCCGGGTTCGATTCCCCACATGGGCACAATGTGTTAAGCCTATTTCTGGTGTCCCCCGCCGTGATATTGCTGGAATATTGCTAAAAGCGGCGTAAAACTAAACTCAGTCAGTCAGTCTTTACAATATTTGATTTTCAGATTATGGCAATGTTGTTATACGGTTCCGGTTCTCTAGCGTCTAGTGTTTAGAGAGAATACAACATTTAGCGAGTAAACGGTTTCTTAACATTAGTAAATGGGCTCCGAATGTTGTGGGCGAATATGGCAGATTCTCAGTTTATATGGCATCCTTGTTCCGTGTTACATTTAGGCTTAGAGTTACTCGTATGCCTAACTATAGGTATCCACGTAAGGCATATGAAATGTTGTAGTCATTGCCAGTCACTGGGTAATGATGATCACCATACGTGGGCCTCTTCGGTTAAGCAAGTTTTATTTAGCTACGGTTTTGGTTATGCTTGGGTGTTTCAAGGTGTTGACAGTGTTGAAGTATTGTTGTCAGAATTTAAGCACTGTTACTGATATTGTAACTCAGGAATGGAAACCTAGCTTGCAATGTAGTAGCAGATAGTTTCATCAACCAAATGGCATCTAATGATACGACTGTTATTATCAAGCTACAACTAATGATACGACTGTTATTATCAAGCTACAACTAATGATACGACTGCTATTATCAAGCTACAACTAATGATACGACTGTTATTATCAAGCTACAACTAATGATACGACTGTTATTATCAAGCTACAACTAATGATACGACTGTTATTATCAAGCTACAACTAATGATACGACTGTTATTATCAAGCTACAACTAATGATACGACTGTTATTATCAAGCTACAACTAATGATACGACTGTTATTATCAAGCTACAACTAATGATACGACTGTTCATCATTAGTTTACGTCAATTTTGTATCATCTGTATATGGGCCGGAGGCCACACATGCTGAATAAACAAACTGAATTGAAATTACTGACTGGGATATCTTCCAACTGTACTTTGCCAAAAAACGTCGTGATTTCCCTATAATAGTTCAGGGCAAAGCTGTACATTGTTACACTGCACATGCTGTAGAGCAAACTATATGTCACAAGAACAAGACTGCAACTAGCCAATAAGATAGCTGAATTTTATCACGTGTTATGGTTATAGGTTAAATGTTCGCGTTCAGAGTCCACATGCTTCCTGGCAAGACCATCCTTGTCCGTTTGTAACTGTAGTTATTTTTATCTGCGTGTCAACAAATAAGGAAACGGTGTGTCAGGTTTTCCTCTGATCATTTTGTCGTTCGTCCGATTATTTTATTGATATTTAAATTATTTTCTAGTTGCTCCGATTATTTCATCATTACTATTTTGGTCTCAAAATTCGATGTTTATACTGCAGTCTTTGTGTGCTGGCGATTAGGTGCCTGACTTAGTGTGAGTGGCTTCGAATCCTGGATAGGATCCAACCTAACAAAAATACTAGAATCTGTACTTTGCTGAGAAAATGTATTCCCAGATATAAAATATTTTACATTTGACCACTTTCTGTGTGGCATTGTGTATTCAATACCCAGTAACCCAATCCATAGTCTATGCCATTGTTATAAAATGTAGCGTTACAAGGTCGTCTTTCTTCAAGCTATTTAGCGATGTGTATGCAAATATAGATAGGATGAGGATGATGCCTGTAAGTGGAACAAGAATTACGAATCATTTGGTTAATCTAGGAAAGATTAATGTTTATTTCTCATGACAGTATACATATGCCAAAGTGAAGTCAGATATGATCTGGTTATCTTGGATTACTTGTGAAGTAAGGTTGAAAGGACAATCTGGAGGTTTCGTATTTCATTCGTCATTGTGTACATTTCAGTTTTTTGCAGCAACACATGGACACTTTCCTTTCACAGATGAACTTTATCTTTAAAATACAATCAAGATCATTCCACTTATAGCCACTTGTCTTCTGGAGCATAAGACAATGCTCATCGTCGTTCTGTTTGTTTCTGTTGTTAGGTTGCCCAGGACTCCAGCTTGGGTAGTTTATGGGAGAGCCCCCCTTCCACATAAACTCCCCTTCCTTGATCAGATCAGTCGCACCCAGCCAGTAGCCTGGAGAGCCTGGAAAGGAGATTACTATATCTCGTACTGGTGGTCAAACACACTATACAGGTACTACAGCTGTAAGATGTTATTTGTTGAGTGGAGATCGGATTCTTTTACAGAATACTTTGGTAACAAGATGGTCATGAATGATGCAGAGATTTCTGTTCTTACTTGATGCTTTACGCGATATTTATATAAACGATCGTGCCAGTCAGATGAAAGAATTTGCTCCCACGCACCATTAAGAGGCAGTTGCAAGGAAGTACAAGATTGTGAAAAGAGATTTTCATACCTACAGCTGGTGGTCTTACAAAATACAGTTCTGAAACAATTGGTAAAGATAAAAAATGAACATCTGTAGCACAACGTTCCAGCTGTAGCCTCTTGGTCCTGTCTGTAGACTCAGTTGTCTGGATTTGTGCCAGGAACTGGTAAATATATACTCCTGGGCCAAATGTAGAGACGGCATCAAAATCAGATAATATGATACACCCGGTATTTTAACCCACGCTGCATATCTTGACCATTTTGAACACCAGTGCTTGTCACCGTCCATAACATCATGTGGTTAACACTGATGCAGTTGGTGTATGAACGTGTGGACACTGTTTCAACAGTGGGGTAAACCTTGTTTGTTTTAGTAACCTGATACATTGTGTGTCTAAAGTACTGTCGGAAATAGAAAAAAACAACTGCTTTTTCACATATATATCTACAATCCATGTAGTTAATATGTGAAAGTGTGAAATATCTGAAATGTTCGGCCTAACTACAGTCTCAGTGGTAGGGAGATAAAAAACATAAAAAAGGACTTTGCTGAGGTGAGATTAGTGCAGAAATGAGTAATGCGTTTATTTCTAAGTCCAAAGCGACTTATTTCGAGCAGACCGAGGCTTTATGCAAATTAGTGTGCGATGATATTTTATTACAAAGGGCACTTTTTAAATGCCCATTTTGAAATTAGACTTAGCTTCATTATAAATGATAGTTCACGTAAAAAATAATATTTTAACACTGAAACTATGAAGGATTTATTATCTATACGGGCTATGATACACAGGTGATTATTTTTGTGATAATTGCACATGTGCTTTTCAGTGATTCTCAACGTTGATTGGTCAGAAAAACAGAGAAGAAATATGATTGGTTGACGGAACTACTTTTCATGATCCAAGTTCATTGACAACTTTTACCGTTTCATTGATAATTAGAACAATCTGTACTCACACATTCCGAGATTTACAAAAGAAAACATAAAAAGTTAAAGTGTATGTCTACTCTCTTTATTAGACATTATTATTTTGCAATGCAATTGCGTTATATGTAGTAGTCTTTTTAAAATAAATAACTTTAGAAAAAAAACCCCGAACCAATCGTTTGCAATGTTTGTAAACAAACATGGCCGCCATTAGGCTTACCCCGATCAAGGTAAATGACCTAGTTAAAGTTGACGGTGACCTAATAGGGCCCGTAAGTAGGTCACGGCACTTCGCGAGAGATTACGTTGTTTAGTACTTCCGGTGACAAACAACGTTTTTCGGCAATGGCGATAACATTGTTACATGGGATATGCCGTGGATAATCATACTCGACACTGGCTGTGTGAATCAGAAACCTATGCCATGTAATGACTGCTAAAGCACTAAGGCAATGTTGCATGAACAGCACGTGAATATTTGCCAAACAGATGCAGAGTTGTCACAGCGTCGTCTTCAGGCTGGCCCATTCATTAGTCGAGGTAAGTTTGTTACATGGATTTCTTTGTTTTCATTTAAAGGCTGGTATTGTTTAAGCATGGTACGCACAGTAAGGGGTGGAGTTGACATGTGTGCAGATTGGTGAATCGTTTGATTGCATTTGATATCTATCAGTGGCAGGCAGGTATCCGGTATAATGCATTCATGTGTACCCAAAAAACTGTGTTAATAAATAAAGTATCTTGCAGTTGGAATTATCCAGAAGATAACTTAATGTGCAATGAAAATCCAGGTGTAAAAATTAAAAAATATATGTAATGAATTAAATAATAATTTAATAGCGCGTAAATAATGATGACTATATCCTCACTTTGATTGATACCAATAGCTCTGAATAGGTGTCTCTCGCAAATGTATTCTGTAATATGAGCTTGATTAATATATTATTACAATCCAAATTTGGCATTTGGTTATGGTGCAGCATGTCCAGTTAAACTTAACATCCACATGCTCAATTTATCAATAATATCTTGATGTCAACATTGTAAGGAACTGTTTACATTTTATTAAGTATATAATACTTGGTCTCATGTGTGTTATGTATTTTTTTCAGTTGGAACAGATGCACATCTTTAAGAGGAGAAAGAAGGAGGAATAGATTTCTTTATCACCACAATTGCCATTGACATCAAGAGCAACACAAACTGAAACAGATCTTCAGATTTCTTTTAACATCTGGTGGTCAAGCAATATACATTGCAAATGAAGAAACAGCAAGTCATTGAAGTGTTGTATATACAGTTATAAAACATATTAAAGCCCTACACATCATCCTTTGGACACTTGCTGGAACAGGAAACATGGGAAATGCTTGTAACCAGCAGGGTGTTGTGGAAAGTCTTGTGACATCTTGGGACTCTCAGATAATTCAGTGAGAATTTAGATGAGTGACCATGAAAGAACATTTGTATTCCAGATGATACTGTTACAGTATTTTTTCAGGTTTAGCAACTGGGAAATGCAAAGAATGTTTGATATGTTATGAGTAATTATGTCTTAGTAAAATAATTGCAGAATAGATCTAAAACTTGTTTATTGTGTTTTAAGTGTGGATAAAGCAAGCACAAATTGAATGGTTTGGAAGATTTCTGCTTTTGGCCATGATATTGATTTGACAGTAATTTTACAACAATGGATGTAGGAGATTAGATCTTCAGTGTATATAGCAAAGGTTTCCAAGTGAGAGAGTTGGGTTTACACCGCTTTTAGCAATATTCCAGCAACATCATGCTGGGGAGAGCAGCAATGGGCTTTGCACACATGTGGGGAATCACACCCGGGCCTTCAGTGTGACAAGTGTCAACAGTTTAACCACTAGGTTACCCTACTACTCCAGTTTCCATGAAATAACATGCTTACCAATGAAAAGTTAAACTTAAGCAATGGCATAGGCATGTGATTCTACATGACATGGAATTTTGTTGAAATATGAAATTCTTTGTTTTTATTTGCTGTAAGATTACAACACTGGTTCATAGCACAATAACCAGTACACATTATTCTTTTCCATTATTTAAAACATATTGGTCTAACTGTATAGTGGAAAATATGGAATGCCGGTTACCAACCTTGGCCTCATTGGCAGAATATTTGGAATATATAAGTTACTAAAAATGGGTGAAAAACACTATTACATGACAAGTAATCATACTCATGCTGCTATCAGCCAGTGTCTGCAGAATCTACTGTCATGACATAGTATATATGCACATTTAGTTTCCCCATGTATTGATCAGTATATTTTACAATACAGGAAATGTCTTTGAGTGATTACTCCATATTTTGAGTGTATTTGATCTTGCATTTTTGCCAATTGTGACTTGAAGGTGCTGTGTGCTGCTTCATATTTTGCTTACAGCATAGCAGAACCTCACCCCTGCATAACCAAGAACTAAGTAACACTCATGTACTTTAGATCATAGTACATAGTTCACTCACTCCTAGACATCTAGTACAAAGTGTAATAAATATTGTCCAACAACCAGGTTTTATATATCACCTCTAAAATAATGTTTACATAATTTGATAAAATTGTTTCATGATGAATATTCATATGGCTGAGGGTTTTCACATTTTTGTTTTGAATATCTGACAGTAGTAATTGAAATAATTGTAACCATGCCATCAAGGTTATTTTGTCCAGCTGCTGATTGATTTATGACACTATGACTTCTTGTGTGAATAAAAATGTCACCATAAATGGGAAAGTTCATATATTTATAAAAAAATATATAATTTTACAAGAAGTGCTATTTATTCCAGGCATTGGGAAAGACAGGGGCCATTTTGCACATTAGAATAAAAATGCCCCATTAAAATTTTGAAGTTTACTATTGATACGATTCATTCTAAATTCAGAAAATGGCTAATAATCCTGAAATTGTCGAAGGTCTCCATCCCAATCCCTGTATTCAATATATCATTATCAATATATTAACAGCATGGCAAAGAAACAATTTGACACATGCAGATCCCTGTCATCTATCCAAATTAAAATTTATAATGCATTTTCTTTCACATTTGCTAAACAACAAACAATTTATTTCTTGTATCTTTGAATCATTCTGTCACCTGAACTTGCATGCAGTTATCCCTTGGACTTGGAAGTGAGCAAAATTATTTAGCCTGCCAACTAGTTTACAAAGTATTTATATTAGTACCTCAAGTATTTATACACATGCATTTTACATTGCATAAAGCCAATTGTCTCTATTGAATATTTTGTAACTATTCCAAATTAAAAAACTATTTTTTACATATCAATATTGATATTTGTTAGAAACTATTTGATCTCAAATAGTTCCTAAGAAATATAAATATATTGAATATGTAAAAAACAGTTTTTAATTTGGAATAGTTACAAAATATTGCTGCAGAATAACAAATGTATTTAGAAAATAAATAACAAATTAAACAAACACAAATATTCTAATTTGGAATTACATACTTTAATTGAAAAGGGAAATGACAGAGTCAATGTGGCCAAATATGAATAGAACATCAACTTGATAAAGTTGGTAACAGATGGCTGTTTTATGAATAGCAGTATATTAATTAATAGTTAAATTAATTCAATATAAATACAGATTACTCAAATGTATTTTACGTTAACCATGTCATTGATTCCCGAAATATGTTTTGTGACAAACACTGTCCGCGATACTGAGAAGAAACACGTTTAGCGATAGAACTGCACTTGTTGTCAAAAATATATTATAGCTAAAGAAAGGTACTCATATGTTTTCGAATTGACTCATGGTTGTCGGTTGTCAGTAAGGAACCGATAATCCTTGAAGGAATAATAATTTTTCGATCTTATCGTCCCCAACTGATCCAATTATTCCGACTATCACCAGCTATGACAGTCAAGCATGGTAGTACACTTGGTCCGGTCTAGTAAGGTGATATTTGGCGGTCGCGCAATTTGGCACCAGAACTGGTTCTTGGGTATTCGCTTGTCACCGGAAATCTAGTAGCGGAAGTAGCGCCTCGCGAGACTTACGGGCCCTATAGGAAGAGTGAGAAGAATTTTACAGCCCTTGAATTCCTACAACCTGTCTGTTGTTAAAACTGAATTCGGGGAAATAGAAGCAGCAAGATACCGACTAAAGGTGTTACCATAAAGTGTGACAAATGAGTCTGCCACGGCGTGCATGCCACAGAACCAGGCACAATATTCCGGGCACAAAAATGTTCAATCAATAAACAGTTACTCTTCAATTAATGAGAAACAACATCAGTCCATCAATTAATTGTTGTCAAACCCTTGTAACTCCACCACTCTGCCCACTCATCCTCAGCCTCAGACTGCCACCATGATAACGTCACAATCTTTGTCGCATACCGTAAATCTTCATTCTGTACATACACTATTCTCAGGTCCATTTTATGGTGATGTATTCCACTTCAACATTTCGAATGACTCCTCTTTGAGTCGACCATCTGCTCCAAAGAGGCGTATTCTTCCCATTCACTCGGATTACGACTAGAGTTATCCTTCTCGGAACTGAGGTACTCTACTGCGACCAATGACGTGACTGTAGTTCACGCCTTCCACAGAAGAAAATGTTGTTTAATCTTCAAACTTGTTGAGTTTCTTGACAGAAAACTTTTTCTAGATGTATTCGTGGGATGGTTGTCTTTTAGATTTCCCAACTTTTAACCGTTGACTTACCCAATAATTGACAGGTTTTTGCCAAAGTGTATCACACCGTTGCCGTCACTACACGTCAGTCGTGAATGAACGATGTTCCGGCGCACTGACTTGATCAAATAACGTTTTAGCTGTTATTAAGTTCAATGATATTGTATTTAAAAGATCATTTTTATCATATTGACAAATGTTAATAAACTATTCCATAAGAAATATATTTTTGTTTGTTTTCTAAATCGATTTTACGAGGTTGTTCACCATCCGACTTAGTTTAATCGTACGGTCTACGAACGGGAACACTCCGAGTATTGAGCGATTCCCGGCAGACAACCTTTCTGTTATCCTCCGGTGACCATACCACATCAGCGCGCTGAAACAATCGCCCGATTCCCTGGCGGTCTGACAGGTGCCTGTAGGGTCACTGGTGGGTTGCCTGAAGATGTGCCACAGATCCGTTACCGATGACAGTGTGGACCACCAGTTGCCGTTAGAAAATAACTCTTCCGATTTGTCCACGATGTGTCAACGGGGTCTTTCCGATGGAAATAACACAGCCGATGCCCACGGATGATCGTCCAGCTCCCGGTTGGGTATCTCTCAATTTTGCAGATTTTCAGCCCGGCTGGGCATCGTAAACTAACCCTCTCATGGCAAAAGTGGATATGTGACCTAGGTATTGCATGAAACATTCTTTCACACTTTCATTCTTTCTTTACGTATGAATTTCCCAATGACAAACAAAAGGTGTCAGAATGTTGTCTCTGTAGTACTGTCCAGTGACGCTTCTTTTCACAATAGGGGCGGTGGGGCAGCGTAGTGGTTAAAGCGTTCGATTCCCCACATGATTACAATGTGAAGCCCATTTCTGTTGTCCCCCGACGTGATATTGCTGGAATATTACTAAAAGCGGCGTAAAACCAAATTCACTCACTCACTCTTCCTTTCTTTCCAATGTCATGAGCGTGTGCATGTGCATGCGCGTGTGTGTAGGATTGCGTCAATTTTTGCCGGCCCCTTCCCCATATTATGAACCATTTTTTCACCCCCCCTAATTTAGTTAACGTTTTTTCTTGACATTTATTCCCTTATTAAATAAACCAGTCCTTAAATATTGTGCCGTGTGATGAGGCTAACGTTGGTGAATAAATTTGTTTTATTCAAACAGAATGTCAGCTGAACGTCAATGCATGTCCCATTTCTGATGTCCCCCGCCGCGATATTGCTGGAATATTGCTAAAAGCGGCTCAGAACCAAACTCACTCACTCACTCACTCCTCTTACAATATGGAATTTGTTTTACTCATCATAATCGATCCACCGACAAATCTATCATGAGTCTGTTGACAATATAAAGGATGTGTAAGGGGCGGCACAACACGTGGCCGTCGAGCATGAAGGTGAGCCGCATGTAGATTTCTAAGTGTCTGACCCGTAACCTGCTGTTGATCCCGTCTTTGCACCATACTCCTTATCAGGTTCATCCCATAAATGTTCAGTGGGATTAAAGTCGGGGGAGCAAGAAGGCCAGTCCATTCTCCTAACGCCCTGTTGCTGAATGAAGTCGTTGACAACGTCTCCATGGTGTGGTCGAACATTATCATCCTGGAGGATTGGGGGACCTCTGTAGTGACGCATGGTCCTCATGAATGGTGCCACAATTGGAGCCACTATCTCATCTCTGTAGCGCAGAGCAGTGAGATTTCCCACAATAACGTGTAATCGTGTCCTTGCTGTTGCTGTAATTCCACCCCAGACCATTATGGAACCACCACCGAATCGATTATGGGCCACAACAGTAGCATCTGCAAAACGTTCCAGACGTCGTCTGTAGATTCTCCTACGGCCATCAAGAAATGAAACATTAAACCGGCTTTCGTCAGTAAATAACACTGAGGACCAGTGACGTTGATTCCAGCGCTGATGACATGTGCACCATAGTAAACGTGCTAGGCGGTGACGTGCTGTCAGTGGTGGACGAACAGCTGGACGTCGGGAACGGAGACCAGCTGAACGTAACCTGCTTCTTACTGTTGTCTGACTAATGCGGACGTTGGTGGCGAGAATTCACCTCTCAACTGGCGTGACGTCAGAAATCGGTTGCGTAGAGCAAGGTTGACGAGGTAACGGTGCTGTCTGTGTGTGTGTTGTAACCCTAGGACGCCCAGGTCTTTTGTCATAAGCAACAGTTCCAGTCGCCTGATGCCGCTGCCAGAGTCTCCCAATCACACTCTGAGAAACGTTAAAATGTGCAGCAACCTGACCTGGCTACTACCCGCCTGGAGCATGCCAATAGCTCGACCTCGATTTTCAATACTCAAAATACGTCGCATTCTTTTAAGTAGTGTTTTACTGTCAACGAGGCCTGGAAGCATGTGTTTCTCCGCTGATTTGCACGTGACCATACCCCGATTTGCACGTGCAAATCGTGTGATAGGTTTGCGTTCGATCTGTGTTCATGCATGAAAATCGTCAATTGTTGGAATAATTATCAGTTTGCAGACTTTTTTTCATTATTTTCTGAGGTTTAAATGTTGTTCCCTGTACTAATGCCATAATCATTAATCATGTTTGTAACCTCTAACAACCAAAGTTTATCTTAATGTCAACTCTAAATATGATTACAGCAGCTTTGATTTCTACCAGTCATTCATATGGGTGACCCTTCAATAATTGCGTTGAGTATATACTACAAGGTGAGTAATGAGTGACTGATTGAGTGAGTTTAGTTTAACGCCGCTTTTAGCACTATTCCAGCAATATCACGGCGGGGGACACCAGAAATGGCCTTCACACATTGTATCCATGTGGGGAATCGAACCCGGGTTTTCAGCGTGACGAGCGAGCGCTTTAACCATTAGGCTACCCCACCGCCCCAGGTGAGTAATGAAATACGATAGTAAATGTTGATTATTTGAATACGTTAAGATTTTTGTGTGTGTCACAAGCTGACATCTCAGGGGAAGAGTGCAACCAAAGTGAGGACATATTATATACTAGGCACATAAAGAAACTGTGCATACAAAAATTAAAATCTAAATTTAACAAACCTGTGTAGACACATAAGTATTTAAACTCAGAGATTATTGACATGTATCCAACATGCATGCACGTGCCACGTTCCGTGACGTCAGTGGGTTCGTCCTTGAGACGTTCAATACGTTGTTGCACGTGCATTTCGGGAAAGAGAAACAGAGCAAATGAATGCCACACAATACTGTCACTTTGGAAAGCTCAACCCCTGCCCTTGCGATCGTTCAAAAAATTAAACGGCTATTGAAAAGCATAGCATGCCAAGGCTCACGTCTGCACAACGTCATGAGGCCATTGGGATGGTCCGTGGGGGAATGTCTCAACGACAAGTGGCTGCACATTTCCACTGGCACCGGAACACCATTTCTGCACTGGTGAGACGCTACCAGAACACAAATGACGTCATCGATCGGCCACGTTCTGGACGTCCACGTGTAACAACGCCAAGACAGGACAGATGGAAAAGGGTGAACAATCTTCGCCACAGGTTTCAGACTGCAGTGATGACTGCCCGAACCATCCCGTACTGCCCGACTTCGCCGTATCCACCCCAACACAGTTCGACAACGTTTACGTCATCACGGGATCAGACCACGACGTCCCGCTATACGGCCTATCCTGACACAACGTCATCGACAAGCTCGCCGAATGTGGTGCCGAAATCATGTCCGCAGACCCTTGTTTTGGTGGAGAAATGTTGTTTTTACAGATGAGTCCAGGTTTAACATTTCCCATAGTGATGGACGTCAACGTGCCTATAGACGCGTGGGAGAACGTTATGCACAGGCCTGTGTCTTGGAGAGGAATCGCTTTGGTGGTGGTTCCGTGATGATTTGGGGTGGAATAACAGCACGCCAAAGAACCCCCCGGTGATTGTTCAGGGCAACTTAACTGGTGTGGGCTACAGGGATCAGATTCTTCGACCTGTGGCAATTCCTTTTCTGCAACGTCATGGCCCTGGGATAACGTTCCAACAGGACAAGTTATATGCCCGCCCTCATACGGCAAGGGTTGCTATGGATGTTTTGCAACACCACAACGTTGACTTACTGCCTTGGCCTGCAAATTCACCGGATCTCTCCACGATAGAGCATGTTTGGGACGAGATGGATCGACGTCTACGCCGTCTTCCTCATCCGCCAGATAACGTCCTTGACCTTGCAACAGAACTTGAGAGAATCTGGCGTGGTATCCCACAAGCCTTCCTTGCACGTTTGATAGGCTCTATGCGTCGTCGATGCACTGCTGTTCTCAATGCCGATGGTGGACATACCCGTTATTGAGCTTGTGACATGGTCGTTTGACCCCTGTCCCGCTTGTTGACTCGTGACGTCATTGTGATTGACTTTTCAATTGAAATTCTCCCGACTTGTTATGGTCTCATGATCCCTCCATTAAAGTTTATATGTACCTTTGACATTGTTATCGTGCTTATCAACTGGGATAATATTTTGACAATGCACAGTTTCTTTATGTGGCCAGTATAATTAAAAACACATGTTGACTATTTTAATACCGCAAAAAACCCTAAAACATATGGAGAGTTTATAATCCGATGAGTAAGTGAGTGAGTGAGTGAGTGAGTGAGTGAGTGAGAGTGAGTGAGTGCGCATGCTTTTTACTCCACTTTTTGCAATGTTCCAGCAGGGGAACACCAGAAATGAGCTTCACACATTGTACCCGTGACGAGCGGACGCTTTAACCACGAGGCTACCAAACCGCCCCTATAATGCGATGAATGAATCATGGAGTTTTGGGATACTACAAATAACACGTGGTGAGTTGTTGAATACTACAAATAACACGTGGCGAGTTGTTGAATACTACAAATAACACGTGGTGAGTTTTTGAATACTACAAATAACACGTGGTGAGTTTTTGGATGCTATAAATAACACGTGGTCAGGTTTTGAATGGTACAAATAACAGTTTTAAATACGATGAATAACAAATGGTACGTGAATGAAACAAGATGAGTATTGCCTATGTTGAATATTAAAAGGTGGTACTCTGGTTGAATATTTTAACACGACGATTAATACAAGGTGAGTGTTGCCTATGGTGTGTATAAGATTATGACGACGGTTTGCATTGTTCTATGCAACTCCATTTGGAAATAAATTCAGAGCTCACCCTTTTCTTCATTTGCACGTCTTCTCAGGTAGTCGTCCTCATCTTCGCTAGTTATCCTGGCCAGGTGACTCCCAAAGAACTGGCAGTAGGACTGGAAAGAGAACACCGAATGTTTGATTGTTTGGTTGTTGTTGTTGCCACACTCAGCAATGTTCCAGCTATATGATGGCGATCTGTAAATAATCGAGTCTGGACCAGTGTTTGCAATACTTTAATTTGCCAGTAGGCCATCAGGGCCTGCTGCCGCCTGCAGGCTATAAAATCTACAGGCCCTGAATGAAATCTGCAGGCCCATTTTGTTAAAGTCAAACCTATAAAAACAAAATAGACTACACTGTACACAGTTTCACACTGTTTCTACAAAATCATAAGCGAAGCCTATGGCGCAGATTTGAAGTTTTTATTTGTTAAAGACTGGTGTTGACATCCCTATGCGCAAAGCGCTGAAATACCAGGAAGTGAAACTGTAAATCATCGTAACATGATGGATCATGGATGATTCCCGAACGTAAATAAAGAAAACAATTATGGGTAAGGTTCCAGTTGAAAAAGAAAATTGACAGATAATTTACTGAAGGCCACAAGGGCCTGCAAATATTTGAAACTGCCGGCCCGATACAATAACAACCGGCGCTGGGCCTCCGGGCCGGCGGTTATTTCGAACGCTGGTCTGGACCACATCGATCTGCTCAATTGGGATACGATGATGTGTGTCGACGAGCCTTACCACCCGATCCCGGTAGTCGCCTCTTACAACAAGCATGGGTTGCTGAAGACTAATTCTAACCCGGAAGTGATACCAAAGAGAGTATTACAGGTTACATACTAAAAACATAGCACACAGGATGTGTGATATACTGATTGATGGTTATTGCTCTCACCCGTAGTGTGAGATGAGAGGTGTAACTGTTTCCTTTGCTTTGCCAGTAATTCCAGTAAAACATGCTTGATAGATATTTCAACATGCTTAGTGATTTCAAAATGCTATATGGAAAGTCTATATGGAACATGCTACAACACTATGGGGTCCCCCAAAAGACGGTCAACAAAATTAAGCAACAGTACAATGTTTACTTAATGCAAAGTTGTCCATGATGGAAAATTGTCTGAGGACTTCCAAGTAACAACAGGAGTTAGACAAGGTCGCTTGCTATCACCTCTTCTACCCTTGGTGGTGCTTGACTGTGTCAGAAGGGAATCCTATGCCGACAGTGGGAAAGGCATACAGTGGACTCTCACCAGTAGACTTTCAGATGACCTAGCGCTCCCAGCACACAGACTCCAGGGCATGCAAGACAAGCTGGATGGAATGGGATCTGTCTCAAGCCGAGTCGGCCTCAAGATAAACAGAGATAAGACGAAAGTTCTGAGGACCCAAAACAAACAACAAGATCCATTACAGATGAACGGACAAGTGATTGAAGACATCACCGAATTTACCTATCTGGGAAGCAAAATCAGCACAACTGGTGGCAGAGACGAGAACATCAAGGCAAGGATCTGAAAAGCCCAATATGCTTTCACCACATTAAGACCGATCTGGAAAAGCGCTGTCCTATCCCTGAAAACCAAGCTGCGGATCTTCAGCCTTAATGTTCGTTCTGTCCTGCTTTATGGATTGGAAAGGTGGAAAGTAACCAAGATCAGCTCCATCAAAATACAGACTTTCCTCAACAAGTGTGTCCGACAGATCCACCTCATCAAGTGGTTCAATAAAGTCTCCAGCCTTAACTTGTGGGAAGCAGCAAACCAAGACCCAGTCTCCGCTCAGATCAAGCTACAGAGTGGTGTTGGAAAGCACAAAACAAATATCACCAGACAAGCGCTTGACTGGAACAAGGCAAGAGGAAAAGAGGACGTCCAAAACAGACCTGGAGACGAAGCCTGGAAAAGGAACTGAGGGAAACCGGTTTAACCTGGGAGGTTACCAACAGCTCAGCCTCTGACCGACAAGCGTGGAGGACATATGATCCTCAAGGAGTACAGAGGACTAAGTGAAGTAAGTCAAGTCAATGATTTCAAAATGCTCAGAAATCAGAATTCACCTTTTGTGATTTCAACATGCTAAAAAATCCAACATGTCTAGTGATTTCAACAATCTTAGTGATTTCAACAATCTTAGTAATTCCAAAGTCCTTAATGATTTCATCAAGCTCAGAACAATCCAACATGCTACGGAATTCAACATGCTTAGTGATTTAAAAGTGTTTACTGATTAAAACATGTTTAGTGATTTCAAAATGCTTAGGGCTTAAAAATGTCAACATGCCTAGTGATTTCAACAATCTTAGTGATTCCAAAGTCCATAATGATTTCATTATGCTCAAAATAATTCCAGCATTTGCTAAGGTATTCAACATGCTTAGTGATTAAAAAATTTTCAACATTTTAGTGATTTCAACATGCTTAGTGAGTGATTAAAAGTGATTTCAACATGCTTAGTGAGTGATTTCAAAATGTTTAGTGATTTCAAGCATGCTTAGTGATTTCAAAAATGTTTAGTGATTTCAAAATGCTTAGTGATTTCAGCATACTTAGTGATTTCAATATACTTAGTGATTAAAAAATGTTTAGTGCTTTCAACATGCGAACGCTGTATATCATTTGACCCGTTATTAATGACGCCTCGTATATATAAATAATGTTGATAAAAACAAACAGTTGCCGCAACCACCAACCAGGGAGTCAAGGGGGGACTGGCCGTGACCACCCCCCAGGGAGAGAGTAGGGGAAAGCAAGGGGGAAAGGCCGTGTCTGATCCCCCAGTGGAAAGCAGGGGTGTAGAGAGAGGAAAGGGAGCAGCCGTGACTGCCAAAGAGATTGAGCCCGAGAGTCTGCCCAACTCTCAGAGCCTTACAGTTAGCAAGGAGGTAGCCGTTTCTACCTCCACACCAACCGCCGGTAGGGTTGGCATAGATATGGGACTGCCCACCCCAATATCAATAAATATAGAAATGGCCTTTGAGTCCGAAGAGGGAGTGCCTAGCCCTCAAAATATCATAAGGGGAATGCCCAGCCCCAACAGAGATAGCTAAAAAATGAAAGAGCCTGAGAACGGTCCCGGTAAGACCAGCAATGATTTCAGTCCGCAACCCACAAACCCCAAAAAGCGCAAAATCGATACAGCAGAAAGTCCAAACAGCTCCTACTCAGAAGCTGCAATGAGTCTGCCCAAGGGGAACACTAGTTACTCTGAAATTAGCCAGTCAGACCGGGCGATAGTTCAAGAGCTTTGGATCAGGAATATTAAGTGAGTGAGTGAGTGAGTTTAGTTTTACGCCGCACT
Organism: Haliotis rubra; assembly: GCF_003918875.1. Lineage (NCBI taxonomy): Eukaryota > Metazoa > Mollusca > Gastropoda > Lepetellida > Haliotidae > Haliotis > Haliotis rubra. Next base: position 2,554,338 of record NW_025767335.1, read on the forward strand.
CAGCAATATTCCAGCTATATGGCGGCGGTCTGTAAATAATCGAGTCTGGACCAGACAATCCAGTGATCAACAGCATGAGCATCGATCTGCGCAATTGGGAACCGATGACATGTGTCAACCAAGTCAGCGAAACTGACCACCCGATCCCGTTAGTCGCCTCTTACGACAAGATAGTCGCCTTTTTATGGCAAGCACATGGGTTGCTGAAGACCTATTCTACCCCGGATCTTCACGGGTCAGGAATATTAAGAAGTCCAATGACAAAGCTAGACAAGCCAAAGCTACGGCTAAGGCTGCCCTCCAAACAAAGCAGCAGGGGTGGGAGAAGCTAGTCTACTGTACAGACTACAACCTCACCCTCTCCAGCAGGGTCTCGGCCCAAGCTTAACGGGAGGAACTAGTGAAGTCAATCTCTGTGACAAAAATACATAAAGCAAATCGGGGATATGTAGTCAGAGGTGACAACATAAATCATTGCGCCAAGCTCCCCACAAAAGTCCTTGACCAGGCTATAGTTTGGAAAGTGCCAGGCTGGGTCTCACACACAAGCCAAGGCAAAAATACAAGAGTAGTAATACTCACAATATTGGGAACCACAGTCCCAGAGACAATCAAAGTGGCAGGCGAAGTAGTAGCGACACTTCCCTACCTCAGGCGATCAAAACAGCGCGTCAACTGTCTAAATTACGGGCATGTTAAGGCAAACTGCCTCAGCGAGGCAAAATGCCGAACATGCTCTAGGCCAGCCAAAAGCTGCAAGGGCAACTGCTCGCTTTATTGCACCAACTGCAAAGTTAAGGGACACTCGTCCCTATCCAACTTTTGCAGGAGCAAGCAGCATAAAAAAACAGAGTCTAAACACGGAGACTCGTGGCCTTAAACAGACGACACAAACTGTTCAGGGCAATAAACAGGCGGCGACCAAGGGCAACGTCAATGCTAAGACACGGGCAAACAAAGACGCTGAGGCTACCAGCACAGAGGTAAAAGGGGCAGAAAGGGTCCAAACAAGGTGGCAAACAACACGGGCAATGTTGAAACCACCAGCACAACGGGAACAGGCAAAAGGCATGCTGTAATAAGCCATGATAGCAACACAAATGCCCACAACCAGACTACCCCAGACAAGCTGGTTGAATTCATGTGCGCTGCCTTAATCAAACTAGGCACACATAAGGACAGTGATGAATGGGCAAAACTCATCATACTTTGGGAGTTAGCAACCAGCATCCTGTCCTATGGGCAAACTGCTTCCTATCTCACACAGCAGATACATAAGCTTAAATAAACATTTAAGCTACAAATAATAAGGACACAACTGTCATCATGTGCTTACAAATATTGCAATGGAATGCCAATGGTCTGAGGTCGCATGGCCAAGAACTCATAGCCCTAGTCAGACAACAGGTACTGAACCCCCACGTTATACTAATTCAAGAAGCGAAACTGGGGAAGAGAGCAAACTTTCGGTTACCTGGCTACACACAATACCGCAAGACAGAGCGGGGCGAATGGGGGCTGGACTGGTCACTTTTGTCGTCGACAACTGTACATCCACTGAGGTCAAAGCAGAGGTGGGAAGCCTTGAAACCCAGGTCATCACGGTCAGCATGGCAAATAGCAAAGAGATACGCATTGCAAACGTCTATCACAGGACTACCGATCCCACCAACATCGAGGAGCTTAACACACTCAGCGACTTGGTCGGGCATTCAGGCCTAATCCTTGGCGACTTCAACGCCCACAGCCCGCTGTGGGGTGAGGAAACCAACCACTCTGACTGCCCCGGCAGGATGATGGAGGATTGGGTAGAGTCACAGGGACTCGTTATACTGAATGATGGCTCTCCTACAAGACATTGTTCTAACCGAGGAATATGGACCAGCGTAGATCTTGCTATTGCTACCAAAAACCTAGCCCATGATTGCCAGTGGCAGGTTCATGATGACAGTTGGAGAAGTGATCACTCCCCGTGCTTCACTTTTTCTCGGTATCCCACCTCTATGCGATGAAATCTCAAACCCTAGAGAGCGGTGGAACTTCTCCAAAGCAGACTGGTCAAAATTCAGAACGGAATGCAATAAAATCGAGCCGTCTGAAATCGTCTCTGACGACGTTGATACCTTTTGCCTAAACCTAACGTCGGCCATACACAAGGCAGCACTGGCCTCAATCCCACTCACCAAAGCAAAGGTCGGCGCCCGAGCCGTCCCATGGTGGAACGAGGGAATAGCCAAAGCACGACGCATTAGGAAAAAGGCATTAAACAGGTTAAAACGAGACAAGTCTGTCATAGGTGAAGTTCGTGTAGCTAGGAAACAAGTGAAAGATCTCATCGATCAGTCCAGGTCTGACTCATGGCAAGAGTTCTGTGGATCCCTCAACCACAAAACAAACAGTAAACCAGTCTGGCAAAAGAGACATGCTATCCGGGGGAAACGCAGGTCCGCTCGCATTCCCAAACTAACAGGGGCTACCAAAGTCACGGATAAAGCAAGTATCTTAGCCACCCACTTTGCCTCTGTCAGTAGCAACAACAATTTTTCTGAAGAGTTTAAAAAGAAAAATTGCCACCACGGCCCAAACAGCCCCCGTGCGACCAGCACGCATACAATCATGGTTTCAGTGTGGAGGAGTTCAGAACTGCTATACACAATAAAAAGGGTACTTGTCCAGGGGAGGGCATGGTCAGCTATGAGATGCTCAAAAGGTTGCCAGACAGCATCGCCAGCGTCGTCCTACAATAGACCGATCCAGTCTGTCAATCAAAACTGGCGCATGCGTCAATTTTGGCCAAACAGCAGGCCGGGCGCGCTGTGTGGATTTGTCAGACTTATTTCCGGGGTCAAACGATGCCTTCGAAGCGATGTGCTTCGAATTATGCCATTTACACTCGCTATATCTATTACATATTGCTGTGATTTGAGGTGTCCCTTTAACAAAACCATTACGATCACGACAAAAAAATTGAGGCGGATCAAGGAATGCGATAGGCCTAACGATGAGTTAAATGTCTGCACCATCGTTCACGAAACCTACGTCTGCCTGCAGATGCGAATTTGCACGAATTTACACACTTTTGCACATGTGCAAAATCATTACCAATTGATGACAACAAATAGCAGTTTAGGATTTTGCAAGTGTTATAAACACGGACAATTCTTGTAACAACAAAATTGTTTTTGCTTCACGTTTTTAGTCACTAATGGGCATTGAGATGGTACACCATAAACCTGAAATGAGACAGGCGAGAAAGCCGTGATACAATGTCATGAAAACAAATCTGACAGTGAGCTGATTTCGGTTAGGGTCGACCGAAATAGCAAAACTTGTTACATTAAAGAACAATGTGGTGGATATGGTTGCATTCGCGATTAGATATTCTGAAATTTGTCACACATTTTAGGATGTTTTAAAGTTTCACAAGCACAATCTGAAGGTCTATGTACAGTACAGTATCTATTATAGTGCAAAATATTCGAAGAGTAATATTTTTTTATCCAAACGGAAATATTGTCAGTGTCTGCAGTTGCCTATCACGCAATATCCAAACATCAAAATTAATTCATATGAGTGTCTGTAAAACAATGTCTTAAATATTTCAGAATATCTATAAAAAGATGGGACCTTGAATTGATTTAGCTTTACTCAAATGTGAATCGGTGACGAAAACTATGTGAGAAGAATAGTGACTTTCTGGAATATCGGACGGAGTGAAATATAATTTTATTTCCTAACTATGAGAACATTATTTGTTTTGATTTTTTGTCACAGCATAATTGTTTTACTTGTAAGGTGGGGTTTGGTGTGGGGCGGGATGGGGTGGGGGTACATTGGTACATTTTAGGAGTAATAACATAGTTCTGTCATTTTAATTATTATTCACTGGAAATGATAGCAAGGTATGTTTTAAGAATCTTGCCTCCTCCAGGAAACGTGGAAAGGTAATAAAATAGATAATACTCCAATCAATAATTAATAATTACTTAACTGTCTCACATATCAGATTCATGTGAAGTTAAGGCAGAACTAGGCAAACAAACACTATATACATATCATGGCTGAACAAACACTTGGTTCTAAAGCCGCGTTTACATGCACCGTTTACCCCCGGGGGTAAAATACCCCCAGGGGCAAATGTGCCTCCAGGGGGTAAATTTCGTCATGTAAACGGTACATGCAGGGGGTAAATATTTACCCCATGGGGGGTATTGAGGCAAAATTTGCCCCAGGTCAAAGGTAGGGCAAATCTGTTTACCTCCGGGGTAAATATACCCCGGAGGTAAAACATGTCATGTAAACGCTTTTTATATTTTTTCACGGGGGGCAAATGACAAATATCTAACACCCCTGTACAGAAAATGGACTCTTTTTTTCTTGGAAATCTATTTTTAGCACTTATGCAATAGGTTGCTTCATTACCAACACTCTTGTGCACTTTGAGGAAGTGAAAATGCCACCAAAGAAGAAGTGCTCGCGGGGTAATTCGTGGTGCGATGATAGCACAAAGTGCCTTCTAAGTATTTGGAGTGATTTGAAAGCACAATCCCAACTGGATAGTCCCTCGAAAGCAGACAATGCTGTATACAGCAAAATCAGCAATGCTTTACATGACATGGGTTATGAGAGAACGAGGTTTCAGTGTAAGGAGAGGATGAAAACTCTCAAAAAATCGTACAGACAATGCCGTGATGCACTGAAGAAAAGTGGACAATCACGCAGAACGTGTAAATTCTACAAGGAAATGAATGAAATACTGGAGATAAGGCCAGCCACCTCTCCTGGAAAGGTGATCCAGAGTCTTAAACCACCAGTATCAGATGCAGAAGACTCTGATGCTGCTGCTGATGGTGGTGATCCTGCTTCTGAGGAGATGGAAGATGTCATACCTCTGCTCGAGGGTGAGGATTTGGACATAGATGTCTCAGGAATCGAAAACAAGGATGATAAATCATATGCTGAACCACAAACAAAAGAAGAGGCAATAATCGAAACTAAAACAACAAAGCAGAGGGGAAAACAAAGAAAAAGCCGCTTTCAAGCATCTTTAGAGACTGTAATGGACAGATTCACTAAGTCAAATGAAAGTATTGAAGCGAGTCAAGTTGAATTAGAAAAGAAAAGGATTGAACTTGAAATGAAGAAAATACATGACGAGGCTCACAGGAGAGAGTTTGAACTGAAAAAACTTGACAGAGAGGAGAAACAGCGAACAGCAGACAGAGACCACCAACTGCGAATGCTCCAACTGATCATGAGTAGCAGACCACAGTTTCCTCTGCAGGCAGCTATGCTTCCAGGTCAAGCTTCAGTCCACCCAGTGCCATCTTACAGCCAGGGTTCGGATGACTACAAGCAGCCAGTGCCCAGCACAAGCACTGCAACTCCACCAGGCGACCGCATATCAGATTACTCAGAGGTAGACATAACCCCCATCCAAGATCCCAGGAGAAGCCGTGGTAGTGTTATCCACAACACTGATGGCAGCAGTTTTTATAACCTGTGACTGACTTGCTCACTGAGTGTGAATTTTTAGAAAATTGCTAAGAATGCAGTGTGTTTATGCAAGTTAGATTTTATTTCTGTTTGTTCCGAATGCAACTTAACTCTTGTTTTCAAATGAAGGCTGAAGTAATGTTTGGATCACTACTTAATTTAGCTCTAGATTGAATTCTGGTAAACAAGGAATTCGTATGTTTCAAGCTGCGAAAGTCGTCTTTACCTATCCATTGTTTGACTGAATTGGGAAATTACTACCTATATAACTAATGGCAGCAGTATTAATAATTTGTGACTGACTTTTTCACCTACTTTAATGTTTAAGAACAAATAATAACAGTGTTCTGTTTGCAGGTTGCAGTTTATTTCTTAAATTTAATCATGTTTGCAAAACAAAACTCTTGTTCTCAAGTCATGTATTGTTCTTTTAAAAGCTTCAAATAAAGAAATGTTTTGATGACATCTATTTGTTAATTGAATGAACAAGAATAGAGAAATCACTGTCTCAAATGTTCGTCAGAAAAGCTTCACTGTCTATCATTGGCAAACTGTGCAGTGAGTGCTTCTCGAAGAGCTGATCCAGTGACTGGATCTGGATGAACTTGTTGTCCACTCTCTCCTGCTCCAACATCTACGTCCTGCAGCCAGTCTGGGTCAAATAACTCGTGCTCATTTTCGCACATGTTCTGCAAGGCAACTGAAGCTGCAGTAAGTACTGGCACAAACTCCACATGCACATCAATGCGCTTAGAGAAACGTCTCCATCGCATCTTAAAGCGGCCAAATGTGTTTTCAATAGTCATGCGTGCACTGCTCAGTCTGTAGTTGAAGTAAGATTGTTCTTCTGTGAGAGACCCTCTGTTGCTATATGGTTTCAGTAGCCGAGGAAACATAGAGTACGCAGGGTCTGCGATGATGACAACGGGCATATCCACTTTATGATCAGCAGGGCCTACACTGTCCATCATCTCTGCTGTTTGCGGTAATATCTCACCACTATCTTCCAAAGCCCTCAGCTTAGAGTTTGAGAACACCCGCGCATCGTGAACTCTACCTGGCCAGCCTATGCAGACATCAGTGAACCTGTACTTATCATCGCAAACAGCTTGCATGATAATTGAATAGAACCCTTTTCTATTCACATAATCAGAGTGGAACTGCTGCGGGGCCACAATTGGAATGTGTGTTGCATCTATAGCACCTCCACAATTTGGAAAGTTCCATTTCTGTTGGAACCCTGAAATAACTCTTTTAAGTTCTTCATCTTGAGGGAACTTGACCACAGCAGGGAATGTGTGTGTGTAAATGGCATTACACACCTCATGCACAATGCAGCACACAGTGGACTTGTGTATTCCAAAAAGATTGGCGATGGTGCGATATTCTCCTGTTGTAGCGAGAAAATATACTGCAACTGCGACTCTGTGTTCAAGACAAAGAGCTTGGCGAATTCTGGATTGTTTTTTCAAGATGTTGTCGCAGTTTTTGACAGGGAAGATTGAACATTGCCTTTGACATCCGGAAGTTCTCTCTCCACCGATCATCATCAAATGTCTGTACTGTCACTTCCCACCAGTGTCGACTTCTTTCTCGTTCCCATACACTTCGCTCACTGTGTAATGTGGATGTCACACATAACACCATAACTTCTAAAATTCTGTTTCTTCTCCTTTTCTTTGACAGCCGCCTGTACCTGTCTATGGTCAGATTGAAATGAGAATGATGAATACCCACCCCTGTCTTAAAACCCATGTAAACGCAAATTCTTTTGCCCTTTGCCCCTGGGGGTAAATTAGCCCACGGGGGGTAAAATACCCCGGGGGCAAATAGGTGTCATGTAAACGCAGCTTAAGATAGCTAGTTTGTTTTAAGTTATATTTGGTCTTTAAATAATATGTTTATTCAGAGAGTGACTCATAATAAAGTTATTTCAACATCAAGAGAATTTGAAAGAAAAACAAAGGCTACGTTTTGGTCACACCCAGGCATTATTCAGTCATGGAACCAAGTAACTTACAGAATTCTAAGTTGACTGTTCAAGTAACTGGAATGGATATTGAAACATGACATTCAATCCCGATTTCATGTAATACTTCTTAGAATTCATCAGCTTTTGAGGAGGTTACCAATATTTGAAGACTGAGCAAAAGTAGTGTTTATTAAGATGTTGTTTTTGGACAAATTGTACAAGGTTTGTTGGTGCTTATTTGGAAAACAGACTTAAATTCATATTCAATTTCACACTGGTTTAATTGCAGGAGGTGAAAGCTTCAGGACATTTTCATGTATGTTTTCCTAAACTTTTGTTATGACTTTTATTTTAAGCAACTATAATATAGTTTGATGACACTAGTAAGTATCTCAGAAAAGGAAATAGATCAGAATTAGTGTTATTTCCCTAAGGTATATGGTGTCAGATCTAATAAAACAAAGAATATCATTGTCTAAGAAGCAATTATGTCAATATGTAATTTTATTGACAAATAACTTTAAACTTTGAATATATTCTTTGCCTCTTGTTTACAATAGTAGTTAGCAGTTAAATATCTCTGAAGAAAAAGCAGTATATTGGTATGTTGTGTAACATTCTGTATCAATGCTAGTTAATTGTACGTATAACTGTGGATCCTCTGTTCAAAGATTTTGCATCACACGTTTCCTATTTATGGAAGATGTGTCAGTGTACAGGTGCAGACTGTATCTTGGATTCTTTGTGTTTATGGTGGTGTGACATACCTGTAGATAAATGCTGGCAGTTCATGAAGTCCATTATAGTGGAGGTTTGTAGATTAGGATTCCATAACAAAGTACACATAATAAATTGGAAAGGATTATTTAAAAAATGGATTTCCTTATATTCAGTGTTAACAAGTCCAGTAACGTTTTCCAGATAATATATATACAGACAAACAAGGTGGACGAAGTAGTAGACCGGGATACTGCTTTCCTGCGTTGTCCCTTGAAAGGTAGAAACCCAAGTTTTCACAAACTTAAAGCTGAACAACGGATAAATAAATAAAGGTGGCACGCGCAGTTTTGACAATTTTTTTTATAGATACCGGAACGATCTGTAACTTGAACATGTGGTTGTGTTCACGGTTTTTATAATATTACGATGGGAATTTTTGAGAAAAAAACAACAAACACAATTCAGTTACCTTTACCCTGCTAATATGTTAGACGAACGTGAATTGCCGGATAGATTATTTGGTAGAAAATACGCTTCCCAGTCTCAGCAGCTGGCTGAGACGATTTTTCATCGGGCATGTAGATCTAACTACTTTTTCACTCGTCAATTATACAACCTGTCAACTAAAATATATTGAAAATAAAATACGTATAACTTTCTTTTTAAAATATCATTCACAAACGACGGATGCCAAAGTACAACAAGCATAATTCATCAACAACATTTGCAATCACGTACGTTTCGCCGGCGGTGACGCCATTGTGATTAGTCCGTGGTTGTCCCCCCTAACGTCAAAAACGAAGTGGTCGGGACTGGATCGGTCTATAGTACAATTTGATTTGGGATCAGGGGGAGGTACCTGCAGCATGGAAGCATGCAGCAGTAATACCTCTGCTCAAACCAGGGAAGGAGGAGGCATCGGCCAACTCATATCGCCCAATATCCCTCACATCAAATCTGTGCAAGAGTATGGAGGCAATGGTGAACATTCGCATAAAGCACCACCTTGAGACAAACGCACTCTTATCCCATGACCAGAGCGGTTACAGATCAAACCGCTCATGTCTTGACCACATTTTCCGACTGGAAAATGATATCAGATTAGCCCAGGTCAGAAGCAGTACCTAGCTGCTGTCTCTTTTAGACTTCAGCAAAGCCTTTGACATGGTATGGCACGATGGACTCCTCCAAAAACTAGAGAATGTTGGTGTACAAGGGAAATTGGCAAATTATGTTCAAAGTTTTCTGCAAGAAAGGTCAATATCAGTCTTAGTTGGAGACCACCTGTCTGATCGACACAGGTTAGATAATGGCACACCGCAAGGAAGCATTATCAGTCCCACACTCTTCAACATCATGATTGATGACCTATTTGAACATGTCCGAAAGGACGATAACATCAACACCTCTAAGTTCGCTGACGATGGGGCTGTTTGGGTTAGACATCGAGATGTTCTCAAGATCCAGGCTCTGATCCAGAAAACCCTCGATGGTGTGGAAAAATGGTGCGACAAATGGGGATTTACCATCTCACCTGAGAAAACAATCGGAGTGGTATTCAAGCGGAAGGGTAGCAGAATATGCAACACACTGAGTCTCAAACTCAAGGGCAAAACGGTCAAATTTGAGAAATCCTCGGGGTTACTTTCGACCAACATCTCACATGGGCAAAACACATAGACAGCATAGCCCATAGGTGTCAGAAAGACCTCAATGCAATAAGAGCTGCATCCGGCAGCTCTTGGGGAGCAAACAGCGATACTCTCCTGACCCTATATAAGACCCTCATCAGAAGCACAATAGACTATGGGTGTGAAGCATACCACAGCGCCTCCAAAACGGTTCTAAACCGGCTTGAAACGATTCAATATCGTGCTCTTAAACTGGTTACGGGCGCGGCGCCCCATACCTCCCACCAGGCCCTACTAGTGGAAACTGGGGAGCTACCACTCAAACTCAGGCGTGAGAAGATGACATTGAACTATTGGAGTCGCTGCTCCAATCCACTCGTCTCTAGACTATTGGAAGAGAAACTCTGCCGTGGACGCATAAAAGCATGGCTCCAAAAGAGACCTGATATAACACCAGGCGGGCTCAGAGTCATTCAGCTTAGGCGAGAACACGGATGCGACCGGGTAGAGCCTCCAACATGTCAAATGACTGTGCAATGTCCCCCATGGGAATTTAAATCACCCAATGTCGATACCACTCTCACAAAAGAAGTGCCTAAAAGTGAGAACCCAATGTTGCTACGAAGCATTGCGCTTAGTAGGATTGACTCACTTTACGAAGACTCGGCTCACATATATACTGACGGATCCAAGGATCCTGTGAGAAATAGAACCGCCTATGGTATCAAGATATACACAGCCTCTACCAAACAAACAATCTCGGTCCGCCTCCCTGACGGACAGTCAGTCTACACAGCGGAGCTAGAAGCCATACACCATGCACTAAGGTACAGTGAAAACCTTAGAGAGAAAGAGTGGTCATCCTCTCTGACTCTCTCAGTGCACTACAGTCGCTGGCAACTAAGCATTCGAGCAGTACACCTGACACCATCCGAGACATTTTGGTTCTCATTCAGAAACTAAGCAGGGAAAATGAGAAAGATATCACACTGTGCTGGATACCATCTCACATAGACATTCCCGGTAATGAGAGAGCTGACAAACTAGCTAAACAGGCGCTAGAATTGGACGTGTCACTGGATCATCCTTACTCAAAAAGCGAAATTCGAAGTATGATCCAAGGTTCGATCACTAGCAAGTTGCAGAGGCAATGGGACACCTCAGACAAAGGCAGATGGTATCATGGACTCCGCCCCAGTGTGAAAGGGACGCGAACTACTCCCTCACAAAACAGGCGAGTCGACATCATGATCACCCGCCTAAGACTAGGTAGCACCAAAACCTCATATAAAAACTGTCAAACATGTCACACCAAAGCTACAGTCCCTCACATTATGCTGGATTGCCAGCGGTTTGACACAACCAGGCAAACACTCAGGGAGGAAACAGGGATAGGTACATTGACAGCCATGCGACTGCTGGCTCCCGCAGAGCACCTTGCAATGTACAGACCGTTAGCCAATTTCCTCTTGGAAAGTGAGCTATGTCAGTATATCTAAAAAGAAATTATATCAATCAAGCCAGTCTTCAGTTTGCTCGAGGGCGCCAAGGAGATTATACCACCCAAGCTCCTGACCTCAGAGGACCAGCCCAGCCAGAACAGGGAGACAATTTCACCCAGGCTCCCCCCACCACGCTCACGCCGGTCGCACAGCCTGTCATAACGCCCGGTTGCCAGACTGGTCCACCAGTCCACCATGCGTCCCAAAGAGGGTCTTGAAACAGGGTGTGGCCGTGTCCACCCCCTAGAGTAACAGCAGGGGAGTGGCCGTGTCCGCTCCCCAGGGTGATAGAGCAGAATGAGAGCATGGGAGTGGCCATGTCCACCTTCCAAGGTGAGAGCAAGGGAATGGCCATGTCCGCTCCCCAGAGTGAAAGGAGGAGTGATAGCAGGGGAGTGATGGCCGTGTCTACTCCCCAGAGTGACAGCAGGGGAGCGGCCGTGTCTGCTCCCCAGAGTGACAGAAGGAGCGGACACGGCCACTCCCCTGCTTTCAGAGTGTGAACAGGGGAGTGGCCGTGTCCACTCAAAAAAAAAAAAAGGAGAGACGCCCAGACCCAACGCCACAAAGACAACCCGGTCCAGCCCCAAGAGTCCCAAGGAGGGACACAGCCACCACACCCATGAGTCCCCACGCATCCCAAGGAGGGATAGGTCTGCCGACATGCCAACCGGCGAAGGCGACCTCCAAAGCATCAAACCCAACGACAAACAAACAATTCATTTTAATTTGAAAAGGAGCCCTAGTAAGAAGGGAAATTCCGAACCTGAGGAAATCTAGACTTGCTTCATTTAGTGCTTTAGCATTGCAGACGGGGCTAGGCAGAATGGAAAAACATTCGGTTCAAGGAACGAAAATTGTGCACCAAACAAATTCCTGGTTTACACTTATGACCTGCCGAAATCCGTGCAAGAGGGCGCGATGTTCGCGTCATTTTACTTCCACCAAATCGACTTGAGCGTTGGAGTAGCGTGAAATACGTGAGCGGTAACTTGTATATCGGTAACCTGATCTGCAGGCTTCTTGGTTCTATGGGCAGGAGGTGTCATGCAGACATTCCCGACATATGGTGTTATCACTATTTGATAACAGTTAATTAACTCTTGCCTATGATATTTACGAGGTAAAACCATCGCCATTATAGAGTGGTGCAGACAGATTATTTAACTGATATTAATTATTAATTTTTAATCGTTTTATCCAATGACATTTGTAATGCAGCACATTAGCTTCTGAAATGTGTGGATGTTTTTCTGTTTGTCATAGAACGAAACGCGGCCACATTCCAGCCATTTGACGCCGGTCTGTAAATAATCAAGTCTGGACCAGACAGATAGGTGCTTCGTTCTTGGAAATTGGCTCACAATGACATGCATCAACTAAATCATTGAGTCTGACCGTCCGATCCCGACCGTCGCCTCTTACTGCGGTTCATTCTCATTTACCCACCACCCTAGAGTTATTACAAAGGATAGGAAAGATTAGTGTTTACGGCCAAGTGATTATACTGCTCACTGTGAAATTTGGTGATGTGTACGGTCGGGGACTAACCAACACAATCTAGCCCTGTCCAGGTGAACGGTGTTCATGAACTGTGGTCTTTGATTTATTGTTTTTAAAATTTAGTGAACACTTTTTACCATTAGTATATAATAATGATGTGTACGGTCGATCATCAAATGAGTCATGATTGCTAACCAACACGTGAAGTCAAGTTCATTCCCAATGGAAGAGGTGGCCAGTATCCAGTTTTTCGAAACTATAAGTTCACAATCAAGAGAAGAAGAGGTGAATCTATCCATTGGAACTGCTCCCAGAAAACCTACCACGCCAGTGTTAACGCCAAAGATACCAAAACCACCACGCAAGAAGATGAAGTGCTGTACGTCCATTTAAATAGTAGATTGTGTAATCTTGTGGCATTAGTATTGTGACGCACTTTCCCTATACTGGCTATTGAAATGTGTACATATGTGCATGCTTTTGTTGTATATTGTATATGTTCTTATAAATAAAGTGATACACCTGATCATAAGAACATTTATGTCTATGTGATACTTAATGTTGAATATTATTGGGGGATCTTACTTCAACCGCTTTTAACATGCATCAGAAAATCCAGCGATTTCAACAAACTTAGGAATTCCAAAATGTTTAGGAATTTCAACATGCTTAATGATATCAACAATTTTAGTGATTCCAAAATGCCTAGTAATTTCAACATGCTCAGCGATATCTACGTGCTTAGTGATTCCAAAATGTTTAGTAATTTCAAAATGTTTATTTATTTCATCATGCTTAGTGATTTCAAAGTAATTAGACAGTGAAACATGTTTGGAGATTCGAATATGCTTGGTGATACCGTATAGCTGGTTCAGCGTACACCAGTGACTTCTATAAGGTTTAAGATTCCAGCTCAATAAAGCCGGATGCTTACGTGTCGTGAAGTTTCTGTCTAAATACACCGCCTCCGTGGTGTAGTGGTTAGAGCGTCCGCCCGGAGAGCTGAAGGTCGCGGGTTCGATCCCCGACCGCGTCATACCAAAAGACGTTAAAATATGGTACTTGTTGGTCCCTGCCTGGCGTTCGGCATTAATGGCTACAGCAAGGACTGGTCAGCTCGAAGTCAGTATAATGTGTCTGAGGGGGATATTCATGCTTCACTGCGGCATGGTATCTCAGTGGGCTAATACAAGCAGCCGCACATACACATACACACGCATGCACGTCGTCATATGAGCGAAATATTCTCAAGTACGACGTAAAACCCAATTTCACCTCACTTATCTAAATATTAGAGTTACATACTTACACTTGCCTCAGCAAATGATCCCTCTATGTTGGAGAACCAATAGCAAGAAGATCCGTGCTCAAGGAATCCCCTAGGACACCGAGGCGTATCTGCAACACAATTCAGCAGACTAAATATTCAACTGTTGGTTATTGAACATTGGAATTCCACATACTACAACATTGAGCTCCAAAGCGGAGCACGTTAAAACATACATGTATCTGCTTAGTGGCGGTGGCTTCGTGTTAATACACTTAACATTTTCATTGTTAGGTGAGTGAAGAGGTGTGTGAGTGAGTATGGTATTACGCCGCTTTTATCAATATTCCAGCAATATCAAGGCGGGGAACACCAGAAATGAGCTTCATACATTGCATGGGGAATCTAGCCCGGGTCTTCGGCGGCGTAACGAGCGAACGCCACCGCCCCTCATTGTTAGAAACATATGTAAGAACATACGTGGGACTATGACACCATCGTTTCAAAATTGCAGTACTTCCTAGCAAATTTCAAACTATGACCTATAGATTTAAAGAAAATGAACTTTATGAAATCAAAAGAAGTAAGACATCTCAAATTACAACTTCCTTGATTTGTCTGATTGTAACGGAGAAAATGGTTACATTGCGAAGAAATGCATTTTAAGATAATGAAAGAGCGTGTTCAAAACATGTAAATGCCAAGAGAAGAAAAATATCAGGAAATACAGACCATTTGCGCTTTGACGGCCATATTGAAATCAGATCTTTTTAACAATTTCAAGTTTGTTTCAGAAATATGACGATTCAACGGTGCAGTGTTATTCGACAGATTCCGGACAAGCGACTCACATAGGTTCAGCTGACTCTCAGTAAGGTGAGCTAAAATTGAAATATTATGATGAAAATATTTACCTTCAGCAGCAGTTACTGATGCCAGTGCGCACAGTAAGACAAACACCAGTCCGGGACTCATACTGCTTGGAGACAATGCTGATTGTGGACACTGGTGTGTCAACGTAGCACCGTAATTCGCCGCGTTTGTCTTTAGACACAATGTGCAGCTTTTAAGTATCCCAACAAGGACGTTGATTTACCAAGACATGTGCTGAACCAATGAAATACTTTTCCTGAAGGGAAATGCGGTTGTCACTTACGGACTTTTCATAAGTTATGGCTAGGGTTAGGGTTGGGGTTGGGTGGTGGTGGGTTGGGGTTAGGAAGATGATGATTTTAAGGGGTGTGTGTCACCCATTTTGTTCTGGGGAGATAGGGGGTCATCAATTTTGTACACATGAACTAGGGGTGTGTGTGTGGGGGGTGGTGGGGTGGGTGGGGGTGGTCAGCAACTTTGTACTTATACATATGAAAATGAAATAATTATGCTTAAAATTCATTGGAATTGGGTGGGGACATTGATTTTGAACATGACACGAGGGGGTCACTTACTTGCATATAATTTAGAGGGGGGTGGGGTGGGGTGTGGTCATTCACATTGTACATGCTTCTCCATAAAATCAACAATGTCATTAAAATCGGCCTAGACTAACAACTAGTCACTGAAATGAACATATTTTACTGAAAAAAGTTCATAGTAAAAAAAATATAATATAATGAAAAGGAGCCCTGAGACTTTCTTCATTTTCAGAAGCTGAGGAAATCTAGACTTGCCACATTTTCTAGACTTGCGTGGGCTTTCTTGGATATATTTACTTCAGGGTCTGTATGACAGACTAAATCGTCCCTAAGGGTTCACTTTCTGATTGGTTAAAGAGAGACTAAGTGCCACTTCCTCAAGTCCATTTCCAGTGGAGTTGTGGCGCTGGTTAAGTTCCCTGTCAGACTTTGCATGTGACTAATTGTTTGATTCATAACATTTTAATATTTGAGTAAGCAGACAATAAAAGATCGTTTTGAATAACTTCTTTCGGGTTTGGTAGGGCTACCCATTTAGTGGGTCCGAGTGCCCCTTTAAAGAAAGTAAAAGCAAGACAATAACCGTATCCTGTCACACGTATGTCACACGTGGCAAACACATGCCCATTACCTAACTATTGTAGTAGTATTTGATTTTGTCTCTCTGTAGGCTGACTGACTGACTGACTGACTGAGTTTAGTTTTACGCCACTTTTAGCAATATTCCAGCAATATCACGGCGGGGGACACCAGAAATGGGCTTAACACATTGTGCCCATGTGTGCCTTCGGCGTGACGAGCCAACGCTTTAACCACTAGGCTACCCCACCGCCCCCTCTCTGTAGACAAAACAGGAGGAGTGAGTGAGTGAGTTTAGTTTTACGCCGCACTCAGCAATACCCCAGCTATATGGCGGCGGTCTGTAAATAATCGAGTCTGGACCAGACAATCCCGTGATCAACAACAGGAGCATCGATCTGCGCAATTGGGAACCGATGACATGTGTCAACCAAGCCAGCGAGCCTGACCACCCGATCCCGTTAGTCGCCTCTTACGACAAGCATGGGTTACTGAAGGTTCATTCTAACCCGGATCTTCACGGGTCAAAACATGAGGAATAACGCCTCAATTAGCCCTGTTCAGGACTTTTCAAATCACGACCCCTCGTCTTTAAAATCTGATTTATATCCATCTCCAATATAGTTTTAAACAAAGTAGGGGATATTAATTAAACAAGTGCCACCACTATTGTTATTTTGTGTCTTCAATTAGATAACTAGTTTAACAGGGTAATATACTGACTGAGATATGCATTAGTCGTTGTACGGCAAGTGACCACAGACTGAAAGGATGAAAGGCCAAAGCCCCCCCCCCCCCCCCCCCCCCCTATCTAATGTCTATCACGTCATTTACTACCATAACTCATCAATATCGCCTGAATCTCTCTCTCTCTCTCTGTCTGTCTCTCTGTGTCTCTCTCTGTGTGTCTCTCTCTATCTCTCTCTCTGTGACTGACTTACTTTGTTACTTTGATCTTCAGTAACCCATGCTTGTCGTAAGAGGCCACTAAAGGGATCGGGTGGTCAGGATCGCTGGCTTGGTTGCCACATGCCATCGTTTCCCAACTGCGTAGATCGATGCTCATGCTGTTGACCACTGGATTGTCTGGTACACGCTTGATTATTCACAGCCCGCTGCCATAAACCTGGGATATTGCTGAGTGCGGCGTAAAACTAAACTCACTCACTCCAACTGTAAGTTCCTGACGTGACCGGAGGCTCATGTAAAAACCAATTCAACTGAACTAAGTTTAAATGAATATTAGAAATCTGTACAGCAACACACTCAGACGTTTCACTGAGTTATAAAGTTATAAAGTACCCCGATCATGGATAACGCTTGTTCTACCCCCACGTGTAGTACAATGTGATGGAGGTTTGTTGGGGTCTGAACTAAACTGACATACAAAAGAAAGTACACATACAACACGTGTGTTAACACGTACACTATGTTTGTGCCTTGTAAGTCACAATCTGAACGTTTATCAAAATAAATACGTTGTTTTAGAAACAATCACAACGCACCAGGTGCGAACTTTCTTTTGTAAGTCAGTATGTACTACAAAGTTGTGCTTTCACTATAACAGTTAAGGGCAAAGCTACAGTTGCAGTACACATGGTGTAGGGCGAACTATATTTCACAAGTACAAGACTGCAACTAGCCAATAGGATGGATTTTATCACATGTTGTGGTTAGAGGTTATTATAAATGTTCTCGTTCGATGTAAACATGTTGTTTGTGTTACTTATCGCAGTGTAGACACGCTTCCTGACAAAAAACCTTGTCCGTTTATAACCGTAATGATTTTTATCTGCATGTGAACCTATATAGAAGGAAATGGTGTGTCAAACTCATGGTTTCTATCAGAAAGGAACAATGCGGCTTGCACAGATACGGCTTCCTGTTCTGTTAACTGTTAGGTCATATTTGCCGACACAAGTATAACTGAAATCTTTCTAATATAAATGTTCGTTATGAACAAAATCATTAACATTGTGAACGAGTTAGTTTTCCTCTGCTTGTAGCAATATTCAAGCAATATCACGGCGGGGGACACCAGAAATGGCCTTCACAATTTGCACCCATGTGGGGAATCGAACCCGGGTCTTCGGCGTGACGAGCGAACACTTTAACCACTAGGCTACCCAACCGTCCCGGTGCCGTGATAGAATACTGATAAAACAGGCGTAACACTATACTGGGGCGGTGGGGTAGCCTAGTGGTTAAAGCGTTGGCTCGTCACGCCGAAGACCCGGGTTCGATTCCCCACATGGGCACAATGTGTTAAGCCTATTTCTGGTGTCCCCCGCCGTGATATTGCTGGAATATTGCTAAAAGCGGCGTAAAACTAAACTCAGTCAGTCAGTCAGTAACACTATACTAACTTTAACGAGACCAGCGTGGTTACAGCATATGCTATCGTCTCATTGCGGAGATACTGGAGATTTTACAAGAGCTTCACGTCATGGTGACTGATACTTGGAATGAAACGTCTCCCGAGAGTGAGTGAGGTAAAATTTTATGTTGCATTGGGAATATTTCAACATCTTAGCGCCGAGAGCACCTCAAACATTCATTAACAGCATGTACATTGAGATAGTAAGGTTCTCATCACAGATGGAACACAGAGAACACATAATGTCATGTCAAGAGGTGCTCTCGTCTCGAGGTGAGAGGAGTGCTCTTTATCTTTCGTCCCAAATACACCCGGGAAAAAGTTAAGCACCCCTAAATATGTTGACCGCTAATAGAACTATGTTCAAGTTCAGTTTGTGTATGATGATACGTATGCTGATAATATTCATTTACGAAGATAATAAGATGGCCAGAGAAGGCACGTGTCTCATATCGGTATTTAATCTGCATGGGTTACAATGTTCAATCTTATTTCTGCCACAACGGTACGGAGAAGATTATCAGATGGCCAGAGAAGGCACGTGTCTCATATCGGTATTTAATCTGCATGGGTTACAATGTTCAATCTTATTTCTGCCACAACGGTACGGAGAAGATTATCAGATGGCCAGAGATGGCACGTGTCTTATATCGGTATTTAATCTGCATGGGTTACAATGTTCAATCTTATTTCTGCCACAACGGTACGGAGAAGATTATCAGATGGCCAGAGATGGCACGTGTCTTATATCGGTATTTAACGCATGGGTTACAATGTTCAATATGCCACGATGGTACGGAGAAGATTATCAGATGGCCAGAGATGGCACGTGTCTTATATCGGTATTTAATCTGCATGGGTTACAATGTTCAATCTTATTCCTGCCACGATGGTACGGAGAAGATTATCAGATGGCCAGAGATGGCATGTGTCACATGTCGGTATTTAATCTGCATGGGTTACAATGTTCAATCTTATTCCTGCCACAACGGTACGGAGAAGATTATCGAATGGCCAGAGATGGCACGTGTCTCATATCGGTATTTAATCTGCATGGGTTACAATGTTCAATCTTATTTCTGCCACAACGGTACGGAGAAGATTATCAGATGGCCAGAGATGGCACGTGTCTCATATCGGTATTTAATCTGCATGGGTTACAATGTTCAATCTTATTTCTGCCACAATGGTACGGAGAAGATTATCAGATGGCCAGAGATGGCACGTGTCACATGTCGGTATTAAATCTGCATGGGTTACAATGTTCAATCTTATTTCTGCCACAACGGTACGGAGAAGATTATCAGATGGCCAGAGATGGCACGTGTCACATGTCGGTATTAAATCTGCATGGGTTACAATGTTCAATCTTATTTCTGCCACAATGGTACGGAGAAGATTATCAGATGGCCAGAGATGGCACGTGTCACATGTCGGTATTAAATCTGCATGGGTTACAATGTTCAATCATATTCCTGCCACAATGGTACGGAGAAGATTATCAGATTGCAAGAAATGGCGCACGTGTGTCATGTCAGTATTTCATCTGTATGGATTACAAATGTTCAATACTTCTTCTGCCACTATGGCACTGCCACTAAGAGATGGCAACTTATTGATATGCATAACTCCGGGATATCCTTGCAAGCAATTGGTCAGGAAATGAATGTCCACGTACACAGTTGTCAGTCGTTTGGTCAGAAAATACAGGGAAACCAATGGGGTGAAGGATCGCCCACGTTTTGGATGACACAGGGCGACGCCTTCAAGACAGGCCATTACTGAGGCTCACCCGACAACAACCATTCGCCACAAGCACTGTTCTGAAGCACCCTTGGTTACCATTTCGCCGGGTCTCTATGAAAGACAGCATTTGCATGAAAAACAAAACCCCAGTTAACCAACTGTTGCCTTTGAGGGAGGTTCCGTTATTGTGAGGTGATGTGAATCTCGTGAATGCAAACTTGATTTTGTGACAATACTCGACAAATATATCGGGTAATCAGTATGTCCAGGACGTGCTTGTCCCAACTGTCCTGTATGTATGGATGACAACGCTTGGCTACACCGTTCGTGTGCAGTGACAGCTTTCATTCAGAATAATGCCCGTCATGAGTCCAGACCTGAACCCCCATTGATCACTTTTGGAACTTTTTCGTGTACCACCTGTCCAAAATCTGCACGAGTAGCAGCTTTGCACCAAGAATGATGACAGTTTCCTCTGCAATCAGGGGAGGGTCATGCGACGCAGTGTAAGACAGTTATCCAAGCACGTGGAGGGTACGTTTTGATCGCACAACCTTCCCATTTCACAAATAAACGTTTCCGTCTCATCACATACACACCATGTTTCCTGGTCCTCTCTCTAGATCCTTACTTGTAACATGTATCATTTTGGCTCAAAACAGATGCTTTGTATACTGTGTCATATCAGTTATCAAAATGTTGAACGAAATTGTCCTTTTTGTGTTTTGTTATAGTCAAGACGTGATCTTACAGGAAAACACGCAGCTTTACCAACGTACCAACACTGCTGATGTTGGCTGATACATACGACTTTGTAAAAATTACCTTTTTTCCAGGTGTACGTACACAGTTGATATTTTACTGCTGCGAGTGAGTGAGTGAGTGAGTGAGTGAATGAGTTTAGTTTTACGCCGCACTCAGCAATATTCCAGCTATATGGCGGCTGTCTGTAAATAATCGAGTCTGGACCAGACAATCCCGTGATCAACAGCATGAGCATCGATCTGCGCATATTGGGAAGCGATGACATGTGTCAACCAAGCCAGCGAGCCTGAACACCCGATCACGTTAGTCGCCTCTTACGACAAGCATGTGTTTCTGAAGGCCAATATTCTAACCCGGTCCATCACGGGTTTACGATGAGAGAAGCCTGTTTCACGTGTTTGTCTGCATGATATTACTGGGAGATTGTTTAAAGTAAATCCTTACTCACTCAATCACTCACGCCTTTTGAAAAACAATAATGTAACCCAAAGAAATATGCTTCTGTTTATTGCCACCTGATACACTGATCGACGTTCAGTTCTGGACAATAGTGAGGAGCAAGGGGTGACCATCAGAACAGGCTCCAGTGTGGCCATCGCAACTCTTCATCAGAATGTTGCCCGGGCCCGGTTTTTACGTAGATCTCAACCTGATGACTGTGCCCAGAGTTGAAAGATGTCGTGACACTGACGGTCTGCCCAGCGCCAAGCGACTCCATCTGAGCAAAGGTGAGGGTAATACTGTGGGTGTGATTGCCGTGAGCTTGGTCTGATGGGCCTACAAGGAAGTGGACACTAGGTTGTGGTTTGTCAATCACTGATGCCTCGTCCACGTGGACTGGGTTCTTCTCAAACGCTGCAGCGTTCGCCTGTATTTTCATAGTGATGTCCTTAAGAGCATCCAGTTCCTTCCAGACACTAAGTCCCTCTCCGTGCACTGGAAGAATGGGATAACGAGTCCTCACTGAGCCAATTCCTGGGATTTCGGGAAGTATGGTGCGCATTCCTGATGCCAT
This sequence comes from Haliotis rubra, assembly GCF_003918875.1. Lineage (NCBI taxonomy): Eukaryota > Metazoa > Mollusca > Gastropoda > Lepetellida > Haliotidae > Haliotis > Haliotis rubra. Next base: position 2,576,326 of record NW_025767335.1, read on the forward strand.
CACTTTTCTTGGAGTTCCTTTTGAGTCCAAAACACCCACCACTCTATGGGCTTGGTTGTCTTTGTCCAAAGCAGCTGTGTCAAAGAACTGTTCAGGAGTATGATACCAGTGCATGCTGTTGGAGCCATCAAATGCAGTGGCCTGGGTCATCCCACCCTGTCTGTTGTTGGCAGTGACCGATTTCGCATAGTCGGTGCTGTAATCACCCTTGTATTGGATCGAGTAGGGGTTCCAGTTATGCAGGGGGGTTAGGTATACTATCTCAAGAGGTATAGCATAAGAATACTGTCTCGTGACGTGTTCGCAGCCCATTTTATGAGTGGTCCTATTCTTATGACAATATGTGAGGGTCATGCTGGCCGCTTCCGGAAGGGTAGTCTGTGCAATGAAGCAGTACGAATCAGCGAATCCCCTGTGGATAATCCTTAATCCCATTGCTCCACTATCGTCACTCTTGTACCACCGGGTATAGTATGCCGTATTGAGTGGGGTGTAGTTAGCAAACTTGATTTCAAAGATATTTTGTGTGAATAGAATATCGTGATTAAGGCCGCCGTAGTTATCTTTCCCTGGAATCTCTTGCATGACCTTGTCCAACAACCCATAGACGAAGCTTTGATCGTCCGTCTTGTCATTGAGGTCAAACCTGGCTCCAGGGCTGTCCCTGTAGTCATCCACAGTCATGTTGTTGGCCATCCTAACGTTCAAATCGTCCACCAGCTTGAGGTTCTTCAGTGGCAAGTCCTCGCTGAGAGGATGGCAGGCGACTCGGTAGTTCCATTGGGCAGGATCTATTGTACCATTGACAACGTTCATGACATAGCGGGGTAGGTAGGCGAGGTCTTGGCTGCTGCTTTGAATGCCGGAGTATCCTGAAAATCTGTAACGGATTTACGAAACTATGTTTAATGTTGTTTTAGCAGGAATATGTCCGATATCCACCAAATGTTTTTCATGAAGACGAATGTGTAATGATTATGATTATTCTGTCATAATAACATCTTCTGACAAATATTCAGTAGGCTTGTGTGTCATGTACATAAAAATAACGAATTGAATATGTATAGCTCCTGTGGATACTGAACGGCGTCTACTACTCTGACCTGCTCACTCATCTTGTGTCTATAATATGGGTATTTGTGGACAAGGCCTGAGTCACCTGATCTTCTGCAGCATTTCACTTTAGTTTCAGAACATTAACCTTAAGCCTCCATTTCTCACAATACCTACTGAATGAATCTAACAAGGTGTGACTCACCTGATCTTCTGCAGCATTTCAGTTTAGTTTCAGAGCATTAACATTAAGCCTTTATTTCTCACAATACCTACTGAACGACTCAACAAGGTGTGACTCACCTGATCTTCTGCAGCATTTCACTTTAGTTTCAGAACATTAACCTTAAGCCTTCATTTCTCACAATACCTACTGAATGAATCTAACAAGGTGTGACTCACCTGATCTTCTGCAGCATTTCACTTTAGTTTCAGAACATTAACATTAAGCCTCCATTTCTCACAATACCTACTGAATGAATCTAACAAGGTGTGACTCACCTGATCTTCTGCAGCATTTCACTTTAGTTTCAGAACATTAACCTTAAGCCTTCATTTCTCACAATACCTACTGAATGAATCTAACAAGGTGTGACTCACCTGATCTTCTGCAGCATTTCGTCGTGTGTCAAGGCATCAAAATGGTGTACATTTGTCTCGGAAGGCTCATACAACTTCTGCAAATCGTTCATCATGAATCCCTCCAAGTAGCACAGGACTGGCGTGAAGTGGTCCTTGTATGGTCTGTGGGTCTCGTTCTGATTCTGCCAGGCAGAGAACCACTCTCGCATCTCCGCCGCTTGTTCATCAGTGGTGTTTAGACGAGTGATGGCATCGGGAATGGGCGGGAAGGGTACGTCTCTCACTGCATTCATGATCTTCTTGTTGCCTGGCATTTGGAGCTTATAGTCGTTGTGTCTGAAGATAAGATGGATATGATAACAAAATGACTACCTTGAGGAACGAACGTGTGTCAATGAAGATAGATTACTAGCAGTAGTACTGGTTCAGACACCGCCAAGGTTTAATCAATATGTATCTAAAGAGTATCTCTTACGAGTCTCAATAACAAATTACTAAAAACGTATTCCAATGTAACCATTCGATACCTGTGTTAGAATAAATTTAACAAGATGCACTATTCTTAAGGTTACAAACAGGCAAAAATAATATTATTGTCTGCAACTTTTACAACTCCTTAGAGGCACATACTGCCAGCAACTGTAGACACAGTCAAACACAGTTGAGTCGAAATTCGAACTAACAGTTGTCTCGAAGTAAAGAGTTTGGTCCCTGTATATTCCTTATTAATCAACAATTTGTGGATGTGTTGGACCTCGCACAGGTAGAAGTATGTCCGGAAGTTTCTCCACATTCGACACGGCGGTGTTTGACTGTAGATAATATTGGGGAGGTATCATACGGTTGTTTATTATCAAAATAACGGTGGACGTGATCTTGTAGAACAAGATATTCAGTTGGATCCAAACCTTGTCCTGAAATCGATGCCATTGAGGACGACATCCAGTTCGCCAAGTCCCATCGTCCGGTATTGATCAGGATGGTCATGGATGGACCCAGCTAATTGCCCCGAGTGAGAGTCGCTGTGATACGGTCTTGGCCCTTCCCTTGTGTACCGGATCTGCTTGACACCAGAGTCGTAGGCGTTCCGGATCCGCTCATTGAGGAACAGCTGTTGAAGCATGACCTGCCTAGCAACAGTTTCCATCAGTTTCTCCACGGCGTCCATCTTCTCATGCATTAAATCTTCAGGTGTCTTCGGTTTCGGTGTTGTTGTGGTGCGGTGCCGGTGGGCAGCCATTACACTGCCCGCCAGGCACACCAAAGCAAGTACAAGATGAAAATTCATCTAAAATAGAATAGATAGTAGTTAGGTAGTAAGTTGTGCCATCGCAAATATTAGCAATGCAGTCGTGTTGCAAAGAACTAGCTCCACGTAAGTTCAAAACAAATATCTCAAGCGAAAGCAATGCATTCGGCATGCCTTCATCACTGTACTACCCCCGAGGATTAAAAAGCGACCGGTCTGACATCCCTTCCTATGTTTTGACTTACTCTACTGGGAGTACAATATTGATTCAAAGACTGTATTTCATTGATTTAACTGATCATGATTATGTATGTGATGAGCGATGCCTCGAGTATAATATTGATAACTGTAAACGAGAGAATATTTCATTGAGGTAAATGATCATGATTATGTGTATAGTGGAACAATCAAAGCATTATCCTTATCTCACCAAGCCATTAAGCTAGTATTAAGCTATAGATTAGAGAGTTACAATGTGTTTGATATGGCTCGTTTAGAAATTGTATGCAAGTTCGGTACTTACCATTCTGACTTCCTTGAATAGCAGGACAATAATTTGCTGGAACTTTATACATATTTCTTATCGTACATGCTATCGATAGATTGCATGTTGTTATTCTAGTCCGATTTATCACGAAAAGATACCAAGCTGTTGTGCTCAGACAGGGTTATCACCCCTGCATCTGACTTCAGCCCATCCCCTAGACAAGCTATCTGAGGAAAACATGACAAATATTTACACATGGACTCACCCACCGAATTTTCTTGCATGGAAAGAATATACACAAGGACAATAATAACGTTTAGGACATTTTTATAACTTTATTCTTTTGTTGCACATTTCAACGCATTACAGGAACAGACTGACTGACTGAGTTGGTTTTACGCCGCTTTTAGCAATATTCCAGCAACATCACGGCGGGGGACACCAGAAATGGGCTTCACACATTGTACCCATGTGGGGATTGGAACCCGGGTCTTCGGCGTGACGAGCCAACGCTTTAACCACTAGGCTACCCCACCGCGCCCTACAGGAACAGAAATAACACTGAGCTTCGTATGATATGAAATATCAACTGCTGCTATCTACCTTGTACATGTCCTAGTTTTGACAAGAGATTATCAATTATTAAGATATGGTGTAGTATTTAGTATTAGAACCACTGTAGACCAGCACCTATTGTGGTAAAAGGAATTACATTATAGCCTGGCCATTCGTTAAATATTGAATGATCTGTTGGATGAAGTCCCATTTTGTAGAGTGTTGATTGTTTTGGCATACAGTATATAGCAATGTTGATTCCCTGTAGAAAGTTTCAATAGAGTTTGTACATATGGGGGCTCAATTGGATTAGGTAGTCTTGATATAGTTTTTAGCGAGTGCGTTAAATCTTTACATCACAAGGACAATATCTCAACCATAACGTGACGACAAATTGAATATAGATATTGGATACAGTATAAAAAAGAAGCCTGTCATCGATGGACAATATAAAAACTATATATACAAAAGGGCTATAGATCGCCAGTACCTAAAGGTAGATCACCATACCAGGAATCATTGGGACGTACAGTACTTTTGCTACCTGCATGGACCCTAGCTGGATTTACACCATCCCTTGAGTCACTGGCGACAATTGATGAGTTAAGCCAAAATTTGAAATAACGAATATGCTACATGTTAAAGTCTGGCATACATATAAATACTTCGAATGGTGTGGAAAGTACATACACTCTTAGGGGACAATTGTTTTACGTTACTGCAACCCCAAACCCCACGAGGGCATAGCCACAAACTATCTTAGTTATTTAAAAACATTATCAATTAATAAAGTATTAGTATATACATCAGAATTTATCAATCAGTATAATCTCCTTTAAAATCCAAGAGTTAACAAGAACAAACAATGTATAAAAGATCCCTTCATTGTCTACGCTTAGGAATTGTCAATACAGTCAAGCCGGACATGATTGGGATGGTTCATCGGCTTCTATGTACAAACTGTCAATGTGAGAAGTTTTGAAAGATCCAATAGTTTAAGATTGCTTTTGCAGGCTCCACCATAGATGATGGAACCATAGTCAAGTGTGGAGCGGATCAACCATCTATACAAGTGACAAGGTCTGAGTGAAGTAGGGTCAACCGATCACCCCTCCACGTAGAATTGGACACAGCTTTTAAGAGATCCAATGCCTTTAGGCATTTTTGCTTTGAGATATTTTATATAGCATTTAGTATCATATATCTATTCAAGTTATTGAAAGTTGGATGTTGGCAGATATATTCCTTTGCTTTTTTCTACGCTATTTAGCATTTTTACAATCTGAATTAAACTTCCGTACATATGGAGTTGTAGAGGACTTCGGTATACTACGGACTTAGGTTGTGTAGATCGATGCTCATGGTGTTGATCAATGGATTGTCTGGTCCAGATTCGATTATTTACTGCCGCCATATAGCTGGAATATTTCTGAGTGCGACGTAAAACTAAACTCACTCTGTCATTTAAAACATCAGAAAATTCGGATTCATCACTAAAACATTCAGGTGAGTGAGTGAGTGAGTTAAATTTAAAGTCACACATTCGGGTGGAAGTTTAGATTTGCATATAGTTTGATACCAGTTAACCTTCGAATAATTCCATCTGGCATAAGATGGAGATTTATTTCTGAAAGGATAGTGTTCACAACCATAAAGGTGATTATGGACTGATCAATCAAATTCTTTGAGAAGGTTAGAGTCTGCAACAGACAATTTCAAAGAAGAATGCTGGAATCATCATTGTGCATACACAGGTGATTATTGGAGATGAAATCTTCCAGCATTTACCATTAGTAGCCCCTTATTTGTCTCCAACAGTACAAGGTTTGGGAAGTTGATCATAGAAAGACTGGAGATCAGCTTGCTGAAGTGCTGATGAAGGCAGAATATATAGCGAACATAATGTAAAGGCAACGTGAAGGGTAAGTCTCACTGAAACGGCTTGGGGGACTATGGATAACATCTTTCTTAACAGGGATTGAAGATCAACCTGTGGACCTGTTACCCGGAGGTGAAAAATAATTATATGCATTGAACTGACGTAAAACATAATTATCTATCTGTCTTCAAATAGGTTTCCTGCAGTCAGAAAGCTTATAGTGTAAAATCTTGAACTAATAGCTGCAAATCATCAGAAATCCTCTACAATTCCACTGTACTATATATTTGGAATACACTATCTTTTTGGTGGGTTGATTGGGGATCTACCCCACACTTTCTTTGAGGGCGACAAGCTATGTGACCTAGGATGGATGTTGTCAGTTGACGAATGACTTGTCAAACAGTTTGCACATTGTTTATACTGATTGTCACAATCTTCTGTTACATGTTTATCGCCAGTACAGTGAGCACATGCAGAAGACAATGTGCAAGTATTAACACCACTCCCGTACTTTTGATACTTGAAGCAGCGCAGAGGATTAGGAATATATTCGTCCACGTTCAAATTGCAGTAACCTGCTTTAACTGACTTTGGAGCAGAACAGTAAAAGAGGTAGGTGTTTGTTTGAACAGTGCATTAATTTTTCGGATTATAAATTGTTTGACGTATGTTACTCCTTCATCGTTTATCTCATCTATATCGAGCTCAGTCATTCCTGCAAGTAGATCATCAGGGTCTCGTACAATACTCCTTTGCTGGCGTTCAACGTTTTGAGAGAAGAAACCAGCACCCGGACTCCGATAAACATATCCGTTGATAACAGATTGGTTGCTTGTTGTTTTCTGTTGCATTCGATTACCAGTGATCCTGTGTGCAGGTTTTTATGTTTTTTACTTCTCCTGCTATGCCAGAGACACCTTTAGAAATAGCAAAAAAAAAATAGTTTTGATAACCAAAAAACGTTGTCAGTAATCAAAGTCTATGGAGGGTCGTTGCTTATCATCATTTTCGAGTGGATGTTTGGTTTTCTGGGAGGGGGTTGGGGTACCACCCATCTAAGTGAAGTAAGGGTCAAAGTGGTGTGTTGGGCTAATGGTTTACCTATAACCAACATTTTTAACTCATAAATACTTCACATTCAGCCCATAAATATCCAAATACATCCTTCCCATATTCTCGACAGAAAGTGAGTGAACAGTAACCCACATTCCACAAGCAAATATTCATCCGTCGATACCAGTTACTCCTCATGCCAACTGGATAAAACACAGCCTTCTACAGTGCTGGATAATGTTGAGTGAGTATGGTTTACGCCGCTTTTAGTAATATTCCAGCAACATCACAGTGGAGGTACACCACGTTGGGCAAAGTAATGCTGTTCCTGGAAACAGTACTAGTGTCCTCAACCACCAGAATCCCGTCCTCTGCCGACACAGGGGTGCATCCCACGGCAAACAGGTTGCCCAATTCGGTCGCCTCTTACGACCAGCAATGATATGCTGAGGACCTAGTCTGCCCCTTCTTCACACGGGGGAAGAGCTCTTAGCGTTACCCCCCAGGACTCACTACGAGGAGGTTGCTCTTCACGAGTGCCTATATTGTTTTCAGTCTGTCGCCTTGCAAAAAGTATTGTTTTACAGAGTTAACAATCCCCGTATATATGAGAGAGTTTGTTTTGATATAAAACGTTTTACAAATGTGTCAAAAGAAAGTTCCTTTATCATCAATAAATTAATTTATCCAGTTTTCTTAGGGTTTGGAAGAGAGCAAAATATATGATGTAGTTTTGAAATTATAAGCGATTGTTAAAAATGTATTTTTGTCTTAACAGGGTAAAGTTATGGGATGACCATTTATACGTTAGTGTTTCCTTCTTTCTTATTTTTCTCTTGTAATTTTTCAGTCATTATGTCGTCAAGATTTTAGACCAAGAAGGTCAATAGGACTTTGGTACCAATTTAGTTTTGAGTTTCGAGCGCATGGTGTTATTTTCGATCGTTTCTTTGATTCCACTCATATGAGTCGCGTTTTAGCAATGTTGACTCTTAAACCCGAGAATCTTGCATGTAAATGTAAAACATGTAACACAGTAAACAGATAACGTTCATATTCGTATATGATACCTGTAATGTTTTCACTATTTTGATGGTAGTATTTCCGCACATAAGATGAATATATATGGAGAGAGGGGATCACCTTGGCGACACCCTCTATAGATATCAACCATTAGATTGAATTCCACGATAGAACACTTTAAACCATCTGCCTAAGGAGTCACCAGAATTAACATGTATAATGTTTTGTCTTCAAATGCCCAGTCAACAGTATCATAATGCTTTTCGAAGAAAATCAGTAGTAATAGATGGGGATTTGATGTTTCTGCATATTCCATTAGGTCTTAAATTAGTGATTTCACCTGTGCACCAGCCAGACATCAATCTCTTTTGGTGTTCGTTTATAAGTTTATATCAGGAACTGATTTTATCCTTCGATATATACTCCTCACAAAATATTAAGCAACAAGTATTTTCAGTGGTATATCTTTATCAATCTCGACAGCTATTAGTGCCGACATGTTACTGAAAGGAACTTTTAGTGACTGTCAAATTGATTTATCTGATAACATAGACAACATCACCCGAACACAACCACCCTCAGAAATAACATGCTAAATGTGTGGCATGAATGTGCTCCACTCTTCGCACATGCACCCTGATCGGTGTAAACCTACTTGTAATCATTCTTCTGATACAAAAAGCGGGTCCTAACTTCATTTTTATGGATGGTAATGCCCGTCCATGGAGGATAATGCCTGTGAAAGAGTTGTTAACGATGTTGTTTAGATCAACGACATCACGCACATGGACTGGCCTTCAATTTCACTTGATCCCATTGAACATGCTTGGCACATTACTGGAAGTCTTGTTTACGGTCTCCATGTTCACCCCCAGACTCTGGATGACCTTGAGCAGGCGTTTCAGAGAGAATGGCAGAACATTCCACAACAGCAACTTTAAAGGCTCATTTGGTCAATGCAACGACGCGAAGAAGCTTGCATTTGTGCCCATGGTGGTCATTCGCGTTACTGAACACTGCTTCACTGTCCAAAACTGACTTGAACCTTAATGTTAACATTTTGCTCCATCAATGCAGCACATTTTGCACGACTGTTTCACGGGTACATGCTTCTGATGATTTGTAAGTCTATTATTGATCAATACCATTTCATTTTGTTCATCGTGTGTACATATGTTTCACCTTTCTATTGCATCATTCCATGATTTGCAATTTCAATAAATGAAAATGTAATGAGACTAAACATTTGTGTTGCTTAACTTTTTGTGAGGAGTATATACAGCTAGAGATGCAACCGTTAGCAATGATATATATTCCAGATTCATGCCGCTGATCTCTCAGTATTATTACTTGAAGTAAGAGCTTGTAACTCCTTCATAAATATACTGTTGTTTTCCATCCACAATCCCTTAACTGCTTTCTAACCTTAGAAAATCCGACATCTGAGTTACAGACTGACTTGGTTTGTTATTATCGTCGCAGGTTTCGTTGAGTGTGCCACTTGCAGTAAGGTCAACATGTCCCTCCCAGACGGAGAGAGTGCTGTTGGCTCCCGAAACGCCGACCAGTCGTGTACTTTCGGCGGAGGTTTTAGTATGTCAGTTTATGACCCTAAGCAAATGACATTTTCTGCATATATTCAGAATATTTACGAAATAAAAGCCTGGGGATTTCGTTTGAGTTCAATGCAAAAACTTCACGGACTTGCAAATGTTTCACCATCGGGTCACTGTCTCTGTCCACCTGAATCAAAATCAGACTTTCAAACTTGCAAGAAGTATTTGATAACAAAAATTGAACGTACACAAAATGCAGCTCGTGATTTCTGAAACCATTGATGAATTTGCGCATCGTTTTACTTAGGGAAGCTACCATATAAGTTATTCCAAAAAGAAATTGCGTATTTAGATTACAATATTAAATTATAAAGTTGGAATGAATTGATGCAACGTTGCATTAAGTCGACTCTCTCGCACTCTACCGGCCGAACTTTATTTCAAGCGAACCCCATAGAGTTATGTCCCTTGGAGCGCTCTTTACGAATATCCTATAACTCCTTTGGAGACAGAACTCAGTCCTCGACAATAAATATACGCGCGACTTGTGTTTGAAACCAGTTTGGCAAACACCGACAACACCGCCTGCGACAGTTTTCGATGTACGAAGCAATTGTTTAGATTCCATATATGGCAAGTGTTCTCTGTTTTGAAGTTGTTCGCCTCGAAGTTTCAATCATCGACTTCAGGCAAGTCGTGAGGGATAATAAATCTTTTATTGCATCAATAGGAAGCTAAAGTGAGCGCATATGCCCCTTATATAATATAAGCCAACATATTGTCGGAAATGTGTGAACTTGTGCCTTTATGCTCCTTTAGCATTCCAATGTACTAAACTTCTTGTCCAAAGTGGGTTGTTGAAAAAGATCACGTTTTGGTGTATCTAGACAATATGTGTATCCATTCGTCCACGGCCGATGAGCATATGTTAATGTTGCGCGAATGACGTCTGTGGGTTTGACACTAAAACATTCGAGACCCATGAAGGTCCGGGTTAGAATTGATCTTCAGGAACCCATGCTTGTCGTAAGAGGCGGCTAACAGGATCGGGTGGTCAGGCTCGCTGATTTGGTTGACACATGTCATCGTATCCCAATTGCGTAGATCGATGTTCATGCTGTTGATCCAGACTCGATTATTTACAGACCGCCGCAATATAGATGGAATATTGCTGAGTGCGGCGTAAAAGTAAACTCACTCACTCACTAAAACCTTACAAGTGTCATTTCTTTATGGCTACTATAAAATATGTTGATGTCTCAATTTCTGCTGATGAATTGGCCCTGGTAGCAAAGGTATTGAGGCAGTCCTGAGTTATCCTATTCTTTTTCTGGTTCAGACCCGATTTGTTTAGAAACAGCATCATACAGCTGTAATACTGCTGAAACAAATATCTGCGCATGATATTGTCACAATTGTACAAACGACTCTGCTTTAACCAGAGATTTCTTATGAATGTGGAAAGGGTTTTCTTCTATTCTTGTACATGGGGGCAAGTAATGTCATTTCTTGGTTTAGCTATATACTTTGTTAGATTTCTTCCCATTTTTTGCCGATCGGGTGTTGCCACTCAGTCGCATGGTACAATCTCGTACGAATGTTTGGCATGACAGTGAACAAAGTGCATTTGACAAAACTGTTCTCAATAAGGCGCCGGTGTTAGCACATCATGACTTTAGTCCTACTGCTTCTGCATTTGTTCAGACAGATGCCAGTAAAACGGGTTTAACAGAGGTAGTTCTGCAGAATGATCATCCTATTTGCTGTGCTTGATTAAAGGTGTCAAACACTGAACGGGATTATTCCAATGTATACAGGTAGCTTCGGCACTTATTTAGAGAATATATTTATCGTAGGAAACTTTGTAATCAAAACAGACTACAGGGTGTGACATTTTTTATGTCATCAAAATCGTAAGATGGTATTTAGAACTTTCAGATTATCAGTTTGATGTGTAATATATAAAAGATAACATTCCAAGTGACATTCTGCCAAGGTTTTTCATTGAAGATTCGGAGGAATTACCGGTCTGTGCCTTATCACCAGATAAACAGCATGCTGTTATCAAGTCTGCTCATGATCTTGCTCACTTCGGTGTTTTACGTACATGGAATGTAGCAAGGATGACTGACAAGTCCGGGAATACGCCAGTCAGTGTTTTGCATGTACAGAAGGTCCTCAAACTGTGCCGCGGAGTCCCATTGGTGTAACTGGGACAGCTTCATTACCATGGTAAACTATCCACTGTGACTTTGTCGAACCACTTCCTACCTCATCGACAAGTTGGGTTGGTTGGTTCGTTTTTTAACGCCGCACTCACCAATATTCACACGTATTTCCTGTACGATCAGCTCTGCATCAGCGATGTATGCACTTTAAAAACTGTTGGACCTTCAAATACATTACATACTGATAATGGTGTAAAGTCCGCTGAATTTAAGGATTGCATGGATCATTGGGGCGTTGTGCTCGGTTTTACCCCGATAGCTCGTCCTTAAACAAATCCAGTGGAAAGGGTACATAGAACTTTGAAATCATCTGTGGTGAAAGCTGTAACCAGTGAAAAGAACTGAGACAAATTAAAGTGTTCCCCGAAATCATGCTGGCTCATAACTCGTGTCCAATCAGAACACCTGGAATATCACCTTATTTCGCCATGTTTGGGAAATCAATCGTCTCTAAGGCAGTTTCTTTTCTGAGGGGAGGAAGTAGCAGACATGAGTTGTCTGTGGAACTTCGTGTTCAAAGAAACATGCCTCAAGCCGTAAACATGAACGCTAAGAAGAACGTGTGAGGAGACAACCGATGAACTTTGAAATCGGTGATAACGTTGCAGGTAAACCTGGTCCTAAATCTCGTAAGAAACATTTTCAGAACTCACGATAACATTTCTTAAATCCCTTTGTCTTTATGAATTATTCCAAACATTTAGTGAAATGTTTGTCTCTTGAAGACAATTTTGTCAAGGGACATATTGTCTCTTTAAAATCTCAACATATATTTTCGTGGTTTGTTTTGTTTTCAAACCCTGCAATTAAGTGTTAAAATGCAAAATCGATTTTGTAAAGATAGAGATCGTTTAGTACAGCTTAACTTTATCATGTTTAGAATATAATTGTGTTTTGATAGGAATATTTCGTTGAATAAGTTGCTGGTGTTTGAGCCGATTTCTTCTCCCTGACCAATCACAACGCTGATACTGGTGTAACTCAATGTTAAAGAAAGTCAGACGTAGCGCTAAAGTTGCCTCCTCTCATCAGGGTACAGGACACGTATAGCTAGACATTAGGTTTGTGTCTACACACAAACTGCTTGAATCAGACCTTTTATGATGTTCTGCCAATTCCCGACACAAAGTACAGTTAAGCAACGAAATGTCCTGTAAATTGCAGTAACGTCATTACACACCACTTTATCGGCAACCCCCCCAAACTGTTGCTGACTGATGTTCTCATTTATTACATGAGTAAGTGAGTGAGTGAGCGAGTTTGGATTTACGCCGCTTTTTAGCAATATTCCAGCAATTCACACATTGTGGCCATGGGGTGTCCTTGGCGTGACGGGCGCTATGTGAAAGAGACACAAAAGGGTAATAAATGGAAAGATCAAAGGAATCACCGGTTCAAAAAAAGGTTAAATGCAAGCAGAACTTTGCTGAAGATTAAGTTCCTCAGGAAAATCAATGACTAAACATCAAAATCAATTTTCCGGGATGCATCGGAATTATTTCAACATTTTAGCGCCACCTTACATCCATTCACAGTGTGTAAATTGATGCAGTAAGGTATCACAGATGGAACACAGAGTGTCATGAGCTGATTTAGTCAGGAGATGACCGGAGTGTGTTTCATCTTTCATCATCTTAACCATATACACGATAGTTTACTGATACGATATAGCTGATCCTTGTATCACGCCGCACTGGGCAATATAACGACTCTAAATGGTCGCACAGATTGGTGATATGACGGCTCTAAATGGTCGCACAAACTGACAGTGTGACGACTCTAAATGATGGCATTACGAAGATTCCACGATTATTCATATAAGACATTGATTGCAAAATGTGTAAGCTATGAAAGCTTGTAATAATTAGGCAGCAAGAAATATCTCCTAAATATTTCCCATTTGTGTTTTAATGGTTTATGGTAATGCATAAAACATTATCATAATTATCCTATAATTAGTTTTGCAGGTATATACCAGTATATTGTTGGTAGCCACGTTTCTACGTAATTCAGAGTAAGAAGTCTACCCGAGCTTCGTAGCATGCTTTTTAAAACTTCAAAGCTGATGCTATTCGTGAAAAAATAACATGCCGATGCCATTACGTTATGCTATTTGTTCAGTTAGACGTAATTAATTAAACGTAAATACAGACATTTTCATACCGAATTACCTTTGATGCAGCTTGCCTTCCTCTTAATCAATTTAAAATTGAGTCCAGATCGCCTCAATATTACGAAGTCGTGTCACTGACCAGGTCATCAAGCCCCACCCCCGAATCTGTGTTTTCCCCTCTCTTTCCAATATCATCTGCGTGTCCATGTACGTGTCTTCGTCTTATTCTCGTGCATGCCACGAGCAGGGCTACATTTTGCCTCATAATCGATATAACTGAAGCAGTATCTAGAATGATGCAGTATATTGTCTTCACGATAACACATTCTTAACAATCAGCCACAAAGACCTCACTTGCATATATTATTTGTGTTTGTTGTTTAACGCCTCACACATCAATATTCCTGCTGTGTCACAGTTGCTTGTAATTAATCGAAGGACAAAGTACGAATCGCCATATAGATACGATGAAAGAAGCCTATTTCAAATGTCTGAATGATTTTACTGGGATATTCTTTAAGGAGAGTAAACCCTCACTCACTCAATTAGAAAATTAGAAAACAACCAAAAGAAATATGCTTCTGTTTATTGCCACCTGAATAGACCGATCAACGTTCAGTTCTGGATAATAGTGAGGTGCAAGGGGTGACCGTCAGAACAGGCTCCAGTGTGGCCATCGCAACTCTTCATCTGAAAACCAGACGTGCCCGGTTTGACGTAGATCTCAACCTGATGACTGTGCCTTAGAGTTGAAGGATGTCTTGACACTGACGGTCTGCCCAGCGCCAAGCGACTCCATCTGGAAGAGCAAAGGTGTGGGTAATTCTGTGTAAGTGTGTGATTGCCGAGCTTGGTCCGATGGGATAACAAGGAAGTAGATTAATTGGGCTGTGCTTTGTCAATCACAGAAACTTCGCGTCCACGTGGACTTGGGTTCTTCTCAAACGCTGCAGCATTCGCCTGTATTTTTCATAGTGATGTCCTTAAGAGCATCCAGCAGTTCCTTCCAGGCACTCATTCTTCACCGTGCACTGGAAGAATGGGATAACGAGTCCTCACTCGAGCCAATTCCTGGGATTTTCTTGAAGTTTGGTGCGCATTCCTGATGCCAATACCTTCTTGGAGTTCCGTTTGAGTCCAAACACCACATTTCACTCTATGGGCTTTGTTGTCTGCTTTGGTCCGAAAGCAGCTGTGTCAAAAGAACTGTTCAGGAGTATGATACCAGTGCATGCTGTTGGAGCCATCAAATGCAGTGGCCTGGGTGGGAGTCTCCTAGCCTGCTGTTGGCAGCGGTGACCGATTGCGCATAGTTGGTGCTGTAATCACCCTTGTATTGGATCGAGTAGGGGTTCCAGTTATGTAGAGGGTAGGTATACTATCTCAAGAGGAATAGCTGCAGTATACCGTCTCGTAATGGGACCGCAATCTGTTCTACATGTGGTCTTTGTTCTTATGACCAATCCGCAAAGGGTCATGTGCTGGCCCAATTCGGCATGAAAGCGGAAGCTCCAGTGCAATGAAGAAGTAAGAATCAGCAAATCCCCTGTGGACAATCTTCATCCTATCGCCCCTTTATCGTCAACCTTGTACCACCGGTGATAGTATGCCGTGCTGGAGGGGTAAAGTTAGCAAACTTTAATTTCATTGATCGCATCTCTCTTGGAGGAAAGCAATCGTGAAGAAGGGCGTCAGAATTATCTTTCCCTGGGATCTCTTTAGCGATAGCGTCTCAGCAGCCCATAGACGAAGTCTTGATCGTCCGTCTTTTCATTTAGGCGTCAAACCTTTAACCAGGGCTGTCGCTGTATTCATCAAAGTCTTTGTTGTTGGCTATCCTAACGTTTCAAATCGTCCACCAGCTTGAGGTTCTTCAGTGGCAAGTCTTCGCTGTAGGAAGGAGGATGGCAGGCGACTCGGTAGTTCCATTAGACGGGCAGGATCTATTGTACCTCGGTGGCAACGTTCACTGACATATATCAGGGTGGAGTAGAGCCGAGGTCTTCGCTGCTGCTTTGAATGCCGGAGTATCCTGAAAATCTGGAAATGGATTTTTCGAAATTATGTTTAATGTTGTTTTAGCAGGAAAATGTCCGATATACATCAAATGTCTTTCACATAGACAGGTGTGTAATGATAAAATGAAAACAATGTAAGCTGATATTATCGAGTTTGTTTTAAGTAGATATTGTAGTAACCAAATCAAGATCATCGAACATGTTTTTAAGAAATGTTAACCAATTATATTTGTATCCTTCCAATATATTGCCGTGGGACAGCAGCTTGTGTACGATAAAAGATAGTTTAATGGTTTGCCAGATAGTAATTTTGCCCAAGAACATACCGTTCTGGTTTTAACTTTGACAGTTTGAAAAACCATGAAATTTGGAGTACTTTTTCTGAGTGACGTTAAAGACCAATTTCAATTTTAGAAACATTAACCTTAAGCCTCCATTTCTCACAATACCTACTGAAAGAATCTAACAAGGTCTGAGTCACCTGATCTTCTGCAGCATTTCACTTTAGTTTCAGAACATTAACCTTTAGCATTCATTTCTCACAATACCTACTGAAAGGATCTAACAAGGTGTGACTCACCTGATCTTCTGCAGCATTTCGTCGTGTGTCAAGGCATCAAAATGGTGTACGTTTGTCTCGGAAGGCTCATACAACTTCTGCAAATCCTTCATCATGAATCCCTCCAAGTAGCACAGGACTGGCGTGAAGTGGTCCTTGTATGGTCTGTGGGTCTCGTTCTGATTCTGCCAGGCAGAGAACCACTCTCGCATCTCCGCCGCTTGTTCATCAGTGGTGTTTAGACGGGTGATGGCATCGGGAACGGGCGGGAAGGGTACGTCTCTCACTGCATTCATAACATTGTTGTTGTCTGGCATTTGGAGCTTGTAGTCGTTGTGTCTGGAGATAAGATGTATATGATGAAACAGAAACAAGCGTGAGTGAATGAAGGCATGTTACTAGCAGTAGTTCTAATTTAGGCACCACGAAGGTTTAATAGATATGTTACTAAAGCGTACCTCTTACCAGACGCGATGGCAAATTGCCAATCAGGTGTTTCAACCATCCGATACCAATGTATCAATACATTAAACAAGATGCAGTGCATACCTACACGCCCGTGAAGGTCCGGGTTAGAATATTGACATTCAGTAACCCATGCTTGTCGTAAGAATCGACTAAAGGGATCGAGTGGTCAGGCTCGCTGACTTGGTTGACAGATGTCATCGGTTCCCAATTGTGCAGATCGATGCTAATGCTGTTGATCACTGGATTGTATGGTCCAGACTCGATTATTTACAGACCGCCGCCATATAGCTGGAATATTGCTGAGTGCGACGTAAACCTAAACTCACTCACGCATACCTACACCCAAGATAATAGACTGGCCAAAAGAATACGATTGGTTGCAACTTTTAAAACATCTAAGAGGAAGTACTGCCCGTAATTGAAGATACTGTCTAACACAGATGAATCGATAGTTGATATGTCGAACTAACGGTAGTCTCTAAGTAAACTTTTAAAACATCTTAGAGGAAGTACTGCCCGTAATTGAAGATACTGTCTAACACAGATGAGTCGATAGTTGATATGTCGAACTAACGGTAGTCTGTATGTAAAGAGTTTGGTCCCTGTATATTCCTTATTAATCAACAATGTATGGTTGTGTTTGGTCTCGGAAAGGTGGAATTATTTACAAAGGTTCGTTTACATCCCACACAACAGTGTTTGACATGATATTCAGTTGGATCTATACCTTGTCCTGAAATCGATGCCATTGAGGACGACATCCAGTTCCCCAAGTCCCATCGTCCGGTATTGATCAGGATGGTCATGAATGGACCCAGCTAATTGCCCTGAGTGAGAGTCGCCGTGATACGGCCTTGGTCCTTCCTTAGGTGTACCGGATCTGCTTGACACCAGAGTTGTAGCCGCCCCGGATCCGCTCATTGACGTACAACTGTTGAAGCATGATCTGCCTAGCAACAGTTTCCATCAGTTTCTCCAGGACATCCATTTTCTCATGCATTAAATCTTCAGGTGTCTTCGGTTTCGGTGTTGTTGTGGTGCGGTGCCAGTGGGCAGCCATTGCACTGCCCGCCAGACACACCAAAGCAAGTACAAGATGAAAATTCATCTAAAATATATTAAATAATAGTTATTTAGTTACATTAAATAGGTAGTATGTTTTGAGTCGCTAATATCAGCAATCCAGTCGTGTTGCCAAGAACTAGCTTCAGGTTGGTTCAGAACAATGGCCTGGTGTGAAACCAATGTCTTCCACTCGCTTGGCAAAGGCTTTAACCACTGTATTGCCCTACCGTCACACTGAGAATTAAGAACGTGACCGGTTTCACTTTTAACGTGATGCCTTGAGTATAATATTGATTCATTGGCTGTAATCGAGAGAATATTCCATTGAGGAAAATGATCATGATTATGTGAAGCATTCGGGTTATTATCCTTGTCTCACCAAGGTAAGTGAGCCATTTAGCTAGTATTAAGCTATAGATTGAGAGAGTTACGATTAGTTATTATGGCTCCTTCAGAAATTGTATGTACAAGTTCGGTGCCTTACCATTCTGGACTTCTTTGAATAACAGCCACTAATTTGCTTGGGCTTTATACATATTTCTTATCGTACATGCTTGCTATCGATAGATTACAAGTTCATTATTTCTAGGGTCCGATTTATCACGAAAAGATACAAGTTGTTGTGCTCAGACAGGGTTATCTCCCCTGCATCTGACTTGGCCCCATCCCCTAGACAAGCTATCTGAGGACAACACGACAAATATTTACACATGGACTCACCTGCACCGAATTTTCTTGTATGAAACAGATATACACAAGGACAATTATAACTTTGTGAACATATTTATAACTTTTGTTGCATTTTTATGTTGCATTTTTCAACGCTTTACAGGAATAGAAATACCAATGAGCTTTGTATGATATGGAATAGCATATATCTCTAAACATACTCAACAGCACAAACGTGTATATGAACTAATAAAATAGAGCAAAACTTGGAATCTATGCTACAGTCTATCAAAGAGGAACATTCAGTGATCACTTGGCATCATTCTACTTCATTTAGAAAATACCTAACGGTAACAAATTTTGGTGAAGCTTATTTTGAAAATCAAATTTTTTAAAAGCATAACAATAATGATGACAGAGTAATTATTTCTACTTTGATTACGAAGTAGTTCAAGTCTCTGTTTAGTTTCAAATCTTTATTTTATTGTAAAACCATATTTCAGGTAAGTTCTAGATAAAGTTTACCTTTCTGCAATCCCAGAATAAATAAGTGATTGCAGAAAGTACAACTACTGCTTTCTGCTTATCCTAGTTTAAGATATTATTAATTAGTAATGTATGGTGTAGTATTTAGTATTGGAACCATTGTATACGACTATCTATTGTACAGCTAAAAGGAATTACATTATAATGTGGCCATTCGTTAAATATTGAGGGCGGTGGGGTAGCCTAGTGGTTAAAGCGTTGACTCGTCACGCCGAAAACCCGGGTTCGATTCCCCACATGGGCACAATGTGTTAAGCCCATTTCTGGTGTCCCCCGCCGTGATATTGCTGGAATATTGCTAAAAGCGGCGCAAAACTAAACTCAGTCAGTCAGTTAAATATTGAATAATTTGTTGGATGAAGTTCCACTTTGTGTTGATTGTTTTGGCATAGTTGAGTCAGGAAAAGCAAGATTTTATGGATGTCAACTTGTTTATTGTGAATAACACGACGTTTCAGAGTGTATGCTTGCTCCTTCATCAGGTGAATGGTAGGGCGTATAAGGGATATATATATATATATATTTACGCCCTATATATATATATATATATATATATATATATATATATATATATATGCACATACATGGGCACTTTAGAGGATGCATCTAGCTAATTCCATGTAGTTGTGGACAACTGTACATCGGGGAAACGCTACGACCTGTCAACACAAGACTCAAGGAACATCAAGCCTCCGTCAACAAGCTCGACCAGAAGGCTGCCATATCAGAACATATACTAAAGAATAAGGACCACACCATCAAATGGGAAGCCACCAAAATCCTGTCCACAAACAACAACAACTGGCGCCATAGGAAGCTCCAGGAAGCCCTAGACATACGGAGATGTCAGCCAGCAATCAACCGTGACCAAGGTATCTACCTGCCATGTGCTTGGGACTCACTCATCTAATTACATGTACATCACTATTGCTTATCACCACCTCATCAGCCCACTGGCTTCTTGTTTGTAGTGCTCACTGCCCTCCCTTACCACGTGTGTGTACGGTATCACTGGCTTCCCTGTGTTATTCTACACCCTATCAATTACCATGTTGTTTTAGCGTATCACTGGCCTCCTCGTGTTTTGTATTACATCCCATCAAATCTATTATCATGTTGTTTTAATGTATCACTGGCCTCATGTTGTGATTACATATTCTATCCTCAACATTGTTAAACTTGTTATACATGTTTTCTTTCTAAGTGCCCATGTATGTATATATATATATATATATATATCCCCCTTATACTCCCTACCATTCAGCTGATGAAGGAGCAAGCATACACTCCGAAACGTCGTGTTATTCACAATAAAGAAGTTGTCATTTCCTGTGTATTCCACTTCTAAATGCCCTTCAAAGATTTGATAGTTGAGTTAGTTATAGTAATGTTGAGTTCCTGTGGAAATTTTCAATAGGCTTTCTATATATGGCGGATTGGATTGTTTTTGTGTTGTTTTTATGTCTATGTTTGCTTACAGAAAAAAAAGTATTCAATTTGTTTTACAGAGTTGGCAGTGCCCATATATATTAGAAAGTTTGTTTTGTTATCAAATGTTTTTTTTACAAATGTTTCAATTGAAAGTAATGTTCCCTTATCAGCATTGTGTTCATTTATCCAGTTTTCGTAGGGTTCGGAAGCGAGTAAAATATACTCTCCCCAAAAAGAAACGCCTAGGTGTATTTTCACGAATTTAATCTGCTAATTTTAAAGTGCAATTCTGGATCAGTCACAGCCAAATTTCACAGTACAAAAGACAAAATGTCTTTTAACATATGTAGCTTATAAAAAAACTTAGTCTAGTTGGTAATAAACAGAAACATCGAAAGAAAAACAAGTTCGAAAGAAAGTGAAATGACAACAAATATCTCCTAGATAGAATATTGCTTGCAATAAGTGTTCCTAAGGGAAATTATTGAATAAACATCCAAAATCAATTAAAAAATATATTAACACAAAAATGAAACCACAAAAGAATACATTCGAAATCAAATTCTTGTTTCATTGAAAGCAATATTGAAGATTAGGACTGAAAGAAAAAGAAATAGGGACAAGAAAATTAATTTGGATCGAAGTCTGAAGTAGTATGTTCAAAACGAATGTATGGTAAATGCACTCATAATCTTTAACGATATCTGCATAAAGATTGTAAAACACAACGTTACAGTGCACTTGACAACTTTGATATGCTGTGCCTGTTTCTTTAATTACGGTAAATAGGTATTCCTTGAGTAATGCGTTTTGGTGCGAGTTAGAAGTAAAATAGTCGTGCGTGAGTCAGCATATTTCTCAAAATATGAGTGACGACACATCCACATCATCTCCCCACAAAAAACCCAACAAACAAAAACAACGACAACAGCACAACAACAACCAAACATCACCCCCCCAAAAATATACATTAAAATAAAAATAAATGAATAAAATGCATAAAAAATAATGATAAATAAAAGAAATATTAAAAACACACAGCAAAGGGCGTAAAATTGCGCTGTGATATCACTGATTCTGTTTATCGCTGCACTCAGCAATATGACGGCTCTAAGTAATTGCACAGATTGATGATGTGATGGCACCGTGAAGATTCCATTATTATTCATAGACATTACTTGCAAATTTTGTAAGTGGTATAAATAATTAGGTCGCTAAAAACAGCTCCAAAATATTTCCCATTTGTATTTTGATGGTTTATGACAGTGCACAATTATTGTCATAATTAATAATAAATTTAATTTTGCAGGTATATAACAGCATATTATTGACAATCTCGCTTCCACATTATTCAGTGTTTCGAAATTGAATGATTGGTAAATATAGTCATTTTCATACCAAATTACATGTACCTACCGAAATAGTTTGAATTCCTCGTTATTAATTAGAAGTTCGAGTCAAGTTCACCAACATATTACGAAGTCACTATCTATCTATATCTATGGAAAAAAAATTCTATAGCGCTATATCCAGAATAAACAGCTTTGTAGCGCTTGAGGCTCTGACGG
Source organism: Haliotis rubra (assembly GCF_003918875.1). Lineage (NCBI taxonomy): Eukaryota > Metazoa > Mollusca > Gastropoda > Lepetellida > Haliotidae > Haliotis > Haliotis rubra. The sequence goes on from NW_025767335.1 coordinate 2,598,431, forward strand.
AAAGTGAGTTCTTACATGCTTCACGGAAGTGGTGAGTCTTTAGCTGTGATTTGAATGAGTCCAGGCCCCGATTTCTCGAAACAAACTTAAGTCTGAGTTTTGACTTAAGTAAGAGTTTTTACTCAAATTTGAGAAAAAGTAGGAAAATGCATTTCCCAGAATGAACTGAAATCGATATTACACTCAAACATAGTTGACAATTTGAGTTGGGTAGATAGGCTACTTAAGTTGTTTGGGCATTTTTATTTTAAAAAATGCAGTTGAGTTAAAAAATCAGCTGTTTCAAATTGTCAAACTCAGTTTGAAATTTGAGTAAAAACTTTTAAGGTTTTTCGAGAAATCGGAGCCAGGTCGTGGTTTAATCTCAGATGGTGTGGGTGTTCATTCCACAAGTTTGGTCCGGCAATTTGGAAACAACGGCTGGTGATGCGACTGGGTTTTAGTGCAGGTGGCTGATGGAGAAACCGTTGAGAGGATCGAAGAGATCTGACAGGTTGATATCTGGTTATCTGGTGTTTTTGCCGCTACCATGTTCTGAACAATTTTTCACGTACCAAAAGCACGTAATCTTTTTACAGGACATTCCCTCTATGTAATGAATACCTAAGTATTGTGCCGTGTTATATGTATAACGTGAGTGAGAGTGATATTTCAAACAAAACTGTATCTTCATAACGTGTCAGCTGAAAGTCAAAGACGATCTTACCGAGTTTCGTGAAAGCCACCAGCAGGGCTACAGTTTGACCAACTAAGCCTCATAATCGATCAAACAGAAACAGTGACTAGTATGATGTAGGACATTCACTTCTCACTTGCATATATTATTTGTGTTTGTTGTTTAACGCCATCACCCAGCATTATTCCAGCTGTATCACAGGTGCTTGTAACTAAACGACGGACAAAGTACGAATCCGCATATAGATATGACGAGAAAAGCCCATTTCACGTGTTTGTCATCATGACATTACTTTACGGCAGAGAAGACACTCACTCACTCACTCAGTTAGAAAATACGGAAACAACCGAAAGAAATATGATCATGTTTATTGCCACCTGAATAGACTGATCAACGTTCAGTTCTGGATAACAGTGAGAGTCAAGGGGTGACCATCAGAACAGGCTCCAGCGTGGCCATCGCATTTCTTTATCTGAAAGCCTGAGGTACCAGACTTGACGTAGATCTCAACCTGATGACTGTGCCCAGAGTTGTAGGATGTCTTGACACTGACGGTGTGCCCAGCACCAAGCGACTCCATCTGAGCAAAGGTGAGGGTAATTCTGTGGGTGTGTTTGCCGTGAGCTTTGTCTGATGGACCAACAAGGAAGTGGACACTAGGCTGTGCTTTGCCAATCACAGGTGCCTTGCCAGCATGGACTGGGTTCTTCTCAAACGCTGCAGTGTTCGACTGTATTTTCATAGTGATGTCCTTAAGAGCATCCAGTTCCTTCCAGACACTCATTCCTTCACCGTGCACTGGAAGAATGGGATAACGAGCCCTCACTGAACCAATTCCTGGGATTTTCGGAAGTATGGTGCGCATTCCAGATGCCATTACCATTCTTGGAGTTCCTTTTGAGTCCAAAACACCCACCACGCTATGGGCTTGGTTGTTCTTGTCCAAAGCAGCTGTGTCAAAGAACTCTTTAGGTGTATGATACCAGTGCATGCTGTTGGAGCCATCAAATGCAGTGGCCTGGGTCATCCCACCATGCCTCTTGTTGGCAATGACAGATTTTGCATAGTTGGTGCTGTAATCACCCTTGTATTGGATCGAGTAGGGGTTCCAGTTATGTAGAGGGGTTAGGTATACTATCTCAAGAGGTATAGCAGCAGTATACCGTCTTGTAATGGGACCGCACTCCGTTTTCCGAGTGGTCGGGTTCTTATGACAATCTGTGAGGGTCATGCTGGCCACCTCGTGATGGGTAGTCTGTGCAATGAAGAAGTAAGAATCAGCAAATCCCCTGTGGACAATCTTCACTCCCATCGCCCCTTTATCATCAACCTTGTACCACCGGTGATAGTATGCCGTGTTGAGTGGGGTAAAGTTAGCAAACTTGATTTCATTGACTGTCTCTCTGAGGAAAGAATCGTGAATAAGGGCGCCGTAATTTTCTTTCCCTGGGATCTCTTGCATGACCTTGTCCAACAACCCATAGACGAAGTCTTGATCGTCCGTCTTTTCAGTGAGGTCAAACCTGGCTCCAGGGCTGTTCCTGTATTCATCAAACGTCAGCAAGTTGGCCATCCTAACGTTCAAATCGTCCACCAGCTTGAGGTTCTTCAGTGGCAAGTCCTCGCTGAGAGGATGGCAGGCGACTCGGTAGTTCCATTGGGCAGGATCTATTGTACCATTGACAACGTTCATGACATAGCGGGGTAGGTAGGCGAGGTCTTGGCTGCTGCTTTGAATGCCGGAGTATCCTGAAAATCTGTAATGGATTTTCGAAATTATGTTTAATGTTGTTTTAGCAGGAAAATGTCCGATATACATCAAATGTCTTTCACATAGACAGGTGTGTAATCATATAATGAAAACAATGTAAGCTGATATTATCGAGTTTGTTTTAAAGTAGATATTTTAGTAACCAAATCCAAGGAAATGTTAACCAATTATGTTTGTATCCTCCAGTATATTGTCGTTGTACAGCTGCTTGTACATAAGGACATATAATTAAGATTTACTTCAAATGTGTTTCATGAAGATGGATGTGTAATGATGTAATGATCCTTTCATAATAACATCTTCTGACAAATATTCAGTAGGCTTGTGTGTCATGTACATGAAAATAACGAATTGAATATGTATATCTCCTGTGGATACTGAACGGCGTCTACTCTGTCCAGCTCACTCATCTTGTGACTACATCATGGGTATTTGTGGACAAGGGCTGAGTCACCTGATCTTCTGCAGCATTTCACTTTAGTTTCAGAACATTAACCTTAAGCCTTCATTTCTCACAATACCTACTGAACGAATCTAACAAGGTGTGACTCACCTGATCTTCTGCAGCATTTCACTTTAGTTTCAGAACATTAACCTTAAGCCTTCATTTCTCACAATACCTACTGAATGAATCTAACAAGGTGTGACTCACCTGATCTTCTGCAGCATTTCACTTTAGTTTCAGAACATTAACCTTAAGCCTTCATTTCTCACAATACCTACTGAACGAATCTAACAAGGTGTGACTCACCTGATCTTCTGCAGCATTTCACTTTAGTTTCAGAACATTAACCTTAAGCCTTCATTTCTCACAATACCTACTGAATACCTACTGAACGAATCTAACAAGGTGTGACTCACCTGATCTTCTGCAGCATTTCGGTTTGTGTCAAAGCATCAAAATGGTGTACGTTTGTCTTGGAAGGCTCATACAACTTTTGCAAATCTTTCATCATGGATCCCTCCAGGTAGCACAGGACTGGCGTGAAGTGGTTCTTGTATGGTCTGTGGGTCTCGTTCTGATTCTGCCAGGCAGAGAACCACTCTCGCATCTCCGCCTCTTGTTCATGAGCGGTATGCAGACGAGTTACGGCGGCGGGAACGGGCGGGAAGGGTACGTCTTTCACTGCATTCAAAATCTTGTTGTTGCCTGGCATTTGGAGCTTGTAGTCGTTGTGTCTGAAAATAAATAATAAAATCTGTCCATAAAATATATTTACCTTGCGGAACGATAGTGCGTGAGTGAGTAAAGGTACAGTAGTTAAGGCACCAAGCTTTGACGAATATGTAACTAAAGAGACTGTTACGAGACTCGATGATATAATACCAAACAAGTGTTTCAATGTAAGTATGCAATGCTCAAGTTATAATAATTTAGCAGGATACAGTGCATACCTATACCCAAGGTAACAGACAGACAGAAGAATATGATTGGCTGCAACTTTTACAACTCCTTAGAGGCACGTACTGCCAGGAACTGTATATACAGTCAAACACCTTTTGTCGCACTTTGATGTGTCGAACCTTCGACCTCCAAACTGACCTTCGACACAACGATGTTTGACTGCAGATACTGTTTGTGTTAAAAGTTTCGTAATATTGTTTTGTAAGAATATGAAGGTGGACGTGATCTTGTAATACATGATATTTAGTTGGATCGAAACCTTGTTCTGAAATCGATGCCATTGAGGACGACATCCAGTTCCCCAAGTCCCATCGTCCGGTATTGATCAGGATGGTCATGAATGGACCCAGCTAATTGTCCCGAGTGAGAGTCGCCGTAATACGGCCTTGGTCCTTCCCTTGTGTACCGGATCTGCTTGACACCAGAGTTGTAGCCGCCCCGGATCCGCTCATTGACGTACAGCTGTTGAAGCATGATCTGCCTAGCAACAGTTTCCATCAGTTTCTCCAGGACATCCATCTTCTCGTGCATTAGGTCTGCACGTGTCTTCGGTTTCGGTGTTGTTGTGGTGGGGTGCCAGTGGGCAGCCATTGCACTGCCCGCCAGACACACCAAAGCAAGTACAAGATGAAAATTCATCTAAAAAATATTGACCAGTAGTTAGGTATTATATACATCAAACATCAATATTCCAGTCTTGTTGCCAAGAACAAACTTCAGGTTGATTCAGAACATTGATCTGAGGCGAAAGCAATGCAATTGCAGGATTGACAAAGGTTTTAACCAATGTATGTGATGAAACAATCAAAGCATTATCCTTATCTCGCCAAGATAAGTGATCCAGCGAGCTAGTATTAAGCTATAGACTAGTGAGTGACGATGTGGCTCGTTCAGAAATTTTATGTATGATCGCTACTTACCATTTTGACTTCTTTGAATGACAGACCAATATTTTGCTGGAACTTTATACATTTTTCTTATCCTACAGGTTATAACATGTAGATTACATGTTGTTATTCTAGTCCGATTTATCACGAAAAGATACCAAAGCTGTTTTGCTCAAGCGGGGTTATCCCCATTCGTGACCTTCTAGTGTTATTCCGGGACAAGCCGAATAGCGACTCGTGCCCCTCTGGAAGATTTCATATTGGCCTATGAATATCAGAACTACTTCAAACAAGACCGATAACTGAATCCCTGTTTGATTCTATTAGTACTTTTTTATCACCGAAGCACTTCTATATCGTTTTACTACTTTTTATTTATTTCTTTTAGTGAAGTAAACCTCTTTGATACAACTAAAAGAAGGAGACCAAATATTTGTAAAAGACAAATTCCAACTTAATTATAACCAGCTGTTCACCTTATATATACAAATAGGGTTCAGATGGGCTTTGTTTTATTGAATATGCAAATAAAATAATCTTTTTTTTTCAGCTACATTATATCCCATAGCGGCTACTCGAAATGGCTTTAAAATATTTCTGAAACAGCGTTCGTGTAACCTTGCTGCCATACCCCTGGTAGAATATTAAAATGAATACGCTGAAACATATACGAATGACACCCACAAAGTCAGATTAAGTTATATTTAAATTTAGATATAATATCATTGTTTTGAAACTCGTAGCGATTTATAACTATATTTCCTAACATGTTGGAAAGCGCACTTACAATCTCCAAAAGAAGCCCACAAAGTCGTCAGAAATACTGACTGACTGACTGACTGAGTTTGTTTTACGCCGCTTTTAGCAATATTCCAGCAACATCACGGCGGGGAACACAGGAATGGGCTTCACACATTGTACCCACGTCAGAAATACACTCAACTGGACCCACGAGAGTCGTTATTTAAACAAACGCACGTGCTTGTATTTGAATCTCTCGCCGTCAATCATATTATTCTTATTAAAACCTTCACATTAGGCAGCACAGTTCTGTTAGCTACGTTCTTTGTACTTTCACTATGATGATTTATATTTTACTGATTTTTAAACAATGACATAATGCCATAAACGATTTAATTACTCCGGATTATTTTTATCAAAGCACGGCAATCATTACGCGCGTTCTGATTGGTTTATCGTATTTTCGCATATAACAAACATCGAGAGGGGGCGAATCTTCTTTTAGGTTACGGAAAGGGGAGAGTGGTGACGAATGTTCTTGGAGGTTACGGAAAGGGGCGAGTGGTGACGAATGTTCTTGGAGGTTACGGAAAGGGGCGAGTGGTGACGAATGAGGTTACGGAAAGGGGCGAGTGGTGACGAATGGGGCTATCCTCTTTATGTGACTTCTGCCACTCTTGCTGAATTGACGGTAAATGTCCATCGGCGTGAATACCCAGAGTTGGGTTCTCTGGGTTTGCTGGATCTGAAAATGGTAGGTTTGATACCCATGTCCGTCCTGATTACAGTACTTGGTTTGTCAGAAGGGAGCCAAGAATCAGGGGTTTCCTCAAAGTGGTCAACCTCGAAGACCAGCATCACTTTTAATAAATAAATAAATAAAGTTAATATTTGTATAGCGCCTGTTCCAACATATTGCTCAAAGGCGCTTAGGCGAAGGCTATGTTGAACAAGTGTGTTTTTAGTTGTCGTTTAAACTGGTCGAGATTGACAATGTTCTGAATGCGCCGAGGAAGACGGTTCCAGAGCCAGGGGCGGGCTTTGGAGAACGATCTATCTCCATAGTGTCTTTTCCTAGTCATAGGAACATCCAGTGCTCTTGATGGTCTTGACCTAAGATCTCTCCCTGGAGTGTAGGTTGATAGGAGTTCACTGATATACTCAGGAGCTAGACCACTTTTGGTATTTATAAACATAAGCTAACTGTGATACACCCAGACTACTTCTTGATGTCACGTAAACCGCAACAGTGTGATTTTCAGAGATTCAGAGTGGCAAGAAAACCGTGCACGAGGCTGAATGACAAGGGGGATTTCAACTTCCCAGTAGTCAAATCTCCTTTCATGGCCAGCAACATTCCAACAGCTCCAACCTTTGGTGTTTATATTTCACAACCATTAAGGTACAATCGAGCACCAAGATTTCACAGAGCCTCATACCTTTTTTGCTTTAGATAACCAGCGAAAGATCAGTGTGTGAGTGTGCGAGTGAAGGCGTAAGCCGTTTTAACAATAATCACGATGGGGGCCGACAAACAATGGGCTTCAAACTTTGTAATGGAATCTAAACCGGACCTTCGGCATGACTGGACAACACGTCAGCTATCAGCAAAACACATGGCACTTATAAAGAAGAGCAAAACAGATACTTTGGATTTCTCTAATAATTTCTGTTTAACTAATGCTGTGGTGCATCAAAAACATATTTATCTATTGAAACTAAGGTGACAAGTGACAAGACTTTGGCTATGTTAATGACACGTGTCACTGGCAGGATACGCTCACCTTTTAGCGAATACCTGGAATCATCACTATTTCATAGTGGTTCATAAACACATGCTCTGTCATCGTATCGCATGGTCACTGGATTGTCTGGTCAAGACTCGATTTGTTTACAAACAACATCGTATAACGGTAATACTGCTGAAGCAAATATCTGCTCATAATATAGTCACAGTTGTACACTCGACTCTGCTTTTGAAAGAGATTCCGTATGGGTTTGGAAAGGGTCTTGTCGCTTCTAATTGTTAAGACAGAGCGTTTTCTAAGAGTGTTGTCTCCTGGAATATGCGCTCTTGGTGTACGAAGTGTTCGTTCCCTTGGGTTTGACTGTCATGTTTAAAAGATGATTGTGTAATAGCAGGATTGTTCCACAGACAAGTTGTTGTCTGAGCCAATTCCTTCTCCCTGCCCAATCTCAACTTACTGTTGTCAGTCAATGTTGAAGTATCGGCGTAAAGACAGACGTAGCACTTAAGTTGTCATTTTGAACAGGGTACAGGGCAGTTATAGTTAACCAGTCCAGGTTTATGTTTGCATAGTAACGACTTGCATCAGACCTTTCACGATGTTTTGCCAATGTCAGGCACAAAAGTACAACGAAATGTGCTGTAATTTCACACACCGCAATAACTCTCTTTTGCGTAATATCTTTTAATCTATCAAACATAAAAATCAATAGTACCAAGATAAATTCAAAGATCAAAGGCTATGAATAACTTTGTTATAAACGAGATTGTACGCTGAATACCTGACAGTCTTCATAATCTCAAGTGCACCTGACAACTCTGTGTGCGATATGCTGTGCCTATTTCGTTAACTACGGTAAATATGCATGTCTAGAGTAATGCGCTTTGGTGCGAAACGTAGGACGCCGTCCTGCTTGAGTCGTAGCATATTTCTCCATCAATCGTCCAAGAGCAAGGATTACTCTTTCGTGGTATCTAGCGGCTGAGGGGATGGTGTAAATCCAGCTAGGGTCCATGCAGGTGAGGTGAAATTGGGTTTAACGTCGTGCTTGAGAATATTTCGCTCATATGACGACGTGCATGCGTGTGTATGTGTATGTGCGGCTGCTTGTACTAGCCCAGACTTAAGCTGGTTTTATAGTGCTAGCCCACTGAGATACGATGCCGCAGTGAAGCATGATTACCCCACTCAGACACATTATACTGACTCCGAGCCGACCAGTCCTTGTTGTACCCATTAATGCCGAGCGCCAGGCAGGGACCAACAAGTACCATATTTTAACGTAGTTTGGTATGACGCGGTCGGGGATCGAACCCGCGACCTTCCGATATTGCCGATTTGACGTTAAATATTAACTCACTCATTCACTCACTTTCATGGTATCTCAGTGGGACAACTGTAGACAAAACAGAGCTGTGAACTTTCATACGACAGAAACCGTGTATATTGGGTTCTCTCTCTCTCTCACACACACACACACAGAGAGAGAGAGAGAGAGAGAGAGAGAGAGAGAGAGAGAGAGAGAGAGAGAGAGAGAGAGATACGCATACATAGACGTACAGAGAGAGAGAGCAGAGAGAGAGAGAGAGAGAGAGAGAGAGAGAGAGAGAGAGAGCACGCACACACACGCACTCTGTTTGATAATGACAATCACCTAACGTCACCATCTGTCACGTATAATATAACCATACACCTCCATACCGTTCTGCATTACCTGCCTTCATAGATATAACCATCAACATCAGATAAGCCAGCTAGTGTTAAAACGCAACACAGTAGCACCTTGAGAACCAGTTGTCACTAAGTATCAAACGACGACCGTCAGTTGTTTGAAATCCGAGCTGAAGCACCTGGCCAACTCGAGCGAATCGTGCGGTAATTGAACAGCATTAGGTAGACAATTGTACTTGACACGCAAACACATCAACACACAAGGGACCGATAAGTCTTGGCAAGTATTGATTACATTCATTATCCATGTTCAAAATACGTAGATTGCATCGCAAGGCCATGACCATGGATAGATATAAGCAAATACCTTGTAAACACGTATCCATGTTTTGTTGCTACACACAAACGGACGCGCCTGATGCACGTCGGGATAGGTAAAGGTACTGTTTCCCCTCTCTTCAGACTGCCATGTTGCTTCCTGCTCGACACTGACGTGTAAGTACACATGCATACCATAATCCTGTATCAGTATCTGCTTGCCAGACCTCTGTCAGTGTCACGCATCTTATTTTGCTTTTTTTCTTATGTTTGTGCTCATAACAGGACAGGGGCGGTGGGGTAGCCTAGTGGTTAAAGCGTTCGTTCGTCACGCCGAAGAGCCGGGTTCGATTTCCCACATGGGTACAATGTGTGAAGCCCATTTCTGGTGTCCCCCGCCGTGATATAGCTGAACTATTGCCAAAAGTGGCGTAAAACGATACTCGCCCTTTTAGGGTTGATGTTTATAGGTGAATGTTTGTAGATGTTTGAAATATTATGTAACGTTAGTTTGATGTTCATTGTGAATGTCTGCCGTTTCAGTGGGATGCAGATGTACAAGGACAGAAAGTACGAAACTGTAAATTACGACCCCAAGATCAAAACGTACGACGGCAAAGTAAAGAAGTACGAGGTGAAGAATTATGATACTATCAAGCGCTATAATACTGTACGGAAGTACGACAAGATACGTAACTACGACAAGATAAAACCTTACACGGGATATAAGGAATACGTACCGCCCTGGTCACGTGACCACGAACCGTACGAAAGGAAACCAGCCAAGGAACCTGAACCCAAACAGAAGAAACCCGCCAAGACCACAAAGGAGACACCACCAGTGGTAAGTATATACTAATGCTGATTCTTTGAGACATCGGTCGCCTGGAGTGAGCGAATGATGTTTTATGCCACAGTAGATAACAGTGAGCGAGTGGGTTTAGTTTTTACGTCGCTTTTAGCAATATTCCAGCAATATCACGGCGGGGGACACCAGAAATGGCCTTCACAATTTGCACCCATGTGGGGAATCGAACCCGGGTCTTCGGCGTGACGAGCGAACGCTTTAACCTCCAGCTACCCCACCGCCCACAGTAGGCAACAAGGTTTGTATGTTGCGGTTGCGTGGATGTAATGAAGTTTTGGCCAGGTTACCCCGCTCTTGTTAGCAACGACGATGAGACATGAACCACTTTGTTCATCCGATCCTCATTATTTAGTTTAACAACTTCATATAGTTAGTGTGCCTAAGGGGGTGGTGTGGTAGCCTAGTGGTTTCAGCGTTTGCTCGTCGCGCCGATGGGCCGGGTTCGATTCCACGCATGGGTACAATGTGTCAATATTATTTCCTGTGTCTCCCGCTGATATTGGTAGACTATTCCTGAAGGCGGCGTAAAACGCAAACTCAGTCACCCGTGTGCTAAAGACCACTGACGCTTATACACGACGTTCACAATAGCTTTGGCTTTGTGTGGCAGGGCGTATCTATTTCGTTGAAGTTCCCTTTGGCGTCACATGATGCACAAATAAGGGCACAGTATGATGCATGTTGTTTCACCTTCAAGGATGGCAATAGCATTCAAGTACTTCTCAACTTCAGTAAATTATTGTCTTGTGGTGAGGAAAGTAATATTTTAGATGACTTTCTTTGCAGCCAAACTCATATCGAGTCATTTGGAATATATATAAAAAATGATGTCATCATTAAAGTCAGACTAGAATGGACTCGAAACAATGTATACTGAAATCCACTAAAGACGTATCGGCGGAATAAACGTTTTATCTCCCTAATGAATGAAGAAGAGAACTTGTCCCTACTGACAATAAAATTGTTGATCAAGATGGAAACACAAGGAAAAGAAAATGGAGTCATTAATCGTTTAGTGCAACCATAAATTAACCATAACAATGACGGGAGTTCAATGGAAATTTGACACTCGCTCAAACCTTTCGCACAGTCAGTGTCTGTAGAGTGTGTATGGCCACCATTTGCGTGGAGCATAGATAGATCTCGTGTCGAAGATGAGATAACCTTCACATGAAAGCTGGCGGTATTTGACGCCATATTCGTTGCAAGTTCCAACTCGTGGACGTTATTCGGTTGAGCACTAGCGGAAAGTCTTCTCCCCATCTTGTCCCACAAATCAAACAACGCTAGATCTGGAGAAGCCCACGACAGGACAGGAATGTGGTACGGAAGAAAGGTCATGTTGTGTCTAGCCCTATGGGGTCGTGCCTTACCGTGTTGCAACATGTGACGTTGATCTGCCGCCATGTGGGGAACGAGTGTTGGTCTCAGTACCTCAGTACCTGTATACGTTTGAGCTGTAACTCGACCACGACAGATGTGTAGTCGTTCCCTGCCATGACTACGTCTCCATCCCAAGTTCACCCCAGTCTCGGTTCATCTGCTGAAGTGGCGTTGGAGTAGCCTAGGGGTTAAAGCGTTCACTCGTCACGCCGAAGACGCGGGTTCGATTTCCCACATGGGTACAATGTGTGAAGCCCATTTCTGGTGTCCCCCGCCGTGATATTGCTGGAAAATTGCTAAACGCGGCGTAAAACACAACTCACTCACTTATCAGCTGAATGCAACAATCAGCGTTACGTCCTCCTCGCCAGATTCTGATCCTTCCATCAGCATGACTTTGGTAATATCTGAACTCTTTGACACTAAACAGCTCTTCCTCTCAACAACTGTTAAAAGCGGCATTATGTATACGTAAAGTCAATAATTAAGTGCTGGTCAAACTTAAGGTGTGAATTGGGTATACAGTTCAATGATATGTCAGTGTGTTGTGGAACCGCCACGGTTTATGCAAGCAAACTGCAGGCGAAGGTTTTTTCAGCAGATGATTGGCCGCGTGATCACATAGGGTTGCACATGCTTCTCGCTGTGCATCACGTTTATCTATCATAGTCAAAATTCGTTTTGTATATTCCAAGATCAATGATAGTGGGATGCTGCGTTTCTAATGGATTTCAGTATATATAGCATATTAATGAATAATCCTTTTTTTTTCTTAGAAAGCAAAATGACGATCAGTCATCTCATTGATGCATGTGTACAATTATGATGTTTTGTTTCAGAAGAAAGAACCGAAGATGGCCATGGATTCCCGGGCGTCCCTGGGTTCAATACAGCGGTCTCTGCACCTGTTTCGAGATAGATTTGATACAGATTAACATGCGTTCCAGTGGATGGGAATGCGCAGCTGAGATAGCCAGTGGCATAAACAAGGAGTAGTCCTATCTATGTGGTGCGAGATATCAAGCATTCCTTCTGCAGCTGCCCTGTGTCCCAGTACGGGGAGAACACCGCTGTCATGCGACCTTCAACAGACTACTTGAAGAAATAAATGTCACTAGGTTGTTTTAAATGCTCATTCGGCACACATAAAAAGTGATGTGGCCATTCTTTGCGCGATTCGCACTGAACGTGTTCTTCAGACACGTCGGGGCGGTGGGGTAGCTAGTGTTTAAAGCGTTCGCTCGTTACGCCGATGCCCCTGGTTCGATTCCCCATATGGGTACAATGTGTGAAGCCCATTTCTGGTGTCCCCGTCTTGATATTGCTGGAATATTGCTAAAAGCGGCGTAAAGCTAAACTCACTCATTCACTTTGATGTCGCTCACGTTGAGTATATCTGCTGGTGATTTATATGGAATCATATACGTTTACGTTTAGCAATTTATACACATATGCTTAGTACTCTTTTAATAACATTAAATAATTGGATCGACAAATTGCTTACAATGTCAGTCCATGATCAGTGTGAAATTTAATACGACAAGTTAATATTCTCATTTATTTCATTGGTATCCATGTCATCGCGTATAAAATGTCTGGAAAAGCTGAATACATAATGCAATGCTTATTTCATTTTTGAGTTTTGTCATCAGCCAAATATGTTATTATATCATGTAATGTAATGGAAATGTTGATTTGTTGAACATTTTCTTAATACTGTCACATAGACAATTCAGACTTTCAGGATGTGCCAGCATAATAATAAAGGGAAGCCCAAGTTTTGCAGTTTGTGGTGAGACCTACGAGGAGATTGAAAACAAGAGCCCATATAGCGTGCTGCGGCTTCTTATAGACGACTATGCTCTCTGGCAATCCCTGTGTGTACTCGTGGCTGTTGGGGTAGCACAGTGGTTAAATACTTTGGCGTCATACCGAAGTTCCGGGTTTGATTCCCAACATAGGTGCAGATGTCGCCAACCATGATACTGCTTTCAGATTGCAAAATGAAAAGCATCTATCAACAATCTGACTTCATCACTTAATTAATTTTCAGAAATATTATAATGTGTGACATGACACGTCAGGGAAGTTTTCGATATTTGCTTGAAAGCTGTTCGTAGTTTTGGGTAGTTGGGTTTGGCAGATCATTACATGCGTTGCAATGAAACAGAAAAAGACTTTTCTCCAGTGAAGTGAAGCTCATGTGCTCTTTTAGTTGAAATAATAAATATGTTCATTTTTTATCTTGCCAAAACAAAATTGCAAAGGAATGTGGGTAATCCGCCCGACACCAAAATCTATATATACTACCCATCAAAAGTTTAGACTCACTTAAAGCACTCACTACATGTTATGTATATATATATGTGGTTACATCGAAGATGAATTTCTCCACTAACTTAGGGGAACCAACTGCAAACCTTATGCAGATGAACTGCACGAGGATCATGCATCAAATTGCTGAAAAGCATGTGCAAATATCGTGCATGTGAACAGCTGCGTGTTGGTGTAACGTTTTGTTAAGAATTCGCAAATTTTCACGGAGTTTCATCATTTATCGAACTAATGACAATAATCTTTTCAACATTACTAATTTGATTAACAATACATCAGTTCATGTGTAAACTACCTTGAAACAGTATGGAATATTTTGCAAAATCTAGTTCAGAACAGTTGACTGAAGTAAGTGGCTACGTTTACACTAGTGAGTCTAAACTTTTGATGGGTAGTAAGATAGCGTGCTCACGCGTCCTTGACACCCATGTCAGGTAATTTAATGTCTCTTTAAAGGCGTTTAGGAATCAACATCGATGATCTGGCCCAGTCGACCAAGTAAAAACACAAAACCAAGAGCCACAAATATCACGTTCAACCTCGTTGACCATAAACAGTCACTCTCGCTGGGTTTGAACCCCGAGTTCCTCCTTTGAATAGATTTGTATGTGCACTTAAAACACCATTTTTAATAGCTATGTTATTGGACTGACGAACATAATACTGCATTAAGTGAGTGAGTATGGAATCCGAGAAGGGACATTGTCGCGTTGTCGCATTGTCGCCCTCTCAAAAACAAGCGTAATGAGGCAAAAGTAACCAAAGCGCGACAATGCGACAACGCGACAATGTCCCTTCTCGGATTCCATAAGTGAGTGAGTTGGGTTTTACGCTTTTAGCAATATTTTCCTCCAATATCACGGCGGGGGAATACCAGAAATGGGCTTCAGACATTGTAAGCATGTGGGGAATCGAACCCGGGTCTTCGGAATGTGAATACTGCATTAAACTATCTGCTTGGTTGTCTACTGAATTGACCTACGTCATACAATATGAACCACCTGGCCTGTTTTGTGGGCGAAATGATTCAAATTTTAGCAAACTTATTAATTAACTGTTTCCCATTGTACCGACTGAATTGGAAATGAGGACTAAGGGTGCACTAATGAAATCTAGGCTAATATTATTTGTTTACCTTCGCTATAGTGGAGTATCATCATGTGACCGTAAGTCTATGTTACAGTATAGGAGGTACGACAGTCGTAGCGCTACGATAGCTTTCTGTAACGGGGCCAAGTCCCCACGACCAGACATTCATCGTGAGGCAGCCCCGTGATGATCTGAAGTGTTGTTTAGGCGTACCATCACCGTCACTGCGACGTGACTGATGTCAAGCATGAAGAATATGGTCGAATTGGTGATGGAAAACTGTTTACTTCAAAGTTTTATCACTGGTAATGGGTTTTTTAGTTGACGTATAAACTAACAGTAGTCACTGCTAAGAACATAACAGCAACTGGCAATATGTTAGTGTAGACGTGGGGCGGTGGGGTAGCCTAGTGGTTTAAGCGTCCGCTCGTCACGTCGAAGACCCGGTTCGATTCCCCACATGGGTACAAGGTGTGAAGCCCATTTCTGGTGTCCCCTGCCGTGAAATTCCTGGAATATTGCTTAAAGCGGCGTAAAACCATACTTACTCACTCACTCACTAGTGTAGACAAACGTCCGTATATATCAATTATCACTGAAATGCTGTATTGCCATCTAACCTATATAGTTTATATCTGACAAGAGAGTGATTATAACTACTTCCACTCCTCCAATGAAAAGTAACAGATGGGACACACATGTGATTCAGTTGATTGTCATGACTGTCGTCCCCCTGTTGTTTTTTCTCATTCGTCCTCGGTCTGTGCAATATGTAAGTATTTCCCCATACCTACACTGTTACATGTACATTGACAGGTGTATGAAGCTTGTCAGAAGAGAAGTAAAGCAAAACCTATTGTCGGTGCCTATCTACCATTCGCGGGTTCGATCCCCCCGCGGATTCGATCCCCGGCCACGTCATACCAGAAGACGTTAAAATATGGTACTTGTTGTTCCCTGCTTGGCGCTCGGCATTAATGGGTACAACAAGGACTGGTCAGCTCGAGGTCAGTATAATGTGTCTGAGTGGGGTGTTCATGCTTCACTGCGGCATGGTATCTCAGTGAGCTAACACTATAAAACCAGCTTAAGTCTGGGCAAGTACAAGCAGCCACACATAAACACGCACGTCGTCATATGAGCGAAATATTGTTACGTACGACGTTAAACCCATAATAGCAATTTGAAATTATGATCGTTTGTTAAAGTTATTCCTAAGTTGAATAAAACTCTGAGATTTGAATGTTCAATTTGCAAGGTAAAATTATGAGGATTCGCAATCTCAAGTTCACTTTATTCGATTTTGTTTAGAGTGAAATTCATCGGTACGTTTTCACTGCAAACAGACTATACTCTTGAAGCCATCTACATGTATATGAAATGTAATGTAACCATAAGCTAGATCCGTGGAAAGCGATGCCATATGTTATGTCGATAACAACGAAATATAATTAGCCTAACTTTACATGATGTGCATTATCCTAGTATCGTTTACATCGTGCGCCATATGCGAATCCAGTAAATTATTAAAAGAACAATCAACACCTAGCTATACATTGCAAAACGTGAATATGTTTTATTTTAACTATCAGTATATCAACGCTGAAAACGATGTTACCACATAAAACATTTACACCAGCTTTGGTAACGATGGTAGTTGGGTCACAAATTTGAGAACTTGGAAGTGTACAGGAACATCAATTTTGTACGTGTCGTACATAGTTTTATATACACATCGAATGTTTATAGATCACATAAGTCCTGGGTACAGTAAGTGAAGCCCATTCCTGGTGAGCCCCGCCGTGAATATTGCACGAATATTGCCAAAAGCGACGAAAAGCTAAACACACTCTTGGAGCTGATCAAACTCAGATCAACGAATATGAAAGGACAGCAATAGAGAAGCTTTATCGGCTTTGCATAATATCTGTCTATAATATGGTTGTAGAATTATACGTAATATTTCCGCTGTAGTTGTTTTTTTATAATTAATTAAACGTTGGCCACTTTCCACAACAGACTCTATTCGGACAGCGAACCCGAGAATGGACCAGTCGGCGCACGATGCCACGGGAGCCAGCAAAGCAAGGCGTGTCCTGTGTCTCTCGATTCTCTTCATTGGAAACATTTTTTGCCTTTTGTTGTATTTCACTTATTGGACCTTTCTTCCCATTTGAGGTAAGCTTATCCAATGACATCTATATTCTGTGCTTTTGTCATACTAAATTACTGTTTTAGAACATCATAACGGTCATCACCTTTGATCTGTATGCAGTCAGTATGGTAAGTCTTAAAACATATACGATGTTGTCTGTTATTCTAGTTGGAGCTGTATCCCTTATGATAACGAGTGAGTGAGTGAGTGAGTTTAGTTTTACGCCGCTTTTAGCAATATTCCAGCAATATCACGGCGGGGGACACCAGAAATGGACTTAACACATTGTGCCCATGTGGGGAATCGAACCCGGGTTTTCGGCGTGACGAGCGAACGCCTTAACCACTATGCTACCCCACCGCCCCTTATGATAACGAGGGAAGTGGGGTAGCCTTGTGGTTAAGGCGTTCGCTTGTAACGCTGAAGACCCGGGTTCGATTCCCCACATGGGTACAATGTTTGAAGCCCATTTCTAGTGTCCCCCGCCGTGATATTGCTGGAATGTTGTTTAAAGCGGAGTAAAACTAAATTCATTCACTCACTCACCTTATGTGTATGACCGGAACTGTTTGCTATTTTT
The DNA here is from genome assembly GCF_003918875.1 of Haliotis rubra. Classification (NCBI taxonomy): domain Eukaryota; kingdom Metazoa; phylum Mollusca; class Gastropoda; order Lepetellida; family Haliotidae; genus Haliotis; species Haliotis rubra. The sequence goes on from NW_025767335.1 coordinate 2,616,057, forward strand.
ACATAATTCGTACAAGACATGAATGTATATGAGTGTTATGACTGTCGAGATACGAAATACGCATAGCTGCATGCATTCTCTTCCCACAGAGGTTACTCCTGTCATATCTTCCTACGTAACCTCTGTTCTAATACGGCACTTTCATGGTGTGAGCGTTCAAGACTCGTGATTGGAGACAATCAGATTTAGTTGTGCAATCAGCGACGTTGTTTCAAAAGTGATCATTCGCAAGGCCTCGGTAATTTCCGTATGCTTCCAGAAAACTAAACTTCTTCCCCTGCGCGATGCGCAAACGTTTCTTCTAGACAGAACTCAGTCATGTTATGGCGGATCAGTGGCGTCTCCATCGCCCTCGTTGACAACGGACAAGCTAGCCATTAAACGTCTTGTTTGTAACATCAACACAAGTCCCCGGCAGATGGGGGATATTTGTGGCCCCACATTTGCTTGTGTTAGTCAAGTTGAATCTAAGTCGATGTAACAGGTGTTCTGATTGGATAGAAAGAAGGGAGATAATTCGTGTTGCGATCTTTTGCCGCTAGGGGATTTTACGAGAACCCGGAAATATGGCCGTATTAGAACAGAGGTTACGTAGGAAGATATGACAGGAGTAACCTCTGTGGGAAGAGAATGAGCTGCATGTAACCTTGGCATTTCTATTTAGACCCGTGAAGATCCGGGTTAGACTAAACTAAACTCACTCACTCATTTTTATTTAAATTAATCAAAATCAACCACCAATATCAGTGTGTGTCATTTGTTTGTCAGGCAGAGAAAAAAGGCGCATCTGAGACAATTGTTGGTGTCATATTCAGTTGTCCGGAGTTGGTTGTGTTTCTCACGTCCCCGCAGTTCGGAGCGCTGGTAAGTGATTTTCCTTATCTTGAACTCGGAAGTGTCGAAATGTCTTCTCAACTATCTGGTTCACTCTTTACAAAGTTGGTTGGTTTTTTTTGACGCCGCACTCTGCAATATTCAAGGCATATAAATATTAACATCATTAACAACTTTGTGAAATATTTGAAATATGTTTTTCTGCAAAGCATTGTTAGCAAAATCGTTCCTTTGATCCATATTATGCACCCATTTAGTAACTCAATTATATTATGTAATATTTTGTACAACTGTACGTTTCATGAAAGTCTTCGCCAACGTCTTATTCCAAAGACATCAAGTGGGTACTATGTTTCCATTCAAAGTTTCTGTACATCCTCAGATATTAACATCATTACCAACTTTGTGAAATATTTGAAATATGTTTATTCTGCGAAACATTGTCAGCAAAATCGTTTCTTCGATCCATATTATGCACACTTTTGGTAACTCAATTAAATCATGTACATTTTTGTACTGTAGGTCGTATGGCCTGATATGCAAATAAATCGCTCTCTCTAAATATTGGAGTCTGGAACAGGCATTCCAGTGATCAACAGCATGAGCATCGATCTACGGGATATGATGACACTCTTTACATGAATATATTGAATATGTAAATACATAGATGGTGTATCATTTGAGAAAGGCCTGCATTTTATGTACGGATCACACAATCCTAGACATGATAATTATTTAGCCCAGACATAGCATTACCTGTGTAGACAATGCAGTATCTGAAGAACCTTCTACTTATATTTTGTGATATACATCACAGTCAGCGACAAACCACGTCTCTTGGCATGGCGTAGATGTCGTGAAATGAACTCCTTGAGCAAATATTCTTTCTCTTTTCTGTTACGAAAATATGTCACAAGACAACCAAAACCAAATTAACAGCGGTCGATATCTGAAAGCTTTAACTGGTTTGGGATTTTAAGAAGTCAAATTGAATTGTGTGTACTCTGAAGCAGTCGTAAGAACAATCTTCATCGAATGCAATCTGGCAGCAATATGAAAGCAGGATTTAAAGAAAAGAATGGACACGGGTCAGTTTAACATATATGCATTGTGTACATTTGCCAAGAAATGTTAGCAATGTAGTTAATGATGACTTAAGTAATAAGTACCCGTGAAGATCCAGGTTAGAATTGATCTTCAGCAACCCATGCTTGTCGTAAGAGGCGACTAACGGGATCGGGTGGTCAGGTTCGCTGACTTGGTTGACACATGTCATCATAGATCGATGCTCATGCTGTTGATCACTGGGTTGTCTGGTCAAGAGTATAGATGGAATATTTCTGAGTGCGACGTAAAACCAAACTCACTCACTCAATTAAGTGATAAGACTAAATCTAGTGATTATTTTGTGTGTGGTTTCAGCTATCACAGATCAACCCCACTTTCATGTGCGTTAGCGGCTTATGGGTGTTCGGTAGCTGTGTGGCATTATTCGGGTGAGTTTAATGCTAGAAAATGTCAGCAGTGACTATTAAAAATAGTCTATAGCAAATCATGACGTCCACAGGTTACCAAAGACTCATCAAACGTATTTTCATTCGACTCATACACAAAGATTTTACAAAACAGCTATTAACATTGATCATGTCACATTTTGTTTCCAACGTTCCAGACTTGTGTGACCTGTTGATCTGCTGATGATTGAACCACTGTTTTGTATGACTAAACCAAATGTTGCTCCTCTTTGTGGTGGTGGTGGTGGAATTGGGTTTAACGTCGTGCTTGAGAATATTTCGCTCATATGACGACGTGCATGCGTGTGTATGTGTGGCTGCTTGTAGCTGGTTTTATAGTGCTAGCCCACTGAGATACCATGCCGCAGTGAAGCATGAATACCCCACTCAGACACATTATACTGACTCCGAGCCGACCAGTCCTTGTTGTACCCATTAATGCCGAGCGTCAGGCAGGGACCAACAAGTACCATATTTTAACGTCTTTTGGTATGACGCGGTCGGGCGGATGTATCAATGAGGTATAATTCTTTAAATGAATATATAAAAACAATACAATATACGAGTGCGTCGATCACTATTATTAAGAATCAAACAGGAATAGTGTTATCGTTTAAAGTAGTTGTGTAGTAGATATTTATGCGCCAGTATGAAATCCTTCCAGAGGGGCACGAGTTGATATTCGGCTTGTCCCGGAATAACTCGAGTTGGTCACGAATCGCGCCAATACGAAATCTTTCCAAAGGGGCACGAGTTCCGGAAACACACGAGTGTTTCACGAATATTCATGAGCCAGACCAACTCAGACAATTGAGTCGACACATCACATTAAGACCTCACGTACGCTGACTTGGTTGATACATGTCCCCGTATCCAAATTGGGTAGATTGATGCTCTTGATGTTGATCACTGGATTGTCTGGTCCAGATTCGATTATTTACAGACTATATAGCTGGAATACTGCTGAGTGCGGCGTTAAACAACAAATAAACAAACATAACCTGACCTGAGCACCCCAAGAACACGAACTGATTAAATGTAATGACATGTTGCAATTTATAGGGACCCTGTACGGCAGTCCTTTAAGGTAGATAATGACAACAGACATTAAATCAAAGCTAATCAATCACGATCACAAAAAATCACATCCCATTTGGTGGTCAGAACTGCACTTCATTTACGCCATTTGTGGCACTACCTTTTAGACCATGTGTACTGTGGATGGTAAAATAATACAAGTACTTGCTGTGGTAAATACGTGCATGAGATCTTACATACGTGCAGTGTATTGTCGAAGCTACTATAATTCAGACGAGGCAAAAAACTTATGATCTTCTTGTTGAAGATGGCTGTCCGAATCTCCGCCTGGGTGGACCTTCATTGGGTTGTGTATTGCCGCACGGGTGGTAGAAGCCCTGGGGACAGCCAGCTACATGACGTCATGTATGACTATTGCCGGCGGACTCTTCCCTGACAGCAAACCAAGGATTTTTGTAAGATAACCTAAGATTAATGTAAGATAACCAAGGATTTTATAAGATAACCAAGGATTTTTGTAAGAAAACCAAGGATTTTTGTAAGATAACCTAAGATTTATGTAAGATAACCAAGGATTTTTGTAAGATAACCAAGGATTTTTGTAAGATAACCTAAGATTTATGTAATATAACAAAGGATTTTTGTAAGATAACCTAGGATTTATGTAAGATAACCAGGGATTTTTGTAAGATAACCACGGATTTTTGTAAGATAACCACGGATTTTTGTAAGATAACCTAGGATTTATAATAATAATATATAATATGTGTATTTATAATGCGCTGAATTCCACACATAAGGCATGCTCAAAGCGCTACATATTTACAAATATTTACAAGGCAAAGGTTATGCTAGAACGTGGCTGAAATTTTGGAAAGTTAAGTTATAGATTGTAATATTTTCTGAAAAGATGGGTTTTCAGGGAACTTTTAAATGAGTCAATGGAGGGAGACATTTTGAGTTCAGTCTGGAGTCGATTCCACAACTGTGGAGCACCATAGCTGAAGGAGCGAAACCCGAATGCCCGGAGTTTCTGTCTGGGAATAGTGAGAAGGTGTCTATCTGCCGATCTTAACATTCTGGAAGGATTGTGCTTGGTGACTAGCTCAACAAGGTACTCTGGAGCCGTAAGATGGTAACACTGGTAGGCAAGACTCAGGACCTTGAATTCAATTCTGGCTCTGATTGGTAGCCAGTGAAGAGACTTAAGAACAGGCGTTATGTGGATCCTAGAGGGAACTTTGCTGACAAGTCGAGCTGCAGAGTTTTGTACTTTCTGGAGTTTTGATCCTTTATGTAAGATAACCAAGGATTTTTGTGGAGCACCATAGCTGAAGGAGCGAAACCCGAATGCCCGGGGTTTCTGTCTGGGAATAGTGAGAAGGTGTCTATCTGCCGATCTTAACATTCTGGAAGGATTGTGCTTGGTGACTAGCTCAACAAGGTACTCTGGAGCCGTAAGATGGTAACACTGGTAGGCAAGACTCAGGACCTTGAATTCAATTCTGGCTCTGATTGGTAGCCAGTGAAGAGACTTAAGAACAGGCGTTATGTGGATCCTAGAGGGAACTTTGCTGACAAGTCGAGCTGCAGAGTTTTGTACTTTCTGGAGTTTTGATCCTTTATGTAAGATAACCAAGGATTTTTGTAAGATAACCAAGGATTTTTGTAAGATAACCAAGGATTTTTGTAAGATAACCTAGGATTTATGTAAGACCTAAGTTTTATGTAAGATAACCAAGGATTTATGTAGATAACCTAGAATTTATGTAAGATTGCATATGCGTATGCGACAATAAGAGATAATATTATTAGCGCCATCAAACGAAGAGCTGATGTTTTAAGACGATGTCGTATAGCACATTCATATTTTACCAATTTTTTCCTTTTCATTTATTTCCAATGCCAGTGTACCATGAAACACATACTTTTAGACATTTGATACGTGAAACATATCTTAATGTTTCTACTTTAAAACAACTTTGACCAAGTTCCCGGCAGTGCGTTTTTACCATTTGGAAAATTAAGGGGAAATTGTTCTTTATGAAAAGATAGAACTTTAGCAAAATTGTTATTTTTTGCTTTATCTGTGATATATGACTGATATTTAAAATTGTCTTCGAGACCCTCCTTCTTAGTACTGTAATACTTAGTAGTAATTTGAGTGCACAATTTGAAATTCATAGTTACTGCTTATCGCCGCGAATAGCTGGAAAATTGCTGATGCGGTGTAAAGCAATGTTTATTCTTTCATTTATTCGTTGTGATTTCCCCTATGATTCACACTCTGGACATAAAACATTACAATGTTCATGTAATATATGAATGCAATATGTATAAAATGAAACTATCGATTACAGCGTCATTATTCTTTCAATGCGATGTTTTTTTTAGCAAAGCTGCCGTTGAAAAACTACGAACATCTTTTCATATTAAGATGGGAACAAATTACCATAGTCTGAGATTCGATTCTACAATGCGTCTTGGTTTTGTAATAATAATAATTGATTTATAGAGCGCCTATTTCCAAAAGATATTGCTCAATGGCGCTATGAAGAGAAAAGATTGTAGACAATGTCTATGGAAAAGAGAGTTTGAACAGATGAGTTTTGAGGGCAGTTTTGAAAGCATCAGCAGATTCTATTTCTTTTAGGGTGAGTGGTAGAATGTTCCAGAGATAGGGGGCTGCAGCAGAGAACGCTCTTGATCCCATGGCTGTTTTGACGTGAGGCTGTGTAAGCAGTAGGGAGTTTGACGAGCGGAGCAATCGGCTTGGAACATGGAGATGAATGAGGCTTTTAAGATATTGAGAAAACATGTGTGTGTAAGAAGAAGAAGTTTGTATTGAATTCTGCTTGATACAGGAAGCCAGTGAAGAGTTTGGAGGATAGGTGTCACAGTTTGGTAGCGTGGTGCACGGGCAACAACACGGGCGGCTGAATTCTGCATCCGTTGGAGTTGTGAAAGGAGCTGTTGAGGAATGTTGTAATAGAGGGAGTTGCAGTAATCAAGTTTAGAGAGAACAAGGCTGGTCGTTGGAAGCTAGGCGGTGTTGAAGTCTAAGAGGGTTCGGATCTTGCTAATATTGAAGATATGGTAGAAGCATCCTTTGCTGAGTGATTTGATTTGCTTTTCTAATGACATTGTTGATTGAAAGATGACACCAAGATTTTTTGCAGAGTCGGACTGCGTGATAACATCTTGTCCAATTTCAAGAGATAAACTGTCAGGCACTGTGACCAAACACTGCTACTGGTTGGTTGGTTTGCACCAGACGTTGTTGTCTGGACCAGACAATCCAGTGATCAACATCATGAGCATCGATCTACGCAATTGAGATAAGATGACATGTTTCAACCAAGTCAGCGAGCCTGACCACCCAATCCCGTTGGATACGACAAGCATGGGCTACTGAAGATCAATTTCAACCCGGATCTCCACGGGACTCTGCTAATGGCGGCACCGTAGGAAACTGGGCTTCTTCTGGCTCACTGTGTTCACAAATACAGGAAACAGCTAGGATTCTACATGGTTATTTTCACAAGGTCTTTATTGCTTCTCAATTTAAAACAGTTCTGTCATAAGTGGACAATACATGAGATACTAAACGTAGTTCGTTTTGAGGGGAATGTAAACATATGTTTTCTTTGTTTTCAGGCTCTTCTTCACAACGGGATTGGCGTCGGATTCGCTATTGGACCTGCCATTGGGAGCTTTCTATACGAGGTATCTGTAGCTTACATTCTAGTGATTGTAGCTATTGAACATGCCATTGGGAGCTTTCTATACGAGGTATCTGTAGCTTACATTCTAGTGATTGTAGCTATTGGACCTGCCATTGGGAGCTTTCTATACGAGGTATCTGCAGCTTACATTCTAGTGATTGTAGCTATTGGACCTGCCATTGGGAGCTTTCTATACGAGGTATCTGTAGCTTACATTCTAGTGATTGTAGCTATTGGACCTGCCATTGGGAGCTTTCTATACGAGGTATCTGTAGCTTACATTCAAGTCATTGTAGCTATTGGACCTGCCATTGGGAGCTTTCTATACAAGGTATCTGTAGCTTACATTCTAGTGATTGTAGCTATTGGACCTGCCATTGGGAGCTTTCTATACGAGGTATCTGTAGCTTACATTCAAGTCATTGTAGCTATTGGACCTGTCATTGGGAGCTTTCTATACGAGGTATCTGTAGCCTACATTCAAGTCATTGTAGCTATTGGACCTGCCATTGGGAGCTTTCTATACGAGGTATCTGTAGCTTACATTCAAGTCATTGTAGCTATTGGACCAACCATTGGGAACTTTCTATACGAGGTATCTGTAGCTTACATTCAAGTGATTGTAGCTATTGGACCTGCCATTGGGAGCTTTCTATACGAGGTATCTGTAGCTTACATTCAAGTCATTGTAGCTATTGGACCTGCCATTGGGAGCTTTCTATACGAGGTATCTGTAGCTTACATTCAAGTCATTGTAGCTATTGGACCAACCATTGGGAACTTTCTATACGAGGTATCTGTAGCTTACATTCAAGTGATTGTAGCTATTGGACCTGCCATTGGGAGCTTTCTATACGAGGTATCTGTAGCTTACATTCAAGTCATTGTAGCTATTGGACCTGCCATTGGGAGCTTTCTATACGAGGTATCTGTAGTTTACATTCAAGTCATTGTAGCTATTGGACCTGCCATTGGGAGCTTTCTATACGAGGTATCTGTAGCTTACATTCAAGTCATTGTAGCTATTGGACCTGCCATTGGGAGCTTTCTATACGAGGTATCTGTAGCTTACATTCAAGTCATTGTAGCTATTGGACCTGTCATTGGGAGCTTTCTATACGAGGTATCTGTAGCTTACATTCAAGTCATTGTAGCTATTGGACCAACCATAGGGAACTTTCTATACGAGGTATCTGTAGCTTACATTCAAGTCATTGTAGCTATTGGACCTGCCATTGGGAGCTTTCTATACGAGGTATCTGTAGCTTACATGCAAGTCATTGTAGCTATTGGACCTGCCATTGGGAGCTTTCTATACGAGGTATCTGTAGCTTACATTCAAGTCATTGTAGCTATTGGACCTGCCATTGGGAGCTTTCTATACGAGGTATCTGTAGCTTACATTCTAGTGATTGTAGCTATTGAACATGCCATTGGGAGCTTTCTATACGAGGTATCTGTAGCTTACATTCTAGTGATTGTAGCTATTGGACCTGCCATTGGGAGCTTTCTATACGAGGTATCTGCAGCTTACATTCTAGTGATTGTAGCTATTGGACCTGCCATTGGGAGCTTTCTATACGAGGTATCTGTAGCTTACATTCTAGTGATTGTAGCTATTGGACCTGCCATTGGGAGCTTTCTATACGAGGTATCTGTAGCTTACATTCAAGTCATTGTAGCTATTGGACCTGCCATTGGGAGCTTTCTATACAAGGTATCTGTAGCTTACATTCTAGTGATTGTAGCTATTGGACCTGCCATTGGGAGCTTTCTATACGAGGTATCTGTAGCTTACATTCAAGTCATTGTAGCTATTGGACCTGTCATTGGGAGCTTTCTATACGAGGTATCTGTAGCCTACATTCAAGTCATTGTAGCTATTGGACCTGCCATTGGGAGCTTTCTATACGAGGTATCTGTAGCTTACATTCAAGTCATTGTAGCTATTGGACCAACCATTGGGAACTTTCTATACGAGGTATCTGTAGCTTACATTCAAGTCATTGTAGCTATTGGACCTGCCATTGGGAGCTTTCTATACGAGGTATCTGTAGCTTACATTCAAGTCATTGTAGCTATTGGACCTGTCATTGGGAGCTTTCTATACGAAGTATCTGTAGCTTACATTCAAGTCATTGTAGCTATTGGACCAACCATAGGGAACTTTCTATACGAGGTATCTGTAGCTTACATTCAAGTGATTGTAGCTATTGGACCTGCCATTGGGAGCTTTCTATACGAGGTATCTGTAGCTTACATTCAAGTCATTGTAGCTATTGGACCAGTCATTGGGAGCTTTCTATACGAGGTATCTGTAGCTTACATTCAAGTCATTGTAGCTATTGGACCTGCCATTGGGAGCTTTCTATACGAGGTATCTGTAGCTTACATTCAAGTGATTGTAGCTATTGGACCTGCCATTGGGAGCTTTCTATACGAGGTATCTGTAGCTTACATTCAAGTCATTGTAGCTATTGGACCTGTCATTGGGAGCTTTCTATACGAGGTATCTGTAGCTTACATTCAAGTCATTGTAGCTATTGGACCTGCCATTGGGAGCTTTCTATACGAGGTATCTGTAGCTTACATTCAAGTCATTGTAGCTATTGGACCTGCCATTGGGAGCTTTCTATACGAGGTATCTGTAGCTTACATTCAAGTCATTGTAGCTATTGGACCTGTCATTGGGAGCTTTCTATACGAGGTATCTGTAGCTTACATTCAAGTCATTGTAGCTATTGGACCAACCATAGGGAACTTTCTATACGAGGTATCTGTAGCGTACATTCAAGTGATTGTAGCTATTGGACCTGCCATTGGGAGCTTTCTATACGAGGTATCTGTAGCTTACATGCAAGTCATTGTAGCTATTGGACCTGCCATTGGGAGCTTTCTATACGAGGTATCTGTAGCTTACATTCAAGTCATTGTAGCTATTGGACCTGCCATTGGGAGCTTTCTATACGAGGTATCTGTAGCTTACATTCAAGTCATTGTAGCTATTGGACCTGCCATTGGGAGCTTTCTATACGAGGTATCTGTAGCTTACATTCTAGTGATTGTAGCTATTGGACCTGCCATTGGGAGCTTTCTATACGAGGTATCTGTAGTTTACATTCAAGTCATTGTAGCTATTGGACCTGCCATTGGGAGCTTTCTATACGAGGTATCTGTAGCTTACCTTCAAGTCATTGTAGCTATTGGACCTGCCATTGGGAGCTTTCTATACGAGGTATCTGTAGCTTACATTCAAGTCATTGTAGCTATTGGACCTGTCATTGGGAACTTTCTATACGAGGTATCTGTAGCTTACATTCAAGTGATTGTAGCTATTGGACCTGCCATTGGGAGCTTTCTATACGAGGTATCTGTAGCTTACATTCAAGTCATTGTAGCTATTGGACCTGTCATTGGGAGCTTTCTATACGAGGTATCTGTAGCTTACATTCAAGTCATTGTAGCTATTGGACCTGCCATTGGGAGCTTTCTATACGAGGTATCTGTAGCTTACATTCAAGTCATTGTAGCTATTGGACCTGCCATTGGGAACTTTCTATACGAGGTATCTGTAGCTTACATTCAAGTAATTGTAGCTATTGGACCAACCATTGGGAGTTTCTATACGAGGTATCTGTAGCTTACATGCAAGTCATTGTAGCTATTGGACCAGTCATTGAGAGCTTTCTATACGAGGTATCCGTAGCTTACATTCAGGTCATTGTAGCTATTTGACAAGTCATTGGGAGCTTTCTATACGAGGTATCTGTAGCTTACATGCAAGTCATTGTAGCTATTGGACCAGTCATTGGTAGTTTTCTATACGAGATTACTGTGGCTTATCTCCAAAGATATTTACAATAACTCATTACATCACAAGAAATTATTAGAAACAGAGACAGAGAAAGATTGGCAGTTCAGGGGAAATGTTATAATACAAAAGGAGTATAGAAAGAAGACTACTGGAATCGTTTAGATTTGCATCTATATTGATGTATATATTTTTGAATATAATTTCATTTTTATGATTTGTCAGGTCTGCAAAGCCGTTTAAAATAACAGATAATGTAATCTCAGAATTACTAGCACATACATCTTGAACAGCTTTAAGCATGATCTTTCTATGTTGATTGTATAAAGAACATTCTAGAAATAGTGATGAGCATTTTCGCATGAGTTACCACATACGCAGGATGGATCAGTGATAAGCCCTACTCTGTACACATCGTAATGTAATCTACTAGCTCCATGACGTATGTGCGTAATATGTTCAAGTTTCTAATACCGTAAGAAAAGTACAGTGGAGCTGAGTTATATGATGTTATTATGATCGATTTCAATTTTGAAAGTGAAGTACAATTTCTTACCTCTGTAGATAAATTGTTCCACAATCTAATAGTCGATGGGAAGAATGACCCTTGAGAAATTTTCATTCCTGTTCTTGGCAAGAGATATTGCCTGAATTTCTTAAATTATAATGACTCCTGGAGCCCACGCACTGAGGGATTATTTCTTTTAGGCAGATTGGACTTTTGTTGTTTTTAATATTATAGAACAAAGACAATTTTCGTATTTTTCTATGCTCTGAGAGTGCTTCCAAGCCTGTTACATAATAAAGTGAATTAAAAGAAGAATATTTGGGAAGTCCTGTTATAATTCTTGCAGCTTCCATGTGGAGCCTTTCCAATTTGAAACTTAGTTCTCTTCTGCATCCATGCGTACTCAAAGTGAGGCCTTATGTAAACTGTGTAAATCTTTAGAAGTGTATTTTTCTATTAAGAAGATATTTCAGTTTTCTCATTGAATAAATCAGTTTCGAGGTTTTGGAAACAATATTAGATACATGGGAGGACCATTTGCCTTTCGATGAGAGTTTTATTCCCACATGTTTATGATCTTCTACCGTTTTAACAAACTTAAATCCAGCAAATATCATCTTTAAGTGAGAAAAGTGCTGATTTTGTCTTATCTGGGTTGTATGATATCAGCCACTTGTTTGCCCAATCATTTAACCTTCCGAGATTTACGTTTAATGAGGTTTCTGTTCTGTTAAGATTTCAAAAGACCATACAATTGGTCCTTGTCATCTAGAGCTTGGCATATTTGATGATATATTTCAATTAATTGATGGACAGGTGAACTCCCAGCTTGCAAACCAGCTTAGTATTTGTACAATAACTTGTTCTCGAACAGTTTACCGACACTTATAAGTGATATCAGTCTGCAGTTTGATGCTTCAGTTTTGCACCTTTCTTGAATACAGGCATTACATGCGCTAAAGACATTTGCTTGCAGTGGGGAGGGTACACCCTGCCGTTCTGGACCATGGCAGGATGTGTGTTCATTGTGGGTGTCGCCGTTCTCATCTTCCTTCCACGACACGAACACAACGGTAGGTTGTCCTGAGAGAAACCGGCCAGGATCAACTTTGTGGGTTATTGTCAAAGTTAAAGGAGATTTTGTCGATCCAAACACAAGCTTACTCATCATAGATTATTATATTATTTTTTAAAAAGCAAATTGAACTGTAACTGATTTTTCAACGTGACAATCGAGACATTAAAGAAAGTATCTCATTGTTTGAAATTCAATGATTAATTGTTCCTACATCTTGGGGGCGTGGGGTAGTCTAGTGGTTAAAGCTTTCGCTCGCCATGCCGAAGATCGGGGTTCGATTCCCTACATGGGTACAATGTGTGAAGCCCATTTTTGGTGTCCCGCGCGGTGATATTGCTGGAATATTACTAAAACGGCGTAAAAGTATATTCACTCACTCACTCCTAGATTTTGGTCAACGAGTCATTTACATGAAATGTTCTTTTTGGTTACCTTTGCATTCTAATTTGGAAATCACCTCGTAATAATCTCCGGATTTTATAAGCTATTGTATTGCACATAATGAACTCGTGAGGATCCGGGTAAGAATTAGTCTTCAGTAACCAATGCTTGTCAAAAAAGGCGACTAACGGGATCGGATGGTCAGGCTCGCTGACTTGGTTAACACATGCTCATGTTGTTGATCACTGGATTGTCTGGTCCAGACTCCACCATCTTCAGATCGCCGCTATATATAGCCGGAATATTCGGAGTGCGGCCTGAAACAACCAACCAACCAACCAACCAACCAAATCGTACCTTATGTCAATCACACATGAAAATGAAATGTTGATGTACGTCCTTTTTCGTTTGCAGGCGGCAACACACAAGTCAGTTTGAAATCCACCTTCTTGTTGATGAGAAGTCCACTTGTTGCAGTCGGATTTGTAATTTTAACCTGCGTCTGCTATGTGTTTTCTGTGTGGGTTCCAGGCTACGCACAATACCTGCAGCAGGTGGGTTGTATGTGGGTACATGACACTGTGGTGGGGTAGCGTAGTGGTTAAAGCGTTCGCTCGTCACGCCGAAGACCCGGGTTCGATTCCCTACACGGGTGTGAAACCCATTTCTGGTGTGCCCCGCCGTGATATTGCTGGTATATTGCTAAAAGCGACGTAAAACCAAACTCACTCACTCTTGACATTGTGTAAGAAACTATAAATTTCATTTGAAGTAAGTTATCGTACAACGAGCCGAGAGGCAAATTCGTGGCAGTTGTGGCAATTAGGAAACAGTCACCAAACGCATCAGGTTACATAGCATAAATGTTTCATGCGTGAAAGCTTCTGAACGCTTCCTTTTAACCTCGGTAATGGCTTTGATATATTGTGTGGCCTCGCGCTTCCATTATCGATGACAGAAGAAAATCGTACACCTTTCTTAAGCTTATAAATACATATATACTCTCCCCAAAAAGAAACGCATAATGAAAATAGCATTTTCATGTAGCAATGAATTAAAACGTGATTCATTTTACAAAAGGTTTTGCTCTGTTTATGAGTCTATGGTGTTTATGTTTTGAAACATCACAACAAAACGCACTATCCGTAAAATACCCGTATTTAACAGCATGATTTTCAATTTCGGCGTGTAGTGTCACAGAATACACAATTCACATCCAATGGACGTGAAAGTTGGGGATCAGATAGTCTCAATGATGGGTATAAAAGGTTGATCGCTGTGTGTCGATTATTCACTGTATTTGGAATATTGAATGTTCACCAAAGCACCATTTCCCTGCTCTGGGAGAGATATCGCCGGCGGAATGCGGTAGCAGATGCCCCTCGTAGTTGGCGACCTCGAGCGACCACTGCGGCGCAGGATCGCTACATCCGGGTGCATCACCTGCGTCATCGAACAGCTACGGCGACCAGTACCGCTCGACAAATACCCGGATTGAGGAGGCTTTCTGCACAGACGGTCAGGAACAGGTTGAGAGAGGCTGGTTTACGTGCCAGAAGACCTTATTTTGGCCCTGTGCTTCGACAACAACATCGTCGACATCGAGTTCAATGGTGCACCAACGTTCAGGCCTTGAACCTACCGAATTGGCGTAGAATCTGGTTCAGTGATGAATCACGATTTCTATTGGAACGACGCGATGGAAGAATGCGGGTGTACAGACGTCGACGTGAACGTTTCGCCGACGCTTGCGTTCCCCAGGGGGACAGATTCGGCCTGGGCAGTGTTATGATGTGGGGAACGATCACCTGCCGTAAGAGAAGTGATTTGGTGATGATCCAGGGCAACCTGACAGCTCAACGGTACTGTGACGAAATCCTACGCCCACACCTCCTTCCAATCATTGATCGCCAGAGGGAGTTGTTTCAACAGGACAATGCCAGGCCCCACACAGCACGTCACACTAGAGACTTCCTCCAGAACCCCAACATCAATGTGCTCCCCTTGCCCTCAAGATCACCGGACTTAAACCCGATCGAACATCTGTGGGATGCCCTGGACATACGGGTGCGACACCGTAACCCTCAGCCCCAGACACTTCAGCAACTCGCACAGGCACTACAGACAGAGTGGGCTGCGATTCGGCAACACACGAGATTCTGAGACTTATTCTTGCTATGCCGTGCAGTTCTGGATGCCCACGGTGGTCACACGAGGTATTGACTTCAGCGCCACCACACTTCTCCATGTGACACTCAAACTGACTTTCCTCGACTTGGTGCCAAAGACGGATAAGTCTGCATTCCCAGTGTGCAATTTCGCTATATTTCATTGACTCAAAAAGCCTACAAGATGTTTCAAAATAAACATAAAAATACAGTTGAAATTCCTATATGCGTTTCTTTTTTGGGAGAGTATATATGTGATCACTAACCTTCCGACGTTGGCAGCAACGTAATGAGCTTGGTTGGTTGTTTTGTTGTTTTACGCCGCACTCAGCAATATTCCAGCTATATAGCGGCGGTCTGTAAACAATCGAGTCGGGATCAGACAATCCAGTGATCAACATCATGAGCATCGACCTACGCAATTGGGATACGATGACATGTGTCAACTAAGTCAGCGAACTTGCCTACCCGACCCCGTTAATCGCCCTTAACATGCATGGGTTCCTGAAGACCACCCGGATGTAGTCTCCAGCCTATATGACGACTGTCGATAAATAATCGAATCTAGACCGACAATTCAGTGAAAGCCATGACATCGATCCAGCCATGCATGTACCAAGTCGCCTCTGCCACATCTACGAAATGGATTATGGAGTAGCCTATTGGTTAAAGCGTTCGTTCGTCGAACGGAAGTACCGGGTTCGATTCCCCACATGTGTGAAATGTGTGAAGATACACCGTGATATTGCTTAAAGCGGCGTAAAACTAAACTCTCTCACTCCTCGTACAACAAGAATGGGTTGTTTGGTTGCTAAACCATATTGCCACAGGTGGAAACTGACATGACACCAGTAGAACAGCGTTCAGTTATCTATTCTAAGGTTACAGAAGTGAGGTGGATGTCCAGGTTTATAGAAATCAACATATTTTTTTTATTGTGAACTGGTTTGTGTTTTCTCCATGTAGTTCGGCTTGAAGACAAGCGTCATCGGATTGCTTTTCCTCATAATGGCATTTACATACAGCATCGTAACCCCATTCCTCAGCTGGCTCATATCAACCAAGGTGAGTCGATCATACAATATGCATGTTGTGAACAGTGTGCCAAATAGTTTCCAAATTTTGCTAGCTAGTCAGGCTAGCTATGCCTGAAAGTTACTAGCCCAAAGAATAATTCATAATCTTGCATGATATAAAAGTGTATTATAACTTAACAAGTCGGAGAGTAGTGATATATTTACAAAATGACCCCATGAAAATTCTCTAGCCAGTCGGGCCAGTGAGTGTGTAGATTTACTGGCCCGACTGGATTTTTACTATCTACGGTCTAGCGGGCCAGTGGTTATTTCGCACACTGGTTGTGAATTAGGCCCAGTCCATGACCCCCTCGTGGTATTCTGGGATTAGCTGAATAGCGACCCCTTACTATGAACATCAGAACTACCTCAAACAAGAACGACGACTCTATTTTTGTTGAACATTACTGAAGCACTCGAAAATTGCTGCTTTTTGAATATTTTGACCTGTTTAAGCAATAAAACTGACTGTGACGATTTATTGAAAACATATTTTAACGTAATTATTACCAGCTCTTCAAATGTATGATTATTTACAATACAGTTTAAGAATCGCACATGGGCCACATGTTCACGAATAGGCAATTAATATTTCAGCTGTACAAAGTCCAAAATAGACACACAAACGTGACTTACACTATATCTGTAGAATTGAACAAATCGTGGAGAATCATAATCTTGAACTTGCATCTGAGGTGAGGTGAGGTGAAATTGGGTTTTACGTCGTGCTTGAGAATATTTCGCTCATATGACGACGTGCATGCGTGTGTATGTGTATGTGCTGCTGCTTGTACTAGCCCAGACTTAAGCTCGTTTCTAGCCCACTGAGACACCATGCCGCAGTGAAGCATGATTACCCCACTCAGACACATTATACTGACTCCGAGCCGACCAGTCCTTGTTGTACCCATTAATGCCGAGCGCCAGGCAGGGGCCAACAAGTACCATATTTTAACGTCTTTTGGTATGACGCGGTCGGGGATCGAACCCGCGACCTTCCGCTCTCCGAGCGGACGCTCTAACCACTACACCACGGAGGCGGTAACTTGCATCTGCACTTGCATGTAACCTTGCTTCCATAATACTGGTCGAGTTAACATTCAATACACTAAAATGTGAAGGACACCACATAGTATCTCGAGTGAAGTGAAATGTAAGCATAGTGTTCAAAATTAAAGTTGATAAGTTATGTATAAATGTATAAAACTCATTACCATATAGACATTACCTAAAAATGTTGGAAAGCGGAAGTAAAATCTCCAAAGCCAGCTCGCAAGATCGTCAGAGAAAACATTTAATGGAAACATGAAAGGCGTTATGTAAACAAGCGCACGTGTGTGCATTTAAATCTCTCGATGTTCTTTGTGAAAAACGATTTTTAAACAATCACACAATGCCAAAACCGATTTAAACAATCGCGATTCTTTTTCATCGAATTACTCCAGTCCTTACGCGCATTCTGATTGGTTTGTCGTATATTCGAACATAACAAGCATCGAGAGGGGACGAGTCTTGGAGGGTACGAAAAGGTGCTAGGGGTCACTAATGCAAACCGACATGAGCTATATTTAGTATTCAAAATTGTATCTCGTTTGCAAATTTTGTAAACAAACCTAGATTCAATACCATTAATATGGCGCCCTCTACATACAGCCCAGACAGCGAATGGGACTTCTCCCAGGAAGCGCTGCCTCGTCAACCCAACAAGAACTTCCCGGAGAATATGGAAACTCCCCAAAGCTGCAGCCTTCTGCATTTCTCAAAGTGTCAGGAGGGCTGTGTTCTCGGTGGAGAACCGGGGCACACCCATGATCTGCGCCATATTATCATGTATTTGTTTGCTTGACTGCTCACGCTGAAGTCTTTTCACAGATGTCCGTCGTTCCAGTCATCGTCACAAGCCTGTTGTTGCAATGTGTTGCTATGCTTCTGTATGGTCCGGCCCCTTTCCTGACGTTCCTCCCGAGGTAAGGAACGATGACAATGTCATCAGGAAATGTTCCTAGACAGTGTTGACAATGTTTTACAACATAAACGATGGTCAAAGGATGGATACAAACGCAAATGCTCATACTCGTATACTAGTGTTGGTTCACATTACACTGCAGCCTGACACTCTGATCCTACCACAATTAATACATTGCGAGTATAGGCACACACGCATGCACGCACGCCTGTATGCACGCACACACTATCGTGACATTCATAAATAGGAATATGAGATCAGTCATGTTTTTCAGAGTTCTCTGGTTACCAGTCTTCTCAACTGTCTGTGCGGCTGTTTTCAACTCCTGTTTATACATTGGTGGACTTTCGTGTGTATTCAAGGGCGTAAGGTAGTGCCAATCTCCAATATGTTCACAATTTAGCGAATGCACATCACAGCCATTTTTGAGATTTTTGAGTAATATATAAGTAAACTCTGTCGTCTTTTGTAATTCATTGAAATGCCGTAAGAGTTACACAAAGAATGAGGGAAACAACACCTTGTCAGGGTGTCACAAACGAGTAGTTTCTGTTTCAGAGAGCTGGGAATGAAAGATGACAGTCAAACACAAGGCCTCGTTTCAGGGCCTACTGGAAAGCCTAATGCTTCAACTTTTGTAGCACAAATATTTTTTTCTGCTACAATTCTCGTTGCTTCGAATATTTACTCGTTACTTCGAGTATTTTCTCGTAACTTCAATAATTTTCTCGCTACTTTGAGTTCTTTTCTCGGTACTTCAAGTTTCTATCAAAAACTTGAAATTTCAAATATTTTCTCGTTCTCGTTACTTTCAAGTTTCTGTCAAAAACTTGAAATTTCGAGTATTTACTCGTTATTGCTTCGAGTATTTTCTCGTTGCTTCAATTATTTTTTGTTGCTCCAATTAATTTCTCGTTGCTTCGAATATTTTCTCTTTGCTTCAAGATTCTGACAAAAATTTGAAATTTCGAATATTTTCTCGTTGCTTCGAATACTTTCTCGTTATTTCAAATATTTTTCGTTGCTTTGATTAATTTCTCGTCACTTCAAGTTTCTATCAAAACTTGAAATTTCAAATATTTTCTCGTTGCTTCAAGTTTCTGTCAAAACTTGAAATTTCGAGTATTTACTCGTTGCTTCGAGTATTTTCTCGTTACTTCAATTATTTTTTTCGTTGCTTCGATTTATTTCTCGTTGCTTCGAGTATTTTCTCGTTGCTTCAAGTTTCTATCAAAACTTGAAATTTCAAATATTTTCTCGTTACTTCAAGTTTCTGTCAAAAACTTGAAAAAACATTTTCTCGTTGCTTCAAGTATTTTTCCAAAACTTGAAATTTCGATTTTACTTGTTGCTTCGATTAATTTTCTCGTTACTTCAATTATGTTTTTCGTTGTTTCGATCAATTTCTCGTTGCTTCGAGTATTTACTCGTTACTTCGAGTATTTTCTCGTTATTTCAACTATTTTTTCGTTGCTTCAATTAATTTCTCGTCACTTCAAGTTTCTATCAAAAACTTGAAATTTCAAATATTTTCTCGTTGCTTCAAGTTTCTGTCAAAAACTTGAAATTTCGAGTATTTACTCGTTGCTTCGAGTATTTTCTCGTTACTTCAATTATGTTTTCGTTGCTTCGATTTATTTCTCGTTGCTTCGAGTATTTTCTCGTTGCTTCAAGTTTCTATCAAAAACTTGAAATTTCAAATATTTTCTCGTTACTTCAAGTTTCTGTCAAAAACTTGAAATTTCGAGTATTTACTCGTTGCTTCGAGTATTTTCTCGTTACTTCAATTATTTCTTGTTGCTACGATTAATTTCTCGTTGCTTCGAATAGTTTCTCGTTGCTTCAAGTTTCTATCAAAAACTTGAAATTTCGAGTATTTACTCGTTGCTTCGAGTATTTTCTCGTTATTTCAACTATTTTTTCGTTGCTTCAATTAATTTCTCGTCACTTCAAGTTTCTATCAAAAACTTGAAATTTCAAATATTTTCTCGTTGCTTCAAGTTTCTGTCAAAAACTTGAAATTTCGAGTATTTACTCGTTGCTTCGAGTATTTTCTCGTTACTTCAATTATGTTTTCGTTGCTTCGATTTATTTCTCGTTGCTTCGAGTATTTACTCGTTACTTCGAGTATTTTCTCGTTATTTCAACTATTTTTTCGTTGCTTCAATTAATTTCTCGTCACTTCAAGTTTCTATCAAAAACTTGAAATTTCAAATATTTTCTCGTTGCTTCAAGTTTCTATCAAAAACTTGAAATTTCGAATATTGACTCGTTGCCTCGAAATTTTCTCGTTATTTCAATTATTTTTTCGCTGCTTCGATTAACTTTTCGTTGCTTCAAGTATATTTCAAAAACTTGAAATTTCAAATATTTTCTCGTTACTTCAAGTTTCTGTCAAAAACTTGAAATTTCAAGTAGTTACTCGTTGCTTCCAGTATTTTCTCGTTACTTCAAGTTTCTGAAAGAAAGTTGAAGGAACGAAAAAATACTCGAAACAACGAAAAGGGGATGTCCTAAAACACGGGCCGGGCCGAGCCGGCTCAAGGAGGGCCAAGTAAAACCATGTCTACAATGAATGTATCCAGCTTACACCCGTGACAATATGAGCAGCAGGAAGCCACACACGTGTGTCATAATAACCTTATTACGAGTAAAACGCTTAAAACTTAGGAAGACGAGTGGCCTGTGAAAGTGACTAAGCAAGGTTACGTCTAAAAGAGAAGTCGTTAAACGAAATAGGATTCAAAACGTATACATACGTCAGTCAATCCCGATATACATTTCTGTCGGCCCGGTTCTGTTTGGCCCGGGACGTCAGAAGCAGCATAGATCTCACACATGTATTTTGAATTTTGTTTAAATCCACAAACTAGTATTATATCTACCTAAATATCATTTTCAATGTTACAAAATGCCACATGTAAAGATAAATGGTCCGTTAAAGTGAACCCCGTTTCCCTCTCCATTCCCAACATATCCAGCCTCTATCAAAAGTGTGAAGTCTATTACTTGTCCCGGGCCATCAAAACAACTTAAACATCACACATGTATCCTGAACTGTACATATATCTAGTTATATCTACCTAAAACCTCTTAATGAAGTCTCAGACTGAAGTAATGTGAACGATCACGTTGCTCAAAGCGGGGCCCAGTGCCTCATGCTCAACATGTCACAAGTCATGGGACCACAGTCATATGAATCCCTGTTCTCATATTTGTTTGGTCTGTCGAGTTCCATGGCAAATATCAAACCGATACCTATCGAATGTAACCATTTAAAAAGTATGCCAGAAACACAGGCGAACAACCTGCCTAATATAAGGTAGTATTGTTTTGTTGTTGTTTCTTTAACCCCTTTCACGTACGGATCATAGTATCATTAGCACTCCGATATGTTTGTCAACATATACATGTAGTATGAATGCACCCAGTTCGTCAGTTGCGTCAGTTTTTAAAAGTAATGAAAGAAAAGAAATTCCCCACGCAAACGAACCACATGAAATAATAGCGACAAAGCCCGTTCCATGTCCATAAGAAATCTCTTAGAAACGCAGACTCGATACTAAACGTTCCGACTATATTATTATGAGCATTTGTTTTGGGTGTTGTTTTTTGTGTTGGTTTGTTTCAAGTGTGTGGTTTTGTTTGTGGTTTAACGCCGCTTTTAGCCATATGACTGTAAATATCGAGTCTAGACCAGACAATCCATTGGTTGACATAATGACAGAGCATATGTTTATGAATCACTAGATAGCAGGTGTTCTCGAAAAGGTATGCGTATCCTGTCCCACCATATGGACATCCTAGGGAGTTGTTCACTTAGGAACGATTAGGGAACGTATGGTACAAGTCTAAATAGGGAACTGCAACGTCTACCATTTGTCACTTATGCAACACATTTTGAGAATGTTGCTTACCTTCTGTGTTGCAAGTATCTTACTTTCACCGACTGCTAAGTGGTGGCAGATAAAGCAGCTGTCAGTTGGGACAGGAAAGAAGAAGATATGGTTGTAAGAACAAATCAACATCTAGCAAGGTGACATGGGAGTATTTCAGAGACTAGCCACTTTTGATTGACTCTGTTGGGAGTGGAGAGGGAAAAGGGCTTCATTTTAAGGGACCAATCATCTTTACATGTGGCATTTTGTAACAATACAAATTGATATTTAGGCAGATGCAATACCATTCTATAGATATAAATACAATGCTGGATACATGTGTGAGGTTTAAGGTTTCTTGTGGGAGCCCGGGCAAGATCGAACACATATAATACAGCAACTATTTTGAGGATATAGAAAAGAGGGCATCATTTTACGCAAGGTGTTTGCTTCAAACACTACTCAGTAACTCTAGAAAATTAAAATAGCTGTAAGAGCTTTAACCTATATTAAACATGTCACATTTACCG
The DNA here is from genome assembly GCF_003918875.1 of Haliotis rubra. Classification (NCBI taxonomy): domain Eukaryota; kingdom Metazoa; phylum Mollusca; class Gastropoda; order Lepetellida; family Haliotidae; genus Haliotis; species Haliotis rubra. The sequence goes on from NW_025767335.1 coordinate 2,638,564, forward strand.
GCTGACATTAGCCACTATCCACTTCGCATTAACATAAACCTCAATATTTTAATTAAGTAAAGAAATGAAGTCAAAACACTGACCCTTAAAGGTGGGACACTCAAGTAGGAAGAAACAAACTCCATGAATTGAAGCCTACAATCGGTTATACCTACTTGGGTTGCCAGTCAAGACGTGATGAAGTAATTTTACGACGATGTCGTATTGGCCACAGTCGGTTTACACATGACTATCTGCTAAAAACGGATGGGGATGGACCCCCCATATGTCTCTCCTGCGATGAGGCTTTCACCGTCAAGCATATTCTGCTTGACTGTGTGGACTTTACATCTTCAAGGGACTCGCATTATCACGCAACCAATCTGAAAGATCTGTTCTCCAGCGTGAGCGCTCATCTGATACTGAACTACCTGAGGGAAGTTGATCTATATCATAAATTGTAACTGTGTAATGTCACTAACGAATTTACCTGCTTTTCAATTTAGTGCTATAACATTCTCTGTTCTAAAATGATAATGTAATGAATGTATGTCTTTGAAACGAAACCTCTTTGTTCTTACAATGTCTATTAATGCAGACTTGTTCTCGTCACTATATGGCTGGAATAATGCCGATGTGACGTAAAGCCCAACTCAACTCAACCCAACTCAACCTACCCAGGGCGTCACACGCTAAGAGAAGTAAGTAACCTTCTCACATAGACATGTCAAGGAAACACATATATATCAACAAGACGGTGTCTTTTCTACGTGACTCTCAGTATGTAGTCATAGTTTTCTTTTTATTTCATCGTTAAACATACATTTTCAATCAAACCATACATTTGTGATGACAGGAAGCGTTTCTCCCCAAATGTGTAGGTTTCGTTTTAATGTTCTGCGATCCATTTTTAGTAGTACCCGGTGGCCCGGCCCAGCCCGACTTTTCTTGGCCCGAGCTTTAGGTACTCCCAACGAGAAGTTAATCGAAGGAACGAAAAAATAATTGAAGTAACGAGTAAATACTCGAAATTTCAAGTTTTTGATAGAAATTTGAAATAACAAAGTAAATATTTGAAATTTCAAGTATTTGACAGAAACTTGAAGCAACGAGAAATTAATCGAAGTAACGAGAAAATACTCGAAATTTCAAGTTTTGAAAGATACTTTAAGTAACGAGAAAATACTCGAAGTAACGAGAAAATTATTGAAATAACGAGAAAATACTCGAAGTAACGAGTAAATAATCGAAGCAACAAGACTTGTAGCAGAAAAAAATATTTGTGCTACAAAAGTGGCAGCATTAGGCTTCCGTAAATACACAACATTCCCACTGTTACATTTTGATTTATGTCAGTTTTGAAGATGAATACACATTTTTATGCTGTTGTACTCGACGTTTCAGACAATTCACTGGCCCAATAGTTGGAGGAGCTTTGACAGACTATTTTGGGTTTGCTTGGGCCACAACATCAGGCGCTGTCTTCTGTTTCCTAACAGTATGTTAAGTCAGTCTTCTGTCTAAAGTTTCTTGCTCTTACACGAATGGGCAATGTTTGTTTGTTGTTTAACGCCGCACTCAGCAATACCCAGCTATATGGCGGCTGCCTGTAAATAATCGAATCTGGACCAGGCATTCAAGTGATCAAAAGCATGAGCATCAATCTGTTGGGATATGATGATGTTTGTCAACTAAGTCAGCGAGTCTGACCACCCAATCCCGTTACTCGCCTCTTACGACAAGTATTGGTTGCAGAAGACCAATTCTAACCCGGATCTTCACGGATCCATGGACAATGTACAATGTTCCACTAAGCATTTAAGTTGGTAAAGTAGCAGGTAAATACTAGGTTATATTACAGTACAACAGCCTAGTCTTTTCTAGCCCAAAGTTTACAAAAGTAGTTAGACCGGATCACCATTTTTGCCTAAATATGTTTGAGGCAAAAATCCTCATTATTAGTATTAAAATGCACTATAGTTATGTCGGGAAAGACAGATTTACAAGATGTTCGTGCTGCTCTTATTAAAGGTTTCTTGGTTTCTTGATTGATCAAGTCACCAAGCCTCTATTAATGTTGTATCCTTGCAACTTCTAGGAGTAAAACTAAATAGGGAACTCATTTCCCGAATTAACACATCAGTGTTGATGTTACTAACCGTAGAGACTTTGACAAATGCCCGACTACGACATGTCAAAACGTACATGGCCTATACAATTAATATGTTATGCTAAAGCGTTCGAAATAGTTGCCCCTTTCACTTTAAAGATACTTAGCCCAAATTGGGCTTTCTATTTTCATTTATACATGTATTTGCAAATATACCCAAAAGAGTGTTTACAATGCCTTCATTCTTAAATTAATTTAAAGATATCAAAGTTAAATTTAGAGCTTTAACAATGAATGATATAGCATTTGCTTGATATTACTGGAATATTGCTAAAAGCAAAGTAAAACTATACTCACTCAGTCTGTATTCAGACTGCAAAATACTGCCCGTGTCTACAATTTGTTCCTTTTGTCCACAGTAGCACATTATATATATGTCGTTTAATTTGAGTTAGATCAATTGCAATGAAAATGCACGACCTGTTACAATGTTAATACAATTTTTCGTTATTTTGTCTCAGCTTCTAGTATTCACAGCGTATCTCTATGTTCAACATATGAGTAAACCCAGAAGTATTGCTGGCTCGGAAATGTCAATACAACTAGACACGATGGAGAGTTCCAATAAGACGACTACCATCGCTGCGGACAACGAAAAGAAACACCTAATCAAACCTGGAACTAAATAGAGACAGGGGACGGTCAAACCACTGTTATATTCCTTTAGTGTCACGATGTCCACCTCGCTCATGCCAAACAAGACCAAGTTCATTGTGTACAAATACTGTACACCCTGTTGTACATACATGTTGCTTCTTTACGTGGGGTTCAATGGTCCAATTTGAGTCGGCAGTATGGTATGTTGGACACATATGCAACCCTTTTTGAACACGCCTATTCAGCATTCAAGAAACAGTCGGGCTCGTTCAAGCAACTGCGTTGAAGAACTGCTCAAATTAGGATTTACAGTTTGATTGGGTCTCACAACAAATCCATAGCCAACTAGATACATACGTTCCTCGTATATCCCAGAATGCATCCTGATGGACTTTGAAGCTGCAACTATTGTTGCCGTGGAAGAAGCGTTTCCTGACGTTGACATTCGTTAATGTTCACACACATGTGAAGTCGGATCCACAAATGCAAGTCCACGTTCTGACGAGCACCTGACCTGCCTCTTCTCTCTATCGACTAAGCTGAAGGTACCCTGTCGAGTTCATGAAGGCGGGGAATGAACACCAACGCTGTTGATTTTCTAGTCAACAACCATCTTGAAGGCATCTTTGGATGTCTGTAACACTGAGCAACCAAAGCGTCCCCTTCTGTTTACCAGTTTCTGACACACATCAAGAAAGTTGAGTCTACACGCAGGGACAAGAGGCCCAGTTGGATCATTTTGCCACATGTCACCAAGAACCAGGGCCTAGATTTTCAAAGCTCTCTTAGCGCTAAGATAGCCGTAAGTTAATGTTAATGTATAGCACTTGCGACTAACTTAGCTCTAAGAGAGCTTCGAAAATCTAGGCCCAGGACTCCAAGACTCCGTGGTCATCTCCATTGTGGCAGGAAAAAGCAACTTAAATTCCTGCAGCTGATCATCTTCCTAAGTTGAACTGGACTTTCAAAGAAGCTAATCGAGTTTATATAACTAAACTCTGAACGTTTCTATTGCGAAAATAAATATATGGAAAAGTAGTATCCCAGGACGTTATAGAACACTAGCTTCAAACACCAGATCTTGTATTGTTATTAAAGATAGAAGTAAATCTATCTATACGTTTCGATTTTCAGTTCCAATTCCATAATTATAAAAATGGCTACTAGACCATGAATACACAACCACCACTGCGTGATACCTTGTTAAGAATCTTGGGGCAATGGGATGTGCCTCGTCAGGGAACACACTATTCTGAATGTGTTTCCCGACATAGAAGTTACGTATACAATGTGCTTCTATGTTACTCTGCTCGGATAGGATTCCCGTGTCATTTTTGATTAAACCTGTTTGCCTAAAGATATGTCATATTTTGTTGGGTAGAATTAAACTCTGAATCAATTATTTGTGAAGGTGTTTTCCTGTTTACTTCAATTTTACTTAGAAGTGTAAAACATGTTATACTGTGTTTGACCACATCATTAGTAAAACAATCCCTGTTCCGAGAAAGGTGTGTGTGTGTGTGTGTGTTTGTGTGGTGTGATGATGGGGCAGGGGAGGGGAATGATTTTCATCAAAATAGTAGTTTTGGAAAGCTCAGATCATGATTTAAAATTGTGGACAATGATATTATGTATATGCTCATCGCCAAAAAATATTTTGGTAGGTCAAAGGTCAATTTTAATAGAAAGCGCATTTGATCAGAAACATTTGAGTTAAACTTTACAAATTAAAGGTAATTTTACCAAACTTAGGTTTTTCTAAATCAGCTATATCATTGAAAGGTCATAAATACGTTTGGTTGGCACCGTATGCATGAAAAGCCATTACAATGAAACAAAAGTTGGTACTTTGTATTTAGGAATGACAAGTCTTATTGGAGGATCAACTTATATCTGCGTTTCGGTATGGATACCTATACCGTTTTCAATTTCCTTCATATCAATTCGTATCTATAAATGTTCTTAATAGACATAGTGAATTCCCATTTGACATGTTAGGCAATGTCAACAATGACAAGGTCACGGGCACATGTTTCATGCCCACATCCACATGCTGAAGTACACAACAGGTTCAACCCCTTACAGCTACACCTTCCTGTACATTGACGTCTACATGCACAGATATAAAGCTGAAGAAGGTCCACGGGGACGATTTAGTTTAAACTTATCTGCAACTTTATCACAGAAGAATGTTTGAAGGTCTATTACGACAGAAACGTATTGCTTAATATACAAAACATTAAGTACCTACTTTTATGGACAACTCAAAGAAATTCCTAGATAATATTTGTATAAACATTTTGCTTCTACTATAACGTTCTTGAAAATATTCAGGCCTCAATTTTAGTAATATCTAATGATATACACAACAGAGTTACACATAAAATAAGATGAATCCTCACCAAGAAGATCTGTTTAATCTCAGTATAAATATACACTTGCAAAGTTGAACGAATAAAGATCCGTTAATGCGATGGAATAAATGAAAATAAAAATGTTTTAACTGTTGCTTAAACTATATTTGCTGTTGCTCTTGCTGCAGTTCTAACTCCAGCTCCAGCTCCTATGACACCTGCTCCTGGAGCTGCTACAGCTCCTACTCATTCAGCTAATGATCCCACGGTTGCCACAAATGTGATTTATTCAGCTCACTTAGTGACAATAACTTTCAGTGCAGTGTTATTTGTCTTTATACAATATATTAACGTAGTTGACATCTGCCTGGAAACGGAAGGTCTCGTTTCGGTAGTCTTTTCCATGAAAACTGGCTCTAAATGTTCGTAGTCCTTGCTCCTTCATGGCTGCGACACTTGCATAAATACCGACGTATTCCGATCGACTTGGATATGTTGGAAACAGGTGCCATTCTACAGAAAACTGTCTGATTTGGGAGAACAGACCAGATTCCACGATGTCTTTCACTGCCGGCCACTCGCTTGTTTCTATGTCAATCTTTAGATAATCCAGGTGTCTCTGGAAAATATAAGGACCTTCCAGTTTACAATGTTATCATTTCCCTTCTTTGACTTCCTAGCGATTCACCCGAGAATGAAAACACCTAATGATATGAAGAAACCATGAAGTATTTTCATTAATTATTTTGGTCATTTCATCAATTGTGTTATCGACGAGAACAATCAACCTGGTGTCATGGTCCGATCAGTAAGCAAATACCGTATGTATGTTGCAGAGAATGTGTGAAACCAGGGATTTCACGTAATCCTTAAATGAGTCAGTGATTTCGTGATATCACTGTGACCCCCAGGGATTTCATGTATTCCCTAAACTTTCAAGGGATTTCATGAAGTTACTGAAATATTGACTCTGGGATTTCATAAAACCCCTGCCAGCCTTTATTGACATAAGGAACACCAAATTTATAATGCGAATACAGAGTATATGCTGGTAAAATTCATTTATTTGGACAACATAGACTATTATTACACCAGCTATTACACTTCAGTCCTCTATTAATGCATTTACAGCATCTCGATTTACATTGGTTAGTTACATTTCTGGAAATCCTGACCACCACAATTCGACTCGGAAATCACACAGTCCGGAGAGACACTTCTTTGTCCATTGTCACATCATTCGTAGAGAGGAAAGGGACAAACATCAAATTGAGAACGCGTGCACAAACCCTTGATGATACCAGATTTCACACCTATTCTATAATTGTCATAAGCTTGGTCGTGATGCAAAACCACACCAAGAATGTTCCTAGTGTCACGGTGATTTCATGAAATCACCGAGTCTTTGGGGATTACATGAAATCCCTGGTTTCACACATTCCCTGTAACATACATAATGTTAACGTCACAATAATTACTACTTCAGCCTATATAGAGAAACAGTTAACATACTCTTGCTCAATAGATTCCGAGGATCTCCGGATGTGTAGAGAATTTGGTAAAATCGTGCTGCATCCACGACATTTTACACTTTACACATTTTCCATATGAGGTGCGCAAAACGTATATTTCATACTCAGATGCTAAGCATACATCCCTGAATTAGGCATATATTTAAGCACCAAGCTGTAACTTGTATTTGTGATTAATACAAACGACAGAGGTCAAATCAAGCGAAATGATCATAAAAATGATATGGACAATTCAGACTTTAAGGCACTATATCACACCACACTTCTGTAAAAATAAATAATGCATTTTCTCTCAATAATACTAACTATCAGCACTCAGGGAAGCTACCATATAATTTATTCAAAAGATATTACGTATTTGGATTACAATATTAAAATTATAAAATTCGAATGAATTAATGTAACATTGCATTAAATTGACTCTCGCGCCCTCTATCGACCGAATGATTTTTAAGCGAACCCCATAGAGTTATGTCCCTCCGAGCGCTGTTTACGAATATCCTACGCACAACTTGTGATTGAAACCAGTTCGACAAAAACCGACAACACCGCGTGCGACAGTTTCGATGTACGGAGCAATTGTTTACATTCCATATATGGCAAGTGTTCCGTGTTTGGAAGCTGTTCGTTTATCTTGTTTACTTATCGATTTCAGGCAAGTCGTAAGGGATAAATCTGCATCAATAAGTCCTTCTTTCAAAACATACGATCTCCGAATCAACAAATCCTTCTTTCAAAACATACGATCTCCGAATCAACAAGTCCTTCCCTCACAACATAGGATCTCCGAATCAACAAGTCCTTATTTTAAAACAAACGATCTCCAAATCAACAAGTCATTCTTTCAAAACAAACGATCTCCAAATCAACAAATCCTTCTTTCAAAACATACGATCTCCGAATCAACAAGTCCTTCTTTCAAAACATACGATCTCCGAATCAACAAGTCCTTCTCTCAAAACATACGATCTCCGAATCTACAAGTCCTTCTCTCAAAACATACGATCTCCGAATCAACAAGTCCTTCTTTTAAAACATACAATCTCCAAATCAACAAGTCATTCTTTCAAAACATACGATCTCCGAATCAACAAATCCTTCTTTGAAAACATACGATCTCCGAATCAACAAGTCCTTCTTTCAAAACATTTACGATCACCAAATCAACAAGTCCTTCAAAATATTGCATACTAATGCCTAAGTAATCATTTAGTTACTTAGTTTACCGGTATTGATGTCATACGTACATACGCATTAGGGCATTTATTTCATAATGTTTCTTAGAGTTGAAGACTGGGTGTTTACACATTGCTACATAAATAGAGGATAATTAACGACCTTCCGTGTGATACCATTTTTATTAAACGAGTTAATGATTTAGTTTCAAACGAGCGAAAGCGGGTTTGATACTAAATCTTTCACGAGTTTAATAAAAATGGTATTTCACGGAAGCGGGTTTAGTATTCTGTTTATTACTCTCAAACATAAATTGATAGAAACTGCCTACAGTATAACATAACTGTAAACCATTTTGACTATGGTGTATCATAGGCTTACGAATATGTGGATGGGAACCCAGAGTATTTGATTTCTGACTAACAAATTGGCGTATCGTGTAATGAAGATACACGATTAAGAAGTATTTCGAGTTATCCAATGTTCGATACAACCGCAAAATGCTGACAAAGAAGATGCAGGCAGCAACCTTTTACTTCGAGCCGTTTACCCATACTTTCATTGCTCCTAGGATGACCCATACAGTCCCCTATTTTCTGCGTAGTATCTGTACACAATCACGCCCAACCAATTGCATGAATATAAATGTACAAGGCCCAAATCGGCATATAGACATATTCGTTTCTATTTACTTGTAGCTCTGTCGGTAATCACATTATCCACCCATATCGTTCCCGAGATCAATATTGCTTCTGTCAAACTTGGAATTTACATGTACGTACATTTGTATGGCCAAGCATCTCCATGATGGTCTTGAGGCGTCTGATCTTCCATGTTGTTCTCTTTTTGACGTATATGTCCTTAGTAGGAACATACGTGTCGCTGTCTTCCCCAGAGAGGCCAAGGTCATGGAAGTGGACATTCTTGCTTCTGTCGAAGGGCTTTAGTCCGATGCTAAACAAATGGTTTACCATTACAATGAAAGGCATTCTTATCTAAATAAACCATCTTAATGAAGAAGTGGCATTTATAGACGTATACGAAAGTAAATAGAATGACTAAGACAAAAAACATGTTGATTGCACAGGAGTAGGTTAGGTACGAGAGCTAGATATATAAACCAATGTTTTTGTATTACCACACACCAATTAACACAACTGGCCCATACGAATTAACACTTACCACCAAGGAGTGAGAGAGTGAGTATAGTTTTACCCCGCTTTTAGCAATATTCCAGCAATATCACGGCGGGGGATATCAGAAATGGGCTTCACACATTGTCACCATGTGAAGAATCGAACCCGAGTCTTCGGCGTGACGAGCCAACACTTTAACCGCTAGGCTACCCCAATCCTTACCACCAAGGTGAAAAGTGTGTTGTTTGCTGCTACTTTGGTTTAAATGAAACAGTTTTGATTGGATGGACTTTATTTTCTGAATGCTGCTGAGACAATAGTCAATCATTCATTGATAATTTTAATTCGTGATTTATGTCGTTGGAGAACTTTAGTAATGCATGTCACCGTGATGTAGATGCAGCAAGGTGTTACTAGGTATTATATTACATGTATATTATTCTCTTTTTTTTCCTTTTTTTTATCACTTTATATTTTTTTTATCACTTTATTTAATTTTTTTAATAACTTTATATTATTATCACTGTATATTATTCTTACCTTGGATCAAAGGAATGAACTTCACAACCACGAGCTCCCATTGCGTCATCAAACGACCAGTCATTCCAGATCCTACAAATATTTACAATACTTACTAATTAACTTAATACTACATATTTATATTTGAACGTCGTGCCTAAGAGATGGAACTTGTTTTTAATAAAACATATGAAAGTATCACTAAGAACAATAATTCAGCTCTCAACAGTTCTTTTCTGAAGAAGCACTTTGTTCGATAACAAAATAAGCATCTCCATGCAGTTTCTAGGCACTCATATGCTATATGAGCACAACATATATATTCGTCTAAGAAGTGTTTCAATTTAGTTTTAGACAGCTTTGTTAATATCAGTTTCTACTGACCCAAAGGAGTAGACTAGACACGGTGGTTTGACCTCAAACTTGTTGTCATTACAAATGTGCCAGTTGCCCCTCATCTCTATCTTGCCACACGTGTACTCCGGGGGTTTCTCCCAGTCCCTGTATAAAGCAGACACAGTACCTGTTAATGACTCCACATACTATTGTATACAGGAAGTATTTCTTAAACAGTGTTATATCAGTGATTGCTATTACATTGTGATTTATTGCCATATACAACTTCCATATGTTATACTGGAGATCAAAGACAAACCATTTGATAATTCGAGTTAAATGAGAGAGTGGGTTACCAGTTTCGGCTCATATATGAACTGAAAGAACCATACAACCTTGTTGTAGTTCAGATTACTTATCAAAGATTTATGCTACAGACCCTTTTCATACAAATGGAGCACTTGATCAAGAATTGACATTGGTCTAACATATGTTACACAATTCATCACGATTAACGATTTTGTAAAGAAATGATATTGTATTACATCAGTGATGTTGTTGTACGTACCAAGAACCCGTTCACTAAAAAACAACAGTTAACGTCAGAATTGTAACATTCTTTAACGATGCAAGCTCAAGAAACGAACTTTAAACCCAGTATAATTTCTATAATTTAGAAATATATTTGAAATATGGTAACTATCTCGACGCCACAAAGGGAAATAGAAATGAGTGTGGGTATGGATGGACATTTATTTATAGTTAGTCGTTTTAATTCTGTGTCATAGCTTAATGTTTTGTTAATGTGAAAAATAGACACAGGGTAACATAACATAACCATGAATGCGTCATCTATTTGACATGGGATCTCCTTGGGTATCATGTCTACAGAAGGTTGGCGTCACCAACGTGTCGCCCTTTACCTACCACTTCAAGAGAGACGAGGCTTGCCACCACTCCGTAATCCGTAAAGGATCCTTGACATTTTGCATCCTGGATGACACTGAAATATTAGTTTGTATTATAATAAAATATGAATATTTTCACTGATGTTCTAATACTCCACAAGTGTTTCGTGGAAATATATACACTCTTCAGAAATAAAGAAACGCATAGGTGATTTTGAGAATGACTCATGTAGCTGCGGCAAGAAATAATACAAATATACTATTTCTTTCCAAAACGTCATCTTTTGTGTGACTGTAAAACAGCTTCAGCGCCAAAACGCGTCAAGTTTAACTTTCCCCCTTGTTTTAGAAGCGCTTGAAGAAATATCCGCCAAACGCGTCACCAAGAAAACATGCAAAGCAAAAGGCACGTGCAAGTGTGGATTTGACCAAGAAGGCCAGTTGTCGCCCCTGTTGAGAGATTTGCACATCGCATGCTTCCGATCATGGAGTGATAGAGGGAGTTGTTCCAGCATGAAAAACGATACGTCACATACATTACGCGTCACGGTCCGCTACCTTGCCAATTCTAAAGTCAATGTCTTGCCGTGGCCTTCCCGATCACCAGATCTAAACCGGATAGAACACCTATGGAATGAACTCGTCCGACGTGTACGTCAACGTCAAAACACGCATCAGACACTTCAACAACTGGCCATCTTATTGCAGGAAGAGTGGGGAAGAATTCCGCAAGAGCGACTTTGTCGACTTATCCAGTCTGTGCCAGGACGGTGCCGACCAGTAATTGCTGCCTATGGTGGCCATACAAAGTACTGACGTTGACGCCATCTTGTGGACAGGAACAATAAAGGCTACTGTTATGTTGGCGAATTCTTTGTCTCAAGAGATGTGAATTTTCATATTTTTACCATTGAAATTACATGAAATAATTGCTCTTAAAGTAACGCAATAAATTCTTCTAAAATGGCTTATGTTTCTTTTTTTTTGAAGAGTGTATGAATCTCTATCAGAAGTCCATGTCGCTATGACTTGTCATATTTTAATTATATCTGTCTCCGATTTGCGCTTATTAATGTAGATATTTCACAAACATTGCACAGCAAAAATAACTTAGTTTCCGTTCTTGCGGAAACCTAATTAATACTGGGTAATGTAGGTTTCCGCTAGGTTTCAGTATCCGGAAACAGACAATGCGAGTTTCCGCATAGTTTACAAAACTGAAACTAACAAATCTAGGTTTCCGTCAAGTTTCTACATCTGAAACTATCATTATGCGTTTCCATTTAGTTTCAGTTCGCTGAAACATTCATAGCAAAATGACTTAGTTTCCGCTATTGCGGAAACCTATTGAATACTGGGTAATGTAGGTTTCCGCTAGGTTTCTGTTGGTTTCAGCTTAGATGAAATGGCAAACTTAACTTTGTGCTGTTCCATTGGGGGACAATATTTACTTACTGTTACATTTGCAAGATAATTTCTATATACAGAATCCAGCTAAGGGTCATGCAGGAAGCAAAAGTACTGTACGTTCCCGTAGTCCCTAGTATGTTGATCAACCTTCAGGTGTTGGCAATCTATAGCCCATTTTTATACTGTACCGTTAAAGTGTTTATGGTTACATGCCAGTTTTTAGTGTACATTTGTGATAGACTAGTTATTTTACTGTCCTTAGAAGACAGGTAGGTATATGAGTTTGTTTTTATTTCATGTACACATTTACAAATTTAGATTTACGACTTTCACGATATGGCTGCCGATGTGACTTTGTAACTCACTACCATTCTGCATAACTTGTGAATGTACCATTTATTACATTGTACACGAAAAACAACAAACACAGTAACACAGTCACTGATATGATTCATCTGTTTCATTATTTTGAATAGCTCACATTTCAAGAGAACCCAATAATGTATGTATGTATGTATGTATGTATGTATGTATGTATGTATGTATGTATGTATGTATGTATGTATGTATGTATGTATGTATGTATGTATGTATGTATGTATGTATGTATGTATGTATGTATGTATGTATGTATGTATGTATGTATGTATGTATGTATGTATGTATGAGAGAAGCCACATCAAGAGGGAATCTTCAGCATTGGAGAACACAACTTCTGTATGAATATGCAAATACAAATATGTCAAAACCCTACAACATTTTATGCATATGATGAAATGATGTCTACTAGTGCAGGCATAACATACTTGCTGTGGTATTTATTAAACAGATTTTAAATTCAAATTCAAATGTTTATTGTATGAAAGGTCATGGGCCCATATACATGAAGTGTACATTTGAAGCTGCCTCAATGTATCTTAACATATACACACTAACAATCTCACTTAGTAAAGACTTGGCAACTTGCTTACAATCATGAAGCTTCTATTGCACTCATACTGAGCAGACAGCAATCCTCTGATATCCGTAAAGGATCCTTGACATTTTGCATCCTGGATGACACTGAAATATTAGTTTGTATTATAATAAAATATGAATATTTTCACTGATGTTCTAATACTCCACAAGTGTTTCGTGGAAATATATACACTCTTCAGAAATAAAGAAACGCATAGGTGATTTTGAGAATGACTCATGTAGCTGCGGCAAGAAATAATACAAATATACTATTTCTTTCCAAAACGTCATCTTTTGTGTGACTGTAAAACAGCTTCAGCGCCAAAACGCGTCAAGTTTAACTTTCCCCCTTGTTTTAGAAGCGCTTGAAGAAATATCCGCCAAACGCGTCACCAAGAAAACATGCAAAGCAAAAGGCACGTGTGGATTTGACCAAGAAGGCCAGTTGTCGCCCCTGTTGAGAGATTTGCACATCGCATGCTTCCGATCATGGAGTGATAGAGGGAGTTGTTCCAGCATGAAAAACGATACGTCACATACATTACGCGTCACGGTCCGCTACCTTGCCAATTCTAAAGTCAATGTCTTGCCGTGGCCTTCCCGATCACCAGATCTAAACCGGATAGAACACCTATGGAATGAACTCGTCCGACGTGTACGTCAACGTCAAAACACGCATCAGACACTTCAACAACTGGCCATCTTATTGCAGGAAGAGTGGGGAAGAATTCCGCAAGAGCGACTTTGTCGACTTATCCAGTCTGTGCCAGGACGGTGCCGACCAGTAATTGCTGCCTATGGTGGCCATACAAAGTACTGACGTTGACGCCATCTTGTGGACAGGAACAATAAAGGCTACTGTTATGTTGGCGAATTCTTTGTCTCAAGAGATGTGAATTTTCATATTTTTACCATTGAAATTACATGAAATAATTGCTCTTAAAGTAACGCAATAAATTCTTCTAAAATGGCTTATGTTTTTTTTTTTGAAGAGTGTATGAATCTCTATCAGAAGTCCATGTCGCTATGACTTGTCATATTTTAATTATATCTGTCTCCGATTTGCGCTTATTAATGTAGATATTTCACAAACATTGCACAGCAAAAATAACTTAGTTTCCGTTCTTGCGGAAACCTAATTAATACTGGGTAATGTAGGTTTCCGCTAGGTTTCAGTATCCGGAAACAGACAATGCGAGTTTCCGCATAGTTTACAAAACTGAAACTAACAAATCTAGGTTTCCGTCAAGTTTCTACATCTGAAACTATCATTATGCGTTTCCATTTAGTTTCAGTTCGCTGAAACATTCATAGCAAAATGACTTAGTTTCCGCTATTGCGGAAACCTATTGCATACTGGGTAATGTAGGTTTCCGCTAGGTTTCTGTTGGTTTCAGCTTAGATGAAATGGCAAACTTAACTTTGTGCTGTTCCATTGGGGGACAATATTTACTTACTGTTACATTTGCAAGATAATTTCTATATACAGAATCCAGCTAAGGGCCATGCAGGAAGCAAAAGTACTGTACGTTCCCGTAGTCCCTAGTATGTTGATCAACCTTCAGGTGTTGGCAATCTATAGCCCATTTTTATACTGTACCGTTAAAGTGTTTATGGTTACATGCCAGTTTTTAGTGTACATTTGTGATAGACTAGTTATTTTACTGTCCTTAGAAGACAGGTAGGTATATGAGTTTGTTTTTATTTCATGTACACATTTACAAATTTAGATTTACGACTTTCACGATATGGCTGCCGATGTGACTTTGTAACTCACTACCATTCTGCATAACTTGTGAATGTACCATTTATTACATTGTACACGAAAACAACAAACACAGTAACACACAGTCACTGATATGATTCATCTGTTTCATTATTTTGAATAGCTCACATTTCAAGAGAACCCAATAATGTATGTATGTATGTATGTATGTATGTATGTATGTATGTATGTATGTATGTATGTATGTATGTATGTATGTATGTATGTATGTATGTATGTATGTATGTATGTATGTATGTATGTATGTATGTATGTATGTATGTATGTATGTATGTATGATGAATGTATGTACATGTATGAGAGAAGGAATCTTCAGCATTGGAGAACACAACTTCTGTATGAATATGCAAATACAAATATGTCAAAACCCTACAACATTTTATGCATATGATGAAATGATGTCTACTAGTGCAGGCATAACATACTTGCTGTGGTATTTATTAAACAGATTTTAAATTCAAATTCAAATGTTTATTGTATGAAAGGTCATGGGCCCATATACATGAAGTGTACATTTGAAGCTGCCTCAATGTATCTTAACATATACACACTAACAATCTCACATAGTAAAGACTTGGCAACTTGCTTACAATCATGAAGCTTCTATTGCACTCATGCTGAGCAGACAGCAATCCTCTGATCTGGTACATATGAAGCAGAGCCTGAGTTGAGACATTTGTTTTGCCACACAGAGAAAGGGGAAATATAACCAAGTTGATTACAACAAGGCTTGAACCAGTCCACCACCGCAAACAGATGGTGTATGCTCTACTTAAGATCTGTGGGTGAATATGAAGAGTCCTGGTTGATGTCTGGCACAACATCGTTGCCATGCTCATCGTCCCACACAGACTCTGCATCATCCTGTAAATACAATACATACAATGCTTAGTAAAACTACAAAAACAGCCAAAGTAACACATGTATACATATTCAAAAACATGCACAGTGGTATATCTGATCACAATGAAATTATAAAATTAGAACGACTAATTTGTAGATGTACCCAAAAGATTTTTTTCACAATCACAAAGGAAAGATCTGTATTATACATGTATATTGTATGTTCCATTGGACATGTCACTTATTTGATTGATTGGTACCAGAAAATAGTAGCCAACCCAGTATTCTGAAGCAAATTGTGGTAATATTTATTACTGTTACTGTACTCATATTCAAGGTAACATCTACTACCAAATCGCCAATTGAAATCTAAGAATAGGTAAAACGGTACATACATATTTTAAATAGATACGAATCATGTTTAAACACTGAATGTAACACCTTATTATATATGTGATCTTACTCATTTCAAATTGAAATGACCAACTCAACTGAGAAAAGCATACAAAACCTAACATTTCCCATGAATGAAAAATCGTGGGTATTTCTTAGTTTTATCAACCCTCTAAAGAAACATTCAACACAACTTATTCACTTACAGTTACAGTTACATATTTGATATACAATAATTAAATATATTCATTATTGATATATGATGGATAACAAAGGGACAGATCAAACTGAAGTCGTTAAGTGAAACCTATGAAGTGAAGTATCTTTGACGACTAACCTGATGAGAAACTGCCGTCCATTCCAGACGGATTCCTTGTTTCCTTGAAACAAGCGACTGGCAGTGCGGACAGAAAACTGGTCTTTTTCTTGGAACTGAAAAACATATCAACTTATAATTACACTGGAATCCACGCACTGTTACATTTTGAGTGATTATATTTTTCACAAAGATAAAGAAATTTATTCTATGTATCTATTTAGTGTTTACTTGTTTTTGACTAAATGCTGATGAATAAAAAATATTGTTTTAAGATTTCCTTTAATGCAATTAGGAGCATGGTAGGGTGTAACTATAAATGATTACCAAGCCAAGCCTCTTGTCAATCTCCAACAAGTTCCTAGATCCACAAAACGTATCTGTAAATTGAAACAATGATTCTTTTAGAAATGTTATACGTGACTTGTGTCAATGCATTGTAAGGCTAAGAGGTTTAATAATTGATTACACAAATTATTACACAAAGCTATGAGTGTAAAGTATATGTAATAATTGATTTAATGGTTATAAAATGATAAAATAGATGAACTGGTATAATTGGATAAATACCGCCATATAGCTGGAATATTGCTGGGTGCGGCGTAATACTAAACTCACTCACTCGGATATATTGAGCTGACATTACATATAAGCTAGCAATATATACTGCAAAATTAGATAATTTAACTTATAATACATGGGAATAGTATATCTAGGTGTAGAACTGAAAAGAATGAACATGATATAAGCATGTCTAATACACTTGCATGTTTGGATCTCAATGGGTAAATTACTTACATGATGAAGTTTTACGTCCAGCAAAAATATTTTCGTATATTGCCTACTCCTGACAGGGTTTTGAAAAATCACCTATTTGTCACTAACACAAGTTCTCACGAGTAGGACTCATGAAGCTCGATCAGGGTGCCGTTCCACTAACCGATCTTAGCCCTACGCCAATCGTAAACCCATAAAATCCCAATCTTAGCGTGACGTTACGATCGGCATACCGTTCCACTAACCAATCTTACCAAAGTCAATCGTAAAGTTAAGATTCAAAGTCTAAGTTGCTCATGACCAACTTAGGATAGCTAAAATCAATCGTAGAGAAACCAAAATGGTGGCTTTCCTATTCTATGTGAAAAATAAGGGCGAGCATTTCACCGTGAGCGTCCCCTAAAATCCCCCATGAAATGAATTTGTATATTTCTGTGATGTAAACAAACACTGCACTGCAGAAGCCTTACAAATGTCAGGCCAGTCTGACCACTGTCGTCATGGGAACACAACCGAGCGAGTCGGTGTAACACATTTGTACAACAATATTGCAACGTCATGGGACAGCTGTGAAGTGAACAATGTTCTGAAGCAAAAAGATACAAATATGTTTGATTTCACTGCACATATTTGGTGGGGGATTCTAAAGGCAGGCCGCGTGTTATTCAGGCACATATTAAAAGCTCTGACACAATTGACATTTTTAAAGTCCAGACTTAAAACCTGTTCTCAGTTTATTACTTATCATCTCGGCTGTAAATACTTTCGTGTAAATTATCTGTACATGGCGCTTTGAGCATGCCCCAGGATGTGGAATAGGCGCACTATAAATATGCATTTATTATTATTATATTATGCCTGATACCCAGCGTTCACACGCACTTGCACCTGAAACCAAGGTGCTCACTACCCTAATATTTTGCTCTAGCTTTTTCTCCACGTTTACACATGGTTGGAAAATACCAATGAAGCCCCGGGTTAGAATATTGAACTTCAATAACCCATGCTTGTCGTAAGAGGCCAGTAACGGGATCGGGTGGTCAGGCTCGCTGACTTGGTTGACACATGTAATCGGTTCCCAACTGCGCAGATCGATCCTCATGCTGTTGATCACTGGATTGTCTGGTCCAGACTCGATTATTTATAGCTAAGATACATAGCGTTCACTAACATGAACGCTCATATTAGTGAACGCTATGCATCTTAGTTAGATTATTTACAGACCGCCGCCATATAGCTGGACTATTGCTGAGTGCGGCGTAAATCTAAACTCACTCACTCATTCAGTTGGTTCGTAAACTACTTCCATCATTTGCTAGACTATGCAAAGGGAGGTAACTCGTGCCACCCATTCCTCTATCTCTCGACCGAAAGAGTCTCGATCTAAGCCTGGATCGGATCGTAAGATCGGGACCGGCTACAATTGGCCTAAAATCGGTTAGTGGAACGGCACCCAGGACTATTAAAGTCACGTGAATATGTTTTCAGATTTATTCACTGTTAATTATCTCTAGGCCTACATGTTGATGCTTGACACTGAGGAGGAGCAATTAGTGCCCATAATCCGATGGAAAGACCCTTAAACCCATAACAGCCCACTGTAGTCACTTTGGGTACTCACATTCAATCTGCTGATTTCCACCTTTCACAGTCCCTTTGATGTCGGCATTGTAAACGAATAAAACAATGGCGACCGGATCACGTCCATGCGAGACTACCTAAATTATTATAAAAAACACACAGTTGACATTTTAGATGTAAAGTGTATGTTTATTTTGTTGTATAACGCGGAAAGATATTGTCAAACTGTAATGCTAGATTTAGATTAAAAAACAACAAAGTGTTTTTCCCGTGAGTCTTTGCGAGACGCCATTTTCATAGCCGCCTCAGTTTCCCTCAAAGCACTGGAAGAGAGAATTCGCTACCTGGAAAAGAAAGATGGAAATGGCTGCGAAAAACTCGCAGTACCACGACCCTGTCAGGTAAGACCAATTTATTTTGTTGTCAAATAACGTTTAATGAATTATTTACTTTACGTACAGAAATCTGGATTGGTAAACAAGCTAATCTATCGAATTACAGCCACTGGCCATAGGTATTCGTCACTATGCATTATTCGACTTACATGTTAATTTGGTGCAGCTAGAAATATGTCTTGAATTTATTTAATATCCGTTTGATATTGTTCATATTTTGCACATGGGTCATGAATCATCTCAGCTACAAAGACATAATTTCCGTTTTATTTTCACTTCAGTGCGTGTCATGGTTATGGCAATTTTTAACATGGCGGTCTATGGGGAAAGAATACGCAATGTTGTATATATATGTTGCTCATGTAACCACAATGTGAAAAAATTATGTATCTGTGACCAAGATGATTTCCTAACAACCTGCAAAATTTGACAACCAAATATGGAAAACTGAATTAATGAAAATTACACAGCTACACTAAAATAGCATGCAAGTCTATGAGAATTTTGCCGACGGACGTATATTTAAGCCCCATGACTGTATAAACTGTTTTGCTCGAACTAAGGTTGGTGAAGTAAAATAAGTCTATCTAAAAATATACTACAATTTTGAAAAATATAGCAAATAGATTATATATTAATGAATTTGTTTTATTCATTTAGGCTGTTGTGAGGAAACATGTGTCACGACTACTCCTGGAGGAAAAGATCACCCTCTCTTACTGAAGGTATGTGTTTATGGTACTACGAAACATAGACATAATTTCACTTTGAATATTTTATTATTATGCTTCCCTAGATACATTTTCACAAAATGAACCATACTAAAGTTACATTTGCAAATGGATTTGAATAACCGGTAACTTAATCATGATTTCAAATTGGACCAAATAAATCTTAACTGCACACCTGTGTGAAATTGCAGTCAAACTGACCCCTTGATTTTACAATACCGTAATTACTCCAAGGTTATGTCACATGAGATAACTAAACTTCATTCATCAGGATGTTTATGTCAGGCCGTTCACTTACTGATTGCATAACCTAAAGTGATAAATCTGTAGTTTGCTTGTTGGTATAAATGTCGCTGCAGGTTTAAGGGTTTTTTTAAAACTCGAATGAATGAATGGGGAAATGCAAAGAAAAGTAACGTGTTATTGTTTATTTTTTTCAGCAAAGCTGATGATGAGTCTGGAGACTGTATAACAAATGATCAAGGATGGTCAGCAGTAACATGTGAAGGTAATTTTGACCTATCTGTAGTGACTTTTATTATAAATAGTAAATAATTTCCAATTAATAGTGTAGAGACAAGGTTTATGGATGTCAACTCCTTTATTATGTTTTTACATAATAAAGACGTTGACATCCGTAAACATTCATGTCTTGCATTATTCACTTCTAAATACACCTCAAAGACTTAATGGTGTAAACATACAGTCACTACTGGGTGAATATACTTGTGCCTTCAACAATACGACTGACTGACTGAGTTTGGTTTTACGCCGCTTTTAGCAATATTCCAGCAACATCACGGCGGGGGACACCAGAAATGGGCTCAATACGAACTGTAAGAGATTGAATATAGCAATTTGATGAAAATCTATTACTAGTATCATTATTACTATATAGAAAATGCAATAAATGTTCATATACATGTATATATATATAATGTATTACTACCTCTGGACTGGGAAGCATGTAACTTCAGAGCAAATTTTGTATAGATTGTGTGTCCTCTTTAGAAAATAAGATATTTCATTCGGTCAATGAAGTGTGATGAGTTTTGAGAAAACTAGTGCAAAGTGTGATTGTTCAATTTAGTTCTCTTTTATTCAAACTTCCTTTTGGATTACTCATTTTAAATCATCCTTGGCATTGTCAGTTTCTTGTTGATTGATGTTTGTGTAATTTATCAAAATAACCTAGTAATTCGTTATTACCTGCCATTTTCAGAAACTTGCACAACGCCTAAACAGACTTGCATCTATCGATTGGCCAGATAGACGAAAGAAAAAGGTAGCGACAACACTCACCATAGACATGACATCACCAGTCGTGAGTGACGAAGATGACGTCAATTAGTTGCATTCCGTCCCCTTTGTCTGGGAGTCCAGCAAGCTTAGGGCATACACGACGACACTGGACTTGGAAAGAATCTACACCTCCACTGCTCTCGTCATGGCCAACGTGAGGACGAGGATAAGGCATCCAATCAACCGGAGGGATCTCCACCCAGGGATGCCCCTTATTGGGCTAACTGACCAACTCTTGCAATATAATTGAATTTATTTTCAATTTCATAATGTAATTTTTATTTTATTTTTGTATTGTAAGCTGTATGTTGTATTATTGTATGATGTATATCATAGTGGATGTTTGGCGATAGTTGTGACATAGAGTGTGTGTGGCTGAATGCCAAGGCGTGCAAATAAATGTCCGATGCAGCTATGTTTTATTACTGTGTTAAGTTGTATGTTAATGTTATTTTTCACCATTAGCATGATTTTAGAAATAAATTTCATATCTAACATGCTGTTTCAAGATAATAAGTGAATGAAAGTTTAACTGATGAAAAATTACTACTTTGTTATAAATGATATATGATTTCTTAAACTGGATTGAGTTATGCCAAAATGTTTTGCCCTGTTTTTTTAGTGCTATATTACTAGTTATATGTATGATCTTTATTTGCCTTAAATGCTAATTCATATTTATGTTGAGAAAATAAAACAATGAATCTTATTATATATTCTGTTTTTCTTTAAAGGTCACATGCAACGTAAAACACAACTTTGCAGATTCTGATACCTTTCGGTATGGACATACCGAAACAAATCGTCAAAAATGCAAATTCAACTTATAAACTTGAAAAATAACGCGATGAAAAAAACCGCGCGAAATCGGAGTTCAAACGTTTCACTAATTTTCCCCAGACTTTTCTGGGGAAAACGGGTTTCAACAGCTGGGCTGCGCTCATAGAACGTGCGCAAGTAAATAGGTTCGCGCAGCTTGGAAGCGGGTTGTCGGGTGAATACTCGGTGAAGGCTTTGGTGTGAGCTATTTTTCTAATGTTTTGTTGATATCTCACAGGCGCGAGCTTTTTATATGTTATGACAGTAAATTAACTGTTTATATAATTTCATTTGTCTATTTCACCACACGTTCTTCTTACCGAGACACTTTCTCAGTTCGATACTTAAAAGCAATGTCATTATTTAGCGTCGACAGAATTTCTAACTGTGATATAGATATGTCGTTGTCACAGACAAAACTCAATGTCTTGTTTTATTGACACCTGTGTGTCTGCCTGCCTGTCTGCTAATGACAATATTCAATACACAGCTGCTATCACTGACCACATGCAATTTGAACTTAACACCAATCAGGCTTTACACCATAAACACACTGTCTCCGTCACATTATGTAATTACACAGACAGGCAGGTGTGATACTTGAACACATGACATGTTATGATGTCTGTTGATTGCAAAATGTTATACACAAAAAATGAGCATGTATTTACAAAACCCAACATCTCTCTCTATATATACACACAATTAGCCGTGAAGTCATCTGCAAATGAACCAGCCGTTACACTTGAGTGCACACTCACCCGCTCTGACTGGGTTCAGTATCCCGGCTGCTTCGTTTCTTGGGAAGTAAACCGAAGTACACAATTTTGCACTTTCGATTTGCGATTGTACGCTTATAATTTTGTTTATATATTTTTTCGTAACCAGCAATGTATATTATATGTCATGAATAAGTGATAATTGTGTTTTAATTATGTTTGATTTTTTGGTTGCATGTGACCTTTAAGTAAATGTCATGATAACAAATTGCTTATATTGTTTTTAACAAGAGTTTATGATATGAGTAAAGAACAATGTTTAAATTTGGCTCTTTGAAACGCATATGAAAACCTGTGAACCTGAAATTGAAACCGGTAACTGAAACTATGCGGAAACGATGTCGAATAGTTGGTAACTGAAACTCTGCGGAAACCTGTTGGAGTCTTATTAATAACTGAAACCTTGCGGAAACCTGATGGATTCAAAGTTAACTGAAACTCAACGGAAACTTGTCGGTGTGTGGGTAACGGATACCTTGCGGAAACCTGTTGGAGTGTGGAAACTCACTGGATTCTAGGTGGAAACCTAAGTTTCCGTCCACTTTCAACCTGTGACCTTTAAGTAAATTAAGTTATTTTTGCTGTGTTGCCTTCGTCACATCGTTAATCAGCAGGTAACGGATTATCTTCATAATACTAGACAGATGTATTCATTATCTTGATTACTGTTTGAAAGGCCTTCAAACTAAATCTAAGGCTCAACAGTTTCAATGAAATTTATGAAAATGAAATGTATTCCCAAGTCGCTATATCATTGTACATGCATAGTGGTAGTTTTTCTTTTTTAATGTAATACAATGTAATTAGATTTTCAAACGCCTTTATGTGGAAGGGATGCTTCGAGTTATCCGAAGTTCGACAAAAGGTAAAATAATGACTGAAGGAGAAATTAGGAATTTCGTTTTGTTTGGAGACGTCCCAAAGTACGACACATCAACGTTGTACACATCGTTGTGTGGCTGTATGTACGGATGACAATAGCTTCTTTCTGTAGGGATTGAAGCCTCCAGAATTCGTTACTTCCTATTATTTTACCATAATTTCGTACTGTCTGTACATGTACTAGTTGACAAGGTTGTGAGCCGACGAAATATGACAGTTAGAAATATTAATGCTGTTGAACGCATTTATGCTTTAGTGGATTGGTTGGTTGGTTGGTTGGTTAGTTGTTTAACGTCACACTCAGCAATAATCCAGCTATATGGCGGCGGGCTGTAAATAATCGAGTCTGGACCAGACAATCCAGTGATCAACATCATGAGCATCGATCTACGCAAATGTGGGATATAATCACTATAACAAAAGTGTTACAAATAGCCTTAAATGGTGATTAACAATAATCAACGTTCAAAATTAAAAAAGTAAAATTCAAACATTCCAAGGCAATGGTCTCATTTCACTGTTACATAATTCCACCCATATCAATCACGGCAACTCATTTGGTACGTCGAAAAGGTGTGTGTAGACACATTTTGTACCTTTCCCAGATGCCTTCTTTGTGTCGACAGGACGGTGGGGTGGCCTAGTGGTTAAAGCGTTCGCTCGGCACTCTGAAGACCTGGCTCGATTCGCCACATTGGTACAATGTGTGAAGCCGATTTCCGGTGTCCCCCGCCATGATATTGCTGGAATATTGCCAAACGCGGCGTAAAACCACCTCAATCACTCGCTTGGTTCAAGACTATCTTACCACGTGCACCATCCAGGTGATGGTGAAGTGCTTCGAACTGTCGTTTATGGTCTGTTTCTTCCATTTTCATGTTCATCTGCATTGTCTTAAAGTCTTTCTCCAGCCTTTTCACTGATTTCAAAACCTCTGTTAGTGTGTTGCCTAGCTGCAGGTTCCTGGTGTTGGCACTGTCTTTCACTCCTAGGATCCGTGGCAATCTCTGCGATTCCTCTCTTCTGTCTGGCGTGTTGATGAAAGTACAGTTATATTATAACTCGACCGCCCTGTACATGATTGGTTAGCTGACAAAAAGAAACGTCCCCAAAGCTGAAGCAACTTCAAACTGTATATACTGAGTTTAGTTTCACGCAGCTTTTAGCAATATTCCAGCAATATCACGGCGGGGAACACCAGAAATGAGCTTCAGACATTGTACCCATGTGGGGAATCGAACCCGGGTCTTCGACGTGACGAGCGAACGCTTTAACCACTAGGCCACCCCACCGCCCCTATTGATAGCATGCATCTCCCAGATAAATATTTAACACAGCTCACAATACAATCATGTAACGTCAGCTGTTTTATTCTACGTCCCGGGTTCGATTTCTAACATGGGTACAATGCCCGTTTCTGGTGTCCCCCGCCTTGATATAGCTGGAATATTGCTAAAAGCGGCGTAATACTGAACTCACTCACTCACCCGATAGACTTGTCTGTCTGTTTATGTAGAATTGTCAACAAACATCTAACAAATATTAATGGCACAGTTAAACAGATAGGCCTTGCATATTGTACCGGAAGGGAATAACATATCGTGGATCCATTCAAATGAATGAAAACCGCGACCACGGGGTCTGTCCTGCCTAACCTAAATTAGCCGAAATAAGTTGAAATGAGTTAAACTTTGTGTCATAATACCTATAAACATACTTTCATTCATATGGAACCTCCAAAACATGAATTTTGAGTTTTCGAAAAAAATGTTTAATGTTTTCCTTGTTAGCATATCTTCATGATAACTGAATGTTGAATTTTGTCAAATCCTTTGTCAGAAACTGGCCACCGTGCGGAGAGTTCCTGAACTGTTGGGTTTCCAGAATTGTGACGTGTTGGAGTCAACTGGGATTCGAACCAATCATAGGTTACGTTGGGCGTGACCACAGATCTAATTTCAATATGAATGGACAGGGCATTTGCATCAGATACCTGTAATGCAATATATGGAGTGGCAACTCTTTCCACGTCACTTCCGCTTAGGGAAGTTCACTTTTCGAAAGTATCATGAACTTTCTCTGCAATATATATTAATATATCTGGTGACGTGGAAATAAAGCTCAGATCAATATGAACTTGACACTTCATTACAGATTCGGCGCTGGATAGGTTAATATGGTGTGGGATAGTATCTTCTCGACAGTTCGAACTCCACTCTGCATGGTATCTTAATCTCGTCGGCGATCTGTTTGAAAATTGAACGTAATTTCGTAATATCGACGACGTTTAAAGAGTGTATTTATTTATGTAAAATATATACGTACAAACAGACAAGCTACACGCGTACAAAATTATGTTTAAGCATGAATTTATTCAGTATTTCTCGTTCCGCTGTTTTGACTGAACAATGTTGTACCCGTTTGTCAAAGTCAAATTTCAAAATATTTAGTAACGCGTTGTTGTTGGTTTTTAAAAGACATTATTCCCAAAGCACATGGGGTGTACTTTCTTTTCTACGTCAGTCTATTTATTTTTTACAATTGTTCACACATTGTACTCATATGGGGAATCGAACCCGGCCTTCGGCCTGACGGGCGAACATGTTGCAAATGAAGATTATTACCTGAATATGATAAATATATTATTTCGAGCGACATTTCATCACGCCTGCCTTTTCGAGCATAATTCATTCATTATATACCTAATTATGATGGTTTTTATACAAGAAGACCCGCGAAGGTCCGGGTTAGAATGAACCTTTAGTAACCCATGCTTGTCGTAAGTGGCAACGTGGCGGAGTAAGCACATCAGTTACAGTGTCTCTGCGGAAAAGCTTAAAAGAGCCAGATTTCATGAAAATAAAGACCATATATAGCGGTCAAGTCAACATGGGAATATCTCAAGAACAGTTTAGGGCAAGTATTGCAACTTTTGCACCAGTATTGATTAAGATATTGACAAGGATAGGTCACAAACATGCAATGTCGAGAATACCCCGATATAGGGCGGGTGCGAGTGTACACACAAAACTGGTTGTTCTGAACTTGTTGCTTGCGCTGCTGTTACGAACGGGTGTGGAGCCCTGATACAGAGGAGCGAGTACAGACCAGAGCAAATACTGGTGCAAAAGGAGGTGATAAACAGTTGAAATTAACTACACAGGTGAATGACAAAAATATGTAAACTATTCTCGATGAACTTAAAAATTTGTCAACAAAAAATGGATAATATGCAGGCTTCGCATGTAACTATGACAGAGAAGACAGAGATAACGGCCAGGCGAAACACAAAATTTATGCCACTCACACTCCATCATGTCCCGTTGCATCGTTAAAAAAAGGCTGGTTTCGGTCGTGTGGAGTTGGGATTATATAAACCAAGCTCTTAGGTATTACATTATTGCATTGAATAAACAGTAGTTAGTTTTCTTTGGACAGTATATTATATATTACTGACACATTTTGGCAATTTCTAACAAAGTTTTGTGAAGTTATTTACGCATATATTGAATAAACGTTTACAAGCATTTTGTGAAATATATCAGAAGATTCCAGAATCACAGGCAAGATTTCGGTCAGGTTACAGTAC
Source organism: Haliotis rubra (assembly GCF_003918875.1). NCBI lineage: Eukaryota > Metazoa > Mollusca > Gastropoda > Lepetellida > Haliotidae > Haliotis > Haliotis rubra. The sequence continues at coordinate 2,665,831 of NW_025767335.1, forward strand.
AGTGGATAACATGTTTTGTCTCCAGGGTTTAGCACAGAAATACCTATCGAAACGTAAAGGACGATTCTTTTGTCTCTTTGTAGACTTTCGCAAGGCATTTGACTGTGTGAACAGAAAGTTGTTATGGTTTATGATACTGAAGAAAGGTATTCACGGAAAAATCTTTCATATGTTACAGGATATATATTCAAAAGTAAAATCTGCTGTTAAGATGACTAATTCATCTATTCCTGATTATTTTGACACAGTGAGTGGAGTGAGACAAGGCTGCATCTAAGTCCGATTCTGTTCTCGTTATAGGGGGCGGTGGGGTAGCCTAGTGGTTAAAGCGTTAGCTCGTCACGCCAAAAAAAACCCGGGTTCGATTCCCCACATGGGCACAATGTGTGAAGCCCATTTCTGGTGTCCCCCGCCGTGATATTGCTGGAATATTGCTAAAAGCGGCGTAAAACTAAACTCAGTCAGTCAGTCAGTGTTCTCGTTATACATTGTGGAATTGGAATACATGATACAGGATTCGGAACTGAGAGGGATATTTGTTGGACAAGACTTTCTGGAAATTCTTTATTATTGTTTGCCGATGATGTGTGTATTTTTGATGATACATTAATAGGAATGCAACGGAAGATTGACGTTTTAAAGAATATTTCTTTCAAGTGGGGACTAGAAGTAAACTTAGAAAAAACAGAGATGACAGTTTTCAGAAATGGAGGTATAGTTAAAGGAACAGAAAAATGGAAAAACGGCGAAGTAGATATAAAGATCTCTACTTTTATCACTACAATTATCTAGGTCTGATGTTTTCATCGAAATTATCATGGAGCAAGGCTATTGATGTACTAGCATCCAAGGCCAGCAAAGCATTGTTCAGCGTCAAAGCACTCCAGGGACACTTGAAGAACATATCACCAAATATCCTGTTTAAGATATTCGACGTTGAGATCAAGGCAATCATTTTGTATGGATCAGAAATCTGGGGGTACGAACGAAGATATATCGTGGAACAATTTCATTCCAGCTTCTGTAACTTCATTCTTTCATCCGGGAACTACGTCTCTAACGTTGCGGCTGTCGGCGACTGTGGACGCCATGCATTGTACGTCGACTACCACACAAGATCTATTAAATACTGATGCAAGATACCACGGTTACCGTCAAACAGACACCCGAAACAGGTTTATACCATGATGTTTAATCTGGATTCAACAGAAGAACATGGACCAGTCATATAAGAGAACTTCTTTTGCAGTACGGTTTTGGATTCGCTTGGATGTCACATGATGTCGGCGATATTCCAAACCTCATAACTACATTTTAACAAAGGATTAAATATTGCTATCAACAAGAATGGAGAGAGGCGTTATCAACATCAAGCAAAATGACATATTACAAAGATTGTAAATTCGTTCTAAATACTGACTGAACAATGAGTTTGGTTTTACGCCGCTTTTAGCAATATTCCAACAACATCACGGCGGGGGACACCAGAAATGGGTTCTAAATACAGAGGTTATCTATCAACTGTCAGGATAAAGAATTAAGAAGCTCATTGTTTCTATTACGTCCATCATAATTACAGCTAAGAATCAACACGGGAACATGGGAAGGGTTGCTGCCTGAAGAAAGGATCTGTCAAGTGTGTGAATTACAGGAAATTGAAGATGAATATCATTTCCTCCTTATATGCCCCTTTATACAAAAGCATAAGATTAAAATATCTCCCACATTATTATTGCACAAATGTCAGTGTTCAGAAATATCTAAATTTGTTTGGTGTCTGTTCATCATTTATACTTCACAATTGTGCTATGTTAATCAAGCAAGCTCTTCTACAGAGAAAATTACATCTCGATATGTAACTTCATATAAAGTGTATCAAAATGTCACGACAAAAAGTTGTTTGAAATGTATTATACGTGGGCCAATGACCTTTCTATTGAATAAATGATTGATTGATTGACTAACGGGATCGGGTGGTCAGGCTCGCTGGCTTGGTTGACACATGTCATCGGTTCCCAATTGCGCAGATCGATGCTCATGCTGTTGATCACTGGATTGTCTGGTCCAGACTCGATTATTTACAGACCGCCGCCATATAGTTGGAATATTGCTGAGTGCGGCGTAAAACTAAACTCACTCACTCACTCACTCATTTTATACATGAACATGTAGTGAGTCAGTGAGTTTAGTTTTAAGCCACACTCAGCAATATTCCAGCTATATGGCGGCGGTCTGTAAATAATCGATTTCACTCAGTGAAGTAGTCCCAGAGACCACGTCAGAATACCATGTGTGAATGAATACACAATGCAGCGCGTCAAATAGTGCATAATAACTTGCAGCCTTCTCTGTATACAGAACATGGCGACACGTTTCCCTTAATCCAAGCGTAACAATGGTTACATGCAGTTTTGAACAAAGCAAACTCAAAGCCGATCAATAGCATTTTCTACAGATGGTCCAACCATGCGCATACTCATTATAGGCCTCAAGCCTTTGAACGAACTTACAATGACTGTTAATACTGGCATTCGGAAATGCGACTTCTACGGGTGAAAGGAAAACCTCTTCCAACAAAGAAATGTATGGAACCAGCTTGATTTTATTGCTGTTTATTTCAATACCATAAGAAATATAACGAACCCGGCTACTTGCCACTAAGCTAGGTTTAATCAATATTTATAGTCGCATTATTAACCCTCGCTGTATTGATGAATTCTATCACGTTACACGTTCAAATATGATGGCTGATGATGTGACGATGCTTGTAAAATGGGCTCTCGAAAACGCGTGCGTGCAGCCAGGGACTGAGTTAAATTTGGTTTATGTTTAACTGAATAAAAGTATTTATTCTGCTTTTCAGAAACTTAATTAATCTTCCTTAAAATAAAAGCGTGAGAAAATTATCGCTGAAAATTAGCGCTAAATGTATATTGTAAGATTCTGACTCTAGGAATGTATTTATGAATCACATCAAACTAACACTAGACTTTCAGAATTGTGTGCACATATGTGCACGGATTTGGTTTTATCATCGGTCGCACCTAATATTATTATACTACCCTAAAAAAGAAACGCATAGGCGTTTTGTATTTTTAAAAATCTATTAATTACCAATTGTGTTCAAACAATCGTCAAAATATGTAACAAAAGTGTTGATAACATGATTTTACACTATTGCACAAGTGAAAAATCGACCTCAAATGATGATTTTGATTAGATTTCTTACAAGAATTAAAAAGGCACCGCCACAACGCAACAGAAATTACCTTCCAATTGAAACTGTGCAGCAAAGAGCATGCACTGTCTGGCTATAAAAATCCAGATTACTTTCGGAAATCCGCATTCGTTTTGAAAGAGTTTCAAGATGTAATCACTACGCGACGTCTTGACGCTGCGACACGGAACATCGCCTTTGAATGAATGATGGAGATTAACAATCTTCTGTTGCCAGGCGTCTGAATGTTAGTCTCAGCACTATATCAATGCTTGCAGCTCGTTACAACCAAACAGGTATAGCAAATGACCGTCCCCGTACAGGCAGACCTCGAGTCACCACTGCAGCCCAAGATCGGTACATCCGGGTACTACATTTGCGTGATCGTACTGCCACGGGTGAGAGCACAGCACCCTGGGTGCCTGGACTTCGGAGGATATCCGGTCAAACGGTACGGAACAGGTTGAGAGAGATTGGACTGACTATTTATAAATTTAATGTGTTATTAAATTGTGATAAAGTGAATATCCTAATTAACTTACCAAAATTTGTAAAAGAAGCTTTAAGGTTAAGAAGTGTTTGAAAGGTGTACCGACCCATTTTGTCACTATCATTATTATTTTGTGAGTTTTATACTTGGGCCTGTGGACTTTATACGGAATAAACTTTGAATAATATCTTTTGCATTGTGAATTAGCATACTTCATTGAAAATATTCAACAAAATGATTTTAACTTCATGAATCAATTTCAAAATATTATATTTAGCATCCCTACAAAATAGTTATAACGCGTTGGAAACAGGGATGAATAAGAACATGAAGTATCCAGAGTGAGTGAGTGAGCAATATTACAGCTATATGGCGGCGGTCTGTAAATAATCGAATTTGGACCAGACAATCCAGTGATCAACATCATGAACATCGATCTACGGAATTGGGATACGATGACATGTGTCAACCAAGTCAGCGAACCTGACCACCCCGTCCCGTTAGTCGCCCCTTACGACAAGCATGGGTTACTGAAGATCGAGTCTAACCCGGATCTGCACGGACAGGAAACAGGGAAGAGTATGGAGTATCCAGAACTACCAATACGAACATTCTACAAAGTCTGACGAGCATGATATGGTACATGAACTAGCCAGATCATATTTTAGAAACGACTGTGAACGTATTGTGGAGAACCAACTTTGGCAGGTTAACAAGAAACTCTTTTTATGTGAAGGTCTGAGACATTATGTGAAGACTGAAGCAAGAGTTATGTGAAGGTCTGAGACATTATGTGAAGACTGAAGCATGAGTTATGTGAAGGTCTAAGTCATTGTGTGAAGACTGAAGCAAGAGTTATGTGAAGGCCTAAGTCATTGTGTGAAGACAGACACTGAAGCAAGAGTTATGTGAAGGTCTGAGTCATTATGTGGAGGCTGAAGGAAGAGTTATGTGAAGGTCCGAGTCACTATGTGAAGACTGAAGCAAGAGTTATGTGAAGGTCTGAGTCATTATGTGAAGACAGACACTGAAGCAAGAGTTATGTGAAGGTCCGAGTCATTATGTTTTAAGACAGACACTGAAGCAATAGGTATGTGAAGATCCGAGTCATTATGCGAGGACAGACACTGAAGCAAGAGTTATGTGAAGGTCCGAGTCATTATGTGAAGACAGACACTGAAGCAATAGGTATGTGAAGATCCGAGTCATTATGCGAGGACAGACACTGAAGCAAGAGTTATGTGAAGGTCTGAGTCATTATGTGAAGACAGACACTGAAGCAAGAGTTATGTGAAGGTCTGAGTCATTATGTGGAGACTGAAGGAAGAGTTATGTGAAGGCCTGAGTCATTATGTGAAGACTGAAGCAAGAGTAATGTGAAGGTCTGAGTCATTATGTGAAGACCGAAGGAAGAGTTATGTGAAGGTCCGAGTCATTATGTGAAGACAGACACTGAAGCAAGAGAGTCGTGGTGTTTCAGCACAGCAATAGGTATGAAGCGGATGGTGAGGTGTCATGTCTTACCTGCATCAGAAATCATGTGACTGATTTCGTTGGTCAGTGCAGTCCGATCCCTTGTAGAAAAAAGAACTGAAGCTGCAATCAATGTTGCACCTACAAGTGCAATGACAACTGTCTTAGTTCCGAGAGCCATGGTGGCCGAATGGGGCTTCTAAGACCGACGTTAACACTGCACCATTCACGCAACATCTGTTGCAACTGTCAGCTCAGCGATTGGTTGTTTAATCTATACTTGTCCCAACAATGATGGATCATGGAACATAACTTTTCACTCCAAGTGAGCTGATGACCAAAACGAAATGTAATAACAAAATTAAAGGTCCAAACAGTATCAGTTAGGTAAAACCTTTGCACTTTGCAGAAAGTGATGCAGGGCACACGGTTTGGGCAGTTTCTCCATCCATCGGCGTAATGTATCTATAACCCAGGATCTTTTATACGGAGATGTCCGTGCAAATGGAACAGGTGTTTTCTGACACAGATGATGGTATAAGATCAGGAACATATGATGGGCATTGCTTATTAATTATTTTATACATATATATGTTTGTTGACATTCGTCTGTGCGCTAGAAGTTACCACTGCACCCAGTTTCATGATGTAGGCTTTGACAGGATGAGAACTTGGTTAAAACTGTTGCTATTCTTGCTGTCCCCAGCTGTTGTAGTTCTAATGTATTAGCATTATGGGAAGAGGAATTGTCCCAGACAACGGAAGCATACTCTCATGTCGGTCTAATAAACACCAGATATATTTTTGCCAGATTTGATCTAGTTAAGCGATATTTAAGCTTTCTCATCGATGAAACCATTTTTGATTTACTTGTAAATATATTGTTGATATGATCATTCCATCACGTGTATCACCACGCAAAACTAATTTATAGCGTTAATAGAATATTTACGCTTTCTCAAAACCAATGATTTAGGGTTTGCAAATGCAGCAAAGTGTGTCTATAAAGATCACGGCACAAAATTGAACCTATCTTAACTTAATAAGTCAAAAATTATTAAAACAATGGGGAACATTCATGAGTTATCTCCCTTTCAAACTTCGCCAACAGATGGCGCCAGTTACTACGGTCTTAAGTGTACTTCCGGTATATTAATGCCGTTCATAGATTCTTGCACGGTCGATTTCACAAGCGAGACGTGCTGCTGTGTCTCGGGATGTAGCAATAGAGGTGGTTCGACGTGTCCGAGAGGTCAAATCATGGGCGAGAATATTTACTCTTGCTCAAAACTCGGGTTGTTTTGCGGGTTGGAAATTCAGGAAAGTGTGTTTATATGTACCGTGACACAAAATTCAAGTTAATTTAACTTAATGCGGCTAATGTTTTGTCATTTTATCAAAGGTATAGTTTCTTTATACTGCAAATGCATACAAGAATATATGCAAGTATCATGGCACACAATTCAACTATTTGTACTTTCATTCTACTAGTTTGTGGTTTTAACATAGTTTAAACATATTTATTCATGAAGATATGAATGGATTGGCCAACAAGCTCCGAAATTTGGTTTTAATATCTCGACCAAGGGTCAAATGTTTTGCCCCTGGTGAGAATGGGCCAACAAAATTGTCCTTTTCTCGAAACTCTTCTTGTTAATGCTAATATACAACAATAAGCATCACCACGATCATTTGCTAACATATCATTAAGAAAGCGAAGTAATTTGGCCTCAAGTGTCATTTGGACATAGGGTAGTGTGTAGGGTGTTACTCTACAGTCATGATATCATAATATTATAAAATCGCCGATAAGCTGTGCTATACATTTGGACATGGAATCAATACTTATGACATAAATGACGCTGCACATACAGTACAACCAGAAATTATTGAGAATTTAAGATTGTAATTTTAATTTTTTTATCACTCATTACTCACGTATTAAATGTGAATATTAGCAGAACATAACTCCAGATTCAAGACAGGTGAACAATTAGTATTTTGTCAAGTCACCATGGGCAGCAATGCAGGCTTCAATGCGGCGGGGCATACTACTGATCAAAGAAGTTAGAAAGTCGTGGTCCATGCTGTCCCAATATCGGACCACCTCTTCTTTCATTTAAGCAATTTTTGTCAGATTTTTCTTATTGACACTTTCTTTCATAAGTCCCCAAACATTTTCTATTGGATTTTGGTCAGGGCTATAGCTTGGCCAATCTAATAATGTCATATTTTGGGTCCGAAACCAGGCCTGTGAATGCTTTGAACGATGTTTTGGGTCGTTGTCCTGTTGGAAAATAAACAATTTTCCATAGAACACGTGAGCAGATGGAAGTAAATGTCCCTCGAGAATATCTGTGTACCGTTCACTGTTCATATTCCCTTCAAATACACAGAGGGGCGTTGCCCCTAACACAGATATGCCACCCCACACGTTAAATTTCGGACTGTACTTTGGGCGCTGATACAGTTTTTCAGTTTGTTTGGTCCAGAATTTGAGTGTATTAGGAAACAGCTACACAGAACTTTCATCTGAGAAAATCACATTGTCCCAGTTAAAATTTCTATGCTGTAAGCACCAGTTCAACCTTCGCTCCTTTTGTTCAGGTTTCATGATCGGTGATGGAATTCCTCGACTTTTCTGCCAACCCATTGCATGCAGCTCAGTTCTAATTGTCTCCTTACAGACAGCCATAGTTCCTCTATCAATCATATCCAGCCTAAGCTTTCTAAACTCCTTCGTTTGTTTTTAGAAACAAGAATACCAAGCCGCCTCCTGTCACCGACAGTCAATTTTCTGGGTCTACCTGCGCCTCCCTGGTGCTCAATGCCATACACATTTGCAATATTTTTCAAAACACGATAAACAGTGGACAAAGGGATGCCTGTTCTACTTGAAATCACTTTAGCTGATCTGATGTCCTTGTTATAATACTCTAAAATCAACTTCCTCTTCTCTAAATCATCCATACTGAGGATCACTGAAAATGTCGTCTGCTAGCAAGTAAACAAAGGGGGATAACTCTTCACAAACTAATGAAAAAGGATTAACGGAGTTGTCTCTCTTGAATGAAACCAAGCACTTGATAGCTGGTCAAGGTTGTTTATACTAGAAATCCAATTAAACATATTCCTAAAATTCTCAGTAATTTCTGGTCATACTATACATCTATCGTATTACTTATGAAAACATCATTCAATAACACTGGACTGGATATTTGAATGGTGCTAGGCAGGAATGTATTGATGGGTAGGTTATTGTGTTTGCGAACATTTGTGGGAAGTGGGAAACATTAAAGTAGTGCGTGACGTTGGGGTGTGTACGGTGGATAGTGTGTGAGATGGAGCATGACAAGGCACGGAGTAGTGTGTGACGTTGGGGTGTATACAGGGATCAATGTGTGAGATGGAGCATGACAAGGCACGGAGTAGTGTGTGATGTTGGGCGTATACAGGGATCAATGTGTGAGATGGAGCATGACAAGGCACGGAGTAGTGTGTGATGTTGGGCGTATACGGGGCTCAATGTGTGAGATGGAGCATGACAAGGCACGGAGTAGTGTGTGATGTTGGGCGTATACGGGGCTCTTTGTGTGAGATAGAGCATGGCAGGTGGCACGGAGTAGTGTGTGAGGTTGGGGTGTGTACGGTGGATAGTGTGTGAGATGGAGCATGACAAGGCACGGAGTAGTGTGTTATGTTGGGGCGTATACGGTTGACAGTGAGTGAGATGTGGCATGATAGAAGGCACGGAGTAGTGTGTGACGTCGGGGTGTGCACGTTGGATAGTGTGTGAGATGGAGCATGACAAGGCACGGAGTAGTGTGTGATGTTGGGCGTATACGGGGCTCTTTGTGTGAGATAGAGCATGATAGAAGGCACGGAGTAGTGTGTGACGTCGGGGTGTGCACGGTGGATAGTGTGTGAGATGGAGCATGACAGACGGCACGGAGTAGTGTGTGAAGTTGGAGCGTGTACGGTGGACAGTGTGTGAGATGGAGCATGACAGACGGCACGGAGTAGTGTGTGATGTTGGGGCGTATACGGGGCTCTTTGTGTGAGATAGAGCATGACAGGTGGCACGGAGTAGTGTGTGACGTTGGGACGTGTACTTTGGATAGTGTGAGTGATGGAGCATGACAGGTGGCACGGAGTAGTGTGTTATGTTGGGGCGTATACGGTGGACAGTGTGTGAGATGTGGGATGACAGAAGGCACGGAGTAGTGTGTGAGGTTGGGGCGTGTACGGTGGATAGTGTGTGAGATGGAGCATGACAGACAGCACGGAGTAGTGTTTGACATCGGGGTGTGTACGGTGGATGGGGTGTGAGATGGAGCATGACAGACGGCACGGAGTAGTGTGTGACGTTGGGCGTGTACGGGGCACAGTGTGTGAGATGGAGCATGGTACGCGGCAGGGAGTAGTGTGTGATGTTTGGGCGTGTACGGTGGATAGTGACAGACAGACAGACAGACAGATAATTTATTTGAGTCTCACCTCAACATCATAGTGTGTGTGAGATGTGTCATGGCAGGCGACGCGGAGTAATGTGTGACATGCTGGAGTGTACAGAGCACAGTGTGTGAGATGGAGCATGACAGAAGGCACGGAGTAGTGTGTGATGTTGGGGCGTGTACGGGGCTCAGTGTTTGAGATGGGGCATGACAGAAGGCACGGAGAAGTGTGTGATGTTGGGGCGTGTACGGGGCACAGTGTGTGATATGGGGCATGGCAGCCAGTATAGAGAAGTATGTGACGTTGGGACGTGTACGGGGCTCAGTGTGTGAGATGGGGTAGGGAGTGTGAATTTGTGTGTGATCTGGGGATGTGTATGGAGCAGTCTGTGCGATATCGCTAGAAACATGGAGGTGAGTTTGAAATGGGGCGGAGTGATGTTAGGCAAGGAGGACGGGAAGGAAATCACTTAATTGACGTTAATTATTGATATTGCCAGTCCTCGCCTCAATAAAATAGTACATTGGCTGTGAGTGTACTTGAGCGAGTTGTGCAACTATGACACTACTCCTTGAAACGTGTGCTCACATTAACGACTTAATCCGTGCTTGGTGATCTCGCTATTTTAACTGTGTTCCAGAAACGAAGAGCAGAGAGAAAAATGTGTGAACGCCGAAATTCATCCACCGAATTATTTCATCACTTCCTAAAAGATTCGTATACTTAGACCCAACCTGTAGGAAGATGCGATTAATCATACCCAACGTCTCATGTTTTTGTAACCAATCCAGCCAACACATTGTTATTATATTGAGCAGATAATAATTCCACGTTCGGTTTGTGTGTTCTTTGGATATCTTGGCGTCCATATATGTTCAGGCTGATGGGGGGCGGTGGGGTAGCCTAGTGGTTAAAGCGTTGGTTCGTCACGGCGAAGACCCGGGTTCGAATCCCCACATGGGTACAATGTGTGAAGCCCATTTCTGGTGTCCCCCGCCGTGATGTTGCTGGAATATTGCTAAAAGCGGCGTAAAACCAAACTCAGTCAGTCAGTCAGGCTGTTGGCGACGAAGGTTCAAGGGAGGCCCAAGCACCTATTAATATGAGCTCGGGTTGTCTGAGAAACATTGAAATTAGCCCTATATCAAAGTCTCCATTAGAATCCACTAACATTACGATAAATACATGGTGAAAACAAATTTGTGTGTTGAGGACAGAGGAAATACAGAAAATATCCCATGAGAAAGATGCAGAAGTATCATCTGATAGATTCTCAGAAAGCTTGTGATTGCATTGGTCGATAGAGGATGTGTTCAAGATTGTTTGAAGAGGGCATAAAAGGTAGAGAGCGTCACTGTTGTGCGAGAATCAATGGAGACGGCAAGGTTCCATGTGAAATGTGGATTAAAGAATGGTGATTCAACGTGACAAGAGCCAAGGGAAGAAGCCGGATCTACCGATGTGGGAGAAAGAACGGCTCCTCGTTTCAGACTTGCTGGATGAGTATACTTTTGTAGTGCATACATCTGCATTGACATCTGGTTTGTGTTTTTCTCACCTAAAAAACTTATACTTTCGGTAGACTGTCAGTTTTACCCGAAGTCATGGTGATGCACACTATAGAAATGTTCCCCAGGTTCTTTGTGAAATATGGATTTAGGAAAGTTCATCGTTAAAAGGTATAGAGAAAAGATGGAGATAGAAATCGTTCACTTTCGAAATAGATCGGGTAGATGATGGTATTGTTCGACAGAAAGTAAGAAAAAAGCATGAAAAGTGTCTGCGTTTCAGCGACACTGTTCGTGTGAAATGTCGTGGAAGAACACTTGAAGCATGATATCCATGCACAAAATGGTATAACGGTGACATGGTAAGCGACTGCTGACTGCTGGAGAGATTTGGTTGGCTGGTTGTTGAACGCGGTGTGTAAATAATCGAGTCTGGACCAGACAATCCAGTGACCAACATCATGTGAATCGATCTACGCAACTAGGATACGATGACATGTGTGAACCGAGTCAGCGAGTCTGACCACCCGATCCCGTTTGTCGCCTCTTACAAAAAGCATGGGTTGCTGAAGATCAATCCTAACCCGGTATCTTCACGGGTTCTATCTGCTGGAGAGAATTGGGTGGGGGTAACGGAGAGAAATAGGAAGAGGGGGAGAGATTGCTGCAGCGTTAAACAAAGCAGGAACTGAACACCGAGCCATGAACCCATGTGAAACATTCCTCCTTGTTACTTCACCGACAACTGCGCTTGGGTGAGTGAGTGAGTGAGTGAGTGAGTAAATGAGTGAGTGAGTTTAGTTTTACGCCACTCTCAGCAATATTACAGCTATATGGCGGCGGTCTGTAAATAATCGAGTCTGGACCAGACAATCCAGTGATCAACAGCATGAGCATCGATGTACGCAACTAGGATATGATGACATGAGTCAGCCAAGTCAGCGAGCCTGACCAACCGACCCCGTTAGTCGCCTTTTACGACAAGCATGAGTTACTGAAGATCAATTCTAAGCCGGATCCTCACGGGTCTAACGGCGCTTGGAATTATCATATCATAGTATACGAAGGGCGAGTGCCCCATGGCTGTCAATCGCTCTTCAATGTGCTTCGCCGGGTGGCCCCGAGGACCAAAAGACTGCTCTCTACCCAAGCTAATCCATTTCTGCCGTTTCAATAGGGGTACATGTGATTAGATGTCTCGTGACCGGAAACTAGCGACATGTGCATGTCAATGTTACGGTTATGTGAACGATATTAACCATTCTTCAATATCATACGGTTATTTTCATTATGCACATATCAGAAGAATTTTAGGCTCAAAACGTTTTGATAGCCCCTCGTATGTCTCAATTATCGAGAACATGTGGGGCCATGGGGAGCCCAGTGGTTAAAGCCTCCGCTCGTTACGCCGAAGATCCGGGTTCCATTCCCCACATGGACACAATGTGTGAAGCCCATTTCTGGTATCCCTCGCCGTGATGTTGCTGGAATATTGCTAAAAGCGGCGTAACATCATCCTCACTCACTCGAGAACTTGTATTGGCTACCACGGTCAAGGGACCATTGAGAGGAATGACGTGGATGAGGCATTATCGGCTTCGGTGTTTTCGTAGAGGATTCAACTGCTAAATTGTAGAAACCATCACCTCCTCAGTAGACATGGGGCAGAAAGATACAGAAGTCGAAGTACCATTTTATAGACTCTCAGAAAGCTTGTGATTGCATTGGTCGAGCACAAGATTGTTTGAAGCGGGCATAAACGATAGAGTGTGAGTGAGTGAGTGAGTTTAGTTTTACGCCGCACTCAGCAATATTCCAGCTATATGGTGGCGGTATGTAAATAATCGAGTCTGGACCAGACAATCCAGTGATCAACAGCATGAGCATCGATCTGCGCAATTGGGAACCGATGACATGTGTCAACCAAGTCGGCGCGTCTGACCACCCGATCCCGTTAGTCGCCTCTTACGACAAGCATGGGTTACTCAAGAGCAATTCTAAGCCGGATCTTCACGGGTAATAGAGTGTGTCACTATTGAGCGAGACTGCATGGAGACGGCAAGGTTCCATGTGAAATGCGGATTAAGGAATGAGGAGTCAACGTAAACAGCATGTGTGCTGATGAGAACAGGTTCCAGCTGACAAGAGCCAAGGGAAGAAGATGGATCTGCCGACGAGTGGGAGAAAGAACGGTTCCTCGTTTCAGACTTGCCAGATGAGTATACTTTTGTAATGCATACAATTGCACTGACATCTAGTTTGTGTTTTTCTCATCTAGAAAAACTGATACTTTTGGTATATTTTGATGAAATGTACACTTTGTAATTTTGTATGGTCGATTTTTCGACATTGATGTATCATGCATTATTTTCGGAGTGAGTATGGTTTTACGCTGCTGACAATCCAGGGCCCCATTTGTGTGTGTGTGTGTGTGTGTGTGTGTGTGTGTGTGTGTGTGTGTGTGTGTGTGTGTGTGTGTGTGTGTGTGTGTGTGTGTGTGTGTGTGTGTGTGTTAGCCAAGTGTTTAAAGCGTTCGCTCGTCACGCCGAAACGCCGAAGACCTGGGTTCGATTCCCTACATAAGTGATATTGCTGGAATATTGCTAAAAGCGACGTAAAACCATACTCACTCACTCTCACCAGACTCGATTACATATGAATCATGATTGTCCTGTTTTTGACCATGAACGTGATCTGCACTCAGAACTCGATAATCCGACTGTAAATACAGACCACCTTCATATAGCTGGAATATTGCTGAGTTTATCAATATACAAAGCAAACCTTTTGTATGAGCTATGCCTGTGCTCGTGTGTTCAACACAGTGTTATGACTGACACACCAGGGATTTTCCATCGACACCGGGGAGGTGCGGTAGCCTGTTGGTTAAAGCGTTCGCTCATCACACCGAAGACCCGAGTTCGATTCCCCACATTGGTAAAATGAAGCCAATGTGGCGTCCCCCGCCGTGATATTGCTGGAATATTGCTAAAAGCGGTATAGAACCGGTGTCACTCGTTCCATCCACATAAGAAAACGCAACGTAATATAATTAAACTGCTGTTTAAAGCTGCACTGGATCAAAACTGACCGAGACAGTCACTCAGTTAAATGTTCCAGATGTAGCTATGTTCTTGTTTGCCGTACTTTCGTCCATGAGGAAAATATAATTCCGTATCTCATAACCTTCTCTAAGCGTATTTTCCTCCACAAAGGAACGTTTACAAATAAACTACTATTATGTTACATAACATTTCAACTGGTCACCAAGTCGGCGGTTTTACCGTGCACACCTTGCACGAAGCTTAACGATACCGAGTGTCCTTTCATGCCAAGCCTGGCTTATGTTGTCTCACTCAACTTTACCTACTGACAATTAAAATCAGTGACTTCTCGCGCTGCATGACGGATTGTATTGTTATCGTCTGTGTTATCGTTTCGTACATCAGTCGCTATACGGACGCCGAGGTGGAAGGTAAACATTCAGTCGGAACATAATGAAGAGAAAATTTGAAGAAATAGAACAGATTCAATGTGAAATGGAGTCATCACACAAAACAGCAAGGTTGGATTTAAGCACACAGCTGGGTTTTGACACAGATGAAGCTATGGATCTACGGAATGTAATGACAAAGTTCCTTGCAGTTTATGAGAAGCTTGGGGGGACAACTCTGCCAGACGAGAAACCTAATTACTCGTACACCGAGATGATATTCCTTGCTGTTCTGGACGCTCCAAATTTTTGTCTTACCGCCCCTGAGATATACAAGCATATCCAGAGGAAGTTTCCGTACTTCCGAAACGACACGAAGGCTCATTGGCGTAATGCAGTCAGACACAGCCTGTCCAAGACCAAATGTTTTATGAAAATAAACGTTGGAAAGAAGACGTCGGCAACCAGTTTCCGACCCACGTTCTTGTGGAGCATTCACCCCCAGAGTCTGATTTCGTTTGTACGGGGGGACTACCGGACGCACAAAGCTGATAAATACCGGTCGGAGGACATGTTGTTGAGGGCATTCCACGAAGACAACACGGAGGCGTACTGGGAAAAAGTGGTCGAATCCTTGCAGATGAAAATACAGAACTTTCAAATCCGTTTAGGAATGGCTTCAGATCCGGTGTCTTACGCTCAACAGCAGGCGTCTGCTTCAACCGGAAGTGACATCATACCGGGCGAAGCTACGTCAGTGTCACCAGTGAATTACAGTCAAGTGTTACTTTCATCAGAGTTACTGTCTCCCATTGAACCGGAAGTGCAGCTTTGTCCGACCATGGAAGTGCTAGGCCATTATCCGCAAGTTCAGTATTGTGAATCTCCGATAGATGACAGCAGGGGAAGTTCGTTCAGCGATTTCAACATCGGTCTATCCTTTTTGTCCAACAGCGGAGACAGCGACTGCGGACGTAATGCTCAGACATTTTCATTGGTTACTGCTAAATACGCCATCTGCGACAACGTAAGCGAAGAAGCTGTGGATCCTGGCTTGTGTTACAATAACGTCCCCTCCCCTCCGTCCCACGGCTACGATTACCTGTATTATCCCACTCTGTCTGCAGCCGACTACATAAGCCGGGGTGTCGTGACCTGTGGACAAAACGACGAGTTGCCTCCCTTAGATTCCGTCACTTCCGGGTGTCATGAGTACCTCTATCCAGATGACCCATATGCAACTTGTGAGAGTTACCTTGGTTACCTGTACGATGACCGCATGACACAGTGTCATTTGACCTATTGACCGCTTAGCCTCGTATTGACGCTGAGTTGATAATGTACGATCCACATTTGGTTGATAATATCTGAATGTACATTTTTCTTCATAGTGCTCTTTCTTTTCATTATTTCTTCATGTTGTTTGACTGAATTACCTTTTCTGAATATTGTTGTATTGTCAATGATATGATTTTTTATATAAACTCATTTTATTCGAAAATTGTGTCTAGTTAGTGTTTTACTGATAACATCCCGCTCGGATATAGGGCAGGAATGGTTCCACTCTAGCCTGTTCTTGTGGGAGTTTATTTAAGAGTACAGACTGATAAGGCTCGTTGCTTGCTTGTGCCTTTAATGTCGTTGATATCTTCAATGTCCATTCTCGTCCAGGTCTCATGAGCCGCACTGATGTAGCAGGAATATTGCTGACTGTGCGTATTCGACGTTCAGTGGCACGGTCTGCCCCATTGCCTGAGCGACTCATTCGTGAGCCAGAATTCCATGACTGTGGATTCGAATCCTGGTGCGAACAAACAATTGATAGGTCGCCAGCACTATTCGTGCACTCTTGTGTACAGTTGCATCGCTTCAACATGTACCAGCACGGATCAGGTGGTCAGACTCGCTGACGTGGTTGACACATGCCATCGCATTCTGTTGATGGAGATTCATGATGTCAATCACTGGATTGTCTGGTCCAGGCTTGATTATTTACAGACCGCCGCCATATAGCTGGACTATTGCTGAGTGCGGCGTTAAACAACAAACAAAGAACTAAAACTACACATGATATATATAGTTCAAAGACAAGTCCGTTTTAGACACATTTTGCAACTCATCGCTAAATCTGAAGATATAAAATATTAATCATAAGAGTATGTCACAGACAAGGTCTTTTTACTGTTATAGAAAACAGACGGTTGAGACTAGGATGAATGGGCAAATTCGTGGACGACGTTCAGTTCACCGACAGGGAGATGGCTCGGTCGTTTAGCTTCGATGAGTGAGTGAGTATGGTATTACGCCGATTTAGCAATATCACGGCGGGGGAATCCAGAAATGGGCTTCACACATTGTATACACGTAGGGGTTCGAATCCGCGTCTTCGAGCTAACGCTTGAACCACTAGGCTACCCCACCGCCCCTTAGCTTCGATGACACAAAATCAACAGGGTCAAAATCTGAATACATAATGCCATTTAGAACGTGGTCATTTTATAACACATGTTATATTTGGGATTACACTTTCTCAGTTAAGTACAGATTTGTGGAAGTCGAGCTGGCTGAGCTGGTTAGATGGCTGATTTAGTGTGCTGGCGATTAGGTGTTTGACTCAGACTGTGGGTTCGAATCCCGAATGGGACTCAACCCAGCAAAAGTACTAGAATCTGTACCTTACTCATCCTCGATAATCTCCAGGGTATACGTTACGATCACTCTCCACTACACCCTGGATGCATCCACGGCTTGGTCCGATAATTTTATTACCTCCCTTTGCTGGCTTTTTATCCAACCAGGTGTCTACGCTGGGAAGTTGAGCGAACCAATCACAACTCAGTTTCGCTTCTTAAATTATCTAACCGCTTAAACTTGGCAACACAAGTGATGCACAGGTAAGTGAATGAGGTAGAAGGAGTTCTTTCATATATTTTTTAAAGTTTCAGATCTATCAGTTTGTCTGTATTATTTCCCCCAAAATCTGAGTGGCACTTCGATCGCTATCTTTGTTGACACTGTCAAGCTCGGATGTAACGACGGCTTCGCTGATTGGCTACAGTGAGAATGCGGAGCCAGCAAAGGGAGGTTATAAAGTTATCGGGCCAAGCCGTGGATGCATCCAGGGTATAGTGGAGAGTGATCGTAACGTATACCCTGGAGATTATTGAGGATGTACCTTACAGAGAAAGTGTAATCCCAAATGCATACCTGTCAACTCTCACGCGTGAGTCTCACGCTTTATTGACAAATGTCACGCTCTCACGCCTCCAAATAATAATTTCACGCATATCTGGTAGCCAAAAATAATTTCAAAATTAATACGCATTTTCGTTCGTTTTTGCGTAAAGTTGAACATTGAAAGAACGCCTGAATGAACGAAGTCCTAAAACGATGTTTATGCGAATGATTCGGCTTATTATTATTTATTAGCATGCATCATTTAGTGTCAAAATAATGCCACCAGAAGGCTCCAAATGCTCCTGAAAATCACTAAACTTCATTTTCGGGGGCGGGGGGCTTCGCCCCCAGAGACCCCCCACCAGGGCGTCGCCCTCGACATGACCCCGGCTGGACCCCGGCTTATTTTTTTCAGTCTCACCCAAAACCATCTTTAGGGGTTGACAGCTCTGCAAATATAACATGTGTTACAGGATCCAAATAGCCGTACGAACAACACGAAAATTTTGTTTGGTTTGTTTAACGTCTCACTTCACAATATTCCAACTTACACGGTGGTCAGTAAATAATCGAGTTCACACACTCATATTATGAGTGCAGCGTTCAACGACAAGCGAAGAGGGGACACGATGCGCAGTGTAAAGTGACCAGGTGAAATGGAAAGTCGTCTCTCCTCATGGTTTCGCTACATGGTCCCGACTGACGCTGGGCCGGTGGGGTAGGCGGGTGTTTGAAACGTTCGCACGTCACGCCGAAGACCCGGGTTCTATTCCCCATATGGGTACAATGTGTGGAACCCATTTCTGTGCCCCCACCCTTAATATTGCTGCAATATTGCTTAAATTAAAGCGGCGATGAACGATACTCATTATATCACTGACGTTATCACGCTGATATTTCCATTTGAAGGACTAGATGATGCGCTGAAATGACGTGATATGTTTTGTTTTGCGATTCCTGTTTCTAAGTTCAGTTAATAAAATAATTATACAAACAACAACAATTTAAACTGCCGTTGATGTCGTTGAGGTTAATGTTCCATCCCTTATTCCAACTCTCGACAAAAAGCTAAACAAATGTTCTCACTTGTCCTTTAATAGGAAATTTGCATATTTAGTTGTAAATGATCATCTTTATGGAGACTTTAAACGAAAGAATGTTATAAACGTAACATTTTAACTTTCATATATTGTGTGAATGGTTTTAAAGATTTGGCGTGTCTGTCGCATATATCATTGTGAGGATGTTGCCATTCAACATTTTACTGGAAATACTAAAAAGGCCACAAACAAGATTAAGTTTCAATTCATCAAGTGTATTTTCACATTGCATAGTATATACATAGCACAAGGTTTACAATATATTCATACATATTTACAAGTAGATCACCCGTTGATACAAAAGTAAAGTCTTCAAACTTTAACTTTAAATGTTGATATTTTTATAGCAGCTTACGATGTATATTAGTTAATATCACAGCTGTTGTCTTATAAATATGACGTAACAAAGAGATCTGATTACATTTTGATTTTTATTGTTATCGGTCATGGATGATCATGATGATACACAAAATAATAATAGTAAGTAGCACTTTCATGATGATTATGTACACAGCATTAATAATTTACATGTCTTAACAAACACTGGCTCACTTGGAAGCACTTCAAGAATGTACCGATGTCATATCAAACACACGTACTGATATTGTAGCTAACAATAACAGTCATCGGTTTCCTTCAGAGTAAATTCACTGACTGTAACTGGCGAGATTGTCTATAGAAGCAAGGGTTGAAACATCCAGTCCTTGCAGAAAGTCAAACTGTGCGAGATCGCACTCCGGAAGAAAGCTGTGCGCAGCCGTAGCGGAAGTGGCGGACGGGGTGCTGTATTTGCATGATGACGAAACAGGTGTACCGCTGGATACGAAACTGTGTGTTAACGCCACATAACTGTCATGTCCGAAGGATGATGCGTAACCACTGTCAGGTTCCTGTTTAACCGCACAGTTATCCTGGTTGAGGAAATCGAACGCTGAATAATCTTGGTGGTGACTTGATGCCAGATCGAACAGGGACGAGAGGGATGCGTCTGGTAGGAGCTGGACGTCGGTGAAAGTATCCCGGGGGTTGCTGTGGGGGTGGGCGTCGACATGGTGGGCGGTGTACGACATCTTGTTTGACTGGTAACGCTGGGGATTAAACGACGGGCTGAACATGTTGACGTTCTGGGGTGGTGAGTGAAACTGCCGACCGCCGATGAACGCGTGGAGGTAGCTGTTGTCCGAGCTGGAGGTGTCGGTGCTGACCCCGCTGTCACGGCACTCGGAGTTGGAGGATAGGTCGCTGTCGGAGTTGTCGCAGGGGGTGGAGTTTACCGCGTTCCAAGCACAGGACAGGATGTCTGTTGAAGACTCCCAAGACAAGCTACGGTTCGCTGTTCCGGACAGTTTGTGGAGGCAGGTGTTCGGGGTTGACTGGGCCAGGGTTGGGTTCTGATGCTGGAAGGACGGGCTGTCGTGCTCGGGGCTGGCGATGTACTGATGCCCCTGGGTCGTTGAGGGTAAAGCAGGGCTGGCTTGATAGAATGGACTGGTGCTGCTGTTGAAGCTGAGGGTAGGGCTGTCCTGACTATGGGTCGCTCGGGCTTGATGGTACTGTGGCACTGATGTTGGCATGACATGGTGAACTCCATCAATAGAGTGGGTGGATGCTGGGCTGCTTGACGACGTGGGTATGCTTACACAGGGGGGTGAGCTCTGGCGGTAGGCAGGGTGGGTCTCAGGAGAGGCTGATTGGCGTTGATCTGTGTATTGAGACTCAGTTCCGGGCAAGATGCACAACTGTACCTCGAAAATCTGGGCTTGAGTTGGGGACGCGGCAAGAGCTTCCTTGAATGTGGTCATCTTTGTCTCCAACGAAAGAGAAACACGATCCCAGAACTCACCAGCATTAATACGATAGTATCCCCACCTGAGTGTATTGGTTCCGCTTTCCTTATCGACACTGGAACGGTAGTCACCACGGGCGAAGTTGACGATGCTGCTGGGAAAGAAGGTCCACAGGAACATAGATCTGTTGTATGTGCCGGAGGAGTTGGGGCCGCGACGGACTCCGATCTTGGTGAAACATTTAGTCTTGGAGAGACTGTGACGGACAGCGTTACGCCAGTGCTCACGGGTATTTCTCCTGAAAAACTGAAACTTGGTCTGGATATACTTGTAGATTTCATTTATCGGCAGGCAGAAGTTGGGAGACCGGAGCAGAGCTAGGTACACAAGTTCGGTGTAGGAGTAGTTGGGTTTCACCAGGGGATCATCAGAACTGTCCAAACGCTCGTAAATGGCCACAAACTCGTCGATAACGCGACGTAAATCCACAGAAGTGTTGTAGTTCGGGGTAGACGATGTATTCTCCTCGAGGGGTAGCGGTGTGGATCCCTGAGGGGCACTGTGGTGGCAGTGGACTCGCTGGGACTTCGAAGGCAGGTTTTCGCTGAAGGTGGTGTCAGTGAACTTTCTCTTCATTTTGTAGTGATTTGTGTTGTCAAACTGTGACTGATATTTCTCAAATTGTAGCTGAGAAGCTTGCTGACTGTGTCGTCAGCCGGGGGGTTATATACTGACTACATTTCTAATGAGGCACTGAGAAAATCCAGGTGACACCCAACTCTCACTGCCTGTCACAACTATACCTACTCACTTGCCACTTGCTCTCCGACTAATTACATTGCCCACAATCAAAACGCCACGACCTAATTATCTAACAAGTATCTACAACGCACGAGCTTTCCTATATAAACACGGGTACTCTCATTCAAGAGGGTCGTTGTCGTGATAATGCCGTGTTTGGGTGGCCCTATTGTTTAATTGATTGCCTTGATTGAAAGGTTAATGTTGTCAATAGCCGTCAATCAATCAAAACGAAGACGATCTTAACTCGTTTTGTGCTGCCACACGTCTTATGCTGATTGAGATGTTGTTTTAATTTCTGACTAGATCAGCGACGTCGGATTTCCAAGAAAAGCATTAACACTTAACTAATATTGTTGACCATTCCGCTAATTTTCTCATGACAGTTGAGTCTCATGTTAATATTTGGTACCGTAATTATAAGGCGTTGTTGTGTGACATGTCAGGTTTGTGCAGTCATCTTTAAGAATGGATAATTTGACTTTTTGGTGAACTTAATTTCTGTCATATTTATCCAGTCACATACCCAAGTTTGTAAAGCTATCGTTTAAAATCCAATTTAAAATTAGCTTTATTCAATCTCAAAGAACGTAATGAAATCAAATTAAATCTTATAAACATTTTTTTGTGTCTACGGACAATATCAATAAGTTGGTATTATTCAATATTTGATATCTAAGACGGTGTAAAATTCAAGAAACGCGTAATTTATAGGTATATATGATATATGTGTAGATGTATAGTATATATAAATATATATATTGGTTATATATTCAATACGGAAAGAGTTCCTTCCGTTCCCCCATTTCTTTCTTCCGCAGATTAACAGAGATAATACAACGTGGTTCTACCCTATATATTGTAATTAAGTTTTTAGCTTTTAGTTATTTTGTGAGTTCTCTAGTAGTTCTGAGGTTTTGTTAATAATTCTAGTATATATTAATTTATATCATTTGGGATGTGGGAACTGGAGGAACTCTTTCCGTGAATGCAGTTGCGCGTTTACAGTGGTTCGCCATGTCCTATTGAAATGTGTTACTTGGCCATATGCAATAAGCATGCTTCATGAACCGCATGCCGCGTCACACTTTCGTCGGACTGACCACACTCCTCAGAGTGAAACCATTTCAGCAAAGTGTAGATAAGTAACAAAAGTGAAAAGTCATAATTTCCCCGAGATGACCACAGATGGTGTATCATGGTCTGCACGCAGAAAAAAGTATTCCTCGTTTTCTTGCATCTTGATGGAAGAAACTTTCTCGGGTAAATGTGAAACAAATTGTTATTGACATTTGACCCCACATGTAGCTGGATTTTCGGAAATATATATGAACGAATTATTGTATATGTATACAATTGTATCTTGATGATCGTGAATGATAGGAAACATGTTATGTTTGTATCATGGGGTCATGTACACTGTGCTGGGATATGGACAAGATGTAGATTTCAATCAAACACTGGCGATAATTGATAGATAGTTTCGGGCGGTGGGGTAGCCTACTGGTTAAAGCGTTCGCTCGGCCGAAGACCCGGGTTCGATTCACCACATGGGTACAATGTGTGAAGCCCATTTCTGGCGTCCCCCGCCGTGATATTGCTGGAATATTGCTAAAAGCGGCGTAAAACCCAACTCACTCACTGATAGATAGCTTCACAGCTGCTGTCTGTGATCTCGATGTTGAATATACTGTCTTGTACTGCGTATCCATAAAAGATAAAGGTGTTATATACATTGTATAATTGTACCCCATTGATATGTTTCCATGTGTTTGATAGCGTAAAATTGCCAACTGTCGTTGTCGTGATGAGTCTGACAGTGAAACGAGCACAAGCCTTGTTACTTCGTCATTATATCTGAACTTGGGGTGTCAGTTATTATTTTATGTAGTTGAACATCTGTCGTGCGTCCGTTGTGTAGTTGTTTCACCTTATTCTTTGTTTGTTGTTTTACGCCGCACTCAGCAATATTCCAGCTATATGTCGGCAGTCAGTAAATAATCGAGTCTGGACCAGACAATCCAGTGATCAACATCATGAGCATCGATCTACGCAATTGGGATACAATGACATGTGTCAACCAAGTCAGCAAGCCTGGCCACCTGATCCCGTTAGTCACCTCTTACGACAAGCATGGGTTGCTGAAGACCAATTCTAATACGGATCTTCACGGGTCTTAGCATATTCACTGTTTGGGTCATATATACTCAAAATCGCAGTGTACATTCTTGTGAAGAAAGACGGAATCTGATGCATTTTCTATGTGCACTTTCTATTTATAGCTTTCCAAATGAAACTGAACAATCTATTCATACCTAATTTTGTTTCTATACTGTTTTAAATTCACTTCATCATTGTAAGCAAAATAAAACGATTGAATTATATTTAAGATTCGACGAAAATTTATAAAGGTTTAGTTCAACACGTTGATATACAGGGATTTATATATTTGATATAAAACTGTGAAAGTAAATGATTGATTCACAATACCCCGTTTAACCGCACAATAGTTGTTTATATTCCCGAGTATTTATCTGACATACTGTTCGAAAGTTAAACAAACATTTTGATTAACGTATGTTGTCTTAACAGATTGTCTCAATGTTGTTGCGAGACAGGTTGTTGTTTTAGTCAACCCTGGTAAATAGACGCTAAATATATCCTCATTATATAGTTGAAGAACGGTGAAATAGATCCATGCCCACCACAGTGCTCATTTGCATGCATTCCATTCCAGTAATTAGACAGGAGATCTCCGAGGCTAAGCGTCATTTTTTGATGAATACTTTCTTGTCACACTAAACGGATAATTAATCTGAATTAAACCCTAGAGAGGACGTCTTCTCGAAACTGCCACAAGGAGACACAACGATGTTCACGGTTGTGTGAGACGGTTAATTAATCGTCTTTGAGTGGCATTTTAGAAGTTGGGAATACAATATTGAAAAGACTTTATGGATAACAACTTCTTTTATTACGTGTGTGCGACGTTTCGATAAAGATTCTTGTACCGCTGACAATGTTGAATCTGTATCGAAATTTCCATGCATGCCACTACTAAGTATCATCAGGTGCGTCGGTACAGATTCTTGTATTATTATTATAATATTCTTTATTATTATAGTAACTGGTGCATGCTCAAGGCGCTGGTATTTTCCCCTCGATCATTGGATGTCAATCTCAACGGCACATCGTATTATCAATCTCAACTCCCTGGGGAGTATACAACTCTTGCTGCCACTGGGCGCACCGAGTTATTGTGGCTTTCTCATCCTAACGAGGTACCCATTCACAGTTGGGTGGACTGGGACACATAGTCACAGTACTTTGTGCAAGTTTACTGCACGTTGCTGTACCCGCAACTAGGTGTTTGCACGTTGACAACTCTCACATAATAAAAGAAGTTGTTATCCATAAAGTTTGTTCAATATGGTTAATTAAGCATTTGGCGGTGTCAGCAATTATGTTCACAAAATATGTATTCCTGGAGTGAGTGAGCGTGACTTTACGCCGCTTTAAACAATATTCCAGCAATATCACGGCGGGAACACCAGAAATGGGCTTCACACATTGTACCCATGTGGAGAATCATACCCGGGTCTTCGACGCTTTAACCACGTGGCTACCCATCCGCCCCTGTACACAGTAACACTCCCTGCCATGGAACCAATGAAGGAGTGGGTATTATGAATTCCAACAAGGATTTTGCTTGGTTTGTTGCCTAAGCGCCGCACTCAGCAGTATTCCAGCTATATGGCGGAATATTGTAAATAACCTAGTCTGGAAAATACAATCAAGTGATCAACAGCATGAGCATCGATCTACGCAATTGGGATACGTTGACATGCCAACACGTCAGCGAGCCTGATCTCTCGATCCCATTAGTAGCCTCTTACCACATGAATGGATTGCTGAAGACCAATTCTTCACGGGTTCGTTTAATCTGAACCTTTGAGACATACATTCGTTGTGGAATGGTACAATAGAACCCGGTTTGGATCATGTAAATACTCCTGCTATGGTATATGCTAAGATCACAACCTCCCTGCTTTACCCAAACCTTGTAGCCACGAATGGCAGCGAACAGTTTTAAGATTGCTGATACGGCGTAAAACAATAACTACGCGATCCAGTTTGAAATGTGGTCAAGAAGGCTTTAGGTCGTATACATAAAATACAATTTTAACCTGGATCTTCACGGGTTCCAGCATGAGCTTGTATAGGCAAGTGAAAACAAAGAGCTAGTATAGGCAAATGAAAACAAAAACCCGAATTCGATATTCTAAAATCCGGACACATTCACAAGTGTTGAGCCATATTCACACTGACTAGGTGGAACATATTGTCGTTTATCGCTGTACTGTCAGTGCTTTCACCAATCTGTCTATCACATGAATACGAGATAGGCATCCATAACAGCCGGCTCGATTCGCAGAGTTCATTCCCGATTTTATATAATGTGTGACGATTGTCGTCCGATAAATGCACAACACACACACGCAAGCACGCACACACACACACACACACACACACACACACGCACACGCACGCACACACACGCACGCACGCACGCACACACACACACACACACACACACACACACACCAATCCTTAATTGGAAAGCTATTTTGCGAAACATAGGACAGTAGTTATTAACTTTAATCCCCTCTTCCAAACAACACAAAATGATAACTTTTAAGTGATGTCATTTTAAAGTATATTTGTCAGGTCTGTTACATGTTTGACTTCTTTGGCCCTTTCATGGACCTCAGACCCTGTTGAAAAATAGAAACAACTAATTAGTTGCAATCTCGTTTACACAAAGCAAAAATAAGTATTTTGAACAACGTATATTCGCATAGTTGTTAAGCATGTGAATGTGAGAATGGAAGCGTCTTAATCACAAAGACTATTTACTATTTTTTCTTTAACTTAGGTGTTTGATATTACACAAGCACAAGAAATGATAAGCTGCTATATCCTTACTTAAAGATTATGGGGATGGCATTCACACTCGTCTAGGTGGTGGTTGCAGTTGACGTTGCCAGTACAGTTGGAGCAGAGGTTGATGCAGAAGGAGTGACCGTTAGAGCCAGCAGAAACACAACCATTGCCGCACGGCTCAGGTGCTGCGTCTGTCAAACACATAACATTAGTTGTAAGAAACATCAATACTAGTTTCCTCTGTCATCAAGAGTGGCGGGGTCACCTTGTATACGTGAAGTCCCAGTTTAGATATCTGATGCGAATGTAGTGCACTGTTCATGTTAGGTGTCACCTGCTTGGCATGTGTTTGGAATATCACAAAAATGTAAATCACTCACGTAAGGTGATTGAGTTGAGTTTTACGCCGCTTTTAGCAATATTCCAGCAATATCACGGCGGGGGACGCCAGAAATGGACTTCACACATTGTGCCCATGTGGAAAATCGAACCCGGGCCTTCCGCGTGACAAGCGAAGGTTTAAACCAGTAGGCTACGACACCGCCTCTCCCACGTTAGGAATTTCCATGAAGAAGTATATGTCTGAAGTGTGTAACGATCACAGATACACTTATGAGTTACGACATGATATATGTATGGAATCCTGGAAGGGACCGCGTTGTCGCATTGTCGCCCTCTACAAGCAAAATGAAGCAAAATGAAGCAAAATTAACCAAAACGCGAAATGTCGCGTGTCGCGTCTTGGTTTATTTTGCCTCACTTTACTTGTTTTTTGAGAGGGCGACAATGCGACATAGCGACAATGTCCTTTCTCGGATTCCATATATATGCATAATGGTGGCTAAGCCAGTCTTGTGACAGTTATATCACGAAACTGGATTTACGCTGGCTTCACGAATTACTTGATTTATCTGAAATAATAACACTGGAGACACAATAAAACACAAATGAAGGTTCTTTACCGGTTAACATAATTAACAGCGTTGAGAAAGTGTTCGTTATCATAAACATTTGTTTTTTTCCTGTCAGACAGTTTGCTTCACTCGTGATCATGAGACCATCACGGTCTGTCCCACGCATAGCCCCAAGGAAGTCCAGCTGATAAACACGACCTAAATGTTACTATAACAGGTCAAACCTTAACTATTTCTCTGAACCATGACCACACATCCTCCCCAATGTATTGTTACTACTGAATCCTTCTCTGACCTCGCAGTTCGGGGACACCGTGACGTGTGAGCTGTTAGACAACTCAGTCGCTTCCGGAATTAGAAAAGCATTAGAAATACATACGTGAGGCAACGAGAAGTGCAGCGAACACTAGAAGGACAGCAAACTTCATTGTAGTTATTTTGTGTGTGTAAAATGTGGTGTGCGTCTTCGTCACAGCCTTATCGGGATCCCGCCGACATCTGTGTATTCTCACGAATGAATATTTGGACAATGTCGGTATTTGTCCCTACATTTTTTTCACTTTTCATTTGTTGATAATATATACATGTTGTCACTGGTGCCATGTCACAAAATACACAGCAAACAATCGAAAAAATGAAAGGCATCGCTTGTAACATTATTTCGAAGAGAAAATTTATAACATTTTTTAAAGGTAAATTACAGTATGTCAGTTTTATTGTTTTTGCTGGAGTATATATAAATGACATTGAAATGATCAGTTTTCTTGGGAATCTGAAGAGCAGATTTTACGCCCAAGTCAATCAAAATCAAGATTCATATTTTGTGCAAAATATCAGAAGACTAGGAGCTAGTGAATCACACACATCGGTGTTAGAATCAGGCACTTGAACGTAGCACAGAGCACTGAGACTTTGGCCAAGTTATCGTCAACATTGCACGACCAGATCTCATCCAAGATCAGGGAGACAAGTTTCAGCATATCACAGGGCGATGATGACAGACACGTTGTTAAAGCAACTATGATCCGGGTTCGATTCCCAACATGGTTAACATGTGTTAAGCGGATTTCATGTGTCTCCCGCTGTGATATTGCTGGAATATTGCTGAAAGCGACGTGAAACCATACTCACTCACTCACACAGCACAGTCCACAAAATCGTTATGTACGGGTTCGAAAGCGGACATTCTTAACAAGAATTACAACTACAAATTTTAATCACACCATGCCCTCCTTTGGTTAAAATAGTTAAAATGTATTAAGCCCATTTCTTGTGTCTCCCCCTGTGATATTGCTGAAAGCGGCTTAAAACCATATTCATTCACTCAGCACATTACATAAGATCGTTATGTACGAGTTCGAAACAGGTCATTCTTAACCCGATTTGTACCCAAACATATCAACCATACAATGTCCACCTTTGGTCAAACAGGTTTTTAAAAATAAAGTACAGTAAGTCAGTTTTATTGTTTTTGCTGGAGTATATATCAATGGCATTGAAATGATCAATTTTCTGGGAATCTGAAGAGCAATTTTCACGTCCAAGTCAATCAATTTGTCATGGGGTTCTCTACGACAGACGTGAAATGATGTAAAGTTCACGACTCGCTGTGTCAAGATTCATATTTCGTGCAAACTATCAGAAGATTTGAAGCTGGTAAATCACACACATCAAACCAGACTCACTCACCCAGGACATTACACAAGATCGCTATGCACGGGTTCAAAACAGGACATTCTTAACCAGACTCAAAATATCGATCATACCATGTCCTCCTTTGGCCAAACCGTACAGCATTATTTTGACAGTTCCATACAGTACGGGCATTTCTTTCATGTTTCATTGTGCAGTTAAGAAGAGACATAGCCACATAAAAATATAAAAGTCAACTGGTGTCAAACAGGTGCACGTGTTGTTCACATATGCATGAAGATACACGTTCAAACTATCTACAAGTTATTGTTTATCTATTCAGGGCACTATTCAAATGGCAAAACCAAACATTAAATACTAACTAAAAACCGATATTGTTTTTATATTTTGAACAGTAATAGGGTGCGATACGTAACCTATCAACATACCAATGTCGTCTAACGTAGTGCTATATTTTCAATAATTTCATTACATTTGAAAGTAACGGATATATTCTGTTAATAATAGTGCAACAATGGTCAAAATACATTAACTCAAGCAGCAGAATATGGAAATCAAAGAACTAAGTTATATATTGGACACGGCCATCCATGTCGCTATTACTTCCTTTTTCCTTTTGTACGATTTTCTCATTTCTTATAATTTGTGATATTAAAAAAACGTATCCAGTTACAACGTGTATCTTTGTATGAGAATAATTTGGTTCACCGTGAACAAAACATTTTGAAAACATAGAACCCTTACCCAAAGCACATTCTGACCAAGTGACCTTTGTTACATTGAACTAGTCTAAGGGATCTCGATGAGGTGCAGAATCAGTTAAATTCAATACAACACAAAATGAAAAGTGATGTTATTAAAGTTTATTTGTCAGCTATGTTACATGTTTGGCTTCTTGGCTCTTCCAAAGACTTCATACCCTGTTGAAACAAATAAACAACTCATTAGTTACCGTCTCGTTTACACAAAGCAATTACGTATTTTGAACAACTCATTTACTCAACTTGTTACGCATGTGAATGTGAGAATAGAAGCGTATAAATCACAGAGAATATTACTAAAGTATGTTTTCTTTAACTTAGGATTTTGATATTACACAAACACAAGAAATGATAATCTTACTTAAACATCATGAGGATGGCATTCACACTCGTCCAGGTGATGGTTGCAGTTGACGTTGCCGGTACAGTTGGTGCAGAGGTTGATACAGAAGGAGTGACCGTTAGAGCCGGCAGAAACACAACCATTGCCGCACGCCTCAGGTGCTGCCTCTGTCAAACACGTTAAGTTAGATGTAAGAAAAATCATCTGCCATCAAGAGTGGCGGGGTCACCTTGTATAGGCGAAGTCCCAGTTTCGATTTCCAATGCAAATATAGTGTAGAGTGAATGTTTGGTGTTACCTGCTTTCGTATGCTTGGAGTATTAATAAAAATGTATATTCACACTCACTCACGATAGGATTATATATTAAGAAGTATACATTTCGTGTTAACCAATATGTCTAATATGTGTAAATGAAAACGGTTACAGTTACAGTTACGATGCAGAATATGCATTATGGTTGCTTGACCCGTCTTGTTACAATCATATCACGACAACGAAGGTTTATGTCCATTTTGATGTTTTCCTAAACAAACTTTTATCACGTGTCTATTCACAAGCTACTGTTCATATGATTTTTCTAAAACTATAACACTCGATTCATTTAATAGCTAAAATTCAAGTTCTTTACCTCTGCATCAGAGGCAGAAATTTTAAATATTGGATATCCGTAAGAAAATGTTCATCTCGTAAATATTTGGTTTCTCCTGTTAGACAGTTTGCAAACCTTAACCCTTGATCTGATCCCAAATATCATGAGTTCCCTCTGTCAGACATATCATGCCCGGCTGCCCCACAACCTGAATGTTGCTGTAACAGATGAAACGTTGACGATTTCTCTGTGCCATGCCCACACATGTTTACTACTGAATCCCTTTCTGACTCCGCGGGTAGGGGACACCGTGACGTGTGAGCTGTTAGACAACCCAGTCACTTCCGGAATTAGAAAAGCATTAGAAATACATACGTGAGGCAACGAGAAGAGCAGCGAACACTAGAAGGACAGCAAACTTCATTGTAGTTATTTTTTGTGTGTAAAATGTTACTCTTTTGTGGTACTTATATAATGTTTAATAGTTTCAAAGAGCCTCGATATGAAACCCCAGACCAAAATTGAAGACCATGATACTCCAATCACAGACGCAAATCTACACAAGCCCATAGTACAGCTTAACTTTACTGACGTCAGTGTCTGTGGTGTGCGTCTTCGTGACAGCCTTATCGGGATCCCGCCGACATCTGTGTATTCTCACGAATGAATATCTTGACAATGTCGGTATTTGTCCCTACATTCTGTGCACTTTTCATTTGTGGATAAGACAGACGCGTTGTCACTGATGCCATGTCACAAGATACACAACGAACATACGTTAATGACAGGGATTACTTATTACTTGTAACATTATTTTGAAGAGAAAGTACCGTATATCAGTTTTCTTGTTTTTGTTGGAGTATATATCAATGGCATTGAAATGATCAGTTTTCTGAGGAATCTGAAGAGCAATTTTCACGTCCAAGTCAATCAATTTGTCATAGGATTCTTTATGACACATGTGTATAATGTAAAGTTCGCAAGTCGCTGTGTCAAGACTCATATTTCGTGCAAACTATCAGAAGATTTGAAGCTGGTAAATCACACATCAAACTAGCCTCACTCACTCAGGACATTACACAAGATCGTTATGCACGGGTTCAAAACAGGACATTCTTAACCAGACTTGTACCCCAAAATATCAACCAAACCATGTCCTCCTTTGGCC
This sequence comes from Haliotis rubra, assembly GCF_003918875.1. Taxonomy (NCBI): domain Eukaryota; kingdom Metazoa; phylum Mollusca; class Gastropoda; order Lepetellida; family Haliotidae; genus Haliotis; species Haliotis rubra. The sequence goes on from NW_025767335.1 coordinate 2,697,646, forward strand.
AAACCGTACAGCATTATTTTGACAGTTCCATACAGTACGGGCATTTCTTTCATCTTCCATTGTGCAGTTAAGAAGAGACATAGCCACATAAAAATATAAAAGTCAAGTGGTGTCAAACAAGTGCACGTGTTGTTCACATATGCATGAAGATACACGTTCAAACTATCTACATGTAATTGTTTATCTATTCAGGGCACTATTCAAATGGCAAAACCAAACGTTAAATACTAACTAAAACACGATATTGTTTTTATATTTTGAACAGTAATAGGGTGCGATACGTAACTAATCAACATACCAATGTCGTCTAACGTAGTGCTATATTTTCAATAATTTCATTACATTTGAAGATAAGGAATATATTCTGTTAATAATAGTGCAGCAATGGTCAAAATCCATTAACTCAAGCAGCAGAATATGGAAATCTAAGAACTAAGTTATATATTGGACACGGCCATCCATGTCGCTATTACTTCTTTTTCCTTTTGTAGATTTTATCATTTCTTTAAATTGTGATATTAAATAAAACATATCCAGTTACAACGTGTATCGTTGCGTTGGAATAGTTTGGTTCACCGTGAACAAAACATTTCGAAAACATAGAACCCCTACCCACAGCACATTCTGACAAGGTAACCTTTGTTACATATTGAACTAGTTTAAGCATAGCGGAGATACGCTCCTTTATCATTATGCGTGTGTGACCTCTCTGTCGTCCTTTTGGCTTTCATTTATTGTGAACCATTTTTCACACTGAATATATAACGTTATACATGTTAAGAAATCAAATTAGTTTAATATATTGTTATGTCGTTCAGACATCAGATAATATGTTGTTCGCTCACATTTTCCCTAAAGATGCCAAATACAAGTCATCTTTGCACAGTGCTGTTTTCAGTGTAGAACATCAAGCTGAGAAATATACAGTTTTTAACCACAACAAAATGTCCGACAATACTTAGCAGTGTCTATCTTTCAACCCTCCTAACTATTTGCACTTGAATTAACGCCGTCAAATGTAAAATTCTACATTTCTGTGTAATTGTATAGCTGCAGGTAGATCCGCAGCGCAGCGTTCACTTTACAAATCTTACGAAAATGAGCGTCAGACAAAATGCTAGGTATCCAGGAGCTTAATACAAATACAGAGACTAGCAGTTGAATAACATTTACAAATATAGTTTTAGTCATAGTAGATTTGTATTATTTAGTCAGCACAGCAGGTGAAGCCCACTTTATTCTCGGAATGTGATCTTGTCTTGTAAACAAGATATTTCAATCAAATCACATCGATTTCGATATCTACCAGTTCAGGTGTGTTTTACTGTCTAACATCAATATGTGATTCAACAGAATTCAGAATAGAGGACTCTATGTTAGTATTGATTACATCCATCAAACGGTAAACTATGGCTCAAGTTTAAAAGTTGCCTCTTCACAAGTGAATATAACAAACTAGGGCATGTCACTTAGAAGTGTAACTCTCAGATGCAAACTCCTATCATCTCTTTCGTTATAACCATGTCGTTATTAAGGATGTTATGAAACTAACATGTAAACATTTTCTAGCCTAGTAGGAGCCAGGTTGATATGCATCTGTCTACTGTGTCAGCAAAACTGGAGTTGCCCCATAGACAGCAGAGACTATTGTACATCCGGGACACATATGTATCAGCCTAAATCTGGGCTGTACGCAGTAGTGAGTATGGCTTTACGCCACCTTTAGTAATATTCCAGCAATATCATGGCGGTGGACACCAGAAATGGGCTTCACACATTGCACCTAAGTGGGGAATCGAACCGGGCGTTCGGAGTGACGAACGCTTTAACCGCGAGGCTACCCCACCACTCCTGTACGCTGTAACACTCCATGCCATGGAACCAGTGAAGGGGTGGATATTATGAATTTCAACAAGGGTTTTGGTTAGGTTTTTGTTTAACGCCGTACTCAGCAGTATTCCAGCTATATGATGGAATATTATAAATAAGTAAGTCTGGACCAGACAATCCAGTGATCAACAGTATGGACATTGATCTACGCAGTTAGGATGCGATAACATGTGTCAACCAAATCAGCGAGCCTGGCCTCCAAATCCCGTTAGTCGCCTCTTAAAACAAGCATTGGTTACTGAGACCAATTCTAACCCGGATCTTCACGGGTTCGTTTAATCTGAACCTTTGAGACATACATTCGTTGTGGAACAGCACAATAGAACCAGATTTGGATCATGTAAATACTCTTGGTATGGTTTGTGCTAAGATCACAAACTCCCTGCTTTACCCAAACCTTGTAACCGCGAATGGCAGCGAATAGTTTTAAGATTGCTGATACGGCGTTCAACAATAACTACTGACACACAATGTAACTTTGTAACAACGTGATACAGTTTGAAATGTAGTTAGTAAGGCTTTAGGTCGTATACATAAAATACAATTCTAACCCGGATCTTCACGGGTTCCAGCAAGTGTTAGTATCGGCTAACTATATATTGAGGGAATAAAATTAGGGATCACATGAAAGCACATGCGTTCCCTTAATTTTTTCCAGGTTTCTTCACAAACTATGCGATACAAAGCTTGCGAAAAAACCTTGGAAAAAAATAATGCAACACTTGTCCTTTCGTGTGATCCCTTTTTTTGTTTCCTCAGTATATATGAAAACAAAACCCCATAATTCAATATTCTAAAATACGAACACATTCACAAATGTTGAGCCATATTCACACTGATTAGGTGGAATATATTGTCGTTTATCACTGTACTGTCTATCACACGAATACCAGATTAGTGTCGGCTTTTGAGAAATCACAAACTAATAATTGTCTTCCATAAAAGTCCGCTCGATTCCCAGAAGTTCATTCACGGTTTCATACAGTTTGTAACGAATTTCGTTCTATAAATGCACAAAATATATAAATTCCGTTTCCGTAATTGTAAAATAGATATTTCTTTTAACACCGAAATTAATTTTCGGAAATATATGAGTAAGAGTTGTTTTTAACTTTATCCCCGTTTGATCCTTACCGGTCGATATAAGAATAAAACTTTTATTATACCTAATAGATACCTCATGGTGGATTTGCTATCTCACATATGGAGAGAAAATGTGCTTCTGAATATGTCCATCAACCGATAGTGAGTGAGTGAGTTTAGTTTTACGCCGCATTTAGTAATATTCCAGCTATATGGCGGCGGTCTGTAAATAATCAAGTCTGGACCAGACAATCCAGTGATCAACAGCATGGGCATCGATCTGCGCAATTGGGAACCAATGACACGTGTCAACCAAGTCAGCGAGCTTGACCACCCGATCCCGTAAGTCGCCTCTTACGACAAGCATTGGTTTCTGAAGATCAATATTCTAACCGGGACCTTCACGGGTAATCAACCGATAGTCCTGACAATTGCACATTCGTAATTTGGACAGGTTAAGTTAAATAAATGACGAATATTACATAAAGATTATGGTCGTGATGCAGGGATCTCGATATGGTAAGACGCAGAATCAGTTATATTCAATACAACACAAAATGAAAAGTGATGTTATTAAAGTTTATTTGTCAGCTATGTCACATGTTTGGCTTCTTTGGCTCTTCCAAAGACTTCATACCCTGTTGAGACAAATACACAACTAATTAGTTACCGTCTCGTTTACACAAAGCAATTACGTATTTTGAACAACTCATTTACTCAACTTATTACGCATGTGAATGTGAGAATGGAAGCGTATAAATCACAGAGAATATTATGTTTTCTTTAACTTAATTGCTTGATATTACACAAACACAAGAAATGATAAGCTGTTACATCCTTACTTAAACATCTTGAGGATGGCATTCACACTCGTCCAGGTGGTGGTTGCAGTTGACGTTGCCGGTACAGTTAGTGCAGAGGTTGTTACAGAAGGAGTGACCGTTAGAGCCGGCAGCAGCACAACCACTGCCGCACGCCTCAGGTGCTGCCTCTGTCAAACACGTTAAGTTAGATGTAAGAAACATCATCTGTCATCAAGAGTGGCGGGGTCACCTTATATAGGCGAAGTCCCAGTTTCGATTTCCAATGCAAATATAGTTAAGAAGTATACATTTCGGGTTAACCAATATGTCTAATATGTGTAAATGAAAACGGTTACAGTTACAGTTACGATGCAGAATATGCATTATGGTTGCTTGGCCCGTCTTGTTACAATCATATCACGACAACGAAGGTTTATGTCCATTTTGATGTTTCCCTAAACAAACTTTTATCACGTGTCTATTCACAAGCAACTGTTCATATGATCTTTCTAAAACTAAACACTCGATTCATTTAATAGCTAAAATTCAAGTTCTTTACCTCTGCATCAGAGGCAGAAATTTTAAATATTGGATATCCGTAAGAAAATGTTCATCTCGTAAATATTTGGTTTCTCCTGTTAGACAGTTTGCAAACCTTAACCCTTGATCTGATCCCAAATATCATGAGTTCCCTCTGTCAGACATATCATGCCCGGCTGCCCCACAACCTGAATGTTGCTGTAACAGATGGAACGTTGACGATTTCTCTGTGCCATGCCCACACATGTTTACTACTGAATCCCTTTCTGACTCCGCGGGTAGGGGACACCGTGACGTGTGAGCTGTTAGACAACCCAGTCACTTCCGGAATTAGAAAAGCATTAGAAATACATACGTGAGGCAACGAGAAGAGCAGCGAACACTAGAAGGACAGCAAACTTCATTGTAGTTATTTTTTTGTGTGTAAAATGTTACTCTTTTGTGGTACTTATATAGTCTTTAATCGTTTCAAAAAGCCTCGATTTGAAACCCCAGACCAAAATTGAAGACCATGATACTCCAATCACAGACGCAAATCTACACAAGCCCATAGTACAGCTTAACTTTACTGACGTCAGTGTCTGTGGTGTGCGTCTTCGTGACAGCCTTATCGGGATCCCGCCGACATCTGTGTATTCTCACGAATGAATATTTGGACAATGTCGGTATTTGACCCTATATTCTGTTCACTTTTCATTTGTGGATAAGACATACGTGTTGTCACTGATGCCATGTCACAAGATACACAACGAACATACGTTAATGACAGGGATTACTTATTACTTGTAACATTATTTTGAAGAGAAAGTACCGTATATCAGTATGTCGGTTTTATTGTTTTGTTGGAGTATATATAAGTGACATTGAAATGATCAGTTTTCTGGGGAATCTGAAGAGCAATTTTCACGTCGAAGTCAATCAATTTGTCATGGGATTCTTTATGACACATGTGTATGATGTAAAGTTCGCAAGTCGCTGTGTCAAGACTCATATTTCGCTCAAACTATCAGAAGAAGATTTGAAGCTGATAAATCACACACGATATTACTAAGGGCGGCGTAAAATCATACTCACTCACTCAGCACAGTACATAAGATCGTTATGTACGGATTCGAAACAGGACATTCTTATCAAGACGTGCAGCCAGAAATATCAACCATACCATGTCCACCTTTGGTCAAACCGTGCAGCATTATCTTGACAGTTCATTACAGTACGGACATTTCTTTCATCTTTCATTGTACAATTAAGAAGTGATATAGCCACATAAAAATGATAAAATCTTATCCGTCAATAGTCTTTTGATTTACGTTAAACTGGTGTTAAACAAGTGCACGTGTTGTCCACATAAAGGTACACGTTCAAACTATCTACAGCTTGTTCAGCTTGACCTGATCAAGTGAATACTAATGTTTTGCGTGACTGTGTCACAACTGGTTGGGTATATTATTGTGAAGGGGTGCACCTTTGTCAGATGATTGGTGTAAACGAGTGGACTGATTGTTGTGCCCATGTTGAAAATTTGGAAAGCGACTACTGGGACAGAAATATTGCAGTTGAACATGAAATAGAAAAAGTGATAATTGAACTGGGCGTAGAGAGTGATAGCGAGAGTGAATCCGATTGTGAAAGTAACTGACGTCTATAAGTTGTAAAGTTACCAAACCAAACTAGATAGCATATGACTGTACAGACAATTCAGTTAAAACATGACATGATTGGGTGTTTTTCAGAAGTGTTGTTTTCGGGGACAAGTTCTGTAACGAATCTATGTATGCATGCTTCGCACGAACGCAACATTAATAACATTCTCTGCACCCCTATTTAATGACGATAACCCGATCTGCCATTTGTGCCATTTGACCTCCCGGGTCATGCATATGTAGAGTAGCTCAGCTGAACAAGCTGTAATTCTTTATCTATTCAGGGCATTAATCAAATGGCAAAACTAAGCGTCAAATACAAACAGAAATACATTTTATATGTGGAACAGGAATTAGGTGCGATACGTAACTAATCAACATGTCAATGTCGTCTTTCTCCGACGTTGCCAAACACATAAACAAACCATATTATCAACTAAAGTAGTGCTATATTTTCAGTAATGTCATTACAGTTGAAGATAAGGCAGGTATTCCTTTTGTACGATTTCATTAATTGTTATAATGTGTGATACTACCAAAATGTATCCAGTTACAACGTGTTTTTTCGTATTAGAATAGTTCATCGTCAACAAAACATTACACAAATATAGTACCCCTACCCACAACACATTTTGTCCAAGTGACTTGGGTAACGTTGAACTTGTTTAAGCATAGCGGAGATACGCTCTCTTATCATTATGCGTGTGTGACCTCTATGTCGTCCTTTGACTTCCACAGAAGAAAATCAAGTTTTGCACGACATTTTACATATTGCATGTATACTTGTGCACCTGCCTTAATGTGTCTCCTCACAACTTAAATAACAAACTAGGGCATGTCACTTATCAGGATAAGGTTAATGCTTAGTCTCTGAAAATGGGGAAAATGAGAACCTGAATAAGTTTTGTTCATTTACATTTTTCAATTACAAATAGGAGACATTATCATCGCTATCCACAGCAATGGTGCATATTTGCCGTTTATGAATACATGTATATGAAACTCGAAATATCCCACATATCAATGAATGTGCGAAGTTTTGGTGAAGAAATATTGTTCGCTTTTTACGCTACCGAGACCACCCCTTGCAGGGACCCGCGAAAGTCGTTGCTGTTCATAGAAATGGCTGGATTGAATGGGAAATGATATGATTCCGGGTCTGGAAGACAGGCTAGTCTTTTACATTTTACGAATGTGTATTGTATGCAAGTGATATGAGATGTGACAGTCTGAAGTACACAGTCTTCACTTCACCTTTCTTGCAGTCAAGGCTAAAAGAGATAGAGACATCGTCAGTATTCCACAACATAAATAAATAAATTTCAAGCACTGGTATGGGGGCACTTTTGTTAATGTAATTTGTAATTAAATAAAAAATCGTAATGCCAACACGAACAGTGTACTGACAATCATACTCCGGCTTTGAAGTAGCATTTACATTTACTGTGTGTCTTTAATACCCCTCAAAAGAAGTCAAGGAACACCCAATACTTCCATCACTATAGTTATGTACATGGAATTACTGAAACATTAGCGAAGAATGTTATGTTCTGTCGGAAGAAAACTGTGTGAGAATATATAGAGGCATCGTTGTTTGAATCATACACAATACTTGTATCCCACTGAGGCATCTTGTTTCATAGCTCTACTGGGTTAATGCTTTATTAAGTGTCTTGCATACAGTCATAGAAAAAGATAAAGACTCCTCATGGCATTGGTGACCGAAACTCTGTGATGACAATGGTGATATCACATGGTCATGTGTACAATGCACACATCAGGTGAAATTAGATAATATATGATAATGTTTTCATCACACCTTTTACATAAGAAAATCAAACTTGCAAAGTTCTTCACAGAAACTTCACAGAGTTTACGTGACGTTTGCATGTTATGGTTCCAATTTTACTCTTCTTGTTTTCAGGACAAAAGTTAACAGACGTGCCGCAGGTATTGGATTCGGGACATTGAGAGTGCATTTCAGTTTGTTTTGAAGACATATTTGTGGAAAACGTCAGTCCTAGAACCGACTTGATGAAATACTTCAAAACGTTGATTCGTCTCCACACATCAAGCATCAAATGCATCAAACTCTGTGGCCGTTTCCTGATAGTTGTATTGTTGAGGTTTTATTGAATTTATTTTTAATCGTTTCTGTTTTCAGGTTGAGGTTTTATTGAATTTATTTTTAATCGTTTCTGTTTTCAGGTTGAGGTTATATTGAATTTATTTTTAATCGTTTCTGTTTTCAGGTTGAGGTTATATTGAATGTATTTTTAATCGTTTCTGTTTTCAGGTTGAGGTTATATTGAATGTATTTTTAATCGTTTCTGTTTTCAGGTTAAGGTTATATTGAATGTATTTTTAATCGTTTCTGTTTTCAGGTTGAGGTTATATTGAATTTATTTTTAATCGTTTCTGTTTTCAGGTTGAGGTTATATTGAATGTATTTTTAATCGTTTCTGTTTTCAGGTTGAGGTTATATTGAATGTATTTTTAATCGTTTCTGTTTTCATAATTATACCTTTAAAAATTAAAGCTTGTATGTTCACAGCTAATCTTGGGAGACTACCTTTTTTGTGCTATTTTTAGCATGCCTTAGTGCAGGTGCGTTTTCTTGTGTTGGAGCGTGTGCTTGTTTTGCGTGCATGCCTGCATTTGTATGCGCGTGCTTTGGGAAGCATTTGTGCGTACATTCGTTTTTGTTTGTGTGTGTACGTATGTGCGTGTGTGCCTTCGTTTGAGTGCGCGTTTCTATGAGTATTCGAGCGTGTGTTTGTGATCGCATGTGCTTTCGTTTGCTTACGTTGGTACGTACGTGTTTATGTGTTTGGGGGAATCACATCGGTGCATTCATTTTTATGTTCACTTTGACATTGTGCGTGCCTGCGTGTGTTCCCATATACTCTGATTGTTAGCGGAGGTGAAGGCAGGAATAATTTCAACTCCGTGCTTGTTTTCTGCATACTCAAGATATGACCACTCAAATCGAACTAAATGGAATTTACGGCAAGCGTTTGTGGGTGAGCTTGTATACGTGCGTGCAATGTGCGTGTGTGCTTTTTTTCTGTTCGTATGTGTGTTCTCTTTTGCGTTTGATAGTGTGTACGAAACTTTGAAGTTTTAGGTAAACTACAGCCATGAATCATTTTTGCATGGTCAGTATTATTTGTTGAAGAATGTTCAGAATATACGTTCGAAAGCTATCGAAAGAACAATGTTCGATCAACAGAATGCCTCAAGTAAATGTTCAAGTGATATGCAAGCCTAAAACTAACGGAGATTTTGTGTGTGTCTTTGTGCGTATATATCAAATTGAAAATTCCATTTCATCCTTTACATACCTCATAATATACCTGCCATTTTACATATGGAGACGAAACGTGCATATGAATAGATATGCAGACAAAATATGAATTCAATACATCCATCTATCGGTTGACCTGATGATTGTACTTTCGTACTCTAGACTGGCTAAGCTGAGAAACTGACGTATATTACATGAGGATAGATTACGGTGGCGGTAGAGGATTATCTAGATGTGCGGATACTTTTGTAGAAGGTGTCACCTTAAATACAACACAAGATTAAAATTAATGTTATTTTAGAGTTTATTCGTCATCTCTGATACATGTTTGGCTTCTTTGGCTCTTCCAAAGACTTCATACCCTGTTGAAACATTAACAACAAATTGATAATATTTCACTCTCCACAAATAAAAGCGATAAAACCCACTCCACATCATAAGAGTCGATTGTACAGTTATGACTATATCATGAGCATATATTTGTTTCAGCAGTATTACAGCTGTACGATGTTGTTTGTAAACAAATCGAGTCTGCACCAGACAATCCAGTGATTGTCACCATGCGATACGATGACAGAGCATGTGCGTATGAATCACTCGCGGTGGGTGAGCTGGCTAAGGCGCCAGGCTAGTGATCCAGCGAGGTTGAGGTGTTGGGATCGAGCCCACCTGTGACCGGGTGTAAAACCTTGGAGTCAACTTTGTGTGCAGACTCTTTCAGTGTTGTCACAACCCCTAGTGTACAGTACACAACCCTGTGCACTTAATAGAACCCACGAATCCGTTGATATATGACCAGATGGTGGCCACATGAATACGTGCAAACACCTAGTTGCGGGTACAGCAACGTGCAGTGAACTTGGACAAAGTCCTGTGACTATGTGTCCCAGTCCACCCAGCTGTGAATGGGTACCTCGCCACAATAACTCGGTGCGCCTAGTGGCTGCAAGAGTTGTATACTCCCCAGGGAGTTGAGATTGATAATATGATGTGCCGTTAAGATTGAGATCCAATGATAGAGGGAAAAAATACCAGCGCCTTGAGCAAGCACTAGTTGCTTGGACATGTGCGCTATATAAATATCCTATAATAATAAAATAGTGACGATACCAGGTGTTCACGAAAAGGTGAGCGTATCCTGCCCCACCGGTGGAACCCGTTAGGAACAAAGGGAAGTCTAGTTCAATTGGTCACATGAAATAATTCAGGAACGTATGGTACAAGTCAAGATAGGGAATTGCATCGGACATAATTTTTGTCACTGATGCATCAAATTTCGAAACGTTTTCATCCATATGGCTGCAATAATTCATTTTGAAAGCTTTACTGAAGCCTTGAATGTGGTAACCTTGATCAAACAACTTTTGAGCAAGAGCGGAATGACGCTCTTTGAAATCTTGGTTAAAAGAGCATCTTCGATCGTATCTCAAAAGTGAATGAAGTGTATTAAGAGCATTTTGTCACTCAAGACAGTGTCTGGTATGAAACATATGATCAAACATCGCGTTCACGTTTTCAAATGCAAATTTGCCCTTTGCGAGAAGTGCATTTTTACCTAAGGATTTTGCAGGCACTGCTCCGCACATGCATGTGTATCTTGTATGCCATTCGTCCAGATTGTGGAGATCGTGCACGCAACCAGTACAGCTGGTGCGGGTATCGTAGGAAGAGATATACATGTACTTAGGGAAATAGAAACCTACGGCTGCACAGACCTTGCCACAAAAGGCCTCTGCAACCATGGTGTTTGTTCGTTTGTTGTACTCAGTTCTCAGCAACATTCCAACTATATGGCGGTGGTATGTAAAGTGATCAACAGCATGAGCATGGATCTACTATACGCAATTGGCATGTCAACCAAGTCGGCGATGGTTTGTCTCATCCGCACGTCACGATGCATGTACTTGTTAAGTGGCTAGACACTACAGGGAAACATGAAACTGATACACCATGATACAACTGGAATACTGTTAAAACGGCGTTAAACCAACTCACTCGCGGAATATGTACTTAGTCTATATTTACAGCCCTAAATATGGACTATAAAAGTTACGTGCATAGTGATGGTGGTGGAATTGGGTTTAACGTCGTGCTTGAGAATATTTCGCTCATATGACGACGTGCATGCGTGTGTATCTGTATGTGCGGCTGCTTGTACTAGCCCAGACTTAAGCTGGTTTTATAGTGCTAGCCGACTGAGATGCCATGCCACAGTGAAGCATGAATACCCCACTCAGACACATTATACTGACTCCGAGCCGACCAGTCCTTGTTGTACCCATTAATACCGAGCGCCAGGCAGGGACCAATAAGTACCATTTTTTAACGTCTTTTGGTATGACGCGGTCGTTCTAACCACTACACCACGGAGGCGGTCTACGTGCATAGTGAGTATGGTCATTAGCGTGACGCTGGCACTCGCCAATGTGTTTGTTACAATGGCCAGCACAGCTGGTGCAGAGGTTCTGACAAAATGGTGATTTAGTTAGCGCCAGCAGCGACCCAGCCTTTGCCACAGTCGTCGTGGGCTGCCTCTGTCAATGAGATAAATGGGTCTTCGCAGATTTCATTTTTTTTTATTGATTTATGCACCTTGGCATTTTGCTGGCACTCGTTCACACCCCCATACGTACCTTGTTTGTATGATAGTTTGCGAAGCACACCGGTACCAATCGTCCAGAAATTGGAGTTGGTGCATGAGCCCAGAACAACTGGTGCAGGTATCGCAGAAAGAGTTAGAGTTCAGGGAGTAAGGAACATGCCAGAAGAGGCCTCTACAACCATTTGTACTTTTTTTTGTTTAACGCTGCACTCGGCAATAGTCCAGCTATATGGCGGCGGTCTGTAAATAATCCAATCTTGACCAGTTCGATCATTACGGGTTCCCTTCTGCAACTAAACGATTCCAACGGTTCAGGTAGACAGAGTCTATTAACAACGTGAGAAGCAAAGTTTGCTAAAACAAACATTAGAAATACAAATAGCAAACTATTGTTTAAATCAATGTTAATGAAACAAAATGAATTTGTGCTCTGAAGCTGATAAAACACTGTTTGTTATGACATTGAACATTCCATCATAACACAGCGGTGTTGTAACAGGTCATAGATGTTATCAGCGAACGAAAGGCTTGCCGAACTTTGGTAGTTCATAAAATTTATCTTTTAGCAAAAAAATCTTTAGGTTTTACTGATGATAATTTTGACGTCATGCGAAACCTTGCACATTGCACGGGAACCAGCGCAAAGGACATATTTAAACGCGACGCACAGTATTATACTGACATACTTGATCTGAAACACTTGACATCAACGGCTGCAGGATGAAGATCGTGATTCTCCTTGTATTCGCTGTTTTCTTTGTTGCTACTGGTAAGACTTTTGTCAATAAGTATGTTAGTATACCTAACTAATAATTCAAAATGTCAATGACTGGGAATAGAAAGTCAGGAATAATATTCTTTCTCAAAAGTACAAATTATGAAAAGTACATTTTGGGCGTTTTAGAAGTTTAGGTATGAAAATCGGAACACTTTCGGACACAGTTAATAGGCGTGATCGTATGGTTGAAATCTGTTGTGGTTTTTTAATTTTTTTTAATTGATTTATATTTGCACAAATTGTGCCAGATTAATATATTCTCTGGCTTTGAAAACATTATAATTCCTCATCGTTTGTGAGAACCAAAGGTCTTCACAACACACAATAATACCAACTTATCTAACAAACAACGTCCACATTTAACTTCTGATCCCATGATTTAAATATATAAACCTTTATAATATAAAATTCTGTCTTACCCAAAATAATAATCCAGCCTTCTGTGGACAAGCTCAAGTTTACATTTGCAATCATAACAGTGGTGAATATGGTGAAACACATTGTAATGAAACACTAGTACGACTATACGTATTGAGAATATGCGATTCAAAATCACAAGAATGCATCTTGGCACGGTTAGCGGGGCACCTCAACACACAGAAGTGCGTTGGTCCTGTCACTGACTTGTGTCCGGGACGCCGTTTTGCGTTTTGAGCACGGACAGGTTTTCGGGGATGTATACGACCTAAAGGGTAACTGACCACATTTCAAACTGGATTACATTGTCAGTGTGTCAGTAGTTATTGTTTTACGCCGTATAAGCAATATAAAGCTACTCGACGCCATTCGCGATTACAAGGTGGCGGAAAGGATGGAGTTTGGGATCTTAGTTCAACCCTGTTATGTTTACATGATGAAAACCTGGTTTTATTTTCCATTCCACAACAACTGTATATCGCAAATGTTCAAATGAAACGTTTATCACACCAGATGCTGCCTCGGTGGCCTGTGGTACAGGATGTGCTTCCGCAGGCTCCGACGGTCACTCCTTCTGCATCAACCTTTGCACCAACTGTACCGGCAACGTCAACTGCAACCACCATCTGGATGAGTGTGAATGTCACCCTCGAGGTGATGACTAAGCTACATTTGCTGCTTGAATGCTTCTGACATCAGTTCACTGGCAATTATTGTTGACATTAAACTGTTTCTTTAAACTTGTTATGTTAAAGTTGCTATGTTAATACAAGAAAGGTCATGATAGTTTGTTACACCAAAGTGATAGGCTCGATTCACCACATGGGTACAACGTCACAAAGTGTGCTACTGACGTTTTTATGACCCAAATAAAAATATGATAAATTCACAATAGTTTGGTTTCGGAAGGGACGTCACCATGTATGGATGCGTAAGACGTGAGGTTGAACAGGTCAACATTAGACCAGGTTACTGCTTACTACGTAAGCTTGTCGAAAGAGACTTTATGGATCGGGAAGTCAGGCTTGACGACCTTGTAAATTGTGTTGAGAATGTACCGGATTGTCTGATCTGGTAGACATACTGCAAGGATTTGATAAGCGCGCCTGTAAACGACAGAAAACGTAAGGCCAACAATTTTCCGTACGTTTTATAATCCGGGGATGGGATTTGGCTGTACTGATCGCTTGTTTGAACGTGGTCTTTGGATCATTTTCAGTTTTAACAAACATTGCTGGTGGAGAGGTGTCGAACCCTTGAAGAGTTGTTTCCCTTGGCAACCTTTGATCGTAGGTTAAATACCAGTTGGCTGGTTGGTTGAGGTTTAACGCCACACTCAGCAATATTCCAGCTATATGGTCCGGTGGGCGGACCAGACAATCCGGTGATCAACAGCATGAGCATCGATCTATGCAATTGGAATACGATGACACGTGTCAACCAAATCAGCGAACCTGACCACCCGATCCCGTTAGTAGCCTCTTACGACAAACATGAGTTGCTGAAGATCAATTATGGGTCTTAAATACCAGATTCTCACTGATGACGATTTTCGATTGTCAGCACTGTACCTGTCTTGGAGGGTATTAGCAATCACTGGATAAAGGTCTTTTACCTGCATCACTGTCGGCTTTATTTAACATCAGACTAAAATACCCCCAGAGTTGTGTCCCTTGGGTGTGCCAGAATCCTTTGATCGTAGGTCAAATGCCAGCTTCGCACTGATAACCACCATGCATTGGGTTTAACTACTCCCGCGTTAAAGGAGTACGGCCTGCATCACCTTGGGTGTTCCTTGACAGCATCCCCATTAAGACATCATAATGATGCAACATTTATAATATGATTCCACGAGAAGTAAAACCAGTTCTCTTCTCAAGCATATATGTATCAATACAAGTGAATGCCACAATTAACAAAGAAAACAATCAAGCATTCTCACTAACAGTTTTATTTATTCACATAATGTATGACTTGTAATAACCTTCACCGTGTTGAAGCTTTTTTCAAGGCTGCAACAAATAAACATCTGGTCAGTTTTCAATTAAATAATCAATACATACACAATGCGAATACACATAATCCCAAACATAGCACATCCTGTAATTATATTCCGGAATATGAGATTACGTATGCCATATATCAGATAAAGACGAACCAGGGTTTCTTAATGACACTGAGGCGCATCATGACTTGGCGATCCGTGTCCGGTTTCCGATGAAGAAGGAGAGCGGAAGGTCGCGGGTTCGATCCCCGACCGCGTCATACCAAAAAGACGTTAAAATATTGTACTTGTTGCTCCCTGACTGGCGCTCGGCATTAATGGGTACAACAAGGACTGGTCGGCTCGGAGTCAGTATAATGTGTCTGAGGGGGGGTATTCATGCTTCACTGCGGCATGGTATCTCAGTGGGCTAGCACTTTAAAACCAGCTTCAGTCTGGGCTAGTACAAGCAGCCGCACATACACATACACACGCATGCACGTCGTCATATGAGCGAAATATTCTCATGCACGACGTTAAACCCAATTTCACCTCACCTCACCTCACCTCCGATGAAGAAACTGCTTGATGGATGTATAGATAGTATGGAAAAGAAATGGCTACAAAAGACGGATATATCCTCATTAGATTTGTCAGCATCATACCTGTGCTCTCAGGTTTCACCAAAGTAGCATATATCTACAACCTGCAGAGCAGTGAAGTGGCCTAGAGACCAGGTTTCGATTCTCCACATCGGTACAATGTGTCAACCCCTTTTCTTGCGTCCCCTGCGTTATATTGCTGGGATATTGCAAAGACCGGTGTATAAGCATGCTCACTCACTTACTCACACTGAAACCTTTTCCCCGCGTAAAATTGATACACCATGATACGACTGGGATACAATTGTTAAAACGGCGTCAAATTCACTTGCGGAACATGGACTATATTTTCAGCCTCAAATACGGACTAGAAAAATGTACGTGCCTTGTGAGTATGGTCATTTCCGTGACACTCGCACTCATCATTGTGTTTGTTACAATGGACGTGTCCAGCACAGCTGGTGCAGAGGTTCTGGCAGAAGGTGATTTCGTTAGCGCCAGCAGCGACACAGCCTGTGCCACAGACTTCGTGGGCTGCCTCTGTCAATGAGATAAATGGGTCAACGCAGATTTTATTGATTGTTGTTTAACGCCGCACTCAGCAATGTTCCAGCTATATGGCGGCGGGCTGTAAATAATCGAGGGTGGACCAGAAAATCCAGTGGTCAACAGCATGAGTATCGATCTACGCAATTGGGAACCGATGACATGTGTCAACCAAGCCAGCGAACCCTACCATCCGATCCCGTTAGTCACCTTTCACGACAAGCATAGGTCGCTGAAGACCAATTCTGACTTGAAAATTCACATTGTTGAAAACAAATGTTTCCCCCCTTGGGGAAATATCCAATGTTTATAACTCAGATAGACTTCGGAAATATCAGCACGCATTACAAATGAAAGGAATGAATTGGACATACTCTATCATCATCACTTTTGAATTCATGCTTGTGAATGTCTGCAAATCCGGTTTTAGCATACATCAACAGGTCAATGTGCATACGGCAATATACGATGAGCAAATGTTTCAGTGATACAGCTTCATATGAAATAACTACCAAAGTCAGGTAATATTGGGAAACGTCGCAAATCCGGTCATAGCATGCATTGGAGAAGAAGAATGAGGACTATTTTGTCTGGATATACACCTTCTTTATTCTATATAGAATAAAACAGTTGTATATCCATAAAATAGTCCTCATTCTTCATCTACCCAACTTCTAGAATGCCTTTCAAAGAAGTCATAGCATGCATTTCCTACTGTATTTACGTTTATTTCAATTGCGTAGTATCCGGTTCTGGGTCACGTGACATAGCCGCTTGTCACTCTAGTTCCAAAATAATCTTTGAAACTTGGAGGAAAATTGTAAAAACTATCCAACACATAATTAGAAGGGTTATAACAGGACACATTGTTCTGTGGGGTAAATGCAAGGAAACTCTACTTACGGGAGGCCACCAGGAGGGCTGCGAAGACGAGGAGGATAGCGAACTTCATGTTTCTTAGAATGCTGTTTAAGTCTCACAGCCATATATATACCTCAGTACAGAGTCAATATCACGTGTTTCTTATCTTTTGTATTGTTCAGTGACTATGGTATGGGTTTTATTTTATTTTTATCTCACGACCAAGAAACCCATTTTTTTTAATTCTTAGCCAATCAACTGCACCATAGTTTAGACGTTATCTCGCACTTCTGACTCTTAGCCTTATCAATTGTCTGGCGTGTTATTTAAAAAAGGTTTTCCAACCCAAACGAAAAGTAGAAACGAGAATTCAAGATAAGCTCCCATTTGCGACCTGAACGATTGTGATCCAAGGTATCCCTTGACTACGTACGTAACATAACGTTTTACACTTATGATATTAGACTGCCAACGTGCTGTGGTGGATAGGACACCTGCTCGAAGAGCGGAAGTCAAACCAAAAGACGTTAAGAGATGGCACTTGTTGTCTCCCTTTCCGGGGCTCAGCATATACAAATCCTGGGATCATATGGACACGTTTGGTCAGATGGATACGAGACAAATACAGCAGTCATATGGGCAAGAAAGAAATCGATAAAAGTTATGTATTTTCTGTGTTTTCCACATCCTGTTTCACCTGTAATTACAAATATGACAGTTAAATGACGAAGAAAATGACACATTTGCGAGTGTACTATCAGAAATGACAAAGGGCTTCATTATGTCTTGTAAAAAATGGTTTGAGGGGAGATGAGATGAGGTATAGTGTTGCGTTCATGTTTATTAGACAAACACACACACGCACACACACATATCCACACATTTTATATACGTGTGTCTCTCTCTCTTTCTCTGTGCGTCTCTCTCCCCTTCTCTCTCTCTCTCACTGTGTAATTTCGGTTTAATGTTGAATACCCCCCTTGACACAATGTCTGTCATCAGGAACCAACGAACGCAAAGGACATATATAATAGCGACGCACAGTATTATACTGACATACTTGATCTGAAACATTGACATCAACGGCTGCAGGATGATGATCGTTATTCTCCTCGTTTTCGCTGTCCTCTTGGTTACTACTGGTAAATGCTTTTTCAATAACTGGTATGATAGCATCCATAATTAATATTTCAAGATGTCAATGCCTGGGAATAAAAAGTCAGGAATAATATTCTTTCTCAAAAGTACAAATTATGAAAAGTACATTTTGGGCGTCTTAGAAGTTCAGATATGAAAATCGGAAAACCTTCGAATATTGTTAATAGGCGAAATATTAATATTGTTAATAGTTGAAATCTGTTGTGTGTTATTTGTTTAAATTTTTTTGCACAAATTGTGCCAGACTAATTTATTTTCTGGCTTTGAAGTTTTGACATATTTCAAAACATTATAATTCCTCATCGTTTGTGAGTACCAAAGGTCTTTTTCACTAACGTAACACAACACACATTAATACCAACTTATCTAACAAACAACGTCAACCACATTTAACTTGTGATCCCTTGATTTAAATATGTAAACCTTTTAAATATAAAATTATATCCTACCCAGAGTAATAATCCAGCCTTTTGTGGACAAGCTCAATCTTACATTTGCAATCATAACAGTGGTGACAATACAATATGGTGAAACACATTGTAATGAAACACTAGTACGACCATACGTATTGAGAATATGTGAACCATACGTATTGAGAATATGTGATTCAAAATGCCAAGAAATGCATCTTGGCACGGTTAACGTGACACCTCTACACACAGAGGTGCGTTGGCTCCTGTCAGGGCAGATGCAGATTTTGAGAAAGGGGATGGGGTGGGTGGGTGCACACTTCATTTTCAGCCGAGTTTCAATGGTCATTGAACTTTCAGGACAAAAGGGGTGGGGGTGGGGTGTTGTGTGTGTGTGTGTGTGTGTGTGTGTGTGTGTGTGTGTGTGTGTGTGTGTGTGTGTGTGTGTGCTCACTCCTGCACACACACATTCTACCGGATTGTCTGATCCGATAGACATCCGATAGACATTTCCTAAGTGCGCCTGTAAACGACAGAAAAACATGAGGCCAACAATTTTCCGTACGTTTTGTAAGGCGGGAATGAGATTTGGCGGTACTGATCGCTTGTTTGAACGTGGTCTTCGGATCGTTTTCATTTTTAAGAAACGTTGGTGGTCGAGAGGTGTCGAACCCTTAAAGATTTGTTTCCCTTGGCAACCTTTGATCATAGGTTAAATACCAGTTGGTTGGTTGGTTGAGGTTTAACGCCACACTCAACAATATTCTATCCATTAGGCGACGGGCTGTAAATCGAGTCTGGATCAGACAATCCAGTGATCAACAGCATGAGCCTCGACCACAATTGGAACACGATGACACGTGTCAACCAAGTCTCCGAGCCTGACCACCCGATCCCGTTATTCGCCTCTTAAGACAAGCATGGGTTACTAAAGATCAATTCTGAGCCGGATCTTCACGAGTCGTAAATACCAGGGTCCAGATCCACAAGGCGTTCGTAGCGCTACGATAAACTGTACGATAAACTCGAGAGTCACGACAGGTCATTGTGGATTGTGACAATGCTTTGTGGATCGGGACTCTTATTCACACTGATAACGATTCTCGATTTGTCAGCTCTGAACCTGTCTTGGAGGGTTTTACCAATCACTGGTTAAAGGTTTACAACCTGCATCATTTTCGGCTTTATTTAACAGCTTCTACATTTCGTAAACACGCCACGATGCAACAGAAATACGATTCCAAGAGACGGGATACCAGTTCATTTCTCAAGCATGTATGTGTATCCTTACAAGTGAATATCACAATTAACACAGAAAATAATCAAACATTGTTTCCAATACTTTTATTTAATTACACAATATATGACTTGTAACCCCCTTCTCCGTGTTGAAGTTTTTCAAGGCTGCAAAAAATAAACATTTCTAAATTAAATAATCAAGTAAATATATTCATGAATATGCATAAACACACACAATGCCAATACATATACAAAATCGACCCGTGAAGATCCGGGTTTGAATTGATGTTCACTAACCCATGTTTGTCGTAAGAGGCCACAAACGGGATCGGGTGATCGGGCTGACGTGGTGGACACATGTCATCGTATCCCAAATGCATAGATCGATGCTCATGCTGGTGATCCCTGGATCAATGTTCCAAACTCGCTTATTTACAAACCGCCGCCATATAGCTGGAATATTGCTGAGTGCCGCGCAAAGTTAAACTCACTCACATATTCAAAGTATAATATGTGATGTAATTATATTCAAGCATACGTGACTACCTATCCCATATGTCTGAGTAAAGAAATGTTTCAGCCATCATATCGATCAAACTAAAAACGTTATCAATTGTGTACTTCCAACAGACTCACTCTCATCCACGCAGTGAAGCAATACACGTCCGTCTTTGGTAGACTAATGGTTACAGCGTCCGCTTGTCACGCTTAAGAGCAGGGTTCGATTACCCACATGGGTACAATGTGTGAATCCGATTTCTGGTGTCCCCCGACTTCCCCGCCAAGATATTGCTGGAATATTGCTGAAGGCGGCGTAAAACCAGACTCATTCACTCACTCTAAGACCTGCCTCACTCTGTTCTTTCCCCCGCATGAAACAGATGCACCATGATACAGCTGGACTGAGGTCATTGCAGCCTAAAATATGGACTGACCTTCAGCCAGTAGCTTCTTCATCGCAACAGTTAAGTTGGGTCTCAGTGCCATTAAAACACCCTGGCTCGTTCTTTCTAGATTTGTCAGCACCATGGCCGGGCAATGGAATAGCCCAATTGTTAAAGCGTCCCTCCCCGGGCAGATGACCAGGGTTCGATTGCCCATAAAGGTACAATGTGAAGCCCATTTCTTCTGGAATACTGACCTTCATCAGTCTGGGGTTAACCAACATGAAACTGGTGAGTGAGTGAGTGAGTGAGTTAAGATTTAAAGTCACACAACATGAAACTGATACACCGTGATACAACTGGAACACTGTTAAAACGGCGTTAAAATCCAACTCACACGCGGAATATGTACTTTGTCTGTATTTACAGCCCTAAATACGGACTAGAAAAGTGTAAGTACCATGTGAGTATGGTCATTTCCGTGACACTCGCACTCATCATTGTGTTTGTTACAATGGACGTGTCCAGCACAGCTGGTACAGAGATTCTGACAGAAGGTGATTTCGTTAGCGCCAGCAGCGACACAGCCTGTGCCACAGACTTCGTGGGCTGCCTCTGTCAATGAGATAAAAGGGAATTGATTGTTATTTATTGATTGATTGTTGTTTAACGCCGCTCTGAACAATATTCCAGCTATATGGCGGTTGTCTGTAAATAATCGAGTCTGGACCAGACAATACAGAGATCAACAGCATGAGCATCGATCTACACAGTTGGAGTACGATGACATGTTATGTCAACCAAGCCTGCGAACCCAACCATCCAATCCCGTTAGTCGCCTTTTATGACAAGCATGGGTGACTGAAGACCAATTCTGACCCGGATCTTCACGGATCGCAGATTTTAAGACTTATTTTTGTAAAAAAGACCTGTTTCCCGACCTGAGGATAGATACATATTTCCAACCCAAGTAAAGTTTTGAATTCATCCTTGAAAATGACCGGAAATCCGGTCATAGCATACATGGAAAAGGTGCTTGTGCATACGGCAAGATACGATGCGCAAATGTTTCAAATGAGCAGCGGCATATAAAACAGTACCAAAGTTAGGAAATATCTCAAAGTTAGGAAACGTATGCAAATCCAGTCATAGCATGTATTTCATACTGTATTTACGTTTTTTCATACTGTACTATCTGGCTTTTGGTCCCGAGAAGTAGCCGCTTGACATTCTATTTCCAATGCATATAGACGTAAAACATTTGGAGGAAAATTGTAAAAATATCCAACATATATTTAGAAGGCTTATAAAAGGACACATGGTTCTGTGGAGTGAATGTAACGAGACTCTACTTACGGGAGGCCACCAGGAGGGCTGCGAAGACGAAGAGGATAGCGACCTTCATGTTTCTTAGAATGCTGTTGAAGTCTCACAGCCATATATATACCTCAGTACAGAGTCAATATCACGTGTTTCTTATCCTTTGCATTGTGACCAAGTGACCATGGTACGGATTTCAATATTTTTCTCACGACCAAGAAACCCATTCTTATTGATTTCTTTCCTATCAACGGTACCATAGTTTAGACGTTATCTGTCTTGAACTTCTGACCTTGTCATTTGCCTAGTGTTTTATTTGCCGATTTAAAAAACCGAAAGAAAGGTGAACGAGAACTCAAGATTAGGGACCGTTCATAATTTATGGCTAGGGGGGTGATGATGAGGGGGTCACCCATATTGTTCTAGGGAGGTAGGGGGTCATCAATTTTGAACACATGTTTCTAGGGGAAAGCAATTTTGTACATAAAAATATTTTTAAATTATTAAAAATATGGAAAGGGGGAGGGAGGTCATTGACTTTGTACATGACATGCAAGGGGGTCACTTAATTTGTACATTTTAGGGAGGTCATTCACATTGTACATGCTTCTCCGTAAAAATCATCATCACCACCCATCACCCCACCCCCACCCCCCTCCTAGCCATAACTTATGAACGGTCCCTTAGCTCCCAAATGCGACCTGAAAGATTGTGTTCCAAGGTATCTCTTTGCTGCTTACGTAAATAAAAACGTACAGACCACCACGTTTTACCCTGAATGTATTATACTGTCTTCAAGGTGTGGTGGCTTGAACACCCAGCCGGAGAGCGGTGAGGTGAGGTGGTATGGGATTTAACGTCTTACTTGAGAATATTTCGCTCATATGACGACGTGCATGCGTGTGTATGTGCATGTGCGGCTGCTTGTACTAGCCCAGACTTAAGCTGGTTTTATAGTGCTAGCTCACTCAGATACCATGCCGCAGTGAAGCATGAATACCCAGTTGAGACATAGTGTGCTGACTCCGAGCCGACCAGTCCTTGTTGTACCCATAAATGCCGAGCGCCAGGCAGGGAGCAACAAGTACCATATTTTAACGTATTTTGGTATGACGCGGTCGGGGATCGAACCCACAACCTTCCGTTCTCTTTCTGCATCGGAAATGGGACACGGATCGCCAAGTTATGATGCGCCTCAGTACCATTAAAATCCCCTGGTTCGTCCGCGGCTGTGGAAAAAATGATCAGATCTATAGAAATATTCTAACCCATGCACATTCTTGAAATGAACGGGTCAACTTGATCCTTTTCATTTATTTTATATAATTGTTTCAAAGACTATCACTAAGTGATCTAAATGTATAACACATAATAGTGACACAATTAGTAAAATACGTTTGTTTGTTTTTTCGGCCGCCCTTTCTCTTAATTGTTGGGGGCGGTGGTGTAGCCTGATGGTTAAAACGTCC
This sequence comes from Haliotis rubra, assembly GCF_003918875.1. Taxonomy (NCBI): domain Eukaryota; kingdom Metazoa; phylum Mollusca; class Gastropoda; order Lepetellida; family Haliotidae; genus Haliotis; species Haliotis rubra. The sequence goes on from NW_025767335.1 coordinate 2,721,182, forward strand.
GCTCGTCACGCTAAAGACCCGGGTTCGATTCCCCACATGGGCACAATATGTGAAGCCCATTTCTCGTGTCCCCCGTCGTGATATTGTTGGAATATTGCTAAAAGCGGCGGAAAACCCAACTCACTCACTCTTAATTATTGGGGATGGGGATGGACACATGGATACATGAACACTACGGATGACTTTATGTTTTACCCAAATGTTGCGTTTCTTGTGCTCCTTGTCTCCATATGGCTGATGTGACGTTAAATATTAATTCACTCACTCTTGTGGTCCATAGCACGTGGGACTGAATACATGTAGTCGTGTCGACAGTAGGAGATAAGACACAGTTTACCTGGATCCGTGTTGAGATAAGCATTAGTACCCATTACTGAAACTGACCATGCCCCAGATATATGACCAAGCCCCAGATATACAAGTCAATATGATAAGATCTTTTAGCAATATCCCCAAACAAAACAAGACTGAAAACATTTACCAATCTTTCTCGTTTTATGTATTATGCAGACAGAATGAGAGCAAAGTTAGAAAAATAGAAAAACAGGTATTAAAATTCTAAAGATTCCAGTCCAGCTATACATATATCTGTTGTGAAGCCCATATCTTGTGACACCGCCGATATTGATGGAATATTGCTAACGGCGTCGTAAAACTAAACTCAACCATATTCACATGTTACTAATATACTTTGATGGAGTGAAAGATAATCTATGCAGGTAAGTCCGTTTGATTTCATTTGAAATCGATGAATTGCTTACAAATACAAAATCTAATAAGTGCAACAAAACCAAATTTTGCACAGTCACATGATATCGACAGACCAACTCTGATGATTTGTCTCATAATTTTGGACACCCGAATAAAAAGTTTTCTAACAAACGATCATTAATTTGTTGTCGGGACTTTTCGCTATTTGAGAACTTGAAAGGAAAGGAAATTTCATGGGACCACTTGCTGGTAGAACAGCCATGGTGTGCGCTTTGCATGTGAGAACTTGAAAGTTAACCTATTTTACAATATCTTCGAAAACCTGCATTTTCATATTTTCAGAGTGATAAAAAGAAGTGAGCAAAAGCTTGACCCATCCCAATTTTTCACCACACATGAAGAGAGTAAATTAGAATGCACTCCTAAAAAATTGTGGTGGGTCACGCTTTTGCTCATGTCAAAATGTTTAAAAAAGTATGTTTTTTCTGTTGTATGAAATTGCCCCATACAACATCTCAAAAATCAACATTGGCGTAAAATAATATCTCTGAAAACTATCCGTCACATTTACACAACTATACCATGATTCATTACTATTTTGAATGTTTTAGAGCACTAAAATGAACTTATCAAACATGTTTATTAAAACATTTCAATATCGTAAGGGACTGTCAAGGCTGATTACTTTGAGGTAAACAAGGGTAGTTTTTTGGAGACCCTGTTGATCACTGCTGGAAAAATAAGAAGACATCAGAAGATTTTTCAAAATATGATCAGGCAGCATTCTAAAGGTGAGAATCTGTGTAATTATGCTAGAATTTTATCATATTTGTTCTATCATCTGTTTAGCAAACCCCTCTGTGTCACCTGTCACTGTCAAATAACACTGGCATTCCACTGGATGTAACAGTGTATAAATATACACATTTTAACAAAAATAATGTACCTTGATGTTTTCTAGGATATGTCAGGCTACATTTAATATTGTTAGAATAAGAACATTGTATCAAGGTCTAGCAGATTATGAAAAGCAAGCAGACGTCAAGTGACACATTGTTGCAAAGTGTATATATAAGCTTAAAGTGACAGATAATAACAGTAGAATCTGTAGCCTAGTGGTTACAGTGATGGCTTCACAATTTTTTTTCTGTTATCAGACATTCAGGTTCAAATCCTAATTGTTTATTTCTTTTCTTCTTTTTTTTTTCTTCAAAAGTTAAGTTAAACATTGTAAATTGGCTGACAAAACTTGTGCACATGAAATAATTTTTTTTTTTTTTCTTTTCCTAAGTTGGGTAATGTAAGTTACACTGTTCAAACAAACTTGAATTAACATCATGTAAATCTTGTTTAACCTTGAAGACACTGACTTTTCCACTTTGTCCCCACACAATAAAGAACCTGTAGAAGGTAAGCATTGTTTCAAAATGTTAGTATGGTAATTTCTTTAAGTAAATATTTACAAACTGTCCAGAGCTGTTAATTAGTGGTGCACTGATCACACAAATAATTAGTTTATTGATATTTTGTGGGCTGCCAGTCAATTACCGATAACCAAATCACATAATCAATTAAAGCGTTCACTATTTCTTCTTAAAAATATGTTTACAGAATCAATGACTATTGGTTTCAATTGTCATATTAAAACTGAGGACTGATTACCTTTGTTTTCATGTGCTCTAACAGTTGTTTTTTATCTTATATCTATAATTGATCAAAAGTGGCCTCAACAATTGATGATGCTTTGGAGGTCAATTCCCTCCCTAATAACTATCCTATTGACATGTTTAGCATTAGAAAATTACAAAGCACCAATTTCTTGAACATAATGATAATTCTTTTATGATTTCAAATATTTGTTTTCAGATAAGAGAAATTAGCTTGGACTGATTTCAGGAGTGTCATTTCATGAAGATGACAACTTAAAACTTGAGGTGGAAGGTAAGAATAATGTGAGTGCTAAAAAATAACCAATATTTTTTTCTTCAATTTTCTTATTTAATGTGACAGAATTTCAGAAATACCGATGTCTCAGTGGTGATTAAATCTGCATAAGCCTTCAAGGCCAGACTACTGACATTTGAAATAAATAAGTAATGTTACCCATGAATAGATTTATAATATCAAAGTTTTAATACAGGATTTTCTTTTGATATAAAGTCATCTGTTTTTCAGTTGAGAGAAGATCTGGGTATGGCAGACACCAAGACAATATGCCTGTTTCCATCCATAAAATCCATAAAAATATCTTGGACATCAATGTACAACTTCTAAATGCCACTGAAAGACATCATACGAGATGTTTACTGTATATTTGCTAAAACCGGTTGTAAATACTGACTTTTAACACTTACATGGTGTTAAATCAAGCTGTGCCAATAATGTAATTTCACCTGAAATAGGCCCCTCTGAGGTCAAGACCTGTGCTTTTTAGTGCAACATGATTGGTTATTGTAATAACATGTTGTGAATGAGATGTTCACTGTATATTTGCTAAAACCGGTTGTGAATACTGACTTTTAACACTTACTTGATAAAATCAAGCTGTGCCCAAAATGTAATTAGACCTAAAATGGGCCCCCTGTGATTTTTCGTGGGACATGATTGGTTATCATAAGTACATGTTGTAAAATTGACCTATAGTTTATGTTTGCAAAGAAAGTTGTGAATAATGTGCTTTTTGTAATCAATTGGCAAGTAATTGAATTACTGTCCACAATGTATTGCAACCCTAATTGGGCCCCTTGAAGTTAAAACCTTGTGATTGATTTTGACATGTTTCTTCATCATGATTTCACTACACACGCTTGTTGATTACCTGGCTGTTCTGCGTGATTGTTCACTCGTGTTCAAGGCGAAATCCAAAGATAACAGAGATTACCAAAATGAAATAAATGGGGAAGTTTTCTTAAATTGGGTGAAAAAACAGCTGGTACCAGCACTTCGGATTGTCATTGACAAGGCACCATATCATAGAGTGCAGCATCGAAATGCAAAAGCTCCAACATCCCACAGTAGGAAAAGTCATATGGTAGCATGTCTAGAAAAACCAGATATTCCATCAAAAGCAACTAGACCTGTTTGTATGACATAATAAAGCGCAACAAAACAACACCAACCTATAAGGTACATATACATCAACGTCTCAACGGCTCATGGCCATGAAACTTTACGTTTACCGTCTAACCATTGCGATCTCAATCCAATAGAACTTATCTGGGGTATCATAAAATCTGATGTGGGTCGCAACAATACCCCGTTCAAACATTCGGACGTTCAAAACGAAGTAGACAAAGCCATAATTGAAATAACACCAGCAATCTGACAAACTGTGCACAGACAGTTGAAATGAAATAGAGAATCAGTACTTGATAAAAAGTGGTTTAGACTACAGTCCGTTTGATGTCAGTTGAGACCAATGAATTGCTAACTAAAACAAAATCTAATAATTGCAACAAAACCAAATTTTGCACAGTCACATGAAATCGACAGACCAACTCTAATTTTGTCTCATAATTTTGGACGCCCGAATGAAACAATTGCTTAACAAACGATCATTATATTGTCGTCACCATACGCTGACTTTAACAAGGGGGAGCAGTATCTGGTAGAAGAGCCAGGTGTGCGAGTTGCACGTATGAAATTGAAATTTAACTACAGACGTTTGTTGATTACCTGGCTGTCCTTCCAGCAAGTGCCCCCCCCAAAAAAAAACAAAAACAAAACAAAACAAAACAAAACAAAAAACAACAACAAAAAAACCAAAAACAATAGCGAAAAGTAACAACAAAATAATGATCGCTTGCTAAACGTGTCCAAAATAATGGCAGAAATCATCACAGTTGGGCAGTGTACAATCTGAGAATAGAGAAAGTGAATCTGGAATTTCCTCAGATTCCAGTCCGGAAGAGTTTTGATACGCCCCCTAAGCACTGACATCCTAAGCTGCACGTGCTTCCCGCCCTTGAGAATACATGGATACCACGGATGACTTCATGTAAATATTTAGTTGTGCCCAAATTTTCCGTTTCTTCTGGTCCAATACACCTGTAGACTGAATACATGTAGTTCTGTCGACAGTAGAAGATAAGGCACATTTTCCTGGGATCAGGAAATTGAAATTGACCAAACCCCAGGTGTATGTACAGACAACAATGTCGAGTAATCGGGAGTAACAAAATATACACTAAACGGCAGTAATGAAAAGCATGTTTTATTATGACAAATGGTGACATATGACTTTACATGCATGTTATAATGTCAATGCAGTACACATCAAATACATGGAATTTACGATATATGGCCTCACAATGTGTCGTCACAGAGTATACAGCTTTAATATACTGGTGGGGTAGCCTAGTGGTTAAAGCGTTCTCTCTTCACGCCTAAGGCCCGGGTTCGAATCCCCACAAGGGTATGATGGGAAGCCCATTTCTGGTGTCCCCCGCCGCGATGTTGCTGGAATATTGCTAAAAGCGGCGTAAAACTCAACTCACTCACTAGTATGCTGGTTGTACCACGAAAATCTCTGGAACTGGTACTGAGGAACGCCAACATGATACACACAGAACTTACAAGTGGATACCAAGAGTAGACGGATGCTCATATTATCAACCACCTGTTTAGTTTGTTTGTGCCAGTAATTCGCTGAGATTCATTTCATCCCCGGCTCAATATGTTTCACAAATAATTTAATCAAGCAAAAAAAGAACAGATATGAGAAGTTGTCATCATTCATAAATGAACGTGTTTCTATAACAATGAGTGAGTGAGTTTAGTTTTACGCCGCACTCAGCAATATTCCAGATATATGGCGGCGTTCTGTAAATTATCAGTCCCGACCAGACAAACCAGTGGTCAACAGCATGAACAGTTTTTATAATAAAGCATATTACGTAGAATACTGATGATTGAGACAGTAGACATTTCTGCGCGTACAACGTTTTGATAATATTCAGTCATATCCGTATATGCATTCAACTTCAGACTTAAACGTCTTGAAAAATACCTTCGACTTAAGTTGTGAGAACAACCGAGTGTGTATATGTGACCAGGGAAGTAACCCAACATTGATGACCTAAAACACTTTGTAATTCGTGGTAGCTGTTTTCTATAGGCACATAGTGTTTAAACAGGAATGGCATTCAACTATTAATGAAAGTTCTAGATATGATTCATATTGTCAATTTAAGTCGTTGCTTGAGACACAGTCTTATCTTGCTCACTTCCGCTACAGAAATGTTTGCAATGCTTCTAAACGTTTTAGATTAGGCTTTCATGATTTTTTAATTAACCGTGGAAGATATTTTTCTATCGAAAAAACCAAAGATAATGCCCATTCTGTTACATTATTGAAGATGAATTCCATTTTATGTTTGTTTGTCCTGTATATGAAAATCTAAGAAATATGTATCTACCGCAACTGTCTTTATCTCAAATCAATGTTAAACTATTGTCATCCTTACTTTCCTGCAAAGAATCTCCAAAACACAAAGTAGCCCTATTTATTTACAATGTATTGCTGTAGAGGAAAGAATTGTTTAGTTATGTATCTCTTTTGTATATGGGCCTATGGCCTTTCATACAATAAAGAATTGAATTGAATTGAGTGTATGGAACGTCTTGTTCATAAATACTCCTCATGAACATAGTCAATACCTCAGCCTTCTAATACATTTGAAATATACCTTACTTCAGCACATGACTTGACCACATACATTTATCACAGCATTGATAAACAGGGATATGCTGAAGACAATTGATGAGACAACAAAAGGTGATAGCAATGTTTCTATATACATATATGTACAAGAGCTCCGTCAGTTTGTTAAAGCCATGACGATGACCAGCGACCCTATACTCACATTTTATGACTGCTTCAGTTTGCAAAGCTTTTTGGACGCGTTTCGACATCTGTTTTCGAACAAACCGCTCCCATCCCTGCCTTAATGGTTATTCCATAAACGACTGAAATTGGGCCACAGAGGCTACTCGGCGCTAATGAAGCTAACGACCAGTGCCCCTTTTCCAGATTTCAATATACTAGTCAAAGAGGTTAGGGAACACCCGATTCTTTTATTTAAATAGTTACTCTGGCCTGTCACGACATAATATATCTACAGTAATTTGAACAAAATATTTTTTGAAGCGGTAGGGGAGTAAGGGTTTGACATAAATAATGTAACTATTGGTGACTTGGTTTACTAGGTGTACTTTTCTAGCAGGTGCATGTTCAATGAAAGTTTCTCTCTGATCGATGTTCCAGGAAACATCATATCACATGTATTAAAGGAGAATACTGGAAGATTGTCTTGCAAGATGTAAAATCGGATCGTATTGATACGGTCTAACATCCATTTCAGAAATGACACCAGGAACATCTTTTACTGTTCAGAATCCATGGAAACGTACGTTGTGAGGTAAAATCAAAGAGGAAGTCATCAGCAACAGCCACATATGACGTCATATCACGTGATACCCCCTCTGCTCAATAACTGTCGGGTGTTTCCGTAATAGGCGGAAATACGTGTACATTTTTTGTGTTTTTATTGCGATTTTATAAACTTTTTTTATTGTGACTTTTAGAATGCCTTACCGATATCAAAAGTTTTGTTTTCGCACGTATTCTCCTTTAAGTAAAATCCTCAAAACATCCCAAGGAAATTGAGGATGGTAACTACAAAACACACTTCTTTAATTTCGTACTTTTCATTCGCCTATCACCGACTGAAACGATAGACAAGTTGGTTGTGCGCTGTATCATATTGGTTCGCACACACGAAAAGCATTCGAGAGTTTGTTTGTCATTGCCTAGCAACTACAGAATCCGAGAAGGCCTAAGGTAAAATAACATGCAGTATTGACCCCGTGTGTTGTCCGGCAACTGTAAAGGAGGGCCATGATGAACCAGCATCCAAGACTCATTACGTGTCAGTTATACCAGAGACCATATCTTAATCTATAGTCTCTGGTTATACATATCCTTGTGACGAGCACATCGGTCTGAGAGAGTGTATTCTTTCAACCAGGATGTGGACAATGCATATATCGTGATGCTCTGTACAACAAAACAATGGCATAAAGTCAAAGTTACAGCATACAGTTTCCACAGGATTCAAATGTCACTACCATTAATTAATCTAATCTTTGTCTGACTTGGACTACGAGCTCATGTTCTGTGCAAAACGACTCGCGACTTTACAAGACTTGGTGACTTTACAAGACTTGGTGACTTTACAAGACTTGGTGACTTTACAAGACTTGGCGACGTTACAAGACTTGGTGACTTTACAAGACTTGGTGACAACGTCGCATGTGATATACTAAGTATGTACACCTTATTGTTACATCTTTATGCTCTAGTGATTGATCTTAAGGAGTGTCCGTTTATGTTACGTGTCGTTGACCCACCGCAGCGTCAGAATACAACATGGTGGCTCAGTTCCACAGTTCATGGCATTGCACAGCTGGGATACATATATTGTTCTGACTGGTAAAAAGATTCCAATTTCACTGAGCACTTGGAAGTTATAATTGATATACTACGGTCTCCTAAGAAACATCGTCGCGGGTAGGGATCCGTACAGACCCTTTAAAACTGCCTTAATGCGCCTTCCTGTTCTTCTCAATGCCTTGTCACGGGTTCCACACTATCGCTTTAATACTGGTAGCAATCCGTTACACAAACCTTTCCGAGAGAGTATGAACCCTGAAATTCTGAAGCCTGTCTTCTTGGTTTTGTACTCGGACCCCTCTAGGCCTGTTACCGGGTGGAGGGCTACACAGCACCCCTCAAGCCTGTCGCCCTGGGTAATGATCCACCCTAACGTCATCAAGGAGGATTTCCTCGTTCACTGGTTCCACCATGTGTGCGGTACGTGCTGGGGGTGGGGGTGGTATCCGCCGGGGGTGAGTATCAAACGCATAAGCCTGGTTTTCCGTTCCTGCCGTTGTGTTATCCACGGGCATATAGTTTTTATAGCCTCTGCGCCCTCCCGCTGGGCCGCCATAATTTATACCAGCCTCGGTGTCGTGGTTACTGCTGTAGTGGTTGCCATAGCCACCACTCACGTGATTACCATGGCCTCCGCTCACGTGATTGCCGTATGAGGTACCGAGGTTGCTGTCGTAGCTGCGAGCCACGTGATTTCCGTATTGATGAGGCGCGTGATTTGGTGATGACGTAGTTGTAGGCAGGGTACTGACTTCATCTGTCAACAACGAAAATTTGCCGTTGGTGAATATACAGTTTCAAATAAATCATGCTTCACAATATAATCACCTGTCCGAATTGCAGGTAACGATATAGATACCTTGAAACCTATACACAGCATACACTGTGCTGAGTAACATCCTCTATGCCAGGGTCCGCTGATCGGGTGAATCACTTATTTCTATTACGATCCCGCACTTCATAGCATTGCGAAACCCATAGAGCATCTATTACATCCTTCCAAACAATTCTGACATACTTGATTCTGAAATCAACACACTCACGTAGCGCTGGTTTAAAGTGACTTAGGGGCGGTGGGGTAGCCTAGTGGTTAAAGCGTTGGCTCGTCACGCCTAAGACCCGGGTTCGAATCCCCACATGGGTACAATGTGTGAAGCCCATTTCTGGTGCCCACCGCTGTGATGTTGCTGGAATATGGCTAAAAGTGGCGTAAAACCAAACTCAGTCAGTCAGTCAGTCAGTCAGTCAGTCAGTAAAGTGACTTAACCCCCGGTTAAACATAAAATATTCCACAGATATGCGTACAGTGTGCGCATACAACGGATCGTATTCGTTGAGAATCGGGAATTCGAAAACTGAATTTATAATTTTACAACCATGCACATGCGCAGTATGACGTGCGGGTCGTACTAACACGTGATAAATATATTATTCCTTCAGTACGTAAACCGTAATAATCACGAACGACAACTCTTACCCTCGTCCGGATCCGGATATGATGGTGACTCCTCTACACTACGTGGTTTTCGGCGACTCCGACTTGGGTCGAATATATACTCATATAACAAGCCAGACATTAAACCGCCAACCATTGGTCCAACCCAGTAGATCTGGAAAAGGAGGACCGACTTGAAGCATGTGGTGGTAAACATACGTTCTTGCAGAAGACAATCATTCCAGCCGTGACGTTTGAGGTCATAATCGGTAGTTGGTCATGCTGGCCACGTGTATTTTATACAATACAATACAATACAATACAATCAGGAACACCATATACTGCTTGTAGTTTAAACGATAGAATAGGTGTACTCTGACGACAACTGTTTCGTATCAATAGACTAATTGGCATACATATAGATGAACATTTGTGTTATGTAAAAGAGATATTGAGAATGAAATCCACTTTGTCTTTACATGTCCTACTCTTAATAACCTGACAATTCTGTATATACCCAAAATAGTACTAAAATAAACCACCAGAAATTGCATTCTCTTCTTTTATGACCCCCAGAAAAGATACCGATATTTTACACCTATATTAAAAACATGCAAGAACCTTAAGAAATAAAGTATTGAAAAATAGTATACATCGAAATTGATGAAATACTGCATGTAACATGCGATCGTGAAAGTTATGGTTTGTTCTGTATGTGGGCGGGAGGCCTAAAATACAATAAACCTCTCCCTCTTCTTCCATAGATTAACATTTAGCCCCAAAATACAGGTATCACATGTAGCAACATATATGCCAGAGCTTACAGATCAAAGAGTAAAGTACATATGGAGCAGAGAACAATGCGACATGTCATGAGCTGAGGCAATGAAGACTTAACAAATCATTCAAGGCTTGAGTTGGATTCCCCTTCTAACATATTGTCTAGGGTCTGGAGACAGACCAGAGTACCTGTAGCAGTGATTATTGTGGCGATTGATGACAACAGTAAACGTCACATGTGACGCCAGTGAAGTGACTTACCCAATGGTTCTTCCAGCGATTCATGACAAAGGCGGGGCCCAGAGATCGCGCTGGGTTCATGGAGCTTGTGGTGAAGCGATACTGAAACATCAACAGTTATGGTGATAAGTATGTTTACTTGCACCAGTTAATACCTCCTGCAGGAACCTAGGAGCATACTACCCCTGGTGGGTCTTGATGGCATGTTGTCACACTGTTAAAGTAAGGATTGACACGACGGTATGTTGAATCAATTTTTAAAAGCGAGGTAATTATCATTCTCCAGAGACCAGTTTCTCAAAGCTATCGTAACACGTATGACCTCTTTGAACAATCACAGTTCTAAGGTCGCATTTGGGGAAAAGCATCCTGCTTGACAAATTCAAGGGCTGTTGGTCAACAAATGAAACTAAAAGACATTACTCTGACATATCGCCATGCCAACACACTCACATTACACATACAGTGACTCACATTATATCTAAACTGACTCATATTACGTCTGGACTAACATTGCGTGGATCTGACTCATATTACGGCTAGATTGACACATATTACATCTAGACTGACTCACATTACGTCTAATCTTACACCTTACAACTAGACTGTCCAACATTACGTTTAGATTGACTAACATTACATTTAGATTACTCACATAGCGTCTAGGCTGACTCACATTAAATCTTGACTGACTCACATTAAGTCTTGACCGAACACATTACGTCTAGACAATCGTGCATAACTGACTGACTTGCTTTAGACCAAGACTGATTCACATTACATGTATGCTTAGACTGACTTCAATTACACCTAGAGTGACTCATATTCCACCTCGGCTGATTCACATTACATTTAGACTGACTCACATCACTCACTCACTCAACACGAGTTGATATATAGACCCACGTCCTTACCCCTGCTAGGTGGCACAGAGCTACAGCTACTCCGATGGCGAGCGCCTTGCTACCCAGCTCCTTCCTGTTGGGGTCGATGGTGGCGAACACGGCGAACACCATGATGAAGGTAAGTAAGGTCTCAATCCCCAAGCCCTGCCACATGGACACCTGGGAGTCCAGGATAGTCACCCCTAGCTGCTTGTGACACTTGCTCGGCGTAATCCTGTAATAATGAATGAATGAATTAATGAACGAACGAACGAACGAATTAACGAACGAACGAATTAACGAACGAACGAACGAACGAACGAACGAACGAACGAACGAATATTAATCCCCAACCCCTGACACATGGACACTTGCTCGGCGTATCCTGAAATAATGAATTAATTAATTAATGAACGAACGAACGAACTAACGAACGAATGATTAATCCCCAACCCCTGACACATGGACACTTGCTCGGCGTATCCTGTAATAATGAACGAATTAATTAACGAACGAACGAGTGAGTGATTAATCCCCAAGCCCTGACACATGGACACTTGCTCGGCGTAATCCTGTAGTAATGAATGAATGAATGAATGAATGAACGAACGAACGAACGAACGAACGAACGAACGAACGAACGAACGAACGAACGAACGAACGAACGAACGGACGGACGAACGAACGAACGAATGAATGTTTCGTGTTCATGAATAAACAATCGGTGTGTGAAGTTATTATTTTTCGACGAATATATTTATATTCTAATATCACCTGGCCTAGCTGCAGCATTATAACTCGACACTCCACAAACCACAGTGTTATTTGGTCGGACGCAAATGGCCGCAATATACATAGGATTATTTCACATTGTCAGACTTCGTCCATAATGCATGGCAAATAGTCAACATACACATTGTTTTTGCATGAATATATGACAGCCTTATCGCTCAGAGGGTCATAAAACACAACGCTCAGAATGCCAAAACGTCTATACCACGAGTATGTTGACCAAACGTAATATTCACCCATGAATAGCAAACATAATCAGATCCCATACTGTTTAATGACATAATAAACATGCCTTTATGCATCATTTCGGTCCGACTTACTGCAAGTCTAACATTTCGGGCTGCGTTTTCTGATGGACGTCATAAATAAAACAGCGTTGTTATTGCGAAGACTATATTGATGTCCATGTGTCATTCCTATTGGAAGTGATCAGCATCTATGGCCGTGGGTTAATGCTGCTGTTTGTTGTAACCATGACATTTATTATAACCTAGACCGTGGACCCAATGACTTCAATCAATATCCCGATACATATCTGAAGTGTCTGTATTCACAGACGCTGCTCATTATAGAACACGAGAAGATTGCGTGTACAGTGCACACCAGTGCAGACATCGTACGTAAACAACTCTTAAAGCTCTTTGAACTTTAGGCAGGAAACTAACGGGATACGGTATTGGAATCGGCAGTATTTTAATTGCTTTTTTTGAAGGATAAGTTGTGCAAGTCTGCCGAAGTCCTCGGTAATGCATCGTCAATAATACGGATGAAACCATGAGTGAGTGAGTGAGTTGTGTTTTACGCCGCTTTTAGCAATATTCCTGCAATATCACGGCAGGGGACACGAGCATTGGGCTTCACACATTGTACCCATGTGGGGAATCAAATCCGGGTCTTCGGCGTGACGAGCCAACGCTTCAACCACTAGGCTAACCCACCGTCCCGATGAAACTTCAAAGATGAAACCTATGATAGCGTGTAAGCGTATGTGTGTATGTGCATGTGTGTATTGTTTTACACTGCTATTGGCCAAAGAAAATCGCCTTCACGCGTACCCATTTGGGAATGAACCCGGGTCTTCCGTGTAACCAGCTACAGCTTTAACCACTAGCCTACCAAAAGCTATGTAAAAATATGAGTTTAACGATCACATTGGTCTTACTCCATCACGCAAAGATGGTTTCCTCCCGATACCCATAATGCCAGCGTGACCTTCATGTTTTCAGCCCCAGGGTGCTCATCTGTCCGCACTGTAGCTGCAGTAATCGTGGCGGTAGTCGTAGCAAGGTATCGGAATGATCGTACAAGTAATGCTACTGGCAGTAGTTGCAGCAGTTGAGTGAGAACTTGTCGGCGTGGTCATATCAAACGTGATATTTGATACAAACAAAACAGAATACTATTCATTTTTTCGCATTTTGTGTTGGCGTCAAAGAAGCGGATGTCCGTGATATGACACAAGCAAGAATATATATAGAATTAATGTAAAGACTTAACGAGCCGATTGACAAACTGTCCTATTTATGAGCAATAACAATAAATAATACGCGCCATGGCAGGTAAACAAGTCGATTAACGCAGCTGGCCTGTTTATAAACAAAACAGTTTCTTGCCCTCAACACAACAACTTTCCATTTCTTTTGTTGTAACCGAAGAAGCATTTCCCGCTGATCCTTATTCCGGGCGTGGAGTGGGATGCTACCGCAGTTTCCTCCTCTGTATCCCTCGTACTCGCTGACACATATGAAGCAGACCAACTTGCCTCGTCGTCCCAGACGTAGACGATGCAGACAACTCATACGGTCGTCCCAGAAACGTAGAGGATGTAGCCAACTGGTATAGACGTCCCAGACACGTAGACGATGTAGCCAACTCGTATGGACGATGCATGCAGGAAGTTAACTGCCTAGTCAAACTAAACCAAACTCATACCATGTAATTATTAGACTCTGGGGTTATGAGTAAAGTGTTGGGCATGATATTAAATATGGTCTTGAAGCTGCGGCTACAGTTGTTGCATGAGTTCCTGTACGAACAGTTCATCGGCAGGAACTGCAATAAAACTTTGTAGGCATTACGTGTCCCATGGGTGAGTGGGGTGATTTCGAGTAGCAGCTGTAGTAATTGTCCACAAGTTTGTATTTGTGCACTTGGTGACTGGATGACGTGGATGGAATATGTCTCACGTATCCCGGCCTGTCATATCCGTGTGGAGAACGTCCAAAGGTTTTCACGGATTCGGACCCCCGGTTATAGGATCGTGACACGACCAAGGGACGCAACTCTGCAGAACGCGTCTTCGACTGCATCCATAATGTGCCCAATGATGAAGGAGTCAGGTTTGTCAATAAAGAAATGAAACAAATTCAACAAGAAGACAAAGTCATCAATATCCCCCGCAATGGCAAAATCCTCTTCATGATTATGTCTACGAGTTATGATTATGTCAAATATTTAGGTGTGTATATAGAAAAGTGGAAGGAGAGTATTGAAAGGTTTTTAAAGTTCTGCTCCAGAAAGCAGCACTATCATCAATTTCAGTCAAACTTGTTGCCATGGAAATGCACCAGTACACCACCAGACCAATCTATGTGCCAAGTTTGGTGAAGAAACATTGAACGGTTTTAGAGTTTGCTCGGAAAAGAGCACTACTACAATTTCAGGCTAAGCCATGGAAATGCCAAAAATATTTTTATTCAGAATTCCGGAAAAGAGCACTACCTAATTTCAAAAGGCACCAGTACACCACCAGACCAATCTATGTGCCAAGTTTGGTGAAGAAACATTGAACGGTTTTAGAGTTCTGCTCCGGAAAAGAGCACTACTACAATTTCAGGCTAAGTCAAACTTGTTGCCATGGAAACGCCAAAAATATTTTATTCAGAATTCCAAAACTACCAAAAGGCACCAGTACACCACCAGATCTATCCATGGACCAAGTTTGGTGAAGAAATATTGAACGGTATTAGAGTTCTGCTCCGGAAAAGAGCACTACCACTAATTTCAGTCAAAGTCGAACTTGTTGCCATGGAAACGCCAAAAATATTTAATTCAGAATTCCAAAACTACCAAAAGGCACCAGTACACCACCAGAACCATGTATGTGCCAAGTTTGGTGAAGAAATATTGAACGGTTTTAGAGTTCTGCTCCGGAAAAGACAAATGTGCACGGACGGACGGACGGACTGACGGACGCACGGACGGAGTCCATTTTAATACCCCCCGCAAAACGCGTTGCGGGGGATAACAATCGTAGCTGAAATATCAAATTAGTGAAGTAGCACAAGTAGTAATGACGATTTTAGTATCTACGGTATTGCCACTCAGAAAATAGGTAAACTAATACAAATTATCGACACATACAGAAACAGGCGACGGGTATCACCTATATCAAGATTCTATAGGGGCTCCCTGTAGATGAGAGTTACTTCCCTTGTATTAACACGCGCGTATCATGATGGAACCCTATAAAACTACCAAGGGAATTATAAATATTACATTCAGTAACCGGAATCAGAAAGTAAACACATCGTGCAATACGTCTCCTTCATAGGATAATATTATAACAGTGGTTCATAGATGAATTGGATTCTCGTCCATAAAGGCGAGTTATCCAGCATTATAGATATAGAACAAAGACTTTAATCCCAACGGATAGCACGGGAAATCTCCGTCAAGTGACTCCTCTTAAGTGCACAGTTGGCGTTCTCCCTCGCCTACAGCCTTTATTGCCCATCTATAACCACTGACAACAAAAGTCTGGTGTATCCTTTGCCAGATCGATACCCATCATTCCCTGTCAAACACACCATCCAGACTAATATTTACTGCATCCGTCATAACCTGGGTTGATGATGGAGCTCATCTGATTGGCAATGTTCTCCCGTCATTGATAATTCTCAACGTCCAACACAGGACTCTGTCTACATATCTTATCGACTAACAGCCATTGATACACAGTATACATTTAATCAGTATGAAACAAGTGGTGCTGGGGAGTTTAGAGACTGACCGATGAGTTTAAGGTAGAGATTTGATTATATAATTCTTCACTTATACGTCCGTCTGGTGGTGTGAGATCAGACGGCTAGACCCGACGTTAAGCTGAGCGATCAGCGGAATAAATGCATTGGCATGACAACTAAATACAGGAGAGGCCAGGGAGAAAGACGATTACCAATTATGCTCGCACAGCACCGTCTGTTATGTCTACTCCATGCATATGTCTACTCATGTACCCTCCTGTACCACTCTCGCTTACATTGAACACGTCACCTTAAATACAGTCGACATGGTTGACATAGAAGATAATATAAGCTCCATAGAAGATAAAACAATAACTGGCAGTACGTGCAGGTTCGTCAGCCAGTGAATGGTAAGAAGATAACAGAAGAATGATCTGTTTGCCGTGGACTCGGGATCGCCAATATACACCGACAAGGACACGTGTACTAAGTTCAATCTAGCCCAGCCTTCGGAACCTAGGGAATAAATTAAGTGCGAAACTTACTCAACTTGAGAATGATTTGGCAAGTCTAGATTGACTCAGCTCCCGAAAGTAGGGATTGTTCTCGGCTCCCTTTAGATTATTTATATTTCGGGACTTAATATCAGTCTAAGAGCCTGAAGGTACAGATGATCCACATTTTGCACCAACCTCATTTGAAGAATCCCGACACATAGCAAACGTACATGTATAACTACATGGCACTATCTGTGACGAACCGGGTAAGAATTGATCTTCAGTAACCCATGCTTGTTGTAAGAGGCGACTAACGTGATTGGGTAGTCAGGCCCGCTGGCTCGGTTTACACATGTCATCGTATCCCAACTGCGTAGATCGATGCTCATGTTGTTGATCACTGGCTTGTCTGGTCCAGACTCGTTTATTTACAGACCGCCGTGGTACAGCTGGAATATTGCTGCGTGCGGCGTTAAAATCAAACCAACCAACCCACATGAAACACCTGTGATTAACACCTGCACATACTATATGAGCTCGGGTTTTGATGTACGATTATGCCCAAAATAATAAATCGTTTGTGATTGGTTTGAATTGCAAGTACTGTTTGGATAGTAGTTGCAATTACGTCAATGAATGGAAACAGTTGTCGATATCAACATGTGAATTGTGCAGCTTGCACATCAACATGTATTGCATCGCTCTGCGTCCCCTGAAGTGGCATGCATCATGATACCCGCACCTGTCGATGAATCATTCAATCAATAACTCCAAAACAATTAATTCATAACCTTCATTGATGTAACACGGACCAGTGATGAATATGTTCTGCAATACCATTAGCCCATAACGTCATTATTCTACACAAACAAAACTTGCAAACCGTACATGATTCTCCCAGCTCCGTATGAGTTCCGTCACGAAACCCTGTCTAAAGCCACGGAGTGTCTAACTGTGGCCTTACGCCGCTTTTAGCAACATTATGTCGGGGGACACTTGAGACGAGTTCCCAATACCGCGTCTATGTGAGAAATCCAAATCGGGTCTTCGGCGTCGCGAGGAAACTAATAAACAACAGTCCCAGTCTAAGTCCACCCATCCCGTAAGGATTAGAGCCGAAAAGACCGAGAACGACGTTAATAAGAAAAACATTGATATATTAATGACCCTTGTCACGATAGAGCCAGGGTAATACCACCGTCATACTTACGAAACACTCTCCCAGTTACCTATAACGATGCGTTTATGGAAGCATTACATTCTGACAAAGCATGACATATAGATACCATTAAACCACTAGAGATTCGTTTCGTTGAGAAGTTACGATAGCGATGACACATCGGCCTTGACTAATTTCCCCTGTAATATCATCCAGCTGAACCTTGTTGATATCCCATTGACCACCTGGCTGTCACGAGGAGCATGATAAAGCCGAATTTATTGTCCACTCTGCCAGATGAATACACATGGATCCGTTACACTCTTTGGCCGCTAATGGAATTGGGATGCAGCACTGCCCAAGGGAGCAGGGAGATACAATGGGCTGTTGTTTCCAGGAACAGTTGTTGGCAAGTTTTCGATCTGCCAAGTGGAATATCAAATTCAGATTTTGGTTGTTTCTGGTTTTTGATCGTGACCACATGACAGTGTTAATTAAGCGGTTGGTTTGATAATTGTGTTTGATGATTTTAAGCATCTGATTGTTTTTACTCTTTCTTTACATGGCGCACAGTATATTTCATCTTTTGTATTTACTCTTTCTTTACATGGCGCACAGTATATTTCATCTTTTGTATTTACTCTTTCTTTACATGGCGCACAGTATATTTCATCTTTTGTATTTACTTTCTTTACATGGCGCACAGTATATTTCATCTTTTATATTTTCTCTTTCTTTACATGGCGCACAGTATATTTCATCTTTGTATTTGACTTTTTCTTTACATGGCGCACAGTATATTTCATCTTTTGTATTTACTCTTTCTTTTGGCGCACAGTATATTTCACATGGCGCACAGTATATTTCATCTTTGTATTTATTTACTCTTTCTTTACATGGTGCACAGTATATTTCATCTTTTGTATTTATCTTTTTCTTTCTTTACATGGTGCACAGTATATTTCATCTTTTGTATTTACTCTTTCTTTACATGGCAGAAAGTCATACAGTATTATATTTCATCTTTTTATTTACTCTTTCTTTACATGGCG
The DNA here is from genome assembly GCF_003918875.1 of Haliotis rubra. NCBI lineage: Eukaryota > Metazoa > Mollusca > Gastropoda > Lepetellida > Haliotidae > Haliotis > Haliotis rubra. Next base: position 2,740,150 of record NW_025767335.1, read on the forward strand.
CACAGTATATTATATTTCATCTTTTTGTATTGACTCTTTCTTTCTTTACATGGCTTTACACAGTATATTTCATCTTTTTTGTATTTACTCTTTTCTTTACATGGTGCACAGTATATTTCATCTTTTGTATTTACTCTTTCTTTACATGGTGCACAGTATATTTCATCTTTGTATTTACTCTTTCTTTACATGGCGCACAGTATATTTCATCTTTTGTATTGACTCTTTCTTTTTACATAGTTGCACAGTATATTTCATCTTTTTTTTATTTACTCTTTCTTTACATGGCGCACAGTATATTTCATCTTTTTATTTTACTTTCTTACTTTGGCGCACAGTATATTTCATCTTTGTTTTGACTCTTTCTTTTTATGGCGCACTATATTTCATCTTTACACTCTTTCTTTACATGGCGCACAGTATATTTCATCTTTTGTATTTACTCTTTCTTTACATGGCGCTTACAGTATATTTCATCTTTTGTATTTACTTTCTTTCACATAGTATGGCGCACAGTATATTTCATCTTTTTTTTTGATTATGCTCATTTTTACATGGCGCATTGGTGCAGTATATTTCATCTTTTGTATTTATTTCTTTCTTTTACATGGTGCACAGTAGTATATTTCATCTTTTTTTGATTTCTTTCTTTACATGGCGCACAGTATATTTCATCTTTTTTTATTTTTTTACATCTTTTTTCTTTATTTCCATTTCATCTTTTGTATTTGACTTTCTTTTACATACTCTTTGCACATTATATTTCATCTTTTTTTTACCTTTCTTTTCTGCATGTGCTTGCTTTCCATCAGTATATTCTTTCTTTATTCAGTATATTCATCTTTTGTTTACTCTTTCTTTCTTTACATGGCGCACAGTATATTTCATCTTTTAGATTCTTTCTTTCTTTACATGGCACAGTATATTTCATCTTTTTTTTTACATCTTTCTTTCTTTATTTGGCGCACATCTTATATTTCATCTTTTAGTTTCTTTGTATTTTCTTCTTTACTTTGGCGCACAGTATATTTCATCTTTGTTTTTACTCTTTCTTTACATGGCGCACAATATTTATATCTTTTCATCTTTTTACATTTGCACAGTATCTTTCATCTTTTGTATGTTACATTTGGCATGGCGCACAGTGTATTTCATCTTTGTATTTACTCTTTCTTTACTTGCAGTATATTTCATCTTTTGTTTTACTCTTTCTTTACATGGTGCACAGTATATTTCATCTTTTTATTTATTTATGATTTTCTTTACATGGCGCTTTCTTAGTATATTTTCATCTTTTGTATTTACTCTTTCTTTACATGGCGCACAGTATATTTCATCTTTGTATTTACTCTTTCTTTACATGGCGCACAGTATATTTTCATCTTTTTATTTACTTTTTCTTTTACATGGCGCACAGTATATTTCATCTTTTGTTTTTACTCTTTCTTTTACATGGCGCACAGTATATTTCATCTTTTGTATTTACTCTTCTTTACATGGCGCACAGTATATTTCATCTTTTGTATTTACTCTTTCTTTACATGGTGCACAGTATATTTCATCTTTTGTATTTACTCTCTTTCTTTACATGGCGCACAGTATATTTTCATCTTTTATGCACAGTATATTTATCTTTTTTTGATTTTTTACATGGTGCACAGTATATTTCATCTTTGTAGATTTACTCTTTCTTTACATGGCGCACAGTATATTTCATCTTTTATTTATTTATCATTTTTCTTTTATATTTCATCTTTCTTTTTACTTTTGATATATTGGCGCATTAGTATATTTCATCTTTTCCTTTTTTTTCTTTTATATCTTTTTGTATATTTCATATTTTTCTTTTACATGTTTTGTGCCAGTATATTTCATCTTTTGTATTGGCGCACAGTATAGTTTCTTATCTTTTGTTTACTCTTCTTTCTTTACATGGCGCACAGTATATTTCATCTTTTGTTTTGACTCTTTCTTTACATGGCGCACAGTATATTTCATCTTTTGTTTTGACTCTTTCTTTACATGGCGCACAGTATATTTCATCTTTTGTATTTACTCTTTCTTTACATGGTGCACAGTATATTTCATCTTTTGTATTTACTCTTTCTTTACATGGCGCACAGTATATTTCATCTTTTGTTTTGACTCTTTCTTTACATGGCGCACAGTATATTTCATCTTTTGTTTTTACTCTTTCTTTACATGGCGCACAGTATATTTCATCTTTTGTATTTACTCTTTCTTTACATGGCGGCGCACAGTATATTTCATCTTTTGTATTTACTCTTTCTTTACATGGCGCACAGTATATTTCATCTTTTGTTTTACTCTTTCTTTACATGGTGCACAGTATATTTCATCTTTTGTATTTACTTTCTTTACATGGTGCACAGTATATTTCATCTTTTGTATTTACTTTCTTTACATGGTGCACAGTATATTTCATCTTTTGTATTTACTCTTTCTTTACATGGTGCACAGTATATTTCATCTTTTGTATTTACTCTTTCTTTACATGGTGCACAGTATATTTCATCTTTTGTATTTACTCTTTCTTTACATGTTGCACAGTATATTTCATCTTTTGTTTACTCTTTCTTTACATGGTGCACAGTATATTTCATCTTTACTCTTTCTTTACATGCACAGTATATTTCATCTTTTTTATTTACTTTCTTTACATGGCGCACAGTATATTTCATCTTTTGTATTTACTCTTTCTTTACATGGCGCACAGTATATTTCATCTTTTGTATTTACTCTTTCTTTACATGGCGCACAGTATATTTCATCTTTTGTATTTACTCTTTCTTTACATGGCGCACAGTATATTTCATCTTTTGTATTTACTCTTTCTTTACATGGTGCACAGTATATTTCATCTTTTGTTTATTTTTGTACATTTGCACATAGTATATTTTCTTTACTTTCTTTGCACAGTATATTTCATCTTTTGTATTTACTTTCTTTACATGGCGCACAGTATATTTCATCTTTTGTTTTTACTCTTTCTTTACATGGTGCACAGTATATTTCATCTTTTGTTTTGACTCTTTCTTTACATGGCGCACAGTATATTTCATCTTTTGTTTTGGCTCTTTCTTTACATGGCGCACAGTATATTTCATCTTTTGTTTTGACTCTTTCTTTACATGGCGCACAGTATATTTCATCTTTTGTTTTGACTCTTTCTTTACATGGCGCACAGTATATTTCATCATTCGAAACAATAAATCATTTAAGGCAACTTTCAGCTACATAAACTGCTTTTTTACTGTAAAAATGTTTGCTTGTTAAGATACACTGCTGGTCATATCTCCGGTCACATCACTGATGATTAAAGTTACCAGCAAATGGAAAGTATTAACATCTGATGAGATGCCTGATCATTTCTTTATTGTTGCCCTACTAAGTAGCGTGAAGTCAGTGGCTCGATCCTCAGTCGCGTTAAATCAACAGACGTTAAAATATGTTATTTGTTGTTACCCTGCCTGGCGCTTGGGTTTATTGGTTGAGTTTCGTTTTTCTCAATCCTGCAACTTCACGGCTGGGACACTAGAAATCGTTTTCACATATTGTACCCGTGTGGGAAATCGAACCCGGGTCTTTGGCATGACGAGCGAACGCTTTAACCACTAGGCTACGCCACCGCTCCCCATCCCTGGCGATTGGGACTAGGGACATATAAGATGGACTTACATGCACGTTCGACAAATAAAACAACAAATTTTGTAAGTGGGTCATGTTACGCCGGAATGAAGCGAATTTCAATTTCAACAGGGGTACCCGGAAGAGAGTTTTCATTTATAAACTATTCTTACTCTACACAAACAAGACAAAATGGTTGCATATGACTTATAACCTACCTCGTCATCTGGTCTCAGACGCGCATTAATAGATTAACGAAATTTCCACTTTCCCAATCTACTGTCTAGCGAAACCATAACAGGCTCCATAACTGATTTACGTTAAGAAGCTATCTTCCCAAGCTAAGCCTCCAGATCGTCAACGAGCCTACGTGCAGGGTTGTAAGCATGACGCATATAACTGATAGTTGAGATGCTCCTGTAATTTCATAACGCGTAGGTAGTAAATATAATAGTAAGTCGGGAGATGGGGATCGAGGTCAGGAATGTTGCCTTATACCTCATTTTTATAATACAAGCGGACTTAACTCGGGTTTTGATGGCTAAAATGGCGGCCAAATATCGAACGTAAGCGTGCTGGGTTTGTGCTGTTTATAGCTTTATTATATTCATATCACGCCAGGGGATATAGAGTATAGGGTTTAAACATTTTATCCATGGGGAGAATTGAACCCTGATAATCGGTGTGAGTGACTTTCAATGTATCCACTTCACTAGTCCATTACACATTAAATACCAATGGCGGCAACCTCTTAGCTGTGAGCGGGAGCTTGTCTTGCGAACTGCGTACACGGGTGCTTATCCTATCATTCACTGGTTTACCTGGGCTAGGTTGGATGACGCTTGGAACCACTTCGGTGTAAGTGTCAAACCAAAAGAAAATGTAAACTGCATTACTTCACAAAAACATGGTTGCCAGTTCATTGGAATCTTCATCCGGATGATAAAGAACGCTTTATGCACTCTTAAATATCCAGAATGGAACGGTTTACAAAAGCATGGCTAAGGTGAAGTTGAGGAAGAACGGTACAATGCAACGTTATGAGTGAGTGAGTTTAGTTCTACGCCGCACTCAACATTATTCCAACTATATGACGGCGGTCTCTAAATAATCGAGTCTGGACCAGACAATCAAGTGATCAACAGTACGAGCATCGATCTGCGCAATTGGCATGCAAAGTTATCTCACTGCACAAGGACAAAACAACCGCAGAACACGTGTGGATTTACCCGAAGTATTTGGTTATGCTCTTGTTGTCTGACTATCCAAATGGATCGGATAGAAAGGCTTGAATGTGTCTCATTCGTATTGAGAGGTTACTGTCACTGGTTTGCCTCGTCCAGACTCAAACTGACTCATTAACTGCCGTTATATGGGTAGGTGAGTATGGTTTTGCGCCGCTTTTAGCAATATTCCGGCAACATCACGGCGGGGACACCAGAAATGGGATTCACACATTGTACCCATGTGTGGAATCGAACCTGGGTCATCGAAAGAACGCACTAACCGCTAGGCTACCAATGCCCCCTGTTGTCGTGATACAGCTGAAACACTATTGCCTCTTGGGTAAACTAACGGTCATCAAACGGTCAGTTACATGCTGGGCACGAAGATACTGTTCTGTTCACATAAATGATGCAGTTTAATCCAGTTCATGACAGATGAATCAAGTAGGTTCTAATCCTTCATATTCCATCAGAAGAGATTCATAGCCTGCGGACGAACTTCTATCAACAATCCAAAGCCAGATAATGTTATCATATGTATATTGAAAAATTGTTATTGCGACCTCCTATTTTATACATTTACTGTGTGACAAAGCTATGTGGAATCCCCAAACTATCTGTCGATATGTCCTCTTAATTCGGTGCACGGAGTACAACCATCAAACAGCATCAAATTCAATGAAGGCAATTTGTGATTTTATGCTAAATTTCACATTAGGGTTTTGATAATAAAACTAGCGTTTTATGAAAAACTGTCTGGATATCAGTTGCACATTATTCCGTTATGATTTTCAATTTAAATATTTCCCTTTTGAAATTCCAAATTTGATTCCTTGATCAGTCATTATTTCTGACGTAAAGTTTTTATTGGATGCTGTGCGAGATTCCCATATGCACAGTTTCTGTTTTATGAAATACCTTGCATTTGGACAAAATGTTCCATGTTCACAGATTAAACTATGTAACTATGCGAATCGGTGCACTCGGCGTACTTGTAGTTCCATTTAATCTTGTATCGATTTCGTGGTATGGTGGATGGAGCGCTTTCTCTGGGAGCAATATCTCGTCGTGTCGATCTTCATACCAAAAGACGTTAACAGGTGGTACTTGTTGTTAACCTGTCTGGCTGATCATATCGGAGTCAGTATATTGTGTCGACTGACTGACTGACTGACTGAGTTTGGTTTTACGCCGCTTTTAGCAATATTCCAGCAACATCACGGCGGGAGACACCAGAAATGGGCTTCACACATTGTACCCATATGGGGATTCGAACCCGGGTCTCCGGCGTGACGAGCCAACGGTCTAACCATTAGGCTACCCCACCGCCCCGTATATTGTGTCGAAGTGGGATACCCATGTTAAACTGTGACGTGCTCAGCATGGTAAACAGTCTGTAAAGCGAATAACAACCACAAGAACCATGGATGTAGCTATACAAGTGCAAAAATGTTAAACTCAACAAACAAATCATTCGTTGAGATTTGTTACATGACGAATGACACAGGTACATCTCAGTAGCAAGTCAAGTTTTGTTTTATCAGCAATGTTCCATCAATGACATGGCAATCTGTGAACAACCCAGTCCAGGACAGACGAACCAGTGGTTGATGGTATGAACAACGCCCCACCTAATGTAACAATGCTGCATAATCAACAAAGTCAGCGATCCTGACCACAAGATTCTCTTTATTACCTCTAATGACAATCATACCTCGGATAGAATTTCTCAGGGGCAATTTAAGCAAATATTATCCCATCTATCAGATAAACTCCCCATCAAAAGTTTAGACTCACTAGTGTACATATAGCCACTCACTTCAGGCAACTGTTCTAAACTAAATTTTGCAAAATATTCCATACTGTTTAAAGGTGCTGTTTATACATGAACTGATGTATTGTAAAACAAATTCATAACGTTGAAAAACTTATTGTCATGCGTTCAATAAATGATGAAACTCGGTTAAAAAAGGCGAATTCTTATCAAAACTTTACACCAAAACGCAGCTGTTCACATGCACGATATTTGCATATACTTGTCAGAAGTTTGATACATAGTCCTGCCTAATCTGCATAAGGTTTGCAGTTGTTTCCCCCGAGTTAGTGGAGAAATTCATCTTCGTTGTAACCATATATACATACATAACATATAGTGAATGTTTTAAGTGAGTCTAAACTTTTGATGGGTAGTATATAGGCCAATATTCCTGATATTGATCAGTTCCCTGAACTTCAGTCTGAGTTTGATTGACTTGTTTTATTTATAATCGGGGGGACTATTTGGTGCACTATGCCTACAGTATATATCATTTCTACAACCACTATTCCTCCTCAATTACCATGTTTGCCTGGTCACCTTACAGTTCCCAGTCTTGCGAATCCAACACCTCCTCTTGTTCCTACTTACAGTAAGTTGCTGTGGCAATTGTTAAGAGGTTGCATGGAATCTCTAGGTTTATATGTCGTTGAGGAATAGTCTAGCAAGAATTTGGACGTTTGAAACACGAATGTTTAAGGTTGAAGATGTTAATATTCATTGTTTTTTGTGAGATCTATAAAAACTATCAATACTCGATGTGAATTATTAATATGTTATCTTCTCATATGTGTATTGCTATCGGGCAATGAATAAATGATCATGAATAAGTTTTTGAAAGAGCAAGAAAAAGAGAGAAACGGAGAGAGATAATGACAATAGGGAGAATGGCTGATAAATTAATTAAAATGCATGATATTGTTCATACAGATTATTTTTAACCTCTTAGGATGAACCTCCAATTTGATTAACAACACGAATGTTCAAGAATGGATATAAAATCTGGCCATAACCTACTATACCCATGTGGGGAATCGAACCCCGTTTTCAGCGTAACAGAGGAATGTGTACTTCACACCGATATACCACCGACGGCTTAACTGAGGAAACAGGCGAAATTTAATCATACTAACAAACGTCTAAACGCCAGAATCTTGCCCTTGTCAGTAAATGAATCATTGGCCTCATTCCACGCACCGCCATAGCCTAAACACGTCACGTTATTGACAGGTAATACATTTCCCCGGGACCCTCAATGACGTTCACCTTGACCTGGGCGAGATGTAAGCAACCGTTGTATGCTTTATTACGACTCTGTAATAGCGCCACTGACACTGATGTGGTTAGGGACATTCTATTGATCATATACAGCGCCCACCATTACATCTATCTCAGACCATTTGCCAATCTCAAGTCTACAGATGCCCTCTGGTCAATTGGGCAGTCTAGACATGAGATAGCCCGAACCATCAGGCCCTACTTTTGTATTTGGAATGTCCTGGAGCTATACATCATACGCATGATGCTTTAGGGGAGGATATTGCGAAAAGGATGAGTTATTACATTTGTCTGTCTTATTGCACTTCAATTCATATAAATGAAAAGTACATATAACGCCCTCTGAAAATTGAGCAATTACTGACTGTCACGTGATTATTCCAGATCTCACAGTGACAACCTCAAGAAAGGATCAACCGTGCATGTTGTCAGTCTGGAGGCAAAACGGTTCCGATATTGTCATTTTGGTATAAGTTTAGTGGAGATTGTTCACATCGTATTTATACTCAGATACTGGGAGTGTCCAGACGAGGGAACATTCGGCCTGGATGTTGCGAGACGTTTGCATGCAAACGGAATGCAATTTTGACATCAAACTGATGTCAGGTGACCCACAGTAAATATGCGAGAGCGATGTTTTCAGAAATACCCGCAATATCCAAACACGTATTGCAAATAGTGGGTGTATGAGAGACACTGAAACTCTGACTTAGATGAAGGTAATCTTCGTTGAACACAATCGTCACCTTTCTCACAAAACTGATAAAAAGACAAAACGAGTCCTACATTCACGCAGAGCTACCATCCCAATAAAAAAAGCTTCTCTGAGATGCTGGGTCCTGAGGCCAACGCATAATTGAAAATTCCCTTCTCCTAATAGTCACTGAAAACGATATATTCACCGAAATTCCTATTTGTGTGATTTTTGATGATTTTTATTTTATTTTTCATATGAACCGTTTGAACCGTGAGATTTATCAGTTTTGTCGTGAAAGACGCGAGTATCGTTCCATATGCGTTAGAGTTGGCAGGTATGTGAACAATACCTCTCACTCTTGATAATGATACAACGTTACCTTATATCATGCGAACAATGTATATTTTTGTTTGTTATGAAATGAAGCAAAACATGTCCGGTTCTATGTCAGACCACGTCCATTGTTATTACAATACAACAACATGTCTAAACATCCAGATTTATCTCCCAACTGGGCTCTCAGAATACCATTCATGTTGGGTAGTGGATATTGGTTTTGTCAGATTCACTGAAAAAAATCAAGTTCGATATTTCACTGTGTGATCAATTTGTTTCAGGACACAAGTTACTCGTGAAATAACATACCAATTTGATAGAAATCTGAAAAACTATTCGCAAGCCTCTACAGTGTATTTGATCATTTGCTTGCTCCTCGGTGAGCGCAGTTAAATAAAACATGATTTTTTTAAAGAGAAAAGGTTTGGTCGTGCAGCAATACGCATAGACAATCATCAGAGCGCATGAGAGATTGCAGTGTTACAAAACGGCTTAAAAAATCACGTACAATTTCAAGTCAAACATCCCATTTGCAGCCAGAGACGAGTATAACTTCTTGGAAGATTATAAAACGTGTTGTATTATAAACTTTATCGTGGTTTTGGGGAAGCTTGCAAAATCAGGAAACACGAAATCATTACAAATATCGATTACGTCCAAATGGCCTCCCTTCTAGGTCAGGTAATATCGTTTACATCCAGTCCCACTGGTGCCGGGCTTAGTTTTATTAAAATATTTATATTACATCATTGAATTCATCAAAGTAAAGAACATCATTAAGTTATTATATCGACGTTGTATTACCCCGAAATCATTTCTTTTACCTCAAGGCACTTAATATATACACGTTTTGTGTGTAGCGTATTCCATATGCAATTTTGTAGATTGAAAATGCATTGTTTTTAAGAGTGGGGATAGTTCCCCAATACTTCAATCGATAACATGTCAAGGGGAGTAATTGATTTTCCACATAGGTCTGAGACTCGGTGGAATCACGGTGCTGTCAGGCAAGTGCAGTGCATTAAGTTCTATGACAGATTGGATTTCGCCAATGACTTACTGCACTGCTTTGGTATGTCGTTTTGCGTGTGGAGTGCACGTGCGTGTTTACCCGAAACGTGTGTGCATTATTTCTTCTGTCATTAGGGCATACTATACACATGTATATTGGATTAATCACATTCAGTTTCTTTCGTAAAAGATGGTAATTTATTTTTTCCATCGAATTATTCATTTTGTGTAAAGAATTATTTGTAGATAGGTTTTCTTTGGTTGAGGCAAATCGAATTTAATACACTACCGGTCTTGTTTTTGTTACCCTATAATATGGTATTATACACGGCAGAGGTAATTTAATCTCGATTGTTTGGTGGATTAGAGGAGAAACCTTCTAAATCTGCATAACCTGGCTTCTATGTTTCATCTGGATTAACTAAGTTTCCGGGAAAAGGTTATAAGTGAATAAATATACCCCAGCTGGGATATGGTAGGGATGTTTGTGAACAAGCCAGATACTATTTTAAACAGACCCGGCGAACTTGATGAATATATAGTTATTGTGCTTCACTCTCATTTACCATTTGGTGCCGACATTGGAGGAAGCTGTTGCGCTGTGGCTCAGGAAACAATGTCGTAATGTATCTGGGAGTAGATCTTGAAAAGAGTTATTGATTATTCACTGTTTACATTTCTCAGGGTTTCAGACGAATGCTATTATAAGGATTAATTATTCAAGCGTATTCTCAACACAGGGCCAACATTTGAACAATGTGCGTCAATACAGGCTAGTCGTTGCCGCAACGTCAACGACGTGATCGACAATACACATGACGTTGTACATCACTACCTCGAGCAAAACACAACATGCCATGCACAACAACGGGGCAGGGAGGCGAGAACCAGACCACGTACTACAGAATACAGGCAGGCGCAGCGGAGATTTCCACCATGTACAGTCGACCACTGTAGGGTACAGGGAAGGACAGCGTGGGCTTCCACTAAAGAGTCGACCAAGGTACAGAGAAGGACAGCGTGGGTTTCTACTGTGTACAATCGACCACTGTAGGGTACAGTGAAGGACAGTGCAGGCTTCCACTAAGGAGTCGACCAAGGTACAGAGAAGGACAGGGTGGGTTTCTACTGTGTACAATCGACCACTGTAGGGTACAGAGAAGGACAGTGCAGGCTTCCACTAAGGAGTCGACCAAGGTACAGGGAAGGACAGCGTGGGTTTCTACTGTGTACAATCGACCACTGTAGGGTACAGAGAAGGACAGTGCAGGCTTCCACTAAGGAGTCGACCAAGGTACAGAGAAGGACAGCGTGGGTTTCTACTGTGTACAATCGACCACTGTAGGGTACAGAGAAGGACAGTGCAGGCTTCCACTAAGGAGTCGACCAAGGTACAGAGAGGGACAGCATGGGTTTCTACTGTGTACAATCGACCACTGTTGGGTACAGAGAAGGACAGTGCAGGCTTCCACTAAGGAGTCGACCAAGGTACCGAGAGGACAGCGTGGGTTTCTACTGTGTACAATCGACCACTGTAGGGTACAGAGAAGGACAGTGCAGGCTTCCACTAAGGAGTCGACCAAGGTACAGAGAAGGACAGCGTGGGTTTCTACTGTGTACAATCGACCACTGTAGGGTACAGAGAAGGACAGTGCAGGCTTCCACTAAGGAGTCGACCAAGGTACAGAGAGGGACAGCGTGGGTTTCTACTGTGTACAATCGACCACTGTAGGGTACAGAGAAGGACAGTGCAGGCTTCCACTAAGGAGTCGACCAAGGTACAGAGAAGGACAGGGTGGGTTTCTACTGTGTACAATCGACCACTGTAGGAAACAGAGAAGGACAGTGCAGGCTTCCACTAAGGAGTCGACCAAGGTACAGAGAGGGACAGCGTGGGTTTCTACTGTGTACAATCGACCACTGTAGGGTACAGAGAAGGACAGTGCAGGCTTCCACTAAGGAGTCGACCAAGGTACAGAGAGGGACAGCATGGGTTTCTACTGTGTACAATCGACCACTGTTGGGTACAGAGAAGGACAGTGCAGGCTTCCACTAAGGAGTCGACCAAGGTACCGAGAGGGACAGCGTGGGTTTCTACTGTGTACAATCGACCACTGTAGGGTACAGAGAAGGACAGTGCAGGCTTCCACTAAGGAGTCGACAAAGGTACAGAGAGGGACAGCTTGGGTTTCTACTGTGTACAATCGACCACTGAAGGAAACAGAGAAGGACAGCGCAGGTTTCCACTAAGGAGTCTACCAAGGTACAGAGAAGGACAGCGCAGGCTTCCACCATAAGTACCTTCGACCACTGTAGGATACAGAGAGGGACAGCGAGGGCTTTCGCTACGGACTGTTGAGGAAAAGGAGCTTCCACCGCGTCAGCTGACCGCTATCGTGTACAGACGGGAACAGACCAGACAGCAGGTATACGAAGACATGCCTGAGTACCCTGTCTTGTTTGGCCCCTGTTGCGATAAACATGGCTTGCTGAAGACCAATTCTAACCCGGATCGCTAGCAGCAGCAACAGCAACAACCTTATCACCATCACCACCATTATCATTATTCCTATAATTGTTTGAAATCAGACACATCCTTCATCACAGACTGATATTTATGGATGCAGTTCCCATCGCCCATCTCATAACGTCCTTTTGATATTCAAAAGAGCCATTAAGTCACAGAAAAGAAACAAACCGTTGCAATCAATACATTGTGTTTGTCATCTATAATGTCAAACGTGTTGTGACAGATCTAATAATGCCCGTACCTTCAGACATTGTAGCAAATAACACCCATAGTCTGCCACAGGCACAGATGAACACTAGATAATTAGAGATCTGATTTCTACGTCTATTTTCAATAAACTCCTTAATCTTGTAGCTTTTGATGACGAAGATGCGAACACTGCCAGATAATGATGTTCTACGTTTCGTAAATGCACCAAGTTTCCTAACGACGCCTATGCTGGTCAGAGGACGTTCATGATTGATGTTTGAGATTGGTTGAAGTAAACGTCTTTCGCAAATTGGTGCTTTCATTTTCAATTCCAGATAGTTCACCTCGTCCGTATCTGACAGCCATGGCTACGCCACGCCTGCAACTCCGTCGTATTAGAAGCTCTATCACTCACACACGTCCGCAGCCATGGTCACTTCGGCATCCTCCCATCTTCCAGGAATCAACAGGAATGTACAGTACTGTGTTGTCCTTTTGTCCTTGTGCTGAGCACAATGTAAGATCTTACTCCCACCTAAAGCACACGTGCGTGTGTGTCTGAATGTTGTTTTACGCCACACACAATATCTTAGCCATATCGTTACGAACTGTGAGCTATCGAGTCGGGGCCAGGCGAGTCATTTGTTGCTTGCTTCAGCGCTGACATGGGTACTAGGGATATATTCCCAACGTGTAACCATCGGGAATTGCTTACCGGTACAAACCTAACTACCAACAAATGTTAAGCATGTATGGAATTTGTTTCATTTTGACCCTAACGTAAAAATTTGAGAAAATCTGTTCGTATGCTCTGTTGTTTAACCTTACAGATAGAGGTCATATGTTTTGAATCAAGGATATTGGGGATGAGGAGGACGATCACAGCTTCAGCTCCATGGGGTATTTGAACATTTTGAACTTCTGTGCATGCTTTTGATATCACTCGATGTTAGTAATAACTGACATTCATTCATACTACACTGTGTCGGTATTCCCCACATGGTTACTAAAAACACGGTCAGCTAAAACACGGTCTTTATCATTTGTACTCTTTTACAGTCAATAAATATCAATATCACGTTTGCTCCGTGATACATGTAAGTGAGCGAGTGAAAAAAATAACGTCGCATATTCATTGTTGCAACTGATGATAAAAATGATTTTAAAGATTACGTATACATTAGAAGAATAGGGTTCCTGAGTTTTTTTCCGAATACATAGTTATAAAAAAACGGGCAAAAGAATGCACACACCGTCATTTGATGGTGACCAGAAATGAATGAAACTAAAACCGGTTTTTCGATGTTGATGTTTTCTATCTGCACGGACATCATAGTTGTGTGTTGGACCTTAAAGTTGGCTGTGTTTGGGGGATTATTTCAGACAAGTAAAGGTTTTATAACGTTTGTAGTTTTTGTGAAATGCAGTTGTATATTAAGTTTTCTCACACCAGGATGTTTACATATATAGGCGTATGTGTCCCAAACACATCCCATCATGATGTATCATATGTCGACCAAGTCATGCATTAAAGCCAAGTCGGGGGCGGTGGGGTAGCCTAGTGGTTAAAGCGTTGGCTCGTCACGCCGAAGACCCAGGTTCGATTCCCCACATGGGTACAATGTGTGAAGCCCATTTCTGGTGTCCCCCGCCGTGATGTTGCTGGAATATTGCTTAAAGAGGCGTAAAACCAAACTCAGTCAGTAAGGCCAAGTCGTGTCAGTACGCTATAACACAATATACAAAACACATATGTCTCGACCCCTGATTAGATATGTCGTGTGTATAACGAGTTATAATTTCATGTCATGATTGCCATTAATAATATATGATTTATATTAGCACAAAAATACATCCATTGCGCCCCAAGACCTCCGAGGTTATGCCCCCCGTTATCAATGATATTTGCCCATGTCTGAGTGGTTCATTTAACGGTGACGATGGAACGCGAAGAGTCCGGCAAGTGCCAAGTAACCACTGTCACAAGTACTGGCACTGTGTCTATGCTGACAATTAGCTGCTCAGTTCTGTTCCTGCTCAAGTGGCCAGCAAGGAAATAGCTGCATAGTAATCCCCCTGTGCAATCAGCTGACCAGACAATAGCCAGTGGTCAAGGGGAAGCGGTTGTCAGTCAGGCTGACCAAGACCTTTCACACATAACCCAATCTTGAGGTGTGTGCTTAAACATAGAGGAAATGGTTTCTCCGCCAGTGTTTATGCAGGACGAAATAGGTTCTTTCAGGTTGACCGAGAGGAAGCAAGGTCTGCTAGATGGAGTGTTTGATGAATTCTCGTTATATAATCCAGCCTTATAGGCTTCGTTTAGACAAGGGCTTAATTCGATGTTGACCCGAGCAAGATGTGCCTTGTAAAACCGTCCCGAAAGAGTTGAAGACGGCCATGTGGGAAGCGGAAGATGCAAAACAATGAACGATTCTTCACTGCATGCATTGTTTGAAGATTCGCAAAAACGATATTATCGACAAATTATCGTATCATTGACAGCACTAAGACCCAAGATACATAAACACACGAATGTAAGAAACTGGTGTCAGTAAAGACGAAAATAAACATTTTCAGCATTACACACTCACAAAAAAACCAGCGATCAGGGAAAGAATACTTTAACAAGTTTATCAGGTAGGCAAACATGCTTCGTTATTCTTTGTATGAAACAAGCGGATGTCAATAACACTAAATCCAACACATTTGCCTGAGCCTGGGATGGAGGTCAACTAGATCTTGACATTGGATGATTTGAACGTTCCTCAACAAGAAATCCTTTGTAATGTTTTCGAACTGGGCAATGTAGAAGATAGGTAACATGTTCTGAATATTTTCGAAGACGTATGATGAATTACATCAACTCTATATACCAAATATACACACACGGTTATTTCTGTGCGTGTGTTGATGCCAATTGGTAAAGTTGAGAACCATCTGACAATGTATGTCCATGAAGAACTTAGGAAAAAACAAATTGTAGATTAGTAATGTGGTGTCTGGAAAAGGCTGTGGCCCGCTGACTTTCATCTATAATGGTAAAACTATGACAAACAAGCCTGAAAAAAACAGATGTAGGTTCTAATTTGTCGGCCAGTGTGTGGCACAATTAGATTTAACCCGACGTCTTGAGCTGCGAGATCTGTCTCCAAATCAACATATTCTGTATTGAATCAAAGGACAAATTTAAGTAATAATACAACCCTAAGTGTTAAATTTAAGATCTCATATTTTCTCTGACACTTATGAAAATACCCCCAATCACCAAGCAGATTCAAAATCTCGAGATTCAACATCGTTCAGTTTCGATAATATCCTTTTTCGCCAAATATCAAAGTTAACATTTTCTGGGAGTCTTTATACTCTGCCTGAAATCATTAAAGGTTCAACGGGATCTTAGCCGAGGGCTTTTTTCATAAAGCGCCAATCTGACTGAAAACAAGTATATATTTGCTTTTAAAATGGGTCTAGGTTTTCGCTCAATTACTCCGCCATGAGCCTTTGATATACTCCATCAGAATGTTTGCTTTCTTTGAGCACTCGGACGAAACTGTGTCAACAATCTCCGTAACGTTGAAGTATTACATTTGTCAAAGTAAACCCACATATTTCCATAATCATATATATCGATCTAGTCAGGGGTAAAATGTCT
Organism: Haliotis rubra; assembly: GCF_003918875.1. Classification (NCBI taxonomy): domain Eukaryota; kingdom Metazoa; phylum Mollusca; class Gastropoda; order Lepetellida; family Haliotidae; genus Haliotis; species Haliotis rubra. The sequence goes on from NW_025767335.1 coordinate 2,756,536, forward strand.
TCTGGCTTTCTGAACAATTTCTGTAAATATTATATTTACGTGGAAAACAGCCTCATGATGCTGATCCACATACGTCTCTGACATTTCTCTTCCTTTTGATGTGTCCCCTGCTATCTAACACGGGAATTATCTCAGTCTAAGGACTCGCGTATATTTGCTTTATGATGAATTTCTCTGCTTTGATTCGTCTCCGTTTACTGATGGATTTACTGCCTGGTGGCATACACGCCTGAATGGCCCACTGACGTGCGACAGCTTATAATATACCATCAAGGTATATGGCTCATTTCTTTGTGGCTGGGGATTTAGTAGGATAAGTAATTTGGCGTTACTTCTTGGTCTACAGTCTACAGCCATATCGTGCCGACTTATGATGGTATCTCAGGAACCAGCGGTCGCTTTTAGCAATATTCCAGCAATATCACGGCGGAGGACACCAGAAATTGGCTTCACACATTGAACCCATGTGGGGAATCGAACCCATGTCTTCGGTGTGACGAGCCAACGCTTTAACCACTAGGACTACCCCACCGCCCCGGTCGAAGATGTAAAAAACAAATTGCACTACATGTACATACATCTTGGTAGGATATGTCTGGATAACATATAAACTAAAATATTATTCATAACCATCGGCCATTGTGCCCACCCAATCCACACTCTATGGACAGGTATGGAAGGCCGGTGTGTACTAGTGTCACTCCAAACTATTGCCGTCATGTGACGTGTGCCATCTGTGGGTCAAGATACGCTTACCTTTTCGCGATCATCCGGTATTATCGCTGACTGATTGTGGTTAATAATCTCATGAATTCGTATGGACGTAGGAAGGGTGTTTTTATTCATTGTCCCTGTGAGGGACAGAGGGCCGATGATTGATGTTAGTTTTCGTGGATGGGGCAGATGAGACAGATGACATGGATGGGACGGATGAGCTTTGCGGTCACTACTTCAAAACAAATGATGCTGTCTTCGAAGGACGGAGCCTATACTCTTTTCAATGGCCGATGGTTATGATTCGTATTCCCATCAATTTGTTTCCCATCTTCTTATACTCTCTTCCGTTTGAACATAAGAAATCGGCCCTGATGTAACAAAGGCGCGAACAGTAAACGGGGTTCGCACAGATTGTCGCCCAATTTAAGAAAATCAGGCGGAAACCAAATCACAGCTGGTTACAACACTCCACGACAATGATAAATGCATTTCTTGTAGCAATAATTGTCTCCATTGAAAAGAAAATATAGAAAATTTCCACAACTGAAAAAACATATCATGAACATATCAGCTAGCCAGAGAGCGCGACGAGCACAAAGGACGTAGATCATGGAACCAGTCAAACGACAGTAATAAATTTACATAACGGGAAAGTTTGACACAAAGCCTTCCTAAAGCTGAAGAACATCTCAAAAATATAAACAAACATAGCACCAACATCATACATGTTTTGTCTCCAAGGTTTCCTGCTCTAAGAACCGGCTCCGTGTTTCTCCCAAGATTGCAGGGACTGCTTGTATGAGGAATGAGCTTAATAGAGAGTCTAGAAAATGTCGATTGCTCTAGTCAATGTTCTGGAGACTTAAATGAATAGGCATCGCCCGAGACTGTTGATAAATAAAAGGGATCTACTCTGAAGATCTTTATTTTGGTGGCCAGACGCCATTTATTTACACATGTAAGAGGTCGGGCCCCTCTTGGTTCTCAATATCAGTCGCGGCTCTTTGATTACCTAAAAACATCTCACTGTGATCTGCAGCTGCTTCTGTGACGTGTACCCTTTCAGTGGATCCACTTAGATGAAGCACTTCAGACAGGTCGAGTCTTTTTATCATACATAGTGTCAGTTGTGTAGCCTTCTTATTGCGTTACTTCCCACTTTGGTGTTCTTAATTAATACATGTTTGACAGGATACATTGACAACTTAAATAACGAGACTGAATGAACGTCAGGGGATATAAATCTTAATGAATGGGAAGAGCTGATTGGTCGACAGAACCGGAAGTGCACCGTCGCCATAACGGACGTTGGACAGACTTGTGTCGTGGTTAGTCAAAAGATGTATAATCAAAGAAAACTGAACCTGCACTGCACGTAACCTGCGCAAGAGTAAATGGGAAACGCATCTCTGATAAAATTCCCATGAGATAAATAATTCCAGATGCATGTTTACACAAACCTAGTTAGCTCCTATAATTAAGCCTACGTGATCGTATTAGAGATAAAAAACCACAAAATATGATGAAGTTAGGTGCTTAAACTGAAAATCACACTTCCCTAAGAGGCCATGAATTGCGTTTATTTCTGATGTAGAGGGCGCGAGGCAGATCGTATGACCAGCCGAAGTGCTGTCAGTGCCACAGAACTGGTTATAGTAGACGCGTTGTACTTGACAGTGTCTCTGGGGCGAAGTCAAACACACTGATACGGCAAGTGAAGCATCTCGTTGTTTTTACAGCTTACAAACAGTTATGTAATTTGCCATCGACAAGGGCTTAAGAAAACGAACGACGTGATAACGTGCACCTCGGAGATGTAGGTTTTGTTATTGATTTCTCAGATTTGCCCACGATGAACTAACTGCTAATGGTCCAGTTTGGCTACACGCGTCAGTGAAGACTTAATTTCACAATATCTCTTGTTATTTAGAAACAAACACATCCATCTTCAAGATTCAATTGTTTGTTTCCAAATTTGACCCATATGTGAGTTAAATGGTATCCGATGGAATTTCCCTATGACTTGCGTCTTGTTCCTGATGGGACCAGTTGATTTGTGTATGTGTCGGGTGTCAACGTTGGGACAGTAAACACTTTCCGCGAATATCTTGTACTATCACTAATAGTATAGAACAAACTTTATTGATAAGAACTTCTTTTATTCGTGATTGCGACGTTTCGAAACGTCGCACTACGAATAAAAAAGTTCTTATCAATAAAGTTTGTTCTATATTGTACTTCCCAACTTTTAAAATTCCACTCAAAGAAGTTATCACTTATAGTACTGAGCAATATGTACACATTTTCACATATCAGTGCTATCGCCATCCTCTGTACCCACGGTACGCTTCATATATCACTGTAAGAGTTGGAGTCATTATTAAGGTGAGGTGAGGTGAAATGGGGTTTAACGTCGCGCTGGAGAATATTTCGCTCATATGACGACGTGCATGCGTGTGTATGTGTATGTAGGGCTGCTCGTACTAGCCCAGACTTAAGCTGGTTTTATAGTGCTAGCTCACTGTGATACCATGCCGCAGTGAAGCATGAATACCCCACTCAGACACAGTATACGACTCCGAGCCCACCAGTCCTTGCTGTACCCATTAATGCCGAGCGCCAGGCAGGGACCAACAAGTACCATATTTTAACGTCTTTTGGTATGACGCGGCCGGGGATCGAACCCGCAACCTTCCGCTCTCCGGGCGGACGCTCTAACCACTACACCACGGAGGCGGTCCATTATTAAGAGAATCTGAGTAGCAATTCATGAACACGTGATCATGTTAAGGGCGGTATCATACAAGAGTCACTGCTTTTATCAGAAATATTTTGTATGAATATGGAAAGGGTTTCGTCGCTTCTCTTTACGTCTTCTAATGGTCACTTATAATTAAGCAGAAGTCTGTAATGATAAAAGTGTTTGAGGACCATGGTGTTTGTCATAAAAGCAGCATCTGTGTAAAGAGTATTGGGTGGTCAGGATCTGTCACCTGACATGCTGTGTGTTATCTAAACCCGAAGGCATGGGGATTGCTCACAATGTCCGACACTGGCTGGGGTGCTGGAATATCCAACAACATCCACTGTTATTTCCTGATCTGTCTGAATATCAACAATATCGATAATCATCACAGACGCAGAGTGAGTTTAGTTTTACGCCGCTTTCAACAATATTCCAGCAATATCACGGCGGGGACACCAGGAATGGGCATGACACATTGCACCCATGTCGGGAATCGAACCTGGTGTGACGAGCGACCGCACAAACAGAATTTATTCATTGGTTCAATGTCAGGCTTCGCTTCTACAAGACTAACCTGGCATAGCAATGGTATTGGAGTAATATATTCACAGCTTCAACTAAGAACACTTAATCACTAGTACTACATCAGTGTTGTGGGTATACCAGAGTACTGCTTGGTTCGATCGCTGTATGTATCTTCATGAGTGATCCAGACCTTACACATGGATCAGCAACCTGCAACTGTGGCATGCTACAAATATTTATCGTTCCCTGTGTATATATGTAACAGGTAGAATTTGCAAATATGTACACCAAGAGTTTGAAGATTCAAAGACGGCAGAATGACAACTTGCTCTGAGACTCTTGAACGACGAGGTCTAAAAACTGGTCAAACATGAGGTGTAAAGAAGTCTCATGGAGACCCTTCAACTTGCATCTGCGCATGTGAGCACCTGCAGTGTGTGAGTGAGTTGTGTTTATCATCCAAAACTGTGTTCCACAGGAGATATAGCTTGTGTGAGATCATATGATATCTCCTAGGAGATATGGTTTTGACAGTAGATTTTGTACAAAGCACTGACAATGCTATGACGTCATGAACTTGATGACATCACAATGCTATGACATCGCTGCACTGCAAATCTAAAGGCAGAACCGTGTTTAGAGATGTACATTTTTCATTGAAAACTAATGAAGAGTGATTTTGGATGATAAATGGAATCTCACCCTCGTGTCTTCTGAAATCAAATATATCAACAATCGTTGATAAAAGTTAAAATATCCACGGCAAGCCTCGGATATTTGTAACTTTATCAACTCGTATTGATATAATTGATATCAGAAGACACTTGGGTGAGATTCTCTATTTAGCACCACGTGATGCAGTATGACACCTGCATCGCTCCTTGTCGACTTAACGCAGATCTATAGTATAACCCATGACGGTGAGCAAGGTACCCTAAAACATCATCAGCTAAGTCTAGGATTCAAACTCATGATGCCAATAAAACCACGTGCATGAATACCGATGTATTGGTTTCATCACACCGGGCTTTCGTAGCCGAAATCGTTCGCTCGTCTCGCCGAACCCTGGGTTGGATTTCATCATAAAGACAAGGTGTGAAGTGAGATGTCAGTGTTCTCTAGCGTAATAGTCAAAGAATGTTGTTTATCCCGGCGTAAAGTAACACTCACTCAAAGCCTTGTCAAATAGTTCCAAATATATTTCTTTTGAAAGTGCATTTTTTTATCAGAGACTACACATCATTGGTGCCACAACGACAAGTGCATTTGAGTGAGTCTGGCTTAACCCTGGTGTAAGACATTCCGCAGAAAATTCACGGTGGGGGACACGCAAATGGGCGTCACATATTGTACCATGGGTCAAACCAACCTCGGGGGCATTTGAAGGACGAAGATCCACGGCAGGTTGAACTGCATTCATTAGTAATGTCTTTGATAGACCAGAAATAATTTTATTCGAACAAACATCCCATCAATCGACTAAATAAAACATTAAATGATGGTTGAGATATTCCATGTTTATTTAATAACTCTGAAGGCCTCTTCATCAACATGATCAATGTTATCATCCGCGTAATATCCCACCGAGGCATCTCTACACAAATACACACTTGTCAAGGATGAATAGCGGAAACTCATATACGACAGAACCGCTATTATGTAGATTGGAGAATGATTTCCTATTCCCTAGAACATGAGCATGAACAAAAGCAATACCAAGAAAAACGTTAAGTTACAAACACCAAACTTTGAAATGTATTTGTCAAAGGTTTTTCGTTCAAAGATCTTATTTCAAATAGATCAACTTTATAATCAGTCGTCCGGTAAATATCATGTGGCAGCCTTGACTTTCACAAACATCCATCAACAAATACACACCTTATCAGATATAAAGCCTAATTGTAAGCAAATTGTAACAAAGGTTCCACCACGTTCAATCCTAGTATATTTATCGACGTAAGACCAAACACGCTATCCGTATCAAAGGCTCAAAACGTCCACTCTGTACAGATCCGTATCATCCGACATCTGAAGAAAATTGATACGTTCCACTCAGGATAAAATACGACCACTAAGTATCATCGATGAAGACTTATAGTCCTATATAAAGAAACGCTATGCTCAAATATGAATGCAAAAAGACGTCACTTTGAGATTCGTGGAACAAGTGTTACAGACGCGAAGTAAATTGTGCGTTAGATCAAGAAACAATCTTCTCTGGGTTATAAAACAATGGATTTTTATGGAAGCTCTACCGGTATGGCATGAAGGGGGTTTCGACTGTTAACGTGTTATTGATCGTAGTTCCGGGGGGAGCGGGGATTTAAGTGCAGTCGTTAAGAGGAGTTAGTGCCTCAACTAGAAAAGATCTGTCATCAAATTGCAATTTTCCACTTGGCTCAAAACTAGGACATAATTCATCGTCGTATGTTAGAAATGAATTGAAAAGATTTAGAGCAAGAGAAAATGTTTTTAGATTCATTGAAACTGATTACGAAGTTTTTTCCTCATGAAAAACGATGCCATTTCAAATTACTGAAAGCGTCATCAGTCGTTGAGTGTTTCATTGAGAGCCTGACTGATGACAGAAGAATGTTTTCTGAAGAATAGACTCAACTCTACTTAGGTCAGACACGGCCTGTTTTCAATTTTCTCTCGTTTAATTCAATACGAATGTCTCGAATGCTTAAATGTACTTTGATTCCTCTAAAATCTGAACCGTCAAAGAGCTACAACGAAAACCAGCGGTTTGCTGTTTACACCACTGCTGCGACAGTTTCAAATCATAATCAAGTTTGATTTAAATTAATTAATTCTTCTCGTGTTAAACTCCCATTAGAAAGGAACACCATTGCCGTTTTACACTGCCTAATGCATGTGTATTGGTGCAGAATTAATTTATTTCAATTTAACTGAGCAAATGGTTTTGCCAGGGGCAGTTTCTGCTAGTTGAAATGGCTGATAACGTGATTGCTTTGTTTCGATTTCGGAACATAAAACAGACAACGCTGTGAAGTCAGCCCCGTCTCGAATTATTGTGTCCATATACATAATAACAGTTGGGAACAATTTGTGTTTTGGCATACATACGTGAGTCCATTATAAACGCATCAAATGGGTTATTAGCCGCTGGCAGACATTTGAGGAAATATGAAGTTTCTAAATGAAAGCGACATTCAATCAGCGACCAGCCCGAATGGTGAAAACACAACGCCCATTTCCACTCATGAATGTCCTGTCTGGCGAAGGGTTCTCACTTTGGCCTAATATCAACATGTGCAACATCCAGCCAGGGTCTAGACAACATCATTATATTATATTCGTGTCCTATTTGATGATGGCGGGCTGTCATTTCTAAGTGGAAGAAAATGATATTATATGCATTTTGTGTGTACGTGGTAAGGGCAAGCGATTTGAAGGTTTGGTTTGAACCATATATCATACTCCGGTGAACAATCAGGAAATATATAGAAATGCGATTTTAAAAGTAAATGAAGAAATGATGTTACTCGGGGGATGTTGATCATGTGCTTAAATGTCATGACGGCAGCCAAGCTCTTTTGTCAAATTATGAAGCATCAAACATTGGTTTATCGTGAAACCAAGATTTTATTGGCGGAATAATATAGCTGGTCTCGGAACACCTCGCTGTAGAGATGGAGGAGATGCTCCTGGAGGACGTCATTGTATTGACGATAGTCTGTCTCACAGTCCCTGAACCGCATCATTTTCCCCACAGCCTACCCCTCCCTGCAATGCTAAAGCCCTAAATGAAGCAAGTCTCGATTTCCTCAAGTTCAGTAATCTCTGGTCTCCCTGGGGCTCCTTTTCAATTAATCATTATGGGTATATTTGTTACAATAAAAATTATATATATTCAGAGACTAAGCGTTAGTCTAAACTGGTGAATGCGATCCTCACTGAAGCCCCAGCTGCTGTGGTGGAGGTTCTCTCGGATGACCTAACATTATTGCTAGAAGAGATCAGTTATTACAGTCAAAACTGCATTTGTTGAAGCGGAGACGCTGGTATATTGCCCAGGCGTCGAAGTACACCGTATGGAATTGGACGTTCCGATGATCGTTGGTCAGCATCCCATAACGATCATACCATCACGCTTACTGAGAACGATCACTGTATAATCAGCGCCAGCCGTGCTAACTGATTTCATCAGAGAAGTTATAGCCTTGTGCCTGGAGAATGCTTGCATGTGGCGGGCAAATGGACCATTCAATAGTTTCATATGAAACCTTGCACTTCATCATCTCACACCCACGTCGGGGCAAAATGTATTGTCTCATAGATAAAATCCCAGGAGGATCTTAACTTTACATGACAAACATTTTGGTTGGAGCTTATGCTGAACGTTAACTTTACATGACAAATTTAAACGTTTTGGTTGGACCTTATGCTGAACGTTAACTTTACATGACAAATTTATACGTTTTGGATGGACCTTATGCTGAACGTTAACTTTTTATCACAAATTTAAACGTTTTAGTTGGAGTTTATGCTGAACGTTAACTTTACATGACAAATTTAAACGTTTTAGTTGGAGTTTATGCTGAACGTTAACTTTACATGACAAATTTAAACGTTTTGGTTGGAGTTTATGCTGAACGTTAACTTTACATGAGAAATGTAAACGTTATGGATGGACCTTATGCTGAACGTTAACTTATCATCACAAATTTAAACGTTTTGGTTGGAGCTTATGCTGAACGTTAACTTTTCATGACAAATTTAAACGTTTTGGTTGGAGCTTACGCTGAACGTTAACTTTACATGACAAATTTAAACGTTTCAGATGGACCTTATGCTGAACGTTAACTTTTCATCACAAATTTAAACGTTTCGGATGGACCTTATGCTGAACGTTAACTTTTCATGACAAATTTAAACGTTTTAGTTGGAGTTTATGCTGAACGTTAACTTTACATGACAAATTTAAACGTTTTGGTTGGAGTTTATGCTGAACGTTAACTTTACATGAGAAATGTAAACGTTGTGGATGGACCTTATGCTGAACGTTAACTTATCATGACAAATTTAAATGTTTTGGTTGGAGCTTATGCTGAACGTGAACTTTTCATGACAAATTTAAACGTTTTGGTTGGAGCTTATGCTGAACGTTAACTTTTCATGACAAATTTAAACGTTTTGGATGGACCTTATGCTGAACGTTAACTTTTCATGACAAATTTAAACGTTTTGGTTGGAGCTTATGCTGAACGTTAACTTTACATGACAAATTTAAACGTTTTGGATGGACCTTATGCTGAATGTTAACTTTTCATCACAAATTTAAACGTTTTGGTTGGAGCTTATGCTGAACGTTAACTTTTCATGACAAATTTAAACGTTTTGGATGGACCTTATGCTGAATGTTAACTTTTCATGACAAATTTAAACGTTTTGGTTGGAGCTTATGCTGAACGTTAACTTTACATGACAAATTTAAACGTTTTGGTTGGAGTTTATGCTGAACGTTAAGTTTACATGAGAAATGTAAACGTTTTGGATGGACCTTATGCTGAACGTTAACTTTTCATGACAAATTGAAACGTTTCGGATGGACCTTATGCTGAACGTTAACTTTTCATGACAAATTTAAACGTTTCGGATGGAGCTTATGCTGAATGTTAACTTTTCATGACAAATTGAAACGTTTCGGATGGACCTTATGCTGAACGTTAACTTTTCATGACAAATTTGAACGTTTTGGTTGGACCTTATGCTGAACGTTAACTTTTCTTGACAAATTTAAACGTTTTGGTTGGACCTTATGCTGAACGTTAACTTTACATGACAAATTTATACGTTTCGGTTAGACCTTATGCTGAACGTTAACTTTTCATGACAAATTTAAACGTTTTGGTTGGACTTTATGCTAAACGTTAACTTTTCAGTAATGACAAATTTAAACGTTTTGGTTGGACCTTATGCTGAACGTTAACTTTTCATGACAAATTTAAACGTTTTGGTTGGACCTTATGCTGAACGTTAACTTTACATGACAAATTTATACGTTTCGGTTAGACCTTATGCTGAACGTTAACTTTACATGACAGACGTTTTGGTTGAGAACCTTATTAACAACGTTCAGTTATCGTCCCATGAGGATCTTAACTTTACATGACAAACATGTTGGTTGGAGCTTATGCTGAACGTTAACAACACATGACAAACATTTTGGTTGGACCTTATGCTGAACGTTAACTTTTCATGACAAATTTAAACGTTTTGGTTGGACCTTATGCTGAACGTTAACTTTTCATGACAAATTTATACGGTTTGGTTTGAGTTTATGCTGGACGTTAACTTTACATGAGAAATTTAAACGTTTTGGATGGACCTTATGCTGAACGTTAACTTTTCATGACAAATTTAAACGTTTTGGTTGGACCTTATTCTGAACATTAAGTTTACATGACAAATTGAAACGTTTCGGATGGACCTTACGCTGAATGTTAACTTTTCATGACAAATCTGAACGTTTTGGTTGGACCTTATTCTGAACGTTAAGTTTACATGACAAATTGAAACGTTTCGGATGGACCTTATGCTGAACGTTAACCTTTCATGACAAATTTAAACGTTTTGGATGGACCTTATGCTGAACGTTAACTTTTCATGACAAATTTAAACGTTTTGGATGGACCTTATGCTGAACGTTAACTTTTCATGACAAATTTAAACGTTTTGGTTGGACCTTATTCTGAACGTTAAGTTTACATGACAAATTGAAACGTTTCGGATGGACCTTATGCTGAACGTTAACTTTTCATGACAAATTTAAACGTTTTGGATGGACCTTATGCTGAACGTTAACTTTTCATGACAAATTTAAACGTTTTGGTTGGACCTTATTCTGAGCGTTAAGTTTACATGACAAATTTAAGCGTTTTGCGGATGGACCTTATGCTGAGCGTTAACTTTTTCATGACAAATTTAAACGCATTTTGGTTGGGCCTTATTCTGAACGTTAAGTTTACATGACAAATTGAAACGTTTCGGATGGACCTTACGCTGAATGTTAACTTTTCATGACAAATTTAAACGTTTTGGATGGACCTTATTCTGAACGTTAACTTTACATGGCAAATTTAAACGATTTGGATGGACCTTATGCTGAACGTTAACCTTTCATGACAAATTTAAACGTTGTGGATGGACCTTATTCTGAACGTTAACTTTTCATGACAAATTAAACGTTTTGCTTGGAGCTTACGCTGAACGTTAACTTTTCATGACAAATTTAAACGTTTTGGATGGACCTTATTCTGAACGTTAACTTTTCATGACAAATTAAACGTTTTGCTTGGAGCTTACGCTGAACGTTAACTTTTCATGACAAATTTAAACGTTTTGGATGGACCTTATGCTGAACGTTAACTTTTCATCACAAATTTAAACGTTTTGGATGGAGCTTATGTTGAACGTTAACTTTTCATGACAAATCTGAACGTTTTGGTTGGACCTTATTCTGAACGTTAAGTTTACATGACAAATTGAAACGTTTCGGATGGACCTTATGCTGAACGTTAACCTTTCGCGACAAATTTAAGCGTTTTGGATGGACCTTATGCTGAACGTTAACTTTCATGACAAATTTAAACGTTTTGGATGGACCTTATGCTGAACGTTAACTTTTCATGACAAATTTAAACGTTTTGGTTGGACCTTATTCTGAACGTTAAGTTAACATGACAAATTGAAACGTTTCGGATGGACCTTATGCTGAACGTTAACTTTTCATGACAAATTTAAACGTTTTGGATGGACCTTATGCTGAACGTTAACTTTTCATGACAAATTTAAACGTTTTGGTTGGACCTTATTCTGAACGTTAACTTTACATGACAAATTGAAACGTTTTGGATGGACCTTATGCTGAACGTTAACTTTTCATGACAAATTTAAACGTTTTGGATGGACCTTATGCTGAACGTTAACTTTTCATGACAAATTTAAACGTTTTGGTTGGACCTTATGCTGAACGTTAACTTTTCATGACAAATTTAAACGTTTTGGTTGACAAATTTAAACGTTTTGGTTGGACCTTATGCTGAACGTTAACTTTTCATGACAAAATTTAAACGTTTTGGATGGACCTTATGCTGAACGTTAACTTTTCATGACAAATTTAAACGTTTTGGTTGGACCTTATTCTGAACGTTAAGTTTACATGACAAATTGAAACGTTTCGGATGGACCTTATGCTGAACGTTAACCTTTCATGACAAATTTAAACGTTTTGGTTTAAACATTGCTTTTGGTAATGGAATTTAAACGTTTTGGATGCTGAACGTTAACTTTTCATGACAAATTTAAACGTTTTGGATGGACCTTATGCTGAACGTTAACTTTTCATGACAAATTTAAACGTTTTGGTTGGACCTTATTCTGAACGTTAAGTTTACATGACAAATTGAAACGTTTCGGATGGACCTTATTCTGAACGTTAAGTTTACATGACAAATTGAAACGTTTTGGATGGACCTTATGCTGAACGTTAACTTTTCATGACAAATTTAAACGTTTTGGATGGACCTTATGCTCAACGTTAACTTTACATGACAAATTTTAACGTTTTGGTTGGAGCTTATGCTGAACGTTAACTTTTCATGACAAACGTTTTGGTTGAAAACCTTATTAAGAACGTTCAGTTAACTTTTCATGACAAACATTTTGGTAGAACCTTATGTTGAACGATCACTTAACTGTATATGACAAACGCTCGATTGGAGATTATGTTGAACGATCACTTAACTGTATATGACAAACGCTCGATTGGAGATTATGTTGAACGATCATTTAAATTTACATCACAAACTTTTTGGTTGAGAACCTTATTAAGAACGTTCAGTTAACTTTTCATGATAAACATTTTGGTAGAACCTTATGTTGAACGATCACTTAACTGAATATGACAAACGCTCGATTGGAGATTTTGTTGAACGATCATTTAAATTTACATGACAAATGTTTCGGTTGGAGCTTATATTGAACTTTCACTTAACTTCATGAAGACACGTTCGGGTGGATGTTCTGTGTCTAAATAAGATAAGATTATAGGGATGAAGAACCCCGAAACACCAACATCGTTTAACGGATATCGAGATACGTATAGAAGAGTTCTGAGCATTACTCCATATCAATGACCCAGTCCTATTGCACGTGTGCACATTTCTGCCTGTCCTTTTTCAAGTTTCTGTCAGTCGGAAAAATTCATTTAACACAAATACCAGCAGGAAACGCCGACAAATGTACATGCTATATTACACAGACGTTTGCGTAAAAGCCGGCGATGAGTGATGAACAGTAATACATACCATTTACACGTGTCTTCCAGATCAGCTGGGTCGTACACAACTATCGGTACACCGCTACACATATCATTAACATGTTCTCTTTCATAACAACCAGTGGTTAAGTTAGAAAGTCGATCCCCCTCACACCCCTGAGTAAGCGAAAGAATGAGAGAGGGCTTATTTAGGGTTAGCGTTAAATATTTGTTGAGGGGTTGTTTTGAATTTGTATCCTAGAGATTGGTTCTGCCCTTCCACATTGCTCATTACATCTCTTTCAAGATGGTGTCGAACTCGTCAACAGGATATACCCGCTATAAGGCAGGAATGTCAGCATTTGCAAGAACGTTTTGATATACGGTGATAAAATGCATTAAAGGATATACACAAAGGGTCATTAAAGGATATATAGGCAGACAATGTTACAACAGCATGTGGCTCTTACGCTGATAAAAGAGGTAGTGTACATTCTATGTGTAATACACCCTTTGCCATCTGTTGTTACTGCTGTTAGCTTTGTCATTGCAGTCGTATTCTCGAGACTGTTCTTAGATGTTTGTTTGTGTCTCAAGGAAACAGAAAATAACTTTTCAACAAAACGTATGAACCAGCCGCGAATTTAAGACGAAACAACAAACACTGGCAGGAGGTACTTAAATGTACTTAAATTATCTTCTTTCAAAGTGTAACGCCCACGGAAATGATATCTTCGCCTCATATAACTCGTTTCTATATAAGGAAACAGACATTGGGGCGTAAGTGTTTTGACGAATTTCGTAATTACCCTGAATATATCGAGAGATTGGATCGCAATTACACTACTTTAACAGTGTCAGAATATGTATGAGACATTAGCATTAACACAACAAAAATAAACCAATACATCGATATTTTCCCCAACCCTGCAAAACCAGTTATACGAAACTATATAGACCAGGAATAATATTTAAACGAAACCCTGTCATTCAGCTATAAGAATAGCAATACCATCTCTGTTGCACGAGATACGGTTTCTGAAACCAGATTTTGCACATTGCACATGTAATTAAAACGTGTCGTCACATGTAAATGGGTCGCATACAAAGAAAAAGAATGCCTCCTACCGGAAATGAAAAATATCGCGCAAAAAAATATCGGCATGAGTGAAGCTGGCCATTCGTAGATTCCAGACATGAGGTAAATTTAAACTGTGGCTGGTGGAACGATGTTTGGGTTGGTTCAGATGAGCGTTCAGATGAGCGTTTGCAGAGGTATAGGCCCATAAAGGCAGGATCGATATATGCACCATCCCGCTCAGGAACTACTTTCTGTACAAGCACTGGGGGTAACCTTCAGGAATCAGTTTCTGAAACCAAGACGTCCTTCCAGGGGAATGTGCTTGACTATGGCACTAATACGTCTACGATGACAATGGGCACGTCATTTTGGAGGTCATCATCAGTAGCACTGGACATACACAATGTTTTCTGGTGGATCAGCAGTCAAAGGACGCGACAGGTACAATGTGGCGGCATCATGGTCTGCGACAACAGGACTGGTCTGATGATCGTGCGAGGGATCTATGTCAAGTGGACCAAATGTTACGGCAAGAGGTCACCAAATTTCCCAAGCGCGCAAACTTTGAGGTCGAGGTCCACGCACGTTTTCAAACGGCCCGTGTTGCAGTCCGAGGCAGCAAGGTGTCATAATATTCCTGATCAGCCAAATGTCCAGATATATCACAGCGCGAACACCGTTGGTATGTTTTGGGCCGAAGGGTTGTCAATCGACATCAGCTTATCCAGAATATACAACAGCTTGGGCAGGCCATACAAGAAGAATGGTGAAGGGCACCACGGAAGACAATCCTCCGTTTGATACACAGTATGATCAGAAGATGTCCTGCCTGCGTCGATGCTAGTGGAGCATGGGCCGGATGTCGAATTCCAGAATTCAACAACGCCATTTCTTTTCGTATCATATCTGAATACATTTTGGTGTTCCCTTAAATACTGTTTAGGTATATATCATTATAAGTAACATCGAGTTGTAAAAACATTCTGAAATATAAAGTCACATTTCAACAAAATCTCGCTTACTAACAAGTGATTGTATGTTTACAATTTATGCCCATGTTTCAAAAATGACAAACGTGAAAGTAGTGTTTCTGAAAAAATGCCAGCTCTTACGTTGTAGATGTTAAATGTGTACAAGCGGTAAGTATTCCTAAAATGCGCCTATACACATTTAAATAGCCTTTCCTGCTCGGAATCTGGAAGAAATATGCCTGTAGCCAGGTTCGGAATCTCTCTATTTGAAGTTAAGCCTCTCATGAAGGCAACGCACAAAGACATTGCTATCTTCCCTTATCTCCAAAACAGGACGGGCAGGATTGTTGAGTAGTCCATTCATTTAGCATACATGGAGATCAAGCCAGTCCAACCAGATACCACTTCTCCGAGATCCATTAACCAGAGCTTAGGTTGATAAAAATACACGGGCAAGTTGTCAAAATAATAATCCTAATGACAATGATGCATAGCAATCGGGCAAGGGAAAGATAGTTGTCTGCCTTTGTAAGACAGATCCCATTGTTTTCTCCACACTGATAACTTAGATAGGTTTTGTCTCTCATCGGTGAGGCTGTGAAACAGATCATGGCTTTACATACCGGAGGTCGCTGATGTCTTTTAGTCCCTTAGCAATCGTGGAGGATTTTGTTTTTAGCGGAAAAGGCGTTAGCCGAGTACAGCCAGCGTTAATTTGAAAACATATTTGTCAAATTAAACAAGCTGCGTTAAACACTTGAAGCTCTATTTAGGATTGCGTGACCCGCAGAGGTTCGTGGTGAAGAATACCCTTTGTTCTCGTGACCCCTGGAACACCCACGTGGGCACATCAAGGGGGGAATAAAAGCAGTTGATTGGTTACATCACTTTATCATCCTTGAAAGTGTTTCGGCACAAAGAAGTGCCACGTGCACATCTACTGAGATACGCCATGATGTGGTTCTGGAATACATATTGCCCTGCCACGTCATTGAATGGCGTCGCTCACTACTCGATTGTCCGGATAGGACTCGATTGACTCGCCGCGGTCGTATGATAGGAGTTTATTAACATTTTATTTCTAGTCTCTGTTACAGACAAACCCAAACACCAAGGGTCGTGCTTGGCCAAGATCAGATAAGAAAGGATCAAGATACAATTAAGGTTATTACATGAGTTCAAAGACATTTATTCTGCTGGTAAGGTTCGTATTAGAAATATGATATTATGGACTCAGATACTCGAATGTTAAATTAACACTGAAATAGACACTTATTCACACTCAGATTCACTCACATTCTGCACTAAACCATAAAAAGTTTAATATAGACACTTAATATAGACACACATTTAAGTAATGATGTTGTATCCATTAAAATCAAAATCACTGAGCTTCCGAAATTGACACATCGACATATGTCTAGTTCATATTACAACATCCACTTTATAAAGAAAAGGCACAAGTTTTAGAGGCGTTTCGCAAAAGACAAATGGTAACCTTTGCAAATTGTGTGAGTGGCGGGTGCTACCGGTATGACATGCCTATACAATGTAGGTAGGACACGACATACCTAACCTTTTTGCAAACACCGGGTGTTTTCACTGATTGTCAGTCCTATATTCATATTTTCGTCACCGCTATATGTTGCTTTTCATGTTTTGCTGTTCATGTTTCAGCTGATCTGATTATTCTCGGCCTTGCTGTCATCCTTAACTCGTGTCATTCATAGACAAGGAGAATGGCGACTCGTGTCCCTCTCAGGGCTATTTATCTGCGGGTGAGCGGAGAGAACACGTAATCATGAGCGATAATTGACGAATGTGTGCTTGCTCTGTTGTAAGCAGATAATTCCTCCATGCCTCCAAGTCGCGTCTTTCCGTAACACGCTAGACGATTTGCCCCATGTCGATCGACGTTATGCGTGAAAACACTACAAAACCAATCAGTTGTCACGTACTACGGTTAACTGACTGACTGACTGACTGAGTTTGGTTTTTACGCCGCTTTTAGCAATATTCCAGCAACATCACGGCGGGGGACACCAGAAATGGGCTTCCAACATTGTACCCATGTGGGGATTGGAACCCGGGTCTTCGGCGTGACAAGCCAACGCTTTAACCATTAGGCTACCCCACCGCCCCTACGGTTAACAGATCCATATCAAGATGCGTGAAAACACTACAAAACCAATCAGTTGTCACGTACTACGGTTGACAGATCCATATCAAAGATATGTTAAGGGTGCATAATATGTTCTAAACAAAATAACAAGGTGACATTTGGAAATACCAAAATGTTCCAAATGGCTGAAAAAGCAACTTAGCCGAAGAAATGATAAATAAATAAATGAGCCGAATTGAAATCAGTACTTAAAACAAGTTCTAATACTGTTTTCGCTATGGACTCAAATCGATTAGAGACGAACCATTTGATATTCCAATGTTTCAATTTGTTCATCTACAACTGCACAATAACATATTCTTTTCAAATAAAAGTTTGACATACCAAAATGTTCCAAATGGCTGAAAAAGGAACTTAGCCGAAGAAATGATAAATAAATAAATGATCCGAATTGAAATTAAAGCACTTAAAACCAGTTCTAATACTGTTTTCGCTCTGGACTGCAAGTCGATTAAAGGACCCCAGAGACGAACCATTTGATATTCCAATATGGTGTTGGGGAATTGTTTCAGCTACAACTGCACAACCACGTATTTTTTTCCAATTAAAAGTATGAGCCTTAATATTAGTTTTATGAAAAACACATTGCAACAATGACTGTATTTTTGTGGCAAACAATCTCATTTATCCAACAGTCTGAAACATTATTATTTTTCCTAGGAAGTCTCGACCTTCCGAATATCGAATGGTCTACCGTTAAGCCCTTCGTCTTGTACCAGAATGATACGAGTGGGCATGAAAGGAACGACTTACAACTGCCTCTTACTAAGGTCAGCTTGAACCAATGTACTGAGATGAATTTAGACAAAACCGAAACAGGCTTCAATATTCACAGCTGAGTGAGAAGAAAATCTTAACGTCATTATGTTATTCACAGTTCAACGTTAGATGTTGGACGTCGAGATGGACCCCACATCGATTAAATGTTTTTTCATGAACATCATTATTATAGCATAAAACTATTTCAAGGCTGCACTCGCAACGAACCAACGCAATACGCGTTACAAAAACAATCCGAATTAGGAACGTGACGAAATCCAATTCAAAGATGAATGAAATCCAATTCAACATTAATGAAATCCGATTCAAAGACACATGAAATCCGATTCAAAGACTAATGAAATCCAGTGTCCACTTTTGTTTGTTAATATTGGCTTTAGAACAGCACTCCAGCGGCCTTTCTTGGCGGCGGGGAACTAGCCGTCGTGCTGGTGGAACACACAGAAACAAGACGCTGTCGTGAGATGCGACTAAAGTTTCAAGTGCGCTCACTGTTATTAACTTAAAAGTATCGAGACAATTAAAGTCGGATACAAAGCGTGGGTTATTGAAGATTGATATATGATATTCCGGATTTTTATACCAAGTTATTACTGCCGTTTTAGTTAGAGTTAATCAAGTTCACCTCAAAAGAAAATAAGCCATGATTAATTCTGACACCATGAAAGAAGGTATTACTGAATAACCTCCGAATACTTGTACTGAGTACGCCAAGTCTCCGTGAAGCGCTGAACTGAAATAGACAAGTCGTTCCCAGCCGAATTTATGTTCGAAATTCTATGTTATTCTTTTAAGTTGAGCATTTATTCTATTTTGAAAAACGCCAATGAAAGATCGCAGTATCAGAACAGGAACAATCCAATTTGGTTGTTAATATCTTCAGAGAAATGGAATCTGATGATGCGATAAACAACTGTATCTTCAAACGAAAGCATCATATTTTTCACATCCGTAGTTCACAATGACGAGGGATACAAATAAGCTCCATCTTCAAAAAGGCTGCCATATTGGATGCTCGGCCGTAATTTCCTAACAAAATCAATAATTATTAAATCCAAACAGAATAAATATTGATTTTTTTTTTCAAAAGTAATGTTTCCATTTTCATTCCCCTTCATTTATCAATTTGCATTGTTAGAAACAATAGCACAAAAACATATTTGAAGTTCCGCAGGCATATTGCTTTACAGCAATTAGGGACTGATTTATGTTGTTGAAGCAAATATTGAAACGGTTCGAGACGACTTTGAAAGCAATAACACCGACTATTGCTCCCTGAAAGAACGATGTTGACATTTAACGTTATTGCCATAAATTGCAATTAATTATCAGTAATCTCTCTCGTGAATCAAAGATCCTCATAATGAAGGCTACACCGTGGGGAATTCGATTCTCTGCAATACCAAGGTTATTAGCCGACCACCTGAAATGTCCAATAATCAAACAATTTATCATTCATACCACTAATTTTGGTTCCTCTTAATTTACATTTTCTTTGACCACAGTCTAAATATGTCCGACAGTAAAAAATATTGAGTTTAAGATGTGTTTTATTGACTTCCAAAAGAATGATTAATGCATTAAAATTTACACCGTTATGTGATGACGATTTCATCAGCTAAACTGTGCGATCTCTTTCTGCTGTTTATCTCGCTTAGACAAATATATATCCATGAGAGAGGCAAATATTTCACATCATAACAAATAACAGCAAATTAGGAAAATATACGACTATTCTGAATGTACATTATCTTGGCAAAATAGAGAAAAACCTACTTGGGCCTTACAAATATTTTGATAAGAAATATCCAAGGATTGAACAAATAACACAGATTGAACGATTTTTGACTTTTCGTCATTGAAATGACACTTGTGTGAGAAATGTCTGTGTTAGTGTTTACTCTGTCTACGAAGTGTGATGCATGTCAATATCAGTGGGCTGAAATTGACATCTCATTGCTGAAATAAGCACCCAGTGAGTCCGTAATGCTCCGTTTACCATATACATACAGAGAAATACACAACCAGTGGATACAGCGTTCGGGGAATGTGTCAATATATGGTTATTTCAATTTATAAAGTTTGAGCCTGTCAGATGATGCGGTGTGGCAATCGGAGTTAATATTGAAACCCAAGAAGTATATTTGTTTTTGTGTATGTTCTGTGGTGTTAAAGCGACAGAACCGTACATTGTTTTACAGTGACTATAAGAACCTATAGTCTGTTTGCAGTGAAAACGTACCGATGAATTTCACTTTAAACAAAAAAGTAAATCAAATAAAGTGAAATTAAGACTGCGAATCTTGATAAATTTGCCTTGCCAACTGAACATTTAAATCTCAGAAATTTATTCATTGTAGGACAAAAGTTGTTTAACAAACGATCATACATTCAAATCGCTATTATTGGTTTGTATTACAAGGGGGTGAGCGCAGTAGATGGAACAGTGAAACAAATGCACGTGCGGCTCGTGATGAGCGTTAACTTAGACCAACTCTAATTGTTCTCGGTGTTTCATTTAATGTGCATACCCCCTTGTAATTAATCAATAATAGCGATTTGAAACTATGATCGTTTGTTAAACAACTTTTATCCTAAGTTTAATAAATTTCTGCGATTTAAATGGTCAGTTGGCAAGGTTAAATTATGAGGATTCGCAATCTTAATTTCATCTTATTCGATTTTACTTTTGTTTAAATTGACATTAATAGGTACGGTTTCAATGCAAACAGATTATAGGATTGGTTGATTTAGTCGTTGTTTAACACCACACTCACCAATATTCCAGCTATGGCGGCAGTTTGTAAATAATCGAGTATGGACCAGACAACCCAGTGATCAACACCATAAGCATCGATCTACGCAATTGGAATACGATGTAGAACCTAGGAAGGACTATATATCATGAATAAAAAAGAGAAAGTTGTTGTTTGGTTCTCGTCTTTTCGGTTTGAGAAAAAGTTTAGTTTCGTAATTTTTCCCAATGGTCATACTGTCACCAACAATAATTCGCAATATCTTTGCAAGCGCATTATACATGAAGGACCAACCGTAGTTCCTAACCGTCTCTACTGTTAACAGTTCCTATTCTTGCCTTGTTTAACATTCTGGATGAGGTTCATGTTTGTAGCAAATGCTTTTTGGAACGGATGCCCTTAGTAACGGTTTCCACGTTAACCGTTTACCACTGAGCTGCAAGTGATCCCTATCAGCCTGGACTCACGTGAAACACCTATACAACGAAACCGCGTTAATACGGACAATGCATGGGACCAATCCACGCGAAATCTTCCAGATGAATGAATTTCAACGCAATGATTGTCACGGTTGCAGAGTTCTGGTTCACGAGGTTTCCAGCTAACGAACCTTCATTGCATATGTACATAAAACATAAACAACTATAAAACAACACAGATGACCCTGGGTGTACTAGGGAAACTAATAGTGACAATTCTATGAATTGATCACTGAAAATCTGGGATAACACCGGGCGTGCTCGAACTGATTCATTCGGAAATGTGAAATCTTCACTGTAACGGGATCTTCTGGATTAAGTGGTATTCACAAACAAATGTGTTCCAGTCACGAATGGTATAAATGGAGTTTACAATCGCGACCACCTGGTGTCATGGGTGTTATCTCTGCGGCTTGTAGTTTGTGATGTTTTAACAGTTGTGTGATTTGACCCTGAAGTTTTAACATTTGTCTCATTGGACCCAAAATGTAGTTCCTGCTATTTCTTAATTTTGCTGACTTTCACCATTGACGCCCGAATGGCGGGTTTGCGCTCTCGGTTAATTCACAAGCAGGTCATCTCTGAAGGCTTCCCTCGTCGCCATCAGTCCCCAGCCTCTGTATGCCCTAAAGTGATATTTATCAACGTACCGACAAAACATGTCACGTCAGCAGGAAGGAACTCAAGAATGAAAAAGTAAAGAGCTTCGTTCCCGTGACGACGGGAAACTGAAAGCACTGTTATTTGGTTGATTTAATTTTGTCTTTTTACTATTATCCTTATTATGCATTCATTCGTTTTATATTTTTAATAGGGGAAGGGGAGAGGGTGACTCATTTACAGGAATCGACTTACTACTTACGACATGTCGTAAATGGGACGGCAGACAATATGAAACAGATAATACGGAACTCTGGGCAAAATATCCCATATCCTCATTGGCAACATCAAAGCCCTGAGATAATCACATTCAGGTATAGCACATTTATTACACGAAATTAAAACAACTTTATGAGACGGCCCCTAACCTAACTTGATAATTTTGAAAAAAGATTATTTTGAACTTAAGACAGTTTATCAAAAATAAACAATATGTCCATGGACTGTTTAACAAAACATTCCCTAATCCACACAACATACACCGACAGGGGGCAGCTGCGTATTCACTCCGTTCCTCCTAATCAACTACGCATGCGCAGTTTTTCAAATCAAGTCCCTTAACCGAAGCATGTAATTTGTACCACTTCATTTGTTGACAAAAGTAAAACTCAAAGGGGGTATACATTTAAACAAACTGAGTCGCTGATCCTTTAGTTCAAGCACGCCGTTCGCTTCATCAGTCCCTTTAACTATCAGACGGTCTGCTTCTAAAAGACACGTCAGCCCATGTATAATGCAAGTAGCAGCCCAGCGTTATGATGTAATTACCTAATACAGTAATAGCACATCTGGATAAGTGAACTGGGCTTTTCTCTGTTTTGCGTGCCCTGAACATGTCAGGTCTAATTTGGACTCCCAACCGGGCGAGAGAAAAAACAAGATGGATTGGAAACCAACATGGAGAATGGGGCCGAACAATTCTGGCTATTTCCTTGGCAGATGTGGGACGGTTTCACTTCCCAGATAATCATGAAGGTTCTTTTCGTTTTAAATATTGATATTTACATAACGCGATATGAAACGCTTGTTCAAACGTTTCGCTTTTGTGTTCTTAAAAACGAAATGTTCTTCTTGTCATGGCTCTGTTCGAGATTGTGTTCAATAATCGATTGATTTCTCCCAAATGATAGCTGAATTACAGAGAAATATCAGAATTCAGTCTGCAAAATGTGTCATTTAAGAAATGTTAAAGATTTCAATAATTCTATTCTCATTTAACCAAATCCATCCTTTTCGAATTCCGAAGCGGTACTGAAGCTCAACATGCTAGACGTTAATGGAACGATAACGTGTGGACAAAACCTAATATCGCCAGAACATCTCTACACATACATCACGCAATGTTAATAAGAAATATCAAAATACATGTATATCTTCATGCACCATTTTTCCTTCTGCTGTCTAGCATCGTACAGTCCCTCGGTATAAGAAATGAAAGACTGATTGCAGTTCATGGTTGTGACTCTAATTCGTGAACTTGTAGCGGTGCCATTGTAGTAAGGAATCCCATCAGTTAGTAACCTAACCTGGCGATGGCGCAAAACACATTTGTAAACTTTGGGGCCAAACAGCCTGATGGGAACAAGATAAGATCTCACTTGTAGCTTTTAGTGCCCTATTATGCCTACACGTAATGATTCTTAGCCAACTGTCGCTTCTAATATGCCCCAACACATAAACGGATGTTTCTAAACTGAATATCTGTTTCACCATGGTTACCAGCTATTGAAGAGCACAATAATATTTGTACAGATTTGCTTCTGTTTTCTGCACCCAAGAATCTGCTTCAAAGTGCCGTGTATTTGTTCCGATGCGGCCTAAATCAATATTCAGTCATCCATTCACAAGCACACCCGTATCACATGCAACCAAATTCAAGCATACTGACCGGGCTCCGTCTTCGTGTGATGTATCTTATTTCAAACTGCGGGGGCACGGACAGAACCTGTCTAAGACATTCTGTCTTAAAATTTTTTATTCTGACGGGCGCGGTATCTCAGTTCGTATATGTCAACATCTGTATATCTTGTGGTGAAATAAACATATTCTGGGACAACAGCAACTTCATAAGCTAATTCAAAAAAAGTGCAGATCTATTTTCACTCTTGAAAATATAAACGGCAAGTTTCAGGAAAACTACAGCTACCCTTGCTCCGAAGTAGCCATAACGATGTCAGTATGGGGTCCTAGTCTGACATATGGCAGAAATACGATCTAACATTGAACACTCTGCACCAACAAGCCAGCCTGGATCCAAGTGGGAACACTCCATGTGTAGAAATGTTGGACATTTTATACACATGTGTTGAATTGAGATGTACAGGGCTTTGAGACAGCACATTTTTTACCAATCTTCTTCTTAGTACGTAAAATGGCGTGACGGCTGTACAACAGGAACGCGCCTGGATTAATGTCGCGCGTTATCTTCACAGAGGAAAGACACATTATATGTTTGCTGTCGAGTGGATCGTAAAGAGATCTATGACAAGTAGATATTGCACATGGTGTGTACGTTGCCTACATGCCTGTCACGATACGGTGCTGCGAAGTCAGTTTTATGGTTCGTGCGTTTCAGAACGTTTCAGAGAGCGATTTTGGGATTTCAGCGTGTTTCAGGTCCGATGAGGACAATGAAACCATTCCGTATGATTGAGTCGACCCATGTGGATGCAACAGTCTTCTCACAGTCCCCGAGCCGCATTGTTTCCTCTTCTGTCCATCCCTTTCTGTAATGCTGAAGTCCTACATGAAGCAAGTCTAGACTTCCCCAGGTTCTGATTCTCCCATATCACATTGGGGTTCAATTTAAGTGAAACTATTTGCTTCTTAAATTTTATATATAACATGTATATTCAGAGACTAAACATTAGTCTAAATGCAACATTAAGAGTGTCATCTGAGAGTTGATTATTATAGGTGATCATCCTAGGTGGCCTCTGGTCAAGGGAAACCCTCTCTCAACAGCATTAGTGAGATTTACATTCTCCCTAGCCCTTTACGGCCATTGTTGAGTCACCTAACCTACTAGGAACCTACTTGTAACCTATGGTTGTCGAGTCAGAGTCAACACGTAGTTGTGTCAGTTTCAAAGAAGTAAACCAATATGAAATCCTAACTAAACTGACGTTCAAAAGAAAGTACACACCTGGTGTTTGGGGATTATTTGAAAAGTGTTGTGATTTTGACTGGCAACTTCGCAATTGGGTACGATATCTGTGACTCTTAAAAACTCTTTTCAAAACATTTACGTCGCTTTTTGGAAAGTAATCCAAAAGCACCAGGTGTGTACTTTCTTTTGCACGTCAGTTTATATACTCCATTATTAACGTCATTGTCGACAACAACATACCCGACCAACGCAGTCAATAACGCTGTATTTGTCAGTAACACGTCACATGGTTGTCTCATGTGGTTTTTCATTATCCCTGTTTATCGAGACACTTCTAATCAAAGAATAGCACATTCTTGCAAGTTCTATAACGGTTGCAAGCAAACGCTATATTTCAACACACATTGCCCAAAGCAGCACATGCATAACACATGAAGAACATACATATTTATAATTTCTCAATCCTTTGAGAGTGCGTAAATGAATTGAAGGAGTTTGTGTCGGTCATGTAGAACTGAAGTGACCGGGCAAGCTATAGATTTTCTCAGTAAACCCATGTATGAACCGTCGGGATGTTTCCTCACAATAAGACCAGAACACGTTAAACTCACCATAAAACAACAATGGCATGTCTGAAAAGCTGATGACTATGAGAAACACCTACAGGAGTTACAAGTGACACAGACAATAGTGGACGAAAAGTTAGCTTCTTTCTCAGTAGGTACTCTCTAACAAGAACGGTATGTCATCAAGTCAGACTGGGCGGACAACGAGGCCGAAAATCCCTAGTCTGACCTAACCTGACTGCTTATGTGAATTTGTGAACTCACCTTTCTATCTTTAGGCTTTTATCATACATTGCATCTAATTAACTTATGTTCTTTACACTTCGTTTCTACTGACTTCTGAATTAATTACACTTAGGGCAAAATCATCGTCATCAATCGATACCAGCATCAGCCTTTCTTGCATTATCTAGTATTCTCCTTGAGTGTCTTGTTTCGTTATTCCTCGGAACCACGATAAATTTAGTGGGCTTTCTGTTTGAGAGTATGTGAAGGTGATAGATGCGACAGGGATATTGCAAAGCCAGTCTTCTTTGCGTTACAAGGAGGAGTATTTCACGTCCGAACATGAAATTGAGCATATGATTGATGTGTGTAATAAACGTGAAGCACATCTATATAACGCCATGGCATTTGGGCGTAACAAGTAATGTTAAAGGCTGTCGCAGATACTGTGTGATACTCAACGTAACCTAAACCATCTGTCCCATTTCAGGCAGATTATGACAGTTTACATATTTCTTGGCAAGGTCCATGTTTACCAAAGTATAGCATTAATAAATACACCTCCCAACATTTCATCTTTTTCGTCTTTGAAGACTTTTCCATCAGTTCATCCAGTCTCATGTGTTTTTCTGGAATGGTTTAATATTTTTAGATCCTGGACTATATGTTATGGTATATCATATTACCTCACACAGGCTGTTCGCAATGCTATCCATATACAGCTGGGCTACCATACGTGTAATGTGGCTGGTGATGAAGCTGGAGAAGCATTGGTGGCCCAGAGGTCGATGGTGCAGCTGATTGTTGTACAGAGTATCGTCGTTTAGTCGTGCCAGGATAGGCTGTTTGTCGGCTCGACTCCAAGATCCGTACTGATTATAATCCTTGGTTTGTCGGCACCGTATCCGTAGTGGCAAGTTTCGAAAATGAAACTTGGCAGAGTTATTTCCCCTTGCCAGGATCCGCTAGAAGTGTATCCAGGTCCAGACTCGTCATGAGTGTGACATAAGTGGACCGCAACAACGACCTGCGTAGTATTTCCCTCAGCATCAAGCTGGCTGATATGACAGAAATGCTGTTTAAAGCAAAGTTAAACCAAACTCACTGACGTTCTCATTGATTCAATTGCCGTTGCCTTATTGTGCTATCTCTCCAATGCATTTTGACTACCAAATTCCGTGGATGATGATGATGATGATGATGATGATGATAATGATGATGAATTCATTCCAATTACACGTTGTTTTCAGGTGCATAAGCGAGTGAAATTGGCCAAAAGGCTTCGGTGATCTGTATCATAACATCCATGCTTATTTGGGATGACTTGTGGCGTTTTCATACACGCTCCGTTTGCACATAGGAAGAAGTCTAAAATTCAAACATACCTCCACTCACGAATCGCCTAATAAATCATCATAATTTGACAAAGGTTTACGAGTCCCCTAAAACCTACAATACATAATTCATTCACACGTTCTCCAATTGGCTCCTAAGAGGTTTTAGCAATTTGTTATCAGTCGAACGTGCAGATTCCTGTTCAGAAGCGCAAGCACATGGAGACGATTGCAAACATCCACAAGAAAACAAACACAGAGAAGACAGCAAATACTCGACATGCTTCCCATCCCACGGGAACTACATATCCGGCGAAAGAATACAGAGGGAGTAATTGGCTCGACCATCGCGGAAGATTACAAGCAGATGCAGTGAACAGGTTGGGGTATCAGCAACTGTCTGTAATCACAACCGAACACAGGCACAGGTGACGAGAGAAGTATTACCCACTTAATTACATGCAAATGGAGCGAGGTGGGACTGCTTTACTCAACCTGGGGGATCCCAATCTGTGCATACAAACATGATATAGAACATCTTCGAATAATGACAGCTTGTAAAGATCGGTTTCCACTGATGAGGGATTGCCTTACATGCAGATTTGGTTTGAAATGAGAAAAAGAGTCGTATTTTGAGTGTTTGTTTTGTAAAAACAAAGCTCAGGAAAGCAGCGTGCCTTGCAGTTGTTTATCTGAGAGAACTATAGTGCGGTTAGAGATACGATTACTAAACTGAATGTATAAGTGATGTACCTGGGTACTCTAGCCATATCATGCTCACATAACGATCACAGATATCAGTTTAAGTGTCCATTCATTTAGACCATAGATGGGTTGGAATGACATGAATGCCTGAGCCAGTCCTGGCAATAATGTTGCAAAAATGGTATTATTTTTCCTAATTCGTACATGGTTAAGAGGTTTGTGGAATTTGGCCAATTACATACAAAACACTTTTTTGGAAAAACCTCATTTACCGGAAATTGGTGCGACGCATTTGAACAGAAGCGACAATATTCCGTGTTGTCGAGGTATCTTGCCTACACAGTCTAATGCAGAAAAAAAGAAGGTTAATTTAATCCTCACAATATTTGAGCCGATGTTTCTTTATGGGCTTTATAGAGTCTTTGTCGAGGTTTAACTGATTGTTGATCGAGTTGGTTTTGAGTTGGTCGCGACCTCAACGATGTACATGTTGCAACCAATATCTTAGGTGTTATTCCAGACCAAAGGGCTTGTGTCAAGCAGAGGTAACGGCACACATCATTATGAGTGGCAGACATACGACATAAGTACGTGCAGACGTTCACTGACGACGTCAGGTGGTGAAACTCTACCACAATCACCGGCCCACATGGTACATACCATTCAGATCAACACTCCCAGGGGATGTGACAGGGCGCCTCACTGATACCCGCCTCTTTGGATGTAGGTAGTGTTTACACACCTGTCCGTGTTGGGGAGAGAGGTTAGGGGGTATATCGGGGTGAGGTCGTGCTCAGGGTGGGGTGAGACCTTTATGAAGCAGGGGAGGCTACTTGAAAGGGTAAGATACGTTGCGAAGCGCTGGGCTGAGGAGGTGCGAGCTTACAGCCGCCATGTAGGCTGTAGACAGTGTTGTTACAGCTGGTACTTGCTGCCAACTGAGGAAGTGCAGTGCACTGGGTGAGGGAATGTTTTCTAGTTGTGGGTGTGGTTATTCCGGAGAGGGGGTGGGAAATTAGAAAGTCTTGTCACTTCCTCTGGCGAATGATGAATAAATAGAAGCATCGTGTATGTCAGTGGACCAGCATTTCATCTGAGAACGCAAGGAATACTTGCACTACTACCGGAACAAACAGCAACAGCAAGCACGTAGCCTTGACCAGGGCGGTGTGGTAGCCTAGTGGTTAAAGTGTTCGCTTGTCACGCTGAAGGCCCGGGTTCGATTCCCCACATGGGCACAATGTGTGAGGCCCATGCCTGGTGTCCCCCTCCGTGATATTGCTGGAATGTTGCTAAAAGCAGCGTAACACCATACTTACTAAATGACTGACTCACCCGTGACCAGCTTGCCAGAAATCAGAGTGTTTACAAATGTTTCGTACAAACCCCATAAATCATATTTAACTAGTGATTGATATAATGAGCAACAATCCCGGCCGTCGGGGAACGTTGACGCGCTATCGTCCAAGTCACTGAACCCTTACCACTCTATCCATTAGGTCGTCTCGTACATCCTAAGGCAACCCGTGAAGATCCGGGTTAGAATTGGTCTTCAGTTACCCATTCATGTCGTAAGAGGCGACTAACGGGATCGGGTGGTTAGGCTCGCTGACACATGCCATCCTATGCCAATTGCGTACATCGATGCTCATGCTGTTGATCACTGGTTTGTCTGGTCCAAATTCGATTATATACAGACCGCAGCCGAATATTGCTGAGTGCAACGTTAAACAACAAACCAACCATCCAAAGGTTGCTGGGACAATTTCTATTCCCGACTCCCAACGAGATGAACATAGATTAATCGCTAGGTTGCTTTTGTTTCGGTAAAAGGTAATTTGACTTCACTGGAATCCTCCAATTTATTGACATTGTACTTGTTTTAACATTTATATACATGTATATAAAACTCAACATAAGCAACACATCATAACTGAGACTACTTTGATCACAAGGTAAGACTGCATAACGCTATACTGGCTGATCAGTGTTCTAACACAATTATAATCGTGTTTACGTCAACCACAAATTCAGACATCAAGCGACTACTATAGAGGAAATGAGAGCAGTTGTGAGAGGGCCGTATTGATTGTCTTCTACAGATTGGACATGGATAGCGTATGAATTGTGAGAGCGGATTTAGAGTTTATAGCTGAAATTAAGTTGTTAATGGGAAATGTTATGACGGAGTTCACTTAAACTTGATCAACTAGCACAAATCTATAGGTGACAAGTGACACGAAGCATGCTCCAAATCCTGATGTATGTCTCCATTTTACAACACAGGATGGGCCATAAATCATTCAGTAGATTTGATTTCATCGTCCCTGTAACAAATGATTTAGAAAACAATCGCGGCGTTGCTGTGATGTGCAACAGACAGATGTAAATCAATGGTAGCCGCGATGGACGATCTCAGTGGGACCCGGTTTATTACAGCAACTAAACAAGACCTTTACCAGCTGTACGGAGCTTGGTCCTGTAGCAGTGGTCGATCTTACGTGTAGTGTGGTTTGACTTGGTCGCCTTGTATATAAGGCAAAGACACGTGAAGAGGATAGATTTAACAGCATGGTACATGGCAGCATGGTACATGACAGCATGGTACATAACAGCATGGTACATAACAGCATGGTACATGACAGCATGGTACATAACAGCATGGTACATAACAGCATGGTACATAACAGCATGGTACATGACAGCATGGTACATAACAGCATGGTACATAACAGCATGGTACATGACAGCATGGTACATGACAGCATGGTACATGACAGCATGGTACATGATGGTTCGTTTGTTCATTAACGCTATCCACCGCAATATTCCTGCTATATGGCAGCGGTCTGTAAATTATTGAGTCTGGAAACAATCCAGTGATCAACAGCATGAGCATCGATCTATGCAATTGGGATACGATGACATGTGACAAGCCGACCCCGACAAGCATGGGTTGATGAAGATCAATTTTACATGAACGGTGTACATGAACGATATTTGTCATATTGGTGTTGATGCCACCTGAACATTATTTCGGGTATATGACGAAGTGTCTGTGTAATGGAGACACCATCCCGACGGTGTACGTCATCGACGTTTCCACGTTGGTAATCCCCGTACAGGGATTGATGTTGGCAGCCTTGACTCAGAAACGGGATAAATTTATGATTCGAACCCGTCATCGGAACCTGGCAAGAAGGAAGCGATTAATTGGGTGTTTTATGGCAAAGGATCATCAATCTGACCAACACTTTTGAGATGGAAAGTACATGGAGAGCTAACGAGTTTTCCTGTTGAATTGAGATATGGCCCAAGGTTGATACTTCAAAACCGAGAAATTGGAGCTGAATTCACGTTTCAAATTCTGACACCCCCTTGCTTCATTTACGAGCACGAAGCGACAGGGGCTATCTAATTATCGAAAGTGGCTGTCGGGAGTAAATGTCTGTATTCTTACACGATGAATGGTCCGTGTTTGTATACGGCATATCAATCTACACATTTGGTTATGATATTCAATAACCTGGATCGCTAGTACACATCTAGTGTTCAGTTCCGGCTAGCCCGGGCATTAGCTCGTTATTTCTTATCCGATTACTGAGCCATAACTTGTGACAAGTCCGCCATGTAAGAGTGAATCAGCCCATTGGTGCCAAAGGTGCGCAAGTAATCTACATCGAGATGTTACTAGCGTCTTGGAATTAGACATGGAATAAAAAGGGTGAAACTGATTGGCTTGTTCCGTTTTAGTTTCTGAAAGTGTTGACCTATGCCAAATGTACACCAACTTCTTTTAAGAAAGGACTAAAGAACTGAGCACATCGCCTTAGGCGTACGTCTTACATAGACGCAGAATGGTTAAAAGAGGTTATGTAAATGAACCATCACGTTAAAAAAAATCGATTGGAGCTTTTTCCAAAGTGAATGATTAACAAATCCTTCAGAGTCGTGACAAGAGGCAAGACCAGGTTGCGAAGTGCCTCTGTTTGTCTGTGAGGTTAGATTTACGGATGTTTGTCTATACCATGTAAATGCGTGAGGACTATTCCCCAGTTCATCCAGGCCCAACAAAAGGCATATGACAAGGGGAATGCTTCTGGAGACGCGTGTATGGGTGTGTTGTTGTGTTGATTGATAGTTCACGTAACAGAGGGCTTTCAATCATCACAAATTACTACGTATCTGCACTTTATAGCAACATAGTTGTTGGGTCGAGATGAGGGTGATCGATCGTTTTAGAGATGTGTTGGTGCAGGATTCAATCATGAATAGCTGTTGATGTGGCATTAAGAAATATTCATTCACAAGCAGGAACCCCGGTATTAAAGTGTCGTGATTTCGAATGAGTCAGCTGAAAAATCAAGGCAATGAAAATTGAACAAAATTGTCTTGAAAAATTTATAGAACATTAGGCGTTCAAATAATTCTTTTCACCTTGATTTACATTACTCTACTTCTTCCGATGTACATATATCCTGAATGACTCGATGAAGCAATTTTGAAACGTTTCGGTTCGTTTTAACTAAGTTAATCTCGCCATTGATGTCCTTTGAAAGCAGACCTTCTTCACCGCATATCGACGTTCTTCAAACTCGCCCTCCATCTTACAATCAACTCACAATGGCGTTTCAAATTAGTTCAGAGCTAATTTACTCTACAAAGAACATGTCATGCACGTGATACTCGCGGATTAATCCGACACAAAATAGTTCTTCGTAGGTCTGTTGACTTTACCGCGGGTTAGATCAAATTGGTTGAGAGTTAATTTGTTAACCAATAGCCCCTTGCTGTTGTAACAAGGAGCATTCTATTCTCATTTTTCATCTCAATGGTCGATTTTCTAGTCCAGGAAATTCGCTTCTACTGTGTAATGGGTTTGGACACATTTTAGCCAAATAGAACGGTTCCAAGGGATTTTGCAAACGGTTGTTTTCGATCAATACTCGATATTCTTAAACGTTTTTTTACTGCAAACGGATGCAAAAAATGCCCGAACGTGCAACCGTCACGTCTTTGCACTTTAGTTCCACCTCAAACAGGAATGAATAGCGGGTTTAGGTCATAAAAGGAGAAATTGAATTTGGATGTTTTGAAACCGAAGATTTCCATGTCAGGCCATAATCATTGTCCTTCTAGCACTCAATCCTCAAGCCATAAACGATTAACGTGTATAAAAGTTCATGGGAAATACAAATAGTACTTTTTTCATCCTCCCCACGTGAGGTTTCAGAACATCTTTTAAAATGAAATAGAAAGATAAATGTTTATGTTATTTGTATCTTTTCGCATATTCATATTTCCATGTCCTAAATTGAATTAAATTATAATGCGTGGTATGGTGCCCAACACAAAAAAGATCCCCCGTGAGATATCTAACAAATTAAGCATCAGAATGGAATGTGAGAACTCAAATCCCAAAACTCAAAGTTTCCATCAATCTCGAGTTTTTACTAAACTTATTGAGAGAACTAATGCAGGTTGGATTCAATGGGATGTCCTGACTTCAGAGTCTCCTTGACATTCACATGCCCACACCAGATCTTGAGAGATCTCGAATGTCAAACATGGCCGACAAATAAAACCTTACAGCACAATAACGACAGTAATATTACTGGTAAACATTAACATTACCACCACCGTATAAAATGAATTCTCATACACCAGATAACGAGATTACTGTAATCGCTCTTGACGTAAATTGGTCATATCACTAGACGGCGCCCAGTCCTTCAGGGAAACACGCAAATGCACCCACCCATACAACAACGCACTGCTGTGAGTGTATGATCGATGACCTCAGCATAATGACTGGGTTTCTCTCCTAGCCGCGACATGACCCCAGTTTGTTCATTACTGTCAGGGTTAGTTCAGGTCAGGGTAGGTTAATTTCACTGTCTGACTAAAGAAATTGGCAGCTTACACGGGCAAGTAATTCGTCATTAATCGTATCTTTCCGTAAACTGCAGGACTGCACGGAATGAGACGAGTGCAAATTCTGAGCTACACAGAAAAAGACATTCTTATACGCCTGTGTATTCTTTAGAAGATACATGTACTCTTTGTTAGCACGCCTGTTTCCCTCTGTATGTGATGACAAAGAATTCGCCAAGTTTACACCAGACAAATCTCGATACCGACAAAAAGAGTGGCAAATATGTCATGCGCTAGGTTAAACACCCTGTGTAGTGAACTGGTTCTCGCCTGGGACAGCTTTATCTAAATACTCTGCTGCTAACCAGAGACTGATTCTTTTACAATTAAAATTAATCCTCTGTGTGGAATGACTCTCTGTTTAACTTTCTCAGTCTTGTCTGACAATAATGTCAGATTTTTAAAGATTTTTATCCAAATCAAATGAAACATAATGAGCTTTAAAGTTTTTACGTCACTGGCGTCACCGGTTTCCAGTATGAAGGAGAGTCATGTACTGCTATCCACACGTCAGTACTTTAACGGATTTCGTAACTTCCATTTCTATATGAAAAAAGATATTCTTCCAGAATGCAATACGAAATTGAAATTATAACATTTATACTGACATGTTTGTTGTTGACTTTAAGGTACACTTCAGTTTATCGCACGTGACGGAGACTGTAACACGAAACTGGTTACCCAGGTGCGCTTTCCGAGCGAAATATAATCTCAGCATTTTCTTCTTTTCACTTAGAAAATATCAAATCCAACTTTTTTCCTCTAAAAATATTAACGAGTTCCATTTTCCCCAACGAAAACCATGACTAACACATTTTTTTCTATACTGAAATGACAAATTGATAATTTGTCGAACTTCACCGGAACGGCACGGTCCAATTCAATTCAAAGCAAGAAAGAAAGCCGAACCCAGGGATATTCCAAATCTATATCACACTCACTATGTTATTACACCCTGCCATCAATGCTTATAGGAACGCCGAATAATGACATGAGATAATGATAGCGTATAACTGACTCGTGATCCGCCATGACTTCACCAAACATGTCCAGGTATTCATGGGAGCTCTCCCTCGCCAAACGCATCATGTTCCTGTGAATACAGAAAGACCATTTCCTTCGTGGGGGACGAAGAAATCAGACCCGCTTGTGTGCGCTTACCCTATCATTCCGATCCGAGAACTGTAATCGTGGCCTGAAATAATGTCAACGGCCGTAACTATGTAAATCCGAATGGATTTTGTAATAACATACAATAACAACCAACTCCTATAGATATTTAATAAAGGAAGACGTGCACATTTGGAGAAATGAATGAAACTCTGATTCATAGTTAAACCGTTTCAGTACGGCTTTCAGAGCTTCTACCGCTTTGTGTGAAAATGGATGCCTTGCTCCCATACGAATTGAAATTTTGTGTATCGTTACAAAAGAAATCAGATATGAAATGGATATGAAAGAATTCTCCCGTTATTTATCAGCACGTGCACGCATACCAATAGGACGCCCGGATCTTAAAGATGAGTTTTTTTGACATATCGGATACTTTATCACAATGATTATATTAATAGAAAATAACGACCGCTTGAGGAATGAATAGGCTGAAAAACACCCTGATGACTTCCATCGAGCTGCCATTGATGGCGCGGCCTAATTCCTAGCCTGGGACATTATGATTAGAAAACTTTCTGAGGCTAGAGATTTTAGCGAGCATCAAATTAGTAAAACCCTTCTTTGGATATGCAACGAGCAGTCGTTGGAATTAATCTCCGTGGCACACGTATCGATTGGCCATAACCTTCTTAATCCCTAATCGAAATTATGCCTTTAACGGCCTCGTTGAAAAATTACTTGCCCGTTAGAAGCATATCATGTCTAGAGTAGTTATTGCAGCTCGCAAAACAGAGCATTATAATCCGGGTCGTTTGGTCACGTGACTCATCATTGCCATATCAGGGTTGATGGCGGATAGTTGGCAATCGATGGGCAATAAGGCTGTTGTAAAGATATCTTTCCTCTAAGCTTACTGAACTGTGTTGCATTATTTTCTGAATTCTTCGCAGACACGACACTGGGAGAAAATGTATTTCAACGAAATCCAATCGTTGGCGTAAATAGGATTAGACGGGTTTATATTGCATAAGTTCTGTTAGTTTTCTCAGCGGAAAACATTGATGGATTTTGTCCAGACGAACAGAAAGTGTAGATTACCCCTCAGTGTCAAAGGGTCTTTGAATGAATCTTCACCATGCTTTAAGAG
The DNA here is from genome assembly GCF_003918875.1 of Haliotis rubra. NCBI lineage: Eukaryota > Metazoa > Mollusca > Gastropoda > Lepetellida > Haliotidae > Haliotis > Haliotis rubra. Next base: position 2,792,852 of record NW_025767335.1, read on the forward strand.
AAAAACAATTTTCACAGTAAAATTAATGGTTATTGCTAAAGGTTCAGATTTAATCATGCTTCAAGGGCAGGAACAGATCGAGTTCTTACCGGTTACATGTTATTTCATCCCCAAAGAGACATATGTCTTTCTCGGAATAATATTTCTACGCATTCGTAGAACCTGTTTATATCGATAATTGGGAAACATGTTCATATATACTAATTAATCATTAAAGATCACTGATCTATAATCATGAGGTACACCCTTGACTGGGGCCTGACGTGTATATAAAATCACATCATGATTACGCATTGTACTAGTCCAGTGGATACAGCGTTAGCTGGTCACATAGGAGGCTGTTCGATTCCTTACATGGTCTCAGTGACCTGAAGTCCACTACAGGTGCCCCCATCGCCACAGGTGTATGGATTACAAGTTGCTGAAACCGTAGACTAACACTTAGTCTCTGAATATATATGATTCTGATACAAACAAATAACTTTTCAATTGGAAAGGAACCCCAGTGAGCTCGGAGATTCTGAACCGGGGGAAAATCTAGACTTGCTTCAGATAGAGTTCTTAAAGTGCACGAAGGGTTGGGCGATGGGAAGTAACGTGGCTCTGGGACTGCAAGACATACTACTGAAACCAAACCAACTTCATTAGATTTCCTCATTATGGTACAAGCATTCCCATACAAAAAATAAACTGATGGGGAAATAATAGACTTGCACATGTCTCTAAGGTAATAATTAATAGTATAAATGAAAATTTCTGAAAAATATATAGAACAGACTGGCGTCTTTGTACTGTCCGATTATTTAGATTTGCATCTTAAAGGATAGAATTACTGTACGTCCATGGACTCAGCATTCAGAACCGCCTTGGAGCAAGGCTAGGGAAATACGGATAACTATGCACCTTTGTTTGTTGTGGCTAACACTGAAACAAGCAGGAAATTGTTATTCAGGGATGGTTAGAGACGTCTCGATAAAGAAATATTCTTTTTTGGGTTAAACCCAGTTTTTCCGAGTACACCTCATTTTGTTCGGCAGTATTTTGAAGGAACTGTAATCCATCTAATCACGAACCATCGCATACAATACAAATTGTTGTTTAGATTTATGATAAATCGAGAGTTCACTCATGGTCTAGAAGGCAATTTTCCTCCAAGCAATAATGAAAAGGGGTCGAAGATTGGTCTAGCGTTCAATCGATGTCTTCAGCTCTCGCTCAGATGATCAAGTTGGGCTTCATGTTTGCATTGTACGTTTTTGCACTCCTGTCTGTTTAGCCCTTCGCTGCAACACGTTGCCGGTTACCATATAGGCTAAAAACTTGCCCTGGATCTAGTCTGTCTCACAGTCCCTGAACCACATTAATTTCCCTACTGCCAAGCCCAATCTGCAGTGCTAAAGCCCTAAATAAAGCAAGTCTAGATTTCCTCAGGTTCAGGTTCTGAATCTCTGGTCTCCCCTAAGGGCTCCTTTTCAATATAAATGGGCTTGTTTGTTACTATCAAAATTATATATATTCAGAGACTAAGCCTTAGTCTAGCCGTGGATCATACGTACAAGCGGGCAACAGGCATTCATACGTACTGACTGGAATGTCTGTTCCATTCGTGCAGCCACGTCAAGCAGCGGGATCCGACTAACCTTATCAGGCCACAGGAACCTGATTACTGCGATAGGGTAACCGACCAGATGACTGTTATCAGATGCTGTTATTCGACGTCATGGCTTATCAACGTCACTTATCCATTTCTACAGGAACATGTATAAAAACACGGGAAAGTAGTTTCACGTTCGAGAGACTCCGCTAACATGCAGTAGATGGAGTCGATGGTTGCGCGGGCAGTTTTGATATCTAGATGGGTCATTTGACATGCAATTCACGTGGTTTCTAAATCACACGTAATGTCCTCCCCGCTGCGTCGCCCCTTGACCTGACATTCCACACTATTACTTAAATCACTTAATTAATGTGGTGAGGTTCATAAAGTTACACACTCGTGTTGAGACGTCACTGGCGTTTGATCCTACAACTGCTGAGTTAAATCGCCCGAAAATCTCAATTGCGATGCCCCCGGTTTAAATCGAATACTGGCCATTACTCTGCACCTCGGTCTGGTCAGGCGTGAACTGGACAAGAATTCAGGGGTCGTCTCATAAGTTAGGAAAAAATTCTCTTCATCAGCGAAGCGGCTATTTAAAAGTTTTTATGTCCCCACTTTCTCCAGAAATTCGTTAACTGGCATGTTTTTATGCGAATTTTCTGTCTAGGTTATTTTGAGGATTTAAGTTGGTAGAAATCCCCCAGGCTGTTACTATAAATCCTAGCTAAGTGCAACCGTTCTGTTCACTACAGTCCCAGAGTCACGTTGTCCTCGTGTGGATGTTGTTCAACAAAATAAAATGATCAGAAATGAAAAGAAGTTTGCAGTGCTATTTCTAATATCATCGACTATTTATAGCTGAAATACAGTGTTTCTTATGAAAACAAACAACGACGGGTAATATGTGTATCATTCACGAAAATATTAAAAGCTGTGAGAAAAACCCCACAAAGGATATAATATTTTCCTGCATGGCACGGGGCGATATTGTTGCTCATTTAGAATGCATGAATATATGTTTATTCTTGTTCTCGCTTACACCACTGCCGGTGATAAATAGATAAATATATTTCCTTCTCTTTCTCCTCTGTTCTTAGAGTAGTTTATATTCCATATAAGAATGTGTGCCGTTGAGATCTTTTCGAAACCTTAAAAACTGACTGAGTTTGGTTTTACGCCGCTTTTAGCAATATTCCAGCAACATCACGGCGGGGGACACCAGAAACATTAAAGACGCCCTGGTCAAAATAACGTATAACACGTAATAACGTTTTTTATCAAACACTTTAGTCAACGGATATTAAATGACAAAATGAAAAAAAAAATGTTATTTAAATTTTAATATACTGATCTGTATATCATTACAATACAGAGTGTTTTGATATTGCTATATACAACTGATGAAGATGAGGATTTACTCATCTTGTCTTACAAGGCATTATTTTCTTCGTATCCGTGAGATGCTCCCTCCCAATACCATCGAACGGCCCTGAAGGGCAAACTTGAAGAGCGATGTGTTTGTTATGAAGGAATGTGTTCTCAAGGCTCCAGGGTGTTGATTCAAAAAGTAGCAATCACGGTTATCATAATAATATCTCAAATTAAAAGTTATTCCAGTAAGACCAAGTCAATATTGTATATGCCTCAGAGTCGTGAGGGACAATTGGCAAGCACCGAGTTGAGAAAGTGTTTGGCAAAGACTATTACCAGTCTTATTCTGTGTTTGATGAAAACCGCTGTGAATTTTCTTCTGACTGAATTGATTATCTGCCTTATCAACATGGCTTTCAGTGACGCAGCTGCCTTCTTTAAGCTACCAGTATTTGTAATAAGAATCAATATCATTGGCATGATCCCTATCGTCTCTTACTTAGCAATCAACATTATCATCACTATAACTATCATCACTTGGGTCTTCATTACAGGTATCTAATCGAGTTTTCACCATCATAACTAACCTTAAACAACCCTATGATGACGTTGATGATGTTGGTGGCCGTGACCATCATCGTCATCATCATCATCATCATCGTCGTCACCATCATCATCATCATCTTCATCACCATCATTATCTCCACCACCATATATATTACTTATATGGGGGCGGTGGGGTAGCCTAGTGGTTGAAACGTTCGCTCGTCACGCCAAAGACCCCGGGTTCGATTCCCCACATGGGTACAATGTGGGAAGCCCATTTTTGGTGTCCATCGCCGTGATATTGCTGGAATATTGCTATAAGCGGCGTAAAACCATACTCACTCACTCATCCTAATACCCATATGACCCCAACTCACCACAATCTCTACAGCATCAACACTGCCCTCACCACTACTGCCAGAGACCCACCAAGACAACGAGAGGGTGACTTTCATGACTATTGTGTAGCAACATCCCCTGATATTGCACCCTGTAGTTAAATAATAGGTTTCATTAACTCTGACTTCAAGGGATAGTATAAATGTCCAGGTTCACACAGTCGTGATACTAAATAAATGTGTTTATATAAGTAGACACTCCGCTTGTCCATTGAAGGGTGTTAAATTACAATCGATGATTCTGTAAGAAGGCAAGAAACGTCGAGAATGAATGAATGAATCAGCGAATGTGGTGACTTCATCTTTCCGACAGTCATCTTTCCTTTGTTGAGTAATACCTCAGCAGCTATGGCCTTTGGCTGTCTACACTTCACAATTCTAGAGGTACAAACAAACATGCCCTTTCTACCTGATTTCAAGGAGCGTCAAACGACTCTTGGCCAGGAACACATTTAAGATCTCAGTGAGGATCGATGTAGTAGTCATCCGGAGGACATTTCAAAATGTGACGCCACAGAGACCAACTTATGTTTTACACAGTACCCTATTTAACTTGTACCATATATTAGCGGATTCATTGGGTTGAACAATTGTCTTGGCACTGCATGTGTTTTTAATGAGTGTCACTCGTTGATCAGGATAAGCATTTTCAAGAACATCTGGTCTGATACTATCACCACTCTACAGTGAATGACTGACTGACTGAGTTTGGTTTTACGCCGCTTTTAGCAATATTCCAGCAACATCACGGCGGGGGACACCAGAAATGGGCTTCACACATTGTACCCATGTGGGGATTCGAACCCGGGTTTTCGGCGTGACGAGCCAACGCTTTAACCACTAGGCTACACCACCGCCCCCTATAGGGAATGATAAACCAACAGTTACGGTCGAAAGTCGAAATGGTCTGTTTATGGTCAGATATATGAATACTTTTAAACTGCAGTCAATAATATTTTCGGCTAGTTTACGACAGTCAGAAAGTAATAGAATGTGTGTCAATAAAACACGTGGATGACGGCATGAGCATAGATATCGACAGAATCTCATCGGTATGCAACAAGAGATAAACACTGGGTACTGAGAACACTGTCATGGGATCCCCCTGGGGCGGAAATAAAAATCCCAGTTACGTCTAAGTCTGAAAATGCCAACTAAAATGTCAATCGATGAAAATTATATCATTTTAGAGTAGAAATCATGGGACATTTGGTACGTAACCATTTGATGCAACGCTGAAAGCGCTGCCATCTCTACCACAACCACAAGAGCAACAACATCTTCATCTCATCACCACCCACCATCATCTTTGCCGTTAATAACACTTACTACCGCTATAATTATGATAACTTAGTTCAGCCAATACTATCGTATGGCTCTGTTGTTTGGGGAACACGTGAATTCAGGTGTATAAATGCTATCCAAAATAGGGCATGTCGTTTCTTTTTGGGTGTAGGTCGTAACACCCCGAACTTAGCCGTAAGAGGCGAGAGGGGTAATAAAAATCCCAGTTACGTCTACGTCTGAAAACGCCAACTAAAATGTCAATCGATGAAAATTATATCATTTTAGAGTAGAAATCATGGGACATTTGGTACGTAACCATTTAATGCAACGCTGAAAGCGCTGCCATTGCTGGTGTAGGTCGTAACACCCCGAACTTAGCCGTAAGAGGCGAGATGGGTTGGTATTCTAACCTCACAAAACATCGTATTAAATCTGTCCGTTATTGGAAACGCCTACAGTCTTCTAGGCCCGATAGTATTATAAGCAACATTCACAACTGGTCATTGTCCTTCCGTAAGTCATGGGATAACAAAGTTCTACAATTATCAAATTTTGGGGATTTACCTCTTGTTGATATGTTGCATATTTCACCAATGGATTTCATTTTCATTAAAGAGAAGTTGTTTGATATTCATTATTCTAACTGGTATTCACAACTATGGGATGATACTGGTCGTTGTTACGGCAATAAACTACGAACGTTGAGGATGTTTAAGACCTCTTTATCAGTATCAACATATGTCCGTCCTATTTTCAATAGGTCGCAGCGAAGTACCCTTGCCAAACTACGATGTGGAACTTTACCTCTGGAGATTGAGCTTGGTCGTTTTTCACGGCCTAAAAGCCCTCTTGAACAACGGCTATGTAAATATTGTAAGAATAGTGCAGTTAAAGGCGAGGACCATTTTCTATCGAAGTGTTATATATATTCCGATATAAGGTCAGTTTTAGGGCAAAAGGCACGCTCTCTTAACCCTCTGTTTAGCTTGATGACTCCTGTTGACCAGACCATATTTATTATGGAATGTGAAAACCTAGTATATCCCTTAGCTGCTACAGTGTTATTTATGTTTAAAAGAAGAAAATAACGTACGATATTACACCACCCACCTTTTCTGTAAGTTTTACTATGTGTGTATGGAGCTATATTTTATTTATGCAATGTTTTATGGATTTTATGTGTCTCGTAGGCCTGTAAAGGCCGGGCAGATGTTTCATATATGATACAGAAGATTTTATATATTTTGTAAACATCTGCGTGACACAATAATAAAATACTCTCTCTCTCTCTCTCTCTCTCTCTCTCTCTCTCTCTCTCTCTCTCTCTCTCTCTCTCTCTCTCTCTCTCTCTCTCTCTCTCTCTCTCTCTCTCTCTCTCTCTCTCTCTCTCTCTCTCTCTCTCTCTCTCTCTCTCTCCCACAACCATCCCCTCAAAGCATCACCCAGTGTGATATATACAGTGCCATTTAGGAGGTTTAAGCCGTTTTGGCTGAGTGGGTTAGATACCTGACTTTGTGTGCTTGCGATTTGGTGCATGTGGGTTCGAATCCCGGATGGGACTCAACCCAACAAAAGTACTAGAATCTGTAGTTTGCTGATAAAGTACAATCCCAAATATAGCATGTGTTATCACCCAGTGTAAGTAAGCAGCAGTAGAGAGATTGTTGTCGTATCTAAACATCTCGCATTTAGTTTAAATTTCATATTGTAAGTTTATTTTGTTGTTGTTGGGATTAATTCAACACCTCAATACACCTTTTGAAGCAAAATAAGTAGGAAGTTGATAAATAATGTCACAATGCTCCTTTCAAAGTATGAATGTTTACTGAGTAGGGGTGTCTTGCTACGTCCAATACTATTAGTACTATATTGCCTTTGTGATAGTAAGAACGCACTGATCATTGCAGCAGTAGGATTCTGCCTGGAAATGGCTATGGAATGTATATCTACTTCGGTATGATGGATGCTACGCATGCACACTTCCAGACCCCGAAATCATTATTTACAAAATATGGAAGTGTCAAAAAGCGAACAAAGGCAGCGAACATGCTTCGGTAAATGAACATTCCGTTCACGCGTGGTTGCTGTCTGGAGTCGACAGCAGCACGGGAGGCACGGATCAAAGCGAGGGACATTCCAGTGAGAATTGGCTGAGGTCGTCTTTAAGCCCACGATGCATATGTGCCGAGCTTCAACACAGCCGTGGTGGGTGTATTTCGAGCCAAGGGTGCAAGTCATTTATCATAGTTTACACATGTACAAAGTACAACCGACAAAACTCCAGAACGAAGCCTCGAATGCATTCATACTTTCTTTTCAGTTTCTTGTCAAACTAAGAACTTTCGACATTTGTAGTCTGTTAATGCGTAAGATAAAGCACGTGCTTCATCTATATCTAGTACGAAACGAAGTCTGCAATGAGGTCGAAAGGAGGAAGTAATTTAAATTATCTGTTCAATTGGCTTCACGTTTCGTGTAGGTGTTGAGACATCTGTCAACAGCCAACGGTTCCAAATGACTAGCATCTTATGGTAAATATCTCGTTGTCAGCAACAAAATTGGTTGTGCAAGTGCACATATGTTTCCATCTCTCGCAATTTATCAGCCATTCCGTGTTCCACATGCATAGCGGTTCCTATTTTACATGACACCCACTAGCCGGGGCAGCTGGTTCTGTGTTAGTACGCCAAGCACCCATTGCGCTAATTGATTTCTATAGACTGCGCCCTGGTCTGCGGGTGACATCTGGTCGCGGAGCTAATGTATAGTTTTTTTCAAACAGCCGATCTTGTCACGCATGTTCACTTGTTTCTTATTGCTGAGTGCATACCATTCCGCACTACACAGTTTACAGTACCACACAACACCAGTCAAGCTGCCAAGACGGGGTTCCGTTGCTACATTGTGTAAACCGTGTCCCACTCCGGTCTTCTACAGTTGCTATTTGCCATTACTTAACAACAGCCACTGGTAGAATGTAATCGCTGACTAACATCTCTGGTGATTAACTGCCTTGATAAGTGTGCATCAATCACAATGTCAGACTAATGGAAGTCTAGTATTACTTATTTGCATGTTATGAGCATATGGCATTTTCATGTGGAGCTTTGCGCATTATATATACGTGGATTACTCAGTAGATTTATGTGGTAGCCTATGGTATGTGTTTTATAGGCCCGTGCGAGTCCTTGTCACGAAGTGTTCACATCCAGCAGAGCGCTGTGTGCTCAATAATTGGAAGCGATGGGAGATTACACAAGCGTATGTCTCAGAGAAATACCAAGAAGATATATGTCAGTGTGACAATATATGGTTATAAGCTTGTTATAAGCTTGTCATAAGTTATTACATACGCTGAGGTTAATACCCTGTTGATCAGTATAAGACCATATCGTTATAAGCTGTTATAGACGCTGAGATTAATACCCTGTTGATCAGTATAAGACTATATCGTCATAAGCTGTTATAGACGCTGAGGTTAATACCTTGTTGATCAGTATAAGACTATATCGTTATAAGCTGTTATAGACGCTGAGATTAATACCTTGTTGATCAGTATAAGACTATATCGTCATAAGCTGTTATAGACGCTGAGATTAATACCCTGTTGATCAGTATAAGACCATATCGTCATAAGCTGTTATAGACGCTGAGATTACTACCCTGTTGATCAGTATAAGACTATATCGTCATAAGCTGTTGTAGACGCTGAGATTAATACCCTCTTGATCAGTATAAGACCATATCGTCATAAGCTGTTATAGACGCTGAGATTACTACCCTGTTGATCAGTACAGGACTATATCGTTATAAGCTGTTGCAGACGCTGAGATTACTACCCTGTTGATCAGTACAGGACTATATCGTTATAAGCTGTTGCAGACGCTGAGATTACTACCCTGTTGATCAGTACAGGACTATATCGTCATAAGCTGTTATAGACGCTGAGATTACTACCCTGTTGATCAGTACAGGACTATATCGTCATAAGCTGTGATAGACGCTGAGATTAATACCCTGTTGATCAGTATAAGACCTTTATTATCGTCATAAGCTGTTATAGACGCTGAGATTAATACCCTGTTGATCAGTATAAGACCTTTATATCGTCATAAGCCGTTATAGACGCTGAGATTAATACCCTGTTGATCAGTATAAGACTATATCGTCATAAGCCGTTGTTGACGCTGAGATTACTACCCTGTTGATCAGTACAGGACTATATCGTCATAAGCTGTTATAGACGCTGAGATTACTACCCTGTTGATCAGTACAGGACTATATCGTCATAAGCTGTTATAGACGCTGAGATTACTACCCTGTTGATCAGTACAGGACTATATCGTCATAAGCTGTTATAGACGCTGAGATTACTACCCTGTTGATCAGTACAGGACCATATCGTCATAAGCTGTTATAGACGCTGAGATTACTACCCTGTTGATCAGTACAGGACTATATCGTCATAAGCTGTTATAGACGCTGAGATTACTACCCTGTTGATCAGTATGGGACCATATCGTTATAAGCTGTTGCAGACGCTGAAATTAATACCCTGTTGATCAGTACAGGACTATATCGTCATAAGCTGTTATAGACGCTGAGATTAATACCCTGTTGATCAGTACAGGGCCCCGTTCCTCAAAGCGATCGTAGCGCTACGACAGTCGTAAGTCTATGATAAAGTATGGGAGTAACGACTGTCGTAGCGCTACGATCGCTTTGAGGAACGGGGCCCAGGACTATATGGTCATAAGCTGTTGTAGACGCTGATATTACTACCCTGTTGATCAGTACAGGACTATATAGTCATAAGCTGTTATAGACGCTGAGATTAATACCTTGTTGATCAGTATAAGACCATATCGTTATAAGCTATTATAGACGCTGAGATTAATACCTTGTTGATGAGTATAAGACTATATCGTTATAAGCTGTTGTAGACGCTGAGATTAATACCCTGTTGATCAGTATAAGACCTTTATTATCGTCATAAGCTGTTATAGACGCTGAGATTACTACCCTGTTGATCAGTATAAGACTATATCGTCATAAGCTGTTATAGACGCTGAGATTAATACCCTGTTGATCAGTATAAGACCATATCGTCATAAGCTGTTAAAGACGCTGAGATTAATACCCTGTTGATCAGTATAGGACCATATCGTCATAAGCTGTGATAGACGCTGAGATTAATACCCTGCTGATCAGTATGGGACCATATCGTTATAAGCTGTTGTAGACGCTGAGTTTAATACCCTGTTGATCAGTATAAGACCATATCGTTAAAAGCTGTTAAAGACGCTGAGATTAATACTTTGTTGGTCAGAGAATCCTTGTGGGATCAGTATAACACTTTGTCGTTATCAACTGTTATTTTCTGGATCAGTCTGACGATATATCGCTTTAGGGTGTTGTAGACGCTGAGATTAATACTTGTTGATCAGTATGACGATATATCGCTTTAGGGTGTTGTAGACGCTGAGATTAATACTTGTTGATCAGTCTGACGATATATCGCTTTAGGGTGTTGTAGACGCTGAGATTAATACTTGTTGATCAGTCTGACGATATATCGCTTTAGGGTGTTGTAGACGCTGAGATTAATACTTGTTGATCAGTCTGACGATATACCGCTTTAGGGTGTTGTAGACGCTGAGATTAATACCCTGTTGATCAGTCTGACGATATATCGCTTTAGGGTGTTGTAGATGCTGAGATTAATACCCTGTTGATCAGTCTGACGATATATCGCTTTAGGGTGTTGTAGACGCTGAGATTAATACCCTGTTGATCAGTCTGACGATATATCGCTTTAGGGTGTTGTAGACGCTGAGATTAATACCCTGTTGATCAGTCTAACGATATATCGCTTTAGGGTGTTGTAGACGCTGAGATTAATACCCTGTTGATCAGTCTGACGATATATCGCTTTAGGGTGTTGTAGACGCTGAGATTAATACCCTGTTGATCAGTCTGACGATATATCGCTTTAGAATATAGGTGTTGTAGACGCTGAGATTCATACCCTGTTGATCAGTATAGGACTATATCGTCATAAGCTGTTATAGACGCTGAGATTAATACCTTGTTGATCAGTATAGGACCATATCGTCATAAGCTGTTGTAGACGCTGAGATTAATACCCTGTTGATCAGTATAAGACCATATCGTTAAAAGCTGTTATAGATGCTGAGATTAATACTTGTTGATCAGTATGACAATGCAATTAGATGTTATAGACGCTGAGATTAATACCTGGCAAATAAGTATGACAAATGTGGTTATAAGGTGTTATAGACTGTTAGGCGATTATACTGAGGCTCAGCGTGACAATATGTAGTTATAAGATTTTTAAGAAACTCACTTTTTTGACAGTGCCTTTGCCTAAGCGCCTCTGAGCAAAGTTGTTGGAAAAGGCGCTATATAAATACTAACTTTATTTTTATTATTATTATTATTATTATTATTATTATAAGCTATTGTGGGCCTTCAGATAAAGTAGTCAGAGAGCCGTGTGATATGGCTGGGATACTGTTGAGTGTGTCGTAAATATTATAACCAAACATTACATAAAATCTTGCTTTACTGCTACAACTGCTGCTACTACTAAGACACACGCACACACGCACACACGCACACGCGCATACGCACACACGCGCACATAAAGCAAATTTACACCCGCCGGGACTGACTCAACAAACTTGAAGAATTAGATATCGTAAATCACTCGGAAACTACCGATGCATTCCAGTTAAGCTTCTGATATACTGCACAACTGCTGTATATACGTTAAGGTGCTAAAATATCAGTTTATATCAATTAAGATACATCCCTAATGGAATAGCGGTGCCTCGGAAGTGAGCCCAATAGATGCAGCCCGTCGCTAATCGGCTCAAGCACAGAAAATGTGTTCACACCATCACGCAAATCTTTCCACCGAGTATCGCACAACGAGTCTCCAGCGTGAACTAATCGATGTGTATACAATCAAGTGCATTTCGACGTACTTAAATCATTCTCTGTGACCGTCAATACAGTGAGTATGTATTATAAACCAGTTACGTTCCCGGTGTTGAAAACACTCCATTTCTAACACTTATCAGAAAAAAAATATGTTAGGCAGAACATTCTAGTTTTAAATGACACAAACCCGTACAAAGGACATCTGGCACTTAATTTGACCCGAATTGCATTTCAAGTGATCCAGAGCCCTATTTAGAGCGAACATTGTTTTGCAATTGTGAGAAACAAACCGACGGAAGGCCAATTTCATTAATGTACTTTGTATTGCCCGGCTTTCACGTGCTGAGCACCTGACTCTATAACCGTGCAGTTAAACGTGACATTTACACGTGACGAACTGTTGTAGATTTCACATGTTCCGTGCATCTGATCGACACCGCCTGACTAAGCGAGGATTGTTATCTAATCAATTACTTGTACATTTCAGCTAATACATACACAAGCGACCTACATAGACGCCGGTTTGAAAACAACACATACATACCAACGGCCAATTCAGCTCTCTCTTGGGAGTTGCTGACAACATTAATATGTTGTTGACGAGAAAAATCGTTTTGAAAAAGACAACTGAAAAGTCAGCTGTTCAAATTAATTTGAACCTCTTGGCTGGTTATGATTAACAGAAAAATGTGAAGTTTTGGCATACTTGGCAATTACATAGGAATTCAAATAACGAAACGAAGCCATCATGGCCTTATCTTTGTCGTCAAGCCGATAGGGAACTCGAAGTAATGCCCCTATTTACATTACTAGTTTGCGATTGTCGTATTTTAAGAAGAATATTCGGGATTTATTGTGGCATCAGACCAAATATATCAACCTACATTATGCAATATTTTGTCGAAATTGCTGCCATTTACATTCTCAGTTGGTTACGACGGCAAAATCTGATAACCCAACTCAGAGGCCTCATCCATCAACTCTCATACGGTGCTCCAGGTTATATAGACGCAATGATTACACAGTTTGGTTATAAAATTGAAGTTTTGCCAGGAGGAACCATGCACAGTGTGTCAGGAACGTTGTCTTTTGTTCATCCTATTTCTCAAGATATTCGCTATCGATCGTTACATCACACTTTGTGGCTGCTGTTTGTTACAGTATTTAATTGACTATCAGGATCATCACCATCATCATCGTCGGCATCATCATCATCATCATCATCATCGTGTCTGTCATTCAAACGCCAGAAAAATTAATGAATAATTAGTATTGTAATACTATAGCAATATACAGTCTTCAACATAACTGGTTCAACATAACCAGCTTCTTCTACATCATAATCATCATCAATCATCATCACCATCATCATCATATTCGTTTCAGTTTTCCAAACTCCAAGAGTACTATTCTCTTCTCCATCAAGAATTAATTAATTAATTAAATTTGATAATTATTGTATTTATTTAAGATAATTCTTCCGCATAACTGGTTCATGAACGTATGTCAGTTTCTTCATCATCATCATCATCATCATCATCATCATCATCACCGTCGTTGTAAGTTAACTCGTAAATAAAAACCTGTAGTCACATTCCAGCGTGTAACAAATGAGAGTTTATAATGAAGTCCTCCTGAGGGAACTCTTTAGGAATTTCGTGATTAATCATATTTCTGTATGTTGAAAGTCTGTGCCTAACGACTTCAGTCTCATTACCTTCGCTGATAACGGACGCCGCATAAATAACCCGTCTGGTCGCATTGTCTTGGACAGGGCAGCTTTCCAGCCTACGTTATCTATGTATCTAACAGATATACGTGCATGGTCCTGTCACCCTCCCACTGCAGTCATTTGTCTCCGTGAGATATAGGCAATGAGATCGTGATGGTGCAAATCGGTCAGGTTTAGGCTCCGCGAGCATCAGCGCGTACATTTGAACCTCGCCATGGAGGCGACAACTACATCACACGTGGGACTTGTTGGACTTTAAAATGGCCAAGGCGAGGCTATCAGGTGACCAATTACTGCTAAAGTCTTGACAAAGAGGGAAAAACAATATGTCAGCACTCGCTGAATCTGAACAAAAATCAATACATGATTGTTAATTCGTGCTGTAATTAATCCAATTACTGGGTAGTGATAGACACAAGCATCCTTCAGTTAGCCGAGCAGTGTGTCGACTCTCATAGCTCATTACAACAGCCAATTTATACTTGTTGATGTAACATTCCCCTTGCTGTTACAGATATGACACGGTTAGATTCATTGACAATCCTGAACGTAATGTTGTACTCGGTCATATTGACAAAGCGGGAATACACCCCTGACTCATCTTTCAATGGTATCAATAACTAGGAAGGCAAGGCCTTGTGAATCTTTCTATGAGCCTGTCTAGCTTATGTTATTGATCGTAAGTTTAAACGTTACACGAATCAAACATGTTAAATGTTGTATGAGAAGACAGGATTTCAGCCTTTTTAATTCTTTCAGTGACAAATTTAGGTACAGATGCTGTATCACTAGAGAGAGGAAATAGCATCTGCATTGCGTAGATCGATCACTGGATTGGCAGATTCAGATCCGATTTCATACACATCGCCTATAAAGCTTGAATATTGCTAACTGGTGCGTTAAACAATAAACAAAAAACAATGAAATCGAGAGTGCATCGTGATAACGCTGATACAACAAACTGGCGAAAGCGGATTTCTTTTCCTTAATTGCATGTACTCGGTCCCAATTTTCAAATAACAGACCGACAAATAGTAAAGGGCTTCGGACACAGTCCCTTACATGTCTGGTAATAATAAGCTGAAGTAGGTTCTCAAGCTTGAACTTCCTGCTTTTCGACACGCTATACAAAAATCAATAGAGACATCAAAAGAATGTTTCCTGACCTAGTCTCACGATTACTCGTGTTCTTGGTACATATAATTATATTGAACTACACCTATCTAATACTGTACTGAAACCACTACACAAAAGACTACTCCCTTTAGAAGACTCGACTACATAGCCCTACCTAATGCACGTTATACCACACCTGTAGCACGCGTGGTACAGAGATCGATAATATATAAAATAGTAATGTCCTGAACAGAACTACACTGTTACTCCGTCAGACGGTTAACTCCAAATATATAATCAGAAAATCAACTTTCATTCACGATACTGTTGAAGCAGTGTCTGGAGTCCTGGACAATTAGCTAGAGATTTCAAATAGCTGTTGAATTCAGTAACGACAAAAAGAACGATTTGATCTAATCCCAATGATTTAGAAAGTGTTAGCGTTGGTCGATAAAAATGACTTTTATTATGGGCTAGTTCTGGTAACCCTTTCTACAAACCGAATGTTGTTTTTCTGACATATACATCACTGAAAAACATGAGATAAAGAGGGTTTATTATGTTTGCAAAGATGTAAACTATGATATGTGGGTCTTGTATGTAAATGAAAGCATAAAAACACGATATTAACTAATGAGCATTTCTATAGCGCCTTCTCGATAAGTCATATGCTCAAAGCGCTGAACATGGCAAAGATGAAATCTGGATACTTTTTTTAAAGAGATGTGTCTTCAAATGGGCTTTGAAACTCTCCAAAGATAGGCAAGTTCTCATGTCAGTAGACAGACATGATAATCTTCTACTATTAATGCAATATGCATGTTTATAACACAATTAGGTGGTACTTACCCATATAACACGGCCGCCCCTGCTATTCCTCCCCCACACTGGGCAATACAGTACAATATTCCCCTCAAGGGGGTCACTTTGCACGTAATCGTCATGGCAAGGCTGACGACTGGATTGAAGTGGGCACCTGATATATGTCCAAAACACTGGACAAGAGTCGCCATTGTAAATCCGAATGAAAACGACACCAGCAATATATCGTATCTATAGTCTCTAAAATTCTCACAAAACAACGTGGCGCTGCACCCAAGCAGAACATAGAACATAGACCCTAAACATTCCGAGATGACGGCTCTCCAGAACTCTATGGTCTTAATCTCGGCCTTCATCACCATGTTGGCTACCTCACACAGCCGTAGTTGTCGATAGTTCCTGGCCACCGGCTGACCATTGTGGACATGGGAGTACTGGCCTGGCATCCTCCCGGCGTAGGATCGGGAAGACATCGAAGGAATGATTCCAATGGATTGATTTCTCCGCCCTCTTGTAGTAGACGAGGCCTTTACTGGAATGGTTCCTTGGGTTTCTTTTAATGTTCCGTCAACTTTGAAGATGCCGGATACGGAACGTTCTTCATTGCTTCATCAGTCCTAATCTTCAAATAGACAGTTTTACTCACAACTTGAAATTTATTTTTTCCTTTCAATTAATTAGCTCCGTTTGTTGCCAAGAAAGAAGAATTCTGCTGCTCATGGGTGCTGTAACAGAGGAAAACTCTCACTAAGGGCGATAACACTGCTGAGAACATTGATCAGGGAGTTATATTAAAACTGAACCTAATTTCAAGCATTTCTCAAAACCTGTTATTGAAGTTCAAATGCAATTTCCCGATTTCACAAATTCTCTTGTAGTCATTCGCGCTTTATTTCCAGATACGGTTTTATTTGACACTGAAAAATGAACTTATCGAGATGTTGTTGACAGACTGTCACAAAAGTCGGATCAATTGAGCTTTCTCATACCCATTTGGTCCGTGCTACAAATTGGCATGCCCCTAGTATCCCCCACTCCGGCACACGTATCCTGGTTTTTCAAGCCCGTGAACGTTATTTGTCAATTTGTTGACATCAGCTTAGAAGCATCTGTCAAATTACTGTTCCCATCAATACAGTCTTTTCACCCTCCCTGATCTCCCCTCAAGAAGTAATTTTCCTCAGATGATATTACGAGATGCTGTTCTGATGAAGAAAGATGAAGATGATACATCAATATATCCTCAGCTGGCTGCAGGGAAAATGAGTACACACGCTGAAACCAATTCTACGTCAAATATGTTCCACCGTTTCAATTTGGTTCAAGCATTAAATGAGGAAGTGATCTTACTGGCGAAGTGAATAAGCATTTGTCTTTAAATTTTAAAACAGTTCGAAAGTTTGTAAGACATATGTCAAAATCATGATTATACATACGTGTTGGCTTGGTTGAAGTGACGCCTTTCCCTGTGGAGCGGAGGTAGCAGACTGAAGTTCAAAGCAGCAAGTTTTACTTTTGAAATGCAAAAAATGAAATGGATTCCAAGTCTGGGGTTGTCAAACTCTGCTGAAACCCTCCCCGGACTGTTCTGCGCGAATATAAGAACTGGGTTCCAGTCAATCTCTTCTCTTTACCTTCGTGAATTTTAACTGTGAACAACTCGTTATGGTGTGTTGAAGTTGTTTATCTACGATAAATTACTACAAAAAACGGCGAATGATGACACGAAAGGATTTACAACACATGTAATACTTCCATGCGACAAGTGAATAGCCAACTATTCTCACTCTCTTCTGTTTGTACAACCCTCTCGTCTGCCGCTTCTTTCAGTCTTGAGCAGACGACAAACACACATGGCGGGAACCTCTCGTACAGGCTCAGGTAGACTCTCACTCGCAGATAGTTCCTGATTCCAAAGCCTCTGGCTTCAATCCATATCTACACCACGAACAAAACAATCAGACTTTTGACGTAACATCCTCTCCTCCTGTGAACAAAACCTCCGGTCAAACTCTGTAACTGCTATGAGAACTTTTAGTTTGGTATTCATTCAATCTCTGCAGCGCCGCATGTCGCGATACAGCTGAACAGGACAATATTTGAGTTCCCTCAGATAGATCTACTTATCGCGGGTCATAATTGGACGAGCTCGGCCAAGCTTCATTCAATTTGCCTCGATATGTTTGCTCTCAAGCCTCCGATCTTCGAACGTCCAACCAGTCTCCAATAATTCTTCCCTCCAACTTGTTTGAGTCGTCTGCTGCCGAGCCTGAGTGTCGTCTGCTACAGCATGTGGTCCTCAGAAGCTCACAACAACGCTACTTGCTTTCGACACCACCATTTCCCGATGCCAACCTTTGTCCGAGGGAGCAATTCTATTCTAACTCGCGCTGCCTTCTCCGTTTTGACGATCGATCCAACAGCTGTTGGGTGTGTGAATCACGCTTTAAGCTGTTACGTTAGATTATTGTTATACAGTGCTAATGACTCTTATGATCGATCATCAAGCGAAGTATTGAACAACAGATTAAATACAATAGAACGTTAAGATGCAATTCAGATACTCTACATTACCATGGTGGGAAGTCAGCCCTCTGAATACAAGAGACTTGATGCGAAGACGTAATTGTTGAAGAAAATAGCGAAAAAGTGAATATGGGGACTCATTAGAAACCGATTACTCTTTTCAGCTTTTGCTCTGAAGATCAGACCCGTTATCTCTAATTATAAACCTTATCAGCATCTTTTTTAACCCAAACCACGTAATCAAATAGTAATTCACCAAAATCTTTGTAGAGTACAACACTAACATGGCCGGAGTGATGCTTGTCTGAGAGGAGGGAAGATAATAGGAAGCCAGACTTCACATGCACGGTGGGACTCGATATCGCCGAAAACAGCAGATTAGTCGGAAAAAAGCATTGTCCTTGGTGGACACTGTAATTGATGTGTGTATAGGGAGGAGGGAGAAAAAATATGTATGTGCACCGGAAAAAAATATGATTGAGCTGGAAAAGCTTTGAGGATACATGAATAAAACATAGCTTGTCTCAACAAATCTTACCACTTGTATTAAATCAATGAAATCAGAGATATCCTGATGATGTTACTTTTTAATGTCTTTCACCGTTGCCATATCGATGCCGGCTTGATTAGCTGGCAACACCGAGTAATGCATCCAATTACGTTATTACTGAGTATTCTGATTATTGTAAATATCAAAACATCACGGTTTATATTCAAATTATTTTCTCATTTTTGTTTACTTCGCATTCGCAACTATAAAATATACATTAACCGATGCAGAAACGGTGTCATGTTGCTAAACGCTCTCTGTTTTAGCAGTTCAGGTGACTGAGAAAAGATTTTGTTTATAAATCTGAGAGCCCTGAAATATGTGATAACTCTATTAAGCGGAACAATAACGAATGATTGCACAAAGCTTTAGTGATGTATAGACGTCGGAATGCGCGATACTTCAACATAATGACAGTTGTTTGGCAACTAGCACGCGTGAATTAACTCAGTGTAAGTCAGTCGGGTAATATATGCCGAGCATTGTTCAATGTTTACCTGTAAATGAGGGCGGTATACACTTGAACGAACCAGGACAACACATTTTAAGGGGACCAATGGGAAGTGATGTAGCACTGTTTATATTGCAAATGATATAAAAGATCGGCTGTCACAGGTGGGAAGTATATAATCAATACAGTGAATTATGTAACTTTCAGAGTATTGTTCAGCTCTGCATCCGCGCAGTTGGCCTAATGCATGGTATATGAGACCCAGTTTTTAATATAGCTAGATTGTATCACAGTAATTACAGGGCCTGGCAGTGATACGTCTTAAATATAGGAAACACAACTTCAGTTAATCAGGCCGTTGTCGAGCAGTGCCACTTTAGCTGAGTGTTTATTTCCTTTCATTTATGTATTATTGGGGTCTGAAGCTCTTGCAAAGAAGGCAGGCTCCGATTAACGAAAGCCTAATGATGCCATTTTGGCACCATCAGTTACTTTTTAAATCGAAATTGCTCCTCATTTCCATTATTTGAACTATTTTCGATTATTTGATAACTTTTAACTCACTCACTCGATATTTTGAGTATTTTGTTTTTAGTGAGATTGTATTTTCAAATGTCTTTTAAAAACTCGAAATTTTGAATTTTAAACCTCGTTATTTCGATGATTTTCGAACATGTTATCGAACTTCGAGTTTTGAAAAATAACGTGAAATGCAGGAAACAAATAATCGAAATTAGAACATAACGGAATTAACGAGAAAAACTCGAAATTGACCAAAACCCCAAAACCTAAAAAACCCACCACCAAAACAACAAGAACAAATAACTGAAATGACGAGAAAATTCGGTTTAGAAATATAACATATGATACCGAAGAGGCACCACTGGGATTTCATACAGACTGCAGGATAATATCGTGCTTTTTATCATTACCCGGATACATAAACGACTATTCCCGTGGGACTGTTCGTCTCAATCGTTTCGATGAAGTTTCTGAACATGCTCGTGAAATATTAACGCGTGCAGGTTAATGTACGGGTCTCATTGTGACTACAACAGTGGACAGGTGATAATGGCATATATCTATACATTGAGAAAACAATGTGTCATGCATTGTTTAATTGGCGCATCGTAACATATCATTGCTGATTAAAGGAGTGACTGAATGAGTGAGTACGGTTTTACGCCGTTTTTAGCGATATTCCAGCAATATCACTTCGGGGGACAATAGACAGAAATAGCCTTCACACATTGTACCCATGTTGGGAATCGAACCCGGGCCTTGGCGTGACGAGCGAACGTTTTAACCACTAGGCTACCCCACCGCCACCGTTAAATAAAGGAATATAGTAAACAATAATCGCTATACGATAATACACGAATATCATAAAATCTTTGTAAAAAATTAACTAAGTCTAATGAATTTATCTTGCTTGAAAATGTTATGAGATAAACGCTTGATTGAACAACAGGCACCAACAATTGGCTTCAAACACCATACCAAGGTGGGGAATCGATGGTTTTAACAACAGCTATTGCCTACGTAGTAGCCCCTGCTTTTATTGGAAATAGGTCAGTAAGATCACAGACAATATATCCGTCATTAAAACGGTTTGTAAATTCTTGTATCCCTCATGTCGTCACAGAGTGTCCAAGTAACAGATACTACAGCTATCAATGTATCCTCTCTTGTCTGAATCCAAGGCTCTCAGAGACCAATCACCACGGCAACCGGAAACTGGAGACCCAGGTGGCAGGTGCGTGTAATGGCACCGGTGACGGATATTCCGGCTATCATGTGTCAGAGCGGGAAGGTAGTTAGCCAAGGTCGGGTGTCCCAGGGGATGTCAGCAGTCTGCATAGTAATTGATGACTAATCGGCTACACATCACATGTAATTGGCGTAGTTGTGGGGCTTTCCCCTGCATTAAACAGACCGCGGTCATACACGCAAGACCAAAAGCACAGGCATGGACAGACTGGTCTCTGAAATGAACATATTTTACGGAACATTATAATAATACAATGTCATAAAAAGGAGCCAGAGACCTTCTTCCTGAAACAGTGGTAGTCTAGACTTGCCACATATTCTGGACTCGCATGGGCTTTCCTGGATATATTTGACAGGTATCATTCATATAACTTTCTTTATCCTAGGGTCGTTTGGGTAGCCCTGTGGTCAAAGCGTTCACTTGTCAGGCCTGAGACCAGCGTTCGATTTTCCACATTGATACAGGGTGTGATAATTTCTCGTGTCCTCTGCCATGATATTGCTGGAATATTACTAGAAGTGGCGTAAAACTTATACTCACTCACACTCATTATTTTCTTTATCACATGAAAGGTAGATTTCTGGGCATGCAAAGGCCAACAGATAAAACGGTGTCCTTTGAGGTCCTATACGGATAAATATGCAAATATGAAGCCTGGTAGTATTTACAAACAAAACGGCATCATCCTTGTCAGTCGGGGATCGAGTTATAATTAACCATTGGGGTACATTGAAGCAGCTGTTCAATATATTGTTATCCCAATATCAAAACAGTTGTCTAAACTCGTCTACGTACACATAAGCTGAACACATCGAACAGGACATTTATCAAGTTAAAGCCCCTCTTCTACAAACACATGCACTGAACACGTCGAACTGGACATTTACCAAGTTAAAGCCCCTCTTCTACAAACACGTGCACTGAACACATCGAACAGGACATTTACCAAGTTAAAGCCCAACTTCTACAAACACATGCACTGAACACATCGAACAGGACATTTACCAAGTTAAAGACCCTCTTCTACAAACACATGCACTGAACACATCGAACAGGACATTTACCAAGTTAAAGACCCTCTTCTACAAACACATGCACTGAACACATCGAACAGGACATTTACCAAGTTAAACTCCCTTCATCTTCACATACATAAGCTAATCACATCAGAAAAGAAAGTGATTATCACAACTCTTTTCACCTACAAACAAATACACATATATCCTGAACACCGTGGAGAGGGCATCGACCATATTCAGCTCCCTTCATTTACATACACTGGACACAAAGGGCATCACATCGACCAACACAACCCTTCTTCTCCTATTGTACATCCCCTGGAGATTTTGTTAACTTATGAGATTTGCGTTGATGCTCAATGGCATTTGGCGTCCAAGAAGATTTGTGTTATTACCTAAGGAGATTTTTGTAGCCGCCAGATATGTTTATATTGTACCTCGAGGTGATTGGTAATATTGCTCAAACAGATTGGTGATGTCGCCATGGAGACGTTTGACGACTGAGTTGTTTGTGTTGTTGCTCTGTGGCATTTGTGCTGTCCACATTTAGGTGTTATCGTATGGCAAGATATTCAACATGTCTGTAATGGCCAAAGACCTATGATGAAACAAATATTGCTCTGTGTGAATGCATAAAACTCAATCGACCATCTCTGATAACGCATGGCACACACTAAGCTTTCTGTGATCAACCATGGTGTTCAACTGTGATTTTACCGTGAAGCATGAAACAAAAAGATTGTATTGGTAAAGCATGATACACCTTGCGCTCTCTGTAATATAGTATGACTTATAAAGTATGTCTTCACGAATAAAGCATGACAATAAAGAAGACTTACGTATAAAGCATGACACCTGTTACTTGTATATTCCCAAGTTGAAACTAAAATATTAAGCATGACAATAAAGAAGACACAGAAGAATGACAATAAACAAAGAAATATAATGTAATCAACAATTGTTCACACTACAAAGGTACCTCTACGGTAGTACAGAACAGAATGGCAACACAGATACACAGGCAGTGTAATATACTGAACCACAAAAGAAACGTCGCCTTTCAAAACCAAATGGGAAATTTTGTTCTTAAAAGGGGGTGTTTTTATTATGATTGTACCGTTTTGTTAACATGCTTTTCAATCCAAATTGACAGTTATTACCAACATCAGTGTGTTTTCTGATGAAAAAGCACATCGACCAAACGCACCGTAAAAGGCAGACATGGTAAAAGGTTCCGTATGACATTCGTGAAAATGAAAATGCACGTGCATGTGGTGACAACACTACCAATGAGTACAAGTCCCAAACTCGCTTGAAATCTTTTTTTTTTTGACACAATCGCCATGCCACGACTTACGAGAGATCAGAGGAACCAAGTCTTGGGTCGATTGCAAATTGTTTAGACTGCACGGAGGATATCCAATCATTGTAATGATCCTGTTAGGACAATCAATTGACTACAGGAGTGGTATCAGGTCACCAACAGCATCCAAGACCGTCAACGTCAAGACCGACAGATTGTGAGCGACCATCTGCAGGATCGCTTCCTCAGAGCGACGGAAACAGCACGCCAGACCATTGGGACTCACATCAGACCCATCAGTGCCGATACAGTGCGTTGACGTTTGCACGGAAAAAAACTCTGTTGTCACAGACCATATCGTAGTCCTGTCCCCATCGCTCATCATCGTCAAAACCGACTGCAATGGGCAGCTCAGCATCGAAATTGGCGTTATCGTCAATGGAGAACTGTGTTTTTATCTCATGAAAGCCGATATTGTATTTCGACAGTCTATGGCAGAGTGAGAGTATGGTGAAGGCGTGGGGAACTGTATCCCAATGAGTGTATTGTTGAAAGAGACTCGTGGGGTGGTCCAAGCATCATGGTGTGAGGTGCAATCGGTCTGAACCAGATAGTTGGTACAGTGGTGTTCCAGAATCTCGGTCCAGGATGAGGACATGACGTAACAGCTGCTCGCTATATTGACCAAGTCATAAGACTTCACGTTGTGCCACATTTTGGACGTTACAGAAATTATATCTTCCAGCAAGACAACGCTCGTGCCCACACTGGCAGAGCAACATTGGACAACATGACATCCAAACCCTACAATAGCCTGCACTCAGTCCGGATTTAAGTCCAATAAAACACCTTTAGGGCGAGATTCAAAGAAGACTGAATGACCTCCAACCAACTGCGGCTGGACTCGATCAGGCATTTCGCAGATTATGGACCCAAGTGCCTATGGTCTTAATCAACCGGCTAATTCATTCCATGTACAGACGATACAACGCTTTCATCGATGCACATGGAGACTACACACTATACTGACTTTGGGGTATCTTAATGGTACCATTTTTGGTGATTTTGTTTGTGTGAACTCTAAATGTGATTTCCGAAAATGTGTTAACCATAATTGTTAAGTTTGAACACATTCCTCCTTTTTGATTGTTCATTAGAGTGAATTAAAGAGTGTGCTGTCAGAAAGCGCTATCGGTGCGACATTTCTGTTGTGGTTCAGTATACAAGGGCGGTGATTATCCCAATAAAGACAGCAATGGCAATGTTCACCACCCAGCAACAGTCAGCCAACTTGTGGGGCGGTGGGGTAGCCTAGTGGTTAAAGCGTTCGCTCGTCACACCGAAGACCCGGGTTCCATTCCCCACATGGGTACAATGTGTGAAGCCCATTTCTGGTGTTCCCCGCCGTGATATTGCTGAAATATTGCTTAAAGCGGCGTAAAACTAAACTCACTCACTCACTCATCCAACTTGCAACAAGGCAGAGTAATCAGGGACATAATGAGCACCACACACAATTTTTCTTCTTCATGTAATGTGAGATAAAAGTTAAGAGTTAACTCCCCTTAAATACAAAAGAAAAAGATGCAAGGCAATTCTCCAAATCCCTGGGCCTGAACAGCCCATAGGGTGGTAGTATACTGTATAGTACGTTCCAGAACCCTGTCTCAGTATAGAGCAAGTCTAAATATAACACAGTTGCCCCTCACTGGATATCACATGTACAGCTAGTGTATCACACTTGGAACGTTGTTACATAACACATGTCACAATCATGTAACACAACCATCAAGCCTTCACTCATGAAGTATTTTCTTCAGCAACTCTTCACTTATTAAACTTGGCATTCAGCAAGCCTTCGGATATACAACATGGCATTCAGCAGGTTTTCGGATATACAACATGGCTTCAGCAAGCCTTCCCATATAAAATATGGCATTCAGCAAGCCTTCGGATATAAAACATGGCATTTAGCAAGCCTTCAGATATAAAACATGGCATTCAGCAAGCCTTCGGATATAAAACATGGCATTCATCAAGCCTTCCCATATAAAACATGGCATTCAGCAAGCCTTCGCATATAAAATATGGCATTCAGCAAGCCTTCCCATATATAACATGGCATTCAGCAAGCCTTCATGGCATCAGCAAGCCTTATATAACATGGCATTCAGCAAGCCTTCCCATATATAACATGGCATTCAGCAAGCCTTCCCATATAAAACATGGCATTCAGCAAGCCTTCGCATATAAAATATGGCATTCAGCAAGCCTTCCCATATATAACATGGCATTCAGCAAGCCTTCCCATATATAACATGGCATTCAGCAAGCCTTCCCATATATAACATGGCATTCAGCAAGCCTTCCCATATAACATGGCATTCAGCAAGCCTTCCCATATATAACATGGCATTCAGCAAGCCTTCCCATATATAACATGGCATTCAGCAAGCCTTCCCATATAACATGGCATTCAGCAAGCCTTCCCATATATAACATGGCATTCAGCAAGCCTTCCCATATATAACATGGCATTCAGCAAGCCTTCCCATATATAACATGGCATTCAGCAAGCCTTCCCATATATAACATGGCATTCAGCAAGCCTTCCCATATATAACATGGCATTCAGCAAGCCTTCCCATATATAACATGGCATTCAGCAAGCCTTCCCATATAACATATATATAACATGGCATTCAGCAAGCCTTCCCATATATAACATGGCATTCAGCAAGCCTTCCCATATATAACATGGCATTCAGCAAGCCTTCCCATATAAAATATGGCATTCAGCAAGCCTTCGCATATAAAATATGGCATTCAGCAAGCCTCCAATATTACATCCTCTTCTCATGATCCATGACACCTTATAAATCATCCATGATGAATAATATGCTTAAAAGCCCGCTCTATAAAAACAAGAAAAGCTTTATTGCCATATTCATTATTACCGTCCAAATATATTATTTATAATAACATTCATCGATCTGTCAATCAAAGTAACAATCTGTCCATCATATTTTGTAGCATTACAAAAATAACACAAATAAGTTTTAATGACCCACAAAGTGGGTGGATATGCAGTCAACAATTAAAATGTCCTCACAGTAACCACTTTAAGAAATATGCCGAAGTTCAGCTGCACCAGTCTAATTGAGAGTCGTGTACACAGGCAAAATACTTTCAATGTATCAGACAAAAATGGTCTCATTGATGATACGTACGCAAGAATATGAGCCATGGGTATCATCCCAGGTTAAAATCACTCAAACGTAAAATGGTGACAAAATTAAACTTGCCTCCGCCAGTGAGGTTCAAGTATTCAGAACATGATGGATCATATGCTCACAGATCTTTTAATGGGCATATGAGGTTTCAAACTTTCACTTAGATCGATTTGCATGGGGACAGAATCAGGGTCAGAATTTGAAATATCAAGCAACAAGACCCTTTCCACAGACCCTGCTTAAAGTAGGGTCGATTGTACAATCCGACTGTACTAAGAGCATGTGTTTATAAATCGCTATCAAGTAGTGTTGATATCTGGCCCCGATTTCTCGAAACAAAACTTAAGTTTTTACTCAAATTTCAAACTGAGTTTGACAATTTGAAACAGCTGAATTTTTAAATCTGCTGCATTTTTAAAATAAAAAAGCCCAAACAACTTAAGTATTCTATTCACCAAACTCAAATTGTCTATGTTTGAGTTTAATATCAATTTCAGTTGAACATGGGAAATGCGTTTTCTCAAATTTGAGTAAAAATTCGAACTTAAGTCAAAACTCAGACTTAAGTTTGTTTCGAGAAATCGGGGCCAGGTGTTCGTGAAAAGGTGATCGTATCCTGTCCCACCAGGGACAATCGTCATAAACAAACTTTAATACAAAGTTTTGTCAATTATTCATCTGATCAAAAAAAAACAAAAGAAACAAACAAAACATTTGCAGGACGTATGGTTCAAGTAAACATTGGAATTGTCATCGGACATAATCTTGTGTCTGATGCGTCCTCCACCTGCCTCCCTTCCGAAGGCTTTACTGAGACCTTGGATGTTGTCACCTTCATCAACCAGCATCTCAGCAAGCGTCCATCAAACATTAATATAAACTGAGGGGAAAATAAAGTATAATTTGTTGTTTATGTGAGCGAATGTTGACCAAAACTGAGTTTGACAGTCTTTTTAATTATCACTCATTCCTGCATCAGTTTGTAAAATGGAATTATTTACATATAGGCAATATTGTGTAAACATATAACTGATTTAATGGAGACTGGCAACAAATAAATGTGCACCCACATGGCGTGACCCCTACTATGTTTATAATGTAAGTTTGGGAGAAGAAAGTAAAAAAGCCAATGCCCTTCTAACTTGAAATATTTTCAACTGAAGATCAAATGTACCGTAACATCTGTTGAGAGATAGTTTCTTAAGCTTCTCTGTTGATTTGTTGAACACACATATTGAGGTATTTCAGACAATACCTCTGAACGGGGACACATTAAGATTAAGACAGGTTGGATTCATCTTAACATTCATCTGAGCTAAACAAATGTTTAACTTCAACGCTGTCGGGTTTTATTACTTATCACAGTTCCATCAAAAGAAGAGTCTTCTCCTTTTTCATTCGAAATGCATCCAAAGTACACTTCATCGTGTAGAGAGCCAGGTTCCCGGACTCTAGTGCTTCAATATTGCTAGTCTCAGCTACACTAGTACCCTGTCGTTGGACGAGGGTTGGGAACAAACTCAAACCGTCCTATTGATTCGAATCAGGCAGGGCTATAAATTTAACTAAATCTTTACCACCACCGTATTTCAACCGTACAGCGAAATACTTTTACGGTCGTTCTCTTACTAATGGATATACGATCGACTTGAGCCAAAATTGTCAGATATGGATATCGGTGCCACGGCATGACATTTTAACTGTAAAATATTCCAGCCAGAAGAATAAAACACAATTATTTGAATATTAACGGTTGGCTTATCATCAACAGTCAATACGGACTAGCGGTGGAAAAAGTAAGGAGAAAAAACTCAGTTAATTTAGGTTTGTTTGATTAGAGGAGACTTTAAGTTCCTGTTTGTTTGACTTTTCAAGCGGAAAAATATTTGACGCTATTACCATTTCATGGGTTATCGATTAAAAGAATTGATGACTTTTAAGGAAAATGATTTGCGTGTGTGCGACGATTCGTAATATCTTTAACGTTGGTGAAATGCAACAGCAAAATGTTTTCCCAAAATCTTCAGCGATGTATAAATCACGTATAAACCATTTATAAACCATTCAATAATCGTGCCTAAATCGTATATTATCGACGTATAAATCATACATAAACGATGTACAGATCATGAATGTGTTTTCCTGCACTCCTGAAGCCGCGCCCGTATTCAGTGTTTAGATCACAGATCCCCAGGGTTAATAAACCAGTGTCCTCTTCAACGCTTCAAGCCGTTACTCATTAAACAAATTCATCGCTCTTGCCTGGATAGTAATTTAACGGGTCCGCAATTCGCCGATTTTATCAACAACTGTGCAATCATGGCCGTGCTTTATGCACGGTAAGGGTAAACACGTACATTCTGGGATGTTCCGATACGGACATGTGGCCAAATTGGAACCACGAAGATCTAGGCATGATAAGATTCTGCAGAAAATGCTTAGGTGTAATGATCCGAAAAACATTGAAATATTATGGACTTTATCAGTCATGTTCAACTGGTTGATAATTTGCCCCTTTGCTATTTACATGTGCACGTTTTCGAATCTGATGAATCAAGACATGATCGTGGTTAAGATGAATGCACATGGTTAGTTTTCGAATTTCAGTAGATAACCATTTCTCTCAGTGATGATCATGGCATATGTTTGCACAGTCAAAGTGAGTAATTGTGAGTGAGTGAGTATGGTTTTACGCCGCTTTTACCAATATTCCAGCAATATCTCGGCGGGGGACACCAGAAATGGGCACACATTTTACCCATGTGGGGATTCGAATCCGGGTCTTCGGTGTGACGAGCGGACACTTTAACCACAAGGCTACCCCACTGTCCCCACCGTCAAAGTCAAATTAGCTTACATATCTATAGTCCGTTTGGGTTCAAATGAGAATAGCAAACGGTTGATGGAACAGCGATTGATGGGCTGGGGTCATCTTACCTGGCTGTGCTGAGTTGCACCTGAATATGTGCTGGTGCTGTTCCACCAGCCGTTTGTCACCCCTCGGTGTGAAGCGTGAAAACAGCACAATATTACGTGATGTTTTCTTAAACAACTTTATCCGCGATTGATCATAAACCGTAAGATTTCCGATCCTGTTGGGTACAGAGGTTTCAGGACCATGTGTTTTATGTATGTTTTGTGCACTTATCCCTTTTTCGAGATGTTTAATCATTCATCGTTCTCATGTGAACCCAAACGGGCTATACATATACTTCCACATCGGTTTCTAAACGTGTTCCATTTGTTTTAAATTATGCCACAAGTGATGGTCAAAAGAGGTTCGTATCGACCTTGGGGGCGGTGGGGTAGCGTAGTGGTTAAAGCGTTCGTTCGTCACGCCGAAGATCCGGGTTCGATTCCCCACATGGGTACAATATGTGAAGCCCATTTCGGGTGTCCCCCGCCGTGATATAGCTGGAATATTGCTAAAAGCGGCGTAAAACCGAAACCACTCACTCACTCACTCGTATAGACCTTGATCTGGCCACTTAAAGGAAACCTTGCTCTGTGAATTACTATCATGAACGTTGTCGGGTGTTCAAACAGACTACCCCTAATCTGTGAGTGAGTGAGTTTAGTTTTACGCCGCACTCAGCAACATTCCAGCTATATGGCGGCGGTCTGTAATAAATCGAGTCTGAACCAGACAATCCAGTGATCAACAGCATGAGCATCGATCTACGAAATTGGGAACCTATGACATGTGCCAACCAAGTCAGCGAGCCTGACCACCCGATCCCATTAGTCGCCTCTTACGACAAGCATGGGTTGCTGAAGACTCATTCTAACCCGGATCTTCACGGGTCCCTGCTCTGTGTGTGTCACTTACACATTAAGGACTTGCTTAGCGCCATCACTGACTTTCAGCGATACACTTACAAAATTGTCATCTCTGTTTTGCTGTCTCGTTGAACCTGTTCCGGAGGATAATCGAGACTGGTGATTCTCTGGCATTGACGTTTTATATTTACGACATATTAAAGTACATAAGTATGGCTCATGTTAACGAAATATGACAAAAAATGTCCGATAGAAACCCTCACTAACTGCAGAAGAAATGAAAATATGGTCTTGAAAATTTGATTTGACCAGGAAACAGTCCTGGAAACAGTTCAAACCTGGGTTCCAGAACACACTATAATGCCAGTATCAAATTCCTCATCAAACCTCCGTCAAACCTTGAATAGATAGTGTCTTCTATGAGCAGAATGAGTTCTGAATAAAGCAAGTCTAGATTTCCCTAGGTTCGGGCTCGGAATCTCAGAGTTCAATGGGACTTTTGAATTCTGGAGTTCTTTGTCTGTTTCAGAATTATATATATCCAGTGACTAAGCGTTGCTGTACTGATTCCGTCGTCTTTGCATTTAGAAGCGGTAATTGTGGTGTAACAGGGAGGAGGATTGAACAGCCATTCAAGCCAGTCACTACGCTGATGTTGTTTGTGGTCCAGCTGTCACACTGGATGTGAGGGTGAAATTTGCTCGCAACATACGGCGTTACGTCAATTCACATTGACTACGTGACTCCATGGGACACAGCTCGAGCACAAAACGCTCATTCAGACAAAGAAATGTTTCGAAATCATTGCATGAAAGTGAATACTAATGTCCTTTTTAAAATACGGTAACGGCTGGGACCAGGACGTTGTGAAACGTCTTTGAAATCGCGACCATCGCGGCACAATTTCCGAAAAGAACAATCATCTAGCGTAAGTGCTAGAATCAAAATGTCTACGAAACGACAAAAGTAATGCTGTTTACCATATAAGTATCAATTAGTGTGCATTTGTATGGTATCTGCTTTCCATAATAGGTCGAGTTGTGTGGTCTGAGAGTGATTCCTTTATATACTCTTAAAACAGTAGGGGAACCTGAACTTTCAGTTTGGATAAGAAGTATATATAAGCGTTAACAACCTTTACAAAGACAGACATCTTATGAACGCACCAGCATTTCCCTTTATCACCACCCCTAAACACAACGCATTCAAGAAGGTCGATAAATCACTGTAGGCCATTCATTTTGACAATCATCTTGCATCACACAGTTATTACAGACTGTAGTGGTTTTTTCTAGCCGTTTTTGTTTGTTTGAAAATGAAAATCGTAATCATGCAAATTTCACGTCATACACCAATCATCTTTCAAGAGCGATTACTGTACAAACAACTATGGTCATAAGGAAGTGCAAGTGGTGATGCAATCTCAAAACATTCATTATCATATCAACATTGATTGACTCCGATATATCTCCCAATCTTTTAATCGGAAATTAAAAATGAAATTCCCCTACTTTCAGAGTATATTTAGTAAGCAGACTAGAACAGTTAAACCTCGTCGTGTCAGCTCTTAGGTCGTAGATGTAGCCCTTGGAGCAGGCAAACCAATGATCATGATCGGTATGAAACTGGGATTCGATCCACTACCAGCACATCTTGGTTACCTATGATGCAACCCTTTTCATCAGCTGGCGGCTTTTTAACCTGTGCTCTTTTCAAGCTGCGCTGGGAACATGCAAATGTTTGCAATTTGTCTGCTGGGGAGGGATAGTAAGTAGGGGAGATGTTATATAGCACTGCGCAAGATTAAATTATACTTTTTCATTCCCTTTCTGTAAACCCACTTATTGCTTTCATATCACATTCCATATGATTGAATATGTCATTTCATGATTAAGACGTTAGTTTTTAAACAGATGAAGATGTTACTGTCGATGACGATGACGCAGTGCTCCGCACGTTGTCCACACACCAGTTCTTGTTTCAAACAAACCACAGAACTGGAGACATCTGCATTTTTTTTAAGATTTATAATTTCAACGGATTTGACATTTACTCAATATTTTCTTTCGACTGCACTGGACGAAAATACCCTGTGTAATTCGCATTCGTGATGATTTAAAGATATGCGTCCTTCTTTGAAGTCGTTTTTGTGTTTTTAATGAAATTATTTCATTCCTGGACATTACCGCGGCATGACGATAACCTGCTTAGGTTCGCCAAAGGAAGATTATTTTTCAAAGAGGTTTATCTGAAACACGATGAAAGGAGTTTTGTTAGACGCTTCGTTCTGTTTCAGGATACTACAAACGTTGTTGCGTTACTATCTGAACTCTGTGTGGCGTCTTCAGTTTATATTCTAGAATGAAAGTTACGGTATTCTTAATGCTAAGATTTCTTTGTGGATCGGGCCCTGATGGCTCTCTTGTGTTTCTCACTAATAATGTTCCAATGCCGTACAACTGAAATGCTTGTGCTGAATCAAATGAGGACGTTCATACATTGTGAGTGACTGTGATTTTGTGAGAGATTATTCAGAAAGTGAGTGAGTGAGTTTAGTTTGACGCCGCCTTTAGCAATAGTCCAAAAATATCACATCAAGGAACGCCAGAAATGTCCTTTTAGAAAATTACGCTAAACTACCCATACCTACCACACAAATACCCTTACATAATCCGCAACACAACTATCCTTACGTAACCCACAAAACATCTAACCCTACATAGTGAGTGAGTTTAGTTTTACGCCGCACTCAGCAATATTCCAGCTATAAGGCGGCGGTCTGAAAAATAATCGAGTCTGGACCAGGCAATCCAGTGATCAACACCATGAGCATCGATTTGCGCAATTGGGAACCAAGTCAGCGAGCCTGACCACCCGATCCCGTTAGTCGCCTCTTGCGACAAGCATGGGTTGCTGAAGACGTATTCTACCCCGGATCTTCACGGGTCTCTAACCCTACATAACCCACAAAACAAGTAACCTTACAGAACCCACAAAACAAGTAACCTTACAGAACCCACAAAACAAGTAACCTTACAGAACCCACAAAACAAGTAACCCTTACAGAACAAAACCACAAAACAAGTAACCCACAAAACAGTACCCTTACAGAACCCACAAAACAAGTACCTTACAGAACCCACAAAACAACAACCCTTATATAACCCACAAAACAAATTTACATTACAAACTGCATACAGAACCCACAAAAAACAACTACCACCAAGTACCCCTTATATAACCCATACGCAACCCACAAAACAAAACAAGTACCCTTACAGAACCCACAAAACACATAACACCTTATACATAACCCACAAAACAAGTACCCTTACATAACCCACAAAACCACAAAACAAGTAAAAACAAGTAGTACCCTTACATAACCCACAAAACAAACATACAGAACCCACAAAACAACTATATAACCCACAAAACAAGCTAACCCACAAAACAAGTACCCTTATAGAACCCACAAAACAACTCCCCTTATATAACCCACAAAACAATTACACTTAAATAATCCACAAAACACATACACTAACATAACAAACAAGACGACTACACTTATATACTCACAAAATAACTACCCTTACATAACTCACAAGACGTCTACCCTTACATAACGCCCCAAATATCATGAGGTTACAAACACCGTTACGGATAACATTGTCACAAGTCAAGCCCTCGGTGTGCGGAAAAAAGTCCTCGGAAAAAAGTACCGGAAAAAAGTCCTACATTTACCTAGGAAATAAAGTCCTCCGGAAAGAAAGTCATATTTTGAAAAAGGAGGTTTTTGACAAAAGAATAAAAAGTATTTCATAGTTGTTCATAGCGTTTATTGACATATTCATACAACAAATGTAAAACAGACAGATCCTGTATATATTACAGGTTAATATTAATGAATATTAATGTATACTCACGAATATGTAAGTACTTCATGTTAATGTAAGATACTTTGACACTTACAACTCTGAAAACACAAAAAATGGAAGTACTTCATGTTGTTAAATGTCATTTAAAAGATCAAATACCTATTTAATATTTAATACGTCATTTTAATCACCCTTTGTATGTGAGTACTTCATGTTTTATAAATTTCTTTAAAAGGATAAAAGAAAATTTAATCTATCTATAACCCATATGTGTGAGTTATCAATGTTTTTCAAAATCTTTGACCTCAAAGTTGATGAATAAATAGGTTTTTATTACAATTGGACTTTTTTTCCCGAGTACTTTTTTTCGGTACTTTTTGACCGAGGACTTTTTTCCTACAATCAATCGTCACCCTCAATGCATCAGGAGGTAATTTACAAATTATGGAAAACATCGTGACAACTCAAACCCTCAGTACATCATGAGGTAAGATACAATTTATAGATAACATTGTCACAAGTCAAGCCCTCAATACATCATGAGGTAACATACAACTTTATTGATTACATTGTCACAAGTCAAGCCCACTTTATGGATCTATTGCTTAAAACTGTACCTGTTACTACAGTATTTCCAAAACTGTTATAGTCACCTGTACTTGTAACGTTCTGACGTTGTTACTCGAGCACAATGTTCAGGAACACGTACAGATGACGAGTGCAGATCCGGGTTAGAACTGATCTTCAGTAATCCACGCTTGTCGTAAAAGGCGACTAACGGGATCGGGTGGTCAGGCTTGCTGACTTGGTTAGCACATGTCATCGGTTCCCAGTTACGTAGATCGATGCTCATGGTGTTGATCACTGGATTGTCTGGTCCAGACTCGATTATATACAGACCGCAGCCATATAGCTGGAATATAGCTGAGTGTGGCTTTAAACAACAAGCAAAGGGCACAGACCCCTTACATGTGTGATGAATCAGGGAACGGCTCTCTTGGTCACAACAGCGAAAATGCGTTTCAAAGATTACCTCAGTATTCAAACAGAAATAGTTAGTACACTTCAGTTGATCTGACATTCTGTATGCATAAATAAGACTCTTCTGTCACGAGCTTTTTAAATCGAAATAAGGTAGGAACCAGGCAAATAATACTCTCGGTCGCATAAAACCATCTCCCTCTAACCTCTATGTGTATGAACCATTCAATCAGCTTAATCAACCATGACTAGTATATTTGTCTCGTGTTATTCACCAAAGTTTCTATACGGCGGGAAGGCAGAGGAATGCGAGTGTGTTGTCATGCAAACATTAGCCCAGCAGCATGGGATTCATCTGTCCAAACTGTTGCATAAATGTATGCTGTACTGATGGATCGGCTAATTTCTTAACAGAAGACTGACGGTCGGGGAAATAGGAATAATTGAATTATTTTAGATCAGACGGGATAACGCTCCAATTGGTTACCGCTGCTTGGTTGGAATACGATTGAACAAGAGTCGATATCTATTTCCCATTTGTTGAATATATTTGTCAAAGCGCCCATAAAATCATAGATACAAGGCAATCAACTTGTGATTTATGTGAATAGCATAACTGAGTCCGTCATCATACAAATATTAACGAAGATATTTCCACTGTTCTGTTTTTGTTCGACATGTGCAGGTGTAAATTGTTAAACTCGGAACTTGGAGACTGCGCGAGTACACCTATATTCTTTTTGGGATAGTATATTTCCGATCAATAGGAAATAGAAAAGGAAAAGTAAGAAAGTAAGCATCAGTACCATTCATCAGCTTACATAAGGCTACAAAACACAGTAACATGTTCCATATTTCTTGATAACCTTACTTTAAAACACATGCTTGAGAGCGGCATGGGAATACTGCTTATCAGGGACGTTTTAAAGTCATGGGTCACACTGTCCCAATATATCAACATATCACATGTTTTAGATTGTTTTATCGTCCGCCCGGGAGAGCGGAAGGTCGCGGGTTCGATCCCTGATCGCGTCATACCAAAAGACGTTAAAATATGGTACGTGTTGGTCCCTGCCTGGCGCTCGGTATTATTGGGTACAACATGAACTGGTCGGCTCAGAGTCAGTATACTGTGTCTGAGTGGGGTATCTCAGTGAGCTAGCACTATAAAACCAGCTTAAGTCTGGGTTAGTACAAGCAGCCGCTCATACACATACACAGGCATGCACGTCGTCATATGAGCGAAATATTCTCAAGCACGACGTTAAACCCAATTTCACCTCACCTCACCTCACCTTAGATTGTTTTATTGATACTGTGCTTTATGATTCCCTGAATATTTTCAATTGGGTCACGTCCGGACTGTATCTGGGTCACTCGGGAAGCGTAAAATTCTGCTCGTTAAACCATTCCTGAGAATGCCCCGCTCTATTACATACCATTGTCTTGTTTGAGTACACACCCTCACCATAAACATCTTGAGCTGTTGGAAGGATAGGTCCCTATAGAAAAATCAGTGCACATTGCACTGGTCATGTTACCTTAGAAAAACCCAGATTAATGACACCCCACACCTGCCATTCAATATCTTTGGCTTACCTTACATCTCCACTTTCTATACCTTTCGGGGATATCTATTTCTCTCTTTAATGATTTGTTGATCTGACTCTTGACAGTATAGTTTCAGAAATCGTATTTCTTTTTCTCAAAGCTGTCATTTCCATACTGGCTTGACCCTGTTTGACGTCTGCTGGCTTCTTTAACAAGGGAGACAACTCTGTCCATTTTTCTATAATTACGAGATTTAGAGTTATCCCAAATGAACGTAGAGTCAGTACACCTTCTACATACATCTTTGATATGTAACTATTGATGGCCAAATGACAATTCTCAGTAATGTTTGGCCATAGCCTACTCCATGATGCAAGAACGATGATGCGACAAAACCGAAGTAACTTTAATATCAAATAAGGTTTGAAACACGGGCGGGGTCAGAAAAAAAGACGACAGTTTCACTACCACTGTCAGACCACAATGTAAAGACAGAAAGATGTTCCTGAAAACCCCAGCACACAACATCTGTCACAACGCTCCATCTTGTATGACCTCCCTGGGCAGTTATGCAGGCAACACCGATGAAATCATTAGGGTTCTACGAAAGTCTCATGCTGTCACTTTTGAACCATGAAGTTTTATTTTCTTCGATAATTCGAGTAATTTCTCTATTCTTCGAAAACTTCAAATTTCGAGTATTTTCTCGTTGCTTTGAATATTTTCTGGATACTTTGATTCTTTTGTCAGTGGATATATCAAAATGTATTAATTAACGCAATGATAAATTATGCAACAAAAGTGGAAGAATTTGGCTTTCGTAGGGTACCACTCGTCTAATAAGGTTTGTTCCAGATCAGGCAAGGGTCTCAGTGTGTCTTAGATGTCTACTCAAGTGGTTCTATGGGCGACAGGTCCGGGAACATGACGGCCATAGCAAATGGAGACTGTTACTTCAGGCCAGAAAATCCTGTGTTAGCCAGGCGGTGTTTGGTCTGGCGTTGTCCCTTTGGAGAATCCCCTGGGGTGGATAGCGAAAAAATGGGACCGCAAAACGCCAAGAACTTCATCCGTGAACCTGTGGGCGTTCGAGTTGCCTCGCATGACAGACGTGTCCACCTACCGCTACAAATGATACCTTCTTACCATGTTACCTTCTCCACGAAAGGGCTGGACTCCCTGGACGATTTGGCACCAGTCTTCAAAGTCGATACTCTCCAACATGAATCGACTTCCACATGTAAACGGTACAATCTGCCAGTCCGCCGTTGCCAACCTCGTACAGCGCGTGTCTAAGGGAATCTATTTTGTCGATAGAAACACGTCAAGGTGTTTCTGTGAAAGGTCCGTGAAGGTCAAATACTAGACTTGCACAGGTTTCTAAGGTATTAATTAACAGTTTAAGTGATAATTTCTAGAAAAATACGAATAACAGACCGGCGTCCGCTTATCAAGACTAGCCTCTTTAAAGGATGGAATTCCTATACATCCATAGGCTTAGCATTCAGTACAGAATGAAGCAAGGCTAATCAAATACCTACTGCCCGTAATCTCCTGGCCACTGTGGAGGTACTGATACGACGACCTGACGCTGTCCTGGAAAGGTTGCGCAGATGTAGCGTGCGCAGACAACAGTCCTCGGTTTATTGCACTTCTATAAAACAAAGTACATACAGACTGTCTCACATTTCGTGAACTGCATTATTCTCCCTTCTGCCCAACCCTTTCTGCAGTGCTAAGCCCTAAACGAAGGAAATGTTTGTTTCTATCAAAATTATAATATATATATATATATATATATATTAAGAGACTATAGTCTAAGTACATAGTGTATGCACTTGTGTGTGCACTGTGTACTCATGCCAGTTCGTGGAGCCATCTCTCTCTGATACCAGCCCACAGTTATAACATGAATATTCTTCTCAAACTGACTCCGACAACATCCTTAACTTATTCTCTTAATGTCGAGCGGTAGACATTCAGAAGTACGATCTTTTAACTTTTTATTTTAATTTTTTTTTTTTTTATTGGTTCCCAAGATTACAATATTGCAGATATACCAAGCCGTGATACGTACGGCTTAAAGTAATATGGCTACATGATGTACACTGACTGACTGAGTTTGGTTTTACGCCGCTTTTAGCAATATTCGAGCAACATCACGGCGGGGGACACCAGAAATGGGCTTCACACATTGTGCCCATGTGGGGATTCGAACCCGGGTCTTCGGCGTGACGAGCCAACGCTTTAACCATTAGGCTACCCCACCGCCCCTACATGATGTACAGGTGAGATATTTTTGTATTAATATATTTATAGCATGCATAATTCATTAAATTGATAATGTACAGATGTACAGGTGAGATATTCTTGTATTAATATGTTTATAAACATGCATAATTCATTAAATAGATAATGTACAGATAACGTCAGGTCAATACAGTTCAAGTCTTCTAAGTACTGACGATGACGATCTTTTAACTTGTTATGAGGTGACCGGGAATCGAATCTTCTATATAAGCACGGGACCAGTTCCATGGTTATATTGCACCAGATACGTTTCATTTACCATTTCATGGCTTGTTTTGTGGTTAAAGCGTACGTTTGTCCCGCCGAAGGTCAGAGTTCGATTCCCCACTGGGTACAACGTGTGAAGACCATTTCTGGTGTTCTCCGCTGTGACATTTCTAGAATACTGCTAAAACCTCACTCACTCATCTGTGTCACATTTCGCTTTGCAGGGTTGCGTCCCTTAGCCGTGGTGGGTTGGATCAACATTTCGACCGCGAACTGATTTTGTCAGCCACTACTCGAGTAGTAATAGCGAGAGTTATCTCCCTTGGAGTACGTGGCTTACCTTCCTTGTGAGAGCCAATTAGAATGAGTGATCAACATCATGAGCAACGATCTGCGCAATTGGGAACCGATGACATGTGTCAATCAAGTCAGCGAGCCTGACCACCCGATCCCGTTAGTCGCCTCTTACGACAAGCATGGGTTGCTGAAGATCAATATTCTAACCCGGATCTTCACGGGTCAGAGCCAGTTAGATGTGTCGGATACAAACAACTGTGGTTATGGTTTAAATGTCTCTAATGACAAATGATTTGTTGAATTTGTTGTATGTTGATTTTGTTGCAGACAGTTGTCTTTTTAAAAAAAAATCCACTTTCAAAAACGATGATAAATCATCTCACGATGAAGCATTCAAAGATGATGGACAGTTCTGCATCGACAATCAGCTTCAGGAAGGAGGTTACAAATTACAAGCTACACGATTGGCGAGTTCAGCGGCACATTATTCATATGAATATGTGTAATTACGACCTCGTTATATGTTTTAGTATTTATCTATAAGTAAGCAGACATCATGACGTTCTATGGTCGAATGTGAATTTGAATTTGGCGAAAGTGGATTTAATCTATCATCAACGGGTTTTCAGACGCTATAGAACATCCGTGTCTCGATTATCACATGAACAATTGTAAAACATGCCACTATCTTATTAAAAAAACACATCTTATCTATGAAACACAAGGTATATTCTGAGTTCTACAATGTCTGTGTGACGCCTCGTTATTTAGCGTCAGTAAACACTGCCTTACAGAAACATGTGACGTCCGAAAACCTATGATCCGACAGTAAATACTAAATAATGATCAATATAATGAGTGAGTGAGTGAGTTTAGTTTTACGCCGCACTCAGCAATATTCCAGCTATATGGCGGCGGTCTGTAAATAATCGAGTCTGGACCAGACAATCCAGTGATCAACAGCATGAGCATCGATCTGCGCAGTTAGGAACCGATGACATGTGTCAACCAAGTCAGCGAGCCCGACCACCCTATCCCGTTAGTCGCCTCTTACGACAAGCACAGTCGCCTTTTGTGGCAAGCATGGGTTGCTGAAGACCTATTCTACCCCGGATCTTCACGGGTATCAATATAATGAAGCAAAAAACATCATAAATAAGCCACAAAGAGTACGGAGTTTTTACCTGTACTGAGTTTCGTGAACAAACCCAAGACAATCAATAACCAATTCTTAACTTGACTTGATAATCGACCACTCTGCAAATACACGTCTGTTGAAGTAGAAATATAACCTAACATATCAGTACAACTGTGGTGCAATTCTTCAAAGGCATTTAGAAGTTGGTGTGGTAATCAAGACAAATAGATGGATAACAACTTCTTTATTTGTCTCTCCCGACGTTTCTGGGTTAGTTCCTGTCCCGTCTTCAGGTGGGTGAAGGGGAAAGAACAATTTCGTACCTAATGGAATCAGACTCAGATCTCCTGTCCAGATTTGCATCCCATCCATCTCGAAAATTCTACATCAAGCAGCAGAATCCTCAAAGAAATTCATCCACCTGAAGAAGGGACAAGAACTAGCCAGAAACGTCGGGAGAAACAAATAAAGAAGTTGTTATCCATATATTTGTCTTGATGACTGCCGCATATATTAGTAAATGAACATGAAGCAACTCTTGTAGGCAGTAGGCAGTATCTTGTAGGCAGTAGGCAGTATCTTGTAGGCAGTATCAATTCAGCCTTGACTCAGTAAGACATTCCCTGTGGCCCTTCAGCCGGGTACATCTGATGAAGTCAGTTTTTCAAGACTTAACTATACAAGAAAGCTGTGTTTGTGGTGTTGAGAGACCTTCGTCGCCTTTTAATTGTCGAAGAAGAATGGGGATTTTTTTAAATAAAGAGTTTGCGATGCGCTAAATCCACAATACAGTCACCCGTGAAGATCCGGGTTAGAATTGGTCTTGACCAACCCATGCTTGTCGTAAGAAGCGTCCAACAGGATCGGGTGGTCAGGCTCGCTGACTTGATTGACACATGTCATCGTATCCCAATTGCGTAGATCGATGCTAATGATATTGATCACTGGATTGTCTGCTACAGATTCGATTATTTACAGACCACCGCCATATAGCTGGAAAATTGCTGAGAGAGGCGTTAAACAACAAACAAACACAATACAGTGCCCCAGACATATGATTATACATAAGTACTTGATGCTTGTGTGTGGTAAAACACCGAAACGTTGAATAAACCTTCATTAGATTTATACATGCCAGTAAGTATTGACCAGCGAGTACTCGATACTCGATTCGACCCATTTCAACCTTACTTACTCACTCACTTCCTCACTACAACATAAATTACAAATATATAACAAATATATAATGTTATATTTCCTATCAAATGATGCAGTAGACTAAAACGTAGCACCTGAAAACATATTAACTTGAGAGAAAAAAGTAACTCAATTTACATTGAAAAGGAGCCCCAGTAAGACGGGAAATTTAAGTCATAACTTGGGGAAATTTTAGACTTGCTTCATTTGAGGCGTTGCATTAATGGCAGTGCTCGTTTGAAGAAAATATAATATAGTTAGGGACTGAGACGATGGCTATTGATGCAGCTACCAGGCGCGTAGCAAGCCTTGTTTTTCGTGTAAGCCCGAGAGGTTACAAAGCTATATATTTAGATGGCATTGAGGGCTTTCTCAACCTTCATGGTGATCTTTAATTAGCAAAAATCACAAGTTTGCCCGGGCTATTTTTCATATTGGTAGCTACGCCCCTGGCTACACCAGGCTGTGTTTCAGAAACGTGACAAGTACATTCACGTATTTGATGCAGTTGATGCGCTTTCGAGTCCTGAAGGAGTTATTCCCCTTGCATTACAACCCGTGATGGAGTTAGGTGTGATTAACTGCCGTACCACATACAGACTGGTTACCACGGTGTGCTTCGCGGGCGCTTCTCTGACAACGTCGCTGAAAATCGGTGAGAGCGCCAGTACAGCATACCCCGGGAACCAGACTACACGATGTGCTCGTTTCAGTTAAAACAACTTGTTGGGACAGGTATATATGTGAGTGAGTGAGGTTTTACTCCGCTTTTACCAATATTCCAGCAATATCACGGAGGGGGGACACCAGAAATGGGCTTCACATATTGTGCCCATGTGGGGAATCGAACCCGGGTCTTCTTCGTGACGAGCTAACGCTTTAACCACTAGGCTACCCCACGCCCCCGATATATGTGTATGCCGAAACACATATATTGAAAATAAACGTGGACTAAATGCAAACGCAAACTGTCTGGTTCACTTTAATATCAACATGCATTTGCGTTCATATCAAAACAAGCTTATCAAGTAGCTTCTCTCAATATATTGAACTTTACACATCAAAGTTTACTTCTGTACATTCTAATTATCATTGTCACATTAAAGGTTATTTTGGTTATTAAAGTTACCAATTCTAAAATATACTAATATCCCAAACGAGTACCAAAATCGCCTTTTCGAATACATCATGTTCAGCATCTCATGTGCCCCACTTTGTTGTGGGTCGAACCTATCCTTGAACTTACAAAGTAAGGAAAATACTTCAGTGATATCATCTGCAGACGATTGTCACGTGAGTGGAGTCGAACCACGACCTTCAACATCGCCCCTTAATTACCCAAGAAACATCTTTCACCGTAAACGTCGACATGGGTGAGTGAGTGAGTTTAGTTTTACGCCCGTTGTAGAAATAATACAGC
The DNA here is from genome assembly GCF_003918875.1 of Haliotis rubra. Classification (NCBI taxonomy): domain Eukaryota; kingdom Metazoa; phylum Mollusca; class Gastropoda; order Lepetellida; family Haliotidae; genus Haliotis; species Haliotis rubra. Next base: position 2,836,302 of record NW_025767335.1, read on the forward strand.
AATATCACGGCGGGGGACACCAGAAATGGGCTTCACACATCGTCCCATTGTGGGGAATCGAACCCAGGTCTTACGCGTGACGAGGGAACGCCTTAGCAACTAGGCTACCCCACCGCCCCTTCTTTCGACATGGAACTAATGATGCTGAAATACTGTTCAAAGATTCCTTGAACAATACGTACAGTCTATAACTTAACCTCAGCGTTCACGTTTCGCATGACAACAAAGCGCGTCACTGCAGACCCCAAAACAATTAATAAACACAATATGGTTGAAAATATTTATTCCAAATCTGTTTCACACAGTTAGATGTAGAGGCTGGTAATGTTCTACTATGTACATACATCATACAGACACGAGAAGGACAGGTGTACTCACAACTGACCCAAACAAGGACGCGGACTCGCAATACAACGGAACACGTTAACGTACGAAGTGTACGTATCAAAACAACAAAACAAAACTACATCATCTTAAATGTTCAACATGAATTTACAATATGAGAAAAGTAGATAATAAATTCAAAACGGATCTTTCTTTCGAACCATTCGTGAGTTCATGCTAACATGAAATCAGAATATATCAGTAAACGGGCTAATAGGTAAATTTGGTGCATTTCCTCCGAAATAAAATTAACGCTTATTTGTTAAGGCCAACCTTTTTGATAACTTACTTATATCACAGATTTGCACTTCTTTCTTTAAAAATGTATAAAAACACTGTTTTTTAATATTAGGAATTTTTCCGCAAACAAAGCAGTTGATAATGCTGAAGTGAAGAACGAACGACTCACTGTAAATACATAAAACATGTAAATATTACAAAGTAAAGGTTGGATAAAATGCTCTGTGTCCGAAAGACTATTTATTCATTCGTTCGTTCGTTCGTTCGTTTATTTATTTATAAATTTATAAATTTTGATATAATTTTATCCCCCTTCAAATCATAGACTCCAGACCATCACAGCTCCGTGATGAAAGAAATAACAGAAAGGTTGGCCTCATTATACTGACTAAACTGCAGACATAGCTAAAAGACTCAAACAGACGAGTTATCTGACATATTGAGTGGGGTAGACGTACATAAGCACATTTTAACAGCACGAAATGGCCAGTTTCAAAGGCGGTCAGGTAATTAGAGGCCATCAAAACACTGTCAGTGTTAACTATTTATAGCCATCTGAGAATCAAAACACAATAACATGCAAGGACAGGGGCGTAGCGACTCTGAAGAAATGCCCGGGCTTACAAGTGATTTTTGCTAAAGATCACCATGAAAGTTGAGCAAGCCATCAATGCTATCTGAATATATAGCATTGTAACCTCTCGGGCTTACACGAAGATGTTGTTTGGTGTATCTGATTCTGATTATGCAGCAGAACAGTGAAGTCCTAACACGACACTGAAGGCAACGTTTCTAGGTGTGATGGCAGATGCAGCTCTGCACCATTTTGTAAACTAGAAAGTTTTTGTATTTTAAAAATAATTTCAGAAACACACACATAAAATAATAAGTATGACTCCCTGGATTAGCTTCTTATGTAGATGCCCTGAAATAGTCATCATGAAATATTATTATTATCAATATATTTCCCCTGAATTTCAACTAATTTTTCTTCATGAAAATACTCGTAAACACAGTCAGCTAATCAACTCTTTGACAAACAATTTTAGCTTAAGTATGTGTAAAAGTGATTACGATCACGTAGAATTATTTCCGAACAGCATATTTTACGTTCGAAACAAGTAATGTCCAAGTTCGGTCTTACTTAAAGCACAGCCAAATACCATCTGTTGCATGAAACCAACATGCCGCACAGTCCTGTGAAATATACGGTTAGCCCCTATAACGGTTATTGAGCCCCACGTGATCAAATGACGATTACTCATTGGTCAAAACATTCAACTATGTTCAAAAGCAAGATATGGAGAAAATTAATGCGTGCCACCTGAACGGAAGTACTCACGCAAACAATAGTAAAATATCTTTAACATGTCACAGCCATACAGACATGAGGCAAGAGACCCCCATGATAAGCACAAAAGTCTATATACAATATATACAACCTAAAGCCAATCTATAACTGCAATTAAATATATAGTGCTCTTGTGATTGGTGGACTTTGAATTGTTAACCTATTAAGCTAAATGCTAAAATTATGGGTTGTTATCACATGGAAATATCACGTCAGTAACACACGTGTCACAGCCAGGTTACAGAGGTTTATCTCATCAACGAGGAACAGTCAGTTGTAATGAGTTATCTCCCTTAGTCCGTACTAGAAATGTCAAAGTCATGGCGCACAGTCGTTCCCACTGAAATCAGGTATATGGTAAAATGTCTGACATTGCAACATTAATTCGTTCCTAACACAAATGTATTTCATTATTCCTTACCTGTCTCTAAATTATATTCTCTAAGACACATTTCTCAAGAAATGTGTTTAGGTTAACAGAAGCCCCAAAATGTATAATATTTTGTGAATTCTTGAAATTTTAGCATAAAATAGCAATAAGTTATTGTAAAAAACTCACGACTTGCTTCAAAACATATCATAAAGTTTCTAACAAATGTCATATAAACAAGCAGGATATTAAGAGCAGGGAACACTTTGAGCATTACATAATTATTAATAAGATACACACACATACATACTGCTAGTTAAGCAACAAACGACAAAAAATTACCTACATGGTTTGGATACTAGAAGAGGACAAAATACATTTACCAGTCCAGGAAAACAGACTGCCTAAATTTTAGTATAATTCTCATGAAGTGTACAGCATTTTCTTTGAGATTTGATTTAAGTTGTTAACTTATGCATGATTGACTGACTCAGCATCTTGTCCTTACACTTGTTTTATTTCTCCTAAATAACAATTTTTCAGTTTGAAACATAACTGATTTGATTATATCTTTCCCCATATTTTGCTACAGACCGTTTAGAAATACAAACATGTTTAATCAATCACATACAATATACATAATGATATTGATATTCAACATATTGGAAGACAAGAAATCAAATAACACAACATTCAATAATAACTTGTCTCATGCACAAGAACAGGGTACAACACAATCAAAATACTCGTCATACAATCTCATTAATATCGGGGTGCCACTGTACCCAGCAATCTTAGTGCTGAGGTGATCGTAAATCCAATACCTTACCACAGACTTAAGAATGTCATGGCTCTAAGATTGTTTTGTAAAGTGGCATCGCGATCTTATCATTCTAATCGAAAACCTTCACGATATCTGATTTTCATGAGACTAACATCACACAGCAATAAAATCCTACTTGAAGAAGCCGATATGGACCACGAGGAATTGATACCCACATATAAATATATATATCAGACATGGAATAATAGATGTTACAGCTCTTAGTACAAATATGTCTGAAATGATTCATGCATATTCATAAAATGAGACTCCCTGGGCTATAGCAGATTATAAAGGTCAAAGGTCACTGTAAGGTCACTTTCAGATATGTGATGTGATAGATGGTAGAAAATATTTTATGGGTATTGTTCTCAACCATGACAAGAGATGTATTTTTTTTGCACCTGTCAAACGTCACCTGAAGGTTTGGTTGCATATGGTATTGATGGTCAAACATATCTCAAGATCCCTACATTTACACTACCAACTACCACTAGCTAGATTAAATGCTATTTCGTGTTTGATATTGTCCATATGTACATACAAACTCATATTTACATATATACAGGAAGAGTCATACAGCTGATTTTGTGTTTATTTTCAACAAGGCAGCACATACTCTCTGAGAAAGTTGATTCATTTCGCAAGTAAACTTCTCTTCATATCACTGACATGTACATATGTTTCATATACATGTATTTTAGAATAATATCCTAATTTTATAATATTTAATCATAGAGTTACTGGTAGCTGTTTGTTTTCTTCATTTGGTTGCTGTACATCCCACTCTGTAACTGCTGGTTTTATGGACTTTCAATGTGCAAAGAAAACCTTAATTAATCAAAGTAAAACTATTCATATTAGTTATTGATGCCGTTTTGAACATTAATGCCAATCTGAAATTATTCACCAGCACAGTGTAACTTACCACTTAAGAGGTATACTTCCCATCAAAAGTTTTGACTCACTTAAAACTCTCACTACATGTTATGTATATATATGGTTACATCGAAGATTGATTTCTCCACTAACTTGGGGGAACCAACTGCAAACCTTATGCAGATGAATTGAATGAGGATCATGCATCAAATTGCTGAAAAGCATGTGCAAATATCATGCATGTGAACAGCTGCGTTTTGGTGTAAAGTTTTGTTAAGAATTCACCAATTTTCACTGAGTTTCATCATTTACTGAACTCATGACAATAATCTTTTCAATGTTACAAATTTGTTTTAAAATACATCAGTTCATGTGTAAACAGTACCTATAAACAGTATGGAATATTATACAAAATCTAGTTTAGAACAGTTGACTGAAGTAAGTGGCTATATTTACACTAGTGAGTCTAAACTTTGGATGAGAGGTATACTAGTGTTCTGGGTATCCAAGTTTAACTGAGGAGACAAATGGTGAGGTTGACTTTTCAGATTCATATGCTACTGTCCCTTACTTTCAAATATATCTTTGATAAAAAGTCATGTACAAAAATATCTTATCTACAAAGTGACACTATGCTTGAAAAGATGTATCAATCAGAACCACAACACCGATTTAACAGGCCTTGACCTGTACAGTATAGCACCTTCCAGCCAGGTAGAAACAATTAAGAATATTTACCAAGACATGTAAATCAATCACCTAGGAATACAAATGTGAAGTATCTGAATATTGATGTCTGAAGAGAGTCATGCATTCCGTTTCAGGATGTCATGTAGATACCTGATGCTTAAACCCAGGACATGGACAAAGTTCCACCTGAATGGAAGTATAATCATACAAATTTAGTTGAAGTAAAACAAGATCAGAATGATGTTTAAAAATACAGTCCTAAATCAAGATGGTTTCAATTTAATCATACATGTAAACATTTTAAGAATGTACAGAATAAAATGCTGAAAATTCAATTCAACAATCAACTGATGATCACCTATTTCTGCCCAAATATGGCTCCAGATATTGACATTGCAACTAGACGTCATGTCAAGGATTTATTTGTATGATTTGTCACAACAGGATTACTTACTCCCTCGTTCATCTAAATCAGATCCTAAATAAAATTTGTTTACTTAAAAATGTAAAATAAGAAATCTTGATAAAAAAACTAAAAAACCCTGTCAGTCTGGTACATGACAACTTGATGCTTACAATTTTATTACACATTTTACCAAATTTTCATTCTCAAAATATAATGTGGTTTAAACAGCTCCTCTCATATGCAAACTCAGTAGTTGTGTAAACCTGACACTCTGATTCAGAAGTTAACAGTTAACCTGAATCCATTCTTGACAACATTACAGCGAAAGAGAGTGAAATACTTTAGGACTCAAGAGAAGTCACCTTTGCGTTTGCTAAACAAACTTTCATATACACATTTTAGGATGTGGTGTAGTGAAAGGTTGATTGCACCTTCAACTAACAAGGATTAACAATATATACAAACTCTTGACAAGGTCACCAGTGCTTTTGCTACACAAACTTTTTGATAAACAGATTTAGGTGTGTGGGCGATATTGACAAGAGCATACCATCAGCTACCAAGGATATATACAGACTTTGGAAGGGAAAGCAGTTGTGCTTTTGTTAAGTAAAGTTTATGGTCTCTTAAGTAATATTGACAGGAAGAGTATATGATCAACTACCAAGGATATATACAGACTTCAGCAAGGATTGTGGCTTAGCAAGAGATCAGTTATCCAACAAACCTAACAATATTCAGGCATTCATCGCTTGTAAGAATCTCCAGTTCCGTGTATGGACGTGCCACCATGGACTGATGGATGATGAAAATCTTAGTCCAGGAAACGAGTGCATGCTTTCTTCCATTTACACTGAGTGCACCAAGAATCCCTGTTTTCCATTCCGTAGACTTTCCGACATTTCCGGACCTCACTTCGTGGCTTCCGATGCATTCCACCGGCTTTTGGAGGCGATGCGAACATGTGAGACTTGGGAGACTGAGCTTGGTGCTGCTGGAGACGTACCTGGACGCTTGGCCGGGAAAACCTCACTGGTGAGGATGCCTGCAAGGACACACAGTTCATCAGGATAATCGAAAACACACATTTGAAGTTTCAGATCTGTCACATCGATCCTTTTTAATGATAATGATTTTTTCACTGTGTATCAAATTCCTGTCCTGGAAGAGCCGCATGTTTTAGCAATATTTTAAGGCTGACATGTGTCAGTTTCAGAGCTAGACTAACACTTAGTCTCTGAATATACATGATGTTGATACAGTAGTTGACCATTAGTGAGTCATCATTAGCGAAATTCCCATAGACTTGCATGTTAATTAACTCTTGCAAAAATAATGTTCATAAATTTAGTTTCGGTTGAATTGCTTTCAATACTTATCTACAAGTTGGGAAATCATCTCAGCTACATACACATAATTTCCATTCAATTTTCCGATGATTATTAAGAAAACTGCAACTATTTAAACAACATGTTAGACGTACCATTCAGGTTTAAAAAGGCTGTCTATAGGATAGATTAAAAGTTGTACTTATATATCATGCTTAATCAGGTGTCATTCGATAACAAATCAACGGAAAGATGAAAGAAAATTAATTACACATAGTTGAAGATGATTTCCAAGATGTTTGCAAAATATCAAAATAAAATGACATACTCAATTTATGAAGATTATTCTTGCAACAGTTAATTACATGTAAGTCTATGGACATTTCGCTAATGATGACACACTTATGGCCAACTACTGTAGAAACAAATAATCCCATTTAAATTGAAAAGAGTCCCAGTGAGATGGGAGATTCAGAAATCTAGACTGCTTCATTTAGTATTGCAGAAAGGGCAGGCAGAAGGGAAATAATGCAGTTCAGGGACTGTGAGACAGACTATTTTAGAGCCACTCTCCAAGCAGGGTTGATAGTATGCACATTCTCTTACCACATTGCCAGGTGACGAAGACTGTATTTGCCATGATAACGACCTCTTGATCTGACCTTCTGGGATGACAATTGGGAGTGATGGCCCCTGACTGGTTATATCGACACCAGATGGCACCGACGAGGCCAGGATGTGAGAGGGGGTCTTATGTTCCTGTGTAAGAAACAATGAAGGTGACAGAGACTGACAGCTTCTGATGGATCATCCAGACATTCGGTGATGAGGTCAGCCTGATCCATTGCTTGTTCATTATTTAGTGAAAACATTGTGTTCATATTTTCTTATATTAATGATTGCTAACACTGCATTCAATATAATAATGTAAACCTAAGCATGCATGTAATTTAATTAGTAACTGCTTTCAGCAGTATAGGCAGATGAATCATCTAACATGCAGTAGCACGGTGAGCAGAGTTGTCTCCCTTTGGTAGATGATCACTGGTTTGAATTCTAGTTCACCACCTTTCTAGATTTGTGTACACTGAGCCCATGCATTTAGCTTGAGGGTTTCACCAGGAGGTTTACATCTGTACCTGTCACATGTCAGTGTTTCCTCTTATGATCAAGTAGGCAAGATATGAAATAACAGAAATACTGTTCCATGGAGCATTTAAACCGGACTCACTCCTGGTATTAGTATCCAAGAAGATTTTCTTGCTCTGATGAGGGTCTTAGTTTTCTTTGATAATATGATCAGGATCTTACCTTTCTCTGATAATCGTGGTCAAATATCCCAACATTGGCAACAGGTATAACATGTGTGGAAGAATCCACGTTGCTGATAGGGGGGGGTGAGGATGTATGCATCTCTGCAAACTGTCGCGTGACATTGTCCATCTCAACTTGGACCTCATTGTAATAGAAGTCTTCCTCTTGGTCCGACAACTCTTCATCGCTGTCGCGGCTGAAAGACATCAACAACATGACATGACAACGTCTGTAAACGCCATTTCTTAATCAAATATTATTCCTTAACCTCACTTATCCTATTGACTCACAACTTAAACAGAATAGAAAAGAAAAAGTGGTTCACAGTGCTGTTTATACCTAACCTACCTATTGAAAAATGACATGGCAGCAAGGACTCCTGAAGACCAGTTCTAACCCGGATCTTCAGTGTGCATAACAGGAAATCCCGTTTTGGATGATAACATAGTTTGTTGGTTAGTATGGGTCCAGGACAAATGAAGCTGAACTATTCTTGCAGTCAGGATATTGTTCAGGAAATCGAGCTCTCAACAGGTTTACATGAATACATACAGCCATCTTCACTATTTCATCATCTTAGCGAGCGGGTATGGCTTGACGCTAGTTTTAGCAATATTCCAGCAATATCACGGTGGGGGACGCAGGAAATAGGCTTGACACATTGTGCCCATGTGGGGATTTGAACCCGTGCCTTCGGCATGACGAGCTGACGCTTTAACCACTAGGCTACCCTGCCGCCCTGTCATCACCTTATAAAACCTTGATATTTCATGTACTGTCTGTTGAACCCCCAAGTCATTAGAGTCAATGTAAAAGCCTACATAATAATGAAAACTGTTTCTTAAGTTCAAAATGTTCACAATTTCAGTAAATATTTCATTGTCATTAACATCATAATGTGCAGCAAGATGACAATAGTATCAGAAACAATACCCACAGTCTAGGCGAATTTCAACTTTCAATCATAATTTTAGTCAACTCATACAACAAACATTAGATACTTGGGACATATTCAGCTAATATGAGAGGAGAAGAAAAATATCCATTATAAGGCCAGAGCAATTTTATTTCTTGTTTTACGGATCTGCCGGTCGTATTTTTCAAGAATAAGAAACAAAAATAATTAATTTTCCCCGCTCAAAAAATAAAATCCTAATGTTTTTATTGGCCAAAAATGTAAACTTACAAGAAAATGATTTTTTGGATTGTTTTTTGCCCCATATACACTTCATAAATTCCCAAAAGTAAAGTACTTTTAATACTTAGAAGGAATATTTCATTGACTGGTGATTTTATTTTATTTTTTTTCCCTCCTGCCTTTAGGTTTTCTGAGGACAAAAATCCGTAAAACAAGAAATATAATTGGTCTGGCCTAAGAGACTCACATAAAAATGGTAGGCTAGCTGACTTACTTGAAATGTGTCTTCCGTACATGTTTTGTGATATCTTTCAGTGTGTTGCACATTTCACCACATCGGCGCCATGTACACTGGAACACGGTCCGCAAGCCCTGGAAAAACAAACACTGTCAATCAGAGGAGGGTCACAAACTTCACAAAGAGAATGATTTCATTTTCAACTAAATGGACCCACAAGTCGCCCAGGGAAAATGTGTATCTCTCCTGCCAAAAACACAAAGACTTCACACCTATTTCTTCAAATCATTCAGTTGAAGTGCTAAAACAGAAACTAAAGATTAAAATGATATTATGCTCCAAAGTTAGTTTAAAGAAGCCATAGCTTCTTCAACAAAATACCAGCAAACTATTTGACAAATCTGTTGGAGAATTGCAATTTCTTGCTTCAACAACTAATTTCAGGAAATGATACAAATGGATATACTATCAAATGATATACACCATTTAAAAAAAATATACCGATAAAAATCTTGCATTGAATTTATGGTTTATGCTCCTGTCAACCCTAAACATAGTGTCAGAATCCGAAAATTCATCAAGAAAGTACATTAAAGCTATTCGTAATCATATTAAATACTAAATAAGGATTTTTGACAAACTATTTTATTATTCACCACTGCAACAAAATTTGAAACTTAGGAGTCAAACTTGAAATTTGGTAAGTCATACGAATAACTTTCAAGTTTCAATGTCAGTTAATTATACATGGTATATATTCCATATATTCCATTCATGTGTATATTTACACATAGTGAAAGTGATAACTGATAGATATGCTGGGACAAACAACATAGTTACAAAATTATGAACTTTACGTTAACCTCTCAGCTCTGCACCACGTGACTTTGCCCCTGGTTAATGCATGTAGATGTCTATCAGTTAACGTGTCAGTCATCACATTTACCTATTATTGTATCTGTCCACAACACTGCAGCTTGACATAATGTACCACCATCACATTATGCTCATCTAGTGTTATAAGGAGTCACAGCATGTCCTTCAGACCCTAAACAAATATACCCAATACTGCCCATGCAAGTCTGTTAGGGACCGTTCATAACTTATGGCTAGGGGAGTGATGATGATTTTTATGGAGAAGCATGTACAATGTGAATTTTCTTTCTCCCTCCCCAATTTATGTACAAAGTAAGTGACCCCCCTGCATGTCATGTACAAAGTCATGACCCCCCTCCCCCTTTCCATATTTTTAAAGCATAATTTTAAAATATTTTTATGTACAAAATTGCTACCCCCCCTAGAAACGTGTACAATATTGATGACCCCTTACCTCCTCAGAAAAAAATGGGTGACCCCCCAAAAAAATAATCATATCACACACACACACACACACACACTCTCTCTCTCTAAATAGCCATAAATTATGAAGGTCCCTCATGTCTGGCAAGTTTAGATATCTGCAACTCCTAAAAATGAAGGAAGTCCCTTGGCTTCATTTCATAATACTTCATTAAGATAATTTATATAATTCTGTAAAATAAATGTTCATTTCAAAGTCGAAGAGTCAGTATTTTTGAAACTGTCGAAGTATTCTATTTTTCACCACTCTGAAGCATAATTATTTCCTTCAATATATTTGGGACAAAATATTATTTTTGATTAAAATTCAGAACCCTCCTTCCCTCCAACCATCTAAAAGTCAGTCCCTAACCAGTTTACATATATTAGTAATATCAATAGTGTTTACACTATTAATCTAGCTCACTTGAGTGCACAGACTTAAAACCAGATAATTATAGTACTAGGTAAAAATGAACGTTGTAACTTTGTCAAATGGCCAACATCCTAAGACTACTATAGTATCACACAAAAACATTTCAAATTAGCATTTGTCTCGCTTGAATAACCTACAAACATTTATAGGGCATACTGCCCTAGTTTTACATCTTCTCTGGTTCTGGATTGCCAAAACTGGCTAAACTGACCTACTTTCCGGTGACCTACTTTTGGAATGAAGAAAGACTGTGTGCATGTTTGGAAATTATGGTATGTTCCCTTGACCTCTCATGGGATCATGGTGTCTCACTGTAGAATATGGTCTCATGTCATTTCATATGGTGGCAACCTGTGATCATTTCATAAAGCAGTTCTTCATCAAATACATTATAACTTTTGCTCTAAATTCATGTGTATGTATGTATGTATGTATGTATGTATGTATTATGTATGTATGTATGTATGTATGTATGTATGTATGTATGTATGTATGTATGTATGTATGTATGTATGTATGTATGTATGTATGTATGTATGTGTGTGTGTGTGTGTATGTATGTATGTATGTATGTAATACACAGTCAAATTGTAATATTTTAATCGGATACGATTTTTATTGCACAATTTAATGTCATTATTTCATGTTTTCTTAGAGAAAAATCACAACTAAGATCGGTGATTATTTTCCACATTATCAAGAACACTATCGTCACACACCGAACCTACTTGTAAACATCGATTTACAATTTTCCTTAATATTTATTATGTAACAAAGTAATAAAATTCCCTTGGCATTTTAAAATGTAAAGCTATATTCATTGTTTACGGAAATGGGTCTTTCTAACTATTTTGACTATTTATATTAATAGTCATAAAGTATTTTTAACTCCAACATCGCCCAAGGCAGAGAAATTCTTCGACCTGCGCAGCTACGGGTACTATTTATAGCGCTTAAATCATAGATCACGTGATAGCCGAAACGTCACGACCACGTGACATAAACAAATCATGCTCCTTGCACGTGCCGGTTTTGCCCAGCTGTCAAAACAACCTCAATCTGTGCATGTACAGCTGCAACTTATTTTATCTTCATATTTGATATATATACATGCTCATATTGTCCAAAAGCAATACATTGAGTCTAGCTCTGTTGTGTGAAACAGGATATCTAACAGCCCGAGCTACGCGCATTCATTCAGCTGTGCAGAGCGATCGATACAGGCAACCGACATGACAACGCAACTTGGGCGGTGTGTGCTGTGGCTAAAAATAGCACGCCGGCAAGGCAATCAGCTGTTTGCTATCCAGGTCAGGCTAAACTGTCGGCATCTCAGCAGTCGGCAACTCGGAAATGCTGACATAAAACAAACAAAATGTCCCAACGTATAACCTCAGTTAATCCACGCTTTATTACAATTCACAACATGTCTACTTGGGGTACATTTGCTCCCCAAACCGCCAAACTGTGCCTCAGCAGCGACCGACTTGCCAACGGATCTATTTTGGGACCTGACGATCTAAATACATTTTTTCAAGGTGTTGATGACGCGTCTCAAAACATGTACACATGCATCGAAGCTTTATTTGGAACACAAAAAAGGTGCTTGGATCAAGGCAAAATCACATGATGAAACATTGTGCAACCGCACAAGAAGGATGCACTGGGATTCGTGGTAGACAATTATACAACACAAACCGTATTCATATGTAATTTCCTTCGAACCCAACATACAGAGTAAACAAAACTCAACCCTACAGATTTTTTCTCTCTGGTTTCTACAATCAGTTAAACCGTTACCTTGTGTTCTTGTGTTTCGTCATCGTAAAACTTTTTAATGTTTTCTTCGAGATCAAGAACGTCATCTTGTGGGGTCGGGCTCCGGATCTGGATGGCTGCAGGTGCGCTCTCACTCAGGTGTGAGGGGAGGGGTGGTGACCGGTCACTTCTCTCAGAGTGACCGCTTTCAAACCCACTGCTGGCCGCACTGCTTGACAAATGATAGTCATGGAAAGATCCCGGACTTCTGAGAAATTCTGAAAGTTTAACACCTAAAAATATGATAATTTGGTACCATCAAAGAATTAACACCCCATATGCATATTTATGAAATTATTTTATTAAGATAAGAAGGATCTGATAATACTGTTACACTGAATTGGAGATTACGTACAGGCTCATATCGCTGAGGACATTAAACGGTATTAATACCTTCACATATGGTATACACTCTTTATTCGGCAGGACGTCGCGATGTCTTTATTGAATACAGTTTATTTATATACTGACCTTTGTCCTTGAACGACTGCGGGAAGGAGGGCGAGGCTGGACTACTGGACAGACTGGTGAGAGCGAAAGCTGCCACATGTTCACGTTCATCTACCATGTCGACATCATCGTTGTCATCGTCGCTTCCATACAATGCCGAGTCTAGGTGACGTCTCTCTCGCCTAGGGTGTGCAAGGAAGCTTAGTTAAAACATTTACGTTTGTTTCTGTAATTGTTGTTTTTATTCACAATCAGCAATATTCCATCCCTATGACGGCGGCCTGCGGGTAATACAGTCTCCACCAGACAATCCGGTGACTGATAATATACCCCTCCTCACCAATCAAGTGTATGTTGTCACTATTACAACCAGCAGAGGTTGAACTTTCAATCACAACGGGAACTATATTCTTTACGAATATACCGTATTACAGGTGTTCTTCAGATATATATAATCGTATCTCTAGAAATTTCATCTGTGTTGTTTGTTTAGTGTTATATGTGATATATTGTGCTACAGGTTGTATCCAGTGCTATATGTCACATCTAGTGCTATAGTTGCATCCCGTGCTCTGTGTGATATGTGATTGCATTCAATACACAGTTTTACTGTTGCTTAATAATATTTGATATTTATGGGGAACACTCATTAATGACCGATAAAATTCGTTTCAGTTGTTGAAAAACTGAACCATATGATAATGATGAAAACAGAGATATGGACCCCTAGAAATGACGTAAGGCTATCCATCATCAGCCAAAAACGAACTCGATCTACAAAATGTACTCCGAAAGATAATTCCAGTCAATGTCCCCATTTGTTTCTAAATATGGCTCTGACATGTTGCTGACGTGACTTGGCTTATCACTGTCGAAGGCATAATGGAGACTAGGGGGGAAAACAATAACTGACACTAAAAACCAACCTGAAAGTTCTTACCATATGTTATTTCAAAATGTACGATTTACTGTTAACAAAATAACAAGCAAAAATAAACATAACACATTTGTTTAAAACAAACACTTACCTCATAATGACAGCCATTCTTTTACATTTCTTTGTCAATATGTATGTTTGTAAATTCGGACTAAGAATGGTCCAGTTTGGCTTATTCAGCAATTTTCTAAGTTCGTTGTGCATAATTATGTGAAGTTTCTGCAGTCAACACAATTCGGAGTGCTGTACAAATTACACAGCGCATTGGGGACATTGACAATACAAGTCTAATTGCCAGTTAAGCTCACAGTACCCAGCGCATTGCAATGCGAGAAGAAATCAGCGTGACGATTTCATAACAAGACCGACTGCCGGTGCAAGCGATCAGCTGTTTTACACAAGTAGGTCGCTAGATATAGAAACTTACCGTGACTTTGCCGGCACGTCGATAACATGTGAAACTGGTCTCTTCTTTGGCTCGGAAAGTTGAATATCTGCAAGTTTGGAGTAGTCTGTGTCCAAATCAGCTAGTCTGGCCGATTTCCGACTTTCTAAGAGTCTCACTTCGTCAACTCTCTTCACCATCTCTCGCCTCTCCCCGTCCATTTGTGTGACTGTTATCAAAACATTATCTTCGTCCTGGGTAATAACAATCGCTGACACTTCTCTGCCATTCAGGGTCACGAACACTTTCTGTCCATTTCTCAAGTTAATGTCTGTCATTTGACGGAATCCCTGCCCGACGATGCCTTCTGAAGTAATCTCCTTGGAATCTCCACTGTCAAATTTGACCTTATACATAGCACTTGTTATAAAACCTTCCTCGGAAGTCTGGGATTCAATAATACCGGGGTAGTATCGGCCATCTTGTTGGAGCGCTGCGATTCTCGTTCCTGTAATGGATCGCTTCGCCAGCTTTCTGTTCCCAAACATATCTGGAATGGTTCATCAACGACACATATGATAAAGTTGAGCACTAATTTCCAGATCCCGTGCGTCGATGTACCCCAATTTTTCTTCAATGTCACCGCTTTCCGATGTAAACATATGCCGGCAAACTGCGCCGGTTTGTTTTGGTGTTAGAGGAGGCGGAGCTTAGTGAAAATATCAACAAAACCCATATGATCGTAGTTCAGCTCTCTGATTGGACGAATGGGGCACACCTCCATCATCTGATTGGTCAGAATGTAGTAGCTGTCAATCATGCTCAAGGTTATATAGTCCGTCACGAGGGCAAAGGTTGTTTATGTATTTTTATCACCTTCTTTGTGTTTCCTAGGTGATTAGGATATGGTTATAAGATACTAAAATTACCCGAGAGCTTATTTGTTGATCAAAATATCCCCTCACGAGACGGCAGTAGTATGTATTTTCGCCTACTGGGAGTCTGGTGGCGCAATTTGCAACGTGTACACAAACTGGGTCAAAATCATGTTTTCGGTGATGCTAACTTCGAATAGTCGCCCAGCAGTTGAAAGAAAATAACTTATAAAACACGCGTATCTGTGATATATATCATTCCGGTTGTAAGTAGATACGATTGCGTAATCATTTATATCAATTCAAGAATCAATGGTTAGTCGCATTTTCATAAGCTCAGCGAATACAGTAGATCCAAATAGAGGTAACCGCTGGAGGCAAAATACAAGACGGAAGAGCCAATATAGGGAAAGGTCACGATATAAACATTATTACCCACAGTGCAATTTTAACATGGCAGCGCCCACAGCATTTCAACTTCGAGGATGTTTAAGGTGCTTCACAGACATTATTATGTTATATTTCCTTGCAAACATCGTGGCATATGTAGCATGTCATTTTGCGGATGGAATTGAAGGTAATATATCGATTATGCAATCATGTCAGTTCTTAACATAGCATAATTACATCGTTATGGCGCACGTCTACACGTATGCCCTCAGTATATTTCAGTGCTGTTTGTTATTTTGCATGAAATCAATCACTCATTATTCCCCATTGCATAAACTAAAGCCATGCCCCATTTCACTTATTCATTCTCTGATCGTTGTTTGGCATGGGCTAGCCTGTCGGCTTACTTTGGTAAATAATTTTGACATTTTTTTTCGTGTTTTGAATATGTTCTCATTTCACTCATCAGAATCCCACGGGTATTCGGCTTAGCGAATGGCATTCATTCCGTTCTGGAACCGAGCATGATCATCGATCAGTGGTTAGCCAAATGTGACACATGGAACTGTTCTTCTCGGCATGTCTGAATGTAAATCATGACTAGACGATCATTACGTTTATGTATTCAATTATATTCATAACATAGCGAGGTCCCAGGTGTGGACAGTCTGATAATAATCCAACACCGTGGAATGAAGGCCTCTATATTATCATGTACAATATACACGGAGTCTGAAGTCACACATTTGACTTGAGGCGGAAGGTGGCCAGGGGATGACAGCTGGCAATAGCTGCAGGGTATGGTCCCGTGTTTGAACATTCTTTGAGAATAACTTTCGACCTACGAGGAATTACGGTTATCCGTTGCAAGTGAAGTAATTTGGCAAGTTCAAAGTCTTGTGAAAAGGCAGATAGTGCGTAATTCCGATTAGTCAGTGGGTTATTAATTCTCTACCTGTTGTATTGTTGAGAATGTTGAAAAAATCGTCCCATTAAGTTGTTATGTGAAACCATGGGCGTTGAATGACGTCAGTTTTATGTTTGCGACAATGCGTTTACGTGACGTTATGTTTTCGCGGGACCCGTGAAGTTTGAATATTGTTTAGTGCGGCGTTAAACAACAGACTGACGAACATGTTTTTAAGGGTGAAGTGTCCTTTTCCCATATAGACCCGTTAGAATTGATTTTCAGCAACCCATACTTGTCGTTAGAGGTGACTAACGGGATCGGGTGGTCAGGCTCTCTGACGTAGATCATCGTATCCCAAATGCGTAGATCGATGCTCATGCTGTTGATCACTGTATTGTCTGGTCTAGACTCGATTATTTACAGACCGCCGCCATATAGCTGAAATAATGCTGAGCTCGGCGTTAAACAACAACCAACCAACCGACCTTTGTCCATGGGTACGTGAGGTATAGAGCACTGTGACTCCAGTGTTTTGCACATTTGATTCAATTAAACCACTCGGCAGGATTGAATAATATCAGGGATAAAAATGCATCTTCTCCAAGCACCAGACAAATCATTTATGTGTGCCTTTGTGAAAATAATCGTGCCCATACCTTTTGATGATCCAACTATACTTAAAATATCACAACAATATTGTCATTAGAGCTGTGACGATATATCGTAGTATCGATAATCGTGATACTTTTTCTGACGATAAATATATCGATACTTTTCTCGTATCGTGATATGTATCGTTGACCTTAAAATTGTTAAGTTTCACTAGAATTTGATGGTAATGTCAACATTTACACTGTTACTTGCTATCAAAATATACTTTTTGAAAGAAAAGAACTAACGATAGCATATCGTGATATGCATCGAATCGAATCGTATCGTTCCAAGATATCGCGATACCTATCGTATCGCGAAATTTCTGTAACGTCACACCTCTAATTGTCATTTCAATTAATTGTTTAGTAGACATTTTGTTAATGTGTAAACGTGAATGCTGCATTTCCTGAACACTATGACTGCAAGGATAGTTCAGCTTTTTTCGTCTTGGGTCATTCGTAGGCCTATGATAAAGTATAGAGTTCCGACAGGTCGTAATGCTATGAACGCTTTGTGTATCGGGACCATAACCCATAACCCATAAACTAACCCACTAACTATATTATTAACCGAAACGGGATTCCTATTATGCGCACAAACTTGGTTGACACATTCTGTTGATCACTGGATTGTCTCGCCCAGACTCGCTTATTTCCGTACCGCCATAGCTTGAATATTGCTGAGTGCGGTGTTAAACAACAATCAAACTTTTAAATGAACATGGGTGTTGACCCTTTCAAGGTTATGCCACAAAATGTTCCACCCTTTAGGGTCATGGACTTTCTTTGTTATATTGTGTAACGCTATTTAATTTGTCAGTCGTTGTTAACTTGAACATACGAAAACTACATACATGTACAATCTATCACTCCTTTGATACATGTATGTGAGGCTGGAGTACATGGACACGTCATCGACTGTTAACAACTATGTTCTAATGCAATCACAAAACATGTCGACTACCCCTGTTTCATCAAATAAAACAAATGAAAACTGTAACAAGTTTATACCTCGTCAATAAAAGTTTGTTAGCCACCACATGCCTATTTATGGTCTATACGTGTACATGTAGTTGTTTTAGGACTTCGGAGATAAATTGACTGTTCACGTAACACATAAACGTAGTTACGAGAATGTAACCACTAATGGACATGCTTAACTGCTTGCCCACCGGTATTGCAGGGTGGGATTGTCCATGTCGAAATGTTGGCGTTCAGTGCAGCCTAATGATTGTCGGGTGGGTGTCATGGCGTTTCAACGTAGAGGATTTCATCAGTGCCGTGGTTAAAGCGTTCGCTCGTCGCGCTGAAGACGCCTATTCCGCACATGGGTACAATGTGTGAAACCCATTTCTGGTGAGGTGAAATTGGGTTTTACGTCGTGCTTGAGAATATTTCGCTCATATGACGACGTGCATGCGTGTGTATGTGTATGTGCGGCTGCTTGTACTACCCCAGACTTTAGCTGGTTTTATAGTGCTAGCCCACTGAGATACCATGCCGCAGTGAAGCATGAATACCCCACTCAGACACATTATACTGACTCCGAGCCGACCAGTCCTTGTTGTACCCATTAATGGCGAGCGCCAGGCAGGGACCAACACGTACCACATTTTAACGTCTTTTGGTATGACGCGGTCGGGATTGAACCCGCGACCTTCCGCTCTCCGGGCGGACGCTCTAACCACTACACCACCGAGGCGGTCCCCATTTCTGGTGTCCCCTGCCGTGATATTGCTGGAATATTGCTAAAAGCGGCGTAAAGCTAAACTCACTCACTTAGCCATTCGTGTTAGTCACTGATTTACAAGGACAATGCGGGGTCCTGTGGTCAGACTCGCTGGCTTGGTTGACACTTGTCATCGTATCCCAACTGCGTTGATCGATGCTCATGATGTCAATCACTGGGTTGTATGGTCCAGACTCGATTATTTTCAAATCGCCGTCATATCGCTGGAATATTGCTGAGTGCGGTGTTAAACAACAAACAAACAAAACATGGGTGCCGTAATATTCAGTTACTGACAAAACTAATTATCACCGGCAAACTGATTATTGTCGTTGAGTATTAAACGAACCTCTCACCAGTGTGTGCGAATATTTTTATTTTTATTTTGATACTATCCCTTACGCGGTTCATTAGCAGTGTTATTTTGGTATCCACTCACTCATGCGAACCCCAACGTCAAGTCACTCGTGGAGAGTTTTACCTTCTAAATATATCAGCACGTCATGGGTATATTGCACAACGCGTTTTGTCTGTGGTGTAAAGCCAACGTCAACTATGGTAGTTTATGTCAGTGACCTTATGAGAAGGTGTAACGTCACTTTTATAACGTTTATAATGTTTATTCTTCTGTAACTAACATGGACAAAAACTCCGTGTGGTTTTTGTTTTTATTTCGACACATCCCCCCGCAAGGTCCGTCAGAATTCACTGAAATTCAGTTTCAAAGCTGTAAACACGAAACTATAGATCTACCACAGACTTCAAACTGTGCTATTATCAGTGTAATAATTGTAGGTTTCAGTCATGATTGTTTGATAATTCATTTTAGTAGTATTCATTATATTTCTTGTTTGTTGTCTTACGCCGCACTCAGCAATATTCCAGCTATATGGCGGCGGTCTGTAAATAATCGAATCCGGACCAGACCATCCAGTGGTCAACAGCATGAGCATCGGTCTACGCAATTGGGATATGATGACATGTGTCAACCAAGTCAGCGAGTCTGACCACCCTATCCCGTTAGTCGCCTCTTATGACAAGCATGAGTTGCTGAAGATCAATTCTGACCCGGATCTTCACGGGTCTTTGTTGTTGAATCATTTCAGCAGTACTCATTCTGTTTCCATGGTCCTTCTATTAATCGATTCACGTCCAGATTATTGACATCATGGGGAAACCTCCTCTAAAAAGTTATCCATTTGTTTAAAACGATATATGAGCTGAAACGTTGAATAATGAATAAGCAGAGTGAGACGACGTGGGTATTTCTGGTAGAGGCGTTGTTCGTTTTCAATCATAAAACAGCGATTAAACATCCACATGTCGGACATGACAAAGAAGAGTATTGTCCTGTGTAGGTAATGGCGGTGTTTTGTTGGGTTTCTTTGAGACTTCAAAAAGATGTTCGCTTGCTGCACGCGGAAACGGGAGGACAGGCACGTGCTGTTCTTCCGTGTGGAGACGTGAAATGATTTTAAGCTATTGAGCTCAAGTGTACGCTGTACACCAAGTCAACGAGGTCAAAATGTTTGATTTTATCAAAGTATATATACTTCTCAAAGAAACAGAAGAACACCTGGATCTGTCACGAGAGATTAACTATAGTATAAAAGGAAAGAATCTGGAGTTCCTTAACATCTCTCGAGTAGCATATGGTGGGTGCAGAGGTGTGCTGATTTCTTTTCGCAAATGACCCGTCTAAAAGCAAATGGTTTATTGCAGTACACGATGTAGACTAACACGAAGTCTTTGAAAATATATAAGTTAGATAGAAACAAGTATTATTATGTTTGAACCGAAAAGGAACTCCAGTGATAATGGCGTTTCAGAATCTGTGGAAAATCTAGACTTGTTTAATGTAGGTCAGTAGCTTACAGCTTGGGACGGGCGGAATAAGAGAATAAGGAATTGTGAGACAGACTAGTCTAAGAACATGCAGTAACACACGCAGTTTGGATAGACGCAGGGTTGGCATGATATATAGGTCGCCAGTTGGAGCAACACTCCAGTATGGCGTGACACTCGCCTTGAAAAGGGTCTATCGGTCTGTCCTTCCTAATCGTTTCCCGACTCTCTCATGTAAACGTCTATGCATATACGTGAGTGAGGGAGTTTAGTTTAACACCCCTCTGATTTGGTTTCCAATTGTATCACGGTGTCAGCATGATGTAGAAGGAAAATCCGGAGTAATGCAGGGCTCAGATGTATACTATGGTTAAACCCACGAGCGCGATCGGGT
The DNA here is from genome assembly GCF_003918875.1 of Haliotis rubra. Lineage (NCBI taxonomy): Eukaryota > Metazoa > Mollusca > Gastropoda > Lepetellida > Haliotidae > Haliotis > Haliotis rubra. Next base: position 2,857,623 of record NW_025767335.1, read on the forward strand.
CGAGCTGGGATTCGACCCACGGAAGTGAGAGCTGCGCAGTAGCCTGTGGCTCCTACCATTGGACCACCGCTATACAGCCTGAATTTTGTTGTGTGTAGCAAGCAAACTAAACATTGCATCGCTGTGGTGTTTGTCCCACACCCGACACGACGTAATGTTTGTCCCACACCCGACACGACGTAATGTAAACACAAATATTGTTTTCCCTTGACATTTGTAATGCATATACCACCTAAACAGCCAGTTTCCATTAGAAATGATCTGCCATGAATCGGACACATGCTTGAGAATTAATTAAAACCAGACAAAACTGAAAGGCACGAACCTGATGTCAACCTATTTCAACAAACAGTTGTCATCTAAATTGTAACCTATGACGCAGCCGGAAAACCGCCAACAGAGACCGGTGAATCCCGAATGGCTGAGCCAGTGGGTCAGTCTGAACTTACAAGGCCCAAAGAGTTGCCTCCCTTATATCTGCCATCGTGAAGCATACTCTATGTCTTCTCAGTTAGGTAGTCAACAAATCTTAAACCGCGTGTTTTTCTAGCAATATATACAGTGACCATGACTTGTTCCCAGGGGCGTAGCTACCATAATAAAAATAAGCCCGGGCTTACACAGGATTGGAGCTAAAAAGGTTAGTGAAACCCTCAATACTATCTAAATATAAAGCTTTGCAACCTATCGGGCTTACACGAAAAAATTGGCTTGCTACGCGCCTGGTTCCCCCACATTCTCGTCTCGTTCTCATGTTGGGGTCATTTTACCCCACAAGGGGGCTATTCAGTTCAATAACAGTGAGTTTAGTTTTACAAGGCCTTTAGCAATTTTCCAGCAATATCACGGCGGGGTCACCAGAAATGGGCTTCACACATTGTGGTCATGTGGGGATACCAACCCAAGTCTTCAGCGACGAGCGAACTCTTAAACCACTAGGCTACCCCATCGCCCTTAATTCTATGACGTGTTACCCGATATACAGAGCATATAGTCGAAACATATTTTACGTGTCGCGGCCCTTCTTAAGAAATTTATTATTTTAACTTTTGATGTGTACTGTTGCCATTGGAAACGTTTGGGCGAGATACAGAGCCTTCAGGTTGTGATATGTACATATCATTCCCCATTGAAGGAAGAGATTTCCACTCAGGGAGATTCTCCAGTAAAATTGCTCGTTATGTTATTGTATTCAAACCCTGCACTTCGCAAAATTCTCATGTGTATATTAATGCTCGAAATAAAACTATTGCAGTTTACTAATTGGGAAGTGTATTTATTATTTTATCAGCAAGATTCGGGAATATCGGTTGACAAACGTGTGTGTTTCGTTTCAGTACGTGAATGTAAGCATTCATTGGGCAATATCCTTATACACAAACGTCTATGTATTTTTTAGCTTTTGTGCATGAATGTACGTATTCATTGGGTATGTCGTTGTGCACAAACGTGTATCTGTCTTGTTTATCTATGTATGCATATATGTGCTTTTAAAAAATTCGTAACACGATTCGGAGAGTCAATAAAGACTTGGCTGTCATCAACCCACGAGCCGCCTGTTATCAACACTATTCGACATAACTGCGCGTAATGAATCATGAATTTCTACTTCTACTTAAAGGTTGCTTGAGCATAAATACACGCAAAATGTTTTACACAAACTGTGTTTGCACCTTCATCGTCATGGGGCGGAGACAGCTTAAAGCATAGTTGACTAAAAAAAAAAAAAAAAACCCAGACAAATTATCATTAAAGACGACGGTGATAGGTCCGAACTCCCGATGAACGATTCTGAGAGGCTGAATAAATTTAACTTTTTTGAGTGGCATTTGGAAGTTGTTGTGATGAAACTACGAGGAGCGTTCTATGGACATACAACTTCTTTAATATTGATATGAGCGACGTTTTGGTGTAGCTACTAACACCGTTATCTAGCAAGTGAAGTGAAGTGTTTAGTAGCTATACTGCTACCGATAAGTCGCTCATATCAATGATATCCATGCCGGTTAAAATTGATCTTCGTTACCCATGCTTGTCGTAAGAGGCGACTAACGGGATCGGGTGGCCAGGCTCACTGACTTGAGTGACATGTATCATCGTATCCCAATAGTGAAGGTCGATGCTCATGATGCTGATCACTGGATTGTCTGATCCAGACTCGATTATTTACAGACCGCCGCCATATAGCTGGAATATTGCTGACTGCGGCGTAAAACTAAACTCACTCACTCACTCTTCTGCAGAGCGAATTACGGTCTTATGTTTTCCTTGGATTTGTGTATTTGCTTGTTTACATGTCATTTCGTATATCCACCATGATACGTACCAAAATGTACAATGCTAACTGTGTTTTGTCTGTGCAGGGTATTTACTGTGTCGCCGATGTGGGAACGAGATAGCCAAGGCAGCTGACCTCCTGGCTATCCCCAGTGACCTGGCTCACAGACAAAGGAACGATACTATTTCAGGACACTCTGGAGTTCTCATACAGCTATTTCGAAACCCACAGGGTAGGATTTGCTTATCAGGGTTTACAGCTAAATACACGACTGTATCTGTGTGGACTTGAAATGTTCATGACCCGTGAAGATCTGGGTTAGAATTGGTCTTCAGCAACCCATGCTTGTCGGAAGAGGCGACTTACGGGATGATCAGGCTCGCTGACTTGTTTGGCACATGTCATCGTATCCCAACGTAGGGCGGTGGGATAGCCTAGTGGTTAAAGCGTTCGCTCGTCATGCTGAAGGCCCGGGTTCGTTTCCCAACATGGATACAATGTGTGAAGCCCATTTCTGGTGTCCCCGTGATATTCCTGGAAAATTGCTAAAAGCTGCGTAAAAATAAACCCACTCACTCACCCAACTGCTTATATCGATGTTTATGATGTCGATCACTGGATTGTCAGTCAGACTCGAGGTTTTACAGGATCGCCGTATAGTTGGAATATTTGTGAGTACGGCGTTAAACAAACAATTATTTAATGTTTAACACTGCAGTGTACGACTGTAGGAGTCTGGTGCTTAGGCTGGCATCACACAGGCAAATTGATTGACCCATTTAAAGCCGTTTTCAGGATATCACCAGAAATGGCTTCACACATTGAACCCATTGGGGAATCGAACCCGACTTCAGCGTGGCGAGTGAACGCTTTAACCACTAGGCTTATGCAGTTTGTTCACTATAGCTAAATACATATTCATGTGTACTTTCTAAGGTACAAGTATACAGATTTAGTGGGCGAATGACGTTTATCGGCATACACCAGCAATGTTCCATTTACATGTATATGCTATGAACTTAATTGAACCTGGCCAGACAAGCCAGTGATGGAGAGAATAGGCAATATCCAGCATGGCCAAGCCATCGGGTCACGGTGACAGTCAGGTTATCTAGCCCAATCACCCGATCCTCTCAAGCGGATTCACACAGGATGCATGGGCTACAGGAGGCACATATCATTATCTCAGGAACCAGGAACATTACATTTGTAACCTTTAGAGTTATAAAGATGATCCCACAAGGCGGATCAATCCTATAAAATTCAAGGTATGCTAAGGCTTATATAATTAGTCTCTTAAATTATAAAATATCGACAGACACAGACAACTACATTTAATTAAATAGGAGCATCTGTGGTATGATAGATCCATTTGAAAAGATATAATTTTGTGTCAGTCAGTAAGTGAGTGAGTGACTATGGTTTTTAGGCCGCTTTTAGCAATATTCCAGCAACATCACGGCGGGGACACAAGAAATGGGCTTCACACATTGTACCCATGTGGGGAATCGAACCCGGGTCTTTGGCGTGACGAGCGAACGCTTTAACCACTAGGCTACCCCACCGCCCCATATTTTGATTAAGACAAGCAACTACATATAAATTGAAAAGGACTTTCGTTTCTGAAATATGTATCTTTTTGATAGAAAAAGCATATACATTTAAATTCAAAACGAGCCATTGTAAAATGGAAGCTTCGTGTCTAAAGCATACAACTTTGATAGAAACGTTCAACTGCATTTCGATTGTAAATGGAAGCTACTTTTCTTAAAATATATAACTTTGATAGAAACCGGCATCTGTATGTAATCTGAAAATGAGACCTTCGTTGAGTGCTTCATCTCTGACAATATAATAATTTTATCATTTTGATACTAACAAGCAGCTATTTTCAAAATGAAAAAGGGACGGGAATACTTTGGAAAATCTAGTCTTACTTTATTATGCCGAGGGGAAAGCAACATGGTTCAGTGATTGTGAGACAGGCTATAATCTCTGTCTCCGTTCACTCAGTGTTTCCATTCCTTGTCCTAGAAATCCCTGCACCAGCAGCAGCAGCAGAAAACCCGCTCCATCTCATTTGACATTTTATGTTCTTGTTGCTATCTCTCATACTTGATGTGTTTTTCTTCAGGTAAATTTTTCGAAATAATAACCTCTGCAGCTGCTGAACTGCAAACATATGACAAGGTAAGAGTGCGTGCGTGCGTGCGTGCGTGCGTGCGTGCGTGCGTGTGTGCATGTGTGCATGTACTACTGGCGCCTGTCTCAGTGACGTCCGTCCATAGGGTGGCTTGGATGTATGTGTGGACGCTCGGCAGGGGAACGCGATGTGTCAATCTTCGTATCACTCTTGAGATGATTCCACATGTCTCTCTTGACAGTTTAGTTGAATGAGTCTGTTTCGGTGATGTTATTAACCTGCACCTGTTCAAATGAAGGGCTTCTCGTTCCCCGGTGATGTAAGGTCTGCCTCCGTGGTGTAGTTATAGAGGGAACGCGAAAGACTCTGTGAGTGAGTGACCAGCAATATCACGCAGCTTATAGCTATATCCCAGCAATATCACGGCGAGGAGAGACTGGAAATGGGCTTTACGCATTGTACCCCTGTGGGGAATCGAACCGGGTCTTCAGCGCGACGGAAGAACGCTTTAACCACGAGGCTACCAAACTGCCCCTGAACGGCTCTGTGGTTCGATCCCTGGGTACTTGTTCTTAGGTATTAATGCGATAAGACAGCTGGATGCCCTTGTCTTGGTGTCACAGTGGCCAATACTGTAAAATCGGCATTAAATTTATTTTTTCAGTCCGGCCTACTACATATATTTATTCTATGGGATCATGCAGACACTAGTACAGTTTGATTTGTTTCTTGAATGGCACGATAAAATAGTTCGATCGAATATTTTAGTCCTAGCGTCTTGTGTGTTTGCAGGCTTACGTGGAAGACAGCTGGTTTCCCGGTTACACGTGGACGATCTCGCTGTGTCCCCGGTGTGGCTACCACATAGGGTGGTACGTTTTGTATGTTGGATCGATAATTATACATACAGGGTTACCTTCACATGTACATACAGCTTACCTTTACATATACATACAGGAGTACCTTCACATGTACATACAGCTTACCTTCACATGTACATACAGGAATACCTTCACATGTACATACAGGAATACCTTCACATGCACATCCAGGAATACCTTCACATGTACATACAGGAATACCTTCACATGCACATACAGGAATACCTTCACATGTACATACAGCTTACCTTCACATGTACATACAGGAATACCTTCACATGTACATACAGCTTACCTTCACGTATTCATACAGGGATAGCTTTACGTGTACATACAATAGGTTTTCAGGGTGTCATGAGGACAAGAATTTGTCCTATGATTTAGTCTTGCTTTACATGCTGCATTACCTTTCTATTTGTCCACAGGACTTTCGACGTATACCCCAGATCCAGTGACGACAGTAAGCAGAGGACGTTTGTTGGAATGATTCTCGATCACATTTTACACGAAAATGGTAAGTTCGATTATGAACATGGTTTCTTTTTAACAAGACTAGTATAGAGGCTGATTATAACCCCTGTCCCTGTTTGTTATGAAGAAGTATTATGCTATCACAAATTTATTCATCCGTCTATTAGTACTGCTGTGTCTGAAGAAAATGTTTGAGACAACAAACGAAGATGTAGTCAAAAGTTATCGCCCTTGAATCTATAGCCTTTCACTGCACACAGGTAAGCTGCCCCAATCGTCACTATTGTAAGCAAAGAAAATCTCCACGTATCTGATGCCTACCATCATTGGTTATAAATGTCCGTTTGAGATATGCATATATTTTTTAAATTTAGAAATTCAAATGCATATAGATTGAATGAATTGGTAATATTTTTCAGAAGCAGATTCCATCATTGCAGTTCCTAAAGCATACACGAGCTGATCGGAGGGAACTAAGTTCAAGATTACCACTGATATTTTCAGTACAAGGTGCCTAGCAGAACTTAATTACCATCAATTTGTAAACATACATTTGGGTTGCCTGCACTTGAGTTCACCAGTTGATGTAATGAAGGCCAGTGATCCCAAGTATGAGGCGTGTGTTCAGATTGCAAGGTGCCCAGAGTGTCCGAGAGTTGTTAAAGAGACTAGGTCAATACTTTCATACCTGATGCTTTTATCATGTTTTGTCAATTTGTTGAAATCCATTTGTTGTTATTCCTCTGTAAAAATGTTGATATCACGTGTATATGTTTTTCTGTGTAAAACTGTCTACATAACGTCTTTCATATATGTGTGGCATTAGCCCAGCAGTTGTAGTGGTCGCTGGCTATAGGGAAGATCCTGTTTGCCTCTAGGTAGTGTGTGAAGTCCATTACTGATAGATCTGTACTAAAGTGGGTGCATCACTCAGTCATCGTATAACGGCATATACTTACAGTTACTCCTTAACAGAATCTCCGTAAGATCTTGATGAGGAGTAAAGTAATGTTAACTTCTCATACTCGGAACCTCTGGCTCAGATCGTATTTAAAGGTCTGTGATTTAATTCCCTGGCCAGGCCAAAACGGTAACCTGTGGTACTTGTTGTGCCCTACCTGGCACTGGGATAAACCATGAACTGCCATGGGATATCCTGTTTAGACGGCCATGGTATCTCCGTGGGTCGGCGCTGTTACCCGGTTGGTTGGTTGTTTAAAGCTGTACTCAGTAATATTCCAGCTATATGGCGGCGGTCTGTAAATAATCGAGTCCAAACTAGTCAATCCGGGCGGTGGGGTAGCCTAGTGGTTAAAGAGTTCGGTCGTCACGCCGAAAACCGGGTTCGATTCCCCACATGGGTACAATGTGTGAAGCCCATTTCTGGTTTCCCCGCCGTGATATTGCTGGAATATTGCTAGAAGCGGCGTAAAACCAAAACTCACTCACCAGACAATCTAGTGATCAACAGCATGAGCATCGATCTACGCAATTGGGATACGATGAGGTGCGACAACCAAGTCAGCGAGCCTGACCACCCGATCCCGTTAGTCGCCTCTCACGACAAGCATGGGTTGCTGAAGACCAATTCTAACCGGTATCATCACGGGTCCTGTTACCGTGACTAATACAAACAGGCAAACATATTGTCATACACCTTACAGAAAAGTGCAATATACTTTGAACGGGAGGTGATTGCACCTGACTTCACATCTTGCTTTGGAGGCCCAGGGCAGGTGCCCGACATTCACTAGCACAATGCAGGTAGTATTTTTTCTCAGTGCATTGTTTGTATAATCGGCGACATGGGTGCCGCAGTATCTCGCAGTCAGCCGTGCAAGAATCGTGGGTTCGAATCTCGTATTTGCACATTCGTTGTACATTCCGTGATCGTATGTTTCTTCAAAGTCGAAGATTTCAATGACATGCGGACTTTGTGATTTCCTTCCACATTTTACGAACACGCTGTCATGAAATTGAAATACTGTAAATAACGGCTTAATAAGTTCATCTCTTATTTTCCCGAGAAGTTAGACACTTCACAGAGGATTACTTAAACAAAAAGAATCTATCCGTCCCCGTTATCCTTATTCATGTATGTGCTTTGATATGAATCTGTGTTAACTGGTATCAGAGCTAAAAGACAAGCACTGGTATTTGTTTTAGTAAACATGATAATGTTTTGATAATGTTTATGTACGTGATAAAATTATCAAAGTAGGTACCCTGGTTTTTGTTTACATTTCTGACATATCTCATCATGGTACATTAATCGCGATATATTGTTTGTCAATATCAATTTTGATGTGTTATTCGTGTATTATGCACTTATCTACGTTGTCACTCCGTCATTCCGGAAATCGTCCTTATTTTGTTTGTTTGTTTCTTGTTTAACACAGCACGTAGTAATATACAAGTCATATGACTGCCGTCTGTAAATGAACGAGTTTGGACCAAACAATCCCTTGATTGACGTCATTTGCATCAGTAGATCGATGCGCATGATGCCAGTCACTGCATTGTCTGGTCCAAACTCGATTATTTATACACCGTGGTCATGTAGTACGGCGTTAAACAGCAAACAAACATGTGTATCGATCAACACAATGGATATACATGACAGGGGCGGTGGGGTAGCCAAGTGGTTAAAGCGTTGGCTCGTCACGCCGAAGACCCGGGTTCGAATCCCCACATGGGTACAATGTGTGAAGCCCATTTCTGGTGTCCCCCGCCGTGATGTTGCTGGAATATTGCTAAAAGCGGCGTAAAACCAAAACTCAGCCAGTCAGTCAGATATCCATGGCATGCATCAACCAAGTCTGCCATTCAGACCATCCGATCATGTTAGTCGCCCCTTATACCACAAACATGAGATCATCTCTAATCCGGATCTTAACTAATAAGGGGATTTGTGTACGGAAAAATGTTCGTTTGTATATGTAATAAAAGAGTATGGTAATCTGCCTGTATTTAGGGTTTTCCGGACTGACGACGTTCCACTGTATCAACGTTAATAGCTATGTCTGTGTCATTCATGTATTAACTGAAATGTTGTGAGTTATTTGGATTCATTTAATGTGATAATGGTCTCCGTTTGGTTATGCTCCTCTTAGTGAGGATACACATTGCTCCTTGTATACAGTTCCGTGATCTGCCCTTCCGTCCGTTTGTGAACAAGTCACTTGTTCCTGAGAATACCATCAAATCACAGAACGCTTTGTCACTCTGAGAGACCAGGAACGTATTTGTAATGTAACGTTTATCATACTTCACCAAACCTTTCTATTACTGTATGGATCGGTGGCCCAGTGGTTAAAGCGTCACGCCAAAGACCCGGATTTAATTCCCCTCAAAGGTACAATGTGTGAAGCCCATTTCTAGTGTTCCCCGCCGTGATATTGCTGAAATATTGCTAAAAGCGGCGTAAAACCATACGCATTCACACTACAATCAGTGTAAAACGATATTTCTGTTAATCATTTTATCGCAATATGATTTCTACTGTACAATACATATCGATGTAAATAAAAGTGTTTTGGAACAATACGTTTTAATTATTTCAACTTCTTGGTAAAATCCAATCCATCATACGAAATGTAAAGCGCAAAGTCCTTCACAATGCCGACATGGCATAGTCAATTTCAACGTGGCTCATCCCTTCATTACACTGGGACGGTGGGGTAGCCTAGTCGTTAAAGCGTTCGCTCGTCACGCTGAAGACACGGGTTCGATTCCCCACATGGGTACTATGTGTGAAGCCTATTTCTTGTGTCCCCCGCTGTGATGTTGCTGGAATATTGCTAAACGCTGCGTAAAACCTCATTTACTCACTCACTCACTTCATTACACTGCCGACCTGGAACTACATATATACTCTTAAAAAAGAAGGTGAAACTGAACTTTCAATTTGGATAGGAAGTATAAGCGTTAACAAACTTTTCAAAGACAGACATCTTATGAACGCACCAACATTTCTCTTTATCACCACCCCTAAATACAACGCATGGGATGCACGTGCAACCGCAGTAGCCCCATCCACGTGCATGGGGTGTCATTCTTGATTTTGACGGTTTTCAAGGTCGATAAATCACTGTAGACCACTAATTTTGACAATCATTTTGCATCACGCAGTTGTTATAATTAGTGTTTGTTTCTAGCCGTTTTATGTTTGTTTGAAAATGAAAATAGTACTAACCAATCATCTTTCAAGAACGATTACTGTACAAACAACTATGGCCATAAGGAAGTGCAAGTGGTGATGCACTCTTCAAAACATTCATAATTATCGTATCGACATTGACTGATACCGATATACATGTATCACTCATTCTTTTCAATCGTAAATTAAAACTGGAGTTCCCAAACTTTTTTAAAGAGTTTATTAAGTGGCATGTGTTGTCCAGACAACAATGTGGATATAAAAAGATTTATAGGTCTTTTTAGGAAAGATAGATATATTTGATATTCGCTTCATGGAAGATAAACTGAGGGGCAAAAGAAACGTCCCCAAAGTAAAATTGTAAAAAACAGTTCTTCTGTTTTCGTTATGACGGAAATTTATTTAGGAACACATCTCCCGAACGCATCCCACGTCTCACAGAAAGGAAATCCACGTGGAGTTTTTTGTAAGCATGAAAATTGCTTTTATTCACGTTTTTTGCATGCTTCTGTGGAAACATACCCGTATGAAAGTACAGTATAAAAATTATGCTCGACTGTTCGAATTCATCACTTCAATACGTTGGACACAAAGAACATGCCTCGACTCACGGCAGAACAGAGAGAACGAGCTATTGGGATGTTGCAGCTGGGTGCTTCTCACAGTCACGTTGCAAGAATCATGGGTTGCAGCAAGAAAACCATCACCAGACTGATGACACGCTTCAGAACAACAGGTCGGACTGCAGACAGGCCTAGGACAGGGAGACCACCCGTAACCACCCCTCAGGAAGACCGCCATTTACGGGTGCTTCACTTGCGCAACAGATTCCTGACTGTGACGTCATCAGCAACAACCAGCCTTACCCATCCAGTCAGTAGAAGGACCATATCCAGACGACTCCGCCGATTCGGTATCAGGAGCCTACAGACCATTCCGGGCGTGACGTTAACGCGTGAACATCGACGTCGTCGATTGGCTTGGGCACGTAGAGTTCGGCAGTGGCAGCCGCGGAACTGGCGCCGGGTACTCTTCAGTGACGAGAGCCGCTTCCAGTTGAACAAAGCTGATGGTCGGGTACGAGTCTACAGACGTCGGAACGAACGCACAGCACGTTGTTGCGTTCAGGAAGTTGAGACGTTTGGCGGCGGTAGTGTGATGGTGTGGGGAATTTGTGGCGAGAGGAAGACTGACTTGTTGGTGATAGAGAGGAAACCTGAATGCCCGTCGATACATTGATGTTGTTTTACGACCTGTCGTGTTACCCTTCCTCCAGCAGAATCGAGGCGTGTTGTTTCAGCAGGATAACGCTACTCCCCACACTGCTGTTGTTACCCGGAACTTCCTGAACAACAACAACGTAAACGTCATTCCTTGGCCAGCAAGATCCCCCGATTTATCACCTATTGAGCACCTAAAAAATGGGATCATCTCGGCCGTCAGGTTAAGCAACGTCAACATCCCCCACAGACAAGAAACGCTTTGGCTCAAGCTCTACAGGAAGAATGGCGTCGCATCCCACATCACGTGATCAGACGTCTTGTGCACTCTGCACGACGTCGTGTGGCAGCATGTATCGCTGCAAGAGGTGGACACACTCGCTACTGAGGAGTTGGACACTCAAAGACACTCTGTCAGTACTGACGTGCATGTGTTGTCATGATCGAAAACCGGACATTTGAACCTCCTGTGAAAACGTCACAAAAACTCTACTTACAGCAAATTGTTTCAATTGTTCTGTAATGACATAAAATGTTCTCATAACATTTCAAATTGTCATAATCATAATCAAATGCCCCTGTTTATATAAAATATTCTCATCATTGTCATAATCATAATCAAATGCTGTATCATTGTTGGATCATTGAGATGAAACAGAAAATACAACTAAAGAAAATACACAGATACAGTGTGCGAATAGCCACTGGCCCGCGAGCCCGTGGCTAGTAAATATCCAGTCGGGCAAGTAAATCTCCACAGTCACTGACCCGACTGGCTAGTGAATTTTCTTGGGGTCATTTTGTAAATATATCACTCTCTCCGATTTTTAATTCGTGCAAGATTATGGTCTGATAAAAATGTTCATCATATAGCAGCTTAATGATGACTTATTTGAGCATAAACAAAATATTTCAGAAATTCAGACATGTCTTTTCTTATGTGTTTTTGATGGTATTTTACCTTTTTGAAATATTTTACTTAGTTTCTACTTTCAAATTTCGGCCGAAAGAAATTATTTCGTGGGCTGGTAACTTTCAGGTATAGCTAGCCAGACCGCAAGCAAAATTGGGAAACTATTTCGCACACTGCACAAATGTATTTAATTCAACGCGAACTGTAATTGTTCTACTGATCCAGCTTATTTTACTCACATAATACTTGTAATATGATAAACAGTAGTTTGGGACAATGTTTCTGAAAACATGCATACTTGAAAATATGTTACGGATCCAAGTGTTAAAAACCAGGCTGAAAATTGTTATGAAATTGTTTTAACTCAACGTTTTTGACATGCTGCGTCTGTCACGTCAGGAACGGCTACGTGGATAGTGAGAATTGACACCCACCTTTGCCTTTTTCTTTAACATATCGTAACACTAACCCTCAAACAGTTTGAGTGTTACACTGTTTAAAAGCACTAATCATCAATTGGTTAGGGTGAGTGAAGGAGTGAGTTTAGTTTTACGCCGCTTTTAGCAATATTCCAGCAATATCACGGCGGGGGACACCAGAAATGGGCTTCACACATCGTACCCATGTGGGGAATCGAACCCGGGTCTTCGGCGTGACGAGCGAACGCCTTAACCACTGGGCTACCCTAGTTTGTACTTTATCAACAACACATGTGCACAGAGTGAGATTTTCAATCATGCATTACGTGCATTGCTTTTCATGCATCAGTGAGACCCGTGAAGGTCCGGGTTAGAATTAACCTTCAGTAACCCATGCTTGTCTACCCGTGAAGGTCCGGGTTAGAATTAACCTTCAGTAACCCATGCTTGTCTCCCCGTGAAGGTCCGGGTTAGAATTAACCTTCAGTAACCCATGCTTGTCGTAAGAGGCGACTAACGGGATCGGCTGGTCAGGCTCGCTGACTTGGTTGACACATGTCATCGGTTCCCAGTTACGCAGATCGATGCTCATGCTGTTGATCACTGGATTGTCTGGTCCAGACTCGATTAATTACAGACCGCCGCCATATAACTGGAATATTGCTGAGTGCGGCGTAAAACTCACTCACTCACTCATGCATCACTGTAAACAAATCGTAAAACGAAACCTTAAACATTTTGCCTGTTGTTATGACACCTTACCTGAGATAGACACAAGTACAATACAACAATGTTATAGGATCATTTTATATGCGCTTCCATCAGAGTGGAAAAGGATCATTTTATCTGATGTTCGCAAAAAACTTCCCTCAAGGGACATAATCTGCACAATTGCTGAACAGGATGTTTCTGTTGAAGTATTTACAGATAAATATTGTTATGAAATTTTCAGGAAGAACATTTCAAGTAACCAGTAGCTATCAGCTGGTGGGATAACATTGGCTTAGATATTGTAAAGATAATTGGCTGAATGGATGGCAAACATAAATCAACAGATCCTGTACAGTTAGATTTCAAAATTGCTTATAATATTGTCTTTTATGAAAAACCCTTCAAAATTGGACTGTCAAACACTGATGTTTGTCCAGTGTGTCAAAGTGAAACAGAATACATTTTACATCTGGTCATCTGTTGCAAAGAGTTACTTTCCTTGCCAACAATAGTAATTGTAATTGTATCGACCGACGTGTACCAGGATACAGTGTTCACCTATGGACAGCTGTCACTCTGGTTATTGTTTGGATTCCTACCACAAAAGACATTATCATGTAAACCATTCATAGATATTGTATTGTCAATACATGGTCTGTCTGTATTTAACGGGAGAGTTATTGAATGACAAGCCAAGACACAATCTCATTTGACGTGAGGGTATTATTTCAAATCTATGATGAAGCGCCATTTTAGATCTTTGTTGTTTAAATATTCGAAAATATTTCAATCACCCATCCTCATTCATAAATACGTCATGGCCAACTCATACATGGCATGAGACGGAAATGAGATTGTTCTCAAACATCCGTTAGATTACGCCGCTTTTTATAGTTAAATATATAGAGAAGAAGTAAAACTATTTTCACTGTATATTCATACATGCACATTGATATAAAACTGTTCAATACTATTGAACATGTTTCCTGCCTTTAGAATTGAACTGTTATTCATTGCCACCAAAATTCGTTTATCTTTCACTGTCTGCACGTGTAATAATCAGAAAATAAAACTAAATGCTTGCTTTTGAACAGTAACCCTCAAGCAGTTTGGGTGTTACACTGTTTGAAAACATTTGTCATCACATGGGTCGAAAACGTCTGTATTTCATCAAGTCCACGTGGCCCAATGGATAAGGCACCGGCCTCCTACACTAAGACATTGGTGATAGCCGGGGATTGCGGGTTCGAGTCCCGTCGTGGGTAATGCTTTCTTTTTGCAATTGTTTTCTTCTTTGTTTTTACGTTTTTCAACAATACACATAGTGAGAATTGACACCCACCTTTGCTTTTTTCTATAGCTGAAATGAATTGGTAAGTGCATTGCCTTTCAGACATCGATCAGTGTAAACAAATCATAACACTAACCCTCAACCAGTTTGGGTGTTACACTGTTTGAAAACATTTGTCATCAAATGAATAGAAAACGGCAGTATTTCAGCAAGCCCACGTGGCCCAATGGATAAGGCACCGGCCTCCTACACTAATACATTGGTGATAGCCGGGGATTGCGGGTTCGAGTCCCGTCGTGGGTAATGCGTATTTTTTGCAAGTGTTTTCTTCTTTGTTTTTACGTTTTCCAACAATACACATAGTGAGAATTGACACCCATCTTTGCTTTTTTCTATAGCTGAAATGAATTGGTAAGTGCATTGCCTTTCAGGCATCAGTGTAAACAAATCTTATAAACCTATGGCCAATGTTGTCTATTGTTCTTGCAGTTGCTTCGCATTATGGAATAACCTCGGTAGAGGTTTTACGATTGCAGGAGGTTTTACAATGATCATTGTAAAACCTCATACGAGGTTTTGAAATGACCATTATTTATGCCTGATACAACTTTGTCTTGCTATGACTGATTGTAAAATATCTCATTATTGAAAACTTCCAATATTTAGTGGCGATAACTGGTTTCGAACCCGCAACCCATCGCTCTCTAGCTTGGCGGTTTTATCCACTACGCTACTAAAGATCGCTGCGAGGAATGAGATTGTTTGTCAGTATGAACCATGTGTTTCTCACAAGACAGGTACTGCGGGCAGCGCACGTGCAGGGCACGGGTAGCGCGTGCAGAGCACGAGCATTGCGCCTGCGGGGCAAGGTGTTGGCTGCCAGTCGCGTCCCAGTTGACACCGGCTGTTCCATCATTTGCGGGCTGTTCCATCAATGTTGTTCTACTCAGTACATGCACAAATTGAAAATAATACATATGTAATTTTTGTTGTCTTAGACGGTTTATAAGTTTGATAAAAGACTCCTCCTCGGTTTTGGTTGAGAATGTAAAACCTCAGTGTCAGGATTTCCTTCCCCTGAGGTTTTACATTCTCAACAAAAACCGAGGAGGAGTCTTTTATCCTACACATAACACTAACCCTCAAGCAGTTTGGGTGTTACACTGTTTGAAAGCATTTGTCATCAAATGAATAGAAAACGGCTGTAATTTGCCAAGCCCACGTGGCCCAATGGATAAGGCACCGGCCTCCTACACTAAGACATTGGTGATAGCCGGGGATTGCGGGTTCGAGTCCCGTCGTGGGTAATGCTTTCTTTTTGCAATTGTTTTCTTCTTTGTTTTTACGTTTTTCAACAATACACATAGTGAGAATTGACACCCACCTTTGCTTTTTTTCTATAGCTGAAATGAATTGGTAAGTGCATTGCCTTTCAGGCATCAGTGTAAACAAATCATAACACTAACCCTCAAGCAGTTTGGGTGTTACACTGTTTGAAAGCATTTGTCATCAAATGAATAGAAAACGGCTGTATTTCACCAACCCCACGTGGCCTAATGGATAAGGCACCGGTGGTGTTGTCTCCCTTGATCTGATTGAGAGTGGACGTGTTTACCTGAGGTCTCATGACTGATGGTAAATGCACTTGTGCAGAGTACGAAATCTGTGCTTATATTCTGCACACGAGTTGTAGATGCTATCCTTGCAGAAGACTTGTTTACAAGCTCCTTGTGTTTTGAGGTGTTTAGAGACTCTGTGTGTGCATTTTGTGCATTGCACGAGATAAAATGGCGACAGAAGTCCCGTGTACGAGTCACAGTGGGAAAGTTGATGTTGGAACTGAAACTGACGTGGAAGATGTGTATTCAAAACTATCATCGTCGATGTTTGAGATACATCTAAGATTCGAGTTGAGGATGTTATCAGAGGAGCACTGGAGATGGTGGGACATGTAACCGGAGTCGTTTGAGAGGTGGGGATTGTTTTGAATTATGGTTGAAAGACACTGTTAGTGTTGATGCAAACCTCATTGTGGATGAAAGGTTGGAGCTTGATGGTGTCATTTATCAGTGCATTTTTCTCTACAACCCGACTGTGATGGTCTTGTTCATGCATTTGCCAGTGTATACCACAGATACTAATATCAGAGAAAAACTTGAACAGAAGAAAATTGAACTTTTGTCACCAATCAGAGGGCGAAAGTACAAGGGTATTGATATTGTACATGGGACAAGGTTTGTGAAAGTCAGATTTCCACCCGATTTAAAATCACTCCCATACTCAATAAGTTTTGAAACTGTGAATGGAGCAAAATACATTAGGGTATTGCATAATAACCAGATCGGAGTGTGCTATAAATGCGCCTCCCCTGACCATGCTATAAATGCGCCTCCCCTGACCATGCTATAAATGCGCCTCCCCTGACCATGCTATAAATGCGCCTCCCCTGACCATGCTATAAATGCGCCTCCCCTGACCATGCTATAAATGCGCCTCCCCTGATCATGCTATAAATGCGCCTCCTGACCATGCTATAAATGCGCCTCCCTGACCATGCTATAAATGCGCCTCCCCTGACCATGCTATAAATGCGCCTCCTGACCATGCTATAAATGCGCCTCCCCTGACCATTAATGCATGCTATTAATGCGCCTCCCTGACCATGCTATAAATGCGCCTCCCCTGACCATGCTATAAATGCGCCTCCCCTGACCATGCTACATATGCGCCTCCCCTGACCATGCTACAAATGCGCCTCCCCTGACCATGCTATAAATGCGCCTCCCCTGACCATGCTATAAATGCGCCTCCCCTGACCATGCTATAAATGCGCCTCCCCTGATCATGCTATAAATGCGCCTCCCCTGACCATGCTATAAATGCCAAATGCATGGCCACGTAGCTGGAGTTTCCAAGACAGAATAAATCTCATCATAACATCCACGAAGATCAAACATTGGAGACAAGTGAGACATCAAAAAGGTGCACGATTTGTCGACTGCTCCCTGACAAATGAGACTGTGTGAAATCAGAACCATGGATGATCCCGAATTGGATGATCCCGAGCTTAGTGACGAGGACAGCACTGATGGTGACAGTCGAGTGTCTGTGCACACACCCGCAAAGTTCGCACAGCTCTGAGTGAGAGAAACAATGATGATGATGATGATATGTGTGGCCTACAGGGCAATGACAATAAGATGAATGAAAAGAGTCAACTTCAAGGACTATAAAACCACCGCCAATAAGTGATGTTTACCAAAAGGTCACTGGTAAAAGGAAGAAAAGAACTATGAGTGAATTCCAAATACAAACAGGAGAAAAGGGCGCCTTGGGACTGACTGATTCAGATTGTCAAAATGGAACATATGTCACCATTCATAAATCCTATCTTAATCATGATAACTTCATAATGGAATGTCAATGGGCTTAAGAATATTGGAAAATTAGAAAGTATTTTCACGACCCTTCAAACTTAGAGTTATTTATACATAGAACATGTGAAGCAGCGATTATGAGATCCAAGGTTCAGTGGACACTGGTCTCTAGAATCCGATAAAAATACTCCTTTCTTTCTTAACCTGGAAACAAAAGTAAGCAAGAAGCAAACTGTATCAAAGAACTGGGTTTAGTAAGTGATTGTGTATCAGATGAAGATAGAAAAAGACTGGATGAGGGAATCCCTGCTGAAGAAATTACCGTAGCGTTAAAAGGAATGAAAGGTCATAAATCACCGGGTAATGATGGGCTTACTGTTGAGTTCTATGTTACATTTTGGGATGTACTGAAACCAATGTTTGGCAACATAGTAAATTGTATATTTGAAGAGAAACATGTCGAGAACAATGAAAAAAGGTTTTATAAGTCTTTCCTTTAACAAGAAGGGGAACAAAAGAGATTACAGGCATATCTCACTTTTGGATGTTGATTCAAATCTCATTTCACGCACACTGTCCTTAAAATTAAAAAAAATGTTGTGTCTAGTTTTATTTCACCCGAACAAACTTGTTCCATCCCGGGAAGAGGTATATCTGATAATATCCACTCAATCAGAGATGTTATTGATTTTGCAGAAAATGAAGATAATGCTTATAATATCACTATTGACCAGGAGAAAACATTTGATAGAGTTTCACATTATTTTCTGTTTAAAACACTAGAAGGGTTTAACTTTGGTAATTACTTTGTGTCCTGGATGAAGATTTTATACACTGACTTGAAAAGTAGTGTTAAAGTTAATGGTCATCTTACACCATATCTCTCATTACGTCAGTCTGTTAGACAGGGAGATCCACTTAGCAGTTTATTGTACATTTGTATTCCATCATCAGTGAAGCCCTTAAATTGCGTATTAAGAATAATGCATATATTCATGACATACACAATTCTGACGACTGCAAAACACGCATATACCAACATGCAGACGAAACCACTGTTACAGTGGCGGTGGGGTAGCCTAGTGGTTAAAGCGTTCGCTCGTCACGCCGAAGACCCGGGTTCGATTCCCCACATGGGTACAATTTGTGAAGCCCATTTCTGGTGTTCCCCGCCGTGATATTGCTGGAATATTGCTAAAAGCAGTATGAAACCATATTTTTACTCACTCAACCACCACTGTTACAGTGTCTGACGCACAATCTGTTTTCAACACTTTTCATACAGAGAACGAATTTTGCTCAGCTACCGGATCTAAAGTTAATCTTTCAAAATCAGATGTTTTGTGTGTAGGAACTAACCGCTTGAATCATGTTTCTTTCAGCAATCCGGTTGTTGTTAAAACCACCCGTGAAGATCCGGGTTAGAATGAACCTTCAGTAACCCATGCTTGTAAGAGGCGACTAACGGGATCGGCTGGTCAGGCTCGCTGACTTTGTTGACACATGTCATCGGTTCCCAATTGCGCAAATCGGTGCTCATTCTGTTGATCACTGGATTGTCTGGTCCAGACTCGATTATTTACAGACCACCGCCATATAGCTGGAATATTGCTGAGTGCGGCGTAAAACTAAACTCACTCACTCACCCTAGTTAAAACTGATTGTGTTTGAATACTTCGGATTTTCTTTGGCTCAGATGTAAAAACATGTGTGACAACATTAATTGGAAAAGTAAAATTGCCAAAATGAAATCATTGTTTGGTTTGTGGTCTCAAAGAAATTTAACATTACAAGTGAAATCCATTGTTTTAAATACTGTAGTGATCTGTGCCTCCGCACTCGTACATCGGGTAACATTGGCTTGGACATTGAATGACACTATTGGTATTTTCAAAGACTTGTTCTTTGATCTTTTAAAAAAAACACTGGTTACACTTTACAGCAACTTACAAGTTTGCTCCTCTTTGGATTTCAATCAAAAGAAGTTAAATTAAGCGAAGCATGCATAAACCTTTTGCTTTCCATTTATAGAATCTCAGTATTTAAGAGCAGTACTATTATGACACTTAAACAGAGTCGAATAGACCTAAAGAAGGTGTTCAAAAGTTACGTTCGTCATCACTTAAAATTGCTATGGTCGAAATACCAGTGTGACAAACAATCCTATCAATTTATTGAACGTTATGTTCTACCTCCTGTTTGTATACATGTTGATGGTGACACTTTAATCTTTAAACATCCATTTGATTCATTCCATGTAACTTTGTGATCATATCTCTTAACATATTTTATTGTACATATTAATAACATGAAAAAACATTATAT
This sequence comes from Haliotis rubra, assembly GCF_003918875.1. NCBI lineage: Eukaryota > Metazoa > Mollusca > Gastropoda > Lepetellida > Haliotidae > Haliotis > Haliotis rubra. The sequence continues at coordinate 2,877,811 of NW_025767335.1, forward strand.
CAAAGTAAAAAACCAACTGAAAAACCCGGCTTCCTACAGAAAGACACTGGTGATAGCTGGGAATTGTGCGTTCGAGTCCCGTCGTGGGTAGGGTCGTCTTTTGCTTAAGTATTTGTTTTTACGATTTTAAACAATACACATAGTGAGAACTGACAGACACCTTTCCCTTTTTCTATACCTGAAAAGAACTGGTAAGTGCATTGCCTTTCAGGCATCAGTGTAAACAAATCATATACCCGTGAAGGTCCGGGTTAGAAAATGATCTTCAGTAACCCATGCTTGTCGTCAGAGGGATCGGTTGGTCAGGCTCGCTGACTTGGTTGACACATGTCATCAGTTCCCAATTGCAGAGACCGATGCTCATGCTGTTGATCACTGGACTATCTGGTCCAGACTCAACTATTTACACACCACCGCCATATAGCTGGAGTATTGCTGAGTGCGGGTAAAACTAAATTCGCTCACTCACTCACTAAACAATGCATTCTTTATGTTATTGTTTTCTTCTTTGTATTTACGTTTTTCAGCGATGCACATAGTGAGAATTGACACCCACCTTTGCCTTTTTCTATAACTGAAATGAATTGGTTAGTGCATTGCCTTTGAGACATTGATCAGTGTAAACAAATCATAACACTAACCCTCAAGCAGTTTGGGTGTTACACTGTTTGAAAACATTTGTCATCACATGGATCGAAAACGGTTGTATTTCAGCAAGCCCACGTGGCCTAATGGATAAGGCACCGGCCTCCTACACTAAGACATTGGTGATAGCCGGGGATTGCGGGTTCGAGTCCCGTCGTGGGTAATGCATTCTTTTTGCAATTGTTTTCTTCTTTGTTTTTACGTTTTTCAACAATACACATAGTGAGAATTGACACCCACCTTTGCCTTTTTCTATAACTGAAAAGAATTGGTAAGTGCATTGCCTTTCAGGCATCGATCAGTGTAAACAAATCATAACACTAACCCTCAAGCAGTTTGGGTGTTACATTGTTACCCTGAAAACGGCTGTATTTCACCAAGCCCACGTGGCCCAATGGATAAGGCAGTTTGGGTGTTACACTGTTACACTGAAAACGGCTGTATGGCACGAAGCCCACGTGGCCCAATGGATAAAGCACCGGCCTCCTACACTAGGACATTGGTGATAGCCGGGGATTGCGGGTTCGAGTCCCGTCGTGTGTAATGCATTCTTTTTGCAATTGTTTTCTTCTTTGTTTTTACGTTTTTCAACAATACACATAGTGAGAATTGACACCCACCTTTGCCTTTTTCTAAAACTGAAATGAATTGGTAAGTGCATTGCCTTTCAGGCATCGATCAGTGTAAACAAATCATAACACTAACCCTCAAGCAGTTTGGGTGTTACACTGTTACACTGAAAACGGCTGTATTTCACCAAGCCCACAATGGATAAGGCAGTTTGGGTGTTACCTGTTACATGGAAACGGCTGTAAAGCACCGGCACCGGCCTCCTACACTAAGACATTGGTGATAGCCGGGGATTGCGGGTTCGAGTCCCGTCGTGGGTAATGCATTCTTTTGCAATTGTTTTCTTCTTTGTTTTACGTTTTTCAACAATACACATAGTGAGAATTGACACCCACCTTTGCCTTTTTCTATAACTGAAAAGAATTGGTAAGTGCATTGCCTTTCAGGCATCGATCAGAAAAAGAATTGGTAAGTGCATTGCCTTTCAGGCATCGATCAGTGTAAACAAATCATAACACTAACCCTCAAGCAGTTTGGGTGTTACATTGTTACCCTGAAAACGGCTGTATTTCACCAAGCCCACGTGGCCCAATGGATAAGGCAGTTTGGGTGTTACACTGTTACACTGAAAACGGCTGTATGGCACGAAGCCCACGTGGCCCAATGGATAAAGCACCGGCCTCCTACACTAAGACATTGGTGATAGCCGGGGATTGCGGGTTCGAGTCCCGTCGTGGGTAATGCATTCTTTTTGCAATTGTTTTCTTCTTTGTTTTTACGTTTTTCAACAATACACATAGTGAGAATTGACACCCACCTTTGCCTTTTTCTAAAACTGAAATGAATTGGTAAGTGCATTGCCTTTCAGGCATCGATCAGTGTAAACAAATCATAACACTAACCCTCAAGCAGTTTGGGTGTTACACTGTTACCCTGAAAACGGCTGTATTTCACCAAGCCCACGTGGCCCAATGGATAAGGCACCGGCCTCCTACACTAAGACATTGGTGATAGCCGGGGATTGCGGGTTCGAGTCCCGTCGTGGGTAATGCATTCTTTGCAATTGTTTTCTTCTTTGTTTTTACGTTTTTCAACAATACACATAGTGAGAATTGACACCCACCTTTGCCTTTTTCTATAACTGAAAAGAATTGGTAAGTGCATTGCCTTTCAGGCATCGATCAGTGTAAACAAATCATAACACTAACCCTCAAGCAGTTTGGGTGTTACATTGTTACCCTGAAAACGGCTGTATTTCACCAAGCCCACGTGGCCCAATGGATAAGGCAGTTTGGGTGTTACACTGTTACACTGAAAACGGCTGTATGGCACGAAGCCCACGTGGCCCAATGGATAAAGCACCGGCCTCCTACACTAAGACATTGGTGATAGCCGGGGATTGCGGGTTCGAGTCCCGTCGTGGGTAATGCATTCTTTTTGCAATTGTTTTCTTCTTTGTTTTTACGTTTTTCAACAATACACATAGTGAGAATTGACACCCGCCTTTGCCTTTTTCTATAACTGAAAATGAATTGGTAAGTGCATTGCCTTTCAGGCATCGATCAGTGTAAACAAATCATAACACTAACAAGCAGTTTGGGTGTTACACTGTTTGAAAACCATTGTCATCACATGGATCGAAAACGGCAGTATTTCACCAGAGTGGAGCGGCTAAGCAGATAAAATGTGCATTTAATGATAAAAGCATGAAACTTTGCACACTCATAGAGTGATGCATAGTGAACATTTTGGAATATGGAGGCATTCAAAATCATTTCATTTTGCGCATGCGCAGTAGAGAAATATTATTTTGCCTTCCCGGCTACTGTTCCAGCTTTGGGACTGCCATCAATATCCTACAAGGACACCTTTTTTAAAACATACTGACCCAAAATACTGGTTAAACATCTTTAAAACATAGTCAATATTATGAACACTGACTCTCGCATCAGTGCATGTAAATGAGGACTGTTTGCACTTGCATCGGTTGTTTCACCCCTTTGTCCCGACAAGATAACAACTCCTGACAAGATTCTTATGCTCGGTGTAGTGTCGTCCAGTAGGGAACATACTGTCCACTTTCTTTCTGTATCCAGCCCCACTCAGTTGGAGATGCGAGTTCAGGCTGTGGAAGAATGACTGACCCCATATATGACCTGCCTGTTGAGCGGCCTTTTTGACATGCTGTACAACAGCTGCATGTGTTGATGGGATGGCATAAATTGAGTTTTTCTTCGCAAATAATTTCAAATAAAAATGATTGAAGATAAAAAGAAAAATATTCCCAAAGCATCCTTCCATGGTGATAGGGAAGGAGCAATTGCCATATAGTGCTCTTTCTTCGTGTCGGTTGGAAGCTGAGGGAGGTTCTAAGCCTACATCTCTGTATGCTCGAAGTATCTCCGACCAGAAAGATTTTGGGATACTTCTGCTGTGACATCTCTAATGAGTTAGGATGAAGAGTCGTCTTAACTTCTGACGTCTGGTGCTCGTTCTACGTAGATAGCTATAGATGCATAGGACTCTGACCAGACGCGGTGATAAGTCTTCCTTATCTTCATTGCCAAGTATTAAAGATAATGGTGGGATGTGAAAATGTTGGTCTGGCTGACTAAAATCCAAACGGAGACCAAGATGCACTGATGCATTGGGACCTTTATCAAATCTGGTGAGGCTGAGGTCTATAGAATAAATCTCTGACATTCTGAGTGAGTTTGGAGCCTTCACCATGGTGATGACTGAGCTGATGGGTGTTAAGATTGAGCCCAGCCTTGAGATTCTTTGGGGTTCTAAGGTTGTATATCTGCTGGAATCCCATTACTTCTGGCAAATTGATGAAGACTCTTCCACTTACCATCATACAGGCTTCTTGTAGAACTGCGTAGAGACAGGGAGCTCTGGTGGAATAGTTGCGCCTGGTTAAGTTCTTGTTGATATGCTCCCAGCGTACAAATCGAAGACACCCGGGTTTTGACGCGTCTGCTCCATGTGATGATAAGTAAGCAGTTTTGAACAATCTGGAAGCTTTAGAACCGGATTGCCTGCTAGCTGGATGAGTTGGCTGACCTGGTCATCAGTGACTGATTGGACAGTTGAGGGGTCCAGTGGTTAATGGCTCGGATAACCGCCTAACCTCGGTGATTGATGTGGAGTAGCTGCTCTTCTGGAAACAACAGCCCTGAGGTTACATCTGTGTCGAGGTGTGCTCCCCAAACCTGTTGAGACGCATCTACATACAGATTCAGGTTGAAGCTTGGCTCGCTCAGAAGGTCCTTGCGCAGACCTTTGATTCCATCATTCACCGTAGTTGTGGTCTGAAGTCCTGCTGGTCCAGGAGTGAGGTTAGAAACCTCTGGATGGGTCGTAGTTGCAGTCTTCCCCTCTTCGTGAGTGATTGGGCTGACGTTGGGCAGCAATCGTAGGCTGAAATTCAACTGACGTTTGAGTATAACGGCTTGTGTGAACCACGGGCCATCAAAATGCCAAACTGTAGAACCCTCCACTGGTATGTGTGATGGTTGAACAGGAATCGTAGATACTTCCTGGACCATGGGTGGCCTGGCACATGCAGATATGCATCCCTTAAATCTATGCTTGCCAGAAAATTGTTCTGCTTCAGTTGTAGAAGGTGAAGAATTATGAACTTCTCTGTCTTCAATAAGTAATCATTTTTGAACTTCTTCATATTGGTCTGGATTTTTTCTGATAAATTGTTCTTGGGAACCACAAAAATTAGGGGAGCAGAACTCCGGGTCGAGTGCCTCTTGAGTTATATCTTTTATTGCTTCTCTGAATAGAAGTGATTCTATCGCATCTGTGCACGTGAGCTTGGGTTTTAGGGTTCTGCGTAATGCATCTGCGGAAGATAGAGTGGAGTGGTCATATTTACCGGAATGGTATATCTATTCCTTAAGTATTTTTAATAGGTCTTCCAGAAGGTCCCAGTTTGGCCAATACTTCCTTGTCTACATAGTAAGGTGAGTCTCGCTGATGCAGATCTGGTCGGAGATAGACTACTGGTACTTCTGCTGGTTGACTATGGACAAAAGCATACGATGGGTCTGATAACAGTAACAAGCTGAGCAAGCTGGGAAGACCCTGCATTCTGGTAGCTTTGGTTCTTGATGACTTGCAAAGCTGCTCCATTTGGTGGGTAAGGTGAAGGAGGACGATCCTTCAATGGGGAAGCTATGGCTAACCCGTCTGCAATCCAAGTTAGCAGTTGACTTATGTTGGCCCTTCGTTATGTGAGTCTAACCCTGATGGCACTAATATGAGAGAGTGAAGAGTCGCAGGCTTGGTCACGTGCATCCGCTGCACATGCGCAGCTTGGAATGTGTTGGGCAGAGATGTGTCTTTTTCTAGTGAAGGGAAAACAAGCACTTGACTTTCCACTATTATTCAGAAATGAGATGAGATAAGCAATTAGTATGAGTCAGGATAGGTAAAATCTGTACGTTTGCCCTAAATTGATTGATATTTACCCTGAAACAATAAAACCAATAAAGTATGATTTGTTCCAGAAAAAATGACTTCTCCCTTGCAAAAGACAATCTGAAGTATTTCCCTTGCTTGCCATTGGGCCATGACGTTGGGGAATAATTACAAAGATTTTGATTGTTAAACGTTTTTATTTTGCTGCATTTCTTTTGCCACTTATTATTAATTTGTTCATTTTCAGTCAGTTATAATCAGATAAAACCCAAGCATCCGCACATTTTCTCAAAGAGTTCAATAGTCCAAAGAGCTATAGGCTAGCCGCCATGTTGGGAAGAGGGAGTGTTCATTGTTTCAAAATGTTTTGTATTATTCTAAAATATTGTATTTCTTGTCTTTTCATGAGCCTGTAAATCACTATTTATGAAATTTATTGGTGTGTAATGAATGGCAATACAAAGGACTGAGGGGGAAACGCTGAAAATAGTATGTCAAAGTTTTACGTTTTTCAACTACGCATGTGCACAATTGACACCCACCTTGAGGTGCCTCCATTTCTAAAATTTAAGACATGTTCTTTGGTATAGTGCATTTGTGCTTTTCAGGCATCAACAGATAAACAAATTCTTATGAAACCCTCAAGAAGTTTGATCTTAGCTGCTGAAAACGGCTGTACTACCAAGCCCACGTGGCCCAATGGATAAGGCACCGGCCTCCTACACTAAGACATTGGTGATAGCCGGGGATTGCGGGTTCGAGTCCCGTCGTGGGTAATGCATTCTTTTTGCAATTGTTTTCTTCTTTGTTTTTACGTTTTTCAACAATACACATAGTGAGAATTGACACCCACCTTTGCCTTTTTCTATAACTGAAAAGAATTGGTAAGTGCATTGCCTTTCAGGCATCGATCAGTGTAAACAAATCATAACACTAACCCTCAAGCAGTTTGGGTGTTACACTGTTACCCTGAAAACGGCTGTATTTCACCAAGCCCACGTGGCCCAATGGATAAGGCACCGGCCTCCTACACTAAGACATTGGTGATAGCCGGGGATTGCGGGTTCGAGTCCCGTCGTGGGTAATGCATTCTTTTTGCAATTGTTTTCTTCTTTGTTTTACGTTTTCAACAATACACATAGTGAGAATTGACACCCACCTTTGCCTTTTTCTATAACTGAAAAGAATTGGTAAGTGCATTGCCTTTCAGGCATCGATCAGTGTAAACAAATCATAACACTAACCCTCCAGAAGTTTGGGTGTTACACTGTTACCCTGAAAACGGCTGTATTTCACCAAGCCCACGTGGCCCAATGGATAAGGCACCGGCCTCCTACACTAAGACATTGGTGATAGCCGGGGATTGCGGGTTCGAGTCCCGTCGTGGGTAATGCATTCTTTTTGCAATTGTTTTCTTCTTTGTTTTTACGTTTTTCAACAATACACATAGTGAGAATTGACACCCACCTTTGCCTTTTTCTATAACTGAAAAGAATTGGTAAGTGCATTGCCTTTCAGGCATCGATCAGTGTAAACAAATCATAACACTAACCCTCAAGCAGTTTGGGTGTTACACTGTTACCCTGAAAACGGCTGTATGTCACCAAGCCCACGTGGCCCAATGGATAAGGCACCGGCCTCCTACACTAAGACATTGGTGATAGCCGGGGATTGCGGGTTCGAGTCCCGTCGTGGGTAATGCATTCTTTTGCAATTGTTTTCTTCTTTGTTTCTACGTTTTTCAACAAAACACATAGTGAGAATTGACACCCACCTTTGCCTTTTTCTATAACTGAAAAGAATTGGTAAGTGCATTGCCTTTCAGGCATCGATCAGTGTAAACAAATCATAACACTAACCCTCCAGAAGTTTGGGTGTTACACTGTTACCCTGAAAACGGCTGTATTTCACCAAGCCCACGTGGCCCAATGGATAAGGCACCGGCCTCCTACACTAAGACATTGGTGATAGCCGGGGATTGCGGGTTCGAGTCCCGTCGTGGGTAATGCATTCTTTTGCAATTGTTTTCTTCTTTGTTTTACGTTTTCAACAATACACATAGTGAGAATTGACACCCACCTTTGCCTTTTTCTATAACTGAAAAGAATTGGTAAGTGCATTGCCTTTCAGGCATCGATCAGTGTAAACAAATCATAACACTAACCCCTCAGAAGTTTGGGTGTTACACTGTTACCCTGAAAACGGCTGTATTTCACCAAGCCCACGTGGCCCAATGGATAAGGCACCGGCCTCCTACACTAAGACATTGGTGATAGCCGGGGATTGCGGGTTCGAGTCCCGTCGTGGGTAATGCATTCTTTTGCAATTGTTTTCTTCTTTGTTTTACGTTTTTCAACAATACACATAGTGAGAATTGACACCCACCTTTGCCTTTTTCTATAACTGAAAAGAATTGGTAAGTGCATTGCCTTTCAGGCATCGATCAGTGTAAACAAATCATAACACTAACCCTCCAGAAGTTTGGGTGTTACACTGTTACCCTGAAAACGGCTGTATTTCACCAAGCCCACGTGGCCCAATGGATAAGGCACCGGCCTCCTACACTAAGACATTGGTGATAGCCGGGGATTGCGGGTTCGAGTCCCGTCGTGGGTAATGCATTCTTTTGCAATTGTTTTCTTCTTTGTTTTACGTTTTTCAACAATACACATAGTGAGAATTGACACCCACCTTTGCCTTTTTCTATAACTGAAAAGAATTGGTAAGTGCATTGCCTTTCAGGCATCGATCAGTGTAAACAAATCATAACACTAACCCTCCAGAAGTTTGGGTGTTACACTGTTACCCTGAAAACGGCTGTATTTCACCAAGCCCACGTGGCCCAATGGATAAGGCACCGGCCTCCTACACTAAGACATTGGTGATAGCCGGGGATTGCGGGTTCGAGTCCCGTCGTGGGTAATGCATTCTTTTTGCAATTGTTTTCTTCTTTGTTTTACGTTTTCAACAATACACATAGTGAGAATTGACACCCACCTTTGCCTTTTTCTATAACTGAAAAGAATTGGTAAGTGCATTGCCTTTCAGGCATCGATCAGTGTAAACAAATCATAACACTAACCCTCCAGAAGTTTGGGTGTTACACTGTTACCCTGAAAACGGCTGTATTTCACCAAGCCCACGTGGCCCAATGGATAAGGCACCGGCCTCCTACACTAAGACATTGGTGATAGCCGGGGATTGCGGGTTCGAGTCCCGTCGTGGGTAATGCATTCTTTTGCAATTGTTTTCTTCTTTGTTTTACGTTTTTCAACAATACACATAGTGAGAATTGACACCCACCTTTGCCTTTTTCTATAACTGAAAAGAATTGGTAAGTGCATTGCCTTTCAGGCATCGATCAGTGTAAACAAATCATAACACTAACCCCTCAGAAGTTTGGGTGTTACACTGTTACCCTGAAAACGGCTGTATTTCACCAAGCCCACGTGGCCCAATGGATAAGGCACCGGCCTCCTACACTAAGACATTGGTGATAGCCGGGGATTGCGGGTTCGAGTCCCGTCGTGGGTAATGCATTCTTTTGCAATTGTTTTCTTCTTTGTTTTACGTTTTCAACAATACACATAGTGAGAATTGACACCCACCTTTGCCTTTTTCTATAACTGAAAAGAATTGGTAAGTGCATTGCCTTTCAGGCATCGATCAGTGTAAACAAATCATAACACTAACCCTCCAGAAGTTTGGGTGTTACACTGTTACCCTGAAAACGGCTGTATTTCACCAAGCCCACGTGGCCCAATGGATAAGGCACCGGCCTCCTACACTAAGACATTGGTGATAGCCGGGGATTGCGGGTTCGAGTCCCGTCGTGGGTAATGCATTCTTTTGCAATTGTTTTCTTCTTTGTTTTACGTTTTCAACAATACACATAGTGAGAATTGACACCCACCTTTGCCTTTTTCTATAACTGAAAAGAATTGGTAAGTGCATTGCCTTTCAGGCATCGATCAGTGTAAACAAATCATAACACTAACCCTCAAGAAGTTTGGGTGTTACACTGTTACCCTGAAAACGGCTGTATTTCACCAAGCCCACGTGGCCCAATGGATAAGGCACCGGCCTCCTACACTAAGACATTGGTGATAGCCGGGGATTGCGGGTTCGAGTCCCGTCGTGGGTAATGCATTCTTTTTGCAATTGTTTTCTTCTTTGTTTTACGTTTTCAACAATACACATAGTGAGAATTGACACCCACCTTTGCCTTTTTCTATAACTGAAAAGAATTGGTAAGTGCATTGCCTTTCAGGCATCGATCAGTGTAAACAAATCATAACACTAACCCTCCAGAAGTTTGGGTGTTACACTGTTACCCTGAAAACGGCTGTATTTCACCAAGCCCACGTGGCCCAATGGATAAGGCACCGGCCTCCTACACTAAGACATTGGTGATAGCCGGGGATTGCGGGTTCGAGTCCCGTCGTGGGTAATGCATTCTTTTTGCAATTGTTTTCTTCTTTGTTTTTACGTTTTTCAACAATACACATAGTGAGAATTGACACCCACCTTTGCCTTTTTCTATAACTGAAAAGAATTGGTAAGTGCATTGCCTTTCAGGCATCGATCAGTGTAAACAAATCATAACACTAACCCTCAAGCAGTTTGGGTGTTACACTGTTACCCTGAAAACGGCTGTATTTCACCAAGCCCACGTGGCCCAATGGATAAGGCACCGGCCTCCTACACTAAGACATTGGTGATAGCCGGGGATTGCGGGTTCGAGTCCCGTCGTGGGTAATGCATTCTTTTTGCAATTGTTTTCTTCTTTGTTTTACGTTTTTCAACAATACACATAGTGAGAATTGACACCCACCTTTGCCTTTTTCTATAACTGAAAAGAATTGGTAAGTGCATTGCCTTTCAGGCATCGATCAGTGTAAACAAATCATAACACTAACCCTCCAGAAGTTTGGGTGTTACACTGTTACCCTGAAAACGGCTGTATTTCACCAAGCCCACGTGGCCCAATGGATAAGGCACCGGCCTCCTACACTAAGACATTGGTGATAGCCGGGGATTGCGGGTTCGAGTCCCGTCGTGGGTAATGCATTCTTTTGCAATTGTTTTCTTCTTTGTTTTACGTTTTTCAACAATACACATAGTGAGAATTGACACCCACCTTTGCCTTTTCTATAACTGAAAAGAATTGGTAAGTGCATTGCCTTTCAGGCATCGATCAGTGTAAACAAATCATAACACTAACCCTCCAGAAGTTTGGGTGTTACACTGTTACCCTGAAAACGGCTGTATTTCACCAAGCCCACGTGGCCCAATGGATAAGGCACCGGCCTCCTACACTAAGACATTGGTGATAGCCGGGGATTGCGGGTTCGAGTCCCGTCGTGGGTAATGCATTCTTTTGCAATTGTTTTCTTCTTTGTTTTTACGTTTTCAACAATACACATAGTGAGAATTGACACCCACCTTTGCCTTTTCTATAACTGAAAAGAATTGGTAAGTGCATTGCCTTTCAGGCATCGATCAGTGTAAACAAATCATAACACTAACCCTCCAGAAGTTTGGGTGTTACACTGTTACCCTGAAAACGGCTGTATTTCACCAAGCCCACGTGGCCCAATGGATAAGGCACCGGCCTCCTACACTAAGACATTGGTGATAGCCGGGGATTGCGGGTTCGAGTCCCGTCGTGGGTAATGCATTCTTTTTGCAATTGTTTTCTTCTTTGTTTTTACGTTTTTCAACAATACACATAGTGAGAATTGACACCCACCTTTGCCTTTTTCTATAACTGAAAAGAATTGGTAAGTGCATTGCCTTTCAGGCATCGATCAGTGTAAACAAATCATAACACTAACCCTCAAGCAGTTTGGGTGTTACACTGTTACCCTGAAAACGGCTGTATTTCACCAAGCCCACGTGGCCCAATGGATAAGGCACCGGCCTCCTACACTAAGACATTGGTGATAGCCGGGGATTGCGGGTTCGAGTCCCGTCGTGGGTAATGCATTCTTTTTGCAATTGTTTTCTTCTTTGTTTTTACGTTTTTCAACAATACACATAGTGAGAATTGACACCCACCTTTGCCTTTTTCTATAACTGAAAAGAATTGGTAAGTGCATTGCCTTTCAGGCATCGATCAGTGTAAACAAATCATAACACTAACCCTCCAGAAGTTTGGGTGTTACACTGTTACCCTGAAAACGGCTGTATTTCACCAAGCCCACGTGGCCCAATGGATAAGGCACCGGCCTCCTACACTAAGACATTGGTGATAGCCGGGGATTGCGGGTTCGAGTCCCGTCGTGGGTAATGCATTCTTTTTGCAATTGTTTTCTTCTTTGTTTTACGTTTTTCAACAATACACATAGTGAGAATTGACACCCACCTTTGCCTTTTTCTATAACTGAAAAGAATTGGTAAGTGCATTGCCTTTCAGGCATCGATCAGTGTAAACAAATCATAACACTAACCCTCCAGAAGTTTGGGTGTTACACTGTTACCCTGAAAACGGCTGTATTTCACCAAGCCCACGTGGCCCAATGGATAAGGCACCGGCCTCCTACACTAAGACATTGGTGATAGCCGGGGATTGCGGGTTCGAGTCCCGTCGTGGGTAATGCATTCTTTTGCAATTGTTTTCTTCTTTGTTTTACGTTTTTCAACAATACACATAGTGAGAATTGACACCCACCTTTGCCTTTTCTATAACTGAAAAGAATTGGTAAGTGCATTGCCTTTCAGGCATCGATCAGTGTAAACAAATCATAACACTAACCCTCCAGAAGTTTGGGTGTTACACTGTTACCCTGAAAACGGCTGTATTTCACCAAGCCCACGTGGCCCAATGGATAAGGCACCGGCCTCCTACACTAAGACATTGGTGATAGCCGGGGATTGCGGGTTCGAGTCCCGTCGTGGGTAATGCATTCTTTTGCAATTGTTTTCTTCTTTGTTTTACGTTTTCAACAATACACATAGTGAGAATTGACACCCACCTTTGCCTTTTTCTATAACTGAAAAGAATTGGTAAGTGCATTGCCTTTCAGGCATCGATCAGTGTAAACAAATCATAACACTAACCCTCCAGAAGTTTGGGTGTTACACTGTTACCCTGAAAACGGCTGTATTTCACCAAGCCCACGTGGCCCAATGGATAAGGCACCGGCCTCCTACACTAAGACATTGGTGATAGCCGGGGATTGCGGGTTCGAGTCCCGTCGTGGGTAATGCATTCTTTTGCAATTGTTTTCTTCTTTGTTTTACGTTTTTCAACAATACACATAGTGAGAATTGACACCCACCTTTGCCTTTTTCTATAACTGAAAAGAATTGGTAAGTGCATTGCCTTTCAGGCATCGATCAGTGTAAACAAATCATAACACTAACCCTCCAGAAGTTTGGGTGTTACACTGTTACCCTGAAAACGGCTGTATTTCACCAAGCCCACGTGGCCCAATGGATAAGGCACCGGCCTCCTACACTAAGACATTGGTGATAGCCGGGGATTGCGGGTTCGAGTCCCGTCGTGGGTAATGCATTCTTTTTGCAATTGTTTTCTTCTTTGTTTTACGTTTTTCAACAATACACATAGTGAGAATTGACACCCACCTTTGCCTTTTTCTATAACTGAAAAGAATTGGTAAGTGCATTGCCTTTCAGGCATCGATCAGTGTAAACAAATCATAACACTAACCCTCCAGAAGTTTGGGTGTTACACTGTTACCCTGAAAACGGCTGTATTTCACCAAGCCCACGTGGCCCAATGGATAAGGCACCGGCCTCCTACACTAAGACATTGGTGATAGCCGGGGATTGCGGGTTCGAGTCCCGTCGTGGGTAATGCATTCTTTTGCAATTGTTTTCTTCTTTGTTTTTACGTTTTTCAACAATACACATAGTGAGAATTGACACCCACCTTTGCCTTTTTCTATAACTGAAAAGAATTGGTAAGTGCATTGCCTTTCAGGCATCGATCAGTGTAAACAAATCATAACACTAACCCTCCAGAAGTTTGGGTGTTACACTGTTACCCTGAAAACGGCTGTATTTCACCAAGCCCACGTGGCCCAATGGATAAGGCACCGGCCTCCTACACTAAGACATTGGTGATAGCCGGGGATTGCGGGTTCGAGTCCCGTCGTGGGTAATGCATTCTTTTTGCAATTGTTTTCTTCTTTGTTTTTACGTTTTTCAACAATACACATAGTGAGAATTGACACCCACCTTTGCCTTTTTCTATAACTGAAAAGAATTGGTAAGTGCATTGCCTTTCAGGCATCGATCAGTGTAAACAAATCATAACACTAACCCTCCAGAAGTTTGGGTGTTACACTGTTACCCTGAAAACGGCTGTATTTCACCAAGCCCACGTGGCCCAATGGATAAGGCACCGGCCTCCTACACTAAGACATTGGTGATAGCCGGGGATTGCGGGTTCGAGTCCCGTCGTGGGTAATGCATTCTTTTGCAATTGTTTTCTTCTTTTTGTTTTACGTTTTCAACAATACACATAGTGAGAATTGACACCCACCTTTGCCTTTTTCTATAACTGAAAAGAATTGGTAAGTGCATTGCCTTTCAGGCATCGATCAGTGTAAACAAATCATAACACTAACCCTCCAGAAGTTTGGGTGTTACACTGTTACCTGAAAACGGCTGTATTTCACCAAGCCCACGTGGCCCAATGGATAAGGCACCGGCCTCCTACACTAAGACATTGGTGATAGCCGGGGATTGCGGGTTCGAGTCCCGTCGTGGGTAATGCATTCTTTTTGCAATTGTTTTCTTCTTTGTTTTTACGTTTTTCAACAATACACATAGTGAGAATTGACACCCACCTTTGCCTTTTTCTATAACTGAAAAGAATTGGTAAGTGCATTGCCTTTCAGGCATCGATCAGTGTAAACAAATCATAACACTAACCCTCCAGAAGTTTGGGTGTTACACTGTTACCCTGAAAACGGCTGTATTTCACCAAGCCCACGTGGCCCAATGGATAAGGCACCGGCCTCCTACACTAAGACATTGGTGATAGCCGGGGATTGCGGGTTCGAGTCCCGTCGTGGGTAATGCATTCTTTTTGCAATTGTTTTCTTCTTTGTTTTTACGTTTTTCAACAATACACATAGTGAGAATTGACACCCACCTTTGCCTTTTCTATAACTGAAAAGAATTGGTAAGTGCATTGCCTTTCAGGCATCGATCAGTGTAAACAAATCATAACACTAACCCTCCAGAAGTTTGGGTGTTACACTGTTACCCTGAAAACGGCTGTATTTCACCAAGCCCACGTGGCCCAATGGATAAGGCACCGGCCTCCTACACTAAGACATTGGTGATAGCCGGGGATTGCGGGTTCGAGTCCCGTCGTGGGTAATGCATTCTTTTTGCAATTGTTTTCTTCTTTGTTTTACGTTTTCAACAATACACATAGTGAGAATTGACACCCACCTTTGCCTTTTTCTATAACTGAAAAGAATTGGTAAGTGCATTGCCTTTCAGGCATCGATCAGTGTAAACAAATCATAACACTAACCCTCCAGAAGTTTGGGTGTTACACTGTTACCCTGAAAACGGCTGTATTTCACCAAGCCCACGTGGCCCAATGGATAAGGCACCGGCCTCCTACACTAAGACATTGGTGATAGCCGGGGATTGCGGGTTCGAGTCCCGTCGTGGGTAATGCATTCTTTTTGCAATTGTTTTCTTCTTTGTTTTTACGTTTTTCAACAATACACATAGTGAGAATTGACACCCACCTTTGCCTTTTTCTATAACTGAAAAGAATTGGTAAGTGCATTGCCTTTCAGGCATCGATCAGTGTAAACAAATCATAACACTAACCCTCCAGAAGTTTGGGTGTTACACTGTTACCCTGAAAACGGCTGTATTTCACCAAGCCCACGTGGCCCAATGGATAAGGCACCGGCCTCCTACACTAAGACATTGGTGATAGCCGGGGATTGCGGGTTCGAGTCCCGTCGTGGGTAATGCATTCTTTTTGCAATTGTTTTCTTCTTTGTTTTACGTTTTTCAACAATACACATAGTGAGAATTGACACCCACCTTTGCCTTTTTCTATAACTGAAAAGAATTGGTAAGTGCATTGCCTTTCAGGCATCGATCAGTGTAAACAAATCATAACACTAACCCTCAGAAGTTTGGGTGTTACACTGTTACCCTGAAAACGGCTGTATTTCACCAAGCCCACGTGGCCCAATGGATAAGGCACCGGCCTCCTACACTAAGACATTGGTGATAGCCGGGGATTGCGGGTTCGAGTCCCGTCGTGGGTAATGCATTCTTTTGCAATTGTTTTTCTTCTTTGTTTTACGTTTTTTCAACAATACACATAGTGAGAATTGACACCCACCTTTGCCTTTTTCTATAACTGAAAAGAATTGGTAAGTGCATTGCCTTTCAGGCATCGATCAGTGTAAACAAATCATAACACTAACCCTCAAGCAGTTTGGGTGTTACACTGTTACCCTGAAAACGGCTGTATTTCACCAAGCCCACGTGGCCCAATGGATAAGGCACCGGCCTCCTACACTAAGACATTGGTGATAGCCGGGGATTGCGGGTTCGAGTCCCGTCGTGGGTAATGCATTCTTTTTGCAATTGTTTTCTTCTTTGTTTTTACGTTTTTCAACAATACACATAGTGAGAATTGACACCCACCTTTGCCTTTTTCTATAACTGAAAGAATTGGTAAGTGCATTGCCTTTCAGGCATCGATCAGTGTAAACAAATCATAACACTAACCCTCCAGAAGTTTGGGTGTTACACTGTTACCCTGAAAACGGCTGTATTTCACCAAGCCCACGTGGCCCAATGGATAAGGCACCGGCCTCCTACACTAAGACATTGAGTGAGAATTGACACCCACCTTTGCCTTTTCTATAACTGAAATGAATTGGTAAGTGCATTGCCTTTCAGGCATCGATCAGTGTAAAACAAATCATAACACTAACCCTCAAGCAGTTTGGGTGTTACACTGTTACCCTGAAAAACGGCTGTATTTCACCAAGCCCACGTGGCCCAATGGATAAGAGCACCGGCCTCCTACACTAAGACATTGGTGATAGCCGGGGATTGCGGTTCGAGTCCCGTCGTGGGTAATGCATTCTTTTTTGCAATTGTTTTCTTCTTTGTTTTACGTTTCTCAACAATATTTTACATAGTGAGAATTGACACCCATTTTGCCTTTTTCTATAACTGAAAGAATTGGTAGGAGTGCATTGCCTTTCAGGCATCGATCAGTGTAAAACAAATCATAACACTAACCCTCCAAGTTTAGGTGTTACACTGTTATTTTGTCCCTGAAAAACGGCTGTATTTCACCAAGCCCACGTGGTAATGGATAAGGCACCGGCCTCCTACACTAAGACATTGCTGATAGCCGGGGATTGCAGGTTCGAGTCCCGTCGTGGGTAATGCATTCTTTTGCAATTGTTTTCTTCTTTGTTTTTACGTTTTCAACAATACACATAGTGAGAATTGACACCCACCTTTGCCTTTTTCTATAGCTGAAAAGAATTGGTAAGTGCATTGCCTTTCAGACATCGATCAGTGTAAACAAATCATAACACTAACCCTCAAGAAGTTTGGGTGTTACACTGTTACCCTGAAAACGGCTGTATGTTCACCAAGCCCCGTGGCCCAATGGATAAAGGCACCGGCCTCCTACACTAAGACATTGGTGATAGCCGGGGATTGCGGGTTCGAGTCCCGTCGTGGGTAATGCATTCTTTTGCAATTGTTTTCTTCTTTGTTTTTACGTTTTTCAACAATACACATAGTGAGAATTGACACCCACCTTTGCCTTTTTTCTATAGCTGAAAAGAATTGGTAAGTGCATTGCCTTTCAGGCATCGATCCCAGTGTAAACAAATCCCGCCAACACTAACCCTCCAGCAGTTTGGGTGTTACACTGTTACCCTGAAAACGGCTGTATTTCACCAAGCCCACGTGGCCCAATGGATAAGGCACCGGCCTCCTACACTAAGACATTGGTGATAGCCGGGGATTTCGGGTTCGAGTCCGTCGTGGGTAATGCATTCTTTTGCAATTGTTTTCTTCTTTGTTTTTTTACGTTTTTCAACAATACACATAGTGAGAATTGACACCCACCTTTGCCTTTTCTATAACTGAAAGAATTGGTTAGTGCATTGCTTTCGGGCATCGATCAGGCATCGATCAGTGTAAACAAATCATAACACTAACCCTCAAGCAGTTTGGGTGTTACACTGTTTGGAAACATTTGTTACCACATGGATGAAAACGGCTGTATGTCACCAAGCCCACGTGGCCCAATGGATAAGGCACCGGCCTCCTACACTAAGACATTGGTGATAGCCGGGGATTGCGGGTTCGAGTCCCGTCGTGGGTAATGCATTCTTTTTGCAATTGTTTTCTTCTTTGTTTTTACGTTTTCAGCAATACACATAGTGAGGAATTGACACCCACCTTTGCCTTTTTCTATAACTGAAAAGAATTGGTAAGGTGCATTGCCTTTCAGGCATCGATCAGTGTAAACAAATCATAACACTAACCCTCAAGCAGTTTGGGTGTTACACTGTTACCCTGAAAACGGCTGTATTTCACCAAGCCCACGTGGCCCAATGGATAAGGCACCGGCCTCCTACACTAAGACATTGGTGATAGCCGGGGATTTCGGTTCGAGTCCCGTCGTGGGTAATGCATTCTTTTTGCAATTGTTTTCTTCTTTGTTTTTACGTTTCTCAACAATACACATAGTGAGAATTGACACCCACATTTTGCCTTTTTCTATAACTGAAGAAAGAATTGGTAAGTGCATTGCCTTTCAGGCATCGATCAGTGTAAACAAATCATAACGCACTAACCCTCCAGAAGTTTTGGGTGTTACTCTGTTACCCTGAAAACGGCTGTATGTCACCAAGCCCACGTGGCCCAATGGATAAAGGCACCGGCCTCCTACACTAAGACATTGGTGATAGCCGGGGATTGCGGGTTCGAGTCCCGTCGTGGGTAATGCATTCTTTTGCAATTGTTTTCTTCTTTGTTTTACGTTTTTCAACAATACACATAGTGAGAATTGACACCCACCTTTGCCTTTTTCTATAACTGAAAAGAATTGGTAAGTGCATTGCCTTTCAGGCATCGATCGAGTGTAAACAAATCATAACACTAACCACTCAAGCAGTTTGGGTGTTACATTTGTCATCACATGGATCGAAAACTGTAGTATTTCACTAAGCCCACGTGTGGCCCAATGGATGCTGCACCGGCCTTCCTACACTAAGACATTGGTGATAGCCGGGGATTGCGGGTTCGAGTCCCGGTCGTGGGTAATGCATTCCTTTTGCAATTGTTTTCTTCTTTTTGTTTTCAACGTTTTTCAACAATACAATACAGTGAGAATTGACAGTCTCCACCTTTGCCTTTTCTATAACTGAAATGAAGTGGTCAGCATTGCCTTTCAGACATCTATTAGTGTAAACAAATCATAACACTAACCCTCAAGCAGTTTGGGTGTTACACTGTTACCCTGAAAAACGGCTGTATTTCACCAAGCCCACGTGGCCCAATGGATAAGGCACCGGCCTCCTACACTAAGACATTGGTGATAGCCGGGGATTGCGGGTTCGAGTCCCGTCGTGGGTAATGCATTCTTTTGCAATTGTTTTTCTTCTTTGTTTTTACGTTTTTCAACAATACACATAGTGAGAATTGACACCCACCTTTGCCTTTTTCTATAACTGAAATGAATTGGTAAGTGCATTGCCTTTCAGGCATCGATCAGTGAAAACAAATCATAACACTAACCCTCAAGCAGTTTGGGTGTTGCACTGGAAACGGCTGTATTTTTGCCCTGAAAACGGCCTCCTACACTCATTGGTGATAGCCGGGAACGGTATGTCACCAAGCCCACGTGGCCCAATGGATAAGGCACCGGCCTCCTACACTAAGACATTGTTTTTGATCAGCAATAGAGTTGCGGGTTCGAGTCCCGTCGTGGGTAATGCATTCTTTTGCCGCAAATTGTTTTCTTCTTTGTTTGCAAAACGTTTTCAACAATACACATAGTGAGAATTGACACCCACCTTGCAATTGTTTTCTTCCTTTTTCTATAACTGAAATTGAATTGGTAAGTGCATTGCCTTTCAGACATCGATCAGTGTAAACAAATCATAACACTAACCCTCCAGAAGTTTGGGTGTTACACTGTTACACTGAAAACGGCTGTATTTCACCAAGCCCCACGTAGCCCAATGGATAAGGCACCGGCCTCCTACACTAAGACATTGGTGATAGCCGGGGATTGCGGGTTCGAGTCCGTCGTGGGTAATGCATTCTTTTGCAATTGTTTTCTTCTTTGTTTTTACGTTTTCAACAATACACATAGTGAGAATTGACACCCACCTTTGCCTTTTTCTATAACTGAAAAGAATTGGTAAGTGCATTGCCTTTCAGGCATCGATCAGTGTAAACAAATCATAACACTAACCCTCCAGAAGTTTAGGTGTTACACTGTTACCCTGAAAACGGCTGTATTTCACCAAGCCCACGTGGCCCAATGGATAGGCACCGGCCTCCTACACTAAGACATTGGTGATAGCCGGGGATTGCGGGTTTCGAGTCCCGTCGTGGGTAATGCATTCTTTTTGCAATTGTTTTCTTCTTTTTTTACGTTTTTCAACAATACACATAGTGAGAATTGACACCACCTTTGCCTTTTCTATAACTGAAATGAATTGGTAAGTGCATTGCCTTTCAGACATCGATCAGTGTAAACAAATCATAACACTAACCCTCAAGCAAAGTTGGGTGGGTGATAGCCGATTGCGGGCTCGAGTCCCGTCGTAAACAAATCATAACACTAACTCAAGCAGTTTCTGGGTGTTACACTGTTACACTGTCAAAACGAAAACGGTTGTATTTCACCAAGCCCACGTGGCCCAATGGATAAGGCACCGGCCTCCTACACTAAGACATTGGTGATAGCCGGGGATTGCGGGTTCGAGTCCCGTCGTGGGTAATGCATTCTTTTGCAATTGTTTTCTTCTTTGTTTTACGTTTTCAACAATACACATAGAGTGAGAATTGACACCACCTTGCCTTTTTTCTATAACTGAAATGAATTGGTAAGTGCATTTGCCTTTCGAGGACATTGATCAATGTAAACAAATCAGCAACACTAACCCTCCAAGAAGCAGTTTGGAAACATGTTACACTGTTACCCTGAAAACGGCTGTATTTCACCTCCTCAAGCCCACGTGGCCCAATGGAGGTAAGGCACCGGCCTCCCTACACTAAGACATTGGTGATAGCCGGGGATTGCAGGGTTCGAGTCCCGTCGTGGGTAATGCATTCTTTTGCAATTGTTTTCTTTGTTTTTACGTTTTTTCAACAATACACATAGTGAGAATTGACACCCACCTTTGCCTTTTTTCTATAACTGAAATGAATTGGTATCTGCATTGCCTTTCAGGCATCGATCAGTGTAAACAAATCATAACACTAACCCTCAAGAAGTTTGGGTGTTACATTTGTCATTACATCGAAAACGGCTGTATTTCACCAAGCCCACGTGGCCCAATGGATAATGCACCGGCCTCCTACACTAAGACATTGGTGATAGCCGAAGGGATTGCGGGTTCGAGTCCCGTCGTGAAGTAATGCATTCTTTTTGCAATTGTTTTCTTCTTTGTTTTACGTTTTTCAACAATACACATAGCAGGAATTGACACTCCACCTTTGCCTTTTTCTATAGCTGAAATGAAATTGGTATAGGCATCTATCAGTGTAAACAAATCATAACACAAACCCCTAAGCAGTTTGGGTCTTACACCGTTTGGAAACATTTGTCATCACATGGATCGAAAACGGTAGTATTTCACCAAGCCCACGTGGCCCAATGGATAAGGCACCGGCCTCCTACACTAAGACATTGGTGATAGCCGGGGATTGGCGGGTTCGAGTCCCGTCGTGGGTAATTTATCTTTTTTGCAATTGTTTTCTTCCTTGTTTCAACGTTTTTCAACAATACACATAGTGAGAATTGACACCCACCTTTGCCTTTTTCTATAACTGAAATGAAGTGGTCAGTGCATTGCCTTTCAGACATTGATCAGTGTAAACAAATCATAACACTAACCCTCAAGCAGTTTGGGTGTTACACTGTTACACTGGAAACGGCTGTATTTCACCAAGCCCACGTGGCCCAATGGATAAGGCACCGGCCTCCTACACTAAGACATTGGTGATAGCCGGGGATTGCGGGTTCGAGTCCCGTCGTGTAAACAAATCATAACACTAATCCTCAAGCAGTTTGGGTGTTACACTGTTACACTGAAAACGGCTGTATTTCACCAAGCCCACGTGGCCCAATGGATAAGGCACCGGCCTCCTACACTAAGACATTGGTGATAGCCGGGGATTGCGGGTTCGAGTCCCGTCGTGGGTAATGCATTCTTTTTGCAATTGTTTTCTTCTTTGTTTTTACGTTTTTCAACAATACACATAGTGAGAATTGACACCCACCTTTGCCTTTTTCTATAACTGAAATGAATTGGTAAGGCATCTATCAGTGTAAACAAATCATAACACAAACCCTCAAGCAGTTTGGGTCTTACACTGTTTGGAAACATTTGTCATCACATGGATCGAAAACGGTAGTATTTCACCAAGCCCACGTGGCCCAATGGATAAGGCACCGGCCTCCTACACTAAGACATTGGTGATAGCCGGGGATTGCGGGTTCGAGTCCCGTCGTGGGTAATGCATTCTTTTTGCAATTGTTTTCTTCTTTGTTTTTACGTTTTTCAACAATACACATAGTGAGAATTGACACCCACCTTTGCCTTTTTCTATAACTGAAATGAATTGGTAAGTGCATTGCCTTTCAGACATCGATCAGTGTAAACAAATCATAACACTAACCCTCCAGAAGTTTGGGTGTTACACTGTTACACTGAAAACGGCTGTATTTCACCAAGCCCACGTGGCCCAATGGATAAGGCACCGGCCTCCTACACTAAGACATTGGTGATAGCCGGGGATTGCGGGTTCGAGTCCGTCGTGGGTAATGGATTCTTTTGCAATTGTTTTCTTTCTTTGTACGTTTTCAACAAATACACATAGTGAGAATTGACATCACCCTTTGCCTTTTAATAACTGAAACAGCGGAGTGCATTCAATTACTGCATCAGTGTAAACAAATCAGTTTGGGTGTTAACACTGTTGGCCCACTGATAAGCACTGAAAACGGCTGTATTTCACCAAGCCCACGTGGCCCAATGGATAAGGCACCGGCCTCCTACACCTAAGACATTGGTGATAGCCGGGGATTGCGGGTTCGAGTCCCGTCGTGGGTAATGCATTCTTTTGCAATTGTTTTCTCTTTTGTTTTACGTTTTTCAACAATACACATAGTGAGAATTGACACCCACCTTTGCCTTTTCTATAACTGAAATGAATTGGTAAGTGCATTGCCTTTCAGGACATTGATCAGTGTAAACAAATCCCCATAACACTAACCCTCAAGCAGTTTGGGTGTTACACTGTTACACTGGAAACGGCTGTATTTCACCAAGCCCACGTGGCCCAATGGATAAGGCACCGGCCTCCTACACTAAGACATTGGTGATAGCCGGGGATTGCGGGTTCGAGTCCCGTCGTGGGTAAAGCATTCTTTTTGCAATTGTTTTCTTCTTTGTTTTTACGTTTTTCAACAATACACATAGTGAGAATTGACACCCACCTTTGCCTTTTCTATAACTGAAATGAATTGGTAAGTGCATTGCCTTTCAGACATCGATCAGTGTAAACAAATCATAACACTAACCCTCAAGAAGTTTGGGTGTTACACTGTTACACTGGAAACGGCTGTATTTCACCAAGCCCACGTGGCCCAATGGATAAGGCACCGGCCTCCTACACTAAGACATTGGTGATAGCCGGGGATTGCGGGTTCGAGGGTCCCGTCGTGGGTAATGCATTCTTTTGCAATTGTTTTCTTCTTTTGTTTTACGTTTTTCAACAATACACATAGTGAGAATTGACACCCACCTTTGCCTTTTTCTGCATAACTGAAATGAATTGGTAAAGTGGCATTGCTTTCAGGTAAATCGATCAGTGTAACAAATCATAACACTAACCCTCAAGCAGTTTGGAAACATTTGTTTGGAACACGCTCACATGGATCGCAAAACGGTAGTATTTCACCAAGCCCACGTGGCCCAATGGATAAGGCACCGGCCTCCTACACTAAGACATTGGTGATAGCCGGGGATTGCGGGTTCGAGTCCCGTCGTAAGGTAATGCATTCTTTTGCAATTGTTTTTCTTCCGTTTTTACGTTTTTCAACAATACACATAGTGAGAATTGACACGCCACCTTTGCCTTTTCTATAACTGAAAAGAATTTGGTAAGTGCATTGCCTTTCAGGCATCGATCAGTGAAAACAAATCATAACACTAACCCTCCAGAGTTTAGGTGTTACTGTTACCCTGAAACGGCTGTATGTCACCAAGCCCACGTGGCCCAATGGATAAGGCACCGGCCTCCTACACTAAGACATTGGTGATAGCCGGGGATTGCGGGTTCGGAGTCCCGTCGTGGGTAATGCAATCTTTTGCTAATTGTTTTCTTCTTTGTTTTTACGTTTTTCAACAATACTACATATTAGTGAGAATTGACACCCACTCCTTTGCCTTTTTCTATAACTGAAAATGAATTGGTAAATTTGCACCTTTGCCTTTCAGAAACATGCAAGGCATCAATTAGTGTAAACAAATCGCATAACACTTCTAACCCTCCAGAAGTTTGGGTGTTGCACACTGTTACATTTCTCATCCCATTTATCGAAAACGGCTGTATTTCACAAGCCCACGATGGCCCAATGGATAAGGCACCGTATCCTACCTACTTCAAGACATTGGTGATAGCCGGGGATTGCGGGTTCGAGTCCCGTCGTGGGTAATGCATTCTTTTGCAATTGTTTTCTTCTTTGTTTTACGTTTTTCAACAATACACATAGTGAGAATTGACACCCACCAAGTGATTGCCATTAGTGTAAACAAATTTTCTATTGGTGAGAGGCATTTAGAAGTTGATGAAAATAAGACGAGAATGGATGGTAGGCGACACGAAGTTTTGACTACTTGCCCCTTTCATGAGTACAAAACATACATACCGATGAAGCCAGCGAAGTGTAAAACAATGATCATAACAGTTATAAAACTAACCAAACAATGAGGATAAGGAGATGTGAATACACACGAAGTGATAATTAGATTTACAGGAAGCCAGAGATGTACATCTATATACAATCAATCAATGACAACAGATTAATTAGAAGTTATAAAAACAATGATGATTAGGATATGTGTACACAACAGAGTGATATACAGCCACTAAATGACAACAGAGACGGCTTTGTGGTGTTCCAGGCACTAGGGAGGTATACACTTTGATTCTCATTA